>NC_059103.1:55985723-58661973 GCF_020740685.1 Jaculus jaculus
CAAGATTAGCTATCACACACTTGCAGAAATTAAAAATTTACTACACTAAATGTTGAGGTGATTGTGGAAACCTTGAATTATCACACATTATAAGATAGGGTTTGAACCACTTTGAAAACTTTTTGACAGCTTATTGTAAGGTAAACATGTACCTACTATATGACTCTGAAACCACACTGATAAAGACATTTGTTTAGAAAAAGATTTAGACAGCAACATTTTCAGTGTCTTCACTCATAATTTCTAGTGACTATCAAAGTTGAGACAGCTGTGGACAGTAAAATGGATTCACAGGTACAATGAGATCATACAGGTGGTGCTGCATAATACAGTGAAACACAGGGATAAACTGGGCAACCCAGACAGTTCTGAGAGACATCTACTGAGCAAAAGACCTCAGGCATAAAAGAGTGCCCACTGCATTTCCCCTTTTTATGAAGCTGAAAAGCAGACCATCTGTGTGGAGGGAAACCAAGTCACTGGTATGAGAGTTGGTGGCCTGTCTGGTTAAGGACATAATGCAATGCTCTGAGCACAGATACAGATATATCCTGACAGCTGTTATCACCTGTGGTGTCACCATAGCTCCAGAAGATACCCATGTACTAACCCTAGAGCTGTCAACTTCCTATGGGGGAAAAATATTTGTAGTGTGGCTAGGTTAAGATCCAGAAGTCTGTCCAACCTTCTCAATGATCTTGGTTAGTGGAAGTCTGCCCCCAAAGGTATAGATACAAAAACTGTCAGAGAAGAGGAATATGAGACCATGGTGGATGGGGAAAAGCTGATATGACCCCAGAACTAAGTCCAGTTTGGAGCATAGAACCAACTCTGGGAAGGTAGGACAGCATAGTCTGAGGTCCAGAAAGCACACGATCCTGCACCACCTGGCTTTGCCTGTGTGTCCACTGTGGATGTCCCGCTATTGGAACTGTACGGACAAACATGTGCTGTTTAAGCCATGAGCTCTCCAGTAATTTGTTACAGCTGCTGCAGGAAATGAACAAGGCTGGCGAGATGGGTTCATGACTGTGTATTTACCGAAATATCAGAATTTGTCCTCAAGGTCAGTGCACTTTGATTGCATGAAAATTTCATCTCAATTTAAGAAAAATTTCCAAACAACAACAGATAATAAATAAAAACATCTATTCTGTACTTTGATACAAATATGGATTTCCCCTTCCCCCTGCATAAAGCAGGAGTCCAAAATATTTGATGCTTTCTCCTGGACAGGATTCACATATAGTATTACTTGTTTGGTTTCTATTTGTTAAGTAAAAGAAATCCTCAGTTGAACCCATCAAATCTGCATTTCTCTAAACTAGAGCAGAAAAGTAATGCTGCCTTTCATTTATCCAGCTCCTCCATGTCACAGGATCCCTTCATCTTTGTGAGCATGGGTCCAACAAGCCAGGAGGGCAAAGTTTTTAATTCTGCCTTCCTCTTGGTACATTCCCAGGCCCCAGCAACTTTCTTCACCTCACTGTGAAAAGAATGGTCACATGGAAGAGCATCCAGGAAGACTTGGGGGCAGCTGGGACTGCAGAGGGAATTCTATGGGGTTGGAGGCAGCCAGGATAAACATGTAAGGAATATCCACAACAGACGATGTCTCTGAGCTTTGTTGTGTCCCCTCCTTGTATGACTTAAGTGGATTTCTGTAGAGAAAGTCTCTCCACAGGCCTGGGCTGGGGAGTGGGTGCACTAGAGGCCAACGAGGGATACTCTAGAAAGATTTTCAGGGTTTGTAATTAGATGAAAGTGTGGCCTGTGTCTAGACTTGCAGGGGAACAGCATAATTGTGAAGGCATATCAAGAGGAAAGATAATCCAGAGGAAAATGGGGGAAAATTCAAACCTGGATAGGCAGGGGTTTCTGACAGTGCTCAAGGAACCTGCCTGTTTCCTCCTCTACCTCAGGTTAGCCTGACTCTGCTCCTCCCCTTACTCATGGTGTTTCTCCTGGACTCATATAAGCTCCTCCTCTAATTCAGGTACACTCCTCCCCTGACCTTATTCGGGTACACTCCTCCTCTGACTCAAGGTGCTTCTCCACTCACTTGACTTCTCTGAACCCTTCTTTTTTTCCCCCTTTTTTTCTTAGCCTAGATATTGTGGCTCCTTACATTTTACTCATAATTTTCAGTAAATGTCTTTGTGTGTATTTCTGAATTTCATAAAGCAGGAAGTTGTTGAACATTGTCTTTGAATACTACAAAGGACTATAAAAGGTTAAAAATAACTTTGCACATGTTTAAAATGCAGTTGCTTGGGATGCACAATCTGCACCCCTCAGCTGGCTCTGCAGAGTGCCAGCACTTTGCACTTGAAGCCTGCAAGCCTCTATTTGTGCTCAGTCAGAACAAAGGGCATGCATGCACATTGCCAGCCCCGCCAGAAGGATCACCTCATAGCATGGGATGCTCCTGTATCAACACATGCTTACAGGGTACATTCTGTAGGCAGTTCCACCTGGACATGATTCCAAACCTGCTAGTTTGCATATTGAACTTTATGTAAAATTAGACTGTTTCTTGTTTTATTTTCTTTGATACAAACTGAGTATCTCTACACCTTCTTTTTGGAAGCATCTGGGGCAGGTGCTTGCCTAGGTTGTCAGTTTTTGGTGGGCTGGATTGAGGCCTGGATAAGCAGCATGCTTAATCTCAGGAGGAGACACACAGGCAACACACAGTTCCTATCCTTTTCCTGGGGTGTTTCTCATCCTTAGCTACTCTCAATGTTTGTGGAGATGTTAAACTTTCAGTTTGACATTCTTTCAGCAAGACAGTCTGTGGCTACTGCACAGACTGTGATTCAATGGAGATGTCTGGAGCCCCTGGTAGTGTCTGTAACTGAAAGGGAAAGCTAAACAAATGAGAGTTTGAGGCTGATGACCCAACCCTCATGCAGGTCCCACAAAAGAGAAGCAAGTCATTGTGTTTTCCAATTGGTCCTGAAGGTTTCCAAAGAAAAAGACAGGTGTCATAGAGCTCTGAACCCTTATTAGTAGCTGAAGCAAAATGTTTCTACCTCCAAAGCTGGCTGGGATCCATTGTAGGGTGGAAGGCTGTCACTGAATGGAGTGTCCATACCATGATCTGCATAAGGACATTTTGGTCAACAAACAGCCTCATGCACAAGGGAGTCCCCATGGGCTTTGTCACCTAGTGATATTGGCATATCAGGATGGTATTCAACAAAGAGAGTGCTTAGTGTTTGTATTATTGGGTGATATTTAACCATATTGCTCCATTTATCTAGGTGTTTCATGTCTTTGTTAACTGGAATAGAACAGGAGTAACTCCTGGACCTATTATAAAAATATAAGAAAGAAGAATACAATGAAAAAACAAACACACAAAGATGAATATTTTACTAGCAGAATGAGAAGTAAGCATAAATTAATATCTTAAGGGCCATTAAAGATGATATCATAACCATCAAATGAGATCAAAGTATATTAGACAGAATCATTCGGATAAACAAGGCAACTATTACAAGCTAAAAACAAAACTAAAGCAAATATGCATGACAAAAAATTAAAAACAGTTTGAGTTGGAAAACATTTATAAAGAACTCTTTACAAAGCTAGAGGTAACAGAGAAACTATGAGAGGAAAAACAGAAAATGTAGACCAGTTAGACTGGAGGTTGATTTTATTGCTTAAGGATTTCAAATGAGAGCCCAAAGGGATAGAGGAAATCTTCAGTACCTCAGAAGCTCTATCTGTCTCTGGATTTGTCTGGTCTAGATAAAGAATAGGATTGATGTGCAATGTCACCGTCCTCATTGTTTTGTATAATTGTGACGACATACTTGACTGAATGACTTAAAGGAGGAAAGATATTCACCATTTCAGAGGCTTTCAGTTCTGGGTGTAACCTTCACAGGCTACAACTAGTGATGAGCCAGGTCCTTTCTCATCAAGGCTCCATCAAAGTTTCCTCAAATGATGTGATCACCTGGGGATCATACTTCTGGCTCTCAAAAGCTAATAGGCATATCATAATGCAAAATGTGTACAGTCCAACTTCAAGAGTTCCCAGAATGTTCACAGTCCAAATAATATCCAAAAGTCTGAATTCCAAAGTTTTCTGGTGAGACTTAAGGGAACCTTAGCTATGAACCCCTGTAAAAGCAGAAACTAGGTCTGTACTTCCAATATACAAAGGCACCGAGTAAACACTTCTTTTCCTTTTTAAAATATTTTATTTTTATTTATTTATTTGACAGAGAAAGAGAGAGAGAGAGAGAGAGAGAGAGAGTGAAAGAGAGAGAGACAGAGAGAAAATGAATGGGCACACTAGGTCCTTCAGCCACTGAAAACCAACTTCAGACATGTGTGCTCCCTTGTGCATCTGGCTAATGTGGGTCCTGTGGAATTGATCCTGGATCCTTTGGCTTTGCAAGCAAATTCCTTAACTGCTAAGCCACCCCTCTAGCCCAACACTTGTATTCTTAATGTAAGGCATAGGCACATAGCAAGAAAAGAGCAGACCAAACCAAGGCTGAAACAAAGCAGGACAAAAAATAAATCCTATAGCTCCATGTCCAACATCTGGGGCATGTGAGGACATCATTTAAGCTCCAACAGGCTTGTGGATACAGGACACATGGACTCTCTTTTGAACTATCTCTGCTGCACGTACTTTTCCTTAGCAGTTGTTACAAATACTTGGTATTTCCAACATCCTGCAATCTCCATTGTAGCATGGATGTCACCCTCAGAGCTTTATGTATTACTATGACAGAGGCTCTTCACAGACAGCCGGACCTTGTTACACATTGCCTGGTCACTGGGCCCTTCATTCAAATTGTGGCTTTAAAGCTCCATGACCCTGTAACTCTTGCATTCTGAATGCCTGCAAAATTAGCAGCCCAAGGACCATGCAGGTTCTGCGACCAGCTTGAGCCATAGCTGTGCACCCATACACCATGGCTGCAATAGCTACTAAGTGCCTATCCAGCAGAAGTGAGGCTAGCACCTCTCTAGGCAGCTCCATTTGAGCATGGAAACCCCAAGCCCTCTATTTTTAGGTATTCTCTTCTCGAATGAATGTCTTTCAAGTAAATTTTCATTCTTAGACCCTGGAGCCTTTGGGATCTTATGCTCAAGGTAGATTTCCCTCTAAAAAGTGCTAATATTGGCTTCATGTTAGTGACACTAACCCCTTTAACAACTTCAGCCTCTTTGTCTACACCTATTGTGTATATACTTGATTTTACTGAATCTTTAAACTTGTCCACTGCTCCTTTCCTCATCAAACTGCATGTTTTTCAAATACTCTGCTTTTGCTCTGCATCCTCACTGTAAATCTGGCTAAAAGCAGTGAGCAGCAGCTGTGATTGGTGCTATGCTTCCTTGAAATTTCCTCTGCCAAGTGCATTAGTCCACTGATTTTGAATTTAGTGTCACATTTTCAGGACAAGAGCATAGTAGGACATGACAAGTGATTTGCCAGAATGTAACCCAAATGGTCAGTACTTCAATACCTAATAGA
This sequence comes from Jaculus jaculus, assembly GCF_020740685.1. Lineage (NCBI taxonomy): Eukaryota > Metazoa > Chordata > Mammalia > Rodentia > Dipodidae > Jaculus > Jaculus jaculus. The sequence continues at coordinate 55,991,230 of NC_059103.1, forward strand.
TTCCCCACTGCCATCTGAAATGTTATGAGGGTTTGCCTTCACTGTGTATATTCCGATCAATATTCTGGTCAAGTAATTTCTTACCCATTAAGCTCTGCTACAAAAAGCTTCTCTAGCCCATGTCTTCAAACCTTTTCATATACCTTCTATAAACTAGTTAAAAGGCCCCACACCCCATTTCCAGGTTTAGTTATAGCAGTGACCCCATGTCTCTAGTGTCAGTTTTCACTATTAGTTACTAAACTATGGCTGTGACTAAAATATTGAACAAAAACAACTTAAGGGAAAAGTTTAATTTGAATCATGGTTTCAGAGGGTCTTAGTCATTCTTAGCAGGCAAGCTGGGCAGAGTTCAAGGTATCAGAGACATGAGATTGGGGCTCTTCACATCATAGCAGATTACTCAGCAGAGAGGGTATGGAAATGGGCAAGACTGGCAGCTGGTACATGACCATCAAAAGCTTGTCCCTAACCTCCTACTTTAAAAAAAAAAAAAAGTTTCGTACTCAGTGAATACAGTAAGGTTGGTACCACTGTTACCCTCCTCCCTGTCCTCCCCCCTCCACAGGGACCTTCCTCATTGGGGAATATGGGTCGTGCATTGTGGGGTCAGCCATCAGTTATGGGTGGCAGGCAATGTCTCTGTATATCATGACCCAATGTGTGGCTCTGGCATTCTTTCTGCCCCCTCTTCTGCAAATTTCCCAGGGCCATGTTGGGTTCATTTTAGGTCTGCTTCAGTGATGAGGTCTTGGGAGCCTCTGTGTCTCTGGATATCTGGTTTGGTAGGAGCTGAGTGTTCTCTGTATCTATCTCCTTCACCCCTGTGCTGGTACCAGGTTCACCAAGAAAACAGCACTCTTGCTTATTTCCCCAATTATTCTTAGTTTCATCTGGAGCCTTTTTGAGATGTGATGGGGTGGTTCTCTCCTTAGGATCTTCATCTATCTGAAAAAGAGAAGCAAATTCTCCAACAGAGAGTAAAGTTAGCACCAGATAAATGGGATAACTATTGTTTTTTAGAGAGAATTTAATAGGTCTGGCCTTCTTGTAGCCCATGATTGGTGGAAGCTTGATAATGGAAAGTGGGCTCATTTTTGGATATGATTCTGACTTGTTTCCCAGCTCCAGTTTTGGGTTCCATTCCACTGAGCACATCAATTAACCAAATCAAGAGCAGCTGGTTTCCCACCATGGCTGTGTGCCACTATTGCACTTGTGTGAGCATCACGACAGATTATTTGCTGCTAAGTAGGTTAGACAATGAGTTGCTTGGGTAGATATTGGTCATTTTCTTCCAGTTGCTCCTTAGGCACTAGATGCTCTGACTGTCTGGGGATTGACTCTCTTCCAGCTTCCAGCCATGTTGCTCCATGATACGTGCCAACAGCATATGGTGTCTTTAGCAGTAGGGTCTTACCACTAACATTTGGTGGGTTATCAAGTACTCTGACAGAAATCTGTCTTCTTTTGGGAAACCTTGTAGGTCTCTCTGATCAAGAGTTCATTGTGGATGATATCCACCATCTAGTACTGGGAGTTACAGGTCAGCACCCAAAAAGGGAAGGAAGAAAAAGATAAGTAATATAAAAGAGACAGAGAGAAGAGAGAGAAGAGGGAGGGAGGGAAAGAGGGAGAGAGAGAGAGAGAGTGAGTGAGAGAGAGAGAAACAGGAGAAGAGTAAGGTCAGTCTTCATTGTACCCTCTCCAGGGCCTTGTGATTCAGGTGTTCCCTCTAAGGGCCTGGACAAGGTTCAACCATTTGGTCTGTCTTTTAGGAAGTAGAATTTTATGGTACCATTGTCGTTTGGGTCCAGTTTTGTGTCCTCCACCTCCACCCTTACCCTCATTTCCCTTCCCACCCACCCTATTATCCAGTCCTTGAGATGTTTGTTAGTATGTCAACATCTTGGGTAGTTTCAGGTTAGGAGCTGTAGATGAGTGAGACTATGTAGCGATTGTCTTTCTGTGATTGGGTGAGTTCACTGAGAATGATCTGTTCCAGGTTCAACCATTTTTCTTCAAATTTCATTGTGTCATCTTTCCTTACTGCTTTGTAGAATTCCATCATGGAGATATACCACATCTTAGTTATCCATTTGTCTAATGATGTACATCTGGGTTGATTCCAGCACTTAACTATTACGAATTGAATTGAGCATGTATGAACATGGTTGAGCAAAGCTCTCTGAACCGAGGCATGGAGCTTTTAGGGTACATGCCCAGTAAGGGAATAACTGGGTCTGTTCCTTGCCTCCTACTTTATCTAGTTAGACTCTACATCCTGAAGGTCCCATAGCCTCTCAACAAAGTGCCACCTACTGGAGATCAAGTATTTAACACATGTCTGGTGTGTGTGGGGGGGTGCATTTCAGATTCAAATCATATCCCTGACTGAGTGTTCCTGGTTTCCTTAGTATGGAATCATGTTTTCAGGATCCATACATGCCTTAGCATATATGGTATTTTAGTCCTTTTTATGGCTGAACAATGTTCCATTGTAGGTATATGCCCTACGTTTTCCCCTATGCATCTGTTAATGGATATTAGTTTTTGTGTGACTTTTGGCTATTGTGAATAATAGTACTCAAACGTTTGTTAAGAAATTTCTGAATTGACATATGTTTACATTTCTTTTGGGTGTGAATCTAGTAGAAGAATTTGGGTGGCATGGTAATTTCATGTTTAACTTTTTTAAAGAAACTTTCACAGTTTTCCATAGCATATGAGATATGAGGTTCCCATCAAGGAGGAAGTTGACTTCCTATTTTTCCACACCATTGTCAATGCTTGTCATTTCTCTAGCTCTCTTGCTGTCTTTCAAACCACTCTTGTGGGTGTGGAGTAAACTATCATTATGGGTTTCATTTGTATTATTTCTTTAAGGACTAATAGTACTAATATCTGTTTTCATCTATTAGTTGGCTTTTTATGTATCTTCTCTGGGAACATGTCTATTCAAATTTTGTCATTTTTAAATTGTGTCATTTATCTTTCTGTTGCTGAGTTAAGAGTTTAACTTACTTTTCTGATCCTTATCAGATAATTAATTTTGCAAGAATTTTCACATATTCTGTATACCACTTTTTCATTCTTTTTTTTTTTTTTTGAGACATATTCTTACTATATGGTCCAAGCTGGCCTTGAACTTGAGATCCTTCTGTCTTAGCTTCCCCAGTGCTGAGATTATAATACGACCAGGGCCAGCTTCATATTCTTGGTGCTGTTTTTTGATGCTCAAAAGTTTTTAATTTTTATGAAATCAAACATCTTTTGTATTTTGTTGCTCGTTTTTTTTATGTCAACTCTGATAATCTATTGTGGACTTACCTCTATGTTTTCTTCAAAGAGCATCGTAGTTTGTGCCCTTATATTTAAGGTTCCCATTAGTCTTTGTTGTGTGGAGTAGGAATCTACCTTCAAGCTTTGTACATGGCTTCTAAATCACCTGCCCCACTGGTTGCTCAGGAAACTCTTTCTTAGTCTTGGTGCCCTTGGGAGAGATTATTTGGCCATAGATTTTTAGGTTTTGTTCTTAGGTCTTGATTCCTTTCCCTTGATCTATGTCCATTTTAATGACATTTCTATATTGTTTGATATTTATAGGGTTGTAGTAAATTTAAAAGTTAAGAAATGTGGGTCCTCTTACTGTGTGTCAGGTATTCATAGCTCCTTATAGTTTCCTAAGAACTTGAGACACAACTTCTCCATTCCAACAAAAACCTTGTTGAAATTTTAATAGGGATTGTATCACTTAGGGGGACATTAACACATTTATGAGTGACCATAAATATGGAGTGTCTTTCAACTTATTTAGACATACTTTAATTTCTTTACAAATTGTAGTGTCTGAATATCACAAGTGTTTCACTCAATGGTTGACTTCACATCTGATTTGGGTGCTGGTGCCATGTTTTCTTGCCTCATTGCTCTCCCTTTGATGCCCAGGGCAGTGTTAAATGGTGGCATGGGAGTTCTTCTTGCCTTCTTCAAGCTCTGGATATTGTGTGGAGCCTTTTCTTTCCCCATTAAGTATGCTGCCAGTTGTGCATTTTTCAATTGCCCTTCAACATGTTAAAAATGTTTCCTTCGTCCCCTAGCTTGTTGAGTGTGTTTATTCTAATAGGACGTGGAGGGTTGTGTGCATCTATTGAAATGATCTCCTCTGCTACATTTCAACTGTGTGCTGTGTTACTGCATCTGGCTTTCTTATGTGGAATTCATGCGCATTCTTGGAACAACTCTCACCTTCGGCTGTGTCTAATTCTTTTACGGTGTATAATCCTCTTAATGTGCTGCTGGGTTCAACGTGCTGAAGGGAAATGTTAATCTTTATCTGTGGGGTGGTCGATGTGCTGTAGAGACAGAATGGCTTTGGTGAGATTGGGTCCAGGCTCAAAGCCAGAGTGAGTTGGACAGCTATCAACTTCATGTTTCCTAGTTGAGCTTTTCACAGAGGTGGAAATTAGTCATATCAAGGAAAACATGCATTAGTAACTAGATTTCTGCTCATAGGGATTCTGAGTTCCATATAACTTACTTAGTGAAAAATAAGAAAATCTGCAAAGCTATGATGGACACAGGGTTTTACATTCTCAAAATGAGAAAAGCAAAGTGCTTGCCATTGTCTCACCCCATGTAGACCAGTGGACACAGAAAATCTGACTGTGATCTCAGTATTTGTCTTTTACCTTTTACTGATAGTGATTTGTGATTAAATTTAGCTTTGAAATGTGTTTCTCTATTAAAATGAATCCCAAACATTATTTGATTATGTTTTGTGTGATATGCCTCAAAGCTGTACCATTCAGTGACTCCTTGCTTCTCTGCAATGCTGCCTCTGGCTAGTGAGTCAAGCTTTCTTTGTATGTTACTTTCTGTTTGTCACTTGGCTTTTAACATGCTTTTTTGCTTATTTTCATTTATTTATTTGAGAGTGACAGACAGAGAGAGAAAGAGGCAGAGAGAAAGAGAGAGAGAGAGGGAGAAAATGGGTGCACCAGGGCCTCCAGCCACTGCAAACGAACTCTGTCTGGCTTATGTGGGTCCTGGGGAATTGAGCTTCAAACCGGGGTCCTTGGGCTTCACAGGCAAGCGCTTCCACTAAGCCATCTCTCCAGCCCATGTACAGATTTTTATCCAATCATCCATGAGCTCATTGTTTTCCCAAGACATTCTTAAAGAAACATATAACATGTATATAATTTAATATCTATTTCCTTTCAATCTATGTCTTCTCTTCATATACTTCAGAAGACATGAGACGTTAAAACTTATTTAACTTTTTTTAGAAGAATTCCAACTTTTTTTTTAAAGTTTATTTTTGTTTATTTTTATTTATTTGAGAGCAACAGACAAAGAGGCAGATATATAGAGAGAATGGACGTGCCAGGGCCTTCAGGCACTGCAAACGAACTCCAGACGCGTGCGCCCCCTTGTGCATCTGGCTAACGTGGGTCCTGGGGAAATTGAGCCTCGAACCGGGGTTCTTAGGCTTCACAGGCAAGCGCTTAACCGCTAAGCCATCTCTCCAGCCCTAATTTTTTTTTAAATGTTATCTTTGATTGGGAAGACTGCTCAATGGTTAAAGGTACTTCCTTCTAAAGCCTGCCAGCCTGGGTTTGACTACCCAGTACCCATGTAAAACCAGATGCAAAGAGAGTGGCCTATGTGTCTGGAGTTTGTTTGCAGTGCTAAGAGACCCTGCTACACCTCCCCTCCCATGCACATACACACATGTGGGTGCAAATGAGTAAGCCTTAAAAATATTTTTTAAATGTTATTTTTCCAATAAAAGAAAAATATCCAAGATAATTTTAATTTCCTTTTACTTTAGGAATGAGCTATTTAAATTAATTTATCATGCTATACAACATTTACTTTTAAAACTGATATTAATAAAGACATATAATAATGAATAACTTTATTAAATTTCAATATATATGTATGTAAAGATGGTTAGCCTTACCAAGTTTAAATATATGCATAGAGTACTTTCTACTCATTATCCCACTGAATTGCAGCTAGTTGCTTGATTGTCTGACACTTGCCAGAGAGTGACTTCCCAGTGCTGGGGCATGCCTCATTCTATGCTTATACCAGCTTCCTTCTATTCATCTTGTCTTCTGTTTCTCTTTTGGCTCTCTATTTCTTTCATGTTTGTTTTCATCCCTCAGAATCTTTACCACTTTTATTCCCTAGGCATATTTGTTGAATAAAAAATTATGTTTAAGTTGTGTTTTCATATCTCATTCCTATCCTGATATCCTAATTTTTTAAAAAAATTATTCATTTTTTATTAATTAGTTTTGTACTCAGTGAGTACAGCCAAGTTGGTACCATTGTTAGGCTTGTCCATGTCCTAGCCCCTCCCCCTAGCCCCTCCTTGTTCAGGTGTATGGGCCATGCATTGTGTAGTTACCCCACAGTTATGGGTAGGAGAAATGTCTCTGTGTATGATGACCCAACGTGTGGCTCTGACATTCTTTCTGTCCCCTGTCCTACAAAATTTCCCTGAGCCATGTTGGGTTCATTTTGGGTCTGCTTCAGTTATGAAGTGTTGGGAACTTCCGTTTCTCTGGATAACTGATTGGATAGGAGTTGATTCTTCTCTGTGTCAATCTCCTTCACCTTTGTGCTGGTACCCAATATCCTAACTTAATATATGCTTTGGGCCATATCCTGAAATACTTGCTAGGCTGAGGTAGGTAAGGAGAAGAAATATGAATGCAGTTCTAAGTATATTCAGAGCACTTTCCCTGCTTTATTGCCTTTTCATCCCCAGGACAGTAGCTTGTAAAGAAAAGCATTAACATGGTTGGGAATTTAGCAGATGTACATCCTGATTTGTCATCATCAGAAGTGGATTTCTACTTCTGGTGCATCAACACTCTGAGGCTATCTCACTAATTGTTTTGACAATTGAGATGTGGCTGGTTTGGTGTTGGTAGAGGGTGAGGTCACTACATACCCACAAGGGTGATCAGATGAGCCTCCCCCCATCTCAAGTAGTTTTCGGTCAAATATTCCATGGCCTTTCCAGAAGGGAGTGAGACACACAGCTGCATATTTCACCTAGGACATTCTCTTTAGTCACCAAGACAGTCTCTAACTGATGCCATTTGAGTTGTGTGCACTTGACCTTCAAGAGTCACTCAATGCCTAGGAGATAGCTCTCATTTTTTTCTCAAGTTGTTCTTAGAGCAAAGAATTCACGGGAGTAAATGAACATAAACCGCCTATGTCAGAGGTCAGACTGAATGTTGGAGAGGGCTGCGGGTTAAACTTGGCTACATTGCTCTCCCACCCTTCTGCACCACCATTCATGTTCTCCAAGGACCCAGATTTAATATCCTCATTATTTTTTCAGGTGCAATTTACCATAGTCATAAAAATATCACACCACCCATGTTTCTTTTTAAGACAAACTTAAATTCCTTCATAATGATATGCTCTGTAAACTGGGAGCTGAGCTGTATTTTTAGAATTAAGTATTCAGACTCCAGTGTGCATATTTAACTAGGGAAGAGTCTTTTTCTGAATCTGGCTGAGTGAGAGAAGTTACTCAATGAATCAGGACTGGAATAATGAGTCTTTTGAAGGAGAATATACTTTTTACTTGAAGTTTTGTCAAGAGGACAAAGGAGGGAGTGAGGGAAGAGGACAAAAAGGAGGGCAGACTGGACCAGCCAGACAGTACTCATCACTGGTCCATTTACAAATATTAAGATATGTTAAAATATAGGAAACACAAATTATAGGTGCATAGATTAATGTTTCTTGGTAATTCAGAGATAATTCATAATTTTGTGTCAGGATCAGTAGCATGTTAGAGACAGGTGTTGTGTGTATGCAATGAGTGTGTAATAATAGCAAATCTGAAATACTTTAACATTAGAGCCTGGATTTACTCCAGTTAGCCTAAAATCCATTGTTTGTATCAAAACACTGTTAAAATACAATTTCAGTATCTAGAGAGATTGCTCAGTGGTTAAGGGTGCTTGCTTGCAAAACCTGGTGGCTTGGTTTGGTTCCCCAGTATCCACATATAGCCAGATGCATACTTACCTGGCAGGGGAGAGAGCGTGATCACATATAGCCAGATGCATGAAGTGCCCATGTGTCTGGAATTCCTTTGCAGTGGCAGTAGGTTCTGGTGAATCTATTATCTCTCTCCTTCGCTTCCTCCTTGCAACTAAATAAAAAGGTACAACTTTAGAATGAATAGTCAAAGAATCACACAAATCAGGTTTTAATGTATTTTTCTGACTATAGGACTATTCTTCAGTATTTATTTTATATTTTTGTTGGAAGTTTCACATTAGTTTTTAATTGAGAAATAAAATTGTTTATAGTATACAGTATGATGTTCTAATACATGTTTACATTTTGAAAGCTAAGTACAGCTTGTTTGTATATACTTATTACCACACATGCTCACCATGAAATTGACATGAGAATACCAAGTACCTACGCTTACCAGTGTCGGGTGCACAATCCACTATATTTACTACAGGTATCATATTCTAGACTCCTCTGAACTTATTCCTCCTAACTAAAATTTTGTTTCTTTGACCAACATTTTCTCCTTTCTCCAGACTCCTGGTAACCTCTTTTCCATTATGCTTCCATGGTCTAGATCCTTAATATTTCACGTATAAGTAGATCAATCCATGCTTGTCTTTCTGCATTTGTCTTATTTTGTCTAACCTTCAGGTTCACCCATGCTGTTGGAAAAGGTAGAATTTTCTTTTCTCTTTCTTTTCTTTTTGGATGAATAGCATTCTTGTGTGCGTGTGTGCACTTGTGTGCATGTGCATGTGTGCACACAAATGTGATTTGCTTTATTTATTCATCAGTTGATGCACAATTAGGTTGACTCCATATCTTCACTATTGTTAACAGGACAATAATCACAGGAGTACATACCTGTCTTTGAGATCCTGCTTTCACTCTTTTGGATGAACCCTAGCTAGTGAGATTGTAATGGTAAGGTGCTATTATCATTCCTAATTTATTTTCTGTAATGGGTATACTAACTTACAGCCCTACCAGCAGTGTGCAAAGTCCCTTTCCCCACATCTTTGCAGTAGTTATCACTTGTCGACTTTATGATAGTGATTCTAATGCATGCAGGCTGATAGCTTGCTGTGGCTTTAATGTGCATTTTCCTAATTAGGGATGTGGAGTAGTTAATCAGATACCTACTATAAATCCATTCACCTCATTTTGAAAAATGTCTGTTCAGGCTCTTCACTTATATTTGTATTAAATATTTGTTCTAAACCTACTGAATGAGTCCCTCATATATTTTGTTTAACCTTTATTAGATCTATGATTTTAAAATACTTTCTCCCATTTTGTAGGCTTTGTCTAGTTTTTTTTTTTTTTTACTGTATTGATTGTGTTCTTTGCTGTATAGAAATGTTTTCATTCACTGCGATCCCATGTTTTCAGTTTCATTTTTATTGTATGCACTTTTAGATATAGTTCTCTGGTCACAGTTATAAGTTTTCCCATGTGTCTTCATGAACCTACAGTTAAGCTCAATTCCTTTCAAAAATCCAGTGATGTTTTTCATGAAAATAGAAAAAATAATCCTAAAATTTGTAGCAAACAGCAAAAGACCCTAAACAGCTAAAGAAATCTTGAAAAGGGGCAAAACTAGAACACACTTTCCAGTTTCAAAATATGGTGAAAAATAGTAACTGATCAAAGCAACATGTTTGTGGCATAAATACAGACACACAGACCAATGGAACAACATAGAGATCTCTCAAAGATATCCAATTTACAATTTACAGGGTTTTGTTGAACTTAACATTATTAGAGCTATAGTTTATTTGACTAAAGTGCTAAGAGCACACAATGGGGAAATGATTTTTAAAAAGTGCAAACATTTGTATTCATATGCAGATAAATGAAATTGGACTCTTGGTCCACATCAGATATAGAAATCAACTCAAAATAGATTAAGGACTTAAACATAAAATCTGAAACATTAAAACCAGTTAAAAAATTTAAAACAATTGTTTTACATGGTTTCACTTTGGGACGGAAAGGCATTTGGAAATTCATTTGCTCCTTGTTAAAGTAAGGAACACTGGGCTTTGAAAATCATGACTTATGTCGTAAGTTTTAGGTAACATGCATGTGTTCAAGATTGGTATAATAACTAAACATCCAAGTATGACACATTTTTTAACCATTAAAATTTATCTTTAAAACATCAAAAAAATTAAAAATAATAATGGATTACTAAAATATTTTTCATATTCATTACGGAAAATGTTAATATCCAGAAAATATAAAGAACTATACTGAAAATTAATAAAGATATCACAGGGGAAGTCATGAGCCCCAGGGGTATAATACCTGCTGGAGCCTGGCTAAATGCTCACCAAACTGTCCAGTAAGCACTTTTCATAATGTTCATACCCATATATTAATGCTACTTTCAATTTTTGTTAGAGAAGCTTCTCTTTTCCGATGGCCGTGACCTCTGTGATGACTCAAAAGGCACCATAGTGCTGAGAAGTGACAGAGTAGTGCTCATCACTGCAACATCTCTATCACACCTTCCAAGGTAGTTACTAACAATTATTGACTGATGGGAAGTAATATCTACAATATATAAGGAACTGATACAGGTCAGCAACAAGAAAGCAAACCATTTCACTTTAAAATGGCAAGGCTCTTGAGCAAGCACTTCCCTCCAGGAGATAATAATATTATTATTAATATTAATAATAATAACAAATAATAATATTATTATTAATATTAATAACAAACATGAGAAGATGATTCCTGGAACTAAGTATTTAGGAATTTCAGCCCAAGTCACTTCATGTCTATCAGGATGACTTTTATCACAGAAACAGAAAATAACAGTTGCTGCAGGGAGGTGGAAAAATTAAAACCCATGTGCACTACTGGTGAAAATATATAATGATACACCTGCTATGCAAAACAGAACTGCAACTCCTCAAAAAAAAAATAAAATAATTACTGTGTGGTTCTGCAATTAAATTATACTTCTGGATATGTAGCAAAAGGGATTAAAGGTAGAGAATTGAAAATACACACACACACACACACACACACACACACACACACACACACACACACAGTTTTCCCTAAGTGCTGGATGTGGACTTTGGGTCATTGAATCCTTGAGACAACCTGGAGAACCACAGACCAGAAAAGATGAGGATGCCTGCTGAGGCAGAGCATGGGTAGTTCCATCTCCAGACATTAAGCTGTGCATCTACCTATTATTATTATTATTTTGTTGATTTAGTTATTTAATGACGTTTACTGAGTTCCTACAGTATGCAAAGTACTAGAAGAGAGGCAGATAAGAGTCTGTGAAGTTGACACTGTGATGTATAACTCTGTCTTCATACACAGTTCTGATATCTGTCAGCAAATACTTTTTTGGTGGGGAGGGGGGCAAGTGCTAGAAAATGGTACCAACTAATGTGAGAGTGAGAATAGATGTATCTTAAATGTACATAATACTGATATCACAGACCAGCATCCTAGAACTTTGAAATTAGTCCCTAGGGTGAGTTGGCAAATCAATTTCTAACCTGCCTAGACTGCTCATCTACTTTGTGATTTTATTTTATTTTCCTTATGGAATGAAGAGACATACTTGTGTAGTGGCTGGGGTTAAGAACCATTTCTTTCAATCACCTCACACTGTCTCACCTTCTGCCTATAATCATGGTGATTAATATAGGTCAGAGTACTTAAGGTTAAAACAAGCAGGCCAGATGCTTACAACTAAAAGTTAGAACCTATCTAAGTTAACAATGCAGGGCTTCAACTTTGACTAAACGGGACGTGAATAGTTAAATCTTAGAAGCCAAAGCGAGTGACTTATTCATTCAAGGTGTTGTACAAGCACATAAAAAGATATGTTATGGGGCTGGAGAGATGGCTTAGCAGTTAAATGCTTGGCTGTGAAGCCAAAGGACCCTGGTTTGAGGCTTCATTCCCCAGGACCATAAGCCAGATGCATAAGGTGGCACATGCATCTGGAGTTCGTTTGTAATGGCTGGAGGCCCTGACATGGCCATTCTCTATCTATCTGTCTCTTTCTCTTTCTGTCTGTCACTCTCAAACAAATAAAAAGAAAAAAAATATGATGCAGACTATGTGTGGCTCAGTTAGTGATCCCCCAGTTGATGTACAAACTGGGTGGGAAGAGAGCTCAGGGCACTGCTGTGCAGGTTTTACTGGGCTACTAGAGTAGCCTCAGAGCAGATCAAATATCAAAATGCAACATCATGTAGATAAATGCAAGTATAAGATTGAGATGAAAAGATAGGTTTTAAGCCATAAGTACTTCAAATTCTTAGTTTATTTTTTATTTATTTATTTATTTTTTACATATTTTGGAGCCATTTGTGTGTGTGTAGGATGTGTGGAAGTCAGAGGACAAACTGAGGTATTGTTTCTCAGTTGCTATCTACCTTTATTGAGAAATAGTCTATCATTGTCCTGAAACTCGCCATGTAGGGTAGACTGGCTAGCTAGTAGCTCCAGGGATACACCTCTCTCTGCCTCTACAGTGCCAGGATTACAAGAGCATATCATCATGCCTAGGATTTTTTTTCCCCACTTGGGTTGTTTTTTACTTGGATTCCTAAGGTAGAGCTCAGATCATGCTTGTGAGGGAAGCATTTCACCAACTGAGCTATCTCCTCCGTCCCTTGGAATCATTTGTTTTTGTTTGTTTGTTTTTAGGTTTTTCAAGGTAGGGTCTCACTGAAACCTAGGCTGACTTGGAATTTACTATGTAGTTTCTGGGTGGCCTTGAACTCACTGAGATCTTCCTACCTCTGCCTCCCTAGTGCTGGGATTAACGGTGTGTGCCACCATGTTTGGCTTGGAATCATTTTTAAGTGCTGTGTAGCTCATAGTTCAGACATGAATGCACCCATGAGGTCTGCTGAGCAGAGCAACCCTGTACTGAAGAGGCCCATGTTCCTCTCAGGTCGCAGGTCACTAGGGGAATAATGCAGAAGCATTGCTTATCAGTGGATGCACCAAGTTCTCAGAACATGGTTGTGATGTAAATGGCTATTTGACATTTGTTAGCCCTATCAATACACGAGACGCTGTAGGAAACATTATTTGAGTCTGATCAATGAGATTACAATCTTAATTAATCATAGAGACAGGCCACAAATAGAAAGGTAGAGAGAGAAAGAGAGACAGAGAGAGAGATTTTGTGACACAACTCACAAGCAAGATCTCTGACGTCTCATCCTCAGCCTGGCTTTGGAAGACCTAATGATTCCACTGAAGATTAGGGGCTTTGTGCATGTCACAGGGCTGGCTATGGAATGAAGGTTAGCGGTGATCTAACTCTTCCTGCGGCAGATGAGGAAATCCTGGGCTGAGAGGGCAGGTGGTCCTCCATGCTGATTCCCCATAACTTGCTTGTGCATTTGTGTCCACCTCTGGTCCATATCCATTCCTTCAGGAGGGAAGAATGCTCATGCTTCCTGGGCATCTCCTGAACTGGAAGGGGCAGTGCACAGGTTTCTAGTGTGGAATCCCTAGATGCGTGCATATCTGAACAAGTGAGACCTGCAGAAGGTGCCCCAGGGCAGGAGTTTAAGAAAGACTGCAATTTGGCTCTGGAGTAAAATCAGAAGTGAAATATCTAAGCATATCCTATTGATGTTGCACAAGTGGTTTGGGGCATGACACTGCGATGGGCCTGTACAAGGCTATGGGAAGACGACTGCCAGCTGCCTGCTACAACAGATTGGGCAAGAAAAGTACCAGACTCTACACATAATTCAAAAGCAGACTTGGCAGAATTTCCTGTCAGATTGCATGGATGCAGGAGAGATAGAGAGGAAGAGTGGCTCCCAAATACTGGCTTAAGCAGTAGGAAGAGGAAGTCCCCATGATCCAGATGGTGGGACTTGCAGGCAGGGGAAGGCACTCACTTTGATTGTGATTGGGCACATGCCATTTTAAATGTCAATGGGGTGCTGAAGCTAGAGATGGGTACTGAGGTGTTGTCAGCTGCTGAGGGTCCTGAAGCCAGGCTATTGTGGGTCTGGGGACAATGATGTCAGAGGAGGAAGGGAAGGGAGGCTGAGTCAGGATGTTCAGGGTCAGTGTTCAGAGTAAGTAGAGAAGGGCAGAGTCTTAGACCAGTTTTCAGGAGACTAAGGCAGGACTCAGTCATGGCTGTCATTCTGGAGTCAGTCCTGTATGTATGGAATAAAATCCCTTTTCCTGGTGAAACCAAAGTTAACCTATAGCCTCAAAATTTATCCACACACTATATGTGACTTTATGCCATTGCCACAGCGCTTTTTTAAAAAGACATTTTCCTTTATTAGTTATGTACATACTAGGTGTGTAAATGGCACATGGTGATACTGTCCTTACCCTCATCCATGTCTTACCTCTCCAAAGGGACCACCCATATTGGGGCTGCCAGTTATCCCCATGGGTACTGTGGGTCATGCTTTGTGAAGGTAGCCATCAGTTATGGGGAAGAGGTAATGTCTCTGTGCATAATGTCCCAAACTGTGGCTCTAACAATCTTTCTGCCTCCTCTTCTGCAAATTTCCCTGAGCCATGTTGGGTTTGTTTTAGGTCTACTTCAGTGATGAGGTCTTGGGAGCCTCTGTGTCTCTGGATCTCTGCTTTGGTAGGAGTTGAATGTTCTCTGTCTCTATCTCCTTCACCCTTGTGCTGATAACAGGTTCACCAAGAAAGCAGCCCTCTTGCTCATTTCCCCAATTACTCTATGATTTCAGCTGGGGCCCTGGTGAGGTTCAATGGGCTGATTCTCTCCTCAGGTTCTGCCTCCATCTAAAAAAGAGAAGCAGATTCTCCAATGGAGAGTGAAGTCAGCACCAGATAAGTGGGATAACCATTATTAGTTTAGAGAGAATTTAAGAGGTGTAGGCCCTTTTGTAGCTCAAAATTGGTGGGAGCTTGATGTTGGAGAGTGAACTCATATTTTGGATATGATTCTGACTTGTTTCCCAGTTCCAGCTATGGGTTCTATTCCATTTAGTCAATCCATTAGCCAATTCAAGAGTAGTTGATTACTCATCATGGCTGTCTGCCACTATTGCAGTTGGGTGAGCATCATGTCAGGTTGTTTGCTTCTGAGTAGCTAAGACCACGAGTTGCTTGGACAGATGTTGGCCATTTTCCCCCAGTAGCTCATGAAGAACCTTCTGGCACTAGACAAGCTAACTGTCTGGGGACTGACTCTCTTCTAGATTCCAGCCAGATCTCTCCATGTTCCATACCAGCAGCATATGGTGACTTTGGCAGAAGGTCTTGCCATTAACCTTTGGTGGGAAATCAAGTGCTCTGACAGAAGTCTGTCTTTCTTTGGGAAATCTTGTAGGTCTCTCTGATCAACAGCTCATTGTGAATGTTAACCTCATCCTGGTACTACCACATGGTTTTGATAAGTATAGTATTGTGATAGTCCTCTTTACTTTAGCTGTGTTGCATTTGTAGCCATTTGTGGCTTCATATAAACTTTAGGATCCTGTTCTCTGTGTGTAAATAGTGTATTGAAAATTTGAAGAAATGGTGTGGCATCTGGAGCACACTTTGGGTACTACAGACATTTTAACATTTTATCAATGCTTGTTCTTTATTCATGAGTATGGCAGGTCATTCTCCCATTTGTTTATGTCACCTCCAGTTTTTTTTTTATCAATGTATTCATCTTTTTATAGTTTTTAGTGTATACATCTTTCATTTGCTTGGTAACTATATTCCCACTTTATTCTTACTGATTTATCATACAATGAATGTTTTCTCTGTTTACTTTTGAGATAGGGTCTTATTATGTAGCCCAGGCTGGCTTTGATTCTCCTGCCCTAACCACAAGTGTTGGGATTACAGTGGTGTGTCACCTTGCCTATGTGTTTCTTTGGTTTATTTAAAAATTGATCAATATTGGTGTAAAGATGTTTAAAATATCTGTTAGTTATAAAAGTCCATTTTGAGCTGATAACAACTTAAATCCTATTTTCCCCAAAGTCTCCTCTCTTACTTCCCCTGTTTCATGTTTTGTTGGCATAGTCTTCATCTTTTTTGGTGTGTGTCCACTAGCACTTGATTCATCTCCCCTGACCTCAATGTTTTTGCATGCTAACTTTTATACTCAAGTTATAGATAATTTCCCCTCAGTTCATATTCTGAATTGGGCTATGTTGTACTTTGAATAAATGTCCCTCAGTAGATTCAGGAATTTATTAAAGCATCTTAGATTTCCAGCTGCCTGGCTGGAAGAGATGTCACTGGGTAGATCCTAGGGTTTAGCCCTAAGGTGTGGTGGTGGATTTGGAATTGCAGGCTAAAGAGGTACAAAGTGCCTGAGTTCTGCCTGGTGTTCCTGAAGTGTGCTATGTGGTATGGCTTTTGTGTTTCTGGCTTGTGGCTTTTTCTCTCTCTGCTGGTACCTGTGAAAGTGGATCAGCTTCTTCTGTCATTATGGAACTTCCCCTCTGTCTTCAATAAATATCCCTTCCTCCATAACTGTGCCTGGTCTGGAAGTTCATCTCAGCCACCTGGAGCTGTCTGCTGTAGGCTGCATATCATTTTCTCTAGTGACTGCCTTTCATGTTAATCCACAACCTTTTATTTTGTCATTAAGAGCTTACTTTAGCATTTTTTGCAAGGAAGTTTAAATGGTGATGGAGTCCCTGGGCTTTTATTTGGGAAAATCTTTATTTCTTTCTCAGTTCCAAGGGATAGCTTTACAGGAGTATTTTTTGTTGGTATTTGTTTTTTCTCTGACTACTTCAAACATAGTACTTCTTAAATTTTTTTTGAGGTAGGATCTAGCTCTATCCCAGCCAACTTTGAATTCACTACATAGTCTCATGGTGGCCTCGAAATCATGGTGATCCTCCTGCCTCTGCTTCCCTGCTTCATGAGGATTTTTTCTTATAAAAATTATTTATTTGCAAGGAGGGGGAAAAGAGAGAGAGAGAAAAGCAGAGAAAGAGAAACCACCAGTGCCTTTAACCACTGCAAAGGAACTCCAGATGCATGTTCCACCTTGTGCATCTGGCTTTACATGAGTACTAGGGACTCAAACCCAGGTCATTAGGCTTTTTAGGAAAATGCCTTAAGTGCTAAGCCATCTCACCAGCCCTCACGAGGGTCCTTTTAACCAGAGTTGGGGTAGTGTGGGCTGTCCACAGGTTACTTTTAAGTCTTGCTTTGCCTTCTGTAGTGCATTTCTGCATAGACAGGAGATGTTTTCTTCAACCATTTGACATCTTCTGGGGTTCTTGGCCAAACTGGACATATGTTGGTCATTTATAAGTACCTATTTAGTATTTTTACTCCTTAATTGAATAGCCTATTGAGTAGCCTATAGTTTGTTTTTCTTTAATAATTCCTGTGTGTCTCAATTGATATTCATATTTGCATTTCTGTTTTTGTTTGTTATTGTTTTTGTCTTATTTTGTAGCCACAAAACATTTCAGGAATTTAAATTTAGAATTGTAAGTCAGCTCGATAGCAGGATTATGACTAGGTTAAGTTAAATTAAATCAAATAATCTAAGGTAATGACCTTGCATATATGACAGTATTCCCATCAAAATGTACCTCTGGGTTCTGCATAGCAGGGGTGTACTCTCTGTCACTTACTCTTAGGGCCTAGCAGTCATGTCTACTGATTGATCCTGATGTGGACCAAGACCAGGCAAAAAGTAAGAAGCAGAAGGAAGGTGCTCCCTGGGCCCCCAGGGGTATTGTTCCCATCATATTAGAAAGGAGGATAATTGGTGGAGATAGCATGATGTGAGAGCTGCCTGTCAGCTGGGAGGACATACATGTTCTGGAGACAACAAATAGAAGCAGGGCAGTGCAAAGAGAAAAAAGTGAATTGAAGACCTTTTTCTAGAAAAAAAAAATTAGTTGTGCTTCTGATCCTACTGCCTCCAGATAATGCCCTCAAGGGACATTTCAAGTAGCACACTCATTTAGGCTCTTTCTTAGTGATAGGCACTGCTAACTTTACTGCTGTTCTAAGGTCTTCTGAGATCTTTGCTACTTCCTATGTGGGTGTCCACATCCCTTCAGGCTTTGTGACATGGTCTCCAAAGTAGTCAACCCAAAACAAGACTTTATCTTTCTTAGAAAATGCCTGTTTCTTGTTTCCTCTCTTATATACCCAACCATCTCTAATGTCCACCATTCAGGGCCACATACCTGAATGCCCCAAAATCACAAGTTCTGAGTGATATTCCCCTGTGCTCAGCATTACAGGGGTTATTCCCTAGGAAACGTTGTTTGCATTGGGGGAGATGTCTTGAGATATATGGAGAACTTTTCCTAAGAGAAATGGATTGTGATTGAGATACTTATAAGCCTTAGGGCAAAGGGAATAATTTTTTAAGAGCTGTTATTCTTCCTTGGGTCAATTAACAACCTCATCCTCAGATGGATTCCTTTAGTGATAATTTGCTTCAGATGGGCATTAGGGCAGATTATAAGAGTAATTACAAGGAAACAAAGAGTTTCTATGTGGGAAGACACCATGTTTTTATTGGGTTACTTAACATTCTGATTCTGAGCTTCTTGAAAATAATAGCATTTATTCTGAGAATTAATTAATCTTTTTCACACAGATATCTATTCTGCTCAGCACATTTTAAGATTTGATTTAATTATAAATCCTAACAAACTGAACTGTATGACTTTCACATTGTGCAAGACCACACACTCACTGAGGCCATAGGAAGGAAGGATCTGATTACTGTGGATTCCATCCAATGTTATGAAGTTCTGCTGTCCAAAAATACAGTTTTGAAAGATGAGGTTAGGTTTGTTAGTGGTCTGCTGGATGAGTTTTCTTTAAGTGAGAGAGGTTTTGTAGTTTTGTCAGGCCATGCAAATTTTATTAGGCCAAATTATTTTTAGGTAAGCCTATGGAATCTTTCCAATTTGCTACATATCTCAAAATCTCAGCACTCTGAAATTTTGTTATTTTCCTTTAGAAGTAGTCTCTTTGCTTCTCTCTCTGATACTTGTCAAAGTGAAAATTCATTATTGTTTCATATAGGGTCATGATGGTGGGATTCTGGGTGTGGCTATAGTTCCCTATGCATGTCATGGAGAATACCTGCAACATGACCATTCCTTTCCCTGGGTCTCTGGTACCAGGGAGAACACATGGTCTTGCAGACAGCATCCTGCTATGAGGAACAGATTTGTGCATGTTTGAATTTTCAGAACTTATGTATTCAGTAGCACTTCCCTTCCTTCATTTGATAGATATTCACCTAGATCTGACTACATACAACCACAGGACCTAGTGTCGCAGGTCAAAACCACATGTGACTACTTTCCATCTACCTAACAATGCATCTATCTTAAGATTCAAACTAGGGTATGTTCAAGGCTCAAGTGTAACACACAAAACAGGCTCTATATCCTTTTACCAAACTCATGAGCCATGAACTCCCTGAGGAAGAGATTCTTGCTTAAGAGAGACTGGCTTGTTTTCAAGTCTATGAAGCCAGCCAGAGGACCTGGGCTAAGTTTAGACAGCTAAAAATAAGTGAAAACTTAGATTTTAAAGTTATTATTATTATTACTTGAAAATTGACTTTTGAAATGTAGTTACGTAGTGGTGCAAAATCAGATTAATAAAATTTCATTGTTATCATGGAAGTAAATCTAGGTTTGGCTTAAGAAAGAATCAAAAACTTTTTAATCCTTTGTATTTTTTCAAAAAAACAAATGTGCATAATTCAGTTGGAGAAATAAATTGTGGACTTGACCAACATCTTCAATCTGCATTCATTTCCATCTCAAAACTTACTTTTAACTTAAACATTTGCTCTGTTATTGCCTTTAGTATGCATTGCAGACATACATACTTGTATTAATGGTATATTTCTGATGCACACATACATTTGCCTATTTGATATATGACTTCAAGTGTTGCATCTTTACAATCAATATTAAGAATGTACAGGATGAAGATAGCTTCTGAGAAATATCAGACTCCACTCTTGCTCTTCGATTTTCTGAATTGTTATGGAAACTGAATGATTGAAAGGCAGGTATTCCTTGTCTTTATTTAAACTACAAATGTTAATTTTTCTGAGTCTCTCTATATTATATCAGATCTTTAGTAAGGATATGGCAGCAGCTTCACACAATGGGGTTTATATCAATAAATTTCAATCAGCTGGAGGATGGAGCAGGAGTTTCTCTTATCCACAAAGAAACTCAACAACAAGCCAAGTATCTTCAGGACCCTGTGGAATGCAGAGCTAGAGAACCTGGTGGAACAGATAAGTAAGAGGTACTGGAAGGATAGGCTGTCATTTCTCACATGTTCCTCCCCACCACAGGTCCCTGACACACAGTACGACTCAGAGAGCCAGCCAGTCATCAAACCCACCAGGGATTTCATTTCCTCTGCCTGTCCCAGGCCTTACACAGGTCACCTCAGTGAGCGTCAGGGCCAGGAGACAGGCCACCAAAGTGCCAGACTGGCTGACCCAGGCTGCAGAATGCTATGGATAAGTCCTCAGCTCCTCACCACTACAGATAGGTGAAGTGTGGGTGTTTATCAACTTGATTGTTGTAAACATTTTATGGTATATGTTTATATCAATTTGCTGCACTACTCATCTTAAATGTATTTAATCTTTTGCCAATTATACTGAAGCAGGCAAACATAAGGGGTAGTTTGTTTACCCAGACATTGCTTGTAATGAGCAGAACACAGACACTTCTCATAAACCACACACATATCAAGCAACCTTTGGGAATCTGGAACCCCCACCTGTACCAAACTGCCCACATACTCTAGCTCCACACAATGAATTAGTTTTATCCTCCCCTTTGTGATTCTCCTTCCCTTCATGATTACTACCCACTCACATATATTACTTGGCACTGGAGAGAAGACTCAGCCATGAAGGCACTTTCCTGCACAGCCTAACAACCTGTGTTTGATTCAACAGTACCCACATAAATTCAGACATACAAAGTGAATCATGCATCTGGAGTTTGTTTGCAGTGGCTAGAGGCCCTGGTGTACGTATTCTCTTTCTTTCTTTCTTTCTTTCTTTCTTTCTTTCTTTCTTTCTTTCTTTCTTTCTTTCTTTCTCTCTCTCTCTCTCTCTCTCTCTCTCTCTCTCTCTCTCTTTCTTTCTTTCTTTCTTTACTTCTTTCTCTCCTTGTACAAATAAATAAATAAAAATATATGTTCAAAGATATTCTTTGTTAGATCAGGGAATGAAACAACAGGGGCCATTCAGCCTGGACTGCTTTTGGGTACATGCTCACTAAGGTAAACTGCTTCACTACTTATATGAGCCTCTCTTCAGTTCTTTTCATAAGATGCTAGGAACCTGGAAACACCCAGAAAGTACTTGTAACAATACTCCAGCTTCTATGAGAGAGACTTTGACATGGGGCAGGAAGATAATTCACCTGAGGCTGAATGTTACATCTTGGGATGTGACCTGGCCATATCCTCTGCCTGGTCTAAAGTGGATCCCAGCTCATATGCTATGCAAAGAGATCCTAGGGAAGGGCTTGGCTCCATGGCCTGTGCTGTTGGTGCCTTTTTTTCTCTGGCTCCCTGTATTGCTCGTTCATCCATGGTCTCTCCTCCATGTCTTCCAGATGGTTTTATGAAGTCCTAAAATAAGGCCAGGGCAGTTATGATCATTGTACTGGATAGTTACTTACTTGTAAAATATTAGATGTGGAGAGGAATGTGGAGTCTGCCCAGCATCTCATTGTGAATTTATTCTGAGATGATTTAGGTGAATTCTGTAGTCTTTGTGGCTCACCTGTTTAGCCTTGATTTATTTCTTTGTGTGCTATTTTAATAAAGTGAAAAGAATACAAAAGAGACATTTTCTAGAATAACAATCAGTTGTAACCATTAAAAGCACATCTTTCAAGGTACCTGGGGTTTGCTTGCTTGTGAAGCATTTGAAGTTAAGGGAGGACATTTCTGAACTCCTTTCTAGTGAAAACCATGCCTGGGGAGGAGGAAACCAATCTCAGTCATCCAAGCCATCCAGTGCTATCTAAAGAGAATCTCCAAAGGAAGACAAACTTAACTTTAAGCATATATCATAACCACCAGGGCTGGAGAGATGTTTCAGTGGTTCAAGGTGCTTGCTTCCAAAGCCTAAAGGTTTGGGTTCAATTCCCCAGGTCCCAAATGAAGCCAGATGCATAAAGCAACACATGTGGCTGGTGTTTGTTTGTAGTGACAGGAGGCCCCAGTGCATCCATACTCACTCCATCTCTCTTTCTCCCTCACTCATAAATTAATAAATAATTATTTTAAAATATTTTTATTTATTTGCAAAGAGAGAAAGAGAGAGAGGCAGAGACAGAGACACAGAGAGAGATTGAGAATGGGCCTGCCAGGGCCTCTTACTGCTGCAAACTCCAGATGCATGTGGTTCTTTGTGCTTCTGACTTTACATCGGAACTAGGGAATTGAACCCAGGCCAGCAAGCTTTACAAACAAGCATCTTTAACCATTAAGGCTTCTCCCCAGGCATATATATATATAAATGACCATCAGGGGAAAATACAGGATCAAAACAATTTTAAGTCTTATACATGCACCTTCTTTTTTTACAGTGGGAATGTGATCATATTTTAACAAGTATTCAGGACAGAGACCAGAAAACACCTAAAAAATGTGGACACTGTAATGCAACCACTCTAACATTCCAATGTAATTTTCTGCTTCTCCTCCACATTCATGTGGCTGTGTTGTATGATAAATGTGCAAGGCACAGACAAATTAATGTATATGTTGTTTTTGTAACTTGATTATAAGCATGTCTCTATATTGTCATATGGTTGTCCTTTGTTAAGGGGAGGAATCAGCACTACTTGTTGAATTGGTCTGTTTGTCCACACTCCTGTGCTTCTGTTCTGTCCCTTTCACACACAAGGAGAAGCTGAAGAGGGAGAAACACTGTACCACATGGACTGAGGATCTTTGCATCTTAGCTTCTTGGGCCAGGGATCTGACCACTAAAGCCCCCTTCCCTCCCCTCTTCCATTTCCCTTCTCCCCTTTTTCCTTCCTTTCTGTTCCCTTCCCCAGTGAGTAAGGTGTGCTTACACAGGACTATGACTGGCTGTAGAGCTCTGGATCTTGCTCCTTGAGTCTGTCTGGCCTACAGTCTGGAAGCTGAGGTCATTGTGGTTCCTGGGGGCAGGGGATGGCCCCACTGCTCAGTCTTAACAGCAGCATCCAACCTCAAGACCACATCATGCACCTGCATATTCACCCATATTCCAAACTCTTATCTGATTAGCCTGAAATGCTTCTCACTCTGGGGCAAGAGCTAAATACTTTCTTATGAACATTTTGCCAAACTCTTAAGAGTGTCACTAGATCATATGTCCCTCACTGGGATGGGCAGGACCTGTTCATTGACACCTGCCTGTCTACTGCATAGCCTCCCTTTCCAAGGAAACCACTTTGGAGATGTCCTGTTGCCATGGAGACAGAATGGCTTGCTAGTGAGGTCTCGACCTATCTGCTCCTGGACTCTGCCTGCGCTTCAGTATGATCTACATCATTCTGCTTGCAAGACTCTTTCTACTGTAGCCACACTCTTCCTAGCATTCTGGCCCTTATTGTTTCTTGCTTAGATTTTCCAGACTGTCCTAAATATCTCCTCTTACTTATCTGATGTAGTACATTTGTTCCCTTAGCAGAGTTATAATCATATTATTCTCAACTCAAAAAGCATCTTCAACTTCTGATCACTTAAGTATGCATGGAGTCAACCCTCCTGTCTTCAGTTGATTGGCTGTAGGTCATACAAGGTGCTCAAGTCCCTGACATGTGGCATAGTATGTAGTATTTGCATAAAACCTACACACACCCTCCCACATCCCCAGGTGACTGGTGATTGCTTACACGACATGAACCTCATGTAACCAGCTGCCATATGCCTTGTTTACAGAATGATGGCGAGGACACAGAGCATTCAGGACGGAGGCACACACCTTCCATACACAGTAGTTGTGATCTGTGGTGGGTTGAATCTGTGGATATGGAACCTGTGGATGTAAATGGCTGACAAGTAACCTGACATTCAAATGCATTCCCAGTGGTTTAGTCTCCTTTCAACACCATACTTCCTCCCATTTCCCCTTAGTTATGGTACACTTCAGTTACTGTGAACAGTGGGCAATTTTACACACTTCTGCATTTCCACTTTTTGTGGTATGATTTTATTTTCCTAAGAGAAAATAATTTTTAATTTTTTTGATACCTTTTCTGACCTTTCTCTTCTTTTCACAGGATTCTGCCCATCTCCTGCTTATGTTGCATGACACTTTCCGTGTTGCAGCTCTGTTAGCCAGGCATTCCTATGCCTGAGTTGTTGGCCCAGCTGGTGGCCCTGGAAAGTGCCTTGCTGAGGTTGTTCTCCATAGGTGGAGTAGGAATAGGCCTTTAATAACTTTGGCTGTGCTTACTACTTTGGGAGAACATGGGCTTGCACATCACTGGTCTGTTACTGATCTGGAGGTCTGTTCAAAGATGTTGCATGGTGAAATACCATATCAAGGCTACTTCATCTCATGGCAGGAGCCAGCTGAGGCAGATGCTCAGTCTGTACTGCCATGGAGACAGAGCATCCCCTGGTCCTGTTCTGGGGAGGATGCCTTCAGGGTTCTTGTTATAGAGTGGATGTTTTTAGTCAGAGCATCTCAGTCCTCTGATGGAACAAATGCCTATTTTTAATGCCATGTATGTCTGCAGCATCAATTATTTTCACTTCCAAAATCAGTTGTGTTGCCACCACATGAAATCTGCTGTGAAAAGCCAGTGACTGCCAACACGTGGGCCTTTGGTTAATTACTGTCTTTTTATAAAAGAACATACTTCAATTGATACATTTTTTTTTTCTCAAGTCATTAATGATGTGCTGTTCTGGCCTTGTCATAGGGTAGTTCTGCAAATAGTGTCTTTGGGGATGATAATAACTGGCATTTTAAAGGTGTTAATGCCAATGTCTTGGCTGTCCCAAAGGAGAGGAAGCTAATTAAAGTGGGCAATGAACACCCCCGGAGAGTCACATGGCTTACAGATGAATTTTTGTAAGTAGAACTATGGAAAATGAAAACTGACTTTTTAAAGTTTGAGCTTTAATACATTTGTTCATTTTGAAACCTATGGCCTGAGGGATGACAGAAATTTTGATTATTGTGACATGTTTTATTTATTTATTTTTAATTTTTTTTATTGACAATTTCTATACTTACAGAGGATAAACCATGATATTTCCTTCCCCTCCCCCATTTTCCCCTTCACAACTCCACTCTCCATCATATCACTTCCCTCTCTCTGTTAGTCTCTGTTTTATTTTGATGTCATCATCTTTTTCTCCTATTATGAGGGTCTTGTGAAGGCATTGCTAGGCATTGTGAGGTCATGGACATCGAGACCAATTTCTGTCTGGGCATTGTGAATGATGCCCTTCATGTTTTCTGTTTTAGCAAATGACTAGAGCAAAAACACACCCTGAATTAGACAGAAATGCTTTAAATTGAACATATGAGTTCCTCAAGGTCATTTGTTGTACCCTGACCTCCTGTGGGTGGATGTAGTGCTGTCACTGGGACGTGGTTGAGTGTTGATTGAAACCAGTCCCCATTGTGAGGGAAGAAGAGGGAAGAACCCACCTGTGACCTAGAGTGGAGTCTTGGAGGAGGGTTAGGTGAAGTCACTAGGTGAAGCCCTCATGACTGAATCCTGTTGGTTTTGAGGAGAGATCAAAAGAGACACACATAGGTCTGGTATGGTAGCACATACCTTTAATCCCAGAACTTGGGAAGCAGAGGTAGGAGTATCACTATGAGTTCGAGGCCAGCTTGGGACTACAGCGTGAGTTCCAGGTCCACCTGAGTTCCAGTTTGCTCTAGCAAGACCCTACCTCAAAAGAGATACAGATGACAGAGAGAGAGAGAGAGAGAGAGAGAGAGAGAGAGAGAGAGAGAGAGAGAGAGAGAAAGCTACTAATGAACTCTCTCTATGCCTTACCATGGAGTTCACTGTTCTGCCTGAGAACTGCCAGCTATAAGCCCTTTACCAGTTGTGGGCTTTTGACATTGAACCTGAACTAGGAGCACAAATAAACCTCTTTTGAAAAATAAAGTTATCTAGCTTTGGAAGTTTTTTTATAGGTATAGAAAAGAGATTAATACAGATGGTATTTGGAGATGTAACATTTGGGAGGTGACTAGATCATAAAGAATGTGCTCTGAGCATAGGGTTAATGACCTTGTGAGAGGGGACATTAGATACCTTCTTCTATCTCCCTCCTGTTCTCACACTGAGAATGGCACATGGAGAAGGTGATGAGCACATGCCTGAAGAAGGGTCCTCAGACTGCTTTTGGATTCAGTTCTCCATAACTGTGGGAATGGAAGGTGCATGCTGGAGCCACCAGGTCTGAAGTCCTTTTCTAGCCTGTCCCAATTTCTTAGGTGAAGAAAGAGAGGACCACTATCAACAACTTGCCCCCAGCTAAGCTACAGGGTGAGAGGCTGGTGGAGATCTCTTCTGGTGGGGAGTCTTTTTCCTCACTCTCTCCCCTCATATTCTCTGATCCAGAGGACTTTTACACTGCTCAGACATCTTTGCTGGTGGGAACTGAAGCAGGGTTGGTGGATGAGCACTAGTACAGATAGCAGAGGCCATGCAGGCCTCAGAGTTAGCTGGGAAGCAGCATTAGGCTTTGGTGCTGTGGACCTCCGTGACACATCTTGGGTCCTAACATTTCTCTCTTCTGAAAAGTCTGGCTGTACCTGGAATGTAAAGACATCAAAACCACACGATTACATTATGTACAGTGGGTGGAAGTAAATTTAACTTGATATAGAAACAGGTCCATACTATTTCTACTGAAGCTTGGTACCCTGAAAACCATATAGGTGTCTGCCTCATTGGTCCACACTAAGACAGCTGTGGTCCACAGCTGGCTGCCACTTTGATTAGCTCTACTGGCTCTTGGCAGTAGCCTAAGCTGTCTATGATGGACAGACCCTGTGAGGGACAGAACACCCCAGGCCTGGTGGTACCTTGCAGAGTATACCCTCTTTTTCATCTGCTCAGACCTGATATCATTTGAAAGAATGGTGCAGGATGCACCATGGGGCTCACTCTCACTTCTAGCCAGGGAAACTTATGACCAACACTGCCCTACAACCTACCCAGAGCCTGATGCTGCTCATCTCACTAGTTATCACACTGTGGTCTCTCTCCTTGTTGATTTCATACATTGAAGTATAATAAAAACAGTCTATGGATTTACTACAGGGTGGGTATGCACACTCACCAATACATGACTACCCACCAAATCCATGAGCATCTACTTAGTCTATAAATGCCTACCAAATCCATAAGCACATCCACCGATTTCACAAGTACATACAAGTACATACAAGTACATACAAGTACATACACTAAGTTAATGAACACTCCCAACAAACTCAAAGAGCAGAACACCTAGGCCCTTCCAACAATGATCCCTGCCTTTCCAGACTGCCTTGATTCCCATTGGTTTTGAACTTGAATAAACTCATTCTTTGGCTTGACTTGTTTGTGGGATGCATTTTCATTGTTGAATGTGTCTGTGATTGATTTTTTTCTTATTAGTGCATGAATCCCACTGAACATTTGTCACATTTTGTCCATTCTGCCATGGAGGGATATTTTTGTTGTTCCCACTTTCAGGCAGCATGATATATGAATTATACTCTGGTTAACATCTTGCCAGATGCTATAGTGTATAGGTAGGTACACACTGGTGTTTGGGAATGTTTACATCCGGACTTGGAGTTGCAGGGGGCACTAAGAATGCTTAGATGTCTGAATGCCATGTCCATGGGACATCTTCATGTATTCTGAAGATGGATATTTGTAAGTGCCCCCAGCACCTCCATGCTCTGCAAAGCTGCATGTTTTCTTATTGCTGTGCTTCTGGTAAATGCAAGTTCTTAATTCTAACACAGTTCCACTGATAAATCTTTTCCTTTACAGTTAGTGCATTTGCATCCTTCCTTAGCATGAAGACACTTTCCTCAGGATCCTTATTACTTTATTTTTTTAAAGCTACTTTTTAAAAAATTAATTTATTTGAGAGGAGAGAGGTGGGGGGGGGCTCGCCAGGGCCTCCAGCCACTGCAAACGAACTCCAGATGCGTGCGCCCCCTTGTGCATCTGGCTAACATGAGTCCTGTGGAATTGAGCCTCAAAACGGGATCCTTTGGCTTCATAGGCAAGCGCTTAACGGCTAAGCCATCTCCTCAGCTCAGGATCCTTATTATTTATTATATTTTTATTATTTAGAGCTACAATCCATCTGAGGTATGTTTTGTATCCATCTGAGGGGATACTAAGTCTCTTTATTTCTCAGATATCTATCTGATGATCTGTCAGCCACGGTTAAAGTTCTTGGAGTCCTTTAGTCAGAGTTCAGCTGTATGGATTCTCCCTTCCTTTCTGTGGCACAGCTTTCCCACACCTGGGCAAGCCTTGCTCTGCCTCAAAATCTTGTGACGTTGTGATCTGAGCACAGCATGCAGGCCTTGCCCTTGGGCTTCTTAAAACATGTGTGACCATTTCTGAGAGTGTTAATTTCCATATGAATTTCAGAATTAGAAGAGAATGTATGAGCATAAATCCAGAAGGCACATTAACTTTTAATCTAATGACTATATAGATATATTTGGGAACCATTGGTATATTTATCATATTTATCATACTTTAAAATTCACTAAATAATTAGTATTTCTAGTAAGTGGCTTTGTTCCAGACATACTGGTGTTTGGTGATGTTGTTGGCTTTTTTGGGAAAGGTCGTATACATACTCCTTATTGTTAGTACCCCTGGCTGTCCAAAGGTTCACTCTGGTTTTTTCAGGCTAAATAATAAATTTGTTTTTTTCTTTAAAGACTTGTTAAATTTGAACTTTTGACACAGTTTCTCCAAGGATTTGACAAGAGCAGCCTCCTAGCGAACAGTGTCCCAAGAATAGGTCATCTGTCTGGGCTCTTGTTTCACAGACGGCCTTGAAACTGCTCATTGTCTTGGGGATTTTATGATTTTTTTCGAGGGGTCTAGCTTTGCTGCATTTCCTTTTAGCATGAAAGGACTAGAATAATGATTTAAAATCTTGCCGTTGCTTCTGGAATAAATTCAAGAATTGTGAAGGCTTTATACCGTTGTGCTGTCTCCTCCTCACTCCATGCTCATTTGATATGATTTCTGCTTTTTTAATTCTTTGCTACAGGCATATTTAATTTATATAAAGATTAGAATTTCAAAGTTCTTAATTATTCACTTATGAACAATGGTAATCATTGGACATGAAAAGGCAATTTCCTGTGGGTAAGATAACCTTTGAATAAATATGATTTTATTCATAAATTTGCATAAGTGGTATCTATGAGAGCTCAAGTCATCTTTAGTCCAATTTAAAGAAAGGACTTGCATTTCAGGAATGTGCACTTGAGTCCTGCCTTGCCTTAGTTCCCAGTCCACTAGCTGTAGATGGTAATGGATGAGCCACAAATCTGATCTCAGTGATCCATGAAGAAAAGACTTTCAATGTGGCTGATGTAAATAATCTCAATATTTTTCTTGGACTTTAAATAGCATGAAATATAGCAGGTTAATTATTGATTTCTGGATATATTTTCTTCCCCATGACATGTACAAAATTATGATTTCAAGCATTTTTTCCTGGTAATGGTTTTGCATCACCATATGTTCCCTGCATATGATCCTGAAGTAAGTCAGACTTTGTGTGCTTTTCTTCAGTCATAGTTTCACGTGAAGATGTGGGATGAAGCCAGGGACAGTGAACACTGCTTCCTGTTCAGTGCTTTTCTGAATTTCCATGATAGTTCTTAGAATATATAGAAAGAGATAGAGATAGAGATAGAGATAGAGATAGAGAGAGAGAGAGAGAGAGAGAGAGAGAGAGAGAGAGAGAGAAACACACAGAATGTTTCTGATCAAAAATGCAAATTCTGGATGTTATGTTGGTGGTATAGTGGTGAGCTCAGCTGCCTTCAAAAAGTATAGTTTTTAAGTTTGTGTTAAGATTCAAGAAAGGAAAAAAAAACTGATCAATTTAATATTGGTCAGATGATCAATATTAAATACTGAGGGAGTAAATGACAAATCTTGGGGAATAGGCCAGCTCTGTCCTTGCCTCTAGGCACTTTCCATAGCTGCCTATGGCACCTGCCTGCACTGGTGTCTTGCTTGGAGGGTGATACCCAAGGAGGCAGCACATACTGGAGCTGGAGATCTGGAGAGAAGACAAGCTCTGGCTCTCTGTGAGACAGGACCTCAGCTGCCTATACAAGCTTCTCAGAAGCTTTGAGAAGAGGTGGCCCTGGATTTTGGAGTTCTCTACTGGAGGCTTAGAAAGGGGGCCAGCAAAGACTCTTGCCAGCCTTTCTGGCTGAGTTGGCTGAAGGCTGGTATGCCCAGAGCCTCTGTGGTATAAGAGAACTCTGGAAAGCTGTCACTGAACTGGGAGTTACAGCAAAAAAATTCTTGGGTGGATGTGAAGATCCTTTGCTTTCTTTCAAGTTTCACCATTCTGAAATTCTTTAGGGGGTCCATGAGATGTGCTACGGGGCACCTTGTAGGCCAGTGGGTCATTGCACATTTATCAATGAGTTGGGGTTCACAATGACAACAAAAGAAAATGGGTTTTGCTGGTATTTGGCAGAGCTAGTCTTCACTCTGAGATCTAATGTCAGATGCCAGACCAGAGGTTCTCCATCTTAATGGCAATAGAATGATTGGGAATCTTTAAAAATATACCGAGACTAATCTACCCTCAGGGAACATGCTGACAGTCAGGCCTGGGCTGGGCTGACTGTTAAAGGGACACAGACAGAACAAATAAAATACTTGTGGTGATGGAAGTCTTGGTCCTTGAAGGTGACTTCAAAATAGGAGACATTACTTTGTGATCAACTTGGCAGACCTAGAGACTAGGGAAGTCTAATTTCAATAGCATCATCCTCCATGCCTTAATTTGCCATGCTCCAGGGAGTGAGGACAGTACCAACAGGTAGTTCAGGGAAGAAGGTATACTGACATCTGGACTACAGAGCTTTTAATTGACCTAACCCACGTTTTTTCTACTCTTTTGGCCATTCTGATTCAATGTCTAGCAAAGTAAGAGGTTCTACATGTTTACTTAGCAGTTTTGAAAAAGGAAAAATATGCTGACAGTCAAGAACTTGCCTGATACCTTATATCAGCCCCAAGTGTTCTCCCGTTGAACACAAACAACTCAGAGAACAATAATATCAGACTGTACCCCATGACAGAGCCAGACAAAGATGAGTCTTCATTACTCATGGCTAAACACAGACAGAATATGAATGCTGGGTCTACTACAGAATAACAAATATTCCCTCTTCCTTCTAACAGAGTGCCACTTTACCTTTACCTGCTATAGCTTCAGCTCAGTCTGGTCTTGCCCCCCTCGGGTAGGATTTACTAAAGTACCAAACTGTGAAATTACCCCTGTTTGCTGGGAGGGTTAAATCCAGAGCACAGTCTCACTTGTTAAACCTCCATAAACTACCAAGCATGAACAAATCCTATGACAGGTTCTTTCTGCTCCCTCTTGCTAAGACAACCCATGGCTCTCATGGCGTGCATCCTAAACCATTCAACTATAGGTGTAGTCCTCGGATATTTGTCTGGAGGCTACAAATAACATTATTCCCCATTATCCTTAGTTGCATGAGTTAGACATGATATGCTGGGAACATGTACTGAGGTCAGACAGTTGTGCATTTCTAGCGTTTCAATTAAAAAGACATGCTCCATGTTTGTGGAGAGGCTCCTTATCTGTCAAACAGGGTACTGTGAGAGCTCAACCTCATTCTAAGTCCAGGTAGGAGGTTCTTGACTCCAGATCCCAGCTGAACTGTCATGCCAGACATAATTATTACAATACCCTATGGAAATAAAAACAGCAAAATAGTTTCAACTGTTAATTTTGAAAAAATTTCAGATGTATCTTGTGTAGCTGATCTGGCTAAGAGTCACAGTAACCCAAGTTGGTTTTCTCTCTGTTCATATCTCACAGACCATCAGACAGTATCATTCTTGGTGTGACCTCAGGTCAGCCTTGGTCTTGCATCTATCTTCAGGATATCAGATGAGCAAATATGTGAACCCCATGGTGCTAGGGACAGTTACAGATCACAACTCAGCTGGCTTATGTGTGAATGGGTCAGGTCTTGCTGGTAACCCTCCAGATCCCTTACTGGTCACCTTTGCATGCCCTCTCTATAGTAACATAGCTACATTAATTTCCTTTGTAATCCATTCCCTATAACCACAGCAGCCACCCATGAGAAGGGCAGAGTATGGCACAGGTCACCACTCCCACTCACAAAGGTGATGTTGGAGGTTTTCCTGCAGTCTGGGCCATCAACTGGAATTTTGTTCATGATAGACAACTGTGGGTCTTGAGGAAGTGTCTGTAGGGTGAGAGAATGTACATGCAGGTGGACTGCTAGAAGTGAGGCTGTCAGATTATTCTAGCTCAGCCTCGACCATAAGTGTGAGACTGTGTGGCAGAGAAAAGTCACGAGCATACAAGTAACAAAATTTCTGGACAAAATCCAGGATTTAAAAATATTAAATGTGGATCTTGCAAAAAAAATATGTAGCTCATGAAATGCATGCTTTTATGATCATAAGCTGAGTAAGATGCAGCTGCATTTTAAGATTTTGCTGCTTGTATTGTCACTCATGTAATGGACAGCAATTAAATTATATGTTGAACTCAATCACTTCCAAAGGAAATAGTTTTCTAATTATTGAAGCCATCTTTTGATGATACTAGAAATTAAATCTTTTCAAGTTCTTGTAAATGAGTTTTTTAAAAATAGAATTCTTGCTAAGTTTATGGAATCATGGCAGATTTTCCTCTGATTAAAAAAACACATTTTTGAAGTCTTCCAAGTTTTAAACGTGTGAATGGGAATTATGTTATTGGGTGACTGAAGAGTGGAAGCTGTATGGGCAAGTGAGACAAGGCTGATGATGTAGCATAACCTAGCACAGATGACTTTTGAAAGTACTAAGAAAGTGCACTGGCATAAAAACAGACATGTACAGCAATGGCATGGAATAGAAGATCCAGATATGAGCTCATGCAGCTACAGACCTCTGCGTTTTGACAAAAATATGAAAGCTATTCACTGGAGAAAAGACAGCCTTTTAAACAAAGAGTGCTTGGAAAACTGCATATCTCTATGTAGAAGAATGAAACTAGATCCTTATCTCTCTCCATGCACAAGAATCAAATCCAAATGGATCAAAAACCTTAATGTCAGACCTGAAACTGAACTGCTAGAGGAAAAAGTAGGGGAAACACTTAAAGTATAGACATATGCAAGGCTTTCTGAATAGAACTCCAGTCACTCAGAAAATACTCAACTGATGGGACCTCATGAAATTAAAAAGCTTTTGAACAGCAAAGAACACTGTTAATTGAGCAAAGAGGCAGCTTACAAAATGTGAGAAAAATTGTAGAGATTCACATCTCATGCAGGAATAATATCTAGAATATACAAAGAACTCAATAAAACAGTAGTAATTAATCAGACATTGTAGTAAAAAATGGGCTATAGAACCAAATATAGAGCAGCTGAGGAGTGGTTAAAGATGATTACTTAAATTTGGAAATTTTTGCAGAAGAACTGTCCAATGAATTTTTTTTTTAACTTTTCAGTATCTTTAGTTGTCAAGGAAATACACATTCAAGCTACTGCGAGATTCTCTCTCACTCCAGTCAGAATGGCTATCATCAAGAAGTCAAATGACAATAAATTCTGGTGAAGGTATGGGAAAAAAGGAGCACTTAATCATTGTTGGTGGGAGTATAAACTGCCACTGCCATTATGAAACTCTATGTGGAGGTTTCTGAAACAGCTAAAATATGACCCAGCTATACCATGTTAGGCATGTACTTTAGATAATTGCTCATTCATTTTTTATTTCTACTTTTTTCACAATCACTAGGAAATAAAATAAGCCCAGATATCTATCAACTAATTGATGGATAATGAAGATATAGCACACATCCACAGTGGAGTTTTTATTCAGCTGTAAAGAAAAATGAAATCAAGAAATTTATAGGATAGTGGATGGATCTGGAAAAGATTAGATTAAGTGAGCTAACCCAGGCTCAGAAAGTCAAGTATCATATCTTTCATGTGATTTAGATTTGTATGTCAGTTGGAGTAAGAGTTGGTACTAGAGGCCAAGAAGCTAGAAAGAGGCCATAGGGGATGGAGGAAAGGGGAGGCCTTAAAAGCAGGGCATAGTATACATGTAAGTAGAGAGGCAGAAAATTGGAGCTAGAAAAGTCTAAGTGGGGTCAGGGAAGCAGGTCGAGGAGAAGAGGGGGAGGAGGAGACTTAATTAAAACTAAAGATATTATGAATAAGCTATATGGAAAATTATTTCTTCATTAGCTAATTTAAAAATATTCATCATTTCTTCCCCATAACAGATGGCTAACCCCCACAATGCATGACCTACATTTCCCAACAAGGAGGGTCCCTTCAGAGAGGGGAGGACAGGGAGGAGGCTATCGATGGTACTAACATGACTATATACACAGTGTGTATATAACCAATAAAAAAGCCAAAAAACTATATGAAAGTTTAGGCATAAGTACCCTGTAAGAGTGGATAATGCTGTGTCCAGAAGCCATAGGTTGTTAGAGAAAAATCCCATTGCCAGTGGTGGCATACCTCCCAGTGAGTTGTTGGTTAAGGAGGCCTCTTAGCTTTCCACAGACAATACATACTATTGCCAAGGTGATCATTGCCCAACAGAACTAGTGCCAAGACCCTGTTGCTGAGTATAGCACATACTTTTGTCACAGGACATTGAGGAATCAAGCTAGAACTGAGATGGAAGTCTCCTCCTTGCTGACTGACTGTTACAGGGCTAGAGAGGGCTTTGAAAGCTGTGTGGGGAGAAAAGCCATCAGCAGTCTTAAACTTCAGTGAATCCTATAAGCTACACAATAGGCAAGCCAGGCAAAATGTGCCCACTAGTTCAGTAGTGGCCAATTATGGGGGTAAGCAGCTTGTGGTGGGTTGAATTAGGTTCCCCTATAAACTCATGTCTTCATCCTTAGCTGATGGCAAGATGAAAATTGTAGGCTTTCTGGAGGATGTGTATTGTTGAGGGTGGCCTTATGGGTATTATATAGGCAGCTTCCCTTTTCCAGTGTTTGGCACACTCTCCTGCTGCTGTTGTCTACCTGATGTTGGTCAGGAGGTGATGTGTAGCCTCAGCTCATGCCATATTTTCCCCTTCCATCATGGAGCATTTTCTTGAGTCTATAAGCCAAAATAAACCCTTTCCCCTCACAAGCTTCTTTTGATCAGGTGCTTTGTGTCAGCAATAAGAAGGTAACTACCACACAGTTGCTCTCTGAATTTATGCCCCAAACTGAAAACCTAGTCAAAAGCTTATGGCTGGGAAGGTCATAAGCCTGAGGTGGGGGAAAGATACTATTGTTGCTTGGCTAAATGGATATCTATGTCTACCCAATCATTTTATAAATATTTATGTGTATACCTGTATATTAGAACTCTATTTACTTTTGGTTATGAAAGCTATTTTCAGATGGTGGTGACTATTGTGGAGACTCAAAACTCATCAACATGCCCAGAAGAAGTGACAGTTGAATGTTCAGCACTAAACTAGCTACATTACCCTCTTAGGCTCACTGACCATTTTGTAAGAGGTGGCAGAAAGAATGTAAGATTCAAAGGATTAGCCAGTACCTTCATGACCTCATGGCAACTGTTGTAATATGAACAAGACCTGCATAATACAGAGCCCATAAACATGTTGCCATGGATGATGGAGAAGGGAAAAAAATGACATCAAAGAAGAGGATGGACTAAAGAAGAGGGGATTCATTAAAGGGAGATTGGGGACAAAGGAGCATGGTTGGACAGAATAATGCCAGGATACATTGTGTATATGTCTGGAGGTTTTCAATAATTTGAATAAAAGAACAATGAAAGGTTAACTTTACTATGTCAGGCTTTGTCACAAAGCTAAAAGTAAGACAATGTGAACATGGACAGACAGTTCCATGGGAAAAACTTCTGCATCTTTTATTACAAAGGCACATGCCTTTAATCCCAGAACTCGGGAGGCAGAGGTAGGAGGATTGCCATGAGTTCAAGGCCACCCTGAGACTATATAGTGTATTCCAGGCCAGCCTGAGCTAGAGTGAGACCCTACCTAGAAAAGAAATAATTCTTGGCCTTTCATGGAGCCCAGGACCAGAAAGAAACCATATTTATGATTTAGTATTTTTAGATGTTTCTGATCCCTGGCTATCTTCTTCATTGACTTCTTTGACATTAGCTCTAGTTCCTTTTGCTTCTATTGTTGAAGAAGAATTACAAGAAGCAACTCTCATCAGAAGTGAGAGAGCCCTTTGTCTCTAAGTTAGGTTGAAGAGTGTTCAATACAGGACTCAGTGGTTTTCTATGAGGCGTTGTCTAACCCTGATGAGTTTCCTATTATTGAAAGAATGCCACAGGGGCCACTGTCAGTCTTTAGATGGAGCAAGCATATGTGCTGGTTCACTGTGGTGTGGGAATACACCAACCATGACTATGATTGCTCTGCCAATGTAAAGAAAGCTAGACAAAAGGCTTCTTATATAGCTGGCAACATAGAATTCTCATCAGGACAATAATGTACATAATTCCATTAATGTTACTTATAGTATTTGTATAGCTAAAATTATTAAAATTGAGATTTTAGTAACTTACATAATAATACGTCATAGGAATATCTTTCTTACTAGGTTAAGGCTAGGTAGAATTGTTTCTTTGGAATAAATATACAAAGAAATATGTGAAAATATATTAATGAAGCATAAAATTTAAAGTGATTAATCAAAAATAACTTAAAATTTGATAATTTGAGAAATTTTAAAGAATCCAATGCATACTTATTATATTATATGCTGCCTTTTAAGTATGGCATTGATGAGTTTAAAGTAAGAGCTTTAGTCATCACTTCTGATCTGCTTGGGGGTTAGAATGGTTCATTTTTCTCAATAGTTATGCCTATATTCTTGAAGCTTTTCATCATGCTATTAATGTTTTAGATCTCTTTAACATTTGGCCTACTTAAATGCCTGTGATAGTTAATCTCAATTGTCAACTTAATGTGTTTGAGAATCACCATGGACACAACCCTCTGGGCATGTTTGTGAGAGGGTTGAAGTACGCAGATGCATTCTAAATGAGTTAGTGGCACCATCCCATGGGCTGGAATCTTGGATGGAATAGAGAGGAGCAAGTGAGCTGAGCTTCAATATTCATCTCTCTCTTCTTCCTGACTGTGTATGTAATGTGACCAGCTGCCTCATGCTCCTGCTGCCATACCTTCCCCACCATGATGGACTGTACCCCCTCAAACTGTAAGCCAAAATAAACACTTCTTCCCATAAGCTGCTTGTTGTTAGCCATTTGTTCATCAGGATCAGAAGAATCACTAATGCAGTGCCATGTTTTAGTTGGAACAGTACATCATCTCTTCATTAAATATTATGTTACAAAGAAATTATAAGAACTCTTAACAATTCTGGACTGCTAAGTCCAAGACAATAGTTTCTTTGTAAGAGTTGGAGTCATTGTGGATTTTCTGGGTGGGATGGTGAAGGGGGAGAACTTGCGGGAGTCTTCTTGTGAAAGAATCAGTTTCTTAAAGTGTTAGCGTGTTCTAACATACACCTTCAATTCTATAGAGGAGAACTGAATAGTTTGGAGGAAGGTTGGTTACCTTGATAATATCATACAATCAGGAGTTCTGTGGGCCTGGACTTAGTGTGAATGTGTAAAAAAAAAATATTTCTTTTCTTTACAGTATACTGTTTGGTTTGTTTCTCGGTGTTTATAGAAATAAGACAAGTACTCATTCTATGCTCTATTATGTAGTCAATAGTTCTAGAAAAGAAACATCATAGAACATCTAGGCAGCTCACTTCTAAAATTTAGTTGATGGGAAAGTGGTTGGAAGTAACTCAAGATTTCAGTTTAGCTCTATCCAGAAATATCAAACATGGAAGCAAATGTGCAGTAAAGAATAATCTTGGGCTGGAGAAGATGGCTTAGCATTTAAGGCACTTGCCTGCAAAGCCAAAGGAGGACCCCGGTTTGATTCCCCAATACACACATAAGACAGATGCAAAAGGATGCACATGCATGTGGAGTTCATTTGCAGTGGCTGAAGGCCCTGGCATGCCCATTCTCTCTCTCTCTCTCTCTCTCTCTCTCTCTCTCTCTACCTCTTTCTCTCTGCATCTCACAAATAAATAAATAAATTGTGTGTGTGTGAGTGTGTGTGTGTGTGTGTATGTGTGTGTGAATATTTTTGATAATCCCACTGGAAAAGACACTGCATTGCTAGGGTTACCTGTAACCACTGAGAAATAGTACAAAACACTTGTATTGCATAGCAGTGAGAATAATACAATAAGAATAATTAGAAAACAAAATTTATCATGGATTGAAACTCAGTGAAAAACCTCAGTCAGATATACTATTAATACTTATATGTGCATGTACATACTTCAACCATTTAACTGGTGACACCTGGTCTTAATTTTGTATTTCTACCTTTGTATTTTGTACTGAAGAAAGGAAATGAGGCAACATGCCTATCACAGCTAAAATGCACTCATCAATTTGCCAGCAGGTCTTTCAATTAATGTTCTTGGGAAACTACCATGATCAACAGTTTTGTTGCTTGGAAGAAATAATCCACACTTCAGGCTTTGAATTCTGCACTTGAGAAATACTCATTTCTGAAGCAGGAAGCCTCTGTTTATTGGGGTCTTGCCTCCACCTGATTGTACAGGGGTTTGCAAAAGAAAAAGTATTTCATGTAATCTGGTTGGGTCACTGGGTGAGTAAAGAAATTCGCTCCAGTATGAGCTGTAGGAGGGCTTGACAGGTGGCTACAGCCACTTTCCAGCCTCATGCAGCCCATCTGTACTTTAATGTCACAGTTATTTACTTAGCAGATGAGATACTCTCACGAGGAAGCAGCAAATTCAATAAAAGCAAGTTACAAACTGAGAAGTCTGCACTGTATTTCTGTGTAAAGAAAACTTGTTGATCTATGGTGTATTCTGGTGTCTCTATAGACACATCCCTCCTAACACCAATGCATAATTCTTTTTCTAAGTAAAGGCTTAACAGCCCAAACTCTCAGTGTTATGCCTCCTTCAGGAATGAGGCTACTTCAATTGTAAATATATTTAGTAAGAAACAGTTGAGATAACTGAAAGTCCCTGACCTAAAAACTATTACATGCTCTTTTCATCTGCCATTTTTGCTTCATTCAGAATATATCTACTCATTATGCAGCCTCTACAGACTTAATTCAGCACCCTTG
Source organism: Jaculus jaculus (assembly GCF_020740685.1). Taxonomy (NCBI): domain Eukaryota; kingdom Metazoa; phylum Chordata; class Mammalia; order Rodentia; family Dipodidae; genus Jaculus; species Jaculus jaculus. The sequence goes on from NC_059103.1 coordinate 56,030,772, forward strand.
AGTGTTTTAAAAATGACCCTGAAATACATGTGAAATGTCTTATAATTACCTTTCTTTTTGTGATGGCATTTTAAAAAGTACGTACTTGGGCTAGAGGTATGGCTCAGCAGTTAAGGCCCTTGTCTGAAATGCCTAATGACTTAGGTTTGATTCCCCAGTACCACTGTAAAGCCAGATGAACAAGATGATGCATGCATCTGGAGTTCATTTACAGAGTCTAAAGGCCTTGGTACACTAATTCTCTGTCTCTCTCTTTCTCTCTCTCCTTGAAAATAAATAAATAAAATATTTTTTAAAAAAGTACAAACTTGGCCAGCCATGGTAGCCCATAACTTTAATCCCAGTACTAGGGAGGGTGAGGTAGGAGGATCACTGTGAATTTGAGGGCAGCCTGAGATTTACATAGCAAATTCCAGGTCAGCCCAGGCTAGAGTGAGACCCTACCTTGAATTAAAAAACAAAAAAGTACATACTTGTTTGTTTTAACAGACCAGTCACTATACCTACCCAGAGCTCAGGCCCACATGACAGTTTTGCTGAAGATCTGAGTGAACCCAAAGGTCAACAGCTCTCCCCCACTTGCCAACTCAGCCTCACCTGCTCCTGTTCCCTTAACTTACCGTGGTTTTAGTGCTGCCTGGTACCGTGTAGTGGCAGCTAACTGGGACGAGGAACGGTTGGGTACAGTGTACTTTTGAGATTATTGCTCCAAATAGTTAATTTACCATTTCAAAGTACATGATCTGGAGATAATATTTAACTTCTGTATCAATTACATTTCCTCATTATAATGAAATGCCTGAGATAAGTAGCGTTCAAAGAGAAATGGCTTATTTTGCATCACAGTTTGGAGGGCTGGTCCATGAATGATTGGCTCTGGGTTTGGTAAGTTAGCACACTGTGGCTGGCGCAAAGCTGCTCATCTTGTGGCCAGGATGCAAATGAAAAGGAAGAGGCTCTGGTCTCATAACTCTCCTCTCCCACAAAGTCACGCCTCTAACAACTTCATGACTCCTATGCCTTACCTCAAAAATGTTTCACTGTATTCCACTATGGCTTGGTCAAGGACCACCTTCAACAATGGGCCTTTAGAAGACATTCCAAGTCTAAACAAGAGTAACTTCTGAAGGAAGTATTGCATAAAATTTATTTTAGAGCTGGAGAGATGGCTCAGCAGTTAAGGTGCTTACCTTCAGAGCCTAAGGACAAGAGTTTGATCCCCCAATACCCACATAAAGCCAGATGCACAAGGTGGTACATGTATCTGGAGTCCATTTGCTGTCGTTAGAGGCCCTGGCACACCCATTATCTCCGTCTGTCTCTCTTTTATCTCCCTCTGCTTGCAAATAAACAAATAAAAATAAATTTAAAAATTTATTTTAAGATTCTCTCTACTAATAATAGATGTTTTTAACACTATTCACACCAAACACATTTTCAAAACTTTACAAGGTTTACTAAAATCAAATCAGGGTCACTGGTCCGTAGAAGTTGTTTTGAATTTGACTTGTTCTTGTAGAATTTTTCTGACTGCCAGGCTCTGTCAGCTGTCCTGTCCACACTTGGGCTTAATTAGGGCAGGCCTATGTTCCCAGGTAAGTGGTGAGTCAATGATTAGACTTGCCTGTTACTGTGTTGTGAGATGATACTGGTATGCTCGTTGCAAATGTGTTAAGCAAGGCCGTACAGCGAAGGGGACTCAAGAGCTGTGGAGACATTATATACGATATCCAGACTTTGAGTGGAAGTGAACAAGGAGCCCTGCACTGACCCTTGTCAGGTTGAGAAACTCAAAGACGCCCCTTGGGCACTTTCTTCTACTCTGGGTTCTTCACATGTGAAAATACCTCAGCTGACTGTGGTGATGGTGAACACCCATCCACACTCAGGTACCGCTGTTTGAAAGCACTATAGAAGACTTGGCTTTGGACAGCAAAACACACAAGACAATCACACAGCACAAGGACAGAAGTCATTGGCTGTAAGAATATTTCCCTACGTCAGTTACCGCTAAAGGTGTTGTATGAGCTGGGCATGGAGGTTTACACCTTTAATCCCAGCATTTGGGTGACAGAGGTAGGAGAATCACTGTGAGTTCAAGGCCATTCTGATAGTACATACTGAATTCCAGGGCAGCCTGGACTAGAGTGAAGCCCTACCTTAACCCCCCTCCCAAAAATAAATAAATAAAAATGTTTTGTATGATGTGTACATTTTATGCCACAACTCTAATTGACCTTAAAAAGGTACTGTGGTGGTTTGAATGTAAATGTCCCCTCATGGCTTCATGTATTTTTTTCCTTCTTTTAAACCCTTCATATATTATATATTTTTTTATTATAGCAATGCCAGTGTGACAGAAATGGTATTTCACTGTAGTTTGATTTGCACTTATTTTATTTCACTTATTTGAGAGAAGGAGAGAGAGAGAGAGAGAAAGAGAGAGAGAGAGAGAGAGAGGGAGAATGGGTATACCAGGGCCTGTAGCCATTGCAAACAAAGTCCAGATGCATGTACTCAGGAGGCAGAGGTAGGAGGCTTGCTGCTGAGTTTGAAGTCAGCCTGGACTAGAGTGAGACCCTACCTCAAAAAACAAAAATAGACAAATAAATCTTTATGGCCTTGGTTAAGGCAATGGTCTCTTTCTTAGATGACATGACATCAAAAGCATTAGCAACTGAAGAAAATTAAAGTAGTCTTTATCAAATTTAAAACTTCGTGCCAGGCAGAGAGGTAGGAGGATCACCATGAGTTCGAGAGCACCCTGAGACTACATAGTGAATTTCAGGTCAGCCTGGGCCAGAGTGAGACCTTACCTGGAAAAACAAAATAAAAACAAAACAAAACCAACTTTCATGCCAAGGCATGCATTATCAAGAATGTTAGAAGATAAGGGCTGGAAGGATGGCTCAGCAGTTAAAGGCACTTACTTGCAAAGCCTGATGTCTGGGTTCAATTCCTCAGTACCCACATACCAGATGTGTAAAGTGGCACATGAGTCTGGAGTTTGTAGTGGCAGTAGACCCAAGTGTGTGTGCACATACACACACACACACACACACACACACACACACACACACACAAGCTCTCTCTCTTTCTCTCTCTCTCTCTCCCTCTCTCTCTCCTTTCTTTCCCTGTTCTCAGGTATTTTTGATTGACTTTTCTGCTTAGTCCCTGGCTGGTGGAGTCTTAGGAGATGGAGCCTTGCTGTAGGAGGTGTATGGCTGGGAGTGGACCTCGGGGTTGAGGAGTGTAGCTTACTGTTTGTTTAGAGCCAGCTCTCGCTTGCTCTTCTCTCTCTGAAGTGGATGTATGATGAGGAGAGCTGCTTTCTCTGCAGTGATGAAGTTGCCTCCTAAAACTGTAAGCCTGAAATAAATATTTTCCTCTCATAAGCTGCTTTGGGTTAGGTGTTTTACCCAACAGTGAGAAGCTGGCTGCTACAGAAAAATTAGTATCAACAACTGCCGCTGTCATAACACATAACCCACAACTCCATGGAGAATACCAGCAAGTTCACTAAGGAGGGCCTTCTGTGGAGTGGGGGAAGGGAGGAGGGAAAACATGGTACCAACTTATGATGTGTCCGTACAAAGTTTCTACTTAATAACAAAAGAAAAAAGTGAGATCACTGCTGTGACAACTCTATGTAGTTTCTGGTCTTTTATAACTGGTATGAGGGAGGAATGTGGAAGGATTTGGTATTTTGGGCTAGAGAAGTCTTGAAGTGCTATATGCAGAGCTTGATAAGGCATCCTGTGAGAGTTTTAAAAACTTAGATACAGAGAAAAGTATGTACTTTGAAGGCTTGGCTTACGGAGTTTCAGAGGGCAAAGAAATGATCTTGTTTGAACTAGGCAAATGGCAGAAAGGCTGTGTACATTTTGTCCATGTCTTGAGAATTTGAGCATAGTTGAATTTAAAAGTAATGGACTTGTGTGCTTAGTGTAAGTATGAACATAATGAAGTACTCTGGCTCTGGGCTATCTGGTAACATGTCCTGGAAGGCAAGACTCTTGGGATGTGCACATAATCCAGCTGCTTGAGGCACTGGGGTACGCATTGTTTAGAGTGCCCTGTGACATGCATGGAGGAAGACCTTAACCTCATGTTTCTTTTCCTAACAACCATTTACTAAACACCTAACATCTAAGAAGCCCATCATAAGGCAGGAGGGACAACACCCCGTCCTCTTTAGAGAGTTTTCTTTTCTTCCTGTCACCCTGTGTGATTTCTTAGTGGCTGTTCCCAACCTTTTTTACTTTGCCCTTCATGACTATGATTTTCCTATCTTTGACCCAGTTCTGGCATCAAACCCTATAGACATTTTCCAAATTGAACCCACTTCTATCACTCCTCCTCTGCAACTGCAATTAGTACCTATTTCTTTGTAGTTTTCCTACCTAATAAACAATGACTTCCCACATTCCTTCCCATTCAGGACCTCCTTTAAGCCATCCTCAGGAATAAATTCTTCTAGATAGATATTGAAGCAATGAATACATGCTATTTTGCTGCCCACAGAAAATATTTGCCTTGGATCCATAGCTACCATATGTTCAAAGTAAACAATATATAATCTTCAAAAGTAAAAAAAAAAAAAAGAAAAAAAAAGAAATAGAAAATATTTGCCTTGAGCTGGAAGTTCCGTGCCTGCAGGAGCTTCTACCTTCCTCACGGAGGATGCTAGGATCCTTTCCACCAGCCTTTTAGAGAAGGACTAGGGTGCACCCTGTCCCTGCCTGAACTCACAGGCTCTTGTCACAGTTTGACTGTGGAATTTCTGACCAAAGCAGAACAATATTCCTCATGGTTGTCACCTATGTGAAGTTCAGGACCCTCCCACCCCCTATGTCTCCAGGTCATCACCCACCATTCCTAGAGTTCTTGTTCTCTGCTACTAACCCTTAGAAGGAGAAGCAGAGGAAGACCAAACACTGTGTGTGTGTGTGTGTGTGTGTGTGTGTGTGTGTGTGTGTGTGTACTATGACATTGTTCTGCCATATACTGGTAGAAACCGAGTGAAATAGACATACCTTGGGGATGTTGAAAGTCATTTGACATGAGAAAGGTCATGTGGGCTTTGGGGACCTCAGAATGGCTTGATCAAGGATCTATGCTGCTACACACATTGCATGTGAACGTGGGATGAGTCAGGACCTGAGAAAGTCAGGGCTGGAGAACAGGTCATATGAGTGCATCAAAGAAAAAGTAACACATCTGAAGAGGAAATGCAAAGACCATGGCTGTGGGGGCTCGGGTCTTGAACTCTTGATGCTCCTGCTTCCACCTGCCATGGGCTAGGGTTACAGATGTGCACTACCACACCTGGATGCTTTTTTACTCCCATAAGGGAGTCAAAATATGTATAAGACCCAGTTTTGAGGGAATATCTTGCAGGGCAAGAGTATCTACACAACTGAAGGTTTGGATAATGAGCTCACATTTTGTCAGAATATTCCCAGGAACATTCTTGTAAAACTCTCATTATGGGATGATGCTGGAATTGGGACACTTCAGTGACTCCCAATGGGCTTAGAAAGAGTCCAGAGCCTGGAGACATGCCTTCAACTTTCAGGCTTATGTTTCTATTTGAATGTTAAATTCCTATTAAAATACCACTGCTTACTATCAAAACATAACAAGCTAACAGTCTCCCAGGACCTATGAGAAACTTTCATTTCTGGTTTTGAGACTGAGGCAAACTATGAAGCCAATTCACAGAACTTATTTTTGAACCAAGATATTGCATGACTTTAAGATAAAAGAACCAAAGTACAGTGTTCACAAGTAACTTTCAAACTATATGCACCTAGATATATTACAGACTAATCCAGATGTGTCCCTTCAGTGAACTATAACATGCCAAAGAAATAGCCTCCTGAAGCTGAGGTACTCAGTCTAATATGAAATAAAATTCACAAAACCAAAGAAAATTGAGAACTTTGCCTAGAGGCACTATGGTGCTGAGCAGGGCTGGATGAGTTTGAATCGTTTTCCATGTGAAGGATCTGCTCAGGAGTGGGGCATCCAGATAGGGTGATTCTTATCACAGAACAGGCACACCATTTTCATCTCAGCAGCTGTTCTGAATAGTTCATAATGGGTAAGAGCTTGTGTCTGTTTGTACTATAGAAAACCTGAGATACATAGTCAGTGCTTGCTCTGGATGGGATCCTCATCTGGTCTTCCCAGACTAAGACATGACCAACACAGACAAGACTTGTCACCTAGGAGCTTGGTGTGACAGAGTGGTTAGAGCTCTCTTTTGTGTTTTGCACAGGATCTGTCTAAAAGGCATATTCTCATTCATCCTTAGTTTGTCTCAAACTGGTGGCTAAGAACTGGCAATATAGCTCAATAATAGAGTGCTTTCCTCGCATGTACAAAGCCCTGGGTTCAATCCCCAGTACCACCAAGAGCAACAAAACAAAACAAACACCCAAATCAACCAAAGAAGATGTGCTGCATCATCTCTTTTATTGATAAGGTATCCAAGGTCCAGATGTTTGTGGGTGTCTGTACATCACATCAACTCTTCTTTTTCTCACCAGACCTCTAGAGCCTGCTGGCCCTTTCAGCTCATGTAGCTCTAATTATACTGATTTCCAGGCTGAAATTTGGTGGCGTACTGCCTGAAGGGGAAGTTTTGCCTTCAATATACTATGTGTGGGTTTCACACACCCTGCCACAGACCATAGGGGCTGTACCCACAAGTAGAGGCAGTTCAGTTAGCATGTTCTCTTAGCCTAGTTTTCTCAGGTGGAACACTGGGCTAAAATGGGGTGCCTATACATGTTTTTCTGCTAAGTTATATGTTCCCATCATGAATGTAAACAAAGGTTATTGAGGGCAGAGTCCCTCTTGCGTATGTTATTAATATCATCCCCACATTGTCCCTACAGGGCACATCATGTCTTAGTGATTTACCACTGTCTGTACTGATTGCATGGTAATAGTTCAGGTTTGCTTTTTTTTTTTTCTTTCAGTAGTAAGGTTTTGAACCTGGGGTATCACATGAGTATTCTATCACTGGGTCACATCCTTAACCCTCTGATATATTTATTACACCTTGATACAGGCTTTTCTTAAGTTACCCAGGCAGACCTTAAGCTTGTGATCCTCCTGCTTCAGCCTCCCTAGCTCCTGGGCTTACAGTTTTGTGCCACCAGGTCCTGATATAATATTCACATGTTGTTTCTACTTCAGTGTCTACAGCTACAGAGCTTCACTTTTAGCCAAGGCATTTTGAAGTGGCTACTGGAGCCCCATTCCTGTAGCTAGATATCTTGGGTAACTCTACACAGAGTCAGATATTGTCTCTATCTATTTGGCTAAATTGAGCAGCACTAGAAAAAAAGAGACTTAATAATTTCCCAGTTTTAAGCTCTAAGTATTTAAAATTCTAGGAAATAAGAAATGAAGCCAGAGTGGGCTAGCCATTGTAGCCATGTCTCAAATGGTAATTGCCTTAACAAAATAATAGGGCATTTTTCACTGGCATAAATAGTGTGAGTCAGATGGGTCTCTGCTTCATGCAGAATTTCAGGACACAAGGATCTAGCTTTGTCTTCATGAAGCCTGTACATGTAGATATAGGCCAATCATAAGAGTAAGGCCAGGTGAGACTATAGAAGAGGCCTCTATCTCTAGAGTCAGAGGTATGGCTGTCTGCTCTACCCACTGACTGTGTGTCTTGCTCTTCATGGCAAGGGATGCTGGGAGTGTAGTAGGGCTATGTACCAGGAAAAGATCCAGCTGTGTGAAGAACATGTGCTATCAAGTACCATGTGTGTGTTTCACACACCCTGCCACAGACCACAGGGGCTGCACCCACAAGTAGAGGCACAGCTTTCAGTTAGGGTGATCACTTAGCCAGCTTGTGAGCTGCATGTCTCATTTTCTGGGTAGCACAGCCATGCCATTCATATCCACACAGCTCATTCTCTAAATGAATTGCAATTAAAGATGTGCCATCCACACATCAGCAAAATCATTTACACAGAATATAACCAGCTGTGTGCTAAACAGCAGAAGCCCCACAGTCACTAGCTCTGTCAATGTTTCTAAGTCTGTCTGCAAGGATGGCTTTCCAGGTGGAGGAGCTAAAGCATCCACAGGTGGTAAGCAAGCCTCACTACTCTGTGAGTCATGAAATGCAGAAGAAAGTCCATGTTATCTTTTGACCTTTGCGAAACTTGAAAATCTGTGTTTCAAATTTGAGTTGAAAGGGAAAGACCAGAATTGCATTAGAGACTTATCAGAGAAAGTTAGAATCTGGATCTTGAATGTAAGTGAACATAATATCTCATTGTTGGGTTGCCATTTCAATAAATTGCTTTACCACAAAGTCAAATAATTTTACAAGAAACCTAAAATTTGCCAGAGTACTTTCCATTCCTCTCATATATCTTCAAAGAGTGTGATCTTATTATCTCTTCCAAGCTGTGTTCCTGTCTTGAGCTATACACAGTCACTGCTAAATGAATGTTGGAGGTGAAATAGTTATCGGCTTACGGGATTTTAAAATTGCTAAATGTTTCTACAACAGCTTCTGATTTAAAATTGGGCAGCTATCCCAGAAAGTACAATATCTTCTTAGCCTCTGCAACTTTAATAATGGTAGCACAGTAAGTTTTCAAACATTAAATATTACTAATAACCATGCTGGAGAGATGACTTAATGGTTAAGTTGGTTGCCTGCAAAGACAGAGGACCCAAGTTCAATTCCCCATGACCCACATAAGCCAGATGCACAAAGTAGCATATGCATTTGGAGTTTATTTGCAGCAGCTAGAGGCCCTGGCACACCCATTTTCTCCCTCCCTCCCCCCTCCTTTCTTCTCTCTCTCTCTCTCTCTCTCTCTCTGCCTCTGTCTAATTTTCTATATCTCAAAAAGATAAATAAATAAAATTTAAAAATTACTGATAACTATAGCCTACGGTTTATCCAGATTTTCTTAGGTTTTACTCAATATCTTTTTTTCTTTCCCATCTAGGACTTCCTATGACATTCAGTCTTCAGGTCTCCTTTTCCTGTCAGTTCCTCAGACTTTCCTTGCTTTTGACAATTTCCCTTCTTTCAGTTTCCCACTCCTCTCAGTCATCTATTCTTCAGGATCATACTCACTATAATTTTGGAGCAATAACTATTCTTTGAATAAGCATCACTCACAGGTACATAATCACTTCAGATCAAGGTTCAGTATCTGGACAGTACCAGTTATACCATTAGGAGGCTATGGATTTGTCCTGTTAATTTAAGAATGTTCTCTTCCAATGAAGAGACTGACTTGGTCATTTAAGCCACTTAGAGACATCCTGTGGTTGACAAATTCATCTGCATTGGCACTGTGCTCTGGGTCCTGCTTTCAGAGTACTGGGCAGTGTGCTATATCCCTTGTACAATAAAAGCAGATAATCAAACTGCTCTAGATCTTACAAGTTCAATAAAGTATAGTCAGTGCAAGAAAAGTTGCTCAGTTTTAGTGTGTCCTGTGGATTTTCCTACCATGTAGTTAAAAGAATAGTTTTTCTCAACTCATTTATAAAGTGTTGTTATTTCTGGATATTAATCCTCAGTCACTGCATTTGTATTGTGTAGAATACACATCCTGGCTGGTATCTGCTTTGATGTGTTTAGGGAGGCAAACCTCAAGGAAATTACCTGGTGAGTTTGTGATTCTGTATAATGTGTCTTTTCTCAAAGTGCATTACAGGAGAAGAGAGGTGTTAAGTCTAGTCCTTCAAGAGGAAATAGCAAAGAACAGGAGGTCAGGAAGGCTAGGTTAGGGTTCTGTGATCACAGGTGTCTACAGACTGCTGAGGTGTATAAGGAGAAACCTCACTGATTTCTGATTTCCTTATGATTTTTTTTCCTCACAAGAAAACAGTCACATCAGGCTCAGTAAGTTTTTATATTGGATGGGCTCTGCCCTCCTCGGCTGAGTTCAAGGTGCCAAAGACCCTACAATACTGTACTGAGGTGCTCACATCTCTTCTAATGACTGGATCTTCAAGTTGATGTGATCAGCATTATTTAGGTTCTTTTCCAGTATATTCCTTGAGCTCAATGACTACAGATACCCTTACTGCTTCTCTGGCCAAAAATTAATATCTTCTATACTATATAAAAGAAAACACACACTTCAAGGCAATAAAATGATTTGACTAACCTCAATGTGCGGTCCAATATCCACAACCCTATCTGCTGAAACCATATCTCCAATATCACACCATCCACCAACTCTATTGACACTCTCCACTTCTAGCTTCACCATTCATTACTTCCATCAGAACTACCTAAAGGAAACTCTAGACAAAGAGCTCAAAATATGCATTGAGAACTAAAGAGTACACAAACCCAAGAATGAAATCATGAATAAATTCAAAGAGGATTCAGGAAGAAATATAACCAAGATTTAAAAATGGAACTCAGTAAGCAAATAGAAATCCTAAACAAAAGCCAAACTGAAATACAGCTGGAAATAAGAGATACAGCAAATCAAGCAAAAAGCTCCATGGAAAGCTTCACTAACAGATCAGATCAAGTGGAAGATGGAACCTCAAGCCTTGAAGACGAGGAAGAGGAATCAAAGCAGGTAGTCAAAACCAACATAAAGTTTAAAAAAAAACACACAAGAACAGAAAATGAGAGAAATGTGTAACATCTAGAAAAGACCAAAGATCAAATCATGGGTATACAAGGAGAAGAATTTCAGGCTACTGGCACAGAAAAATATTTTTAATAAAATTATAGGGGCTGGAGAGATGGCTTAGCAGTTAAGCGCTTGCCTGTGAAGCCTAAGGACCCCAGTTCGAGGCTCAGTTCCCCAGGTCCCACGTTAGCCAGATGCACAAGGGGGCGCATGCGTCTGGAGTTCGTTTGCAGAGGCTGGAAGCCCTGGCGCGCCCATTCTCTCTCTCTCCTTCTACCTGTCTTTCTCTCTGTGTCTGTCACTCTCAAATAAATAAATTAAAAATATTATAGAATAAAATGTCCCAAATCTAAGGTAAGAGATGCTTATTCAGGTATAGGAGGCATACAGAACACCAAATAGATAAGAACAGAAAAATATCCCCATGTCATATTGCAGTCAAATTACTAAATACATAGAACATAGTAAGGGCACAGAATGTACCATTCAATAGCTTACCTGATAGTGCTGAGGGCTATAGCAACTGAGTTTTCAATTGAAATGCTATACATCAGAAGGGCTTGGAATGATGTATTTTAAGTATTGAAGGACCACAGTTTCCAATCCAAATGACTATATCTAGCCAAATTATCTCTCACAATATAAGGAGGAAAAAAATCCATGATAAAAACAGGCTAAAGGCATTTATGGACACTAAGTCAGCCCCACAGAGTATATTGAACAAAATATTTCATATTGAAGAGAGAAATAAATACATTCAAGAGCTACATGAGGGAAAAAAGATAACCAATACTAGAATGCTTGTTAAACAAATAAAGACCAAGAAAACAATTTCCACAAAATTATCAACATGATAGAAGTTAACACAGTTATAACTCTGAACATTTATGGTTTCAACACCCCAGTCAACTTTGACTAATAAGGATATATCAGAAAGCAGGATCCATCCTTTTTCTGCCTTTAAGATACTCACTGCACTATCAACAAATGTAATGTTAGGGTGAAAGGATAGGAAAACGATATTCTAAGAAAATGGAAATAAGAAACAAGCAGGTCTAGATATTCTAATGTCTGACAAAACAGACTTCAAACTGAAATTAATCAGAAGAGATTCATGCCAACCAAGGGGGCAATGCACAAAGGAGGCATTACATTTCTAAACATTTACATATTAAATATAAGTACAGCTAATTTTATAAAACAAAATCTATTAGGTATGTAAGCAGAAATAAATCCTAACATAATGGTGGGTACCTTAAATATCATACCATCACTAGCAAACATATCATCTAGAGAGAAAGTAAAGAGAAACACAATGGGATTAAATGATATCATAGACCAAATGGCCCTAACAGACATTTATAAAATGTTCCTTCCAAACACTACAAAATACATATTTTTTTCAGCAGTACATGGAAGTTTCTCTAAAAGACATCATATATTAAACACAAAGAAAGTCTCAACAAATTTAGGAAAATTGAAACGCCTTGTATTTTATCTATCCACAATGCAATAAAGCTAGAAATCAGCAACAACAACAACAAGGAGCTAGAAAATTCACAAATTCATGGAGATTAAATAAGACAATATTGAATAATGACTGGGTCATCAAAAAATTAAGAACGATAGAAATTTTCACAACTGAATAAAAATGAAAGAAAACACAACATACCAAAACCTATGGGACAAAATGAAGATAGTCCTTAAAAGGAAATTTGATATCTCTAAATGCCTACATTACAAAAACAGACAGATCTCAAATAGCATAATGATGTACCTTAAGGCCTCGGTAAAACCAGAATAAACCAAACCCAAAAGTACCAGATGAAAATAAATAATCAAGATCAGTACAGAAATTAATGAGATGAAAGCAATAGCAACAAGAAAGAAACAAAAGAATTGATGAAGTTCAGGTGTGGTAGCACACATTTTTAATCCCAGCACTAGAGAGGCCAAGGTACAAGGATTGCTATGAGTCTATGAGTTCAAGGCCAGCCTTAGACTAGATAGTCAATTCCAGGTTAGACTGGGCTAGAGTGAGATCCAACCTTAGACCAAACAAACAAACAAAAAAAAAAAGGAATGGATGAAACAAAGATTTGGATTTGGTTCTTTGACAAATCATTAGACAAATTAACCAAAACAAAGAGAAAGACCCCTAATCAATAAGACTGAAGATTAAAAAGGAAACATGATGGGCTGGAGTTTAGTGGTTTAGGTGCTTGCCAGCAAAGGTGCTACATGCATCTGGAGTCCATTTGCAGTGGCTAGAGGTTCTGGCTTACCCATTTCTCTCTCTCTCCCTCCCTCCCTCTCTCTCTCTCTCTCTCTCTCTCAAAAAAAAATGAATTAAATATTTTTTAAAAGGAGATATTACAAACAGAAACAAACCAAACGGAGAGAATCCTAAGTACATAATTCAAAAACTTATGTTACACCAAATTGGAAAATCTAAAGGAAATGATGGAGTTTCTCCACACATATGGCCTACTAAAGTCAAACCAAGATGAGATAAATAATTTAAACACATCCTTCCTGGGCAATAAAACTGAAACAGTTATTAAACTATCTCTTGAGTTGGAGAGATGGCGTAGCGGTTAAGCGCTTGCCTGTGATGCCTAACGACCCCGGTTCGAGGCTCAGTTCCCCAGATCCCATGTTAGCCAGATGCACAAGGGGGCGCACGCATCAGAGTTCGTTTGCAGAGGCTGGAAGCCCTGGCACGCCCATTCTCTCTCTCTCCTTCTACCTGTCTTTCTCTCTGTGTCTGTCGCTCTCAAATAAATAAATAAAAAAAAATATCTCTTAACTATAAAATGTTTCCAAGTCCAGATAGGTTCACCACAGAATTCCTTCTAACCTTTATGAAAGAACTGAAACCAGATTATTTATTATCAAATTATTACAGAAAATATTAAAAAAGGAATGATCCCCAAATCCTTCAATGAAGCCACCACTGAACTAATAACAAAACCAGATAGAGATATAACAAAAAAACAAAACTATAGACCAATATCCCTGATGAACATAGAACATAGATATTAATCCTTTATTAGACATATACATGGCCAATATTTTCTCTTATTCTGTGGTTTGTCTCTTGACTCCTTTCACAGTTTACTTAGTTATATAATAGCTTTTCAGTTTCATGAGGTTCTATATGTTGATTGTTTCCCAGGTATTTATTTTATAGAGAATTAATACCTAGTATATATAAAATAGTCAAAAATAAAGCAATAAAAATAATAAAGCCAATGAAAAAATGGGTCATAGAACTGAACAGAGAATTCTTTTTTCATGTTGTCATGTTTTTCTTTCATTTTTCTTTTTTTTATTAGCTATGTATATAGTGTATATATAGCCAAAATGGTACCATCATTAGCATTCTCCCTGTCATCCCCCCATGAGGATTGTGGGTGTTGCATTGTGGGATTACCCATTAGTTATGGGGGAGAGGCAGTGTCTCTGTGCATAATGACCCAACTTATGGCTCTAATAATCTTTCTGCCCCCTCTTCTGCAAACTTCCCTGAGCCATGTTGGGTTAATTTTAGGTTTATTTCAGTGATCCTAGGAGTCTCTGTGTCTCTGGATGTCTGATTTGGTAGGAGTTGAGTGTTCTCTGTGTCTGTCTCCTTCACCCTTGTGCTGAGACCAGGTTCACCAAGAAAGCAGCTCTTGCTCATTACCCCATTAACTCTATGGCTTCAGCTGGTGCCCAGGTGGGGTGTGATGGGCTGATTCTCTCCTCAGGTTCTGCAGCCATCTGAAAAAGAGAAGCAAATTCTCCAACAGAGAGTGAGGTCAGTGCAAGATACATGGATACCCATTATTATTCTAGAGAGATCTTAAGAGGTGTAAACTCTCTTGTAGCCCACTATTGTTGGGAGCTTGATATTGGAGAGTGGGCTCATTTTTAGATATGGTTCTGACTTGTTTCCCCATTCCAGGTATGAGTTCTGTTCCACTGAGTGGATCCATTAGCCAAATCAAGAGCAGTTGGTAATCAACTTTGTTGTGTGCCACTATTGCACTCGTGTGTGCATCACATCAGGTTGATTGCTGTGGAGTAGCTTATACCACAAGTTGCTTAGACAGATGTTGGTCATTTTACCTCAGTCATTCATGTAACACCTTCTGGCACTAGACAAGTTAACTGTCTGAGGATTATTGACTGTCTTCCAGTTTCCAGCCAGGTTCCATCTCAACAGCATATGCTGTGTTTGGCAGTAGGGTCTTACCATTAACCATCAGTGGGTCACCAAGTACTCCTTGGTAAACGTTATTCCAATGTATTTAATTTTTGATGTTATTGAAAATGGGACAATGTCACTTATTTCTTTCTCTGTATCTTTGTCTTTTGCATATCAACAGGCTCCTGATTTTTGTATCCTGCTACTTTACTGAAGGCGTTAATCACTTTTAAGAATTTTGAGATGGAGGTTCTCGGGTAACTTATGTATAGAATCATGTTGTCTGCAAATAGGGCTAACTTAACTTCTTCCTTTCCAATTTGTATCCCTTTTATTTCTTTCTCCTGTCTTATTAATTAAGCTAGTACTTCTAGTACTATGTTGAAGAGCAGAAGTGAGAGTGGACAACCCTTTCTTGTTCCTAATTTCAATGGTAATTCCTTCAGTCTCTCCCCATTAAGTATTATTTGTGTTTTAGGATCTTTATACATAGCCTTTATTATGTTGAGATATAAAGCATCCATGCTGTAGCAGTCTGATTCAGATTCACTGAGATGAACTTCCAGACCAGGCACAGTTATGGAGGAAGAGATTTATTGAAGCTTACAGATCCAGGGGAAGTTCCATAATGACAGAAAAAGCTGGCCTGCCTTCACAGGCCCAAACAGAGAGAGAGAAGCACAAGCCAAAAGGTCAAAAGCCATAGCACACTTCAGGAGCTCCTGCTATGCACACTTTGCATATCTTTAGATTGAAATCGGAAACCCATCACCACAACTTAAGATCCACCCAGTGACATTGCCTCCAGCCAGGTAGCCAGCAGATACAAACTATAAACAAACAACTGAATATATTGGGGGCCACCTATTCTATTCAAACCACCACACATGCCTACTCTCATCCAATGTTTTGAACATGAAGGATGCTGTATTTTGTCAAAGGCCTTTTCTTTTGCATATATCAAGATGATCATGTGGTTTTTGTGTGTAAGCTTATTTATGTGGTGTATTACATCGACAGATTTCCATATGTTGAACCATCTCTGTGTTCCTGGGATGAAGTGTCCTTGATACAAATGGATAATGCTTTTGATGTGCTGTTGAATTTGGTTTGTGAGGATCTTTTTCAGGATCTTTGCATCTAAGCTCATCAGGGAAATAATCCTGTAGTTTTCTTTTCTTGTGACATCTGTGCCTGGTTTTGGTATTAGGGTGATATTTGCTTCATAAAAGGACTTGGGGAGCTTTCCCACTTATCCAATTGTATGGCACAATTTGAGAAAAATTAGTTTCAGTTCTTCCATGAAGATTTTATAAGATTCAGCAGAGAAGTCATCTGGTCCTGGACTCTTATTTTTATGGAAGTTTTTGATTACCCTTTCAATCTCAGTGGTTGTGATAGGTTTGTTTAGGAGATTAATGTGCTCTGAGTTTAGCTTTGGTAGGTGGTATGTGTCCAGGAATTTATCCATTAACTCCATATTTTCCAATTTTGTGGATTAGAGGTTTTTGAAGTAAGTCCTGATGATTCTCCCAATTTCCCTTATGCCTATTGTGAACTTTTCATTTCTAATTTTGTTAATTTGAAGCATCTCTCTCTTTTTTTTTTTTGCTTGATCAAATTGGACAGAGGTTTATCAATATTGTTTATTTTTTCAAAGAACCAGCTCTTTTTTTCATCAATTTTCTTAATTGTTTACTTAGTTTCAAATTCATTAATTTCTGCTCTGGTCTTAATTATTTCTTTCTGTCTGGATCTTTTTGGGTTGGATTCTTGTTTTTCCAATGCTTTTAGGTAGATGGTTAGGTTATTTACTCAAGATCTCTCTGACTTTGGTATAAAGGGATTTAGCACAATGAATTTTCCTCATTGTGTCCCATAAGGTTTGGTACATTTTGTTCTCGTTCATTTCTAGAAATTTTGCAATTTCATTTTTTATTTCATCCACTACCTATTTATTGTTTAAGAGTGTGTTGCTCAGTTTCCAGGAGTTGGTTAGGTTCCTGGCACATCTTTTGTTGTTAATTTCTAACAATACAGCATTGTGATCAAGCAGGAAATATGTTGATACTCCTAAATATATGGAGGTAGGGTTTATAACCCAATATGTGACCTATTTTAGAGAGATTCCATGGTCTGCTGAGAAGGATGTGTAATCTGTTGAGTAGAATGTTCTATAGATATCCAATAGGTCTAATTGAGGTATGTTGTTGTTGAGCTCTCTTACTTCCCTGTTAAATTTCTGTTTTATTGTTAAGTAGGTTTTGTTTTATAAATTGTGGTACACCTGTGTTTGGTGTATAAAGGTTAATGATTGTGATATCCTCTTGTTGGATCATTCCCTTGATAAGTAAGAAGTGGCCTTCTTTGGCTTTTTTGATTACTTTTGGTAACTTGGTAATCTATTTTATCTGATATAAGTATAGCTACACCTGCTTGCTTCTTATTTCTGTTTGCTTGGAATATCATTTTCCACGCTTTCACTCTGAGGAGGTGTGTGCCCTTAGTGGTGAGGTGGGTTTCTTGAAGACAGCAGATTGAGAGGTCTAATTTTCTGATCCACCTTGTTAGCTTATGTCTTTTGATGTGTGAATCATGGCCATTAATATATAGGGCAATAACTGTGAGGTTTGATTTAATCCCTGCCATACTGTGGTAATTTATGTGGTGTGGCATTTTCTTGGCCTTTGTAGTTTTTGAGTCTTGTTGATGTTTGGTTATTGTGATTTGCTTCTCGTAGACACTTGAGGTTGATTATATGAAGCTTCTGTGTGGAGCATTCCTTGAAGTTCTCTCTGTAAGTTTGATTTTGTGTTCATATAATTGTAAAGCTGATTTTTATCATGGAAAGTTTTTCTTTAACCACCTTTTATGAAGGATACTTAATTTTTTTGTGTGTTTTTATTTATTTATTTGAGAGTAACAGACACAGAAAGAAAGAGGCAGATAGATATAAATAGAGAGAATGGGCATGCCAAGGCCTCCAGCCTCTGCAAACATACTCCAGACACATGCATCCCATTGTGCCTCTGGCTAACATGGGTCCTGAGGAATCTATCCTTGAACCATGGTCCTTAGGCTTCACAGGCAAGCGCTTAACTGCTAAGCCATCTCTCCAGCCCAGGGATACTTTTTCTGGGTAAAGTAGTTTGGGTTGGAAGCCATAACTTCTTAGAGTTTGCAGTGTTCCATTCCAGGCCCTTCTGGCTCTTAGGGATTCCATTGAGAAGTCTGAAGTAATTCTGATGGGTTTTTCTTTATATGTAACATGTTGTCTCTTCCTAGCTGCCTTTAGGACTTTCTCTTTGGATCTATGTTTAGAGTCTTAATAACAATATGTCTTGGAGAATTTCTGCTTTGGTCCAGTCTGTTTGGAGTTCTGCTGGCTTCTTATAGCTTGATGGGGCTTTCTTTTGAGAGAATTGGAAAGTTTTCTTTGATAATTTTGTTGAATAAGTTTTCCATGCCTTTGGTCTGTATTTCTTCCCCTTCTAGTATTCCCATGATCCGAATGTTGGGACACTTAAGGGTATCCCACAGTTCCCTCATGTTCTGTTCACAGAAATTTTTGAACTTGTTGAAACTTTTGGACTCACAAACTGTTTCTTCTGTTTTGTCTTCAAGTTCTAAGTTTCTATCCTCCACATGGATGACTCTATTCTTGAGAGTTTCTATAGAGTTCTGGGCTTATTCAGTTTAGTTTGTATTTGTTGCTGCTTTTTTATATAGTTTTCCACCCTCTCTTAAGTTCCTTTTTCATGCCATTTTCTGATTTTCTTAATGCTTCTTGGAGTTCAGCCTTTATTTCTTTTATGTCTTAATTGAGCTTAGTCAGCTGGTTATTGAGGTCCTCTTTTGTTAACTCTCCTTCAGATTGTTCAACTGTCTTAGTAACACTTTCTAGTTCTTTTCTAATAGGTCTAATGTAGTGAGCATACCACTTATACAATTATTGGTCCTTTGTTGAGTTTCTGTAAGTTCTGCTATTTGCTTGGCCAGGGATGCATAGTTTGTTTCTTTATTTTGGGGTTTCCATCCTATTCTCTCTTCTATGTTTTGATTAGAAAGATTCATTGTGGGACTGGGCAATCTAGCTGCATTTACTTGCATCTGATTTTTCATGCTATTCCTTTTTTGCTGTGGTCTGTCCATCACAATGTTCCAAAAAGCCTAGGGTATGGGACACTAGCCTGCTGGCCAGGAGTGTGTGTCAGGGGGGGCAGCAGAGAGTGGGATGCCAATTGCCCAAGGAGTTCAGAAAGGCTAGGGTGGAGACCAAAGCCTGGGTCCCTGTTCGGGGGCAGTGGCAAGTGGGATGGTGATAGCACTCCCAGGGGTCAGTAAGGCTGGGCAGGAACAGCAATCTTGCATGAGGGTCAGCAAGGCTGGGCAGGAATGGCAACCATGCACAAGGGGCAGGAAGGCTGGGCTGGACCAGGTCTGTGACCATACCCGTGGAGCTTCACCCAATGGCAGGAAAGTCTAAGGTGGAGGGCCTAGATAGCTTGGGTCCTGTTGGACTGAAGTTAGTGCAGGAGGGATCTCCTACTGGGACTGTGGGTAGAATGGCTGCTTGAGGTGATTGGGGGACTGGTGGGCTACCCACGTGTGTGGGAATCAGTGCATTCCATATTTTTCTCCTCTGTACCCTCCCCCTGGAAGCCTGCTAGAATCAGCAACCCCCTAAACAAACAACCAAAAATCCTAAACCTTAAAGGTCTTGCCTTTTCTTCTCTTTGAGGTAAGGCGAGGTTAGGTAGATACCATATTGACCAGAAGCCAGAGCATTATTAAACAAATGTCCAATAAGTATCTTAAAAATTATTTGGCATTGATGGTAGTTTGAATGTAAATGTATGTTATTTTTGTGTAAACTTAAAACTTGTGTTTCCAGCCCTGTTGGGAATGAATCTTGTAGTCCAGTCCTACTAGGTGTTTAGAGGACAGTTGGATCTCTGGATGTTCATGTTTTCCATCTGTTCATGTTTCTCTGTTGTGATCTATGAAAGTGAGCCAGCTTCTCTTATCATTGGTGGTGTTTTCCCTAGATTCTGTAAGCTGAAGTAAACCTTTTTCTCCCATAAGCTACTTTAACTTGGATGTGTGTTGAACAATGTGTAGGCAACTGCTATAATAAAATTGGTACTGAGAAGTAAGGTCATTGTTGTAATGAATTTGATCATGGGGCTTTGGTCTTTTGTAATATGTGTGCTGGGAAAATATGGAAGTCTTTGTTAATTTGGACTAGAAAAGTCTTGCAATACTGTAAGCATAGGTTGATGGGTTACTTGGATAAAAGTTTGAAAACTCTAAAATCAGAGAGATATGTGAACTGTGAAAGCTTGGCTTGTGAACTTTTAAGGAAGAGAGGACTTTTTGGAACTGGGCACTAGGCATTCTTTGCCCATGTCTAGAGCATTTGATCAAGATTGCAAAAAGTAATGGACTGAGCAGGGGGCAGGATGTTGGTGAGATGGGTTAATGGTTAAGGCACTTGTATACAAAGCCTAAGGATCCAGGTTATATTCCCCAGAATCCACATAAGCCAGATGCACATGGTGACACATACATCTAGAATTTGTTTGCAGTGTCTAGAGGCCATGGAATAACCATTAATAAATAAATAAAAATACAATATTTAAAAAATAATGGGTTGGTATGCTTAGTGGGAGGTATAGAACAAAAAGATATCAAAGATGTATGGTTTATCGCAGGAAAATTTCAAGCAAGTTTAAAATTACTGGCTCAGATATTGGTTTTAGGTTACTGAGGATACAATTGTTAAGCAGATTACCACCATTAAGAGTGGACTGATGCCTTCAATTAGGAGAATGGGGAAAAAAAGCTCAAGGGTGCAATCCATCCATCAAAATCTCAAATAAGTGAGAGTACAAATTCTTTTGCAAGAGGTGACTTGAAGAATTCCAAGAGTATGCTGCCTTACAAAGTCAAGATTTATTCTCCCCTGAATCAACAAATTTGGTAGTTCACCTGCTACTGTGAAATATAAAAAAATGTTGGAAATAATGGATCATTGGATGTGAAACATGGTTTTACTTTTGAAAATGATCCTTGGGCAAAATGAAGCCAGTTTGAAATCCCCGTGTGGAGGTCCAATAAGGCTGTTGAATGAAGCTGAGCCAATTCCAGCCCCATCTGCAGCAATGGGAAATAGGGTTAAGATCCCTGTGTGGAGTCCAAGTAAAGCCATTGTAGAGAGCTATGAAGATGAACCATGGTTTGCAGTGTAGACATGATGATGTTTTGAATATACCAGGGTTGTAGAATAACTATCAATGAGAGCTGCTGGTGCTAGAGGTGCAGAATAGGAATTCAGAGGTTTTAATCACTGGTTATGGATGTTGGGCTCGAACTGAAGATGTTTGATATTTACCTGGTTATTATTTGCATTGGTCTAGTCTCTCCTTGTTATGCCTTCTTACAATGGAAATGTTTACTCTCTGTCATTATATGTTAGAAGTAATAACTTGTATTTTGATCTCACAGGACTGTTAAAAGACAGTCTTAAATCTCAGATGAGACAATTAAAAATTAAATTAAAATATTTTATTTATTTTAAAACAGAGAAATATAGAGAGGGGCTGGGAGAATGGCATTCTAGGGTGTCTAGCCACTGCAAACAAACTCCAGATGCATATACTACTTTGTGCATCTGGTTTACTTGGGTACTAGAGAAACAAACTCAGATCATCAGGCTTTTCATGCTGCTGAGGCATCTCTCCAGCCCCAGAAACTTGGTAATTTTTTAGTGGTGTTAAAGACTATGGGTACTTTTGAGGTAGGTCTGAATGTACTTTGCATTGTGAAATATTATGAATCTATGATGCCTGGGGTAGAATGTGGTAGTTTGAGTGTGAATGTATATCCCCAATAGCATGAGGTATTTTTGAGTAAGCTTACAACTTGATTCTCCAGAAGGCAAAGTGATACTGGAGGAGGTGTCACTAGGGGATAATCTCATAGTCCAGCCCTTCTGGGTGTGTAAAGAGCAGTTTGAGCTTGGCTGTTCGTGCTTTCTGGCTGTTTCATGGTGTCTCTCTGCTATGACCTGAGGAGGTGTGCCAGCTCCTTCCATTCATGGTATTTTACCTGTAATCTGTAAGCCTTAAATAAAGCTTTCTTTCCATAAACTGATTCTGATTAGATTTTTACCCATCAATGTGAATGTAACTGTAATGGCCTGAGTACTTAATAACAGTCAAATAATAAAATGTCATTATTCCCTTTAATATCTGGTTTGGATTTCTATCTAGATACATATGATATATTACTTAATCAGATGCCCAAATGTATTATTATTATGATTAAAGAAACCCTTAACTAAAACTCCATAAAAATATTTTTCAAAACTATTTTGACTTCACTAACTATAGCACTCTTAAAACCTGAGGTTTGTTATTTCTCCCAAAATGTAATAAAATTATCCAGCTTATACAGATAATTTTTATTTATAAATTTGTTATCTGAACATATTGAAAATTTGTCATATTCACATAGGATTATACTCTTATATACCTTCTCCCCTGTCCACATTCTACTGAGGGCCTCTCTAGGGTTATCAGTTATCATTGTGGGGTAATGAATGCAGCAGTCTCTAGGATAGGGGAAATACATCAGAATATACCTTCCTATTCTGTGGTTCTTACGTTATTCCTGTACCCTCTTCTATAATGTTTCCTGAGCCGTGAAGGACATATTATAAATATACTTTAGTGTTGAGTTCTCATCAGCATCTGGTCTTTTGTTTTGATGAGTTTTGAGTCTCCTTAGTGTCTACTGCCATGTTCCTGAAGAAGGTTGTTAGGTTATCAGGGAGAGTAGCACTCATATTTAATCTGTCACTTCCTTTTTAATATCTCCTGGGCCCTAGAAGATGTGATAGAGATGATTCATCTTGTACTAGGCAGCCAACTGTTGACTGCCATCTTTATACGACAGATTCTGTATCCAAGAGTGACAACATCAAGGATCAAATGGGAAAAGTGAAGACTTTTTTAACAAATATAACCCCTTATTTTCATCAAAGAACAATGGAAGCTTCCCTCTAAGTTATATTACTTCCCAAAACATAGGCTTCTGACTTTGTTCTCAGTACCAGGGATGAATTGCTTCACACTGAGCAGGCATTATATCAAATCAGAGAGCAGTTGATTACCACCATAGCCCGTGTGCCACCATTGCACAGGTGTCTACATATTTCCTGGCTGGTTGGTAGTTTGTAACTTGAAGGACCCATTATGCAGATAAGTTTAAGTCTCTAATGTAAAATAAAGGATGGATTTTTCAGTGGCTAAGGGACACGATTTTGGTAGTAGTTGATTTCAGCTGTGAATTTTCTTCATAGTCTATGCATGTATCACATACTGAATGCCTTCTCATGCTAGGGCATGTGCTGAGGATAGGCACCTGTTGTTCTTTCCCACGAGGGCCTTCCTGACATGAGAAGGTATGTAGAACTGGACATGAAAGGAGGTGACAGCTGAAGAGAGTGTGGAAGCTCCAGCACAGTATGCTCATGTGGCTGAAACAGGACAAATGGCTGCTTGAAAAGTTCCCATGGGAGTGGTGGGTACAGGTTGACAGGGCTATGCCCATTGATGTTTTGAGTGGTGTGGAACTGAAGAGATATTCTTAGTTATCTTACAGTTGAGAAGGCTCACCATTGCTACATGCCTCCCTCATTCACTATCACCAAAGCCAATGTAGTCTAAGTGGAGAGAAGCCCACTCCCAGACCTTTCAGGAAAAGGACCACTGTGAAGGAGAGGATCCAATCATCCACATCTCAGGCTTGATATGGGAATAGCATGAAAGTGGAGGTGGTGGATGGGAAGCCAGGAAGGACACCATGTTTTGCTGAGGGTGCTTTGCAGACACAAAGCCTGTCCTTTGTGATCATGGCATACCCACGACCATTCTGGAGGAACTTATGGACCAAAAGACAAGTTTGAAGAGTGAGGTAAATTGTTCATGAGATGGCACCCACTGTGAGGATGGTGTTGCCAAATGTCTATCTAGCAAGAAAGTCCATGAATTTTACCTGTTCTATAATATCTTTTGAGGGAAATGCCCAGTGTTAGCCACTTAACCTTTCTTTAAAGGTGTTTCTTCCCTTTCCTTAGGAGAAATTTGCAGCTTTCTCCAAGTGTCCTTCATCTGCCAGAGGGACAAATAGCATAGAGTTCTCTGCTCTCATGTTCTGTCCTCTTGCTAAATTGTGAATGTGTCCTTACAGTGCGTGCATCGAAATTTAATCTCCAGTGTAATAGTACTAAATGGTGGTACTGGTAGGAGTGATTAGTTTTATCAACTCTAACCATCACAATGGGCTTCCAAGACCCCAGGACTGAGAGGAACAAGTTTCTGTTGTTTATGGATCGCAAATATCAGATGCTTTGTTATAGCAGCAAACTGGACTAAGATGACCCCCCATGCCAATTTTTCTGTGAAAAGTCTGAGCTTAAGTACATAAGATCACTTGTAGTTGTTAAAACAATCCCTTTGTTAATGATCTGGTAGAGTTCCTTAGAAAGGCTTCCAGAGAAGCCATGGGTAGAAAAACCAGAAAATTCAGCTACTGGTCATGACTTGCAGCCTGAAATATGTGCTGAAGTGTCTATCACAGACATGGAGATGGGGTATGTAGGAACAGTCACTGTCCCTTTGCCATGCACACATATTGTTTGTTTAGGAAACTGGTACCCTTAGTCATCTAGGAAGGAGCCCAGAGCTGATACCACGTGTGGCTCAAGGCTTCATCTGGAGCTGCTTTATCACTGCTTGATAGTCCTGTTCTTCCTTTTCAGAAACTGTTTCTAAGGCTCAACCCAAATTCTGGGTCTCCTTAGATTTTCTGGATTCAACTGTGTGTGTGTGTGTGTGTGTGTGTGTATGGTGTGTATGGTGTGTAGTTTATTTGGCTGCCTGAGTGGTAACTGTGAAGAACATGTGTCAGGATGCATAGACTAGAGTAATCCTCCTGTGGTGGCTTGGTTCAGGTGTCCCCCATAAACTTAGGTGTTCTGAATGCTAGGTTCCCAGCTGATGGATATTTGGGAATTAATGCCTCCTGAAGGGAGTGTATTGTTGGGGGCGGGCTTATGGGCTTTATAGCGAGTTTCCCCATGCCAGTGTTTGTCACACCCTCCTGTTGCTGTGTCCCACCTTATGTTGGCCAGGAGGTGATGTCCACCCTCTGCTCATGCCATCGTTTTCCCTTGCCATCGTGGAGCTTCCCCTTGAGCCTCTAAGCCAAAATAAATCTCTTTTTCCCAGAAGCTGCTCTTGGTTGGGTGATTTCTACCAGCAATGCGAACCGGACTGCAACAGTAAAGTGGTACCGAGAGTGGGGTTGCTGCTGGACACCTAACTATGTGGTTTCGGCCTTTTGGAGCTGATTTTCAACAGGAATGTGGAAGGAGTTGAAATCTTAGCCTAAGAGATGCCTTGCAGTGCTGTAAGTACAGCTTGACGGACTGTTCTGGTCTGAGCTGCAAGACCTGAATGCAGTAACAACTATGGACAGTGAGGTTTGGCTTATGAGGGCGAGAAAGAGCTTTGCTTGGTCTAGGCTAGCAGTTTGTGTGAGAAGCTTGCTCTGTGCCCATGTCCTGAGAAGTTGTGCAGGGTTGCTTTGCATAGAAATGAACTGGTGTGAGTAGAGGGATATGGCACAGAAAAAATGAAATCTTTGGGTGAACTGTTGCCCGTTCAGCTGCAACTGAGAGATTCCAACCTGTGAGACTGGGCTGGCTGACCTGCGCTGGGGCAACAAAAAGAATGTCGACTCTTGAAGGGGCCTGAGTGCTCAAGGAGTGTCCTGTTCTTCAAAGTCTGCTTTATTCCCCCCTGGATTAACAAATTGGCACCCTACCTGGTATCATGGAGTATAAGAAATGCTGGAAAGAGGGTCATTGAGTTTGCAACACGGTCTTGTGTTTTGGAAATGGCTATGGGCAGTGTGAAGCGGGTTTGCTGGTTGCCTGCATAGAGACCCCATGGGGCCATGAGGATGAACTGTGGCTTGCAGTGGAGACCCAGTGGAGATGCTGGGACCATGAGATGGCTGCCGAGGAGCTGCCGGACCCGATGAAGTTTTCCAGGACTGTGAGTAGCCTAGCTGGAGGGGTGGAATTGTAATGCCAGAGACTTGTTGCTGGTTAGAATTATCGGACTTGAAGATTTGTCACTGGCTAGAGTTGCTGGACTTGAAGCTACAGAGTTTGATGTTTGCCCTGGTTGTTTTAAATCTTGTATTGGTTGAATGTTTCTTTGCTATGCCCAATGCCATCTTTTGCAGTGTGAATATTTATTCTGTGCCATTCTGGGTTTTTTGAGGTTATATTTTGGTATTATGGCTCAGTTAAAAGATCTTGAACTATGGGGATGTATGAACATCATTGGGATTGATTAAAAACTATGGGGACTTTTAAAATGAGATGAATGCATTGTATTTTACATCATGTATGGATATCAGTTTATGGGGGCCAGGGGCAGAATGTGGTGGTTTGGTTCAGGTGTCCCCCATAAACTTAGGTGTTCTGAATGCTAGGTTCCCAGCTGATGGATATTTGGGAATTAATGCCTCCTGAAGGGAGTGTATTGTTGGGGGCGGGCTTATGGGCTTTATAGCGAGTTTCCCCATGCCAGTGTTTGTCACACCCTCCTGTTGCTGTGTCCCACCTTATGTTGGCCAGGGGGTGATGTCCACCCTCTGCTCATGCCATCGTTTTCCCTTGCCATCGTGGAGCTTCCCCTTGAGCCTCTAAGCCAAAATAAATCTCTTTTTCCCAGAAGCTGCTCTTGGTTGGGTGATTTCTACCAGCAATGCGAACCGGACTGCAACACCTCCCTAAACTGAGAAAGGGTCCTTGAGACATGGAAGCAACAGTGCATTGGGCTTGACACAGACACAAGAGAGAAGAAATGGAGAGGGTATGGTGTTGTGTGGCAGAGCAAGCTAGCATGTGTTAGAGCCAGGGGGGACTCAGGGTACGGCATGCTGGGGCCTGTTGGATCCTGGATGCTGACTGGGAACCTAAAGCCCGGGAGAAGGAAAGGCCTGTGGATAACAGGATGTGACCATAGAGACATGACTACAGACAGGATCAAGTTCCAAGTAATACGGTGAGGGGTCAGGTCTGAGGCACCCATTCAGCAATGCACAGTCAGCTATGGCCACTCCTCCATGGTCATCTTGATTTGCCCAGTGCTCTCTTTCTCAGGAGAGTGAATGGTACAGAACACAACATCCAGACTGACCAAGCAGCTGATGAAGTTGTAGAAGTCTGTGTTCTCTCCCTTATCTGAGTAGTGCTGAGATGATCATGTTGTCAAGATGCTTATTCAGGTGGAACCCTGCTGACTCAAAGGCCCCTGGGGGTTCACCACTGCAGATGATCCCAATCAGTCAACATCCTTCTGTTTGTATATAGTTGCTCCACATGCATTTGAATTCCTAGAAACTCAGCTTGTCTCTGGTGTTGCTATCCATCACAGCAACCATGCTGTGGCATGTGTCAATGCCAAAACCATTAGTTTTCAGATAAGGATGATGGGTTACTACCTTACTGTTTGCATTCATGAATTCTGTGGCATGAATCTCAATGTCATTTCCAGCTTGCTGGGCAATGGTTTTTTTTTCTCTCTCTTTTCATTCTCTTCCTCTCTCTCTCTCTTGGTTTCTCAAGGTTGGGTCTCACTCCAGCTCAGGCTTACCTGGAATTCACTATGTAGTCTCTGAATGGCCTCAAACTCACTGCAATCCTCCTACCTCTGCATCCCGAATGCTGGTATTAAAGGCCATGTCCAACTGGCAGTGGTCTCTTGAACCTTACTCTTGTTGGAATAATGCATATGTGGGGGCTCTGCTCAGCCTCCTAGCTTATGGCACTGGTGACTCCACCCAGTATGCACAAAGACCCTCTGCCTCCCACTCTGTTGCCCCTGCCCCAGGCTCTACTGACCAGAGCCCATTCCCCAGGCCCCTGTCTCCTCCTGTACCACTCTTTAAGAATGAATTAACCAGGAACATGGCTGCAACTCAGACTATGTCCTGAGGTCCTCTGTGGGGCTGTGTGCTGCTTCCTGGCCTCCTATTGTGTTCTCTGTATCCAAGTTTTGCTCAGGATTTTGTCAGCTTCTTGTGCCTCTGCCTCTCAGTTTGTGAACTTACCCTGCTAAGAATGCCTGGGTGGCCCCCCTCAGCCTTCCCAACCTTGGCCTTCAGGTTCAAACACATCTCCCACCAGATTTCATGTTTCTTTGGACCCTGAGTGGAGGCTGTATGTATAAGAAGTATCACAGTGGGGCATTGTACGGTTCGGCTCACACCACATCTAGCAGAAATATTGTGATGTTTCCATGCAGGTGCTGCCATGAATAGCTCAAAGCCCAGAACTACTTCATGTTTCCCATGTGAATCATTGAATTTCTTATGAACAGAATAATCACTGCTCCCCCCACCCCAACCCTGACTTTGTTCTGTTCAATTTGGAGGGCAAAAAAACCCTTAGCTGGAAATGAGGAGAAGACACTGAGCCAGGAGTTCTTGGGCAGGACTCAGCTCTGGCATGAGCAGACATGCAGGCCGATCTCATGGCTCTGCTGTTCCAGGGAATCCTGCGTGTCTTGGCCACAGCCTAGAAAAGGCTGAGGGCATCGAGTGACAGGTAGAAAGGAGGCATGGGCACTTGTGTGCCACACAGACCTATATGTGGCTGGCTAAGCCACTTAGAAGAGCACAACTTCAAGTGAAACACAGGAGAGCATAATCAACCCTTCAAACATGACTTGACTGAGGGACTAGCAGCAGATGGCAAGCATCTGTTTTTATGGAAAGTCATGGCATCAGCCTGAGCAGCAAATAGACATGATAGAGGTTAGGGCTGCAAACAGGAAGGTGTGCAATTGTGATCATGCATTCATAGGCAAAGTGAAGTCCATTTTCCCCCCAAGTTTTATCTTTTATGATTTGAGGAACAGCTGCTACGAGGACAAAATCATGCTAGTGTGAAGGGAATATTGAGTTTCATCATTGACTTAGTTTGTGTAGAACATCTCATGGGCTTATAGCTTGATGGATGAGCTATAGGAGTCATGAATTCCGCAGAAACAGAGGATTATTTTTTTCCCCAATGAGTGTTGGTTTTTTTAGTTGAGAAGGGAAGAATGCCAACATATCAAAATTGGGGGGAGTTATATGTATTTTTTGTTTTTCTGTCATATGTTTTAAACATATGGAGTTCCTTCCATATATCATTCTTGAAAAACTAAATCTTGAAGTTCCCATGCCTGGAGACCCTGCCTAGACTGAGGGGAACTGTAAGCCTCACACACACTATGAGCTCAGGGATCTTGCAGCTTAACAGGGGAGAAAAGTTAGGCATAACTAATCAGGGGTCAAGGTCAGATGTGAGCCCTGTACCTGGAGAAGAGAGGAAACACACATGATAAGGGGAAATGTTAAGAAAAGCACTTGCTCACAGCCCCATTCTTTACGTTGTCATTAAAAGTCTTAAAAAGATAATGCTTGCTACATGGAAAACAGAATCTTTCTTTGCAGATCACCTACTGTCTGTCTCTAGTGGTAATTTCCATTAAGTGGGAGTGTGGCCACTGAGGGAGATGGGTTACGCAGGTGCTAGCTCACTGTTGTGCCCTCCTATTTTCTTGATGGGGCAGAAGCAGTGGTTCCTGTGACCAGCACTCCATGGGCTGGGGACACTAGTACTGGGGACACAGGCAGTGGTTGGGGAAATTATAATGTTACTGTATCTTTGGTAGAGGGGTCATGTGCCCCTAGCTGGGTCCTTAACTTCCTGTGGTTCGGCAGTCTGGATATGTTTGGAAGACTATAGATGCCTTTTCATTTTTTGAAAGAATTGGTTCTAGCTCACAAAGAGGATAGAAGTACTAAACAGTACAAAGTAAATTTATTTTTTACTTAAAATATTTATTTGCACATACATATGTGTGTATGTGTGCATGTTAGGTTGTCTTACTGCTGCAAAAAAATAGGCTGAGATTTTCTTCCAGAACTATTCATTAAATGTCACAGTAGTGTTTGACATGGCTTGAATCTGTTTCCGCATAGCTTGTAAAACAGAAGCAATATTATCAGAGTTATCAGGAATATATATACATCCTTTAACCTTGATAATGGTGAACATACCATATTTTGTATAATATTCTTCCAGAGTGTACCCTTTTCAAATTTGTCCTGGGGGGTAGCCAGGGCCAACGGTTTGTACCATAGAGTCATTGGGTGCCATTAAATGGCAGTACAATATATTGATGCCCACAAGACTTATTTAATGATGCCCTGGCATAAGTTAGACAATATTCATAATTGTTTCCAGTATAAGGAAGTCTTCTGAATTAAGTGAACCTTGGTCAGAGTCATCCATATATATATATTTAGATTTGAAAATATCTATTTTGACATCTATGGTTATTTTTCCTTACTGTAGAATTAGAACTATTAGAGAATGGACCAATATTCCTTAAAGCCTTGCTTTCCCTTTGGGAAAGCTCTTGTTGTGTTACCAAATAGTTAATTCATATATTTGAGGTATTCCTTTTTCTTTAGTTATGGATTCCTCTCTGAGTGTTTAAGATTAAGTAGGTAGCCAAACTTTAATCAAAGGATTAATTTTGGAGGTCACTAATTGCTCTTCCAAGGAGACTTTAGGGACCCAAGAGTAGTCCTATAGCTTACTGTCATTTTCTGTCTGATAGGATGAGTCAGAGCCATGCTGTCCAAGTAGTTTTCACTTCTTTGGGAAACCAGGAGGACTGATTTCTCTTCAGTTGTGACTCTTCTGTTTCAGACTGTACACCATTTTTTTTTTTGTTTGTTTCTGGGTCTCCATATCCTCTCTGATAAGGAACAAAGGTGACTTACCAGGGGGCCATTGTAGAACTATTTTATATCCATCTATTTTTTTAAGACCCAAAAGGCACAATAGTGCTAAGAAGAAGAGACAGAGGAGTGTCCATTACGGAAACATCTTTATTGCACCCTCCAAGGCTCAGCGTTCATTGTGAACAAGGTGGTGGAAAGAGCATAAGAGCCAAAGGAATGGTACCACTCCTTACAACGCAACTGTCCAGACAGAAATTGGCTTCAATATCCACAACCTCCCAGTGCCTAGCAACACCTTCACAAGACCTTCATAATAGGAGAAACAGATGATGACATCAAAGTAAAAGAGGGACTAATGGAGAGTGGGAGGGGTTATGATGGAGGGTGGAGTAGTGAAGGGGAAGGTGGGGGAGGGGAGGGAAATATCATGGTTTATTGTCTGTAAGAAGGATAGAACTTGTCAATAAACATTTTTAAAAAAAACAAGCAGGCTCACACACGGAACTCAAGTCTTCTAGAACCTTACCAACTACCACGTATGTACCCTCCATGCAGGTGTCAGGAGGTCCTAGAGTGTGCATCTCCCCTGTGAGGTGCTGGTGCCACACGGAGTCGGCAGGCTATGGGCTGTGGAGCCAACATAATCCTGTCCCTTCCCCATGTGCAAGTAGTGACCAATTTTACTTATTTATTTATTTGAGAGGGAGACAGAGAAGAGAAGGGGGGCACATAGAGATAGAAAGAGAATGGGCTCACCAGGGCCTCTAGCCACTGCATAGGAGCTCCAGACACATTTGCCACTTTGTGCATCTAGCTCATGTGGGTACTGGGGAATTGAACTTGGGTGTTTAGGCTTCTGAGGCAAGAGCCTTAACCACTAAACTATCTCTCTAGTTCCCCAATTTTAAATAAAAGGGTAAAACTGGATTTATTTCTTGAACTGTATGTTTAGATAAAATCTAAATGGACCAAATTCACATGAAAAACTTGGACTTGTCAGTATCAGCTCTATGGCCAACATGGAGAATCTATTTTATGTCCCATGACTCAAAATCTAAAAATAGTAGTGGAAGTGTGATAGGTTTTATTATGTTGAAAATATGTTCATGGTAAAGTTCATTAAGAAAATGACAAACTGGAAAGATATTTACAACTTAATTTCACATGAAGGAGTAATATCTCACAGATGTTAAGGATTCCTTAAAACAGAACAGAAAACCAATAAATATCCTATCAAATACCTTAAGTATGTTTCAATGTGTTCATGGAGAAACAAATTAAATGGTTGTTAAGTGCTAAACCTCAGTCATTGTAAGAGAAATTAAAGTTAAACCAAACACAATTATTCCTTTGGAAGGTGCATACCAGGTTTTCTACAGAGAACTCTTTCACATTGTTGATGGGAAAATAAAATGGTTAACCCATTCTGACTGAGAAATTTTACATGGTTTAACAATATGCTCAATTTGTCTCTTCAGGAAAGTGATTCTTGCTCCAGGAACTTAGTCTTGGGAACAAAGACACTGTAACATGTGCATTATCTTGTATCATCAGCCCGCTAGAAACAGCTCATGTGCCATCACTAGGGAAAAAGTGTCATCATATGGTACATCCCATTGGAGCATGGGAAGGGTCCTGAATGTCTTCTGGGAAAGTAAAAAGTCATAAAAACAAGTGAGAAATACATTGAGACTATGCTAAGAAAATCAAATGAAGAAAAGTGTGTATAGCATCAAAAACATTTGTCTGTGACAAGGACAGTATTTGCAGATTGTGTGTTTCTGGGTTGTTTCTATGTGGCTTTTCCATGCATTGCCTTACCTCCTATCAAATTGTATCTCAGGCACTTCTGTGTTGGAAACAGCTCCTTGCCTTGGTCATTCTTTTCCACTCCCTTGATCAACAATCTCCCTAATTCATCTGTTCTCCTTTTCCTCCCTCACCCCTGTCTTACCAGCACCTGCATCAGGTTGTTTGTATCTTTGGGCTGCAAATTTCTGCTGGGTTTGCACCTCAGTGTCTTCTCCACACGAGCAAGCCTCTAGCTGACCCTTGTGCTGTGGTTAGCCATAAAGACTGTGGACTTGAATTTGCTGCTGTTGTTTAAAGTATGATCTAATGCTTGGAAAGGACACATTTTAATTCTGAAGACACAATTCAGAATCTTATTCCAAATTTATTATAGGACTGACCATGTCAGTTTAAAAAATAGAATCTCAATAAATCTCCTTCAGTGACAGACTTGAAGTGACTTGAGCCCTAGGTTCTTTACAAAGTGAAATTATGGTAGTACCACTCCTTACTTTGATCTATGGTTAAAACAGGACTGTGGTGCCTCTGTGGGAGCATCCTGCTGAAGGAGGATGCTGTGTGAACCGGTGATACTGAGTTTTCAGAACCAAGTTCATGTAGAATACAATTTTAGGAAAGGATGTGTACCAAACAGGTGAATTGGAACTTTACATATATTTTGAAACTCAGTGGTAACCTTAGTAGTTTGATTAACCAAAGATGTTTTGGGGGGATCTTAATATTATATCACATAAGGCAAAGCATTCTGCTTTTAATTATCCTATCAGTTTAGATTTTCTATCGAGAAGGCCCCCTGCTTTTGCACACTGGGTGGGTTGCCCCATGATTGGTCTCCTCACTGGTGGGTTGTAACCACATGGTGCTTATATAATGTGTAAGATTTTTATATAGAAAGGAAACTTAGAGGCACTAGCCCTTTACTTATTTCCTTATAGCTTATTCCCTGAAGTGAAAAGTGGGTCAAAGTGTAACAGACATTTTTATATAAATTGACAGCTCAAAAAACTAAATTGCTTTTCAAAAGTTTTGGAATACTTCATAAAGCAACCTGTATGTATTGAATTAGTGTAATTTTATTCAGGCAGAGTTTTAAGTTTTGCCTTATTAATTTCATATGCTCCAGAGCTTTATGAAGTATGGACGCTACCCTTGGACTACAGAAAAACTGAGGTTTTTCCCTGTGCCTTACAGATTAGGCCAGGTTATTTTGCTTGGGAGCAAACCATTGTGTAGAGAAGCTGCACAGTGACCAGGTTGGGCAGCCAGATTCTCAGTGAATTCTGCTTTCTTGGGCACTGCTTTTGCTGTACACAGGCTTGTTTGCATCACTTACAGACCGTTCTTAATTAGTGATCCATTTCCAATAGGAAAGTACAATTCTATTAATGCAGCTTCTCAGGATATTAATGTGATTTTGTTTCTGTAATTTCCGTCCTATTGTTCCTTCAGACCACTTAATATTTCATATGGGTAATGAGCAAGTTCTTGTTATTTAGTGCTAATTTTAAGCAATATATCTATTTTTGTAATATCCTTTTTCGGTAAATAAAATAAGCATAATGTTTCTGAATGTTCACTGTATTCATTCCTGTTACAGACATAAGACTGTGCATTATCCTGAAGCCACACATCTCTCCTGCTGCATTTTCTTATAAACCTTTTGATTTCTAGAGTCATGGTCAGTTCTGCTGACTATTGAGCATGTTCCATAGTGCTACCACTGTGTGTGTGTGTGTGTGTGTGTGTGTGTGTGTGTGTGTGTGTGTAGATATAAACTCACATTGAGTGCATGGATATGAACACCCCACTGCATGTGTGGACATGAGCCCCCACTGTGTGTATAGACATGAGTCCCAACTGTGTGGACATGACTCCACCAAGAGAACAAAGTTCAAGGACTGAATTCATAAATGACTCACCATGACTCACCAAGATGTCAGCTGATCACCAACCCTTGCTAGTTTTTTTTTTTTTTTGACCAAGAGCCCTCTTATATATTTAAAGTATCAAATCCAATACATCTTGATGTCTTAGTTACACCCTAAGGGTGGGAGCCCCTTGTACAAAGTAGCTAATCTAATATAATTCACCCCGATCTGATGCCTAATCACATTCCTAAGGGCATAAAGCTTTCTAGTTTACTTTCTTTTATAAAATAAAATTTTGTTACATTTGTCCTGCTGTGTCTGTACCTGCCAATTCTTTTTGAGTTGTAAGACAATGAACTCAAAAACTACAGGGCTCAGCATTTTAATCCCTAAACAAAACCCATTCGGAGCTAGGAGAAGCTCCATTGTTCTCAACACCTGAAACACTATGCTGCCTGTAGGCATGCAGTCCTACTGTATGTGGTATTCCCTCCTACTGTGTGTGTGGATGGGTGCTTCACAGAAATCCCACCGTGTTATGATTGTTTTACTCACTTCTCACTATGTGGCAAGAAGAGGGAAGTCTGGTGCATCCTGGGTTCTGCACTGCTGGTCTTGATTAAAGACTAAGGAGTCAGAAAGAAGATGAAATTTATCAGATTTATCATGCACCAGACAATTTTTCTCACAATTTTTGTGAATGAGTTTTTAAATTATACCAGTTTGTAGGTGGGCATACTGAGGCATAGGGAAGTAATGGGAGTTGGTGGATTTGATGCCTCTCTTGGACTCCCATACTTGTTTTTTTTTTAATTTTTTTTATTTTTTGAAGCATGGTTTCAGTCCAGGCTGACCTGGAATTAACTATGTAGTCGCAGGGTAGCCTTGAACTCATGGTGATCCTCCTGCCTCTGCATCCTAAGTGCTGGAATTAAAGGCGTGAACCACTATGTCCGGCTTCCACACATTTTTTTTCTTCCTATTTGAATTGATTACACTGTAGCATCTCATTTTTTAATCACTATATATTCCAAGGAATATTCCTGGTGTGGGGGTCTCTTTCTCTCTCACAGTGGTCTAACCAGAGGGAACTCTGTACCCAGGGTATGTCTGGCAATTTCTAATTTCCTGTAGGAAGGACTCAGGCTCTATATCCCTGTTCCACTCACATTTATACCTCTTCAGAGTTATGGCTCTCGCCTTGCCCTTTGCTGGAGATAGCCTGTGCAGACAGGCTCTGCCTTCCTCCAGACAGCACTATGATGGGTTGTTGCTGTCAGGTTTGCATCATTGGCAGAAATCACCTGACCAAGAGCAGCGTGTGGGGAAAAGGTTTATTTTGGCTTAAGGCTTGAGAAGAAGCTCCATGATGGCAGGGGAAAACAGTGGTATGACTAGAGGGTGGACATCATCTCCTGACCAACATCAGGTGGATAACACAACATGAGAATGTGCCAAACACTGGCTTGGGGAAACTGGCTCTAATACCCATAAGCCTGCCCCTAACAATACACTGCCTCCAGGATGCATTAAGTCCCAAATCTCCATCAGCTAGGAACCTAGCATTCAGAACACCTAAGTTTATGGGGGACACCTGAATCTAACCACCACATGGGTTTTGTCTATTGTCCTCTGAAAAGAGCTTTAAGCAAGGGTGTCAGGCTTTGGGCATGTCCTTCTGGCTCCAGGCGTGTCTCTTAGAGAAGAAGCTTGTTTATTGCTTAGTGCTTGCTATCTATTTCAGGGGATTGGACAGGGAGAACAATCAGGGCAGTAGACACATGAGAAGATGAACTTGGAAGAGTGGCTTTGCAAAGAGCATGCTTATTTTGGCTTGATTAGAACACCATTTTTCTTATGTTGACCAGTGTTACAAAGCACCAACCTTGCAGTTATACAAATAAACAAAATACCTTTTGCATTAGATATAACTTTAATAGCTTCACTATGTAAGATTCTTTATATTAATAAGTTTTCATTTTACAGTCATGACTAAAAACATGACATTATTATTATTATTATTTGGTTTTTTGAGGTAGGGTCTCACTCTAGCCAAGGCCAGCCTGGAGTTCACTGTGTAGTCTCAGGGTGGCCTTGAACTCACAGTGATTCTCCTACCTTTGCCTCCTGATTTCTGGGATTAAAGGCATGTGCCACCATGCCTGGCAATATTAAAATTAAAAAAAATTAAAAAGTGGAGCTAGGTAGGTGACTCAGTGGATAAAAGGCTTGCTGAGCAAGTATGAGGATTGGAGTTCAGATCACCAGCACACCTGGTCAACATGACATCTGGAGTGCTCCCACACTAAAGGCCACATGTTGAGGGCCTGTGATGCTACATGCTATTGGGAGGTTACCAGTATTTTTCTTGGGGGGACTTAGTAGGAAGAAGTTAGGTCATTTGGGGTGTGTACTTTAAGGGGATATTGAGGGAATGGGGTGCGGTGGGATGGGGATTGGTATGGGATAAGTGAGAAACTGAGATGGGGATGGGGTAGTGTGGGTGTGGTATAGGGATGGGGGAAAGCCTAGAGATAGCTATCCTTGGTTGGTTCTTCAGCATGGATGGGTATATGGAAGAGAAAGAACCTTCCTAAAAAACCTTGACCCATAGATGCAGTGGAGTAGAGGCCCCCTCCTCCCCAGGGCCCTGCTGTTGGTGGGAAGGTGCATTTCCTCCTGGTCAGGAAGTGAGGTCACTGACTGTAAGACCTGGCCCATCCCTCCTCAGAGTTACTGTAAAGCTCTCTGAACTGTAGCTCTGGTAAGCCAAACCACAGGAATGGGATATGTTGGGAAATAGCAAGAAGAAATGTATTCAGCTTCATCTTTCCACAGAATAATTACTTTACAAACTTTCTAGAAAAGGATCATAGATAGCCCACTGATCCTCACAGCTTACAAGCACTCAGGAGCGCAGATCCAGTGAGAACTCTTTCTTATATTACACTTGCATTATTCTCAGCAGTCTGGAGTGATCGACTAACACCTCCCTCCAATGAGCCCAGATTCTTTTAATTACTGTGGGTGCATAGGGCAGCTCTAATGTGCTGCATGCCCCACCCTCACCACCACACTTGAATGGAGTGGGTCTGCCCTTGGTGAATTATTGATAGGCCAGTGCCCACAGCATTTTAGATGTGAAACGGAGAGACTACTATAGGTTAGTAGAAAACATTTTCCCATTTTATCCAACTTTTCAATAAAGTGTCAGCTAGCAGCTTTGAGATGTTTTTGGCAAAGTGCTGTGAGCTGGTGCTATTCTGTGTCCTGGGTGACATTTGATGGCCCTCAGTTGCTTCATGCTGGCATAAACTTTAGATCCTTACTTCTTCTTCTTTTTTGTTCTGAGTCTCACCTGAAGGTAAAGCTTGTGGTTATTTTTAGAAGGGAATGTGCCTTCATGAGCATGATGTTACACATAAAACTTTGCTCTATTGTGACTATGTAATTTTATGTCACAACATAAGAAGTGTTATCAATGCACAGGTGGGTGGCTTTTGCTCTCAAGCTTTCTAGTCTGCATTGGCATCCATTGGCATCAATAGGTTACAGACAGAATTATTTGTTTTTCTTTTGCTGAAGGTGAAAGTAAGGACATCATCCCACCATGTTTAAAGAGTCAGGCTTGGGCTGGAGAGATGGCTTAGCAGTTAAGGTGCTTCCCTGAAAAGCCTAAGGATCCATGTCCAATTCACTAGATCCCAGTAAGCCAGATGCATAAAGGTGAGGCAAGCGCAAGGTCACACATGCCCACTAGGTGGCTCAAGCATCTGGAGTTCAATTGTAGTGGCTGAGGCCCTGGAATGCCAATTCTCTCTTTGTTTCTCTCTCTCCCTCTCTAAAATGAGTGAGGCTTGTTATTCTCAATGACTGGTGCTGCAGAGGAGTTCAACAAGAGGCATAGACCGGCCCTTGGTAACACACAGGTAGATTGTCCAGGTCCTGCTAGTTGTCTCGGCTTGGGCTAGGATGATGAAAAAAAATTCATTTAGGGTTTTACCTTAGCTAATATAATTTTAAAGCTTTATTTATTATTTATTTACTTATTTGACAGAGAGATTCTGGGGAGGGAGAGAGAGATAGAGACAGAGAGGGAGAGAATACGGACATCTTAGGGTCTTTTGCCTCTGCAAACAAACTCCAGATGCATGTGCCACTTTGTACGTCTGGCCTACATGAATTCTGAGGAATTGAACCTTGGGTCTTCAGGCTTTGCAAGCAAGTATCTTTAACAGCTGAACCATCTCTTCATCTCCTAATAAAATTTTGACTTAGTTTCTGCACAATGGAAAGTGTAGCTTCAAAATTATTTGCCCTCCTTAGACACATATCCACCAGTCAGTCTGTCTACCACTGTTTTCTCACCTGTCATTCTGCATCCATATGGGGGAAGAAAGATGAGGCTGCCATTGACTGAGGACTTGGCTCAACTGGCTGAAATCTTTAGGGACCTGTCTTGCTCACTCACCTCTGTAGTACTTTGGTGTATATTTGACAAT
Source organism: Jaculus jaculus (assembly GCF_020740685.1). Classification (NCBI taxonomy): domain Eukaryota; kingdom Metazoa; phylum Chordata; class Mammalia; order Rodentia; family Dipodidae; genus Jaculus; species Jaculus jaculus. The sequence goes on from NC_059103.1 coordinate 56,069,689, forward strand.
CAGTAAACGTTTAGTGAATTAATGAATATATTAATGGCAAGGTTATACACAGTCAGCCTCAGATGTAATAGTACACTTCCAATGACCAAGATATCAGCTAAAGTGAGGGGCTACTAGGCTATTATGGGGTCTGTCTGAATTCTTAGTGAAGAAAGTAACTTCAAGTCTTCATTCCATTGCACCTCAAATCTTCATAAGCAAACCACAGGTGATCACTGACAGCCTTTAGCCCTTGCGTGTATGGTTCTGGGTCCTATGATGACCACTCATTATAGCTCTGCTTTCAAGGCCAAGTTAGAACCCTGCTGTGGGCCACTTGTGGTTAGGAAACCTACTTCCTTTAGAAGCTTCTTCTAAGCTGTAGAATTCTTTTTATTAACACTGGCAATTCAGAGCATAGTTTTATTGTGTTGGCATTCATGAATTTTGTCAGGTTTTAAAAGAATGATCAGATCTGAATATGACATATTGCTAAAAACCACAGACTATAATTACCTTGAGTCTTGTAACAATTGAAAGTATTTAGTGCATTTAACCCCCCCCCCACTCATACGCACTTGATTATAAATATACTACAGTTTTTCTCATTTCAGATGTGTCATTTTTTAGCAGAAATGGTTGGTCCGTCTGGATCCAGGGGTAAAAGGAATCCCTTGTACCTATGACAGACACCTTTCTAACATGGAGAACATCCAGATAGATGAATCAGTGGAGAATCCTGGGAGGACTGAACAGTAATGTGATGTGGAAGCCAAGCCCTAGGCCTGAGGAATGACTCCTTTTTAAGGGACAGGACAATCCATCTGTAAATACTTACTTGCAAAATGTTTGCCCTTCCAAACTTAAAACTCATAAGTATTGTCATTGAAAAGTAGTTTGAAGAGGACAGTTAGCCTAGATTTTGAAGTTCTGTCTAAATCCCTGTTCAAAATCCAGAGGAGATAAGGTACATAACTGGTCCAGGAGTAAAATGGTCTGCTGGAGATGTGGCAGAAGGAGACAGCAGTGACAAGACACCATAAATCTTCATAGAAGATGACTAGTTGTGTATGAAAGCAAGAGAAGACAGCAAAAGTAGGAAGAGACCTTGAGTCATTGCAGGGTATGGGGGTACTACTGCTGTCTGAGCAGAGAGAACTAGAGGCCTGAGATACATCAACTTGACTTAATCTCATCTTGCTAACTGAGCTTCAAGGGAAAGGGAACTGGGGGACCATGGCCTGTGGACTGGAGAAAAGTGGCAGAAAGTTTAGTAAGTGACTAGAGTTGGAGCTTAACTGATAGAGAAGATAAAAGGGAGTAAAACCTACAGCACAATACGAGATTTCCCTAAAAGTGACACAGACCAGCACAGACACTTGGAGATTCCACACACTTAGGAATCTATGAGGACTTGTGGGCATAGTCTGAGGCTCCTCCAGTGACCACCTCCACTCCACCCTGTAACACACTCAGGGACGTTTTCCTCTTTTTTCATTTTCTCTTGCTTTGATTCTCGGGACTGTGATCTGTGGGGATTGATGGGTGAAGAGGGTCCTGGGATGGCAAAGTCAGGTGCCAACAGGGACAGTCATGCCTCGCGCTCCATTCACGTGGACATGGCAGCCCAACAACTAAGACACACACTATAAAACAGGGAGATGAAAATAAGAAAAGAAAGGGAAGAGGAACTGGCAAAATTTACTCGTGCCAATTTTGGAGCATGCAAAATTTTAGACACAATGTAAAGGGTCATAAATTATATTTTAGAGGATAAGTCAATTATTTTAATTATTTGCACAGCAATATTTAATGAGATTCATATACAAAATCAGAAGCACCATGGAAGAGACATGAAGGAGGTCAGGTATTCAGTCTGTATTGATTAGTGGAGATGAAGCAAAGCTGGGATTGGTTCTGTGTCTCCTGCAAGGCAGGAGACTGGGCAGGGGACAGGCAGGACTGTACTGTCAGAATATGGCTCCACCAGTAATTGTTCAGAGCAACTTTAACCTTGTCTGGAGAGACTTTCTAAGCAATCAGACCACAGAAAGAAATAAGGTCTAATTAGAGATGATGCAAAATTATTATTGTTTGCACACAGGGCAGCTCTCTATAGAGAAAATTTAAAGAATCAATTGAGAAAGAATAGAATCAATTTGTTGTTTGGTGAAAAAATTAAAATATATACATATGAAAATCAAGCTTTCTCACTTTGTCAACTGTAGCCAGGTGGCGAGTATAAGGGAAATACCAATTTATCACAGCAAATAAATACAATAAATGAAATTGTAATAAATGCTATTATGCTAAGAATGAGATTGAGTAATTTAGATCTGTATGAAAAAGACCACACATATCATCATGCATACTTTTTGTTATATCTATGTCTCCATCTTCTCTGAACTTTATCAAAACCCACTTATTAGATTATTTTTTGGTTTATAATGTGTTTTTCTTCCACTGCATTCAATCTGATTTCTAATATGCATTTGAGACAATGAATTTTTATTTTTTCCATTTTCTTCCCCCAACTTCCAGTTTGAATGAAGGGTTTTAGGCAGCCTGTGCTCTCCTTGGGTTGTGAAAGGAGGCTTGTAGCTGCTTTCAAAAGATTGGCTTCCATGTCAGCTGTTTTATCCTGGGTGTTTATCTGCACAGGTACTGTGAGCCTGGATTTAAACTGGGCTTTTGCAGTAAGGAGCTATAATTGGACTGTAAAGCAAGTTCAGGGCCACATAAGGTAAATTGTCCTTTGATTCTCTGGGACAGTGTAATTGGGGTCTGTGGGCCAGTGGGATACCACCTGACAGCTGTAACTCTGTGAGGAAGTTGCTCACCACTCCCCAGCCTGCCAGCCCTAAGACACAGTTTTCTCGCAATGATTTGTAGTCAAATGTCTTCATTTCTTTCTCATCTTTAAATGGAAGGTGTCCCATAGTGTGACTCCTGAGATTACTTGTTGGGACCCACAACCCCAGGACTGGGAAACTAAATTTCATCTCTTCTGAACTTTCCACATATGACCTTTTGTGTTTATAAGCAAGCAGTGTGTCAACTAGTGACCATGTTGAAAGAAGTTTTTATTTATTTATTTATTGCAAGCCCTACAGACTGGGCTTTTTTTTATTAATTAATTTTGTACTCAATGAATATAGTCAAGTTAGTACCATTGTTAGCCTCCTCCCTGTCCTCCCCTGGCCCCTTCTTGTTGGGATATATGGGTCGTGCATTGTGGAATTAGCCCTCAGTAATGGGTAGGAGGAAATGTCTCTGTGTATCATGACCCAACGTGTGGCTCTGACGTTCTTTCCGCCCCCTCTTCTGCAAATTTCCCTGAGCCATGTTGGGTTTATTTTAGGTCTGCTTCAATGATGAAGTGTTGGGAGCCTGTGTGTCTCTGGATATCTGGTTTGGTAGGAGTTGAGTGTTCTCTGTGTCTATCTCCTTCACCCTTGTGCTGGTACCAGGTGAAAAGAAGTTTTACATCTGTGTGTCTAACATTGTTTTTGTAGTTAAAGGGTTCCAGGCTGCCAGCCCTCAGGCTGCCAAGATTGTGGATAAGATTCAATCCTTTGGGTTGCAGCCTTGGTTTTTAATCGAATATGGTATGTATCTAAGCATTATCATTCTTGATTTCACTGCCTACATGACTGGGGCATTAAAATTCCTGAGACACTCTGGAGAACTCCTTTGAATGGGAGAGCTATGAAGTCCCCGAAGGAGTGTGTCAGGACCCAGCAAGTAGAGCAAATATGTGGGCTATCTGGAGTGCCTGGGTGCCTGACTAGAGGCCTGATGGGAGCTGTGTGAAGAGTCTTGGAGAACTCAGGAACTAGGCAGGTGTAGGATACAGAGGGAAGGTGCTGTGGACTGAGTAGGAGGGACTAGGTGCTGATTTAGGGGCTTTAGGAAGAGAGTCTCACCCTACTGCTTTGTGGTAAAGAAAAGAATACTGACCATGAGTTAAGGAAGGTTGATCCTTTTTTGTATAATGTCAAAGCTCATAATTTACGGTCATTTATTACCTGGATATCAGTAAATACCAAAGCTGAGGAAAATTTTTCATTTATTAGAACTCAATTGGCCTGAAAAATCATAGTAATTGTTTGTCTGTCATAAATAAATTGCATGATGTTCATATTCTTGTTTTCATCCATCCTGCCTCCCCTGACATATACTGGCAGTTCTCACCGCCAACCATCCTTTCTCCATTAATTCAGGACACACTTTCCCTCAGCTACCTTCATCTCTTCCTCCAAGTTTTTTTGCACTCCAAACTGTTCAGGAGTTTGACAAATTTTCACTTCAGCTTTATTCCTATGTTAAAAAAAGAACACAAACTATTGCTTGAAGAAAAATCCATAAGGTTTTGTGTGATTCTTCAAAAGCGTGTATGAAGAGGACTCTTAGAGCACACTATTTAGTGAGTCCAAGTGTCTGGGGTCTGTCCAGAGGTACACCCTGGCCACCCAGTTAGCTCTGGGTCTGTTTTCACAAATTCCAGACATGGTATGTGAACTGCTTCTTCTGGGGTCCATTTCCTGAGTGATTTTGTTTGAACTAAAACCTTTTTTTTCTTTCTGGATGAATAGAAGTCCATTGTGTATCAATGTCACATTGTCTTTTTCCAGTCATCTATAATTGACCTCTGGGCTCATTCATATTTTGGTTATTGTAAACAGTTCTGCAATAAATGTGAATATGCAGGTATATCTATGGTGTGCTGATATAAATTTTTTTGTGTATATTTCTAGGAGTGGCATAGTTGGATTATAGTAGTTCTGTTTTTAGTTTTCTGAGGAATCTTAATGTTAATTTTCATAGTGGTTGAACTAATTTACACTTCTACTACTAAGAAGTGCAAAGTGCCCACTTCCTACCCAAATCCTCACCAGCACATATTTTTAAAATGATATTAGCCATTCTGACTGTGTATGATGGGATATCTGTGCAGATTTTTATTTGTTTTACATTTCTTTGGCTTTTTGAGACTGGGTCTCACTATAGCTACAAACCATGTAGTCCGAGCTGCCCTTGAACACCTGAGTGCTGAGATTATATGCATGTTTACAGTTGACCTTAATGTAGTTTGACTGTGATTTTTTTTCTAAATATTTTGAGCATTGATTGTGGTAGTTTGAATGCAGAATCCTCCATTTCCTCATATGGTTTGAATGCTCGGTCCCCAGCTGCTAGATTTGAGAGACTGAGCCTTGCTGAAGGAGGTGTGTTGCTGGGTGTGAGCTCTGTAGTGTTATAGCCCAGCTACCCCTTGCCAGAACTCAGCTCACTTTTTTTTCAAAAAGATTTTTATTTTTATTATTTTTTAATCTTTATTTATTCATGAGAGACAGAGAATGGGAGCACCAGGGTCTCCAGCCACTGCAAATGAACTCTGGACACATGTGCCCCCTTGTGCATCTGCCTTACATGGGTTTGGAGAATCAAACAAGGGTCATTTGGCTATGCAGGCAAATGCCTTAACTGCTAAGCCATCCCAGAGATTTTTATTTTTATCTATTTATTGGAATCAGAGAGAGAGGGAGAGAAAGGGGGGGGAATGGGCATGCTAGGACCTCTAGTCACTGCAAATCAACTCCAGATTCATGTGCCACCATGAGCATCTGGCTTATGTGGGACCTGGAGAATTGAACCTGTGTCCTTAGGTTTCACAGGCAAGTGCCTAACCTGCTAAGCTATCTCTACAGGCCTCAGCTCACTTTTGCTGCTTCCTACCAGTTTCTTTGGAAAAATGTGTTGTTTAGCCTCTGCTCTACCATCTTTTTCCTGCCATGATGAAGCTTTTCCTTGAGACTGTTGTGAAATAAACCCTTTGCTTCCACTGGTGGCTTTGGGTCAAATGATTTGTACCAACCAAAGAGTAGGTAACTGTAGTAGACAGCTTTAGGGTTGCTGAGATGAACTTCCAGACCAGGCACAGTTATGGAAGAAGGGATATCTATTGAAGTTTATAGATCCAGGGGATGTTCTATAATAGTAGGAGAAGCTGGTCTGATTTCCCAGGTCCAAGTAGAGAGAGAGAAGCCAAAAGCCACACAGCACACTTCAGGAACTCCAGCTAGGCACACTTTGCATATATTTAGATTGGAATTTCAAACCCACCACCACACCTTAAGATCCAACCAGTGACACCTTCTCTAGCCAGGTGGCTGCAGATCCAAACAATAAACTAATAAAACACTGAATATATGGGGGACCATCTATTCAAACTACCATAGTAACTATACCATCAATTAATATGTGCTAGTGTAAAAAATAGTAAAGAATAATAAAAAAGTTCTTTCCTTTAATTTCCTACACTAGCTCATGAATCTCGATCTCTGAAAATGGAGATTTTGGTTCAGCTGTTTCCTGTTTTGTATAAACTAAATCACATAACTCTTGTGCCCACCAGACACCTTTTCCTCAACTTCTGGTGATGGTCTGCCTCTGTACATCTTTAAACATGTGTGTCTCATCCTCCTTAACCACTGGCCACCAGAGGTAAGGGTTTCCAGTCTGATAACAGCCTCTTGAGTGACTCACAGCTGTCAGACCAGAGTCTGACTTGCTTCTGTGTGTTCATGCATGTTATGTGTGGTAAGGACCTTTGACCTTCAATTAACAAGGCTGGTAGGTCTGGTCATAATGCTGCAATGTGGTGGTTGTAATTGTATTTTCTAATAGAATATGACAACAATTCAAGCTCTTGAGCTACTTGTTTACTTGGTGCTGTTTTGTTGAAGTGTTCTCAGAAGACCAATTTCAGGAGGAAGTTTAACAATGCTAATCCTTCCTCATCTATGTATCTAAACTCATGCCTTTGAGTGTTACAAGTTATTAGAGCCTATTGCACAGAATGCCTCACCAATTATATCAGTTTATAGACTTCTTGGTGTATATTTTCATGTTCCTAATTACAAAGGCTCTTCCCTCTTTGTCATTGTTAGCTTTCTCCTGAAACTTGAGGGCGGATGCACCCAGCAGTTACTGCGGGAAGGAGGAGACCTTGGTTGTGGCAGCACTTGGTGCAGCTTGCCATCCTGGCATTTGCTTCTTGAGCTTATGAGTGTATAATCTTTAGGGACCAGTCAGGAAAGACAAATTATCTTTGTCTTTTTAATGGTTTTGGACATGTTCTTTAATGTTTAGTGGAACGTACACTTCTATTTTCTTTTTAATTGTATAGTAAAATAACAGATGTGTTCTCATGAATGAAATTTGGAAAACTCAGGCACTCAGGCCCCAAAGTGTCCCCAAAATATGTCTTCGCTCCTGCCATGAATGCAGAGGCAGCAACAAAAACACCCAGTTTACAGCATCAGAGAAAGGGTCACAGCAGTTTGTTTATAAACAACCCACTTAAACTGGGGAAGTTGTGTGGAGTTATTTCCTCATGTAAATTGCATGAAGTCCCAGCTGCACAGCTGCTCTGTGATGGGAGAGTGGGGACCTGGGCTCTGTCTGAATGCTTTGTGCTGGTTAGTTTTCTTGCCACTTTGCTTCTCGTTTCAGATCCGTTTGCCTACCTTGGGAACTTGTCTTTGGAGAAATTAACATGGGTGTCAAAGAAATTTAACTGTGTACTGACAGTTACTCTCCCACAATTCCCTGTCAAACAAGATAACCTACTGGCCAATGAAGTCAGCACATTATAAAACTCGCTGGAAAGTCCAGGCACAGATACAGCTCTCTGCTATATGGAGTCTGTCTTAAGATCATGGAGGCAAATCACTGAGGAAGGTTCTCTGCATCTCTACTTATTCCTGTGGTGCCACAGCTAATCAGCAAAACAGAAGTGACTTAAGGCCTTCACAAAACCACTAAAAGGTGGCTGTGTGAAGGTTCTGGGGACATGTGGGACATCCCAAACTGTGGGTGTTGCTGTGTATCCATGAGAAATACAGGACTCCCAGGGAGCTAATGTTTAAAGGGACAAAAGGAATATCACTCAGCTATGTGCTCTGTTACCATGGAGGCTGTGGCATCAAGAAGTGTTTCCGTAAAACACAGATACAGTGGGTGGAGACTATGCCCATAGTGTCCAGTTTTCATAGTTATAAAGAAGGTGTGTACTGGATGCAGTGTCTGCAGGGTACCCCCTGACTCTCAGCATGGCAGCTAACTGATATGTGAGACCAAGATCATTGCTGTCTTCACTTTGGATATAAATGAGACAGGAGGAGTTACAGTTGTTTTTTCTTTCCTGGGACAAGCATTTACAAGTCTGTAGAAGCAGATTATGGGAGAAAAGGATTTATTTTAAACTTATAAAATCCAGGGGAAGTTTCATTATGGCAGAAGAAGACAAATCACTTACATAGATTCATGGCAAAGTGGCACCACCAACAGCTAGCAAATATGAACAACTAGAGCTCCAACTTTCTATGAACACACCTTAGGGCTAGATTTGAGATCTGCCTTCAGTGACATAACTTCCAGCGGGGCTTTGTCTGATGGGGCAAGCTAAAAAATCCTTCAGGCTGTGGAGGACATACATTCAAACCACCACATTCCTTCCCTGGCCCCATACACTCATGACCATTTCACAGTGCAAATTGTATTCAGTCTAACTTCAAAAGTCCTCATAACCTTTATTTATTTTAACATTGTTCAAAAATGAACATCTCATCTGAGATTCAAGATAATCTCTTAACTGTGAGTCCTGTAAACTCAAAACACACGTTATAAACTTCTAACATATAATGCACAAAGTAAATATTCCCATTGCAAAAAGGCTTAACAAGTAGAGAATGGACCAATGTAAAATCATTAACCAATAGGTAAACATCAAACATCTGCAGTTCAAGTCCAACATCCATAACCAAAGATGAAAGTCCCTAGATTCCACCTCTACCCCTCCAATGGGCTGAGCAACCTGAGGAAAATTCTAAACCCAGCTAGCAGTGCTCCATGGTAGCTGTTCCATAGTACTGTTATATCCTAAATATCTTCAAGTCTGCATTGCAAATCACATGGCTCACCTTCACAGCTCCATCAATGGCCTTACTGGGTTTCCACATAGGGATTTCAACCCTGTTTCACATTGCCAAGAGGAAGTTTCACAAACCATGTACATCCAATAACACTTTCTTTCCAGTTTTTTTTCATGATTCCAAAACTAATACCAGGTGTAAGGCATAGCCACATTTGTAAATGCAGGGGGGTTGGGTAAACTTTGACCCCGAATAGCAGGTTACTCCTTTAGAATTCTTCCTTGCAAAGGAGTTTGCATTCTTACGCACTTGAGCTTTCTGTGGGTGATTTTCATCGTGAGGCATCTTTTCCATTGTCCCAAGGCAAAGCAGATGATCAATCCTTACTGGTGACAATCAACTTAGCAATTGAGCTTAATTAACCTAAAATTAGTCTTTGTGCCTGTAACTCCAAACTTGTTTGAATTTTTCCTGTGATAAACTGCATATCTTTCATCTTTCTGTTCTATACCTTCTGCCAAGCACACCAGTCCATTGGTTTAAATTCAAACTTGCTTCAATTGTTAGGTCTTGGGTAGAACACAACCAGCTTTTTGCCCATTGCAGCAAAACTCTCTCCTCCTTCTTTGAAACTTCATAAACCAAGCATTCACTGTTTACAATTTTCTTTGCATTTAGAATTTTAAAACTCTCTCCAGAGTAGTGCATCGAGTGCTGCCTATAGCATTACAAGGCTTCTCCAGTCCAAAGTACCAAGTTGGTCCACATACCTCTCACAAACATATTCAAACCACCAAAACCCAGACTCATTACATCAATGACCTTACTTTTCAGTATGAATTTCCTGTAGCAGTTATTTGCTGGGACAAACATCTGACCAGAAGCAGATTATGGGAGGAAATGTTTTATTTTAGACTTATAAAATCCAGGGGAAGTTTCATCATGGTGCAAGAAACTGGCTCATTCCCATAGATCCATGGCAGAGAGACACCACCAACAGCCAGCAAACATGAACAGCCAGAGCTCAAACAGTCTCTGAAAACAACTTAGGGTTGGGCTTAAGATCTGCCCCCAGTGACACACTCTCCAGCAGGGCTTTACTTGATGGAGGCTTAAGTAGGAAGCTTAGCTTTAATTAAAGATCCCTGTGGCTATGCGGGACATACATTCATATCGCCACAGGAGGTAAGCATAACCTGCTTTAATGTCTTTAGCTCCTCCTCAGAGGTTGTAAATTAGGTGCTCAGTCAGTTGCTGCCATAACCAACTCCAACTCATTGGCACTGTTTATTTCAGTTGTCCCGGCCTTGCTTTGAGGCAAACTTTGCATGCCAGTGCTGACCTATCTGTCTCCAGAGCATCCTGATATCTCTCAAGGACCTGGGCCATGGCAAATCCTTAGACAGGCATGGAGGATTAAGGACAAATGGGCTGGTGCCATTTCATTAGTGCTGCTCGGCTGTGCTGTGGTCCTCAGTAGTCATCTACACACTTTCCAACAGGCTCTTCCCTCCGTGGCCATCTGGTGCTCTGCCAGAACAAAGCCACACATCCAGGAAATTAGAAACTCTGGTCTAGGTCCCCACTACTTCAGGGAACTGTGGTATGGGCTCACACATACTTGTGGTTCTGTGGGAGGCTGCTCCAGAGAACACACAGCCTTGGAATTTTTATGAAATAAAGAATTAGGCACCTGTGTCATACAGTGAAAGTTACAAAACTTAAATTAAAGGTCAGTACATGAAAGACCATTGGTTTTATTTTCCTATGAAGTTCATTTTTGAACAGAGGATGTGCACACATCCTTAAGCCTTCTCCTCATAGGCCTGTTATACACAACATCCCATCTCAGGACATAAGAGACACTAGAACTAATCTGAACTCAAAGCTTCTCTGAGTTTCTACTTTAAACACTACAAAAACCTGGGTTTCAGGTCTGGATTAAATATCAGTAATTCATCTGTAGGATCCCCCACCTCTTGCTTTTCCACTGGGATACCAGGCTTTGAGGGTGCCATTGGGTCTATTCAGTGATAGGAAAGGAGGACATTGGGTGGACTGGCAGTGGACTTCCGAGACAGTTGTCTGTGCTCACGCACTATTCCTTTCTGAGGACCCCACCCCGGGCTTCTCACTCATCTGCTGATGAACTCTTTCTTTCTTTAGGAACTGCTTTCAACTGTAGCACTGCAGATTTCAGTCACTGTCTTTCTCTTCAGACTAGTTGTGGGCTTCCAGGTGGCTTTGGAATTCCTTGTTCATGAGGGTGCATTTCTTCAGTGTCCCACTGTTTCACAATCATGCCATCTGTCCTGGTGATGCAAGTCGTCATTGATTAATGTAAGTCACACTGTAAACAAAAGTCCAAGTATGAGATTAAGGGTTTTATAAAAACACCAAACCACTGGTTGCATAGAATATCCTGACTGCTGGGCTCTCTACACTCATGAATTTCCCACAAGCACCCTCACTCTTCACAGAAACCTGCAAAGGACTATGTGGTCCTGAGCACTGCCCATTGGGCAAGCGTGAAGTAGTATTTGTGCATGGACTATACATATGTGTTCCTCCAGAGTAGGGCATATGTTCCCCTGTGGTGACAGAAAGGAAAGGGGTTTAAAGTGAACAGGAGAGTAGCCATTGTCCTCCCCTCATACCACAGGCTCTGGATACCTGGTAAGCTGCAAGCAGCAGGGGGATCTGGTATCCACCAGGTGGCTGGCCTGACCTGGCCTTTGGCACTTTCTGTGTAGGCAGTGGGGCATGGAGGAATCAGGTGGGTGAGCAGTCATGTGGGGAGCTAACGAAGTGGGGAGTTGCATGTCCCTAGTTGCTGTCTGGGTGTACAATATCCTCCTGCCACAGGGTTCAGCAGGTCATCCTTATTCATGGGGTTACCAGCAATATCTGTAACTCTGGTGTTGTATTCAGTTATTGTACGTTGTGAATTGCAGTTTACAGTAGACTCAGCAGAAGTTCTGTAATACAGTGGCTTGGAAATGAACAGTCATAGGTAATCTATTAAAAAAGTGACAAAAATTCTTCCCCTTATGCCAGGAATCACTGAGAATTTTCAGAAAGAAAAACAGGAATATTTCCTTGTGTAAATAATAGATAAAGTATGAAAAAGAATAAATGAATGCAACTCAGCAGTCATACCCTCAGGGGCAATAAAACCTGAAACGCCCAATCTGTGTAGCAAGATCCATTAGGCAGGAAGCTGGTGAGCCAGACATAATCCCAGGCTGGGGGTGGTACTGGGGTTTGATGCCACAGATAAGAAAATGTAGAAGGAAGGAAAGAATGTCAAGACTTATTCTTATTATATCAGGATAAGCAGGTTCATCTATGATGATTTCCCACAACCCAGGGTGACACAGAGGAGCAGCCTGGGCAAGGCCACCTTACGAGTCAGTAGAGCTCAGGCACACGGCACACGTGGCCTTGTCTGCTGTCCATTGCATATCAGTGGAGCCCTGGGGCCTCTGTGTGGAAGGGCTAGCCCTGGGAATCCTAGAATCTAAGGCTGTTGGTCGCAGTTCATAGGCAACTATATTCTACAAAGGTGGCTAGTTATCAAAAGAACTCAAAAAGTACCAAAGTAGAAATCCAGAAGCTGCTGAGAACTGAACACTAGAGTAGACTTCAAACACACTCACTATAGCTCAGGCTCAGGGAACTTTGTGGAAGAGGAGGTGGAAACATTGTAAGAAACAAGGGTGGGAGGAAATATGCACAGACATTGCTATTTCCTAGGCACCTCCTCATGATTGACTGCTGCTCTCACATGTTATAACCCACAACACCATAATGATTCCCTAGGTGGAATGGGGGCAGGGAGGAGGGGAATGCTGGTAACAACATATGATGTACTCATACAAAGTTTCAACTTGAAAAAAACTCACATAACCATAAAAAGAATAAATTTTAAAATCATTTATTTTTAAATTACATTAGTGCTACAAGCCTCAAAGCTTTTATTTTCTACAAGAGACAAAAATGGGTAATTTCAGGATCCTTGCAACTGAGCATTTTCCTATAGGTTTTATACAGTATTGAAGATGGTGAGCCTAACAACCAGCATGGTGACTGTTTGGTGCCATATGCACCCATTGTACACCTTCCACACAGTGCCTGGCAAATGTAAACTGGAACAGAAGATGAAACGCCTATGAAATTCTGTTATTCTTAACTTAGAAGGAATGTGCAAGACACTTCCCAGCACCTCCTTGCACTGTGCCCTAATGAGGCAAGGACTTTTCTCATGCAGGTGTATTGTTCTCACAGCAAACCCAGGCTCAATGAGGTAGACACCTCACCTGGGTAGACAAGATCATCATGCTCTCTGCTTTATCTGATTGCCTACATGCCCAACAGTGATATTTATAAATATCTTCGCATCTTCCTAGGATGACATATAAGAGTAAGGCTTGAGCTCCTTCATCTGTGTGCAGACTGTGAGCTGCCTCTTCATTCTTACTTCCTGTGGGCAGCAGTGAACTTTTCCTGACTGGCTTGTTTAACTCACATGTCTCTTTCAAAAGGGTCTGGGTAGGAAAAATGCATAAAATCACTTCACACATCCTGTAAAATGGAGTAATTGCTAAGATAATATGTTGGCCTAATGTGTGCATTTTCAGAATGACAGTGCTATCTGGTTATGCACTCAAGGTAGAGACCCTATTAGGGGATAAATAAAAACTGTTTGTGTTAGAGTGCATTGGTCCATTTATGAAAAATGAGTCCTTCAAACATGTTTGAGAAGATTGGAATGTGATATCAATATAATTATTTTTACTGATAAGTTTGTAACTACCTGAAAGAAACTTTGTGGAACTTTGCAGCATAGTGAGCATGCACATGAGCCCTTCTTCATTGGTTTGGTCCCAGATTGATGTCAAGAAACAAACAAAGCAAAATAAATTGATTCCAGGAATGTTCTGAGAGGCATGGAATAGAGAGGGTATATTAAGAACCAAAGGGTGGGAGGAAATACCCAGTGGCATTGTTCCCTTGCCCTAATGACTGCTGCTCTCATAACTCAAAACTCTAAGCTGTACCCTGACTGAGGTGGCAGGCTAGGTAGATTTGGTAGGCTAGATGACTCTGAGGCAGGGCTGGTATGCAGGGATGGAATGCAGTGATGGAGACTCTGCATAGAGAGAAGACACAGAGAATGAAGCATGTCAGGACGTACAATCTGGGCTCAGCTGAGGCATTCAGACTGGTTAGGCTGGGCTTGGCTCCATTCGTCAATGTGTGTTAAAAGAGATGTTCTGACAGCTTTCCCAGAGGCCCAAGAGGGAAGTGTGGATGACAAGACTGCTCCCAGGAAATGCAGGAAATCCCTATGTCAAAACATTTTCTTGAAAATGCACCACCAACAATCATGAGGCTGAGTTTTGGTGCTCACAATAAGCAACAGCAGTGACATATGCTCAAAAGAGAGCTAAAACCACAAAATGACATTTGAGAAACGTTAACGTGGACTCTTGTTTCCTCTGTGACAGAGCTGTTTCCTTCTGCCTGGATCTTGCAGGTTACAACAGGATCACCATGGTCTTAAACACCACAGACACCCACAAGAAAAGTTCCAAAGTACGGGGAGAGGGCTGGAAGCTTAGGGGCCTCATACCTTGAGGAGCAATGCAGAGTTGGTCTGTATTCTCAGCTCCCACAAAGATATTACAGTCTAGAAGTCAAGTGCATTTTCTGTGCCCATTAAAGAATTAAAAGGCAGGAAAAGTTTGAAAGTCAAGCAGAGCAAAGTTTATTCAAAGTAAAAGCAAAAAGAAAAGATTCCTCATGTGAGGAAGGGGATCCAGAACCAGAGGTCCACTGCTAGGAAGAGCTGGGCTTTCACCGTGCGAGGGGAGCCGCTGTGCTCCCAGGTCCTGAGTGGTCGGCTTAAGTGAAGATGAAGGCACTGACTGGTCTATGATTGCACATGTACCTCATATCCAGGCATGTCCAGGCAAGCCGGCAGGAAGCCTTGGCCATTTGTCGTTTATATTTACAGAAGAAGAACCAGGAACTGGGCTGCTCTTTCAGCTATCTAAGTTGTCATCTTGCACGCACCCCAGTAAGAACAGAGCTGTTTACCTAGGGCTCCTTTTCCATATCTACTTAAAAGGGGAGACTAGAAAGCTCCTATGGTCTCTAATATACTCTCTTTCAAAAGCCATCCTAGAGCTGGAGAGATGGCTAAATGTTTAAGGTGCCTGCCTATAAACCCTAAGGATCCAGGTTTGATTCTCCAGTACACACATAAGCAAGATACACATGGCGATGCATGCATCTGGAATTCATTTGCAGTGGCTAGAGACCCTGGTGAACACAATTTCTCTCTCCATTTCTTTCTCTAATAAGTAAATTTAAAAAATCAGAAAGTCACCCTAACTTCTGTGAGGGAATTGGGTGAATGGTCACTCTTACTGCTTCCTGCTGGGAGGGGGTGATATTGGGTCACAGCAGTCAAAGTTCCTCCTGAGGGGAGGCCTATCTAGGAGTCCATGGTAGAATGTCTGAGTTGACAGTCAGGGATTATCTGGGTGATGGTAGGGGGCAGTAGAATGAAGACTAAATCTGCACACAGCTCCTATCTGGAGGACCATTTGAAATCTAACAGCTTCTATTCTGTTAGATAAAATGTGAAAAACAACTGAAGATACAAGGGCTGACACAGACTTACCTATAGGCTACCAGAGGACTCATTAGGGGAAGGAGCCAGGTAGAAAGTGTGGGGAGCCATTCCTTGATCTATTGAGAGACTTGGGTCTCCAAGCTGTGGGTCACTGTTAGATTATGTAGCCATTTAGCCTTTCCTAGTATACTCTGGGATGATTTTTTTACTTGTTGGGAGGTGTTGACATAAATACAACAAAACCCATTGAGGATTACAATACCCTACTTGCTCTGGCCAATATCCAGTCTAGGACCTGGCAATGCTGTATGACCATGCCAGCCAATGAGTCTAGGGACCTGGCAGGTCTTTCAAATTATTGCTTGATGAG
Source organism: Jaculus jaculus (assembly GCF_020740685.1). Classification (NCBI taxonomy): domain Eukaryota; kingdom Metazoa; phylum Chordata; class Mammalia; order Rodentia; family Dipodidae; genus Jaculus; species Jaculus jaculus. The sequence continues at coordinate 56,085,620 of NC_059103.1, forward strand.
AAGGCTAGTTCAGTGGCTGTCACAGTGACATTTGTTTGAATAGAATTTGATATGCTTCCATAAGTCATTCTTCTCAGAGATGCCACTAATGCAAAGATGTGTAGGACAGAGTGGAGGGCTCTTGTTTCATCTAGGCATGTTGTTTATGTGTCTCTTGTCTTTTGTATTGTACAGAGCTTTTCAATAGTGCCCAAATCAGAGGCTATTGTGTATTCTGTATATCTGGTCCCTTATTTTACAAACTCCCATCAGTGCAGAATATAAAATCAAACTTTTCTAGATTATGGTCTGAGAGATCAGGATGAGCTGTGTAACTCCGTTAAGACCTCCTGACAGGAATGCAGAGGCCCCTCTTTTCCCTCTGATAAGTAAGTAGCTGGATTGAGATTTTGACAGGATTTGGTAAGGGTGAGTTCAGGTCCTTCTAAAAGAAGAGCCTGATATTTTGTTGTCAAATGTTGCATGACTTTTCATTGCTGGAACAAACACCTGACCAGAACCAGCCTATGGGAGGAAAGGGTTTATTTCAGGCTCACAGAATCCAGGGGAAACATCACCAGTGGTAAAAAAAAAAAGCTGGCTCACTTCCATAGAACTACAACAGAAAGAAACACCACCAAATAGCAGCAAGCACAAACAGCCAGGGTTCAAATCTGGCTCTCTATACACCCAGTAGGGCTGAACTAAAGTTCTGCCCCTAGTGACACACCTCTTCCCCAGAAGGGTTCTGCCTATTAGAGACTCAAGTTTCAAACTCAATCTTTTTTTAATATTCAAATTTAAAAGTTATTTATTTATTTGAAGGAGAGACAGAGAAAAGGAGGCAGACACACAGAGAGTATGAGCAAGCCATTGCAAACAAACTCCAGATGCATGTGCTACTTAGTGCATCTAGCTTTACATAGGTACTGGGAAATTGAACTTGTATCATTAGGCTTTGCAGGCATGTACCTTAACTGCTGAGCCATGTCTCCAGCATGCGAGCTCAATCTTAATAAAAAAAAATTCCTCGAGAGCAGAGGGAACATCCATTCACATTCAAACCACCCCATCAGATAATCATAAATTTCCCCGGAAATTTACAATATTACCTTTTCCTGCTGTGTGTAAACTGTAAGGAGGTGCCAAGAGTAAACTTGTGGGCTTCAAGTATATGGAGTCCCACAAGGATTACTGTCCATAGACAACCAGGCCATCTTTGCAACTTGGTGTAATTTTTTTACTTAAATATCTAAGTGGCTGAGGAGAGGGACCCCAAAATTTGGTAATTACTACCAGAGCTGTCTCCTTTTTTAGGTAACATTAGTAGAATCCAGGTTTAATGGTCAAGCCTAGAGCTGGGGTGCAAGTAAAGATGCATGTTTTAGCTTTTGGAAGGCCCTGAGTCATTCAGGTCTACTAAATCTAAGAGAATCTTTGCATCTATATTTCTTTGAGGACCTGATAAAGGGTTTGTCCAGTTCAGCATATCCTGGTGTTCAGATCCTATAATATCTGGTGACCCTCAGAAAGGCCCCCAAATGCTTTAGTGTCTTACAAAGCAGGAAGGTGACAATACACTGGATTTTCTCTGGCCCTAAAGTGCTAGTCTCTCAGTTAAAATAAAACCTAGATCAGTGACACTAGTCTGACGTATTTGAGCCTTTTCACTGATACTCTCTAACTCTTGCTAGCAAGAAAGCTTAAAAGAGACTCATCTCTTCATAGTGCCCACATAAATGGAATTCAGCTATATACTTAAGGAGGGTGGTCTCTGAATAGGCCTGTTTTCCAAAGTGTTGAGAGAGAGAGAGAGAGCCAGCCCAAACAAATGGGGCCTATCTCAGAAGCTTTGTGGAAGAATGGTCCAGATGACCTGTCTTTATGTCTGAATTGGGTCCTTGAATGCAAGTAGGGACTGGCTGATAAGATGTAACAGAATACAAATACTATCCTTGAAGTCTAACACCAAGTAGTAGATGGTGTTAGGTGCATTCTGGGTCATAAGAAAGTAGGGTTTGAAGACTACTAGGTGGCGAGGCACAACTACCTCATTAGTAAGTCTGAGGCCTTGAACCAATCTCCATTGTCTAGGCACCTTTCCAACCCCCATGATAAGAGTATTGTAGGGACTGGAACATTCAGTCAAAAGACTGTTTCTTTAGCCTTTTTATTATTGTGAATAGGTCTTCCCTGGCTTCTGGAAGCAAGAAGTATTGTTTCTGATGAGAAAACTTGAATGTGTATGGTGACTGGGATGGCCAAACAGGCTTAGCCAAGGGTCTAATTATCAATCCAGACTTCAGATCTACATTGATGTCTATCAAAAGCAGACATTAGAACTTTCCTTGGGGACACTAGGAGTTGGACCTCAAACAAGGTAATATATCTCCATCCAACAGAGGGTCTGGCATTTCAATGACTACTAAAAATGAATGCCAGAAGTAGAGACTCCTCCATGTGTAGGCAAGAGGCTGGATGGAATAATGCTCTAGGAGCTGGCCCAATATGCGCTGAACAGTTTGGAATCTAGGACTAGGTGAGGATAGGAACAAAATCTGGGCTTCTGTATTTTTGATAAAGTCAATTTGTTGACCTCCCACTGCAATGATTACCCAGGGCTCCTAGAATTGGATAGTGGTCACAGGAGCCAGGATTGATGGCTCTGGAACCCATCAGCAAGTCTAGAAGGAAGGCAATCTCAGACCTATCTGGTTCTGGGGCACTTGACCTTCCAGTGATTTCCCTTTAAATAGGACAAGGTCCTGGGGAGGTTTTGGCCCATGGGGGCATTTCTGCTTATAGGGACCTCCTGTTCTCAATGGAAAAGGTTTCTAATATGGGATCAGTTCCTTGAGAAGTTTTTCACATAGCTGCTAGGATTTCTCTGTGTCTCTGGTCCTTTCTTCTTTCTCTTTCTAGATCCTCGTTGCAGTAGACTGTAGCAGTAGGTTGGACCAATTCGTCTAATGACTTTCTTGGTTCAACCCCCAAGTTTTGAAGCTTTCTAAGATTATTGGGGGCTAATTGTGTCATTAGTTAATAATCCTCAAGGATGATCTCCTCCTCCTGAAACTCTTTCTCTATAGCCATATGTTTTGGTATGGCATCCTTTAAGAGTTATAGAAATGCCATGGTGCTTCTGTTTCTGTTTATTTGTGGTAAATTGTGTCCAGATAAGCAGAGTTTTGTGGTTGGATCTGAGCTCATCTCAAACCCTGTAATATGCAGTTTATGAAGTGATTCTTCTCCCATTCCTGTCTCTGATGCCCAAAGTTCTATTTAGCATCCTGCATGGGGACTGTCTGTACTTTACTTGGAATGTTATGCTTGGTTCTCTGGGATTTGGTCTAGAAGAGGTAATAATTCTCTCTTGCCTCACTTCCCTTAGTGATAACCCTCCTTTTCTAAAGAGGTAATGATCTGGTTTAAAGTCACCATCACATCCCACTAGGCCATATCATACAACTCAGTGAGCTCTTGAAAGGCTGGAATACTGAACTAGGTTGTCATAACTCTTAAGATCTTTCTTTATCTCTTCATTCAATGATGGAGAAAGGGACGTGGATAAATTCAGGCCTGAGTTCTTCCCCTAGGTTTGACTTGAGGGAAACATTCCCTATGGCTGTCTACTTCTCCCCTTGTTTGCTCCTGGGTAAGGAGGACAAGAACCTGTCCATGAAGGGTCACGTGATGGGAATTCTTGTGGGCAGGTCAGACCCTCTCGACTAGGGTATAGGTTGGGAGAAGTCACAGTAAGTGTAGATAGAGACTTTGGTTATATTTCTCCTCTCTGTACCTTCCTACTCCCAGTAGTCTTGAGAGCTAAGGAACCAGGGCAGATGAGTGCCAGGTTCTGACTATCTATTTTACAGTCTCTAATCCAACTGGGATGTGCCTTCTAGAAAAATAAAAGGTGCACATAAGGTACTTTGACTCATTTCTCCTTCCATTTGCAAAAGAGGTCTAATGGTAGAATGGTGTTCTGGTTAAGGGTGCTTCCTTCAGGCTATTTTTCCCCCTCTATTTCCAAGGGTTATTGGGGCCAGCCTTCATTGCAATAAAAAGTTATCATTTTTCTTAAAGGTCTTTGTGGGTTTAGGATCTAACCATGTGCCAGTGTGATCTTGCAGTGTATTCTCTCTTATCTTTTTTTCTTTTTATATCACCACAGCTTTTGTTTCTTCCAATTGCTAAAAGCTTCTAATTCACACAAAACCTTACTCCTTGCTAATAAAAGGAGTTAAAATCATGTCTATGGCCAGCAGACTAGGGAGATAAAATTCTTTCCCTCAGGGAGGAACTATTACCTTCGGTGTATGTGACAAGTATTGACTAATGTCAGAGAATTTAGGTCCCTTCTCTATCTAAAGAGGATGGTGACAAACTGTTCTTAAACCTTAATAAATCACGGAAGACTATGTACTTAGCTGCTTTCCTACTCATACTCAGGGGCTCTGAAACATACCATGAGCTTAGGAACATCATCACAGGAGAGTGGGAGATAAGGTGTCTCAAAAAAAAGAAGGATTTCCTGGAGTGAATGAATTGAGAAGACCCAATCAAAAAGGAAGCAGCAAAAGGGACATAGCTCTTGCTAAAGAACCACTCAGAGGATCAGAAGAAGGTCTCAAAGGTTGGTACAATCTGTTTAAAAGTCTCTACAAAAGGTTGAATATTTTTTCTGTGGAAAATAAGGCCTACCACTCATTTCCCAGAGCGGAGAGGGTCTCAATAATAAAGGGGGAAGAAAAACCAAGTCAAGAATTTAGCCACTCAAGCTGTAGCTAGGGGTTACCCCTGTGTAAAGAACAGAAGCGCTGAGAGCCACTCACAGTCACTCCCTCCACTTTCCTCCTGGTTTAACTTGGTCTGTACTGACCCTTAGTTGAGTAGGTGGTCTTCAGGAAGGAGGGTCGAATTTCAGATGTGCATCTACCCAGATGTTACTGTCTAGGCATAAGTTTCACTTTCTCCACCAATTAAAGCATTAAAGGGCAGGAAAAGTATGAAAGTCAAGCAGAGCAAAGTTTATTGAAAGAGAAATTAAAAGGTGGAGAGAACAGTGAAGGTTCCAGAGCCAGAAGCTCACCACCTTAGTGGGAGCCTGGCTTTCACTGAGAGAGTGGCCCCTCTCTGCTCTCATGTCCTGAGTGGTCAGCTTAAGCTAAACTGAAGGTGCTGATTGGTCTACAATGTAGCTTGCATTGTGCATGTCCCAGGCATATCTGGACAAAATCTGCCAAAGGAGCTTGCCAATAAGAAACCTTACCCATATATCCTTTGTTTTCAGGGGAAAACTAGAAAGTAAGCAGCCTTCTCCACAATCTTAGGTCACCATCTTGGGAAGCACAAGAAAAGAAGAAAACCATTTACCTAGGTTTCTTTTTCCCTATCTATTTACTTAGCAGGGGAAACTACCTAGCTCCTATGGCCCCAGACACCCAGCATAGGTAATGAGTCCCTGGTAAGTCTTATCCACCCAGCACACGAGTCCCTATAACTCCCACAGAAACTTTCAACAGCACAGCAACACAGAGTGAGCTGCTCCCTCAGCAATGAGATGGACCAGAGGGCCAACCATGGGAAAAACTAGGGATACTTTTTTATCCAGTGGAAAATTAAGGAGACCACTATCCCCACCACCATACACACACCACCTCCTGTAGTTGAAACTGGGACCTGCAACTCATTACTACTGGGCAGAAGTTGGCTTTAATGCCAACTTTAAGCCAGTCCAGGTTTGGTGGGCTTGGCACAGAAGGCAAGGGTTATGTCCTCTCCTGTGTCCTTTTCCCAGAAGAATATGGTAACCTGATTCCTCCATCAGGCCAGGGTGAGAGACCCATACTCATCCACTGGTGAAATCCAGGTAATCACAGAACTGAGCCATCCCAAACCCGCTGTCTGCAGTTTTAGTGAGACTTAAGGAGGTGGCGTGAGTAGGTGCTGGCAGGAGCTTTGCTACCTCCCTCTGATTTGCTGGTGTCAGTGAGACCAGCGGGAACTAGCCCATCACCTTCACCCTCATTTGGAGGTACTCCATTTGCAGTATTCAACGTCTCCTCATACAGTAAAAAACTTAGTACTCTGGTATGCAATAAAATTACCCATAAAGTCAAAAAGATCAAAATTATAGGAAAAGTAGAAAGATAATCCTTTGGTGCCCATGCTAAGATGCCTGAGTGTTACACTTAACAAGGATTTAAAATAGCATCATAAAGGACAAACTTTCATAAACATAGAGATTATTGTGAAACAAGTGAAAACAAGGTAGAAAAGTTCAGCAAAGAACTGGAAGAGATATACTGAATATCACATGAGATAGTGTAACAATATTACCTGATCTTTGGAAAAGGTGCAAAAGGACTAATTGAAGTATAGCTTTTTTCAACAGTGTGTCATAGAAGAAAAGAAAAAAAGAAAGAGAAACTTCAGTTTCTCACCTTCAAAACGTTAATAAAAACTGGGCAAGGAACTTATATGTAGCAGATAATACTATAAATATTTTAATAATTAAGATGTATGGGAGGATAAAGAGTTCTTAGATGATGCCAAAAGCTAATCTGTAGTGAGGGAAATTATGGCAGAGTTGGCTCAGTCATCAAATGCACAGGGCCTGTTGGGGACCTGGGATTGCCCAAGTTCAAATCTCCAGATCTTATAAAAAATAGCTGGGTGTGGTCATGAATGCCTGTAACCCTTGTTTGACAGGGGAGAAGAGACTCAAGAATCTTAGGAGCCCTACAAGATCTGGAGTTAGCACAAGCATGTCTTATACACACATTTACTATATTAAACACACAAGCAAACAAAATTAAAAATTAAAACAGAGGAAGTTAACTAAGTTGGAATTCATGAAATTAAAACTCTTTGGTGTGTAAGAGGGCCTATTCTAAGAATATGAAAGCATAGCCTACCTATGGGAATAGCTTTGTAAGCCACATATCTCACCAAAGATCTACATACACAAAGCACTTGTTACAGTTAGCTTCAGTTGCTGTAAGAAAACACCCAACCAAGAGCAATTTGTGGGAGGAAGAAAAGGTCTATTTTGATTTACAGGCTTGAGGGGAAGCTCCAGGATGGCAGGAGAAAATGATGGCATGAGTACAGGGTGGACGTCTGCTCTTGGCCGTCATCAGGTGGACAATAGCAGCAGGAGAGTGTGCCAAACACTGGCAAGGGGAAACTGGTTATAACACACGTAAGGCCATCCCAAACAATACATCACATCCAGGAGGCTCTAATTCCAAAGTTGCCACCAGCTGGGGACTTAGCATTCAGAAACATAAGTTTGTGGTGACTCCTGAATCAAACCACCATGTTCTACCCCTAATCATCATGAACTGATAGCCACACATAACGTAAAATACAAGGCATTCAGTCTAACTTTGAAAAGTCCACCAATTTTTTTATCAATCCCAATGCTATTCAAACACTCCCGTAGTCTAAGGTCTTTTAGCTGAATTGTAATACTAAAGCAACAAAAAAATGACAAAAATTCATAATGGCACAGAAGAAGCAGTACTGGACATAGCAAAGAAATATTCAACCATACAATATTTAAAACAAATGGCAAACATCAAACTATGTAATTTCAAGTCTGACAACTCTAGACAGTGACAAGTCTTAAAGTCCAATAATTCTAATCAGTGAAGAGTCTCTGGAATTCAATTCCACCCCTCCAGCGAGGCTACTCACAGTACTAGAAAACTTCACCTGGTCCCAGCAGCTCTCCTTGGCAGCCATCCTATAGTCCTGACATCTCCATTTGGTCTATATTGCAACCCATGCTTCATCTTCATGGCTCCATAAGGTCTCCACACAGGTAATCCAGTAAGCCTGGCCATTTCCAAAATACAAAACCCATGTTACAATTCAATGACCCTCTCTTTCCTGCATTTGTTATACTCAGTAGTGCTAGGATTGCTACCAACTTGTTAATCCAGGGAGGGAATAAGGCAGACTTTGAAGAACAAGACACTCTACCATTCAGATCCCTTAAAGGGGTCTACATCTTCCTGCTGTCCCAATGAAGCTCATCTGTCCAATCTCAATAGTTGTAATCTCTCAAATAATTGCAGCTGAATGGGTAGCAGTTTTGGCCCAAAGATTTCATTTCTTTCTGTGCCATATCCCTCTGCTCATGGCTCTGATTCTCTACTGTGATTTAACACAATATTACTACAGGAAGAATCTGGGTGAGAACATATCAGATCTCTTTAAGTTTCTTATAACAGCATGCAAATCTACAGTGACCTCAAAATAAACATACCTTTATGCAAATAAAAAAATGCATCAAATATAACTAGAACAGGATCTAAAATACAAGGAGAAATGAAATTCAATTAACAAGATGACATTAAAACAAACACATTAATTCCATTGCAGTATTAGTGGATGTAATATGTATTTAAAAACTACAGAGGAATTCAGATTTGTTGTAGACTATTAAAGAATTTGTGACAGTCTGAATCAGATTTCCTCCATAAAGTAAGTCATGTGTTTTGATGTTTGGTACTCAGCTGGTGGCAAATTGAGATGTGGACCCTTGCTGTAGGAAATGTATTTCTGGGGACAGGCTTTTAGCCATCTCCCCATTGGCAGAATTTGGCTCACTATCCTGCTCCTGTTTTCCACCTGCTATGGAAGAGGTAATGTCCAGCCTCTGTACATGCAACGCTTTCCCCATCATCATGAAGCTTCCCCATGAGACTGTAAGCCAAAGCAGTAAACTGTCCTCCCATCAGCTGCTTTTGGTTGTATGCTTTGTTTCATCAATGACCAAGTAGCTACACCAGAAAATTGGTACTAGGAGTGGTATCATTGTGCTAGAAACTTGACTGCATGACTTTGGTGTTGTGGAACAGATTTGTGGGAGGAACGTGGAAGGACTTGAAACCGTGATATGATAAATGTCTTGCAGTGCTCTAAGCAGAGTTTGATGGAACATTTTGGTTATAGTTGAAAAGGTATGAATGCTGAAAGAACTGTGCAGGCTTAGGTTATGAAGGGAAGAAAGAGCTGTGTCTGGACTGGTTTAATTGCAGTTTGTATGAGAGGCTAGCTGCATTCTGTTAAAGGACTTTGTCATAAATTGTTGGGGAAAGTTTGTGTAGTTTTAGTTGTATATGTTATAGCTATATCTTGCAAGGCAGAATTATGACCTTGTAGTGCCTCCAATTGGAAATTAAATATGACATAAGGAAACATAGTTTAGTGTCAAGTTGATAATGGTGAACTTGTGATGGTTAAATTTTGTTATCAACTTGATCAGATTAGTAATTCACAGACATCCCTCTTAGGTCTTTGAGGTTGCTTCCTGCAAGGATCAACTGAAGGAGTAGGTCTTTCTACCACAATGAGTAGCCCTCCAGTGGTGGGCTATACATACAGCATCTGTAAGAGGACACAGTCTCTTTTTCTTTCTGTGCTACTTACTAGTGAGTACCTTTTAGCTGGGTCCTCCATACCACTATTGACTTGTACAAGTATCCTGTTAGCTGTCCTTCATTGGCATTGGAACCAAGGTTTCTCAACCTTTCAACATGAACTGAAACTAGCAGCTCTCCCATAATCCTCCATTCATTCAGTGCTAGACTGGGACTGCTTTGGTATCCAGTCATGTGTACTGAGCAGCTCCCAAGTTCCTTGACTTGCAGGCCTTAAGACTGCTATTACTGGACTAATAAGCTAATACAATAAATTCCCCTTTTCATATCAATTCATTCTCTTGGTTTTATTCCTCTAGAGCACCCTGATATACAGATTTTGGTACCAGGAGTAGGGTATGGTAAGTTATGGGGAATGTTTGAACAGCGTTGGAATTGGAAAAACTATGGGGAGTTTTGAAGTTGAACTGAATGTATTGCATTGTAGATCATTGGGATGGTCGTGAGTTTATGGGGAGCAGAAGAGAAATGTGGTAGTTTGAATTAGATGTCCCTCATAAACTCATGTGTTCTGAATGTTTGGTATCCAAATGATTGCAGTGGATCTTTGCTGGAAGTTTGTTGTTGGGGGTGGTGCTTAGATAAGCAGTCCCCCCTTGTCAGATCTCAGTTGACTCTCCTGCCACTGCTTTACACTTGCTGCAGAAGAGGTGATGTTCAGCCTTTGCTCATGCCCTGTTTTCTTCTGCTATCATGAAGCTTCTCTCAAGACTATAAGCCAAAATAAAATACTTCAATCAGCTGGTTTTGATCAGGTGCTTTGTCCCAGAAAGGAGAAGGTAACTGCAACACAGACAGATCTTGTTTCTTATGATATAATCCAACAAATAACAATGAAAGAATAAACTCCATATAAAAAAGGAGATAGTAAGCAAGAGCAAAGGAACAGTACAATATAAGAATGAGCGGGAGCTGGACAGATAGCTTAGTGGTTAAGCACTTGTTTGTGTAGCCTAAGGACCCAGGTTTGAGGCTCAGTTCCCCAGGACCCACGTTAGCCAGATGCACAAGGGGGCGCACACATCTGGAGTTCGTTTGCAGTTGCTGGAGGCCCTGGCGCACCCATTCTCTCTCTATATATATCTCTCTATCTGCCTCTTTCTTTCTCTATCTGTTGCTCTCAAATAAATAAACAAAAAAATTTTAAAAAAAGAATGAGTGGAACAAGAAGAAAGAGCTAGAAGAAAACTTTATTTATACAGAAAACTAAAATCAAAGCAGTCCCCCAGATCTACCTCAGTAGTACAAAGTTTGAGAATGTGACTGAGGTGGAGGTAGCCACATTGCCACCTGTACAGTGAGCTTCAATGATGTCCCTAAGCAGCTACCTGCATGTCACCTGTATCTTCAGAAATACAACTTTTTGGACCCCCTTGAAACTCCTGGGTCAGAAGCTTCCCAAGGGTATACCTAGAAGCTTTGCATGTGATTCTGGTACACATCAAGTAAAAACCTTCTGCTGGTTATTAGCAGAAAAGTCTCCTTTTCTGATACAAAAACCATTGACCCTCCCTACTTCATCAGAAAAGTAGAGACATGAATGTTTGAGTTGTGTGTGGTGTGTGTGCTGTGTGTGTGTGTGTGTGTGTGTGTGTGTGTGTGTGTGTGTGGTGTGTGTGTGTGTATGTGTGTATACATATGGGTGCACTTGTAGAGGCCAGAGGATAATCTTAGTTGTCATCCTCGGGTATATTGTCCAATTCTTTTGAGAAAGGGCCTGTTATTGGCCCAGATCTCACCAATTAATCCAGTTTGGTTTGGACAGCATCTCTAGTGGATTTTTCTATCTTCTCCCTCCTTGTGTTGGGATTACAGGTACATGCTGCCATGCCTAGATTTTATGTGGGTACTGAGAATAGAACTCAGGTCATCTTGCTTGTGAAGCAAGCACTTTAGTGTCTGATTATTCTCCCCAGAACTTTGAATTAGTTTTGAGAGGTATATTTCTCAGACTCCATTGTGCATGCAGATTTCTGCCAAAGTGTAGATTGGGATTCAAGAGGCCCAAACTGTGGCTACAGCAATGCCTGTTTAACAAGTTCCTGGGGGATATGTTGCTGCTGGTCTGAGGATCACAGCTGAGTGTCAAGGGTCATGCAGTGGCTTACCTGTGTAGGGCTGCGCACTACATACTACCATGCCTGAGTCCTACCCTAGGGACTCAGCTTAATTGGCGTGGTGTGTGGCCTAGTGCTGAGGATTTAAATGTCCCCAGGGGTTCTGCTGTTCCACCAAGTCTGTAGGCCTCTGAATGAGGGGAAGCCACTCCAGCAAAATATGTGCATTCCAAGTGGAAATGGAAAAGAGGTGGACTTTTATAGACTGAAGAATGAAAGCTCCTGTCTGTTCTCTGACTTGGCTGCCAGAAAGAAGCTTATGTGAACCATCCGGGTGGAAACTTGTCCAGTGAGAAGAAAGTACAGTAAAATATTTGTATCCCAGCCAGATGGGACAGTGTGCTCTATCTAGGCATGAACAGGAAATGCCCAATAACTTTGCAATTTGAAGTGATAAAACTCCTCACATATCTGGCTTCACTTTAGCAAGACCTGTGCACGGCATACAATTTTGCATTAGTAAAGACTGATAAAAATCCTTCAAGCCTAAGTGAAAAATAACCTCATAGTATGGAAGAAGTTACCATTTAAATCTGTTCACGCCTTCCAAATTAATCTGTTAAATCTATTAAAATTACAAAATTATTTAAATTAAAAATGCAAACTCTGAGTAAAAATTTTGGTGAAACCTGAAAAGCAGATTCTGAAACTCATTTGAAGTTTGCTGAGCACCAGGTGGTAGCATTTTCCAGAGATGGGACATGTACTCATTTGTGTAGTGGTTAGGGGCAGAGATAAGTGGTGCTTGGTAGAGGTCCTAGAACAATTCTGGGTCTCTCCTTACCTATACCACAGTGAAGCGGAGCGGCTCTGGCATGCTGCAAAAGGAGTCATGTTGTAAAGAAGCTTCCTGTTCCAAGAGAGACTTCTCAGGGTACTTCGTTTCAGGTGCTCCCTCTAAGGTCTGCTTGAGGGTTCCATCTGTTAGTTTTATTTCAGGGATATAGGGTTCTATGGTACCAGTTCAATTTGGGTTCAGATTTTGTGACACACCCCTCCCCCACTTTTTTCCTTCTTCTAAGCCTTACCCTCCCTATTGTCCAAACCTCAAGATGCTATTCAGTTATATTAGCAACTTGGGCTGACCCAGGTTAGGAACTGCAGATGAGTGAGATCATGCAACGATTGCATTTCTGTGATTGTGTGAGTTCACTTAGAACGATCTGTTAAGGCCTTTATTTCTAAGGACATTTTTGATTTAGTGCTTCTTCGCTTCACATTGTAGGTTTTCTTCATTCTTTTCTTCTGGGATTCTATTATTCAGATATTGAAAAAACTGGGATGGTTTTCAGTTTTCTTACTTTTCTCTCATATTGCCTATATTTTCTATTTTTCCTTTTTCCCAGAAGTATTCATTAGCTTCATTTTCTAGTTCTTTTATTGAATTTTATTTTTTCTGCTATCACATTTTTTTTTACTTTGAGTAAAATTGCCAGTTTTAGAAATAAAGTACAGAATTTTCAGTTAAATCTGAATGGCAGATATCTAACTAGCAATATTTAGTATTAGAGTAAGTAAAATATGTCATGGGGTATGGTTATACTAAAAATCATTTGGTTTTGATTAGAAATTTAAGTTTAGCTGGAAATCCAATTAAGGGTTTTATAGTTTTCAGTTTTGGTTGTTTTCTCAATGTTTGCTTTCTCAATGGACTTCTTGTGTCATAGTTTCAATGCTTACTCATTTTGTAGTAGGGTACTATGTATCCTGTTATGATTTTATTTTTGGAAATGCTTTTCCTTAGTTCTTGCTTCACCATGTCTGTTACTGCTCAGTAATGTTCTCCTGGGTTTAATGTTATTTGCTTTAGCTGCATTTAAAAACTACCCAATGATTACATTAAAGGGACTCTAAAGTGAAAGTTTTGGTATGTTCTCTAACAATGCTTATAGAAGCTCTTCATCTGCTCACTCTACGTGTGACTAGGGCTGACCCATCTGTTACTGTGTGTGTCTATATGCATGTGTGTGCACATTTGTGAAGATGTGCCTGTGTCAATGAGTGATGGTGTCATTGGTTGATAATTTCCTGGGAGCAGAGAATGCTAAGGGGTGCAGCAACCTCTCAAGTTATGATTTGTAATGCCACCTAATCTCAAGTCATATCTGGTTGCATTTTTCTAGAGGATTGTGGTGGTTTGAATGTAAATGTCCTCCATAGACTGATGTGTTTGTGGTGAAGCCTCAAAGTTAATTTCCATCTGGTGGGTCCTTTGGGAGCTGAAGCCTTGCTGGAGGAGATGTTTCTGGGGCCGGGCCTTGAGGTTTATCAGCTCAGACCCATTGAATGTTGCTAGGTCACCTTTGTAGTTTCCTTCCAGCTGATATGACACCCCTCTGTCCTGCTAGGCTTTCACTACCATCATGAAACTTCCTCTTGAGACTGTAATAATATGAAACAAAGAAAATCATAAATTACAAATGAGGAAACCATATGAAACTTAAAACATGGTATAACCCAACTGAGCTGAAGGAAACTACAAAAAATTAAAAAAAAACCCTTTTGTTTATTTTACACTCATTTCAAATAAAAGCAGATGCATATTTCTTTAGCCATTCTGAGGGAAGATTAGCCCTACAAAGTCTGTTTTTGAATTCACATCATAATCTCCCTGCTCATCTGTCCTGTGTCTCAACCATGTTGCATTGCTTATAGCCACCCTTTTTTTGCTCTTGAGAGAAATGTGCCCAGAGTGGCCACTGACCATAAGATTCATTTCCTACAATCCTGTCATTTTCAACTGATAAAAATGAATGTTTCACCAATGTTAGAATAATTAATTGGCATGAACAACTTTTAATTATAATAGACTTTTAATTACCATTTGGTTGCTATGGAAACCTGCATTAAAGGTTCAAGATGCTGTGGAGTGTTGGGACTTGCCATCTGGGTCCAAGGTGTGACATCAATGGTTTCACTTACCCTCAAGTCATGCTCAGCATCTCTAGACAGTGCCATGTCTCTGACAAGTGACTCATTTATCTCTCTTTAAGACTTCTTTTCACCCTGATCCCAACCTCTGGTTCATCTGCTTCTGCCCACCCAGTCCTCTCTTTCAAAGTGCTACATGCCCCTTCCATGTTTTGGGGTCACTGCCTGAGTCCTATGTTTCTCCCGTACAGACTTCTCCCAAAGCTCTCCAGCTCTACTGTGACCTCATTTCTGAGAAGGTTATCCTCAAGAACAGGAGCCCTGGGCTCAGGAATAGTGGGTGCTTGGAAGGTGGGGATCTGCACCTGCCTTCTGCCTATCCTGGCTCCCTGTGTCCACTGTGTATCACCTAGTTCATAGCTTGTAACTAAATCTTGGCACAACAGTATGCCCAAACTGTATCTTTTTTATTTTGCTTTATTTTATAACACTGTACAGTAGAGCTTTAGTTTAGGCTCACTATACTTCATCAGCTCCCCAATGCTACCTGAGGTTTCTTGCTCTCTACCTCTGTTCATGCCATCTCTTTCATTGAAATGACCTGTGTGCTAGCTTTGTGCCCTTCATCTGCCTGATTTTACCACATTGAGCCCATGTATGACTGATTTCTGAGTAGCAAGTTCTTTAGGGCTTAGCCTCATTCCATTCACACCATACAGCATTTAGGGTCCCCTTCCTTAAATGTCTCAAATGCAGGCATTGATATACCAGAAGGCTCTCCTGGCTGCTATGTCCAGTGCCTCCTTCAAGGATGAGAAGCCAGGTCTGGGTGACAGGGCACAGGTGTCCTGGTGATGAGGGCCTTAGCAATCCCTCAGCCTGCTCAGTCACACCTGTGCATCTCCTGGCCCTTGAAGCTGAGACAAAGGAGCCACTAAGCACTGGGGCAGCTCTTTATCACTGTCCCTCACTTCCTTGCTTCTCCCATGACTGTCTGGGGCAGGTTCTTACTGTACCTCTTACTCCCGGAGCTCTCTGTCTGGGTTCTGGCTTTGGGCTTGCTTTTGTGACATTCTGCAAGCACCAGAAATTTTTCTGGACTGTAAAGGAGGCTGCTAAGCTTTGAACAGGAACCACAGCACAGGCCACTCCCTGTGGGCAGTCTCAGCTCTTTGGAACAGCCTCAGCACTGCCCTAACCTATCTGCCCAGCCCTATAAATTACCCACCTCCCATAGAATTCATGCTCCTGGACTTGAGTGCACATAATTTATCCCTCTGGGGTATCGCACCCTGTACCTCCCTGTCAGCAGTGTCATGCTGCCTGCTTGTTTCTGTCTTTCCTCTACATATGAACACCCAGGGCTCTGCTCAGAAGCCTGGCTTTCCACACTACCTGGGCTGTGTTAGATGCCCTGTACTCCCAGAGCACTATGTAAATCTATTTCATCCTGTATCTGTTTACCTCCCAGCTCTACTGAGTCACTGCCATATCCTGGGGAAGGCTCATTTTATTCCTCCCACTGATCACAGAGCATTTTAAACAAACATTTGCTGCTATCAGAGTCAGAGGAAAATGATATTTAACCCAGAGGCTTTTGGAAGGATACAACCAGGCAAGACTTATAAGCGTAACTCTGTGACATAATGTCATTGGTGATAATGATGACTGTGGTAACAGGAACAATGACGACAATGTGAACAACAGTTGCTGAAGAACACAGGAGAGAGATCTGAGCTGTAAATAGATAACACTGTTCATCTCATAATGAGTCAAACACAGGTAGTTATGGAGGTTGAAGCCAGGAGAAAGGTGATTGGTCCTTTCTGAAGAGCAGAATTTAAATGTAGCAGAGAAAAGTCAATAGTTAGTGAGGGAACAGCAAACCCCAAAAGCTTGTCATTGTATAGAGAAAGGAGTCCAAGAAAGAGGAATCCCTAGTGGGAGGAGAGAACACAGGGTAAAGTGGTAGTGATTAGTCTGAACCATCACCTGGGATATCCATATGCATTTTTCCTTCAAACAAATTACAATAACTGGAATTTCAGAGTATTTACACAAAACTTGTGCTATTCTCTCCAAGGATAGGAATGCTACCCACCTTGATCTGTTTGTTGTGGAATGACCTTTCACTGACACTTTTCAAAGTAACATCACACTCACAAGGTAGGTGCTGCCTCCATTGCTCTTGTAGAATGGCTTTTCCGATCTTCTGGTTTTCCCAGTGTTCATGTGATACAGCTTTCTTTCTGCAGCATGAAGCTGGCTAAACTTCTATGGTTCTTGAGTCAAGTGGTCACTATAAAGCAATAGCACTAAGGAAAATTAACATGAAGTAAATACCACCTATCACTCAGCTGGCAGTTTGTACCAGGCATCCCTTCTATCCTCCCTTGCTACCCTCCTTTCCCCACTCTATTCTTTCTCTCAGAACAGTGCTGGTGTTTCACTCCAGGGCCTCAAGAGGTCCTAGAGAAATGATCATAATTTAGATAGGCAAAATGCAACATATTTAAATATTTTTTGTTAATTTTTATTTATTTGAGAATGAGAGAGAGAGAGAGAGAGAGGGAGGCAGATAGATAGATAGATAGATAGATAGATAGATAGATAGATAGATAGATAGAGAATGGGCACGCCAGGGCTTCCAGCCACTAAAGATGAACTCCAGACGTGTGCACCACCTTGTGCATCTGGCTAATGTGGGTGCTGGGGAACTGAGCCTCGAACCAGGGTCGTTAGGCTTCACAGGCAAGTGCTTAACTGGTAATCCATCTCTCCAGCCCATGCAACACATTTAATCACTGGCTGGCTATATGTGAGGGTTCCCATGTAGAAAAGCAAAACCTCTGACCGTTTACCAGGGAAACTGTGATGGGAAAGTGCTGCCATAGAAATGCCTCTGGGCCATGGGATGTAGCCTTGGACAGCAGCAGAATCAAGCAAACACCAGAAGCTAAGAGCCATGCCCAGCTGCTCCTTCCAACATTGGTCAGAGCCTGGGTCTACTGAAGCCGCATGGCCACATTACCCTCCCCCCTCCCCACTTCTGTCTAGTGACATCTTGGTCTGGTTCTTCTGCCTAGGCCCTCAGTTCCTGGCTCTACCAGTCAGGGACTTGGTTCAGTTTGGTGGTTGGATATTTAGAATATTTAAAGAACTGAATAAAACCTAAATATTAAAACTAAAACTATTAATCAATAAATGGGGCAATGAAATGAATAGACAGGTCTGAAAAGAAGAAATAAAAATAACCAACAGATCTAAAAATGTTCAACATCTTTACATCTTTAGCCATCAGGGTTATGCAAATTAAGATCGCTTTGAGATTTTTTTTCTCACTGCAGCCAGAATGGCTAACATCAAGAAAACAAATGGCAATGCATGCTGGTGAGGCGGTAAGGACAGGGAAGCGTCTATCTATTGTTGGTGGGAGTATAAACTGGTGTAGTCACTATATAAATCAGTGTGGAGACCCTCAAACAGCTCGATATTAAACCATCATATATATGACCCACTTATACTACTCCTTGACATATGCCCAAGGGTAGGTTACTCTATAACACAGAGATACCTTCATATCCATGTCCATTGCTCTATTCACAATAGTTAGGAAATGGAATCAATCTAAATGTAGACTATATAATTCAAACTTGGGTACATATACACAATGGAATTTTACTCAGCTATAACGAAGAATGAATTTATGAAATTCGCAGGAAAATGAATAAAATTGGAAAAAAATATTTAATGAGGTAATTTAATCCCAGAAAAACAAAACTCACATGTCCTTTCTCATATGTAGATTCTAATTTTCAATGTCTGTATGTAAATAAGTGGTAAATAAGGGGAGGTAAGACTGAGTATGGACTATGATTCTAGGCAGAAGACCATAGAAGGAGAAGCGGTGATGAGAAATGGGGAAGGGACAAAGGGAAACTTGTCATCTGATAGCAGAAAGAAGGCTAAGCTGGGGAGAAGGAAAGAAGCGGAAAGTGAGGAGGGGATGGAAACCAAAATATTGTGTGAGGAAAGTACAATGAAACCCAATCCTTTGTACACTAGTAAAAAATAAAAATAAGGGCCGGAGAGATGGTGTAGAGGTTAAGGCTCTTGCCTGAAAAACCCAAGGACTCATGTTAGACTCTCCAGACCTCACATAAGCCAGATGCACACGATGACACAAGCGCACATAAGTGGCACATTTTTCTGGACTTAGATTGCAATGGCTAGAGGTTCTAGTATGCTAATTCTCTCTCTCTCTCTCTCCTAAAATATGAAAATACAAAGGGGGATTGGAGGCTCCCTTCTCATCATGCGAACTTCTCACTTCCCTTCCTGGAAAGCTGTGTGTTTCCTCAAGGAACTGGCTCTCCCTCCTGTCTCTGCTGGCATTCTGCAAGAGGTTCAGAGGGTGAGTTGTCAGTAGCTTTGATGCAAACACAAGATAAGCAAAGACTTAGCAAACAAAGTTCAAACTCAAAGCAGTAATATTATTCAAGAATTACTTAAGCTGTTTGGAGCGTGGCTGAGTGAGGACTTGGCGTGGTGGGGTGGCTGGGTGGGTTAGCCCACAGGCTAAGCTGTCTGGCCCCTGGAGAAGCAGTACTCACTCAGTTTGGTCCTATGGGCATATGGCTGCTTTTAAAATTCTTTTTAAGGGTGAACTTACAAAAAAAAAAAAAAGAAAAAGAAAAAACCTGCTCATCTTTTTCTCTAACAAGCCTGGACATTTTCCTTAGAGAGATTTTCATATAGTTTTTTGTCTCTTGTAAATAGAAAAGTATCCAAACATCTGGGTACCAAATGCCCAGAGCCTTTGGGTTTGTCCCTGGGAGGGCTGCCCAATGAGCAGAGCATGTGGCTAATGGCTTGGCAGAGGTGCACATGCAAAGCCACTCTCTGGAGCAGGGACCTCTCCTGCTCAGGTGAACGTGAGGTCTGTTTGAAGTGATGGCCCCTTGTGCACAGATCTGGAGCACCTTGGGCTGACAAGGCTGGCCCACTGCCAACCTGGAAGTGGATCCAGTTGTCATGTACATGTAATTGGTTTCATGTGTGCAAGTCCTCAGGTAATATGGCTTCCTCATTGAGAATCTGCTCTCAAGTCTGCTAAGCTCCCCAACTGCATGATGGAGGCTCCCAGGTCTCAGTTTACCCAGCCTCAACCATCGGAAGCAATCTCAGCACACTCTGCTGCTGCGACCCGTCTGGGATGGGAGACTTGAGTAGAAGGTGCCTCAATCTGAGCTGCATTCCCTCAGCAGACTGAGGGCCAGTGTGTGGGCTCAGAGTACAGGGACCGTGGGAAGCTAGTCAACTTGCACTGCAGATAATGCTGCTGCATCTTCCACCTTCATTTTCTGCTGCTAAGCTCACTCTTGTGTCATTTTTACCTGCTGGTGAGAAGAGGAGGGAAATGGGCGAATGTGTGTGTCCACATTATATGTCTGCATGCTGTGTGTGCATTTTACATGCGTACATGGTTGCTTGTATGTGTATGACTAACTGCATGTGCCTGGATGTATGGGTATTGTGTATTGTGCCCATATACAACATACAAAAAAGCTAGATGATGGGTCTTAATATCATTTAAAAAAATTAAATGGAGAATCATAAATTATGAGTAACTTTCTATGTCACAGAGTCAGCATTTAATCCTCCATATGTTTAATTTATGCAGGAAATAATAAGTGAAACAGGATGATTTGTGATCAAGAAAGAAATTATTTTGAGCCAACTGGAAATTATCCAGAGAGGAGCTTGCTGACCATAGCCAGCAAAAGAACTTGGCGGGATGGATTTAAAACACAGAGTAGGATTCAGGGGGACACAGGAGAGAACAATACCCAAGCTTTTCACTCTGTTCCTCATTTACCTTGTCTAAAAAGTGAAAATTCAGACCCAGAGATGTTCTCAAATTGAAGGGACAGTCAAAGGGCACATTTTAGGCACTCAAAAACAGGATCTGTGGGCAGATGGCAATCCATTTAAAGTCAGGTTGTTTTTGACCTTATATGTTTCTGCCCTTGGATATTGACTTATGTTGTTCTCTCTGGCACAGTTGATAGTTGTCCACTTGCTTCTTCTGTGCCTGCTAAGTCCTCTCCAGTACCAGACTGCCCATGGGGTGTGCTCTGGTCCATCCAGTGGTAAAGGCCCTCCTAAGCTTCTATGCATGGCTGTCCCTTTCTCAGCTTGTGTTTGCTCATGGTCACAGCCTTTGCAGTCTCCTGAGTCATTGTTGTCCTCAGCCTTGGATGCTTTGGGATCAGCCCAGTCTTCTGCACCTATCAGATTTATTGACATTTATGTGATGCCCAAGTGACAAAATGAAAAATGCATTAAAAATAGTTCACATTTGGGTAAATCATAAGTTCTGTCCTTGGTGCCAAGGGCCATTATTCCCTCCAGTCTTTATAAAGATTGTCCATTGTCCTCCTTATCCTCTAGCCCTATGAGGAGTTTTACCAATTCTTGTTCCAGCTGGAGACTTGGAAGCACAGAGAGCTTAAATAACTTGTCCAAGGACACTGAGCAGAGGAAGGCAGGTTTCTGCTCAGGATTTGCATCCATCTGCTTCTGGAGAGCTGGATGCCCAGAATGTAGGAGCAAGAACTGCCTGTGGTGACTTGCTCTTCTACCTAGGCCAGCTGTTGCCCTCAGCTGAAACACCAGTGTTTATTAAGTCTGACACAGTCTTGCAAAGAACACCATAGGAAATGCCAGTTCACTGTACTTTCAGTGCATTGGAAAAATAGCCAAACTTAAAACCAGCTGTCTGGCTATCTATACTAATGTTCAAGGCAGGGAAAAAATGGGCTATGAAACATGTTCATGTTTTGTTTTCCTCCATTCTGATTTTTGTCTTTTAATAATTATACTCCCAGTAGGATCTTCTTGGTAGGAGTTCTTATTTTATTTAACAAAAAATGACTTATTTATTATTTGTAGCAACACATATTTTTGGGTAGCTCCTCAGCAAGAATAGACAGATGTGCAGCAGAATGAGACAGGTGAGAGAGATTCAGTGGAACCTGGGGGCAGTATACCCTGAGGACTGGCAAAGGACTCCTTGTCATGCTGGGAGACTTCAGTGGTCACCTGAAGGCTGGCAGGGCAGCTGTGCAGAATAAGCAGCTAAGTGACAATTGTGATGAGAGTCAAGGACAGGGATAGATCAAGACTCAGTGATTTTTTAGGAAGATATCTCTGAATTTGTATTTGATATCATGGCTAGTAGCTTAGAGCTGGATATTTCTATATATACTGTCCTCACTCTAGTCCCTTCCTTGGCATCTCAGCCTCATTACTAAACTGGTTATTAAACTGAGGTGTGCCTCTTGGGGAAGCTTTAAATATTAGGAGTATCTAAAATGGAGGCAAGTCCCACCTCCATGCCCAATGTGATTCAGGGAGCTGCAAAATAGAGGAAAAACATCATCAGTGTGGAAGGCTGTGTTTGCCCACATAAAAAGGCAAAAAATGCTTCCTTGTCCTGTATGAGGGCTAAAATGTGCCTTCATACAGGACAGCCCATGAAAGCTCCTGTAGAAGCCAGTCCTTGCTTATTTACACCATAACTTAGTGACTGACATGCTCATGAGAGTGGCACTATGGTTCCACAGGCAATTCCTTTGCCACCAAGTCATTCTGCAGGCGCTGAGGGGAAGACAAGACAAATCTTATTTCTCTGCCCCTTAAAAGGGCCAAAGGACCTACAATGTTAGCTTAGGAGGCCAATGATTCCACAAAGTAATATATAAATGACATGTTAGATATGATAGAAATCTAATCAGCCAGTACAAGTATATATCAACATAGAATTATGAAAGTGCTAAAACTTGGCAAGTACTGTGGCACTGTGTTCACTTCACATGTCATCACAAACTAGCATCACAGCTCTGTAACTTGAAAGGCAGCCCATTCACCATTGCCTGCTCTTAGCTACTACAGAGCTTCTTTGTAACTAGTTTTCCTCTATAAAATTCATATGTCTTGCTCTTACCAACTCTTTCATAACTTTACATGTTTTTCTATTGTTCTCTACTCACTTTAATTTTTAAAATTATTATTATTATTTTTTTAAGGCAGGATGACACTCTAGGCCATTGTGGTGGTTTGATTCAGGTGTCCCCCATAAGCTTAGGTGTTCTGAATGCTAGGTTCCCAGCTGATGGATATTTGGGAATTAATGCCTCCTGGAGGGAGTGTATTGTTGGGGGCGGGCTTAAGGGCTTTATAGCCAGGTTTCCCCATGCCAGTGTTTGGCACACCCTCCTGTTGCTGTGGTCCACCTTCTGTTGGCCAGGGGGTGATGTCCACCCTCTGCTCATGCCATCGTTTTCCCCTGCCATCGTGGAGCTTCCCCCTGAGCCTGTAAGCCAAAATAAATCTTTTTTTTCCCAGAAGCTGCTCTTGATTGGGTGATTTCTACAAGCAATGCGAACTGGACTGCAACAGCCATGCTGACCTGGAATTCACTGTGTAGTCTTAGGCTGGCCTCGAACACACAGCCAGTCTCCTTCCTCTGCTTTCTGTGTGCTGGGATTTAAAGGTGTGCACCACCACATCCAGCTTCTACTCACCTTAGACACAAATTGATTGAATGGAATAAGAGGGAGAATTCCTCGGTATCACTGTGCTCATCACCTTCCCTTCTCTTCACGTCCTTCTTCCTTTACTTCCTCTCCCCTCTCCTCGTCTCTTCTCCCTTCCCTTCACTTTGTTGTGAACTTTGCTCTTCTTATTCTACTCATGTTAACATGGGGCTCTAATCTCACTACCTTTGCACCTTTAAATCTTTCCAAATCATTTGAGTCCAGAATGCTGCATTTTCCACAAAGTGACCTGGAATGTCACTCGGTGAAAGCCAGCTCTCATTAATTGGAGGTGTCAGGACACTTGGTATCCCACTAAGGTCAGGCTGTGCATCCTGTTGCAATTATGCCTTGGCACCTGGCTTCTTGGGAAGGCTATGAGGCCACTGGAGCTTGTTCACACCACTTCTGGCTATGTTTGTATGGCTCAAAGCACATGCTTTTGCAAAGGGGTGTCTCCAAACACACAGGTAATTAAATTAAGCATGGAATTTGAAATATACCATTGCTCCCAGTGCTCCTTCCACAGTGGGAATGCTGCATAGTCAATGTGAAAGGTCATTTTATTCAGGCACTTTCTAAACTCAGTAGTAATTGTAGTGATGCACAGTGTGCTCTTTAATGGGACATTATCCCCTATGGAGTCATAGACACAGACTAAGGCTGTTTAGTGTGGCCTTCTGCAGACACCTCTGTGCTTTCCCACAATGTCTACATTCAGTAACATTATACATCCAAAGAAACTCTTAGAATTAAACTTGTGTGATTTTACATTACATGGGATGAAAGGTATATTGTTGACTGTGAAAACTAAATCAGGAAAAGTGACCAGAAAGAGACATGTTTTATCCTGTCATCATGGGGTACAGTATAGGTACCACAGTGACAGTATGTCTCTCAGCTTCTGGCATATTGTTCCCTTGAGAAGAAGATGCAGAGTTTGGTGGTAGGCCCTGATGTTCTCCCCAGCATGAGGCTCCACCTCACATTCACACATGACTGTTGCCCAGTGAACCCTAGACAAGTGGCCATGTCCTTAGGCCCCCTGAGCAGTAACTAAATGAATGTGTGAAGCCATGATGCACATATAGCAGAGACAGTGGAGGAAGAAGATACATGCTTTTTGTATGGGTGGCTCAAAGACATTTTTTGTCATATTTTTTAGTTTTTTTTTTTTTTTGAAGCAAACTCAACAGACTGGCCTTTTTAATGCACAAAAGCAAGAGTGAGTGTGAGACAGAATTGCCACTCAAGGACCTCCAGCCACTGATTTGAACTCCAGACATGTGCACCACCTTGTGTACATGTGCGACCTTGTGCATTTGTGTCAATTTTGCATCTGGCTTATGTGAGCCCTGAAGAGTCAAACATGGGTCCTTAGGGTTTGCAGGCAAGTGCCTTAACTGCTAAGCAATCTCTCCTGCCCCTGTTATTGTTTTATTGAGGTACACTCTCACTCTAGCCCAGGTTGACCTGGAATTTACTATGTTGAATCAAAGTGGTCTTGAACTCACAGCAATCCTCCTACCTGTGCCTCCCAAGTATTGAGATTAAAGACGTGTGCCTGGCCTATAAAAGACTTTCATGTACACTTACCTGTTTTTGCTGAGAAGATGGTTCCTGATCCCTACTTACTGTGTCCTCCCTTTGGTATGTACATTTCTTTCTCTGTTCTTCCCATTTTCTCTTTTAAAACGTATTTATGGGGAAAGAGAGAGAGAGAGAGAGAGAGAGAGAGAGAGAGAGAGAGAGAGAGAGAGAGAGATACAAAGAGTTTGATGTGATACTTGGCTGTTCAACCTCAGCTTTGCTCTGAGGAATGGCAGTCTGTCTACATTCCACACACTGAATTGTAAGGAAACTGGAAAATTTCCAGTGCAATTAGCATCCGGATACAGTTTCAGGGTCTTGACTCCGTCAAGAACCCTCCAATTTTCTGTCCCTGTGGATCAGCTGAGATGACCTGGGGCCAGCATCCACATGGGGATATAACCCCAGCAGATTAAAAAGCTGCTCTGGGAATTCCCCAGGCCCAGCCGCAGAGCCACATGGTGCTTCAAAATCAAGGCCTAGAAGCAGCCTTGAACACAATCTGTGATGGGCATGGAGCAGGCAGGCAGCCTGTGTGTGTGCAGAATGAAGCTAGGTTGGGCTAGTGTAAAACAAAGAATTCCATAGTCTGCTCAGCATAAGGGCCACTGGCTTCCCAATACACCAGGCAGCCAGTAGAACACACATGGATACTCCCAACACACAAGTGACTGCTCCCTGTTGCCAGCCAGTGTATGCAGGGCATGGTGGTGGGAATGGCTTTCCCATTCACTGGTGCTGCTATCATAGTTAACTAGAACAAGGAATGAGGAATGAGAGCTCTGGTGGGTCAGCCAGAAAAATAGGGGTCAGTGTTACTGAATGTATGTGCGGGATGAGCCAGAACCAGGATATTACTCCAAAAACCATGAATAAGACATTAAATGTAAGCTTCTAAAGGAGTTTGACACTAAGATACAGTGGTGCTTTTGAGAAAGGTAGCATGAGAGGCCACCATAGTTTTTGGTCTGAGCAAAATTAGATGATTTGCAGTTGTCCTCTACAGCTGCTAAAGGACAGAGTTGTTAATTTATACTCATCCTTCCATTCATGTATAGAACATTTGAATGCAGAGTGCTCGAAAGTGTGCAGAATTTCACACAGATCCAGTAACCAAGGGGGTTGTTTGAATGTTTCCAAGTGTGGAAATGGATGCAGATGTGAGAGATCTTGGTGACAGCTTTCAGAGGTCACTGCCATCAACCTCTATCCAAATCTGAACCTGATCTAGAACCCAAGATGTTTGCCATAGGAGAGGTCCTTGAGGCCAGCATTCTGTGTCTCTGCTTTAGGTCAAGACTTTCCCAAAGATTCAGTGAGCTGCTTGCAAGGGCAGAGGGAGAGCCACATACACCTGGGCTTCAAGCTCTTTGGTTTTCCACAGAGGTTCCTCCTTGCAGTCTGCAACCCAACCCCTACCTCCCGGTTTCTCTTGAAGGAGATGATTTATTGTCACTCCTCTACCTCCAGTATAGATGAAGCACCCTGCATACTTTTGCACATGCTTTATTCTGCTAAAAGCAATTTTTAAAGTTTATAAATTTTGTTAAGTCTGTAGTAGTTCAATGTGGATAGCAAGGACATATGTATCTGAGCCCCATCTGTCATTTCCATCTATGATGAAGCCAAATTTGTAATTTCATTCCTAAAGTCTAATAATCACCAAATGTTCCACCAGACCCCCTTGGCCACTCCCTGAACAACAGAGACATGTAAATGCAATTTAGGGAAAAGTTTAAGGGCTTCCATGTTGCTGTTACAAGAAAAGACTATCTCATTTTTACTCACCAGAAAATGGTAGTTCATATCTATAATTCCAGCACTTGAGAAGCTGTAGTAAATTCAAGGCCATCCTGGGCTTCAGTGAGACCCTTCAAAAAAGCCAAAAAGCAATTATTCCAAAATCTGTCTCTGACATATTACATAATTTACTTTTCCCCCAAGGTCCTGAACACACACACACACACACACAACACACACACACACACATGTGCATGTGCACATGCACCCACTTGTCTGTAGACAGGTGGGCACTACTAACCCAATAATGGAATATAAAGTCAAGACATTCTTCTTGAAGATATAGGGATATTCTCATTGCCCAGGAACTGCCAAGGAAGGGTCATCTGATATAAATGACTGTGGTGGTTTGATTCAGGTGTGCCCCATAAACTTGTGTGTTCTGAATATTTGGCCCCCTACTGATGATAATTTGTGAATTAGAGCCTTGTTGGAGGAGGTATGATGTTGGGGGCAGGCTTATGGGTGTTAGAGCCAGCTTCCGCTTGCTATTGTTTGGCACACTCTCCTGATTGCTGTTGTTTACCTGAAGTTGGCCAGGAGGTGATGTAGAGTAGTCTCTGCTCATGCCACATATTTCCTTGCCACCATGGAGCTTCCCTTTGAGTCTGTAAGCCAAAATAACCCCTTTTCTCCTACAAGCTGCTTTTGGTTGGGTGCTTTGTGACAACAATAAGGCAACTGCAATAGAAAATTGGTACCAGAAGAATGGGGTTGTTGCTTGTTTAAACCTGACTATAAGGCTTTTGGCCTTTTAGAACTGATTTGTGGGAGGAATGTGGAAGGATTTTAAATATTGGCCAAAGAGATGCCTTGGAGTACTGTTAGGTACAGCTTGATAGACTATTCTGGTTTGAGTTGAAACACACAAATGAAGTAAGAACTGTAAAGTGTGAGATTTGGCTTATGAGGGGAAGAAAGCTTTGTTGGGACTGGGCTAGAAGCAGTTTGTGTGAGCAGCCTACTGTGTTCTGCCTGCCTATGTCCTGAGAACTTGTGCAGGATTTTGTTGTATAAAAATGTACAGGTGTGAGCCGAAGGATATGGCACAGAAAGAAATGAAAGTTCAGGATGGAGACAGTACCTGTTCAGCTGAAGTTATTTGAGATTTTACCATCATTGAGTTTGGGCCAGTTTATTGCAGTCAGCTTTACATTGCTAGCATAAATCACCCAACCAAGAACAGCTTTTGGGAAACATGGGTTTATTTTAGCTTATAGACTTGAGGGGAAGCTCCATGATGGTAGGGGAAAATGATGGTATGAGCAGAGGGTGGACATCACCCCATGGCCAACATAGGTGGACAATAGTAACAGGCGTGTGTGCCAAACACTTGCAAGGGAAAACTGGCTATAATACTCATAAGCGTGGCCCCACTAATACACTCCCTCCTGGATGCATTAACTCCCAAATCTGTATCAGTTGAGGACCTGGCATTCAGAACACCTAAGTTTATGGGGGACACCTGAATCAAACCAATGCATTCTGCCCCTGGCCCCCATAAACTGATAACCATGACATAAAATGCAATGCAATCATCCCTTCTTTGAAAGTCCCCATAGTTTTTATCAATCTTAATGATGTTCAAACATTCCCATAATCCAAGGTATTTTAACTGAGCCATAATACCAAAACATAAACCAAAAAACCTATAATGGTACAGAATACACATTCCCATTGCAAAGGATGACAATGGGCATAACAGAGAAATATTCAACAAATACAAGATTTAAACAGGGCAAACATCAAACTCTGGATCTCAAATTCCAACAATTCTATCTAGTGACAAGTCTCCAGTACAACAATTTTAAATAGCAAAAATCTCTGGAATTCCAATTCTGCCCTTCCAACTAGGCTACTCACTGTCCTGGAAAATTTCATCTTGGGCCAGCAGCTCTCCTTAGCAGCCATCTTGTGATCCAGCATCTCCACTGGGTCTCCACTGCAATCCACAATCCATTCTCATGACTCCATCAGGTCTCTATGCAGACATCCAGCAAACCTGATTCATATTGCCCATGGTCATTTCCAAAACACAAGTCCCATGTGGCAAATTCAATGACCCTCTCTTTTCTGCATTTCTTATACTCTATAATACCAGGTAGGGTGCCAATTTGTTAATCCAGGGGGCAATAAAGCAGACTTTCAAGAACAGGACACTCCTCCAACATTCAGTCCCCTTCAAGGAGTCTGCATTCTTTCTGTTGCTCCAGTGCAGATCAGCTGGCCCAATCTCAAAGGTTGTAATTGCTCATATAATTGCAGCTCAACAGGCAGAAATTTCAGCCCAAATATTTTGTTTCTGTGCCATATCCCTTTGTTCACACCAGTCCATTTCTATGCCAAGCAACTCTGCAAAAGTTCTCAGGACATGGGCCTAACAGCAAGCCTCTCACACAAACTGCTTCTAACCCAGTCCTGGCAAAGCTCCTTTTCATCCTCATAAAACTAACCTCACAGTCCATAGTTCTTACTGCATTCAGGTCTTTCAGCTCTGACCAGAATAGTCCATCAAGCTGTACTTACAGCACTGCAATGTGTCTCTTAGACTGAGGTTTCAAATTCTTCCACAATCAGCTCCAAAACATAAAAGCCACATAGTCAGTTGGCTAACAGCAAACCCACTCTTGGTATCAACATTACTGTTGCAGTCAGGTTCACATTGCTAGCAGAAACCACCTGACCAAGAGCAGCTTTTGGGAAAAAAAAAAAGGGCTTATTTGGCTTAGAAACTAGAGGTGAAGCTCCATGATGGCAGGGGAAAATGATGGCATGAGCAGAAAGTGGACATCATCCTCTGGCCAACACAAAGTGGACAATAGCAACATGAGAGTGTGCCAAACACTGGTAAAGGGAAACTGGCTAAAATACCTATAGGCCCGCCTACAACAATGCACAGTCTCCAAGAGGTGTCAATCCCCAAGTTTCCATCAGCTGGGGACCCAGCATTCATAACATTTAAGTTTATGAAGGACACCTGAATCAAACTACCACACAGCTGTTCTGCATGGATGTGGATGTTATTGAAAATAGGGGGCCTAAATACTGAAGAAGTGTCCTGATCTTCCCCACTGGATCAATAACTTTGGTAGCCTACCTGGTACTATGGAGTATAACAAATGCACAAAAGAGGGACCATTGGATTTGCAATGTGGTTTTGTCTTTTGGAACTGGCCTCTGAGTGATGTAAAGCTGGGTTGTTAGATTACGTGTGTGAAGGCCCAATGGAGCCATGAGGATGAATTGTGGGTTGCATATGAGAGAGAACATGTGTCGTCTGGCTTTCTTTTTGTCTTCAACTGCCTTTTGTCAGATGCTTTGTGCCAGCAATGAGAAGGTAACTGAAACAATTATCCTAGGGAATAGTTGAACTGTCCTCATTTATTGCTATTTTGTTTTCTTAAAGGTTACAGGCTTTAATTTTCTGTGTAGTTCTATATTTGGAGAAAGCTGAGCAGACTATACAGAGTGCTCACACAAACTCCACTTGCCTCCTCTACAGTCTCTGCTGTTCTTAACACCTTGTATTGGAGGCCCATCACCAGAGGTAACGGCTCAATGTCAACATTATTACTATCTAAAGCCCATAGCTGGCATTGAGATCAAGTTTATGCTGTGCATTCCATAAGTCTTGACAGATGTACAATGTCATGTAGCCACAATCATAATGTCACACAGAATACTACTCTCTCCTAAAATTTCTTTTCACAATTCCTTCCCTAACATTCCTGTTTTGGATAACAGGAGATTGAGGTGTACTTTATCCTGTTTCTCTCTGAAGAAGAGTATAAACACTGCAATGCAGGGAGGCTCTTTAGGCACCAGCTCCATCAGCCTTTGTTTGTTTGAGAAAGTATACTTAATTGTCAATTTTATTTTTTATATTTTTTCTCAATTTTTATTAACATTTTCCATGATTATAAAAAATATCCCATGGTAATACCCTCCCTCCTCCCCCCACTTTCCCTTTGAAATTCCATTCATTATATCCTCTCCCCATCTCAATCAGTCTCTCTTTTATTTTGATATCATGACCTTTTCCTCCTCTTATGATGGTCTTGTGTAGGTAGTGTCAGGCATGGTGAGGTAATAAATGGATGTGCAGGCCATTTTGTGTCTGGAGGAGCATGTTGTAAGGAGTCCTACCCTTCCTTTGGCTCTTACATTCTTTCTGCCACCTCTTCTGCATTAGACCCTGAGCCATGCAAGGTGTGATCAAGATGTTACTCAGAACTCCAGTCACTTCTCTCCAGCACAATGATACCTTCTGGGTCATCCCAAGGTCACTGCCATCTGAAAGAGAAGATTCTCTATCCAAAGTGAGAGTAGCATTAATATAAGGGTATAAATATTAAGAGAAATGCTTACTGGGCAGTTTGATAAGCATAGTATATACACTTATCAAGATATCATCAGATGTTACACCTCTAGGGCTCATGACTACCCCTGTTTTAAGTTTTCAGTATCAGGGATGTATTCCCTCCCATGGAGTGGGCCTCCAGTCCAATTGGAGGGCAGTTGGCTTCCACCATGAGAGACCTGCCACATTGCACCTGTTGGCTCATTTGGCCTGGTTGGCCAATTATAAGGCTTGCAGTGTCCACTGTTGAGTATCTTCACTGCTAGTATCTCTTTCTCCCATTGAACTGCATGTAGAATGGCTTCTTCCAGCTTTCTGTCAGCTGGTCTACATGGAGGAGGTTACCAGCTCAGTTCCAGCAGGATTTCTCAGTGGCCTTGCAGCCCAAGTATGTGGAGTCTTCAGCAATAGGGTCTTACCATTAATTCCTGGTGGGAAACCAAGGGCCTCGGCAATGGCCTTTAATGTCTTGGGGACATCAGGGACCTCCCTGGCCCACAACTCACTGGAGGTATTCCATCTCTGGCACTGAAAATTTTCTAACAACGATCTATGGCTCCTGAGTGTTCCATTGTCCCAAACTGGAGAATTCCATATGATTTATTTGCATCCACTTAGATTTTGATTAGCCCTCCCTCCACCTTTCCTTTACTCAATCTCTTTCCCTGACCTCACTTTGGGCCTTTTCACCCCCGTTAATCTATTCTTCTACTTACATATAGAATACCAACCTATTAAGTACCCTCCTCCCTTCCTTTCTCTTCCCTTTATATTTCCTTTTTAACTTAATGGTCTCTACTACTGAGTTTTTTCCTTCTCACACAGAAGCCCAATCATCTGTAGCTAGGATCCACATATGAAGGAGAACATGTGGTGCTTGGCTTTCTACTGGATGCAGAATTATAGGCTGCTGTTTTGTCTCTTTCAACCCTTAAAATATTTTAATCCACTCTTATGGTACAGTGGCGTGTCAACAGAAAAGTCTGAAGCAGTTTATTTTTAAAAATTAATTTTTATTTATTTATTCTAGAGGGAGAGAGAAAGACAGAGAGAAGGAAGAGACAGAGAGAGAGAGAGAGAGAGAGAGAGAGAGAGAGAGAGAGAGAGAGGAGAGAGAAAGGGGAAGAGAGAGAATATGGGCATGCCAGGACTTCCAGCTGCTGCAAACTCCAGATGCATGTGCCACCTTGTGGATATTGCTAACATGGGTCCTGGGGAATCAAATCTGAGTCCTTTGGCCTTGTGGGCAAGTGCCTTAACAGGTAAGCTGTCTTTCCAGCCCAAAATATCTTTTAAAAAGTTTTTATTAGATATGGACATATTTTGTATATAAACATCACATGTTGGTACCATCCTTTCTCTCCTCCCTGCCCCTTTTCTGAAGAGGCCTTCCTCCTTGGGGATTCAGGTCAACCCCATGGGGATTGTGGGACATGCTTCATGGCAGCAGCAGTCAATTAGGGGGGAGAGGCAATATCTCTGTGAAAAATATCCCAACTTGTAGCTCTAACAATCTTTCTGCCCCATCTTCCACAAAATTCCCTGAGCCATGCTGGGAGCATTTTAAGTCTATCTCAGTGATGGGTACTTAGAAGCATCTGTATCTCTGGTTTGGTAGCTGTTGAGTGTCCTCAGTATCTTTCTCCATCACCCTTGTGCTGATATCAGCTTAACTAAGAGGGCAGCAATCATGATCATTTCCCCAATTCCTCTATGGTTTCAGCTGGGGCAGAGGTAGAGTGTGCTGGGTCATTTATCTCCTCAAGTCCAGTTCCCATGTAAAAAAGAGAAGCAGATTCTCCAATGGAGAGCGAAGACAGTACCAATTAAATGGGATAACCATTATTAATTCAGAGACAAGTAAAAGGGTTTAGACGCTCTTATAGTCTAAGGTTAGTGGGAGCTTGACAATGGAAAGCAGAATCATTATCTGGATATGATTCTGATTTGTTTTCCAGTTCCAGATATAATTTCCTTTTCACTGAAAAGATCTGTTAGCCAATCCAGGAGCAGTTGGTTACCAACCATGGCTGTGTGCCACTATTATACTTCCGTGAGTATCACATCAAGTTGTTTGCTTAGACTTTGAGTTGTTTGGACAGATGTTGGCCACTTTTTCCTGGTAGCTCATGTAGCACCTTCTAATTATCTGAGGACTGGCTCTCTTCCAGATTCCAACCAGGTCTCTCCATGGTCCGTGCCAACAGCATTTGGTGTCTTCAGCAGTAGGGTCTTACCATTAACCGCTGGTGGGTATTCAAATGTTCTGACAGAAGTATGTCTTATTTGTTTTGGGAGATCTAGTAGGTCTCTGATCAACAACTCATTGTGGATGTAGACCACATCCTGGTATAGGAAATTACAGGCCAGCACCAAAGGAAATGAAAAAAGAAACAGCCAGAGAAGAAAGAGAAACAGGAGAATTTTGAGGTTAGGTATCATCTCACTCTCTCCAGAACCCTTCAATTCAGGTGTTCTCTCTAAGGTCTGCTTGAGGGTTCCACCTTTTAGTCTGATTTCCAGGCTATAGGATTCTATGGTACCAGTTCAATTTGGGTTCAGATTTTGTAACTCCCTTCTCATCCTTTCCCTTCCCCCAAGTCCTATCCTCCCTATTGTCCAAGCCTCAAGAAGCTATTCAGTTATGTCAGCTACTTGGGCTGATCCAGGTTAGGAACCGCAAGTGAGTGAGATCTTGTGATGATTGTCTTTCTGTGATTGTGTGAGTTCCTTTAGAATGATCTCTTCCAAGTTCAACCATTTTTCTATGAATTTCAATGTGATTTTTCCTTACTGCTGAGTAGAATTCCATTGTGTAGATATACCACACCTTGGTTATCCATTATCCAATGATGGGCACCTGGGTTGATTCTAGTTTTTAGCTATTACGAATTGAGCATTTATAAACTTTGGTGAACAAACATCTCTGAACTGAGATGTGGAGCTTTTAGGGTAAATGCTCAGCAAGGGAATAACAGGGTCTTCTGGTAACTCTATGTTTATCCTTTTCAGAAGTCTCCCAATTAATTTCCACATGGTTGTACCAGCTTACATTTACACCAACAGTGAATGAGGGTTCCTACTTCTCCACAGGCTCACCAGCATTTGTTTTCATTTGATTTTTTTAAAAATTTTTTAAAAATTTATTTATTTGAGAGCGACAGACATAGAGAGAAAGACAGATAGAGGGAGAGAGAGAGAATGGGCGTGCCAGGGCTTCCAGCCTCTGCAAACGCTCCAGATGCATGTGCCCCCTCATGCATCTGGCTAACGTGGGACCTGGGGAACCGAGCCTCGAACCAGGGTCCTTAGGCTTCACAGGCAAGTGCTTAACCGCTAAGCCATCTCTCCAGCCCTCATTTGATTTTTTAACATTTGTTATCCTTACTAGGGTAAGGTAGAATCTCAAAGATGTTTTAATTTGCATTTTCTCAATGATTAGGGATGTTGACATTTTCTCAAGTGTGTGTTAGCCATTTGTAATTTTTCCTCTGAGAACCTCCTATTTAGTTCTCTGTCCTACTTTTGGAGTGGGTTGTCTGATTTTTTTTTTTATTGTTTAGTTTTTAAATTCTTTGTAGATTCTAGATATTAGGCTTTTATCGGTAGTATAGCTTTTCTCCCATTTAGTGGATAATCTAATGATTCTGCTTGTGGTATGTTTGTCTGTGCAAAAGCTTTTTAGCTTCATGAAATCCCATTGGTTGAGTGTTTCTTTAATATCCTTGGCTACTGTTCAAGAAGTCTTTTCCCAGTCCTATATTGTGCAGAGTGCTCCCTATTTTTTCTTCCAGTAGTTAAAGAGTTTCAGGGCTTATATTGAGGTCTTTTATCCATCTGGAGTTGATGTTTTTGCATAGTGAAATGAGTGGGTCTAATTTCATTGTTCTACATATGGTCATCCAATTTGTCTAACACCATTTGTTAAAGATGTTGTCTTTTCTCCAGTCTACATTATTGACAACTTTGTCAAAGACTAAGCAGCTGTAGTTGCTTACCCTGAATTCTGGGTCTTCAATTATGTTCCATTGGTCTATGTTTCTGTTTATAGTCCAGTACTAAGAAGTTTTCATCACTATGGCTTTGTAGTACAGCTTTAGATCAGGTATGGTGATACCACCAGAGGTGTTTCTTTTGCTGAGGATATCCAAAGCCTTCTGCCATTCCATATGAATTTTGAGATCATTTTTTCAATCTCTGTGAAGAATGATGTTGGTATTTTTATTGGTATTGCATTAAATCTCTATATTGCTTTTGGTAGAATTGCTATGTTCACAATATTAATTCTACCTATCCAGGAACATGGGAGGTTCTTCCATCTTCTCAAGTCTTCCTCTATTTCTTTCTTGAGTGTTTTATGTTTTCATTATATAGTTCCCTCACATTCTTTGTTAGTGTTATTCCAAGGTATTTAATTTTTTTGTGGCTATTGAAAATGGGACAGTCTCAGATTTCCAGCCAAGATGGCGACCACCTACCTGCACCACACATCCCCAGGAAACAAAGGCAAGACATTAAGGGTTCACTGGGTCTTTTAGGGGAAAACAATCTCCAATAGATTGCCAGTCAGAGGGCACAGAGGGGACAAAGCTGGGAATCACTGATTCCCCCACAGGCACGTAGCCCACCCCTCCCCCCAAGCAGCCGCCGTTACCACTGACAGCTTCAGGAAACTCCTGCACTTACTGTAGGAAAAAGATCACAGGCCATCATAGTTCCACTTGCCTCACTGCACAGGGGCAATCACCCTGCTACCCCTGCCCATGAGTGACCTTGGCCAGGAATGCCTGCTGGCCCATTTGAGCTCAGGCTCCATTGATCAATTTGCCTGCCAAATGGCACCACCACTCAGGTTCTCACTTGTGGAAGTTTAGCCTACTCTGCCCACTTGACCACTTAGTTCTCCGGCCACTGCACATCCTCGTGCAAGCCCAGGTCCATTGCAACTTTTCAAGTGAGCTCAGACTGTGTCTGTCACTTGCGCTAGCTTAGGTGCCTTCTACTCCCTGTCTGCCACGCCAGCAGACCACCATTGTCCTGTTGCTGGGGAGCACAGACTGCTTCCAGGTCCCAGTGTTCCCCCATGCCAGAATTAGGGATGCTTCAGTGCTTGGTGCCTCAGTGTGCCTCCTAGTATGAGCGCAGGCAGCTTTGGCACATTACCACGTGAGAGCTCAGGCAACTTTGGTGCCCTGGCCAGGCAGGAGCTCAGGTGGCTTTGGCAAGTGAGAGCCAAAGCCCAGGCTTCTTGGAAACTGCCTCAGGCTGCTTCAGATTCCCACTGTGCTTGAGCCCAGGCTGATCCACTCACCTATATGCCCATACACTGTGATGGCCAGACCACAGTGCAAAGGAAATAACATGAAAAATCAAATGCAAGAAAATCCAGTTAGATCACCCAGTCCTACAATGAACATCTCTAATCAAAACATAGAAGAGTCATTAGGATCAGAGCACCAAAATGAAGCTATGAGCAATGCAACCCTGACCAAGCTACTGGCAGAACTTGCAGAAAAGCAACAAAGGACCAATAATAGTGTGGATGCTGCCATCACTAGACTAGACCTAATAGATAAGAAAATGGAAGGAGTTAAAAGACAGTTAAGAGATATGAGGGAGAGTGAAAAAAAAGAGGACCTCAAAAGTCAGCTGGCAATGCTAAATGAAGACATAAAGAAATGCAAGGATGAATTCCAAGAAGCATCAAGAAAATCAGAAAATTATGTGAAAATGGAGCTTGACTGAGGGATGGAAATTATACATAGAAAAGTAGTAGAAAAAGCTGACTACAGAATTACCAACAGACTCAGTTATTCCCTTACTGGGCCCTACCCTAATACCTTTAAACCACAGTCCAGAGAGATTTACTCAAACAGGTTTATAGCGGCTCAATTCGTAATAGCTAAGAGCTGGAATCAACCCAGATGTCCATCACTAGAAGAATGGATAACTAAGATGTGGTATATCTACACAATGGAATTCTATACAGCAGTAAGAAAAAATGACACAATGAAATTTGAGGAAAAATGGTTGAACCTGGAACAGATCATTCTCAGTGAACTTACCCAATCACAGAAAAAAAAAAAAATTGCCACATAGTCTCACTCATGTACAGCACCTAACCTGAATCTATCCAAGATGCCTTACATACCCAACAAGCATCTCATGGACTATACAATAGAATGGGTGGGGAGGGAGGGAAGGGCAGTGGAGATGGTGGGAAACACAAATCTAGCCCCAAATGGCAATGGTACCATAAAATTCTACATCCTAAAAGGCAAACCAGGTGGCTGAACCTTCACCAGGCACTTAGAGGGAACACCTGAGCCACAAGACACTGGAGAGGGTATGATGAAGACTGAACTTAATCTTCTATAGCCCCCCCCCTCTTATCTCAAACTCTTTTATATTAGTTATCTTTTTCTTCCTTTTCTTAGTGGGCACTTACCTGCAACTCCCAGTACCAGCATGTGGCTAATATCCACAATGAGATTTTGATCAGAGAGACCTACAAGGTTTCCTAAGAGAAAGATTTCTGTCAGAGTACTTGATGACCCACCAAATGTTAGTGGTAAAACCATACTGCTAAAGACACCTTATGTGGTTGACATGTAAAATGGAATTGCATGGCTGGAAGAGAGTCAGTCCCCAGACAGTCAGTGTGTCTAGTGCCAGAAGGTGGTACATGGGCGACTGGGGGCAAATAACCGATAATCTGTCCAAGAAACTCATGGTCTAACCTATTTAGCAGCAAATAATCTGTTGTGATGCTCACACAAGTGCAATAGTGGCACACAGCCATGGTGGGAAACCAACTGCTCTCAATTAGGCTTAATGATCCCCTCAGTGGTATGGGACCCATAGCTGGGTCTGGGAAACAAGTCAGTACCATATCCAAACATAAGCCCACTCTCCATTATCAAGCTACCATCATTCTTGGGCTACAGGAGTGCCTACACCTATTAAATTCTCTATAAAAAAGTAAGGGTTATCCCATTTGTCTGGTGCTAGCTTACTGTCTGTTGGAGAATCTGCTTCTCTTTTTCAGATAGATGTAGATCCTAAGGAGAGAGCCATCCATCATACCTCAAAAGGGCCCTGGCTGAAACTAAGAACAATTGACGAAACAAGCAAGGGTGCTGTTTTCTTGGTGAGCTGGGTACCAGCACAAGGGTGAAGGAGATCAACAGTCAAAAATCAACTCCTACCAAATCAGAGACCCAGAGACCCAGAGGCCCCCAACACCTCATCACTGAAGCAGACCAAAAATGAACCCAACATGGCTCAGGGAAATTTTGCAGAAGAGGGGATGGAAAGAATGTCAGAGCCACATGTTGGGTCATGATATGCAGACATTTATCCTAACCATAACTGTGGGCTAACTCCAGAATGCATGACCCATATACCTCAACAAGGAGGGGCCAAGCAGAGGGGGTAGATAATGTATGAGTCTAGTAATGGTACAAATTGACTGTATTTGCTGAGTACAAAACTAATTAATAAAAAAAAAAAGGAAAATGGGACACTCTCACTGATTTCTTCCTCTGTATATTTGTCCTTTGCATATAGAAAAGCTACTGATTTTTGTATCTTTCCAATTTTCTGAAGGGACTTTCATCACCATTATAAATTTTTGGATGGAGACTTTTGGGTCACTTATATATAGGATCATGTCATCTGCAAATAGGGCTGACTTAACTTCTTCCTTTCCAGTTTGAATTCCTTTTATTTTCCCCCCTGTCTTATTGCTTTAGTTAGAACTTCTAGTACTATGTTGAAGAGCAGTGGTAAGAGTGGGGCCCCCTGTATTTTCCAGATTTCAGTGGGAACTCCTTGAGCTTTCCCAATTAAGAATTATTTGGACTTGGGATGGAGAGTGGTTAAGGCACTTTCCCACAAAGCCAAGCAAACTGGGTTCAATTCTCCAAGACCCACATAAGCCAGATGCACAAGGGGGTGCACATATCTGGAGTTTGTTTCCAGTGGCTAGAAGCCTGGCACACAATTTCTCTCTGTCTCTCTCTCTCTTTCTTTCTGCTTATTTCTCTCTCTCTCTTAAATAAATAAATATATTAAAAAAGAATTATTTGAGCTTTAGGAGCTTTAAATACAGCCTTTATTATGTTGACCTATAAACCCTCCATATCTATTCTTTCCATGAGGTGGTGCTTAGGCTAGTACTTCTAATACTATGTTGAATAGCAGTGGTTAGAGTGGGCATCACTGTCTTGTTCCAGATCTCAGTGGGAACTCTGTGAGTTCTTGCCCAATAAGTATTATTTGGGCTGGAGATTCAGATATAGCCTTTATTGTGTGGAGATATAAACCTTCCATGCCTATTCTTCCTAGTGTTTTGATCATGAAGTGGTGTTATATTTTGTCAAGGGCCTACTCTGCATCAGTTGAGATGATCATGTGATTCTTATGGTTCAGTTTATTTAAGTGGTATATTACATCGACCAATCTACATATGTTAAACTATCCATGCATCCCTGGGATATAGCCTACTTGATCAAGGTGATAATGCTTTTGATGTGTTGTTGAATTCAGTTTGCAGGAATTTGTTCAAGACCTTTGTATCTAAGTTCACTGGGGATATAGGCCTATAGTTTTCTTTCCTTTTTGCATCTCTGTCTGGTTTTGGTATTAGGGTAATGCTAGTTTCATAAAAGGAGCCAGGGAGTATTCTTTGGTCTCTGATTATGTGGAACAATTTGAGAAAAAATGGTTTCATTTCTTCAATGGTGGTTTGATAGAATTTAGATGAGAAGCCATCTAGTCCTGGTCTTTTCTTTTGGGGGATGTTCTTGATTACCTTTTTAATCCCCATGGATGTGATAGGTTTGTTTAGGAGATTAATCTGCTCTGAATTTAGTCTTGGTAGGTGGTATATGTCTAGGAATTCATCCATTTTTTTCCCGGATTATTTAGTTTTATGGAGTAGAGGTTTTGGAAGTATGCCCTGATGATTCTTCCAATTTCATTGATGTCTGTAGTGCTCGCTCCTTTTTCATTTATGATTGTGTTGATTTTAGACTTCTATCCTTTTTTTTGCTTTTTGCTTGATCACTTTGGCCAGGGGTTTGTCAATCTTGTTTATTTTTTCAAAGAACCAGCTCTTTATTTCATTGACTTTTTTTAAAGAATAAAACCATTTTTATTTCATATATAAATAAAATACATGAATCTGAGTTTTTCAAATTGTTTTCTGCTGGGCGTGGTGGGGCACACCTTTAATCCCACCACTTGGGAGGTAGAGGTAGGAGGATTGCCATGAGTTCCAGGCCACCCTGAGACTCCATAGTGAATTCTAGGTCATCCTGGGCTAGGGTGAGACCCTATCTCATAAACCAAACAAACAAACAAATAAAAATTCTTTTCTTAGTTTCCAATTCATTGATTTCTGCTATAAGGTTGATTATTTCTTTCCATTTGAAGCTCTTTGGGTTGGATACTTCTTGTTGTTCAGTGCCTTTAGGTGGACAGTTAGGTTATTGATTTGTGATCTCTTTGTCTTTGTAATGAAGGCATTTAGGTCTATGAATTTTCCCCTTATGATTGCCTTCATTGAGCCCCGTAAGTTTTGGTAGGTTGTGTTTTCATTATTGCTCATTATTGTTATGATATATCTTGGAGAGTTTCTTCTTTGGTCCTCAGTGTTTAGTGTTCTGTGGGCTTCAAGAATATGGATGGGCCTGTCTTTTGAGAGATTCAGAAAATTTTCTTCATTAATTTTGTTCAATATGGTCTCTCTGCCTCTGGCCTGGATTTCCTCTCCCTCTAGTACCCCCATGATCCAGACTTTTGGTCATTTTAGGGTATCCCTCAGTTGCCTCATATTCTTTTCACTTGATATTTTGAACTTAGCAAAGTTTCTGGCCTCCTGATCAAATTCTTCTGTCTTATCTCCCAGGTCAGATGTTCTGTCATCAACATGAGTAACTCTGTTGGTGAGTGGTTCTAGAGAGGTTTTTGTAATTCCTATTTGATTTTTGTTTTCTGTTGCGTTATTTTGCATTGTGTCTATATCTCTTTGTTTGAGGTAAAATTTCAATTTGAGTTCTGATTCTTTTAATGCTTCCTGGAATTCATTCTTGCATTTTATCAAGTCTTTTCTGAGCTTAATCAACTGGTTGTTGATATCTTCCATTTCTTGATTCACCTTCAAACCTCTTTGGAGGGTTCTGATGTTTTCTTCAATCAAGTTCAACCTACTGTCAAAAGCTGAATGGTCTAGGAGATGATAGTGTTCAATTTCATTGTTATCATTGTTGGTGCTTTGATGGTTTGCTTCCAGTTCAGCGATTTTTTTAAATTTTTTTTTTTTTTTTTTTTTTTTTGGTTTTACAAGGTAGGGTCTCACTCTAGCTCAGGCTGACATGGAATTCACTAAGTAGTCTCAGATTGGCTTCAAACTCACAGTGATTCTCTTACCTCTGCCTCCCAAGTGCCTAAATTAAAGGCGTACACCACCATGGCCTGGTCAGTTCAGTGATTTTTTGGCCCATTCTCTGTCTCACTCAAGTAAACAGGGATGTTGGTACCCAGTGGCCAATCAGGATACCTGAGCAAAAGGTCAGATTCCACAGCTCACATAGGGACCAAACCTCCCTAAGCAAGGCACAATGGGACCTACCAGGACCAGGGGACTGGAAGGCGCCAGGAAATAAGGATCTGGCCTACCTACTTGGTGCTGTGCCCTCCAGCACAGAGATTGGCTCTGGGAACCCAGAATTGGGGAGGTGGGAGGAGCTGGGAAAGTCTGGTCTACTTACTCCAGAAAGCCACTCCTACCTGCACACTGTCCACACAGAGAACCCACACCAGTCCAAAATATCTTTTTTTTTTTTTTTTTGCAGTTTTTTGATGTATGGTCTCTCTCTAGCCCAGGCTAACCTGGAATTCACTATGTAGTCTCAGGGCGACCTTGAACTCCTGGCAATCCTCCTACCTCTGTCTCTTGAGTGGTGGAATTAAAGGCATATGCCAACATATCCAGCCTGAAGCAGTGCTGATCCTTGCTTTTTTGTAGGTTTAGGACCATCTCTGGATACTTTCAAATTTTTCTTTTTTTTTGGTTGTCTGAATATTAGTGACTTAGTATAGATATTTTTTGACATGTATTATCCCATCCTTTGTGTTCTCTGAGTTTCTGAAACTAGTTTGGAAGGTAGGAAAGTGTCCTGAAGTCAGAAGCCCTTCTCCAGCACATGCACTATGCTGAGGAGCACCTCTTCATCTCCATCTTTGTCCAGAGATTCCCAGCATTTGCTCTTATTCTTTCTGCTACTGTTGGGGAAGGGGGATGTGCAGGCTGAGAGACAGAGAGAGCATGATGAGACCTCCACCCAGTGTTTCTGGCATCTTATTGTCACCAGAGAATGAATTCAGAGACCAGGCGTAGTAAGAGAAGAAATTTTATTGCAAGATGGAAGTAGACACTAAAGAAGGACTGTGGTCATTCCAAGGAGAGAGCTGTGCCATGTGGATTTGAGGAAGTGTTTGATGGGCAAACTTTGATGGAAGGGAGGCTTTTGTTCATGAGTTAAGGTGAATTCTAGGAATGGGACAGGATTTGTTAGAAATTAAATTTACTCCACTTTTCTGTCCTTTCATGGTGGTTTCCTATGTGTCATGGTGTCAGATGCATGATGGGAACAGCCAGTTTTGCCAGGTTGATGCCATGGGCGTGCCACTGCAGTGAAGCCAAGTACTATTAGCACTTGTCTCAGCTGGGAGAGGACAGGAAAAGGACAATTAGCACTCATCTCAGTTGGCCATGCGGGCCCCGGTTGGTTTGGAGCAGTCACACAATGTCCTGCTGCCACACTGCTGTGCACTTGCTTCAGCCTCAAGCTGCCCTGTGGGTTGTCTCCATCTCCCTGTGCCTGCCTTGCCAGCCTTGCTGTCCCACATTTTCCACGTGGTTGCTTGCATTTTCCATCTGTTCTTGCATGTTGTTTGCTTTTCTTATTTTATTTTATCTTTATTTATTTATTTGAGAAAGAGAGAGAGAGGGAGGGAGAGAATGGACACACCAGGGCCTTCAGCCACTGCAAATGAACTCCAGATGCATGCGCCATGTTCTGCATCTGGGTTATGTGGGTCCTAGGGAATCAAACCATGGTCCTTATGCTTTGTAGGCAAATGCCTTAACTACTAAGCAATTCTTCCAGCCCTGTTGTTCAATTTTCCAACTAGAACCCTTAGAGGATTTATCACAGTTAAATCCCTAGTCTAATAATTCTAAAATTTGTGTCACATATGCAACATTTTTACACACTAACAACAAAGATTCTATAAAAG
This sequence comes from Jaculus jaculus, assembly GCF_020740685.1. Classification (NCBI taxonomy): domain Eukaryota; kingdom Metazoa; phylum Chordata; class Mammalia; order Rodentia; family Dipodidae; genus Jaculus; species Jaculus jaculus. Next base: position 56,128,698 of record NC_059103.1, read on the forward strand.
GAATTTAAAATACAAGCCCATTTACAGTAGTGAGAAAAAAAAATAAGACAGAAGTCAATCTAGCTAAGGAACTTTTATAATGAAAACTATACAACATTGGTAAAAGAAACAAATGAAGAGACACCCTGTGTTTATGGATTAGAAGTGAAAGAATTGATATTGTAAGATATTGCAATAATTTCTATACTACCCAAAACAAGATACAGGTTCAAGAAACTCTAACAAAATCCTTTGTTATTCTTCATAGAAATAGAAAAAAATATCTAAAATTGGTGTACAACCACAAAAGATCCTGAATAGCCAGTGTAGTGAAGACAGGATACCCAGAGGGACCTGACAATGATGTTGGCTTTGACCCTGCATACAGCATCCCTGATCCACTCTGAAGTACACCTTCTCTCACACTTCTTGTTGAGAGGTATACATGACATACTGGATTAATGTAATGATGATGATTAGGTCCATATTGTGAGGATGCTGGTGATTGTGACCCTGTAATGCACCTGTAATCTGCTTGGTTCACTATGTGGGGCTGTATATCTCAGAGACCAAAATTTCCTTCATGTCATATACCTTCTCCATTTTCTCTTTTGATTTCTACACTTTCTTAAACACATCTGGAGTCTGTTCATTCTGATGAAGCCCTGTTGTCTCAGAGCCCACTGATAGAGTAATGCATGCAGAACTTAGGGCTCAGAGAGGGTGTTTATAGTCCTGTGACTAAGCCCCCATCGCCTTGTCAGCCTGTGTCCTTGAAATCTGCCTTTTATATTGTCCCTAGCTTCCCCCTCTTTAGGGCATCCAGAAAGGTGGGTGGGGCAGCTGGGTTTCTCTTTCCCTAGGAGTAATTTCCCCTGAGATGAAAGCCAGCCATAAGCACAGAAACTGCGACTCCAGCCCTCTTTCTCTCTCTCTGCTTTTTGTGCTCTTTACCAAAGAACCTGGCCAGGCCTTTGGCTAGACCCAGAGGACTTCTGACTCCTAAGTCCAGCATGTTTAGTCATGGTCTCTAGCAATTATCCCACTGTCATGGGCATTTTCCTATCTCACTATCATTGGTGGCTTCTGTCCCTTTGTGCTATGGCCTCCTGTCCCTACCTGTCCATCTCCCTAGTTTCCAGCATGACAGTACACCTATGACCTCAGTTCCCTGAAGGGCCCATGGAGCTTCTATTTTCAGTCTGTTCAGCTTCTTGTATGTTAAAACTGTCAAAGGTCTTGCTGGATCAGAAGCCAGAACATCATTTCTTCATTGCAGCCTATCTCCCTGAGTGCAAGCTTTTGGTCACACCAGTATAGACCTGCCCGATTCTTTTGAAAGAGATATTGTAAATGGTTTGATCATTGTGGATTATTTTCTTTGCAGTAAGTGATCAAGTAGCAGTTTTTATTATCTAAACATTTTTATGTTCTTAAAGATCTGAGCCATCTTCAGGCATCTCTACTGAGTTTGGATTATTTTTTATCCTGAAACATTTGTCAATCTTAATCTTGCCCTAAGCATATGGAAGTGTTTTTAAATACATCCATCCAATTTATGAGTCTGAAAATAATAAATGCCGTGGGAGGCTGGGTGGACATGTTCTGAGCCATTCTTCCCACGCCTTTGGAGTCAGAGTCCTTCCAAAGCATTCTGTGATGACACAGAAATGTGCACCTTCTAAGAAAAAGAGAATTTGTCTTTTGTTGTGTAAAAACTAGGTGTTTGTTAAAAAAAAACTGCTTAAGGGGCTTAGGGATGTAACTTAGAGGTGGAGTGCAAAAACAAAAGCATAACCTGTGTGTACTGGTTAAATCACAAAGATGAGTACAGTGATTCAACATAAAGATTGCAAGCATGTCTTATGTGCCAGGACTGTGCGTGTGAACTGGCCAGGCCCAGGAACACACAGCCTCCTAGACACTTGGTAATAGAAGGTTCTGATTTTCCAACGTAGCCTTGTGGATTATGTCCACTCTGGGGAGAAGATCCTCCATGTTGGTAAAAACGGAGTCATTCCAGGACTATAAGCAAAGAGGCAGGAAGCTGAGCAGTGACACCATGACTAGAAAGACCATGGAGCCCTTTTGCTCTTTGCACTGTTCAGATGCTCTCCAGGGAGCTGAGGTACCTGAGGGATCATGACCACTCTCTTTTTGTAGCACCCAATTTCCTTTAGTGCATCCAGAGAAAGAAAGGCAGAGATGGCAGGCCTAGAGGGCACACTGGCAAAGCCTGTGCCAGCAAGGGTGTTAGCAGCAAAGCTCACCACTGTAATCACATGTACTTCCACAGAACTAGGCACAGTGGAGCAGACACTGATGAATCTCAAGAAATAACTCATTACCAATTTGGGTTGGCAGTGTTATCTGACACGTCACTGGGCCCACCTGGAGTGCAATAAGCAGGTGCACCTGTCCTGGCCCAAGTGCTCAATGAGTTCCCTTAGCAGCGATGCTGACTCATGTTGGCAAGCCATTCAGGAGGCTGATGAGCACCCAGGCCTCCCTGTCTTCCTTGAATCTCCACTTGACTCTTTCCAAACTTGGTTTTACTAACTTGTTTCTTCTCCTTATATATGAATATTAATAGATCCCAGAAAACCTTCAGGAAATTGAAAAGTTTAAAAATAAAGAGGCAATTTCAGTCTTTAAATGTCTTAAAAACTATGCTTACATTCAAGCATTTAGCTTGTAGAACGGATATAGCAGAATCTCTCTAGTCACACAATTCTTCCCAAATTCAAAACATAACTACTGTGCAGTTTTTTTTCCTAAATTTCCCTTTGCTATTTTTTTCCAGCTGGTTCCTCAGTGATATCACAGCTATTAGGGGACAATCAGCATGCGGTGGCTCTGTGAATGGTACTCAGACAGACACATCTGCTGCTCTGATTCTGTACAGCTCCTTGGGCTCCATCCTGGCTCTGAAGCTTGGTCACAGGGTTCTAAATAGGAGCTGAACCAACTGGGACTTCCTGCGTCAAGTGACTTTGTTTGGAGTTGTTTTGCTTCTGCGACGCCCCCTTAATCAAGTAATGCTGTGGATATTTTGAGTATGTGGGCATGTGGCTGTGAATAGATGCAAAATCTTCCAGCTTTCAAAGATTCTCATGTTTCTTTGTGAATGTCTGCATGACAGTCACCCAGCACATTTGAAAGAAATCATTTGGCTTATGAAGGCACAGAAAGGAGGTGCTTGGAATAGAAGGTATCCACCAGCCTCCCTCATGATGAGAAATCTCATGTAGCACAGCAGCCCATAGACCCAGTCTTTATTCTGAGTGAAATTCTAAGTCATTATAATATGCTAACTATAACTTCTTGTTTCAAGTATTTCTTTATCCTTTTTTTTTTTTTTTGGTTGTTTGATACAGGGCAAGTTTGGAATGTATAGTGAAGACCTCTTGCCTCAGTCTCCCAAGTGCTAGGATTATAGGCATGTGTTACCATCTCTGAGTAAAATATACTATCTAGATGAAAGTTGTACAATTTCTGAGTCCCTCTTTTGTGTAGATGGGGACAAAAATCTTCCTACCCTCATGATTTCTGCATTCTCTGTACTCCTCTTGAGTCCAAGCTGCCTGCCTGTTTTCCACCTATTTTCCAGAAAGAAAGTTCTCCCCTTCCACTCAACTGATGTGTAATAAAACTACTAAATTGACAATCCTCTCCTACACAAACAAAAGAAATCACACACACACACACACACACACACACACACACACACACACACACGATAATGGCTTCATTGTCAATTAACTCTGAAAACAAATGCTTTTTGGAGAAGATCAACATCACCTGAGTGGAGTCCACCAGGTGTCATTTTGCAAACATTCATTACTGAAACAGAGAAAGATCAACCTGTATTCAAGATCTCTGTTTGCCAGCAGCACGTGTAGCCTACAGGATGCAGACGAACCACAGACATGTCCTGCATGCACTCTTCTGCATCCAGAATGGTAAGACAGATCTCTCTTCTTCCAGTCCTCAGCTGAATAGTCCATCCTTCACTTTCTGTCAATGTTTTGCAATCTGCTGTGCACATATAAGTAAATGAGACCTCCGTCTGTTAGTTGTTGACAGTTAGAACATGTGGAAATAACCAGATCACTGGACCAACATTGGATTTTGGGTAGTTTGACTGAAACAACAGGATATCTCTGCCCCTTGAGGAGGCATGGAAGCAGGGAGCCTTCAAAGGCCTGCAAGTCCACTTCAGGAGCTGTCATGAGAAAGGCATCTCTGTGAAGGTATACTACTCTGGGGTCCTTTTCCCTTGTCCTTCAAAGGAGTGGAACCCCACTCCAACCACAGCATCTGTCTCTTGTTTCCCTCTAGTCTTTTGCTCTTTCCAGGCAGTCTGAGCACTTCCCCGAGACCTGCTGCAGTCCTGCTGTGCAGTGTATCTATTTCCCCTGGCTTTAACATAATCCTTGTCGCCTTGAGCCTGAGCAACTGTGATCACCAATATGAGCCCCTCATGAGATCAGGGCTCTTACCATTATAGAGGGGAGGGTCATGAGCCTCAGGGGCTCACAAACATTCAGGAGATGTTTGTGAGGTGTTTCTCCTGCAGGTTATCTATGAGGAAGAATGTGGATTGGGGTGAAACTCTTGTGTACTTCCCATCTTCAGTTGCCCAGGACAACTTCCAAGTGCTAAAGCTGCCTTTGAGTCACCCTGCTCCTCTATGTAGCCCCTGTAAATTCATTGGTTCACCAGGCTGGACTTGTGTGACATCCTTTATTTTGTCTCTCAGTACTGTGTCTGCAATAACTAAGTTTTCTCTTCTCTCCCCCAGAAGTCACAAATCACCTGTGTGCTTGCCAAGAAGTGGCCTTTCCAATCCTTGCACAGCTTCACTGGGGCAATGGCCACTGTAGGGCTCTGGTGATGCTACTTCAGATCCAGTGGATTCGCTGAGATTTCTCCCAGCTCCCCTAAAAAGGAACCTGTTTTTTGGCTGTTTTGAGTACAACTTTTTTCCTGAAGAGTCCTAGAGAGTAGAAGAGTCTCCCATGGGTTCCTTTTCCATGCTCCGACTCTCAATGGGAAGCAAAAAATGCTGGCTTTTAGTAGACAGATCAGAAGGGCTGCCTTCTGCTTTATGTTCATTCAGAAGCATGTGTTTTCTGTGCTCTGGTGCATTGCCCTGGGATTTGACTGTTTTTAACACTTCAGCTTCATTTAAGCTATATACTCAAGAGCTGAGCTGGTTCTCTGATTCTGAATGTACTCTATAACAGCAGCTGTACAGAGTTGGTTTGGTTTGTTGGTACATGTACTATAGGTATAGGCAACAAAAATACCCCAGGCCTTGTAAAGACTTCATTTTTTTATGCAAGATAGGTCATCTGGATCTAATGTGTAGCTCATGAGGAAACAACAGTGGATTGGGATGGGCATAGGGAGACTCTGGAGAGGGAGCACCAAGGGCCTGGGAGTGAAAGACACAGGAAGGGTCAGCATGGAACTTAAGGTGTCACCTCTTTTCTGCACAGCATATTGCATTAAACTAAAGACAAAGGGGTTGAGATAGGATCAGTATACTCTGGGTGCTTGTGAGGATGTGGAGTCACTAGGAGAGAAGTCAGTGAGGACAGTCCCCACAGGGACTCAGGTGGAAGGTCCTTTTGAATCTTAAGAAAGTGGTGTACTTTGTGGCGGCGACACAGAGAATGGTGTGTGTGGTATTCGCTGGCAGAAACGTAAAGGAGGCACTGAGAGGCAGACAGGCCCAGGCCCAAGGATAAAGGTCTTGGTGCTGCTGTGTGCATAGTCTGCTAGAAGATCTTGGTATGGACCTAGCTCAGGGATATAGCATAGAGAACAGAGATCAATCTCCAGGAAGATATCTCTGTTGCAATGAGTGCACTGGGGCAGAGGCAAGCTGGAATGGCATGATAGGAACAATGTGGATAAGAAAAGCTATTCACCTCATGGATAGGACACAAAAAGGGCCCTATAATGTCTTTCCAGGAAATGTTCCCAATGACCTAGGATTCCCACCATGCCTCTTAAGAGCTCTACCAACTCCCTGCAGTTTGAAGACGAGTAAGATCCAAACCACAGCAAAAGCTCAGTGGACCAAGGAACCACAAGTGGGGACTAAAGCTTCTGTGAATATGAGCAGAGCTGTGTGTGTGTGGCAGATACTTATGTGCTGTGAATTGATGGGGACAACTGCAGGTAAAGTGGCACTCACCACAGTCATGGGGCTTAGGATGTCTACATGGTCTCCACTGGGTCACTAAAAGCTGCAGCAGCCTTTAGGACAGCTGTTGTGTTTCTCCTATCCCTAGAATCCAGCAAGGAGACCCTGGAACCCAATAACCATACTGGGTGTGGACAGCATTGTTGTGCAGCACTGAGGATGCTGATCCTGGTGTCTGAGCTCACTTGCAGCAGTGGACCACAGCCAGAGGACAGGAAGTAAGGGGGTATTTTTACAACAGAGAGTTGGAGCGCGGGGGGGGGGGGGGCATCTGCCTGAGGCCAGGAGAGTGTTTAATGGCAGAACTGGGTCCATGGCCAAAGTCCACATCATGGTAAGTGTATTATCTTTTTATCGCTCTGCCCTGCATTCTCAAGAGGAATCAAGTTTAATTCCTACCTCTTAGGGCCATGAGTACTCTACCACAAACCAGAAAAAAGGGGACTGTTTAGGCACAACAATGTATTTCTTTTAATGAAATACATATGAGCTTGGGGGCCTTCTGGTCACAGACGCTGCAAAGGTGTTGAGTAACAGTGGAGAGGATGTGTCTACAGCACACTCTTTTGACCTGTGAGTTTGGGGTGTACCTGATTGGGATGGGGTGCAGTAATAACTTGGCTTAACACTCTGGAGTGAACTGGTTTGAGTCATGCTGGAGGAGATCAGTTTACTTATGAACTTGTTCAAGGGGTAGGAGGAGGGCAGACGTCAAGGTAAGCAGACATCTAGTTAAGGCTGCCAACATACCAAGGATGGGAATCCTACAAGAACAATGTCCCTCTGTCCCTTCAACAGGGAAAACAGCATAGGGGAGGGCCTTCCTTTGCTTCAGCTCTCCGAAGTCATGTGGGCATGTACTAAGGACATTGCAGAAATTAGAGAAAGCAGGTGCACAAAACTGGGAGGAAATGATTTAACTTGTCCAAAGTGATGGGGAGGGGAGGCATTACCAGCTTTGTGTGGTGCCATAGATCTCTGATCCTCAGCGGCATGGCTGAGTCACAGACTTGGTATAAGCAGGCATTTCTGAGTATACACTATGTGATGGTAGGTTTTAAAAACCTGATTCTTATCCACGCATGGTGGCATATGCCTTTAATCCCAGCACTCAGGAGGCAGAGGTAGGAGGATCACTATGAGTTCGAGGCCACCCTGAGACAACATAGTGAATTCCAGGTCAGCCTGGGCTAGAGTGAGACCCTACTTTGAAAAATCAAAAAAAAAAAGAAAGCAAAAAAACCAACTTGATTCTTTGGTTATATGTGAGAAGCACCTCAGTCTAGCTGCAGATTTGCAGGGCCTCATTCCTTTGTCTCCTTCAAAGGTGTCCTCACTGCTCTACAGTGCTTCCAATTCTCAGGGTTGAGTTCATTGTCCCCGTATAGCAATGAATGACAAGTGAGTGAGTGACCATAATTGAAGAGCAAGCAAAATTTTATTAAAGTGAAAGTGAAAGGAAATGAAAGTGTTCCATGATGGAGAAGAGCTACATCTTCCCACCCCCCTCCCCATAATCGGTGGCCAATATAGCACTATGGGCCAAGACTTCTGTGAACCAAGACTACCACTTCCCTGGCCAATATGGAAATTCGTTATCACATTGGGGTGAGCTTTATATTAAGTTTAGCTATTGTGATGGTTAGATTGAGGTATCTCCCATAAACCTAGGTGTTGTGAATGCTAGGTTCCCAGCTGATGGAGATTTGGGAATTAACACCTCCTGCAGGCAGTGTATTGTTGGGGGCAGGCTTATAGGTATTATAGCCAGCTTCCTCTTGCCAGTGTTTGGCACATTCTCCTGTTGCTATTTTCCATTTCATGTTGGCCAGGGGGTGATATCCACCCTCTGCTCCTGCCATCATTTTCCCCTGCCATCATGGAGCTTCCCCTCGAGCCTGTAAGCCAAAATAACCCCCCCCACACACACACACCTTTTTTTCCCCCCGTAAGCTGCTCTTGGTTGAGTGAGTTATGGCAGCAATGTGAACTTGACTACAACACTATAGTTGGTACTAGATGTGGGGTCATTTTCTGCTAGACACCTGACTATACTGCTTTGACATTTTGGAACTGATTTTCAAGAAGAATGTGAAAGGATTTGAAACCTTAGCCCAAGAGATGCCTTGCAGTGCTGTAAGTACAGCTTGATGGACTATCCTGGTCAGAGTTGAAACCTGAATGTAGTAAAAACTATGGGCTGTGAAGTTTGGCTTATGAGGGTGAGAAAAGCTTTGCTTGGACTGGGATAGAAGCAGTTTGTGTAAGAGGCTTGCTGCTATGATCCTGTCCTGAGAATTTGTGCAGGATTGTATTGTGTAAAAATGGACTAGTGTGAGCAGAGTGATATGATACAGAGAGAAATCTTTAGGCTGAAACTGCTGACTGTTCAGCTGTAATTGAGACATTACAACCTTTGGGATTGGGCCAGCTGACCTACACTGGGGCACAGGAAGAATGTAGACTCTTTTGAAGGGGCCTGAGTACTCAAGGAGTGTCCTGACCTTCAAAGTCTGCTTTATTGCCCCCTGGATTAACAAATTGGCACCCTACCTGGTATTATGGGGTATAAGAAATGCAGGGAAGAGAGGGTTGTTGAGTTTGCAGCACAGTCTTGTGTTTTGGATGTGGCCATGAGCAGTGTGAAGCAAGTTTGCTAAATGCCTGTGTAGAGACCCATGGGGTCATAAGGATGAACTGTGGGTTGCAATGGAGACCCAGTGGAGATGCCAGGACCACGAGATGGCTGCTGAGGAGAGCTGCTAACTCTAGGTGAAGTTTTCCAGGACTGTGAGCAGCCTAGCTGGAGGGCCATAATTGGAACTCCAGAGACTTGCTACTGATCAGAATTATCAGACTTAGAGATTTTTCCCTGGCTAGAGTTGTTAGACTTTGGAACTACAGAGTTTGATGTTTGTCCTGTTTAAAGCTTGTGTTGATTGAATAGTTCTTTGCTATGCCCAATGCTACTTTTTGCAGTGTAAATGTTTATTCTGTGTCATTATGGTTTTTTAGGAACTTTTTGGTCTTATAGCTCAGTTAAAAGAGCTTGGATTATGAGGATGTTAGAATATCACCGGCATTAATAAAAATTAAGGGTACTTTTAAAGATGGGCTGAATACATTGCATTTTATATCATGTATGGCTATCAGTTTATGGGGGCCAAGGGCAAAATATGGCGGTTTGATTCAGGTGTTCCACATAAACTTAGGTGTTCTGAATGCTAGGTTCCCAGCTGATGGTGACTTGGTAGTTAACACCTCCTACATGCAGGGTATTGTTGGGGGTGGGCTTATGCACGTTATAGCCAGATTCCTCTTGCCAGGCACATTCTCCTGTTGCTATTGTCTACCTTATGTTGGCCAAGGGGTGATGCCTACCCTCTGCTCATGCCGTCATTTCCTCCTGCCACCACGGAGCTTCCCCTTGAGTCTATAAGCCAGAATAAACCCATTTTTCCCACATGCTGCTCCAGGTCAGGTAATTTCTGCCAGCAATGGGAACCTGACTGTAACAACTGTATACAGAGGACCTTGATTGGTTGGTGGATCAGGGAAAAGAGCACAAAATCAGAAAATGTCCCCATCCCTGCCCCTCCTTGGGCAAAAGGCCCACCAAAACTTCCTAGGAGGAGGAAGAACCAGATAGAAAAGAGAAAAGAGGGCTGTCCCTGATACCCGTTTTGATAAGTCAGGTTTGATCTTGGATGGAGTTGCCTTCTAGTTTTGCAAGGGTAGGTGGACAGTTACATTCTTTTGGGCCCATGTCCCTAAGTATTACCTATAGAAGAAGCCATCTTGTTCTTAATCTCTGTCGTGTAGAAGCTGAGGTTATTATTACCTGGACATTTATGGGAAATTCCACTAACCCGTATTTGCTATTGAAAGAGTGGTGAATTAGGCTAAGTGATGGGATCTGTCTGACTCAGAAACTCTGGGCAAGATGCAGCTCACCCATATTCAGGGCTTTGTAAAAATGCTGGGATGTATTTCAGGCCTGATCCAAGACAAGTTAGAATTCATCCAGAGGACACCAAGGTAGATATCAGATTCTATGTGAGCACCACTCTTGAGAATATGGAGGGTGACTCTCATGACTGTTTAGCTCTTGTAAGTATGCATCACTCTTGTGGCTAAAAACTGTCAAGTGAATGGAGCACAAGATTCTCTTTTTGTTCCCTGACACCAGGAGATTTCCACCTAATACCTCCACAAGGAAGCCAACTGTGAACAGTGTTAATAGCTAACTAGCTACTAGCCTCCCAAAAGCTTTGTCCTGCTAAAGTGGGTGGTATGGATGACAGGACTTAATCATTCACCCTTGATAGGCTTGCTCCCATCTCTGCATGAGGAGATATGACCACAGACACTCACTAAGCACAATTTTCAAGATGAAAAATCAGAGCAATAAAAGAACATAGCCATGAGGCAGATGGAAGCTTCAAACCATGTTCTATGCACTATTACACAGTCATGACCAATTTGAAAATGTTCACATATTTAAGTTGTCAATACATAATAAATTCATAATGTGAAAAAGGAACCATACATTTTAAAGTGTGTGAAATTGCATAAATATCACCCATTAAACAGGGTGGCCATAACAAGTTTAGAATAACATTTAACAATTTGTGTTAACTTCCTTCACATGTCAAAACACAAAACACTTTCTGAAATGATTCAACAACTTCAAAGTACAATTTTAATCCCCTTGGAAAAAAATGCTAGAGATGAAATGGAAGAGCTTCTTGGAATACCAAGGTAGCAATTTCCTTAAAAAATAAACTCATAAGAAAGTATGTTAAATTTTTTTCACATTGCTTCTGTTTCTTCTATATTACCAAAAATAAATATAAAATTATTTGCTGTACTTTTCAGAGTACTATAAACACTGCCTAATTACAAAGGAGAGACTGTGTGCTTAAGCTGATAGTGTCCTGGATACATGAGGATGTGTTTCCTTGTCAAATTCTACTATTACTGAACAGATTTCCTTTATATTTTGCATGCAATTTGTATGTACCTAACTCCTATCGACAACAGACAAGTTTTGCAGCTTTTGGAAGAGCTTATTTGTATTAACCAACGTGCTGAAATCACACAAAATGCTACCCATGACTGCAAAGAGTCAGAGGAGCTGCAAGGTCATGAGCTGGTGTCCAAAGGCAAGTGAACTTCCCAGAGTGTGTGTATGTGTGTACATGTGAGTATGTGCCTCTAGATGTGCATGCCTGAGTGAGTGAATGTGTTCATGTGCGCCTACATATGAGTACATGTCTGTAAATGCACATGTACATGTGTGTCTGTGTGCAGCTATCTGTATGCATGTTTAATGGAATAGAATGGAAATAAGCATTAATTAAACCTTGAAAACTGAAAAGTCTTGGTAAATTGCAGGCAACTTGTGAATTGTAGGTTGAGGGGTTTGGAAGTGGGACAGAATTGGCAAGAATGGAGGTAGAAGCATGTGCCTGGACAACAGCTATTGATTCCAGGAGGCAGTAGCTTAAGAAATCCCATGGGTAGACTCTCCAGGTTTAGAGCTGGAAAACTCACCCAGTCTTGAGGCCTGGCTAGCATGGGTCATGGCCATGAGCTGACTCAAGCAGACAGGCACAGCCCTGACCAGTATGGAGGTGTGACTTGGCAGATGAAAGGGTAGCTTGTGGTACAATTAGGCTCCTAAAGCACTATGTGAGAACTGGAAGACCCAGAGCACAAAAACGAACCTTTGACCTGAACTCAGTCTTAGGAGACTACAGGATGTGGACTTGCATTTTAAAAAGACTCCCACTCATTTGCAGGTTTCCAAGGTTGAGAAGTACCTCCTATATAGAGGTTACTGAGTTCCCTGAGTTCCTCTTGATTCCTCTGAGACAAGTTGTTTTGTACAAAGTTAAGGACTAAAATGACATAGAAGTTATAATAAAACAGTTGAGAGACTACACACATTATTTACTTCATATATTTTCACTGAAGGATAATATACCAAAATTAAAAACACAGAGAAGAAAAATGAAAAAAAAAAAAAAACACTCCACAGTAATGGCACAGCATGAGAAAATTGCAAGTAATATTTTGTTTCCTTCTACACATATTTACCAGATTCTTTTGTTTTGAAAAATGGATGAAATTACATACAAAGCTTTGTAAGCTTTTATTAACAATATCCTGTAATATCCAATGTCACTAGAAACATCTCCCCAACCACATTTGCTGCAGCTATGCACCCTTGCATATAAGAAGCTGTGATTTAATAACCAACTTCTATTGTTCCCAGCTCTGTCCATAGCCAGGAGATAGAACACCAGTCTAATAAACACAGTATGTACAAAATCTTTGGAGAAAAGTCTTTGAGTTCATCATTTCTCATTTCATCACAATAAATTTCTGGATGTTAGCAGTCTAGAATGAGCTATAGGAACATTTTTGTTGTCTGTCACACAAACAGAATGTACACCCTCAGTGGTGCTGTAGACAATAGTTTCAGGAAAACACTGAGGAAAGCCTGCTTTCATGGCTTTGCAAAGATCCAGTGTCTATCATTGCTTTCCTCTAACACCAGGATAACTTCTAATATTAACTAATGTTTTCATATTCATTGACTATTTGTACATGTTATTTGACAAAGTATCTCTAACAATCTTTCTTTTTATATTTTTCCCTTTCTGGAACTTGGGATAGGATAGCAACCCTCGTGAACACTCGTCATACCCTCTGTCATGAGTGACATTCCTTCCAGAGATGTGTTAAAAATTAATAGAGCATGAGGCTAGGGAAGTGCCTTAGCAGTTAAAGGCACTTGCTTGTAAAGCCTGCTGGCCCAAGTTCGATCCTCACAGCACCCACATAAAACTGGATGCAAACTGGCACATTCATCTGTAATTCCAGTGAGCCCATGACTATAGGCAGTGGTGCCAGGAGAATCTGAAGCTCTCAAGGTCAGACTTCTTTGCAGTGTTAAGAGACCCTGTCTTATAGAAGGTGGAGCATAGGTGCCTCGGGGTTGTCCTCTGACCTCCATACATAATACATCATGGTGTGCACATGCCCATAAATGCACAAATATGTACATAAAAATAAAAAATTAAAAGTTTAAAGTACTGGTATTATTTTAAATGCAGTACATTGTATTAAGAATACTTCACTTATGAGAATAATGATGATGTCTTAAAATTTCATCTCCTTAAATAATCTTCCAAAACATAAAAACCATAATACAATTTTTTACAAAAGGAAATAAACTCAACATATGGGAAGACAGAAGTTGTTAAAATTTAAGATCACCTTAAGGGGGAAAAAAAGAGCATACCCTTCACGCTCCTTCTACTTAAAAAAAATCTGCAGAAAAGAGGTTTATTGGGCTACAAGTGGATATAAATTTACCACAATGAGAAAAAGTCATCCTGATGTAGCAGTAGTGGAAAGGAGTTCTGGTATTTCAGAGGATGAACACTGGGAAGGACTGGATGGCAGATTGGAGTGAGATCGTGTTCTCACATCCATTTCTCTGGAGGAAGGAGGCAGGCAAGGTGAGACAGAGGTACAGTGGACCTGGGGAGAGTTCATGCTCCCGCAGGATGAGAAGGAATAAAAACAACTCCATAGTCCCTCCACTTTCACTCCCAACAGAAAACTAAGTGGTTCCCACACTGAACCACATGGGCAGAAGAGGGCGCTGTTGAGCTAGAAATCCAGTTAAACCACGCAAACCCATAGAATTAATGAGAGGAAATGTATTAATTACAGTAAACCACATTAAAATTAAGAGCCAAAGCCAATTCTTGGTCGTCTTCTATCCTCTAAGAAGAAACATTAAGTAGAAGAAAAAATTTAACCTACTATTTCAAGCTAACTTAATTAGCCTCAGTGATTACTTGGGATAGTTTAATTTAAAGTCCTATATAATGTTGCTTCCAAAATGGCCAAAAAAAAAGCACTCTAAGAATGAGAGTTGAATTCAGAAAATAAATGGAAGAAAATATCTTATAAATAAAGAGTACATTAGAAGGAGTCCAGTGAAAATAGACTAAATTGAAAACTTGACAGATCTATTGAATAAAGTTACAGAAATAGGCAATACAGTAAAAATGAGATGATGAAAATGTGAATCTGGCCACAGAGAAAATGGCTGAGACAACATACATAGAATTGGAGTCAATGAAGACAAAAATAACTACAGAACAGAACAGAACATACACTTCAAATTAGAATCTAAGAAGACTTTCCAAAATAAAAGAAACCATTAATTTGTATAACAAAAGGCCCACTAGTTTATCAGGAAAATTGACCCAGAATAGTCAATATTATGACACAATTTCAAAGAAAAAGAAAATGTTCTCAAAGCCACCAGCCAAATGTTCCAGTGATTCACAAGGTAACAGAAATCCCAAGAAAGCCATGGAGTAGAACATGAAATACAAACACAAGATAAAGTGCAGGGAGCAAAGTTACATCAACCCAAGTTTTTCTTCAAGTTTCAAGCATACAAGTACTTAGGGAATTCTGAATGTGACAGTTCTCATCAAAGGCAGTGAAATAGTGAGCTGTATTTATCAAAGGATACCATAAGACCGTGGCAGAGGACATGTCTTCCTCAGGCTTAGGACAGAAGAATGAAGATGGAGAAGGGTACTGAGGTACTTTTCCTAGAAGACTATTTCTATTGACCTCAGATAGAGAGGCAATGACAGACTGAAGGAATTACTTCATCAAAGCCCTACTAGGTGAACTACTAAGCTTATTGGGGTTACTCACAATAGCATAAGTAAGCTGTTACTGCAGGTGCATGGAAGGACCCAATGGAAGACGTGGAATGAAGCAGTGAACTCATATGCATTTCTCTGGAGGAAGGGAACAGGCAAGGAGAGACCGCGGCACTGTGGAAGCTGGGTAGAGTTCATGTACCCAGGAACATGGGTGAGGGGTTACTCACAGGAACATTGGTGAGGGGTTATTTAAAGGAACATGAGTGAGAGCTTACTCAAAGGAACATGGGTGAGTGGTTACCATAGGAACATGAATGAGGGGTTACTGAAAGGAACATAGGTGAGGGATTACGCAAAGGAACATGTGTGAAGTGTTCCTTACAGGAACATGGGTGATGGGTTACTCCTAGGAACATGAGTGAGGGATTACTCACAGAAACATGCATGAGGATTACTCAGAGGAACATGGGTGAGGGGTTACTACAGGAGCCTGGATGAGAAGTTACTCACTGAGAAGGGGTTACTCACAGGAGCATGAGTGAGGGCTGCTTACAGAAGTGTGGGTGATTTGCACAGCTTCATCCCCAAGAAGCCCATCTGAGCACGGGTGACAACACAGGAAAGCCACATCACTAGTGTCTCATGTAACTTGTGGACACTAAAGAGTCTCTTTCCCGTAGCTGTTGCTTATTTCTATGAACTCTAGGGGAACCTCCCAATCCTTCTACATTTGTTGAGCTTCCTATATCTCTTGAGTTCCTCTCCCCTTCCCTGAAGGAATATTTCAATTTAGATGAAACAGCAGCACAAAAAAATTATAAAATCATTCAATTAACTATAAGTTCCAAAATCAAATTAAAAATATAGCAAATGAAACAAAATGGCCAAATAAAACATATAACATGAATAAAAGAATAAATTAATGAAGTAGGCATTTAAAAAGTAGTAACCTTCTCCATTACAGAATAATCCCCCCTTTTTAAAAAAAAAGTTCACAAAGCACTAGTTAACTGTAACAAGAGCAAAGGAAAAATATGCATGTTCATGTACACTTATATGTACAAAGGAAAATAATCATTGTAGAATATTCATAAGAATCTTTAGTGGTAAATTTCATATGAAAAGGCAAATGAAAAAACAACACAGATAAACATGAGGAAAAAAAAAAAAGTCAAGCACTGCTGGTGCTCTCTGCAATGCACTGGCTGCAGCAGGCATTCAGAAATGCTTTGAACTCTCTGTTTTCAAATGCCATGAAGTTGACACTTGGGTCAGAAACCACAGGTGTGATGGAATAAATTTCCAGAAATAGAATCCAAAGGATACCACTTTAGTGCCTGATAGAGATCATAGTTTTCATATCAAGAAAGCAAGAAAGGACTTCTTAATAAATAGGTTTGTATAACCATTAATTGCTCAGACAAAGTCTAATTTAAATTTTTATCCCTCATCATAATGAAGGATAAACTACAAGTGAATTAGGAAACCCAATTTAAGAAAGTGAAGCCATGCATGCACTGTAGAGAAACATGGGAATATCCTCCTTTAATTTGGACTAAAGACTTTCTGTCTCCACTTGAAATCAAGATGCAATAAAAGAAATGTTTGAAAATTCAATTATCTAAAATAAATTTTCATGGTATAATCCTATAAACAAATTAGCAAATAACTATAAATATTTGCGACTTGTCTCTAGGGAATTTATTACAAATAATTGATGAGAATTATTTACAATTGTCTTGACTCATACTGGTGAAGAGGGTGCCCAAATGTCTTGACAGTCAGATCTCAGAGCAAGGTGTCCATAGGGCTCTGAAAGCATGCATGAGCTCCCAGGATATAACAGGTCATGTGAATGTGCAGGGTTGTCTCTAAGTCAGAAGTGGCCTCAGGAGGCTGCCTCTCACCTATGGCTTCCCTGAAGGACATAACAGGAGGGAAGAAGGGCATAGATGTGATTGAAGCAATCAAAGCTTAGAGTTCTGTAATGGGTAGCGGATCATTGGCCAAGGCCACTGTACTTACTGGCAACAAATGTAACAGACCTTGTTCAGTAATTAGCTAACAGTTTACATAACTATGCATGACTTCAGAATTAAAAAAACAGGCATGCAAACTGTAGAATTAGGCCAGGATAACAAACAAGTACTGGTACCCACAGCCATAACAGCAATCTTGGGAGCTGACATATATAACTTCCAGGTTGACATTTCATTTTCTGTTTCTTTTTTATAAAAATAAATATTTATTGATTTGAGAGAGACAGAGGAGAGAGGGAACAGCACACCCGGGCCTCCTGCAGCTGCATATGAACTTCAGACACATGTATCATTTTGTACATTTGGCTTTACATGGATACTGGGGAATAGAACCTAGGTTGTCAGGCTTTACAAGCAAATTTCTTTAGCTGCTGAGCCATCTCTCCAGTCTGACATGTCATTTTCAATATTTAGTCTCAGCAAACCTAAAGCATACTCAGAAACAAAGAGTGGCCCTTTAACAGGAAGGCAAATGTCTAGAAGACACTACCCTGTGGAAGACCAGATGGTAACTCACTGAATGAAGACCTTAAGTACAATATTATATGAAAAGAACTAAAGACAATGATTTCTAGAGAGTTCAGAAGAAAATGTGATCTGGGATCAACGGTTCTCCAACTGGATATTATCAATAAATATCAAAAGAAGAAGTTATAAAAATGCTATTTTGCAGTTGGAAATTTTAGTAACCAGAACAAAAGCCCTCACTAAAGAGACTTGACCACATGCTATGGTTGGCTACGGAAAGAATTATCCACTTGAAGACACATCAACTGAGATTATCCAGCCAAAGGAAGAGAAAGGGAAAAATAGTGAAGAAATAAGAACATTGAGTCAAAGACATCAGGCACTGCCTTAATCAGTTCCAGCTGCTGTAACATATTACACACTGGGTGGCTGATGACAAGGGAAATCTGTCCCTCTTGACATGGTGGCTGAAGGCTGAGAGAGATGCCAGCATGTGGGGCTCCAATGAGGATGCTCTTTCTTGCTGCAGATGGCTGATTTGTTTGTTTGTTTGGTTTTCAAGGCAGGGTCTTGCTCTAGGCCAGGATGACCTGGAATTCACTATGTAGTCTTAGGGTAGCCTCCAACTCATGGTGATCCTCCTACCTCTGCCTCCCAAGTGCTGAAATTAAAGATGTATACCACCATGTCCAGCCCAAGATGGCTGGTTTTACACTAATAACCTAAAGGTTCATGTTCTGAAGTCAATGAAGATAATAAGTAAACTCAACCTCAATAAATAAGAAGAAAAGAAATAATGAAGACTAGTATAGAAATAAATATTAAAATTGATAGAACTTCAACATGAGTGTGGTAGAACAAGTTTACAAAGAGAAAACTAGTTCACATTAAGAATAGCAGGAGGAGCCGGGCATGGTGGTGTACACCTTTAATCCCAGAACTCGGGAGGCAGAGGTAGGAGGATCACCGTGAGTTCAAGGCCACCCTGAGACTACAGAGTTAATTCCAGGTCAGCCTGGACCAAAGTGAGACCCTACCTCGAAAAACCAAAAAAAAAAAAAAAAAAAAAAGAATAGAAGGAGGAAGATCACTAAAAATCACCTGGCAATGAAGGACCAAAGAAACTGCTATTAACTGCTGACTTCCCCTAAAATAAACTTCTACATATCCACAAATTATCCTTAATTAATTGGAAAAATTCCTAAAAATATTGACTATAGACATAAACTTTTAAAACCCAGAATAGACAAGTGAAGAACTAAAGTTTTTCCTCAGGCCCAGATTTAACCACTGAATTCTATTGAACATTTAAGAACAATTAAAACCAAAATTCATAAAACTTTACAAATAAGTAGAACTCTGAGGAACAGTTATCTGAGGAATAGTTAAAACTTGAAAAAACACAAGCCACAAACAGAATTACACACTGGTGTAATGAGAATTTGTTCCAGAAATGCAAGGTTGGTTTGATTTTCCACACTTAGCATAACACAGCATACTGACTGAGAAAGAGGTAAAAAACACATGGCTACATCAGTTAATGTTGAGACTTTGTGGAGGAATTGAATACTATTTCCCGAGTATGACACTAATTCAGTGTAACACGGAAGAAAGAGAACCATCTTTATGTGTAAATTATATGATTTTTTTATTTATAGTATTCTAAAAAACTTCCACAAAAATTTACAAACTAGGTTGCAGGATGCAAGATCAATATACCAACATTTAAAGATAATACTAATAGAAATAAAATATCCAAAATTAAAAATTTAAAGATCTTATTAAGATAGCAAGAAAATAATAATAACAAGAGTACATAGTTGGATAAGCAGATACAAAGCATTGTTTAGGAAAATTACAGAAGATTTGAGTATACCTCCAATGCTCATGGATTAAGAGATTTAATATTGGAATAAGGTAATATCCCCCAGAGTGATTAGCAAACTTAATGCAATTGTCAGAATCTAATTGTTATATCCTTTTTTTCAGAATTTGATAAGTTGATTCTAAAATTCATATGTAAATGCAAAGGATTCAGAATCCAAAGCAATACTGAAAGTAAATAAAGTTGGAGAATTTATATATAATTGATTTGAAAATTTATTGCAAAGTTTCAGTAGAATTGTAGAGTAGGAGAAAAGGAACATGCCTATATTAGGAGGAAATGGATTTAATAGAAATAAATGATTTCACACTCAACTAACTGGTTCCTGGGAGGTCTAGACAATTCATTTAGTACAACTGGAAACCAGCTAATCTTGTCCAGGCCGACAGGGGCCCACACCAAAGGGAAGGGCATTGTCTCCACTGTGAGAACTCCCATGTAGCCACTTGTGGAATAGGTCATTGAGGTAGGCCACTGGTTTTAAACTCAGCACTAATTTCATTTGAAAATCAAAAAATGGTTGTAAACACAAGGAAATGGTAAATGTTTCAGAACATGGAAATGCTAACTCTCCTGATATGTGTACATGTGCCACACCATGTCACTGTGCTCCATAAAATGTACAATTATTATATGTTAATTAAATTAAGCCCCACTAAGATGGTTATCACACAAAAGCAGACAATAGTAAGTAGTGGCCACTTAAGTACTTCTATCTGGGGCAATATGGTGAACCTTGCAAAAGTCATGCCAAGTGAGGGAAGCCAGTAATAGGAGGCACAGACAGAGCTGTAGAAGGCTGTATGACTCCTGAGCTGAACTGCTGAAAGGGGAATCTCAGAAATCACATGTGGGTGGCAAGTGTCTGGGAGAGGACAGGATGAGGAACAAGTTCAATGGGGTCATGAGGAGGTAGATAGCATTAAGGGCTGTTCAGCTCTACGAGCAATCTGAACTACTTACTCATTTCAAAAGAGTGAATTTAATGGTAATTAAATCACATTTCAATAAGACTGTTTCCAAGATGAAAGGTTCTAAAAGATGATTAATGCTCATTCATAACCTGAGGTATGCAAATTTAACTGAGGAAGCCTCTCTCGTCTAGCTACTTTGGCAAAAATCAAAACCTCAGGCTGTCACTACTGGCAGTACTATGGGAAAACAAGTGCTGCCCTGGCAGGAAACCAGTGAGTCTAGAAGGAACCTGGTCAAGGCTCTGTGACCTGGACGGGGACAGGCCAAGTGCTTGCCCCTGGAAGGAGACCTGACCTAACCCACATTGTATGGGCTTGAGAAGATGAGAGACTTCCAGGCTGCTGGTCAGGCATTAGACTCGAGTTCTACATTTTTCTACATTTTGAATGGTGAATTTTTCTCATAGTGCCCACTCCTCTCCTGGCATTGCTGTCTTATATCTACTTGGCTTGCAAATCCCATTAATTATTCTTATTGATATTCAGTAATGTAAGGGTTTTAAGCTTTTGTGAAAACTTTATTTTTCCCCTTAAGATTATGGAAAGTATCAGATTATATATTTTTCAAATATTCAATTCTATATAGCTTTTATCAGATAGTAATTTTTATCAAATTGCCTTACACTTTGTGTGGCAGAGCTTAGACAATTTAAAAATAAAATTAATATACCTATTAATTGTTATTTGAAAAAAATTACCTTCTCTTAGTGACCTCAAATACTCTTACTATACTCTGTATAAACATAGTTTAGGGAACACTACTAGGTAATTATTTTCTTTAGTGAGATAATGATTTATTTCCAACCAAATCTTGCTCATAGCAACTCTCTACATTACTACCTTATTCCTGGCTTCCAGGCCCTACTGCCAGACTAAGACATCTTTGTGTTTCTTAAATTTGAGCCCAATAGTTAAATTCTAAAAAAATAAAATTCTGACAACGTATTTTTTGCCACCCACCACAGTCTCACCTCTCTCCACTGCAGACACGGTTTTTTCAGGTAGTGAAGCTGTGATGGGAGTGAGCTGTTTACCCAAGCCTTCTTGTGCCTGGAAGAGTTTTCACACACACATTCTTTAGACTAAATAGTCCATAGGCCTCTTTGCTCCCAAGTTGTTCATACATATTCCTTAGATTAAAATTTAAAACTTATCTGTTTTTGAGCCCTTCCTGACTCTCTCACCTGAACTGTGTGGCTCTTTGTGTGGTCCAGCCTGTTGCCTCTTCAGCACAGTATTCCTCTGTGAGTTTCAGGCACTTCTGTCCTTCTAGAAAGAATAGGGGCTGCAAGTGGCAAAAGGTACCTTTCATCTCATTCCTGACTGCACACCTGTAGCCCCATCCACAGTGAAGTTGGTACATTCTTTGCTCTGTAATCTTTAGCATATTTCTTCAGGATATAATAAAAACTGACTTTCAACTAAAGGTTTTCATATCATAGAAATGATTACCATGAATCATTACAATACTATGAGTTCTCAAAATTGATAATGGGAAGAAGCAACAGGAAATTAAATACATCCCACAAGAAGAGGCTTGGGATAGAATCCAAGTGAATAGTGTGGGGTTCTCATTCATGTCTCTGATCTGCAACTTCCTCAGGCTGTCTACAGATTTGTACAGACAGAAGTCCATGGTAAAAAGTTTGGACATACACTGCTAAATTCTGCAGAGGAACAAACTTCAGCCACCCTTGAGGATCTCATGTACTGAGTGTGCCATTGCAAGCTGAATCTGGCTTTTAACCTCTTCAGATCATGCCAGCTTCATGACTAGCCCTCACCTATTCATCCTGACCACCACTCCCCTTCACCCATCACCTGTCCTGACCACTTTTCCTCACTCCTCTGTCCTGACAACCACTGGCCTTCACCCATCTAGTTAGCAGGTGTGTGACTGTGCTGATCCAGTGTGGGGCCTCCTCACACTCTCCTTGGGTTTGTGTCTGTCCTGACAGCTGTGCACTGATCCAAGCTGTGTCCACAAGGTGGGTGCATATGAACACAGGTTTCATGGGCTGCACCACTTTCAGGGTCTGGCTAGTAAAAATCAGTGAGTAATGCCCTGTTCCTCAAACCTCAAACCTAAGACCTTACAAAGACTTGTTAGAAATTATTAACAGCAGGTCTGGAGCGATGGCTCAGTAGTTAAGGTGCTTGCCTACAATGCCTAATAGGGACTTGTGTTTGATTCCCCAGTATCCAGGTAAAGCCAGGTCCATACAGTGGCAAATATGTCTGAAGTTCATTTGCAGTTGTTATAGGCCCTGGCATGATCTCTCTCTTTTTCTCTTCCCCTCTCTCTCTCATAAATAAATAAAATATTTAAAAAAGAAAAAAGATATTACCAATAGCTGGGTGTGAAAGTGCATGCCTTTAATCCCAGCATTTAGGAGGCAAAGGTAGGAGGAGCACTGTGAGTTTGAGGTCAGCCTGGGTATACATAGTGAATTCCAGGTCAGCCTGGGCTATGAATTCCATGTCAGCCTGGTCTAGAGTGAGACCCTACCTCAAAAAAACAAAAAGAAAAAAAATTACCAGTACATTTTGAAAGCATACACAAATAGCTGAGTAATGATAAAGAGGGAAATAGAAGCTAATCCAAACAGTGCTTAGTTGGTTCATGCAACTTACTCTCCTGGTTTAAAAATGGCTCAAGGATGCTATCTGTTGGGAGCAGTGAAGGATCTTGTGAGGGGATCCCCATGTTCTTGATAGCTGTCTGTAGACACTCTCACCCTCTTCAACTGCCTTCATCTCTTCAGAAGTGAGATTTACTAAATTAGTAAAAAAAAAAAAAATAGTCAACACTTTAAATTTTTGGTGGAAATATCAAGAAGAGAAAAGAATTAGAAGTCAAGATCAGTTTATGTGGTCTGGAAAAAAGGACATAAATAAAGAATGTGAAGATGGAAGGATCATTATTATTTATGGAAATTGCTTCTCTTAAAGTCCCTTCACTTTTTTCACAGATGGATTTTTGATTTGATTGCAGTATTAGTAGATGGTGAAAAGTCAGAGGGGGAGTCCTACAAGGACAAAGTAGAGAGTTTCACCCGCATGGCTCTCTCTCCCCTTGCTTTCTGGCTGCCATGAGGGGAGTGACTTGGCTGTGTTGTGCTCTCCTCCCATCATGATGTTCTCCCTCGCCACAGAACTGGAAACCAGCTGACAATAAAGTCTGTCACTTCTGAAACTGTGAGCCAAAATGATTCTTTAAGTTTTAAATATCTTGTCATACAAAGTCTGACAAACAGTAGAACAAGGCTCCCTCTGTTCTGAGGCCCACTCAACTTCCCCTTCTCACCATCCCCTGGGGCTTGAGGATCATCTCAAAATAGAGAGGCGAGGATGACTTAGCCAGGATAGATGCAGTCTGGCTCTTTGACCCCCTTCTTCACTACCCACCTGCCCTAAGTCCCACCACTGGGTAACAGCACCACACAGGGTATCCGTGTTCAACCTTGAGGCCTCATGTGCAGTTCCAGCCAAATGCCCATCTATGCAGTCTGGCTGGAGGGTGACTGGGGTTCCCAAGCCCACTAAATTCTCTTCCTTTGCTTGTGTGTGTGCAATATGGGATGCCTGCTTCAATGGGGGACAAAGTACAGCCTCACCTCCATAACAAGAGCCCACTGTAGACAAGCACTTTCCAAACAATTGTTTTAGAAAGCCATTATGATACTGAGGTGGGAAATAATGCATTGCTTATCTAGAAAGTCATTACTTATATTACACCTGTTTCCAGAACAGTAGAGATGGTTTCCATTTTAGATAAATAAAACAAGCTGGCCCAGTAAAGCTGGTGCTAAATAGATGTGTGCTGGTTGAAATGAATGAATGAATGAGAAAAGAGAGAGATCAGTGATTTGAAGAAGCACTGGTACAGGTGTCTAGTCAAAATGATGTCCCATTTGGGGCTCCCCAGGATCTGAGCTCTGTGGTGGACTACCACGCCTTTGTCCAAGAAGAGCACTTCACTGGCTGATGCTGGGTGGATGCACACTTGTCCTTTGGTTAGCCATTTTTCATCACAGGTTGTGCATGCTGACTTGTAATCTGCTGACAGCAATTCTACAGGAGACCAAACTGGTGTCATCAACATAAGCTTCTGCCTGATGGTTTAAGTCTGTATCTTAGGAACTCAAGGATTACCCTGTGCCTGAGCTGAAGCCCTGTTTCCCCAGAAGGCTGTGGGGGGTGTTCTCAGAGCAGCAGCTCTAGCCTGAGAAGCAGCAAAGTCTTTAATGCAGAGCTTCCAGGTGCTTTATCTACCCTCAAGTCAGTGCCCAGTAGGACCTTTCCATACATGGAGATGGACTGGGCACTGTAAGTTATAAACTTAATTTTTAAGTGGAACAGTATTTTCAAATTTCTATTACCTTGCAAACAATTTCTTGTTCTTATAATAAGTTCAAGAGGGTGACTAGAGCATGTGTGTGTCGCATCTCTACCACGTGTGAGTGTCCCTGGCACACACATCTTTCTTGATCTTTGCAGTCTCTCAGGGCCCATGCAATACTCAACCAAAAGTGCCTGCATTTATTTCTTACTCCTTATACTAACAAAGAAGAATAGGATAGAATTGATAAAACAGCCACATTCCAGGCATCACAAGACTTCATTCATTCACCTCAGAGTTAAGTGGTTTTTAAATTATATTTTTTATTAAGGACATACTTAGTATGGCTACACCATGTGTTGGGACCATCTTTTCCCTCCTCTCTGACCCCATTCCACTAGGGGACCTTCTCAGTGTGGTTGCTGGTATTCCCCATAGGGTTGTAGGTTATGCATTGTGGGGGTAGAAGTCAGTTATTGTGGGGGAGGCCATGTCTCTGGGTATGACATCCCAATCTGTGGCTCTTACAATGTTTCCATCCCCTGTTATGCAAAAATTCCTGAGCCTTGGTGGGTGTGCTTTAAGTCTACTTCAGCAATGAGCTCTTTGGAGCCTCTGGATTTCTGTTTTGGTGTGTGTTGAGTATTCTGAACGTCTGTCTCCTTCATCCTGGTGCTGATTGTTGGGCTCACCATGGAAGCAGCTCTCCCCGGTTCCTCTGTGCTTTTGCTTGGGTTTGACTGAGATGCAGGGGGAGGTTTATCTTCTTGGGTCTTGTTATCTTCTCAAAAACAGAACAAAACAAATTCTCCAACAGAGATTGAAGTCAGCTTGGTTTAAATTGGATAAGTGTCTTTTTGACAAATAGCATTATTTTATCATGAAAACACTGAGGGTTCCCCTGATGGCCTCACTCTTTCTGTGGGTAACTTTCACACCCCACGAACCCTTATGGCTTCCTAGGGCTTCATGTTCCATGCAGTTCTGCTCCTTGTCCTCACTGCTGACAGTGTGCTGTTGGGAAGGTTTGTTGGCCAGACACTTTCCACTATGAGCAGATTTAGAGCCTTCCCTCAGTTCTCAGGGCTGGCACAGACTGTGAACTTGTCTTTCTACTCCTCTCCTTTCCAGCCCTCTTCCTAGCAAAGCAATCTGGAAGTTGGCTTCATCAGAAGCTAGTATGGAAAAGGCTCATATCAAGAATAGAAGGGTCCAGGTGTTCCACGGAATCTCCTCACATACTCAGTTTGTGCACTGTAGGCAGACTCTGAACTGTGACTCTTGGAAGACGTGATGTATAGAAGATCCACACAGTGCATGAAGGTGTTTTCCGGGAAGTGGCTTGGGATCTGCTTTATTTCTGAGCCCTGACTGAGGCATCTTGAACTCCTCATGGTTGGGCAGTGGGAGTCGCTGCGGCTTACGTGGCCCTGCCTTATTGTCTACCTGGCTTTATTCCCCAGTGAGTGCTGAGGGCTAGGCTTCAAAGCAAATTGGATAACTTTCTGGACTTACAGTGTTAATCTCTTCATAAAAGTAATGAGTCCAGAACAACCAAAGAGAAGTTGCTCATGGTTACTCCAGCAGTTACCATAACACCTGTTGACCATGCATGTGAGTGCCCAGCCTCTTATGAAGAATGTTGAAATGTGTGGCTGACAAATTGTGTCTGTATTTAGTTTATATGAGACAGACAAATAAATATCTGGAAATTAAAGGAATGAACTAGATTAAACTGGTCTACTTAAATGGAACACAATGTTATATATTCTAAACATTCCATTTGTGCATTTTAGCTTTTGACTTTACACAAGAGAAATATTGTCTTGTGACTTCCTGAGATCTTCAAGGAAATACCTTGTTGATTTAAGAACTTCTTACTCGGTATCAGACAAAGCCTTAGAGGCAAAACCATGCAGAAAATACGACCTTTTCATAACATGCATGCTCGTCTTATTCCTCCCCAAATTGTCAGTTGTGCATTGCTATGTTTCCAGCAGATTTAAAGACAATGAATTATTTATACAGGTGGCTTCTTAAAATGAAACACCCTTCAGAACTGTAGCAAAAAAAAAAAAATAAAAATAAATAAATAAAAAACCTGAAGAGCATGGTGGATTCCGATGCTCAAATATCATAGGGTCATCCTCTTTTCAAGGCCATGAATTTTGCTGTTGCCAATAAAAAGTGGGGTTTTCAGGATGCCTGAGAAAGTCTCACATGCTCAGAGTTTCCTAACTTAATGAAGAGCCATTGTGATGAAAAGGTGAGCACCATTTATTTCAGTGATTTTAGCTAACTATCCACAAAAATTTTACTGCATAGATTTCTTTATTGAAAAGGAGCTTTTGAAACTAAAAGTAGTTTATTTGCTGAGCTGTATTTTGTGGAAGGCTGTAAATTTCCATGGTACAAAGTTCATGCACCCCTGAATATCCATGTGTGTATTCAGACACCTACTTGGTGTATATTTCTGTATGTCTAATGGAGAACCTGTGTTCAGAATGGAGACTTTCACTTGCCTGTCTGAAGAAGATGTGTCCACAACCTCTTCCACCAGTTTCTACAAATAGGTGAGTCACCGAAGGACATTGCTGAGTAGAGGGTGCTGCCGGCAGAGGTCACTGTCAGCAGAGGGCGCCACCAGCAGAGGGCACTATCTTCAGTAGAGCTTGCTCCTAGGGACCAGTGTGTGCCCCCTGCCTTCACTGCTCAGATGGTACAGGATGCTTCTGATGCCCTGGCTTTCAGTTGCCTAATGCAGAAGTAGACAAGCTAACACAGTTACAGTCCATGGAAAAAAGAGCTGTTGGGACTCTGACCCACAGCAAAGAAAGTAAGATGCATAGAGATACACACGCAGCCCCTTCAAGGACTTAGCCCAAGACATCATCTCCTAGTTGCCTAGGCCAAACATTTGCAATTAACCATTAGTCTTCCTCAGAGTTACAACTGAATTCTAATCCTCGAGGACATCTCACAGGCTATTCTTTCAAAATATCTTCAGGATGTACTTCTCGTGGCTGACTGTAACCACCTTGGTCTGGGTGACACAATGTCCATGCGACTCCAACAGGTGCTCCCTAACCTGCCTCCAGACTACCTTGCTCTTCTCAGCACCTTAGCCTGGTGATCCATTTAAAACTGTTTCCAGCCATGTCAGGTCTACATTACAACCCTGTGAGGGCCTAGTTCCCTCTGATGAAGCAACTTCCGTCCTTCAGGCCCTTGGGGCTCCCTGCTTTCAACACAAGCTTCCAGGCTTTGTGCTTTCTGCAAGGATGACTTCTGTCCTTCCAACTCTTCCACCCTGGCCAGGGCACCCACCCCAGTGCTGTGAGCAGTCTGTTTTCTTTCTCTGGAGCCCCTTTCCTGAACTGAATTTTGTTAGCAGCTTAGTGGGTATGTTACCTCCTCAGGAAGTGGCCTGACAAAATCACTTAGGCTGGCAGCCCAATCCACACCTTCTTCCCATGACCTCACTCTCCTTTTACTTTTAAAATAAAGCAGACAAATGAGAAAGGAAGAATCCAGCACCAGGCAGTGTGTTACTCGACATGACTTCTTGTCAAACATGTCTGCTGGCTATTATCATTTCAGTCAACAGAACAAAGCTGTATGGACACAAGTTGCTAGTTTTATGCCAGGATGAATCTTCAAGATGTGGAAAATAGTGCTCAATAAATATTTGTTGGTTGAACAAAAAATTCCCAAATAAACAGGTAATATCAATTTTCCTACTGAATATAAATCTGACAAATAAAATAATTTCCAGCAAACCTCAGCCAACCATATGCTACTATGACTGCCTCAAGAAAGCTACGTATAGTTTTGCACAGCTGTGTGGAGGACACCGGAGACAAGATGTGTGCTTGAAAGCAGTAACTGCTGAATCCCCACATATATATGACATATTTTAAGGACTTTCTAAAGACAATTTGCAATAAAATGGTGGACTCTTCCCCTCCTACCCACCCTCACCCAGACAGCTGTTCTGCTCCATGGAAAAGCAAACCTACTTAATAGTGGCCTAATTGAACCTGATTAGGGGGCTGTCTGGCTGCCAAGATGAGATGCATTCCTAAATCAAAGATGTGCACCGGACGCCCATCACCGTAGTCTTGGACCGTGCCGGCTCCTCATGAATATGGAGCATTGAATGTGGGGGTGTCCTATTTCCACAGCCATCTATGCAGCATTTCCCATGAAATGCCATAGCATATGAGAATGCAACTATATGTCACACGGGTCTCCTTTGAAAACTTAATCCCCACAAACTTTTCTTATTTCACCCCAGATGGTAGGTAGTGTGTAATTCACTTTCATTTGAGAAAAGGCCTGCTGGCTAACTCTCATTCCTAGGCAGGGGACAAGGGTGAAGTCTGCCCCGGCGTGCCTGGCTATCGCAACAACACTGAGGAAGAGAGCACACCTGGGCCTGCGGGTTGTTGTTGCAATACGGGTCCCAGTTGACCACAGACGCTGACTTTGGCTTGGAGAGGCTTTACTCATTTAATAAGTTCAGTCTCATGTGAAAACCATTATACTGGGCCTGACGCATAGACTCTGTTTGCTTCTGGCTTGCAGCCACTAGAGCCTGGGAGTCTCACTCACATGGGGCACTGCTGCTGGGAACATTGTTTTCTGCTATCAGTTCTTCCTGAGGGTTCTTGAAAGAGCTATTGCCGGGGTCTACCTGGCTACTTGGGAGAATGTGTCAGATTTTTGTAGCTGTGATAAATATCTGAGTTTTATAGGAGGAAATGTTTACATGGGCTTATAGCATGGGTGGTCTCAGTACATGGTCATTTGATTCTGTTGCTTCTGGGTCTGTGTATGGTGAAGCAGATCATCATGGCTGGGGCCTGTGCCAGAGCAAAGCGGCTCATGTCCCAACAGTCAGGAAGCAGAGAAACCACAGACCTGCTGCCCTTCAAAGAAGCCCCAGTGACCCACATCTTCTAACCTCATTTCCTAGTAGCTATGAACTCATGAGTAGATTAATTCATTGGTGAGATTAGTGTTCTCATTATCCAATTATCTCTTCATAGTGTCACCACCTGGGAACTAGGCTTTTAACAGATGGGTCTTTGGAGGTACCACTTAATATACAAATCATAACAAAAATTTCTAGGAAAGCCAGATGAATTAGTCAACTTCTCGTTGCTGGGACAAAGCATGTGACAAAACTCAGACAGGGTTTATTTCAACTTATACAGTCCATTATGGCGGGTAAGGCATGGCAGCAACAGCTTGAGGCAGCTGGTCACATTCAGTCCACAGTGAGGAAGCAGAGTGATGAGTGCTGTTGCTCTGTCCTTTTGATATAGTCCAGGACCCCAGGCCATAGGATGGTTCCACCCACAGTTAAGGTAGTTCTTCCCACTTCAATTAACCTAATCAAGATAATCCCTCACAGAGTGCACAGAGGATCGCCTAATCTAGATAATCTTTTACATATGATTCTAGGTTCTGTCAGGTTGACAATATATATAAACCATATTACCAGAACAGTGTTGATTAAGGTTATTCAATGTAGAGTTTATGTTATGTCAAATAAACTTTGCTTGTAGGACACTGCAGGCAATCCTATTTGCTCTCAGGAAAGAAAGGAGGGAGTACAAAGACCTCAGGTAAAAAACAGACAGCCCCTTTCTCTCTCCTGGCTTCTGGACAGAGGAGAGTTGTGGGCCCCTCTTGTTGGCTCTGAAGACTGCAGGATGCTTGGATCTGCTGGCCAAGAAGCAGAGGGCTGCCTCCTTCCTTTTTCTTCTGTCCCTTATGAAAGTGTGTCTGCCTATTCCAAACAGCATTGAATCAAACATGGACAAACCCTGACCATAGTGAAGATTGGAGAGATAAATGTTCTAAATTAAGCATCAGGGAGATTGTAGAAGAGCAATCACAACTCTGAAATACACAGTTCAAATCCCCCCACACCTGACACATAGCAAACTCCATGCAGCAGCACACGGCTCTTTCAGGGGTGCGTGCCAGGTGTAACCCCTCCCATACCCCATGTTGAGGGCTCCACACCAGTAGCAACCTGTGGGTTTGGGGTACATACAGCAGGACCAGGCCTTTTGTTTCCACTGTGGGCCTGCATCATCCATGTGAGCCTTAGATATGTCTTTCTACTCTGAGTTGACATGTAAAACTTTAAAAACAATCAACACCTTCAGACACAGTTGGTAAGTGGAAAGCACTCCCATCTGAATGTTGGTGCTAAGCTTTCCCTACCCAGAAACAGAAGGACATTGTGCTGTTTGTCCTGCAGACACTGGAATTTGGTGGCCAGCATCTGGAAGACTCAAAAGCAGTATGGGGTTTCTCAAATTCTCTAAATATTGAAAGTATTTTTATACAATACTGGTGAAAAAGTAAAAATTTAAAAATATAATCTTATGTAGGTAACAAGTAAATGATACATGTTATTTTTTTTTTTATCAAGTTTTCTCTTACAAGATGTCAAAAAGAATGACTGAGACCTTTTCAGCACAGGAATATAAAAATGGTTTGTATTTCAAGGAATGCTACCTAAACTCTTAGACTTTAAGGAAGAACTTGGTTATATGCTCAATTTGGCTTTGTCCCAATGACTTTCGGATGTAAATCCTAAGCTTCCCTATATCTGGAGAGGACTGACAGAGACTCTCCTTTCTCTTCTTCAGTGGCTGTGTGATCTTGACTATTAGTATAAGTTTGATCACCTGTTAGTATTGAAGCTCTGGAAAGCCTATTGCTGGAAGCTGAGGTCAGCCCACCATGAGGCTGACTTTGGCACAGGGATTTTCTTCTGCAGATTATACTGTTGGTTAAATATTCCACAATTCTCAGTGACAATTCTCTAAATCAGCTAGTCACAATCTATTTTTTTCATACACATCACGTATACACTCGCACAAAGTCACATTCTCCTACATTCACACACAGGCACACATGCACATCTGTACACAAAGACACTTGTATCGCTTGGCTTGCTGCCTCCCCATCAGTGGATCTTCACAGACCAGAATCATTTTCTTGTATGCTTAGGGCTTATCCCACCTGTGTATCCTAACCTGCCCCTTGCCTAACTCAATGACAGCCAAATGTACTTGTTTAATGAACATAAACACATGTAAAATGGAGGATCATATCCTTATTTCTAACTCAGATTCAAAAGTGGATTTACCCAGAAGAGAGCCAGTCGCAGACAGTTAGCCCATCTACTTATGGAAAGTGCTACATGAGCTACAAGGGGAAAGTGGCCAATATCTGTCCACACAATTCAAAGTCTAAGCTATTCAGAAACAAACAACCTGACATGATGCTCACACAAGTGCAATAGTGGCACACAGCTATGTTGGGGGAACCAACTGCTCTTGGATTGGCTAATGGATCAGCTCAGTGGAAAGAAAACCATATCTGGAACTGGGAAACAAGTCAGAATCATATCCAGATAATGATTTTGCTTTCCAATGTCAAGATCCTACTAATCTTGGGCTATAAGAGGGTCTACACCCATTAAATTCTCTCTGAGTTAATAATGGTTATCCCATTTAACTAGTGCTGACTTCACTCTCCGTTTGAGATTCTGTTTCTGTTTTTCAGATGGGAGTGGGACCTGAGACCATACACAACCCAGTGCACTTCACCCCAGCCCCAGCTGAAACCACAGAGGAACTGGGGAAAGGAGCCAGAGTGCAGCTTTCATAAGTACAAGAGTGAAGGAGATAGGCGCTCAACACCTACCAAAGCAGAGATCCAGAGGCTCCTAAGAGCCCATCACTGAAGTAGACTTCAAGTGTTCCCAACATGGCTCAGGGAATTTTGTGGAAGAGGGGGAAAAGATTATTAGAGCTACAAGTTGGGACATTTAGCACAGAGACACTGCCTCTCCCCCATAACTGACTGCTGCCCCTACAACACATGACCTGCAATCCCCATGGGGATGACCTGCATACCTAGTGAGAAGGGTCTCTTCAGAAAAGGGGCAGAGATGAGGGACGGATGGTACCAACATGTATTGTTTACATACAAAGTATGTTCATATCTAATATAAATAAAAAATTTTAAAAAGTGGATTCATGAACAATGTCAGTTTTTAACCATTGAGGTCACAGGGAACCTGAGATAGACTCTCACAGGTGAGATGACATTCACTCATAGTCCCTACTTCTTCAAGTCATCTTCCATATGACAAGAGCACCCATGGGTACAAGTAAGTCCCAGAATATTTAGGATCATGATGTTGTTCATATGTCATTGCTGAAACCTGCATCAGTTTAAAATATTCCGATTAATTTTAAGTGATGAAAATCACTGTATATTCAGAGAACTGATTGCCCTCCTAAGGAGATGTGTGGAATAGGTTTTACACATTATCCAAGGAGACAAGAGGGGGAAGCAACACAGTTACTAGTTTCACCAAAAACAGCATTTAGAAACCTCCCTTTTCAAAAGTGCAGCTCCGCAGGATGCTACACTGATATCCTTCAGCTTGCCTTGCTCAAGACCCAGAGAGACGGTCTGATACCAGTTAAAAAATATCGACTAATGGGCCAGAGAGATAGCTTAGCAGTTTAGGCATTTGCCTGTTGAAGCCTAAGGACCCAGATTTGATTCCCCAGTACCCACATAAACCGGATGCACATGGTGGCACATGTGTCTGGGGTTTGTTTGCAGTGGCTAGAGGTGACCCTGGTACACCCAGTTTTTTCTCTCTCTCCCCCTCCTTCTGTCTTAAATAGATAAAAATTTTAAAAAAGAAAAAGAATGAGGAAGGAATGAAAAAAAAGAATTAAAAACAGCATTCAAAATAGACAAATTCTTTTTAAAATATCTATTTTTATTTATTTATTTGAGAGAGAGAGAATAGGTGTGCCAGCACATCTAGCCACTGCAGATGAACTCCAGATGAATGTGCCACCTTGTGCATCTGGCTTATATTGAACCTGGGTCCTATGGCTTTGTAGCCAAGCACCTTAGGTGCTAAGCCATCTCTTCAGCCCCCAGATAGACAAATTCTTGCATTTCTTTCTCAGCTCAGTCTTTGTCTACATGTTTTACACAAACCCTTTCTGCTTTCTCTTAAGATTGTGCTGGGTTCAAACTTTAACCACATGTAGTGCTTTTGATTTGATCTTCCATAAGTACCTTCAAAACTGTTTGAATACATGTCATGGACACAGCCATTGCTTGTATTTTTGGTGTAACTAAAAATAACCTCTGAAACTTTCCTGAGTGACATGGAAATTTTTAACTCATTTAAAAAGATATTTTCCATTTTAGAGATTGCATTGCAAGATATTTGCTGAAAGGTCATACTCAGTTATAGGATATATTCCATTTGCCCAACCCTTGGATCTTCCCAATTTTATTGCTAGATTAATGACTGGAGTGAGACTTTTTGTTTTGTTTTTTCCTGTTATTATTCACAGAGTGAGAATACCTTGAAGCTGGGTCTGGACAATTGCAGAAATCAGGTAATTTTGCTTCCCACGCAGGTGAGGACAAGCCATTTTCCCTGTGGTTTTTGTCTTGGTTATAGCTGGACAGGTGGCTCTGTCTTCACAGTAAGCATGTCTCTGCTATTGGACCTTCAGGTTGCAGTGGACAGACAAGGTAATCTACACTCAGGCTCATGGGTGTGCTCTGCAAGGGAGAGCATCAAGACCATTTATGCTCCAAGGACCACCTCCCCATTTTTATCCTTCAAGACAGTGTCGGCTACAGTTAACCAGAACTTATTCCTTCAAAATAAAGAAGCCTTTAAGTTGAAGAAATTGCTGAGGTTCTGGGAGACAAAACCCGGATTGCCATGCAAGGACCGTAAGCTTAATATTTTACCTGGCGGTGTCTGTCCTGGTCACTGTCTGGGGACATAGAACCTATGGTGTTACTGTCTGTGGACACAGAGCCTTTGGCATCTCATTTGGTCATGCTTTGGGGATATGGTATCTATGTCATTTCTCCTTGTCACTGCCCTAAGCTTGATCAGCTCCAAGTACTTCTAAAAGCATGGACAACTGTAAGCAAGTACAATGCCCTGTCATCTCTCCTGCAAGGTTCAGTGAACTAGCAATACTAGGCATACTCCATGCTACACCTGTGAAAACAGTATTTGTCTGGGCAGAAATCACTATGTCCACCCAGGTCTGTTCACTTCTGAGGGCCCCTTTCCCAGCTTCTGTAGGGATCATATTCATGGTCTGTTCCAACCACCATTTACCGCTGCTGACTTCTGGGCATCCCAGAAACCCAGAAAACACCTACCCTTCTTCTTTACCAGGATCCCACTGATGAGATGCTTAAGCCACACAGGTTTTGCTATTATTCCTCGTCCAATATGCTCACCACACAAATGTGAGGGAGGCTTGCACACCCCAAGGTCCACTCTTCCTTCTGCTCTGGCTTCCTATTGAACTCACAGTAGATGTCAAAAGTCCCTTTTCTGATGTATGGCTGAGGCTATCTACCTCTTAGTCTCCCTTTGTGTATTTTCTTGCCTTTGCTCTAGGTGAGAGCACTCAGAAGACATGTATCTTACATAATAGAACATGAACATCTCCATTCACATTAATCCTTGTACAGGATACAGCCTCGATGATGTTGAAAGCATAGGTCTCACCTTCCAAATATCTGTCTTGCACTCTGTCCTTCAAAAGCCCAGCAAACTCAGAGATGTTAGTTATTCCAGAACCTAGATAAGCCCATTCTCACTTGAAATAGTAAGGCATGATGATAATAAAAGGAAGTTCAGGCTGGAGAGATAGATTAGCGGTTAAGACATTTGCCTGCAAAGCCAAAGGACCCAGGTTCGATTCCCCAGGACCCACGTTAGCCAAATGCACAAGGGGGCACAAGCATCTGGAGTTCGTTTGCAGTGGTTGGAAGCCCTGTCATGCCCATTCTCTTTTTCTCTGTCTCTCTCTCCCTCTTTCTCTGTCAAATAAATAAATAAAGGAAGGAAGGAAGTGCATCTAGTCTCTGAGGACACACCCATTCACGGTAAAGCAAGAATGACAAGTGAATGCAACCAGACCACAGCACAGGAATGCCCTTTCTTCTCTGGTTCACACACCTCTTCAGTTAGGTTCTTAAGGTTTGTATGCTTCATAGGCAAAAAGAAATGTGTTTCAGTATTTGGAGGATATGAAGCTACACAAAATAAGAACTATGATGTCTTTAAAGAGAGTTATTCATGAGGCAATGACCTAGAAACTACAAAGAAATAATTGATCATAAATTTTTAATGTGGATTGCAAATTGATGGTTATTAAAATCTTTTCTTCCATGAGGGACTTACTTTAAATTAAATATTTCATAATTCAAAAATGGCTATCAGGAGCCTAAGTCAGAGTCAATAGGGGCTCTGTGGTTTCGAATCTTCAGGTATGCTTGGCTGCATGGAGGGGAGTATAATGAAGTCACTTTACTAACAGTCAAAACATAATTCCCTAGTTCTATAAAATATTAGGCAGTAGGAAAGAACAGGAGAGGCAGAGATTATTGACAGGAGATAAATTGTAGCTACTTTGAGATTTAAAGAGAGTGACATGGAGACTAGCTTCAGAATTTTAACTGTGAAGTCATTAGAGAATTAAGTGGAATGACTTCCTTTTAGGTTCATGTGTTTTGGTTCTAATGTTTAAGTTAATATTCTTCTATCTCTAATTCCAAACAAAATATGTTGTTTTCTTACTATCTGTTTCCATTGCTGAAGTTATGATAAAAAAATCATCATTGCTTTCTGTGTGGTGCAGCCATCAGAGGTGCAGTCAGGAAAGGATGATTCTTCATTTCTTCCGATGTCTATTATACCATTAATATAAACTCTTTCCTCTTTAATGCCAAAAACATTAAAACACAGAAAGGAATACTAGATGGTGGAGCCTGAAGCCCAGACTCATATTTTTAAGTCAATTTCATTATACTGTATATAGGTCTGATGTTTATTCTGTAAAATAAAATTTATGAACCATGGATTACAATAAAAACATTAAAATGGAGTTCAAGTCTATTTCTCCTCCTACAAATCTCTTTCTTTTGCATTAGTAGGACAGGACCAGGGAGGAACTAAGTTGGAGGAAGCAGGAAAGATCTTTCTTTCACACCTGGTCATGAAGAAATAGCCATTTACATTCCATCCCTACAAAAGGGGCTTCCCTCCTTCAGAAACCCATACTGACACAGCGTGAGGCCTTGACCTCTGCCATTTCATCTTCATTGTAGTTGAATTCTAAAGCCCTTTGACTTGAAAATTGAACTCTCAAATCCAAATCCTGCTAATAAATCATTTCGATAGTGGTTTTCCAGTTTTTCCCAATGTCACCAAAAAAGTCAAAGTGTTTATGATTAGTTTTTGCCACATATTGTTTTTAATATCTACTTGTAGTTTTTTGTAATTTATTTTGAAAAAATACTGTTATAGGTCCCATCTAACTAAAAGTTCTATGTACTAAAAAGTAATGTACATACTATCATTTTAAATCTATAAAACCATGAGTTTTGTAAACTAAACTTTAAAATGCAGAGATGTTTGTCCCCTTGTAGACTTGCATGATTTTTGTCACTTTTTTACTTTGTGTTTGAAGTAAAGTCATTAAGTGCATTTTGAGTTTATGTTGTTTTATCCCAGGTTTTCTATTCACTGTACAGTATTTTGTGTTTGCCTTGTATTTCTTGTTTAACTTTTGTTTGAGAATGAGAAAGAGAAAAATGGGGACTGGATAGATGGATTAGAAGATAAGCAACTTACCTGTGAAGCCTAAGGACCAAGGTTCAATTCCCCATTAACCACATAAGACAGATGAACAAGGTGGTGCGTACATCTGTAATTCAATTGCAAAGGCAGGAGGCCCTGATGTGCCCATTCTCTCTTTCCCTGTCTCTCTCTTTCTACCTCTCTCCCTCAAATAAATAAATAAACAAAAATAAAAGAAAGAGACAAAATGAGCTTGTCAGGATCTCTTGCCACTGCAAACAAAATCCAGATGCATGTGCCACTTTGTGAATCTGGCTTTGCATGGGTACTAAGGAATTGAAGCAGGGTCATCAGGCTTTGCATACCAGTACCTTTAACCACTGAGCCATCGCTCTAGCCCTGATATTTATGATTTTTATTATGAGCTTGTTTCTAGTTCACTTTGCTATGTCCGGGGCCCTCCTGTGCTTATAGAAGCTTGCATGCTTGTATTTTCCCTTGCATGTTTGCAGACTTGTAGATTGCACCAGCTTTCCACTGGTTTTTAGAACCTCTTTGGACTCTTGACCTTAGAATCACATAGATAATGTGAGCTTGTATTCCACTTTAATGTATGTTATAGGCATAGAATTTAGTATAATTAATGGCCTTCTGCCTAGTACCTGGCATATGGTGGGGGGAGGGGTTTTTCAATGTCAATGCAATGGTGTGTCATCCCTCTACCAGCTCTCCACTGAGAACTCAGTTTAAACTCAGTGTTCAGGAAACCTGGATCCCTCCTGAGCCCTCAATATTCCTATTCAAATTTGGTTCCAAGAAGTTCTGCACTTTTTTTGTATTCAATGGCAGTTCAGCCTGTCAGTATCCTCTTCCTGGTGTCTGCAAGTCTTTCACTCCATATCCACCTATGTTCCTTCTCTTGCTCTATCCCTTTCCCTCTATCTCCTGTTCAATTCATAGAGTTATAAAATCCCTGTTTACATTTGCTGTGTTTCAATAAGAGCACTTATAATTTGATTTGGACAGAAACTATTTCTGTCATAATTCATTTGACCTACTGGCTCATGGAAATGCAGAGACAAACTATGAAATGGTTAAAATTAAATCTCACTGAGAAAGTAGAATGAAATTTTCTCTTGCTGTGATTCTAATTTGAATTTCTTCTATGACCATTTTACAGTGCAGATTTTTATGCATTTACAGGTCATTGCATGTCTTCTTTTGTAAGGAATGTAAATATAACAATATAAAAAATTTGGGTTAATTTTTATAATTCATTTGTAAGAATTTCTTATTTATCAGGGGTACAAATGGTGTGCCATTAATATTCATGCAACTATTCCCTCCAAGAATGTTTTTGCTCTCTCTTGATGACCAACAATGTTGAAAAATTTTAATGTGTTTACTTCTCATTTGCATATCTTATTTTTGAAATATCTGTTCAAGTATTTTGTTTCTTTTAGATAAAATGTGTATTTTTGCTATTGAAACTGAGGTGTTTGCATAATCTGACTGGATTCTTTGTCAAATATATGTATAAATATTTTCCCAGTCTTTTATTTCCCTATTGATTTTTCTAAAGTCTATTTGAATTAACATGAATTCATTTTTTTTAAATGGGTTTTTTGGAAGCTATAAATTTTACTCAAAATATTGATGTCTTTTTTTTTTTTATAAATGTTAGCACAAAATGGTGAGTTTCATTATGACTTTTTCTTACATCTATATTATTGTACTTTGCTTATATTTGCCCCTTATTACCTTCTCATATTCCTCTGGCATCCATGCAAATGTGATGCTTAACTTTGGGGTATTTTGGGTATCTTATCATTAATAGTTTTTACTTTTATTTCACTTTGTTTATTTGAGAGCACACACTGAAAATTCCATCACTTGATATTTCCTGGGTCCTGCTTAATGGGTGGCTTGCAGTCTGTCACCAATGACTCACAGACAAGGGAAAGGAGTATGCTTTAGCATTTGTTGAATGAAAATGTTAATTAAATCAAATTAGCTGACTATATTCAAGTTTCTGGGTCTTTTGTCTATTTCTAATTACTGATATGAGTGTTAAACTCTAAGTTGTAAATTTGTATATTTATCTTCTTTATGATCCACTTTTGTTTCAAAGGTTCTATAATTTTCTGTTAGATTAGTGTTTACCCTGAGAAAATCAACTCATTATAGAGAAATATTCTTTCTGTCTCTGGTGATACCATTTTTCAAGCAGTTCTCTAAATATAACATGGCCCTCCTCACTGCCTGGAACTGGCTGGAAAGCATTGGCCCTTTGCTTAGCCACAAGGTCACTCAAGTTAGGACAGAAGCCTGGCACCACACCTTTATTCTTTACTCTGAATATAGACACATTAATCATGTGCATCTAAAAACTGTAAGTTCCCTCATGTTCTTGCAAGGATGAAGGCAGAACATAAGAGTTAACTAGAGAATCTTACTGTCAGCTTTTACAAAGTCCTGTTCAGACTCCCCCAGAATACCTGAGAATCTTCAGCCATCTGCCCTAGGCCTCTAGTCACCTTAGGCTCCAAGCACAGCAAGCCTTGCAGAACTATGATGTGATTGTCTTCAAGCAGGCATGCTCATTCATGAGAACCAGGATGCTCCCTGCCTTACCTTCAGGAGGTAAGAATTTCTCTGGAGTCACTCTGCAGAATAAGCTCTGAGATAAGCAACTGGAATACAGTGTGATCATTCTATGATGTGAACATCTCTCCTGCCCCAGTGTTTCCTAAGTGTTTTCCTATGCCCATGTCAGAGCCCTAAGATAGGTACAAATGCTAAACCAAACTGTGAATTCTCAGAGCTGGACCTTTGGTCTAGAACTTCAAAAACATAATATGTTATTAACCTACCTGCTAAACTTGGTGGTTAGTGAGGTAACAATACATTATTTGTCTGTCTTTCATTGTGGATCTATCTGTGCCCTTATGCTAAAAATCTGTTTCTTTTTAAAAGCATGTATTTAGGGCTTTCTTTCCCATCTACTTTGGTACTCTCTTTAAGTTGCAGCATTTCATTTATTTAGATAATTTATTGGTTGATATGGTTGGGCTTAAGTCTGCCATCTGGCATTGATTTGTTTTCCATTTCTCCCATCTAGTCTTATTTCCTGTCTTCTTTTGCCTTTAGTTTTGTTTGATTGTTTGTTTTGTGGATTTCTTTCATTTGTTTTTGGAATCACTATGTTCTTCATAGGAATTTTTTAAACTAGGATTTATTCTTCTTCTTAATGGATCCTTAATACATAATTACACTAGTATATTCAATATATAATCATAACACTTTGCATGTAATATAAAAAGCTTACTCTGGTGCCTGACCTCACTCATCTTTTGTGGTATTACTGTCATGGGTTCTATTTCTAACAATACTTTCTATTTTCATTTCAGCATTAGACATTAGAAAAAAATACAATCCCCAAAGCAAATCCCTGTACATGTTATGTTTTGATGTTTCCCTTTTTAATCTCTTCAGGAGATTCCCATTTTCAATAATTATCATTTTCCTTATCCTGAAAGGGTTTCTTTTGTATTTACTATGTTAAAGATCATATA
The DNA here is from genome assembly GCF_020740685.1 of Jaculus jaculus. NCBI lineage: Eukaryota > Metazoa > Chordata > Mammalia > Rodentia > Dipodidae > Jaculus > Jaculus jaculus. The sequence continues at coordinate 56,169,573 of NC_059103.1, forward strand.
GCAATATATTTTCTCAACTCTTTATTTAAAAGTGTACTCTTCTTGTTACCAGTCAGCTGGCTGGGGTCCATGTGTTCTATCTGGGTAGAAATTGTGCATAGGGAAAAGAATCTCTTTCAGTAGAGATATTTGGTATCTTCAGTAACCCTAGGTTTCCAGTAGTAGGAAGTAATACAAATCTTTGGCTTTCACATTCTACATTCAGCTGTCTCTTGAGCTCTGGGTTTGAAATACTGGCCTGATGTTAATGTAGTGAGCTCCTTCCCTTGGTGGTTTTCTCAACGGTGCCCTTACTTTCCTCCCAGATCAAGTCTAGAAGAGAACACTGGATGGAGTACCCATAAGAGCATGAGCACAATGCATTGTTACCGTGTGTGGAAATTCCAAATAACTGTAGAAATAGATAAATGCCATTTTCCTTTCCAAAATGGAGACTAATTTATAGATCTAGTGAACCTGTTGGATCTTGGACCTGGTATGGACAGTGGGAGGTCAAAGGAAGCCAGGAACTTGGAGGCCTCATAGGGGTCCTGCTAGCACATCTTCCACAGGACAGTGTACAAAGAAAAACTGTGATAAGGGCAAGAAAGTTGGTAACATGAGGACAGGGTAAGACTGTGGGTTATATGTGTACTGGGAAAAAGACCATCCCATATGCAGACAATGAAACTCAATTACAGTAGAACAGGATATGACTGGACAGTGGGTAATGTTTGAATGTGGGAAGCCAGTAGTAGAAAAGACATCAGAAAATTGGTATTCACACCTCATTCTTTATATGGCTGCACTGTCTGTAGTCTCTAGGGGGATAAGATAATCAACACAAAGCATTGAGAGCATTGTTTGGGAGATTGGCTTATGTGATGATCACATCACAGAATCCTGACAGGCAGCTGCAGGCTGGAGTCTTTGGGATATGGTTAGCAAGGATCAGTCCAGTGACCTCAGTGATCCAGGGAAGTCAATGTCATAACTTCTCAGGTGATGGCATACACTGTTGGTGAGTCACCCCACGTATTTGTTCTATCTGGCCCCATGTGTTGTGCTTCTGTGCTGAGGTGGAGCATTTCCTCAGGAACACCCTCACAATGTCTACAATAATACTTTCCCAGGTTTCTAGGAACTCTGTAACCCAATCCTGCTGAGACACAAAATCACCCTTTACCTGTGTTGTAGTCAGCTCCGTGGTGCTGGGATAAATCTCCAACCAGACAGTTATTGGAGGGAGGAATTTACTTCAAGCTTACAGATCCAGGGACAGTCCCATCAGTGGCAAAAGAAGCTGGACCCCTGTTATAGATGCAAGCAGAGAGAAACCACTCATGGCTAGCAAACACCCAAAGCCAGCAAGGAAGAAATGTCATATCACAAACTGTTCTCTCCACACCTTTGGGCTGGAATCTAGATCTGCCTCCAGTGACATGCTCCCTGTAGCAGGAATCTACCTACTAGGGGACTGAAGTTTCAAACTCAGTTCTAGTATAACAACTTAGTCAATGGGGTCACATATTTACATTGTCCAGCCTGTAACAGGGGAAATTACACCTGGGGTCCTTTGCTCAATTTTGGAAGCATGCTTTCAAATGGAAATGTCAGGTGGAATGTGTGCTGAGAACATGAAGAGGGTTCTCAGAGGACCATGGGGGACCTCTTCCTTCTGCTTCAGAGAGGGAACTCAACTTGGGGACTCATGAAAGACACAGTGCCACTCTGCAGAAGAGAAGTAAACCCATGGATGAAAGGTGAGCGTTGGCAGTGCGTATACAGACAACACAGTAAAGGTGTGGACAGCCCACATGAACATGCCCATGCCCAAGAGGCACACTCACACAGGGTGAATGTGGGCAAAGTCCACAGCTGCCACTGCCCAGCTTTGTCCTCCAGACTCTAAATTTCTGTAAACATTCTGGCCAGGGAACAATGAATAAAACTGCTACCAAGGGTCATTGCTATGAATTATTTTATATAATGACAATCTGCATTTACATTGAGTCACCAGTATCTGTGTGTTTGTGGACCAGCTTCACAGGAGCTTGGGAGGAACATCATGAATTGAGAACTCAGCTCACGGGATGTTCCTGTGCCTTTTGCTGACTCTACTCTGGGTTCTATCCAAGTTTTCATATCTGTTGACATGGATACATGTGTGAAAACACCCAATTCCATGACTTCATAGGACCACCTAGAACCTGAAATTTGTATTTATTTCCTTGCCAGTCTCTAGGTGTCTGGAGTCATTGAAGGTGAGCAGCAGAGGGGCATCTTCCTTGACACAGACCTATATTTGGAGTGTAAGTCCCTGGTTTGCCTGGACTGGCTCCCCCACCTTGCTGGGTACAGAACCCTTTTCTCTGGACTTTGGCATATACTTGCCACATGTTGAGCAATTACATGGCCCACATCTGAGTAGCCTGAATGATTACAGGCTAAGTGTATTTTTATTCCCTTAGAAATGAAAAACAGCAAGCAGCTCCAGAGCATGCCTGAGACTAAGAATGACTAGACAATTCCTAGAACTTAGATGCTATGAATGTTCTGTGGGGAAAAAAAATAACTAGTAGAACACGCTGAGGCCCCTGCATTCCAAAGCCTCCATGGAAGACCACCCTGATGGCAGCACTTCACCGTGCCTCAGGAAATCCCTCTGTCCACATGGTCCCATGCCCTTATACACCCATGTAGCTTATCCAACACCAGAGCCTACTGCAGACACATGGGATCCACCTGAACTTCACAACCAAAATAAAGACCCTGTGCTGCTGTGTTCATGTTCTCTGTCTTCTGCCAGGCAAACACAAATCCTTTCTTCATACACTTCTGAACACCTCTGACTTTGTTGGCTTATGCCCAGAGGAGCCCTCACAGAGGTGTGGAGGTGGAGTTTTGCTCCTTGTCTGGTCTAAACTGCAGGGCCAGACTCTGTGTACATTTGGCATCTGGGGCACAGTTTCCCACAACAGGAATCAACAAAGCACTCCTTGTTTTAGGTTTTAGCTGTAAGCAAAACAAAGGAGCTCATCGCCAAGCAGGGGAGTGTTTTCAACGGCAGCAGGACTGGCTTCCTTGCCAGGAATGTCCAGCAGGTTGTTTGAAAGGAGATGGTGAGTGGAATCAAAACATATAGGTTAGCTCCAGTTTTATCACTGCTGTCCAAACTACACTGGGCACCAGTTCCAGAGCGTAGACTCCTCATTTGCAAAATGGAACCATCACCAGATAGATGCCAGAGTGGTCATGAGCTTTATAAAGTGTGCTATTGTTTGTCACCAGATTAAATAAATAGGAGAGTCTCATAAAAACAATCTCCATGGTATCAGCCTAGCTTTAAGAAAGGCAAACCTTCCATTTCCTCACAGGCCTTCTCCTTCCCAAGACACTAAGCCCCTCCAGCTACAAGGGAGCCTGGCTTTCTGTGAAATGATATTGGTAAAGTTTCTCTGATATCACATGGAACTGTGTATGACATGAAGAGATTCTGTAGGTACCAGAACAATGGTGAAAAGCTCCATTTTCTTGTTTCCCAGTTTGTTGTAAAATCAGAGAGGCAGCAGACCCAAGGTCCTCCAGGATTTGCTTTTGGCTTTTATGCAAGTGATTCATCTCCAATGAGCTTTGCCAACATTGCAATGCTCACTAAATGTCCAATTTTCATGATTCTTTTGGCAAATGTGCATGGTGTATGTAGGGAAATGGGTTGAGGATGGAAACTGGGATATATAGATTGTATCACAATCTCTACAGGCAGTGCTCCATGTGTGTGGTTAAGCTGAGAAGCAAGTCCATTCAGCCAACATCAGCATGTGTACTGTGGCCATTACCAAGTTCAGCCTTAGGACAGTAAGGCCTTCTGTTCCAACCTCCACAGATAGGGCCAAGAATTATCTAATCGACCCAACTGTTTAATTAAGGTGGGTTAAAAGTGACAGAACTTTGCACCCTGTTCATGATTTATTTTACAAAATAAAATCTCCATTTCTTTGCACATCAGTGCCAGAAGTAAACATCTCTACTGTTTTTATACTTGAGAACCAAGCTCGCATGTTGCCAAGACATGAAGTTGACCTGACAAGATCCACCTTCCCAGAGGAGCTTTTGTTCTCATAGCTTGTGACATCAATTGTCTCCTTGTTTGCTATGTGTTTCTTTACTAAGCATCATCTTGTACAAGTCACTGTGGAAGTGCTACCTGGAGTAATAGGAATGTTTTAGAGGTCAGCTATGAGAAGAAGAGGGTTGGCCCCATTGGTTCAAAGCACTGACAACAGGGGCTGATGATGTCCTGAATGATGTGGTGGAGCCAAAGCTAGCCAGGGGGAGGAGCAGTAAACAACCAAGGAAACCCAGCTCCGCCTCCACCTCAGTGCAGGGGAGGGCCCTGGCTCCAGCTGTCGGCAGGACCTTTTTTCTGAGAATGGTTTTGTTTGTTAGTTTGTTTTGGAGTTGGTTATCATAGCAAGAGAGAAAGAAATGAGGCTGACTGGGTGTTTCTGGCATAAATACAGCAGGAGGCCCAGGTCTCCATGGATCAACATCAGGAACAGGAGAGAAGGCTGTTTGTGTGATCAGAAGGTGTGCAGGCAGCTTGGCTGCTAGTTCCCGGTAAATCTTGTCAGTTTTCATTTTCACAGAGTTTGTGTGAAGGAACAGGAGATCTATAAGGTGATGACAAGGAGTCGTGAACTCTCACTCTGCTCTCTGAAAGCAGGTCTGTATCTGTGTGCTGGCCAGGATATGTGTTGATAATTTGAGAAAGACCTTATGACCATAGGGAAAGGGTGTCTTCTGACCACCCCAGCCTGATCTTCCTAATGTTACACCTTATTTAAACTAATGGAATTCCTTGGTCTTGGGGCTTCATACGTGTGGTGGTTTGATTCAGGTGTCCCCCATAAGCTTAGGTGTTCTGAATGCTAGGTTCCCAGCTGATGGATATTTGGGAATTAATGCCTCCTGGAGGGAGTGTATTGTTGGGGGTTGGCTTATGGGCTTTATAGCCAGTTTCCCCATGCCAGTGTTTGGCACACCCTCCTGTTGCTGTGGTCCACCTTCTGTTGGCCAGGGGGTGATGTCCACCCTCTGCTCATGCCATCGTTTTCCCCTGCCATCGTGGAGCTTCCCCTTGAGCCTGTAAGCCAAAATAAATCTCTTTTTCCCAGAAGCTGCTCTTTGTTGGGTGATTTCTACCAGCAATGCGAACCGGACTGCAACAATACGTAACCCTCCAAGGCTCCAGTCTAGGACCTTGTAGGCTCCAGCTGATAGTTTTCTATATTTCTGCCTCAATTTATCTGGTTTGACTAATGGCTTGAGATAGACAAACAGCTGATAGGAACTATCTCATCCCAGCCTGGAAATTGTGGGGAACACAAAAAGATTATTGTTGCTTTAGCATTTGATGAACATAAATACTAGGGTTTCTTACCCACTTTTCTACGTTCTCAAGGCAGAAGGGTCCATCTGTCATGGAAAGTCATTTCCTATGTTCTCACTGTTACTAGAGGAAAAGTTGAAGGTTAAATCACACAATTTGAACATGTAGAAATGCTTGTAATTTAGTAACCTCAGAGCATGAACCATGCAGCTAACCAAAATTTGTAGGAAGGTGTGTAGTTAACATGTATGATTAGGCACGGGGTGTGTATAGTCCTGTCTTTTTAAACTTTCTTTAAAATCCAAAATCAAAATTACTGATCATGGAGGGGCTGAGAAGATGGCTCAATGATTAAATGTGCTTGCCTGTGAAGCCTCATGGCATGGGTTCAATTCCCCAGCCACTCATTTAAAGCTGGACAGGCATTTACTTGTAGCAACAAGAGACATTTGCACATTCAAGTGCATCACACACACAGACACGAGCATGCAAATAAAAATAAGCAAAATAAAACTTAGTGGTATGAATGAACTTAGTTGGTTCTGCCTCACTTGCCCAGCAAAGAGGACAGCTCAGCAGGGCACTGTAAGCTGGAACTCAAGTCGTGTCTCAGAGAAGCAGCGGCTGCTCCATAAACAGTGTCCAGCTCTGAGGCAAGCCTCTTTAAATCATAGTAAAAGTCTAAACTGTTTGCCATTTAGGGACCCAAGGACCTACTTTGTGCTCCACATAGTTAAGTATTGAGGATGCAGCGTCAATTAACCAAGGGCTTTGTGATCTGATAGTCTGCAAAACTTTACCATGACAGTTCACAAATGGCCAGGTGTTTTGGCATCTGTGGAGAGAGGTCACCTTCTCCGTGGAAGCCACCTTTCTTGAGCCCGAGAGGCAAAGAAGTGGATCTCTGATCTGAATTTCAGAGGAACAGCGAGTTGCCAGTCATGGAAGAGAGACTGGTGATGATGTGGAAGAACACCTGGGCAGGAGGGCAGCTGAATGAGGGTGTCTCACAGAAGAATTAACCTGAAGCCAAGCACAGAGAATGAGTTAGTCCAGCCCATTCGATTGTGCTTTGCTGCCCTTTTCATGGTCCCTAGATGCTCTTATCAAAAGTTAATATGTGTGACTAGTGACAGTATATTGTCACTTGAATTCACTTTTACATAACTCTTCAACACAAGAAACAAGGCTTGCACATTGTCGTTCCAGGTATTCACCCCTCCCCCACAGTGTCACAGCTTCATCGTGTTAGAAATGAGTCTTGGGTCCGAGAATGACCTCACAATGCAGAGTATGTTGACAAGGCAATGTTTCCTTCTGCAGAAGAGTGCATGGCCCTAAAGAGTTCAGGCAGCCAGCACAAACAATGGAGTTCCACAGGGCCTCTTATCCTAACAGATTGCTGGGTCTTTTCTCCTGGGCTCCAATCTGAGTCAGAGTTTGGCCTCACAATCTCGCACAATGGGCTAAGATATAAAAACAACTCAGTTTCTAGGGAAAACCTAAAGGAATGGAAGATTTTGGGACTTTTTACTGAATGTAGAAATAGAAGTTTTGGTCTCAAGAATTATTGACTCTTCTCGTCTCAAGCATGACTGACTCAGGAAGAGAGACTTCCCACAGAACGGCATCCTTCTGGAATTGAAATTTTCTATCTTTTTAATCCTTTGAGAGAAAAAACAGCATGTCTTTCCCTCTCTCATTGCTCATACTAAGAAGCTGTGGGAATCACCTTTCCTTCTTGTGTTCTGACACCATATGTGTAAAATGAACATCTGTCCCAATACCCGTGTGCTCTGTGCCCTCAGTGTCCTCACTAGGGGAGATGTGTCATTATATACTAAGTGGCTGTAATAGAAATACGCTTCTAAAGTGTAAAGCTCTTCTGTTCAGTTTTGTTAGCTCTATTCCACGGGAACTTTTCCATTTCCATAAAAGAATCTGAAAAGGCCCCAATGTCCTGTGAGTGCATCAGGTATATAGTAGTAGATCATCTTCCATGCCTGTTACTGATTGTGGATATTTTCTCCCTTTTATAATGATTGGTTTTATGAGACAATTATAGGTTTTATTATTTTCCAAAACAAATTGTTTTACATTGATTTATTTTATGGTCAACTCTATCTTGTCCTCAGAGTACCAGTGGAACCTATAGTTGACCTGAAAGAAGCAGAGACAGAAGGTAAAAGAGGGTGCTGGAGGAACCTGGTCTGAGGATACAAAATTTCACTTAGAATGGAGGGCTTTTATCTCTATTTGATAGCATGGTGATTATAATTAATATATTGTATATTTTTAAATTGCTAAGAATGAGTTTCCAGTACCTTTACTACAAAAACATAATTTCTATGTATTTTGTCAATTCAAACCCTTATAAATAAATGTAGTAATTAAATGAACTACTTTTAAGCTGATATCAAAATTTACTTTAGAGGCTGGAAAGATAGCTCAGTGGTTCAAGGTGCTTGCTTGCAAACCTGCCAGCCTGGATTGACCCTCTCCAGCACCCATAGAAAGCCATATACAAAATGGCACACTAGACTGGTGCATACAGAAACAGAACAACAAGAGAGACCCTCTGTCAAAAAGAAGGTATGAAGAGCGTACAAAAAACCTGGGGTTGGGCTGGAGAGATGGCATAGCAGTTAAGCGCTTGCCTGTGAAGCCTAAGGACACTGGTTTGAGGCTGGATTCCCCAGGACCCACATTAGCCAGATGCACAAGGGGGTGCACGCATCTGGAGTTCGTTTGCAGTGGCTGGAAGTCCTGGTGTGCCCATTCTCTCTCTCTCTCTCTCTCTCTCTCTCTCTCTCTCTCTCTCTCTGCCTCTTTCACTCTTGATCTCTCTCATATAAATAAATAAATAAACAAAAAAAATTTTTAAAAAATGGGTTGTTTTTTGACTTCCATTTGCATGCTGTGGCACATACATGACCCCCCCACACACACACTCATTTTACATACATATATACACATAAACACAAGTAATACATAGAAAATTTTAAAACGCTGTTACTTTATTCCATAAGGCATTACAGGAGTAGCATGTAAATCCAGAGGATAGTATATACTGTGAATAATGCAAGGACCCATAGAACACCTAGAGAGAACCACAAATGGAAAGATAAATTTGTTAAAGTAAAAATGCAAAAGTCATGTGCTGGGGATGTCGCTCAGTTGGTAGAGTGCTTACTTAATGTACCCAAGGTCCTGGACTCAATCCCTAGCACTGCATAAAACTGGGTATGGTGGCCCCACACCTGTAATGCCATCACTATGGAGGTAGAGGGAGGAAGATCAGTAGTTCAAGGTTATTTTTGACAACAAGCAACTCTGAGGTCATCTTGACCTATAAGAGACCCTATCCCCCCAAAAAGACAACACTTTAATATATAAATTAGAAATTAGTCAAATGACAGGTTAACTGTGAAAATACACTTACTCACATTAGTCATGGAGAAATGTAAAATAAAATTATAATGTCTGTGTTACTACTGAAACCATCAGCTAAATAACAGTGGTGACAAGACCAGTGTGGCACCATGGCACTGGAATGCTGACCCCATCAGGATTGGAGACCATCTTCAGTACTTGCTGATAAAAGAAGTCCCGTCTCTCTTCAGCTCCTATGAAGAACATAAGAAAAACATGGGCAGCATAAAAACAGACATGTATATCAATGGAACAGAATAGAGAACCTATATGTACACTCAGCCATTTATAGCCCACCTGATTTTTTGACAAAAATGCACAAATTTCTCACTAGAAAAGAGAGCCTCCTTAACAAATGGGGCTGGGAGAACTGGATTATTTATATATAGATGGATGAAAATAGATCCTTATCTCTCTCCATATATGAGAATTAAGTTTACATTGATCAAAGACCTTAATATAAGACCCAAAACTTTGAAACTGCTAGAGAAAAAAGTAGGGGAAACACTTCAACATATAGGGATAGGCAGAGAGTTTCTCAATAGAACCCCAGTCATTCAGGGACAACTAATAAACCACTGGAACCTCATGAAATTAAAAAGTGTTTGTATAGCAAAGGACACTGTGAATACAGCTAAGAGGCAGGCTACAGAATTGGAGAAAGTCTTTGCCAGCTATACATGTGACAGAGGATTAGTATCTAGGATTTACAAAGGACTCAAACTAAATAATAAGAAGTCAAACAACTCAATTAAAAATGGGGTATAGCATTGAATAGGAAGTTCTCAAAAGAGGAAATACAGATGGCCAATAAACATCTAAAAACATGTTTGACATCCTTAGCCACCAGAGAAATAAAATTTAAAATGACTTTGAGACTCTATCTCACTCCTGTCAGAGTGGCTATTGTCAGGAAATCAAATGGCAATAAATGCTGGCAAGGTTATGGGAAAAGAGAAACCCTTCTCCATTGTTGTGGGTAATCTAAACTAGTATAGCCACTGTGGCAAATAGTGTTGAGGGTCCTAAGAAAGCTAAAAATAGATTTACCATATGACCCAGCTAAGCCATTCCATGGCATATATCCTAAGTACTATACTCATTACTATGGCGACACTTGTTCATCCATGTCTACTGCTGCTCTGTTCCCAACAGCTAGGAAATGGGACCAGCCTAGATGCCCTTCAACTGATGAATAACAATGAAAATGTGGTATAATTATGCAATGGAGTTCTACTCAGTGGTAAATAAAAATGAAATTATGAAATTTTCATGGAAAAGGATGAATCTGAAAAGGATTATACTAAATGAGGTAACCTGGGCTCAGAAACTCAAATGACACATGTCCTCTCTCATATGTGCATCCGGGATTCAACTGTGTAGGTGTGCACGTCAGTTGGAGTAAAAGTCAGTAGTGGAGGACAGGAAACTAGAAAAGGGCTATGAGGAGGGAGGAGAAGTGAAGGCTTAAGGGGAGGGTATAGGATATATGTAAGAAGAGGGGCAGAAAACTGGGAGTGAAATGTTCTAAGTGGGGTCAAGGAGAGGGAATGAAGGTGGTGGGAGGAGGATTAATCAAAATTTAAGGTTGATGCCAATATAGAAACCTACTTCTCCACTAGCTAATAATATATAAGTTAAAAAAGAGTTGATATTGTATATATGTAATTACAATGATTGTAATGGGGAGGTAATATGATGGAGAATGGAATTTCAAATGGGAAAGTGTGGGGGTGGGGAGGGAGGGAATTACCATGGGATATATTTTATAATCATGGAAAACGTTAATAAAAATTAAAAAATAAAAATTAAAAATTAAAATAAAGAGAGGTGGATAAATTTATGCCCAGAAGCCATAGATTGTTATCATAAAAATTTCAGTGCCAGGGGTGGGATACCTTCCAGTGAAGTATTGGCCATGGAAGTCCCTGATGCCCTCAAAACATTACAGGTCATTGCTAAGGCTCTTGGTTGCCCACCAGCACTAGATAGTATGACCCTGTTGCTGAAGACTCCACATTCTTGGGCTATAGGTCACTGAGAAATCAAACTGGAGCTGAGCTGGAAGCTTCTTTCCTGTTGACTAGCTGTCATTATTCTGGAAAAACCTATGCAGATTAGTAGTGGGGGATAAAAATCATCAGTGATCTCAACCAGCAGGGGACCCCACAAGCCAAATGTACCAACTGGTGCAATGGTGGTATGTCTGTTATGAAAGAAACCAACTGCTCTCTGATTGGGCTTTGAGGCCTGTTCCCCAGGCAGGAATTCCTGTCTTGTACTGAAGAACCAATCAAAAGCCTACAGCTGGGAAATTCATAAGCCCTGGGGCAGAGGAAACTGCTATTGTTTTTCTGAATAAATGGATATATTATGCCCACCAAACTGGCCTATAAATACTTATGTTTATGTCCATATATTAATGCTACTCTCACTTTTGTAAAGCTTCTCTTTTCTGATGACAGTGACTTCTTGGGTAGCTCAAAACTCACTAAAGTGCTAAGAAGAAATGACAGGGGAGTCTCCAAGGCTCAGGCACCATTGTGGAAGAGAAGGCAGAAAGAATGTAAGAGGCAAAGGAAGGGCAGGAGGGTTTACAATGCTGTCATCCAGATCCAAAAGTGGCCTTGATATTCATGACCTCACAGTGGTTGATACTAACTATAAAAACATGCATAATAGGAGGAAAGCATGATGACATTAAAATAAAAGATAGACTTGTTGGGAAAAGAAGGGATATGGTGGAGGGGAGATTTGGGCAAGGAAGGGAGGGTAGTGAGAGGGGTTTATGATCATGGTATATTGTTTATATTTATGGAAGTTGTCAAGAAAAAGTTTTTAAAAAAGAAAAATATGGCCAGTCAAAGTTTATAATAACATGAGCAGCCCAAGGGTACATTAACAGTAAAATTATTAAATTGTTATAATCTTTCAAAAGAACACTATGAAACAAAGAATGACAAACATTAAAATGTTAATACAGTGAAAGAATACATTATATAAAATAATAATTAAGCAACAAAGACACAAAAGGCTGTACATTTTCTAATAAAATTTCAATAGTCAGTCAAAATTTATCAAAATTGATCCCACAGGTTAGTTGAGCCCTCTAAGTAAATGAGAAGTGACTGTATGCATGTGTAACTGATGGCCACTGAAATGCTTTCCAACACACTATCTCATCCCATCTGTATGCAAGGTTATAATACAAATTAGAATGTAAAAATGTTTCCATCTTATATGTGAGAATGCCAAGTCTCAAGGAATTTAAGAGAAGCCTTCAAGATTCTGTAGCTAGTTAAATGTGGTGTCTCTAGAGCTATGGTTCTAGTCTCTGTCCCCATCCCTCTCAGCTAGCACAGAGCCCTTAGGAGGCCAATGGGCTCCAGGTCAGATGGCAACCTTACAGGTACAGTAGAATCTGCAAAATACTCTCCAGCAGAAGCCAGTTTGTTTCATGGTTTTGGATTAAGTTAGGTTGACTATCTACACTACCATGGCTCTGGTAATAATTACAAATTTTAAATTTAAAAGAGGCATTCTCTAGCACCAAAATTCAGAGGGAGCTAATCACAAAATAAAAATAAGACCAACTCTAGTAGATTTTTTGGTTAAGTACGTGTCTGTAATATAAACATGCTGTGTATTATGGTAGTAATTTAATTGTTACTGATAGTTTCTTATCATATATAAGCTAATTTATCTGTAAGTGCTTGACGTGAGGTTCCTGGTGGGCCAAACATTAGTGTGTTTTGGACTTAGCATCTGCTCATATCCCTCAGTCAGGGTTCATGTGCCACTCAGGAAAATTACAAATGGTCATTCATGTCATCTCATAAAAGCTGTTATAAGACCAGCAAGAAATAACATATACTCAGAAAAGATGAACTCCCCAGGCTTGTTCTTTTTTAATTATTTTTTTAAGTTTAGCATATAAATTAATTGGCATTTCCATACATATGTGCCATGCTGCTTTATTCTTATTTTCACCCCTCTACTTTAATGTCTCACATATTTTATAACCCTGTCTTATTCTCCTTCTTTGGTCTTCCCTCTGATTGATAGTCCTCTTACTTTTGTGTTATACAAATGTGTGTGTGTGTGTGTGTGTGTGTGTGTGTTTAAGAGAGAATATGTGATATTTGTTTTTTTGAATCTAGCTTATTACACTTAACTTATGATCATCTAAACTCTGAGAAAAAGTAAGTTGTTAAACTCAGGAATCATATTTTCTCTGTAAATGTTATGTGAACATACCAGGAGGGAGGCCTATACTTGCCATGAGCTTTGAGTCCACAGAGGGCTGAGCCCAGGCCAGGCAGAAGAGGTAGAAAATTGTGTCCACTCTATGACCAATGAATCCCAATCCTCAGAGTGGCTGCAGGCCCAGTGTCCAGGCTGGAAGCATTTAGAAAGCTTGACCCAGTGTGTCCTTAATGTAGCCAGACAATTCAGAGTTCCCAGGGCCAAGACCAAGTGGATGGCAGCTCTCCAAGGAAGGACAAGGAGGACAAGGTGGTGACATTGAGGTAAGCCACCCTTAAGGGCTGTTTCTTGAGGCCACAGGCAGTTGTGCAATCCTGAAAAAAATGGCAGGTTTCTGAATGTAGACACAGTAGGACATGGACTGGGTTCTGGGATCATCCTAGTGCAGGAGTCAGCCAGACAGTGACAGATACCATGCAATAATTCTGAAAGAGTGAGGTCTATGCTCCTTGGGACTCTGCCCAATGATTATAACCCTCAGAAATGCAGTAAAAATAAAGCCATTTCAGACAAACAGCAGCAAAATGACAAAAACCATGAAAATGCCTCACAGAAAACTCAGAAAAAAAAAAGATAATAAGGAGTATGCTTCCAAAAAGGAAAATAAACCCAAGTGAGGACAAAACATACAAGACAAAATGTTGAAACAATAAGTAGGCATGTCAGTCCGATTAGATACTTGACTGTATGCATGGTGGATAATAGTGCCACATGGGTCTTTAGTTACCCAAGTTCTCCAATTTAAGTACAAAAGTTCTCAAAATGGATGAAGTCATACACTTGCATGCTGCTTATTCCAGTGTGTGTGTGTGTGTGTGTGTGTGTGATTCAATTATATGAATTTTATAGGAATAGTATATTTATTTATTTTATAGGAATAGTATATTTAACATGAAGACATGAAAAAAGGATGTGAGCATGTATTCCAGACAGGTCATCCTGGACACAAATCATGGAAAGAGGATGCCCACCAGCAGCAGAGGTGACAGCCACAAAGGCCATACCACAGATCCAACCATACTACTTGTTGTTTGAACAGCAGGCATTGTTAAGACAAAACGTAGTGGGCAGAGCTTCAATTGCAGTCTGGTTTGCAAACACAGACCTCAGTTACTAATGCAAAAGACACACACAGTTTAGCCAGTACATTAAAGAGTAGAAGATGCAAAGGCAAATCAGTGTAAGTTACCAGGGCAACAGAATAAAGGAAAATTATATGGATCGATACAGAAAAGAATATTTAATAAAATGCAGTATCCAATCACAAATGATGACACAAAAGAGATCTGGCAAGCTAGGAAAAAAAGCAGATTTCCTGAGCCAGTAACAGAGCCTGACCTGTGGAACAATCATGACTCACGGTAGAATGGCCTGTGACCATCCATTCTGAGATGTATAAAGGGACAAGAAGGTCCACTCCACTATGTGTAGTTGACATTGGAGATCCCACCTAGCAAAGTAAAACAGGAACAAGGATTGATGAATTCAAAAGGATTCTAATAACATCTAGAGTACACAGAATTCTGCATGCAAAAAAACTCTAATAAAGTTCTCAGGTAAGTTAAATGAATTTAGCAGAACATTGGGAAATAAAAACAGAAGCTAGCCACTGTATTTGTAAATACCTGCCACATATAAAAAAAAGTAAACCTAAAATATACCTTTACAGTGGCATGCAAATGAAGACTGATGACCAGTCTAACAAACAGTATGTGAAGCTTTTATGTAGAAATCCAGAACATATTACAAATGTAAATCACAGAAGACCTGCTTGAGTTGGAATATCCATTTCAAATTTGTCAGCATTCTCTACAGTGTTCTGAGGGTTAAGTGTGAAATCCAACATAACGCCAAGTCAAGAGAACCCTGCAGAAGGACAATATCTGTAAAAACAATGGACTCTACAAACACAAGGTCATCTACCCAATGAAATGTGAAAACCTAGGACAGATTGAGAAAGGCTGTTTTTGGGAGCTCAGGTCTCCACTGTAGAAGAACCTTGGTGCAATGAAAACTCACATAAATACAAGCAAGCGTTGAAACTGACATGAACCTGGGACAAATACGCTCAGAGGGAAGGTCTGAACCAGGAAGGCTACCATCATCCGTAACTCGCAAGACTAAAAGCATGACGTTATCCAGGGCACAACTCCACTTTTTCAACTTCAAACCTAACCTTAGAGGAAGCAGGACAGTGTGGAGTGGGCAGGGAGAGGTCAGGGTTCTTTATTTCTTGAAGTGAGCTGTGGCTTGTGAAAACTTACTGAGTTTATGCTGCTAATTTGACCATGCTCTGAGCATATTAATCAACTTTGATCAGTAAGAAAGATTTGAAAATCGAGGAGAGGGCTGGAGAGATGAATTAGCAGTTAAGATGCATGCCTGCAAAGCCTAATGACCAAGGTTTGCTTATTCAGGTCCCACGTAAGCCAGATACACATGGCGGAGCATGCATCTGGAGTTTGTTGGCAGTGGCTAGAGGCCCTGATATACCCATTCTTCCCCCTTCACTCTCTCTCTTCCCCCCATCTCTAATAAATAAATAAATAAAAATAAATCTTTTTTAAAAAGAAAGAAAAAAATGAGGAGAATCCAGTGGAGCAGAGAGCTTTAAGTGTTTTTTGTTTTTTGGTTTTTCGAGGTCACTGTAGTCCAGGCTGACTTGGAACTCACTCTGTAGTCTCAGGGTATCCTTGAACTCACAGCAATCCTCCTACCTCTGCCTCCTGAGTGCTGGTGGTGTGTGCCACCATGCCCAGCACTTTAGCATTTTCCTAAAAGCCCTGTGTTTTTCTGTATGAATGTGTCAGCCCTTCCAGCTCACACTTGGGACAGGGGCAGGGGCAGGGTTCTGGCTCCACCTGCCTGGGGTGGTGCTGAGTTCAGAGGCAGGCATGGTGGGAGGATCTCAGGACGGACAGTACAGCAAGAGCAGCCTCAGATCGGACTAGTTAGGAAGACATTAGCAGCACGGGGTCATGCCTCCTCTGGCAGAGCTAACTCTTGATAATACTGGAGGAAAATCTTGTCTGATACCAAAAGTACATTGAGGGCAAGGAAACTGACAGGAAACAAGGGCCAAGCATGAAATGTTCCCCTTGCTGACAGCCCTGGAAGCTACTGTACTTGTGAGGAGCTTTCCTGAGTTTGTCTGGGTTTCTGCTACTTCCTACTGCTATAATAGATTATCGCAGACGAGGCCCTTTGTGAAAAACACAGGCTTATTTAGACCATGGGTCTTGAGGATGGGGAGTTCCAGCGGCCAGCATAGGACTCTGGTGAGGCCGCCATGTGGCAACCTAACAGATCAGGTGTGGTCATTTCATGGGAAGACAGGGCAGGCATGCCATTCAATTCACTCTTCTTCCTGAAAAGCCACTCATGCCACTGTGGGTGCTAAACTTTCATGATGTTGTCTAATCCTAACCACCTGCTAAAGGCCCTGCCTCAAACCACCAATGTAAGAGTTTGGTTACTGATATTTCCATACCCTAATCCCAAGGACACACCCAGACCCCAGCAGGGCTACTGAGCCCCTGCCACACAACTTTTGCATGTCTCTAGGTGTAGATGAAATTGGTGCTGGAGGCTCATGGGGTTTCATCTACAATGTGGGAGGCAGGTATGTAGGTGGAGGGATCTGATGTGGGTATGCATATATGTAGCGTGTGTACAGTTGTGTGGAGTATGCAGTCACAGAACCCTCATGGTTCCACTTAGTATCCTTCAGCAGTGACTACCAGGGGTGCCTCTGACAAAGCATACTGTTTTCAGTCCACCTTGATCTGCAGCACTGGGGATACTTCCTCATTTCCCTCCTGGGTCTCCTCCCTTTGGTCAACAAGAACCCAACTGTCATTGAACTGACCCCTCTGCATAGTGATCCTGCGGTCCAGGTAAATGTGTTCCCGAAATAGTTTTCAGACTTGAAGAAATAAATAGCTTTATATGAATATTTTTAAATGTATTTCTGGGGTTAGCTTGGCATATGAATGGCTAGATCCAGCTATTTCCTAAATGTTTTGTTTTTCAATATTTTGATGCATTATTATATAAATAGATTGCTTGTTTAGTATGTAAAATGTTTATTTGTTTCTTAAAATGTTTATTCCCACAAAAATGTCCACAGTTGTGGCCTTTGAGGAAGAAGACAGCCCTGACCATGGGTCCTGATTTGGGAACAGATAGTGGGCTATGCAGATGAGACTCACTGGACAGGAAGGTCTGAAGGTATCTGCCTGGGTACATAAAAGGCTAAGAGACCTGCAAGGAGAACAGATGAAGCCTTCTTGGTACTGAAGGCAAGACACGGCCTTTTAACCTAAATGTCTATGCTCTAGAATTATTTTCATACCTTGGATTTAATAACAAGGAAATTCATGACAGAAGGGCTGAAGTCTTTGAGCAAATATAGTTTTTCTCTCTCCTTTCTCTCTCTCTCTCTCTCTCTCTCTTTCTCTCTCTCTCTCTGTCACACACACACACACACACACACACACACACACACATAGGTGAAACAAAAGAGCTTAACTTTGTAAATTGGCAAAGACTTCAAAAAGTACACTGCAGTTCAAACTCTTGCAGGAGTTGCTAGGGTGACTCACTCCTGGGATTGGGTCAGAGTGGCTCCATAGAGGAATTTTGTTGCTAGGGTGACTCACTCCTGGGATTGGGTCAGGTTGGCTCCATAAAAGAACCTTGTCTCCTAAGTCTGCCTGGGAGGTGGCTCTGGGCTCTGCCCTCCAAGCCACATGACTGCGTGGCTCAGCTGCGAGGCTCTGAGTCAACAATAGGGCAAGCTTTGTTCATGCCTGCACTAGATGGAGATGGTCAGAGAACACAGGGCACATTTGGGGGGTTCCATTTCTTTTTTAAAGTTTACGATTGGATTTGAGTTGATTTGGTCACTGAGCACAGGGCCTTATCCATATCACATTAAAACCTAAGTCCCAGCTTTGCTTGGAGTCAGTAGATGAATCAGCTCAATGAGTCACTGTCTTCTTATCTTGTAAAGTTTGTCATATCCTGAAAGAATCATACTTGCATATTGATAGAAATGCTTTGAAGTTTTAAGACATTGTGTTTTGTAAAATAAGGTCATTGTTTTTTCTAATATCTGACCTCAGAAAAGTATACTTCAAATTTTGTCATAAGCCTCGGGCAAATGGGATAAAATTGTTTCCTGACATTTTCTGTAATATGGTTTGGATCTAAGCCAGCTGTGGTTGAACATGAAGATTTTGTAGACCTAGCATTTGGAAGGCTTCAGTTGTGTAGCTGGACAAGGTCTGTCTCCCTTTATGACATAGTAGGGGTGTGATACCACATCTATACAGATGCTATGGATATGCTATGTAAAAGCCTGAGACTCCCCCATGCACCTACCTTCAGCCCTGAAACGCACCTATGGAGAGTGACTAGAAGAGCCTGGGCATTCATGGCCTGCTCAGTAACCAAGCAGTAAAATGGACATGGCATTGGCCTTGTGCAATTTGGATGTCCATTGCCACAGCCTACAGCTCCATACCAGGGCTACCTGCCTGAGCTTAGGAGGCTAGTATCAGCTAAGCGTGGGGCTTCAGGCCTGTAATCTAGTTATTTGGAAGGCTAAGGCAGAAGGATCTCAAGTCCAAGGCTAGCTTGGGCTGCAGAGGGAGTTCAAGGCCTGTTTCTACAGCTTAATGAGACTGTCCAAAATTAAAACGAGGGCTAGGGATGTGTCTCAGTAGTAGAGAGCTTTCTGCACATGAATGAGGCCTGGGCAGGGTGAGACCAGTGTCTGTTCAGGACTGACATCCTGCCTCTGCTGTGGGTCTGTGTCACTACTCTGTGAACTAGACCTCTGGGCTACATGTGCTTAGGTGCTCTTCAGCTTTGCCTCACCTGCTGGGGGCGCTCCCACACCCATCCCTGGACAGGTGCCTGGGAAGCAGCTGAGCAGGTGAGTTGGAACTTAGACTAACTCAGGCTGTTGGAGTTCAAATGCCCACTTCAGTATTTGCTAGCTTTTAGCTGAAAGCAGTGTTCCAAGTGTCTAGGATGGAAGATGTACACAATAAGCCAGTGTGTCGCAGGTCACATACAGACCTACAGTGAGGCACTTTGCAAGCCATGGTATCTATCTGGCCATTGTGAGGGAATCTGTGTAAGGAGAAACCTCCAGAGCACACACCTCAGCCAGGCTCCATGAAAAATGTCATGTTCAAAACACTCCTGGAAGAGCTGATGTAAGAGGAAAAGAGGAGGCTTCAAGATGCCAGGGCAGTGGGTCTTAGATGTTAAGTGACCTGGACCACAGGGAAGAGGATATGTGGTCAAGCTTCACTCTGGATCTATGTTGGGTGTTTTCCAGAGACATTGCTATTTCAGCCAGTCGAGTGATCTGAGCTGACAGCATTCTAGGGTAAGAGGCTGAATGGAAAGAAAGGCCAGCCCGCCCTGTGAGAAGAAAATCTTCCTGCCTGCATGCTTCAGGATGGCTGCACGAGGCCCTCAGGGCATCTACCTGCCCTCTACCACACAGTCCTCAGGACTCACTGCTTCCATAGTTACATGAGCCAACTATTTCTGATGCTCTCCCCCTCCCCTCACTGTGCACACATTCCATCAGGTCCGCCTCCCATTAGAAGCTAATAAAGATTCTGGGCATGAGGAGGAGAGCAGCTGATGAAGGCAGGAAATGGCTCCATGAAGAAGCTGACCACAGAGACACTCAGCACTCAAAAAGCAAGCACTGAGCACCTGCTGTGTAGAGGGGACAGTGCCACCTCAGGGTGAAGAGCACTGAAGACTTCTAACATGCTCTTGATGTCCACTAGAAAAGGCTCAATGAGGTCCCCCAACCCATGCTAGGTACCAGTGTTCTCCCATGTTGCAGTTTCATCACAAATGCTTCTTCCCATCATAACAAATATAACAATAACAGAATTAAACATTTCTGCTGCAAACTTTGATGTGAGTTAGGGATCACCTCAAAGAAAGTATGGTTTTCCCCAGGCAGTGTGGAATGTCCCGACACAGAGTCATGACACCTGAGGAGTGAAAGACGAGGCATGTGAAGTAAGGGAATCTGAAAAGCGGCATTGTGTGTGAACATAGCCCCTCATCCTAGTGACAGACACTAAGTATTGAGCATGGAGAACAAAGGCCACACTGTGTAGACCTGTGTAATCAATTGCTCATTTCTTTCATTTGGTTACTTACAAAGTCAGCTTGTTTTTCTTTTAGCAAAAGCTATTGACAATTCCCTCACATAAACAGTCCTGTTCCCAACTCAAGCTAGTAAGCCAGTGAAGACCAAGAGCATCAAAGTGCTGCCCTGAAGATGACAGCCAATCTCAGAGAGAGACGGATCTGAAGGAACCAACACAAATGTGAATGCTGTCCTCAAGGAGCCAGACAAAGATGGCTGGCATCTTGAATTAGCAGTGCATTGTGAAGTGTGATGCACTCAAGACTTGGGTAGCCTGGGCAGATTCCTTGCTCTTCCTCTGCAGGTGTTCTGATCCTATCTCATCCCAGCAAGAGATAGTCAGGGTGAGACCTGGACAGATGCTAAATGCAGCATTATTTACTTCCTACTCCAATTCTTCAGAAACAAATAACTGGCTAGAAAAATGCATGCGAACTCCTAGCTGACACAGGTTCATGTCCATAAGCAGTGATCCTGAGAATTAAATAGGTGACCCAATCATGTCACTTTCGATACTTATATATCATTTTCACTTACTACCCACATTCTATATGGCATTAGGTGAAATAAACACAGGTTAAAGAAACAAAACCATGTCTTCTTAGGGCTTAAATTTATGTCATCCAAAAGCAATTCAAAGACAAAATCAAATGGTTATGCTTGGCTCTAATTTCAGAGGCTACTGTACGAGGTAACAGATGGGACCATCTACCCACCCTGAGTGTATAATGTCCTCTTTAGAAAGCATTGCTCCAAACCACTTAGGATTTGAATGTGTCCCTCACATCATATCACCCACTCTTTCTGCATGAGGAGTAGGTGTGGTATAGCAGTTTATAGACCCAGGTCAGTCAATAAGAGTGCCTGATGGAGATTTTGATAATAAACAAACCAATGGTAAGATGAGATAGTAAGTGCAGGCAAAGTGTCTTCATTTCATATCCTGACAGGTTAAATTTCCGAAATAGATGTGCTGGACGTAGGGCGTATTGGAGCTGTATGCTGTGGAGTGAAGTGGAGAGAAAGGCCCTGTGCTGGTTAATCACTTGTCACTAGCAGAAGCCTTCTCCTCAGGATGTGGGTATAGAGGCCCTGCAAAGATCAGCTCAGAAGCAGGATGTGGACTGTATACCCCAAGGTTTAGCCAGAGAAAGACAACCATCAGCTTTGCTCAACCCAAGAAACGAATGACCACTCTTGGCTAACTTCTGTCAAGAGTAAACAAACTTGAACACAATTCTTTGAAGACAACTAGCTAGCTCTTCACACCAGGAGCCCTCCAGAGGGCTCTGGGGAAACAAGGCAGGAAAACAAAACAATGTTCACATAAAATAAAGTGACATTTTAGACCTGAAAAGGAACTGAGAAATAATCTTATCAAATCACATGACTTTGTTCTCCTGTGACCAAGTGATTAAAGAATGGGAAAGAGAAGTGCCAGCTCCAGAGGGCTCAGCTGGTCTCATCCTGCCCAAGCCCACCAGTGCTTGCAGCTTCCTCAAGAATCTAGTTAAACTCCACTGCTCCTTTAAGAGGAAATGTCAATTTTTAAAAAATGTATTAACTTGCTAGGTTTTGCCAAGAAATAAATAGATGCATTTTCTTTCTACAGTGATGACACTGATCTCACAAAGAAGTAAGATTCATTTGCATGATGCAAATGACCACATCTTTCCATCAGAACCATGAGCCATGGGCAGACGAGTCTGAATCACCACCACCGACAGAGCCCAGCATCCTGATGTGTGATTAGCCTGAATTGACCCAGAGTGAGCGCTGGGCCGCTGCACACAGAGGTTGATTTAGAGACTGCTAAGGGTGGGTGGGCAAGGCCAGAGGTCGGTAAGGCCAGTGGTGGGAGAGAGGAAGTTGTGCTCAGCAAACAGACAGGCACATGGTTATCTGTTCCTTTTCAGCATGGGGTTTTTAGAGCCATGGTGGCAGCAATTTTTCATATACAGCTGTCGAAATGGAAAAAGAAAAGAAAACATATTCAACTTTTCAATGAATGTAGGAGGAGCCCAAGTAATGTTGTTACCTGCAACCTTAATGTCTGGTCTAGAGGTCAGAAGCCTTACCAGAGACTTGCTACTCCCAAAGACTAGAATAGTCTAATTATTCATACATGAGCCTTTTGTGAATTAAGTTATCAATTGAATGAAATAAGTAGTGCCTCCCTCTTAATTTCTCCTCGGTTTACCGGTCAGTAACCTTAGTGGGGACAGAGCTCAAGTCATCTGAATGGTAAAGTTCTGGAGCTCCAAGCATGGGGGGAGTCTTACCTGAGTATGCTCAGGCTTCTGGCTTTGAATGAATTAGCCAACACCAGGCTGGAGCTGTCTGGATGACCGATTTCCCCAAGTTCTCACTGAGGTCAGATGACAATAATCAGGACTAGTAGTCTTGCTACTAGTACTCCTGACATAGTTCTTAGAAACAAATGCTTGTTTAAAACTTATCTTGGTTTCCCAGGCACTCTACCTTTTAACTTGTTTCTCTTTTGTCCCTAGGAGGTCAGTACTGGTGATGTATTCAGGTTTAGCTCAGGAAATGAATGCTTGTGAGTTTCAACGAATCCATCTTCAGCAAGATCATTCAGAACAACACTTTGCTGTTTTTAAAATAACCACTGCTTAGTTAGGGGCTGCTGTGTTAGGGTGGATTGTTGTACACACACACACACACACACACACACACACACACACACACTTAGATGAAAGTGCTGCAGGCTGAGATGAGATGCTCAATGGCGAAGAACCGTATGGTATTCCCTGCCTCGGTGCTCAGCTGGTCAGCTGCCGTCTGCTTACAAGCAGAGAGGAAACTCCACAGTAACTTTTCCTCTATCAACCATTAATGGTCCTTTAATTTCATCCTGGGACTTGGGCAAAGTCCTTAGTGCACAGTTTACACAGTCTAGCCATCACCCTCACACCGAGACTCGTCAGACACGTGCTCCCTGACGAGGCTGTATTTCTGTTCCTCTCATCAATGTCACATCTGCTGATGTAAAAGACGCTAAATGGAGCTCCCCACTTTGTCCTGACGCCGCCTTGTTCATTTGCACATTGTTTGCACACATTGTTCATATGCAGCTGGCCACATTATTCACACAAGCCCAGCTGGAAAAGCAAAAATATGCCAGGGCTATGTTGATAAGCTGTTTATTGCCTACACTGGCTGGTGAGATGCTGAGAGGGAATGAAAGGCAACCTGAGGAGTTGGTGCTTGGGAGAGGCACAGCCCCTGGCTCTATGGATCCCCACCCTTCCTTTCTGTAGCACCAAGAAAGAGATAACACACACACTCTCCTGATATGTTACTCAGGTGTCCACACTTTCCTAACCCAGTCCACCTCTATAAGTGCATGACACTGAATGTGAAGGCAAACTTGCCAAGTCAAGCAGATGGCAGAAGCCACTGGGTGTTTATCCCTACCACTAGTAGCTGCAGGATAAGAAACCTGTGGTTCATGACAACAAGGGAGGTCATATTCTAGTTCTCCTGTCTAATTACTTACTTATTTTGACAGCTTTGGTTCACCGCTCACCTTCATGGTGCATGTTTCTTCCTGTTTTGTTTCTATTCTGACCAGGACAGAATGACTCTGGAGAAGCCATAAGGGCCTTCTGTCACTTGTGGCCACCCTGCCTATTCCTGCTCCAAGTGACTTGGATGCTTATCTATGGAAGCAGTGGGGAGGACACATGCTACATCAGACATAGGAGATACAGAGACTCTGGCCAAATACAGTGATAGGAGGAGTATGCTGGGCCAGTGTCTGTTGCTGACATTGTCTCTCTGTCTGTCTGTCTGCCTGTCTGTCGTGGTGTTTGTGTGAAAATCCTTCACATACTTGAAAAGACCAGAAAGTCCTTACTGATGCCAGATTTGCCTCAAACTTTTTTCAGAATTCTGAGGTTCTCTAGGCTCTACCAAGGACAGTGGGGCCCTCTCAATGTCAGGACTTCTAGGGGTTCTTGACACAGATGCTATGGGATAGCCCCTGCAAGGTTTTCTCACAAATCAGCACCAACAGCTGATATTTCCCCATGCTTGACTCAGCCACTGTGTCTTATAGCTCCCAACTTCCCAGCTAGCAGTCCAAGACCTTATAAAGACCATATACATATACTGAAGGACATTGGTTTGTCTTAGTTCTTTCCTGGCTTCTAATGTGTGTCATCAGTATAGCCTTGGCCCAAGTGATTCTCATGGGTTATATGGCAATGATGTCACATTAAAAGGGGATGTTCTTCCCTGGTGGGGAAGGTGTCACTTCTCCCACACTCTGGGCTCTGTGGCCATCTAATTCTGCCTTTTGAGAACTACTCACAGATGACCTCCAGCTCACACTATGCTGAGAAAACACTTTAGTTGTCTTCAGGGCTGTAGTTGCCACAAGTGGTCCAGGACCTTGAAGCAGGGGTACACCTGGGTCCAGACCTCCTCTATTCTCCTAGATGGGATTGGAACTATCTGCTTTGCACATTCACTTCCTTTTACACATTTAGCATGTTTAGCAAGTCCTTTTGTCATGATAACAAACATGGCAGAGGCAAACTGCAGGCCTATTGTGTTGCCTTCCTTAACATGCTAAATGTTGGCTTCTGGGCACTTAAGATTCTTCCAAAGCTGCTGGGTAGTCCTTCTATCATTTTAAGTCACACATTTGAGAAAGACTCAAGAGATATGGGAAGAAAATTTCAGGCAGTCTGCTTGACCTGACTTGGTGCATGATGTTAGCTGATGGATAGACCTCTGATTTTTTTGTGTTTTTTTTTTTTTTTGTTTTGTTTTGTTTTTTTCATTTTCTATGTTGATGGATGGTTTCTCTAGCAGCTGTGATGGGCTTAAAAACCTACATCCTTGTGGAGACAGATGAGAGGTGGTTAGCGCAGAGATTTACAACCTTGTCCAGCACTGTCAGGGGACAACCATCACGTCATGTGTGATGGTTAAGCTCTGTTGTCAACTTGATCACATTGGGAATCAAGTGAGAGATGTGGCTCTTGAGTAGATCTGTGAGATTTCTGAAGGATGTTCTTTCTCCAGGGTGGGCTGCCCTACCAGCAGGAGATTGTATGTAAGGAAACTCCAGGAGAATGCAGAGCTGTCCTCACTCCTCGCTGGTATATATCTTATGCCTGGCTCCACCTTGTTTATGTATGCATCTACCATGTGGCTGTCATCTGGTGATATTGAACCCCAATGTACATCTGGCCTGGTGGACTGAACAGCTTTGGGGTGCTTTGACGCCCTCCTACTTACATCCAGCATTGTGGACCAAGTAACTAGCATACTCTCTGATCCTTCTGCTTCTAGACAGCCATTGTTGGACTGCCCCGCACATGTCTTAGAAGATAATCCAGTAAATCCACCTTTCAATACAGACTCTTTCCCTCATTTCTTTTCCTCTAGAGAACCGTGACTGATAGAGTATGCAAGTGTCTCTGGCTTGTAGCACTGGCGCCCAGCCTTCACAGTGATTCATTTACCTCTGTGTCCATTTCTCCTTCCTCTTTTCTGTTTCCAAAATAAACACAACTTACAGAGAGAACTCAGTGTGAGTCACCTGAACTTCTCAGCCATACTCCTTGTCCAAACCCAAGTCACCTGCTCCTGTCATACCCTCGGCATAGTGCCAACTTTTCTTGTTTCTTTCTTTAATCTTTCCTGCCATGGGTTTTCAAATTTTAACCCCTGTATCAAGAGTCTTGGAGCTTTTCCCTGTGGGTGTTTTTATTGCTTTTTCTTTACTCTAAGGCTTATTCAGATATGTGACAAACTGGTCTCTAGTAATCCCTGGGGCCACTAGAGGTTCTTCTGTGTACCTTTATACATGACCTTCAACATTTCAAGTTTGTGTGGCTGCCTGGAGATTCCTCACAAACTGAGAGGCTGGAAGCCTCCTCCCCCACTCCAATCACTCCTTGTCTCTAAGGCCAGTTCTCCAAGCCCAGCTTCACAGATTTTGGTCTGGGCCAGAAGTTGTCACTGGGCTCCATCTCAAAGTCCACTGAGAAGTGGTGCTTCTTTGCTCTGCAGGGTGTGGCAGGTCCTTACCCTCTGCCTTGTGACCAGGGCTGCTGCTTGGAAGCTGGCTCAATGGCAGGGACTGACAGAGGTCCCTCACCAGTCTCCCTGAGTGGTTTTCCCTCCAGCAAGCCTGCAGAGAGCCAACTCTCATCTGCTGGACAGAATCTCATGGTCTGTGACCTCATATAGAAATTTTCAACCATGACCTTGGAAAAGTGTTGAAGAAATAATTATAAATGATAATCCCATTTGAAAGCTTCAGTGCATACAGTTTAGAAAAATTTGAAAGAATAAACACCAGGATGTTAGCAAAAATTATATCTGGGCAATATGATACAGGGTGAAGCTAGCTTATTTTGGTTTACTTTTATTTATTTTCTTGCTTTTCTATAATTAACAGAAATTGCTTTTATAATAAGAAAAAGTATAAACACATGTTGTACTAATTGTAACATATTGTATCAATTTTTGACATTAGCTCAAATATCAACAAAATCTGAGCCCTCTCTGTGACATCAGAATTTTCTCCCATCTTATATAAAAAATAACAGAAACCATTGTGCATGAGGATAGTCCAGTGCATCATTAACTTGCACATTTTCTGTCTTTGAGTTTAATTTAAGAATGGTACACTATATTTCTAAACTGTGTCCAAGGATTTAAATTTGACAGAATTAAGAATTTAAAGCTATATCAACTTTGTTTTATTGGGATTGGTCTGTGGTATATACTGAAAATCTCTGACCAGAGAGCATAAACATGAACTTTCCAGAAAGAACTGGCAGCCTATCCTGCCACCTGCCTCTGTGTGCTCTCTGTGTGGGATCATCAGGGCTTTTCTTCAGTATCTTCACCTGTACTTCTTATTCATTGGACATATCCTCTCTACCACATTCTAACATGGGTGCTGAGGGCATAAGCCTGTGAAACTGTGTCCCTACTTGCAGGAACCAGAAGAGTGGAGGAGGGGACGGATGATCCCAGCTATAGCAACAGCAGACGTAAGAGAACCTGGGAAAGGAAACAATGACCAGCTCTGCCAAGAGCTGAGACACAGAAGCAGATATTTCTGGAAGGAGAACAGAGACCCTGGGGCAGGACAATGAGCATTGGCTGGGTACAGAAGCTGAAGTGGTTCAAGCATTACAGAAACCCCTCTGACATGGGGCTCCTTATGTGTGGAAAAATGGGTCATCTCACAGAATAGGGATCTGGTGTTGTCATACATACACCCATCTTCACAAGTAGATAGCAAAGCTCAGCCACTGTAGGTGGTTCCATAGCTCAGTGAATGAAATGACACCATAGTGGGTGGGTGCACAGTCCCAGCAAAAGAAAGGGCCTGGGAGTCATACTCTTCCCTTCTTTAAAAAAAGTAATAGTCTTCCTCCTGTGCCAAAAAATCTAGAGTTTATGGTTCTGGAAATAATCATGATGTGCAAGGCCTGTGTCTTGTCAAGAAGACTGTGCCCTGCACTCATGAAAGCTACGGGAGACTTTGCATTTGATGAAAGGTTTAAAGACGCACGGTTAAATAAAAGCCATTAAATTTGAATAATATGTAGAAGTAGATCTTTTCCCTCAAAAGGTAGACAGAACTTGTAATTAATGTCTTTTAGGTTTAATGAAATATCATTCACTCTGTTAAGAGGAAGAACTCAGCATTGTCTTTGCAGGCACCAGAGGTTCCTAGGAGAGGAGGTAAGTAGATAGGCTGAACTTCTGCAGTGCTGGCTGGGAGGCCACTGACCATTGGGTGGACATGGGACCCACAGGGACAATGTGAGGAAAACAGAGACTATCTTTTAGCCTAATGCACCACAGGCAGACATGCTTCTAATGTAAACTCTTCCCAGGGCCTGACTGGTTTACATTCACAGCTGGTTCTGGCTACCCAGGTCTGACTGGGTATCAGATATATGCTATACATACTGAAATGGAGATGTTCCCCTAAAAGCTGCTATTGGAAACAAATGGCTCCTTCTTCCCTTCTTTGCCTCCCTAACATTTATTGTGCATTCATATCTACTTCTCTAATATATGCAGGTTTGTTAAGAAATTTTTTTTAACTGGGCATAATATGGATTTTTGCAGAATTCCTAGAAAGATTGCTAAGTCAAGGAAAAAGTCCATCAACCTCATATGGGTAGTTTTGTTTTAGTCTGCTTGTTTACTTTTTTTTAATTAATTAGTTTTGTATTTAACAAATACAGTCAGTTTGGTACCATTATTAGGCTCATCCATGACTTACCCCTCCCCTTGGCTCTTCCTTGTTGAGGTATATGGGTCATGCATTGTGGAGTGAGCCCACAGTTATGGGTAAGATAAATGTTTCTGCATATCATGACCCAACATGTGGCTCTGACATTCTTTCCACTCCCTCTTCCACAAAATTTCCCTGAGCCATGTTGGGTTCATTTTTGGTCTGCTTCTGTGATGAGGTGTTGGGGGCCTCTGGGTCTCTGGCTCTCTGATTTGGTAGGAGTTGATTTTTCTCTGTGTTGATCTCCTTCTGCCTTGTGCTGGTATCCTTTTTTATTGACTATTTTTCAACTAACTAGGGAAACCATTCCATTTTTATCTCCTGGAATAGCCCCTCATAGGCTGTCCTTTCTGAGTCCACTGGATATGACCAGGTAAAATGTGTCCTAGTATTAGGTTTGACCACATAACTCCTTGAAAATGTGATATCTGGAGGTGTGCATTGGTCCTGCATGGCTGGGAAGGCCTGGTGACTATGGCTACCTACGAGCTTCACACATAGCACATGTTCCAACCCCCTGTTGCCATTAGCCTCCACATGCTGAGAACATCATTCATTTATAAGGAGTTTTGACTATTGTTATATATGTCTCTCTTTCTCCATTTGGCAATGAAAAAGAAGTTAACACTAATGTTAACATTAGAGCCACTCTGCTGTGGTAAGTCAAAGGACATCCCTGAGCAGGCAATGTGGTCTAAAGAATAGAAGGACAGATAGCCCAGGGGCAGGAAACTTCCTTTTATCGGAGGCCATGAGGCTTGACTTGTCCCACAAGAGCAGCCAGAAAAGTTAAGAGGAGGGAGTGGACCTGATGGAGCTGGTCAGTGTGGCTTTATGTCCAGGCAGCATCTCTGTAAGGCCCCACCTGGCATTCTCTTATCTCAGAAACATCTGTTCTAGTTAAAAATAACTGTTCTGGTTCATGGGCAGGAATTTTAATGTGAGCCTGTGTGTCAATACCGATATCAACTCTGATGGCTGCCAGATGTGAGGGAGCAACCCCAAGCTAGGCAGCACTCTCATTGTTTCCAGTTCCACTGGCTACTGGACTATTACACAGACATCTTGAGGAGACAGAAAACCGCCACTTGATTAACTTAAAGAATTTGTTGATGGAACTGCCTGGGTGTCACCCTAGCAGGTAATTAATCTTCTCATGAAGACTAAGTTTGAACTGAGCAAACCAAGTTGCTAATGAGAAAAAAGAAGGAGGTTACATCTTCCTTGTCCCCCAGGATCAAGAATATCTACCAGCTAAGTGTCAAAAGTCCATGTTAGATAAGTGGAAGTCCTTTTTGTCCCCAGAGTGTAATGATCTGGGAACTTAGAGTCCCATTCACTTGGAGGAAGCTGGGTGACAGACTTGGCTTCTGACTCTCTACTTTGTCATTGTGGATTTTCCTTGAAGGATGCGGAGGGCACAGTTGCGTTCTCTTGGGCATTCACCTCCATATGAACCAGGGGCACTGAGAATCATATTCTGGAATGGGCTGCAAACATATCACTGTGAAAGGCCTTTTCAGGCCCATGTGCACAGGCTGAGCCTGCTCCACATGTAGTAGGTCAGGAGTGTTGCCCTTGATTGGTTTGGGCCTTTCTTGCTCTTGGTAGTGTTTGAGGCTGATAGAGACCTGAGCTCCCACCCCAGCCCAGATGGAGGACACTTCTGCATAGATCTGCAGAGTGGACCTGTAAGGTATTTCTTCATGTATGAGTTGTCACACTCACCTCCACAATTATCATGAGGAATGGAGTATGTGGTGGTTTGATTCAGGTGCCCCCATAAACTTGGGTGTTCTGGAGGCTAGTTCCCAGCTGATAGAGATTTGGGACTTACCACCTCCAGGAGGCAGAGTACTGTTGGTGTGGGCTTATGGGTATTATAGCCACTTTTCCCTCGCCAGTGTTTGGCACATTCTCCTGTAGCTATTGTCTACCTTATGTTGGCCAGGGGGTGATGTCCAACCATTGCTCATGCCATTGTTTCCCCCTGCCATCTTGGAGCTTCCCCTTGAGTTTTTAAGCCAAAATAAACCCTTCCCCACCCCCATAAGCTGCTCATGGTTGGGCGATTTATGCCAGTAATGAAAACCTGACTACAACAGAAGACATGGACCTTTGGGTTGGATCTGGACATAGAGTGAAAATTGCTCTATTCAGTTTCTGAGGGTTTACCCAAGATTTATCCTGAAAAAACTTTGGGTCCTGTTATATCTCCTCACAGGACCAGCAATGTTAAAAGCTATGCATATGCACTGCCTGTCCCTTGCAGACACCAGAGGACACTCCAGGCCTTCTGATGTTCCTGCATCTCTGACACAGGAGCATTAGAGGAGGTCAGTTTGGTAAGCAGTCAGAAGCTTTCCAACACAGAGAAAAAGGCAAATGCTCTCCAGCTACATGGGTGAGGTCCCAAAATCAAGTCCCTCTCCAGCTTCCAGCATACACCAGAGACCTTCCCCACCACA
Organism: Jaculus jaculus; assembly: GCF_020740685.1. Taxonomy (NCBI): domain Eukaryota; kingdom Metazoa; phylum Chordata; class Mammalia; order Rodentia; family Dipodidae; genus Jaculus; species Jaculus jaculus. The sequence goes on from NC_059103.1 coordinate 56,200,604, forward strand.
ATCTTCTGCAGGCTCCTCTTAGTAACTGAAGCTGTTGTGGAGCCCAACGCTGTAGCTGCAACACTTACTGTGGCAGCCAGGTACAGGCAGCAAAGTCCTCGTGACAAGCCATGCCCCATCTGCTTATCTTGTCATTACGCTTGTGCCCACCAGAAAGCAAATGAATAGTAATAGGTCTACCATCAACACGTGCCCTGATGTAGCCCTGCACATGGAGAACAGTAGCAAAGTGGCTTGTCCAGCATCCTCATGATGGAGGTCTATTGGCTAGAGAGAAAACTGTGATAAGTACATGTAAAATGTGACAGTGTGAAAGAAACCTGAAGCTATGAAAAGAAGATAGGAAATTCTAGATGTAGTATAAAGATGCAGTATCTGAAATTGAGAACTCAATAAGCAGAGAAGAAGGCTTTAGATAGGGCACTCAGAAAAGCTCAGGAGGTTATGAAGTGCATTGGGTGGGGTTGGGGAGGGCAAGTGAGGGAGAGGAGAGAAAAGACACACTGAGCAGTGGTGCTAAAAAAGCTTCCAGGCTGATCAAGATACTACAACCAACGCTAGCAGCTCTTACCCAGCCAGGTGTCAGAGGGAATGTAAGATAATCACCTAGGGATAGAAGTAATATTCCAAAGATCCCAAGCACACTAGAACATTTTTGAAAAAGAAATATTAGTTTTGCAAAATGAACCATAATAAAGTCAGAAGCTTAAACTAATTGTCTTAAAAGTAATAAAATTAACCCAGAGCTCCCTACAAAGACTAGCATATTCAAGCACCTAGCAGGTGAAATCTAAGAAACCTCCCAAATCTGACCATCCTACTACAATATAAATTATTTGGGTGTGTTAGTTTCCTTTGTGTCACTGTGGCAAATATCAGAGAACAACTTAAGAGAGGAAGGATTCATTTTTCTCACAGTTGCAGAGGGCTCAGTCCTCAGTCACTTGGTCCCATGTGTTTGGCCAGAACACTATATGGGTGACAGAGTATTGCAAGCTAGTCTTCATTTCTCAACAGACATGAAACACAAGCTGTGACAGGGAGGGACCAGGAATAATAAACTCCCAACAACCTACCCACGGTGACCTAATTCCTCCCAGTAGATACTATCTATTAAAGTTTTCACGACCTCCCAAAGTAGTTCCACCAGCTAGGGAACCACATTTTGAAAACATAACCTTATGAACATTTCACATTTAAACCCTGACACTGGGCAAAAGATAAAAGTATAAATTATCTTTATTATAAACGAAACATTGATCTATAAAGCAAAAATTGAAACACAACTATAAATCACTTTCTTTCAGTTAATGATGTGGGAATTTTACATATTTGCACAGTCTAATAACACATTAATAAGATCTGTATCCCTGATACAATCCCACTGTACAGCAAGGTCCTCTTGAGGTGACAGAGTCAGTGTTTTGGAGGTTGTACCTGTTTTCATACAAACATTTGGATATTGTTCCCCCCCACCCCCACTATGTTAATATTTGCACAAAAACAGAAATAGGCAGAAACCAACTAATCAAAAAGCAGTGGGTTAGAACAGTTGACCCCAGGGGAAGATGGTGGTGGCAGCTCCAGTTATACTCTGGTGTTGCTGGCCAGTTTTGAGTCAGCTTCACAGGGCTCAATCACTTTTTGCTAAATGTGTACAAAGATGTCCCTGACAAAGTGGTATTACTTATATCACAAAGCCTGAATATACCTCAAAAGAAAAATAAAGCAACATATGGAATGTGTTCAGACACTCTTTGGCTATGTACAAAAGTTAAATGGTAACTGGAGGGAAAAGAATTTGTGTTATTCTAATTGGAGCCAAATCTTCCTTCTTTCCAGTGAAAGCTGTATCTCCAGTGGGAAAGACTCACAGGCCAATTCCACTATTCCATGAGGGTGCTTAGAAGGTATGGTCTCAGAACTAAAAAGAGTAAATTGTGTTGAGGAAACACTGAGTAGTGTTAGGGTAAAATTTAAAACTTCAAACAAGGGCTGGAGAGATTGCTTAGTGGTTAAGGCACTTGTCTGCAAAGCCTAAGTAAGCATCTAGGTTTGATTCTCCAGGTCCCACATAAGCCAGATATACAAGGTGGCTCAAGCATCTGGAATTTGTTTGCAGGGCTAGAGGTCCTCTCATTCCCTCTCTCTCTCTCTCTCTCTCTCTCTCTCGTAAATAAATAAAAATAAATATTAAAAAAAAACTTCAAACAAAACACAGGAATTAGGAAGATCTGTACCTACCACTGAGACTGAAAGCTTCCCACTACTTCAGTAATATTGGAGAGAAACTCATGACGGTAGTAACATTCACATATTGCAATACTGTAAATTAAATATGTAAACACTTAGGAAACCAACACAGTTTAGAGAAACCAAGAAACACTGATATGACATTATAGCTCATGCAGGGACATAGATCACTTGCAAGGTGGCGGGGGCAGGGGGAGGTCTATTTTCTCTGTGGTGGGAAAGGGATTGTTAGTGATGTGGCTTCAGATGGTATATGACAGTGATCTTCAAGGCAGGACCATGGGCTGTCTGGTGCCATGTATTTTTTTTCCACTAAATTTTGCATTGCCACAAAACACGTTAGTTAATAATGAATGGGTTTCTTAATGCTTGTTGCAGTCTGGTTCACATTGCTGGTAGAAATCACCCAACAAAGAGCAGCTTCTGGGAAAAAGAGGTTTGTTTATTTTGGCTCACAGGCTTGAGGGGAAGCTTCATGATGGCAGGGGAAAATGATGGCATGAGCAGAGGGTGGACATCACCCCTTGGCCAACGTAAGGTGGAACACAGCAACAGGAGGGTGTGCCAAACACTGGCATGGGGAAACTGGCTATAAAGCCCATAAGCCCGCCCCCAACAATACACTCCCTCCAGGAGGCATTAATTCCCAAATCTCCATCAGCTGGGGAGCTAGCATTCAGAACACCTAAGTTTATGGGGGACACCTGAATCAAACCACCACATTCCGCCCCTGGCCCCCATAAACTGATATCCATACATGATGTAAAATACAATGCATTCAGTCTGACTTTAAAAGTCCCCATAGTTTTTATCAATCCCAATGATGTTCATACATCCCCATAGTTCAAGATCTTTTAACTGAGCCATAATACCAAAATATAACCTCAAAAAACCCAGAATGGCACAGAATAAATATTCACACTGCAATAGATGGCATTGGGCATAGCAAAGAAACATTCAACCAATACAAGATTTAAAACAACCAGGGCAAACATCAAACTCTGTAGCTTCAAGTCCAGCAACTCAAACCAAGTCCGATAATTCTAACCAGCAACAAGTCTCTGGCATTCCAATTCCGCCCCTCCAGCTAGGCTACTCACAGTCCTGGAAAACTTCATCGGGGCCGGCAGCTCCTTGGCAGCCATCTCATGGTCCCGGCATCTCCACTGGGTCTCCACTGCAAGCCACGGTTCATCCTCATGGCCCCATGGGGTCTCTAGGCAGGCAACCAGCAAACCCGCTTCACACTGCCCATGGCCATTTCCAAAACACAAGACCGTGTTGCAAACTCAATGACCCTCTTTCCAGCATTTCTTATACTCCACAATACCAGGTAGGGTGCCAATTTGTTAATCCAGGGGGGATTAAAGCAGACTTTGAAGAACAGGCCACTCCTTGAGCACTCAGGCCCCTTCAAAAGAGTTGACATTCTTCTTGTTGCCCTAGCGCAGGTCAGCTAGCCCAGTCTCAAAGGTTGTAATCTCTCAGTTGCAGCTGAACGGGCAGCAGTTCACCCAAAGATTTTCCTTTCTGTGCCATATCCCTCTGCACACACCAGTTCATTTCTACGCAAAGCAACCCTGCACAACTTCTCAGGACACGGGCACAAGAGCAAGCTTCTCACACAAACTGCTAGCCCAGTCCAGGCACAGCTCTTTGTCACCCTCATAAGCCAAACTTCACAGTCCATAGTTCTTACTGCATTCAGGTCTTGCAGCTCAGACCAGAACAGTCCATCAAGCTGTACTTACAGCACTGCAAGGCATCTCTTAGGCCAAGGTTTCAACTCCTCCCACATTCCTCTTGAAAATCAGCTCCAAAAGGCCAAAGCTACACAATCAGGTGTCTAGCAGCAACCCCACTCCTGGTACCACTTTACTGTTGCAGTCCGGTTCGCATTGCTGGTAGAAATCACCCAACAAAGAGCAGCTTCTGGGAAAAAGAGGTTTGTTTATTTTGGCTCACAGGCTTGAGGGGAAGCTTCACGATGGCAGGGGAAAATGATGGCATGAGCAGAGGGTGGACATCACCCCTTGGCCAACGTAAGGTGGAACACAGCAACAGGAGGGTGTGCCAAACACTGGCATGGGGAAACTGGCTATAAAGCCCATAAGCCCGCCCCCAACAATACACTCCCTCCAGGAGGCATTAATTCCCAAATCTCCATCAGCTGGGGAGCTAGCATTCAGAACACCTAAGTTTATGGGGGACACCTGAATTAAGCCACCACAATGCTGATTTTGCATGTTTTGAATTAAAAAAATTATTTAGTTGCAAACAGAGAGAGATAGAAAGAACAAACAGAGACAGAGAATCAGCATGCCAGGGCCTCCAGAAGCTGCAACTGAACTTCAGATACATGCAACACTTTGTGCTTCTGGCTTGACACAGGTACTGGGAATCGAACCTAGGTCCTTTAGCTTTGCAGGCAGGTGTCTTAATCCCCAAGCCATTTCTCCAGCCCCTGATTTTGCATTTTTAATTACTCAAATATTCTAAATTTTTCTTTTTTTAATCTCTCACAGAAACTAACAGCATGACTCAGGCAAACAAAATATCTCTCTTTGGAGCCTGAATAATTTTTAGAACACAAAAGGAAGAGGCATTGGGTTGGCTCATGTAGAGTCTGACTCAATGCAGACTTTAGCTTCTTGCACCAATAACATGGGCTCACTATTATTTATTATGTTGGAGGCATTAGTCAATGCAACAAGACAAAATAAAGTAAATCAAGGAATAAGAAGGCTTAAGAAGGAAAGGGAAAGACTATATCTGACTGCAGACAACATGATTATATAGCTGACAAGCACATTGCAATCAATAACGATATTTAATGTCCTGAAAGATTGCAATATCACTGCATGCTATTCAGTGATCTCCACATATACAAACAAAACCTGGTTAAGAGAGTTGAGAAGACTCCATGTCAGATAGATGAAAAAACGTGCTTATATTGAGAAATAGTCTGTAGGAATCATTTGAGTGACTCAACGACAGGATGAAAGAAATAAGAGCTGAGATGGAACAATGTAGTGGGGCCAATATGAGTAAGGAGGTGAAACTCATTCTTTTGTATGCTAGCTAAAAAATAATCAATATATAAAATTTTAAAAATAAATAGAAAGAAGGGATACCACCATGAGATTTTCTCAGGACACTGAGCACAATGGGAGGTTTTCAAATGGGGAAGTATGGTAGATCTTAAAGATGAGTGGAGGATTCAGGTGAGGAACTGAGGGAAATCTGTCTCTTGCCCCACCTTATGAAAAGCAAAAAGATAGCCACACAGAGTAGCAACCATGGTCACACATCACAGAGACACTGGTGGAAATAGCACACTGTAAAATGGCTAAGGGAAGGAAAGGAAGGATGGAAGAAAAAGGAGGAAAACCTGGTAAAGAAGGAGAAATAAAGAAGGTGAGCTTATGTCAAAAATCAGGAATGACACTTGCCATGAACTGAGAGGCGATTATTCACTTCTGCCCTGAAAATCTTTCTGGAAAATAAATAAACAAAAAAGGAATGAAAGAGAATGTCAAAGCAAGATGGAAACTTTTGGGTAATTTTCATCAAAAGTACTTAAGACTCCTTTTTGTTATTCTTTTCTTTTTTAAAAAAAAAAATTATTCAAGAGAGAAGTGGAGAGAGGGAGAGAGAGAGAGAGACAGAAAATGGGCATGCCAAAGCCTTTAGCTATGGAAAATGCACTCCAGACATATGTGCCCCCTTGTACATGTGTGCCACATTGTGTGCTTGCCTCACTGTGCGTCTGGCTTAAGTGGGACCTGGAGATTTGAACATGAATTCTTAGGCTTTGCAGGCAAGCACCTTAACTGCTAAGCCATCTCTCCAGCCCTATTTTTCCATAATTTATGTAATCTTAGTCTTGATCTCATTTCTTATTCATTAGCATCATAGTATATCATCAAATAATATAAATATCCAAAAATGAAATATTTATACACTATATAAATAAAATGACACAAGCACCTAAGGTGCTTATATTTGGATTATTTGGATGTTTCATTTAATAATTCCTCTTCTTTCTGAGGGTTACTTTTTTTCATACAGGAAGAGTTTTCCTTTTGTTTTACTACAGTAAATCACCCTCTGTAGAATGCCAGTATTAGGATGTAGATACCAAGTTCCAATAGTGAACTTGCCATATGGGAGACCATCCCCTCCATCTAGTTATTGGATCTTCAGCAAGTGCACTTGATAACTGCTGGCAATGGACACTTGTGATTTTCATGGTGCATAAGCAAGGAGAACCTGCAGCCAGGAGCCATCATTCTCACCCAGTCTGTGCTCCTGAGGGGTGGGAGTATTGTCCTAAGGGAAGATATCAGAATGCAGAAGAAGACATATGCAAAGGAGATAAGTCAACCATGGCTTTTGCAAATTTTCTTCTTACCTACACATTTAAAAAATGAAGATAAATTTGCACTCTTGTGAGTACATAGACAGGCACAATGAATGTGTTGGGGAGAGACTGCAGGTGTGTGTGATCTTGCCATACAGCTCCACAGTCTACAGATCCTTACAGTGAGAAGGACTCGAGACCTGGGCCTCCCATGAACATGTTTCTCTGGAGTGCCCTAGAGTTGTGCTCAACATTGCTCAGCAGACCCCCTGTTGTATGTCAATAAGATTGGCATTGAAGGGTTGCTCACCAGTGAACTCACAGCATACAGACCCTTCCAGAAAGAATGACTTGTTTAATTGAAATTACAAAGACTTTGGAGAATTGTTCTATTCAGTTTAAATAGGAAATTACTCATTTTTCTTAAACCTTAATCATCATGTAAAGATGCATTTTATGGGGGGTAGCAAACAATAGTTGAATTGTTCAGTGCCTTGCCATTCTGACCCAGAGGGAATCAAACTACAGTTGCTTGTCTTTTCTGAAAAGTAAGCCAGTCCAGACAGGTTTCCAGACACCTGGGTAGATATTCATGGTCTTCAGTTTCGGATGTGCTGTCTATAAGCAAATAGTACCTCTGGGGCCTACTGATGTCTCCGATGATCAATCAGCCCAGATGATCATGCTGTCAAGGTGTCAATCAGGGTAGTGAAGCAGTGTAAGTCTGAACCAAGGACTTGAGCCCCCAGAGGTACTGCTGCAGGTCACATAGCTGTAACAAAGGTCTTATTTTCCTCTCTAAGTTTCCTGATGTGGGTACTAGATTGGCACTTTAAACTCAGTGGCTAAGGACTTGGGCTCTGGAGGCAAATTTCTAGGGTCCCACTCTTGCCCTTTGCCTCCCAGGCATGAGATGTTCATTGGTTATCTTCCCTTACTGTTATAACCTCCACACCATGGGGCCATACCTAAGCTGCAGGTCGTCACCACGTAGATTCACTCTGAAATGTAGATGTCCAGATCTAGGATATGTTAAGACCACATAAGTGTTCTGGCTCATATAATACATATGCCCTGTGTCTCTGCCAGATGTCCTTCTCTCTCTGTATACACAGACACCTCCTCAGTCTCCCTCTTCAGAGATTAGAAGGTGCAATCACTAGATACACTACCTCCCAGGCTGCAAGGTTGGAACTTGTACATGCAAAGCTCATGTCTGCTGATAAGGTGATAAGGAGGCACAATGAACCAGTGCCTCCCACCCAGACACACACACTCCTTACCCATGAGTGCTTACTGACACAAACACAGAGGTGTTAATAGAGAACCTGCAGGCAAGAGCCATCACTCTCACCAGGTCTGGCCCCCTAGGGGATAGGAGCAGAGCTGGGGAGACCTGGCCTTTCCCCAGAGTTCTTAGTAACACAGAAACAAAGGTATCATCATACAGAAAGTCCCCTATCAGGAGGGAACAGGGCCAAATCAGAGCAGGCAGAGGAGTATGCATCCTGGGTGGATTATTTGGGTCCCTGGATGGATATTCTTAGTGCAGTATTTCCTTTCCAGTAGATGAAGCCATGCTACTAGGGAGCAGAGGAACCCAGAGACTGATATAGTGCTGAATAGCCCTTGAGTTGGTCCCTGAGTGGTCTAAAATCACTGGGACACTAAGAGTGCCTTTGCTCCTGATGGCCATTTATAGAAAAAATGTCTATAGTCAAGAAGGGGCATGAACATTGTTTGGAGGATGGCAAGCTCTGAGCTTCTACATGATTCTCTCATCCCATGGGAAAAGAATCTGCAAGAGATGCACCACCAGAACATGAAGGTCAAGAGCAGACAGGGGAAGGCCTTCTCTGAAGCAGCTGAACTTCGTCATGCATTGTGGGCATAATTCCAGATAGACGTCTATAGCCTTCCTGTATCCATGATCACAAGATACAGGTGTCCATGGTATAATGTGCCATACCACGAGGTAAGATGAATTTAATAAAAATGCACATGTGTGTTACCCATGCACAAGATGATCATCCAGTTACAGTGTTTTTCTCACATTTGTGTTCCCACAGCATAAGCACACCAAATGCAGGGAGCAGCAACCCCAGCCCATAAAACAATGTATTTTTAGCAGTATTTGCGATCAAAGTTAAGAAAGATTTGAGAATATTTCATCATCTCAGAATAAAGAACGATGTTGCCTGCAAATAAAACTTAATTTTCTTTGGCTCTGCATAAGCCTCACAAAGCTAATTTGCCTCTTTTCATGAAAGTAGCTCTCATGGTGTCAGTAACAATGCTTAACTGTAAATACTGCATTAAATAGCTACAAACAAAACATCTACACTCTGCTTCAGGGCTATGATAAATGTTGTTTCTAATTCCAATTTATTTGGAATAGCATTACATAAGGTGCTTGAAGCAGTCTGGTCTTTAATGAATTGTTTCATTTTGCCATCAGCCTCCTTCCTCTCTGATGCATGGGATCTCATGGGCTCAGAAGAGCCATGGGCTATGTCTTAGCAGCTTGCTGGCCACTGAGAATCCAAGGTGAAGCATGATTTGCCCCATGAATAATTTGCTTTTGCTATGTGCTTCAGGCCTTCAGAAAGCTGAAGGCTATGTTTGATCTGAGACTAAAATGAAATCTGTGTATCTCTTTGCTTTATTCTCTTCCAAATTTCATCTTTATTAGATCTGTGGTTATGTGTACAGTATTGAGGAGGTCCTCTCTCCTCCTCCCTGTCACTATCCAGATAAAAACAAGTTAGAAATAAGCCGGAAGGAAAATGTATTGTGGAGTATTTACAATGTTAGGAAATAAGATAAATCTTGGGTTGCAGCTGATCTTTTTATGCAAAGACTAAACATGGGTAGACACACCTGAAATGGCCAAGTAGCACTAACTCACTGGTTATCCCAAAGTACTTGCTCATGAATGTCTCTGGTGAGATTAGTTATTTCACATTTGTGCTCAGTTCAGCCATAAGCTGAAGTTAATGGCCACTTTCTGTCCAACCATGAAAGGAAGATATCCAGAAAGGAAGATATCTGCAGCTGTTTAGCTGGGTGAGGACTCCCCTGGCAATAGCATATCAATGAGGGAGAGTGGTCACGACAGGGCTTCATGCAAGTAAGCAAGTGTGAAGACTTCAGGGAAGGCTGGGGCCACCTCACTGCCAGCTGCATTCCCGTGCCATGGATTATCAATTGTTCTGGCGAGATGGTCTCCTTCAACAGTGCAAATCAAGGTGGTGCTCCAGGAAACTATTTGAGATGCTTAGCATCAAGTCTGCCTCTCCCACTTTTGTCATGGAGGCTGGAACCGGCAACCAGTCCTCTCCACTCCCAGTTTCATCTCCTCGCTGAAGCCCCCTTCTGTAGGACCCTGCACTGGATCATTCCTGCTCTGTTCTGGGCAGGAGGGAGCCTGTGGAGGTGCTTCAGAGCCACCATCACCACTGGGATGGCATATGGTGCTGGGAGGAGCTGGCCACAAAGTATTAGTATGTTAGTGCCAGGGAGAATGAATTGACCAGCTGAGAGCAAGGTAACTGTTGGGCACAGCACTGACATTTGGCAGCTTCCTGTGTCATGGGCAGCACCTCTCATGGGGATATGGTTTTCTGATGAAACAGGAGGCTTGAGTAGCTGTAGAGGCTGCATGGCCAGTTTAAATTAAATACTTGATTCTAGTTTCCACAAAGGGACACTTGTTGTCAGATCTTATTAGCCAACCATTCTTGCAGTGCTCTGAGATGGAGTGTCACCCATGTTCCCAAAGAGAAGGTAGCTTATCTTCAAGGCAGCTTCCTGAAGCTTAGAATGGGCCCACATCCCATGTCAGCAGCCACATGTGCAATAAAGAGTGCCCTGGCCCTGAGCATGTGACGTACAGGTGAGCCACACCTGGCTCCTTGCACCCCTGACTTGGCCATATCACTGTCACTGTGGACTGGTTTCCTGCTTTTATTATTTACTGAGAGAGAGAAAGGGCAAGAGTGCACGCTAGCACCTTCAGCTGCTGCGAATGAACTCCAGATGCGTGCACCCCCTTGTGTGCATGGGCAACATTGCGTGCTTTGTATCGCTGTGAACCAGGCATGGGGCCTCGAGATTTGAACATGAGTTTTTGGGCTTCACAGGCAAGTGCCTTAACTGCTAAGCCATCTCTCCAGCCCTAGACTGTCCTTATCTGTCTCCTCCAAACAACCAGATCCTGGGGCCAAGTTCTAGGGTGCAAGCAGATGCCTACATAAACCTTTAAAGATTAGTTTTATTTATTTAATTGTTTTTCATTTCATTTAGTGCCTTTCTGTTTTATCATCAGAAATTCTAAAGAGCACAACAGATGGAATTGCACAGAAGTGCACCAGACAGGGGAAATCAGGCTTCCCAGCAGCCTTGAACATTAATTGAATTTAGCTATTTACCAGTTAAATGCTGAAGGTCTTGGTGATTAGAAAGATAAATGACGTTGTCAAGGGCCCTGGCAATTGTACAGCAATAGGAGGACCAGGCTGTGAACCTCTATATGGGCTGGATGGCAGCTCCCCTATCAGGAGCTATGTCCAACAGCCCAGAAAGGGTCAGAAATGCCACCAGGGCTGTTAGCACGAACTGTTCTTTTCTGGGCTCTTCCTCTAAGTCAGATCTGCAGGGTGATCAGGAGATGAGCCTCATATGCATCCTGCTTTCAATCTACTTCCTTGACCTTTGCTTTCAGGTCTTTTCCTACTTTCCCTTTGACACATGGTGCTTCTAATCCACATACAAAGCCCTCCCTTCCTTACTGATTCCCCTTTCCTCATGTCCCTCCAGTCCTGGCCCTCAATGTGACAGTGTTCTCTCTACTGTCTGCTTCCCTAGGCTAGAGGCACAATGCTAGTGCAGTGCAGGGTCCCATAGATTCTTCATCTTGCCATGTGACAAACCATCCAACACATAATTGAGATTATCACTGCCCTTTAGCCATCTGCACAGGCCACAGAAGGAAGGAGAGGCTGTTGATTCTTCTGCACCTCTCCAGCACCTGTAAGCTGGGGCCTGACCCTGCCTACCACCAACCATGTGCTGCTAAACATCAGTCCATACTCTGTGTGCGTGGCAGACAGCACGCAGCACATGTTCTTGGAAGCTCATCTTTGTCCTGCCAGGATGCTTCTTCCACCCTGAGGTCCTCATTCCAGGCATTATTTCATTCAGAGGGATTTCCATACTATCCTACTGAATGGATGGTTCTAGGATGAGTCTAACTCATTGCCTGTTTTAAGAGCAAAGGGTAATAGTATTTGAACTGTGAAATGAGGAAGGGATGGAGGGAGCAGTGGGAAGGGGAAGTTTGGATAAGGAGATAAGTATATGGGCTAGAGGTTTCAAATAGAGTAGCTTAATAATTAATGTACAAAATTTCAAGTATGAATACCAGTGTGCAATTACAGTGGCTAGACTGCTCAGGCATTGACATCTACAAACAGGAACAACAATATCAGCAGTGAAAAGGAACTACAAAAGCAAGAGCAGTAAGCTTAAAAGGAAAGTGAGAGTGTAAGAAGAAAGAAGAGGAAAAAAAAGAATAAGTAAGCCCATTAACAATAAAAACAAAAACTAAACATCACAAGGTGTATGGATGAGATACTGGTCATATATATGCTGGCAATTGTCCCTTCTTCCATCCCTGAGATTAGTTTGTAATGGTAGCACCACGGGTCAGCCAAAATAAATCTGCGTGGGGTCATTCAGGTGAGAAAGTGTTCTGTGGTAGATTTCTTATCAGTTCTCAGATACCCTGTGGGTATGGGATCAAAGTTCTTCCAGGCAGGGCTTTCTGTCCACTTGAGGATCTCATCATGTTGGCTAGGGTAATTGATCTCCCCTGAAATTGTTGGGGAGGGTATCTGCCTTCTGATAGCAGAGACTAGCTCAGTTCCAGATCTGTTTAGGCCACATACCAGAACTTAACCACAAACCTGGCCTTCACTTGACAGTGCTGTCTTCTCAGACTTGAACTGCTTCCTCATGAGGTTCGCCCACAGACAGCACTGATGGTGGGGAGATTCCTGCCCAGTGTTTTTCAGGAAACTGCTAAGGCCCTAAGTAGCTGATGGTGACTGGTCAGAAGAATCACATGCTAGGGACCACAGACCTGGAGTTGGAGTCTTCAGATGTCTTTTTCCACATTTCCATGGCTCTTCCAGGTACCTGGAAATTGACCTTCAGGGGGAAACCATGGGGTTGTCATTGGAGGAGTTTCCTAGGTGACCAGAAGTGATAGCATACCATGCATACTGCCATAATAGTGACCTATAGGCAATCTGTGATTGTCCCTACAGCTCAGCCCCAGCACTACAACAGTGGGCTGCCAACAGGTGGGCAGAGCATGAAGCAGTGACCTGCTCCTGGTTCTTTGCACTTTAACTCACAGCCCTGGCAAACTGCCCACTCTCCAATGGGGAGGGTCCTCCATGGGCTACTGGGAAGTCTCTTAATTTCAAATCTCCAAACTCTTCATCTAGAGCTTGTCTGTGTTCTCAAGGATATCTTTCACCTTCAGGTTTCTATTAACAGTAGTTAGTGCCTATGCTGGAGTTCAGGATAGGTTTCTCTGTTGCAATGAGCTTGGGGCGTTGCTCAGGGTGCAATGTGAGTTCTGGACTTTTTCATGTAAATTTAGTTCATATTGACTAGAAGCTGAGTGAAAGAATGTAAGATTTTGTCTTTCAGCCCAAGATAAGGGGTAAGGACAGACATGAGGTGGTCATTGTGTCCTTGCTGTGCCAGATCAGTAGCCTGCTAACTCCTGCAGGAAGCCACAACACAGATCTTTGGAAAACTCACAAAACAAGCAGTAAGCACATTCACTTTCCTGTGGGAAAGGGGTATTTTAGGCTTTTGCATTCGTTCATTTTTACTAATTATACATTTCTGACTCATACAAAGATCATTACGGTGTTTCTAGAACTGGGTGGCCGATCGTTAAGTAAAGCATAGGCCAGGGAGGCACCACTGTGCTTATTGTTTGGATCATTAACTAAGGAATCAGAGGCGTGGACCTTGAACAGTTTAAATTTCTGATTGGAAAAGTCTTGATACATATAAGCCTTCCACAAATGCACAGGACCTCTGTAGTCATGATAAAGTAAAGACTGTTGAGAGGAATGTTTGCCCAAAGTCCCACTGAGCCACCACTGGGAAGTTCTACACATAACTCACTGTGTCCAAAAGCTTTTCTGACCCAGTGAGACTGGTGTTGCCCATAACAATGCTTCATATCATTTGCATACTTTATTCCCTTAAAGAAGGTAATTTGTGGCACAACCAAAAAGATGGAGATCAAACATCCCAAACTGACATGGAATTGCACAACACTGCCAACAGATATGGGACTGGAGCAGCTAATGCTCAGAGGCTCCTCATGTATTGAGTAAGCACTGGAGCCTGTATTCCTGGACATTGAAGAAAAATGGGTAAACAAAAAGCCTTTGAAAACCCTTCTTGATAGGACTGCATATGTAAACAAATGTTTCCTATAACCATAATTATTTCCACAACATGATTCTGCATGTTCTGATCAATATAGTTAAACATGAAACAGAACCGTCTTGCCTAGGAATCTTTCAAAATTCCTCTCATGCCTTGAACATTCAATAAACATTTGCTAAATGAATGAACAGTTGAAAATATGAATAAGTGGTATTATTTTAAATTCAATTACTGTCATGTAGCCCAACTGCTGCCACCCTGAGCCCCTGAGTTCTGGAAGCTTCTCAAAAGGAATCTGGTCATGATTATATTTGGCAGCATAGATTTGTTTCTCCATGAAATTAGAACATAAATCTTCTCACAGGCTTGCTGAGACCCTAGTTATAACACATCACAGGATCACTGTGAGAGGGGCAGAGTCAGAGGAGCCCTGGCTTCAGAAAGAGTCCCACTCAAGAGGAACTAGCCAAGGTTTTATGCATACCACATTCCACAGTGCTTGAGGAATAACATCCTTTCAGTGTACAGCCAAACCCATGACTGAGCTAAGCTAGTTCAGTGACCAAAGAGTTAGATGCTCACAGGCACCAGAGGACCAATCCCCAAGTCCCTCTAGCAAGAAGTGGCAGCTTGTTAGGGTATCAAACATAGAGAGCATAAACACGTGCCCACAGAGAATGAAAGAGCAAGGGTGTGTGTCCATGAGAAGTCACAGAGCAAGGACCCATGCCAAGGAGGATTCCCAGAGTAGGAATACTTTCTCAGGGATACATCATCCAGCAGGAACATTCCTTACAGAGAGCTACAACGAGGAACACGTGCTGTGATGGTTTGAGTGAATTCATGTCCTCCATAGTCTCAGATATTTAAGCTTCCTATTTAAGTCTTTAGCAGTCTGCTGAATGGGGCATGTCACTGAGGGCGTATCTGATCCCAGCCCAGAGGTGTGGGGAGTGGAGTTTGAGCTCTGGTGGGGTTCTTGCTATCTGCTGGTGTTAGTGTTTTGCTTGCTCTAGTTGGCACTCGCTCTTGCTCGCTTGCTCTCTCTCTCTCTCTCTCTCTCTGAATGTATGAAAGTAAGCAGCTTCTTTCACCATGGATGGGACTTCCCCTGGACCTGTAAGCCTGAAATAAACTCGTTCCTCCCCTAAACTCTGTCTGCTGGGAAGTTCGTACCAGCAACATGGAGCTAATTACAACACCTGTCTACTAGGACTCAGAGCAGAGGCGCATGCCACAGAGAGTCAAAGCATCTCCTATGGGAATCTATACATCACATCAGCAGAACAGCTCTCCAACCATCCAAATCTTAGGTGTGCAAACATGGATGACCCAACTGAAATCAGACTGGTGGTTCTGAGTATAAATTAAAAAAATTTGAAGAGGTAAAGTATTTTAAGTTCAAATTTACATGCAAAATTGAAAATAATTTAATGCCCTCAGAGTGTATAGCATAATGCAAAAGATGCAAAGCTATTAGAATTTATGTAGTGTGAACATTTTTACTTCTCAAACAGTATTTAAAGTTACTACAATTTTCTCATCATGGCAGGACCTTAATGATTTAGTGTCACATTACCTAAAGGACTTTCAGGAGGAAACAATAAAACATAATCACACATTTGAGTTTTCTAAAATGACATATTTCCAGTTATCATAAACCTCAGAGTCAAAAGATTTTTAAATGTTTTTGTTAATGTATAATTCATAATTAAGTTCTATGAACTGAACACTTTTTTAGCCTTCTATCTGCCTATCTATCTGTCTACCTACCTATCTATCTGACCATCTATCATACAACTGACTTCCATCCATCTACCATATATCTATCTCCTGTCACTATCATCTGTAGTCTATCTTCTAGCTATATATAGCTATCATCTCTCATTTGTCTTCTGATAGTATTTTTAAATATTTTATATGTATTTATTTGACAGATGAAGAAAAAGAGAGAGAAAGAGGAGGAAGAGAGAGAGAGAAAGAGAATGGGCATACTAGGGCCTCTGGCCGCTGCAAACGAACTCCAAATATGTGTGCCCCCTTGTGCATCTGGCTAATGTGGGTCCTGGAGAATCAAACCTGGGTCCTTTGGCTTTACAGGCCAATGCCTTAAACACTAAGCCATCCCTCCAGCCCTGATAGTATTTTTAAAGAGTTCCTGTTCCATAACTTTGTCTTCTTAACATGTACTTCACTAAAGAAGAATGAGATCATGTCATTTTCAGAAAATGGATAGAACTAAAGATACCATGTTAAATAAAGCAAGCTAGATTCATTAAATAAGAAATAAAATTCAGAACAGACAATATGTTCCTGTGAACCTTCTTTGCCTTCCTATGGCCACCAAGCAAGACAAGGAATGATGTTCTGTGAACCTTCAGGTCTCACTGACCTCAGTCAGCCTCCACCTTCCCCATGTGTGTTTATAGTTCTATTTATGCAGATGCTGAATAACATAGGTGGGAAGGTTGCATGCTGCTAGTATCAAACTTCCACGTTAATGGCTGTAGGCAATCAACTCAGCAAATATTTGTTTCCCTCTGATGTGCAGTAGGAATTAAGTGGTGAATAAGATAGACTTCTTGGGCTGGAGATATGACTTAGTGGTTGAGACCCTTGCCTGCAAAACTTAATGACTCAAGTTCAATTCCCCAGTGCCCACATAAAGCCTTATGTACAAGGTGGTACATGCATCTGGAGTTTGTTTACAGGGGCTGGGAATTCTGTTGCACCCATTCTGTCTGTCTCTCTTTTTTCTCTCTCTGCTTTCAAATAAACAAAGTTTTCTTAAAAAAAATATAGTGTTCTTATACTCCTAAAATTCATAGTCTCCTGGGAGAGAAACAAATCAATAGCCAATTGTAACACACTTGATTGTGATTGTACAAAATAATATTTATTCACTACTCAAAGAGATATAAGATTTAATGTTGTATATAATATTTTTAATTTATATTATATAATATACAATAATAACGTTTACTCACCGAATGGGAAAAATAATGCTGTAATTCACATGGAGCCACGAAAGACTCTTGAAGAGCCAAAGCCATTTTGAGAAGAAAATACATAGCTGGAGAAATTGTACTTCCTGACTTCAAATATGTCACAAAGCAGTAGATCTCAAACAGTATGGCATTTGCATGAAAGCTGATATATAGAGCAGAGTGAGAGAGTCAAAGAAACAAACCTGTGCTTGCATGTGAACTAACCCTTAATGACAGTGTAAACAGTGAACACAGTGAACAGTCTCTACAATAAATGATGCTAAGGAGACTGGATATCCACATGTTCCCTTCCCCAAATGTAATTAGAACATGTCTTTTAGGACACATAAAAATCAACTCAAAATCGATTGGACAACTGTAAGACCTGAAGCCTGAAAACCCCTGAAAGAAAACACTGAGGAAGGCTTCCAGCACTGTTCTTGGCAGTAAGTTCTTGGCTAGGACACCAGGAGCCCAGGGAAGAGAAGCAAACATAAACAGGCAGGACTACAACAAACCAAAAGTGTCTGCATAGTGAAGGAAACAACCAACAAAATAAAAAGGCAGATTATAGAATGTTACAAAACATGTGTGTCCTAACAGCCTGACAAAGGATTAATATCAAAAATATATTACTAAGAACTCCCACAACTCAATAACAACAACAAAATCAACCCAATTAAACACAGAGGAGATAAGGAGATAATTTAGTGAGTAAAGTTCACAAGGATATGGCTTCTATCTATACACCCCCACATACAAATGTCAAGTGTGGTGGCATGTGCTTCTGGAGGCAGAAACAAGAGGGGTCATGGCACTTTCTGGCCAGGCAGTCTAGCCCCAACTGGTGAGCTTCAGGCCAACTAGAGACCCTGTTTCAAAGGAAGTGTATGGTGTTCCCAAGGATGACATCTGAGGCCTCTGGCTTCCACCTGAATGCACACGTGTGTACTTGCATACACACACTTACACACATGCATGCATAGGAAAATAGGCAAAGAACTTTCCAGAGTAGAATAACATGTCAAGAATGAGAAGACACTTGATATCACTAATCACCAGAGAAAGGCAAACAAAAACCACAGCACATCACCTCACTGGAGCAAATGGCTGTCATCAAAAATGCAAAAGGTGAGGATGTGGATAGGAGGGAACACTTGCACACTGTTGGTGGGAATACACATCATTAAGCTATTATAAAAAAAAAACAGTACAAAGGCTGCTAAGAAGATTTTAAATTATGACTTCCATATGACTCAATAATCTCTCTACTGGGTGTTCATTGAAAGAAGAAGTTAGTTATCTCAAAGAGACACCTGCACCCAAATTCACGGTAGGCAGAAATGGAGTCACCTGTCACTCACTGGTGAACAGATAAAGAAAATGTGATCAACATGCATGCAGGTGTGTACACACACATACACACACACATACACACAAAGGTATTATCCACCTGTAAAAAGTGAAAGGCTCTATTTGTGACGGTGTGGATGAAGTTAGAGGATATTACGCTAAGTGAAAAAAAAAAGCCTGACATAGAAAGATGCACCCATATGACTTAATTTATATGTGGAACTTATAGTGGATTCATGTAAACCTTGAGTAGAAGGAGGATTCTTGGGTGAAGTGTTGTGAAAAAGCAGAGATGCTGGTCAAAGGGCATAGCTTGTCAGTAAAAGATGACCAAGTCCAAAGACTAGGCACCCATCTTGTTGACTAAGGTTAATTACAATGTATTCTTCACTTGAAATTTTCCAAGAGCATGGCATTTCCCTGTACTCACCACCAAAAAGGGAAAAGTTATTGTTATAACTAAAGCTGTCTACTTACTATTAACACATGTTAGAAGTTTGTACATAACAAAAGCCCTTATTCTTAAAATATTTCATAAAGCATTGTAAATATCAAACAAAATACAATAAAATGACTTCAGACAAAAGTAACAAAAATATTAATTAACCTAAAGGGGCAATCCTCTGTGTTGCTTGGAACTGATTCTAAAAACCAGACTGTCAGACAATGAGCAGGAAAATCCCCCACAGAATGATGAAATAACTGAAAAAAAAAAAACCCTGAAAGACAGAAGTTTCTGAAAATAAAAGTAAGGAGTTCCAGTACACACGCTGCTTCTACAGTGAGCTCTGGGAATTCATCACACCACATAGAGGAGCCTGTACTCTGCATACTCCATGGTGGGACAAGAAGCTCCCAGGAGACCTACAGAACCCACAGGGAGCCCCACATCTTACTTAACCAGAGCAACCTGCTGCTTCAAAGCTGGGGCACCTGCAGGCTCAGGCTGGGAAGGGCTGGCAGGAACATTGGGATGTTTTCCTCAGGGAGGCAACTGTGTATTAATATGCCAAGTATTCTCTTGTGTCAAATTATATACAATCAGGAATTTGGCGGGCTTTACTGCATTACAGGAAGAATTGAAAAATCTCCTAAATTTATTCACTTCATCTTATAATTTGAAAGAGATGCAAGGAGACAGGATCAGGGAGAGATAGAAAGAGAGAATAGCAGGAGAACCTAGCTACACATCTTACAGATAGAGAACCTCATCAAGACCAGCTCTGTTTAAAGGGACTGCTTAATGTTGGGGGTGCTTGGGATCTAAGGGGCATGGCCTCTCTGTGGGCACCTCTAGCCAGATATGTGTACCCCATGGGCTGTGGATGGCTGGAAAAACCCAAACTCAGTGATGGGCCTAGAGGGCTCAATGATGGGACCTGTGACTGCCCACACATATGGACATGGGTGCATGCACATGTGTTTATATGCCTTTCTATACTTGCATATTTTCTATTTCAAATACCACAAAGTTCACAAGTGACTTTCACTCAGCTAAGATTTCTACCCTCATCCTGTGACTTACAGCACTATGTTTTAGACTCACTGCCTGTAATTGCCTTTTAGTATGAGCTGATGAAACTATTTTAAATGATGAGAGAAGAGACAGAGAAAAAGAATGGGGGGGGGAGGAAGAGCAAAGTCCAAAGCAAGAGCAAAAAGCATAAGGATTATTTATTTTTTATTTTTTTTAATTCTAGAATCCTATTTATCTTCTTACCAGCTACTGACTCTAAGACCTTGCCTCCTCACACTGATTTATTCAGCACATGTTAGTTTACTTCCCTTCATTTTTTTTTTGTAGTCAATGAATGGTCAAGTTGGTACCATTGTTAGTTTCCTCCCTGTCCTCCCCCCATCCACAGGGACCCTCCATGTTGGGGTATATGGGTCATGCAATGTGGGGTTAGCCTTTAGTTTTGGGTAGGAGGAAATGTCTTTGTGTGTCATGACCCTCTCCTGCAAATTTCCCTGAGCCATATTGGATTCATATTAGGTCTGCTTCCATGTTGAGATCTTGGGCACCTCTGTGTCTCTGGATATCTGGTTTGGTAGGGATTGATTGTTCTATGTGTCTATCTCCTTCACCCTTGTGCTGGTTCCAGATTCACCAAGAAAACAGCATTCTTGCATGTTTCCCCAATTATTCTTAGTTTCATCTGGGGCCCTTTTGAGGTATGATGGGGTGGTTCTCTCCTTAGGATCTGTGTCTATCTGAAAAAGAGAAGCAGATTCTCCAAAGGAGAGTAAAGTTAGCACCAAGTAATTGTGATAACCATTGTTTTTTAGAGAGAATTTAATAGAGAGCAGGCTCATTTTTGGATATGTTTCTGAGCTCCAACTAAGGGTTCCATTCCACTGAGCAGATCAGTTAGTCAAACAGAGAGCAGTTGGTTTCTCACCATGGCTATGCACCATTGTTGCACTTGTATGAGCATCACATCAGGTTGTTTGCTGCTAGGTAGGTTAGAGCATACATTGCTTGGACAGATATTGGTTATTATCCCCCAATTGCCCATGTAGCACCTTCTGGCATTAGACACGATAACAATCTGGGAACTGACTCTCTTCCAGCTTTCATCCATGTTGCTCCATGATATGTGCCAACACTGTATGATGTCTTCGGCAGTAGGTTCTCACCACTAACCTATGGTGGGTCATCAAGCACTCTGACATGAATCTGTCTTCTTTTGAGAGACCTTGTAAGTCTCTGTGATCAAAAGCTCATTGTCTATGATATCTACCTGCTGGTCAGAGGCTACTCTTAAGTGAGTGTACTGCACACAAGGATAAGCATGGTCATATATTCATAGTCCCATATGTATAATGTGACTGAAAACAAACCCTCTTCCAATCAGTGGCAGAATCACGTGACTCTCTTCTGATAATAATCCATCTGATTTTTAAGTCAAGTTGGATCAATTCTGTTATTAACATATAGTGGGGACTGAGGGTGAGGAGAGAGTACCTCTCTTGAGCTGGATACTGGTTATATATTGGTACTGTTGGTAGAAATGCACTGACTCACACCTGTGATTTGGTTTAAGCTTTCCAACCTTCAAGAAATTAAGTTAAGAATATTGAGGTCTTTGATCCATTTGGACTTGATTGTTGTGCATGGTGAGATGTGTGGATCAAGTTTCAATTTCTTGCATATGTTTATCCAGTTTGTCCAGCACCATTTCTTGAAGATGCTGTCTTTTTTTTCCAGCCTATATTGTTAGGGCCTTTGTCAAATATCAAGTATCTGTAGTTACTTGACCCAAAGTCTGGGTCCTCAATTCTTCCATTCATCTATACTCCTGTTTTTATGCCAGTAGCATGTGATTTTTACTACTATGGCTTTGTAATATAGCTTTAGATCAGGTATGGTGATGCCTCCAGAGGTGTTACTTTTGCTGAGGATATGCTTGAATATCTGAGGCCTTCTGCTTTTCCATATGAATTTTGAGATCGATTTTTCTATTTCTGTAAAGAATGATGTTGGGATTTTAATGGGCACTGCATTAAATCTGAAGGATTGCCACTTTTACAATGTTAATTCTTCTTATTCAGGAGCATGGGAGGTCTTTCCATTTTCTTAAGTCCTCCTCATTTTTTTTTTTTTTTGAGTGTTTCTTATGCTTTCATCAAATAGATATTTAACTTCCTTGGTTAATGTTATTCCAAGGTATTTTTGTTGTTGTTGTTGCTAAAATGAAATAACATCACATTTCTTTCTCTGTATCTTTGTCATTTGCACATAGGAAGGCTACTGAATTTGTGCAATGATTTTGTATCCAGCTACTTTGCTGAAGGAGTTTATCACCTTTAACAGTTTTGGAATGGAGGTTCTCAGGTCTCTTACATATAGAATCATGTCATCTGCTAATAGCACTTACTTGACTTCTTCTTTTCCAAATTGTATCCCTTTATTTCTTTCTCCTGTATTATTGTTTGAGCTAGGACTTCCAGTACTATATTAAAGAGTAGAGGTGAGAGTGGACACCCTTGTCTTATTCCTTATCTCAATGGGAAATCCTTCAGTCTCTCTCCATTAAGTATTATTTGGGCTTTAGGAGCTTTGCATGTAGGCTTTATTGTGTTAAGATATAAACTGACCATGCCAGTTCTCTTCAATGTTTTGATCATGAAGTGATGTTGTATTTTGTCAAAGGCCTTTTCTGCATCTATCAAAATGCTCATGTAATTTTTGTGTTTAACCTTGTTCTGTGGTGTATTACATTGACAGATTTCCAAGTGTTGAACCACCCTGTGTTCCTGGGATGAAGCCCACTTTACCAAGGTGGATAATGGATTGGATGTGTTGTTGAATTTGATTTGTGAGGATTTTGTTCAGGATCTTTGCATCTAAGTTCATCAGGGAAATAGGCCAGTAGTTTTCTTTTCTTGTGGCATCTCTTCATGGTTTTGGTGTTAGGGTAATAGTAGCTTTATAGAAGGAGTTGGGGGAGCTTGCCCTGATCTCCAATTGTGTGACACAGTTTGAGAAAGTTTGGTTTCAGTTCTTCCATGAAGGTTTGATAGAATTCAGCTGAGAAGCCATCTGGTCCTGTACTCTTCTTTTGGGGGAGGTTTTTTTTTTTTTTTTTAAATCACCTTTTCACATTTGATGGGTGTTATAGGTTTGTTTAGGAGATTAATCTGCTCTGAGTTTAGCTTTGGTAGATGGCATGTGTCTAGGAATTTATCCATTTCCTTTAGATTTTCCAATTTTGTAGAGTAGAAGTTTCTGAAGTAAGACCTGATTATTCTCCCAATTTCACTTATGTCAGTTGTGATCTCTCATTTTTCATTTCTAATTTTGTTAATTTGAAGTGCTGCTTTTTTTTTCTTTATTCAATTGGCCAGGGGTTTGTAAATCTTATTTATTTTTTCAAAGAACCAACTTTGTTGTTTCATCAATTTTCTTAGTTTCCAATTCACCAATTTCTGCTCTGATCTTAATTATTTCTTTCCATCTAGAGCTTTTTGGGTTAGATTCTTCTTGCTTTTCTAGTGCTTTTAGGTGAATGGTTAGGTTACTGATTTGGGATTTCTCTGTCTTTCTTATGAAGGCATTTAGTGCTATGAATTTTCCCCTAAGGACTGCCTTCATTGTGTCCCATAAGTTTTGGTACAATGTATTCTTATTGTTATTTGTTTCTAGAAATTTCTTTATTTCATTTTGTATTTTGTCCACTACCCATTTATTGTGTAAAAGTGTGCTGTTCAGTTTCCAGGAGCCTATGGGATTTTTGGTGGGTGTTTCGTTGTTAATTTCTATCAATATAGCATTGTGATCTGATATCATGCAGGGGATCATGCCAATATTCCTAAATATATGGAGGCAGGCTTTGTGTCCAAGTATATAATCTATTTTAGAGAATGTTCCATGTGCTGCTGAGAAGAATGTGTAATCCATGGATTTGGGGTGGAATGTTCTATAGATGTCCATTAGGTCTAAATATTCTATGGTTTTGTTGAGCTGTCTCACTTCCCTGTAGAGTTTCTGTTTGGATGATCTATCTATTGCTGATAATGGTGTATTAAGTCCCCAACTATGATGGTATTTGATGGTTATTTCTGTTTTATTGTCAAGTAGGTTTTGTTTTATGAATTGTGGTGCACCTATGTTTGGTGCATAAAGATTGATGATTGTAATATCCTCTTGATGGATTGTTCCCTTGATCAGTAGGAAGTGGCCTTCTTTGTCTTTTTAAAAATTATTTTTGTTTGAAGTCTATTTTACCTTATATTAGCATGGCTACGCCTGCTTGTTTCTTATTCCAATTTGCTTGGAATATCATTTTCCACCCTTTCACCCTGAGGAGGTGTCTGTCTTTACTGGTGAGGTGGGTCTCTTGAAGACAACAGATTGAGGGGTCTTATTTGCTGATACACCCTGTTAGCTTGTGTCTCTTGATGGGTGAATTAAGGCCATTGATATGTAGAGTAATGACTGTTAGGTTTGATTTGATCCCTGCCATATTATGTTGGTTGATGTGGTTTGGTATTTTTGTGGACTTTGAGGGGTTTTTTTTGTGCCTTCTCTCAGTTAGGTTATTGTGATATGCTTCTTGTAGGTACTTGAAGTTGATTATTTGATTCTTCTGTGTGGAGAATTTCCTGAAATACTCTCTGTAGGTTTGGTTTTGAGTTCATATAATTGTAAAGCTGAGTTTTGTCATGGAAAGTTTTTCTTTCACCATCAATTATGAAGGCGACTTTTGCTGGGTATAGTAGTTTGCGTTGGAAGCCATAGATTCTTAGACTTTGCAGTGTTTCATTCCAGGCCCTTCTGGCTCTCCGGGTTTCCACTGAGAAGTCTGAAGTAATTCTGATGTGGGGTTACCTTTAAAAGTGATGTGCTGTTTTTCCCTAGCTGCTTTTAGGATTTTCTCTTTGGTGTCAATGTTTAGAGTCTTAATGACAATATATCTTGGAGAGTTTCTCCTTTGGTCCAATCTGTTTGGAATTCTGTTAGCTTCTTATATCTTGATGGGCCTTTCTTTTGAGAGAGTGGGGAAGTTTTCTTTCATTATTTTGTTAAATAAGTTCTCTATGCCTTTGGTCTGAATTTCTTCCCTTTCTGGTATTCCCATGATCCAAATGTTAGGTGAGGGTATCACACATTTCCCTCATGTTCTGTTCACAGAAATTTTTGAACTTATTGAAACTTTTGCACTCTAAAACTGTTTCTTGTGTTTTGTCTTCCAGATCTGAGTTTCTATCCTCCACATGGGTGATTCTATTCTTGTGAGCCTCTAATGAGTTTTGTTCAATTAGGTTTACATTTTCTACTACTTTTCTATGTATGGTTTCCATCCCTCTGTCAAGTTCCCTTTTCATATCATTTTCTGATATTCTTGATGCTTCTTGGAATTCTTCCTTGCATTTCTTTATGTATTCATTTAGTATAGCCAGCTGGTTTTTTAGGTTCTCTTTTCTTTTCGCTTTCCTTTATATCCACTAACTGTGTTTCAACCCCTTCTATTTTCTTAATTATTAGGTCTAGTCCAGTGATGACAGTGTCCACACGATTATCAGTCCTTTGTTGCTTTTGTGCAAGTTCAACCAATAGCTTGGTTGAGGTTGCATTGCTCATATCTTCATTTTGGGTTTCTGATGCTATTGTCTGTTCTATGTTTTGATTAGAGACTTCCATGGTAGGACTTATTGAATTTGCATTTGATTTTTTTTTTATTTCTTTTGCATTGTGCTCTGCTCATCACAGTGTGGGAGCAAGGAGAATGGAACTGTGGTCGGGATGGGTGGGGGAAGTGGTGCAGCTTGCGGGGGTGGAGGGAGGCGTGGGGGTGGAGAGCAGGGGTGGTTGCACAGGGTTTGACAGGAGAGGCTAGGGTTAGGGTCAAGACTCACCTGGGTCGGGGCAAGGTGAAGCAGAGCAGGTCTGAATTCACAGGGGTTGAGGGCAGGGGCCGAGCTGAGGGAAGTAGAGTTGGTCTGAAGTCACACAGGTCCGGGGCAGAGCAGAGCAGAGGGGGCCAGAATTCATGTGGGTGTGAGCCCAGTGGGTTGGATCTGAAGTTGCAGGGGAGCGGGTGGAATGGAGATGGGGGTGGGGGGTGGGGGGGGGACCAAGAGGGGCAGATCCAAAGTCCCAAGGGGGGCAGGGCCAAGTGGCGTGGGCCAAAGGAAGTCATGGGAGGCACATGGGGCAGGTGGAAGTTGAGGGGGTCAGGGCAGAGTAGAGCGATTCTGAACTCTCCACGGGCTGGGTGGGCAGGGACCGAAGTGGGGGGGGGGTGAGGGGAGTCTGAAGACACGTGGGAGGGAATCTATGAATGTGGGGGGCCGTGGATCCTGGCAATCAGCTGTGCCTGGCGATGCAGGTGGAACTACGGATCTGGGTCTCCTTGCCTGCAGTCACTGCCAGAGTAGCCTGAGGCTGGAACTCTGGGTAGGAGAGTCCGGGTGATTGAGGGAATGATGGGTTACTCAAGAGTGTGGGAATCAGCCATTCCCTTTTTTTTTGCCTCTCCAATCTATTAGAGATTGCTCTCCCCTACATATCCCAGTGACTCCTTTACTCCTTGCCTCTCCTTCCTGGGAGTTGCAGCGCGCCCCCTTCCCTTCTTTTGTTTAAATGGATAAAGTTTATTTTAAAGTAAGAGGTAAACAGAGCAGAGAACAGACTCCTGGGAGGATGGAATTCTAGAACTGGAAACCCCAGCAGCATCAGTGTGAGCTGGACTTTTATCAAGTGGAGGAAGCCCACCTTTCCAGAGTCTGTGATTGGTCAGCTTAAATGAAGGTGAAGACATTGGTAGGTCCATGATGCGTCCAATACTGCACAGGTCCCAGAAAGTGCACCAAGACAAGCCAGCCCACCAGCAGGAAAAAAATTCACCTAGGCCAGAAAGAAGGAGGAATCCACTTCCCTTCTAGATTGAAGTCAGGTTGTGCATGGCAGTGTCAATATCACACTCCATTCCAGCTCCTCAGGCTTCTCACTCGCATTGTTTCCTCTCATTGCTGAAACTTCATGCTTAAATGTGGCACTGTGGGTCTTTTGCCTGAAGTCTCAGTGTAATGGACAATATGTGTTTGCGGCACACAGGTAAATTGCCTTTTTAGCCAGTTTTCTATTCCTACCATGTTTTCTACCACCATGTTGGGTTTTTCATCAAAACTATAAAATGAAAATAAAAGCTTTTCCTTCCACAAACTCCTTCTAGTGAGTTATTTTGTCTTAGCAATGAGAAAGTAACTAATATAGTTGAACTGTGCAAAGACGCATCAACTGAAGGCTCAGGATGAACTGGCAGATGTATAGGTGAGAGGCCACAGAAACAAGGTTGTTTAGGACCATTCAATGAGGACCAAAGCTTTAACGGAGCTGGGGAGAGGGTGAAGAGGGTCCTGTGGAAGCACCAGCAGCAAACATCTACAAAAAACTAGGGGAAGTAGTAAAGAATGGCTTCAAGGTGGCACGCATGCATGCATGCATGCATGCGCGCACACACACACAAAACAGAATGTGGTTGCAGGAGCAGTGGGGCAAGACCACAGTTGTGGGCAGAGGTAAGGTCGGTGGGGGGGTGCTAGCTGTCAACCCCCACTGGAGAGAGCACACTTTTCATGCAATAGGCCAAGATCCCTGGCACTGTAGTGTATTCTCACTGGCTGTCACTGCTCAGGTCAGGGTGGTCACATATGTCTTCCTTTCTGGTTTCTATGGCTCTGCTCAGGGGAGCATGGCACTCTGGTGTCTTATACTCTGGTGTCTTCTTCCATCCCACCTCCCTTGACTCCCAGTCTCCCAAGATGCTTGCTATGCTGGACCTGCCTCTACTATTCCCAGCGACTTCTTCCCCTTGGTTTGGAGGTTCCATCCTGTCTCCACCACATCCTCACAACCTCACTTTCTCTGTGTTGATGAGGGCTGATGGTGACACCAAATGGGTTGCAGATGAGTGCCTGGAGCAGGTAGGGATGACTAATATGAAGCCATGTGCAGAGATGCTTGGGAAGATTTGTCCCAACAAAGAGCACCCAAAAACCCTTAGCAGCAAGTGGTGCTTAGGTACAGGGTAATTCCCACACAGGAGAAAACGGAAGGAAAGAGCCTGCTCTCTGCTGTACATAATACAGAGAGAGGACAGCTCCTCATTCACAGATAAGCCCCAAAGTGTGGTTTTGTGGACCCCAGGGTGTATTCCAGATCCATTCCAGGGCTGGGGAGATGGCTCAGCAGTTAAGGCAGTTGCCTGCAAAGCCTAATGGCCTGGGTTTGGTTCCCTAGTACCCACATAAAGCCAAATGCACGGAGTGGTGTATGCATCTGAAGTTTGTTTGCAGTGGCTGGGGCCCTGGCATGCCCATTCTCACATTCTCGCCTTCTGTCTCTGTCTCTATCTTTCTTCTGTCTCTATCTGCTTGCAAATAAATAAATAAATGCATTTTTTTTAAAAAAAAAATTGAAACAACAGATATTTCCAGCCATGAGTACTGAAGGTACCATGAGATTCCACAACTTCACTATTTATTCCTCAAGGGAAATCAAACCTCAGTAATACTGACAAACAAAACCAGCCCAGAATGTTCCAGACAGCCAGCAAATGGTGTGATTGTCCTTGGAGGCAGCCATGGATCAGTCCCAGGATTTGCAAATCCTTTAAAAAAAAGAAAAACAGTAAATAAATAAATTAATTAATCCCTGTCAGAAGAAACCTTCTGGCACCCCCTGCCACTCCGTGTTTGCATAGCACCTCACAGCTCAAGGTTTGAAGTCAGTCTAGCTGTAGAATGGGAAATGTGCCACGCAGCATGAAATGGCAGCACACACTTGTCTTGCCTGTGCTTGCATTCACCCTGAGAGGCCAAGGGCTCATTAGGGGCAAAACATCAGGTAGCACAGAACCTCAGTAAGGGAGGGTCACTGCAGTCATGCAGAGGAACCTAGCTGCTCCAGGGACAATGCTATTCTTAGGCAAGAGTCCTTATCTGTGTTTCATCCTGTCCAACACCCTTGCAGATAAGAAAAGGTTCTTTCTGTTCCTAGAAGTACCTGTGAATTTTCTTCCATGTTTGGGGGCCAAGAGCATGATAACTGGATGGGGGCTTCAAGTCAGTGAGCAGTGCTGTGCTCACTGGGTAGAAATGTTCCCAGAATAAGAGGGTAGTGGACTTCTTGACTGTCCCTGCTTGCCAGGTGGGCAGAGCTCAGGCGGAGATAGGCAGAAACAGTTCTGAGGTGTGTGCTTTTTGCTATAACGCCAAGTGCACATGTGCTTATGTGTGTTTGACCAGATGGCAGCTCTTCACGTTGGAAAGATAGAATCTAGGAGGAAAAAAAAAATCTCCACCTTTGTTCTAAATAGAGCATAGGATATTTAAGACTTAGGTGTTTGTGAGGAAACCTGCCATTTTCCTCTGACTGACAAGTCTAGGCTTTAAAGGAAAAAAATAAAATAAAAGACATAGAAATGCCCAAGTTACAATTTCATGAATCCATGAACTCAGGTGAGAAGGACCCTGAGCAAACCTACACCTCACTCTGCTCTTGACCCTGAGCTGAAAAACCTGCCTGTCTGGGATCTCAGCCTCCATGTCTAAAACCCACAATTCTTTGGATAATAAATATGTAGCACTGATAATCTTGCATATTGATTTTTTTTTCTGTAAAGGATCAACTGATAAACTAAGACCAAGGACCCAGAGATATCCAAGCAGATACAGACCACAGAGCAGTCACAACAGAGCTGTGGTAGTGGCTAGAGAACGCATTAGGTTGTGAGGTGCAGTCACCGGTCAGTGCCTGTGAGAATAACAGTGCTCCACTGAAGAAGAGAAGATGCACATGGACATGGCTGGTGAACCAGATCTCATTCCTAGAACCCATGGCCCAGGAGTCGCTGTGCCTCATCATGGGGAATCCCAGGTGGCTGAGAGACCTCACTGGACAGGAAAGGCAGTTAGACAGAAATGCATCCAGTCATTGTGCAGCCAAAGACCTTAGACATCTCAACACCAGGCACTTCTGTTCCAAGGCATCAAACCAACTTAAGAACCAGACTTCTTTGTGACAGCCATGCTGACTTTCAAAAAGCAAAACAAAACAAAACAAAACAAAATCTCAGGTGCCAGCTCCAATTTCCTGAACTTAGGAGGTGATTTTAGAGTTAGGTTTTGGTGCTGGCTTTGTGTGTTAATGTGTTATGATCTCATCATAATTCAGAGATTGATATCTTATAGTTGTGCCTCCAAAAACTTATACAAAGATATTTTTTACATACCCATGTGTACTTACATACACTCTCATATGCATGTATGCATATGCACTCACATCAGACTAGAATGAGGACTGACATGTTCAGACATAGCTGCACACACATGGAATGTGTATATACATGTGCACATGCTCACACATGCATGTACACACATATACCAGACGAGAGCAGGGGTCAGCGAGTCCATGGGTCCCTGGAGACTCACTTTGCCTGTGCCTGCAGCTGCGCCATGCCTGCCATGGATGCCAAAGCAGTACCACTCTCTCAATCCTGGCATTTCTTGTTGCCTGGAGTCTTGCACTGGAGAAGGCAGTGTGATGTCACCCTAGACGACCCAGTGAGGTGAGTTCAGTATAGCTGGGTTTCATGACAGCTCCTAGACATGGCCTAGTGAGTGAGACATTAGGACTCTGGCCGGACTGGCCCACAGCAGGCCTGTGGTTTGAAGGAATTCAGCTTGATGTGTGGGTACTGCACCTAGGTTTATACAAGGATATCCATGAAGCTCAGCCTGTGATCTCTTTGCCTGCTGGAATGAAATTTGATTTCATAGATTCTGTTAGTTACTAATTATTATTGCAAAAGATACGTATTCAAGCTAGTAAAATGATCTAGAGGTCGTCACGACTGAACTCAAAGCATGGAAACAATCTATCTCCTGCCCCTAGGCCTGCTCTGCAAGACTAGTCGAGAGGGCCCAGGAGTGGAACTAACACGATTTATAGAATCTTCTTTGAGGAAAAGAGCATGAAGTTGTGAATCTGAATTATTTACTCCGCTGCAAAGGGCCCATGTAAATGCGCAGGGCCTCAGGCTCATTAGTTCCAGGAAGAGCTCAGCAGCCTCTGTGAGCTGCATGGCAAGCTGGCAATTAATGCGATAGCGTGGTTTAACAGTGGCCATTCAAATGTGTTCCGGAGGGCTCTGAGGAAAGTTTGTGTGGATGAACAGGTCCAAGATATCCATGGTCGAAAACAAAACACAGGATACCTTGGTCACTGGGGCCCAGACAGATTGTGGCACAGATCACTTGGCATAAAAACTGACTTTTCACTCCTCCAGCAGAAAGTTTCTGAACAGTCACATGGCCTGCTCCTCAGCCCCTAGCCCGGACAATGACACTGGTTGTGTTCTAGGCTGGCAGAGTTTCTCATCCTGTAGCAGAAGCCTGGGCAGTTCTCAGCTTGAACCCTCTGCTAACCCAGGAGGAGATTTCAATGATTCCAAGACTGACACATGCCAAGGAACCTGTCACTCAAGGACAGTCCACAGACGCACAGAGGCACCAGGAGCCAGAGGTTGGCCCACCTGTACTGAGGCACAATAGAACCAGTCCGCATTCTCTTCACCAGGACTGACTGCACAACCCACCTTTCCTCCTTACCTGGATTTAGTCTGTACTTCTTTCTCACAGGTCTACACTGATGCTAGCTCAGGGGGAGACATTCTAGGACAGCTCCTGTTTTTAAAATATAGCTCTGGAGGAAAGTGTCATCTGTCTGAGCAACTTGAGGTCTAAGCTACTCAGCAGCAAACAACCTAATGTGATTCTCACACAAGTGCCAATAGCGGAACACAGCCATGGTGGGTAACCAACTGCTCTTGGATTGGCTAACAGATCCACTCAGTGGAAATGAACCTATATCTGGAACTGGAAAACAAATCATAATCATATCCAGATAATGAGTTTGCTTTCCAATGTCACGTTCCCTCTCATCTTGGGCTACAAGAGGGTCTACACCCATTAAATTTTCTCTAAACTAATAATGGTTATCCCAGTTAACCTGTGTTGACTTCACTCTCCGTTGGAGAATCTATCTGCTTCTCTTTTTCAGATGGGAGTGGGACCTGAGGAGAAAAACGACCCATTGCACTTCTTTAGAGCCCCAGCTGAACTGGGGAAACGAGCAAGAGTGCTGCTTTCTTGGTGAACCTGATATCAGCACAATGGTGAAGGAGATAGACACTGAGGACACTCAATACCTACCAAGCCAGAGGTCCAGAGGAGCCAAAGAACCCATCATTGAAGGAGACTTAAAGCAGATCCAACATGGCTCAGGGAATGTTGTGGAAGACAGGGAAGAAAGATCATTAGCATCACAAGTTGGGACATTATGCACAAAGACATTGCCTCTTCCTCATAACTGATTGCTGCCCCCACAATGTACCACACATGACCCCCATGGACTTAAAACCCCAACAAGGAGGGTCCCTTTGGAGGGGGAACAGGAATAAGAGAAAGGATGGTACTAATATGTGCTGCTTATATACCGAATATGCTCATAACTAACAAAAAATAATAAATTAATTAATTTAAAAAATATAAATAGTACTGTTAAGGTGTTAAAGATAGAAAAGCTGCCTTCAGAAACTTAAGGGAGCCATGTTTGGCCAGCGTAGTTCTCCTGGGGAACAAACCAGTCTTTGCCCATAAAAGTGGGCACAGAAAGCTGATCTGGCTGTGTAGGAGTTTGAATGTGACAGTGTTGATTTATTAAATTTGAGTTTGCAGTTTCAACCCCTAGCAGGTGATCCCTACTACAGAGGAGGTGTCACTGGGGTTGGATCCTAGAGTTCAGCCTGAAGGTATGTTTGGGGGCAGAGCTGAATTCCAGCCCAAGGATGTGTGCAGGGTAGTTTGAGCTCTGGTGGTTTGTGCTTGTGTGTAACACAGGCTATTGTTGATTTCTTTCTTGGATCTACAAAAGGGAGCCAGCTTCTTCAACCATTGATGGTGTTTCCTCTGGATTTGTCGGCTGAAATACACTCATTTATGCCAAACTGTGTCTGGTTGGATGCTTATCCCAGCATCTACAGGCTAAAACAAGGAACTGGGGCCTGGGCAGTGGGGAGGTGTGCAGGCCCAAGACAGAAGAGAGGGATAATGAGAGTCCCTGAGCACTGAGAGAAGGTGGGATGGTGAAGAGAGTCTGCAATGGCAGAGGATCACCTTGTTCCCTCATGTC
This sequence comes from Jaculus jaculus, assembly GCF_020740685.1. NCBI lineage: Eukaryota > Metazoa > Chordata > Mammalia > Rodentia > Dipodidae > Jaculus > Jaculus jaculus. Next base: position 56,233,740 of record NC_059103.1, read on the forward strand.
AGGGCCATGCTGGCATGTGGGAACTGAGCTGCCTATTCTCAAGCAGCCCCCACTCACCTCTGATTCTGCTACATCCTGGAGGATTACATCACATAGCCCAAAACTTCCACTCACCACTGCAAGGCAAGTGAGCTGGGTGTTGATGCCCTGATTGTGTCCCCATTGCAGGTATAGAAAGGAGCTAAGGAATTTTGCATAGAATTCTTGGTATAAAGCACATTTCTGTTATCTCTTTCCATGGTGGGGTAAGATGTAATTCTATGGTTTGTAGGATGGTCAAGTATACACATGTCATGTTCAGACTTGCTGTGAGTCCATTGTCCATCAGCTCCAGTAAAGAGCACCTTGCCTTGACCCTTAGGCTCTGAGGCTTGTGGGCTACCATGTCTCACTTCCCCTGTCCATAGTCATAGCATGATTGACATTCCTGTTATTTTAGGTAAGTTACAAAAACATGACTATACAGTCTCAGCAGTTTCTGTGACAAAGTTGATGAAAAGGCTCAGTGCTTATTTTCCCCCTCTAAGGTCTTTCCTGGAAGTATTTCATATAATAGCTATTCCTTCCTCAAAAATGCAAGCCAGTTGTTTCCATCTTTCTCTTGGGATGTACCCTAGCTGGACCCTCCAAGGACTCTAAGGACACCTGCTGTGATCTCAGAGTCTGCAGGGAACATGGCATTGCACGCCATGAGATTACAGAGTGCCAAACACGTGTGAGATCTGAGCACAGGCCAGACTTTTAGACAAACAGAATCTCTAGAACACCAGAACCCTTGATGTTTCAAAGATAATTACAACAGGATATTTTTTAACATAATACCATATATTCTGTAGAAATATGATTTTGCCAAGAGAAAGAAAAGCTAACTTCCTCAGCCTCCAAGAGTTTGCACACACACCACATATTTCACTGTGACGACGTTAAAGACAGATATGCTCCTGAAGCTGTGTTTTGGTAGAACCAACTGCTGCTTCTACTGTCCTGATCTCTCTGGGCAATTACTGGCCAAGGACTAGCCCAGCCCATCCCTGCATCCTTGCTGGACAACACACTGATCTGGATGGAAAGGATTAGGAACAAATGACTGCACCCCCTAACAGACCTATGGCATACAACCTCCAGTAGCCTGCCCACGCTGTGGGTTCCTCACCTGCAGCTAGGATGGAGGACCCTGGTCTGCTCACTCAGGAGTGTTGCATCAGAATTGCCTGCCACTAGCCCTGGGATGAGCTCTGCTTGTGATAAGCTGGTCAAACTTCCGGGCCACTTGCTGAAGTCACTGGCTGCCTGTGAGTCATCCTCTCCCATGTTCCTTGTAAGGAACAAAAGTGGCTTTCAAAATGTTAACTTTACAAATAAGAAAAGTGCTCAGGAACTGACTTTCTAAGACAAAATCTTGCAAGTATTAATGTGACGCATATTCGTGTGATAATGTGAACACCAGAAACAATTTGAAGTGTTTCAAATCCCAATAGTGTTTGCATGTTATTCTGAATTTCTTAAAGCATTAAAACATTTCTATTCACAGAACAGATTTGTGCTGCAGCCTGTGAAGGTAGGCCAGAGCGCATCAGAGCTCCTTGCTCTTTCTTCCTGAGGAGCAATTCTTCAGACTCGAGTCTCAAGAAAAGTTAAATTTGAAAACCTGAAATGCCAGATTGCCTGCCAATCAGGTTCTCAATAGTCCGGAGCTTGGTCCAGACTTGAGTGTTTAGAATCGTTTGCTCTACATGGGATAAACATGTGGATCCTCATGCATTTATTCATACAATTGTTTAACTCTGATGATGACATTCTTCTCAGATCCAGATTTGGCAGAAAGGAAAAGCAACAGTCTGTGCCCCTGGGATATGTAGCCTGGGTGCAATACAGGGCCCTCTCTCAACAATCCTGCTCCCCGCAGCAGGGAGCCTGGAGCTGTGAAGCTCCATGTCTGCCTGTCTGCCAAGGGCAGCTGTTCCCACTTCCTGCAACACTTGCCGCAGCCCAGCTGTAACGCTTCAAAGTGATCTGAAAGGCACCCTTAATGAATTAAGTGCAGCACACCTGTAGACCTTTGGGGAACTACGTACCTTTAGTTTCAATCTTGAGCTCTCAAAAACCACAGGACTGTTGGGCAATCAAGACCGCTGTCATTCCAGGTTCCCGAAAGAAGGGCTTTGCGCCAAGCACATCTGTCCTTAGGGAGAGAAGTCACCTTCTCAGCTTTCACACCGAATTGCGGGAAGGCCGGTGGAAGCTCTGGCTATGCTGTGTCACTGTGGGCTTCACACTTCCTTTGCTGGACACCCAGAGAGGAGGCCCAGATGTGCCTAGATCTTGGTCAAGAATGACTGGGTGCTGCGCTAGGTGCTGAGGAAGACAGAGGAGCAATGACCAGGCCTGAATCACAAAAGAACATTTTTCATTTGCCGACTTTTTTTTGCTTGATCTGAACCCTACTGTTACAGAAATCATGTTCTGATTAAATTCTATAAAGTGATGACAACCATGATAACCTGGACTATCATTTGTCAAGCAATGCCAGGATGCCAGATTCAGATAAATGTGTTTCGTGACTCTCGCTAATTTCTGCAAGATCACATGGAAATGGATCAACCAATTCTTCCAAGAGAAGCCACAAGATTCAAAGAGGTCAAATATTTTCCCTGTATTCCAAAGCAAAGTACAAAGTCTACACACAAGTCAAGAGCACTTGTACTCATTTTGTACTGTTACACAGGGCCATATGGACCCACTTCCATGAGCCTCATCCCTCAGAGTCACCCACGTTCTGAGTAAAGATGTCCCCGCAATGGTATGGATGTGACAGCCGGCCCCCTGGGCAATGGGTGTACACATCTGTGGGCAGGTGGCCCATATAGTAGTAGCCTGCATGGAGAATGCCAGGGAAAGCTGAGGTGACCTGCAAGGCACAAGTTGAGTGAACTCAACTAACCCTTTTTGTTCTGCATCACTGATAATTGAGACCATTCATACTCACAGAATATCCAAGCCTGCTTCCACAGGGACACTCACCAGATAGTGGCACCAGGGTGGCAGTGACCCCGGGCAGTGTTAGGAGGCATGCATGTCAACTGAAAGTCAGGATGACATTTTGGCAAAGGTGAAAGGCAAACAGAGGTGTCCACATTTCTTTATCTCTTTGAAGTGATAAGTAGTAAGACATTCTCCTCTGGCCAGCTGTGGCCATTTCTAAAAAGAAGACACTGGGCAGTGTTCAGCACTACAAGTCAAGAATTTTGCTGAATCCACATTAGCCCAACTACTATAGTCTTTACCTATATCTCAAGGTCTGTACATAGTGGTCACACACAAGGGATAGATGGAGCTCAGTTCTTCTTACATTGTGGACTCCTGGCCAAACCTGGCATATTAATTTCTTCAAGACAGAAAAGCTTAGTGCCCACAGAGAGAGGTCAGCAAGACAGAAGTCTCAGGCTCTTGTGACTAATAGCAGAAGTGAACCGACTGTGCCCTGCTCTGCTCATCAGGACCAGGTCACCAGGCCCACTCTTCCCTTGGATGAAAGGATCTTGAACTGCTCATAGTGGAGGGTTCATGGCAAGTAACAGAGTTAACAACTCAGGTGTCCAAGAGAGGAATAGATAAAGAACATGTGGTTGTACACAATGCAATTGTTTTTGGACATAAATTAGAATCAAGTTAGGTTGGGTATAGGAAAATGGGTGCAAATAGTGATAAGCATATTAAGCAAATTAAGCCAGTCTCAGAAAGACAAATACCACGTTTCCTCTCATTTAAAGATCCTAGATACATAAAAACATGTATTGTATCTACAACATGAAAGTAGAAGCAAAAATTCTAGGGTAGCAAGGGGAACTCATAAGAGGTGTAGGGAAGCTGGGCGTGGTGGTGCACGCCTTTAATCCTAGCACTCGGGAGGCAGAGGTAGGAGGACTGCCATGAGTTCAAGGCCACCCTGAGACTACAGAGTTAATTCCAGGTCAGCCTGGACCAGAGTGAGACCCTACCTCAAAAAACCAAAAAAAAAAAAAAAAAAAAAAAAAAAAGAGGTGTAGGGAAAGAAAAGGGAGGATTGGGGATATGCAGGGAACATATTCAATGTACAGTGTATACTTGTATGAAAATGTCCTTATGTACATAGTAGCATGTAAAATAAATTTATACAATGAAAAATTTTAAAAATGAGAAAAAGGAAGTAACTGGGTTAAGAATGAATTAGTCATTCCAATCAAAGGACAAGGAACTGTTAAGTGAAAAGTGCAGAGCAGTGTCACAACTGGGACCTGTCAGCCAACTCTGGGTATGGTGGTTTGAATATAAAATGCACCCCTGTCCCCAGTGATTCGTGTGTTTGAATACTTAATCCCCAGGCAGTGCTGTTTGAGAAGACTGCGGAATATTTAGGAGGTGAAGCCTTGCTGGAGGAAGTGTCACTGGGGATGGGCCTTGAGGCACTACAGCCCAGCCCCTCTGTTCTGGTGCCTTCTTCCCTGAAGGTGTGGCAATACAGTCCTGGATTCCAGCTCCTGTCATGCTTTCCCACCATGATCAGATTTTCACTCAAAACTATAAATCCAAATAAACTTTCCTGCTACAAGCTACTGATCAAGTATTTTTGTTCCAGCAATGAGAAACTAATAGATATACTCAGGATACAGACAGGCATTGACAAAGATAGTCCTCAGAAATAGGGGCCCCAGAAACCAGTTGGAGGGGTTTCACCATTTCTAGGCCATGCCTAGAAGACACACTTGGGTACTGGTTTCCAGGAGTCCTCTCTGGAAGCCCAAGTGGGCAAGCTAGGGGCTGAAACGTAGCCCAGGGTGTCCAGCCAGCATGGGGTTGCTTTATCTCAGAGATGATCTGAGGTCCAAGTAGAGAAGGGTGTGAGCATGAGAGACTTACGAGACTCCTGGAAGAATTACACTCAGCAGCCCACATCCAGTGTTAGGTGCTCACCGAAACTGCTCAGAAAGACCCAGCTGCTGGGCAGCACCGCCCACAGCCTACCAAAGTCATCTTGACCTGCTCTGCCCTAATGCACTAGCTTTATTGTGGGCAGGCAGTACTTGGCAGCTCAGAACTGTGTAGGGCAGCTGGATTGGATGCACTGTAGTGTCCCTGGGCCACGACAGAGACAGTTCCCGGACATGAACCCTGCACATCTGTGCCTCCAGGAACTGGCTCTGGGATGGGCTCAGGATGATTTGCCAATGTGGCTTATTACCGAATCTCGTTTGCTACAAGCCTCCATTATCTGCCTTGTGTGATGCTAAATAATGGGAAACGTATTAAGTATTCAAAATATTCTGTTTACTTGGGTGAATGCAATGAAATCAATAGCAGTTGCTACTCAAATCTGGGAAAGTGATTTTCTGGAATGGATTCTAAAATATTTTAGCAACTCTGGGGGGTGGGTGTTGTCAGCCTGATTGTCGATAAAGTAAGGGTCAATTACAGAGCGACTACAGTCTAAATTAATGCCACATGCTGGCATGTTCGGCCCACTCAGCACACATCTGTTTCTAAGAGGACTCGACATTGAACCTGGGGTCTGTTTTGCTTTCCAGCAAAGACCTGGGCCCGGGGGCAGTGGGGGTGAAATTGTTGCTATAGGAGGTTGGTGGAGTGGAGACTGTGGAGAATTCAGGTTCAGTGCCCAGCCTACATGTATACCATGTGACTTTGGGAGGTCATCAGGCTCTACCTATGTCAGAGGTTGCATCCCAACCTCTGACCACCCCCTCCACCAGGTTCTGCAAACCAGCCTGACTACCTGTACAAGGTCAGCGCTGTGACCCATCCAGCTCTCTGCCTTCTTGCCTTGCTTTACCTACTCAACAAGCTTCCCTCCCCAGTCTTCAGAAGGCACCCTGCTTAACAGAGTTTGAGGTTAAAATAAAAACTCAGGGAAGGAGCAGCTTCTAGGACTGTCCAGATGTCTCTGCAGCTGCTAGTGTGCTCAGAGCTGAGTTTGGTCAGAGCTTGGAGTCGCATGCCACAGGCTGAGGTGCACGTAGAGGCCAGTGTGGAGGGCTCAGCAAGTTCCAGCTCTTGTCGCCACAGTGCAGAGTCCCTCTTCAAACTGAGCTTTGTGCTTAACTTCGTATCCTCTGATTTGCAGCGCTATCAGATTATTCTTGCCCATAAAAGGTAAATGTACCACCTCATAGGTCATATTTAAATGAAATAATACAGGATGTCTGCAGTCACAAGCCTTTACAGTGAGGCAAGGTGAGGAAAGATGCCCTGTCTGTGGCTCACAGGCTGGTCAGTGGAAAGAAGAAAGCTAGAGAGCTAGAGAGAAAGGGAAGACAGGAAAGCATGCACAGAGCCTCAGCTGCAGAAGGCTTCCCTGTGCTGAATTCCACCGGGTCATCATTGGAGGGCCCTGTTCACATGTGCTGTGGTAGTTCAAATGCATGACACCCAATAGACTCCGGTGTTTTGTTAAAGCTTGTAATTTGGGTTCCCAGCCATTTGGCTGGAAGAGGTGCCACTGTGAGAGGGTACTGGGGTCCAGTCCTAAGGTGTTTTCAGTCTTCTATCCACATTTGCCCTTTCAAATTCTTTTAGGAACCTTTGAAAAGATAAATTCTTCATTTAAATATAGCCAGATTTATTCTTTTGCCCTTAAGTTTCTGATAGACTGCTGGAATTCAGTCATTATTGGTCAGGCAGGGCCCCCACCCACCAGTGTCCATGATCCTCCTGGAGCCTTCACTTGGCACCTTTAAGCCTCTTCTTGGTATTTGATGTCAGTTGTGTAGCTTACTCAAAAGTCCTTTTCATTTTCCTCTGGGCTCTGATGATCAATTTGGTGATACCAAGATGGTCAGATTTTGGACATGGGATCTTGTTCTCTGTGGATTCCTAGCTATCAGCTCAACCCTTACATCTTTTAAAATAATTGTGTAGTCTGTAGCTCAGTAGTAAACTGCTTGCTATGCAGGTATGAGTACCTGAGTTTGGATTCCCAGCACTCACTTTTAAAGAAAAGCACAGTGGCAGGTGCCTGTAATCCCAGGATGGGAGGCAGAGGCAGGAGGATCCCTGGGGATTGCTGGCTAGCTAGTCTGGCCCCATCACTGTGTTCTAGGTTCAGTGACAAGTGCCGTGTCAAAGAAAAGGTGGAGTGTGAATGCAGAAGATAGCAGATATAAACCTCTGGCCTTTACATAAAGTTGCACAAACGTGCATGTGCATCCATATAAACACAGGCACTCACACATATTAACACCTACACATACACAAACCAAGCGTAAATACACATGCAAAAAATTGCAATTTTATTCCTAAAAATTTGCCTGTCTTGATATTAATTTCTAGGAAACAAATATTTTGCTTCATATAGTAAAATTCATCTTTTATCAAATTACCTCTTAAACCATCTATTAAAATGAACTCGATGATGTGCACTGATTTTCTAGCCAGCAATTTTCCTCAACTCTATTATCAGTATTTATCTATAGTACATTTTGGGATTTCTGCACAGAAAACATAATCTGTGATTAAGGAAAATTTTTATTTTTTTCTCTCAAATATTATAGCTCTCATTTCTTTACTTAACACAACAGCATTGTGCATTTTGTATGAACTTTGTGAAGTATATTTTTCCTTTCTTTCTGACAATATCCTCATTCAACTTTTCTTACAAAGCAATTTTAAAGATTTTTCTGTAGCAAAGACCCTAGCCTCCACCGAGGTTCCTAGGAAGCTGGCTATCCACTCCCAGTTCCTCTGCAGCCACAAGAGTCTTAGGCCACAGGAAGGATGCTTCCCTGAGAGTCTTAAGAATGACCTGCATAACACTTCAGGCTTCATCCTGACAAGAGGGAAGGCAGCTCTGAGTGGATGGAAAAGCCAGTGATGCCACTTTGCAGACACAGCATTGAATCTGCAGGAGCCCGGGGGCACTTTAGACACAGCAGTATAATTGCCCCTAGAGACCTTCCTTCCTGGGACCTGGCTACCATGTTGTTACAGGGACACCTGTACCTGGCCCAGCTCTCTCTTCTGATGATCAATACCAAACCCCAGTCCTGGGAGTGCCAGTGTGGAGCTTGGGTCCCCTCTACTAGGAGGAGAGAATGAAGCAAATCAGAGCAGACCTGAAGTCCAAGAGCAGCTTACGGCCTGCTGTTCCCACCACGGAGGTGGGCTTTATGTCCCCTCAGCAGCAGTGAGGAAGCCCATCTTAGGGCTGAGCAGGCACTACTCTGGCTATCATCATCCGGGTCAGCACAGATGCATGACAGCCTGCCAAGTTCAGCTGCAGGAGCCTCTTAGACTGGGAGGTATTTCCAATAAGAAACCCAGTGCAGAACAAAGGAATCCATTAGCTTAGAGATCACCGTAAACTTTAAAGAAATGACCATTGTTGTACCAGCTGGGTACTGTTGCTTGAATACTACATGCCCCTGTGGGAATGTGTTCTCTCTTGAATCTGCAACTGTCTGATTCACAGGCAGACTTCTACCCTCACTGAATAATTATTGTCACTAAAACAGTGTAGGCAATGCTTACATTGTTTATAGTTATTTATTTGAAGTTGAAACTTGGGGAAAATCCAAATAATACATGTTTTTTCCTTTAGCTTTGGTCATTAATCAAGTTGCCTGCCTCTGCCACGAAGCCTCGACATCTTTGGCACATGGGCCCCCAGCAGCGGCTCTGCTGCCCAGGGGAGATCAGACAACAAGCCTGTTTCTCTCATTTGCTGGAGCTGAGTGATGAGCCTCCACCGCCCTGCTCTAAGCTTTCTCCTATGCCGTTTCCACTAAATCATGGTTTAGGTCAAGCCCACTCATATGTTACGTGACAGGGCTTCACAGCTGACACACCACAACTCCTCAGCTGTGTCCTGCTCTCCACAGCACACGAGGCTTAACTTCAGGGCCACAGCTACTTGTCATCTGCCTTTCCGGTTTTACATCGTATTAGAACAGCTAAGGAACAGAAGCGAAATGGCATCTAAGGAAAGTGATCCACACTTTGAATTGCAAACTTATTAACTTTGTAGACTAAAAATAATAAACATTCAGTGTGTTGCAGCAAGGTCAGAAGAAATGTGTGTGGTCCAGTTTCCCCCAGACACCTTCACCTTGAGGTCACCTGTAGTAGGCAGTCTTTGACTTAACCCTTTCCTCCATTGTTTCTTCCCTCTCTCCCTTCCTCTCTCTCTCTCATTCCTGCTTTTCTCTCTCTCTCTTCTCTCCTCTCTCCAGAATTATCTCACCTTCTGAAGTTAAGCTTGTGGTTTTGCTCATCTGTATCTGCTATTGTGGACGCCAAGCTTTCCTGGAAGGGTGAAAGAGGCATCTATGCTCAGGAATGAATCGCCCTCATATGAGACATGCTTGGCAGAGAGCTCCACCTGTATCCGTGACTTTCTTCCCTTCATGTTACTTGATCTCTTTTCCTCACACACACACACACACACACACCTGGATTCCACTCCTTCCTGCAACTTCATCCAAAACATGGACTCAGCCATCCTTCCAGTCTTGGCTGACTTTGCTCACATGAACTTGGTTATAAACAGGCAGTTATCTCAAGCACCACCTCCCAAACCTTTACAAAACACTCAGTGATGACTTCTTCCTGGGCTCTGATAATTTCTGCTTGACAAGAATACTATACAAAGGACCCCAGTAAAGAAAGAGAGGGAAAAGGAAGGACAAGGGGAAATAACGAAGGAGGAAAGAAGGAGAGGGGGAGGAATAAAGGGCAAGGGAGGGAGAGTAGAAGGAAGGAGCCTGAAGTAGAGATACAGAGACAACTCACACCTGAGGTCTTTGACGAGTCTCCTGTTCTGGGGGAGGCCAGGGTGCCTGTACCTCTGTCTTCTGGGGGAGGAATGACAGAAACTATTCTTTAAATGACTTTTTCCCTGTTCAAAAAAAAAAAAAAAATACAGGGCTGGAGAGATGGCTTAGCGATTAAGCGCTTGCCTGTGAAGCCTAAGGACCCCGGTTCGAGGCTCGGTTCCCCAGGTCCCAAGTTAGCCAGATGCACAAGGGGGCGCACGCGTCTGGAGTTCGTTTGCAGTGGCTGGAGGCCCTGGCGCGCCCATTCTCTCTCTCTGCCTCTATCTGTCTTTCTCTCTGTGTCTGTTGCTCTCAAATAAATAAATAAATAAATAAATACAATGGTGAGATTTTCTAATAAATTATGTGAATTTCCCTTGTACTGTGAAACACAGACAAAAAAGAACTAAAGTCTTCTAGATAATAGAAATAGGATATATTTGGCACTCTTAGATAAAGTTGGGCACTGGATGGTGGAAATCACTGAAAAAGAAAGCAGGTGATTTGCACCTGGTAGAGGGGGAGGTACTCCAGTGAGGCAGAGGACCCATGCTGTGAAGGCCATGACCGGCAAACAAGGCTCCTGTGGTTTCTGAGAACATCCAACTATCCCAGGAATACTTTCAGGATCACCTAATATTGAATCTGACCTCTTTGCCCATTAGCCTTAGACATTTCATAAAAGTCATAGTCCTGCTTCTTTATTGTCCTCAGAGGAGAAGGCAGAGGCTAGGTGTGGGAAGATGAAAGAAGCCCCAAGATTGTCAGGATACAAGGTCAACTGCCAAATAAAAGGGAAGCCCCTGCAAACAATAATTGAGAATGCCACTTCTCTCTGCCATGACATGCTCACGGCACAGGGAACTAACTACCCATGACTGCTGGGAACCGGGGATCTCCTTCCTGTCAGTTCTGTTGCTCTGAACCTCTTTGTGCTCAACTGATTCTGGACCACTCAGCTCAGCCCAAGGGCGTACTAACTGACCCCGAGGAAGTGTTTTCGGCCATTACATAGCAGCAGGGATGTGGCCAGGTGTAGCAAACAGCTTCAGGTCGCTGAGATGAACTTCCAAACCAGGCATAGTTATGGAGGAAGGGAAGAGAATTTTTTAAATTTTTATTTACAGATCAAGGGGCAGTTCCATAATGGCAGAAGAAGCTGGCCTGTTGTCTGAGAGATTAAAAGGCACAAGCTCAAACCCAAAAGCCACACCACAAACAAGCACACTTCAGGAACTCCAGGCAGAACTAAGGCCCTTTGCATATCTTTAGACTGGAATTCCAAATCCACTACCACACCTTAGGGCTGGACTTTAGGATCCACCCACAGTGATACCTCCTCTAGCCAGGTGGCTGCAGATCTAAATTACAAACTTTTATAAAATCCTGGATATATTGGGAGCCATCTATTTAAACTATCACACCAGGTCACATGCTTACACTATCAGGAGAAGATGAGACTGGGAGAATATAGTGGGTGCCCGGCTCCAGTCTTACTCATGGGGTATTAAGATGAAAGGGAAAGGAATGGCAGATCCAAACACTGGAGGATAAGGACAGCCTGCACCTGGCATTCTGGAGCTGTCCATGGGGGATGAATTCTGGTGCTGACCAGTGTCCACTGTGCACCAGAGGTACAAGGTGCAGTAGATTATGGAGGGCAGGGGTGAGATAGACCAAATGTGGGGCAGGTTCCCAGCTCCCTGTGTTTCTTACAGAAACAATGTTCCCAGCTGCCCTGATGTCTGAGCCTGGAGGTGCAGCTGCCAGAGCTTCATGTTCCTCCAGCACCTGACTTAACATTCGCTGCCCAGAATTACTGAGGCAGAAGTCCTTTGTCACTTGCATATCCCTTGCACCTCAGCACCAGGTGCACTTCAGGTACCCGAGTGACAACCTACACTCAGCTCAGTGCCACGTGAGATCACATGTTACTCAGCCCATCATCCATTTTGACTCTCCTTTCTTCACTTGATATGTCTATTTTAAGATCATTCCTGAACTGAGAAACTAATTAACCTTCAAATGTGTTCATTAATTCAGATAGAGTTCTTTCAGAGACTGGGTGTGCACACATCAGTGTGCTTCTTAATGCAATGAGATGAACTCAGAACTGGTGGTGTGTAGGTGCATGATGTGTATGCTTGGGTGTGCCCACACAGTGCGTTTTTGTCTTAGTTTCTTTCTTTACAGCACACTGAGAGTGATAACGCAGTTCAAATGTAAATCAAACCAAACCACAAAGTTCATGGTCCATTTCCTTTTCTCAAGAGGACACTCTTCAGTCAACCTGACTGGAATTCTCTTCTGAGTAAGTGACAAGTTTTTCTTAGGCAGACAAACCTGGTGGGTTGAGCTCGGCATCTTAGTGGGTGACATGGAGCTCCAGCGCCCTCTAGGGGTTTAAGTGAAAAGCACACTTTCTGAAGAGCTGAGAAAGGCAATAGCGGTGCATAGCCAGAAGCTGGACTCAGCACTTGATTTTTTTGTTTCACAGCCTTGGAAATGGGGATATACAGACTAGCGTATTGGATTAGTAAGAGGACCAATCTCTGCTGTCTCCAAGAAATACACCTCACCACCAAAAACACTACTTTAAAGTAAAAGGATGGAAAAAGATACTCTAAGCAAATAGAACCAGAAAACAAGCAGACATTTCTATTCTAATATCTGACAAAACAGACTTCAACTAATGAATAGGAAGAGATGAAAGAAGCCACTTCATACTGATTAAGGGAGCATTCCATCTGTAAGACATTACAGTTCTAAACATATACACACCAAATACAGGTGCACTTGTCATAAGACAAACACTACTAGATCTAGATTTGGAGATCAGCCACAACTCAAGTGGGATGACATCAATATCCCACTCTCACCAGTAGACAAGTCACCTCAAAAAATAAACATGAGTGGGGCGTGGTGGTGTCTGCCTTTAATCCCAGCACTTGGGAGACAGAGGTAGGAGGATCACCATGAGTTCAAGGCTACCCTGAAACTATATAGTGAATTCCAGGTCAACCTGAGCTAGAGTGAAACCCTACCTTGAAAAACCAAAAAATAAAAATAAACAGAGAAACCTTAGTGTTAAGTTCCACTATGGACCAAATGGACCTAATAAACATTTATAAGACATCAATCCAAACACTACAGAATACACATTCTTCTCAGAAGTCCATAAAACTTTCTCAAAAATAGATCATATATTAGGACACAATACAAATCTTAACAAAGATAGGAAAATTGAAATAAGCTCTTGTATTCTATTTGACCACAATGGAATAAAGACAGAAATATAATAGCAAGAGATATTATAGAAAACATAAACTCACAGAGATTAAACAATACACATTTGGATGATGAATGACTCACTGAAGAATTTAAGAAAAAAATTAAAAATTCCTAGAACTGAATGAAAATGAGAACACAATACACCCTAACATATGGGACATAGTGAAGGCAGTCCTAAAGAGAGAAGTTCATAGCTCTAAGTGCCAACATTAAAATAAATTCTCAAATAGATTACTTTTGTGACAAGAACAAATCAAACACAAAGACAATAGATGGGGAAAAATAATATAAGGGCAAAATTAATGAAATATAAATTTTAAAAAATACAAAAAATTAATGAAAGATGTAGCTGGTTCTTTGGAAAAATAAACAAGATTGACAAGCCCTTAGCCAGCTTAACTGAAGGAAATGGAGAAAAGAACCAAAACTGATAAAATCAGAGGTGAAATAGGAGACATTACAGCAAATGCCAACAAAACTCATAAGGAAAATCATAAGGAATTACCTTAAAACATACACTTCACCAAACTGGACCATCTAAAAGAAATGGATAAATTTCCTGATGTACATGATCAAATTAAATTAAACCAAGATGAGCTCAATAATTTAAATGTATCTATAAGGAACAACATTGAGCTCCCCAAAAGTCCTCATCTGGATGGATTCATTACAAAATTCTACCAGATGTTTGTTTGTTTGTTTGTTTTGAGGTAGGGCCTTGCTCTAGCCCAGGCTGGCCTGGAATTCACTGTATGTAGTCTCAGGCTGGCCTTGAATTCACGGTGCTCCTCCTACCTCTGCCTCCCAAGTGCTGGGATTAAAGGCAAGTGCCACTATGCCTGACTTTACCAGAGTTTTAAGGAAGAAATAATACCTATACTTCTACAAGTATTTCAAAAAATAGAAAGGTGAGGAATACTTCCAAACTCCTACTATGAAGCAGTATACTTCTGATACCAAATCCAGATAAAGACACAACAAAAAAGAAAATAACAGACAAATCACCTTGATGACCATGAGTGTAAAGATTCTTAATGAATACTTGGACACCAAGTTTAAGAACATTTCAAGATTTTACTATATGACAAACAGGACATCATTCCACAGTTACAGAGTTGATTCAGTGTAAGTAAATCAATAAATGTGATTCATTATATAAATGGACTCAAGGACAGAAATCACATGATTTTCTCAACACAGAGCAGACCTTTGAAAAAAGACAATATTCTTTCATAATAAATATCCTGGAGATAAAAGGAATGGAAGGAACATATCTTATCATAAGTAAGGATATATAAAGCAAACTTATAGCCAATATTATGCTAGATGGAAAAATCTGAAATATTCCCACTAAGATCAATAACAGGAAAAGGTGAATATTCTCTCTACTCCTATTCAGTATAGAACTTGAAGTCTTGGCTAGAGCAGTAAACAAAAGAAGGAAATAAAATGGATAAAAGTAGGAAAGGATGAAGATAAGCATCCCATTTGAAGATTATATGATGTCATACTGCATAAGGGACCCTAAAGAATCAACCAGAAAATGCTAAAGTTGGTAACACTTTCAGCAAAGCAGCAGGATACAAAATTAACACACAAAAATCAGTGGCTTTCTAAATATACCAATTTCTACCACGTGGGGAAAGAAATTAGGAAAACAATCCCATTTTTAGTAGCCCCCAAAAACCTTAGAATAGGAGCTGGAAAGATATCTCAGTGGTTAAACATGCTTGTTTGCAAAGCCTGATGGCCTGGGTTCAATTCCCCAGTACCAACATAAAGCCAAATGCACAAAGTGGCACATGGGTCTGGAGTTCATTTGCAAGAGGCCCTACTATACCCAGTTTCTATCTCTCTCTATTGTCTATCTATCTACCTCTTTGCTTGTGGAAAAACAAAATATTTTTAAAATATATTTTAGAGTCTGTAGAGATGCCTTATCAGTTAAGGCACTTGCCTGCAAAGCCAAAGGACCTCAGTTCGATTCCCCAGTACCCACGTAAGCAAGACACGCAGGGTGGCACATGCACCTGGAGTCCATTTGCAGTGGCTGGAAGCCTTGGGGTGCCCATTCTCTCTCTCTCTCTCTCCCACCCCTCTTTCCCTCTCTCAAATAAATAAATAAAAATTATATATATATATAATATATATATATATTATATATATAATATATATAATTATATATATATATAATATATATATATATCTTAGAATAAACCTAACCAAGGAAGTGAAAGACTTCCACCATAAAAACTTTAAAACATTGGAGAAAGAAATAGAGGAAGATACCAGAAGATGGAAAGACTTCCATGCTCATGGATTAGAAGAATTAATATATTAAAAATGGACCTTCTACCAAAAATCAACCTACAAATTCAATGCAACCCCACAAAACATCAGCAATATTCTTCACAGAAACATATAAAAATATTCTTAAAATTCATATGGAAGCTCAAAAGATCCTGGATTGCTAAAATATTCCTGGGCAAAAAAAAAAAAAAAAATCCTACTGGAATTATACTATAGAGCCACAGTAATAAAAACAGCATGGTCAGAATGAAAACAGACATGTAGATCACTGGACTAGAATAGAGAATTCAAATATCAGTGCAGGCAAGTTACAGTCACTTGCTTTTTGATAAAGATGACAAAAATATACATTAGAGAAAAGGCAGCATCTTCAATATATGGTGCTGGAAAACTGGATATCTACATGCAGAATAATGATGCTACACCTTTATTTCTCCCCATGTACAAAAATCAATGGCAAATGTATCAAAGACTTCAGCATAAGACCCCCAATCTGAGACTGCTAAAGGAAAAAGTGGGTAGTATACTACATGACACATACAAATGTAAGGATTTTCTGAATAGAAAGCCAGTGGCTTGGGAAGTAAGACCAAGAATTCTCAAACAGGGGGCTGAAGAGATGGCTCAATGATTAAGGCACTTACACATAAAGCCTAACAACCTGAGTTCAATTCCCCAATACCCAAGTAAAGCCAGATGTACAAAGTAGAAAATGCAACTGAAGTTCATTTGCAGCAGCTATTGGCTGGGCCTGGTGTGTCCATCTATCCCTCCCCTCCCCTCCCCTCCCTTCCCCTCCCCTCCCCTCCCCTCCCCTCCCCTCCCCTCCCCTCCCCTCCCCTCCCCTCCCCTCTCCTCTCCTCTCCTCTCCTCTCCTCTCTTCTCTCTCTCTCTCTCTCTCTCTCTCTGCAGGGTGTGGTGGCACACACTTTTAATCAGAAGGCAGAGGTAGGAGAATCATTATAAGTACAAGGCAAGCCTAAGACTGCATAGTGAATTCCATATCAGCCTTGGCTAGAGTGAGACTCTACCTCAACCTCCCCCCCCCCAAAAAAAAAGAAAAAGAAAAATTGTCAAATGACAGCACATGGAATTAAAATACATTTTTATAACATGGGATATGGACAATTGAGGGAAGAAGCAGTTTACAAAATGGAAGAAAACATCCCAAAACTAAACATTAAGAAAGCAAACAACCCAATCAAAAAAAAGGGGGGGGGCATAAAACTGAATAGAATTATTTTAAAAAATACAAATGGCTAATAAATTTCTTTAAAAATATTCATCATCCTTAGCCACTGGGGAAATACAAACTAAAATCTGAGATCCCATCTCACTCTGGTCAGAATGGATAGCATGAAAAGAAAATGGCAATAAATTCTGTCAAGGATATTGGAGAAAGAGGAATCATTATTTACTGAGGAATCATTATTTACTGTATGTGGGAATGCAAGTTGGTGTAAGCATTATAAAAATCAGTGTGGAGGCTTCTCAAAAAGCTAAAAATAAGCCAGGCATGGTGGTGCATGCCTTTAATCCCAGCACTTGGGAGACAGAAGTAAGAGACTCACCATGAGTTTGAGGCCAGCCTGAGACTACATAGTGAATTTCAGGTTAGCCTGGACTAGAGTGAAACCTTACCTCTAAAAACAACAACAACAAAAAGACAACAACAACAAAAAGCTAAAATTAAAGCTACTTTATGACTCAAATAGACCACTCTTGAACATAGGTTCAGTCCAAAAGGCTCCACATGCTGCTTTAAAGTACATGTTCATGCATGTTTAGTGCTGTTCTATTCACAATAGCTTGAAATGGAACCAGCTAAGATGCCCATCAATGTATAAATGGACGATGAAGATGTGATACATATACACAATGTTTTATTCAGCGGTAAAGAAAAATGAAATTATTTGGCTGGAGAGATGGCTTAACAGTTAAGATGCTTGCCTGTGAAGCCATGTTTGACACTTCAGTTCCCACATAAGCCAGACACACAGGATGATGCAAGCATGAAAGGTCTCACATGTGCACAAGGTGGTGCACATGTCTGGCATTCAATAGTGGCTGGAGGTCCTGGTACACCAATTCTCTCTTGCTCTCAGTTTTTCACATTTAAGAAAAGGCAAGTCTGTTGGGCTTGCCTTAAAAAAAAAAAGAAATTATTAAATTTGCAGGAAAATGGGTGGAACTGGGAAAGATCGTCATTACTAAGATAACAGAAGCTCAGAAACATAAGCACCATGTGTTCTTTCTCATATACAGATTTAGTTTTGAATTTATAGTTGAGTGGATATAAGTCAGAGTGTGTGTAGTGGCTAGGAAGCTAGTAAGGGGCCATAAGGGAGGTTTTGTGGGAGGAATGGTAGATCACATGGGCTATGAAAGTAGAAAGAGGGGAAAAATGTAAGCAGAGTTAGAGGGGGGATAAATGAGAGAAGGGGCTTGTGGGAGAATGAATGAAAACTAACTAAGTATATGTGAAATGAGCACATGGAAACCTACTTCTTGGTAAGCAAATTAAATATATATATATATACATATATATATATATATATATACACACACACACACACACACATATACATATACATACGCAAACACACACACACACACACATTTAAAGCGTTTGAACAAAAGTCTCCCTATATGGGTAAATAAAGTTGTTCCCATAAGCAATAGGCTACTAACTGAAAATTCCAGTGCCATGGGCTGAAGAGATGGCTTAGTTGTTAAGATGCTTGCTGGCAAAGCCAAAGGATCCAGTTTTGATTCCCCAGTACCCACATAAAGCCAGATGTGTCAGGTGGTGCATGTGTCTGGAGTTCATTTCCAGTGGCTAGAGGCCCTGGCATGCCCATTTTTTCTCTTTCTATCTGCCTCTTTCTCATAAAAAAAACCAAAAAAATAGATAATTTTATAAAATTCCAGTGCCAGAGATGAGATACTTTCCATTGAGTTGTAGGTCAGGAAGCTACAACAGTTCATAAAACAATATAGATTATCATCATTACTCTTGGTTTTCCACGCAAACCAGATGGCAAGTCCTTATTGCTAAGGTACCATACATGCTGGTTGCAGGACATAGAGAAACTAGGCTGGAACTGAGCTGGAAGCATCCTCATTCTTTGTTAGCTTTCTTCATAAGAAAGGGTAATCTGTGAGCTACGGGGGGAGAAAAGCCATCGACAGTACCACCCAGCTGTGAATCCCATGTATGCCACTGCCACCCCGCCAGGCAAAATATAACCACTTATCACAGTAGTAGCATGAATATTATCAGAATAACTAACCACTTTCTGATTGAATTTGAGACCTACTTCACAGGAAGATATTCATACCTGGTACAGTAAGCATGGCCAAACACCCATAGCTGGCAACCTTGCTGAGGATGAGCAACTAATACGCTCTCAGCCTCAAACAGAACAACTAAATGACCCACTCCAAGGCCCAGGGAATCTAGCAGAAGAGGGGGTGGACAGAAGGTATGAGCAGGAGGATAGATGGGAAACTGTGTCTTCTGGACATTACAGGGTCATTATACTCATGAGTTCACAGCAGCTGTGGTTTCCTGCGTAAGATTGGACTGATCAATATTTCACCATCAACGTGAAACATGTCCATGGGATCCCATACCTTTCAGTGTAAGCTAATGGTTGCTGGGAGAGGCGAACTCAGGTATATCAGGGGTGTAGTTACTGGTAAGTTGTCCATTACACACCCATGAACATGAAAGGAATATTAATTCAATTCAATGGATTAAAAAAGGCATGAGTGTAAGATGGGAATTAAAGGAGAAGTGTATTAATAGAAGGTGGAAGCCAGGTGTGGTGGTGCATGCCTTTAATCCCAGTGCTCAGGAGGCAAAGGTAGGAGAATCACCGTGAGTTCGAGGCCACCCTGAGACTACACAGTGAATTCCAGGTCAGCCTGAGCTAGAGTGAAACCCTACCTTGAAAAACAAACAAACAAACAAACAAACAAAAATAGAAGGCAGATAGGGAAAAGAGAGGTTAACTGAGGGGTATTAGGATCAAAGCACTTTATATACATGTATGGAAATGTCAAAATAAAAAATTTGAAAACTTTCCAATGAATGTTCATAGTTGCATTGTTCATGGTAACTCAATAAAGGAACCTACCAGAAGACCTATTAAGTGTTTAATAAAAGAAAATATATTATATCCATTCAGTGGAATACTATTCAACCATGTTATTAATTCATAATTCATATTAATTCATTAATAAGATGCTGCATTGATTCATGAAGAGATACACATGAGGCTTGAAAACATCATGCTAAGTAAAAGAAGCCAGACACAAATGATCACATATTATGATTCCGTGCATGTGAAATGTTCCTAACATGCAAATCTAACAGGAAAGAAAGTAGATTTGTGGTTTTCAGGTGCTGGGAGAAGAGAGGAATGAAGAATATGGTTAACAAGTGCAGGGTTCCTTTGGAGAGGAGTGTTGAAATTTTTCTGTAATTAGAAAATGGTGATAGCTGTACAATCTTATGAATAAAAACACTGAACTGCGCACTTTAGAAAGGAAAACTGCATAGTATGTGACTTATATATAATTTTTAAAAGGTTTACTGGTGAAAAATAATTTTTTTATGTTAGTGACCAAGGCATAACACATAGAGAAGGATACTGTACAGAAATTGGGATGAAATGTAATATTAGGTTATTCTAAGAAATAATTAAGTGGATTTTCTGTACTATTTTAATTTTTGTAGCTATGCTCTGAATATAAAATTATCTCCAAATAAAAATTTCTTAAACATCATAAAAGAGTCATGTATATGGAAAAGGCAAAATGCTTCTAATCATGAGGAAAATGTTAAATAAACCTCACCAGTATCCAAGGAAACACAATATAAAACAGATTTTCATCTGACAATCAGAAAAGCACTTTTTTTCATGTTGTGACCAAATGGAGGTGAAGCCACTTGCATAGCCTCTTGTGTTTGTGATTAAGGGTCATATTCAATACCCTGCTGTTGGGAGCATTTGGGAGGTAGAGTCCTGCTGTAAGGGTTGTGTTGGACTAAATGCATTCTGCATCATGAGATGCACATGAGTCTATGGGAGTCAGGTGTAGAATGTGGTGGTTTGAATGTGAAATGTCCCATATAGCCTCATGTGTATGTGATTAAGCCTCGTACTCAATGCCCTGCTGGTGGAACCTTTGAGAGGTCGAGCCTTCCTTTAAGGGGTTGTGTCACTGGGAATGGACCTTAAGGATTATTAATTCAGCAATACTGGTTGTTAGGTAGCTCACTCTTGCTGCATTCTCCAGATGATGGGAGGTGTGACAGCAGCTGTCTATAATGCTTCCTCAACTGTGATGAAACTTCCCCTCAAAAACGTAAGCTGGAGAGATGGTTCAGAGGTTAAAGGACTTGCTTACAAAGCCTGACTGTCTAGGTTTATTCTCCAGAACCCACATAAAGCTAGAGCACAAAGAGGCACATGTATCTGGAGTCCACTTGCAGTGGCAGAAGGCTTGGCATGCCTATTCTCTTTCAAATAAATTACAAAATACTTAAAAAAAAACACCGTTAAGCTATAAATCCGTTCCTTCTATTGTCTGGTTTTGGCCGGGTGTTCTGTCTAAACAATGAGAAGATAACTGCTACAGTATGTGAAAATTATTTCCAATTTTTAAGGGTTCTAACATTGGAAAATAAAGGAGGGAAGACTTTTGTAAAGAAAATGTTAATGACTCAGATGACACACATACATAGAGAAAGAAACAATATAGCAATTTGGATAAAATGTGTGTTAGGTTAATCTAAGGATATGCATTTTTTTCTGTACTGTTTAATTTTGTAGCTACTTAAAAAAATATTTTATCTATTTATTTGCCAGAGAAAGAGGGAAGGAGGGAGGGAGGGAGGGAGAGAAAGAGAGAGAGAGGGAATGGGTGCTCTGGGGCCTCCAGCCATTGCAAAGTAACTCCAGACACGTGCACCCCTTGTGCATCTGGCTAATGTGGTTCCTGGGGAATCAAACCTGGGTCCTTTGGCTTTTCAGGAAAACGCCTTAACTGCTAAGCCATCCCTACAGCCCTAAAAATATCTTTTAAAAAAAGGTTTCCTAAACACTGAAAAAGAGTAAAGCATATAGAAAGACTATTTGGGAAAAGGCAAAATGCCAATAGTCACTTGCAAAACGTTAAACCTCAAGAGTAACCAAGGAAATAACATAAAACACATTTTCACATGTCAGTCAGAAAACACTTTATTAATGTTATGACTAAGTGGAGATGGAGCTCAGGACATGTGTGAAAATGATGTCAGTATATCCTTTTGAAAACTGAATTATAGTTTATTGTTATACAATAGCTACTTTTGTAAGTTAATTTCACATACAGGAAGTTATCCCACACCAGTAATGGAAAGGTACAGCAATCCTTGAAGACTCAAGATGTCAGAATCATTTATGTAAGTGTTCAAATAGAAAACCACATTTCAAAAATCAGAAAATTACTAAAATAAAAATAAAAGGTCCCAACTTGGTTTTCACGAAGTCACAGAAAATGGTGCATTAACAAGGTAGAATGATGATAAAATAACTGAAAAGCACTTTACAGGACAAACTACTGTGATTTGACAATCTCTACCTGTTCCAATAACACTGCCAATCACATATGCAGAAATAACAAAACACAGGTATGCTTGGGGTGAAGACCCAGAACAGTGAGCAAAGGTTACAACCAATGACAAGGCAGCATGAAGCCCAGGACCCTGGCCATCCCAGGGTAGGAAAACTTGATGACTCCCTGAGATGGATGGGCACACTGAACCCTGGTGGCCATCCTGTACTATGCTTATAGGTAGTTGTAGCTGTGCCAAGGTACATAAGGAGAGATCCATCATCACTTGTTTCTGGATATACGATTGTGATAGGAGCCTGTTGCAGTCAGGTTAGCATTGCTGGAAAAAATCACCCAAACCAAAAGCATCCTGTGGTTTTTAAAAAAGAAAAAGAGGCTTATTTTGGCTTACAGACTTGAGGGGAAGCTCCATGATGGCAGGGGGAAAGAATGGCATGAGCAGAGGGTGAACATCACCTCCTGACCAACATCGGGTGGACAACAGCAACAGATGAGTATGCCAAACACTGGACTAGGGAAACTGGATATAAAACCCATAAGCCCACCCCCAAGGATACACTGCCTGCAGGAGGCATTATTTCTCAAATTTCCGCTAGTGGGGAACGTAGCATTCAGAACATGTAAGTTTACGGGGGACATCTTAATCAAAGCATCATAAAGTGTTAACCATACATGATTTAAAATGCAATGCATTCAGTCCAACTTTAAATGCCCCATAGTTTTTACCAATCCTAATGATGTTCAAACATCCCTGTAGTCCAAGGTATGCTAAGCCATAACAAAAAATCCCCCCCAAACCCATAAATGACCAAAAATAAATATTCACACTGCAGAAGATGGCATTGGACACAGCAAAGAAATATTCAACCACTACAAGAGCACATTAAGTAGGGTCCTTGGCCACATGAGGGTTTTGGTATATGCAAGGGGTCCTGGAACTCATCCCTCACCAACAAACAACAAGAGATAAGTACACAACTTACCTTTTGCAAACATTCTCACTCCCTCCACTGGATTATAAAGTCCACTGAATGATACTTGCTGTGGTGGCTTGATTCAGGTGTCCCCCATAAACTCATGTTCTGAATGTTAGGGCCCTAGCTGGTGACAATTTGGGAACTGGAGCCTCCTGGAGGCAGTGTAATGTTGGAAGCAGGTTTATGGGTGTTATAGCCAGCTTCCCCTTGTCAGTGTTTGGCACATTACTGCTGTTGCCCACCCTATGTTGACCAGAAGTGATGTCCAGCTTTTGCTTATATCATTGTTTTCCCTGGCATCATGGAGTGTCCCCTTGAGTCTGTAAGCCAAAATAAACACTTTTCCCATGCTTTGTGCCAGTAATATGAAGCTGACTGCAACACACTGACATTCAGGTGTCCATTCCTATATCACAACACCAGATGGAGGATAGGAACTGCTGGCTGGCCCATATGATTGATTCAAGTTAAAGTGCACACAGACACTAAAAACAATCACATCACTCCACACGGGTACGTGGGTGGCTCAGGAATAAGTCCTTTTCCAAGGAAAGGTGTCAAGAGCCCCGGCCCTCAGCAACTGAAACCCTCACCCATCTATCTCCAGCATCAGATGCAAAACACTGACACTCCTCAGTCTGAGTTCACAGTAGGCCTGTGAACACTTTATTTACATATAAATGCTTTGTGAATGGGAGGATGTGCTGACAGCCTCATCACTGTATTTCTCATGGTATGTTAATCATGGTTCACATATGTTTTTTTTCATTTGTACACATAGCTCCATGCCTGAGTTGACATTTTTCTATTGATGTTGACAACACTGGATTTTTCTGTAAGGGACACAGCAGAAGCCAGAGCCACAGGGAATGCTGCTCTAGGTTGGATTCAAAACATAACATGGGAAATCACACTTTATTATGAAACATGTTTTATTGTATAACAATCAACAAATTTAAGGGCAGGAATGTGTAAGAGATTTTTACATGCCTTTCCTTCCCTTTGTTCATAAGTGTACCATAAGAGCATTTGTTTCCTTAAGTTTATCACATCACCCATGAACCTTTCCCTGCAGAGTGACCACAACATACTCACATCTGCAAACCTGAGGCATGTTTTATGAATTACCCAACTGTTTGTTAGTAATTCTGGCTTGCAGTTTTCCCAGGACAAGATATTAAGAAAGTTCCAGGCAGCCACCAAACATGAGCTTCACTGAAAAGATAAAACATTTGTTTTGTAACATACAACTGCCTGAAAAACTAAGCATAGGTAGGTACAGAAAGCACCAAAGCCAAGGTCATGGTTATATACAGTCTCAGTTATAAACACCAACTCAGTACAAAACAAATACTATTGGACAATTTTATCAGAGGAAAACTAAATTCAGTCCAATGGTCCGAAGCCTGACAGTATAATGTCTTAATTGTGACAAATGCAAATTCCCTAATGCCTGGATTGCTCTCTTCCTAGCCACACTCAATGCCCACAAAGCTGAGGTGGATGATGCCAGAACTCAGATGCCTGAACCATTCTGAGCCACTCTGCTTAACCAGTTTTGGATACAAAGACCTGAGGGGAACAGACTTGTTAGCAAGCTCCATACCTACTCACCATTATCTTATTATAGCTTTGTTCAGTCACAGTCATTCATTCTTTTCGTTTTCTGTGAAGCAAACTGGGGACTTGTAAACTCTTTCTCTTAGAGCCATAATGATTTAGCACATTAAACTAGCAACTTTCAGAAATGCAGATACAACGATAAATCCTCAGACACAATGTCTGTAACTTCATATGGTCACTCGTACTATTATTATTTTTATTTATTTATTTTGGTGTTCGATGTGAATGAGTAACCAGTTGGGGAAGGACAGGAAACCTAATTCAGATCAGAAGTTGCAGAGGCTTCCCTGAGATCCTGATCAGCAGACTCTCTACCAGGAGCTTGACACTCTTAACAATTTAAAAATTTACATATCTGGATTTCAGAACATTCTTTTGGACTTTATCAATCTGTCTACTTTTAGATTTTTAAATACTTTCATTTAGATTTTTTAAAGAACTTTATAGCAAGAAAAAAAACCTACTAAAATCCATGACACAATTCACACACTATTTCTTTAAACTAAGGCTAAGAGTCCCAGCATCGCCCTTACTGAATACTATTTTTATGTCTGGGTCTCTGGTCACCTGTCATCCCTGACCACTGCTCCATGTTCCAGGGCTGAGTATGTCCAACAGAGCATAAGTACAATGACAGTATGTCCTACTCCTTGTTCAACAGACTGTAACTGCACAAGATGTAACCTCAGGAAGAACAGAAACTATTTGTGCTTGTCATAGACTGTGTGGAGACAGCTAAATTGTTCACTATGTATGCCTGTATATGTACTTTTACATCTGGCAAAAAACACCAAAAAAACAAAAACAAAACTAAACAGTTCATTCAACATGTCTTCCATGCAGTCTCAACTTTACAGCTTTTATTCTGTCTCAGTATTTTAAAACAAAAAACTTTCCAATGGCTGAGACCCAACTCTGTTCCTTAGAGGCCTTGCCTCATGGTAACTGAGACATACTGAATTCTTTTCAGACCTTTCTCATAGGCTGCTCAACCTGGGTAGAGCTGACATTATGTGCGGGACAATGCTGCCTGGTGGGGGTTCTTCTGTGCCCTGAAGATTTTGGCAACTTCACGGGCATTACTCACTAGAAAGAAGCACTATATCCACCTCTGGCGACAGGCAAGTTCCACCAAACTGTATTAGAAGTTCCAAGGGGCAAAACCACCCCAAGAGCCACTGCAAGCTGGAAACATTAAGATGACCAGGTGACGGTACCACAGGAGGATGGTATTGTTTATTTCAGTTCCTATACTCAAAATTGAGTGAGTCTTTACAGCTGAATTGTTACATAGTGAGATGTATCAGCACATGGTGCTGGACTGTGCAGGACTTTTCACTTCTTCCCATGGCAGAACCAGAAAGAACCAAGCATGCTAAAGATGGATTCAAGTTCAGTAAACATTCTGGTGACAGACTGATGCTGGTTTTAGGAGAAAGCCTTAAGGAATGCTCCAACCATTGTGAATATCAAATCCAAATACCATTTTCCAAACCATAAGTCAGCTAATAAAGGGTACTTGGGCCACACCCACCTTCACAATGGAAATAACCAAGGCAGAGGGAAAAATTAATACAAGATCCAAAGCAACAGCTCTGCCATTACTCCTTTCTTCTCTTTTTCTTCTCTTTTCTACTTTCTTGCAAGTTCTTCAGGTCAGTCATTATATTCAATGTCTTGCGTACCCACATAATCTAAAAATCATTTGGAGAGATGATTAAATTGGGAAGCATATGTCTGAAAAAAGTCAAGCTATAAAAGCCTACAACATACATACCACAATGACCATTGCATTGAACAGCAATGGTGCTGAGAACACGATGGAGATGAACATCCCTCGGGAGTCAAAGTACTGGTATTTTGAAAATAATCTATTTTAGGGGAGAAAAAAAATCATATATATATATATATATATATATATATATACACACACACACACACACACACACACACACACACACACAGATACACACACACACACGCACACATATATATACCAGGGTCCTCAGTCCTGGAGGGTGGTAGTGGAACAGCAGTTAATCCGAGAATGATTTAAGTCACTGGGACAATTCCATGACCTGATTAGCTGATTAGCTGCAGATTTTGCATCAATTCTAAGACACAAATTACTCAACTTCTTACAACTGTACAGAAATAGTTTTAATGCTTTCCAATAATGATGAATAGCAGCTGCATCACCACTACAGATACTCAAGATACTGTGCATAGACTTATTATTTTGCATGGATGCTTTTGGGGTATGAGTGCATGCATGTTCATGTGGGGGATACTCTGGAATGTTCAGAAGTGTACTCAATACTGAGATGGGGCCCGTGTTCTGAGGAGTCTAGCATTGCCCAGATAGGGAGGATGTTTCTGAGAGCAAGAGAGAACACAGGATAAGAGAAAGGTCTCTCCGGGGCACCACCTTCTGCCCTAGAAATAACATCAACTCAGCACATTCAGAAATTCCACCTTCTGAAATTCTACAACTCAATCAAATACTTTATAATTGCATCACTTGGGGGCAGAGGCAGAATGATCACCATGAGTTTGAGGGTACCCTGAGACTACACAGTGAATTCCAGATCAGTCAGGAGTAGAATGAAACCCTGCTTTGAAAAACAAAATCAAAACAAACAACACTGTATGTTCTCTCATGGTCTGAAAGCATCTAACTGGGAATGGTATAGCACAGTCAACAAAATTTATACCATTCTCAACAAAGTTATCTGCCTAAGCCCACCCATGCAAAAGGTGCTGCAATGTTTATGTTTATGTATTCCTGGTATCTAAATTATAGTATCAACTTGATGACATTAGGGGACAAGTAAGAGATGTGCTTTTGTGTGTCTGTGAGAAGTGTTTCCAGAAAGGATGCATAGAGGACGACCTTTCTCCAGAGTGAATGGCCCTTCTGGTGGTGGACTATGTATAAGCTTTATAAGAAAACAGGGTCTTTTGTCTGTCTACCCCCGCTACTTGCTGATACATGCAGCCAACCTGTTGCTGTTGTCCTTCATAGACACTGGAACTCAGGTTAATCAGTCTTCCAACATGTACTGAAGACCTGGGTCCTTCAGGAATCCTCCAGGCCATCAGTTAAAGATTGAGACTGCTGAGGCATCCAGCCTTATGGACTGGTTTCTCTGACCCTCCAGCCTAAAGATGGTTACTGCTGGACTACCCAGCCTGTATCCTGTCAGCTAACCTAATAAATCCCTTTTATAATACACATTCCTTCTTTAAGTTCTGACCTCTAAAGAACCCCACTACACCCTGTAAGTCTGACATCTTGCTTGCAGAGCTCTCAGTAACACTAATGCAGAGGAAACCTTAGAGTCAAGAAGACAGACAGCTGACTTTACCTCCAGTTCATTGCAGCCACTTCATTAATATATTCAGCACAATAGACCAACACCACTGAAAAAAGACAGAAACTGTGTTAGAATTCATGACCAATTACTAATCATGATATAGCAAGGTACATTCTCTATGCATATCATAGATAAATACCACAGAATACCAAAAGTCTGCTGAAAAGTGCAATTTCCATTTTATCTATGATAAGGAGGTGAGGATTATATAACAATGTTAAGTTACAGAAAATGCATATTTAACTGGAAAACAAAGAAAGAAAAGATTAACACATGACCAAGATCCCCAAGGGTCTTAATCAAAGCCCTAGCAGGACCACCTGGCAGAAGATACACATAGAAAGCCCAGAGCTCATGGAGCCTTAGCAGACCTGACTTGTGAAAATGGATGAAGTAACACTAACCCCTACTTTGCTACAAAGCATGGCAAGCACACAGGACACGGTCTATGGTTTTCCAAGGGTGACCATGGTCATTTCTCTTCAATATCATGAACCTACACACAGTTTTTAAGCTTAGAAAGTTGTTCATAATTGCCTCTATAAGGCCATCTCATGAGGCTTCCCTCTTCCAAGATACTTACCTCAGGGTGTTTATATGTGTAACCTCTCTGCACAGAATACTCACCCACCCCATCTGCCTGCTCATACCTGTGTTCCTCTATACTATAGGGTAAGCTGTCCTGCAGGGACCTGTCATACCATGCAGCATGTTTCACTGTGCCCTTCTCATGAGAATGGTCACCACGGTTGGCAGCAGTGCAATTAGGTCTGTATCTACTGAATGTAAAATTCAGTAAGCTTAGGTTCCATTAAACTTAGGTGCCTACTTTGCTCACCACTGTATACTCTATCCCTGGTATATTTTTCTGTAATCAGGGTCTCACTCTAGCCTTGGCTACCTCACTCTGTAGCCAGATTAGCCTCAGATGTAGCCAATCCTCTTACCTCAGCCTCCCACGTGCTGAAACACAACTTGGCAGACTCTAGAATGAGGACTGGAAGTAGTAAATCCCTCACCTAAATGTTCAGAGGTATTTCTGCAATGCCAGAGCTCATTGCCTCACTTGCTTGCTTCCAATAATTGCTTGTTTAGAATCTCTATCTGGCATGCAAGGTGTTGACTAAATTTGCCTAAAATTGTCTGCACCACTTTTAGTTACTAAGCAAAACATCCACAAAATCAAAACAGTTTTATCCAGCACGCCTGAAAGTACTCAGCACTGGGTAGATAGCAGGCTGCTGTATCAAGCTTCTGATCCTGCGTCACAGGCATCTCCAACCTTGTGTGTGCACCTGCCTACACTTGGGGAAGACTTCATGCCTGGGCCAGCCAGCTGCTCCTTACCTTTTCTTACTCAGCTTTTACCAAGTACTCGTGTACACCAGTACCAAGACTTTTGTTTTTCTGTGTAAACTTCCTCCATCATTCCACGCAGCTACATTATGAATTGTGAATACACAATACAGAGAGGGAGAGAGGGGGAACACCATAGCAATCAGCACAGTAATTCAATTCTCTGCTACTCACCTAGGCACAGAAAGTGTCCAATTTGTAGTTTATACCTTTGTGATGAGAAGCATGTGAGGAACAGGCAGAGAACGTGGAACAGGGCGAGCCCCAGTAGCCATGGTTCAGTCCAGTCTGTCTCCTGTGAGGACACACTATTATAAGACTGGGGGGGGGGGGGAGGGTGCCAGGTGGTACACCACTTTCTTCTGGGTAAAAACAGTAGGTTCCTTCCCAAGTTCGCGGCTAGGCACCCTGACACAAAACAGGGCCAGCCCTCTGACAGACATGAGGGCAGGAAAAGAAAGGAAGGGAAAGAAAATAGCAATACCTCAACTGCATGCCTATGAAAGGGGAAAGCTGCTTCACAAGTGGGCAATGCCCACACCCCAGGCTCAGATCCCCCTTTGTCCCCATCTGACAAGCAGGTCTCAACGCAGGCTGCTCAGTTTTTCCATTCTCTGGCCAGGGACCTTCCCTGTCAAGACGTGCCGCAGGTCCTGGAGGCACCAAGAAACGCCTCGGAGTGCAGTTCTCTCGGCGTCTCTGCCGCTTTACACCAGCAGGACAGCACGCCTAAGACCCACGCGGAGGCTGCTAGGCTAGAACCCAAGTCCTGAGGCACACGGATGCTGCGGGTCCAGAGCGCTGAATGCGCGGACACAGCGCAGGCGCGCGCAGCTCCCGGCCCGCGCCGGCGCAGTGCACACGCCGGTCCCGCCGCGAACCCCAGGGCGGCCCCGATCGCGCGCCCGCCTCAGCCCCGCTACCGACACCGCGAGTTACCATGATCACCGCGGGGATGCTCACGGGGAAGCTTCCGACCGAGAACGGGCTTGGCATGGCGCCCGTGAGACGCCTCCTCGCCACCGACTGGAACCGTTTACCGGCACTACCACCAGTCAAGGCTCCGCTCTCTTCTCGCGAGATCAGCACTTGTCGCGAGAGTTCTGAACTAGACTGATTTCCGGGACCGCGGTGAGAGTTTCGAGTAGGGTCTCCCTCCAGCCCAGGCTGACCTGGAGTTCACTCTATACTCTCAGAGTGGCCTCGCGCTCACAGCGATCCTCGTACCTCTGCCTCCCAAGTGCTAGGATTAAAGGTGTGCACCTCCACACCCGGCCTCTTTTATTTATTTAGTGACAGTTCTCAAGGCATTCCGTTTTAGTAAGCTATGAGAGGTGTAAAAGTTGTTAGTTGGTACTTTACTGCCTCAATTTCACAGACCTTGGATGGATACTGCGCTTCTCCCACTGATCCAGGCTAACACTAGCCTCCTCATACACAGACGTGGGATAGACCAAGGTATTGCATCGGTATGACTATGGTCCTAGTGACCCCATATGGCTAGGAATACTGTCGCATCTCTGGGAAGCTGAAATGCTCAGGGTAGTGACCCACACTTGGGCAGTTTTAGGGGTCTACGGAGACTCAGCCAAATATCTTCCTATTATTCCTGCTGCTGGGGAGTGCATCATTTACCAGTTTTGAGTCAATGCAGAGTGGACTGTGAAAGACACATCATGGGTGATATTTTTCTACTAATTACATGTGTGAACAGTGAGGACCCATGACCGCCGGTATGAGTCTTTACATCAGCACATGCACACCCTCAAATATGGGCCTGAGGACTGGAGGAATGCCTTAGCAGTTAAGGCGTTCGCCTGCCAAGGCAAAGGACCCAGGTTCAATTCCTCAGGACCCACGTTAGCCAGATGCACAAGGGGTGCATGCATCTGGAGTTCATTTGCAGTGGCTGGAGGCCCTGGAGTGCTCATTTTCCCTTGGCCTCTCTCCCTCCCTCTCTCTCTCTGTCTCCCTCTTCCTCAGTAAAATAAATAAAATATTTAAAAAATAAATAAAAAATAAAGGAATTTTTTTAAAAAAGATTTAAAAAAAATGCGGGCC
Organism: Jaculus jaculus; assembly: GCF_020740685.1. Taxonomy (NCBI): domain Eukaryota; kingdom Metazoa; phylum Chordata; class Mammalia; order Rodentia; family Dipodidae; genus Jaculus; species Jaculus jaculus. The sequence continues at coordinate 56,265,162 of NC_059103.1, forward strand.
TGAGCTTTTCAAGAGACATCCTTCAGTGCCTATGTATTGTATGTATGGTTTTGGTGGCTTCTGATGCTACATCTCAAAGGGCTTCTAGGGTACTTTGTTTTATTCTTCTGTCTTTTAATAAATATATAAGATGGTTTTAAAGATGCCTCAAACAAGACTATAGTCTAATAAGATAACACCATAGCTCAGGCCCACATTTGAGGCTGTGTAATTTTTTTATTCTTTTCATAAGCAAGTCATTCATTCTCTGTCTCCCCTTCTAATGCCCATGCCTACATCTATGTTAAGATCACTTCTTAGGACTGAAAAGTGGTTAAAGACACTTGCTTGCAATGTCTGCTGGCCCAGAGTTAAAATCTCCATGACACTCTTGTAAATTCTGATGGGTGTTTGCTTACAGTGATAAGAAAAAGAATCTGAGTTATAACACACCACACATGTGCAAACAAAAAATAAATTTAAGAAAAGGAAAAAAAGTATCACTTCTGGGGCTAGGAGAAAGCTCAACAGGTAAGAGCACTTGCAGTATAATCATAAGGACCGAGTTTGAGCCCCACACCCAGAACTCATACACACACCCACATGTCATTTCTGCATGCCTAGTGGAACATTGTGCTTGGAGTGAGTTTACTGTTTGTCAGCGTACTCTCTTGCCTGGACTCATTCCCATGTGTCCCTTCCCACACATACAGTAGAGCCACACCACTGTTAGTGAGTTCCCTGTTCCTGGGAATCCTTCCAGACATGTAGCTGTGTGCATGTGTCCCTTCTGCTCACCTAGTCATGCCACACCAATGGAGGGTGTTTCCATTCCTAAGGGCCCTCCTCCAACTGAGCCTGTGCTGTTATGTTCCTCCCACTTATCTAATGGAGCTACAACAGTACAGGTAAGTTCCTGTTGCTTGTACCTTCAAACCTCAAGCCTACTCACTTGTCTAAACATGCCACCTTTTTCCTGCTCACTGTGAGTGAGATCACACCATCCTACTCTGTGCTACAGTGCCTTGTGTCCTACAAGACACTTTTCTCCTGATCCCTGCATAGGTACTCCACATGTAAGCCCAACCCCTCATCCCAGATGGCATCCCTCATATGATTTTACTGATACCTTGCATGAGCTTTGGCATTCTCAACAAACAAAATATCTCCAGATGGACAATCCCAACATAAAACAAATAATACCACAAACCCAGGCAAAATATCCCCAAGAATGCTGTCTTATACTAGAGGCCTCCCATAACAAATACTTAAATTACAGACAAAACATTCAAAAGCATGATTTTGACAAATATATATAATGATGACTAGAGAGATGGCTTAGTGGTTAAGGTGCTTGCCTGTGAAGCCTAAGGACCCAGGCCTAATTTCCTAGAACCCACATAAGCCAGATGCCCAAGATGGCACATGTGTCTGGAGTTTGTTTGTAGTTAATAGAGGACCTATTATGTACATTCTCTCCCCATCCCCCTCTGCCTCATAATCTCTCAAATAAATAAAATTGTGTGTGTGTGTGTGTGTGTGTGTATGAGATAAACTTAATGTGGACATGAATAGACACCTGAATGAAATTCAAGGAGCACAAACAATTGAAAGAACTAAATAGACACCTGAAAGAATTGAAGGAGGACACAAATTCCTGAATGAACTCTAAGAGAACATGAACAAACAGCTAAATGAAATGAGAAAGTAAATCCAAGATATCCAAATAGAACTCAAGGAAGCTGAAGAGATGTCTCAGTGGTTAAGGCACTTGCCTGAAAAACCTAATGACTCAGGTTCATTTCCTCAGTATCCACATAAAGCCAGATACACAAAGTGGCACATGCATCAAGTGTTTGCAACTGCTAGAGGCCTTGGCATGCCCATTCTCTCTTTTATTTCTCTCTGCTTGCAAATAAATAAAAAGTGATTTTAAAAAATGGAACTCAATACAGAGAATAATGAAGAAAAATTAACTGAAAATGAAAAATGCAACTAGTCAAATAAAAAATTGCCTGGAAAACTCACCAATAGGATGGATTATATGGAAGGTAGTATATCAGGGTTTGAGGACAAGGTAGTGGGAATAGGTCAGGATAACAAAATGAATGACAAGTTCCAAACAACATGAGCAAACATTTGGGACACCATGAAAAACCCCAAGGAATATTGAGCATAGAAGAAGGAAAGAGGTTCAGGCTAAACACAGAAAGTGTTTCATTAAAATTATGGTGCAAACTTCCCAAGACTTCCTGTGGTAGTTTGTATGTTAACCACAGGCTCAGCTATTTTGTTAACGTAACTTGGGTCTCTACCCACTTGGCTGGAGGAGGTGTTACTGGGGGTGGATCCTGGGGCCAGCCCAAATGTATGTTTGGGAGTAGATCTGAATTCCAGCCCAAAGATGTACAGAGATGTCTGAGCTCTGGCAGATTTTTTAAAAAATTTTTAAAATTTATTTATTTGAGAGCAACAGACACAGAGAGAAAGACAGATAGAAGGAAATAGAGAGAATGGGCACGCCAGGGCTTCCAGCCTCTGCAAACGAACTCCAGACGCGTGCACCCACTTGTGCATCTGGCTAACGTGGGACCTGGGGAACCGAGCCTCGAACCGGGGTCCTTAGGCTTCACAGGCAAGCGCTTAATCGCTAAGCCATCTCTCCAGCCCTCTGGCAGATTTTTATGCTTGCTACTTTTTGGTGTTTGTTCGCTAGTGGTGGTTTCTCTCTGTGCTTAGATTTATGAGCGGGAACCAGATTCTTCCCTCATTGATGAAACTTTCCTTAGATCTCTAAGCTGAAATAAATCCCATTCCTGCCATAAACTGTGTTTGGTTGGCTGTTTGTGTCAGCATTGTGAAACTGTCTATTACACCTAGGAAAAAGATGCCAGTCAAGATACAAGAGGCATGTAAAATACCAAATATACAGGAGCAGAAAAGAAGCTGCCTGTGTAAAGTTATAACCAAAACAAATACATAAAGCAAAGGTAGTGAAATGCAAGAGGCAGAGGAGGGAACGAGAGAAAAGAAGCCACATACAAAGGTAAGCCCATCAGAATAGCATCCAATTTTTATTTCTGTTTTCTTTTTTATTTGAGAGAGAAAGGGAGGGAGACAAGGGGTGTGCCAGGACCTCTAGCCACTGCAAACAAACTCCAGATGTATGTGCCACTTTGTGCATCTGATTTACGTGGGTACTGGGGAATTGTACCTGGGTCCTTAGGCTTTGCAGGCAAATGCTTTAGCCACCAATCCATCTCTCCAGCTTAGCATCCAATTTTTCAATGTGAACTCTAAAGGACAGAAGAAGAACATGAGATAATATAGTATACACACACACACACACACACACACACACACACACCTGCCAACTCAGCAAAATACTTAGGCAAATTATCTCTCATTGTTGGAGAAAGAAACATTTTTTATGATAAGAACAGAATTAGAGGAATTTATGACCATTACGTCAGCTCTGCAATGAAAACTGGAAGAAATACTTCAAAATGAAGAGGATAAACATATGGAAGAGGTTAGAGGGAAAAATGATAATTAATACTAGAGTAGACTGTTTCAGCAAACAAGTTCCATCTTTTTGTTGTCTTTAAGAAACTCACCTCTTTAGGGCTGGAGAGATGGCTTAGCGGTTAAGCGCTTGCCTGTGAAGCCTACGGACCCCGGTTCGAGGCTCGGTTCCCCAGGTCCCACGTTAGCCAGATGCACAAGGGGGCACACGCGTCTGGAGTTCGTTTGCAGAGGCTGGAAGCCCTGGCGCACCCATTCTCTATCTCTCCCTCTATCTGTCTTTCTCTCTGTGTCTGTCTCTCTCAAATAAATAAATAAATATTAAAAAAAAAAAAGAAACTCACCTCTTTAGACAGTACCTAAGAGTGAAGGATGGATAAAGGTATTCCAAGAAAATGGAACCAAGTAAAAAAGCAAGTGTTGCAATTCTAAAATCTGACAAAAAAGACTCTTAACAATAACTACTCAGAAAAGGCTAAACTGAAATTCTACCTTATTCCACTCAAAATGGCTCTCTCTCTCTCTCCCTCTCTCTCTCTCTCTCTCTCTCTCTACATATACATATATATGTGTATATATATACATATACATATATATATATGTATACATATACATACACACACACACACACATATATATGTGTGTGTGTGTGTGTGTGTGTGTGTATATATATATATATATATATATATATATATATATATATATATATATATATTTATCTCCCTGGAAAGGGATACATTAAAACTTCCAGTTAAGATGGCAGTGTAGGAACCATGCCAAAGCAGTCTAGGGAAAAAAAAGCAAAAAAATTCCAGCAAAATACACTCTTCTAAAAAGTAAGGCAAATAAGAAATTACCAACTGCAGCAGAGATGAAGAATCTCCAGCAGCAGCAGCACCAGGTCCGTGTGGTTCCAGCCATAAGGCTCCTCCTGAGCTGCAGGCAAATCCAGGTGAGGAGACTCTCCACTCACACTAGAGCTACTCATAAACTCAAGAAATGTGAAGAGAGGGCAGCAGGGAATAACAGAGGAGAAGCTCGTGCAGAAGGTGATTGTGAGGGCAAGCGGGAAAACAACAGCCACCATCTGCAGTCTCCCCTCCCCCACTGCCAGGGTAAGTGCCAGCAAGCACCAGAGACCTGGGGAAGGGAGCTCACCTACACAGCACCTGACAGATGATCATAGCAGTAATCCAGTGATCCAGCCAGCCTAATTGAATCAACAGCACCACAAAGAGGGACCCAAGCAGGAGTGCAGCATAATTGATACCAAGACCATCCCAAACTATAACTGGGATTACACCAGGGAAGGTTCTCACATGGTCATGAGCTGACTAGGAACCCTCAACAGACCAGAAATCTTAGCCTCCTAGTTGACAGAATTCAGGGTGTGGGGTAACACACATCCTAAGGGACTGTGACTTTGAGGATCTGGTAGTCATAGTATCTACTTTTGCATAAATACTCTATGCTGTATTTTATTGAATGTGTACATTGTTTAGTTAAATTTTAGAATATGCCTGTATTTTGTTCCACTCAGCCTTCTTGAATACTCTTACAGCAGGCAAACCCAACATCAAGCGTCACTTTTGTAGATAATTCCTTGTACTCTATCTGATCATAATGGGATCAAACTACAAATCAACAGCAAGAAAAGCTATAGAGCATACACAAAATCATGGAAACTAAACAATACACAACTAAATGATAAATGGGTCAATTAAGAAATCAAAAAGGAAATAAAAAACATTCATAGAGTCAAATAATAATGAGAACACAACATACCAAAACCTTTGGGACACAATAAAGGCAGTCCTAAGAGGGAAGTTTATAGCTTTAAGTGCCTATATTAAGAAATTAGAAAGGTCGCAAGTAAATAACTTAATGCTTCGCCTTAAAGCCTTGGAAAACCAAGAACAAGGTAGTCCAAAAATTAGTAGACAGAAAGAAATAACAAAGATTAGGGCAGAAATTACTGAGGTAATCCGGACTCACACAAATACCATATGCTATCTTTCACATGTGGATCTTACCTTCTAATTTCTAGAACAGTGGCTATAAGTCAGAATGAGTGTCTGTAGAGGTCAGAAAGGTAGAAGAGTGTCAATGTGGAGAGAGGTTATGCAGAGGGATAGTAGAACACTTGCCACATGAAAGTAGAGGGGGTGTACTGAGACTGGAAAGGTTTAAGCAGGGATATGGGTGGGATAAGCAAGGGATTGATGGTGATAAGAAGATATACCAAAATGAAGGAAATGTTTATAAACTACATATAGACATATTACTTTGTAAGGCTATTTAAAATATAAATTTAAAAAGTGTTCAAATGAAGGTCCCTTACATGGGTGGGTAATGCTAGTCCCAGAAACTATAGAGTACTAATTTAAATTTCCATTGCCAGAGATGAGATATGACCCAATGATCTGTTGGCTAGGGAAGCCATATAGATCCCTAAAACTAACTAACCTGGAACTGATTTGGAAGTGTTCTCCTATGTGGCTAGCTTTCTTTTACCAGAAGGTTTATGCAAGCTGCTTGGGGAGAAAATTTATCAACAGTTCTATCAATCTATGGACCCTGAACACTCCACAAACAACTTACAAGTCAAGATGTGTCCACTGGTGCAATAGTAGCATAAAAGTCTTGGAAGTTTCAAACTGTTCTTTTGGATTTGAGGTCTGCTTGGTATGAGGGAAATTATATCTGTTAAGGTAAATGTGATAATATGTGACAATATGACCACGCTTTTGTATTCTTCCATGCTTTCTCAAACATGTTGAAACTTATACTTGAAATTATAAGCCAAACTAACTTTGCTTTCATAAGTTCCTTTGGACAGATGTTTTTCCTAGCAGCCATAAAGTAACTGCAACAGAAAACGGAGTTGTTGCAGTAATCCTGGACATGTGAATTTTAGCCTTTTAGAACTGGTTTTCAGGAGGAGGAGTATAGGAGAATTTTGATCTTTGAACTAGGGAAGCTTTATAATGTTATGAGCAGAACCTAGTGGACCATTCAGGTGAGAGTTTGAAATATTGAAAAGCAGAGAGAATTGTTGCCTGTGAAGGCTTAGTGTATGAGGTTTCAGAGGGGAATGAGGATTTGTACTGAGCTAGGCTAGAAGCAGTTTGTGTGGTGTTCTGGTGGAGAGCCTGGGTGAATTCTTCACATTCCTGAGAACTTGAGCAAAGTCAATTTTAAAAGTAATGTACTAGTGTGTTTGGTGGATGAAAATACAGAGCAAAAGGTTATGAAAAATATAAAAATTGGGCACAGGATAACATGTGAGCCATTTTGGATCATGGGAACAGACATTGCAATTACTTCAGCTGCAATTGTTTCAGAGGATGACACCACTGAGGATGAGCCAGCTGCTATGCATTGGGACAAAAACAGGAGTGGTGATCCTTTTGACAGGATGGGACCTGAAAGAAGAATGCCAAAGGAGTTTCCTGCTACTCAAATTCAGGCTATAACCTCCATGCATTAATAAATTTGACAGCTCAACTAGTACAGGTTTTGAAAATGTCACAAATGTAGAAACAGTTTCTTGGAATACAATTATGATACTAGAATCTGCTGAGGATGGACAGTGTGAAAGAAGGTTGATGCCCCCATAGGAGGCCCATAGAATCTACTGTACAGAGCTCTGAAGATTGATCATGGGTTACAGTTCAGAGCTGTGGTGGTTTGATTCAGGTGTCCCAAATAAACTTATGTGGTAGGTTCCCAGCTGATGTAGATTTGGGAATTAACACCTCCTGGGGGCAGGCTTATGAGTATTATATTCAGTGTCTCCTTGCCAGTGTTTGGCACACTCTCCTATTGCTATTGTCCAGGTTATGTTGGCTGGGTGGTGATGTCTGCCCTCTGCTCATGCCATCATTTTCCCCTGCCATCATGGAGCTTCCCTTTGAGTCTGTAAGCCAAAATAAACCCTTTCTTTCCCCACAAGCTGCTCTTGGTTGGGCAATTTCTTTCATCAATGTAAACCTGACTGCAATGATCAAGTTTGCACCAGGAGTGGGGCCATTTGCTGCTAGATACCTGGCTGTGTGGCTTTGGCATTTTGGAACTGATTTTCAAGAGGAATGTGGAATCATTTCAAACCTTGGCCCAAGAGATACCTTGCAGTGCTATAAGTACAGACTGATGGGACTATTCTGGTCAGAGTTGAAAGACCTGAATGCAATAAGAACTAAGGACTGTGAGGTTTGGCTTATGAGGGTGAGACAGAGATTTGCCTGAACTGGGCTAGAAACCATTTGTGTGAGAGGTTTGCTATTAGCCCATGTCCTGAGAACTTGTTTAGGGTTACTTTGTGAAGAAAAGGATTGGGGTGAGCAGAGGGATATGGCACAGAACTAAAATCTTTGGGCTGAAACTTCTGCCAGCTCAGCTGTAATTGAGAGATTACAACCATTGAGATTGGACCAGCTGACCTGCACTGGGACAAGAGAAAAATGCAGTCTTTTGAAGAGGCATGAATGCTGAGGGAGTGTCTTGTTCTTCAAAGTCTGCCTTATTCCCCCCTGTATTAACAAGTTGGGACCCTACCTGGTATTATCACATATAAGAAATGAAGCAAAGAGAGGATCATTGAATTTGTAGTATGGTCTGGTGTTTTGGAAATGGCCATGAGCAGTGTAAAGCAGGTTTGCTGGATACTTGCATGGAGAACAAATGGAGCCATGATGATGGACTGTTGGTTGCAGTAGAGACACAGTGGAGATACTGGGACCACAAGACAGCTGCTAAGGAGAGCTGCTGGCCCCAGATGAAGTTTTCCAGGACTGTGAGTAGCCTAGCTGTAAGGGAGGAATTGCAACTCCAGAGACTTGTTGCTGGTTAGAATTATTGGACTTGGAGCTACAGAATTTGATGTTTAAATCTTGTGTTGGTTGAATATTTCTTTGCTATGCTCAATGCCATCTTTTGCAGTGTGCTTATTATGTGCCATCATGGTTCTGGGGAGGGGGTTGGTATTATGGCTCAGTTAAGAGATCTTGAACTATGGGAATGTTTGAACATTATTAGGATTGATAAAAATATGGAGATGCCCCTGACTTCCAGTCAAGATGGCATCCACCTAACCTAAACTCACCTCATAAGGAAGAAAAGTCAAGACTCTTAAGGTTTGGAGTACAGGTTATTTTTTGTTTAGGGGTTTGCTGATTCCGGTTGGCTTCCAGTGGGAGGGAGTGGAAGAGCAAAATATGGAACCTGCTGATTCCGACATTCTTGAGTAGCTCACCAGTCCCCCAATCTCCTCAAGCAGCTGTCCTAGATGCAGTACCAGTAGGAGATCCCTCCTGCACTAACTGCAGTCCAGGTGGATCCAAGCTAGCAGGCTAGGCCCTGTGCCCTAGGCTTTCCTGCCACTGGGCAGAGCTACATGGGTGTGGGTTCCTGTGAACCTGGGGCCCAGCCACGGTCCCCCTGAAGGTGCCCAGGCAACTGGGTTGGGTGCACATGATGACAGAATCAGCCCCAGGAGATTGTTAAACAGCTCTCTCAGTTTATTGTCAGGGAAATGGGTTTATAAGCATCTCTGGGTGGGGCGGGGAGGACCCTAAGGGGATTGGACATAACAAGTTCATTTCTGATGTCTAATAAGCATATGGAGACATTCATTTCAGCACATGGGCAATGGCGGGGGATGGGGTTGGTCAGGTGATCTAGGGTCTCAGGGGTATGGGCTGTGTGAAGGCTGATAAGGAGATTCCTAGGCAACTGGCCAAAGATCACAGGGCTATGGGCAAAGCCTAATTTCAGTCATGCCAGGCTTGGAAAGTGAGTGGCCTCCTTTAGCCTGGGGGTCCTTAGCCATGCCTGGCAGCTCAGGCCCCTCTTCTGAAGGCTCCAGCCTGGACCTGGCAGTGCCCAATAACTCCCACTTTGTTTTTATAGTGGGGTAGTGTCATCCCAAATGAGTTATTTATAATTTACTATAGGTCCAGATGAAGTTAGGTGGTATACAAGGACCTGATTAGTAGTACCTTAGCAATATTAATTATTTGTTATGTGAGAAATTTGATGAGACAGGGGGCTACAAGCAATAGGGTTTCTTTTTTTAAAATTTAATTTATTAGTTTTCTTTTCAGCAAATACAGGCAGTTTGGTACCATTGTTTAGGCTCATCCATGATCTACCTCCTCACATTGGACCCTCCTTGTTGATGTAAATGGGTCGTGCATTGTGGAGTTAGTCCACAGTTATTGGTATGATAAATGTCTCTGCATAGCATGACCCAACATGTGACTCTGACATTCTTTCCGCCCCCCTCTTCCGCAAAATTTCCCTGAGCCATGTTGGGGTCATTTTTGGTCTGCTTCAGTGCTGAGGTGTTGGGGGCCTCTGAGGCTCTGGCTCTCTGATTTGGTAGAAGTTGATATTTCTCTGTTAGTCTCCTTCCCCTTTGTGCTGGTATCTGGTTCATTGGGAAAACAGCACCCTTGCTTGTTTCGCCAATTTTCTTTAGTTTCACCTGGGCACCTTTTGAGGTATGTTGGGGCAGCTCTCTCCTTAGGATCTTCATCTATCTGAAAAAGAGAAGCAGGTTCTCCAACGGAGAGTAAGTTAGCACCCATAAAATTGAGATAACACTTACTTTTTTTGATAGAGAGTTTAATAGGTGTAGGCCCTCTTGTAGCCCATGATTGACGGTAGCTTGATATTGGAGAGTGGGCTTATGTTTGGATATGGTTCTGACTTGTTTCCCAGCTCCAGCTATGGGTCTTCTACCACTGAGGGGACCAGTTAGCCAAATCAAGAGCAGTTGGTTCCCCACCATGGCTGTGTGCCACTATTGCACTTGTGTGGGCATCACACCAGGTTATTTGTTGCTAATTAGGTTAGACCATGAGTTGCTTGGACAGATATTGGTCATTTCCCCCAGTCGCCCATGTAGCACCTTCTGGCACTAGACACACTGACTGTCTGGGTACTGACTCTCTCCTGGCTTCCAGCCATGCCATTCCATTTTACGTGTCAGCTGTGTATGGAGTCTTCAGCAATAGGGTCTTACCACTGACCTTTGGTGGGTCATCAAGTACTATGACAGAAGTCTGTCATTGTTTTAGGAAACCTTGTAGGTTTCTCTGATCAAAAGCTCATTGTGGATGATAGCCCCATGCTGGTAGTGGAGGATACAGGTCAGTGCCCACTAAGAAAATGAGGAAAAACATAACTAATATACAAGAGTTAGAGAGGAGAGTGAGAGAGGGTGAAGGGGGAGAGGGAGGGAGGGAACATGTAGAAGATTTAGGTCAGTCTTGATCCTACCCTCTCCAGTGTCTTGTGGTTCAGGTGTTTCCTGTAAGTGTCTAGTGAAGGTTCAGCCACTTGATCTGTCTTTTAGGAAGTAGAATTTTATGATACCATTGACGTTTGGGTCCAGATTAGTGTTTCCCATCTCTTCGAAGCCCTCCCCTCCCTCCACATTCATCCTAGTGTCTAGTCCATGAGGTGCTTGCTGGGTATGTAAGGTATCTTGGGTAGATTTTGGTTAGGTGTTGTAGATGAGTGAGACTATGTGTCAATTTTTTTTTTCTGTGATTGGGTAAGTTCACTGAGAATGATCTGTTCCAGGTTCAACCGTTTTTCCTCAAACTTCTTTGTGCCATTTTTTCTTACTACTGTTTAGAATTCCATTGTGTAGATATACCACATCTTAGTTATCCATTCTTCTAGTGATGGACATCTGGGTTGATTCCAGCTTTTAGCTATTATGAATTGAGCTGCTACAAACATGGTTGAGCAAAGCTCTCTGGCCTGTGATTTGAAGGTTTTAGGGTAGATGCTGGGTCTCTTGGTATCTCTATAGTCAGTTTTGTCAGGAATCTCCATGTTGCTTTCCAAAGTGGTTGTACATTCCCACCAACAGTGAATGAGTGTTCCTGCTTCTCCACATCCTTGCCAGCATTTACTTTCATTTGAGTTTTTGATGTTGTCTATCCTTATTGGGGTAAGGTGGAATCTCATAGTTGTTTTAATTTGCATTTCTCTGATGATTAGGGATGATGAACATTTTCTTAAGTGTGTGTTTTCCATTTGTATATCTTCCTCTGTGAACTGCCTGTTCAACTCTGTGCCCCATTTTGTGAGTGGGGTATTTGTCTTCTTATTGTTTAGACTTTTGAGTTCTTTGTAGATTCTAGAGATTAGGCCTCTATCAGTTGGATAACCCGCAAATATTTTCTCCCATTCTGTGTGTATTCTATTGGCTTTGCTTATTATATGCTTGTCTGTAAAGAAACTCTTCAGCTTCATATGATCCCATTGTTTGAGTGACTGTTTAAGAATGTGAGCCACTGGGGTCTTGTTCAGGAAGTCTTTTTCCATTCCTATATCATGGAAAGTACTTCCTAAACTTTCTTCCAGTAGTATTCGAGTTTCTGGTCTTATGTTGAGGTCTTTGATCCATTTGGATTTCAGTGTAGTGCATGGTGAAATGTGTGGATCAAGTTTTAGTTTCCTGCATGTGGTTATCCAGTTTGTCCAGCACCATTTGTTGAAGATGCTATCTTTTTTTCCAGCCTATATTGTTCAGGCCTTTGTCGAATATCAAGTAGGTATAGTTGCTTCACCCAAAATCCGGGTCCTCAAGTCTATTCCATTGGTCTATACTCCTGTTTTTATGCCAGTACCATGCTGTTTTTATTACTATGGCTTTGTTGTATAGCTTTAGATCAGGTATGGTGATGCCACCAGAGGTATTTCTTTTGCTGAGGATATGTTTGGATATGCGAGGCCTTCTGTTTTTCCATATGAAATTTAAGATCATTTTTTCTATCTCTGTGAAGAACACTGTAGGGATTTTAATTGGAACTGTGTTAAATCTATATATTGCCTTTGGCAGGAATGTCATCTTCAGAATGTTAATTCTGCCTATTCAGGTGCATCGGAGGTCTTTCCATCTTCTCAAGTCCTCCTCAATTTCTTTTTTGAGAGTTTTTATATTTTCATTGTATAGATCTTTTATTTCCTTGGTTAATGTTATTCCAAGGGTTTTTTTTTTTTTTGTTGCTATTGAAAATGGGACTATGTCCCTTATTTCCTTTTCTGTATCTTTGTCATTTGTGTACAGAAATGCTACTGGTTTTTGTGCATTGGTTTTTGTGTCCTGCTACTTTGCTATAGGAGTTAGTCACTGTCAGGAGTTTTGGGATGGAGTCTCTCAGGTCTCTTACCTATACAATCATGTCATCAGCGAATAGAGCTAACTTAACTTCTTCCTTTCCAAATTGTATCCCTTTTAATTCCTTCTCCTGTCTTATTGTTTGAGCTAGGACTTCCAGAACTATATTTAAAAGCAGAGGTTAGAGAGGACATCCCTGTCTTGTTCCTGACCTTAATGGGAATTCCTCCAGTTTCTCTCCATTAAGTATTATTTGGGCCTTTGGAGCTTTGTATATTGCCTTTATTATGTTAAGATGTGAACCGGCCATGCCGATTCTCTCCAATGTTTTGATCATGAAGTGATGTTGTATCTTGTCAAAGGCCTTTTCTGCATCTATAGAAATGATCATGTGATTTTTATGTTTAAGCTTGTTTATGTGGTGTATTACATTGACAGATTTTCATATGTTGAACCACCCTTGTGTTCCTGGGATAAATCCCACTTGGTCATGGTGGATAATGCTTTTGATGTGTTGTTGGATTCGGTTTGCGAGTATTTTGTTCAGGATTTTTTTTTTTTTTAACCTATGTTCATTAGGGAAATAGGCCGGTAGTTTTCTTTTCTTTTCTTTCCTTTTTTTATTTTTTAATTTTTATTAACATTTTCCATGATTATAAAATATATCCCATGGTAATTCCCTCCCTCCCCACCCCCACACTTTCCCATTTGAAATTCCATTCTCCATCATATTATTTTCTTGTGGCATCTCTGCCTGGTTTTGGGATTAGGGTGATACTAGCTTCATAGAAGGAGTTGGGTAGCTTTCCCTGTTCTTCAATTGTGTGGCACAGTTTTAGGTAGATTGGTTTGAGTTCTTTCATGAAGGTTTGATAAAATTAGGCTGGGAATCCATCTGGTCCTGGACTCTTCTGTTTTGGGAGGTTTTTTATTACTTTTTCAATCTCCATGAGTGTGATGGGTTCATTGAGGTGATTAATATGCTCTGACTTTAGCTTTGGTAGATGATATGCATCCAGGAATTTACCCATCTCCTCCACATTTTCCAGTTTTGTGGAGTAGAGGTTTTTGAAGTAAGTCCTGATGATTCTCCCAATTTCACTCATGTCTATTGTGGTCTCTCCTTTTTCATTTTGAATTTTGTTAATTTGGAGCCTCTCCTTTTTTTGCTTGATCAAATTGGCCAGAGGTTTGTCAATCTTGTTTATTTTTTCAAAGAACCAGGTCTTTGCTTTGTCAATTGCCTTAATTGTTTCCTTGGTTTCCAATTCATTAATTTCTGCTCTGATTTTAATTATTTCTTTCCTTCTGGAGCTATTTGGGTTGGATTTTTCTTTTTCTCAGTGCCTTTAGGTGGATGGTTAGGCTATTGATTTGGGATCTTTCTGTCTTTTTTTTATGAAGGCATTGAGTGGTATGAATTTTCCCCTGAGGACTGCCTTCATTGTGTCCCATAAATTTTGGTATGATGTGTTCTCATTGTTATTCCATTCCAGGAATTTTGCAATTTCCTTTTTATTTCATCCACTATCCATTTGTTGTTTAAGTGTGTGCTGTTCAGTTTCCAAGTGCCGTTTGAATTCTTGGTGGGTCTTTTGTTGTTGATTTCTAGCAATATAGCATTGAGATCTGATATCATGCAGGGAATTATGTCAATTTTCCTAAATAAGTGGAGGCAGTCTTTGTGACCCAGTATATGGTCTATTTTAGAGAATGTTCCATGGGCTGCTGAGAAGAATATGTAGTCTGTGGATTTGGGATGGAAAGTTCTGTAGATGTCTGTTAGGTCTATTTGTTCTATGGTTTTGTTGTGCTCTCTTACTTCCCTGTTGAGTTTCTATTCGGATGATATGTCTATTACTGATAATGGTTTGTTGAAGTCCCCAGCTATGATGGTATTGGTGGTTATTTCTGTTTTATTGTCAAGTAGGTTTTGTTTTATGAACTATGGTGCCCCTGTGTTTGGTGCATAAAGATTTATGATTGTAATATCCTCTTGATGGATTGTTCCCTTGATAAGTAGGAAGTAGCCTTCTTTGTTTTTTTTTGATTTTTTTTTGGTTTGAAGTCAATTTTTTTCTGATATTAATATAGCTACACCTGCTTGTTTCTTATTCCTATTTGCTTGGAATATTGTTTTCCACCCTTTCACCCTAAGGAGGTTTCTGTCTTTAGTGGTAAGGTGGGTTTCTTGAAGGCAGCAGATTGAGGGGTCTAATTTTTTGTTCCACCCTGTTAGCTTGTGTCTCTTGATGGGTGAATTAAGGCCATTAATATTACGGTAATGACTGTGAGATTTGATTTGATCCCTGCCATGTTGTGGTGGTAGAGGTGTGTTGGTGTTTTCATGGAATTTGAAATTTTTTGTGTCTACTCTGGTTTTGGTTGTTGTGATCTGCTTCTTGTAGGCATTTGTGTTTGGTTATTTGTTTCTTCTCTGTGGAGAATTTCCTGGAATACTTTCTGTAGGTTTGGTTTTGTGTTCATATAATTGTAAAGCTGAGTTTTGTCATGGAAAGTTTTTCTTTCACCATCTATTATGAGGGAGACTTTTGCCGGGTAGAGTAGTTTGGGTTGGAAGCCATAGTTTCTTAGAGTTTTGAGAGTTTCATTCCAGGCCCTTCTAGATTTCAGGCTTTCCATTGAGAAGTCTGAAGTAATTTTGGTGGGGTTTCCTTTGAAAGTGGTATGCTGTTTTTCCCTAGCTGCTTTTAGGATTTTCTCTTTTTGTCAATGTTTAGAGTCTTAATGATAATATGTCTTGGGGAGTTTCTCCTTTGGTCCAGTCTGTTTGGATTTCTGTTCACTTCTTGTATCTTGATGGGCCTTTCTTTTAAGAGACTGGGGAAGTTTTCTTCAATTATTTTGTTAAATAAGTTCTCCATGCCTTTGGTCTGAAATTCTTCTCCTTCTGGTATTCCAATGATTCTGATATTAGGACGTTTAAGGGTATCCCACAATTCCCTCATGTTCTGTTCACAGGAACTTTTGAACTTACTGAAACTTTTGAACTCTC
This sequence comes from Jaculus jaculus, assembly GCF_020740685.1. Lineage (NCBI taxonomy): Eukaryota > Metazoa > Chordata > Mammalia > Rodentia > Dipodidae > Jaculus > Jaculus jaculus. The sequence goes on from NC_059103.1 coordinate 56,280,821, forward strand.
AAACTGTCTTCTTCCATCCTGTCTTCCAGATCAGAGTTTCTATCCTCCACTTCGCTGACTCTATTCTTGAGAGCCTCTAGAGAGTTTTGGACTTGTTCAATTAAGTTTGCATTTTCTATTACTTTCCTATGTATCACTTCCATTGCTCTGTCCAGCTCCCTTTTCACCTCATTTTCTGATTTTCTTGATGATTCTTGGAATTCATCCTTGCATTTCTTTATGTTTTCATTTAGTGTGGCCAGCTGATTTTTAAGGTCCTCTTTTTTTTTTAACTCTCCCTCAACTCTCTTAGCTCTCTTTGAATTCCTTCCAATGTCTTATCATATTGCTCTAGCAGTAGGTTGGTCAGGGTTGCATAGCTCATAGCTTCCACTTGATGTTCTGATCCTAAAAACTCTTCTATGTTTTGGTTAGATGTAATCCTTGCTGGACTGGGTGATCTATCTGGATTTTCTTGCATTTTATTTTTCATGTTATTTCTTTTGCGCTGTGTTCTACCCATGGCAGTGTATGGGCAGGTAGGTGGGTGGACTAGCCTAGGCTCTAGCTCAGTGAGAATCCAAGGCAGCCTGGGGCAGTTGCCAAGCAACCTGGGTATTTGCTCTCTCTTGCCAAAGCCGCCTATTTACTGCCTGACAGGAGTGCCAAAGTTGCCTGAATTCTCACCCAGTAATGCACCAAAGCTGCCTGCCTTCGAGCTTGGAAGGAGACTGAGGTAGCAAGCCCTGAAGCTGCCCTAACTCTGGCCAGGAACACTGGGACCTGCAAACAGTCTGTGCTCTCCTGCCACAGGGGAGTGGGGGATGGGTGGCAATGGACAGGTAGGGGATGGCACTTGAGTTGGCACTAGTGACTCAGTGTTTGGTGGTGTGGCCCATGCTGTGGGACTGGGCCTGCTGCATGTGCAATTGTAGTGCAGAGGCAGCTGCTGCATGCACAGATTGGGGCACAGTGGAGGCTGGCCAGAGGGCACGCGATCAGAGCACAGCAGCTGGGGGTCTGGCGGCCACCTGATAAGAGCAGCAGTGGTCCCCATGGGTGTGCAAACCGAGCACAGTGTGGCGGGCCGGCGCGAGCGATCAGAGCACAACGGTAGAGGTCCGTACAGGTGCGGAGATCCCCATGGGTGTGTGAATGGAGCACAGTGGTGGAGGTCCTGGTGGGTGTGCAAACAGAGCACAGCAGTGGAGGTCCTTGCGGGTGTGCAATCAGAGCACAGCACAGCAGGCTGGCAGGCGCGTGATCGGAGCACAGCCTCTTGGGGCGTGGGGTGCAGCAGCTGTATGGGGACTACCCACCCGAGAGGGGATCCGTGATTCTCTGTTTTTCCCCACTCTGTGCCTTCCCACTGGAAAGAAGACCCTGATAACCCTTAATTTCTTGCCTTTCTTTCCCTGGTATTTGCAGCACAGCTAGGTGGTTGCCATCTTGGCTGGACATCCCAGCAATAGGGTTTCTATAGTAAGAAAGGGGCTAAGGAGTAGCCAAGTAACTAAAGTGTTAGAGAGCAAGGTGGTGGAGTCATCAGGCTTGGAGCAATCAAGCAGCTTATCAACATTTGATTTGTTAACAAAGAAAACAATATTCCTGTCCCAAGACCATATATGCCCCAAGTTCAGCAGTAATGAAGTCTAAGGCTTGATGGTTTTCAAGTACCATAACGATTATAAAGTTCAATTGTCTCTGGAAAGATTTGAGGCTGTTGGTCACCAGAGGCACCCAGAGACAGTGTCACGCTAAGTCCCAACAGGAGAGGAATGAAGATCATTTTCAGTTGGTTCAGACAGTTGGCACAGGAGGAGTTTGTAGGTGCAGGAGGATTTTGTAGGCACAGGCAGAGTTTGTAGATTATTTTCTTGTGGAGATACACCTGTGAAGCAATCAACACTGGGGAACAATAAGTGGGAGAGGAAATATTTATGTATGGGGTAGTTACTTCTTTTGCACCAAAAGAGAGCAGATGTCTGGACACAACTGGTCCTGATTATGGAAATATTGAACATGCATTCAGCTCTGGTCAGCTTAGAGCTGGACAGGCAGAGAAACATAACTTGACCAGTATCAAAGAGGACAAGGCCTGTCCTTTGCAGAGCCGGGGACTCATAGCACACATGGATAAACACTTCTTTGAAAATGGGCAAGAGATAAGAAAATTTTTCTTGTCCATTTTACCTTCACAGGTCCAGTCACCCTAATTCTATCCTCCTTTGTTTCTCCCTATCATGAGAAGACTCTCTAACTGCTATTAGATGGCAAAGGATGAAGACTTCAGATCTTTACTACTTCCTGTTGAATGGGACACAAAGTTGTGACTTGTTGCAGTTAGAGAGTCTCTCCCTGAAAGGGGAACTATTCTAATGGACCCTGGAGTGTAGGAAGATAGTCTTGGAAGAGAACATTGGGGAGAATGAATAAAAGTAAAGAATTATTGAGATGTGAGCACACAGTAAACTGGTTCTTTTTGAGGTTGAGAGAATCCAGGTAGACAGGCTTGGATTGTCTCAGGCCATCTGAGGATGAGCTGGCTGAGATTTTCTTCCAGAACTGTTCATCAAATGGCACAATAGTATTTGACATGGCTTGTAAAACAGATGAGATATTATCAGAGTTATCAGAAACATATACAAAATTTTACCATGATAGTAGAGAGCCATTGTGTGTCATTAAAGTCTGTGCAAATATATTTTTTTGGTCTCAGAATTTATATTTTAGATTTGAAAATAACCCTTTTTGACATCTACAGTTGTTTTTCTTTATTATAGAATTAGAACTATGGGGAAAACATGTCTTAAGGTCTTATTTGTTTCCCCTCTTGGGAAGCTCTTGTTGTTAATACTCCATATATGTGTGTGGGGGGTTTAATTTCTCAAGGTAGGGTCTCACTCTAGCTCAGGCTGACCTGCCATTCACTATGTAGTCTCAGGGTGGCCTTGAACTCATGGTGATCCTCTTACCTCTGCCTCCCAAGTGCTGGGATTAAAGGCATGCACCACCATGCCTGGCTGTTTAAGGTATTTTTTATCTTTGGTTATACATTTCTCTCTGAGCATTTGAGACCTTGCAGATAGCCAAAATTTAATTAAAGAAGGAAAAAGAAAAAATAGCTTCCATCTGATGAATGAAAATAGAAAAAGGGTTTTTGCCAACACCCAACAGGCTGTCGGGGACCAGGCAGAGGACCCTGACAGCCTGTTGAAGAGTGTCCTTGGCCAAGAGACCTCAGTTGCCAGTTCATCATGTCTGGTCCCATGCAATGGCGCAAACTGAAAATAAAGGAGGAAAAAGAGAAACCTGCCTGCCTTCAAAAGTGTGGAAGCAAGGCTGCATGGGCTGATGTCTCCCAGTCCCTCTGAGAGAGCATTCACCTACCCTGTCTGTCTTATAGTGTCCCTTTTCAGGCACCATATGTGGGTTCTTGTGTCCTCCAGGGCCCAGATGCAGACACCCTGAAGGTGCCCAAGCACCTAGGGTTGGAGAGTGCATGACAAGAGAATCACTCCCGGGAGATAGTTGAACAGCTCTCTCAGTTTATTGTCAAGGAAATGGGTTTATAGGCATCTCAGGGTGGAGGGGAGGACCCTAAGTGAATTGGACATACCAAGTTCATTTATGATGCCTAATTAGCCTTTGGGGACATTCATTCCAGCACATAGGCAATGTTGGGGGGGGCTCAGGTGATCTAGGGTCAAAGGGGGATGGGATATGTGAAGGCTAATAATGAGTTTCCTAGGCAACTGGCCAAAGATCATAGGGCTACGGGCAAAGCCCAAGTTCAGGCATGATAGGCTTGGAGATGGAGTGGCCTCCTGTATCCTGGGGGTCCTCAGCCATTTCTGGCAGCTCAGGCCCCTCTTCTGAAGACCCCAGCCTGTGCCTTGCATTGCCCAACACATGCATGGTTGGCATCCCAGTTCCTGTTCCTGTCCAGCCTTGAAGACCCCCACACAATTGCTGGTCCCACCTAGCCTTGTAGACCCCCACACAATCTCCAGCCGTGCCCAGTCTTGTTGACTCCCCTGCACTATCACTGGTCCCACCAGGCTTGCTGACCCCAGGGTGTGATCACTGCCTCAGTTGCCATTCCCACCCAGCCCCTCTGAGCCCAGGCATGCAATCACCATCCCACTCACTGGGTCCTCCTCTCATCCCCGAACAGGGACCCAGGCTAGTGTCTCCACCCTAGCCTTTCTGAACTTTGTGGGTGATCACTGTCCCATTCACTGCCACCCCCACTCCTCGCCAGCAGGATAGAATGAAACATTCTATGCTTTATGAAACATTGTGATGGGCAGACCATAGTGAAAAAGAATAGCATAAAAAATCACATGCAAGTAAATCCAGCTGGATTGACCAGTCCCACAATGGATGTCTCTAATCAAAACATACTAGAGACAATAGGAACAAAACCCCAAAATAAGGAAACAATCTATGCAACTCTGGCCAAGCAAATAACAGAACTTGCAGAACCTCAACATAGGACCAATAATTGTGGGAATGGTATGCTTACTAGATTAGGCCTACTAGAAAAGCACCAGGTAGGGTTCCTAAGAGAGTTAAATGACGTGAAGGAGAGAAAAAAAAAAAAAAGATAAAAAGGACCTCAATAACCAGCTGGTTAAGCTCAATGAGGATATAAAAAAATATAAAGATGAACTCCAAGAAGCATTAAGAAAATTAGAAAATGACATGAAAAGGGAACTTGACAGAGGGTTGGTAACTATACATAAAAAAGCAATAGAAAATATGAACCAAATTGAACAAGCGCCAAACTCTATAGAAGCTCTCAAGAACAGAGTCAGCCACGTGGAGGATAGAAACTCAGAACTGAATACAAAACAGAACAAACAGTTCATGAGTCCAAAAGTTTCAACAAGTTCAAGAATTTCTGTAAACAGAACATGAGGGAACTGGGGATACCCTTAAGTGTCCCAACATTTGGAACATGGGAGTACCAGAAGGTGAAGAAATACATACCAAAAGCATGGAAAACTTATTCAACTAAATTATCAAAGAAAACTTTTCCACTCTCTCAAAAGAAAGTCCCATCAAGGCACAAGAAGCTAGCATAACTCCAAACAGAGTGGACTGAAGCATAAATTCTCCAAGACATGTTATCATTAAATCTCTAAACATTGATCACAAAGAGAAAGTCCTAAAGGCAGCTAGGGTGAGACCACACATTACATATTAAAGAAACCCCATCAGAATTCCTTCAGACTTTTAAATGGAAACCCTAAAAGCCAGAAGGGCCTGGAATGGGACACTGCAAGCTCTAAGAACTATGGCTTCCAACCCAAACTACTCTACCCAGTAAAAGTATCCCTCATAATTGTTGGTGAAAGAAAAACTTTCCACAATAGAACTTGGCTTTACAACTATATGAACACAAAGCCAAACCTACAGAGAGTACTTCAGGGAATGCTCCACACAGAAGATTCAAATAACCAGCCTCAAGTGCCTACAAGTAGCAGATCACTGAAACCATACTTCAAGAATGCATAAAAACTACAAAGGCCAAGAAGACACCAAACCACATAAACCACCACAATATGACAGTTATTAAATAAAACCTCACAGTTATTACCCTAAATATTAATGGCCTTAATTCACCCATCAAGAGATATAAGCTTTCAGGGTGGATCAGAAAATTAGATCCTTAATCTGCTATCTTCAAGAAACCTACCTCACCACTAAAGACAGACACCTCCTCAGGGTGAAAAGATGGAAAATGATATTTCAAGCTAATGGAAATAAGAAGCAAGCAGATGTAGTTATACTTCTATTAGATAAAATAGACTTCAAACTAAAAGCAATCAAAAAAGACAAAGATGAAGCTGGGCATGGTGGCACACGCCTTTAATCCCAGCACTTGGGAGGCAGAGGTAGGAGGATCACTGTGAGTTTGAGACCACCCTGAGTCTACATACTGAATTCCAGGTCAGTCTGGGCCAGAGTGAGACCCTACTTGGAAAAAACAAAACAACAACAACAAAAAAGACAAAGATGGCCACTTCTTACTTATTAAGGAAATGTTCCAGCAAGAGGATATCACAATCATTAATCTTTATGCACCAAATACAGGTGCACCACAATTCATAAAACAAAATATACTGTATATTGTATACAAAATATACAGTAGCTCAGGAAATTAAACAATCACTTAACCATTGGGATCTCAGGAAGCTGAAAAGCTTTTTCACAGACAAACAAACAATAAGAATAGCCAATAGATTTCCTACAGAATGGGAGAAAATATTTGCTGGATACACATTGGACAGAGGCCTAACTTCTAGAATGTATAAAGAACTCAAAAACTGAAACAATAACATGTGAAACAACCCACACATAAAATGGGATATAGAAGTGCACAGGGAGTTCTCAGAGAAAGAAATACAAATGGCAAACACACACTTAAGAAAATGTTCAACACCCCTAATCATCAGGGAAATGAAAATTTAAACAACTATGAGATTCCTCCTTGCCCAAGTAAGGACAGCAAACATTAAAAAAATCCAATGACAACAAATGCTGGCAAGGTTGTGGGGAAATAGGAACCCTCATTCACTGTTGGTGGGAATTTAAGCTAGTACAACCACTATGGAAAGAAATCTAGAGACTCCTTAAAAGGATGATTATAGAGGTACCAACAGACCCAGTTATTCCCTTACTGGGCATTTACCCTAAAAGCTCCAAACCTCAGATCAGAGATATTTGCTCAACCATGTTTATAACTACTCAATTCATGATAGCTAAGAGCTGGAATCAACCCAGATGTCCATCATTAAACGAATGGATAACTAAGATGTGGTATGTTTTCATGATGGAATTCTACTCAGCAGTAAGGGAAAATGACACAATGAAATTTGAAGAAAAATGGTCAAACTTGGAACAGATTATTCTCAGCAAACTCACCCAATCACAGAAAGATAATCTTCTCATTGTCCCCCTCATCTGTGGCTTCTAACTTGAATCTGCTTGTGATGCTGACATACCTAATAAACTTCTTGAGGACTGGACAATAGGGATGGTGGAGTGGTAGGGAGGGTAAGGGTGGTAATGGGGGGGGGACAAAAAATTGGACCCACATAGAAATGGTATCATAAAATCCTACATCCTGAAAGACTTACTAAAAAGTTGAACCTTTGTCAAGTGCTTAGAGAGAATACCTGATTCACAGGGGTCTGGAGAGGGTATGATGAAGACTATCCTTAATCTTCTCCTATTTCTCTCTCTCTCTTTTTTATATTACCTATATTTTTCTCCCTTGTTCTCCCTTATCACTGACCTGTAATTCCCAGTACTAGCATTTGTGTAACATCCACAATGAGCTGTTGATCAGAGAGACCTACAAGGCTTCCCAAAAGAAGACAGAATTTTGCCAGAGTACTTGATGACCCACCAAAGGTTAATGCTAAGACCCTACTTCCAAAGACACCATATGCTGTTGGGATGGAACATAGAGTGACCTGGATGGAAGCTGGAGAAGAATCAATCCCCAGAGAATTAGCTTGTCTAGAGTCAGAATCTGTTACATGAGCAACTGGGGAAATATGAACAATGTCAGTCTAAGAATCTTGTGGTTTAAGCTACTCAACAGCAATCAATCTGACATGATGCTCACACAAGTGCAATAGTGGCACATTGCCATGGTGGGTTACCAACTGCTCTTGATTTTGCTAATGGATCCACTTAGTGGAATGGAACCCATACCTGGAATGGGGAAACAAGTCAGATCCATATCCAAAAATGAGCCCATTTTCTAATATCAAGCTCCCACCAATAGTGGGCTACAAGAGGGTATACGTCTATTAAATTCTCTCTAAAATAATAATGAGTATTCATGTATCTTGCACTGACCTCACTCTCCATTGGAAAATTTGCTTCTCTTTTTCAGATGGACACAGAACCTGAGGAGAGAATCAGCTCATTGCACCCCCACCTGGGTACCAGCTGAAGCCATAGTTAGTGGGGTAATGAGCAAGAGATGCTTTCTCAGTGGTACTAGCACAAGGGTGAAGGAGACAGACACAGAGAATGCTCAAGTTATACCAAATCAGATATCCAGAGACACAAAAGTCCCAAGACCTCCCGTCACAGAAATAGACCTAAAATGAACCCAACATGGCTCAGAGGAATTCAGAGAAGAGGGGGCAGGGAGATTGTTAGGGCCATAAGTTGGGTCATTATGCACAGAGACATTACCTCACCCCCATAATTGATGGTCACTCCCACAATGCAACACCCACAATCTGTGGTGGGGGGGATGATAGGGAGAAGGCTAACAATGACTGTATACACACTATATACATAACTAGTAAAAAAAAAAGTATGGAGATTTCTAAAGTTGGGCTGAATACATTGTATTTTATATCATGTATGGTTATCAGTTTATGGGGACCAGGGGCAGAATATGGTAGTTTGATCCAGGTGTCCCCCATAAACTTAGGTGTTTTGAATGCTAGGTTTCCAGCTGATGGAGATTTAGGAATTAATGCCTCTTGCAGGCAGTGCAGTGTTGGGGGCAGGGTTCAGGGAATTATAGCCAGTGTCCCCTTGCTAGTGTTTGGCACACTCTCCTATCACTGCTGTCCACCTGATGCTGGTCAGGGGGTGATTTCCACTCTCTGCTCATGCCATCATTTCCCTCTGCCATGATGGATTTTCCTCTCAAGTCTGTAAGCCAAAATAAACCCTTTTGCCCCAAAAGGTGCTCTTAGTCGTGTGATTTCTTCCAGCAATGTGGACCTGACTGCAACAAGACTCCAGGGTTTTAGAGACGTCAGGTCTATAGGATGGCTGCCAAGAAATGTACTTCCTTGGAATGTATTCCAACCCTGTGTAGCCAGCAGCACAGCTGGAGGGGTGGGTTTGTCCATTTCTTTTGGAGCTCAGAGCATTTTATTAAGAATCCCAACTCCAGACATGGAACTGCAGGTTTTGATGTTTGCCATGCTAGTTTTCAGTCATTCCTTGGTCCAATCTTTCTTTGCTATGCCCCCATTATTCTCTTTTTGAATTTAAAATGCTTTCTCTGTGTTATTATGTGTTGGAAGTATGTAAATTGTATTTAGATTTTGTAGGGTTCACTGTTAAGACAGTGTCTTGGGTATGAGATGAGAGTTTGGATTTTGGTCTTTTAACAGTGTTGGGACTGTTAGGAATATGGGAACTTTTCACATTGGATTAGGTGCATTTTACACAATGAGGGGGTCATTAGTCTATGGGAACCAGGGCAGAATGTGGTGGTTTGAAGGAAATGAATGCCCTCACCCCCTAGACTTAAGTGTTTTGAACATTTGGTCCCCAGTTGCCGGCAATTTGGGAAAGTTGTGGAGATTTTGGGAGGTGGGGTTTGCTGGAAGAGGTGTGGCACAGGGAGGGAAGACCTTGCGGTTTATTAGTTCGCCCACTGGGTGTTCAGAGAGAGTTTGTGCTGCTTTCTCCAGTTGCTATGACAAGATGTGACACTCAGCTATCTATTCTGCCACTCTTTTTCTGCCATGATGAAAGTTTCCTTCAAAACTTTCAGCCAGAATTAAGCCCTTTTCTTCTATAAGCTGCTTCCAGTTGGGATTTTTTGTTCCATCAATGAGAAAGTAACAACTATATTAGTATTCCATGGCAGCATTCACATTCTCTGAAGTGATTTTTATGGATATTCTGATTTATGTTAAAATTTTCACATACTTTCAGAGAAATATAATCTGTTAATGTCTTCCTGTACTGCATTAATATGTGTATGATATCCTCCAATATTCTTCTTTTGTGTTTTTTGTGGTATGTAATTTTGACAAAAATCCAGTTTTATTACAAAATATTATATGTGACCAGAAAGCAGGGTTTTTAGGATCTTAAGATCATCACATCATGTTAAGTATGGTTATACTTCTTAGAGAAGTACATCAGGATGAAAGATTTGTAACTGGCTGTTTGTTTTCTATGACACCTTATTACTTTATTTATGACTTTAAGCTTCTTTTGTTAGCTTGATGAATACAAACTCTTTTGTTAGTATGTAACAGAGACTGCACCTGCCTTGTTATTTCAGCTTTTATGTGATGCCTTGTGAATATTTCTTTAAAAATTTCGGAGTTATTGTCTTATCTTCTAGGAAGAGTTAAACATTATTTCTGTGTTCTTTGGGATGTAGGTTTTTTTCAGTGTGTATTTTTTTGTATGTGAGAGGCCAGTCTAGGAGTCTTGTATTTATTAGGACATTAACAATTTCCACTTATGCTTGACTATTTTATAGAGACAAAGGGCCAAACATAAAAGCAGAAATTCCCATTCATGAACAGTTAGTCAGGACTACTTAGAGGCTCATGCTAGTGACTTATGCCCTGTACAAACACTTGTAACTTAACTACTAATCACTCATGGTACCTTGCCATACATGGCAATTCTTAAGGAAGACAAATTCTGCTATAAAACTCACTACTTGACAAGATAGTAAAATGCCTGCCTATTTATCCAGATATGGATTCCATGCAAATGATGCATGAGATAAGACCAAGTAATTGCCCTTAAGTTATGAAATGGATCCTTACTACTTCTCAGAGGAGATATGACCCATTCTTTGGGACTAGCTCACTGTACCTTTTGCAGTATATTTCAAAAAATATTCTCTTTTTCTGCCATTACCTCTGCTTGATATACTTCATGCTAGTGTATTAATGGATATAAAACTCTCTTTGATACATCATATGCAGCCAATTTTATTTGGTTTAGAGACAAGGTAGCCCTGGCTTGCCTGTAACTTTTCATCCTCCTGCCTCAGGCTTCCAAGTGGTAGGGTCATAGGACACTCACCACTGTGCTTGACTTTGGTCTTTCATTGTAGCCAACCAAAACTTGCTTTATGTGTTCCACCTCCTTTGCTTATTTTTTTTTCTGGAGACTAATGCTGGTCTTCCTTCCATGGTGTTTTTGTCAGTGTAATAGCTTTATTATCTGGTACAATCTTTTTATTCTCTACAGTCTTACTTTTGTGCATGGTCCCTGACCTGCTTTCTCTCTCCTCAACCATCCTGCTCCGTTGCCACACATATAGTGTAGCACCCATGTGTCTCCAACGTTGCTGAAATTCTGTGTGCAGGAAGCAATCACAGAGGATCTGCTGGGATATTTGTGAGTAGCAAAGCTGTCAAGTGGGCTATCTATGTATGGACATAAGGTGATAGACATGTGGCAAGTTTGGCTGAGATTCTCTTTACAGGTAAAACCTACCCTAGATTTCAGAGACAAAAATGTAAAAGCATTTTGCTTATAATTTTGATGTTTGTCATAATTTAAGATATATTATATCTGGGGGGATACTAGGACAAATACAATAAATATAAAAATAATTTTATATTCTATTTTACCACTTACTGGGGTAATGTGACATAGTTTGTTTCCTGTCATGTTGGCCCATGTTCACACTGAATTCAAACAATTTATCTGGGACTTTTAGACATATAGGCAGAATTAGATATAGCCATCATTTGAGCAAAGAAATATTTCTGAACTAGACTCACAAGTTATGATTCTCCACATAAATACTGCACACACTCTCCATGTCTCCCTCATGGTCACCTCCCATCAAAAACCTTCCTGTGAAGTGGATTAACCTGTGGACCTTTCATACTGTGAATACAGCTTCTCTTTTATTATTATTATTATCATTTATTTTTGGGAGAGAGAGAGAGAGAGGAGAGAGAATGGGCATGTCAGGGCCTTTCAGCTGCTGTGAACATGTGCCTCATTGTGTGCATGTGTGACATTGCACACTTGCATCACTGGGCATCTAGATGGCTACATGGGACCGAGAGATTTGTACATGCATTCTTAGGTTTTGTACCTTAAGTGCTAAGCCATCTCTCCATCCTTGTATTCTCTCTTTTTTTAAAAAAAATTTATTCTTTATTTGAATGAGAAAGAAAGAAGATAGAAAGAATGGGCACCCCTAGGGCTTCCAGCCACTGCAAATGAACTCCAGGCACATGCACGACCTTGTGTATCTGCCTTATGTGGGTACTGGGAAATTGAACCTGGGTGCTTAGACTTTACAGGCAAGTGCCTTAACCATTAAGCTATCTCTTCATCAACTGAGTATATATTCACTTTACTTTGTCCTCAGGCTAATTGAAGGGTTGCTGTGCAAAGCCTGGTTCCCTCATAATATGCAAGGAGTCTATCCCTTTTCCACTGACCTGCACAGAGACCCCATGAACGTGGCTCTGAAGCCAAGACCCTCACATCTTCCTAGGACAGGACACATCACAGCTGGAGAAAGGAATATCTGTGTCCCCAGGCTTGTGATCACACTGATCAGCAAACATTCAGGTTGTCATGGTTACCTGCTCCATTGGTAAGGACCTGCTTCCCACAGATCTCCACATTCCAACCCAGAGGCCATATTCCAAGCCACACAAGACTCACTGCTGGCCTCTGTCCTCACATGTGATTGGACCATGCCTAATCCAGACGCCACTCCAACCTGCTTCTTGCAAATGCTATTTGGGCCACAGAGATCCATATGGACTCCATGCTGCTACATCCTCTGGTTTCCAGTTCCTGGGGGCAGCAACAGGGCAGGATAGTCCTGGGCTGTTCCAGTCCTGGAGCTGGTGAGGCCAACTCAGGCTAGGATTTCTGCTTCCCTTACCCTTGCAAACTCTGACCCTTGAGCCCCACTAACCAATGTGCTAGGTTGCATTTCTAGGCCTGGTGAAAATTCTGAGGATATCTAGTGACCCCAGAGGATCAGGACCCTGGGAGGTTTATAAGACTGGAAACACACGTATGCATACTCCAGTGATTTGTTACCTACTGTGCTTAGTTTGTGAAGATGGAGAACAAAGCATGAGCCACACTATAGTCTCTAAATTTGCTTCTGTTTACTGGCACAGATTCTCCCAGTTCTGTGGTTCAGGTGGGGCCTTAAGATGCTGCCCAGAAGATATCTGAGGGCTGGGCTCTCACTGCCCTTTGGTGCCTGGGTTAAATGATAATTAGACCCATGGAAGTGCCCCTGGATTGTGTCACAGTCTGATCTGTCACCCTTACCCAACACAAACTCATTGACAGAACCTGCTAGAAAACTGGCCCTGGGCAGATGCTCTGGATTTCTGGTTCAAATCTGTATGGTGGCCACAATTTTTGGCCTGACCTTTAATACAGCTCTTCCCTTAGTTTCAGTCACACTGCCTGTGATGAAGTATGAGAGAGCACCGTTCTTTTCATTTAACTTTTCAAAGGAGAAATGAAAGATATTTCCAATTCCAATAAGCACCTAGCTGTCCAAACAGATGCTCCTGGAAAGACTTTCACCCTGCCATTGTCACCATGTCTCTAATTAGGAGGCCTGACCTCTTTTGGTTATATGGTTATTGACTCCTTATCAGTCCTGACCCCTTTGGTCAGCTAATCACCCACATCTCCATCGAGCCTTGACTGCTGGTCAGCTGGTCACTGACTACCCATCGGGCTGTGCATCTATGCACTACACTGTCCCTCATCCTCTGCTGCTGTTTTTTTTTTTTTTTTTCCCAGTGTCCTCTGTCATTTACAGTGTAAGGACTCAGAAGCAATATGTTACTTCCATCTAATTGCCAGATGTGTGCTTCACTATGAAAGAACTTGAGGGAGGAATGGACTGTACTTCCAACATTATTGTGTGCTTGCTAAGAAAAAGCCACCTCTGGAGGGTCTGACACCTGAGTGAGAGCCATGGCCCCTCTCAGCCTTCCCTGAGTCCCTCCAGTCTGGCATTGCCTGAGGTTTCACAGTGTTCATCTAAGGGATTCTACCTCAGAAGCAGCAAATTCATTCCTACACCACCGGTACTTCCTCTGTCCTAGCCACCTGCTGTGTGGTTTGGTTGGGAAATGTCCCACATAGGCTAATGCATTTAAATACTCGGTCCCCAGCTGGTGGTGCAATTTGGAAAAATTAGGAAATTTAAGAGGTGGAGACATGCTAGAGGAAGTGGGTCACTGGGGAGCAGGTCTTGGGGTTTTGTAATCTGACCCTCTTCTTCGTCTTCTGCTTCCCGATTGTGGATTCAATGTGAGCAAGCAGCCTTCCTCCTGCTGTCACGCCTTCCCTGCACAGTGGAATGTATCCTCCCAGCTGTTAGCCAAAATAAACCTTTCATTTCTTAAATTGCTTCTTGTCACGTATTTGGTCACATCAATGTGTAAAGTAACAAATATACCACCCCGGAGATTTTGGTTTTGTCCACACCTTCTTAGTTATAGCATTTCCCTTTTACTTAGACTCAACCTTGCTGGTTGGTGGTAAAAACATCCAGAAGTGCACAATGTGACCCTATCTGTGGACTTGCACTGCATGTGGTAAGATGACGTGGGCACCCCGTTGTCGCTTCATGGGGTTCAGACTATGCTCTGACCCATGGTTGCTGATCCTACGGTCCTAGGAGGAGGACTGGGAGCACACTGCCCTAGCTCACAGGGCTCCCACGTATCCTGCGTTGTGGTTTGAATATGAAATACCACCGATAGGTTCATGTTTTGAGCATTTGGTCCCACGCCGTTTGTGGTGTTGGGAACATTATGGAACTTTTAGGAGGTGAAGCTTTGTTGATGAAAGTGGGTTACTGTGAAAGGGCCTTGAGGGTTTTTTAGGCCTGCCCCACGTCTTGTTTGCTCTCTGATTCCTAGCTGTGGTGCATTGTAACAAACTCTGCTGAGGCTCCCACCTCAATTGTGCCCACCACAATTGACTCTAGTTTTTGGAATAATGAGTCAAATAAACCTTTCATTTTCCTAAATTGCGTCTGCTCACAGCATGAGAAAGTAACTGGTGTGCCCAGGCTGGGCACTAGGTGGCAGCACTTGCCTCCCAACAAGCAGACCTCTTGACAAGGTTCACATTTGAGAAATGTGAAATTTCATATGCTCACTTATTGAAGTCAAACCTTTTTAAAGCCATTTAATATATTTTTTTTCCTGAGGATGATGTAGACATACTTATTATTCTTGACTTTTCTGTGAGAGAATGACTTTAGGAAGCAGCCATTTAAAAAATGCTTGTCAAAAGCTCATGGATAAGCAAGAAGTCTGTAGTAAAAATATAGCAAATGTAATGTTACTTTTCAGTTTCTATTTGCAACAATTTATTTTTTCCTATCTCAGAACTTATGGAGAACTTCATGTAAACACCGTCTTTCTCAATAGCTTGAGCTTTTCAAATGCATCCCCTTGCCTCAGTCATTTATTTTCACGCTCAGCACCTCTGACAGGTGCTATACAAATGAACAGATAATTGAACAGATGCAATGGCTCATTCAGTTATCAGCCCCTGGAGATCTTTTGGACTTTCATTTCTGAGACTACATGTAACCAAGAACAGCTCTATAGAACTGTATCATATTAACAGACACAGGTGCTTCTTACAGAAGAAACCACACCATCACTAATTTCTCCTGGAACAACTGAATCAATGCTGATAGGATCGGCAGGAGCTCCTGTTTCTGCTCCATTCCTCACCATCAGGTGCTAACAACAATAGAGTTTCCCAGAGCCTATTTAGAACTCCAGTGCCAGAGCTCACATCAGGCATGGTGGGCATGGTGTTCCTGTCCAGGGGGGCGGGTTCTGTAGGACCTTTTCTTCACACCTTTCCATGGCTGTGATTCAGTGTATGCTTTGGATTGGAGTAATTTTTTTCTTTTCATTTGGTAGTTTTGAGACAAAACATATGACATGCTCTCAGGGTGGTTGGAATTAAACACATACCAATAGCTACTAGACAGGAAATCACTGAGAAGCCAGAGTGTGTGATCCAGCTCTGTCAGCATTTGTAGACTGACTACCCCCAGTTCTGTCCATGTCAGCCTTGGTCTCCTGCTCTCAATTGCTGAGTGTTTTCTTGGTCACAACAAGCAATGCTACATCAGAGGGCACTGCCTGGGAGCAAAGGAGATTGTGGGTGTATGTGGGAACACAGTGTTTTTTCCTCAGTTTATCTTCTGCATGCATGTTTTCAAGCCATTGAACAATCTTCTGCTCAAACACAAATAACCTTACTCCAATTGATGTCTCTGTCTTCCCTGCATAAAATGAGTTAAGGCTGTGTCAGCCCCACTGGACTCAGGAAGAGATGCTAGCAGAGTAAGTAAGGAGAGGTGGCATCACCAGGGAATGGCCAGCATGTGGCCAGGCTTTGGGCTAGTTTTGGTTGAATTGAGACTTCATGGAGGGGTAGGATCACTCTGAGTCAGGACAGGACTCAGCACAGAGGTGGGTGGCTGGTTATAGGGTAAGAGGGAAAGAAATTAGAAGGCAGTTCTGTATGTAAAATGCACCCCAAATGTAATGGAGTTCTTGGAGTTCAGGAATAGTCCTTGAACTCCAAACCCCAAGTATGCTTTTTTAAAAAAGTATTTATTTGCAAGGAGAGACAGAAAAAAAAAGGGGGGGGGAGGTGGAGAGATTTGGTGCATCAAGTCTTCTAGCCACTACAAATGAACTTGAGAAGTATGTACCAATTTGTGTATCTGGCTTTACATGGATACTGGGGAATTGAACCTGGGTCATTAGGCACTTCAGGCAAGTGCCTTAACATCTGAGCCATCTCTCCAGCCCTCATATCTGCTATTAACCACTGGAACTGGACAACACAAGACTGACAAAGAAAATTAATGAAGCCACATTTTTATTCTGGAATACACAAGGGAGAGAGAGGGTTTATGAACCAAGGAAGGGAAAATGGGAACACCCATGTGGTCCATGAGCAGATATGGGAAAACAAGCATGAACCTTGGAATGTGAAAGATGATTTAGAGAGGAAAGGGAAGAAAGTGCAGAGAGTTCCTGCCATGTGGGAGGCAGGAGCAGGTAGAGAGCCCCACATGGGTGAGCAGGGGTGGCTTACCAGGACAGGAACCTGGAAGTTCAAGAGAGATGAACAGCCAGCAAGGAAACTTATATGTAAGGATCTATATATATAGCCTTATTGTGGTGGCTTTACCTTCAGGCTCAGGTGAGCCAGAGTGAGGGCTGATTGGTCTGGGCTAGGGGCTGGCTCAAGAAGAAGCTATCCATGATGCCAAGTTTTGGGGGTAAGCTTAACCAACCACAATGCCAGGATCAGATTTCAATTCCAGAAAAGGGAAACTCCCTCCCACCCAGGAGAGGCTTATGTTGCTTATAAAAAAACAGATCTATGTAACTCCTTTAGTCAAGAGATAAGATGAGAAGACATCCTTCTCCATCTCTAGTAAAGTGGAGATTGCAAGGCAGGCTCAAAGACAGTTTTTGACTTTCAGGGTCCAGTCACCCTGACTGCCTCACAAAGACACTACTCCACCCTTAGAAATGTCGTGTTCATTGAGTGGCCATGTGAAGTGGAGGTCGCTGGTCAGCTGACCCCACAGAAGGCAATCATCTTAGGTTACCTGGTAGCCAAAGGTCTCAGGGAGCTCCTTCAGTGAGGGACTGCTGGCAGATGACTTGAGTGGCCCTGGGTTTCTTGACTTTAGGGTGTAGGGGTAATACCCAAGCCACCAGAACTTGGCAGAGGTGCTCCACGTAGAGTATCCGGTAGCCATCTCTTCCTGCCTAGGCTTCCATAGCAACTGGTCCTTAGTGATTCATTTTGGTCAAAGCTGGGACTGTGTGGCCATCTGGAATGTGTGCTGTCATGTCCCTGTGACAAAATAACTTGAGATATTCAATTTATTAGGAATAAAGGTTTATTTTGTTTCAGTTATAAAGATTTTAGTCCATGCCATGGCTGGCTAACTACATTGTTTTGGGGCCTGTGTTGGTACTATTCATCACAGCGTGAATGGATACTGGAGCAAAGCTAGTTATATTGTGGTAGCTGTGAAGCAAAAAGAAAGAAATAAAAAAGAAACACAGAGGTCCCAGTATCATCTTCAAGAGTACAGCTCCAGTAACTTTACTCTCTTCTATAAGACCCCACATCCTAAATATTCCACTACTCTCAGTAATACCACAAGCTAGAACCTATCTTTCAGCATATGACCTTTAGGGAATACTGAAGGTTCACATCATCCCAGATATACCCTAGCGTTTTGAGAAGCCTGTGCACATGTGTGGCCACTTCAAACAGTCTGCTTTGGTCCTGAATGTGTTGGCATAGGCTGCCATCTCTAACTGATTTCTTTGTATCTGTGGTAGAGTTAGTTCAGACTGTGATCATACAAGGCCAAAGACATCCATGTCTCCAAGTTCTGGAGGTTGGAAACACAGAGTCCAGGTGCTGGTACACTCACTTCCTGTTAACACATGGTATCTTCTCACTGTGAAGCCCCCAAGGAAGTAAATGAGTTGTCCTGTGGCTTTTTTCCCTTTCTTTATGGAAATGTTCATAGATTTCATAGCATTTACTTGTCATTTCCTTCCTCACCTAATTCCAGTGGGACTGTGCTAATCAAGGTCTGTAGTCAAAAAGCTGCTTATTTGGGTCTGAAACAAGGATTGAAGCATAATGGGGTGTTGACCTTATCGTCATAACTATTAGTTAAGCTGTTGACTCACATTTTCTTTTATTGACAAGTACTGGTTAGTAGCTCTCCTCTAGTGAAATATTTGAGAATTAAATAAAAGTTACCTCATGGGCTACTGTTGTGAGTACCCTATGTCAGATAAAAAGATGGGCACATTTATGTCTTTCCACTACGTAAGAACTTGTTGAGTAAAAATAGAAACAGCTATGCCAGTTTCATTTACTGTAATTTACCAAGTAACACTGGTTTCCCTTGCTGGTGTGGCTCTTGGCAATCACAGGTTTTTTTTTTTTAATTAATTTCAATTTTAACTACTAATGTTCTTTTTCACACACACACACACACACACACACACACATATGTGTATGTTACATAATGGCTGCAGATGCATTGATGAGGCTGGAGTGACAAAATTGATATTGATACAGATGCAGCTATTGACGTCACAGCAAGTTAAATAAGATATTAATTAAGAAACACAGCTGGAAGGCCGCTGAAAGCTGCAAAGCTGAGCCCCTGGTTCAAGACAAATGGAAGTGAGAAACAGGACAGCTCAAATGGAAGGATGTGGTATCCAATGGATGGGCAGCAACTCAAGTGGGCTATTACAATCTGTGGGGACTGCGGGGGCTGAAGCCTCAAGGATATTCTCTTGTCAACCCCTTGGCTCATGCACCAGCTATTTGGATGACAAGACAGTAGGGCTGTTGCCTCTTCGCTCCTTTAATGAGATCCAAGTCATCTTGTTCCATCATTGATTGGTATGTTGGATAAGTTCACAGGCCTGGTTTTGATAATATAATTTTAATGTGTCCATGTGTTCTCATCTCACCCTACTTCAGCAAGTTCATAGGTGGCACTTTTCCCTTGCATGTTACTATCATTTTATTTACCAGTCTGTAACTCTTGGTTTATATTGTTTTCTCTAACATTTCAGGCTTGAGTTTGAGGATGCTTGGGGGGAAGTCCTAAGCTCTCATGATGATTAGCTTGTCCTCTCATTTTTATGGTGTTCTAGATAACAAAAGTAGAATTTTATTTTTTTAAATTAATGAATTTATTAGCAAGCGCGCGCGCACACACACACACACACATATATATATACATATACATATATATATATATATATATATATATAGAGAGAGAGAGAGAGAGAGAGAGAGAGAGAGAGAGAGAGAGAGAGAGAGAGAAAGAATAGGAATGCTAGGAATGCTAGGACCTCTTGCCCCTGCAATCAAACTCCAGATGCATGGTGCAACTTTGTGCATCTGGCTTTATGTGGATACTAGGGAATTGAACACAGGTCAAAGGGCTTTCCAAAAAAGTGACCTTAACCACTGGGAATTCTCCCAAGCCCTACACTAGAATTTTCAAGGCATTTGTTGAGTTTCAAAAAAAAAAAAAAGCCTCCTGACTTGAAGCCATTGGGATTCACTCCTCTTACCAAGTTAATGGTCCTAGAATGTCCTGTTGCTTAGTGTGCATTGAGAGGCAAGTGAAATTTTCCTATGACACCAAAGAGATACAATCCAGGGAATGGGTAGTCTACTTACCTGAAGTTGCTGTGATCATGAGCAAAACAAGCAGCTGTTTGACCCTGAAATTATTTATTTATTTTTATTAGATATGGACATATTTAGTGTGTAACCAACATATATTGGTACCATCCTTTTTCTCCTCCCTGACCCTTTTCTGAGGAGGTCTTCCTCATAGGGGATGCAGGTCAACCCCATGGGGATTGTGGGCCATGCATTATGGGGGGAGTGAGGCAATGTCTCTGTGCAAAATGTCCCAACTTGCGGCTCTAACAATCTTTCCACCCCCTCTTCTGCAAAAGTCTCTGAGCCATGCTGGGAGCATTTTAAGTCTACCTCAGTGATGGGCACTTAGGAGCCTTTGGATCTCTGGGTTGGTAGGTGTTGAGTGTCCTCAGTGTCTATCTCCAACACCCTTGGGCTGATATCAGATTCAGTAAGAAAGCAGCACTCTTGCTCATTTCCCCAATTCCTCTGTGGTTTCAGCTGGGTCTGGAGTAGAGTGCACTGTTGACCCTGAGATTTTATTTACTTACGTTTTACTAGTCAAATGAGGATATTTATTAAAAAGAAGTTACATCCTGTCAACAAAATAAAATTCCTGTGTGTTCTATAGAAAATTATACATGTCAAAAGATATCTGTGATGTAATTAATATAGAAATATCATGCAACGTACTTGATAATAGCTTTGTATAATTGTATATGAATATTTTGACCATCAAATTAATTGGCACAAAGCAAAAACATTGACATTTTCTTTTTATTTACTAAATAATTTTACAAAATTTTATTAATAGTTTACATAATTCCTTTCCACCACCCTCCTTTGTGCTGCCCTATCCCTCAATGCCCTCTTCTTTCCTACTATTCCCTTTACTATTTTGAAATCTTTTATTTTCTCATCCTCTATAATCCATGACTATTTGTTGATGGGCTCAATATTATTCAGGTTTTGTGTAGGTAGTAATAGCTTCTGTGAAGTCATTAATGCAATGACCACTTTGGGTCTACAAGATAGCATCCAGAGTCCTCCTCATCCTTTGACTCTTACATGCTTTCTGCCACCTCTTCTGTTATGGTCCTTGAGCCGCTAGAGGGTATGATAGAGATGTTTCATTTAGTGGGGAACACTCTTCAACAGTCACTTCTCAACACTTCAATGAGTTTTGAGTCTCCTCATCAGTCTCTACCATCTGAAAATAGAAACTTCCCTAACCAAAAATGAGAGAAGTACTAATATGTAGGCATAGACATGTGTTCTTAGAGGGCAGTTTTGTGGGTATAACATATCTATTTAGCTAAACAACTATAGTAACTTCCCACTCAGGGTTTATGACCTTCTAGCCATAGGCTTTTGACAGTTTTCAGCCTCAGCCATAAATTCCTCTCATTGGACTAAGCCTCAAACAACTAGAGGGAAACTGTCCCATTAACAGAAATACCACTATTGCACTAGGGCACATCCTGCTTAACTCACTACTTGCACAGTTTGCAGTGTCTCTGAGATTTTAACATGCAGATCTGTGTTTGGAACTTACTGGATGATACCACAGTTTCTCTGACATCAAAATTAGTACTGGCTGGAGAAATAGCTTAGAGGTTAAGGCGCTTTCCTCCCTGTACAGCCAAAGCACCCAGGTCTGATTCCCCAGGAACCCGATAAACCAGATGCATGAGGTGGTACAAGTGTCTGGAATTCGTTTTCAGTGGCTAGAGGCTCTGGTGTGCCCCTTCTCTCCTCTCTCTATCATATATATACATAAGGTGTTCAGAAGTCTCTGTGTGTCTATATAGCAAGGCAAGATTATCTTGCCAATTGTGTACTTCATATGGGTGCAAATCTTATCTTGACATGGAAACTAGTTTATATAACAGTTCTTTTCCCACATGGATTCAGAAAAATGCATAAGGATTTTCTTCACACGAAATCCCCTGCCTCCATCAGAATTGCTCCTGATGCTCTAGATGCCTTCTGCCCTATTGAGCAGGTTCAGTGACTGAAACAACAGAAACTTATTTTCTCACAATTCTGGAGGCTGGAAGCCCTGAACCACAGTATTGTGGACCTTGGTCCCATGTGAAGTCTCTTTTAGGAGAGACCAGTCCCCAAAGATCTTACCAGCAGTGGCAGTAAGATGCAGCATGAGGACTTCCTTCCCACCTTGGGGCCCTCTCCTCCTACTCAGGTGAAGCCTGATCCTTGACAATGAAGCAAAACAAACAAACAAACAAACAACAACAACAACAACAAATTTCAGGGTCAGTAAGAGTGAAGCAAAGTTAGTGAACTGATTAAATACATAAGGAAGGACAGGACACAATCTCAAGACATGGATATAGGTATTTTGAGAGAGGACCATTTAGGTGCTTTACAATGGCTATATTTATGATTTTGTGAAATTTTAATTTTATTATTATTATTAACAACATATTTCATATGGATACATCATATGTTGGTACCCTCTTTTCCCTCATCTCTGCCCCCATTCTGTTGGATACACTCCTCAGTGGGTTGCAGGTATTCCCCAAGGGGTTGTGGTTTATGGGTTGTAGAAGCAACAGTTAGTTTTGTGGGGAGGGAATGCCTCTGGGCATGATGTATTAGCCTGTGGTTTTTACATTCTTTCCACCTCCTCTTCCACAAAATGGTGGGTGAGTTTTAAATCTACTTCAGTGATGAGCTCTTAGGAGCCTCTGGTCTCTGCTTTGGCAGGTGTTTAGTATCCTATACTAGAGAACATAATCTTTGTCTCCATAGGATTCTAATCTGGTTCCCAATTTCAGATATAGATTTCTTTACACTGAGCCAATCAGAAAGCTATTGGTTAGCCATTGAGGTTGTGGAAAAATGCACACTTGGAGCATATCATACTCAGTGAACTCACACAATCACAGAAAGACAAATGCTGCATGGTGTCACTTATCTGTGGTTTCTAACACAGGCCTGCTTGAGTTGCTAACACACCTGACAGGCAACTCAAGGCCCAGACAATGGAGGAAGGGCTTGAGGGGAGGGGAAGAGGGGGGAAACAAACACAAAATTAAATATGAAGTGAGCTGAATCCATAAAAACTTTTATCCTTGGAGAGATTCTAAAAGATATAACCCTCAAAAGGAATAAGGGGGGAGCACCTGAAAGGTAGGGCTCTGGTGTGGGTGGGATGAAGGCTAAGCTCAAAAGAATATTTTTTTTTCCTGTCTCTGGCTTGTAATTTACAGTACCAGAGATTGGTTGCTATCTGCATTGAGTGGTTAATTGGAGAGACCTATGAGGTCCCCAAATTAAGACAGCTTTCTGTCAAAGCACTTGACCCAACTGAGGCAAAAACTAAGATTTCATTGCTAAAGATTCCACATTCTGCTGACACAGAACATGGACAGACCTAGCTGGAATTCAGAAGATAGCCAGTCCTCAGGCAGCCTGACTAGTGCTGCAAAGCGTTACATGAATGGCGGGGCAAAGATCAACAACAGTCTGAGCAACCAGAAGTCTAAGCTATTCAGAAGCAAACACCCTGACAAAATGCACACACCAGTGCAATAGAGGCACATGGTCTCCTCAGTGGTTAACCAATAGCTTCCTGATTTTGTGAATTTCTAAGATACATTGGTAAGAAAATATGATTTGCAGTGTGAAAACTAAGCAAAGCTTAAAATGTAACTGAAACTTCCAAATTAAGTACAAGTATATGAACGAGTAAGCTTCTTGTGTTAAAGCGTTTTGTTTATAAATGAAACTGTAAATTGGTTTTATGAGATGCACTGTCTAGGTTTAGAAATGAGAGGTGAGTGCTAATACAGCAAGCTCAAGATTACAAGCATTCTATTCCCAAGCAAACAAAGCTCATTTGCTGTTTTTAG
This sequence comes from Jaculus jaculus, assembly GCF_020740685.1. NCBI lineage: Eukaryota > Metazoa > Chordata > Mammalia > Rodentia > Dipodidae > Jaculus > Jaculus jaculus. The sequence goes on from NC_059103.1 coordinate 56,304,697, forward strand.
CATTGTATGAGGTGGTTTTAGGAAGCACACATTTTTTTTCTTTCTGTAGGCGATTTTGTCTTTATCAGTGGTGTTGGAGTTTTCTAACTTATCAGACAAGGTAAACTAGATCTGAGGGCGAAGGATTTTATTTATTGTCTTGTATTCTCTTAATTTTCCTTGTCTTTCTATCCCACTTTAATGTGATGGTGGGGCCATTTGTTTCACAGTGTTAGGTATCCTTTTCCTGTGGTCCAGGTGAGGGTGTTTCACACTTTTTTTTGGCCGGAAGTGTTTAATCAGCTCTTGGACACAGTTTTCCTAACATATATCCATGTGTTACCAATCTGTTTTGATAAATTCATTCTGGTGCTACCTATCTATGCCTCATGGTTGATGCTGGGAAGGTGGTGGTGTCTACATGCACACAAGATACAGGAGTCAACTCGCCTCTGAATTTGCGCTTGAAGTGGAGCCAATTGCTGCTTGGGAAATGGACTCAGAGCCAAGCAGAACCTGAAGCCACTGTTCCTCATAAGATGGAATCATTTATAGCGGGGCATGCCCGATATGCATACTGTGCCTTAGTGTTGCCAGGCTTACAGGTTGTTTTGAGGATTTGAGCATGTCTTAAACTTATTGCATTGCTTCATGGATGGATGACATCTGCTTATCAAGAAGCAGCTGTGAAAAGTCCCCTGTCTTTTTTTTTCTCAATTTTTATTAACATTTTCCATGATTATAAAAAATAACCCATTGTAATACCCTCCCTCCCCCCAATTTCCCCTTTGAAATTCCATTCTCCATCATATTACCTCCCCATCTCAAACATTGTACTTACATATATACAATACCAACCTATTAAGTACCCTCCTCCCTTCCTTTCTCTTCCCTTTATATCTCCTTTTTAACTTACTGCCCTCTGCTACTGAGATTTTTCCTTCTCATGCAGAAGCCCAATCATCTGTAGCTAGGATCCACATATTAAAACTACATTGAGATTCCATTTCACTCCTGTCAGATTGGCTACCATCATGAAAAAGATTGATCAACCATATGAGGGAGAACATGTGGTGCTTGGCTTTCTGGGCCTGGGTTACCTCACTTAGTATATTCCTTTCCAGATCCATCCATTTTTCTGCAAATTTTATAACTTCATTTTTCTTTACCACTGAGTAGAACTCCATTGTATAAATGTGCCAATATCTTCATTATCCACTCATCAGTTGAGGGACAACTAGGCTGGTTCCATTTCCCAGATATTATAAATCAAGCAACAATAAACATGGTTGAGCATGTATTTCTAAGGGAATGAGATGAGTCCTTAGGATATATGACTAGGAGTGCTATAGCTGAGTCATATGGTTGATCAATCTTTAGCTGTTTTAGGAACCTCCACACTGATTTCCACAGTAGCTGGACCAGATTGCATTCCTGCCAACAGTGTAGAAGGCTCCCTCTTTTTCCACATCCCCGCCAACATTTATGATCATTTGTTTTCATGATGGTAGCCAATCTGACAGGAGTGAGATGGAATCTCAATGTAGTTTTTAATCTGCATTTCCATGATGACTAGTGACGTAGAATATTTTTTTGGATGCTTATATACCTTTTGTATTTCTTCCTTTGAAAGCTCTATTTAGCTCTACAGCCCATTTTTTGATTGGCTTGTTTGATTCCTGATGGAAACAATTATGAAGTCAGTCAGGTGAAAGGTCCCAGGCCAGAGACAGGGAGGGTGCCAAATCTCCGTGTTTTCTGTGTTGTATAATGGATAGGATAAGAACAAGTCATTTTTGCAAGTACCACCTTCTCTCTAAAGGTGAGTGTTTGAAATTAGAGTTCAATGAATTAACATCAGTGTCAGAAAAGAAGCCCAAGAATAATACATCAATGGACATTTCTAAACTTTTTAAGTTTTTTGTATATCCTAGATATTAATCCTCTATCAGATATATAGCTGGTGAAGATTTTTTTCCCATTATGTAGGTTGCCTCTTTGCTTTATTCACAGTGCCCTTTGCACTGCAAAATCTTTGTAATTTCATGAGGTCCCAGTGATTAATCTGTGGCTTTATTGCCTGATCCCCTGTCTTTTTTATATTAATATATTTATCTTGGGCTGGAGAGATGGCTCCGTGGTTAAAAGTGCTTGTTTGCAAAGCCTTACAGCCTGGGTTCAGTTCCTTAGTACGCACCTAATGCCAGATACATAAAATGGTGCATGTATCTGTAGTTCATTTGCAGTGGCAAGAAGCCCTGATGCAACACCCATTCTTTCTCTCATCTCTTTCTCTCCCTCTCTTTTTCTCCTTGTAAATAAATAAATCAAAAAATATATTTTAAAAAGAGATACTTATCCTGACCATCCCCGCACCATCTTTTGATCTTTCTCTTCAATGTGTACATATGACATGAAGACAAAAATGGAACCATGCTGTTTCTTTTATTTTGGGGGTGACATTGATTTTTCCTGCAATGCTGTGGTGTTCCTGCTTTTTCGAATATCACAGAACATTGTATATTGCACTTAAATTTTGAGAATCTACAGTTAGTTCACATGTAATCATGTGACTGTGTTCAGATAATTCTCTGTAATGTACGTATTTCTGTTTATTAATTCACAGAGATCTTTTGTCATGGGCTGGATCCATAGGATGCCCAGTAAATAGATTTTTTCTGAAGATGTGAATGTGTTCACCTTGCTGTTAACATTTATGTTCCTACCTGCCTGGTTCAGTTTCCCTTTTACAACCTGTGAAGCACCAGAGGTAGACCAGATATAGGTTATATATTAAAGAGTTTTTAGTATATTAGATAAAACATGTGAACAAACAACTCATTAGAAAGATGATGGGCATTTGTGTCATTATAGGGAGATAGGCCTAGTTGAGGCCCTCACCAAACCCCATCTCTTTTTCCTAAGTACAAATGGAGTTTGTGTATCCACACTCCTTGCAGGTTCCTGTGATCCCAGGCAGATTCTAGCCAGCGAAGTGTGTGTGTAAGCCGCATAAGACTGAGAACATGCCCCTACTCTCCCCACACTATAGGGTTGTTGCAAGTGTCTCAGCGCCTGAAAGGCTGTATGAGGAGAGTGGACGCCGCAGGTGGAAGGGGGCAGCATGCCAATCATAACATCACTTTGGCTAGAATGTTGTGGCGAGTGAGACTTGTGATGTCTGTCATCATGTAATTTGGGATTTTATTTTTGTGACTGCTAAGATTAAGATTCATGAGTAATTGCTCCCCGCACAAGTCTGAGTACTGTTAACAATATTAATAGAAAGTGACATTTACTGAGTCCTGGCTTTGTGTGGGACAGGAGACTAAGCACTTAATGGGTATGAACTTAAGAAAAACCAAATCTCTCAAGAACCCTAGGAATCCATCTGGGCTTGGACTGAGAATGAGGGTAGCCCTTCGCAATGGGGTCACACACTGTCACAATGCCAGATGACAACCTCCAGAAGTGCCTTTGCCACCTAAATCTCAGCCAAAGATGACATAGTGCCTCCCGCAGGCCACCACCCCCTGTTTAGCACAGGATGGGGACTGGGGCAGGAGGGACTCTGCAAGCTAGCCTCCCTCTGCTTTTGGCATGAATTTTCTTTCCCTACAAAAGGCTGAGTCTCCCTAGATTGCAAAATGCTTTTTAGAATGAAACTTCTCTTTTTGTCATATATTCCTGTCTTGGGAATTTTTGGTGACATGTATATTTACCCTTTTACACAAGACTGAATAATGGTAATCTTTGATCTCCTTAGGGGGGCTATAAAAACTAATCTTCTGGTGAGATCATGTCAAGAGGAACAGACAATCTGCTGACCAGATAGAGGAAAGGGAGAGTATGGACCAAGCAACTTAGTCAGTGCTGGGCCCATCATAAGACATACGTGACTGGCAGGAACAAGTCAGGGATTAAAAAGACAGCCTTACTTTTGAGTATTTCATACAAGATCTGTATACATGAAATCTAGCTATAACATGCAGGAGAATGCAAGAAGGAGAGAGGCCAAGGCTGAAAGTCTGCTGTGCTGCTCAGTAGCGTGGAAACAATTATGAAGTCAGTCAGGTGAAAGGTCCCAGGCCAGAGACAGGGAAGGTGCCAAATCTCCGTGTTTTCTGTGTTGTATAATGGATAGGATAAGAACAAGTCATTTTTGCAAGTACCACCTTCTCTCTAAAGGTGAGTGTTTGAAATTAGAGTTCAATGAATTAACATCAGTGTCAGAAAAGAAGCCCAAGAATAATACATCAATGGACATTTCTAAACTGTGATCCATGGAAATATTGATTGATAATATTAAGAGGAAGGAGGAGACATGCAATTTTCTGTGGGCTCTGAGCCACAGGTAGAAGCAGGCTTCGCTACCTCACCCTCACCTCACTTGCTGCTCAGTGACTTCCAAGTGAAGTGTGAGTTTAATGGTAATTACAAGTGCTGGGCTCTCTCTCTCTCTCTTTCTTTCATTCTCTCCCCCATCACTCCCTAACTTAAAAAAAATTGAGGGGCTGGAGAGATGGCTTAGTGTTTAAGGTACTTACTTGCAAAGCCTAAGGGCCCAGGTTTGATTCTCCAGTAGTCACATAAACCAGATGCACAAGGAGGCACATCCATTTGGAGTTCATTTGCAGTGGATAGGGCCCTGGCATACCCAAACTCTGTATCTGCCTCTTTCTCTCAAAATAAGTAAATATAAAAAATAAGATAAAATAAAATCAAATAAATATTTAAAAAATTTAAATATTTAAATAAATATTTAAAAAATTGAGAGAGGCCCAGGCTTGTCTTTAACTCACCAGCCATCTCCACCTCCTGAGTGCCCTGACTACAGGTATAAACCACCATGTGACCTGGCAGATGTGCTGATTTTGGATGATAAGTTACATTCTCATAGTTATCTTAGGCTATGTGATAAGATGATGAGAAGCAAGGACACCATGGTGAAGGGTTCATCAATGCTGTTCAGGGTTCCCTGAGTGGGTGGGCCTGCAGAATCCCTGCCCTGGTGTAATTGGGCTGGCACCATGGCTAACAAGCATCCAGGTGTCACTGTGTAATCTTCCTTTATCACTTTCTTGGGCTTGGCCTCTCTTTGGGATTGGCTCTTACCCAGGGTTTATTCTAAATAGGCATATTGCTTCACCCAGTAAGTTCCTGAGGAAAGGTACAGAGATGGTAAATCTTGGGATGGTGTGCATTGGGAATAATTTTATTTGCTGCAGATTTTATAATATATAGTCAGAACTTAAAGACAGTCACACAGAACCATCAATGTGGTACAGTGGAACTTGATAAAATTTTAGAGATTTCAGTTCATGGCTGGTTGGATCTGTTGTTGCTGGGTTGTGGTGAGGAAAAATAGTGGTGTACATGTGACAAAGCAGAGCCACTCACCTCACAGCAGCAGCCAGCAGCAGAGAATGAATACCCATTTCTCAGCTCTTTTCTTCCCTTTTTACTTCATTGGCTCCCCTAATATGGGGCAGTGCTACCCACATTCAGAACAGATCTTCTGCATTCAGTCACCCCTCTTTGAAAATGCCCTCTCAGACACAACCAAAGGTGTGCTTTACCATCTCCTAGGCTCTTCTCATTCAAATCAAACTGTCAGTCAAGATTAATTACCACTGTGATGCCTTTATGTTTCTAACTTTGATAACTTAGGAAACCTGCATAAGGATGGATACTATACTTTATTTAGGAAGTATCCAGGATAATCCATAGGTATATGACATTCCTTCATGTCACAGGACATGAAGAGACCTGTACAAGTAAAGAAGGAAGCCGGTGGCACACACAGACAGAGACAAGAAGAAACACAAGCCCTCTGCTAACCAACTTTACATAAAACCTCATGCTAAAAATATATTTTCCCAAGATCCTATTATCTTAAATATATATGTCATTTTACCTCCAAAATATGACATACTAAAAATCAAGAACAAAGATAGCCTGAAGAGGCTAAGAAGCCAAAATCAGCATTGACACAAATAGGGGTCAGATTTTGTAAATATCAGATAAGGTTCTTAACATAGCTGTCCCATATATTGAGACTTTTATATAAAAAGAAGGCATCACTCAAAGGCAGAAGGAAAAGACACCAGAAATATGGAGCCTCTAGGACAGAATCTAAACAAGACATCTAAACATTCCTCTGGCACTGGCAAAAGCCCTGGCTGGGCACATCACTAGAGAGGATTGAGTCAAGAAAAGAAATGGTGTTCAAAGATAGTTAAATAAGATCTAACAAGCTACGATGCAAAGACACAAAAGGCATGGAAATTTAAAAATGAGAATCCAAGAATTTTAACTATAGGAACATCCTAAAAAGGTGTATATGAGGGCACTGGAGACAAAGCTCCAAGGTATAGCACTTGCCTAGCATACTCAAGGTTCTAGTTTCAATCCCTAGGTCCACAAAAAAAATGTATACATATTATAAATACATACATATTATAAATAGTTTGAATATATGGCCCCCAATATATTCAGTGTTTTATTAGCTTGTAATTTGCATCTGCAGCCACCTGGCTGGAGGTGGTGTCACTGGGTGGATCTTAAGAGTCCAGCCCTAAGGTGTGGTGATGGCTTTGAGATTCCAATCTAAAGATATGCAAAGTGTGCCTAACTGGAGTTCCTGAAATGCAGTGGCTTTGGCTTTTGGCTTTTAGGCTTATGCTTCTCTCTGTGTGTTTGGTCTGTGAAAGCAGGCCAGCTTCCTCTGCCATTATGGAACTTCCCCTGGATCTGTAAGCTTCAATAAATATCCCTTCCTCCATAACAGTGCCTAGTGTAGAAGTTCATCTCCATGAACCTGAAACTGTCTGCTACAATATTAGAGATATAGAAAGGTTCTCAATAATCAGAGAACATCTTTAGTGGAAGCATTTAGCAAAGCTGATCTTGAAACAAGAGAAACTATGAGAGAGAAATGGATATAGCATAATGAAATATGATAACTTTTTAAAGTAAATATAATAACACTACATGCAAAGCACCTAACAACAAAGCATCATATTATGGGAACAAACATTAAAAAGGTGTGAAAGATCAGTACACAAGACTACTACTACATGTCAAGAATTCCATACGCTTGCTTTAGTAATTGATAGATAAGGCAGGTGGGAAGTCAGTAAAGATGTAATTGAAGTGAACACACTGCTGATAAACTTCATCTAATTGCTACCTAAAGAATATCACATCCAACAACAGAGAAATGGTCTTCTCAAACTTGTGGAACATTCACAAAGGTAAACCACATCACATCTTGGGTATAGAACAAACCTTAATGACTTTACAAGCAAAATGTGTGCTGTTAGATTATAAGGTAGAATGAACTAGAAATCTACAACTAAATAAAAATCGATCTAGAGAGATGGCTTGGTGGTTAAGGCACTTGCCTCCAAAGCCAAAGGACCTAGATTTGATTCCCCAGGAACCACATAAGCAAGATGTACAAGGTGGTGCATGTGTCTAGAGTTAATTTGCAGTGGCTGGAAGACCTGGCACATCCATTCTCTCTTTCTGTCTCTCTCTCTCTGTGTGCCTTTTTTCCACTCTCAAATAAGTAAATTAAAATTAAAATTAAAATATTTTAAAAATAAAAATCCTCTTGAGTATTTAATAATTAAGCAACTCTCATTTTATTAATAAAAGTCAAAAATATTCTGAACTTTAAACTCAAAAATAAAAATTATAGCATTCCAACATTTTTTTGTGTAATAAAAACACCAATATCTAAGTAGAGTGTCAGATTACTAAGGGTAGAATGGTCTAAGTGGTATTAGAGAAGGGATCAGTTAAAGGAAGGGTGAGGAAGGGCTAATCAAAACTTAAGATGTTGAGCTGAAGAGATGGCTTAGAGGTTAAGCTCTTGCCTGTGAAGCCTAAGGATCCAGGTTTGATTCCCCAGTACACATGTAAGCCAGATGTACAAGATGGCACATATATCTGGAATTTATTTGCAGTGTCTGGAAGCTCTGATGTGCCCATTCTTATTCTCTCTATCTGTAGCTCTTCTCTCTCTCTCTCCTTGCAAATAAGTCATACACACACACACACACACACACACACATATAAACATGTTATGCATATGCCATGTGGAAACTTACTTCTTTGCTAGACAATAATATGTTTTTATAAACAGAGTATGGAAAGAAGTATTTAATGGATATGGACAATGTTGCACTGCACCCAAAAGCCATAGATTGCTATTAGAAAAACATTCTCTATCACACTCTCTAAGGCTCAGGGTCCATTGCAGAAGAGGTGATGGGAAAAGTGTACGACTGCTACAATGGTGCCAAATGGCCTTGATGTTCATAACTTCACAGTGCCTGACACAGGACCTTCATTATAAGAGGAAAAGATGATGACATTAAAATAAAACAGAAGCCAGGCATGATGGTATATTCCCTTAATCCTAGCACTCCAGAGGCAGAGGTAGAAGGATTGCTGTGATTTCAAGACAAGCCTAGGACTACAGATAAGTTCCAGGTCAGCCTGGCCTAGAGTGAGACCCTACCTCAAAAAATTTCTAATTATTACTGGACTGGAGAGATGGCTCAGAGCTTGCTTGTAAAATCTTGTGGCCTGAGTTCAGTTCCTCAGTACCTACATAAAGCCAGATGCATAGAGTGGCACATGTGTCTGAAGTTGGTTTGCAGCAGCAAGAGGCCCTGGCATGCCAATCTGTTCTCTTTTGGTATTTCTCAAGTAAATAAATAAAATAAAAGTTTTAAAAATGGAAGAGTAAAACTTGAGTTTTACCTAAATAAAAACTACAAGCAGCATTGGATCACAACCCAAAGTACAAAATATCATGAACCTACATGTGGTATAAATAAATGGTGAAATATATACACATTCAATACATAGGTCTTCGTTTCAGAACAATTCCACTAACTTTAAGATTCTGTTCCTCAGGCAGGTAGAGCAAAGCTGTACCCCTCAGTTGAGGGTTGTGCACAGGGCTTTCTACCAGTCTGGAAAGAAAAGTGGAAAAAGTCTTGGGAACACAGCCTCTGCCAGGTGCAGTGAGCCAGCAATGGCGAAGTCATCTTCCCATGCTCCTCTCAAGGCATGCCAAGAAAGAAAAGGCATGTGCATTTTAAACTAAGAATCCAAGAACTCTTGGGATATCCCCAAATATAATATATTTATATAATATATATATATATGTATATATATATGTGTGTGTGTGTGTGTGTGTGTGTGTGTGTGTGTGTGTGTGTGTGTGTTTGTATATGTATATATATACATACATATATATGAGGGCTTTAGAGAGGAAGTGGCAACAGGCCTTTCCTGTATGTCTTCCTCCCAAGGTTTCATAAACCCAATCCATGAGAAAATGCTGGACAAATCCTATCCAAGGGTAATTTTATAAAATACCCTGACCTACTCCATCATTAAGAATGTTGTTAAGGGCTGGAGAGATGGCTTAGCGGTTAAGCGCTTGCCTGTGAAGCCTAAGGACCCCGGTTTGAGGCTTGGTTCCCCAGGTCCCACGTTAGCCAGATGCACAAGGGGGCGCTCGCATCTGGAGTTCGTTTGCAGAGGCTGGAAGCCTTGGCGTGCCCATTCTCTCTCTCTCCCTCTATCTGTCTTTCTCTCTGTGTCTGTCACTCTCAAATGAATAGATAAATAAATTGAAAAAAAAAAAAAGAATGTTGTTAAGGACAAGGAAGGGCTGAGACATTGTCATTGCCAAGCTGAACCGAGGGAGATAGGATGGTTCAATGTCATGTCATGTCCTGAATGGGACTGAAGCAAAAAAAAAAAAAAAGTGCCAGGTAAAAGCTAAGTAAATTTGTATAGGTGATGGATTTTAGTTCATATAATTATTATAGCAATTTTGTTTTACTGATGCTAACGAATGCACTAAGCCAATATGAGATATAACAATGGGGAATTAACTCTTCTGTATGACCTTCGTAATTTTGCTACAAATCAAAACCTTTTCTAAATTAAACAGTTCATCTAAAATTCTATAGGAAGATGTTTTAAAAAGCATAAAATTACCAGTGAAATTTAAAATGATAAATGAGGGGCTGTAGAGATAGCTCAGCAGTTAAAGATGTTTGTTTGTAAATCCTAGTGCCCTGTGATTCAATTTCCCAGCCACCTATATAAATCTGGACTAGGATTCTTTACTAACAGAGGAGACCTTGGTGTGATCCCACTCCCCATGCAGACACATTTGAAAATAAATAAATAATTGTTAAAGATAAATTAATGAATAAAAAATGTTTTAAAAAGTTTTCAATGAAAAACATGCAAGAAATCGCTAAGAAAAATGTCCAATTTAGAAATATCCATAGTACCAAAAAAGATCGTGTTAGAATAAAATTAATAGTACAATCTCTAAGCCTGGAACTTGGGGTATAACTCAGTTAGTACTATGCGTGCCTAGCATACATGAAGCACTGGGCTGGGTTCCCAGAATCACGTAAACCTTGGGTGGTTGTATATGCCCTTAATTCCAGCACTCACAAGGCAGAGGCAGGAGAATTATCAAATCCAGGCCAGCCTAGTCTATAGGAATACACAGAAGGTCTTTTCTCACAATAAACAAACATACCTTCAAAGATAAAATAAAAGGTTCTAATGAAAGAAAACTACCTAAATGAAGAGACCATAGGGAGCATATGAAAGTGTGTTGAGCAACAGGGAAAATATATTTGGAACAATCAACTTCAAGGCTCATCTCAGGAAAACTTCTGTGTTCCGAAGAAGAATTAATCCCCAGGTCTTAGATACACAGTACAAGGAGGGAAGGCAGACTGAACTGGGACCTTGCACATACAATCTCAGTACCAAAGCAGCATTTCAAAGCTTCTTAGATTAAGAAAGGATGAGGTTGGGAAGATAGCTCATCAGTTAATGGCACTTGCTTGCAAAGTTTGCCAGCCATCCCTGGTTTAATTTCCAAGTCACTCACATAAACCAGAGGCAAAAAATGACTCAAGGCTCTGCAAGAGGCCCTAGCATGCATATGTGCACATGTGTGCATGTGTATGCATGCATGCACATGCATGTGTGCATGCACACAAAACCTGCAAATAAATAAATTTAAAAGTAGGCTGGGCGTGGTGGCACACATCATTAATCCCAGCATGGAGACAGAAGTTGGAGGATCACTATGAGTTGGAGGCCACACTGAGACCACATAGTGAATTTCATGTCAGCCTGGGCTAGAATAAGACCCTACCTCAAAAAGAAAACAACACAACAAATAAATAAATAAATAAATAAGAAAGTGTGAACAACGATGATATAGCCTACACATTTTGCAGGTTCCATGCTACAGGGTACATCTGAAAAGTTCACTACCCTATGTACCCAGAAGAATTACTCAGGGAACATCCAAAGGGTAATTTCATGACACCTGATGATACCAAGGTCTTGGAGCAGATTGGGCCACACAGGAGAAACAGCAGTTGCATGTCCACATGCAATTCTGTGTCTCATGAAGATGGAAATAGAACCCATGAGAGTGTATTTGTGTGTGTGTGTGTGTGTGTGTGTGTGTCCAGGCTGTGCCTTGCTCTAAGTTACCCCATACTGTCTAAAACAGTGATTGTTTAGGCTGTGCCTTGCCCCAGATGACTCTATTTTTACAAGCTGTATTTGACTCCATTTTATGAGTACAGGTACAATGTGATGGTTAATCTTCATTGTCAGCTTGATTGGATCTGGAACCAACCCCCACCGGAAGATATCTGTGTGGGAATTTCCAAATGGATTAACTGAGGGGAGAAGATCCTCTCTCAGAGTTGGTGGTGTCATGGGCAGGGGTTAGTGAATATGGGTTATGGGAGTATGGCCCAGATATAAAGAAATGTAAGAAAGAGGCAGTCATTCTTTGCTTGCTGGTCTCTGATTGTTGGTGAGCACTCCTAGCCTGTTATGGTTGCTGTTGCTGCTGCTGCTGCTAACACCCTTTGCTGACCCTGGAACCCAGCTTCTTCAGCCTTCCAATGTGCACTAAAGAACAGCAACTGTCTAGAAATCCTCTGGGCCTTAAGTGCCAGACTGGGACAGCTGAGACATCTAGTTTCATAGATAACTTTAGTGGATTCTCTGCTTCTCTAGTCTGCGGACAGCCATTGTTGGACTACCTAGTCCATATTATGTAAACCAATTTAATAAATCCACATATATATTTATACATACATATATATACATATATATATTTTATCAGTTTTGTGCCTCTAGAGAGTGCTGATTAATACACAGAGACATGGGATAACTTTATACCATTGAGGCAGAAAAACACCACCAACTACTTAGTACCACCCATGGGGCACAGACTGACAAATAACTTATTCTTAAAAGTAAAAGAGGGCTAGTGATGTAGAATACTTTTTTAGATATAAAAACATGTTCTATAGCATTAGCCATCAGGTAAATGCAAATTAAAACTACCTTGAGATTCCAGCTCTCTCCCATCAGAATGACTACCATCAAGAAAACAAATGACAATAAATGTTGGTGAGATTGTTGTAAAAGGGGAACCCTTTTGCATTGTTGGTGGGAATGTAATCTGGTACAGCCATTGTAGAAATCAGTGTGGAGGTGCCTGAGAAGCTAAAAATAGATTTGACATATGATCCAGCTATACAACTCCTAGGCATGTATCCTAATGACTCTTCTCACTACCTTAGAGATACTTGCACAACCATGTTTATTGCTGCTCTATTCAAAATAGCTATGAAATGGGACCAGCCTAGATGTCTATTCACAGATGAATGGGTAATAAGGATGTGGTACATCTACACAATAGAGTTCTACTCAGAGGTAAAGAAAAATGAAATTATGAAATTTTCAGGGAAATGGATGGATCTGGAAAGGATTATACTAAGTGAGGTAACCCAGGCCCAAAAAGCCAAACGTCACATGTTCTCTCTTATATGTGGATCCTAGCTAAAAATGTATAGGCTTGTGTGTGATCTGGAACCAATAACCAGTAGCAGAGGCCCATAAGCTAGAAAAAGCCTATAAAGGAAGGAGGAGAGAGAAGGTCTTAAGAGGATGGTATTGTATATGTGTAAGTAGAAGAACATATTGCAGAGAGGGTAAAGGCCTAAGTGAGGTCAGGGGAAGAGATTATACAAAAGAAAGGGGGGAGGGTCCATCAAAATTCAAGATATTCTGAATAAGACATATGAAAATCTACTTTTTAAAATAATGGCACATCCAGAAGCCATAGATTGTTACTAGAAAATTTTCAGTGCCTGGAATGGGATATTTCCCTGTGAGTCATTGGCCAGGGAGGTCTGTGTTGCCTCCATAACATTACAGTATATTGCCAAGGCCCTTGGTTCCCTGTGAGAAAGAGATGGTAAGACCCTATTGCTGAAGATATCACATACCTGAGAGGAAAAGTCACTGAGAAATCAAGGTGGTGCTGAGCAGAAATCCTTCTCCCTGTAGCCCAGAAAACTGAAAGCTAGAAAAAGCTGCACTGTACACAGTCTTATGGGAGACAGAAGTCATCAGCAGTGAAAACAGTGGACACTAGAAACCTCAAGCTTAGCCAGACATGCCAAGTGACTGAATGAGTGCAATAGTGGCATGTCTGCTCTGGGAGAAAGCAACTGCTCTCTAATTGGACTGAAGGCCCACTCTATGGGAGGGAATATATGCCTGGTACTGAAAACCTAATCAAAAGCCTATAACAAGAAAGGTCATGAGCCTTAGGGGTATAAAGCCTGCTCTTGTCTGGATAAATGCATATATTACTCTCACCAAATTGCCCTGAAGTTACTACACTTAATGTTCATACTCATATATTATTGTTACTCTCACTTCTGGGTAGAGAAGCTTCTCTTTTCAGATGGTGATGACCACTGAGATGGGTGTCCAGCATTGAAACATATCACGCCCTCCAATGCTCAGGGTAATGGGAAGAATGTAAGAGCCAAGGGAAGGGTACCAGTCCTTACATACAACTGTCCAGACAGAATTTGGCCTTGATATCCAAGACCTCACAGTGCTTAGCAATACCCACACAAGACCCTCATAATTCAAGAAAAAGATGATGACATCAAATTAAAAGAGAGACTAATGGAGAGGGGGAGGGGATATGATGGAGAGCAAAACTATGAAGGAGAAAGTGGGGGAGAGGAGAGAAGGGGAGGGAAATACTATGATTTGGAGGTCCTGGCCTGCCCATTCTCTCTCTCCTTTTCTCTCTCTCTCTCTTTCTCTCTCTCCCTTTCTCTGTCAAATAAATTAATTAATTAAAAATAAAATATTAAAAAAGTAAAAGGAGTGCCACCCTACCAACTTATAAAAGTAAATTGTGACCCTTTAATACACATGGATGTGTTAAAACCATATTTAAAAATAAAGCAGGGCTCAGGACTTACCCAATACACCAGACTGTGAAAGGGTTCAACACTCTTACCTGGACCCCATAAACAAAAGGACACTGAATGCTGAGGTGACAACAGCTTCCACTGACCTGGTGGTCATGTGACTACCTCATGTGTATATTAAGGGACTAATAGGCAGAGAATTCTGACTGTCCTTAGGGTTTTAGCTAGACTTGGTTGACATGGCTTATGAAAATTGTCATATTTCTACCTGCCTGCTGATTCCTCTGGACATTATTTGGCCCTCCATCTCTATGTCTTCCATGGTCTCCAACCTTGCTCATGCAGCTCAACCCAACATCAAGGCTCAACTAAACTGACCCTGCAAGGAGAGTGAGCCAGGAACAGAGCAAGGAACTAGTCACCTCAAATCTTGGGCCAGTGTAGTTTTTAATGAAGTGGAACTGAAAACTATATTCTGCCCAGGATGATGTAAGGTTTAGCTGCAAAAACACTACTTTCTTGGCCAACCAAGGAAGAAATGACTAACCAAATTCACCATTGTTGATTTTAACTTGCCAGTAACATAAAGGCTTTTCTATGTGGCCTGACACTGAGGATTGGTGTTTGAGATAAAAGATAGCTAACCAAATGTTTTACTGTGAGTTACATTTTAGCTTTGGGCCAGAAAGGAACAGCTAGCCATTTTGTTTCCATCAGGTGACCCTTTGGTTTTGTGGCTAGTTTAAGGCCCCCACAGATGGTTCATCTTTAACCTTCCAGTTATAGTCCTCACTGCTCTTGTGGTTCATTTTAACTACTCCGAGGGTTAATGAAGTATTAGAGCTTAAAAGTTTCAAGCTGCCTCTGAAAATTTGTCTCTTCTCACAATTCCCCAACTCCTTTCTGCCCTAGCACAACAGCTCCCCCTCTATATCCTTAACAAGACAGCAAGGGCTGTGTTGCAGTCAGGTTCACCTTGCTGGTAGAAATCACCCAACTAAGAGCAACTTGTGGGGAAAAAAAGAGGTTTATCTTGGCTTACAGGCTTGAGGGGGAAGCTCTATCATGGCAGGGAAAATGATGGCATGAGCAGAGGGTGGACATCACCCCCTGGCCAACATCAGGTGAACAATATCAACAGCAGAGTGTGCCAAACACTGGCAAGGGGAAACTGATTATAATACCCATAAGCCTGCCTCCAACAATACACTCCCTCCAGGAGGCGTTTCCTGAAATCTCCATTAGCTAGGAAACTAGCATTCAGAACACCTAAGTTTATGGGGGACACCTAAATCAAACCATTACCACTGTGAGCACAGAGTTCTCTTGGTGAGAAGGAAGCTCTCATGCACCTCCCAAAATTCTGTCTTAAGTTTAAGTTTTCTTCTATGCCAGAACGATTTTATATATTTCACAGTGAAAAACAAGTGCATAAATAAGAAATGTTACAATTACAGAAATAATGTGAATACCATTATGAAGTAAGACATAATTGATTATAGAAGGAAAAATAGTGTGCATCCTCCTTTAAAATAAATGAAGGATGTTGCAGAGAATATCATCTTTCACAAAATAGAAGAGGAAATCATACCCTCTGGTGGGAACAGAAGCCTGTGATTTAAAGCTATTGTCATAGGTAAAACTTCCATGAAGTGTTTAAGCACCCTTTCATAAACACTCTCCATGCCTCTGTGCAGATCTTATCACAATGGGCTGAACTTTTCAAATGATGAAATTGAGCTTCCTAAAAATTTATAGTGGGAAAAGGAAAGAGAATTATACCCCATAAATCACAGTGAAGAGAGTGATTTCAAAATCAAGAGTAAGAAGTTCTCAGCTTACCACATGCTACTTCCTGCTGAAGGTTAGCATGAACACACTCATGAGACATCTCATAGACAAGACACTGCAGGAGAGCACATGTAAGCCTAGGTCAGCCATGGAAAATAAGAACTGGGACCAACGGTTGCTTATCAAAAGTATCTATAGATGATTCAGCAGGATGTGAAATATACACATGGTCTGTTACAACTTATGGAAAGGTTGATTTATTTATCTACTTATCTATTTATTTTTACTTTTTTGAGGTTGCTGCAGATTGACTTATCCTATCACTTTGGGAATTCCACTTAAGAGAGGTTCGTTGACTTCCAGTGCACCTTGGAACTGCTAGTGAACAGTCAGTCACTGTGCTTCTAGGGCCACATGTGGCAGATTAGTAATTCTGAGCACATCTTCCACCTCTGAACACACATGCTCCATCTCTAAACTGTACTCCAAATTTGTTGTAAGTAGTAGAGAAATGATGCATTCATTCAAATTCAAAACAGTATTATAGTAGACATCTTCTCTACCTATTTGTCCACACTAACTTACTGGTTAATTCAGGAACCCAAGAGCACTGGCCCAAATGAAATAATAATGAGATCTGTCTCTGCACAGTGCTTCCCAGCTAGGGAGGGTCTGGTCCTGCAAACATTAAGGTTCAACACTGAAGTCTTATTCAGCATGAAAAAAATTAAGAAAGAGACCTATATATACTTTATTCTTTGGAATAAATCAGTGCTCATGATGAGTACAGTTTCTCCACACTTCTCATTTGCAGTCTTTTATTCACTGATGAAGTGACCTTTTGCTATGAGCATTCCTATAAGCCCTTTGGAGCTTCTGATTTGAGGATGTTGATTCTGAGTTGAACAGTAACTTATAAGAGCTGCCAACTTAAAAGAAAAAATGAAGCCACGCGTGGTGGTGCATGCCTTTAATCCCAGCACTAGGGAGGCAGAGGTAGGAGGATTACCATTAGTTCAAGGCAAGTCTGAGACTACATAGTGAATTCCAGGGCAGGCTGGACTACAGTGAAAGCCTACCTCAACAAAAACAAAAAGAAAAAACAAAACAAAACAAAGGTTTCCACTTTTCTAAGTCCTGTTAAGAGGGGTGAAATTTGGGTGGCCCATCTGAGGTTCTGTTAAGGCTTCTGCCTATGACAAGCCTTGAAATATCCTAAGCCCCTTCCATATGGAGAGGTAGGATGAATCTGATGGTTCAATTCCAACTTGGGGGTGGTGGGAACAGCTCTTAGGCAGTGGGCAGGCTGTGGCTCAGTGGCTGAGGCTTTCTGGGCACTGAGTGGGGAATCCAGAGCTCTTTCCCCTTAGCAATGAGGTTTTCACCTTTCTTTTCACCTATATGGGATCTGCATGCATTCTCTATTCAATTGTGTATATGCAGGACCATCCAGTGCTTACAAGTTCAAAGGAAAAACTCATAAGAAAACATGACATTGCATATTCATGAGAAAGTATAAGAAACAATGAACCTCCCAGGAGGGAGAAAATAATGTTGAGCTCTTTACCTCCTACTCTGTGATAGTATTTCATCAAGTTCTCCCTTTAAGTTACTTCTCAGACATCTATTACACTGATGAAATTCTCACTAACACAGTCACAAGTAAAAACAAAATAATGAACCATTGCAAGAAAAATTGAACAATGTTATACCAATATTTGAGAATTTTAATGAAATACAAATTCATTGGAGAAATTTCTACATATGCCAGATATGCTCATACTTTAAAATTATATAGAAATAAATAAACAATTTCAGCAGGCCTATATCTACATGTAGATTCAAAGATGAAAAATGGGTTTACTAACGTATAGTGGAGAAATAAATAACACGAAGATTATGTTAAACTGAACAAATTAATATTTTCCATATTAAGAAAATAAAATGTCAAAACAATCATCGAATGAAGAAAAGGCATTTGATAAAATTTAACATTGGGGACTTCTGGCCAAGATGATGACAGCCTCACTGCGAGGCACATTCCCAGGAAAGAAAGGCAAGGCATTAAGGGTTCACTGGGTCTTTTAGGAGAGAGCAATCTCTAATAGATTGCCAGTGGGAGGTCACAGAGGGAAAAAAACAGGGAATTGCTGATTCCCTCACTTACGGGTAGCTCACTAGTCCCACCATACCCACAGTCCCAGCTTCAGGATAACCCTGCACTTACTGTAGGAAAGAGAATCCAGGCCAGCATAGTTCCACTTATCTCACTGCACAGGGGTGACTGACCTCCTACCCCCGCCCATATGTGACCTTGGGCAGACATGCTGGCCCTATGGAGCTCAGGCTCCATTTGCCCTCTAAAGGTGAGAAGCTGATCCCTGCTCACTTGCTCACTTACTGCTCTGGCTGATACCCATTCACATGCAAGCCCAGGCCCATTGAACCCACCCACACGAACTCAGGCACACTCTGCCTGTCCACCTGTGCCAGCTCATGGGCAAGCCCCTCCCTGTCTGCCATGCTGGCTGACCACCATTGTCCTGTTGCGAAGGAGCTCAGGATGCTTCTTGGTCCCAGTGCTCCACCACACCCTACTTTAGGCTGCTTTGGTACTTGGTGCTTTAGCATCCCTCTGAGAACCAGTGCAGGCAGCTTTGGCAAATCACTTAGTGAGAGCTCAGGCTGCTTCTGCTGCCCACTGTGCTTCAGATCAGGCTGATTCAACCATCTAGAGAACCCAAGACCACTCAACCCATCTTCTTGCCTACGGCTAGCCCAGGCCAGCTTCCCAAAGAGGCACCATTTCCCCCACCCATCGAGACAACAGTTCTACGCTCCCTGCCCATACACTGTGATGGGCAGACCACAGTGCAAAAGAAATAACATGAAAAATCAAATGCAAGAAAATCCAGTTAGATCACCCAGTCTTACAATGAACATCTCAAATCAAAACATAGGAGAGACATTAGGCTCAGAACACCAAAATGAAGCTATGAGCAATGCAACCCTGACCAAGTTACTGGTAGAACTTGCAGAAAAGCAACAAAGGACCGATATCATACAGATGCTGCCATCACTAGACTAGACTTAATACATAAGAAAGTGGAACGAATTCAGAGACAGTTAAGAGCTATGAAGAAAAGTGCAAAAAAGGAAGACCTCAAAAATCAGCTGGCAATGCTAAATGAAGACGTAAAGAAATGCAAGGATAAATTCCAAGAAGCATCAAGAAAATCAGAAAATGATGTGAAAAGGGAGCTTGACAGAGAGATGGAAACTATACATAGAAAAGTAGTAGACAATGCAAACTTAATTGAACAAGTATAAAACTCTCAAGAAGCTCTCAAGAATAGAATGAGCCATGGGGAGGATAGAAACTCAGATATGGAAGACAAGATGGAAGAAACAGTTTAAGTTCAAAAGTTTCAATAAGGGCTGGAGAGATGGCTTAGTGGTTAAGCGCTTGCCTATGAAGCCTAAGGACCCCAGTTCGAGGCTCGGTCCCCCGGGTCCCACGTTAGCCAGATGCACAAGGGGGTTCACACGTCTGTCACTCTCAAATAAATAAATAAACAATTTAAAAAAGTTTCAATAAGTTCAAAAATTTCTGTGAACAGAACATGAGGGAATTGTGTGATATACTTAAATGTCCTAATATCAGGATCATTGGAATACCAGAAGGAGAAGAAATTCAGACCAAAGGCATGGAGAGCTTAATTAACAAAATAATCAAAGAAAACTTTCCCACTCTCTCGAAAGGCCCATCAAGACACAAGAAGCTAACAGAACTCCAAACAGATTGGACCAAAGGAGAAACTCCCCAAGACATATTGTCATTAAGACACTAAACATTGAAACCAAAGAGAAAATCCTAAAGGAAGCTAGAGAAAAACAGCACATCACATTTAAAGGTAACCCCATCAGAATTACTGATCAAGGTAACAATCCATCAAGAGAATATTATAATCATAAATCTGTATGCACCAAACACAGGGGCACCACAATTCATAAAGCAAAACCTACTTGACAATAAAACAGAAATAACCACCAACACCATCATAGTTGGGGACTTCAATACACCATTATCAGTAATAGATCATCCAAACAGAAACTCAACAGGGAAGTAAGGGTGCTTGCCAAAACCATAGATCACTTAGACCTAACAGATATCTACAGAACATTCAATCCCAAATCCACAGACTACACATTCTTCTCAGCAGCCCATGGAACATTCTCCAAAATAGATCATATACTGGGTCACAAAGTTGCCTCCATATATTCAGGAAGATTGACATAATTCCCTGAGTGATATCAAATCACAATGCTATATTGCTAGAAATTAACAACAAAAGGCCCACCAAGAATCCCACTGGTGCCTGGAAACTGAACAGCACACTCTTAAACAATAAATGGATAGTGGATGAAATAAAAAATGAAATTGCAAAAGTTTTAGAAATGAATGGCAATGAGAACACATCATACCATTATGGGACACAATTTAGACAGTCCTCAGGGGAAAATTCATTGTGCTGAATGCCTTTATAACAAAGACAAAGAGATCCAAAATTAATAACCTAACCATCCACCTAAAGGCACTGGAAAAGCAAGAAATATCCAATCCAAAAAGCTCCAGAAGGAAAGAAATAATTAAGATCAGAGCAGAAATTAATGAATTGGAAACTAAGAAAACAATTAAGAAAATTGACAAAACAAAAAGCTGGTTCTTTGAAAAAATAAGAAAGATTGACAAACCCCTGGCCAATTTGATCAAGAAAAAAAAAAGACATGCTTCAAATTAACAAAATTAGAAATGAAAAAGGATAGATCACAACAGACATAAGTGAAATTAGGAGAATCATCAGTACTTATTTCAAAAGCCTCTACTCCACAAAACTGGATAATGTGGAGGAGATGGATAAATTCCTGGACACTTAACATCTATCAAACCTAAACTCAGAGAAGATTAATCTTCTAAACAAACCTATTGCACTCACTGAGATTGAAAAATTAATAAAAGAAACTCCCCCAAAAGAAGAGTCCAGGACCAGCTGGCTTCTCAGCTGAATTCTATCAAGCCTTCATGGAAGAACTCAAACCAATGTACCTCAAATTGTGCCAACAATTGCAGAACAGGAAAAGCTACCCAATTCGTTTTATGAAGCTAATGTCATCCTAATTCCAAAACCAGGCAGAGATGCCACAAGAAAAGAAAACTACTGGCCTATTTCCCTGTTGAACTTAGATGGAAAGATGCTGAACAAAATCCTTGCAAATGGACTTCAACAATGCATCAAAAGCATTATCCACCTTGATCAAGTGGGATTCATCCCAGGAACACAGGGGTGATTCAACATATGGAAATCTGTCAATGTAATACACCACATAAGGAAGGTTAAACATAAAAACCACATGACCATTTTGATAGATGGAGAAAAGGTCTTTGGCAAGATACAACATCACTTCATGATCAAAACATTGGAGAGAACTGGCATAGCTGGTTCATATTTTAACATAATAAGGGCAATATACAAAGCTCTGAAGGCCCAAGTAATACTTAATGGAGAGAGACTGGAGGAATTCCCATTGAGATCAGGAAGAAGACAAGGTTGTCCACTCTCACCTCTGCCCTTCAATATAGTACTGGAAGTCCTAGATCAAGCAATAAGACAGGAGAAAGAAATAAAAGAGATACAATTTGGAAAGGAAGAAGTTAAGTTAGCTCTATTTGCTGACAACATAATTGTATATGTAAGAGGCCTGAGAGATTCTATCCCAAAACTGTTAAAGGTGATTAATTCCCATAGCAAAGTAGCAGGATACAAAAGCAATGTACAAAAATCAGTAGCCTTTCTATATGCAAATGACAAAGATACAGAGAAAGAAATAAGGGACATTGTCCCATTTTCAATAGCAACAACAACAACAAAAAATACGTTGGAATAATGTTAACCAAGGAAGTGAAAGAACTATACAACAAAAACAAAAACACTCAAAAAAGAAATTGAGGATATTGAGAAAATGAAAAGACCTCTCATGCTCCTGGATAGGCAGAATTAACATTGTGAAGATGGTATTCCTACCAAATGCAATATGCAGATTAAATGCAATTCCGATTAAAATTCCAACATTGTTCTTCACAGATTTAGAAAAAAATGATCCCAAATTTCATGTGGAAAGGCAGAAGGCCTCAGATATCCAAGCATATCATCAGCAAATTAATACCTCTGGAGGTATCACCATACCTGATCTAAAGCTATATAACAAAGCCATAGTAAAAATATTAGCATGGTACTGGCATAAAAACAGGAGTATAAACCAATGGAATAGACTTGAGGACCCAACTTTAGGTCAACCAAATACAGCTGCTTGATATTTGACAAAGGCCCGAACAATGTAGGCTGGAAAAAAGATAGCATCTTCAACAAATGGTGCTGGACAAACTGGATAACTATTTTCAGGAAACTGAAACTTTATCCACACATCTCACCATGCACTACACTCAAGTACAAATGGATCAAAGACCTCAATATAAGACCAGAAACTTGGCTACTACTGGAAGAAAATATAGGAAGAACTTTCCATGATAAAGGAATGGAAAAAACTTCTTGAACAAAATCCCAGTAGCTCACGATCTTAAACAGTCACTCCACCAATGGGATCATATGAAGCTGAAGAGTTTCTTTACAGACACGCATACAATAAACAAAGCCAAAAGATTACCCACAGAATGGGAGAAAATATCTACTGATTATCCAACCGACAGAGGCCTAATCTCTACAATCCACAAAGAACTCAAAAACCTAATGAATAAAAAGACAGCCCACTCACAAAATGGGGCAAAGAGCTGGACAGGCACTTCACAGAGGAAGAAATACAAATAGCAAACACACACTTAAAAAAAAAGTTCATCATCCCTAATCATCAGGGAAATGCAAATTAAAACAACTATGAGTTTCCACCTTACCCCAGTAAGAATGGCAAACATCAAAAAATCAAATGAAAATAAATGCTGTTGAGGATGTGGAGAATTAGGAACCCTCATCCAGTGTTGTTGGGAATGTGAGATGGCAAAACCTGTTTGGAAAGCAATATGGATACTCCAGAAAAAAATGACTACAGAATTACCAACGTACTCCGTTATTCCCTTACTGGGCATATACCCTAAGACCTTTAAACCACAGTCCAGAGAGATTTGCTCAACCATGTTTATAGTGGCTCAATTCGTAATAGCTAAGAGCTGGAATCAACCCAGATGTCCATCACTAGAAGAATGGATAACTAAGATGTGGTATATCTACACAATGGAATTCTACACAGCAGTAAGAAAAAAATGACACAATGAAATTTGAGGAAAAATGGTTGAACCTGGAACAGATCATTCTCAGTGAACTTACCCAATCACAGATAGAAAATTTCCACATAGTCTCACTCATCTACAGCACCTAACCTGAATCTATCCAAGATGACGACATACCCAGCAAGCATCTTGAGGGTGGGTGAGGAGGGAAAGGTATGGGAGGGGGAAGGAGGCATAAATCTAGATTCAATCAGCAATGGTACCATAAAATTCTACATCCTAAGAGGCAGACCACATGGATGAACTTTCACCAGGCCCTTAGAGGGAACACCTGAGCCACAAGACACTGGAGAGGATATGATGAAGACTGACCTTAATCTTCTACAGCCCCACCCCCCCCCTCTCTCTCTCTCTCTTCTCTTGCTTTTATATTAGTTATCTTTTTCTTCCTTTTCTTAGTGGGCACTGACCTGTAACTTCCAGTACCAGCATATGGCTTTCACCCACAATGAGCCTTTGATCAGAGACACCTACAAGGTTACCTAAAAGAAAGACAGATTTCTTTCAGAGTACTTGATGATCCACCAAATGTTAGTGGTAAGATCCTACTGCTGTTGACACCATATGCAGTTGACATGTAAAATGGAATGACATGGCTGGAAACTGGAAGAGAATCAGTCCCCAGACAGTCAGCGTGGCTAGTGCCAGAAGGTGCTACATGGGAGACTGGGGGAAAATGACCAATATCTGTTCAAGCAACTCATGGTCTAACCTATTTAGCACCAAATAACCTATCATGATGCTCACACAAGTGCAATAGTGGTGCACAGCCATGGTGGGAAACCAACTGCTCTTGATTTGGCTAACTGATCTGCCTAGTGGAATGGGACCCATAGCTGGAGCTGGGAAACAAGTCAGAACCATATCCAAACATAAGCCCACTCTCCATTATCAAGCTACCACCAATCGTGGGCTATAAGAGGACCTATACCTATTAAATTCTCTATAAAAAAATAAGGATTATCCCATTTGTCTGGTGCTAACTTTACTCTCCATTGGAGAATCTGCTTCTCTTTTACAGATAGACACAGATCCTAAGGAGAGAACCATCTCATCATACCTCAAAAGGGCCCCAGCTGAAACTAAGAACAACTGGTGAAATGAGTTGTTCTCTTGGTGGACTGGGTACCAGCCCACGGGTGAAGGAGACCAACACAGAGAACAATCAACTCCTACCATATCCAGAGATCTAGAAGCCCCCAAAACCTCATCACTGAAGCAGACCAAAAATGAACCCAACATGGCTCAGGGAAATTTTGTGGAAGAAGGGGCAGAAAGAATGCCAGAGTCACACATTGGGTCATGATATGCATAGACATTTCTCTTACCCATAACTGTGGGCTAACTCTACAATGAATGACCCATATACCTCAACAAGGAGGCACCATTGCAAGGGGGCAGGACATGGATAAGCCTAATAATGGTACCAACTTGACTGTATTTACTGAGTACAAAGCTAATTAATAAAATTAATTTAAAAATAATTTTAAAATTCAACATTCATTTGTTGCCTTTTAAATAATAAGCCTTGTTTTAATCAGCTATAAAAATTATATCATTACCCTGAAAAATGATATAACAACAAGCTTTCCATCTTATCTTACTATTCTGAAAGCTTCTGTCTTTGGATCAGAAATGATAATAAACACTGGGAGATGGCTTAGCCAATAAGGCACTTACTTGTTAAGCCTAAGAACCCAGGTTCAATTACCCAGTACCAATGTAATCCAGATGCACAAGTGCCACCTGTGTCTGGAGGTTGTTTGCAGGGACTAGAATCCCTGTCCCACATTCTCAATTTCTGTCTCTCTCAAATAAATAAATAAATGAAATATATTTTTATAAGAGATGTGATAATGAGAGTAACTAATTTAATCAATGTTATATAGCAGTTTCTTATCAGTGTAATAGACATGTGAATAGAGGCAAATAATTTAAGTAAATAAGTACATGTATTCCTACTACCAAGAACATATTTAAGAAAGTGACATTCTACAGACACTTAGCTTCAACAGGTGAGGGAGGCAGGCTTGTGAATCAGCATCGAGGCCTAAAAGCCAATCTTATTTACCAGTAATTAATTTAAAAAGTGAAATCTTACAGTGATTTCATAAGAGTGACCTAAAAAACAGAAGGGCATGCTATTTTTTCTTGATTAGAGCAAGCTATCTTATAAGCATGAAAATTCTTCCAAACCACAGTAGATGACATTGCTTGTTGGTTGGTTGGTGTGATAATGAAAGGCATACTAAGCTAATGTGTATGGAAGAGAAGAGACCAGGAGTAGGGACATTTTGAAGGATGTACACAACCAAGATTTATTGCCAACTTGGCTTGTCATTGAGGCACAGTGCAGGGAGGGTGGTGGTCCGATGAGGCAGGGTATGGCAAAGAACACACAAATGACCCCACGCTAAAGTGCCATTATGTTGACCCGAAGACTCTATCCCTGGCTCAACTACTGATGCAATGGACACAGATGGACAGATGGCCTTCCTGTCATGACAGGGACAGAATGTGTTTCTCTCCTTTTACAATCTGGACTCTGGAGGCCTCTGTGATAGGAAGAGCTCCTGCTCTCAGTATCCCTGAGAGACTTCAGTTGCTGCTTCTAAGTAAGCTCCATCCTTGCACCCGTCACCTCCAGGTGGGGACTGCTCCTCAATTGACAGCTCCTGTTCTCTAATGCTCATCTCTGTCAATTAAAGCCAGAAAATAGGAATTTTCTTACAGTCTGTCATTTTAAACTAGATCTCTCATGCCATCACACTTTCGCTACTTGCATTTAGAAGATAGTTGGGCTGAAGACAAGCATTGTCTGAGCTCCATTATTTCCAAGTTTTTCTCTTCACTACAAAGTGCAGGATCATTTAACTTTTCTAATAATTTCAGTGAGCTAGCTGAGAGATTTATAGACAAACAGTAAGATTTCTGGGAGACATTCTAGATAACAAGGTGAATTTAGTGTGGGAGGGACCCAACCCCTGAAACGCTGTATACCACACCTGCAGCTGCATCTTATCACAGTCAAACAGATTTAGTGTTCATACACATGAGTTTTCAGGGCATCAAAAATTCACTGTGTGTGCTGAACCTTCAAATGTGTTTGAACAAATTTGTTTCCCAGTGAGCTAAATAGCATTGAACTTAAAACATGTTTCTATCCCCGGGTGAAGTGGGCCCTTTTCCTTTCATTTTCAGTCTGAGAGTGATATGGGAAGAAGGCGCCCTGACCTTCCTGCCTTTAGCAGTTTGTGGCAAGAGGTTTGTCAAGAGTTTGAAACCAACATCCTTGGCTTCATAGTGAGTTCCAGGCCAGCCGGATCTAGAATGATACCTTGTCCTTTTGTTTTTGTTTAAAAAAAAAAAAACAAATATATATATATGTTTGTGTCTGTATAAGACAGTTTTTCATGATATGTCCTTTATTTCATGGTGTAGCTGAGGAAACATGGGGTATTTAATACCCCCAGTAGTGAATCATTTAAAGATACATGTGCAGTCAGAGGCATGCACCTCCCTACCCACAGGTACCACTGCCTGCTGGCCTCAGTGATTTTTGATGTGAAATAAAGTGTTTATCTAGTTGGTAGTCTCTGCTATGTGATATATCACTTTTAATGACTTTGAGGCTTTATTGTCTCTGTTTTTTGAAAATTTGACTGTAGTGTCTAGGCTGCTGATTTTACCTTGAAGGTAAAATATTACTTTTTAAAACTGTAGGGAAATAGACAAGGAGAGGTAAAGAAAAAGCAAGTTCAAATGCCACAAAACTTTCTGGTCTTACTAATACTTTACTGTTTTTCTTAAGTAAGTGTGACTAAGAACTTCTAGCAAGCCTTTGGCTAATTTCTATCATCCTGAAGAAGTTGATGCTGGTACCTGTGCCCATGTTCTTACTGTTATGGAAGAAATGATTCTAGGTGGCTTAATCCTGACATTTCACCTTATCATTCAATTTATTTTTTGTTCAGTGTTCCGTATTTTGGTAGAGAGATTTCTATTTTGGTTCAGGTATCATTTTGAGATGGTGTTTTGGTAATGTCTGATATCTTTCTTGCAATATGTTTTTACTAAATGATATTGTTGCATCGTTTATATTTCTTGTGCTAGATTTTCAAGTAAGGTGTTTCTCGGGATGGTCCTTTTTTTGCAAGTTGACTTTCTTCATCAAACTCTTGAGATAATAAGTATTACTTATAGTATTTAAATACTTGATAATATAAAAAGTTGGTGATGTAAGTACAAATTAGTATTTGAAATATGAAATGCAGTGAGAAACAATACAGGTTAAAGATGATTGAACACTTGTTGCTATCATTCCTCCTCTGCCTATAACTGAAATATTGTTCTAGGTTATGGTACTTCAAGACATGCTTCTGCAGGGGTAGTTGGGCACTGATACTTATTGTCAGTTAGTAAGCTATTTTTTTTTAATGGACAATTGTAGCATTTGACTTTTATTTTCTTCATCTTGTACATTTTTATGCAACCTTCTCACTCTATTAGAAACAGAAAGCCAAGACCTAATGGAGACCTAAGAACAAATGATGCATTTTCCTTTCTTACTTAATTCAAGTAATTGGCTACCACTGCTTAATTAGTAAAACTGTGATTGAATTGAAGATTAAATGAACTTGAACATCAGATAATTAACTTCATTTTTTTTAAAAAAATGTCAAGCAATTAGTAATATAGAAACTAATAAAAAGGCATATATCAAATGTAGTAAACATTAAAACGAGAATAAAGAGAGACTTTGCAGATCAAAGGTACCCATGAAATTAAGTGTTTGGATGACTTGAAATAGTATTCACTGAGTGACTGACCACAGTCCAATTAGATTATGTCTGTTAGAGAAGTTTTCTAAGTAATATTCTTATTTTCATTACTTACCTACTCAAGAACATCTGAGTTAATTAAGACCCAGTCATTATGTATGGTGAAGAATATTTTATATGGTTATAAATTTTATATGAAACAAGCTGCTGGTCTGGTCATGAGGAAAAGGGTGGTGAGAAACAAGCATATATTGGGAAAGGTGTGCCACGATAGAGAGTGGTTCATGATAACAATTTCTTGGAAATAGACATTATTAAAGTAATCTTTCTCCAGAAACCACTTCATGAAAAGTTGAACTTTTCATGGCAAACTTACAAGGCAGTATGCACAGAACAGTATTAACAAGAGAGTTGAATATTGTAAATATGTAGATGTTTGTGTACTTGAAATGTTGCTTAAGATCACAACTCCACATGTTCATTTCATTTTTTTTGAGAATTTTAATTCACGAACATACAGTATTTTAATTGTATTCTCTTCCATTATCCACTTATTCTACTAACCCCCCTCCTCTTTCCAAGTAGTCCTTGTTTTTAATGTCTCCTTCATTTTGTCCTCCTACATCTCATATGTCAAAATATTAATGGGCTCATTGTTGCACAGGTCTTGTGGGGACACTGATATCCACTGTGAGGTCATGAATACACTGGGAAGTTCATGTCTGTAGGATAGTGCCACCCAAATCCTTCTTCCCTCCCTCTAGCTCTTATATTCTTTGCACCACATCTTCTACAATGTCTTCTAAGCCTTGGACAGTATGATAGAGATGTCTTATTTAGTGCTGAACACCCCACTACCACTTCTTTTCAGCACTTTGAGTTTTGAGTCTCCTCAATAGTCAGTACCATCTAAAAAGAGAAACTTCTCTAATCAAAAGTGAGAGCACACCTAATACATGGCCAAGAACACAAATATTTTATGATATTTAATTTATTTACTTATTTGAGACAGAGAGAATAAGTGCATTCCAGGCTTCCTGCTACAAACCAACTCCAGATGATGCATGTTCTATTTTGTGCATCTGCCTTTCTGTGGGTACTGGAGAATTGAAACCAGACTATAGGGCTTTGCAAGAAAGTGTCTTTAACTGCTGAGCCATCTTTCCAGCCCTAACATAAATATTTAAGGAACAATTTGGTGGTACAGTATATCCATTTAGTCAAACAATAGTAGTAGCTTCTCCCCTAGGGCTTATGACCTTCCAAGCCAAAGGCTTTTGATTAGGTCTTCAGTATAAGACATGCGTTTCCTCCCATAGAGCAGGCTTTAAATCCAATCAGAGAGCAGTTAGATTTCCCCATAACAGATATGTCACTATTATACTAGTGAGCACATCTTGCCTGGGTGGCCAGTTATATAGTTTGCAAAGTCCATTGCTGGATAAGACTGTTGATGATTTTTTTCTCCCAAGGAGGTAGCATAGCACTTTCTAACACGATGACTACTCGCCAACAGAGAGGAGGCTTGCAGCTCAGTTCCAGCCTAACATAGAATCTCAACACTAGTCCATACTGACCTGGAACTCCATAGATCTAGGCCAGCCTTAAAGTCATGGCAATCCTTGCTCATTCATTGCACAATAGTGCACTGTTCAGCCTCCAGGATTTTGTGTATATTCTACTTTTTCTCTTGTTTTTTTGTTTGTTTGTTTTTTGAGGTAGGGTCTTGCTCTAGACCAGAATGACCTGAAATTAACTCCATAGTCTCAAGCTGGCCTTGGAATCACAGTGATCTTCCTAACCCTGCCTCCTAGGTTCTAGGATTAAAGGTGTGCACCACCATGCCTAGCTCTCTTATTAATTTATAGCTTTATTGCATTACCATTGGATATGATACAATAAGTTATTTTTAATTTTACTAATTTTTTTGAGAATTACTTTCTGTCCTAATGTGATCTACTTTAAATAGAAAGTTCCACGAGTTGCTGAGAAGAATGTGTACTCTGAGGTATTTGGAAGAAGTGTTCCTCAAGTGTCTTAGGTGCATGTGATCAGTGGTGGTATTTAACTACATTTTTTTCTCTGCATATTTTCTGCCTCAATGTCCATTTTATTGGTGAGAGTAGGGTATTGAAGTCACCCACTGTTATTGTGTTGGGATTTATCTCTGCCTTTATATCTAGCAGATTTTGTTTTATAAAATTAGGT
Source organism: Jaculus jaculus (assembly GCF_020740685.1). Lineage (NCBI taxonomy): Eukaryota > Metazoa > Chordata > Mammalia > Rodentia > Dipodidae > Jaculus > Jaculus jaculus. Next base: position 56,335,146 of record NC_059103.1, read on the forward strand.
GCACCTGTGTTTATTATTATAATTATTCTTGGCAAATTATATCCTTTGAAAGTCTGAAGTGGCCTTCTTTATCTATTCTAATTAATATTTGTTTTATGTCTATTTTCTCAGGTGTTAAGGTAGCCACACCTGCTTGTTTCCTATTTTCATTTGCTTTGAATATCATTTTTCTAGTCTTTAACTCTAGGGTAGTGTCTGTCTTTCACAGTGAGATGAGTTTCTTCTTTAGGACAGAAAAAGGATGGATCCTGTTTTCTGATCCAACCTGTTAGTCTATATCTTTTGATTGGGGAATTGAGTACATTAATATTCAGAGTTATTGTTAAACAATGTGAACCAATCTCTGCCTTGTTGGTGTTGATGTTGATAATTTTTTGTAGTTTTGTTTTGTTTTATTGTTCTTTGTTTGCTTAACAATGTTCTTCATTTGGTTATTGTTTTTACTTCTGTGACATCTTGAGTATGATGATTCTTCTCTTCATTATGAAATATTCAATCAAGTATCATCTATTGGGATGGCTTAGTGCTCACAAATTTCTTTAGTCTGCTTTTATTATGTAATATTTTCTCCTTATGAGGGATAATTTTGCTGGGTATGATAGTTTCATTTGTCAGCCATGGTCTTTCAATCTTTTAAATATATCATTCTAGTACCTTCTGGCTTTGGGGAATTCCACTAAAAAATCAGTTGTTATTATGATGGGCTGTCTTTGTATGTGGTATGATGTTTCTTTCTCACAGTCTTCTTTCTTTGATCTATGTATGTACTGTGGGCCATTTCTGGTCCTGTCAATTTGGTGTTAGGTATGACTCCTAAACTTGTTGGTTCTGTCCCTGAAGTGTGGAAATTTTCTTCTATGATTTTATTAAAAATTCTTCCTATGCCATTGACTTGAAATTCATCACCTTTTATGCCTTGAATTTCAGTATTTATTACTTTCAAGGTGCCCCACATTTATCTCAAGTTCTCTTTATGTTTTTTTTTTTTTTGAATTTATTGATTTTTAACTCTCTGATCTACTTCCTCTACATTATCCTTAAACCTGATATTCGGTCCTCCACATATCCTATTTTGTTGGCAAAGCCTTATAGGTAGTTTTTTGTTTAAGTTGTTCAATTTTGTACTTACTTTTGGTTTTGATTCATCATTTCATCATTTCTATCTCTTTAGTAAGCTTCATTTTTCTGTCGTGGTTTGATTTTTTTTTTTTCATTTCAATTAGCTGGTTGTTTGTGTTCCCTTGATGTTCATTAATATGTTCCTCATAAACTTATATATTCTGAATGCTTGGCCCAAAGCTGATGGCAATTTGGAAATGGAGCCTTGCTAGTTGAGGTGTATTGTTGGGGTTAGCCTTACAAGTGTTATAGGCAGCTTCACTTGCCAGATCTTGGTTCACTTTCCTGATGTTGCTTTGTACCTACTATGGCAGAGGTAATTTCTAGTCTCTGTTCATGTCATACTTTACCACCAGCCATCATGAAGCCTCCCCTCAAGATTATAAGCCAAACCAGGCATGGTGTCATATGCCTTTAATCCCAGCACTCAGGAGGCAGAGGTAGGAGAATCACCCTAAGTTCAATTTCAAGACCACCCTGAGACTACATAGTGAATTCCAGGTCAGCCTGAGCTAGAGTGAGACCCTACCTTGACAAACAAAACAAAACAAAACAAAACAAAAGATTATAAGTGCCCCCCCCCCAATCTTCTCATCAGCTGCTTTTGGTCAGGTGCTTGGTCTCAGCAATGAGAAGGTAATTATGACAGAGAAAATTGGTGTCAATGGAGCAGGATTGTTGCTGCTAGAAAACTATGGGGCTCTTGGCCTTTGGAATTGATTTGCAGAGGAATGTGAAAGGATTTTGAAACTTTGAACTAAAAGCTGATTTGTTGTAGTGCTATAAGCATAGTGGGATAGACCATTCTGGTCAGAGTGTGAAAGAACAAAATGCAGACTTGGGGGCTGGAGAGACGGCTTAGTGGTTAAGCGCTTGCCTGTGAAGCCTAAGGACCCCAGTTCGAGGCTCAGTTCCCCAGGTCCCACGTTAGCCAGATGCACAAGGGGGTGCACGCATCTGGAGTTCGTTTGCAGAGGCTGGAAGCCCTGGCACACCCATTCTCTCTCTCTCCCTCTATCTGTCTTTCTCTCTGTGTCTGTTGCTCTCAAATAAATAAATAAAAAATTCTAAAAAAATTCAAAAAAGTAATGCAGACTTGGCTTATGAAAAAAAAAATAAAGAAATTTATGTAGACTAGGCTAGAAGAAGTTTGATTGAGAGGCTTGCACCACTATACATGTCTCATGAGAACTTAAGAAGGGTTGAGTTTGAAATAAATGTACTGGTATAAGCAGAAGGATATGATACATAAAGAAATAAAAGTAAAGAGCAAGAAAACAGCTTGTTTCAGCTACAATTGTGAGATTACCACAGTTGAGGTTGGGACATGGAGCCTTGAGACAACAGGAAGAATGCTCACTGTTTTGAAAGTAGGGAGCATAAATGAAGAATGCTGAAGGAGTTTTTCTGCTCTTCAAAGTTGTCTTTAGCTGGTGTGGTGGTACTTACCTTTAATCTCAGTACTCAGGAGACTGAGGTAGAAGAATCACTGTAAGTTCTAGGCCAGCCTGAGACTACATAGTGAGTTCCAGTTCAGCCTGACCTATAGTGAGATACTACCTCTAAGAAAGAAAATCTGGCTTTATTTCCCCATATATTTACAAATTTTGCAGTCTACTTGGCATTATGGAATAAAACAAATGTAGCCTCTGTTCATGAAATATTTTCCCCTGACATCATGGAGATTCCTCTTGATACTATAAGGCAAAATAAACACTTTCTTCCCATGCTGCTTTTGGTCAGGAGCTTGTACCAGCAACAAGAAACAAGAAGGTAACTACAACACTTGGTATACACACACACACACACACACACACACACACACACATACACACACACACACAGTTACTTTGGAATTCTTTGCCTCAAATTTCCTCTAAGTTGCTCTCACGTGAGGCCTCTACAATGAGACTAGGCATTCTGGGTGAAGACATATTTCCATGGTTTTGGGTGTCACTCTTTTGCCTTTGGGATTTGCCCATCTAGAGATACTCTATTTGTCTTATTGAGAAGGCTAGGGCCACAGAGGAAGCTCCATAGCTCCACTAAGTACCAGGAAGGACACATGTGTGAGGTTGGGGAAGGACCTGAAACTCACCCAGAGGGACATTTCATGGAGTTGGCAAAGAGAAGGAGGACTCTCCTGTAGTGGTAGCTTCACTGGGCACATGGAAGGGTTGGGGGGCAAGGGGACTGACAGAGAACTCACTCATCTGTGACCACAGAGGTGGCTTTAGTGGGTGCCTGTGAAGACAGGAAGTGGGATTGGTAGGAGAGGGGCTGATGAGAGCTCATTCAATGGCAGTGGCAGTGGTGGCTCCTAAGCCACTGCTCCACTGGATACTCATGGAAACACATGCAGGGTTAGAAGGGAAGAGATGACTGGAAAGATCATTTACCTGAAGCAGCTCCACTGCTGAGACATTCAATAGTGAGGGAAAACAGGAGCTCACTTACAATAAGTGGCAGCTACAGTATGTGCCCAAGGAACACATGGCTTAGTTGGTGGGGGAGGTGACTGGGAAATAACTAACCCTGAGTGGCAGCTCACTGGACCAAGAGTTCCACACATCTTGCCATGCAAAAAAACCAAGTCCAAATGGATCAAGACCACCATATAAGACTGGAAACTTGGCTCCTACGGGAAGAAAAAAATAGGAGGGATTTTCCATGATATAGGTATGGGTAAAGACTTCTTGAATAAAACTACAGTAGCTCAGGATCTTAAACAATCACTCAATCATTGTATCTCATAAAGCTGAAGTTTTATCACAAGCAAACATACAATAATCAGAGCCAATAGATTACCCACAGAATGATAGAAAATTTTTGCTGGCTTTCCAACTAATAAGGGCCTAATTTTTAGAATCTACAATGAACTTAAAAACCTAAAGAATAAAAAGTCAAACAACCCACTCATAAAACAGGGCAGTTCTCAGAGGAAGAAATACAAATGGCAAACACACACTTAAGAAAACGTTCATCACATCCCTAGTCATCACGGAAATGCAAATTAAAACAACTATGAGATTCCACCTTACCCCAGTAAGGATAGCAAAGATTAAAAAATCAAGTGAAAACAAATGCTAGTGAGGATGTGGAGAAATAGGAACCCTCAATTCCTGTTGGTGGGAATTTAAGATGATACAACCAATTTAGAAAGCATCATGGAGACTCCTAAAAAGGATGACTATAGAGTTACTAACAGACCCAATTATTCCCTTACTGGACATCCATCCTAAAAGCTTCATGCCTCAGTTCAGAGAGATTTGCTCAACCATGTTTATAGCTGCTCAATTCATAATAGCTAAGAGCTGGAATAAACCCAGATGTCCAGCATTAGATGAATGGATAACCAAGATGTGGTATATCTACATGTTGGAATTCTCCACAGCAGTAAGGAAACATGACACAATGAAATTTGAAGAAAAATGGCAGAACCTGGAACAGATGATTCTCAGTGAACTCACTCAATCACAGAAAGATAATTGCTGCATAGTCTCGCTCATCTGTAGCTCCAAACCTGAACCTACCAAAGATACTGACATACCTAATAAGCATCTTGAGGACTAGACAATAGGGTAAGTGGGGCAGGATGGAAAGGTAAGGGTGGAGGTGGGGGACACAAAACTGGACCCAAATGGCAATAGCACCATAAAATTCTACATCCTAAAATACAGGCTAAATGGCTGAACCTTCATCAGGTCCTTAGAGGGAACACCTGAATAACAGGGCCCTGAAGAGGGTATGATGAAGACTGACCTTAATCTCCTGTTTCTCTCTCTCTCTTTCTCTCCCTCTCTCTTCTCTTGTTCTACTTTATATTACCTATCCTTTTCTTCCTTCTTTCCCTTGGCACTGGCCTGTAACTTCCAGTACCAGCATGCAGTTTGAGCTGTTGATCAGAGAGACCTACAAGGTTTCCCAAAAGAAGACGGATTTCTGTCAGAGTACTTGATGACTTACAAAAGGTTAATGGTAAGACCCTACTGCCAAAGACACCACATGCTGTTGGTACAGAACATGGACAAACCTGGATGGAATCTAGAAAAGAGTCAGTCTCTGGAAAGTTAGCTCATCTAGTGCCAGAAGGTGCTACTTGAGTAACTGGGGGAATCTGATCAACATCTATCCAAGCAACTCGTGGTCTAAGCTATTCAGCAGCAAACAACCTGACATGATGCTCACACAAGTACAATAGTGGCACATAGCCATCATGTGTAATCAACTGCTCTTGATTTGGCTAACTAATCCTCTCAGTGGAGTGAAACCCATAGCTGCATCTGGGAAACAAGTCAGAACCATATCCAAACAAGGAGTCTGCTCTCCATTATCAAGCTTTCACCAATTGTAGGCTTCAAGAGGGCCTAAACCAATTAAATTTTCTCTAAAATAATAATGGCTATCCCATTTATCTCTTGCTGACTTTACTCTCTGTTGGAGAATTTGCTTCTCTTTTTCAGATGGATGCAGATCCTGAGGAGAGAGTCAGCCCATTGTATCTCACCAAGGCCCCAGTTGAAACGATAGAGTAATTGGGGAAATGAGTGTTGCAGTCCAGGTTCACATTGCTGGTAGAAATCACCCAACCAAGAGCAGCTTCTGGGAAAAAGAGATTTATTTTGGCTTACAGGCTTGAGGGGAAGTTCCACAATGGCAGGGGAAAACAATGGCATGAGCAGAGGGTTGACATCACCCCCTGGCCAACATAAGGTGGACCACAGCAACAGGAGGGTGTGCCAAACACTGGCATGGAGGCACCGGCTATAACACCCATAAGCCTGCCCCCAACAATACACTCCCTCTAAGAAGTATTAATTCCCAAATATACATTAACTGGGAACCTACCATTCAGAACACCTAAGTTTATGGGGGACACCTGAATCAAACCACCACAATGAGCAAGAGTGCTGCTTTCTTGGTGAACCTTGTACCAGTACAAGGGTGGAGGAGATCGACACAGAGAATACTCAATTCCTACCAAACCAGATATCCAACGACATAGAGGCTCCCAAGACCTCATCATTGAAGTAGTCCTAAAATGAACTCAACATGGCTCAGGGAAATTCATGGAAGTAGGCGAAGAAAGATTTTTAGAGCCACATGTTGGGACATTATGCCCAGAGACATTGCCTCTTACCCATTACTAATGGCTAACCCCAAAATGCATGACCCACCTTTCCCAATGTGGAAGGTTCCTGCAGAGGCAGGAGGGCAGGGAGGAGGCTAACGATGGTACCAACATGGATTTATACACACTGTGCACATAATCAAAAAAGAAAAATAAGTGAAAAATGGCATTTTAAAATGTCAGGTTGTGTGAAGGAGGTTCTAAGATCAGTTGACCTTCTATGCCCACAGATTTTTGCATTTACAGATTTAAGTAACTATAGATCAAACTATTTTTAAATATAATATATTTAAATATAACATAAGGCAAAACTTGAGTTCACGTGGCATATGGAACCTCGTGCTATGACCCTTACTCTTTCACAGGTTCTATACATACCTTTGTGAGAGTTACTCACCTGTATCTCATTCCCTTTCTGTAGAATCAGGCCTTATTGATTGTATCAGCATGGAACATGTGCAGTCTTTTTCTTTCACTAGTTCCCTGACAATACAGTGCAATGTATTCACATGGCATTTACATTGTATTACAAGTGTTCTTGAGATATTTTCAAGAATACTGAAGGTATATGTATGTTATACGCAAATAAGATATTTTATCTGTGCAGTTTTAACATGTTCAGTTTGGCTTGCACAGATGTCCTGGAACAGATCTTTCAGATGTTGCAGGAATGGATTGAATACAAGGTTTCGTTGAGGAGAGAGAAATCATTTACAAGATGGAAAAAGAAGCATGAAGATAACATCTACTCCATGTTCAGGATAAAAGATTTGACTTAGCTTTTATTTTATGTGTATCCCCATTTTCCCAAAATGAGATTCTTGGAAAGCCATTGTCACTTATTTGTTTTACTGATACCATCCTACTGCTGTAGTCCCTAAGTAACTACACCACCACCATCACAAAGTGGCTATGGAGAATAACTTATAATTTTTTTTTTTCAGTTTCATTTTCCCTTCTCAGTATATATCCCTCTAATACTATAGAGCCAAATAAGATTTTTTATGATTTTACTTTAAATAAATATGTTCAAAGAAAGTCAGTATCCAAAGAGATTTCATTCTTTACTGTTCTCAAGATAAAATAGAAAAGGAGAAAAAGCATACTTTTAGATTTTAACAGTCTGCAATTGGGAAAATGTCAATGACAATTATGTGCATTATCTTCAATGCAGTCTTTCTAAGGGGATTGATCTGTTCACCTTCTCTTTACTAGGTAATTGGTGATATAATCAGGGAAGAGCCATGACTTCCCTGTTGAAAATTTGTCCTTGCATAGTTCCTAGTACAGGGAACTTTTCCAAACCAAGTTAACAAACTTTTGGACTCCACTCTTCTAGTTAACATGAACAGACTTTCTCTCATACTTATGTAAAGATGCATGCTGTAGTTGTTTGTGCTTTGATATTATATTCAGAAGGTGGCAATAAACAACTGAATCTAAAGGCTATAATTTATTCTACAAGTTTTATTCCTTATATTTAGATCATAAATCCACTTTAATCCTATACAATTTTATATATATATATATATATATATATATATATATATATATATATATATATATATATTCAGTTGTCATGTCTAAGGCACAGGTTTTTCCAACAATGGTTTCTTCTTTATTGAATGAACTTGACCCTTTGTTGACATCAACCATAGACGGATAGGTTTGTGTCTTAACTCTTAATTCATCACATTGATCTGTGTGTCTCAGCTCTACTTATGCTAGTAGCATGCTTTTATTTTCTTTTAGGGGTCAAAATTATGTACTTTGTTACTCAAAAGAGAATATAGAACCAAAACAGCTGTCTCACAACTGCTATTTTTAAACATCTAAGGGACAATTTTTATATATGTACAGAACCCTTTTTTGATCATAGTACCCTCCCATCACTCTCTCTTGCTCCTCCTGCCCCATATCTCTTCCACTGAACCCCTTCAACCCTTCACCAAGTTCTTCTCCTGTTTATATGTCTTTCATTTTATTTTTCTATTCTTGCCTTCTTCCTTATCAATGATGACAGGTTGTGCAGGTAACAACAGCTGCTGTGAGATCAGAAATGCAACAGCCACCACGTGTCCAGAATATTTTAACTCTTGTAGCTTTGTAACAATGTTTGAATTCAGGAAGTTCAGGATTTGTAACTTTGTTCTCATTCAGGATTATGTTGACAATTTAGAATCTGTGCAATTCCACCTGCATTTTAGGATCACCATTTCCAATTGTGCAAAAAGGGGCCAACTTCAGTTTTGATATGAAAGTAGAGATGGCATTGGATTTATAATCTGTTCAGAAATACAATTATTTAAACAATAGCACTGGGTAACTACATCTTTTAAGGCTCTTTTCAGTTCCACTCATTAATGTTTTGTATTGTTACTGTGTAAATCTCTTGAGTTTTCCTAAGTACTTTATTTTTTAATGCTATTCTAAGTAGCTAACTTTCTCTTCAGATTTTTTTCTGATATATAGAAATAAATACTTTTCTCAAAATTTGCTAAATTTTCCTATTAGCTCTAAGTGCCTCTTCCTTAGAATCTTTAGATTAATATTATCTACAAAGATTTTATTTATTTCTTTGTTCATGCATTCATTCATTCACTCACTCACTTACTCACGGTTCTTGGTACAAAACCCAGGGGTTTATGCATATTAGGCAAGTGCTCTACACTAGCTACATCCCCAGTGAGATAATTATAATTCATTTTGAATTTGAATGTCTTTTATTTCTCTTCTCTTACCCAATTGCTGTTAGAGCTTTCAGCACAGTATTGTGTGACAGTAGTGAAGGTGCCCTTCTTTGTCTTGTTTCTCATCTTAGGGGAAAGCTTTGAGCTTTCACCCTTCAGTATACATTTAACTGTGAGCTTTTGTTGTCTGTTTTGTATATTTTTAACTATTTTATTTATTTATTTGAAAGAGAGAGAGCGTGAGAGAGAATGGGCACACCAGGGCCTCTAACCACTGCAAATAAACTCCAGATACATGCTCCACCTTTAGCATCTGGCTTATATGGGTACTGGGTCTCAAACCTGGGTCCTTAGGCTTTGTAGGCAAGTGCCTTAACTGCTAAGCCATCTCTCCAATCCCATTTTGTAGTGTTTTGTGTTTTTTTTTTAAGCAGTAAGTGTCTATATAGCCTAGGCTAGTCTCCCACTTGTCATCCTCCTGCCTTAGCCTCCAAAGTGCTTGGATTATAAACATGCATTAATACATTTGGCATTAACTACACAGCATTTTATAAATGTCCTCTGTCATGGTTGCCTTCTACTCCTGATCAGCTAGGTGCTTGCATAATGAGCAGTGTTGAATTCTGCCAATGACTACTTCTTCATTAAGTAAGATCATCTTTCCCTCATTCTTTACTGTGTAGAATTGATTGATTTTTCATATGGTATTGTTAGGACATATTGCTATTTGTTTGTGGTAGACAGTCCTTTTTATATGCCATTGAATTCACATGGCTCTGGTTTGTTTATTACTTCTGGGAACTGTTATGTCTATATTCATAGTGGACATTAGACAGTCATTTTATTTTCCAGTTTTGTTTGTCTAGCTTTGATATCAGAACAGAGATGTTCTCCACCTCCCACTACTACCTCATCTCTACAGAACAGCCCCTGCCTGCACTGTGCACTCACTGAGCACCATGTCTGTTGCCTCCTCTTCTTCCTCTGCTCCAGCGCACACAGTTTCTTCCAGGAATGCACCCTGCTCCTCCTTCCCACTCTATGCTGCACAGCCTCCAGACACCAATGTCTTCCTTGGCTAGATTAAGAGTTTATATTTTTATTTCCAGGGAAATAAAGACTTTTTAAAAGTCTTCTTATGAAATGTTTAACAATCCATATGTTAGAAACAGATCTTATGTCCTCAAAGAGGAAGCTTTGGAAGTAGGCAAGGGCCACATAAAACAAGCATGATTGTTCTTTTCTTTTTAATATGGAATACAGAGAATATGTTCAAGAAGATGAGTAGAAAAACAATGACATCCAGGAGTCCTACAATTTCCTTGAAGGGTTTTCATAGTATGGCCCATGTGAATACCAAACACAGATAAAGTTCTTGACATCCCTAGAGAACAATATTAGCTGAATTAGATTCTTACATTTGAATCTGAACATTGAATTACAAACTGGATTTCAGAGCTCAATAATTCTCAGGATAAATGTGACCAGTACAGAGAAGTTTTGTTTTTGTCTTCTCCACTGCTGGGGATGGATTCCAGAGACTCGCTTGCTAGGCAAAATGTTCTACAACTGAACTATATCTTCAGCCCCTCACTATAGGAATATGAGTAGGTCATAATGCTAGGATCAAGGCACCTTCAAAAATAAGTTGTTTTAATTAGTCCAAAGTGGCCTGTATTACCTGAAGTCAGGCAAATTGCAGTCATAATTTTCTTATCTGAAAGAAAGACTGTCACGCTTGGACAAGGAGAGTTGGGGAGTTTCACTTTGTGCATTGGGCTTGCGTGCATCCTGGGAATTTGAAACAGGCCCTCTGGCTTCAGAGTCAAATGCTGTAAGCGCTAAGCCATTTCTGGGTTCCCTCACTTTGTTATCTCATAGCGCACTGCCAGCAGGGTCAACCCACAGGGTCGCTTCTATGGAGAAGCCTGTTGTAGATGAGTTAGCTACCTTCAGGGAGTGCCTTCTTCCTTTCGAAGGATGTGTCTACCTCCTGGGCAGGGAGTCTGTCCCCAGACCAGCTTGTAGCTGTTGGGTGTCTTTCCTTCAATGTACTTCTTTTTTATTTTTAACATTTTTATTGATAATTTTAATACATGAACATACTGTAATTTGACTTTATTTCCATCCTGTTACCCTCTTTGCCTATCTTCCTTGCTTCCATTCCCCTAAGCCCCCTACTCTTTCCAAGTAGTCCTTCTTTTGTATTGATCTCATTCTTTTTGTTCTCTGTGTCAAAATATTGCTGGGCTCAGAAATGTACAGGTCCTGTGGGTGTAATAACAACCTCTGTGAGTTATGAATGCACCAGTTGGTTCATGACTGGAGGATAGTACTCCATAGTACATTATCTCACCTTGTGGTTCTTACATTCTTTCAATGCCCTTTTCCATTATGTTCTGAGAGCCTTGGCAGCTATGATAGAGATTTCTCATTCAGTGGTGAGCTACCAACAGCCTCTTATTTTCAGCTTTGATGAGTGTATGGCGATGGTGGTAGACCAGGGTAATCGTTTATTTCCTTTTTTTTTTTTTTTCTGTTTTGTTTTTCAAGCTAGGGTCTCACTCTAACCCAGGCTGACCTGCAATTCACTATGAAGTCTTAGGCTGGCCTTGAACTCATAGCAATCCTCTTACCTCTGCCTCCTAAGTGCTGGGATTAAAGGTGTGTGCCACTATACTTGGCTTTTATTTCCTATTTCTTAGAGGGGAGCAAGGTTATTAGCCCTTCTTATTGCCCTTTTGTTTTTGGTGCCAGTGAGAGAAAATCTCCACAGTATCATCTGTCTGGGGTAGGTGCTGGTGGCTGCACCCTTAGAAGCAGAGTCTGTGTGAGACTTGTGCTATTTTCTTCAGCACACACCGTGTCTTTCTTTCCTCAGTCAGGGTGCACTGGAAAAGAGCCTTTGCTAGAGCCAGAAGGGCCCAGAGCTCAGTCAGTGCCTCAGAGTATGTCCTTGGGCTGCTTAATGAGTGTTTCTTCTAAATATCTATACCACCTGCTCTGGGTTTATCAATACCACCTGCTTCAGGCAAGTCTATACCACCTGCTCCATGTTTGTCTACCTTACCTGCTCTGCCTCAAAAGTAACAGATGCAGAAAGCAGTTAGTTAGCTTGCTAAAAACAAGTCAAGCTTTTTCATCATTTTAGGTAAAAATAGTAATTCTGTCTACCATCCCCATAAACTTACTAGACAATGTGAATTTTACATGGCAGAATTAATTTTGCTAGCTCATGATGACTCTTTCAGAGTGTCTGTAACATACCTTGGCTTAATAAAATAGTACTTGGTGTAGAAGAACTGCTTTTTGTGCCATCTTCCTGGGTGCTGTAACTAGCTACATTAAGTTTCTTTTAAACACACACACACACACACACACACACACACACACACACACACTGCTTATTGTGTCAGTTTCATTATCCAATTAAGATGGTTAGATTAAAAGAAACATTTTACCTTGGTAGTGTTGAAAATTCTATGTAGTTCATGGGGCGATTCAGGGACTGATGTTTACTACCAAAGCAGCAAGTTGTACCAGTAACTCTCCCTGCTCCTGCTCTGCAAGTGCTTTCAGAACCATCATTCTAGTCCACGGTCTGCAGCTGCAAGTGCGACTTCCTCAGCAGAGACTGACTCTTTCCTGTGTGTGCAGTACCCAAGACCCCACCCAGTGTTTCCTTTGAGTACTCTGCATCTCCCAGCCATGTTTCCCTAGTCCTTATTCTGCTGTTTTCCCCCAGTAGCATCATGAGAGAGCTCCAAGAGCCCCAGTACATATCTCAATCTATGTTCATATCAGCTGCAATGGACAAATTCTACCATTATCTTGTCTCGTTTTAAAAATTTTTTAAATTTATTTGAGAGAGACAGACAGAGAGAGAAAGAGGCAGATAGGGATAGAGAATGGGCACGCCAGGGCCTCCAGCCACTGCAAATGAACTTCAGATGCGTGCGCTCCCTTGTGCATATGGCTAACGTGGGTCCTGGGGAATGGAGCCTGGAACCGGTGTCCTTTGGCTTCACAGGCAAGCGCTTAACCACTAAGCCATCCCTCCAGCCCCATTATCTTGTCTGTTATCACAGCAACCCACAGCTTCAGGTAGTGAGGTCCTTGATTCCACTTATAACTTGATCCTGGGAAAACTTCTCAAACACTGAGTAAGCTGAGGAATGGGATGAATGATTTAAATATGACACCAAAAATGGGAACTGCCTCATAAATTAAAAGTACATTCTAATTCAACATCACGCATGTCTGCAATTACATATACTATTGATATGTAACCAGTCTCATGCTCTGTGCTGCTGCTGGAAGTTCCAAGGTCTTGAAGAAGTGGATGAAAGAGCTTTGCGATTGAGCACCTGTGCTCTGAACCTTCGCCACTGGGCTGAAGCCTGCTTCCTGCCAGCTGAGCAGGTCCTAGGGTCTGCCAAGATCTCATTTCCTCATGGTGGCACATCTGTAAGATGGGCATGACACATGGTAAATCTTCATTCATCAGCATGAAACAGTTGTGAAAATGCAGTTTAACCTGTCTTTTCTCTCATTTCAAGATATTGAGATACACAATTTCTCTTTAATTATCTGTTTCTTTTCAATCTGCTTAATTTAATTCCCTATAAACTAGTTTCCTAATGTCTATTGTATTAATCAATAATAAGAAAAACAAGTAAGGCATAGATTTCTCTAGGAATTTCAGTGGAGGGATGACTGTATTTGTTAACATATCCAGTTCCTAGATGGGCCACTGCTACTCCATTTTTTTTTTAATTTATTTGAGAGGGACAGACACAGAGAGAAAGACAGATAGAGGCAGAGAGAGAGAATGGGCGTGCCAGGGCTTCCAGCCTCTGCAAACGAACTCCAGACGCGTGCGCCCCCTTGTGCATCTGGCTAACGTGGGACCTGGGGAACTGAGCCTCGAACCGGGGTCCTTAGGCTTCACAGGCAAGCGCTTAACTGCTAAGCCATCTCTCCAGCCCTGCTACTCCATTTTGAGGTGGGTCCAGTCCTAAAACATCTTACTCAGGACACAGTCCTTTGTCTCCTTGAGCAGTGAATATTTATAACATTATTTCACTCTGTTTAACAATTCCTGAGAATATCCCTGCCTTCCCCAAGGCCAGATTATTATTAAAATTGGCCTATTTGATAAAAGTGTATCAGGTGTCCATCACATAGGGACAGATTGATAGTGATTGCCCAGAAGCTGTCAAGGCAGAGACTGAGCTGCTGTGATGATGGTTAGGATAAGGCGGCAGGAGAGGCACGTTGGCAGCTTATCTGTGCTGCCTGACAGATGGAGAAATGTGTGCTCTTAGGTGAGTGGGATTTGAGCATCTATCCCCACTGGCTCCCTCCACCCCTTTTAACAGAATCCTTGCCTTGGTAAGGATTTAAAACTCATCAATTCTAAACTCCCCCTATGCAGAGGCCATCCAGGCACATGGCCAAGGCCACATTGCTTTTTAAAAGCAGCCAAAAGCAATTTCAGGTGTGAATCCTTGTCTTTTGCTTAGAAATAATAGATGACTGAACAATACTTGAGTAGTGGCTGTGATCACAGGAGGTCTCAGTCTAAGCTGTGGTTGAGACACAGCTGCTCCATGTGGACTTCTTGAAGGTGCTGGATGTGTGGGAGGCAGCAAGTCAGCTGGCTTCCCCTCCTTGAACACTGCTGTTATGCAGAGAGGTGATCCTGTGCCAGGAGGAGAGGAGCCTCACCAGTACATTTCCCCAAGATGGGCAGTTTGCTCAGAATAGACAGAAGTTACTCAGGGTGGACAATATTTCCTTGGGGTAGACAGTGTTTGCTTGGAATGGATAGTGCGTCCTCAGGGTGGACAGCTTTTCCTTGAGGAGTAAGCCGAGCTGCCTCAGGGTATGCAGTGTTCCCTTAGGATGGATAGCATCTCCTCATACAGGGCGTATCCCAAATCAGAGTAGTGCAGCAGTGGCTGCAAGAGCCTACAGAGTGAGCCTGTTTCACACGTTTCTTTAAAGTGCTTGCTAACTCAACATTGCATGGGGCTGGGACCAAAGAACTGAGGGTCATTTGACCTATACTTGGGCATGAAAACCAAAGATTAATTTCCATGTTCTACCTTTGTCCAATCTTAAAGGGATTTATTTTCTCCCAGTGGATATAACATTGAACCCAAACTCAAACTTAAAAGTTATATCTGTTACTGGATTCACTGTATAGTTCTGTTTAATCTGTGAAACTATAATTGTGCAGAAAAGTTCCTGCAGTGTTTCAGCTTATAAAATGTATGTATCAATCAAATGCAAATTATGTCAGCCTTACTCTTTTTAAATATTTGAACCTCTGTTTGATGGTCTATGTTCAGACCCACATTAGCTTTAGCTTAAACTGGAATTCTGGTGACCCATTTTGCAGAGGAAGCCTTAACCATAGTTGTTCCATCTTTAATGACATAGTTTCTTCCAAGGAATACAATGTATCTTATGTACTCACATCTCCCATTAAGTTTTAGACTCTCACACTTCACAGTTATAATCTCTAAGAGCAAAAACCTAGAGTGGTTGTAGAATATTTGGCACAATTCCAAGGTGGTGTCAGGGAGATTTTAAGGTGGAAAAAGTGTAGAGAAGGGAGGAGGAGAGAGGAAAAAACTTTGAGCTGAGCTTCTCTGGACAGAGCAAGACTTTCCTGGTGACTAAGTGGGAGGAAAGCATTTCCTGGCCAGCATGAAGCAGGTCACTGCTGAGCTCACTCAAAGAAATGAGATCAGGCCTGCTCTTCACAGCAGGACAAAGACCCTCATATCCCCTTCTGCTGTGTCTCAGAAGGCAGAGAGATGCAGGTCCTTGAAAAAAGCAGTTGAGGCCAAAGTTGGCAGAAGCTATGAGAACTTATGGCAAAGCAATGGAGAGATTTATGGGCTATGAGATTCCAAATGTACTCTGGAAAGCAACAGGTGCAGTTAGGGAGCTTCTGCCATATGGTCAGATGGAGGGCCCTGTTGTTGGAGACACCTGCCCTGTGGCCAAATGAGGGGCCATGTGGCCAGAGGAACAGCTGCTCTGTGGTTGGGTGAGGGGCTTTGTGGTCAAGGGGGATGCCTGTACTATAGTCATGTGAGGGCAATAAGGCAGCCTGAATGTGAGCAGGGTAGTTCATTAAATATATAGATACAGACATGTTGAAGACCATGTGTCCTTTCACCACATACTTTACTGTAGTCATTTGAGGGCCCAGGACATTGTACCATACACTCAAGAGGTGCCAGAAGCCAAGCTTCCAGGAATATTCCCTCTCCCTGCTTTCTGATTATCCTAGGCACAGCAAAACTCTTAGGGGACGGAGGAGAGGGTGGAAGGCAAGACCCTGCAGCCCAGTTGAGTCCCAAGTCCTCTTATATGCACCACTTGGCTGTGGTCATCCATAGCTTCCTCAAATACTGACAGAATTCTAGGGTAGTCTGCCCTCCTCTCCCCTCCCCACATGCCTGCAGCCCAAATCTCTCTCCTACAGTCCTTTTATTATATGTAATGTTCACAATGGCTCAAAATTGCTTGACATAGGCAGATCACAGAGGGGTTGTTCAAGTCATGCCTAGAGAGATATATCACTGCTTATTGCTTTAACAGACTAAAATAACACCATAAGGTAGTAGGGAAGGTAGATCATTGGCCTCACAGAAGCTGCCATCATGATCCATGGCTGAGAATTGAGCTGGGATTGATAATCTGCAGAACCCGATACATGGGGCTAAGGTCTTAGGTCATCCTCCCTGGCCCTGTGAAATCACTTAGGCCCAAGGAGTAGAGCAGATGCAGGGAGGAGATCCAGTGAGAAGTGGGGTGCACAGTCTCTGACCTTGGGGCTTTGGAGATTAAGGAAGATAGCAGGAGCCAGGAATTCGGGCTTGCCAGAAGCTGTCAAAACCAAGGAATTAGACTATACCCCAGAGAGTCAGGAACAAATGTACCTTTGACACTTAAGCAGGAAGGTGGCACATACCCTCCAACCCTCAGAACCACCAGAAGGTGCCTATGTGTGTCTGAAACCACTAGTAGCCATGTCTTATCAGAGCAAAAGTAGATTAGTGCAGCTGGGTTTTCATTATATAGGTTGAATCAGGTTTTATTTATTTATTTATTTATTTGAGAGCAACAGACACAGAGAGAAAGACAGATAGAGGGAGAGAGAGAGAATGGGTGCGCCAGGGCCTCCAGCCTCTGCAAATGAACTCCAGACGCATGCGCCCCCTTGTGCATCTGGCTAACGTGGGACCTGGGGAACTGAGCCTCGAACCGGGGTCCTTAGGCTTCACAGGCAAGTGCTTAACCGCTAAGCCATCTCTCCAGCCCTTGAATCAGTTTTTACTAGCACAGAGCATTGTGTCTTAAAAGGATAGTCAATTATATCATTGGCACTAATGTCACAATGTCATGTATTGATGGTGTTAAATCTGCAATCTTAATTTACATTATATTTTCTTTGATCACTGAGGTCTACATTTTTCGCATGGTCTCTTTTCTCTGCTGAAATATGTCTGTGTTCCACATTGCCTAACTGATGATATGCAAGGATTCTGAGACACTACTTTGTTCAGTTCTGAGCTATATAATCTACAGATCTGTTGCTATTGCTTACTACCTAGCAAATAACATATCTTCTCCCATTTTCCAAAGTTTCTCTCCCCAAGTTACCTTCATTTTCACATGGTGCCTTTCCTATGAGTGCTGCTATAACAAAATATCTTATCCCAGAACTTTGTAAGGAGCAGAAACCGGTTTTCTCACAGATGTAGATGCTGAATGTCCATGGTCAAGGTATCCATAGACTTGGTGTCTGGTAAATGCTGCTCTGCCTCACCTGGCTAGGACCTCAATCAAGATAAAAGGGCCTTGCTGGATTCTTCTGGTCTTATGTTAATCCTATCCATGAGAGTTCAATCATTTCTCCTGGTCTAGTGACCCCCTAGAAGCCAATTCTAATAAGTATATTTGAGTTTTAGGGAGACGTATATCTTCTATTCACAGGGAAAATAAATTGTAGAATCAAGTTGCTAAGTTCCACTGAAAATCCTGAAATTTTTGAATTACATACATGGTTTTTATATTTATTATAGGAAAATGGGATTTATAATATTGAGTATTCATATCTATAAACATGCTTTCTGTTTATAATTTTAAATGTCATATAGTTTAATTCTAATCTAGTTTAAAATCTATGTAAGCTTTGTTTAGATTTGTTTAAAACATGCCCAAATGCTAGTAAAATTTGTAACTTTAAAAAATATCCTTTCTTTTTTGAGTACTTCATTGGGGTGTAAACATGCATTTGACTTTGGCATTCTGGAATTCTGCTGAACAACTTAAAGAGGTTAATAATAGGCTTTATTGAATCTCATGGTTTATATTTTATGCTGCTAGGTTTTCCTGACTAGATGATAGCAGCATATAAGCATATACTTGTAAAAACTGGTTTCTTTATTTTCAACCTTAAGCTTTATTTGATTTACTTGGTTATATTTCAACACAGCAATAGACATTTTATTTGAAGTTAAGTGAAGACATTATTTGTAGTATACCTTTTTTTAGACTGAAGGGGATAAAAGCTAAAGTATTTAAAAATATTATGTGTATATAAAAATCAGCTAACATTTATAATTGGTTGTAGAAACACAAAGTATTACAGTCAGTTTCTAATTTCTGGCAGTAAATGACTGAACAAGAGTAGCTTGTGGGAGGAAAGGTTTATTTTGGCTTAGAGACTTGAGGGGTAGCTCCATGATGGCAAAGGAAAACAATGGCATGAGCAGAGGGTAGACATCACCTCCTGGACAACATCAGGTACACAAAAACAGCAGGAGAGTAAGGGGGAAGCTGGCTGTAATAGCCATAAGTCCACCCCAATAATACACCACCTCCAGAAGAATCCAATTTCCAAATTGCCACCAGGTGGGGACCTAGAATTCAGAACACATAAATTTATGGGGAACACCTGACTCAAACCATCACATTCTGCCCCTGAACTCCATAAATTGATAGCCATACATGATGTAAAATGCAATGCATTCAGTCCAACTTTAAAATCCCTATAGTTTTTATTTAATCAATTTCAATAATGTTCACACATCCCTATATCCAAAGTATTTTTTCACAGAACTGCAATGCCAAAAGAAAAAAAGAAAACCATAATGGCACAGAATAAACGTTCACAAAAAGAAATATTCAACCAATGAAAAATTTAAAACATTAGGACAAATATCAAATTCTGTAGCTCCAAGTCTTATAATTCTAGCCAGTGAATAGTCTCTGGAGTTCCAATTCTATCTTCCCAGACAGGCTATACTTACAGTCCAGGAAAACTTCTTTAATTGCCAGCAGCTCTACTTGGCAACCATCCTATTGTCTTTGTATCTCCATTGGGTCTCCACTGCAACCCACGGTTCATCCTCATGGCCTCCATGCAGGTAATCCACACTGGCCATTTCCAAAATAGAAAACCATGTTGCAAACTCAATGACCCTCTCTTTCCTACATTTGTTATACTTTATAGCACCAGGTATCCTAACAATTTGCTAATCCAGGGAGGAATATAAAAGACTTTGAAGAACAGGACACTCCTTTAGCATTCAGACCCCTTCAAAAGAAAGTCTGCATTCTTCCTATTGTCAAAATGAAGATCGGCTGTCCCAGTCTCAATGGTTGTAATCTTTTTTTTTATTTTTTTTAAAATTATTTATTTATTTATTTGAGAGCGACAGACACAGAGAGAAAGACAGATAGTGGGAGAGAGAGAGAATGGGCGTGCCAGGGCTTCCAGCCTCTGCACACGAACTCCAGATGCGTGCGCCCCCTTGTGCATCTGGCTAACGTGGGACCTGGGGAACTGAGCCTCAAACCGGAGTCCTTAGGCTTCACAGGCAAGCGCTTAACTGCTGAGCCATCTCTCCAGCCCTCAATGGTTGTAATCTTTTAAATAATTGTAGCTAAATGCCTGTTCAGTTTTGGCTCCCAAATTTCATTTCTTCTGTGCCATATCCCTCTGCTCCCACCAGTCCATTTCTTTGCTATGCAACACTGCCCAGGTTTTCAGGACATGGGAATAACAGCAAACCTCTCACACAAACTGCTTCTAATCCAGTCCAGACAAAACTGTCTCACCCTGATAAGCCAAACCTCACAGTCCATAATTCTTATTGCTTTCAGGACTTTCAACTCTTACCAAAATAGTCCATCAAGCTTTACTTACAGCACTGAAAGGTGTCTCTTAGGCTAAGATATTAAATCCTTACACATTATTCTCAAAAGCCAGCTCCAAAAGGCCAAAACATACATAGTCAGGTTTCTAACAGCAATGATCCCAATTCTCTATACCAATTTAACTGTAGCAGCCAGTTTCCAGTTGCTGGTAAAAAAAAAACAACAAAAAAAAAAAAAAAAAAAAAAAAAACAACCCTGACAGAGCAGCTTTTTTTTTGGTTTATGGACTCAAGAGGAAGCTCCATGATGGAGGGGAAAACAAAGTCATCAACAGAGGGTGGACATCACCTCCTGGTCAACATCAGGTAAACAACAGCAGCAGGAGAATGTACCAAACACTGGCAAGGGGAAACTGGCTATAACATCCATAAGCCTGCCACCAATAGTATACTACTTACAGGAGAATTCAGCTCCCAAACTGCCACAAGCTAGGGACCTACCATTCAGAGCACATGAGTTTTTGGGAGACACCTGAATCAAACCACCACAGAAGGGACAGTTTGATTTAGCCAAACAAATTTTATTGGGGTAAAAATATTTACTTCACTATGATTTTTTCTATACTTTGTTACTTAGAAATCTCTCTATGTGTCAATGCATTTACTGGTCTAGTAATGATTAGTAAGTCATTTCTTGCTCAGTTTGTCTTCATTAGTTGAAAAACCATAATTTAAAATAAGATCTGCTATGTTCAGATGATTTGCTTTTGAGTAAATATTTACATTCTACCTGTGCTACATTCCTGGAAATAATTACGAGGAACACGAATGGCATAGAACCAATTTAAATCTGTTCTAGAGTTCCCACAAAGTTGATGCTAATGGATTTGTGTGTGTGTGTGTGTGTGTGTGTGTGTGTGTGTGTGTGTGTGTGTGAAGTGTGTGGTAAGGCTGGAGTGAGCCATTTGCTAGAAGTGCTAGCTTTGTTAGATTTTCCTTGCTACTCTCTCCACATTCTTTACCTTTTAGGAATCATAACTTGCTCATTATGTGGTAATTTATTTTTTTCCCATTTCTTTGCATGGGGATCTTTTGGGTACAATAAGGAATTTTGTTCACAGGTGCCACATAAGAAGTAGTCTGTTCTGATCCTTTACTGCATGATGCCTTCAAGGTTCAATATCTAGTTCATTTGGGCCTCAAAATTTTGGCTGTGAATTATTTCCTATTTTCTGTTCTCTGAAAGAGTCTGTGTATAATTCTAATTTTTTTCCTTACAGACTTTGGAGATTTTCCATGACAGAGGTCCAGGCTAGATATCTTTTGTGGGTTTATTGCTGGGTATGTTTCTAAGTTCTCAAGCATAGAAAAGAAAACATGGGAAATTTTTTTGTTGTGAATCATACAGGAGTTATAAAAGAACTACAGAGTAAGCAATTCAGCCTGCAGATCTCTACCTGCTGATCCCAACATTGTGCAAATCACCTTACATGGGACTGAAGATAGTGTTCATTGAAAGGTCAGTGTGTAGGAGACCAGCTAGTCACTTTGAATGTCCCAGTGAGGATCCTCTGTGATCAAGAGGAGCCCTGGTAAGGAAGAAGGGTGGAAGGAGGCTTACAGGAACAACATGGAGGCTACAGGAACTAGAAGAGGTGGGAAAGATCTCTTCCCTGAAGTCCCAAGAGGGAGCACACAGCCCTCTGTATACTGATTTTACCCCAATGGTGCTGAGTTTTGTCTTATAACCTCCAGAACTCTGAGAGCATGTATCAGTTTAAGCCACCCAGTTATTTGCTATAAAAATATAGGAAATTAATAAACCAAGGTCTAGAAGAAATTGAATACCGCAAAATATCAGACTTATATTGCACATTGGAGGTCAACCCCAGAGAAGCAACTACCAGGCAGGCAATCTTGAAATCAAATGCTCTCCAAAGCACACTTGAATTTTATCAAGTTTCTAGAGATACACCAATACCTGTATTATCACTATGCACACGCAATAAATGTATGTGCAGAGATTGAGGTCTGTTCTGTGTGGGATGTGTGATGGGAAAGGCATACTGCTAGGACAGTAGTCTGTGGTTTTAGATCCAAACATCCTTCACTCAGAATTGCCTAGAATCCTGCTAAGCATTCTCCAGGCGTGTCCCAGTGCTGGGAGGAAGGGCTTTCACAATCTTGACTATAGCTATAACCTGAATACATGCAAGGGTACCTGAAGCTGAAAAACTGAAAAGTTCTCCCTCTAACTAGTTGAGAGAAACTTGATCTTTTTTTTTTTTTTTTTTTCCAAAAAAGAGAAGAGTGAGGTCAGGTTAGTGATCTGGAGACACTTCAGAAATTATATCTTAACAGTTTCAATTATATTTCGTTGATTTTCTAGAGGAGCTGAAATAACTGAGTGCTTAAATATGGTTAAAATAAACCCCTAATCATGGACTTGATGAAAAATTCAAAGTTGCAATGCTACAAAGACTCCCTAAATTTGTTCTGTCAAAAATACTTAAAAATACTAAGATGATTATTTAACTAGACAAAAATTGTTCTAAAATGTACCACAGAATACCCAGCTAATAAGTGCCTGGGAAAATAAAGCAAATAGACAATCTGTATTCTTTGATGTTAAACAATGTTAATTTCAAATTCTGGAAACTGTGTAATAGTAATAAATCCATATGTTTGGAATGCATAGTCTCCAGCTGGTAGCAGTTTGGGAGGTGGAATCTTGCTGGATAAAGCATGTTGTTGGCAGTGGGTTTAGTGGTATCATAGCTAGCTTCCCCTGGCCAGAGATTGGCTCACTCTTCTGCTACTGTTTTCCACATGCCATGGTGGAAATGATGTCCATCCTCTGCTCATCCCATGCTTTCCCCTGCCATCATGAAGCTTCCCCTCAAGACTATAAACCAGAATAAAAAACAAACAAACAAAAATCCTTCCTCTCAAAGCTGCTTTTGGTGGGCTACATTATCCCAGATATATGGAGGTTGCTAACACACCTTTCCCCAGCATTGCAAGTTCTAGAGACTATCAGAGTCACCATCAAGCCAGCTATGAGCAATGAACAAGTTTCTATTTGTTCTCTTGTCTCATCCGTAGTCACATTGGAGAACCACCACAGGATACCAGGTCACTTTGCCAAGTCAATAGGATTTGTTCTAAAAGAAGAGAAGCAACTTATTGTGGCAAATTGTTTTAAAATCTAATAAAGTACAAGCAAGGATTAAAGAAATGGAATGTTCATTCACAGATGATTAGATAAACAAGATATGGCATATGTTTTATTCAGCTATGAAGAAAATGAAATCACGACATTTGCAGTAAAATGTATGGAATTAGAGCTTATTGTTATGTGAAATCAGCCAGTTTCATGGAAACAAGAATCTTACATTCAACATGCTCTTTCTCATATAGGGAAGCTAGTTGAGGAGGAGCACTAAATTAAAAAGGGAAATGTTAGGGGAGGTAGAAAAGGACTGGGAAAAAGTGGATGGAGAAGGATAAGAGTAAGTAATGGAAGAGATGATTATATCAAATCATGGAAATGTTATAATGAAACTCTATTTCCTAATCAATATATGCTAATATAAATAAAATGGAATGTGGTGAGAATATGGTCTGTGGAAAGATTTTTGACTGTGTTTTGTACTTCCTGTAATGAGTCTCAGGAATGGAGTGTTGGTGCTAGTTAATTTTAATTCTTTCTTGAAACAGAGAGGGTTCACTGTGTTCAGACCTTAGGTAGATTATAGAGGGTGAAGGCTGCAGAGACAGGCTCCTACATTATCACATGGAGAAGCTCACAGCCCCCACCCATCCTGCTCTCCAATGCCTAGTATGAATGCATCATTTCTGAACTTTTCAAAATAGCAGGGAGTTCTAGCATGTGGGCACATAGCATTTATTGATGGAAGTTGATTCACTTTGACTAATTTAATTTTCTAAGGAATGAGAATAAACCTAAGATGGAAGAGCAGTCTGTGAACAGAAAGAAACAGAAAAGAAGAAAGACTGTGGAGAAACACAGAACACAGTGTGCAAAGGTCTTTCCTCCTTTCAGACTGTCAGCCTTCCTGGTCTTAACTCAACTCCAACCAGGCTGCCAACTTTGAGTCGTAAACCAACTTGTCAGATAGATTCGTGAAAGCAGTTCTAGTGTGCTTTCCCCCTCCTCACCAAATGCAAAGCAATGGATGTTTTAGGGCTGATTTTCCATCTAGAAATAGAATTTTCAGGATTACTGCCTCCTCTGGCACCAAATAAATATGGAATCTAGAGATACAGCTGGGTCCCAGGTACTGACCACAGAGGCTCTCTCAGGGAAGCACTTTGTGTGGTTGATAAATGATCTCTGATCTTAACAAAGACAGTGGCCAGTTCTCCATAGAGGGTTTTAATTTTGACCCTGTGGTAAAAAGGGCATACTGTTCCATTCCATGCTAGGAATTAGTAGTGTAAATGTGACAAGTCAACATCCATAGCCCTCAAATGAACCTTGACCAAAGACTTGAGGTTTGTACATAAATTAAATAGGACCACAAACTTAGGTATAAAATGCATAGCCATAATGTTCAGAATAAAACACAGGAGAATCTTTAGCACCCAAAGTTAAGTGAACAGTGCTTAATACTAGACAGACACCAAAACTATTGTCCATGAGACAATAGTTGATTGAACTTCTCAAAATTAGAAATGTATGAAAGATTTTGTTAACAGAATGAAAATATGAACTAATGATCACAAAAGTACTCACCCATGCCATACCTGAAGCAGGGTTGTGTGCAAAATATATGAAGAATTTCCAAAGCACAGCAGTATGACCAGCCTAAATGGAAAATGGTAAAGGCTGGTAGAATGCCTCCTATGGCAGATGCACCAGTGACAGATAAACACATGGTTTTCACATCATTACTGATAAGGGAAAGACAAATTAAAACCACGAGGAAAACCACTGCCACCTGTTAATATGGCTTGTCAGGACACACTGAATGTAGGAAGGGAGTGGACAGGATCTTGTTCAGCAGAGAGGGAACACAAGATGATTCAGTCATTGTGGGAAACAGCTTGGCAAAGACATAGCTAGTTAATAATAGAAGTTAAATAATAAAAAGACAGATGAAAACTACAAGAGGTAAATATGTTAGCACATGCTAATAAAATATTCAGCTCACTGGCAACAGTAAATAACTGTAAACATTTTCAAATCTAATGAAATTATCTTGGTGTTGGTTAAACTCACACAGAGTTATAATGCCACTGTGGTATTGATCCACTGTCACATTTGAGGGATTTAAGTATTTAAACATCCTGTGCCAAAGTCAGTAACTCAGATGATATAGACGAATTCGAGAAGCAGAAATTGAGTAGGCTTATCACAAGTCATGACACAGAATGATTTGTTAAAAAAAAAAAAAAAAACCCTACCTTTGGATGGCTCACTGGAGAAATTAAGTTATTTCCAGTAGTTCATGGAATTTTCCAAGAAAGTAAATGGAGGCACATTTCCAAATTAAGTCCATTACCATGCTAATATCAAAGCACAAGAGTAAAGCCCTATATATCCTATGAATAGAGGCCCACAAATGTTTGGAACAATGCTGTCAAGCAAATACAGAAGCAGAAAGTGATACCACAGCCCAGTGGTATTGATGCCAGGGAGGTGAGGATGATGTGGTGTCAGAGTCAATCAGATCAGAGCTGGGAACCCACACTGTCTTAAATTGGGTACACAGCAAACCCCCTCCCACTGCAGCCCACAGCCATTCTCTCTTTCCCACTCTAGGTGGCCTACTGGGGTTTTGGCCATTGGAGCTGGGGGACCTGTACCATATGAGTACCGGCACGTTCTTCACTGAGCCATTCCTCTGGTTTCCAGCACACAGTCCCCACTCCCTCACCACTCCCAGCACTTTTTCTTTCCTCTTCTGGGCACTGGAGCCTAGGAAAAGCAAAGACAAGCAAACAAAAATGGAACTTCATGAAACTAAAAAGCATTTGCACAGCTAAGGAAACATACTGAATGGGAGAAAGACATCCCCAGCTATACATCTGACAGAGGATTAATATGTAGAATACACAAAGAATTAAAGAAAACTATTAAAAAATCAAACAATTTGAGTAAAAATGGGCAATGGAATTGAACAAAGAGTTCTGCAAATAAATAATGCAAATGGATAATAAATACTTTAAAAAAGTGTTCAACATTGTTAACCACTGGGGAAATGCAAACTAAAACTACTTTGAGATTCCATGCCACTCCAGTCAGAATGGTTATCGTCAAATAATCAAATGACAATAGTTGTTGGTAAAGTTGGAAGGAATGAATGATGATCCTAATTTACTCTTGGTGGGGCTGTAAACTGGTATAGTCACTATTTAAATCAGTGTGGATGTTTCTCAGAAAATTCAAAATAGATCAACTACATGATCCAGCTATACTACTCCTATGAATATACCCTAAGGACTCTCTATACTTCAGACACTTGCTCAGCCATGCTTGTTGCTGCTCTATTCACAATAGCTAGGAAATAGAAATAAGCCTAGATGCCCATAAACTGTTGAGAAAAAAAAATGATAATAAAGACATGGTACATATACACAGTGGAGTTTTATTCAGCTGTAAAGAAAATAAAATAATGAAATTCACAGGAAAATGGATGAATCTAGAAATATATACTAAGTTAAATAACTCAGGCTCAAAAAGAGAAATGCTGGTTGTTCTTTCTCATGTGCAGATCCTAACTTCCAATTTTCATATTTGTATATAAATTGGACTTAGGACAGAAAGCTAGAAAGGAGCCATGCGGGGCATAGTGGAACTTAAGGAGAGGGGATAGTAGATGTGTAAGTAGAGGGACAGAATACTAGGATGGAAAGATCTAAGTGAAATCAGGGGATGAGGAAGTGGAGAGGGGGCATGGGAAGGGTTAGCCAAAACTAAAGCATTGTGAATAAGCCATATGAAAAGCTGCTTCTTTTTTCAAAAAATTGTTTATTATTTATTTGTGTATGTATGGGTGTACCATGATCTCTTGACACTGCAAGCAAATGCCAGATGCATGTACCACTTTTTGCATCCAGCTTTATTTAGATGCAAAGGAATTGAACCAAGGTGGACAGGCTTTACAGACAAGCATCTTTAACCACTAAGTCATTTTTAAAATTAAGAGATAGATGATGCTAATGATAGGTGGATAGATAGATGATAGATAGATAGATAGATAGATAGATAGATAGATAGATAGGGTGAGCAGTTTTGGCATAAGTACCCTGTGGGGGTGGAGAATGCTATGTCAAGAAATAAGATGTTGTTACAGGAAAATCTTAGTGTCAGAGGTGGAATAATTCACAGTGAGTTATTGGTCAGAAAGGTCCCAGAGTCCCCCAAAACATTACAGTTATTTGTCATTGTTCTTGGTTGCCTAGCAAAACTAGATGGTATGTCCCTATTGCTAAAGACACCACCTGCTTTGTTGGCTAGACAGAAAGCTGGAACTGAGCTGGAAGCCTTCTCTCTGCTGGCTAACTGTGCTAGAATATGCTATACAGCCTGCTGCGGGGGGCGGGGGGGAGAAAGGGTATCAGTAGTTTCATCCAGCAGCGGAGTCTAGCATCTGTGTACTGTCAGGGCAAGAGGTGCCTAAATGGAACAATAATGGCCTTGATTATTATGGGAATAACCAATTGCTTTCACATTGGATTTGAGTCTAGAGGAAGCAATTAATGCCTAATACTGTAAACCCAGTCAAAATCCTGTGGATTCACAGAACCTAGGAGGAAATCTGTGGACAGGTTGTGAAAGTGTCTTCTGCATGCTTAGTTAATACTCATAAGAGTGCTGCTCTCAGCCTCCATCACAGAAGCTTCTTTGTACAGTGGGTAGAGGTCAATGTAGAGACATAACTGGCCAAAGGGCAAAGAATATCTGACCTTGTGTATTCAACTCTAAATGGAACAACACCCTCCTCAAGGCTCAGGGAACACTTTAGCAGTGGGGGTGAAAGAATGTTAAGAGCCTGAGAATGAGGAGGTTCTGTGGAAATCTGTCTTCTGGATACAAAATGGCTGTTTCAGTCATGAACCCACAGTAGCTGTAGTTTCCTGCATGATAGCCTCTAAGTATTTCATCATGGATGGGGAAAGAGAAAGGGCTCATAAGGGCCCACACCTCCCAGAGTAACCATTTACAAGTAATAGTTGCTGAGGGATGAGGAGTCATGTTATGTGATTTGCCACTGGTAAGTTGCTCATATACTCCAGTAAATAACTTCCCACCCATGTTCATAGAGGCAACCTTAATTTAACTCAGTAGGACACACACTCACACACTCACACACACACAGAGACATTAAAGTAGGAAGGATATTAGTTGAGAAGAATGATTTTAGTAGGAGTTGGAGGCCATGAGGGCTGGCAAACAACAAGATATACATGTAATTGAAAATTAGTAAGACACATCCAGATCACCATTGGCCCCTAGCTGGCTTCACAAATAGCTGATGTCCCATCCCTCAAGCCAACACTGTGAATGTGCAGCCACATCATTTAAAATGGGATTTTTCAAATTTTCAAAAATAAATCAATTGAAAAGAAATTGAGACAATATACAGCAGAGACAAAGATAAATATGTAACTTATGAACAACTGCTCACATTTATTAAGGGTTTGTAATTTCAAACTAAAGGAGCAATGAGATGATATTTTACACTGTGGCTAGAGTGGTGACTGGCAGACAAGTTCACAGCCTTGAACAGTAGTGGAAGCACAAAAAGACCCGAGCCAGGCTCACTGGTTCTTAAGATGGTGCAAATGTGTAGGACAGCTGTGCAGAATTGCTCTGAACAACATAGTTCCCACACTTTGACTCAGCAATTCCACTGTTATAACTTGATCAGGCAAAGCATACGCTATAATTGTGCAGATCTGTGTACATAAGCCTGTGTTGATTAGTAGCAAATTTTGAGGAGAACAATCACAAACTGGTGATCAGCTGGCGAAAGTGCACAACACTGGACAATAAACAGGGGTTACCTCTCTGAAAATGTGTCCCAGAGCTTCATGTTCTCAGATGACTGCCTATGACTTAGTGAAAGGCCAGGAGAACTACATGCCTAGAGGATGCATGTTGCCCAGCCGTCTTGGGAAGTGTGATCACATTTTAAATGATGTGGCTGCACGTTCACAGTGTTGGCTTGAGGGATGGGACATCAGCTGTTGTGAAGCCAGCTAGGGGCCACAGATGATCTGAGCCCCTGGATGTGTCTTACTAAGCCATGGGACACTACTGAACACTAACTGTGTGATGTATGTCCCTAAACAGGAGAGCAGAGAGACAGGGATATATTTGAATAAATAAGTCATTAAAATTTACAAATAAAAAACAAAGATCTTGATTTAGACCCAAATCACAATGGTACCATAAATTCTACATCCTAAAAGGCAGACCAAATGGCTGAACCTTCACCAGGCCCTTAGAGAGAACACCTGAGCCACAAGACACTGGAGAGGGTATGATGAAGACTGAACTTAATCTTCTATAGCTTCTCTCTCTCTCTCTCTGTTCTCTCTAACTCTTTTATATTAGTTATCTTTTCCTTCCTTTTCTTAGTGGGCACTTATCTGTAACTCCCAGTACCAGCATGTGGCTATCATTCACAATGAGCTTTTGATGAGAGAGACCTACAAGGTTTCTTAAAAGAAAGACAGATTTCTGTCCGAGTACTTGATGACCCACCAACTGTTAGCGGTAAAACCCTACTGCTGAAGACACCTTATGCAGTTGACATGTAACAAGGAATGGCATGGCTGGAAGCTGGAAGAGAGTCAGTCCCCCAACAGTCAGTGTGTCTAGTGCCAGAAGGTGCTACATGGGCGACTGGGGGAAAAAGACCAATATCTGTCCAAGCAACCCATGGTCTAACCTACTTAGCAGCAAATAAACTGTCGTGATGCTCACGCAAGTGCAATAGTGCACAGCCATGGTGGGAAACCAACTCCTCTAGATTTGGCTAACTGATCCCCTCCGTGGTACTTGACCCATAGTTGGAGCTGGTAAACAAGTCACAACCATATCCAAACATAAGCCCACTCTCCATTATCAAGCTACCAACAATTGTGGACTACAAGAGGACCTACATCTATTAAATTCTCTATGAAAAAGTAAGGGTTATCTCATTTGTCTGGTGCTAACTTACTCTCTGTTGGAGAATGTGCTTCTCTTTTTCCTATAGATGTAGATCCTAAGGAGACAGCCACCCCATCATACCTCCAAAGAGCCCTGGCTGAAACTAAGAACAATTCATGAAATAAGCAAGAGTGCTGTTTTCTTGGTGAACCAGGTACTAGCACAAGGGTGAAGGAGATCAAAAAATCAACTCCTACCAAATCAGATTTCCAGAGACCCAGAGGCCCCTAACACATCATCACTGAAGCAGACCAAAAATGAACCCAACATGGCTCAGGGAAATTTTGTGGAAGAGGGGGCACAAAGAATGTCAGAGCCACATTTTGGGTCATGATATGCAGAGACATTTATCCTACCCATAACTGTGGGCTAACTCTAGAATGTATGACTCATATACCTTAACAAAGAGGGGCCAGGGAGAGGGGGTAGGAGATGGATGAGCCTAACAATGGTACCAAATTGACTGTATTCACTGAGTACAAAACTAATTAATAAAAAAAAAAACTCTGTAAATTCAAGTGGTGATAACTAAAGCCATGCTCAAGAAAAGTGAACTGTAACAAAGTCATGCCTTCATAAAGTTACTTGAGATCTGGAATAAAGAGAAGATTGATTGTAAGAGTAGACTAATGGAGGATTACAGGGCTGGGTTAAATGTTTAGGAATCATGTGTGCCAAATGACACGAGGCAGTATTACCACAGTGCCTGTGGAAAAAGACATTTTACCTATAGTTCTGCCCTACATAATATGAAAAGGAAGGGAAATGGAGACTTGCTAGATTAAAACAATCAGAAAGAATGTGTCACCTCACAACCCTGTGTATGTAGTCCTACAGGAGGCTTGTATGTTCCTGTCCTTAGGCTAAGGACACTCAGAACCTGTGCTGTGCCTGATAAAAGATCCCATGTGACAAGTCACATTAGTTGCTACAAAATCCAGAACCTGCCTCAGCTCCTATCTTCCCACCAAATTCCCACAGGCTTTTGAGAGATTCTTCAGAGAAGTTTCGTCACTGATATGGAAGAGGCATTGGGGATGTTTCCTGTTACAAGTGATTAGTTAGCCAAAAAGCTTACTTTTCTGTTTGAGTCTGTGGACACTTGAGGACCTGACACCATTTTCTCAAAAGTCTATGCTTTGTACAAGAAGTTTCTTCTTTCTTACCTAGCTCATACATAGCCTTTGGTCACAGGTGTGTTATTCAGCCTGTGGGAGAACCTGGCAGAAATACATGTGAATGTGAGAGCCCTGTGTGAGTCCTTCCTGGAGCAGCCCTGCCTAGTACTGTCAGACATAGGTAAGATCTTATTTTACACTGGCCACCAGTGTGGATCTCAGGAAGGATAAGAAGGCAGGTATGAACCCTGTTCCAAACAGCACCTGAAGACTCTCCTGCCAGTCTGGCTGCCCTCTTGGATGGAGCATGTGGACCATCCTCCTCTGGGAAGTCAGGTTTCCCAGCTCCCAGTCCACACATGTTAATGTGTATTCTGTGATGTGACAGGATCTAATAAGAAATGCCTTCTGTCGATGAGGTCAGTACTCTGCCAGCTAGAGTTCATAGTCATCTGAACTGCCTCTTTGCTATTTTTAGGTATCATATCAACAAATATTAAGTGTCTTCCCCGCTTAATGCAATTTCAGTGCAATACTTGTGGGTCTGTGGTATTTGAGATGTGTGTTTATTGAAAGTGACAGATGATTAATTCACGATTTTCCCGAGGAATAACCTGGTTCCAAGTCAGATGACAGTGATTTCTCAGGCTGTCTGGCTTTTTGTTTGGATGCCCTGTTAGCTCACACCTAATAAACTCCACAGAAACAGTCCACCTGGGCCAGCTTTAGTCAGTAGTGGATCAAGGATTCCACTGCCAATGACATATTTTAATGTCAACTTTGTAAAGCCTTTTGATTTTGTCTCCTCAATGAGTAATATTTACATGATGTTGGGTTCTGGGCAGATTCTGATGGTTTCTGCCTACCAGAGGTAGAGACATGTGGGTCACACCTTACATAGTGGAAAATGCATAGCATTGAGAGGAAATAGGAAGGCCTGACAGTGAGGGGCTAAGGCTATGAGTGTGGTCAGGAAGTCCTACTGGGAAAGTGATGAGTGACGCCAGGAGTCTCCTGAAAAGCCAAAGTAATAAGCATTCAGCTGCGGGTGGAAGAGTGCTTGTGGGTAAAGCTCTGGGTGGGGGAGGGTTGAGAGCAAGACTTCAGTAGGGTGGACAGAAGGGCTGGAAACATTGCAGAGGCCAGCCCAAGGAAAGGAGCAGATATTTTGGGGGAGCTTACAGCATGGGGCCTGAGGGAGATAAGAGGTCTCATGAGGGGGTTTGGAAAAGAGTCACAATGTGTTACCCCTGAACTAACTCTTCAGGAAAGGAGACACAGTCATAGGCTGGTCACCTGTGGCCATGCTTGGACAAGAGGGCTTGAAGTAGAAATAGTGAGGAGGGACAGTATTTATAACATATAGCTACAACCCCAAATTACTGAAAGATTGAAGGCAAATTGGTGACAAAGAAAGGACTCAGGGCCAATGTCACTACTTCTGACTGAACAGAAAGAAAGATGGGTATATAATTCTCTTATCACTGTCAGCGAAATGCTGGTGTGAGATCAACCCATCAAATACCATTTGCTTAAAATAAAAAAAACTTGATTTGTGACTCAAATGAAGTCAAACACAAGTTCACTGGTCAGGTGCCTCTCCTGGCTGGCTCAATTGCTTCTCTCTCTCTGTCTCTCTCTCTCTCTCTCCTTTGTCTGCATGAGACTTCTGCATTCTAGGAACTTCATCACAATATCCTACCAGATTTCAAAAACATTCCCCCAGAGTGAAGACAGGAGGATGTGTGATAGCCCAGTGGCCTCATGAAGCTTTGTGGCTAGAAAGAAAATTTGTCTCTCTTGCCAGGTGTGGTGGCTCATGCCTTTAATCCCAGCACTTGGGAGGCAGAGGTAGGAGGATCGCCGGGAGTTTGAGGCCACCGTGAGACTACATAGTGAATTCCAGGTCAGCCTGAGCCAGAGTGAGACCCTACCTCAAAAAACCAAAAAAAAAAAAAAAAAAAAAAACCAAAGAAAATTTCTCTCTCTCTCTCTCAAACTATATATATATATATGTATGTATGATTTATTTATTTACATTTAAAGGTCATGCAGACATTCCAATTGAGATATCCATGAGGAATTTGAGTCTGGCTCAGGGCTTAGTCAAGTGATTCAAAGCAATGAACAAGGATGAAGAATGAGAAGATCATGTCTGAGGGGTTGAGAATAACAATCTCCTACACTATCAAAATTGACCAGTGAGGAGCCTGAGTTCCTCGGTTCTCCACAGAATAGATAAGAAGAAGGAAGGAGGAGAGAGTCTGCAGAAGGTGAGCAAAGCTCCAGACAAGAAGGATAGACATTATATGGCCCAAGCAGAGGAGGCAGCCGCTTGCAGATCTGGATTAAGGTGTTTGTCTACCCTTCCAACTATGTTTGCACATACAATTAAATTTGTTAAGTAATTTCATATCATATAGATGGTGTTGTTTTTTTTAATAAAAAGTTAAGTGGAAGAACTTAAAATAAAGGACAATTTACATTGTTTTCACCAATCCCTCTTACATTCCTTCTCAGATGTTAGAGTTTATGTCTCTACTCATGACCATCACTGATACAGTGGCACACCATTTCCTGATGAACTACCATGGCATCTGTGTAATTCTAAGCCAATATCATGGCAGTCCATGCTGGCAGATGTGGTAGCTGTGATGACTAGTTGTTTCTAACATGATCCATAGCTACAGAAGTAGAGAAGAGCTAGGATGGGATTGACCCTGTTGCTGTATCAGACTTATTGTGGCAGACTCAGTCTTTGACTCAGATGCCAATTCCTTCTCATTTCTGTGACTGCAGTACCTCAAGAAAAATTTGCAACCTCAGTAAGGGTCTATGGAGCCCCAGCCACTGTGACATAGGTGTCCTCTGTAATCTGCTGTCCTTTTACCTGCCTATTTCTTCACTGCAATTCACCATGTATGAATTGTGAACTTACTACCTTCACTGTGCATATCGTAGCTTCCAGCAGGACCCCCATTCCTAATTCTACTCATGCCCCACTGATGAGAGGGTGATAGCTGGAAACCCCACAGTAAGTTAAGAACATAAGTCAATGATACCTTTAATGTGTGTAGCTGTCTGAGCGTCCAAGCCCAGCAGCATCATGTGCTTAGAGTCCCAATTCCTTGTGATCAATGTTGACTGGGTGCAGTGGTCTCTGTCTGCACAGCACCACAAGAGAAGGCCATGCTTTGTACAGCAAGCCCAGGCAAAGATCAAAGTTCTACACACTGCTTCTGCTACAAGGGTATGGCTTTCACCATCATGAAGTTGAATAATCATGTCAAACCATGGAAAGCTGGGGACAAGACTGCATTCTGATTTTGGCAACTTAAATCCAAATATGAAACTCCTTTCAAGTTATGGGCAAGTTTTTGCACTTCAGCAAGCAGCCTTTGGGGCATGAGATGGAAAGAAAGACACCAGTGGAAATAGAACACATTTGTAGAACCCACAGAAGCCTGTCTGCTGAAAGGAAGCCTGCAGGAGAGCTCCCACTGACGTCTGTGCTTGGTGGTTGTGTTTCTTCCTCTGCACAGCTTCTTTCCAGTTCATAATGATGAGGAATCTGCAAACCTGTCCTGAAGCAGCCCACAAGGGGTTTATCCTCACGACAAGAAGGAAGTTAAGAAAATGATAGACCTGGAGTGGAGCACAGAGAAAGATCCATGAGTTACCTGCAGTCCTTCAAAAGCAACTCAAGCCACAAATAACAGCATGACTGTTTTTCTGTTTCTAATTCCATGTTTGTGGGCATGCCAGTGAGGAACACTCCTGTGGAGGGGCTCTTAGGCAAAAGGTCAGATTACCTGTGGGGGCAGCAGCCAGAGGACCAGGGAGCTAGCAGACATTTCCTCTGCTCTGCCATGAGGGTGTGACCCATTCACTGTGATCTCTCTTCTCTCTGCCCTGATTCTCACATGTGCCTAAAACAGTGGCCCCCTCCTACAATCATGGCTTGCTATTATAAAATAAAATGGTTTTACTTTAAATTGTCCAAACTTGCAGTGACATTTCAATGTGAATACAGTCAACATTTCAGTTGTCATGAATACATTTTTAAAAATTAGGATTTGCAGTATGAATGGTATTTTCTGCCCCTGCTCACATCCAACCATGGAGACAGGTGGTCCTTGATGTGCAGGTTACCATGGTTTCACTGAAGAGAACCCTGTACCACCACACAAGTGTTCTGTGAACTTAAAAAGGTTCTGCAAAACAAAGCCTATATTAAATAAGAAAAACAATAAGGTTGCCATAGTAGATTCAGAAAAAAGCACTAGGGAAAAATGATTTCATGATAAACATGAAATAGACAAGAATTTCTTTAGCCAGGTACAAGATATTAACCCAAACTTTACTATAACAGAAATCTCCAATGTTAGCTAACATTCTGTTAATCATGAAAATTAGAATGGTTTCAACACCACTATTTTTAATAAACATAGTACTGAGAAGCCCAGTCTGTAAAAAAGTGTTATCTGCAAGGAAAGAAATAAAATACTATTATTTACATAAAAGATTAGTGTTTACATAGAAACATTACAATGTTTCTGGGCATAAGACCTATTTGCAAAAATTCATTATAGTCCTATGTTAGTAAAATATAATTGTGAAAGTTAGGAGTAAAAATATCAACCCAGCCATGCGTGGTGACACACACCTTTAATCCCAGCACTTGGGAGGCCAAGGTAGGAGGGTTGCTGTGAGTTCAAGGGCAGCTTGAGACTACATAGTGAATTCCACCCAGGTCAGCCTGGGCTAGAGCGAGAGCCTTCTTTGAAAAACCATTCTCACTCACACATTTTCCCACTTTCTCTCTCTCTCTCTTGCTTCCTCCCTGTGGCTCTAATAAATGAAAATAAATTTTAAAAAATTCAAGAGTTATAAAGAATTCTTAGTGAGATGTAAAACATATTTAACCATCAATATAATTGAAGATCAAGTAAAATAAATGTGAAATATAAAATTAAAAAATGTGAAAATATTATATAATACCCCAATTCAAAGGCATGCTACATGCATGGATAAGTAGAAGAACTATTCAGAAGTTACATATTATATTCAAGTCAATCTGAAAATGTCACATTGTTTCAAATTTGCAAATAGGGACTTTAAAAAGCACTTTCAGTATTTACATCTAAAATTGGTAGAAGCTGTGATGCTCAGGGACAGACTATAAGAGAACAGGCTTGCAACACAAACCTAGTTGTCATCCTGAGGCTCAGTGTGCAGCCTTGGGACGTGGCTGAGGCTGGGACAAAGGCTTGCCTTGACCATATCATTATTGTGTAACAGTCCTGAGCCAGGTACCTAAGAAGTGCTCTTCTTCATTCATGTGGCTCATGGTCCTCACATCTGTATTTCATGTCTCTTTCCCTTGGTCAGCTGGCAGGCAATTCCCTGTACAAAAATATAGTACAATGATCCCTGAGAGACCCTGGGACCTATATCTGCACTGATTCCTATTTCTGTGATATCCATGCTGTCAAGCTATTTTTTTGGTATGATTGGCATCTTTAACCCAAAATATAATTAAAACTAAGAGTTATGGGATGGAGATTGCTTAGTGGTTAATGCACTTGTCTGAGAAGCCTAAGGACTGAGGTTCAATTCTCCCAGTCCCACGTAAGACAGATGGACATGATGTTGCATGCGTATGGACTTTGTTTGCAGTGGTTAGAGGCCCTGGTGCACCCATTCTCACACACACTCTCTTGCTTCCTCTCCCTGTCTCTAATAAGTAAAAATAAATCTTAAAAAATCTAAGAGTTATAAATAATTCTTAGTGAGATGTAAAACATATTGAACCATCAATAGAATTAAAGATGAATTTAAAAAGTGACAATGAATAAATATGAGAGAGATGGTAGAAACAAAGAAGGCAATGAAGAGCTCAGCCCACTAAGAAATCATGTTAAGAGAAACATGCAAAAAAAAAAAAAGCCAAATATATTATTAAGATCATGAAAGTATGGCTAAGCCAGAAGACAGGCAATTTCAAACTGAGATATTTTATGTGACAAATAGCACAAATAAGAAAGAAATGAATGATACTATAAATTTTTGAGTACTGAAAGAAAGATTATAAAAGTATTCAGAAGTAATCTGAGAATGTGCAGATGACTTGGAAGAAAGAAGAAGGCACAGGGTGACGCTGTGTCCCTGTCTACACTTCTGGCAGTTTAGAAAGAAAAGTGCTCACGAACCCTGGCACATTTTATTAGACCACACATCATTTATTTCCCCCAATATCTCTCCAGGGTAAAAGCTGTGTTTCAATAAAATAACACATCCACCAGTGCATTGTTCTAATATTCCCAAAGGCTGAGGGAAATTTCCAGCAAAAATGAAGCAGGATGGAAAAAAGTTAAGAGGATTATACCATGCCCTCCGCTATAAATTTTGATGATGAGTTTCAGGTAATCTGGTTTTGTTTGGAGGCAATGCTCCCCGTAACCCCCCCCGCCCCCCCCCACACACACAGGAGAATGCCCAGGACTGGTGAGAACCCAGCGTATCTACAGTTCTGTAGTTCTGTAGCTATGGAATGCACCTGATATGACTGCGGGAAATCCACCATATGTGTGCTCCACTTCTGATTCCAAATACTTGCTTCTGTTTTTCTTATAGGTACATTCAGAATGAGAATGTACCAATAAAATATGTCTTCATGTTTGCTAAGGAAATATTGTTCCAGTGTGCATGCCAGTACATGTAGAATGTTCTATGTTGTGGAATTTTTTAGACTTTATGCTTATTATATTGAGATCTTGTTAACAAAATGTACTTGAGAAATGTTCTGAAAGTAACCCCAACCAGAGGCAGGTGTAGACATCTCCACCCCTGACACTATCTGTCTGCTTTCCTCCTATCACCAGGTGAACACCCAGGCTTCCAAGCCACCACTTACTTTTGCCTTTATTAAGTAATATAGTTGGAATCCTACACTGCTTTAGGCTTTTGAATCTGGCCTCTTTTCCTCCACATTTTGTTGATGAGAGCATTTTTTCCTTGTTTGAATCTTTGTTGTTATTGCTTAAGACAAATTGGTGCCTTGATTTCTTCTCATTGTTTAGGACATTTATAGCTTTCTGTCTCAAACTTCTGCTAACACTCACCTTTCATCTGTGATTCATGGTTAAAATCTGGAATCCAGGCTGGAGATATGGCTCAGTTGATAAAACAGCTTGCTGTGAAAGCCTGATGACTAGAGTTTGGATCCTCAGAACCCACCTACAACCAGAGAATAGTAGTGCATATGTCTGTAATCCAGATATATGTATGATAATAAAAGGCTAAATCAGGAGAATCGTAAACTGTAAGAAACCCTGTCTCGAACAAAAAGTATGTATGTCCACACATATAGATGGAGCAACTTAGGGAAGAAGAGTTTATTTTGGCTCACAGTTTAAGAAATGATACAGTTCATCATGACAGAAAAGACATGGTGGCAGGAGCACGGGCAATTGATTGCACTGTGTCTGCAGTCAGTGATGCCTGCTACTTCTCAGCTTATTTTCTCCTTTTTTATTAAAAATTTTTTGTTTATTTATTTGAGAGCGACAGAGAGAGAGAGAGAGAAAGAGATGGAGAGAATGGGCACACCAGTGCCTCCAACCACTGCAAACGAACTCTAGACACGTTGCGCCCCCTTGCGCATCTGGCTAACGTGGGTCTTGGGGAATCAAGCCTCAAACCAGGGCCCTTAGACTTTATAGGCAAGCGCTTAACCGCTAAGCCATCTCTTCAGCCCTGTCCTTTTTATTCCGTACACTGTCCCAACCCATGGTTTGGTGGCACCCACATTCATGGTATCTCTTCTCTCCTTTGGTAAACTTCTTTGGAAAGAGCAACAAAAACATCCAGAGGCATATTTCCATGGTCATTTGAAATCCCATCAAGTAAACAAGTAAGATCACACATCATATCAACAAATGATGAAATAACATGAATTAAGGGGGGTTGCTTCAAGGAAATATACAAGTGCATTTTTAGAAATAATGAAAGCTTAGCTAGAAATCTGGACTTAAAATTAACGTATCGGTATGAATTTCCGCATATCATCAAGTAAATTGCAAAATGTACTTTAAAATATAAATTGAAATGTAATTTTGAAATGTTTTGTTGCATTAACAAAAAAATTTATCTAAGAACAAATTTATCCTGAGATGAGCAAGGACTGGAGAGATATATTAGTGGTTAAAGTGCTTTGCAGCAAATCCAAAGGGCCCAGGTTTGACTTCTTGATATCCATATAAAGCCAAGGTATGCACAAGGTGGCACATGTGCCTGAAGTTCATTTACAATGGTAGAGGCTCTGGCATGCCAATTCTCTCTCTCTACCTACCAACACACACACACATATACGCACACGTGCACACACACACACACACACACACACACACACACT
Organism: Jaculus jaculus; assembly: GCF_020740685.1. Lineage (NCBI taxonomy): Eukaryota > Metazoa > Chordata > Mammalia > Rodentia > Dipodidae > Jaculus > Jaculus jaculus. Next base: position 56,374,995 of record NC_059103.1, read on the forward strand.
TCTTTCTCTGACTCTCTCTCTTAAATAAGTAAATAAGTAAGTAAGTAAATAAGTAAATGAGATGAACAAAAATTTACTGTCATAGTGTTTATTTAAAATGAACACAACCCCAGTGGCTCAAGTTCTTAAACAGTCACTCAACCAATGGGATCATATGAAGCTGAAGAGTTTCTTTACAGACAAGCATATAATAAGCAAAGCCAATAGAATACCCACAGAATGGGAGAAAATATTTTCAGGTTATCCAACTGATAGAGGCCTAATCTCTAGAATCTACAAAGAACTCAAAAGTCTAAACAATAAGAAGACAAATATCCCACTCACAAAATGGGGCACAGAGTTGAACAGGCAATTCACAGAGGAAGATATACAAATGGCAAACACACACTTAAGAAAATGTTCATCATCCCTAATCATCAGAGAGATGAAAATTAAAACAACTATGAGATTCCACCTTACCCCAATAAGGATAGCCAACATCAAAAAATCAAATGAAAATAATTGCTGGCGAGGATATGGAGAAGCAGGGACACTCCTTCACTGTTGGTGGGAATGCAGAATGGTACAACCACTTTGGAAAGCAATATGGAGACTCCTGAAAAAGCTGACTATAGAAATACCAACAGACCCAGTTATACCCTTACTGGGCATCTAACCTAAAACCTTCAACCACAGGCCAGAGAGATTTGCTCAACCATGTTTGTAGTGGCTCAATTTGTAATAGCTAAAAGCTGGAATCAACCCAGATGTCCATCATTAGAAGAATGGATAACAAAGATGTGGTATATCTACACAATGGAATTCTATAAAGCAGTAAGAAAAAACGACACAAAGAAATTTGAGGAAAAAATGGTTGAACCTGGAACAGATCATTCTCAGTGAACTTACCCAATCACAGAAAAAAGTTGACACATAGTCTCACTCATCTATAACACCTAACCTGAATCTACCCAAGATACCTTACATACCCAGCAAGCACCTCATGGACTAGACAATAGGATGGATGGGGAGGGCGGGGAGGGTAACGAAGGGTGGAAAACAGTAATCTGGACCCAAACGGCAATGGTACCATAAAATTCTACTTCCTAAAAGACAGACCAAATGGCTGAACCTTCACTAGACCCTTACAGGAAACACTTGAACCACAAGACACTGGAGAGGGTAGGACCAAGACTAACCTAAATCTCCTACATCTTCCCTCCCTCCCTCCTCCCCTCTCCCCTCTATCTGTCTTCTCTCTAACTCTTGTATATTAGTTATGTTTTTCCTCATTTTCTTAGTGGGCACTGACCTGTAACCCCCACTTCCAGCTTGGGGCTACCATCCACAATGAGCTTTTGATCAGAGAAACCTACAAGGTTTCCCAAAACAATGACAGACTTCTCTCAGAGTACTTGATGACCCACCAAAGGCCAGTGGTAAAACCCTATTGCTGAAGACTCCATACTAGCTGACACGTAAAATGGAATGGCATGGCTGGAAGCCAGGAGAGAGTCAGTCCCCAGACAGTCAGCGTGTCTAGTGCCAGAAGGTGCTACATGGGTGACTGGGGGAAATGACCAATGTCTGTCCAAGCAACTCATTGTCTAACCTAATTAGCAACAAATAACCTGATGTGATGCCCACACAAGTGCAATAGTGGCACACAGCCATGGTGGGGAACCAACTGCTCTTGATTTGGCTAACTGATCCCCTCAGTGGTATGAGACCCATAGCTGGAGCTGGGAAACAAGTCAGAACCACACCCAAACATAAGCCCACTCTCTAATATCAAGCTACCATCAATCATGGGGTACAAGAGGGCCTATACCTATCAAACTCTCTATCAAAAAAGTAAGTGTTATCTCAATTTTCTGGGTGCTAACTTACTCTCCATTGGACAATCTGCTTCTCTTTTCAGATAGATGCAGATCCTAAGGAGAGAGCTGCCCCAACATACCTCAAAAGGGGCCCAACTGAAACTAAGGACAATTGGTGAAACAAGCAAGGGTGCTGTTTTACTGATGAACCAGATACCATCACAAAGGGGAAGGAGACCAACACAGAGAAATATCAACTAATCAGAGAGCCAGAGCCTCAGAGGCCCCCAACACCTCAGCCCTGAAGCAGACCAAAAATGAACCCAACATGGCTCAGGGAAATTTTGCAGAAGAGGGGCTGAAAGAATGTCAGAGTCACATGTTGGGTCATGATATGCAGAGACACTTATCATACCAATAACTGTGGGCTAACTCCACAATGCACGACCCATTTACATCAACAAGGAGGGTCCAATGGGAGGGGTAGATCATAGATGAGCCTAAACAATGGTACCAAACTGCCTGTATTTGCTGAAAAGAAAACTAAGAAATTAAATTAAAAAAAAATAGAATAAAATGAACACAAAGCGACTTCCTATTAGGTTGGTTGGTGTAGGAGCCATGCCAAAGCATCCTAGGGGAGAAAAAGCCAAAGTAATAATAAAAAAATAGAAAAATACACTCTTCTACTAAAAAGTGAGGTGTATAAGAAATTATCAACTATAGCAGAGAAGTAGGAGAGATCCAGAGTGTCTAGAGCCCACAGAAGCAGGCAGAAGCAGCTCCAGCAGTGGAGGCACCAGGTCTGTGGAGCCACAACCCAGGTTCAGCCTTGGCTGCAGAAATGTATATATATAATTTATATTCTGAAAAGCTATTCATTAAAATAAATGGAGAAATAAGGACATTCTACAATATTGGCAGCCTAAAGGAATATTTGAAGACAAAATCAGCTCTACACAAAATACTTGAAAGGATCCTCCATGCTGAAGAGATAGAAAAGAAAGATAAGGAACCTGGAAAAAAAACAAATCATACTCTACTAGCAAATTGTTAGAGCTGATAAACACCTATAGCCATATATCAGGATACAAAATAAATACATAGATATCAGTAGCCTCCCTATATGCTAACAACAAACACACAGAGGATGAAATCAGAGAATCATTCCCATTCACAATTGCATCAAAAACAATAAAGAACCTTGGAATATACCTAACTAAGGAAGTGAAGGATCTCTACAATGCAAACTTTAAAACACTCAAGCGAGAAGACACTGGGAAATGGAAAGACATCCCTTATTCCTGGATTGGATGGATCAATATTTTGAAAATGGCAATCTTACCAAAAGCAATTTACAGATTTAATGCAATCCATATCAAAATTCCAATGGTATTCTTTATGGAAATAGAAAAAACAATCCAAAAATTCACTTGGAAGCATAACAAATCTTGAATATTTAAAACAATTTTGAGCAGCAAAAGTAAGGCTGGTGGTATCACCATAGCTGATTTTAACCTATACTACATAGCAATAGTAACAAAAACAGCATGGTATTGGCACAAAAGAGACATGTAGATCAATGGAACAGAAGAGAGGACCCAGATGTAATCCCAGGTAGCTATAGCCACCTGATATTTGACAAAAATGCCAAAAACACTCATTGGAGAAAAGATAGCCTCTTCAGCAAATTGTGCTGGGAAAACTGGATATATATTTGTAGAGGGATGAAAATAGATCCTATCTTTCTCCATGCATCCAAATGGATCAAAGACATTAATATCAGACCTGAAACTCTAAAATTGCTAGAGGAAAAAGTACTGGAAACCCTTCAACATATTGGTCTTAGTAAAGACATTCTGAATATAACCCCAATTGCTCAGACAATAAGGTCACAGATTAACCACTGGGACATCATGAAATTATAAAGGTTTTGTATGGCAAAGTACACTGTGAATAGAGCAAAGAGGCAACCTACAGCTAAACATCTGACAGAGGATTAATATTTAGGATATACAAAGAACTCGAAAAACTAAATAATAAGAAATCAAACAAGCCAATTATAAAATGGGCTTTTGAACTAAATAGAGAGTTCTCAAGCCAGGCATGGGGGCACATGCCTTTAATCCCAGTACTTGGGAAGCAGAGGTAGGAGGATTGCTGTGAGTTCGAGGCCACCCTGAGAATGCAGAGTGAATTCCAGGTCAGCCCGGGCTAGAGTGAGACCCTACCTCAAAAACAACAACAGGGCTGGAGAGATGGCTTAGTGGTTAAGCGCTTGCCTGTGAAGACTTAGGACCCCGGTTTGGGGCTTGACTCCCCAGGACCCATGTTAGCCAGATGCACAAGGGGCCGCACGCATCTGGAATTTGTTTGCAGTGGCTGAAGGCCCTGGTGCGCCCATTCTCTCTCCCTCTCTCTATCTGCCTCTTTCTGTGTTTGTCGCTCTCAAATAAATAAATAAAAATATTAAAAAAAAACAAAAAACAAAACAAAACAACAACAACAACCCCCCCCCCCGAAACTGAGCTGATAACCTCCTCCTTGTAGACCAGCTGATAGAAAGCTGGAAAAAGCCACTCTGCATGCAGCTCAATTGGAGAGAGAGAAATCTCCAGTGAAGATAGTCCATAGTGGACACTGCAAGCCTTCTATTTGGCCAAACAGGCCAAATGAGCCAATGGGGGCAATAGTGGCATGTCTATTTGGGGGAAACCAACTGCCCTCTAATTGGACTGGAGGCCTACTCCATGGGAGAGAATACATCCCTGATACTGAAAACCAACAGGGATAGTCATGAGCCTTAAGGGTGTAATGCCTGTTGCTGTCTGGCTAAATGTATATACTATGCTCATCAAACTACCCAGTAAGCACTTCTCTTAATGTTCATACTGATATATTCATGCTACTCTCACTTTTGCATTAGAGAAATTTCTCTTTTCAGATTGCAGTGACCTTGGGATGACTCGGAAGGCATCACGGTGCTTAGAAGTAGTGACAGAGGAGTGCTCAGCACTGCAATATCTCTATCATACCTTCCAAGGCTCAGGGTCCATTGCGGAAGAGGTGGCAGAAAGAATGTAAGAGCCTAAGAAAGGGTAGGACTCCTTACAACGTGCTCCTCCATACACAAAATGGCCTGGATATCTATGACCTCACAGTGCCTGACACTACCTACACAAGACCATCATAATAGGAGGAAAAGATGATGACATCAAAATAAAAGAGAGACTGATTGAGAGGGGGAGAGGATATGATGGAGAGTGGAGTTTCAAGGGGGAAGTGGGGGAAGGGAGGGAATTTCCATGGTATATGTTTTGCAATGATGGAAGTTGTTAATTATAAAAAATTAAAATATGAACATAAAGTGAGTTTGAAATACAGTAAAGACTCAGCTGCTGAAGAGAAAAATAGATGAGAAGATTGAATTCATTATAATCACGATTGCAACAATTTTTACAGTGTTTAATACATTAATTATAAAACATACAGAAAATCAAATTACTGAAAATACTCATGGTATAAACTACAACTATTAAGGTATAAAATCACATGCATTCAGCAAGGCCTATCCTAGGGATATGGTAGTTAGGTCCTAAGTTAACCTGACATCCACTTAAGCAACATAATCAAGAAGCCCAGGCTATCCTGCTCTCCTCAGCAGCGAGGTCTGTGGCCTGTTCATGGGTGCAGACATGCGTGTTTATAAGTAGGAAAAATGAACCAAATGTTTATGTTTAGTTTACAGCATACAGAAACAGTATTACAAAATGAACAAGATATATACACCAAAAATCCTATCTAAAAATAGAGTAACATTGGGCTGGAGAGATGGCTTAGCGGTTAAGCACTTGCCTGTGAAGCCTAAGGACCCTGGTTCGAGGCTCGGTTCCCCAGGTCCCACGTTAGCCAGATGCACAAGGGGGCGCGCGTGTCTGGAGTTCGTTTGCAGAGGCTGAAAGCCCTGGCACGCCCATTCTCTCTCTCTCCCTCTATCTGTCTTTCTCTCTGTGTCTGTCGCTCTCAAATAAATAAATAAATAAATAAATAAATAAATAAATAAATAAATAAATAATTTAAAAAAATAGAGTAACATAAAGAGTATTTTAATAGCTTTAGATAATATATTTCTAAATATAAAACATTATCATGGAAAACTTTTCTCTGGGGAGATGGGAACACATGTCTATTCAGTACCCCAGATACAGTGTAGATAACAGACAAAAGTATTATTGCTCCAAAACTGGTTTTGGTTAAGCAATGAGTTTATGGAGGTTATCTTACAGAGCATGATGAAAAAATGCTTACAGGAGTAATGAATGCCTCAAAGGCAGCTGTATCATCGAAAAACCACCCCTGGCATGGTGAAGACTTCTGAAAGCTGCATCACTGGAGTTCATGCACAACTGCAGGCAGCTCAGCTGGTCAGAGACTCTCTTCCTAAGCAATTGTTTTCCTTTTATATAGCTTTTGGGCAGAGTTTTATAACCTTTTAACCAGACTTGTCTTCTTGAGCTTCCTTTATTCCTCCAGAAGGGAATGTTTCAATTTGGTATTTACCATGAAGAAAATTATTGATTTGCTACATTAATACATATTAAAAATGCAAAGTTCTTTTAATCTACCATAAAATGAAAATGTAAAATAACAATTCAGTGCATATAACTGCTATACCTACATAAGCAGGCAAAGACCAGTGCACAGAATATGGTGTGAATTAGAGTTTCCATTTGTGGTGGTTTAAATTAGGTGTCCCCTATAAGTTTATGTATTCTGAATGCTAGGTCCCCAGCTGATGGCCATTTGGGAATTTTAGCTTTCCTGGAGCAGGTGTGTTGTTGGGGACGGGCTTATGGGTGGTATAGCCAGCTTCCCCTTGCCAATGTTTATAGGAGGTGATGTCCAGCCTCTGTTCCTGCCATTCTTTCCCCTGCCATCATGAACTCTTTCCTGGATTCTTTAAACTAAAAGAAGCCCTTTTTTTCCATAAGCTGCTTGTGGTTGGGTGCTTTGTGTCAGCAACAAAAAGGTCATTGCAGCACCATTTTTTTGCATATTTATTATCATTTTTAATGTTTTTTATTATTACTATTAATAAGATATTTTATATGGGTACATCATGTGTTATGTTAATACCCTCTTTTCCCCTGTTCCTGTCTCCATTCCACTGGGGATGCTGCTCAGTGGGGTTGTAGGTATTCCCCATGGGGTTGTGGTTTATGCATTGTGGAAGAAGTAGCCAATTATTTTTGAGGAAAGGGAATGCCTCTGGGCATGATGTCTTAACCAGTGGCTCTTACAATCCTTCTGCCTCCTCTTTTGCAAAATTCTCTGAGCCATGGTGGGTGAATTTTAAGTCCACTTTAGTGATGAGCTCTTAGGAGCTTCTGGATCTCTGCTTTGGTAGGTGTTGAGTGTCCACGGGGTCTGTCTCCTTCACCCTGGCACTGATTATCAGGTTCAGCATGGAAACAGTACTCATGCTTGTCTCCCCAGTTCCTCTGTGGACTCAGCTATGGCTTGGCTGAAGCATGAGGGGTAGTTTATCTCCTTGGGTCCTGTTACTTTCTGAAAAAGAACAGATTCTCTAATGGACAGTGAAATCAGCATGTAGCATTATTAATTTAGGAAGAATTTGATGTAAGCAACCCATCTTTTAGCCAAAGACTGGTGAGAGTTTGACACTGGAAAACATAATCTTTGTCTCCATAGGATTTTGATCTGGTTCCCAGAAATGGTTCTAGATATGGGTTCCTTTAAACTGAGTGGATCTCTTAGCCAATCAGAAAGTTACCCACATAGGCTGTGTGCCACTATTGCACTGGCATGTGCATCCTCTTAGGGTGTGTGATTCTGAGCAGCTTAGACCTCTAGTTCCTCAGACTATTGTTGGCCATTTTCCCCCAGTAGCTTATGTAGTGCTTTCTAGCACTAAACAAGCTAACTGTCTGGGGACTGGCTTTCTTCTAAATTCCAGCCAGGTCTCTCCAGCAACACAAGCTTTAAAAATAATAAAAACATATGTGTTAAAAATTTTACAAGGCTAATTGACTAGAACTCAAGTCCTCATACTTGAGTGGAAGTCACTTTACCAACTGAACTGTCTCCCAGCCCCATCAATAACATTTTAAATGTATAATGTTCCCTAGAGGAACTAGCAGACACTGAATCTGGGGATGATTGCTTCCTGCACTGGAACAGCAGGTGTTTTCAATGTACCCAAGATGATGGGACATGTCACCTGATGTTTCCTGAGAACAATGGAGCTGAAGTGGTGCTTGGGAAACAGCTTCTGAGCTGTGCTGTAGCGCAGGCCTGTGGTGTGTCCACGTTACAGCGCAGTGCTGTGCTGCAGAGTTAGGCACTGTGTCACAAGGGCTGCCCTTCCTGGTCCTCACAGTTTATCAATGTACATTGTATGCGATGGGCATTTTCTCAGTTATTTATATTTAAATAGCAATTTAATAGGTACAGCATAGCCAAAAACAAAACAAAAACAGTGATGGCTTCCATAACAGGATCTATGATATTGTCAGCCTTAGGCTTTTGACTAGGTTTTCAGAACCAGGTATGAATTAATTCCTGTGAAGCAGGCCTCATATCAACTAGAAAGCAGCTGGTACCCCTCAAAATAGTTATACCACTATTGCACCAGCCTGGCTAATCAAATCAATTTTGGGGCTCACAGGGTACACTGTTGGTTAAGACTGTTGGTGACATTTTGCCCCCAACAGCCTGCTTAGTACTTTCCAGGCCTGTGAGAACTAGACAGAAAGGAAGATGCTTTCATCTCAGTTCCAGCTTAATTTTTCAGTGTCATTCAACCAAAGCAAGTGGTGTCTTCAGCAATACAGACTTAAGATCTAGTTATATTGGGCAAACAAGAGTGTTGGCAATAACTTGTATCATTTTTGAGTACTCCTGGGTATCTCTGACAAGAAATTTCTGATATCCCACCCCTGGTACTGGGTTTTTCTGTAAGAACTTACAGCTTCTATGTGCAACATTCTCCATCCCCACAGAACACTTCTGCCTCAAGTTCTCCCTTTGTCCCTCTCTTTTTGTGTTTTTAATTAGCGCACAAAGAAGTAGCTTTCCATATGGCTTATTCAGAACATCTTTGGTTCAGGTTAACCATTCTCCCTCCCCCTCCTCTTCTCCAGCCCCTCCGCTAACTCCACTTAAACATTTTCATCCCTCTACTTAGGTATCTACCGCCCTTTCTCATTATGCATCCCCTCTCCTTCACCCCTCATGGCCTCTTTCTAGCTTCTTGGCCTCTATTACTGACTCTTGCTTCAACTTACATGCAAATCTAAAAATTCCAAGTTAGGATCCTCATTTGAGAGAGAACATGTAGTGTTTGACTTTATGAGTCGGGGTTACATCATCAATCAATATAATATTTTCCAACTCCAACTATTTCCTATGAATTTCATTTTTCTTTGTAGCTGAATAAATGTCCATGGTGTATATGTACCATATCTTCATTAGCCTTTCATAAGTTGGTGGGCATCTAAGGCAATTCAACTTCCTAACTATTGTGACGACAGCAGCAATCAACATGGATGAGCAAGTATCTCTGTAGTGAAGTATGGAGTCTATAGGGTATATGCCCAGGGTGTAGCAGGGTCATGTGGTAGATCGAGTTTTAGCTGTCTCAGACTCCTCCACACGGAGTTCCATATGGCTGCACCAATTTATGCATCACCAACAATGAAAAAGAGTTCCTCTTTACCCACACCATTTCCTGCATTTGTTGTCATTTGATTCCTTTCTTTTTCATTTATGCCATTTATTTACCTTCAAATATTTTACTCTTGTTTTTAAATTAAGTATATACTTTGTATGGACACATCATGTGTTGGTATCATCCTTTCCCTCCTTTCTGACCCCATTCCACTAAAGGCCCTCCTCAATGGGATTGATGGTATTCCCCATGGGGTTGTGGGTTATGAGTTGTGAGAGCACCAGTTATTTACTGTGTTGGTGGTGGTGGGGAGGGGGGTGGCAGACAATGCCTCTGGACATTCCCATCCAATCTGTGACTCTTACAATCTTCCCACCCCCCCCTTCTGCAAAACTCCTTAAGTTGTGGTGGGTGTGTTTTAAGTCTGCTTTAGTGTTGAACTTTCAGGAGGTTCTGGATTTTTGCTTTAGTATGTGTTGAGTATCTTCATTGTCTGTCTTCTTCACCCTGGCTTAAGTTGTCAGGCTCACCATGGAAGCAGCACACTTGCTCATCTCACCAACTCCTCTATTTCACCTGTGTGAGGGGTGGTTCATCTGTCAGGGAATCATCCATCTTTTCTTGTTGATAAATTTTGGTTGTTGTCCTTGGTTCTCATTGTCTTCTGAAAAAAAAAAAAAAAAAAAAAAAAGCAAATTCTCCAAAACAGTGGGATCAGCATAGGTTAAAGGGGATAAAACATTGTTATTATAGAGAGATTTTAATGGATGAAGCTCCTCTTTTGACCAAATATTAGTGGAAGCTTGTTGTTGGAGATCATAATCAAGTCTTAAGACTCTGACTTGTTTCCCATTTCCAGCTATAGGTTCCTTCCTACTGATTGGCTCTCTTAACCAACCAGAAAGCCACTGGTTACCCATCAAGTCATTTGATTTCTTGATGATAGCCTTTGGTGGTTTGAATTAGGCAGTCCCCATAAACTCATGTGTTCTGAATGCTGGATCTCCTGTTGATGGCAATTTGGGAAGTGGGGCCTTGCTAGGGGAGGTCTGTTACTGAGGTTTATTAACACCCAGTTTGTCTGTGTTAAGTAGCTCATTCTCCTATTGGTACTTCACCTCCTATGACAGACCTGATGTCCAAACCTCTGCTATTGTCATCCTTTCCCTGCCATCATGGAGCTTCCCCTTGAAATTGTAAGCCAAAATACTTACTTCCCATAAACTGCTTTTTGTGAGTTTTTAATTTATTGATTTTTAAAATAAAAGATTACACACATAGGTCCCCTTTCCCCCACCCCAGTTCTGCTGAGGGTCTTCAGTGGGGTTATTGGTATTCATTGTGGGGACCAAGAGGCCTCAGTCTCTCTGCAGGGATGGGAGAAACCATGGTATGTCAGCCTATTCCCACCCACCCCAAGGCTCTTACAGTCTTACCACACCCTCTTTCAACATTCTCCCTAGTCAGGTCAATTGTCCTAGAAATGAAATGGTAACTATAACATACCCATTCGACTGGAATCAAATACTATCTCAAAGTAGTTTTAAACTACATTTCCCTGATGGCTAAAGACGCTGAACACTTAAAATATTTATTGGTTATTTCCATTTATTCTTTTGAGAATGCTATTCAATTTCATAGACTGTTTTCAATTGAGTTGGTTAATTTCTTATTGTTTAGCTTTTTTGAGTTATTTATATATCTTAGATACTAATCCTCTCAGAAAATATTTTCTCCCATTCTGTAGGCTGCTGCTTTGCTCAATGAATAATTTCCTTTGATTTCATAAGGTTCCATTGGTTGACTATTGGCTTTATTGCTGAGAGACTGGTATTCTATTAAGAAAGGCTTTACCTATATCTGTATGTTGAAGTGTTTTCACTACTTTTTTTCCTTTGGCAGTTTCAAAGTTTCAACCCCGATGTTAAAATCTTCAGTTCATTTGAAGTCAATTCTTGTATATGGACAAGAATTTTTGTCAAATATCAGATGTCATTAACTGCATCTTGACTTTTTATTCTATTCTACTACTCTACTTGCCTTTTCTGCCAGTAGTATGCATGTTTTTGTTTTGTTATGTTTTCAAGATAGGGTCTCATTCTAACTTAGGCTGGCCTGGAACTCAGTCCCAGGCTGCAGTCCCAGCCTGATCTCAAACTCACAGCAATTGGTCTACCTCTGCCTCCCAAGCTGTAGGATTAAAGGCATGAACTACCACACCTGGTTTGCATGATGTTTTTGTTAATATGGCTTTGTAACATAACTTGAAATCAAGTAAAGTGATATGTCCAGGCTTAGTTTTGTTACTCAGAGTTGTTTTGGCTATCTGAGGTTTTTTGTGCTTCTAAGTGAATTTTTGGATTGTTTCTATGTTACTGAAGAATAACATTTGAATTTTAATGGGCATTTCACTAAGTATGTAGATTGATTTTGGTAAGATAACCATTTTCAAAATATTGATTCTTTCAATCCATGAGCATGGGAAGTCATTTAATTTCTCATGATTTCTTCAATTTGTCTCTTGAGTGTTTTGAAGTTTTCATTGTAGAGGTCTTTCACATTTTTGCTTAGGTTTATTCCAAAGTATTTTGAGGGAATTATTAATGGCATTCATCAGCATGTTGCTGCTATATACAGAAATGCTATTGATTTAAGTGTGCTAATTTTGTATCTTGTTATTGCCATGAAAGTGTATATTAACTCAACAATTTCTGGACTTCTTCCTTTCCCATTTGTAACCCTTGAATTTGTCTCTCTTGTCTTACTGCTTTAGCTAAGACTCCCAGTGCTCTATTGAGAATGAGCAGTGAAAGTAGATACTATGTACTTATTCCTGATTTTAGTGGAAATGCTTATGTTTTTCTCCATTTAGGGCAATATTAACTAGAGATTTGCCATAAATAGTTTTTATTACTCCCAGTTGATTCAAGACTTGTATCATAAAGGGATGTTGGATTTTGCCAAATGCATTTCTGCATCTATTGATATGACCACATGATTTTTGTCTTTGAGTTCATTTACATAGTGTATTACATTTATTGATTTATGTTTAGTGCCCTGAGTTTCTGGAATAAAACCCATCTGATTAGGGTGAATGATCTTTTTGATGAGTTCTTGTATTCTGATTGCCAGTAATTTATTGAGAATCTTTTCATCTATCTTCATGGATGAAATTGATGTGAATTTTCCTTTTTTTATTAGGTATGTACAAAGTGTTTGAACAGCGTATGTTGGTACCATCCTTAACCTCATTCCTTGTCCCCCCTTTGAAGGGCTCCTCCTTGTGGAGGTGCCAGTTATCATCATGGGGATTATGGGTTGTGCATTGTGGGGCAGCCATCAGTTATGGGTAAAAAGCAATGTCTCTGGGCATTGTCCCCACTTGTGGCTCTAGCAATCTTTTTGACCCCCTCATCCACAAATTTCCCTGAGCCATGTTGGGTTAGTTTTAGGTCTACATCAGTGATGATGTGTCTACATCAGTGATGATGTCTTGGGACCCTATGTATCTCTAGATATCAGGTTTGGTAGGAGTTGAGTGTTCTCTGTGTCTGTCTCCTTTACCCTTGTGCTGATACCAGGTTCACCAAGAAAGTATCACTCTTTCCCATTTCCCCAATTTCTCTGTTGTTTCAGCTGGGGCCCTGGTGAAGTGTGATGGGCTGATTCTCTCCTCAGGTTCTGTGTCCATCTAAAAAATAGAAGCAGATTCTCCAGTGGAGAATGAAGTCAGCACAGTATAAATGGGATAACCATTATTAATTTAGAGAAAATTTAATAGGCGTAGGCCCTCTTGTAGCCCAAGATGGGTGGAAGCTTTATATTGGAGAGTGAACTCATTATTTGGATGTAATTCTGACTTGTTTCCCAGTTCCAAGTATGTATTCCGTTTCATTGACGGGATCTGTTAGCCAATCCAAGAGTAGTTGGTTACCCACCATTGGCTGGGTACCACTATTTCACTTGGGTGAGCATCAAATCAGGTTGCTTGCTGTTGAATATCTTATACCTCGAGTTGCTTGGACAGATGTTGGTCATTTCCCCATAGTAGCTCATGCAGCACCTTCTGGCACTAGATGGGCTAACAGAATGGGGGTCTCTTCCAGATTCCAGCTATATTTCTGCACGTTCCATACCAACAACATATGGTGTCTTCAGTAGTAGGGTCTTACCATTAACCTTTGATGGGTCATCAAGTACTCTGACAAAATTCTGTCTTATTTTGGGAAGCCTTATAGTTCTCTCTGATAAACAGCTCCTTGTGAATGTGAACAGCATCTTGGTATTGGGAATTATAGGCCAGTGCTGATGGAAAAGAAGGAAGAAAAATATAGGTACTATAAAAGGGAAAGAGAGGGAGGGGGGTGGAGAGAGTAACAGGAGAAAATTAAGATTAGTCTTCATCATACCCTCTTCAGGGTCCTTTTATTCAGCTGCTCCCTCTAAGGACCTGATGAAGGTTCAACCTTTTAGTCTGTCTTTCAGGACATAGGGTTTTATGGTACTAGTTCTATTTGGGTCCAGTTTTGTGTCCCACCTACCACCCTTACCCTCCTCTCCAGCCCCACCCTTCCTATTGTCCAGTCCTTGAGATGCCAATTAGCTAAATAGGCATCTCAGGCTGATCCAGATTAGGAGGCACAGATGAGTGATACCATGTGATGATTATCTTTCTGTGATTGGGTGAGTTCACTGATAATGATTGTTCTAAGTTCAACCATTTTTCTACAAATTTCTTTGTGATTTTTTATTACTGCTGTGTACAATTCCATTGTTTAGATATATCACATCTTGGTTATACACTTGTCTAGTGATGGACACCTGGGTTTATTCCAGCTCTCAGCTTTTATGAATTGAGCAGCTATGAACATGGTTGAGCAAATATCTGTGAACTAAGGCCTGGAGATTTTAGGGTAAATGCCCAGTAAGGGAATAACTAGGTCTGTTGGTAACTCTATAGTCAACATTTTTAGGAGTCTACATATTGCTTTTTACATTCCCACCAATAGTGAATGAGGGTTCCTAATTCTCCACATCCTCACCAACATTTGTTTTCATTTGAATTTTTAATGTTTGCTATCCTTACTGGTGTAAGGTGGAATCTCATAATTGTTTTAATCTGCATTTCCTGATGGTTATGGATGATGAACATTTTCTTAAGTGTGTGTTTGCCTTTTGTATTTCTTCCTCTAAGAACACCCTGTGCAGTTCTCTGCCCTACTTTGTAAGTGGGTTGTTTGATTTTTTATTGTTTAGGTTTTTTAGTTATTTGTAGATTCTAGAAATTAGGCCTCTGTCACTTGTATAGCCAGCAAAAATTTTCTCCTGTTGTGTGGGTAGTCTATTGGCTCTGCTTATTGTATGCTTGTCAGTGAAAAACCTTTTCAGTTTCATGAGATTCAAATCATTGAATGATTGTTTAAGATCCTGAGCTACTGAGGTTTTGTTCAGGAAGTCTTTTCCACTCCTATATCATAGTTCCTCCTATTTTTCTTCTAGTACTAGCAGAGCTTCTGATTTCATATTGAGCTCTTTGATACATTTGGATTTGAATTTTGTGCATGGTGAGATATATAGGTCTAGTTTCATTTTCCTGCATATGGGTATCCAGTTTGTCCAACACCATTTGTTGAAAATGCTGTCTTTTTTCCAGTCCACATTGTTAGGGCCTTTGTGAAATATCAAGTAGCTGTAATTACTTGACCCAAAGTCTAGTTCCTCTATTCTGTTCCATTGGTCTATAATCCTGTTTTTATGGTGCTACCATACTGTTTTTGTTACTATGGCTTTGTAATATAGCTTTAGATCAGGTATGCTGATGCCTCCAGAGGTGTTTCTTTTGCTGGGGATATGCTTAGATATCTGAGGCCTTCTGCTATTCTATATGAATTTTGAGATCATTTTTTTTCTATCTCTGTGAAGAAAAGTAGGATTTTTATTGGCATTTCATTAAATCTGTATATTGCTTTTGGTAATATTGACATTTTCACAATATTAATTCTGTCTATTCAGGAACATGGGAGGTCTTTCCATTTCCTCAAGTCCTCCTCAATTTCTTTCCTGAGTGTTTTCATTATATAATTTTTTTTTTTTTTTTTTTTTTTTTTTTTTTACCTCTTTGGTTAACATTATTCCAAGGTTTTGTTTTGTTTTTGTTTTTGGTTGCTATTGAAAATGGGACAATGTCACTAATTTCTTTCTCTGTATCTTTGTCCTTTGCATGTAGAAAGGGTTCTGATTTTGTGCATTGATTTTATATCCTGCTAATTTGCTGAAGGAATGAATTATCTTTAAGAGTTCTGAGATGGAAGCTCTTGGATCACTTATGTATAGAATCATGTTGTCTATAACTAGGTCTAACTTAACATTTTCCTTTCCAATTTGTATCATTTTTATTTCTTTCTCCTGTCTTATTTCTTGGGCTAGGACTTCTAGTACTAAGTTGAAGGGAAGAGGTAAGAATGGTCACTCTTGTCTTGTTCCTGATCTCAATGGGAAATCCTTGAGTCTTTCCCCAGTAAGTATTACTTGGACTTTAGGTGCTTTATGTATGGCCTTTATTATGTTGAGATATAAACTTCCCATGCCTATTCTCTCCAACGTTTTGACCATGAAGTGATGCTGAATTTTGTTTTAGGCCTTTTCTGCATCTATTAAAATGATCATGTGGTTTTTTG
Source organism: Jaculus jaculus (assembly GCF_020740685.1). NCBI lineage: Eukaryota > Metazoa > Chordata > Mammalia > Rodentia > Dipodidae > Jaculus > Jaculus jaculus. The sequence goes on from NC_059103.1 coordinate 56,391,161, forward strand.
TTTAAACTTATTTATGTAGAATATTACATTGATGGATTTCTGTATGTTTAACCAGCACTGTGTTCCTTAGATAAAGCCTACTTGATCAAGGTGGATAATGTAAGTTCAGAATCTTTGCATCTATGTTCATCAGGAAAATAGGCCTATATGTATTTTTTCTTGTGGAGCCTTTGGTTTTGGTATTAGGGTGAAATTATCTTCTTAAAAGGAATTTGGAGCTCTCCCTGTTCCCCAATTATGTAGCAAAGCTTGAGAAAAATTGATTTCAGTTCGTTCATGAAGATTTGATAGAATTCAGCTGAGAAGCCACCCAATTCTGGACTCTTCTGTTTCAGGAGATTTTTGATTAGCTTTCAATTTCAATGGGTATGATAGTTTTGCTTAGGATATTTATCTGCTCTGAGTTTAGCTTTGGTGGGTGGTATGAGTCCAGGAATTCATCCATTTCCTCTAGATTATCCAATTTTGTGGAGTAGAGGTTTGTGAAATAAGTCTTACTGATTCTTCCAATTTCATATGTGTCTGTTGTGATTTCTCCTTTTTATTTCTAATTTTGTTAATTTGAAGCATATCTCTCTCCCTTTCTCTTTCTCTCTTTTGCTTCAATTGGCCAAGGGTTTATCAATCTTGCTTATTTTTTTCAAATAACCTGCTCTTTGTTTCATCATTTTTCTTAGTTGTTCTCTTAGTTTCCCATCCATTAATTTCTGCTTTCATCTTTATTATTTGTTTCTGTCTGGTGCTTTTTAGGTTATATTCTTGTTTTTCCAATGCCTTTAGGTGAATGGCTAGGTTATTGATTTGGGATCTCTCTGTCTTTGTTGTGAAGGCATTTAGTGTTATAAATTTTCTCCTAAGGACTACCTTCATTGTCTCCCATAAGTTTTGGTTCAATGTATTCTAACTGTCATTCAATTCTAGAAATTTTGCAATTTCATTTTTTATGTCATCCACTACCCATTTATTGTTCAAAAGTGTGTTGTTCAGTCTCTAGGAGCTTGTGGGATTCCTGGCACATCTTTTGTTGTTGATTTCTAGCATTACAGCATGGTGATCTGATATCCTGTAGGAAATTATGTTGATTTTCCTAAATATATGGAAGCAGGCTTTATGGTCCAGTATATGATGTATTTTAGAGAAGTTTCCATGGGCTGCTAAGAAGAATGTATATTCTGTAGATTTGGGGTAGAACGTCCTGCAGATGTGTGTTAGGTCTAATTGATCTATGGTGTTATTAGGCTCTCTCATTTCCCTATTAATTTTCTGTTTGGATAATCTATCTATTGCTTACAGAAGTCCCTGACTATGATGGCATCGGTGTTCACTTCTGTTTTGTTGTCAAGTAGTTTTTGTTTTGTGAATTGTGGTTAACCTGTGTTTGGTGCATAAAGATTGATGATTGTGATATCCTCTTGTTGGGTCATTCCCTTGATAAGTAGGAAGTGGCCCTCTGTATCATTTTTGATTTTTTTTGTTTATTTTTATTTATTTATTTGAGAGCAACACACAGAGAGAGAACGAGGGAGAGAGAGACAGAAAGACAGAGAGAGACAGAGAGAGAAAACAGGCACACCAGAGCCTCCAGCCACTGCAAACAAACTCCAGATGCATGTGCTTCCTTGTGCATCTGGCTAATGTGTGTCCTGGGGAATCAAGCCTTGAACCAGTGTCCTTAGGCTTCACAGGCAAGTGCTTAACCGCTAAGCCATCTCTCCAGCCCTTGATTACTTTTTGATTGAAGTCTGTTTTATCTGATATTAGTATAGCAATGCCTGCTTGTTTCTTATTTCCATTTGCTTGGAATATCATTTTCTACTCTTTCACCCTGAGGAAGTGTCTGTCTTTAGTGGTTAGGTTGGTTTCTTAAAGACAGCAGATTGAGGGGTATAATATTCTTATTCACCCTGCTCTTTATGGGTAAATTAAGGCCATTAATATTTAGGATAATAACTGTGAGGTTTGATTTAATCTCTTCAGTATTGTGGTGGTTTATCTGGTTTGGTGTTTTCTTGGACTTTGTAGATTTTTGTGCCTTCTCTGAGTTTAGTTATTGGGATCTGCTTCTTGTAAGTATTTGAGATTTGTTGTTAACTCTTTTGTGTGGAGAACTCCCTGAAGTTTTCTCTGTAGGTTTGGCTTTGTGTTCATATAGTTGTAGAGCTGCCTTTTATCCTGGAAAGCTTTTCTTTTACCATCTGTTATTAATGACATTTTTGCTGGGTAGAGTAGTTTGGGTTGGAAGCCATATGTTCTTAGACTTTGTAATGTTCCATTCCAGGCCCTTCTGGATTTCAGGGCTTCTATTGAGAAGTCTGAAGTAATTCTGATGGGGTTATCATTATATGTAATGTGTTGTTTCTCCCTAGCTATATTTAGGACTTTCTCTTTGTTAGTGATGTTTAGGATCTTAATGATAATCTGTCTAGGAGAATTTCTCCTTGGGTCCAATCTGTTTGGAGTTCTGTTAACTTTTTGTAACTTGATGGGTCTTTCTTTTGAGAGGATGAGAAAGTTTTAATCGATAATTTTGTTGAATAAGTTCTCCATGCCTTTGGTAAGATTTCTTTTCCTCTTCTGGTATTCCCATGATCCAAATGCTGGGATGGTTAAGGGTATCCCACAGTTCCCTCTTGTTCTGTTCACAAAAATTTTTCAACTTATTCAAATTTTTGGACTCGTAATCTGTTTTTTTCTGTTTTGTCTTCCAGTTCTGAGGTTCTGTCCTTCACATGATTGACTCTATTCTTGAGAGCTTCTATAGAGGTTTGGACTTGTTCAATTTGGTTTGTATTTTTATTGTCTTTATTTTCTGGTTTTTTAAAAATTTTTTTCAAGGTAGGGTCTCACTCTAGCCCAGGTTGATCTGGATTTCACTATGTGGTCCCAGGGTAGCCTCAAACTCACAGTGATCCTCCTACCTCTGCCTCCCAAGTGCTGGGATTAAAGGTGTGTGCCACCACGCCTGGCTTCTATTGCCTTTTTATGTATAGTATCCATCCCTCTGTTGAGTTCCCTTTACAAATCATTTTCTGGTTTTCATTTTTCTTCTTTTTTTAATTATGCAAATCTATTATTTATTTATTTGAGAGTGACAGAGAGAGAAAGAGGCAGATAGATAGAGAATGGACATGACAGGGCCTCCAGCCACTACAAACGAACTCCAGTGCATGTGCTACCTTGTGCATCTGGCTTACATGGGACTTGGGGAATCAAGCCTAGAAACTGGGGTCCTTCAGTTTTGCAGACAAGCACTCAGCCACTAAGCCATCTCTCAAGCCCCACATTTTCTGATTTTGCTTTATTTTATTTTAATCTGGGTTCAGCACACACTGAATTATGAGACTGAGTCCTTTTAAAAAAGATTTATTATTTATTTATTTATTAAAGAATGAAAAGGAGAGAGAGAGAGACAGACAGAGAGAATGGGCACGCCAGGGCCTCCAGCCACTGCAAATAAACTCTAGATGCTTGCGCCCCTTGTGCATCTGGCTAACATGGGTCCTGGGGAATTGAGCCTCAAACCTGCATCCTTAGGCTTCACAGGCAAGTGCTTAACCACTAAGCCATCTCTCCAGCCCAAGACATTCTTTCTTAATTTTTTTATTTTTGTTGCTGTTGTATCTTAATCTAATTTTGGTAATAAGGTAGTACTGGTGTCATAATGAGGAAAAGCAATCCCTTTTAGTTTTATGTGAAATTTTGAGAAGCATTGTTTTTTGAAGGTTTGATAAAATTCACCAGTGAACCCATCTAGATCTAGTCCTGGCTGTTTTATATAGCTGGGAGTTTAAAACATTTATATGTATATATATATATATATATATATATATATATATATATATATATATATATATATATATCTGCATAGATGCATAGATTTCATTGCTTGTTATAGGTCTGTTTAAATGGTTTACCTCATCTCGGTTTAGTTTTGGTATTTATAAATCAGTCTTTTGAGCTCTTTGTCTGAAGTTTCCTCTAAGTATCTCTCATGTGGTCCTCTACTGTGGGATTGGTTTTCCTTAGGAAACACATATTGGCTTGCTTTCTCATGTTATTGATTTTGCATTGAGACTTACTTATTTACCTGAAGTGTTAGTCAAGTCTTTCTGGCACACTGTATTAAGTGAATACTTGGAATAGGGATTGATGTTTCTCTTTGTTCACTGATCTTTGCTCTGCCTTGTGGTGCTTGGAGTTTAGTCTTGAAACTCCTTTGTACTGTTGCATGAATGCAGTAGCTGAGGTATTCTCAATTTGGTTGCAGCTATGCTCAAACTTAGAGTTGGATCCCAGCTCAAATGGGAGATCATGGATGCCTGCCCTGGATTCATTTAAATCACAATCACAATGGCAAGTTGTATGCACCCAGTCAAGTTCAAGTTGAAGAGAAAATGATCTTTCACATTCTTGAGAATTGTTTCCTCACACTACAAGTTCATATCATTTGGTAATAAGTTAGTACTGATGTCATATCTATCTAGCTATCTTCTACCTATATTATCTGTCTAGGTAGCTACCTATCCTCTATCTATCTGCTGGTTCAATGTTTTTAGCAGTTTTCTTTACTTTTCCACAGTGTCAAATTTAAAAGTTGATGCTTGAGGGGAATATTGAGGTAGAAATCCCCAGCGTGAATAAATAGCTCACGCCCTATAAGCCCAGGGCAAGCCTGCATGGCCAGCAGCTCTAGGGAGGAGAGTTTGTTCACACAGAAGCGTGCTCCTCACATCTTCTAATATCCCCTAACCCTTCTCACCTCACATCTCTCACCACCCTGGATTCAGGAAAGAGCAGTTTTCAGAACTGCCATTCTCTGTACTTCTGGTGCTTAATGTTGCTCTCCCTTGGTGCTCTTTCTTTTGTTCTCCATTAAATAAATTTCACATTATATACCATCAGATTACACTCTGTAAATTACCATTGTCCCTCACACTGGCTTGTCCCTGGTCTCAGTTTCTCTCCTGTACCTGTTCTTTGTGACTCCATTCTTCCCTTACTTATACATTCCTACCAGCCATGAACAAATTGGGCAGATGATACACAAATTTACAGTCTACAGAGTCATGTTTCTTCCACTAATATAGTATTTCATGTTTAATTTTTATTGGATAAGTGTGTTATGTTAAGAGTTATACATAATTGTCCACTCACGGGTCAGTCACTACTGCTCCCAGGTAGCTACTGGAGTATATCTTTCCTTCAGGGGCACTGGTAAGAGGGAAAGAAAAGGAAAAACTATCAGGAATGGACCAGCATGGTGCTGTTATTCTAAGACAAATTTATGGTAAAATTTTTATCCTAAATTAAAATATTTATAATTACGTGAATGTTCTAGAAATATAGTGTACACTGAGTAGTGGTGTTTATAGTAAGTAAAACACATCCATTTAAATAAAACATCCACATTCCTCTCATGACACTGTTTACCGTTAGAATATTTTATCATAATACATGTGGAATAATCTAAAACAGCCTCAAGAAACACTGTGTGAAAGAAGCAGAAAGAAGAAGAGATGGATAGAGGATGTGTAAGACCCCCAGAACGAGGACCCCATGCTCTGCCCAGAAATGGCAACACCCCAAATCACTCATGAGAAACGGTCTTGATGCAAACAGCAAGAGGATTTTTATTCCAAGCGCGCTGGGACCCACAGTCGTACACCACGCAGGGGTAGAGGACTGCAGAGCCCCAAATGCAGGAACAGGACAGTTTTTATAGGGTTTCTAACAAAGCCTGTGCATTAGACCAATCATTTTTTTAACATCAGGAGCCCGTGGGGTGCGAGCCAGTCAGTTTGTGCCACTCCATAGTTTCTAAGCCAATTAGTTTAACTTGTTCAAGCCCATCGTGGACTAATCAGTCTCCTATGACCTTGGTGGTCAGCATTTGCGCGGGTCCTTGGGTGGGAGAAGCAGAGTGTGTTATCAGTCTCCTGTGACCTTGGTGGTCTGAGGCAGGCTGCTACGGCTTATGGTGTGGGCTACTTACAGAAACCAAATAAGTGGTTTACTTTATTACTCATTTCCCATCCTTGAGGGCTATCTCATGCCCTTTTTACCTAGTTTTATATTAGGAGCGGGCTCTGATATAATGAGAAGAGGGATTCTTTACTTGCTTCCAACAGAGAGTAAAGCCTGGAGTTTGAAGCATGCAGGGGGTCGCTTAAGCTCCCTTTGGAGCGTGATAGTATTTCTGGGCTTCTGAATTCTTGGGCCTTTCAGATGTAAATGAAGAAGGACCTGAAAGAAGAGGCAGACAGGAGATTCATAAAAAATCAGCCCTGCTTGGCGAGCCAGTGATTATTAGGTCAGTAGCATAGGTGACTTGCAGGCAGTTATACCAACTGAGATGTACTCTAGGTAACTTGTAAGCTACACAGCCAAAAAGTCACACGCAGTCAAATGTTTACCTCTTATATGGTGACAATTGGAATCTCAGGAAGGGAGAAAGGGATGCTCATGAGAACTTCATGAAGACACTTTTTTTTTTCTCACCTTTACTGCTTTACTAGCACAAGGGTTAAAATTTCATTCTCATTTCAATTTCTCATTTTTTTCAAAAAAATTAACATGTTTATTATGCATTCTCTGATGATTGTATTTTCACTGTCAATCTCTCATTTTCAGTTGTGCTGTGTTTGTGAGATTGGGTCTTGCTAAGGCTGGCTGCAAACTAGCCACACTCCTGCCACAGCATCCAGTAGATTGTGATCCCAGACAGGCACCACCATGCCAGCTCTATTCTGTCACTTATCCCTGCTAGATCTCACAATACAGTCTTCATTCTGCTATTTTGCGAATTTGATAGCAAGCTCATCATCACTTAGTTAACTTTGGGAAACCCTAGAGGAAGACGGAAGTTGGAGGTTTCCCCACTAAATTGTGTTTCGCTATTGGCTGTCAGAGGATAAGTGGGAAGTTCTTGGGGAACACACATTGAGGTGGTGATGCAGACACAGTGTCTGCGAGTGTCATGGCACATGACTTCACTCTTTGTGAGATGGTGCCACCTCCTTTTGAGTTCAAGGCTAAAGGTGAGCCAGATCCCTGATCTTGTTGCAGTTTTTATTGCTGAGGGCTGTGTCACAGCTGCATGAGAGGAGATAGTTTCTGTGCCCACATGCTCATCTCCAGCTAGCTGTAGATGCTGTGCACTGGCCCATTTGGAGCTGAAAGAATTGGCCTTTTAGGAAAAGGTCCTAAGTTGGATTCTGATCTCACAGTTTTCTAACTTTCCTGACAGTGTTTGTTAAGGTTCACTTCTCACCCTAGAGACCCTTTGCCTCTTGTCAGCTCACTATATCATCTCGTAGGCTAGTCTGTAATACTCAGCAAGGCATTTTGCCCTGCAGTATCTGGTATGGGTGGTGATGGAAGCTCAGCTCACCACTCTGAGTCCCCACATGGTTGCAGGCTGCATATGTTTGGTTGAGATTATTGACAATGCTGCCATGGAGGCAGCTTAGGTGACTATTAAACTATACTCTCTTACTTAGATGGAGTGGTGTTTGTGACTCCAGAAGGACTTGATTACTGTCCTGCCTAGTATGACAAGCAGGAAACCTTAGTAAACCCTGTGCCTTCCCACACTGAAGCAAACTAGACGTGCCAGCTCTAACTTTGGTAACTCTGAGTAGTTTTGCAGAGGACTGATGGGGACTGTGTCAGTTAATGAGCCCAGCACAACAAAGCCACTTGAAGTGCCATAAGAATCAGCTTTATTTCTACAGGAGCCTTTCCTTGAGTGCTATTAGCCATATTACTAAATGACCCAATCCATTCCTCAGAAGTGGAGACAATGTGGAAATCAACAGAACCCATGAGTCCTTTGTGGGATTATTGTCTCTGACTGTCAAGATGTAATTTTGCATTTACACCCAAAGAAAACCTCCCAAATTTATCACAAAAATCTTATTTCACAGTGAACATACCACACATAATATTTTTTTGAGGCAAGCCCAACAGACTGGCCTCTTGTTAAAAAAACACACTTTATTTACCTATTTTATTTATTTATTTGAGATATAGAGAGGAAGAGAGGAAGAGAGTGACAATGGGCATGTCAGGACCTCCAGACGCATACACCACCATGTGCATCTGGCTTATGTAGGACCTGAAGAACCAAATATGGGTCCTTAGGCTTTGCAGACATATACCTAACAGCTAAGCAATCTCACCAGCCCCCAGACTGGCCATTTTTTTTTTATGTGAAAGAGCAAAAGAAAGAGTGCACATGCGTGAATGAGAGAGATGGAGGGAGAGGGTGAGAGAGAGAGAGAGAGAGAGAGAGAAAGAGAGGGAGAAAACTGGTGCATCAGGACCTCTAGCCAGTTTAATCAAACTCCAGATTTGTGTACCATCTTGTGCACATGTGCAACCTTGCATGCTTGTGTCATCTTATTTGCCTGGCTTATGTGGGACCTTGTTGGGCCTTGAGAGTCCCAGACATGAGGCCTAGTGGAATTTCCTGAGCCTAACTGCCTCTGCCCAGCTATGACTCAGCAGGGGGCCAAATGGCCTCTGGCCTGCCACTTCCGCACAGGAAGTTACGAGTCCCCCGCTCATGCGCTCTTAGGACCAGTCATCTCAAAGGTCGAGGTATGCTATTGGCCCTTACATCTCACCACACCCTAAAGTCTCCGCCTTCGTTCTCAACATTATATAAACAACCGCCTGTAACAATAAAGTGAGTTCCTGCTTCAAAAGGACTCCCGACTCCGTGTGGTTTTTCTCCTGTGGGCAGGAGAGGTTTTTCTGGGTCATCCTACGCTCATCATCCCTCAACCCCTAGGGAGGAACCAGCAGGCCTGGTTTTTCCATCGGCACTACCTGAGAGGGAAGGAGCCCAACAGGACCTGGAGAGTCAAACATGGGTTCTTATGCTTCAGAAGCAAACACCTTAATCTCTAAGTCATCTTTCCAGCCCCACATACATCATATTTTGAAAATGATTAAATACTAAAAAAATTACAGCATAAAAAGTTCAAGCACCTTATAATGTTACACAGACAATTTGAACAGGAACAGAAATAATTTTAAGAAAAAGAGGTCCTAATTATAGCCAGTATACACCATGGGTCTGTGTCTCTCCCAGCAGGACATTTAAGAGGGTTGGCAGCTCTGAACCTGTTTGTGGATGGGACCTTAAGTATTCATACACTGCAGCAAAAGACAAAGTCAGTTCTGCCCAGTGCATCATTGTGTGTTGTGAATGGTGAGGAACCACAGGAGGTGTTCCCTGTCTTCCTCCAACTCAGCCACACATGCTGGTAGGAAGTCCCTGCCAGGACTCTTCATATTTCCTTCTTCACACAGCCTGTGCATTTCTATGCACTTAGTATGAAGCCACTTTTATTGTGACACAGCTACCCACCACCAGGGAGAGGTAGGAGATGCTCAAGATTCCACAAAAAAAAAAAAAAACAAAAAAAAAAAACAGGGAATCAGATCCAAAATTCTTTTTACTCCTCTTTGAAATGTGGTCAATCCATTCGAAAGGCAAATAAGCCTTTCTTCCAGACTGACAACCACAGGACTGTTTTTCTGAAGGACCTAGGGTCCACTCCCAAATACCTCACTAAGGAAGAAGTGCTTATTAAATTATGGTGACAACTTGCTTCAGCTATAAAACCAGCTCCTGCCACCCAGAACTTTCCTTTCCTTTGTGTGAAGGTATAAGCTAGCGGGTGGTTACCACTCAGGTGACATAGTGAGGAGCATGTGACAGAGAAGCCTCAGAGTCCTCTCTTCCAGGACTGTTGTTGACCTTGACAGCATATAAAGAGCATGTCCACTGTGTCAGGGGCAGAATGATTTATGTGGAGATTTTAGCAAGTGGTCTTACAGGGCTCACCTCCTACCCACTTCCTCCTGTAGCACACCTGTTTTCTCCTGCACGTTTATGCACTGGTTCTTCTGGATGGGAGATTTTGACTTTAGACTTCCCAGTATCAGTTAAAGAAGTCTCATCTTGGGAACCTTTAACTACAGGGCAGACATCCAACTGATGCATGCATCTGTACAGAGTAACTCATGTGACATTGGATGTGTGGTCTGCAGCTCTGAGTTCAGTAAATGTGTTCTTTCTCCCTGCTTTCTGGGTGGACAAAAACCACTACTCACCACAGTCTCTCTAAGATTGAATGTATCTCCCACCCAGATCTGCCTGGGCTGGTCTGAGCCAGAATGCTCTATGCAAGCAATAACTATGATGCCTTTCACCAGAAGTTCTCATGTGCTGCAGAGCACCTTATCCACCTTCCTAAGTGGACACTTGTTCAGTGCTACCCTCATGGTCAAGTCATAACACATAGTGGAAACATACAAATCTGTAACATTGATATGTTAGCTACATTGAGCATAGAACCCAATGAGGAATGAGACTTGAGCTTCAGGGCTCCTGCCACCAGCAAAGGCCCTCCTTGCTTGTAGAAAAAAATGTCACAAACTAGTTCATCTCTGCATGCCAGACATTTCTTTCTCACAGTCTAGTGGCTGAAGTTCAGATCATGACACCAACAGATTTGATGCCTGGTGAAGACAGAAGAAACAACTGAGTTTCTGTCACCTGCAGGGAGGAGAGGCAGATCCAACAAGGTGGACACATCCAGTGAGTGACTTTCTGCAGAGAAGGAAGATATCTGTTTGGCCCACAGGCTCTTGATGTGCCTGAATGATGCTGACTGAGCAATTTCCAGCAAATGCCTCTCATGGAAAATGAAGTTAATAGGAAATCTTCACCCCAAGAGTGGATTTGGACTTCTTCAACACATGTTCTGATGACATGGCTGCAGACATCTCTGAGGGAGTGTGTCTGAAAAGAAGTGAGAGGCTGAGAAAGAATTGCAAGGATCTTCAGTGGATGAGGTATGACCTAAGGAAGAGGTGTCCCAAAGTTATAGGAAGACAGCTATCAGAATCTGCTGTGGAGTAGAGTTCCTCATTCAAGGAGGAGGAAGCAGACATCAAAGTCAAATTCCTCATGTGCTCAAGTAAGAAAGCTAGGTCCTCAGGGGATCTTCACTGTCCCCTTGGCTTTCACTGATGGTAATACTGGTAAGAGCAAGGTTAGACAAGATTAATTTCCACTGTAGAGGAGAATGTAAACTTTGAAATATATTTGAGGATATTATTTTCAGCAATTTAAATAAGGAATGTACAGCCCAGGTACTTCTTTTTCTTCTCATTAGTTTTTTTTATTTAATTAGCATGTAAAATAATGGGTTTCATTATGACTTTTCATATATACTTTTTGTTTATTCTCCTCCTCCAATCTCCTCCCTGTCTCCTTGCCAGGGAACTTTTAAAAAGAGTAGGGTTTGGGTGGCTAACATGGGTCCTGGGGAATACAGCCTCAAACCGGAGTCCTTAGGCTTCACAGGCAAGCGCTTAACTGCTAATCCATCTCTCCCATCCTGTTTTCCACCTTTAAGATGTCAATTTCTTTACATATTCTGGATATTGCCCCTCTGTCAGATGTCTGTTGTGCTCAGCAGTCTGCCTCCTCACTCTAGTTTCCTTTGCTGGACAGAAACTTTTTGGTTTAATTTCCATTTGCTTATTTTTGCTTTTAAAATCATGTATTCTAAATCTACATATACTACAACCTTCATTTGGCAATATAAGTATTTTAAACACTGAGTACTCACTCTACATATGCACAGATGTAAAGAATGATAGTTCCAATGACACAGAGATGTAGACATATAGATACAGAGTGATGCGCTGTGTCCCACACATGTGTTTCAGTACAGACTGTCCTGTCCATGCTTAATGACTTCCTTATTTATTCACTTGGTTACCTGTTGTTAATGAAGGTATCTTAACAAATAATATTCCACCCTTGAGTGTCAGTGTCTCCATTTTGCCATCATTTTGAAATACATTGGCTTTATTTATAGATTGCCAGTTATTTTTCTTGTAATACTAACATTTCAGTTGCCATTGTTTCTTTTGAAAGAAATATTTTCTGACTCTGAGTGCCTTTATAGTTTTCCCCTTTGTCAGTGTTTTCAAAGTTTATTCTGATGTTCTTTGAGGTCATTTTCTTCATATCATTCTTTTAATTTAGAATTTATAACTTGAATTTATAGCTTTATATCATTCATAGTCTCTTGGTCATTTTCACCCATTGCCTCCTCATCATTGCCTTTGCCTGAGGCTCAGTCTTCCTCTCATCTTATTTTCAGGGGCTACAATTCCATGAATGGTATACATGTTTTTCATAGCTCACATAGTGCTTATTCCACTTTAGTATCTGCTTTATTTATCTCTGAAAATCTCACTACATTTATTTTATACCTACCTATTCTAGTCTATTCACTTTGCTTATTCATAGTTTAAGTATCTATTATACAGTTACTGAGTCTTTATGTGCAGTAACTGAAATGTTTCAGTTCAGGGATTTTAATTGGATTTTAGATTGCATTCTCAGTTGAAATTTTGCATATTTGAACATATGCATTGAAGTTTTTTTAATGCTGATGTTTGACAATCTGTGCTCTTTTTAGGGTCTGATTTTCTCTGGATTTCTTATTTTTCCCTTTATCCTCTCCAGCAGGCTTTTATTCCAAGGTGGCTTAGTGTTTCAAAGGTTCTTGTCTGAGACCTTCATGGTTCTCCAAGGAAGGCTTACATGGTTTGGACCACTGTTACCATGATGTGATGGCACTCATTACAAACAGTGATTGGGTGATTGCTTATCTTTAACCTGGACTCCATTCTGAGAGTACAGCCATGCCAAAGGAACTCAGCCTGAGGAAAATACACCTTGTCCACAAAGCCTTAGGTAGGTTGAATCTATAGCAGTTACCTTCTCTTTTCTGGGACAAAAACACATGACCTGTTGCAGTATATGGAAGGAGAGTTTAGTTTGGTTTACTGTCTCAAGGAGGCTCCTGACGTTTTTGGTTAGGGTACATTGAAAGGCTGAAGAAGCAGGAGTCTTGTGGCTATAGGCAATGGCAGTGTCAGAAACTGCACCCACTCAAATGACTCCTGACTTTACTGTCATGGAAGCTTTTTCCCTCTTTCACTTTCTTCCTCTTCTATTCAGGATCCCCGCCTACAGTCTAACTACACCCAGGGTGGCCCTTCCTTCTCATTTCACATGCCAGTCATCTATGGAAGCACTTCACAGATTCCCCCAGGAAATTTATTATGCCCATTGCCTAGGCATCTCTCAAACCAGTCAGGTTGACAGCCAAGATTAACCTCTATAGTCTGACTCTTGCTAGTCACCCCTTCTCTACACATCCATCCTGGGCCCCCACAATCTAAGCTCAAGGGATTGCAACATTTTTGTTTCTTTCTACCAGTTTTGTATGTAGTTTGTGTAGGTTTCATAGCTTAATGCTTCTGCACTCCAAATGAATCCCTTATCACTTGGTTCCTTTCAGAATTATCTGTTTGTGCTATTTGGCATATTTTTCATATTGCCTTTTTCCTTCATATACTTCAAGAATTTAACAGTACTTTTTAACAATTCTCCTTCGTGATCTGTGTTCAAACTCATTTTTCCTGACCTCTCTCCATCGCCTCTTTTGACCTAGCCATTCTCCCTGAATATACTCACTCACTGTTCACTACGGCATCACTTCATCTTCTAATTCATGAAGTTACATCTGTATCTGCTCCGATAGAGTTGTGGGTTTGTTTCCATCTCCTGCAGACAAGTTTGCTTCAAAGGAAAATCTCTTCACAGACTTTAGTAGGTTCCTATTGCTTCCACTCCTACTACCTGGTGCTCCAACCAGACCTTCCATCTTAAGTGGCCAGAAGCACATTTTCCACATTAATGTTTTGCAGAAAGTCACTTACAAATTCAATTCTTAAAATAATTAAAGCAGCTTGACACATGTGAAATGCTATAGAAGTTGAGATCATGTGGTGATTTGAACGTGAAATGTCCCCCATTGCTTCATTTGTTTGTGATTAAGTGTCATGCTTAATTCCCAGCTGACAGTAATTGGGATGTGGCACCTTGTTGGAGAAGCTGTGTAGCTTCGAGTAGGCCTTAGAGTGTTATATCACACAAGCCCCTCTTGCTACAGCCAGCTCACTATTGCACTTTCTGTCAACTCCTGTGGCAAAGTGTGATGTTCGGCCTCTGCTCTGCCAAGCTATGAACAAATTTTCCTTGAGACAGTAAACCAAACTAAACCCTCCTTCCATATGCTGCAGTAGGTCATGTGTTTTGTCCCAGAAAAGAGAAGGTAACTGCTATAGATTCAACCTACCTAAGGCTTTGTGGACAAGGTGTATTTTCCTCAGGCTTTTCTCTGGATATGAACCTCCTACAACATACACTGAGTGTTCTGCTTCCACATATTTGGCTTTGTTCAAATTTCTCTAAACACACTGTTCTTCACTGTCTTCTCCAATAGAAACCAACACTTGGTGAGGGAAAACGATGCCATTTTCAATCCATTGCATCCATTACTTTATGCCTTGCAGAAAGTAATTATCATGGTTTATTGTCTATAATTACAAAAGCTGCTAGTAAAAAAGTTAAAAAAATTAACTCACTATCTAATGCATCTGAGAGCTTCTCAGAATACAAGAGGAAGTAGATTAAGCAGACAGGGCCTCGTTGTGTCCACTATTTTATAGTTATGAGCAATATAGTTAGGCCATAGAAACTAGCTAGCTTAGTTTTTCTCATGTGTGTAATGTATTTTCATAATGCTGTAAAAGTTAGAAACAGTATACATCAGTTGTCATATACAATTCCTGCACTAGGATCTCTGACCAATCATTGGCCGCTTGTGTTGGAAGGGGCCTCTAATTCCACCTTGCTGATCACTGCTTCTGAACTGTAGGGAAAGTCATTTACAGATTCTATTCTGGCTTCCTGGCCCTTCATTAAATGTGGAGTTTATACTAGACAATATTTTTAGTCAACCCCAAACATACAAACCAGAATAGAGTGGTGTGAAGGCTTGCAGCTTCTTGCTCCCAAATGGGCACAGGCTCTGTGGCTGGGCAGGCAGCTGGTCCCCCACATGTTTCTCCCATATGTAGCTCACACAAGACTAGTTCTGTCACTTGAGTGGTTAATCTACTAATTGATTTTGCTAAACTAAACTGAAAAATTTCCTGGTGTTTCAGTCAGGGCATTCAGAGCATACTTGCTGTTTTCTAGTATGCCCCCTTCAACATTCCAGACAGTATGTCTTCCTATGAAGGTTGGGCATTTCCCTCCGGGGGTTTAATTCATGAGAGACCCTCCACAGTCTCCTATCAGAAGCCTATGCAGTGGCCAGTTTCTCTGGCTAGAAAGGAACTGTTATGTGAGGAAAAAGCAGCTTACACCAAATTGCTATGCCAGGTGGGCATGAAGGTGAGGGCCATGGTGTAGTAAAGGACTTTGAAAAGAGAAAATATCACTGCTCATCTCTCATGCTAGAAGCTAACACAAAGCCTGAAGATCTTCCCAAAACACAATAACACCATCACAGCCTTTCCAGAATATGCATGTATAACTAATATTTTTCAGTAAATTAAAGAATCTAAAAGACACTGGGATGAACTGAGCTGATACAAGAGGCCATATTTATGTATCCATTATCACCCACCCTCTCTGTACATGGGAAAATTTAAAAAAACTTTTTATTAAGAACTTTATGAACATGTTGTAACAAAGATGCTATGTTGAAAATAAACTTTCTCTCTCTCTCTCTCACACACACACACACACAAAAACTTGGAATTATTTTGGGGGGATGATTTTTGTAGTTATAGAATATGCTTGAGGGGGAAAGTGTCACAATGTAATTCAAAATATAGGCCCACTCTCTCCACCCAAAGAAACACTTCAAGAGAACTTTAGTTTCCTTTTGTCCAGTGAGACCAGGACAGTATACTATGTTGTGTTGTAGGTGTTTACATATGTACAAGTATAAATGTGAGATTATGTATGTAGGTATGAATAGACATTATACATTCAGGATTTGCTTGATGTGTAGGTCAACATGATAGCATGCAGATATGTTGTTGGTATCTGAGCTTTTGGCAGTATGGCTAGCTTTACTTTCTATGCCTGCTTCATTCCCTAAGCATGTTCTGAGAGGTCACTGCATGCACTCTCCTTTGCTTTCTTGCTACCAAGGATCAGAGGTCACAGACTCTTAAAAAATTCTTGGCACACCCATTGTAACTGTGAAAGAATAAACACTATCCTTGACAGCATGATTTTAAAATCCATTTATTTCCAACATACCTGGTAAACAATTTAGTTTTAACAAATGTCTCATTGCCTACAAGGATTTGGGTATATTGTGGTAGAATTTCATAGTCAGGGGAAGCCCTGAGAGTCAATTGATAGAAGGCAGAGGAAAAGAAAAATGTTATGTGATTATGTGGGGCACCTGGAGTTACAGGAATCTCCTTTCTGGTCTAGTGTGGTATAGTTGAGGCAGGGAAGCTATCAAGTGGCAAAGCCTGAGTTTCAGTCAGTAATGGCAGGTTTTTGTTCAATATTTTATTTTTATTTATTTGGGAGAAAGAGACAGATAGATAGATGATAGGTCAATTGATAGATAGAATGGGTGCAACAGGGCTCCAGCCACTGCAAATGAACTCTAGACACATGCACCACCTTGTGCATCTGGCTTATATGGGTCCTGGAGAATTGAACCTGGGTCCTTTGGCTTTGTAGGCAAGTGTTAACTGCTAGGCCATCCCCCCAGCCCAAGAGCAGGGTTTTTAATTTTATTTATTTATTTATTTGAGAGTGACAGACACAGAGAGAAAGACAGATAGAGGGAGAGAGAGAGAGAATGGGCGCACCAGGGCTTCCAGCCTCTGCAAACGAACTCCAGACGCGTGCGCCCCCTTGTGCATCTGGCTAACGTGGGACCTGGGGAACCGAGCCTCGAACCGGGGTCCTTAGGCTTCACAGGCAAGCGCTTAACTGCTAAGCCATCTCTCCAGCCCCCAAGAGCAGGGTTTTGATGGCACTGTGCCAGCAGGTGGTTGAGAGCATCTTAAGTCTGGCAATTTACCTAGGAATTCTTAGAAGTTCTCAGGTGTGGCAGTTTACCTGGGAATTCTTACCAGGTCTCAGATATGGCAGTTTACCTGAGTATTCTTAGCAGTTCTTAGTTGCTAATTTCTACTTTCTACAAAAGCTGTAGGACATTGTTCAGCTCATATGTTTAAGAAATTTGTCCTTAATAAGCAGATATTAAGATATGTGTAATT
Organism: Jaculus jaculus; assembly: GCF_020740685.1. Classification (NCBI taxonomy): domain Eukaryota; kingdom Metazoa; phylum Chordata; class Mammalia; order Rodentia; family Dipodidae; genus Jaculus; species Jaculus jaculus. Next base: position 56,408,366 of record NC_059103.1, read on the forward strand.
TTCCTGGAAAATAATAATGTAAGACTAGCACATCCTGTGCTCAGTCCTATCTTCAGAGATCACAGCAGGAACCTCTGATTCTGGTGGCAGCAGGACAGAACTCATTATTCTCGTCTAAGGACATTCCATACTCTGAGGTCATGACCGTTCTCTCCAAATACTTACCTGAAAGCTTTGATTTTGACTGGGCTCCCTTGTAATGGGTTGATGGAGATAAAACCCACTACAAGGCAGATGCTGCTGACAGTGATGTCACCATGGGTCCCATTGCTTGTCCCAGAATACAGTCTCCATGAACGGCTGTTCTCCTGGGGTTGCTGGCCTTTGAAAACCAGTTAGTCATAGAATGAGCACCGAAAGTCATACTTTTTTTTATTTTTTGTGATTGCAATTTCACCACTCTAAAGGTAATCCATAAAATTCCCAAGAGTTTATGTGGTAACAATCTCACTTTGCACTGAGGACCCCCAAATCAAAAGTCCCTACATATATTAAATTTGTTAATAAAATATCAGCCATGTTGTATTATTTCACTAGGAAACATTACCACTTTCTAGTAAGAAACAGATATCAAGTGGTATTTCCAGAAGCCAGAGGAGACTCTAATTCATCCCAACTCTGCCCTCACCAGACTCACATGGAAATGCCTCAGTTAATGTGATGATTTAGGAGACTTGTTATACTTACATTCAACTAGTTAAGCACTTCTTTCATGTGGATTTCAGGATATGTGTAAGAAAGCAATACCAGGCTGGAGAGATGGCTTAGCCATTAAGGTACTTTCCTGTGAAGCCTAAGGACCCAAGTTTGATTCCCCAGTACTCATGTGTAACCCAGATGCACAAGGTGGTGCATGCATGTGGAGTTCATTTGCAGTGGCTGGAGGCCCTGGCATGCCCATTATCTCCCTATCTCACTCTTTCTCTCTCCCTCTCCCTTTCACTCTCAAATTAGAAAATAAATAAAAATACAAAATAGCTTTAAAAAGAAAGTAATACCTACTAAGTGCAGTGAGAATACACTGTCCAGACATCTAGTTCCTATTGCTTTCTTCCACTGATTTATTTTCTATTTATATCATGTATTATTATTTTTTTCCCAACATGAAATTAAACTTGTGTAACTATGATTTTCTTCACTGTCTTTTCCCCCATAGTTCCTGGATTAAATGCCAAAGCTCCTCAAAGGAGTCATGAGATATATCAAACGCAAGTGGAGACAGACATTGGAAACAATTCACTGCAGGTATCTCAGTTACAACTTTTGGGGGAAGCCATGTGTATGAAATAAAAAAAAAAAATTCAATCATCCAGACACTGATAGTGAGACTGGCTCATCACCCCCGCCCCTGAGGAGCAAGAAGGTGATGTTCCCAGGGGCTCATTTCATGATGTTCTCTGTAGTCTCTGGGGCATTCAGCATAGCTTTGGCATCAAGATTTTCAAACAAGGAACCTATACTTTCATCTTGATTCAGGTTTAATTTTTAAACAGCATGCTTATGAGATGAGAATTTTGAATAATGCTGTTTTACTTTAAATAATAATTAGGGTTTTCTCATAAAAGAATTCCAAAAGAACTGTTTGAAGCAATTTCAAAGCCTTCTTAATTTTAGGCTGTCTCAAAAATCGGACGATTTTCATAATTTTGTTTTTAAAAGTACAGGCCTGTCACTTGTCTAAGCACCTTAAGGAGTAATTTTCTTTCAAAGGGTGTAGAACCTTTTTTCCTTCTATCATATTTCTCTTCAGAAAGCTCTCCGTCTCAAAGAAAATATAAATATTTTATGTGTGCCTTTTAAGTCTTCTACTTTTAATATTAGGAGCTGAGATATTTCATTTTTATTGTTGATAGCCGTTGATAAGTGGACATTTGAAACAGATGTATATGCAATGCACACATGTATGCTCATATACCTGTAATTGATTGTAGAATAGCATGGTCTTTGGCCTTTAAAAGCACAGTGCACATGACTCAAGTAGAAGCTGCACTGCTAGCAGAAATTTTTAGTATACAGAAGGGGTCACAGAGCACTATATTTTAGTTAATTTTTATTTCTTAAAGACCGTGTCACCTTCTGGGAGGTTCCCTGCCATTATCTGTCAGTGAAGGCAATAAGGGTAAGGAAAGACAAAATAAGATAGTAAAACCCAGTAAAATCCAGTAAGGAGATTTAATCATGCACGTGGGTTTATAATTAATTAACTACTGGCTCTAATTTAAGGAAGACATTATCAATGTAGATGGATGTAACTCATTTGTAGCCAGATCCCCTTCTTAGTTTCAAGTGAAAATTTCATCAAAGTTTTTAGAAACAGACATTTCCCATGTACTGACCTAACCAAAAGACAGCCAGACTATGCCAATAAACCTCACACCTAATTGCAAGAGCTCAAACAGATACAATGAAACCAGGTTAAGCCAGGTTAAATAGAAAGCGACCTTGCCAGAGTTTGCAACTCCCGGTGAAGTTAGGAGCTGTGACACAGGTGGAAATAGGGGCCCAGCATCTGAAGAGAAGAACTTGTGGCTCATTGAAATTGTCACCTGCTTTGATGTGGTGTGATTGGGTCATGAAAATGAGCTAAGACTTGGATGAAAGAATTCACAGTTCAGAGGAATTTACATACAGCCTGTGTCTGCAGAGCACTGAAGGCAAGGCAAGTCATCAATATTCAGTGTATGGCTCCACTTGACACCTCAGAGGCAAATTCATTCAATCATTTTTTTTTTTTTCTTGAAGGTAGAAGGTATTTACCCTAATTTGTAGGAAACTTTGGAAATAAGATACCTCAACCACAACCACATAATCCTGATTCAACTTGGGCTAAGCTTGCTTTCTCTTTCTTCCTCTCTCCCTCTCTCTGAAAACATGTATTTAGGATTATGGTTTGCTTCCTTTTACATAAAACATTGCAGCTTAAATTTTTTCTCCTATAATAAAATGATCCCAAATATAAACTTTGCTCAAATGAGTTTATTTATTTTAGGGGTTCCTATTGTTGGAAATAGAAGAAAACTTTCATCCAAATGAAATCATAAGGTAAAGAAATCAGATTAAAAAGCCTGGTCAATTTGTCCCAAAATAATAATTACAATAAAAAACCCCACAGAATTAGTTGTTGAATTAATATGGTTTGATTTGAGACTGGGGAGATAGTTCAGCAGGTAAGAATGCTGTCTACAGAAGCATGAGAGCCTGAGTTTGACTCCCAAAGCCCACATATAAAGCTGGACATGACCACACATGCCTGTAGCCCCCTCTGTCACCCCAGGAAAATTGCTAAGGTTTGGTAGTCAGACTTTCTGCCCAAAAATTGTAGGTTCTGGGTTAGAGGCTTTGTCTCGATGAAGCACTACGGATGAGTGATAAAGGAGGACACCCAATGTTCCCTGCTGGCCTCAGTATGCACGTCTACACATGTGCATGTACACACACACTATACACATACTATATTGTACACACTAGAAACACATGCCAAAAAGGTAGTTTAAAACACAAGTAATTGGTTTCTTCTCTCATTAGTTATAACCATTTAAAATAATTTTTCCTACATGTGTATTTAAATTGTTAGATATTTCTGTTTCTAATCTAGCTACCAATTTCCACTCCTCTTTGAATCAGTGAAATATGATGAAGGTAATGTGACAGAAGAGAGAATTTTATTTCATAGTAATTCCACTACCATTAAAGCATCTTTAAAGGGTCATGATTATTTTGGCTATAATTTTTCCACATTATAAAATCACCAGGTATTATGAACTCATCATGCATTCATGCTATCTAACACACATTCACCTTCTGAAAATATCATTTCTCCACTTATGTTTTGTTGGATCACCACCAGCCCCATTCTTAGTCTCTGGGCTCCAGAATCTGCTCCATCCTATTTCTAAGGCAGCCAACACAGCTACCAGCAATTATCATGTGTGGTGGTTTGGATATATAATGTCCTCCACAGACTTATGTGTTTGAATACATGATCCCAGTTGGTGGCAGTGTTTGGGAAGTTTGTGGAGCCTTTAGGAAAATGAGCCTTCCTGGTGGAAGGGTACAGAATTTAAGGTGTTGTAGTCTAGCCCTGCTTGTGCCCCTTAGCTTTTTCTACTTCCTTATTGCTGTTGTGATAATGTGATGCTGGCTGTCTGCTTCTGCCATGCTTTTGCTGTCATGATAGAAACTTCCCCTCAAAACTTTAAGCTGTAATAAACTCTTTCCTTCCATAAGCTACTTCTGGTTGGGCATTTTGTCTAACAAATGAAAAAGAACTTCTAGAGAAAGTAGGTATAAGGGATTGTTGCTGTGATGAAACTGACCATGTAGTTCTTAGTCTTTGGAACTGGCTTTTAGAAAGAATATGGAATGATTGGAACTTTAGACTAGAGAAACACTACAATGTTATAGTCACCATCCTGGTGAAAAGTTAGAATACTAGAATGAAGAGAGAAATGAGGACAATAGAAGTTCAATTATGAGGTTTAAGAGAGGGAGAGAAACTTTATTGGGAACTGGGATAGGGGCAGTTCATATGATATTCTGGCAAGGAAAAAGATTCCCTGAGGGCAAGACCCAAGCTCATGATAATGAGAATGTCAATTATTTTGAAAGGAGGAAGACTTCAGGAAGAATACTGAAGTAGTTCCCTGCATTTCAAGGACAGACTTCATTCTCAACTGATTAAAAAAATTTTTGTTTGGTTTTTCGAGTTAGAGTCTCACTATGGTCCAGGCTGACCTGGAATTAACTATGCACTCTCAGGGTGGCCTTAAACTCATGGTGATCCTCCTACCTCTGCCTCCCGAGTGCTGAGATTAAAGGTGTGCACCACCATGCCAGGCCAAAAAAAAAAAAAAAAAAAAAAAAAAATTACTTTGGCAGGCAGCATTGCTTGCATGGAAAAATACAGAAAGTAGAGGGTCGTGAATTGTACCATGGAATCAGAGCTACTGATGCTAGGCAATGTGAGTCAGGGTCAACTTCCTTCCAAGAAGGCCCTCTGATGCCATTGTGTGAAGCTGTGTAGGTAACCATGGTTGGCAATGGAGATCCTGAGATGTATCAGGGCCATGGAATGTTGATGGGGTGAACATCCAAACTTGGCACAGTTTATGGGAGTAAGGGTTTATTTCCACTTGCAGATCCAAGAGGATGGTCTATCAATAGAGGAATGAGCTGGAAATAAGCACAAAAAAGAAAAAAAAAACCTGGCAGCCAAACATCAGGGATCCAAGCGAGCTCAGACCTCTCTGCATACCTTTGGCCTGGAAATCATATTTGCCCCCAAACACATCTTAGGGCTGGACTCTAGGATCTACCCACAGTAACACCTCTTCCACCCAAACAGCTGGAAATCCAAGTTACAAACTTTAATAAAACACCTGAGCCTATTGGACATACATTCAAACTGCCACAGTTTTTTAGGAAAAGCTATGGGCTTGGGACAGATCTTGCCCAAGACAACGTTGCAGAAATTCTCTGGAAAGATCACCCCAATGCTAGTATGAGGGAACATAGAGGAGCTTATTTACCAGGGACCAGAAAGCTTGAGGTGGCCCTCCAAAGAAGTTTTGGCTTCGAGCTGAGCTGAGATTTTATTTGCATTTTATAGTTGTAGCCAAGGGTAAATGAACAAAGAAGATGTGACAATTTGCATATCAGTCATTTATGTAGTCAGGCCAACATCAGAATGAACTCCATTTTACTTTGTTTTAGCTTAAACTGTCTTTCCTTCTTATTGTCCCTTTGGGTCCTTTCTGGGCATTTCTCTCTGGGATTTTTTCCATCTGCTGACAAAGGTAAGTTTAGCTCCTCGGCAATTAACTCTTACAGTAACTCAGTGGATCAGTTCAACTTTTAGCTTCTTTTCTACCACAGGAAGGGCTATAAATAGCGAGGCTGGAAGGGCAGCCTGCCCAGGCCTTATAATTTATCACAAGTCCCAGGTGTCAGACATGGAGTCAGAGTAGTTAATGTCTACCTCATTAGTTTTCAGTCTTGTATTGGTTCGGCCTTTTCTGTTGTGCCTCAATTCTTTCTTTTGGAGTGGAAATGTTTACTCTGTTCCATTATATATTGGAGATATGTAACTTATGGTTTTACTTTACAGGTCTCACAAGTCTTTTGAACTCTTGGACTTTTGAACAGTGTTGGGACTGGTAAAAACTATGGGACCTTTAAAATTGGACTTTTGGTCATCATAAGTTGAGGGGGAGGGATTGAATGTGATGGTTTAATTGTATAATGTCCCCTTTAGATTCATGTGTTGGAATACTTTATCCTGAGTTGTGGGCACTGTGTGGGAAGGTTGTGGAGCCTTGCTGGAGGAAGTTTGTCCCTGGGAATGGGCAAGCCATGAGGTGTCACAATCTAGCCCCACTTGGTGCTTTTTAGCTTTTCCTACTTCTTCATGCTGATGTAATGTCAGCTGTTTGCTCCTGCCATGATTAACATTCCCTTGGAAACTACAAGCCAAAGTAAACCCTTTTCTTCATAAGCTGCTTCTGGTTGAATATTTTGTCCCAGCAATTAAAAAAAAGTAATTATTACAGGACACTCCCCACCCCATTCCTCTTCTCTCTGTCTTCCTTTCCATATTTGCTATTGACCACTGTCATAGGTTTCCTTCCGGCTTTGGCCCCCAAGTCTGAGTGATGTTCATTAAATACCACTTTGCTTTGAAGGTTTGAGGGGGAGCAGGACATGGTGAGAGGAGGACATGGTGGAGGAGGGCACTGTGTTGGAACTGATTTGGCATCCCTGTATGGAGTTCTGATCACATGGAATGCACATCACCAGTCTGCCCCACTGAGGAGCAAGACTCCCACACTATAGCTAGCCGTTTATAGACCATCATCTAGGTCCACTACTGGCTTCTCTTCCCACTTGTCAGCTTGATCAGGTTTGGCATCATACTTACACATTCACCTGCCAGAGTGTGTTGTGGTGAGGGGGTTGTACTATGACAGTGCTGCTGTCCTCAGAATCCGAGATGAGTCTTAGTTCACATATTTGCTGTATGTCCTCGAGAAAGTCTCTTATCTATTTTGTGCCTCAGTTTCTCCATTCATTAGTTAGGGGTCACATTATACCTACCCTCAGTTCAGGTGGTAGTACATGAAAATGCTCAGAAAGCTCCTGGCAGGACATTACTCTTACACCATGAACTCATCTGTGTGACTGTGCTTGCGTAGTGCACTTTGTCTACTCTAATCTGTCTGGCGGGCGTATTTTGAAGAGGGACTCTCAGCCTAGCCATCTGCTAGTGCTTGAGAATCAGGCACCTCCTGGTATAGACCTTGAATTGATCAAGAGCTGCTTCCACAGATTGAGCGCCAGCTTTTGATAGATTGAACATTTCCTTTCCCTTCTTGTGCCTCATGGCTAGGGCTGCTGCCCTGTGATCTTAATCCTCTCTCTCCTCTATGGTCCAGTACTATTGTCCCTATATCTTCCCTAGGACTGACCTCAGCTCTCTCTGGGTACCCATATGCTTCCAGGAATCCTCAGTGGTCATCCAGGCTGACTATGGATGTCACGCCTCTCAGACCACCTATCAGCAGGAGTGTGTTAATTACCACTACAGTATTCCACAGGGTGATATTCTAAACACAACAAAATGGTAATCTAAAATGCAAAAGCAAGACTTGCAAAGTGTAAGCTCTGATATCTGTTTCACTTTTTAAATATAACAAATGGAGATAGGGAAAATAATTATTGTGTTAAATTATGCATGCCATTCAGTAAACGCTTTAAGGCAGGTGAATGAGAATAGCTTTTTAGAACCGCAGGGTTTGATCTTCACACCCTTAACTAAATAAAAAGTAACAATGAGGTCAGCATGTCTGTGTAATTCTCTGAAGCCTCACCCAAATATATCACCCATATATCATTGTTCAAAGTGTTAAATTATAAATGAATTTACTTCTTGTTCATTAATTTATCACCTTAAAGATGATAAATCAATTCTATTGACAAGGGATAATGTATTTCTAGAAGATTTCTGCACTTTATTTTAATGAGTCAGTGGTGAAGAAACTAGCTACACAGTTATGCTGACCTGGATAAACAAGAAAGTCCGAGTGATTTCTGCAAGCTTGCAATATTCATTTATAACATTTATTCAAAATGAAGTTGATGTAACTGTGTTTCCAAAAGTATTTTAAGCCCTTCTATAATCAAGAGTTTCAAAATATATTTTATAACATTAAACTGATTTAACTTATTCTCAGTGCAATTAATTGATTTCATATTTTGTGTACTTTTGGGCACAGTTCACAAACTAACTTTCAAATGCCATAGGCTATAACCTGGTCCCAAGAGGCATCCCATCCCAGCTCATATCCTTTGCCAAATACACTTCACAACACCCACCTTATTCAACAAGGAGTTTACTACTCTTACCCTGGATGATGGGAAAATGCCAGCTTTGAAGGTGGCCATTTTCTGGGGCTATGTGTCTCTCCTTCAGAGGCATCTGCCAGGTATGGGCTGGGATGCTCTATCTAGAGGAGAGAAACTGTTAGCCTAGACTGTGTTTCTTACAGCAGACAGGATGGAAAAAAAAAATGCTAGGGCTAGGGAGATGGCTCAGTCAGTAAAGTGCTCATTGAACAAGCATGGAGACCTGAGTTTGGGTTCCTGGATCCACATAAAAGTTGGTTTGATGGTGCATGATAGTCCAAATACTGAGAAGTTATCAATAAGAGTATTCTTATAGCTTGGTAGCTAGTCCCATTAATGAGTTCCAGGTTGAATATGAGACTCTGTCTTGAAAGAAAAAGGTAGAGAGTGATTGAAGAAGTCACCTGACCTCAACCTCTGATCTCCACATACCTGCACACACACACACACACACATGTATACCTACACATACATATGTTTCCCTGTGCAAATATGTACATGCACCTCACACACATACATATGGTGAGAAAGAGAGAGAGAGAGAGAGAGAGAGAGAGAGAGAGAGAGAGAGAGAGTAGCCAGTACATACTAGACTGTGAATGGGTTACCTTGATGACCAATTCCTCATATTTGAAATTGTACTTAAAACAACTAACTCACAGAAGATAAAAATGAATTACAGCAGCCATGGAATTGAGAGTGGGAGGAGTGAGGGAAAGAAGTAAGCAGGAGGAGGAAGCCTATGCTTCTCTTTCATGCCATCTGCAACAGCAGATCCCTAGATAGGACCCGCCTGTTCCTTTAGTTCTGCTGTCCCCTGGCCACCCTGCTCTATTGAGGCCCAGTCCCTCCCTTTCCCTTCCCTATCACCAGCTCCATATTGGTGCTTATATGGAGAAGTTATCAAGTTCCCTCAGGCTTCTGGAGTGTCCTCTGTCACAGATAGTAGCTCATACCTAAGCCAAATATTCCATTTTAACCTCTTCCCAAATCCTAACCACCAAGAAAGGGCCCAGGCCCTGGGAAAGAATCAGTGTCCCTAACTTACATCCATTGCTAGCTGCTGGGCTCAACTGCCAAGCCACCCTGAGGAAGTCCATAGGGAGGAAAGCTGTCAAACCCCTTGGACTTCCTAGCCCTGTGGCTTTAGGAAATGCATCCAAGATACATGACAGTCAAGTGACATGATAAATTTTGTAAGTGAAGTTGGCATCTTGACCCGTTTTTTAGCTCAATGATTTATTTATATCAGTTCTACATTGTCCACCGTACTCCAGTGGAACATGATTTCTTCCACTGTCATGAGTGTGGAGATCAACCAAGTTCCTCAGCAGCTACACCTCCATGCCTGTCATGTAATGTTTTAGGACTTGCATGTGGGTAAATAGGAGGTAATAATAGTCCTGGGAAATGATATTTGTTCTTTATATTTGTAGAAATGAAACATGTTTTGTGGTTAGATGGCTAGGCTCTTGCTGGACACAGGCAGGGCCTGGGGTTAAAGCAAGCCAAAGCTATCAGACATGGCTAGGGCCCCAGGCTACAGATTGGTCGCAGCATCCTGAACCACTGGACAAATCTTGGGTTCAGACTGGCAGAAAGGCTCCTCCCCCATTCTCAGGGGGCGCTATGCCTGGACAAATCTTGGGCAGAGAATGGCAGGAAGTAGGGCCTCCCTACCCCCACCCCGGGCCCCTGGATATCCTCATAAGACTTAGGCTTCACTCATAGCCCTGTGACCTCTGGCTAGTTGTCTAGGAAACTCCTTATATGATATCAACCAGAAGCCTTCACACAGCCCTCTGTAACTAGTACACCATACCTCTTTCCACCACTACTCAATTACCTGACTCCCTACATGCTAGAATGAATGTCCCTATATGCCAACTAGGCATCAGAAAGCAACACTTGAACCCACCAATCCCCTTAGGACCCTCCCACTCTCTCTCATGACTGCTTATAGAAACTCAATCCCCTGACAAATAAATGAGCTGTTCTCTGAAGCTGTCTCCTGGGTGTTTCTTCCTGTCACACTCATGGCCACTCAAGACCCTGCTCCACAGTTGCCTGGATGCCTCCAGGGAGCTGGTGCACAATGGCCCCCTGAGGAACCAGGGACCCACAGGATCTGATGTGTATCATCTAGCCTAATTGCAGTGAGCAGGTATCACCAGTCAGTTGTAACTCTTTGCACTGAGAGAAGATGCTAAACTTTGGTCACCTATCACACTGTCAGAGGTCACTCAGGCTGCATACACTCATCATCACTAAGAATACACCACCCTATCACCACTGTGAAGAGGCAAGCACTGTTTGTAGTCACCTAGGAGCACTATGAGAAGACATCCAGAAGTCTGGAAGCACCTATCCTCTATCTAAACTAGCCACCCCAGTCAGCTTCAGAGCAAGATATAATTGCACACCTCTATTGTACTCCACTGAGCTGGCTTATTTGAGTGAAATTGACTTGCTGCCTCAACAACTTGTGTCCAAAACTTAATTGGCCTGTTCTTCTGTAAACAGTCAGATTTGGGTCTTAAACACATCAAGATTCAAAGCTAATTATTCCTGTGTGAATGAGAATCAATACACTTTAATTCAAAGCAGTGATTTAAGCTAAGTGGAATTGGCAGGAGGCAGCTTAAATCTAGTCAAAAGCACCAGTTGGATGGCAGTTTTAGGTGAAGTCTGGAACAGTATTAACTGAGATTATTTAAATTGGAGATTCCTTCATTACAAGCTATAGGCCCTTTCCTTGCTTTAATGAGAAGACAGTGTGAGGACATGAGACATTCCCAGAAACACACTGAGCAGGAGCCAGCATGGGGCTTCATGAAGATAGGCCAGGGAGAGGGACCCTTCCAGAGCAGAGGCAGCTTGCAGATCCACAGGATAACCTCTTCCAGGATCCTGTGGTGTGCATTTGTTTGTTGTGTATCTGGTCCAGTCTCTTGTTCAAACTTGCTAGCAGTCCTTCTCTGTTCATCGCTTCTTGAAGAACAAGGGCCAGGCCCATGTGCGAACACTGCTCAAACCTGCTCTCAACTCACATTCCTGTCCCAGCACAGCATGTCATCCAAACTGGATTTCCACACCTCATCGAAAAATCCCTGAGCAGGTGTAATTTTGATGACAGTGGGGACCATTTGTCAAAGTTGACTTGATACCCTCAAACATACTAAGACTTCCTGTACAACACACCGCATGGTCATTATAGCAACCTGTAGTCCTGTGAGAATGGAGAAGACAGAGGAACTTGGAATAACTCCCAAGGTAGTGTCATTTATTAGATATGAGAACTGATCTGGGTCAGAGATTCAGGGTTGATTTTTAGAGACAGACTAAATAGAACAGGTGCTCAAAGGTTACCTGCCTTGGGACAACAGCATACTCACTTGCCATAGCAGGAACATGGACAAAGCCTGAGTAGCCTGAGACACAGTGCTCTTGCAAGCAGGGATATGTTACAAATGGCCGCCATAAGAAATGGTAGAAATGGTTAACCCATTATTCACACCCGATCATTATAAAGTCAATTTGAACTAATAACCATACATTTAAATTTAAAAACCTAATGAGCTCTAAAATTCCAAGTTCTATTTGTGGTGTAGGAACTTGATCTGAGAACCATTTCTTCAAAAATAAGTTTTTTATTTTTCAGCTAATTTTCAGGTTTCAAAGAGACAGAATGGCAAGCATGAAATCTACAATTTGCTGTATACAAGACTCTGGGATTAGAGGAGGTCAACCAAGGGATGCACCAGCTCCAGACAGACAGCCCAAAGCAACAGCAGAGCCAGTGGTTGCCTGGCCCTCAGATGTCCATGTCCATTCTGGTTGACACTGGCCATTTCCAGAGATCTTGCTCACTGCCAGGCTATATCTCTGACTCAGTGTTATCAGCCTTTGTTCCTTACCATTTTTGGCAGCTGTTTCCCTTCTCCAGAGCCAACTATCTGTTTATGAAGACACTACCCCAGCTCTGAAGCTGTATAACCAATCACCAAGATCAGGAGCCTTGGTGGGTTTTCACCTGGTGTTGGAGGATAGGAGTGGCTCGGAAGTAGTAGAGCATTCCTGCTTTCACACAGTGCATTGCTGTTGATTTTAGGACATGGGTTTCTGAAAAGCAGTACTTTCTGAAAGATGTCCTTTTGTTGTTGGTTCATGCATGGGCTATGTCTGCACGTGTCAATTTCCTCTTTGAATCTGTCTCTATCCTGCTTTCTAGTGAAGGTGAATTTATTTTTCTGTTTTAAAATATAATTGGTTTATTAATTAATTTATTTATTAGAGAGAAAAAGAGAGAAAGAATGGGTGCACCGAGTCCTTCAACCACTGCAAATGAACTTTAGGGATGTGTACCCCCTTGTGTGCATGTGCAGCATTGCGTGCTTGAGTCACTGTGCACCGGCTGACATGGGACTTGGAGATGCCAACATGAGTTCTTAGGCTTTGCAGGCAAGTGCCTTAACCACTAAGCTATCTCTGGAGCCTCGAATTTATTTTTCTTTTGCAGTCTGAGATAACTATTTCTAAAAAAGGAAATATTTATTTTCTTAAAAGTTTTATCATAGAAATTCCCTTATCATCTCACTTTCAGAATGTCAAGTTTCTTCTAAGCTAATTTGCTGGTAGCAAAGTAAACACTTGGATCTGGGGATGCAGCTCAGCAGTAGAATGCCTGTGTAGAACACTGGGTTCAGTCCCAGCACTGAAAAAAACGTAAGAAGAGGAAGAAAAAGAGAAAAAAAGGAAGAAAAGGAAAAGTCAGAGATCTGGAGGTTTTCATTACAGTGTTTTGAGAATATTTAACAGAAAAGCATTGAGTGTTATTAAGTCAGCATGTATATGAGTATACTTCTGGTTTCTATTAGCTCCAAGTATGAGAGATCTTCAGATGACTTTTTATCAAAATGGCTTGTTCTCATTTTGAGACCATGCTGACCTGATTCTTAGGGCTTTTCAGTAAGCTTTGATACTGCATAGCACAAATCTATGTTCAATGATGTTTTGTAAAATTGGTGCTATTATTTTTGGTTGTTTGACATTTCTATACAAATTTTAGATTTCCATCAAAAGTCGCCTTGAATATCAGTCAGTATTATATCAGATCACTGCAAACATGGACTTCACATGCTCCATCCTATTTTCTACATTTTTATTGAAAGAAGATTATTCCTAACAGTAACATGCATCATAGGTGAGAGATTTGTGGAGTGAATTTTGAATTGTTCTTTTTAAAAGAGACTTGCAATACTTAATCAATACTGAACATTTACTGCTTTGTTTGTTTTGTATGATGTCCTGAGAATTTGAGGATAACTTGAATATTAACCAAAAAAAGCCTCTAAGATGAGAATTTTTTTTTCTTTTATTTTTTTTTCTTTTTTTTTTTATTTGAGAGCGACAGACACAGAGAGAAAGACAGGTAGAGGGAGAGAGAGAGAATGGGCGCGCCAGGGCTTCCAGCCTCTGCAAACGAACTCCAGACGCGTGCGCCCTCTTGTCCATCTGGCTAACGTGGGACCTGGGGAACCGAGCCTCGAACCGGGGTCCTTAGGCTTCACAGGCAAGCGCTTAACTGCTACGCCATCTCTCCAGCCCTAAGATGAGAATTTTCCTTATTTACTCCTTACATAATTATTTGTGAGAAAATCTGAAAATGGAAAGAAGACAAACCCATGATTTAATACACTAAATATTGAATATGCCAATTTATGATAGTAGGTGCAGATACAGATTATTTGTTTTATGTATGAGTGGGGTACACATGCATGTATATGTGCATGTGTGTTCATATGCATGTGAACTCAAATTTGTGTGTGGATGCATGTACACATGTGTGTGCATGTGGAAGGCAAAGGTCAATACCAGGCTTCTTCCTCTGTTGTTTTCTTTACATACTGAGGCTGGGTCTCTCATGCGATCCCAGAGCTTGCCGATCCTGCTTGTCTAGTTAGTCAGCTTGCCCAGAAATCTTCTATTTTTTGTCTTTTGAGTGTGGTGATTGTAAGCAGCTGTCATGCCACACCCACCTAGCATTCACATGGGTATTGGGGTCTGACCTCCAGTCCTCACACTTGCATAGCAGATATTTTATCCATCTCCCCCACCTACAAACTCTATTTTTTAAACTAACTTAGAAATTCCAGCAGGATGACAGCAATTTAAATTAAAATCTCATTACATCAAAAGCAAAATCATATAGATCAACAAGGAGATCGAGCAAGTGAATCCAACCCAATGCTCCTAGTGTGGCAGGGTGCATAAAGCACTAGAAAATCCTGTGTGCTCTTAAGAAAAGAAACAGTTTCCCTAAAACATGCTGATCCATGCAAGAATGAAGGGTTAGGCCATGAGAGCACTAGCCCAATATCCAGAAAGGACAGGACAATGCTCATGGATTAACTCAGTAAAATTGATGCAAATTAAAAAGTAAATGAAGTCGCTGCCTACAAATGCTCCCACTCATATACATAAAGTTCCAAAGAATCATCTTTCATGCAGTGGTCTACATGGAAACAATGAAGAGTTTACTGATAATAGAAATGCTCGATACATTGCAATATTGACATGTCAGGAAACTATCAGGCATGAAATTGGATTTGCTACATCTATGCATCCCATGAACACTTAAAGAACACATGAGGTATAAACTCTTGGGCATAAAGTACAATATCAGTCAGAATAAGCTAAGGCATTTAGCAATAAATCAGTAGGCTTGGTGGGCAAAGATCATGGCCTGGAATCAAGGCAGTAGCTACTTCCCGGAAGAAAGGAGGCTGAATAGCGCTCCAAATTTCTGGAAGGACAGCTTTCTCTTAGTCTGAAGGTCTTCACACACTTGCACGTAATAAGCAGAAAGAGTGGTGAAGACACTTTTATGCAAGCTGTCAAAATTGTTCATATTTCTTGGCTGCACAAGAGAACACACACACAATTGGGGTCTACTGCTCAACACAAAATTCAAGTGCAATTGTTTGGATTTTTCCATAACTCCTTCAGCTCCCTGCAAGATGCTCTGCACACTTCCTATCTAATACTGTCAGGCAGAAGGTGACTGTCCCAGTGTCAAGAAGGTTTTGCCAATGGCATTGCTATTGATTCTCCAAATTGACAGTGCCCTGGACATTAGGAGGAACGGGTGGCATCTGAAGTCCTGGGTCAGAGGAAGGGCAAGGCCTGTCTCATATTCCCCTCTGCAGGTATCTGGGCTGGTTTCCCCCAGAACGGACCCTGCAGAAACCCAGGCTCTTGAGCACCCTTTATGGCTCTTCTCTATTCCTGCTCATTGCAATTGTACTGCTGGTTGAAATAGGATTTTCTACAGTTTTTAGTGGAGCTTGAGACACATTTTTTAAATAGGCAAACATTTGTGTAAATTTTGAGTTTGTTGTATACATAGATGGCCTCCCCTAAGCATGGCATTAGATCTTCACACCAATAATCAGACAGACGCTGGACTCTACAGTAATATTTTCAGGATGCACTTTTGTTGTCAGAATTCTCCAAAAGTGAACTTTCTGTTTACCTAAGGTTGTGTCCATTTTTATAGGATAAATCTTCAGCTCATGGGTGAAGCTGTTCATGGATGTAGCTATGAGGAGGAAATCTCGTGAGAGTCACCGTGTGTGCCTGTGTGTCCCTGTGGCTATTGCTGATTCTGTATCACTCCAAAGACAGAACTTCTAGGTTGTTACTTTGTCAACTGGTTTGCACTAGCCCAAGCTCTCCAGCAAGGAAGAAGGTGGACAAAGACAGTGAGTGTTGTCTGGTGGGACAGTGTGATATGGAGAAAAATGATGACACAATCATGAACCTCTATAGCAGGTGATAGGATGTCAGAACACCACAGGCCACAAAGTCCCCAGAGGAAAGAACTGGGCAGCAATTATGACTACATCTCAGGTGAGAAGGCACAGGCTTGTACTTGGAAAAGGACCAGGTATTTAAAGGGAGTAACTTCCTCATCTTTAAACCCTATCTAACAGCAGAGAAGCCTGAGAGACCGCTCCTCAGTATATCTCCCCCCTGTTGATATCATGTAGGATCAAGATTGGTAAATGGGTTCATAGAAAAGGGGTTAATATCATCTCCCCCATACAAAAAACTAGGACCTGGACTTAAAGGTGAAGCTTTATGCTTTCTGGAAAGACTCTTACCCATGATGATGTGTTCTTTCAGGCCTGTTGGTTTGAATTCTTTCTTAGCATAGCGGAGGGGAGACCAGCTGGTGTTTCCACATAGCCACAGCTCTGTCCAGCCTGAGCATCCAGGCAAGTGTCTGTCATCTTGTGGAGCTCGAATTTATTGCAGAAAAACAGCAATAACAAAGTCACTGAAATCACACAAGTAAAGCTACATGTCATATCACCAGGCCATGGGGGTCCTGAATGGAAAAGCTCAGGCCTCTGAGTCTTCATGAAGAAAGGTCTCCACACTATGGCTCTATTCAGCACATGACACAGGGCTGCAGCACAGTCATTTAAAACAAATTTAGCACAGTAAAGGCGGCAATTACATAACAATACCCATAATGTCAATGACAAACTGCTAATTTTCTGCAAGTAGAAGTTACTTATTTTGGAAGAGCCTCCTTTCATTCCTCTGCAAGGGAAGAAAGGGGACATTTCCAGCACCCCAGAAAACAAGATGCACCATGTTCTGATTTTCTTAAATAATTTAACATGTGATAATATAAGCATATTGTTTTCAAAAATATTCCCTTGTATTTATGCACGTAAGTCATTGCCAGAGAGTCTCAAGATCTTGAAGGTTCCCATTTATTCATTTCCACCTCAGGGATGTGTTTGGAATATAAATTATGGTAAAAATAATTTGTGAATATGCAATGCCATTTTTTTTTTTGTTCTTTGTGGATTGGCACTGTTCAAATGCAAAGTTGCTATTTATGTTTTATGCTTTGGGTGGACTGAATTCAAGAACGACCCACAGAGTGTGCTCTGCACCCCCAACTGTGGGCCCTGAATTATGTGTAAATGGGCTGCACAGCTTCTACTAACTTCTCCCTAGGCTTCTGATTCCAGGCCAGACCCACTTCATGCATCCTAAGGGCCATTCACACAGCATCTTGTTCATCTGTGTCTCTTCTCCTCACATCATTTCAGTGGTTCTATTTTCTTACTCAGTGTGCTTTGCTTGGTGTATTATCTTAAATTCCCACCTTTTTTTGGCTTGTAACTGGTGAACTGAGCTCCTCAGGGGTTGGCAACAATGACTTGTTCATCAGCGCATTACAAATTACCACCTGCTTATGTTTCTGCTCATTGTTATTTTATTTCTGTCGGTGTGTGTGTGTGTGTGTGTGTGTGTGTGTGTGTGTGTTGCATGCACGTATGTATACAAGTTATATGTGTGCTGAAGACCAGATGTCAACATTGAATGTCTTCCTCAATTATTCTACTTAAAAAAATCTTTATTATTAATATTATTATTAACAATGTATTGCATATGGATACATCGTGTGTTAGTATTCTCATTTCACTTGTCCCTGTCTCCATTCCATTGGGGACCCTCCTCAGTGGGGTTGCAGGTATTCCTTGTGGGGTTGTGGCTTATGCATTGTGGGAGTAGTAGTCAGTTTTTTTTTTGGGGGGGGATGCCTCTGTTCATGATGTCACAATCTGTGGCTCTTACAATCTTTCCACCCCCTTTTCCACAAAATTCCCTGAGTTGTAGTGGGTGAATTTTAAGTCTACTTCAGAGATGAGCTTTTAGGAGCCTCTGGATCTCTGACTTGGTAAGTATTGAGCATTCTCAGGGCCTGTCTCCTTCACCTTGGCACTGATTGTCAGGCTCACCATGTGAGCAATTACTCTATTTTTTATGACAGGGTCTGTTGCTGAACCCAGAACTCACCAATCTGATTAGGTTGACCAGCTAGCATACCTTGACCCCCTAGTTGTGGGAACCACCAGACCCAGCATTTAAGTGGATACCAGGGATCTAAACTCAGGTCCTCATGCTTGCATGGCTTCAAGTACTTTACCCACAGAGTAAGCTCCCCAGTTCATCTGCCCTTTCTGGTAAAGGACACTTCTTCTTTTCTTTTCTCTCTTCTTGTTTTGAGTCAGGCTATCATGTATCTCAGCCTGGCCTTAAATGCACTATGTAGCTGAGGATAACCATGAACTTCTAATCCTTCTGCCTCTACCTCTGGAGTTCTAAGATTACAGGCAGACAGTTTTGTGGGGTTCTGAGAATTGAATATGGAACTTTGTGTATGCTTGTCAAGTACTCTACTAACTAGTCCACATCCCTAGCCCTAAAACGCCATTTCTCTTGTACTTTTCCAAGACATTTTTCGGTTTATGCTATATCCTTACTTGGCTGCTTTAACCATCAGTGACAAGGTCCCTAGTTTGACTGAGCTGAGCATGAATGTGTCCTAGTCTGGCTCTTACAGTCTGTCTCTCACTGCTGTTTTTCCTAACCCTCAGAACCTGGCCTTTCAAAACGATAGACCTAGTGTAGCAGTTTGATTCCTGTGGCGAGGACAAAATATCTGACCAGATGTAGCTTATGGAAGGAAAGGGTTAATTTCTGGCTTAAGGTTTCAAGGGGACAGGAAACTGGGGACGATACCCCCATATCAGCTGGGAGGATATAAAGTGAACTGAGTATGGCAATTCAAGATGTGCCCCCATCAACATACCTCCTCCAGCAAGGTTTTGTCTTACAAAGTCTCCACAAACTTCCCACCAGCTAAATATTAATGGGGCTTAATCACAAACACAAGAGGCTTTGGGAGGCATTTTATGTTCAAACTACTGTACCTGAAGAAGACCATAGACATTACGGGTCCATATCTCAGGAGGTATTTTGACAAAACCTCCCCAAGTAGCATTGATGTGCAGATGTGGTATATAACCTACATGGTGACATGTGAACAGCTCATCAGAGATTTCCCCAGTGAGAGTAAATATGGGATGCCCTTTGGTTGTGAAAAAGGGTAACGGTTCCCATACCTTCTCCCTGTTTACCGGGCAGACAGAACATGTCTTTCCCACAAAGAAATCCTCAGCTTCTAGGAACTCCAGGTCAATTAGCTGTGCCTCCATCCGACACAAGGACACATCAGAAGTGAGCCAACGAGGGTAAGGTTTAGTATCAGCATTGAAACTCTCCTTATGGAAGTGCACACAAATCATGCCAGATTTTGAATTAGTGCTCTTCAGATATAGCTTAAATTGTTCCACTGAAACATACATTAGTGTTCCACATAGTGTGACCTCCCAGGGACATGACCTCCACCAAACAGGGTAAAGTGTTTGAAGGTATACACGGCAAACAGTGAGACCATGGCCTTCTTGGGGATGACTGGATATTGAGCTATAAATGTAATAATTAAAAAAAAATGACCAGAGGAAGATTTCAAAGCACTTGTGTTTAAATAATCATAGGTTTGCTTAATTATAAGTCAGGATAACACCCACAGAGCAAGGGAGACCTGGCTCACTGCCAATCAACCTGTGGTTCTGCTGGTGTATGCCAAGTGTGTGCCTTCTGGCCACATTCTAGGAGGGCTTAAGATGAAGGAGAATAGTTCTGAAAATAAGTGGATCACATAAGGAATGTCTGAAGAAATCAGAAACATTTTTTTTTGTGCTCTGTGATTTTAGATAAAATAAAAATATTAAAAAAATAATACACAACCTACAAGGATGGGCATAGGTTTCAGGGGTTTCTCAAAAATGGTCATATTACAAGGGAAGCTAAGGAGAAATGAGAAGGATGAAGGATGAGTGTGGTGCACATGTCTAGGCAAAGAAAGCTCTGCACACTGCTGGTAGGAGTTTAAACACCATGGAGGTTCCTCAAAGAGTGAAAATAAGCTGGCACATTAGCCAGCAATTCCACGTCCTGGTATGCATCCAAAAGAAATAAAATTTGTATTTTGAAAATATATGTGAACTCTCATGTTCAGGCAACCTCTATGCTGAATATCAGACCCTAGATGAAGTAAGAGTAGTGGATCTCAAAGACCATCGAATGAGGCTCATAATCACTACTAACATTATAGGATTATCTGCGTCGCTTTGCTCCATAACTGAAATTGGTCAACTAAAGCAGTCACAGGCTTTATAAATTCCTGTCCTTGAGACATGTGACCTTAAATAGGATCAGACTGTGCTGCTGCTGGACATCAGGAGTCACTGAGTGAAGACATCCTGTACCCAGGCTCAGCACATGGGATCCCAAGCTTCTTTTTCTGACTCTTGGAATGTGTGCCTCTGAAATCCTGTCACTCTGTTTTTAAGCATTTATGGTCCCATGGAACACTGTCCCAGCAAAGGAGGAGCAAGTCCCCTCACAGCCTCAGCCAAGATTTCCACTGGTAACCAGCCCGACCACCAGTGACCCTGGGGAGCCATTTTGAACATGGGTGACTTCATGGTCCAGGAATGGGCCACTATGACAACTCCCCTTGGTTCATACCTATGTGAAAAACAAATGACTGTGGTATATTTAACCACTGCCTGTCGAAGATATTTGAAACAACATGAGATAGCTTACATGCTAAATATAAGATGATTTTCTAACAAAGGAGTTATAGTTACCCATTTTATTTTAAAATAATAAAATTTAAAATGTTAACCTAATAAAGCTGACAAGAACTATGACTACAAAGATATTTTACTTAAATTTATAATGTATACACTAAATATCAACCCTATTTAAATTTGAAAAATTATAGTACTATCTTGAACAACTTCTATAATATCCCTAGGATGCACTTAATAATTCATGGTAAGCACACAACATGCTAGCTGAATCCCACAGCTGCTTTCACACTGTACAAGTTTAACTTCATGTAGATTATAATTTTTGTGATTTCTTAAGTAAGCAGAACCTTGGTCCTTCTAAACACTGTGAGTGCCAATTGAGAAGACTATGAGTGCTCATTGCTTTCCTAAGGATAAAGGAGGTGTCAGCTGTGACCAGCCAACATAACGGGCGAGTTGTAAGCCTTGAGGGGGTCAGTTCCATGCACAGAGCCTGAGTCAGAAAGCATAACAGAGGCCAAAGCCGTTGCAGCTGTGAAGAAACAGAATTCAGGCATATCTTGCTGATAACTTTGGAAACACGATGAACAGTCACAGTCGGTCCTGTCCTCAGTAGAGGCCTCACAGCTGGGAAGCTGTCAAGCCCATGTCCTGTCATAGTCTGATAGTGTGCAGATAGAAGGAGGCGTCTGTTCCCACTGAGGTGGCGACATGTGGCGGGTTGTGTGCCTCTCCCAGAGCGCAGTATGGGAGCTGCTGATGGGGATGCTTTGTTCCAGGAGGTTAAAGGTCTTAATTTCAGCTGGAAAACAGGCTAGAGCTGCACTGGGGGTAGATTAGAGGGACTTGGCTCTTTAAGTTCCATAGACATTAGTTCTGGAAGAGACTTGACCTTGACGATTCTTGAATGGAAATCCCCTATGTTCCAGAGAGAATGAGGCAGCAGTAGTGGCATGTCCCTAGGAGATACAGCTACTTCAGGTGACATCTGCAGCCACACAGACCAATAAAGACAGGTATGGGAGGAAGACAAGCAGGGAAGACAGTGCATCTCTGCTTACCCAGAGGCACAAGGTCACTGGGGCTGACGGCATGGCACTACCATTAGCAAGTGGTATTCAGAACACCTCTTACCATATCTTTTCAGCCACTGTTCATTCTCACATGAATGTTTCTTTAGTCAACTTAGTGTAAATTTACAGAAGCATGACATATCCAGCAAGGGGACATATCCAGCAAGGGTAATGACAAGAGCATATACTGTAATGGCTATGCTGCCTGACCACCTGATCTCTTTCCCATCTGACCTTCTCTATTTCTGGTGATGAGTACACAGACCTCCTAGGTGGTAACCATCATATCACTTC
Organism: Jaculus jaculus; assembly: GCF_020740685.1. Classification (NCBI taxonomy): domain Eukaryota; kingdom Metazoa; phylum Chordata; class Mammalia; order Rodentia; family Dipodidae; genus Jaculus; species Jaculus jaculus. Next base: position 56,430,663 of record NC_059103.1, read on the forward strand.
ATAAGTTAAATTAGAATAAATGTTCACATGTCTTGTACATGCATGTACACAGGTTGTAAGTGTGTGTGTACTGGGTTAGCATGTCTAAAATAGTTGCTGGATTATTCTCAGCTACTTTGTGTACCACTGTGATGAAAATATCTAACATAAATTTCCTAAAGGACAAAAGGTTTATTTTAGTTTACGGTGTCAGAAAGATCCTGAGCTATAGGGAAGGTGTGAGGGCAAGAGCAGCTCCATCTATGACATAGGAGTATCATACTACATGTTCACATGATAGGAGGAAAAAACAAAGAGCTTGACCAAAAACAACAGGGGACGTGACCACTAAAATCCTGCTCCTAATGATCTTATGCTAGCCAGGTGCTGCCTGTTCTACAGTCTTCATAATAGTGCCATGAGCTGGGAACAAAGTGCTCGAAGTATGAGTCTGTGCGGGACACTTCAGTTTCAAGATACAACATTCTACACCTGGCCTTAAAATGTGCATGGTCATCTTATAATGCAAAATGTGCATTTAATTAACTTCAAAAATTCCCATAGTTTTAATAATCTAACTACTTTTCAAAAGTCCGAAGTCATCAATATTTTCTGAGACTCAAGGCAAACTCTCCACTGTGAGTCCATTGGGAAGAGAATGTATACTTCTAATATGTAATGGCACAACATAAACACTCCATGAGGGAGTAGCAGGAAGATAGGAAGGAAAGACCAGAAGTCAGCAGAGCAGACACTAAATCTTGCAGTTTCATCTACCATCCAGGCACTTAGTAGCATAGCCTGAGCTCCAGTGGGCTTGGGAAGCCATGCCCCTACAACACTGCCATTTGAAATACATATTTATTTTCTCTTTTTAAAATACGTTTTTTCCCCTTTATTTGAAAGCAGAAAAAGAGAAAGAATGAAACAGAGAGAAAATGACAGAAGGAATGTGCATGCCAGAGCCTCCTACCACTACAAATGAACTCCAGATGCCTATGTCAACTTGTGCATCTGGTTTTACATGGGCACTGGGGAATAGAACCTGACCTGGTAGACTTTGCAACCAAGTGGCTTTAACTGTTGAGCATCTCTCTAGCCTCCCAGTTATTCTCTCATTGGCCAGCTCTACTTTGTACCTGGAGCTCTCCTTGGCAAATATCCTATGTTCCAGGAGTCTCAAGCAACTTGGGGTCTCCAGCACAAGTTTTACTTCATGGTGTCTGCTCTGTGCATTGGGTTTGCAGAAAATCCAAGCCTGCTAGATTTACACATTACCTGGTTCTACAGCCTTTTGTCTGGAACCTTATTGCCACCCCCCCAAACCTCTTACTTTTACAGCCTGCCTTAGTGCAAAATCATTACCACATGGACAGTGTACTACAGTTTCTGCTGCCAGCTCAAGGCATAGCTGCTCCACTCCTTGGACCACAGTTACAGTGGTCTTTGAGTTACCTGCATAGTTGACCCTAGGATTCCATGTCCCTGGGGAGCCTTTTCCAGTAGCACCCTGTCAGTTCTTTTTTTAAATGAAAGTTGTAAAAACAAGTTTTCTTTTTCTTTTTGGTTTTTCAAGATAGGGCTTGTGCTATAGCCTAGGCTGACAAGGAATGAGACTCAGGCTCACCTCAGACTCACAGTGATCCCTAATTAGCTTTCCAGGTGCCTGGGAGAAACGGAGAGAGGGGTGAGAATGTGGGCATGCAGGGCCTTCAGCTTCTGCAAAAGAACTCCAGATGCCTGTGTGCATGCACCATTTTGTGCTTCTGGCTTTGTGGGGGTAGTGGGGATCAAACCCAGGTCATTAGGCTTTGTAGGCAAGTGCTGAACCACCTCTCCAGCCCTGAGTTTGCATGTTTTATACCCTAGAACCTACAGTGGATGATGTCTTGCCCTCAAGGGACCATTCCTAAAAATGACCGCTGCTTAGTCTACATTTGCTCTGTCTACAACTTTAACTGTACCATGCTGCTTACTTACTTGCCAAGTTGTATGCTTTTCACAGCTTTCTGCTCTGTTTATGATCCTCTTTCTCATTGTTTGTCTGGCTCCAAGGAGGAATAATAACCACATCACAACCTGAATATTATTCTATCTTAAAATTTCATCCTTCATATTAAGTTTCCATTTCTTTTTATTTCATCTCATTAAAATTTTGAGGACATAGGCAACACGTAACTAGATTCTTTGCTAGACTGTAACACAAATGGCTTCTAGTCCAGTTCCTAATTTGATCCTTACTCCCATATGAGCAATTATTGTGACTTCCTATTGGCATTCTGGTCTTCTGTGTTCTCACCCGTATACATAGCACATTAAATTCTGCCTACAGCTTTTTCTAGCCCACATTTCCAAACTTGTCCACATTCTTTCCACAAACCAGTTCAAAGGCCTTAAAGACAGTATGGTCAGGTTTATCACAGCAATGACCCCATTTCTCTGGTTCCAATTATCTTGATTAGTTACTTTTGTGCTACTATGATTAAAATATCTGAGACAAGATGTCAGGGTGAGTCTGAGTTACAGGAAAAACACAACAAACCAAAAGCAAGAGCCCCAAATCTGGCAACAAAGATTCCACATAATGCACCAATGAAGCATCAATACTGAGCTTATGGAGACCAAGATACACTTTCACCTACATGGTGTATAAAGGGATTGGTCCTGGGCTCTGGTCTGGATGGTGAGCATACCACAGGGGGAAGGTAAGGAGGAATCTTACTGCTCAGTCCCACAGCCTTTTCCACAGAGAGGACACATAAATGGCAGCAGGCGTCTTTTCAGAGATGGGACACTGAGCTTTTCAACTTAGCCTTTTTCCAGATGTTTGGGGATAGTTCTTGCAACATTAGCTCAGTGTGTGTTGACCACTTTAAGCTTAATTGGGCAAAATTTCCACTCTCTTCAGAGCATGAAATCCTGAGGTCACAATCTCAATAAAGGCCACCAGGGTCTCCAAATGGAGGGTTCTCAATGAGACTCTCCATATTTCACAGTTGCTGAGGCTCCTCTGATAGCTTTGTACCCTACCATTCTGCCCTAATTGCTCACTCAGGGGCCACCATCCACTTTCAGGATGAAAGGTTATCAACACAATCAAATATGGGGGATGTACAGAATCTATAGCACACATTCACAAGTGATGAATTATAGATTTTAAACACCAAGTTCCAGTGCCAGTTTATCCTTTCAGATTTTATTCATTTCTCCTCTATTCTTTTATCTAGAGTCCAAGTTTAACCATAATTAGATACATGGAGTTATTTCCCAAACACTAACTCTTTTTCAATGAACTAAATTTAAATTTGGTTCTGTTGGAGTCTGAAGACATGGAGAGAGGCAGAGACCTCACATCACCAAGAACACTCACAAACAGAATGTAAGACTCATGAGGACCATGGTATGTGTGTATGTGTGTGTGTGTCCACATCTGTGACTAGCCTGTGATTTCACCCTGTGTTACTTAGGCTTAAACAGGCTTTGTAAGATAGAGAATCACTTCTGATGGACTTCCCCAAGTGCTTAGTCTCTGATTCAAAGTTTCACATGATGCTGTGGCTGATGATTATGTTACCACAGGGCATAGATTTAAATTCACAAATTTTTGCATGGTAAGGATTAGCTCAATGGTAGAGTAGCATGCACAAGGCTCTGGGTTCCACCCCTAACACTATAACAAAAGACAAGAAAAAAAAATATTTGTAGACTGAAGTTCTCAGATGACTAAGAGTGAGATATTGTATTGCATGCTCCCCCTCTCCCAGGTCTTAGGAGCAGAGATTTTGAATTCACCTAATGTTGCCCTCTTCAAAATTGTTTTCTGATTCCTCTAGTGCAGTCTGGTTACAATCTGCTACACTGCAGGAGTTTGTATTTAAATGTAATAAAAGGTCTGTGTCCAAGTCTCAGATGACTTGCCAATTCAGGGTCCCACTGAATTTAAAAAGCTGAGGGTATTGGAAAGGGGAGGACGAAGTAGAGAGCCTCAACTTAACTATGATGGTGAGCAGCAAGGTTGCAGGTAGAATTGTGGCTATCAATATTAAGCAGTGGGAGTGAATACCTCTGTGTGTTACAAACTGGCATGGGAACTCAACAGCTGCCTATTTTCCTAGCTGATGATGTGCATGATATCATTCATGTATGTCCTGCATGTAATACCCCAAACTGGCTTACTGTCCTGCTCTTTGGGAAGGAGTCATTCAATAGCCATACATCAAGATAAAAGAGATTGACTAGGACACAGTGGGGTGCAAAACACGTTGCAGGGAAAAGTTTCCTTTATTCATCTGAAAGCAGTTTTTTAAATTATTTATTTATTTATTTGAGAGCGACAGAGAGCAAGCCAGGGCTTCTAGCCACTGCAAATGAACTCCAGATGCCTGCACCCCCTTGTGCATCTAGCTAACGTGGGTCCTGGGGAATCAATCCTTGAACCGGGACCTTAGGCTTCACAGGCAAGTGATCAACTGCTAAGCCATCTCTCCATCCCTGAAAGCAGATTTTTTGAGACAGGGTCTCAACACTTAGTTGCCTAGAGGTTCTTTAAACTCCCTTTCCCCCTCCCCACAAAAAAACTACTCTTGCCTCTGTCTCTTGAGTACTAAAAGGACAGGCATGTGCCACCAGACCCAACTGTAAGTTTATTTACCAGGGAGCTCAGTGGTTTGATGTTTAGCTTGTCTTTGAAGGAAAGGAGAATATTTCAGGCAAATAAATATTGTGGAATAAAGAAAATAAAAGAACAATTGAATTTCTAAACCATATTTTTTTCTTTTATGTTCCTAGCCAGTGCCATTTCATGTCACTGAGATTATCACTTACAGACCCCGTGGTAACCAGAATGCAAGTTTCCTTCTCATGAGCCGCTGGATACATCCTCCTTTCTTCTTCTCAGACTATGCAGGGTGTTTCCTCTACAGGCCTCCTTCCTTGGTGCTCTCTTTTCCTGCTCCCATTTCTTCTACTTGTACACCTGAATTTTTTTCAGAGCTCAATTTCTCTGCCCCAAACTTTCCATATTCCAGCCTAGGCCAGAATTGCCCCCAAATCCCCAGTCAGATTGAGCCTTTGAGTCTTCCAACATCTCCTAGGATGATCGTGATACCAATTTATCACCATAGTTCCAGGCATGTGTCTTCACGTTATATAGACTAAAACTGAGGATGAATATGGGCAGTGCTTTGGCATCTGAAGATCCAGACCTAGCATATGGCATCTCCTCTCTAGGATGTAAGCAGATATGAACAGTGAACCACTGTCTATCTCACCTGTCATGTGTTGGGCATCCTGGATGCAGCCACCTGAGGACTCTGGGGTTAACACCCCACTGTCACTGATGAAATGGAGGCAATAACAAAACCTTCCATTGTATCCTTCCACAAGGAATATTAATTTGTGAACCCACATAGGCAAAGCAATTGTTTTTCACTATTCAGCAATGAAATTGATACCCTATGATGGCCCTTGCTGGCAGAAAGACAAAATGAAGAGTCCCTCTGCTTTATATTAAATGGTGCCTTCAGACCTGAAGGTCAGAGGTGACTTCCCTGTGGCTCTGAGCCAGGTTGTCTGCCGTCTTGCTGCACAAGGGTTTCCAATGGCAATGTTCTCATAATCTTTCATTGTGCTATTTTATGTCGGTGGCCCACCTATTCCCAGTTTCCAAATATTTGTCATTGGATAGAATTAACTTGATTTACTAATGCCCTCATACAAAATTATCCATGAAAATTGTGGGTTGGCTATTTAAATAACCTAATTTAATGCAAGCCAACATTAATTTGTAATGCGAGCATAGTCAGACACTCTGAGTAAAACACTGGATTGTGGATTGTGCATGAAATTGAAGAGTATCTGATCTGGGTGAGACATTGAAGGTTCATGTGTTAGGATGTTTGTACATGATGGATGAAATGTGCCAGGAAAAAATAACCATCTTAAGATGAATTAGTGAAAACAGAAGGCTAGTTCAAAGACTTGCAAAACTTATCCATGGCTTTATGACATGGTCATGGTAGTCAAAATGACATAGTTCAGTGTTCCCTGATAGCAAGAATTAGAGAGCATTTCCTAATGAGTAGCTCTGCAGGGTCAACACCTGGACAAGGAAATAGAAGAAAGATGGGGAGGAAGGATTCAGAGGAAAAGCAGAGTACATTCTGGTGGCTGGGTCTGAGGACAAAACAGTGACCATCCCCCGAAAGCATCCCCACCAGGCCTGCTGGGCCTTGTGCTGCCTGGGCTCTCAGGGAAGTATGGGTCAGCTGCCCCAAGTCCTCAGTAACTAATATATGAATATGTGTCATTCTTATATCAAAAAAGCATAACTCACACTTCAGGAGGGATCCCCTTTGAATTGTATTCTTTGTACATCACCTTCCTGAAGAAGAGGCGATGAGTTGACACTGTACAATGACCTCAGTCATTCTCTGAAACTGAGGCCTGCTACTGGCCTTCTATGCCTCTGGCACCGCCTGCTGTAATATATAAAATAAAGGTGGAAAAGTCAGAGGCTTTGCATTCACATGTAATGGTAAAGTTGAAGGGGCTCTTGATCAATGGGCAAAGCCACAGGTAGGTGGGAGAAGGACTGGCATGTGCCATACCAGTAATGATGATGTGATACACTTTCCTCTTTGTTTTTGTTCTTTTCTTTTCTTTTTTTTAGGCAGGGTTTCACAATGGAACTCAGGTTGGCCTTGAATTGATGGTCCTCTTGCCTCAGCCTCTCAAATGCTGGTATCACAGACATATACGACCAAGCCCAGCTATGCATGAGAGTAAATCACCTTCTGTCCCATTGTCCTGAGAGAAAATTAAAACCAAACCAAAACCTCCCAGAGAACTGAGACATGATCCATAGCCTTTCTTCATCAAAAGAAGGTGTTTTGAGGCTGAAGAGATGGGTTAGCAGCGAAGGCACTTGTCTGCAAAGCCTAAAAGTTCAATTCTCCAGTACCCACGTAAGGCAGATGCACAAGGTGGCACATGTGTTGGAGTTCATTTGCAGTGGCTGGAGGCCCTGGCATGCCCATTCTCTCTTTCTCTGTATCTGCCTCTTTGTTACACACTCTCCCTAATAAATAAATATTTAAAAGTAAGGTGCTTGTCTTGATTAAGTACTAATATCTAGTTAATTCCCACCTCTGTGCCTCCCGTGTCTGGGAAAATCCAGCCCATCTGAAGGAAGTGTGACCCTCTTCTCTTTTTCTTATCCTCCTGAAATTTATAGTAGGGAACGTCTGTGGTGAAGGTGTGTGGGAGAAGCTCATAGCAAGAGCAGCAGCTCAGTGGAGATGTGCCACGTGTGAACCACACCAAGGTTTTCCTTTTCCTTGGCTGACTGATGCCATAGCATCTGATCATTCACAGGGCTTCAAAGTCTTTTCATTAGTCAGAAGTGGAGTTTAAAAAAAAATCTACAGAAGAGACATTTACTGTGAGGCTAGGATGGCTCCAGTTAGTGGTTTCCAGGTTGGCTTCAATCACTGGGCAGTCGTGGCAGCCACATCTTCACAACAGGGTGAAACCCCAGCTGCTCTCACTCCAGCCTTTCTTTCAGATGATCAGATCCCATATGCTAGCCAAACATCCAAACGCAAGTCATTTTTTCTGGACTACAGATGCTCCCATATCTTCAGTATTTAAAATGTTAAAGAAGTATAGCTCGTTCTTATTTCAGTAACATACAAGACCTCAACCTAACTTATGGGTTGAAGAAATCCATAAATTTATGATTCTGTTTTTCCATGAAATTGAACTAGTCCAGGTTTACATCTGTTCTGCTATTTTCACTGTATTTTAGATCAGAGTGTTTCTCTTCAAGTAAAATCATGTGCATACAATCATGTAACAGCCTGTTAGTGTGTGTATACTATGCACTTACAAATTTCAATGCAATGCCTTTTAGGGAAAAAAATGAGGTCTACAAAGAGCAGATACCCAAATGCCCACTGAGACACACAAACAGCTTTAAGGCTAGCCATTTTCCCATCATGCAGCTGTTCTATCGAGATTACTGGCTTTGGCTGAAGTATTCTCACAGCCACTCTTGGTGTTGGACCTTCATTGCTTAGTGACAGTGTGGATTAATAAACCTGTTTGGAGAGAACCTGTACCTATGCTCATACAAACAAACCTAAATAAATTTAGTTGTCACAAATAAAAGACATGAAAGTAGGAGAGGAGTGGCTTGGAAGAAGAAGGTTCAGCAGGAGTGGGATGGAGTCAGTGAGGGTAATACATTATGTACTCATATGAAAATATAAAATATAAATTAAAAATAAACAAATAAACCTGACTGAGGGGAAGGAAGATTTCTGGAAAATTTTCCTCTGCATGAAAGAAGTATGATTTATCATTGTGCATGTGGAGGCTGAGATCTGCACTTAAGTAGGTTTGGAGCTTGAGGCTATCAGGGTAAAATAACATGAGGGGATTCTTGGGTCATCATAGCCATAGGGATACAGACAAGCAAATTTTCACATGTGGCTACCACTTTCAGTGCCATATTTTCAATTTGTTTCCATTTGTGTGTGTCTATTATATAGAACCCAGTTTGATTTTACATATTTATCTGTGGTCTTACAAACTTGAAACTCATGGATTTCCTCTGTCAGGTTTCTCCCAAATTCCTTGACGTTTTCTATGTAGATCACCATGTTACTTGCTACATAGTTATTTATGGGTCATTTAGTCCCAGCCTCATTGTCCTGGACCATCTCCAGAAGGCTTCTGTAGATGGAAGGCTGACCTTAGGGGACTTAAGGGGCCTTAGCACTGGGTTTACTAAGACTCTTTCAGAGACGAAAACTTTTTTTTTTTTCAAGGAGTGACTTATTTTCTTGGATGTTTAATTTTCTCAGATGTATTCTCAGTGTATATTGAGATAAATATTTGGTTTGATGGAGTATCAGTGAACATGATCCTATTTGTCTAATTTGAATGTGGCTAACAGTATCCTTTCACTCATTGCTGGACGCCATCCCGATTGTCCTAAAGGAATTTTGTGTCTGCGTTCATGGGTGTTCTTGTAGGTGATTCTCTCATTTGATTTCAGTACATGGATGTTGCTGGCTGAATGAATTCCCCCTGTCAAGAGGTCACCTCTCTTTTACATTTTGGACATTTGTGTGTGGGTATCAGTGTTACATATTTCTTTCCTGCATGGTTGGTACACATCACTAGTTGTCTTTGTGCATGTTCCTGACCCTCACAAGACCTGAAGTCCTTCAGGTAACCAGGGAACACCTAGAACTGCTTTTCTTTGCTCAATGACCCATACCTGTTGGCCAGTCTGAGGCCCTTCCATTCCTGCATCTTGTTTGGTGTCCACAGCAATGCTTGCCTTTGTCACCAGGTTGGGTCAAAGGTCTACAATATACATTGCTTCAAGGATAGTCATGGCAAAGCCACAGCCCAGCAATAGGAAAGGCCTACCATTCCATATGCCACAAAGAGCTGTCGGAGGGACCAATTCCTATACTCAGATGTACATAGTGAATAGGAAAGGTGCAGCGATCTTAGTGTTGGCAGCCCTGAGCTCTTGAATGACAGAGGCTGAAGAGCCAGGTTTATAAACCCTGAGACTTTTATCTGTAGTTGCTCAGGTTGGAGACTTATGGCTATGGGCTTTGGAGGGCAACAGCCCAGAGCCAAATAACTGCTATAGTTTCTGATCTTCAGGTATGGAGACCCTTGTATCTTAAGCCTTGGTAGGTTTAAGGAACTCAGCTGAGTTAAAGCTCTCATAATCTGTGGTCTTCACAGTGTCTTATCGTACACAGTCTCAGTTCTCTTTAAGCCCCACACTTAGCTGCACTTTGGAACATTTTGACTGTCTTCTCACTGCTGTTGCTTTGCTACTGAAAGCCCAAGCATTTTGTTTACACGTGAGTTATCAGCTCAGCCCATTCTGCCTGTGATGAAGACCACACATAGGCATATTAAAAGGCCATGCTGGAGAAACTACTATTGGGTCTAATGTTGCAGCACAGGGCAGGGTAGGATGCATGTAATGCACAGAGGAGATGTTCCAGGCAAACTCAAAAACACTTAAAAATTGGGCCCAACTAGAAATTCAGGGTAAATCCCTTCTCAAAACCCTTAGGATAATAATGGCTTGGATTCTTACATAAGCAAGGATCTCAGCTCAAGAAACAAGGCCTGCACTTTCATGAGTACTTCCAATCCTGCTGCTGTGGCATGCTTTTCTATGCTGTAAAACATCTACAGGATCTGGTAATGGCTGGATCTGCTGCACTCAAATCGAGTGTCTAAGTGTGTGCTGTGAGGTGTCCTGAGAACCAGGGAAGTCTTGAAGCATCTCCCTAGCACTGCTGGTCCATGCTATTCTCCTTCATGCTTGAAAGCATGAGGCTGGATATTGGGGACATTGCCATCATGTCCCTCATCTGTGCTAATTAGATTGGGACAGACAGCTTCCAGCTGGGCACTCCCCTGACTTTACATCTGTAGCATCTCTTCCTTGGTCTCAGCTCTGGGCAGGGATGGCTCTGCTGTCCCATGGAGGCTTCTCAGCAAGGCTAGTGAGGCTCAGCTTCCTGGAAGAAGGTTCATTATATCACCACCACAGGCAGTAATTTGATCCTTTTATCCTTTGGTTATAAGCTGTAGCTCCTTGGCTTGTTAAACTTTAAAGAAAGGATTAAAATCTCCTGATACTATTTTAATGTCAATAGGAATTTCAAAGAAAAATAAGAACAATATACCTATTGCATTAAATTTTTTCTGATCTTATTGTAGATACACAGTAGTAATAAAGAATACAGGACTACAGGAACAAAAATTAAATGGTGTATTTCCCTTATTCCATGAAATGCCACAAATGACTCAGGCAACCCTAGATTAATATGATTTGTGAAACAGTGCTTCTATCTGTCTAGAGGGTAAGGCAGGATCATTACAAAATGGATGGTGAGTATTTATTGTACAGCAGGCTGGCAAGACATTTGCCAAAGCTGGTCTCATTTTCTGTGATCACATTACAGGAAGGACATGTCCATGGATGATGGTAACTGAGTTTTGTAGTCACCTGACACGACCAAATGTCCAGGAGAATTCAAAGGATGCTGTAGAGAGTACATAAATGCCACCATGAATTGAACTCCAAGTATGTCAGTGACAAAGTATTCTATAGAAACATCTGGCATTTTTATTACTTAAATATTTCTTCAATGACTAAAATGAAAAGTAATTCAGTAAAAGTTCATAGTGTTTTTACACTAGATGAAAACCAGTATTTTCTATGTGCTTGTATTGTTCATCATTCATTTTGCCATTTAGCAAAGGCTAATGTATTAACTAAGTTGATTCTTAAGGATCAGAATTTAGCAATAATAATGTATGTCTGCGTGCATTTTTAGTATTTAAAATTTAGCATACACATAGTGTTTGACAGATCAGGTTTTAATATGTAGCCATAGCATTATACCAAATCTGGATATCTGGTTAGCATGACAGCTCTGTACCATGAAGGTCACGGTGTCTGTTGTCAAGATCACACTAAAGAGCAAAGTTCAGGCATTGTGCAAGAGCCACACCACACCCCACACATCCTGATGTTGCTCCCACTGGAGCCATGTCCCTTCTGCTAGGGAGGGCTGTGCTCCTCACAGGACCTCATACTTTTCTCTATAGTACAAGTTCCTGCCCATGATGCATCTGATTTTTTCCATATGTACACCTAATTATAGATATGGTCACCAAGAAAATAGCAGGCTGGAGAGATGGCTTAGCAGTTAAGGAATTTGCCTGCAAAACCAAAGGACCCAGGTTGGATTCCCTAAAACCCATGTAAGGCCAAATGCACAAGGTAGCCCATGCATCTGGAATTCATTTGCAGTGGCTGGAAGCTGTGGCATGCCCATTCTCTCTTTCACTCTCTCTGCCTTGTTCTGCCATAAATAAATAAATACATAAATAAGATAAAAATCTTTAAAAAAAAATAGCAAATAGTGGTTTATTCATAAAAATTCACTTAGAGGACATGGTTTGTCTTACTGTGCATGTACAAAACCAGCTGATGGCCCCTTGCTCTCCCTGATCTAGCGGAGGACATATTTGAGTAAGAACAAATCAGAAGTAATAGTCACTAAGGAAAAGGGTATACCTGTAGTTTGGTACAGGCGCTGGGGGGCAGGCAGGGGTCCCAGGTTGCTAGCAGGTTGCTGGAACATTGTGTAAAGGGTGTGTTACTACTTAAGCCAAGCAGTGCACTAGGTGGCTAAACTGTATCCTAAGCTTGCCTGCCTTCCTTCCAGTGTGCATGTTGATACTTGATCCTGTATGGTGACATTAACAGGTAGAGCCTGCAGGAAGTGACTAAGCCAAGAGGTTCCAGCCTTGTGAGCAGCAGAGGGAAGAGGCTGGTTCCTGACATGAGAACATAGATGAGCTTTCTTGAAACGCTAAGTCTGCCAGCATCTTGACTATGGAATCTCAGCCTCTAGAAAGTAGAAGCGCGTATAAATCCTGTTTCTTTATAAATTACTTGGCCTGAGATATTTTGTTCTAGTAACAATACTGGACAGAGCTAAGGTTCGATTCATATTAACCTCAGGCTTAGCCATTCAACAGGGAGATGTCCACACTTATCCTGGCCTCCTTTCCAGCAAAGCTGCCCTGCTTCATCTGCGGGTTTTATCTGTATGGCATTGCCTGGAAACAGGTCTTCGCTATAAGATCTATTTCATATGATCCACTAAAAAATCCAAGCCAGGATTTAAAAAGCACAGCATTAGATCTGGAAGATGTGAAGTTAATTTCCTAAATCAACCATTACAACCTTGGTCTCTCCAGGTGAGACAGACTGTGAAGTATGACAGCTTGCAGATGGAGCCAAAGTCACCCTGGGAAGTCTCATGATCACAAGCTGCTAGGAAGGAGTGACATCTCTGTCTCATTGCACACAGTGAAGACCAACAGCCAGCTTCATCTCTAGCCCATTGTCTTTGTGTGGCCAACGCCACACATCTGTAGGTGAAAATTTTGCTAAAACTCACCTAAAAGAATTAATTGTAAACATATAATTGTCTTCCTAGGAGTGAGCTTTCTCTTCACACCAGAATGGAGAACTGCTGGACAGCAGGAAGATGGGCATCTAGTGGAAGCATCTTCACCTCCCTGGGAGGAGGAGGAGGAGGAAGGGGAGGGCTCTGGATAGAGGGACCAGATTGTGATAGGGGCTCCTGGCTTTGTAGCTTGGTCCTTGGAGAGGGTTGGAAAGTTTGGAAAGCTGGTCACAGAGACACAAATGAAAGATGATTCCTGTTTGTTCTCAGTAGGATGCCCAGGGATGGTTCAGAATTCAGGGCTTCCAAGGTAACCGGGACAGGGTGAGCACTGTGTTCTGTGGTGGAAAACATTACTGAAGGCTCACAGAGCTTGTTTAGTGTGGGTTAGTGTGTGAGTAACTGAAGGCTAGGGGTCAAGAAAGGGTTACTAGCCATGATTCAGAGCCTGGCACCAAGAGGGACACATGGGTGACCTCCTAGCTTCCACAGATCCATTACTTTGAAGTGGATTCAGCTGCAGACCAGTGGGAATCAGTTGTGGATACCCTGACCACTCTGTATGCTGAAAATCTCAGCATCTGGTCAAAAAGCTCCAGATAAGCCTCTTGATGGTATGCCACATGTCATACTTAGAAGCATTCATTTGGTGGGTTTATCGCATAACATAAAAGTGCAGGCAGATGCCTTAAACAAGCATTTACTACTTGGAGGCTGGAAGTCTGAAATGAAGGTCCAGCTGCCTCCTCCCTCCTTGGCTTGCAGCAGGAATTTTCTTGGCTGTCCTCTGTGTGTCTGTGTCCTAATCTCCTCTGCTTATGAAGACACCAGTCACACGTACTGCACCCTTGTGGCCTATTTACAGACCCTGTCTCCAGACATACCTGGCCCAAGGTGTGCTCACTGTTCACCTCTCCATGTGTGTGTCATTTCCCTATTCCTAAGGACTCCAGGCATCTGGGACAAGGGCATCTTGATGACTTCTTTTGCTACCTTTAAGGCCTGTCTTCAAATGAGGTCAAATTCTGAATACTGATTACAAGGTCACAACCTGAAACATAGACACTCTCACCAAATATATAAATAATAACAAACAAGAGAATTAGGCTGGATGGGGGCAGAGAAGACATAGACAGACACAAAAGAACTGGCTTGGGGATTACAATCAGAATGCACATACTGTTCAAACACGCAATGAAAATTACCTGAATGAAAGAAAATAAAATAACTGAAATTAAGTAAATATATGGGTTTAAAGCAGTTGCCAAGAACACTAGACGCTGCCTATTATGAGTCACATGGACTGAAGAACAGAGGACACAACAGTAAAAAGTATTTTTAATGAAATCTAAAGTGAAAAAGAAGATGCAGGTGTACTTAGACTCTACTGGGAAGACAGTGAGATGTCAAGGCACCATTCAGCCATGAAAAACTCTTTTGGATTTTCCCCCAAGTACTGTGTGGTTTGTCATTCACAATCTTGAGGAAGAGTCTGGGCAATAGGTACAAGTCAATAGACTGCTGCTGCTGTGGTTTGAACATGAGATGACCCTCCTAGATTTCTGAGGTTGAAAAACTGAGATTTTCAGCTTGTGGTGCTATTTGGAATATTTTGGAACCTTGAGGAAGCGAAGCCTTTCTGGAAGGATTGAATGACTTGGGAAGACCTTGAATCTTGCTAGCTCAGCCCCACTTCCTGTTTTCACTCTGCTTCCTACCATGCAGTGTGACCAACCAGCCTCCTGGCCCTACTGTTGTGATTTCCTCTCCATGATTAAAAGTATCTTCTTGCACTGTTAGCTGAAATAAACCCCTCCATCCTTAAGCTACTTTTGGTCACAGCTCTGCATAAGACAAATAAGACAGATACCATATTGCCAGCTGATCTTCTAGGAAAGCCAGGCCATGTTCAGCCATGGCAGAGTAAGAGCAGTGGGAAGCCCAGAGTTACTTACCATGGTGTCTCAGTTTTCTTTACCCTTCTCTTCCTGTCCTACGGCTTGAAAGTCTAGTGAATCTTATTTTACAGTATTTAAATTCTTTGAAATAGTGAAGTTGTATATGTGTTTCCCCGTCACCAACTAAAAGGATAAAATATTTTGCCTACGGGGGAATTGCGTATGTTTAAGTTTACAAATGCTTTTTAGTTGAAGATGTTATTTTCCCCACACTTTTAACTTTTTTAAAACCTGTTACTGACAACCTCGATACACACATACTGTACCCTGACCATAGTCCCATCCCGCTACCCTTCTTTGTTCCCTCACATATCCTCCACATAGCCTTCTTCTTCCCAACTAAGCTCTATTCTATTTTGCTGTCACCATTTTTATTTTTACTCTCGTTATGCAGATTTTGGGTAGGTAACATCAGCCAGTGTGAGGTCATGAATGCAATGACTACTTTGTCTGGAAGACAGCATTCTAAAGCACTCCTCCCTTTCCTTTGCCTCTTATATTTCTTCCACCACCTCTTCTGAAATGGTCCCTGAGCTTTGCAGGTTATGATAGATATGTGTACCAGCTCTGAATATTCCACTGATTTTTCGCAGCACTTTAAAGAGTTTTGAGTCTCTCTAGTACTCAGAGCCATCTGAAAAAAATTTCACTAAACAAAAGTGAGAATTGTATCAACATGTGGACATAAATATAAATATTTGGTGGTCATAATGTATCCATTTAGCCAAACAGCAGAAGTAGATACCCCCTAGGGTTATAACCTCCTCAGCTATAAGCTTTTGACTTGGATTTTATTACCAGGCATGAATTCCTTTTGTTGTAGTAGGCCTCATATCCAGTCATAAAGCAGTTGGTTTTCCCTTATCAGACATGCTACCATTGTACCAGTTGGCGCATTTTGCTTGGCTAGCTAGCCGTGTTGCTTACCGGGTCAACTGCTGGTTAAGGCTGGTGATATCTTTTCTCCCCCAACAGGCTACATAGTATTTTCTAGCACCATGGCAGCTAGTTAACAGGAAGGAGGCTTCCAACTCAGTTCCACTTGATTCTCAATGACCTGCAGCAATAGAGTCTTACCATCTAGTTCTGATGGACAACCAAGAGTCTTGGCAATAATCTGTATTGTTTGGGGGGCATTAGGGACCTCCCAGGCCAACAGCTCACTGGAAGATACCCCATGATTGACACGGATTTTTTTTTTCTATAACAGTCTATAGCCTCTTGATACAAGATTATCTACCTCCACAGGGTATTTCTGACAAAACTCTGTTTCTAACATATATGTTTTTAATTTTTTTTTGTTTGTTTCTTTTGAGGTAGGATCTCACTCTGGCCCAGGCTGACCTGGAATTCACTATGGAGTCTCAGGGTGGTCTCGAACTCACGGCAATCCTCCTTCCTCTGCCTCCTGAGATATCCCCTCTGCCCAACCCCAATTCTTCTGAAAGTCTTCTTCCTTAGGGTTATTGGTAATCATTGTGGGGACCAAGCAGCATCAACGAGTCTCTGAGGGAGAGGGAGGGGGCACACAGTGGCTCAGGCTCTTCTCACATACTCTGAGGTTCTTACAATCTTTCCATTTGCTCTTTTGATAGGTTCCCTAAGCCTTGGCATGCACGGCAGAGATCTGATTTAGTGTTGAGTTCTCTGTGGCCTCTGGGTTGCTATTTTAATGAGGTTTGAGTGACTACAGTGTCTGTTTCCATCTCCTTGGAACTGGTTGTCAGGCTAGCTGTGAGAGCAGTACTTGTATCACATTTCCTTTGCAATGGCTTATGGGTCCAGGCAGATGAGGTGGTGGTGACCTACCTCATGGTAGATAGTTGGCTAGTTTTTATGTATTGATGTGTCCTGGTTTTCCCACCATCTGTACAATAGAACAGATACTTCAAACAACAGTTAGAACAATTTGAATTAAATAAGATAAGCATACTTATTAGAATTATTGATATGTATATCCACTATTCTTAGAGAACAGTGGAGACTTCCTCTGGTGTCTATTGGTTTCCTGTCCAAGGGGATCTAGCTTGGTTCTCAGAACCATATATGAGTTGTTTCTCCCCTCCACTGAGTGGAGTTCATGTCCAATCTGTGAGCAGTTGGTTACCTGCATCAGCTGTGTGCCACTATTGTACAAGTTTATACTTCTTCCTCAGCTGGCTGATTTTGTATCATTTAGGATCTCTTGTTTATTCACTCTGTTAGCAACCATTATTCCCCAGCAGTGTTTATAACACTTTCCAACACTGTGAAGGCTAGCAGGGTGGTAAAAATATATATATATGCTAGCAAAGAGGTAGTTTTCCATAAGGCTAATTCACAGCATATTTAATTTTTTAATATGTAGCTTTTTCTTTATTTATGTAGGAGAGAGAGAGAATGGGCCTGCCAGGGTCTTCAGCCACTGTAAATGAACTTCAGATGCATGTACCACCATGTGCATCCAGCTTATATTGGTACTGGAAAATTGAATATGCATCTTTAGGCTTCACAGGAAAGCATTAAGCCATCTCCCCAGCTCTGCATCTTTAATTTTGATTAACCCTCCTTCCATGTCCTCCTCTTCTCCATCCTTCTGTCCTGACCCCTTTGATTCCAACCTTTTAATACCAGTAACAGATTTACAACTTCAGAATGCTCTTTGAGAGTTTAGTAAGATAGAAAATGTGTTGGCTCTTAAACTTTGATCCATTGTATGCACTTTCAAATTTAAAACTGAGTTACTGACATGTTAAAATTTTAGCGTACTTGAAACATTTTATGTCTTGTAACTAAATAGTAGGTAATTCATTATTCTTTGTTTATATGTGGAAACAAGAACATAATTTTTATTTGTTAATTATTTTATGATAAATATTCAAAAAAGACTGTATCATTAGAGAAATTAATTTTCATGCATTCTTCTATTGTGTATCCCTTGACAGGAGCCACCTAAGACATTATACTTCAAACTATATCATATGTATATATAAGTGTGGAGTGTGGGCATGCATGTGTCCAGGTTTGTGTGTGTGTGTGTGTGTGTGTGTGTGTGTGTGTGTGTGTGTGTGTGTAGGCAAGATGTTGGGTGTCTCCCGCCATCTCTCCATCTTATTCACTGAGGCAGTGGCTCTTAGTTGAATCCACAGCTCACAGTTGCAGCTAGTCTAGCTAGCCAGCTTGCCTGGGCATTGTATCCCATGCTGTCACTACGCATTAGGATCACAGGCAGGCTGCTCAAGTGGTGAAGAGACAACTTGAGTCATCATGCTTACATGGCAGCTGCTTTATCCATTAAGTCATCTCCCCAGCCCTTTAAACTTATTTTTAATAAAATTAACTCTTAGTGACCTTCCTTTGAGAAAGATCTACTTTTCAGAATAATTATTCATTTACCAACATGAGGATTTACCCCTTTAAGAAAGAAATTCTTGAGTGATGTAGCACTCTGAAATATGTGTAAGTGGACAGACAGTCCAGAGGTTCAGCTGCGTGGGTGACTATGCTATTCAAGGTAGGGCATGCACAAGCTAGACCTACAGCACCCTCATCAGCCCCTGGAAAGGCACATTCTGGAGTGGAGTGCCCTGAGCTCTGACAAGGAGCGACTCACAGAAAATCAAGCCACATATGGATCTGCCCGGCTGCAGCCTGGCCCCTCCACCTGCATAGAGACTCCAGCAAGCAGGGTATGAGACCTAGACTCATTTCAGGAGCTGACAGGCAGAGTGGCCCAATAATTTACCAAAAGTTATTTTACCTTTGTAGGAGTAACAGGATCTCAAAAACTTCATTCTTGACTTATTTCTTAGAAAAATCAGTGTCAACAATGCATTCAGCTTCCAGCAAGAGCTACAGGCCTTATAGGATTTATAGAAACCTTGTAATCTGAAGCCCAGCACCTCCAAGGTGTTACAATGGCTTAAATAGCATGGGGCATTGAATGTAAGCTGATTCTATGATGAACAAGACTCTGCCACAGAGTTCTATGGCAATACTTTATTTCTTACATAGCCTTTGCATAGTCTTTGTGCGCTGAAAAGAAAGCGCACCGGACAAAGCTGGGCAAAGGACAGCTCCGTCTGTGTCTACCAACACAATAGCTGGGGCTGCCTTCTCCCTGCGGGTGTATGACCTCTTAGTACTGCTGTAAACAAACCTTAGCTTAATTTGATTGTAACTCACACCTCTGCAGCTTGTTGGACAAATCCTACAGTGAGGCTCCGGATCTGTCCACCAAGTAATTATCACAGTGGAAAGAAAGAGTGGCTGCATAAAGCACGCTTTGCAGGTCTGTGGCAGTTGCTCAATGATGAAGCATTTACCTCATGAACACAAGGCCTGGGTTTAATACCCAGCAACACACACACACACACACACACACACACACACTACACATGACCAGAACATTTACAAGCTAAGGGGCTCTATGACAGCAGCAAAATAAACTAGGGAGTTTGAGATGACACAAATGATAAAGTAAGACTTGTTGCTAAGGAGAAGTAGTTTATTAAATGGCCTTCCAAACCTCCAGAACCAAATCAGATGTCAGAAAACATAGCAGAGCAATGGCAGAGCATTAATTTGGGTTGACTTATAAAACCACTGGTTTTAGAGCTCACACAGCTGGGCTGGGCTTTGTTAGTTTCTCACTAGCTTGCTGCCAATGACTCTTCTGCTTGGTGGGTTGTAACAGTCACCTGGGTTGTTTTGAAGAAGCCTGATGGCTACTTTTGCTGAAAACATTAATAAAACCATTAGCATCTATTGTCATATTGTGTCTGTTTCATCTGCTATCTCAACCCTTGGGTCAGATTCTGTCCTGCTCCGGGCAGATGGTTTATCCAAGACTACCACAGGGTTTACTTGACCTGTTGCCACTATACTGAATATGTTTCTCTCACTTGCCATGTACTTTTGTGGCAGCTCAAGCACCAATGGTCCCTTAGAGTTATTCTAAAATACAGACTAAGCCATGAGGCAGAAAGTTATGCAAGATGACAAGTGACTCTGCAGTGTATGGGCCTCATGTTAGCCCAGCAAGTAGTAGGCCAGGAAGCTGAACACAAGAAGGGACATGTACTGAAACTTGCCCACAGCCAGTGGGCACTTTAGCCCACTCTGAAGAATCAGCAAAACCTTCGGCTACCTTTGCTAAGCTTGGGACCTCATCTTTGGTCCATCTTAGTGTTCTTCTGACAGAGAACTAAGGTCCCAGTACAGAGGTCTTGTCTGTCTTGTCTCTGATATGTATCCTGGCCTCATTTCTACCATTTCTATCTGATCCCACTGTCCAGCATGAGGATGCAATCAAAACAGAGAAAAGACCGCAGGTGAGTGGCAAGAAGTAGCCTGTCACTGCAGAAACTCGCGGTACTCTGCTGGATGGGGACATCAGGTGGCTGCAGTGGACACAATGGAAAGGTCTACATGCAATAACACACCAAGGCTGCTATGACAGCTGTGGAGACTTAGCAAGCCTATGTGCATGGCTGTCCCACCCAGGAGTCCCAACCAAGGCTCACCAACACGGACTGCATTTCTGACTCAGAGAACTCTCTTCTGCCCAGCCTAGCTCAGTCTTGGGGTGCATGACACAAAAAGGTCACCTATATAAGAGGCTCCCTGATGCCAACCACCTGACCCCAACAGGCACACTAAGTCTACTACTGTTTCTTTTGGGACATTTTTTGGGTCCTACACAGCTGCAGTCCCACCTGGCTTCTGCCTCGGCCCTGTGTCCAGACCCTGCATTTGAGAAAGGCTTGCTGTTGTTGGATGCCCTGGGCCCCATTGGGCTAGTCTTACAGCCTGCCTGCCTCAGATGGCTTGCAGCTCTTCAATCTCTACAGCTCTGGAAAAGTGTCTCTGATGGGTTCCAGGAAGTTCAGTGAGTATGTGGGTCAACTACAGAAGAAGCTGCTATGATAAGTGTAGTGGTTTGAATTAGATGTCCCCCATAAACTTATGTATTTTGAATGTTTGGTTCCCAGTTGATGGAAACTGGAGAAGTTGAGACTTATTAGAGGAGATGTGTTGTTGGGGGTGGGCTTTGGGGTGTCATAGCCAGCTTTCCTTGGCTAGAGTTTGGCTCAATCTCTTGCTGCTGCCATTTTCTACAATTTGGGAGGTGAGACTTGATGGAGGTGTGTTTGCTGTTGTTATCAGGCTTTGGGATGTTATAGACAGCACCCCATTATTAGTGTTTGCCTCGCTCTCCTTCTGCTGTTTTCCACCTGCTGTGGCCTGAAGGTGATGTCCAGCAGCTTCTCCTCCACTATCTTTTCTCCTGCCATCAAGGAGCTCCCTCTTGAGACTATGAAGCAAAATAAAATAATATATATATCAAAAGCACTTTCCTCCCATCCACTGCTTTTGGTCAGGTGCATCATTCTCCTGCCTATGAGAAGCTAACTACAGCAGTCACCACTTCTGAGGCAGCTGTTCCATGTGGCTGTGTGGACACTTGGTCTACACAGAGTGCTGACTTACACAGAATGAAGTCCCATTGCTTGGTGGCAGTTGTACTCCAATGCATTGTTGTGTTCAGCACTTAAGAAAGAGATACCAGAAAAACTCGGCATGGTGTCACATGCCTTTAATTGCAGCACTTGGGAGGTAGAAGTAGGAGGATCATTATGAGTTCAAGGCCAGTCTCGAATTCACAGTGAGTTCCTGGTTAGCTTGGACTAGAATGAAAGTGTACTTCACCAATAAATAAATAAAATTAAATTAAAAAATAAAAAGATGACAGAATAAAATAAACAACTCATTTAATAGGAAATTGGGGCTCCCAGAAGCAGTTTGCAGTTCCAGAACATTGCCCACAATTGTGAGGATGTTGATTAATGTATCAGCCAGGTTCTTTGGGTTGGCGCAGTGGATATTCAAAATGAGGTCTGGCTCTTGGCAGTTGCATTAGGTTTTATGGAGCCCCTTAGTGCTGTGGCCCTGGTGGGCAGGACAAGCACCGATAGCATAGCCTGCAACCACACAGGGGCTCCTTCTAGGCAGTAGCTTGACCAGGTCATTACTAAATGTGCAAAGCAGTAGATGTGTTTGTTCTTGCAGGGTCCAATCATGCAGTGATATTCAGAACCAGACCACTGCTAATTTTAAATGTATTTGAATGTTTAATTGGTACAGAAACCAAAATATTAAAAGGGTATAAGTATAGGCTATTCCTTCTAATTTTGTCCACCATGTCTGACATTAACTATTTATAACATGTTTTCTAGATCATTCCTAAAACAAAGTAAACACATGAAATACAAGAGACATATGTATTCACCTTATGTGGTGGTTTGACTCAGGTGTCCCACATAAACTTAGGTCTTCTGAGTGCTAGGTCCCCAGCTGATGGCAATTTGGGAATTAAAACCTCCTGGAGGCAGTGTATTGTTGGGGGTGGCCTTATGCCAGTGTTTGACATACTATACTATTGCTATTGTCCATCTGATGTTGGCCAGAAGGTGATGTCTACCCTCTGTTCATGCCATTGTTTCTCCCTGCCATTATGGAGCTTCCCCCTGAGCCTATAATCGAAAATAAACCTTTTTTTTTTCCTCACAAGCTGCTCTTGGTCAGGTGTTTTCAGCCAGCAATGGGAAACTGACTCTAACACCTTATATAGCCAAAGAACATATAGCATATGTGACAAGCAGCATTATGCATTACTCATGTCATGTTACACTGTGTGCTGTGAAGTATGTGACAGAACATGCTACATTATGCATTGAGAAGGATTTAAAACACGTTATATGTAACAGTATTTATAGATCTTTCATATCCTGTATTAAAATTTATACTCCAATACAAGTAGAAACATTCTATGCATACACTCCCAAATCTTTTTATATTTTCTTACTTAGTACATCATGAGAGTTGGTCCTCACAGTTACATAGCTCCTTATTCTTTGGGAAGGAACTGCTGTGCTCAATGATATTGTTTACTTTAGCAGTGCCTTCATGAGCAATGCATAGATTTCCTTTTTAAAATATTTTATTTTTATTTATTTACTTGAGAGAGAGAGAGAGACAGAGAAGAGCATATATAGAGAGAATGGACCTACCAGGGCCTCCAGCTGCTAAAAATGAATTCCAGACACATGGAACACCTTGTACATCTGGCTTACATGGGTCCTGGGGAATCAAACCTAGGTCCTTTGGCTTTGCAGGCAAGGGCTTTATCTGCTAATCCAAGAGATTCCCTTTTGTTTCAGAAAACCTCCACTTATGTCTCTCTTTAGACACCTGTGATTGCATCTGCACAATCAGCTTCGAGGCACTGAATTATCAAAGAATGGATACTTTTAATTAGTATCTATTTTGATTGATTTTCATAAAGGCTGAGGTAATTTGTAATTCTGTCAGCAGCATGTGAGAGAGTTAATATTTACCCACATTATAATTCAACTAGGTCTGCCCAATATGAGAGGTGATGTTAAATGTTATCATTAATTATTTTAGCTTTCTTTTTAATTAAGATTACCAACCTGATATGACTTGGGTCTAGAGTGTCCCTGAAAGGCCATGTGTTGAAACCTTGGTCTCTAACTTATGATTTATTTTCTCTTTCTCTTTCTAGCCACCATGAGGTAAGCGGCTTTACTGGGCCACACACTCCCAGGTGTCACGCCCTGACCCATAAGCCAAA
The DNA here is from genome assembly GCF_020740685.1 of Jaculus jaculus. Classification (NCBI taxonomy): domain Eukaryota; kingdom Metazoa; phylum Chordata; class Mammalia; order Rodentia; family Dipodidae; genus Jaculus; species Jaculus jaculus. The sequence continues at coordinate 56,454,269 of NC_059103.1, forward strand.
GCGATGAGACCCAGAGACCATGAGCTAATACCTCTGTGAGTGAAGGTAAAATTTTCCTCCTCTCAGGATGTTTCTCTAGGACATTTTGTCACCTTGTCAGAAAGTTGGGTAACATACATCCTTGGTGCATTGTGTTTTTCTTACCATCAAGCTGATGCTGCTTATGTTTAACCCTTTGTCAGTTGTATCTTGGTCTCTTTGCTAGTGTAGAGTCTGTGAACATTGGGAAACTGAGTTGCTGTGATATACATTTTGACAGTTTGCCCACTTTTTTGTGAAACATGCAATGTTTATATTAATCAGATTATGGCTTGTAATTTTCCTACTTGTTGTTATTCTTGGAAGTGTAAGATATTATAGATATTATAGGATGTTTGCAAGAGTTTTTATTAGTTTTTAACATTTAAATATTTGTTCCAAAAATAATTATAATATAATTTGTGATCGAAGTATTCAACTTAAAACACAGCCATATATTCTACATTACAAGCATAGAGTTACTAATTCTGTCTCCCTTTGATATTAGAATCTCACTATGACCCTCTCTAGCCATGTACTTCATTTTTTTTTGTTTATTTTTACTTATTTGAGAGAGAGAGAAAGAGGCAGATAGAGAGAGAGAGAATGGGCGCACCAGGGCCTCCAGCCACTGCAAACTGAACTCCAGACTCATGCGCCCCCTTGTGCATCTGGCTAACGTGGGTCCTGGAGAATTGAACCTCGAACCGGGGTCCTCAGGCTTGACAGGTAAGCGTTTTACCACTAAGCCATCTCTCCAGCCCAGCCATGTACTTCTTTATATCTCTCTCTAACTCTAATATCTTCATTATTCTCATACACAAAACTCTGATAAGAAATGCATGTGGAAAGTTAATGGAGTATAGTTTGCTATTTTCTGATTACTATAAATGATACACTGGATGAAATTTTTTTTTAAGTTTCAGCAATATGTATAAACCGAGTACATGATTCCTAACTCCCAATTTCTGAAGAAAAAAAAATCACTACTCCTTGAAGAAGTGACTGATCTATTTTGGGGAGATGCACCAAGTAGCCTGCAGATACATGGGAAAAAGTTCTCAAGGAGACTCAGGCCTCAGCCACAGAGGGCATGTCCCAGAATAGTCGTGGCAGCAGAAGAGGAGAATACAAGTCCCAGGAGAATGAGATGACGATGCTGTCCTCTGTTGTCACAGTAGGATACTGCAGAGGAGCAGAACAGATTTGAGTAACTACACAGACTCATGCCGGTGAACCTCACAAGCATAATGTTAAGTAGCAGAAGCTGGGCATAAAGGGGAGCATGCTGTCTGATGCTATTTATATGCAGAAGCAGTGCTAACAGGCAGAACGGGCCTGAGCTGCTCTCCACGACGACCACAGTTATGCTGGGCTGTAGGTGACATTGGCCATGTTCTCTCTGAGGGTCTTATTGCTTTAAAAATAAACTTACTCCATAAAATTTCATTGTGCTGGATCCCTCTACTGTGTGCACCTGTCCATATGATTCTTCTACTTTCTAGAACTTTTTTGAAAATGACTCAGGAAATCTCAGATTTGTGTTCTAGGAAGAGGACGAAACAAGTGTGTGGAATGACAGCAACCTTAAGGAACTCCAAACTCTTCTTTTATATAAAACACCAGGAATAATCTATGAGTCTCAAAACCAAAGGCTTGTGATCACTTGGGAAAGACACCAAGGAAATCATTACATCATCTTGAAAATGGGAAGAACTGGAAAGCAACAAGAGTCCAACCTGCCTCTTGTGTGAAAACTGTACCTCATGGTCACCAGATATTTGGTCAGGAGAAGTTTTATTTTCCTGGAAATATTGCAGCTAATAGGCAAGCAAAGGATGGTGACATGAAAACATCTCAAGTGTTTTCTATGTGTGAAGAATGACCAGATCTCAGGGGTGATTTCTGGGCATTGCCATCACCAAAGCTGTTGTCCAGCTGAGGGTGAGCAGGAAGCTTGATCTGTCAACTCCAGAAATTGCAGGGAACAGATACAGAACTTTAAAAAGTAAGCATCATAAATTTGAACCTGAGCATCAAAGAGTGGGATGCTAGTGGTCCAGTGACTCTATCTTATGAAGGACAGGTGTTCAAAAGAGCCCAAAGCATCTGTCAGTGAAAAGAATTCATGGAGGGCTGGGGAGATGGCTCAGAGGTGAAGGTGTTTGCTTGAAAATTTGCCAACTGAAATCCAGATCCACCCACACAAGCTTGTGGATTCTCCTGGCTCCACCTCCCATTGCCATAGGCACATTGGGATTTTACCTGCACCACTTTGCATCCAACTTTATATGGATGCTGAGTAGGAATGAATACAGGCCAGAAGGCTTGCAAGCAACTGCCTTCAACCACTGAGCCATATACCTAGATCTAAAATGCATTTTTAATCCATTGAAAATTGTAGAAGTATGAAGACTGGTCGTATTGATGGTATTAAAAGATGACTGTTAGTTAACTTTAAGTTTGATCAAACATTTTGGTTAAGTTTTAAAGGTATAGGTGTGGCTTTCAAAGAAACATGTAAGACTAGTTAGAGATATAAGTGGAAGTGTACCTTAGATACATAAGCAGAATTGCATAAGGAAATATACACTAGGACACTCACTGAAGCATTGTTTGACATTGTGAAAAGCTAAGTTAAATGTCTAGGTACTAAGAAATGGACAAAACATGTGTTGGGGACATGGCTTAGTGGGTTAGAGTTCTTGCTGCAAGCATGGCGGACTGCAACCATCTGCGTTCTCTCCCCCAGGCCTTATGTAAAATGTCGGGCATGTAATGATGATAGAGAGCAGAGACTGATAAGTACTGGGAATCAGAAAAAACTGTAGCTGCACATTCAGAAAGAGACTTTTCTCAAGGAAGTATGAAGATGAGGGATACAAGAAATACACCTAAAATTCTTCTCTGACACACACACATACATATACTACACACACATACACACACACCTGCACATAGATGTGTGTATACCACACACACACCTCACCACCACCACATATACTGTGCATGTGCACACACACACACACACACAGAGAGAGAGAGAGAGAGAGAGAAAGAGAGAGAGAGAGAGAGAGAGAGAGAGAAATGGACAAAACAATAACACATGATAAAATCAAGGCAGGCTCTAAGACAGAATAAAGCTATCTGGTGTGAAGGGTGGGTGGAACAATCTGAGAGACTAAGAGAAATACCAAATGTTGAAGGCAAATGACCTGTAAGAGTTATTTAAACTAGCCCTACCTATGTAGAGATCTAGTTTTCCATAAGAAGTTGTTACAAATATAATAGAATCAAAGCTTTTCAAGATAAAAAGTAAAAGATAAAAGATCCCCTTTTGGGAATATTAGCTTTAAACCCCCATCTAAAAATTGTTAATCTGAAAATAAATTTAAAATATAAAGCAGTATTTCATACAGGAAGAAACTTGACCCCAGGAGAGGGGTCAGGCTACACAGGTAATACCATGCAGAAGTCAGAATGGGCTGCTGACAGAAGTACTTTATTAGAGAAGTGTAGAAATTGTGTTTTAAAAGGAAGAACAAAATAATAATTATGGCTCAGCCTTACTTATAAACATAATTTTAACTAAAAATTGGCAAATACTACTTAGCCCTATGCAAAGAAAGAAAACTCATTTTGGACATTTATCTCATGAATACAAATATTACCCATGAGATGAACCACCAAACATTTACTTTTACCTTGACAAACTGAAATAGTGAAAAATAAAAACCATCTTATCACAAATAAAGGAACCCAAATTCTCAAATCTACTATAACAAAACACAGTCCATTGGAACAAAAACACAAAATCAGTAAAAACAACTTCTAAAACTTGGTTTTGTTGAAAGTGAACTATCATAATCCTATAACAGCCTTTTTGTGTGTGCACCTGTTCATGTGTGTGCAGGTATGCATGCACATGTGTTAGCTTGCATGTGTAAACCAGAGGACAACTACTGGTATTATCCTCAAGAATACCTCCACCTATGGAGAAAAGGTCTCTCATTGGCCTAGAACTCACCAACTAGGTGCAGACTGGCTAGCCAGCAGGCCACTGGTATCCTCCTGTCTCTGCCTTCCAATTGCTGGGATTACAAGTGCACACCACCACATCTGGCTTTTTGCTTTTTGACATGGGTGCTGAGGGTTAAACTGAGGACCTCATGCTTCTAAGGCAATCATCTTACTAACTGAGCTATTTTTCTATCTCCAGAGTCAGCCTTAAAAATTTTTTGCACATGGTGTGTGTGTGTGTGTGTGTGTGTGTGTGTGTGTGTGTGTGTGTGTGTGTGGAGGGGGGTACCCCTGGGTCTCTTGCCATTGTAAATGAGTGGAATGCCAGACACTGCATCTAGCTTTATGTTGATGGCTGGGGAATTGAACCCAGGGCAGCAGACTTTGCAAACAAATGTCTTTAACCATGGAGCCATTTTTCTAGTCCCTATATCAGCCTTTTATTAGGAAATCCAGTGACTGCATTCACATTTAAATTTGTACAGTTCTCATGTGAATAGGGAAATTTATTTTGGACATTACTGTTTGGCTTGGGAGGAAGGTGAATAAAATCTGGAGTAGTGGCTCTCTGCCGCAAAGTGGAGCCAGGCCTCTCCCTACAACGAAAACCCTGGGTGCTGCAGAAGCTGTTGAGAAGAACGAGGGGGTGCTGTGCCCAGGCCCTAGAGTGCAGAGGTGGGCCTGCATACCTGTCACTGTCCGAATCTGTGCCTTCTCCTGCACACACAGCTGCTCCCTTTGCTGAAGGTCTTATTAACTTCAGATTCTTAATAACTGCTGCCTCTGGCGCCTACATCTTAAAGTTGAATTCATTCTTTGAATGAGGCTATCATCACAGAAAAGCAAAGCTCCAGCAGCTCCCTAGACTCTCTGGAAACTTCACTACAGAAACAGATCTCAAGGCATGGGACTAGAGGCAGGTTGCAGCTTCAGGCTCAAGCAGACAGAGAAGGCAGTCTATGCCCTGCAGCTCGAGGATGCAGCTGAGAACCCACAGAAAGCCCCTCCAGCCAGGCACTGGAAAGAATGCCCTGGTCTGTGGATTCTTGGCTGGGTGCACACCTGACCTGGTCTGGTGGTTTGAATCAAATGTCTCCCACAAACTCATGGGTCTCACTCACAAAATTGATGGCAATTTGGGGGTGGAGCATTACTGGAGGAAATGTGTTGATGGGAGTGGGCTTAGGGGCATTATAGCCAGATCCTCCTGTCCAGAATTGAGCTCATTCTCCTGCTGCTGTTTTACACTTGCTTTTGACAATGAGGTGATGTTCAGCCTCTGTTCCTGCTATGATTTCCTTTGCCATCATGAAGCTTTCCCTTGAGACTATAAGCCAAATTTAAAAAAAAAAAGAAAAAAGAAACAACAACAAAACTTTGCTCTCATCAGCTGCTTTTCATCAAATGTTTCTGACCAGCAATGAGAAGATAACTATAATACCTGGCTAGATGTGCATGACTAAATTCCAGAAACTTGTTCTGATTTGCCTTTTAAACAGGCAGTCCTCCAGTATTGAGACAGAGACTAACTACCATAGATGCTGTGCAGAATAAACTCATTATTGTCTCCTTTCTGCACTAGGTCTTCAGTGTCATGTTTGGTATTCCAGCATGCTTCACTTTCTTGTATCTTGCAAAGACAGACATGCTCAGGATAGTGGCAGCTTCTCCCACCATGAGCAGGTGCAAGTATGGCACGCTGAAGCCCAGTGAGGCTTGTGACACTCTGTGAATCCAGAGCCATGCTTTCTGCCCAGGGTCAGGCTGCAGCCAAGTAGGGAATTAAAATTGTCAGTACCATGTTATTGTGGAAAATGCTCCTCACCACAGTGCTGTGTGAACACACTAGTTTGCTTGCTGAAAAGAGAGATGTAAGGAACAGCAGATCTGCTGTCTCTTAGTGACTGGTGAAAAGAAGGTTAGATTCCAGCGTGTTTGCAGTCACAGAATCAGGACATCACAGCCAGCATACTGTATAGATGGAAGGAGGAGGGTCATGAAGGACCATGGTACTGAGAGGTATACCTCACCCATCACCCCATGAGTCAAGACCCCTGCTCATGCTTGCTGCTTCTGATTGTTCTCATAAAGGTGTATGCATTCAGGTGGTTCCACCTGTGTGTATGTGGAGAAGAGGCATTGATGGGAAGGGGCAATTGGAAACAAGCTAGGGTGGTTGTTGACTGATAGTCCACTCTGTATGTCCTTCCCAGGGGCAGCTGTGACCACAGACTTCATCATCTAGCTAGGGCACCATCAGTCCTTGATCCCTTCCTGACTTCTCTGAACTTTTAATAAGTAAAAAGAAGCACTCTGCTGGGTTTGGTGGTACACACTGTGGTGTCAACACTTGGGATATGGAGGAACTCTGATCTTATGTTTGAGACTAGCCTAGGATACATAACATGACCTTGTTTTTAAATAGTGGAGGAAGGGAAGGTGAAGGAAGAGGAGGAAAGGAAAGGGAAGATGTTATGGTTTAAAGGTGGATGTTTCCCATAGGCTCATGTGGATGAGCACTTAGTCCCTAGCTGGAGGTGTAGTTTGGGGAAAGTGATGGAACTTCTGGAAGGCGGATCCTTGCTGGAGTAAATGTGTCACAGTGGGCAAGCAGGCCTTGAGGTTTCATAGCCCTTCCCTACTTCCTGTTCTCCCTCCCTACTTACTGTGAATGCAGTGTAACCAGCTTACCTACTTCTGCCACCTTCCCCACATGATGAGATGTATCACTTAAGTGTGCAAGCCCAAACAGATCTTTCTTTTCAGTTGCTTCTTGTCAATCTGTTATCTACTCACAGCAACAAAAATGAAGTTAATAGGGAAGAGAAAGAAAGGGAAAATATGAGCAGGAGCTTCTTAAAACATCAGTTGATAGTGCATTCATTTCTTTCCTTTTAAAGGAAGAAGGGGTAACACTCTCTTATCCGAGTCCTTATTTGTGAGTTCCATTTGGCTGCTCTTCCTTCTAAGCATTGTCTGGCTCTCAGTGTCTGCCATGTGAAAGTCATTCCACCACTTTCAGGAACACAGTCATTGTTTCTTGAGGTGTGCTAGGCTGCTAGCTGTCTTTCTCCTCCTCACTGTAGAATGTGAAGTCTAGCTCCTGGTGCTTCTTTGTGTCCCCCTCATCCATCCTAGGGTGATGCTCAGCATGTAGAAGTTGTGTCAGGTCTTGTTGATTCATTAATTAGTAGATGTTTGGAAGCCTTTCACAGTGAATTACCACAAAATGTTGCCTATATAAGTCTATGAAAGACTTACAGTTTGTTTTCGTTTTGACTTATTTACTTGGGAGAAGACAGGCAGACACAGAAAATAAGCCAGGGCCTCTTGTTACTACAAGCAAATTCCAGATGCATGTGAGACTTTGTGCATCTGGCTCTTCATGGGTCCAGGGGAATCAAACCAGGCCTGGAAGACTGTACATGAAAGTACCTTTAACTGCTGATACATCTCCCCAGACCTGCTATAGCTTATCACAAACACAAAATGACTACTGTTATATGATTTTGAGTGACCTTTTCCTTTATAACAATGAAAATCCATATATGCTTCCATAAGAGGATAGGTCAGACATGGACTGTACAGCGTCCTCAGTCCCCAAGGCCTTGGAGAACACTGTTGTCAGGTCTCTGTGAACAACTTCTGGAGGAGCAGTCCTTCCATCACTGCATCAGAAAACCTGACTTCTACTTCTGTCTCCTGGGATGCATTTCCTGGAACCAGGTGGGAAAGGTCACAGCCAAGTATAGCTGTGGAATCAATTTCACTAATAAAGAAGAAGAAACCACACAGAGTTCAATTATCTCTAGCTGTAACAGAAACTGCTCATAAAATGATCTGTTTGAATTTCAGTAGTGAGAAGCTGAAGCCTTGTTCTTTCTACAGTTAGGTACAATGGAACACTCATGTGCCTGTGTGGACATGTGCCTCACTGTCCCCATTCAAGTTTCTACTGGTGGCAGTAGTTCCATATGAAATAATTGCATAGAAATGTCATGTTTTCTAAGCACATGTGGATCCCCTGAATCGTTATCTCTTCAACCACACTTTAACAATATATGGACTCCTATCCTTAAATTTTAACTATCCATGAGCTGCCCTACTCCTCTGTTTCAGGCAGAGCTGACTATCAAACCCTTGCAGAAAAATGCAGGGACACTTCCTGAACTGGAGGCCAGGTCTGTCGAAGGAAGACGGGGTACTTAACAAGAGTCTGAAGTGGATCCTTCCTCTTATGGTTCCCTACTGTCCAGGCACACTTCTCTGAATCTTCTAAGCCTTAACCTTCCTCCTACTCTGCCACGTGACATGACCTCTCTCCTAATAGGTACAGGAATTGCATTTCCTTACAATAACACCAGCCATGGGCTGTTCTACCATGGAATCTAGGTCAGGCAGTGACATCTGTCTGCTTGTCCTTCCATTCCCAGGGCCGTCCTTCCCACAAGAGGCATCCGTCATCTGCCAAGTGAATGACTATTCCCTGCATGAGTTCATGAATTTATCACCCACTCTGTAGCTACTTTGACAGATCTAGGAGTTTAAAGAACAACACGTAGCACTTGAGCTGAGGACCTCACAAATTAACAGTGAAGATAACATGCACATAAATAAGGAATGTGTGGGAGACACTCATAGACTCTTAATGGACTGGAGATGGAGGCCAGAGGGGACAGCACAGTGGCTGGTAGAGAGGTGGCATTTAAAACAGCAGGAAAGGAATTTAATAAGAACTCAACAAATACAAGTGAGCCTGGTTTTGTAAGCAACCTAGGCAGATAAATGTTCAGAACTTGGGCATTTGTAAACATTTGGACGATTCTATTTCCATTAAAAGTAAGTGGCTCAAGTCATCCTCCTGCCCAGCACTCAGCAAGGGAGTAGGAGTCAGCAAGGCTTGCCTTCTTTGATCTCCTTGACAGGGAAAAGGTCAAAGTCACACACGAAGCTTTGTGAGTCAGGTTCATACAGTTTTGGGGCTGAAGCTCTCACCTTGAGATCAAGGAGTGATAATCTAAGGCTATACAAGGGAACAGTTAAAAAGAAATCATGCCAACCCAGAAAAAGGCAGGAAATAGAGGAGAATCCAAATTCATCATGAATTCTACTGGTTGTAAATGATACAATCCATTTTAAAGGCATGTCATCACAGTGGTTTACAAATGCTGAGCACTACACCTATGTCTTGAGATACAGAAGTGGTGAGAATAAGGAAAAGCAAACATGTGCACTGCTTCAATTATCTTCAGGAGTGGGGAACTCAGGACCCAGAGATTGCCACCTCTGTCAGACAACAGCTCAAGGATGGGGGGCCTCAGCCATGCTGATGGTTCCCGCAGTGCCCAGTGTCCACCCACCCCCTCCCCAGCCATCTGACTAACTACCTCGGCTAAGAGCCGCTGCCTGTGGAGTGCAGGCTTTTGTGTTCCCTGCAGGGCCTGTGTGTATGATGGGTTAGCTAAACTGAAACTGTGAGTGACATGTCTCCTCTCCTAAGGAAGCAGCGTCTGGATCTGGACATTTCTGTGCAGTTTCTTCATAAGGAAACAATAGTTATCCCATGTTAACCATTAATGATATATGTCCCACTAGTCATATAGCCATTCTGAGTCTCAAAATGGCCACCACAATCACATGTTCTCAACATCATGGAGAATTACTCCACCACATGTTGCCCTGCTATTTGCAAACTAGATTGTCTGCAAGTCCTGGGCACTCTCCCCGCTCACTTTCCTCCCATCTTTGACCTGGATATCTGTATGGATTCCTGGTTCCTGGCCCATGGTTTTGGGGTAGGCTCATCCTGAGCAGTCCTCACACCCAATTCCAGGGACCCATAACACTACAGTGTTCATTGGTATACCTTATTCTTCCCACTGCACGTAAGTGTGGAGAGTGTTGGGACCCTGACAGATTCCTTTGCCTACCAAGTGTCTGGTGCAATGGGTATACATAAAAAGCAAGCAAAGTATATGTGATAAAGCAAATTAAAAGGCAAGAAGTAAGGGAGAAAGTAAAAGAAAGGAAGAAAAAGTCAGTTACTAATAGAAAAGTACAGTGGCCACCACAAGATCAAGTTACTGTACCAATTGCATCCCATCCTAAGATCAAATCAAATGCCCTCAAATTCTGCATACCAATAGCATAGCTCCACGTGTGTCCTGATTAGGTGGGAATGCTTAGCAATATTCCTGTGTGGTAAGCCATACAAGCATGGGTTAATGAGTTCAGATCAGCAGAATTACATCGAAGCCTGACATTGTGGCAAATACCTGCAATTTTTGCATATGTATGAAGAGACAGGAGGTGGAGACAGGATCATTTCACTGGAAACTCATAGGACAGTCTATTGACTACAGCAGTGCCTCAAGCAAGGTGGAAGACAAGAGCCAACACCTGAACTTGTTCTCTGACCTCCAAACATGATACCAGTACACATGCACACACATATGTGAACATACACATTCTGCACATGTACAGCAGTCGAAAGAAAACTGCTTCTTATGTAAGAGGAACCATATCACTTAACAGTAGGTCTGAAAGACCTGGTATTATGACTATGCCACTGGGAGAAGCAGCAGCTACAGTCTTGTGCTCTTACTATCCATGTGGCCATGTTCTCATGTCCCCTGTCTTTCCTGTCCACACTGTTCAGCTGAGACTTCCATAAAGCCTTGTCAGCCCAGCCATTCTTGTTCTGTCTTGCTCAGAAACCACAACAAGTCACCTACAGACCTCACCTTATCAGTCATAAGAACCATGCACAGGGCTTTACCCTTGCAACATTTATTGCATCTCCAAATCACTAATTATAATCTTGACATTTTATAATTTTTTGTTTATTTCTATTTATTTATTTGAGAGTGTCAGAGAGAGAAAGAGGCAGAGAGAGAGAGAGAGAGAGAGAGAGACAGGGCCTCCAGCCACTGCAAACAAACTCCAGATGTGTGTGCCCCCTGTGCATCTGGCTATTGTGGGTCCTGGAGAATTGTTCCTCGAACCTGGATCCTTAGGCTTCACAGCAAGCGCTTAACTGCTAAGCCATCTCTCCAGTCCTCATCTTGACATTTTAAGCTCAGCACTATCATAACTCTGAGCTCTCACACAATCATTTCTTTTGACCCTAGATAAACAGATATTTATGTTTCTTAAAAGGAAGTAGAAATAAAATTGGCTCATAATAGAGAAGGACCTTAACTTTTAGTAGAAATTTTATCAAGTCCTGGTGTAGCACAATACCCCCATTCTCACAAGATGACTTTTAGACTAACAGTATAGAGTTCACGTGAGCTACACTCTTTCGTTCACATTTGTCAATTGGACACTGGCTTTGCCTTAACACTGTCTACACAGTGACTTCATGGTAAAGTACGTCACTGGACTTTCAATGGTCCTATGAATATAAAAATCACTAAAAACAAGGTAAAATGATGCACTTTAGCAAGAAACAACTCTATTACATAATGTGTCACATAAATTACTTTTAAATTAGTTGGGCATAGTGGTGCACACCTTTAATCCCAGCACTCAGGAGGCAGAGGCATGTGAATCACTGTGAATTCAAGGCCACCCTCAAGGCTACATAGTGAATTCAAGGTCAACCTGGACTAGAGTGAGACTCTACCTAGAAAAAACAAAACAAACAAACAAACAAAAAACCTTTTGAATTGTCATAACATACAAAGTTGGTTCTTCTTTCTCTAAGTGCTTTTGCTGTGGCTTTAAGGACATTTGTCCCTCAAGGGTTTGTGTGGTAGAAGTTTCCTAGTGTGGTGCTGCTGGCAGGTGATCGGGATGGGACCAGAGAAATGTGACTTAGGCTATTGGGAGGCCTGACCCATGAATATCTCTGACTCTGATTCACCATGTGATCTCATGTATATATTCCTGATTCAGTGCCACCTGCCAAAATGCCATCTATCATAAGGTCATATGTTGTGATGTCATCCACCGTGTGGCTCTCATATCACCAGATCCTGTCTTGTTGGGGCCATTGGATCATTGTACATTTCAACCTCTAAAACTGTGATATATAAAACTAAAAAACTTTTTATAAGGTGCCAAGTCTCAGATATTTTGTTGTAGCAATGGATTACAAACTAAAATAACTTGGGCATTTTTGAAGCAAACATCATGAAATGTACTTGGAGCAGATGCTAAATATTTTCTTACAAACATTATTAAAATTTTTTGTTACACTTTTTTTCTATTATTTACTTTCACATTAGTTACTTTTAGATTCTCTTTTTAAAAATACCATTTATTATCTGTAGAGAAAGCAATTGGCTATTGTCCTCTTCATATAGGTCTAGTGTCTTTGTTTTACCAATTTATTTTAAAGTTTAGGGGTTGGGGAGATGGCTCAGTAGCTAATAGAACTTACTTGCAATTTTGCTGATGTGGTGGTTTGATTTAGGTATCCCTATAAACTTAGATGTTCTGGGTGCTAGGTTCTCCAGCTGATGGCAATTGAAAATTGAAGCCTCCTGGAGGCAGTGTATTATGGGGAGAAGGCTTATCGGTATTATAGCCAGTTTCCCTGTGCCAGTGTATACCAAATTTCCTGTTACTATTGTCCAGCTTGTGTTGGCCAGGAGGTGATGTCCACCCTCTGCTCATGCTATCATTTTCTCCTGCCATTGTGTAGCTTCTCCCTCAAGCTTGTAAGCCAAAATAAACCTCTTTTCCCACAAATTGCCCTTGGTTGGGTGATTTCTACCAGCAATGCAAACCTGGCTTCAACAGTAACGTGTTACTAAGGCATGGTGTTCTTATTAGACACCTGAGTGTGTGGCTTTGGCCTTTTGGAGCTGATTTTCAAGAGGAATGTCCAAGAATTTGAAACCTTGGCCTAAGAGACACCTTGCAATACTGTAAGTACATCTTGATGGACTATTCTGGTCAGAGTTGAAAGAACTGAATGCAATAAGAACTATGGACTCTGAAGTTTGGCTTATGAGGGTGAGAAAGAGCTTTGCTTGGACTGGGGTAGAGACAGTTTGTGTGAAAAGCTTGCTGTTATGCCCATATCCTGAGAAGTTGTGCAGGGTTGCTTTGTGTAGAAATTAACTGGTGTAAACAGAGGGATATGGCACAGAAAGAAAAATCTTTTGGATGAACTGCTGCCCGTTCAGCTGCAATTGAGAAATTACAGCCTTTTGAGATTGGCCAGCTGACCTGCACTGGGGCAATGGGAAGAATGTAGACTCTTTTGAAGGGGCCTGAGTGCTCAAGGAGTGTCCTGTTCTTCAAAGTCTGCTTTATCCCCCTGCCCCCATCCCCCGGATTAATAAATGGGCACCCTACCTGGTATTGTAGAGTATAAGAAATGCAGGGGCGAGAGGGTCATTCAGTTTTCAACACAGTCTTGTGTTTTGGAAATTGCCATGAGCAGTGTGAAGCAGGTTTGCTGGATACCTGCATGGAGACCCCATGGAGCTATGAGGATGAACCATTCATTGCAGTGGAGACCCAGTAGAGATGCTGGGACCACGAGATGGCTGCTAAGGAAAGCTGCCAGCCCCAGTGAAGTTTTCCAGGACTGTGAGTAACCTAGCTGGAGGGGTGGAATTGAAATGTCAGAGACTTGTTGTTGGTTAGAATTATCAGACTTGGACTTGGAGATTTGACACTGGCTGGAGTTGTTGGACTTGAAATTATAGAGCTTGATGTTTGCCTTGGTTGTTTTAAATCTTGTATTGGTTGAATATTTCTTTGCTATGACTGATGCCAATTTTTTTTTGTTCATTTTTTTTTTAAATTTAATTTATTAGTTTTCTTTTCAGTAAATACAGGCAGTTTGGTACCATTATTTAGGCTCATCTGTGATCTACCCCCTCCCATTAGACCCTCCTTATTATTGAAAATGGGTCGTGAATTGTGGAGTTAGCCCCCAGTTATTAGTATGATAAATGTCTCTGAAAATCATGACCCAACATGTAACTCTGACATTCTTTCCGCCCCCTCTTCCGCAAGATTTCCCTGAGCCATGATGGGTTCATTTTTGGTCTGCTTCAGTGCTGAGGTGTTGGGGGCCTCTGAGGCTCTGGCTCTCTGATTTGGTAGGAGTTGATTTTTCTCTGCATTGATCTCCTTCCCCTTTGTGCTGGTATCCAGTTCACAGGAAAACATCACCCTTGCTTATTTCGCCAGTTGTCCTTAGTTTCAGTTGGGCCCCTTCTGAGGTATGTTGGGGCAGCTCTCTTCTTAGGATCTGCATCTATCTGGAAAAGAGAAGCAGATTCTCCAATGTAGAGTAAGTTAGCACCCAGGAAATTGAGATAACACTTACTTTTTTGATAGACAGTTTGATAGGTGTAGGCCCTCTTATACCCCATGATTGATGGTAGCTTGATATTGTAGAGTGGGCTTGTGTTTGGGTATGGTTCTGACTTGTTTCCCAGCTCCAGCTAAGGGTCTAGTACCACTGAGTGGATGTTAGCCAAATCAAGAGCAATTGATTCCTCACCATGGCTGTGTACCACTATTGCACTTGTGTGGCAGATAAATAAATAAAAAAAAAATGATGACATTTTTTTTTTATTTATTTATCTGAGATTGACAGACACAGAGAGAAAGACAGGTAGAGGGAGAGAGAGAGAATGGGCGCGCCAGGGCTTCCAGCCTCTGCAAATGAACTCCAGACGCATGCGCCCCCTTGTGCATCTGGCTAACGTGGGACCTGGGGAACCGAGCCTCGAACCGGGGTCCTTAGGCTTCACAGGCAAGCGCTTAACCGCTAAGCCATCTCTCCAGCCCACCGATGCCAATTTTTGCAGTGTGAATGCTTATTCTGTGTTATTATGGGCTTGGGGGGAGGATTTTTTGGTATTATGGCTCATTTAGAAGAGCTTGGACTATGGGGATGTATGAACATCATTAGGATTGATAAAAACTATAGGGACTTTTAAAGATAGACTGAATGCATTGCATTTTACATCATGGATGGTTAACAGTTTTGGGTTCCAGGGGTGGTTTGATTCAGGTGTCACCCATAAACTTAGGAGTTCTGGATGCTAGGTTCCCTAGCTGATGGCAACTGGAAATTGAAGCTTTCTGGAGAGAGTGTATTGGTGTGGGCAGGCTTATGGTTGTTAGAGCCAGTTTCCCCATGCCAGTGTTTGGCATACTCTCCTGTTGCTATTGTCCACCTTGGGTTGGCTAGGGGTCCACCTTCTGTTCATGCTGTCATTTTCCCCTGCCATCATGGAGCTTCCCCCTTGAGTCTGTAAGCCAAGATAAACTTCTTTTTTTTTTTCCCACAAACTGCTCTTTGTGGGGTGATTTCTATCAGAAATGTGAACCTGACTGTGACAGCTGACCTGTTTGAACCTCCAGGGAACCCACATGAAGCCAGACATACATCTGTGATCCAATGCACTTATCACAATGGAGACAAATCAAAGAAAATCCAGAAGCTCATAGGCCAACTAGACTGGTACACACAGTAGCAAAACAAGAGAGATCTCATCTCTAAAGAAGATGGAAGGAGAGGAGAAACCCTCTGAGGTTGTCTTCTGGCCTCCTCACTTTGTGCTGTGGCATGCACATACACATATACAAACATTTTACCAATACACACATGCATATACACACAAAATAACTAAAAACCCCTTTATAACTTAATCTTAGCAATAAAGAAAGTAATACAAGGATTGTGTATGGGCAGGCACAATGGTGTGGAGTGAGTAGGCCAGACTCCTGTTTCCCAGCTTCTTCTAGCTCCCTGGTCGGGGTTCCCAGAACTGCTCTGTATGCTGGTGGGTGCTGCAGTGTGGACTGAGTAGGCCAGACCCCTTTTCCTGGCTCAAATTTTTTGATCCATTCAGATATACTGTGTCTTTTGATGGATGAGGTAAGACCATTAATGTTTAAGGTTATTACTGTGAGGTTTGAAATAATAGCTGCCATGATGAGGTGTTGTATGGGGTTTCATATGTTCTTGTGTTTTGTTCAATTTTGAGCCTGGTCTATTTTGGTTACTGTGATCTTCTTGGCTCTTGAGATTGATTGTATGACTATTCTATGTGGAGTATTCGCTCAAGTATTTGCTGTAGGTTTGGGTTTGTGTTCATGTAATTATAGAGTTGACTTTTTTCATGGAAAGTTTTTCTTTCACCATGTATTATAAGGGAAACTTTTGCTGGGTAGAGTATAGCTTGGGTTAGAAGCCATAGTTTTTTAGACTTTGAAGTGTTCCATTCCAGGACCTTCTGGCTTTCCGGGTTTTTACTCAGAAATCTAACATAATTCTGATGGAATTGCCTTTGTATGTTGTCAGTTGTTTCTATCCTGATGCTTTTAACACTCTGCTTTCATTGTTAAGAGTTTTAGCTGGGTGGGGTGGCACATGCCTTTAATCCCTGCACTTGGGAGGCAGAGGTAGGAGGATCATTGTGAGTTCAAGGCCAGCCTGAGACTACATAGTGAATTCCAGGTAAGCCTGGACTAGAGTGAGACCCTACCTCTAAAACTAAAGGAAAAAAAAAAAAAAGAAAGAAAGAGAGAGAGAGAGAGAGTGACAGTTTTAACTATGATGTGTCTTGAAGAGTTTCTTCTTTGGTCCTGTCCATTTGGTATTTTGTGGGCCTTTGTATCTGGATGGGCCTGTCTCTTGAGAGATTTAGAAAATTTTGTTCAGTAATTTTGTTGAATATGTTCTCTGTGCCTTGGGCCTGGATTTCATTTCCTTCTGGTATATCCATGATCTGGATGTTTGGTAGTTTTAGGGTATCCCCCAGTTCTCTCATATTCTGTTCACTTGATTTTTTTTTAATTTTTTTGTTGTTATTTTTATTTATATATTTGAGAAAACAGACAAAGAGAGAGGCAGAGATAGATAGATAGTTAGATAGATAGATAGATAGATAGATAGATAGATAGATAGATAGGGAGAGAGAATGGGCGCCAGGGCCTCCAGCCATTGCAGATGAACTCCAGACGTATGCGCCCCCTTGTGCATCTGGCTAACGTGGGTCCTGGGGAATCGAGCCTTGAACCGGGGTCCTTAGGCTTCACAGGCAAGCGCTTAACTGCTAAACCATCTCTCCAGCCCTTGATTTTTTTTTTAACTTAGCAAATTTAGGCATTTACCCTAAATTCTCCACATCTCACTTTAGAGATATTTGCTCAACCATGTTTATAGCTGCTCAATTCATAATGGCTAAGAACTGGAATCAACCCAAGTGCCCATTAATGGATGAATGGATAACCAAGATGTGGTATATCTACATGATGGAATTCCACTCAGCAGTAAGAAAAAAATTACATGATGAAATTTGTAGAGAAATGGTTGAACTTGGAACAGATCATTCTAAGTGAACTTACACAATCACAGAAAGATAATCGCCACATGGTCTCACTCATCTGTGGTTCCTAACCAGGATCAGCCCCAGTTACTGACATACCTGAATGGCATCTTGAGGCTTGGACAATAAGGAGAGTAGGTCTTGGGGGAAGGAGAAGAGGAGGGGAGGGCCACAAAACTGAACCCAAATTGAACTGGTACCATAGAATCCTATATTCTAGAAGTTAGACTAAAAGGTGGAACCCTCAAGAGGACTGTAGGGGGAGCACCTGAATCAAAGAGATGTGGAGAGAGTGAGATGAAACCTAACCTTAAATTGCCATGTTTATGGTTCTTCTGTCTTTTTTCTTTTTTCTTTTCCCTTGGCACTGGCCTGTAACTCCCTGTACCAGGATGTGGTTTACCTCTTCAATGAGCAATTGATAGAGATACATACTAGATATCCCCAAACTACCAAGACATAAAATTTGTCCATCTAGTGCTGGAAGGTGCTACACGAGCTACCAGGGGAAAGTGGCCAACATCTGTCTGAGCACTCCAAAGTCCAAGTGACTCAAGAAGCAAACAACTTGATGTGATGCTCACACAAGTAAAATAGTGGCAAACAGTCATGGTGGGTAACCAACTACTCTTGGATTGGCTAACAGATCTGCTGAGTGGAAATGTAACTGTATCTAGAACTGGAAAACAAGTCAGAATCATATCTGGATAACTATTCTGCTTTTCATTGTCAAGTTCCCATGAATCTAGGGCTATAAGAGGGTCTATGCCCTTTAAATTCTCTCTAAATTAATAATGGTTATCCCATTTAGCTGGTGCTGACTTCCCCCTCCACTGGAGAATCTGCTTCTCTTTTTCAGACAGGAGCTGGACCTGAGGAGATAAATGACCCAGTGCACTCCATTGTGGCCACAGCTAAAACCACAGAGGAGCTGGGGAAATGAGCAAGAGTGCTGCTTTCTTAGGGAATCTGATATCAGCACAAGGGTGAAAGAGATAGACACTGAGGACACTCAACACCTACCAAACCACAGGATTCTAAGTGCCTATCACTGAAGTAGACTTAAAATACACACAACATGGCTCAGGGAATTTTGTGGAAGAGGGGACAGAAAGATTGTTAGAGCCACAATTTTGGACATTTTGCACAGAGACATTACCTCTCCCCCATAACTGACTGCTTCTCCCATAATGCATGACCCACAATCCTCATGTCATTGACCTGCATCCCTAATGAGGAAGGCCTCTTCAGAAAAGGGGCAGGGAGGAAGGAAAGGATGGTTCCAACATGTATTGTTTACATGCTAAATATGTCCATATCTAATAAAAATAAATTTTAAAAAAGAAAGTAACACAAGTCTAGAAGACAACTGAATTGAGGGCAGCACTTGCTATCACTGTGGTTTTGCATGGAATTATATAGGGTGTCATTCCTACTTCTGTCTTATGAACACAGAGAAGGCAGGTCATTCAGCCTCACATGTCTGGCCTGGACCCTTAATTCTACTGCTATTGTCCTTCTGCATACAGTACTCAGAGGGTCAGCCATGTGGGCACACAGAACACTCCATGTCCTCCACTAACATTGGGAGGAGAAGGGGAAAGGAGAGAAGGGAGGGGAGAAGAAAATGAAAGAGAGGATGGAGAGAAAGCAGGTCCCTGTGCAGTGCCCACTCAGCTCCAGCAGCAGTACAACATGCAGAGCAGCTTCCAGTTCCCAGTTTCTCCTTCCAGGTTTCCTCGGACAGGTTTTCTGAAAGCTCCTAAATGCTCAGCAGTGCCTTGTGTTTTGTTGCTGCCCTTGCTACACCTGTTAAACTTTGAGACCCACTTCTGCCTAGAGTTTAGTTCAGCCATGAAACTTGATTTTCTAGGCCATTTGTGTTCACTAACATAAAGGGACCATGTCATCATAGAGAAACACCCATCAGGAAGGGAAACAGTCTTCCTTAGAAGGTTTTCTTCCTTTGCTTTGGGAACAGGGAAGGAGGTTAGTGTGGAACCAAATGAAGGAAAATGTACATGCCTAGCCATACTGGAGAGGAAATGTCACTGCCATGTGCACCCCTGTGCAGGAGCACAGGGCCATCAGTCTCAGCTTTCCTTTTTGAAAGGCAAAACATTCCCAGAGCGATAATTCTTTCTATGGAGGACTAACGGCAGGGGTTTGTCATGTCAGGCATGGTGGACCTCTGGGCTTGACTGAGCAATTCCAGCCTGTCTTATCTTTACCTGGAAAACTGCATTACAAAATCCACTGAAGTGAGTTATAAGATAAGCCCTGTCTTGATATTTCTAATATCCCATGAACACCAAGTCCAGAAAGCCTCCCTGCTTCTTCAGTCAGCTGCAGGAGGTTTCTCTGTGTGAGTTTGGCTAGAGTGGGATGAGGACAAACACCTCTGTTTCTAATCATAGTGTGAGCTTTGGCTGAAAGTGACCTGTTTAGACACAAAGCTGACTTGGAACACATTTATAAGAAAGATGATGCTCACTTTATACAAGGTCAGAGCTGAAGGAATTAATAGGTAGGACAAACATCATAAACACCCCCATGTAGTCAGGAGCTCCCACCCACAGGTAGAATACTGTAAACCCTGCAGGGAATTGGGGTCCCTAAAGTAGATAAGAATTTAACTTAGCTATATGTTAAAATAATTTCCTACTTGTACTTGCTACTATTGTAGATGTCTTTATTATTTATACTAATGTTATCAGAGGAGTAGATGTTTTAAGGAGAGAAGTGTGGGCAAATAAAGTCACTGTGATACATGGACTCTGAAAGGGCAGTGTATGTAACTCATCAACAGTCTTATGCTCAGTTTCCTGTTGCTGGCATTATTGACAGTTGAACTAAAAACACATTTTCATCATAAAATTGAGCAATACCTAGTTGGAACTGTGATGTGCTACTGAGATACTCATTTTCCAATCTCGACTATTACTTCAAAACATCTGTTGAAATTGTCTATGCCTTTCATGTATTATCAATCAATTTTATGTAAATCAAGATGAACATTTTCTATTTTCATACATAGATTTAAAAATCTATCCAAGAACTTGGCCTCTGAGATCTTCAGTTGTTGAGAGGATTTGGCTTCCCTGGTTTTATGCAGAATTGTATTTAGGAATAAAATTATAGGGACCATTATAAATGCTTATTTTAATAAGCTATCTATAAAGTCAAAACTTCTTTCAGAAAGCATTTGCTTCCTGTTCCATTGTTAAAATACCACCTTTACTCCAAAAGGCAGTTTGTTTATTTACTTAAAAATACTTGCTAAAACAATATTTATGTAACTTTGCTAAGTGCATACCATTTTGCAACAACAAAAGTCTCAGTCATGTTTAGCTTCAGTAATCTTACTACTTTTCTGAAAGATAACCACTGAACTCCTGTGAGACACAAGTGTAAGTACCATAAATATCATAAGCTTCTTAGGACATTTTAGAGGTCTTTTAGAAACATATGATGTAGCATCTATACAATGTTTTATCTTCCATAGCATTTTTATTTACCTTTGGCTATAATTTACTTCTTGCTACAATAGGTTGCCTGAAAAAACAAAGTACCTCAATTTCTGTGTGGTCATATGTTTATTTCAGCCAGAACAACCCAGGAGTGGATAGGTGCTTCATGCATACTGTCCCATCAAGCATCATCTCTCCTGAAGAAGGCAATTGCTACTGAGAACGTTTTCTCATCTATATATCCCTTAATAAGTTTAATCAACATGGTCTGTGTGTGTATCAATTGTGACTAAAACTTAATTTATTTCCTGTGTAATAAGCTGAAACAACTGTACATGAGAGATTCAGTGTATAGATGTAACAACCCATAAGCCACCCTGCTTGCCAAGTGGCTTGTACATCATGACATTCCTGTTATCCAGCTCATTCCCTTTAATCCAAAAATATCTGCACAACTCTTACTTCTCTTTCTTTGTTCTTTTATCCTAAAAGATTGCCAGAGGATGACTTAGAGTCCACAATAGACTATATTCAGCCTGAGAATAAATTCTATTCTTCTGGCCTGTAGGAAGAGGGAGGATGGGCAAGAGCTGAGGGGGGTGTGAGGTATTAGATGAGTTGGCTCTAGCAGCCAGGAGTTTCCAGATGAAAACCTACTGTGAAGGTGAGGAGAAGCTGTTGCTTAGCTTTCTCTGGCCCATAGGAAGAGGGGTATGGAAGATAAGATGCAGGAAAGGTACCAGGGATGGAATAAGAAGCAAGAATTTCCAGATGAAAATCTAGTGTGAGGAGCAGGTGTGAGCTCAATATGGGAGTGAGTCAAGAATACACGGCTGTTTGCCTCTCTATGTCCTGCATACTAGTTCCACATTCTACTACCCAACAAGAGCCATCAGTCCTGAGGATAAACAAGCATGTTGAACAGGCCCTATCTTTTTGTTCTTATTTAAATATCTTTGCAACCAATGCCATGTTTAATTAAATGTGAATAGCTCCCATTTCAGAGTCCACCATAATTTTGAAAATGCGTCACAGAAACATTTTCCAGCTTGCTGTAAATACCTTCATGTCACTAAGACAAAATACATGGCTAAAAGCAGCTGATGGGAGGAAAGGGATTATTTCAATTTACAGTCTTGAGGGCAAGCTTTATAATAGCACAAACAGAGGAAGTAAGAAGCAAGAATGAGCTAGCTCTGGCAAGGGGGAGCTCTTGGACTATAACATGCCCAACCTGGCCCCTAATGGCACATCTCCTCCAGCAAGGCTCCACCTCCCAAACTGCTACCATCTGGAGACCAATGCTTCAAAACATATGAGGCTATGGGACCTCTTTTTCAAACTACCACATACAAGCCATTACAAGGGAACCTCCAGCCTTAAACTTTCATTTCCTTCTGTGCCAACTTTATATCCTCTGCTCTGTGCTTTCTTCTATTGAATTAACATGTAGTCTATGTTAAAAGACATGGAAATCCACCTCATACTAACATCCCACACCACCCTACCAGCAAAGTAATTCCTGTAATTACACTAATAATGAGGAATGTGAATGAGATTTTTATTGCTTGTGAATCTTAATCAACATTTTAACTATATTCAAAACAAAACATTTAAAAGCTAATTTATAAGGAAATTTGTATATGTTTTATTCAAAAGCACAACATAGAGGTGTTTTAATGTCTTACTTCTCAGGGCTAGAGTCTCTATAATTAAATGCTAAATGCTTTTGTTAAACTATATTTGTATAATTTTTATATAAAAGAAAAACATTGTGTGTCCCTAGCTACATCAAACATAACATTAGTAAGTTCATGACCTCTTAATATAAAAAGAAAGATAGTCATATCTATTAAATATGCATTTGCTCTTGGTAACTAAATTTTGCTTGATTGTTCCTAAGTTGGATGGAGCTCATAGTTGCAATGGTACAAAAAGAAGGAAAAAGCAATGAATGACATAGTTTTATTTTTAAAATTAATTTTAAAAATAAAGCACTCTCTTCCGGTCAAGATGGTAATTGCCTAACTGCACCGTACATCCCCAGGAAAGAAAGGCAAGGCATTAAGGGTTCACTGGGTCTTTTAAGGGAAAGAAATCTCTAATAGATCACCAGTGGGAGGGCACAGAGGGGAAAAAATGGGAATCACTCACTCCCTCACTCATAGGTAGCCCACCAGGCCCTAATTCCCCCAAGTAGCCACCGCATCCACAGTCCTACTTTCAGGATACTCTGGCACTTATTACAGGAAAGGGAACTCAGGCCAGCATACTTCCACTTGCCTCACTGCACAGGGGCTATTGCCCTGCTACCCCCACCCACGCGGGACATTGGGCAGGCGCCGCCCACTGGCCCATTGAAGCTCAGGCTGGATCAGTCCATCTGCCCACCAAACAAGTGAGGTCCATCTTTGCTTGTGTAAGCTTAGCCTGCTCTGACCATTTGCCCACTTAATTGCTCCAGCTGCTGCCCATCCATGCATGAGATCAGGTGCATTCCACATGCCCACGTGAGCTCAGGATTACTCTGCCTGTCTGCCTGGGACAGCTCAGGCACAATCCCCTGCCTATCTGCCATGCCGGCTGCCCAACAGTGTCCTGTTGTGTGTGAGCTCAGACTGCTTCAGTATCCCAATTTCTCCTTATGCACGAGTTTAGGCTGCTTCAGTGCTTGGTGCTCTAGTGTCCCTCTGAGTGTGAGCTTGGGCTGCTCCAGCACATCACCGCATTAGAGCTCAGGCAACTTTGGCCTCCCTGCCACACAAGAGTTCAGGCTATTTGGCATTCCACTGACTGAGAGCTCAGACTGCTTCAGCATCTGGCCTCAGGATGTTTTAGCTTCCTGCTGTGCATGAGCTCAGGCTGATCCACCCACTCACATGTTAGCACAGGAACACTCTGCCCATCTGCTTGCCTGATGGCTAACTCAGGCCAGCTCCCCCAAGAGGCACCACTTCCCCCACCCATCAAGACCACAGTGCTACTCTCCCTGCCCATATACTGTGATGAGCAGACCACAGTGCAAAGGAAATAACATGAAAAATCAAATGCAAGTAAATCTAGTAAGATCACTCAGTCCTACAATGAATATCTCTAACTAAAACATAGAAGAGATAGAAGAGAAATTAGGATCATAACACCAAAATGAAACTATGAGCAATGCAACCCTGACCAAGCTACTGGTAGAACTTGCAGAAAGGCAACAAAGAACCAATAATCATGTGGATGCTGCCATCACTAGACTAGACATAATAGATAAGGAAATGGAAGGAGTTCAAAGATAGTCAAGAGATATGAAGAAGAGTAAAAAAAAGAGGACCTCAAAAATCAGCTGGCATTGCTAAATGAAGACATGAAGAAATGCAAGGACGAATTCCAAGAAACATCAAGAAAATCAGAAAATGATGTGAAAAGGGAACTTGACATAGAGATGGAAATTATAGATAGAAAAGTAGTAGAAAATGCAAACCTAATTGAACAAGTCCAAAGACTCTAGAAGCTCAGAAGGATAGAGTCAGCTGTGTGAAGGATAGAAACTCAAATCTGGAAGACAAGATGGAAGAAACAGTTTGAGAATTCAAAAGTTTCAATAAGTTCAAAACTTTCTGTGAACAGAACATGAGAGAATTGTGGAATACCCTTAAACGTCCTAAATCTGGATCATGGGAATACCAGAAGGGGAAGAAATTCAGGCCAAAGGCATGGAGAACTTATTTAACAAAATAATCAAAGAAAACTTTCACATTCTCTCAAAAGAAATGTCCATCAAGATACAGGAAGCTAACAGAACTCCAAACAGATTGGACCAAAGGAGAAACTCTCCAAGACATATTGTCATTAAGACTCTAAACATTGACACCAAAGAGAAAATCCTAAAGGCAGCTAAGGAAAAACAGCACATCCCTTTTAAAGGTAACCCCATCAGAATCACTTCAGACTTCTCTATGGAAACCCTGAAAGCCAGAAGGGTCTGGAATGGAACATTGAAAAGTCTAAGAACCTATGGCTTCCAATCCAAACTACTCTATCCAGCAAAAGTATCCCTCATAACAGATGGTGAAAGAAAAACCTTCCATGACAAAACTCAACTTTACAACTATATGAACACAAAACCAAACCTACAGAGAGTATTTCAGGAAATTCTCCGCACAGAAGAATCAAATAATCAACCTCAAATGCCTACAAAAAGCAAATCACAATAACTGAGAGAAGGAACAAAAAACTTCAAAGTCCATGAAAATACCAAGCCACATATACCAACATAATATGCCAGGGATCAAATCAAACCTCGCAGTTATTATTGTAAATATTAATGGTCTTAATTCACCCATCAAGAAACACAAGCTAATAGGATGGATCATAAAATGAGACCCCTCAATCTGTTGTCTTCTAGAAACCCATCTCACAACTAAAGACAGACACCTCCTCAGGGTGAAAGGGTGGAAGACAATATTCCAAGCAAATGGAAATAAGGGAAAAGTAGGCATAGCTATATTAATATCAGATAAAATAGACTTCAAACCAAAAGTAAACAAAAAAGACAAAAAAAGCCACTTCGTACTTATCAAGGGAATGATCCATCAATAGGATATCACAATCGTTTATCTGTATGCACCAAACACAGGGGCAGCACAGTTCATAAAACAAAACCTACTTAACAATAAAAACAAAATAACCACCAACACCATAATATCTGGGGACTTCAATGCACCATTATCAGTAATAGACAGATCATCCAAACAGAAACTCAAGAAGGAAGTAACAGAGCTCAACAAAAACAAAAACACTTAGACCTAACTGACATCTACAGAACATTCTATCCCAAATCCACAGACTACACATTCTTCTCAGCAGTCCATAGAACATTCTCTAGAATAGATCATATACTGGGTCACAAACCCTGCCTCCATATATTTAGGAAGATTGACATAATTCCCTGCATGATATCAGATCACAATGCTATATTGCTAGGAATTAACAACAAAAGACCTACCAAGAATCCCATTGGAACCTGAAAACTGAGCAATACACTTTTAAACAATAAATGGATAGTGGATGAAATTGTGAAATTTCTAGAAATGAATGACTATGAGAACACATTCTACCAAAACTTATGGGACACAATGAGGGCAGTCATTGGGGGAAAATTCATAGCACTCAATGCCTTCATAAAAAAGACAGAGAGATCCCAATTCAAGAACCTAACCATCCACCTAAAGGCACTGGAAAAGCAAGAAGAATCCAGCTCCAAAAGCTCCAGAAGGAAAGAAATAATTAAGATCAGAGCAGAAATTAATGAATTCAAAACTATGAAAAGAATTAAGAAAATTGACAAAACAAAGAGCTTGTTCTTTGAAAAAAGAAACAAGATTGACAAACCCCTGGCCAATTTGATCAAGCAAAATAAAGAGATGCTTCAAATTAACAAAATTCAAAAATAAAAAGGTGAGCTCACAACGGACATAAGTGAAATTGTGAGAATCATCAGGACTTATTTCAAAAGCCTCTACTCCACAAAACTGGATAATATGGAGGAAATGGATAAATTCCTGGACACATGCCATCTATCAAAGCTAAACTCAGAGCAGATTAATTTCTGGAACAAACCTATTACACTCATTTAGTTTGAAAAAGTAATACCCACCCACCCCCCCAAAAAAAGGAAGACTCCAGGACAAGATGGCTTCTCAGCTGAATTCTATCAAACCTTCATGGAAGACCTCAAACCAATCTTTCTCAAACTGTGCCACACAATTGGGGAACAGGGAAAGCTCCCCCACTCCTTCTGTGAAACTAATATCACCCTAATTCCAAAACCAGGCAGAGATGCCACAAGAAAAGCTAACTACCAGCCTATTTCTCTGAAGTACTTAGATGCAAAGATCCTGAACAAAATCCTCACAAACCGAATCCAACAACACATCAAAAGCATTATCCACCTTGATCAAGTGGGATTCATCACAGGAACGCAGGGGTGGTTCAATATATGGAAATTTGTCAATGTAATATGCCACATAAACATAGTTAAATACAAAAAACACATGGTCATTTTAATAGATGCATAAAGGGCCTTTGATAAAATACAACATCACTTCAAGATCAAAACACTGGAGAAAATTGCCATGGCTGGTTCATATCTTAACATAATAAAGGCAATATACAGAGCTCGTAGGGCTCAAATAATACTTAAGGGAGAGAGACTGGAGGGATTCCCATTGAGATCAAGAACAAGGCAGGGGTGTCCACTCTCACCTCTGCTCTTCAATATAGTACTGAAAGTCATAGCTCAAGCAATAAGACAAGAGAAAGAAATAAAAGGGATACAATTTGGAAAGCAAGAAGTTAAGTTAGCTCTATTTACTGATGACATGATTGTATATGAAAGAGAACCAACAGACTCCATCCCAAAGCTCTTGAAGGTGATTAACTCCTATAGCAAAGTAGAAGAAAATAAAATCATTGCACAAAAATCAGTAGCCTTTCTATACACAAATGACAAAGATACAGAGAACAAAATAAGGGATATGGTCCTATTTTCAATAGCAACAACATAAAAATAAAATACCTTGGAATAACCTTAACTAAGGAAGTGAAAGAACTATACAATGAAAACATAAAAACACCACAAAAAGAAATTGAGGAGCACTTGAGAAAATGGAAAGACCTCCCATGCTCCTGGATAGGCAGAATTAACATTGTTAAGATGGCAATTCTACCAAAGGCAATATATAGATTTAATGCAATTCCAATTAAAATCCCAAATTATTCTTCACAGAGATAGAAAAAATGATCTCAAAGTCCATATGGAAAGGCAGAAGGCCTTGGATATCCAAGCAAATTCTCAGCAAAAGAAATACCTCTGGAGGCATCACCGTACCTGATCTAAAGTTATATTACAAAGCCATAGTACTAAAAACAGCATGGCACTGGCACAAAAATAGGAGTATAGACCAATGGAATAGAATTGAGGACCCTGATTTGGGTCAAGAAACTACAGCTACTTGATATTTGACAATGATCCTAGCAATATAGGTTGGAAAAAGACAGCATATTCAACAAATGGTGCTGGACAAAGTGGATAAGCAGCAGCAGAGACCAAACAAGGGAATTTTTCAATTTCATCAGCCTCCTTGCAAAGTTAAGAAAACAGAAGCAAAGACAGCTGAGATCAACCAGAGATACTGAAAGAGATACAGGTGAAAGTGTGTGAGCAACTGCAGGAGTCTGAACCCCCATCCCCACCACCAGAACTGAGAACATCAGTCGTTCATCCCCCAGTGGCAGTGCATCCAGCACAGCTGATCAGAGCTCCTGCTCCACAGCACAACACGGAGGGATCAATGGGGGCACTCAGTATTGGTGAGATTGGAAGCCACCCCAAAATGTAATGAGGCCAACTGACAAAGCAAAACAAAAACATCAACAACAACAAAAAAACCCAGGGACATATGCCTGCATTAGAAGAGCATTAGGTCTCTTTACTTGTCTGGGCAGGGTATGGGTTATATGTTTTTGGTTGGTTTTACCATTTTCAAAAAACCTGTAGTGGCACAAAAACAGACATGTAGATCAATGGAACAGAATAGAGAATGCAGATGTTAATCCAGGCTATAGCCATCTGATTTTTGACAAAAATGCCCAAAGTATTCATTGGAGGAAAGATAGCGTCTTCAACAAGAAGTGCTGGGAAAACTGGATATCTACATATATGTAGAAAGATTAAAATATAACCTTGTTTTTCTCCATGTCCAAGAATGAAATCAAAGTGAATTACAGACCTTAATATCATATCTGAAACTCTGAAATTGCTTGAGAAAAAGGTAAAGGAAATTCAACATATTGGCATAGGTAATGACTTTCTGAATATAATCCTAATTCCTCAGAAAATAAAACCACAAATCAACTACTGGGATCTTATGAAATTGCAAGCTTTTGTACAGCAAAAGACACTATAAATAGAGCAAAGAGACAATCAACAGAATGGGAGGATATCTTTGCCAGCTACACATCTGACAGAGGATGAATATCCAGAATATACAAAGAACACAAAAATAAATAAATAAAACTCAAACAACCCAATTAAAAAATGGGCTATGGAACTAGGGAGTTCTCTTAAGAAAAAATACAGATGGCATATAAACATCTAAAAATGTGTTCTACATCCTTAGCCATCAGGGAAATGCAGAGTAAAGCTACCTTGAGATTCCATCTCTCTCTCTCTTGACAGAATGGCTACCATCAAGAAAACAAATGACAATAAATGTTGGCGAGGATATGGTAAAAGAGGAACACTTCTGCACTGTTGGTGGGAATGTAATTTGGTATAGCCATTGTGGAAATCAGTGTGGAGGTTCTTGACACAGCTAAAAATAGATTTGCCATATGATCCAGCTATAGAACTCCTAGGCATATGTCCTAATGACTCCTCTCACTACCTTAGAGATACTTGTACAACCATGTTTATTGATGCTCTATTCACAATACCTAGGAAATGGAACCAGCCTAGATGTCCATTCACAGATGAATGGATAATAAATATGTGGTACATCTACACAATGGAGTTCTATTCAACAGTAAAGAAAAATGAAATTTGCAGGATGGATCTGGAAAGGATTATACTAAGTGAGGCAACTCAGGCCCAGAAATCCAAACATCCCATATTCTCTCTCATATGTGGATCCTAGCTACAAATGTATAGACTTGTGTGTGATCTGGAACCAATGATAAGTGGCAGAGGCCCATAAGCTAGAAAAGGGTCAAAGGGAGGGAGGAGAGGGAAGGACTTTAGGGAATGGTACTGTATATATGTAAGTAGAAGAACAAATTGCAGGGAGGGGAAAGGCCTAAGCAGGGTCAGGGAAAGAGATTATATAAAAGAAGGTTTGGGGGAAGGGTCAATCAAAAATCAAGATATTTTGAATAAGACTTATGAAAATCTACTTTCTTGATTAATGGCACATCAAGAAGCCAAAGGTTGTTACCAGAAAAGTTTTCAGTGCCTGGAATGGGATACTTCCCAGTGAGTCATTGGCCAGGGAGGTCCCTGTTGTCTTCAAAACATTATAGGCTATTGCCAAGGCCCTTGATTTCCCATGAGAAAGAGATGGTAAGACCTTATTGCTAAAGACTTCACATGCCTGAAAGGAAAATTCACTGAGGAATCAAGCTGGTGCTGAGCAGAAAACCCTTTCTCTGTAGCCAAGCCAATTGAAAGGTGGAAAAAGCTGCACTGTATTCAGCCTTATGGGAGACAGAAGTCATCAGCAGTGAACATAGTGGACACTGGAAGCCTCAAGTTTGGCCAGACAGGCCAAGTGACTGAATGAGTGCAATAGTGGCATGTCTCCTCTGGGTGAAAACCAACTGCTCTCTCATTGGACTGAAGGCCCACTCTATGGGAGGGTAACCATGCCTGGTACTGAAAACCTAATCAAAAGCCTATAACGGGAAGATGGCGGCGTAGGTACCACGCCAAAGCAGCCTAGGGGGGAAAAAGACCAAAAAAACTCAGCAAAATACACACTTTTACTAAAAAGTGAGGTGTATAGGAAATTGAGGCGGCAGCAGAGAAGTAGAAGAGTTCCAGAGCATCCAGAGCCTGCACAGGCGGGAACAGCGGCTCCGGGGCGGCTCGGCCACCCGCCGCAGCCGCGGAGCGGCAGAAAGCCTCCGGACTCTCGGCTCGAGCCGCAGGACAAGCCAGGTGCGGGATTTTCCCCTCACACCGCGCTCTCCGCAACTCGGGAAACGTGAGGGGAGAGCGGCAGCAAGCAACGGAGGGAAGAGCAGACCGCGAGGTAGAAGCACACGTGGAACAGCGATACAACCAGAGCAGCCGCAGCTCTCTCCCCTCCCCCACCACCTGAACCCAGCTCCAGCGAACACAGCAGTGGCCCGGGACCCGGCCACGCCAACTTGGGCTGACAGCAGGACCCAAGCAGGAGCAGACTTCGGCAGCAACTTCAGCGGCTCCAGCACCGGTACCAGTGGCCCCAGCAGCAGCGGACCCAGGAGCGGCAGCGGCGGCAGATCCCGCAGCAGCGGCTTCGGGGGGAGCAGCGGCGGTGGACACGGCAGCGGCAGCTTCAGCAGCGGTGGTGGCTCTGGTGGTGGTAGCTACAACAGCAGCAGAGGCAGCAGCAGTGGCTCAGTTTGCCCCGTAGGAAAAGCAAGTGCCCAGCTCCAGAAATCAGAACAGCAGCCCGACGACCCAGGCAGCAACTTGACTGAGACCACAATCACCCAAGGTAACTGGGATTGCACCAGGGAAGGGTCTCACTTGGTCACAAGCTGACTTGGATACCTCAACAGACCAGAAATCTAAACCTCTTTGTTGATAGAGGATCTGGTCAATATAATAACTACTCTTGCATACATACTCAGGGCTGTTTTTGATTGAATGTGTACAGTGTTTAGTTAAATTTTAGAATCTACCTGTATTTTATTCCACTCAGCCTGCTTGAATACTCCTATAGCAGGGAAACTCAACCCCTAAGAACATCTTTGTAGATACTCTGAGAGTCTTAAGAGACACACCTAATACCTTAAGGTCCTACCCTGAAAATATATTACATCAAATCAATTGATACAGCTAAGAATACACAGCTAGCTAGAAAATCCAAGCATTAACTTAATCCAAGATGCAAAAATATATACATTATAACACAAGAAACACTAAAAAGCAAGACGATATAAATCCACCTAAAAGTATTAATGCATCAGAAATGTCCTCCAGAGAAAAAGAGTTAGAGGAAATGCCTGAGAAAGAGTTCAAAAGAATAATTATAAATATGTTCAAAGAGGTCAAAGAACACATGAAAACAATCAAATAAGAAATCAAAGAGGAAATCAAAGAGGAAATCAAAGGAATCAAAGAAGAGGCAGGACACCAATTTAATGAAATAAAGAAGGCAATACAAGACATAAATAGGGAAATAGAAATAATAAAGTAAAACCAGTCAGAATTACTAGCAATGAAGAACACAGTTAATGAAATAAAAAACTCTGTAGAAAATCTCACCAGTAGGATGGATGAGGGAGAGGACAGAATATCTAAGCTAGAAGATCAGGTGGCAGACCTAATGCAGTCCAACAAAGAGAAAGACAAACTTATAGAAAAGTATGAGTGGGAATTTCAAGATATTCGGGACACTATGAAAAGATCCAATATAAGAATTCAGGGCATAGTAGAAGGAGAAGAACTCCACTCCAGAGGCATAGTAGGCATCTACAACAAAATCATAGAGGAAAATTTTCCCCAAATTGGGAAAGAGGTGCCAATACAGATACAGGAAGCCTTTAGAACCCCAGCCAGACAAAACCCAGAAAGAAACTCTCCTCGCCACATTATACTCAAACTTCCAAACACACAAACCAAAGAAAAAATATTGAAAGCAGTTAGAGAGAAAAATCAAGTTACCTACAAAAGCAAGCCCATCAGGATTACAGCAGATTATTCAACACAAACTTTTAAAGCCAGAAGGGCTTGGAGTGATATATTCCAAGTTCTGAAAGATAACAACTGTCAACCAAGGTTACTTTATCCTGCAAAGTTATCCATCCAAATAGATGGAGAAATAAAGACATTCCATGACAAAAGCAGGTTAAAGGAGTATCTGAAGACAAAACCAGCTCTACAGAAAATACTTGATAGAATCCTCCATGCTGAACAAAAGGAAAAGCACACATATAAGGAACCTAGAAAAAACCAGCTATACTCAAATACCTGTTAACAGAAAAGAGCACAGGTAGAACAAGTAACACACACACACACACACACACAAATGGCAAACATAAATACACACCTTTCAATAATATCTCTTAATATCAACGGTCTCAATGCCCCAACGAAAAGACATAGATTTGCAGACTGGGTTAAAAAGCAGGATCCTACAATTTGTTGTCTCCAAGAAACTCACCTTTCTACAAAGGATAGACATTATCTTAGGGTGAAAGGTTGGAAGACGGTGTTTCAAGCAAATGGGCCTAGAAAACAAGCAGGGGTTGCTATCCTAATATCAGACAGGGTAGACTTTAGTCCGACGTTAGTCAAAAAAGATAAGGAAGGTCACTTTATATTGATAAAGGGCACACTCCAACAGGAGGACATTACAATCCTAAACATATATGCACCTAACATGGGGGCTCCCAAATTCGTCAAACAAACACTATTAGAACTAAGGTCACAGATAACACCAAACACAGTGGTGGTGGGTGACTTTAACACCCCACTCTCATCAATTGACAGGTCATCCAGGGAAAGAATAAACAGAGAGGCATCTGGACTAAATGAGGTCATAAAAGGAATGGACCTAACAGATATATACAGGACATTTCATCCAAAGGCTGCAGAATATACATTCTTTTCAGCAGCACATGGAACATTCTCTAAAATAGACCATATATTAGGACACAAAGCAAATCTTAACAAATTCAGGAAAATTGAAATAATTCCTTGCATTCTATCTGACCACAATGGAATTAAACTACAAATCAGTAGCAAGAAAGGCTATAGAGCATACACAAAATCATGGAAACTAAACAATACACTACTAAATGATGAGTGGGTCAATGAAGAAATCAAAAAGGAAATCAAAAAATTTATAGAGTCAAATGATAATGAGAACACAACATACCAAAATCTCTGGGACACAATGAAGGCAGTTCTAAGAGGTAAATTTATAGCCTTAAGTGCCTATATTAAGAAATTAGAAAGGTCGCAAGTAAACGACCTAATGCTTCGCCTTAAAGCCTTGGAAAAAGAAGAACAAGGCAAACCAAAAAGTAGTAGACGGGAAGAAATAATAAAGATTAGGGCAGAAATTAATGAAATAGAAACAAAAAGAACAATCCAAAGAATTAATGAAACAAAGAGTTGGTTCTTTGAAAGGATAAACAAGATTGATAAACCCTTAGCAAATCTGACCAAAAGAAAGAGAGAAGAGACACAAATTAATAAAATCAGAGATGAACAAGGTAACATCACAACAGATTCCAGAGAAATTCAAAAAATTATAGGGACATACTATAAAAGCATATACTCCACAAAGTATGAAAATCTGAAAGAAATGGATGATTTCCTTGATCTATATGACCTACCTAAATTAAATCAAAATGAGATTAATCACTTAAATAGACCTATAACAAACATGGAGATCCGAGCAGTTATCAATAATCTCCCAACTAAAAAAAGCCCAGGCCCGGATGGATTCACTGCTGAATTTTACCAGACTTTTAAGGAAGAGCTAACACCATTGCTTCTTAAGCTTTTCCAGGAAATAGAAAAAGAAGGAATCCTACCAAACTCCTTCTATGAGGCCAGCATCACCCTGATACCAAAACCAGGCAAAGATAGAACAAAAAAAGAAAATTACAGACCAATCTCCCTCATGAACATAGATGCAAAAATTCTCAACAAAATATTGGCAAACAGAATACAAGAGTATATCAAAAAGATCATTCACCCTGACCAAGTAGGCTTTATCCCAGAGATGCAGGGATGGTTCAACATACGCAAATCTATAAATGTAATACATTACATAAATGGGTTGAAGGACAAAAATCACATGATCATCTCATTAGATGCAGAGAAAGCATTTGACAAAATCCAACATCCCTTCATGATAAAAGTCCTACAGAGACTGGGAATAGAAGGAACATATCTCAATATAATAAAGGCTATTTATGACAAGCCTACAGCCAACATATTACTAAATGGGGAAAAACTGGAAGCTTTTCCACTAAAATCAGGAACAAGACAAGGGTGGCCACTGTCTCCACTTCTATTTAATATAGTTTTGGAAGTCTTAGCCATAGCAATAAGGCAAGAGACACACATAAAAGGGATACAAATTTGAAAGGAAGAAATCAAGTTATCATTATTTGCAGATGACATGATTCTATACATAAAGGACCCTAAAGACTCTACTAGCAAGCTGTTAGAGCTGATCAAAACCTACAGCAATGTAGCAGGATACAAAATAAGTACACAGAAATCAGTAGCCTTCATATATGCTATCAACAAACACACAGAGGATGAAATCAGAGAATCACTTCCATTCACAATTGCATCAAAAAAAATAAAATACCTTGGAATAAACCTAACCAAGGAAGTAAAGAATCTATACAATGAGAACTTTAAAACACTCAAGCGAGAAATTGCAGAAGACACTAGAAAATGGAGAAACATCCCTTGTTCCTGGATTGGAAGAATCAATATCGTGAAAATGGCAATCTTACCTAAAGCAATCTACACATGTAATGCAATCCCTATCAAAATTCCAAAGGCTTTCTTCATGGAAATAGAAAAAACAATCCAAAAATTCATTTGGAATCACAAAAAACCTCGAATATCTAAAACAATACTGAGCAACAAAAAAGAGGCTGGTGGTATCACCATACCTGATTTTAACCTATACTACAGAGCCATAGTAACAAAAACAGCATGGTACTGGCACAAAAACAGACATGTAGATCAGTGGAACAGAATAGAGGACCCAGATGTAAGCCCAAGTAGCTATAGCCACCTGATATTTGATAAAAATGCCAAAAACACTCATTGGAGAAGAGACAGCCTCTTCAGCAAATGGTGTTTTGAAAACTGGATAAATATCTGCAGAAGGATGAAAATAGATTCTTCTCTCTCACCATGCACAAGAATTAAGTCCAAATGGATTAAAGACCTTAACATCAGACCGGAAACTTTGAAACTGCTAGAGGAAAAAGTAGGGGAAACCCTTCAACATATTGGTCTTGGCAAAGACTTTCTGAATACAACCCCAATTGCTCAGGCAATAAAACCACAGATTAACCACTGGGACCTAATGAAATTACAAAGATTTTGCACTGCAAAGGACACATTGAAAAAAGCAAAGAGGCAACCTACAGAATGGGAAAAAATCTTCGCCAGCTATATATCTGATAGAGGATTAATATCTAGGATATACAAAGAACTCAAAAAGTTAACCAATAAGGAATCAAAAAAGCCAGTCAAAAAATGGGCTAAGGAGCTAAATAGAGAGTTCTCAAAGGAAGAAATACGAATGACATATAAGCACCTAAAAATATGTTCTACGTCACTAGTCATCAGGGAAATGCAGATTAAAACTACATTGAGATTCCATCTCACTCCTGTCAGATTGGCCACCATCATGAAGACAAATGATCATAAGTGTTGGCGGGGATGTGGAAAAAAAGGAACCCTTCTTCACTGCTGGTGGGAATGCAATCTGGTCCAGCCATTGTGGAAAACAGTGTGGAGGTTCCTAAAGCAGCTAGAGATTGATCTACCATATGACCCAGCTATAGCACTCCTAGGCATATATCCAAAGGACTCATCTCATTTCCTTAGAAGTACATGCTCAACCATGTTTATTGCTGCTTAATTTATAATAGCTGGGAAATGGAACCAGCCTAGATGTCCCTCAACAGATGAGTGGATAATGAAGATGTGGTACATTTATACAATGGAGTTCTACTCAGCGGTAAAGAAAAATGAAGTTATGAAATTTGCAGAAAAATGGATGGACCTGGAAAGTATTATACTAAGTCAGGTAACCCAGGCCCAGAAAGCCAAGCGCCACATGTTCTCCCTCATATGGGGATCCTAGCTACAGATGACTGGGCTTCTGTGTGAGAATGAAAATACTTAGTAGCAGAGGGCAGTAAGTTAAAAAGGAGACATAAAGGGTGGAGAAAGGAAGGGAGGAGGATACTTAATAGGTTGATATTGTATATATGTAATTACAATGATTGTAATGGGGAGGTAATATGATTGAGAATGGAATTTCAAACGGGAAAGTGTGGGGGTGGGGAGGGAGGGAATTACCATGGGATATATTTTATAATCATGGAAAATGTTAATAAAAATTAAAAAAAAAAGCCTATAACGGGCTGGAGAGATGGTTTAGCAGTTAAGCGCTTGCCTGTGAAGCCTAAGGACCCCGGTTCGAGGCTCAGTTCCCCAGGTCCCACGTTAGCCAGATGCACAAGGGGGCGCACGCGTCTGGAGTTCGTTTGCAGAGGCTGGAAGCCCTGGTGCACCCATTCTCTCTCTCTCCCTCTATCTGTCTTTCTCTCTTTGTCTGTCGCTCTCAAATAAATAAATAAATTTTTTTTAAAAGCCTATAACAAGAGAGGTCATGAGCCTTAGAGGTATAAAGCCTGCTCTTGTCTGGATAAATCCATATATTACTCTCACAAAATTGCCCTGAAAGCACTACACTTAATGTTCATATTCACATATTAATGCTACTCTCACTTATGGTTAGAGAAACTTCTCTTTTCAGATGGTGATGACCACTGGGATCACCCAAAAGGCAACATAGTGCTGAGAAGAAGGGATGGAGGAGTGTCCAGCACTGAAACATCTCACACCCTCCAAGGCTCAGGGTCCATTGCAGAGGAAGTGGCTGAAGGAATGTAAGAGCGAAAGGAAGGGTACCACTCCTTACACACAACTGTCTGGACAGAAATTGGCCTCAATATCCAAGACCTCGCAGTGCCTGACAATACATACACAAGACCCTCATAATAGGAGAAAAAGATGATTACATCAAAGTAAAAGAGAGACTAACGGAGAGAGGGAGGGGATATGATGGAGAATAGAGTTATGAAGGGGAAAGTGTGTGTGTGGGGGAATACGATGGTTTGTTGTCTATGAGTATAGAAGTTTTCAATAATAAATATATACATTACATATGTATTAAAAAATGGAAAAAGTAGAGGAAGGTCCAGTGCAGATGGGGGAAGAAAAAAAGTAATGTGAGGGAACTATGATATATATATTAGATACATGTAGAGAACTTGTCAAGAAAATGTTTTTAAAAATTAAATACACCAGTTGAACTCAATGTATGTTTCTAAGTAGGTTAACAGGCGACATCCTTATAGCACAGACCATCTTCTTCAATGAACTCATGAATGTGTTTTTATTTTATTTTTTTTTTTATTTTATTAGTTTTGTATTCAGCAAATACAGGCAGTTTGGAACCATTGTTAGGCTCATCCATGACCTACCCCCTCCCCATTGGCCCCTCCTTTTATTGTGGAGTTATCCCCCAGTTATTGGTACAATAAATGTCTCTGCATATCATGACCCAACATGTGGCTCTGACATTCTTTCCGCCCCCTCTTCCACAAAATTTCCCTGAGCCATGTTGGGGTCATTTTTGGTCTGCTTCAGTGCTGAGGTGTTGGGGGCCTCTGAGGCTGTGGCTCTATGATTTGGGAGGAGTTGATTTTTGTCTGTGTTGGTCTTCTTCCCCCTTGTGCTGGTATCCAGTTCATCTGGAAAACAGCACCCTTGCTTGTTTCACCAATTTTTCTTAGTTTCAGCTGGGGCCCTTTTGAGGTATGATGGGGTGGCTCTCTCCTAAGGATCTACATCTATTTGCAAAAGAGAAGCAGATTCTCCAATGAAGAGTAAGTTAGCACCAGGACAAATGAAATAACCCTTACTTTTTTTTTATAGAGAGTTTAATAGGTATAGGCCCTCTTTTATTTTTTATTTTTTTTTAAATTTTTTTTGTTTATTTATTTATTTGAGAGCGACAGAGAGAAGGAGGGAGGGAGGGAGGGAGGGAAGGAGAGAGAGAGAGAGAGAGAGAGAGAGAGAGAGAGAGAGAGAGAGAGAGAATGGGCACGCCAGAGCTTCTGGCCTCTGTAAACGAACCCTAGATGCATGTGCCCCCTTGTGCATCTTGCTAACGTGGGTCCTGGGGAATTGAGCCTCGAACCAGGGTCCTTAGGCTTCACAGGCAAGCGCTTAACAGGTGTAGGCCCTCTTATAGCCCATGGTTGATGGTAGCTTGATATTGGAGAGTGGTCTTATGTTTGGATATGGTTCTGACTTGTTTCCCAGCTCCAGCTACAAGTCCTGTAACACTGAGGGGATCAGTTAGCCAAATCAAGAGCAGTTGGTTCCACACCATGGCTGTGTGCCACTATTGAACTTGTGTGGGTATCACAACAGGTTATTTGCTGCTATGTAGGTTAGACGATGAGTTACTTGGACAGATATTGGTCATTTCCCCCAGTCGCCCATGTAGCACCTTCTGGCACTAGTCACACTGACTGTCTGGGGACTGACTCTCTCCTAGCTTCCAGCCACGCCATTCCATTTTACATGTCAGCCGCATATGGTGTCTTCAGCAGTAGGGTCTTACCACTAACCTTTGGTGGGCCATCAAGTACTCTGACAGAAATCTGTCATTCTTTTAGGAAACCTTGTAGGTTTCTCTGATCAAAAGCTCATTGTGGATGATAGCCCCATGCTGGTACTGGGAGTTTCAGGTCAGTGCCCACTAAGAAAATGAGGAAAAAGATAACTAATATATAAGAGTTAGAGAGATGAGAGAGAGAGGGAGAGGGAAGGAGGGAAGATGTAGAACATTTAGGTTAGACTTGATCCTACCCTCTCCAGTGTCTTGTGGTTCAGGTGTTTCCTGTAAGGGCCTGGTGAAGGTTCATCATGAATGT
This sequence comes from Jaculus jaculus, assembly GCF_020740685.1. Classification (NCBI taxonomy): domain Eukaryota; kingdom Metazoa; phylum Chordata; class Mammalia; order Rodentia; family Dipodidae; genus Jaculus; species Jaculus jaculus. The sequence continues at coordinate 56,493,564 of NC_059103.1, forward strand.
GTTCTTGAGACAACTCACAGGCTTCGGTGGAAGGGCTGAGCTTAAGGGGGGGCCACCTCTTAGTGATGTGGTTGGCATCTAGTCTGGTGTTGGGCACGGGATAGAGCTGGGCCAGGATGCAGGGATCACAGCAGAGCCTGCTGATTTCTAGACCTGACCTCTAATTTCAAGCCCTAAAATCTGGGCTGTAATCTTGTTGATTGCTTAACAGGGGACCAGCACCCTTGGTGGCAGTCATAGAGAGAAAGGAGAGAAGGAAAGTTTGAGGAGAAGCCCAAGAAGCATTCAGTGAGAAGCCAGAATAAAGGTTTGCAGAGTCAGTGGAGGGTGTCCTGCCTTCCTCAGGTCTCCCTAGCCTCCTGTGCCACCTGGAAGCTCCACGGGCCCCTGGAGGCAGCTTTCTACACACACAGGGTTGGCCAACTGCTGTAACCTCTGAAACGCCTCTCCTTCACAAGCTGGGATGTGAGTCTCGCTCAGCCATAGGGATCAAGGTTCACTATGCTCTGGTTTACACCTGATAAGCATATTTTCTAATATCTTAGCATTCAAATGATAATGTGATTAGAGGTATTTGCATATTAGTATTTTGACTTTTATTCAGTTTATGGTAATCTTTGGAATAAATATTGGATTTAAAGGTACAAATATGTAAAGACTCCTGAAATATAATTGTATTTCTATTTTTGAAATCATCCAAATCTAACCTTACCAAAAGTTTATATAGTATATACATAAGGAATGCTTTGTTACATTTAAATATTTGATTTATAAACACATTCAATATCAAGTGTTTTTTCTTTTTGTTGCTGCTGTTAGTCTTTTCTCTTTCTTTCTTTTGCTTGCTCAGTTGTTTTTATATTTCATTTGGTTTTAAGCAAGATGAAGAGTAGGGATAGAGAGATGGCTTACTGATTAATGCATTTGCCTGTGAAGCCTAAGGATGCAGGTTTGATCTCCAGTACCCATGTAAGCCAGATGCACATGGTAGCACACGAGTGTGGAGTTTGTTTGCAGTGGCTAGAGGCTTTGTCATGCCATTCTCTCTGCCTCTTTCTGCCTCTTTCTCTCTCAATGATAAATAAAAATAAAATATTTAACAATGCAAGAAAATAAAATGAAGAGAACTTGGCTTGAACTGTATCTATTACTTTTTCATTGCCTTGACCAGATAGCTATGACTTAAAGAAAGAGTGGTTTATTTCAGTTTATAGTTCAAAAAAATTCCCTCTGTGTGCTTTAGCTTCTATTTTAAGTTGAGTGACAATAAATTCCTTGGGCCCATGTAGACCCTGAGACCAGTGGTGTTATCAGATAGATCTAGAGGAGACAAGAAACCTCTACACTCTTCCTGGGTTTAAGTGCTTATATCACAAATGAACAGGGTTATTTATTTATTTATTTTTATTAATTAGTTTTGTATTCAGAAAATACAGTCAGTCTGGTACCATTATTAGGCTCATCCATGACCTACCTCCTCTCCTTGACCCCTCCTTGTTGAGGTATATCGGTCATGCATTGTGGAGTTAGCCCACAGTTATGGATAAGATAAAATGTCTAGGATTTTTGAATCTGTTGAAGGGATTGTAAGATATGGTGATTGTGCTAAGCTAGGATAGGTAGCTTTTCAAAAGCCCTTTTCTAAAGGCCTTTTATCCTTGGAATGTTGTTCCCTGAACATTAACACCTAATTCTAGTGCACTATTTTCCCTGTTGGGTTTGTCTTCTTAGGAAACTTTCAACTATATTCATAATGATGACTGATCTACATTTTCCTTGTAAATCCAGTATGAGTTATCACTTCAAGCTAGTTGGATTTTGTGTTTGTCCATCCATTTTGAAATTTGTGCATTAGGTAGAATTTGTACAGTTCATTTGTTACCTCTCCATGAGTCAACTTGGATATTTGCTATTGATCTATCATGAAGTTTATCAATCCTGCACATACTCTGAGTTCTTCACTCAGTTCCCATCCCTAAATCCAGAGTGGCCATCCCACGCCACCCTAAAATTCCATATTTTACCTGCAATATTATGCTATTTCTGATCTTTGTTTAGCACAGGCTGTTTGCTAGTTATCCTGTAGTAGCAGCTTAGTCTAAAAGCAGTCAAGTTTCCTTAACTGTAATAAATGATAACAAATGTTTATTAAGGAGATTCAGCTAAAGTTGGTTGAGTCATACTGAGAAATTGTGGCTATTCCACACTATGTCCCTTCAGCTACAAGGAATGATCACATTGAAATACTTTCAGAAATATTTTCTGACTGTAAAACTAAAATGCAGAAAAGTTTCCCTCCTTACAAACATTTCTAATGAAGAGGGTTTGAGGGAGCTGCTTCTAGCACAAGTACAGAAACTGCAGCAATGCTTTGACACTCATGCATGAGTTAGGAGGCAGTGAGAAAATTACACTGTTTTAGATAGAAACAATGCAAATGCAACCACTGACGGACTTCATGTTAGGGTATAAACAACGTCCAAGCTCACTGTGTGTGGTGCTGTGGGGCCATGCTTGTCCTATCACAGTCTGTGTGACAGTACTCACAGATATCAGATGTGATGATTGATTTCATTGTCACCTGGAGTGGATTTAGGATCACCTAGGGGATACATCTGAGGACATGGCTGTTGAGGACATTTTCATCCTCGCAGAGGTTTGACTGAGGAGGGAAGACACCTAAAATATGAGTCCCATGCTGAATATATATATATAAAAAACAGGAGCCAGGCATGGTAGCACATGCCTTTAATCCTACCACTTGGGAGGCACAGGTAGGAGTAACACCATGAGTTCAAGGCCCCCTGAGACTACATAGTGAATTGCAGGTCAGCCTGAGCTAGAGTAAGACCCTACCTTGAGAAACCAAAATAAATAAATAAATAAATACACACACACACACACACACACACACACACACACACACACACACATATGATGCAAATATATATATATATATGTTTGCAGTCATCTTCCTCATCATGCTAGACTCTATCCCCTGAAACAGGAGCCCAAAACTAACCTTTCCTTTCTAAAGTTGCTATTTATTTGGTCTTACTTATTGCTAGATATCTGGTCACAGAGATGAAAGATGACTCATGTGTCAGCTCTTGGTAACTGTCATGAAACTGTCCTCTTGCTTCAGGGATTATACTGTTCAAGCTGGGTCATTAATGGGCTTTTTATTTTGTTGGCATTTAGCATTCTCCAGTTCTTCTGGATGGCTGTCTTTAGCAAGCACAGTTGAGAATGTCTATAAACTATCCGAAGCACTGGAGCTATACTTTAATTCTAAAGAATGACCTCCAGGAACTCTGGGATCCTTTCTCAATGACATTTTGAGTGAAGCCTGCTTATTTATTCTTCATATATTCCATCACTGCTTTAAAAATAGGACTGTGTAAGTTGGAAGAAAAGAGCAAGAATGTTGCTGAAGTACTCCTATATATAAAGACCTGGCTGAGTGTGTGGAAGAAATGATCCATGTCTCCACAGGCACCAGAACTGCTCATAAATGTGATGATGTTATTTATAAGCAGAAAAATGAGTGATTCAACAGGTGCTTCAGAAGGAAATACAAATGAGTAACAATTATCATTGTTGTCAGTGGACATTTTTTATAGTATTGACCAAAAGATGTACATATGGCTGTAAGAAAGAAAGAGTAATTTAGCCCATAAGCGATAGTGTCCTGTACCCTGATGTAGAAGATGAAGAGTTCTGTCCAGTTACTTTGCTTCCTGAGGTTCATATTCACATCCTGGTCATGGGGAGAAGGCAGAGCATGTTTTCAACAATGATTGTGAAAAGAAAAAAATGCATTGCTCACAGACATGGTAGCAGGTAAGGTCTAGCAGCAGAGATTGTAAGTGCAAGGATTTTTGTGACCACATTCTGCAGAACATGAAACTATTGCGTGAAACCAAACTTTCATGGAAATATTAAAGAAAGGTATGAACTTTGTATGCTCATTACTTATTGCATATAATTGAATTATAATTTTCCATAATTTCAAAGGACACCTGCACAGGCATTAGAAACAATTCTATCCTGTATTTTGGTTTGCTACATCTGATGCCTGTACTACCTGTCAGCTGTTATTGCTTCTGTAAGTCATGCATACAGCTTCCTTAAATACTAGTAGTTTTTGCCCCAGTGAAAGCACTGTTTGCCAAGGTTCAGAGAGGAACCAGAAGATCTGATCACCCAACAGGGAGTCTTTCTGGAATGTGAGAACAGTGGAGTACTGATGGCTTTATTAGGCCAGAGATGACTGAGTTTGGAGGGCTGTGGAGCTGGAGAATTTAGCCCCTTCTCTATCACCCATGATGAACTCTTTCATCAGGAGGATGTGGAAATTTCTCCTTGCTTTCTAAAATCTCGACTCACTTCTATAGCCTCCTCTCATTCCCAGAGCAGGACTGGAGTTGGATAAATAGCCTGATCACCTGTGAAGCCCCTGGAGCCTGTAGACGTTTCAGCCATATTCAGGATAGTCTTCCAGTCCCCAGAAGAAGCCCTTTCCTGGGCTGCTGCATGGACAATGGGCATGATAGCTGGAACCAGGAGGAAGGGACAAGGAAAGAGTTGCAGTCATCCCAGGAAGGAAGCAGCAGGCATCGGCAGGGATGGAGTAGAAGCTTAGACTCAACATGCCTACCAGAAGCATGCTCCATCTTGCTGATGGGTTAGGCGTGATGAGAAGGGTAGGTCTTCTGCACCATGATGCTGTGGACAAGTAGCCATGATTCTTGGGATTAGAGCCATAGTTGATGCCTCAGTCTGACAGGTGGGGTTGGTTCTTTCTCGAACTGCTCTATTCTCTGTTGTTGTATCCTGTACTCCTATTCAACTTTGGCTATTACTACCTCTCCCACGAATAGTATGAAGTGTGCATTTCATTTAACTCTGCTTTTAGTTAGATGTTTTATTACTCATTTGCTGTAAGATACTATATCGTGTTGGCAAGCTGGTGACTGAATGTGTAACTAAAAATATTTTTACAGTAATTCAAGAACTTGGTATGATACAGAATTTTATGATTGCAATTCACATGAAACTAAGTGGACATAAATTATAGTTATTGGTGTATTGTTACATTACTACCAGCACTGAGTAAAAATTATTAAAATCCTTCAATGGTCTTGGCATTGTCTATCATTTATTTCTTCCGGGAACTCTATTGCAGAGTACTCTGTTAGGCCACTTTTTTCTTTTAGCAGCATAGCAGTTACTTTTTTAAAGCTATTTTAATTTTTTTTTTATTGACAACTTCTGTAATTATAAAAAATATCCCATGATAAGTCCCTCCCTCTCCCCACTTTCCCCTTTGAAACTCTACTCTCCATTATATCCCCTCTTCCTCTCAATCAGCCTCTCTTTTATTTTTATGTTATGATCTTTTCTTCCTATTACGATGGTCTTGTGTAGGTAGTGTCAGGCACTGTGAGGTCATGGATATCTAGGCCTTTTTGTGTCTGGAGGAGCAAGTTGTAAGGAGTCCTACTCTTCTTTAGGCTCTTACATTCTTTCTGCCACCTCTTCCACAATGTACCCTGAGCCATGGAAGGTGTGATTGAGATACTTCAGTGCTGAGCACTCCTCTGTCACTTCTCAGCACCATGATATCTTCTGAGTCATTCCAAGTTCACTGCCATTTGAAAAGAGAAGGTTCTGTAACCAAAAGAGAGAGCAGCATATAATATATGGGTATGAATATAGAGAGGAGTGCTTAGTGGGCAGCTTGGTGAGCATAGTATATTTTTAGCCAGATAGCAGCAGATGTTACACCCCTAGGGCTCATGACTACCCCTCTTGTAGGTTTTCAGTATCAGGCATGTATTCCCTTCCATGGAGCGGGCCTCCAGTCAAATTAGAGTACGGTTGGTTTGCACTATAACAGACATGCCACTATTGCTCCAGTTGGCTCATTTGGCCTGGCTGGCCAAATATAAAGCTTGCACTATCTACTGTTGGGTATCTTCCCTGGTGATTTCTCTCTCTTTCCCACTGAACTGCATGCAGTGTAGCTTTTTCCAGCTTTCTGTCAGCTGGCCTACATGGAGGAGGTTTTCAGCTCAGCTCCAGCAGGGTTTCTCAGTGACCTTGCACCCAATATGTGGAGTCTTCAGCAATAGGGTCTTACCATCTATTCCTGGTGGGAAACCAATGGCCTTGCCAATAGCCTGTAATGTTTTGGGGGCCTCAGGGGCCTCCCTGGCCAACAACTCACTAGAAGGTATCCCATGCCTGGCACCAAAAATTTTCTAGTAACAAATCTATGGCTTATGTGTGTTCCATTGTCCAAAAATGTAGATTGCCATATGACTTATTTATATCCTGTTAGATTTTTATTAGCCCTCCCTCCACCTTTCCTTTACTCAATTTCTTTCCCTGACCTCACTTAGGCCTTTACCCCCATTAATCTGTTCCTTTTTGCAGGGACAAAATACCTTATCAGGAACAGCTGATGGAAGGAATAGATTCATTTCTGGATTACAGATTTGAGGGGAAGTTTCATCATGGTAGGGGAAATTATGTCAAGAAGAGACAGCAGCATGTCACATTTTGTCATATCAGCTTGAAGGAAGCAACAAGAATGAGCTGGGTAACCCTGGCAAGGGTGGCTGAATTATAAAATCCCAAGGTCTGTCCCCAGTGACATACCTCCTGCAGCAAACCTCTACAAGCTGGGGGGAGGGTGTCAAATACAAGGCTTAATTATACATACTTGAGGTTACAGGGGACATTTTACATCCAAACTACCACAACCACATATATTCATTGTATGAAATCTTGGGTTTAATGATGACATTTTTATGTATGCATTGTATATACTTTAACCATGTCCATCCCCGTATCTATTAATCTCTCTTGTCTTCCATTCCTCTCCTTCCTCCTGGTTCCTTTCAACCTCTCTCTCTCTCAAAATACATAAGTAAATAAAACAAATAGACTTTGTAATTTCATGTGTTGTTTGTGTTTGTGTGTGTGTGTGTGTGTGTGTGTGTGTGTGTGCATGTGTGTGTTCTCCAGGTTCAACCCCCTGTTAAAAAAATATATATATTTTGGCAGGCTTCTGCAATTCCACTATGCTGATGCAAACCTTCCTATCAGAGAGAATGGAAAACCCAAAAGGAATGTATTTAAGGGTATGGAGTGCTGATGAAAAGAGATGTATTGCCTTTTTAAAAAAAAAAAAACAAAAACCTTTTTTAAATGATATGTTTTTAGAAAAACCGTCTAAGTGGAAAGTAATTGAGATATTTCTAATGGGAAAAATTAAATCAACTTTGAATTCTCTTTAGTTAATCTATTGCATGTCTTATTTAATTTAATCTAAAAGCATTCCCATTTACCAAAATTGTTATGGCTATGTTAAAGTAATGGTTTTATTCAACTTTGTTGTTATATTTCTATTTCATATTGCCATGTGGTAGTCTTCTGGATTTGATTTCTTGTTAAATAAGCTTTAAATAATTGCTTTAAAGTAGAAATTGTCAGACTGAATAAGTTAGGAATCAGGCCCTAGCCCTTGTTATAACCTTATCTGTTAAAGTTTGGGAACGTCTTGTATAGCATATGCTCAGGGTCCTGACCTGGGCAACAGCATCTGCAGTATGGGAAATGTCCCCTTCAGATGATGCTAGAAGTTGGGAGCAGTTTTCATTGTTTTAGGGCTGTTGAAGAAGAAATTTCAATGAAAAAAAAGCTCTGTCTCTTTCTCTGACTTTTCTGGAAAATCCTTTACTGAGTACTCCTTAATTCTAAGCAACAACAGAGTAGTTATGAAAGCAGTTGGCATGCATTGATCCTTTGCAATGCCCAGCACCAGTTTGCTTCCATGAACCATTTACTCATTCATCTCTTCAACACCCTGAGGGAAGACAACACCCCCCCCCTCCTCCTAGGGTTTAGAGAGCCAGACCATGAAAAGCTTATTCCAGACCAAAGTTCAGAGTTGAGATTTGATGAAAGTCACTATAATCCTGGGCCTGGTCTCTTATACATGACACTAAACTGACAAAAATCTCCTGCTCAAAGCCAAGGTCACATGCATAGAAAGAATCAGGGTATGGCTGTGAGAAGTCTCCCCAGCAGAGCAAGTTGTCTGGGTAGAGATGTGTCCAAAGGTCCTGGTATGTGAAGCTGTCCTGGGCTGAGGCATCTTCAGGAAGTAGCTAGGAAGCCTCTTCAGTGATCTGCCATCCCCAGAGAACTGAGCAGTTTTATGTTCATATAGGATAATGTATGGCCAGGTAAGGCATTGTACGAGGCACTAACCTAGGCTAGTGAATGATGAGTGTGGCCAGTGCCAGAGATCAACTTCTGTGCATACTCAAGGACTAGTTTATAAAATATTGATTGTATTATCTTATAAACTGCTAACACATTCACTACTTAGCCAACAGAGGTGTGTTACTTGGTCCTGCAGCTGAAGTCTGAGATGAGGATGCAGCAGGATTAGTTGCTCCACAGACCTCTCCCTGGGCTTGTAGAGGTGTGGTCTCCCATGTCCTCACAGGGTGACCCTTTGTGTGTCTATGTCCTGATTTCATCTTATAATAATTGACTCAGGGCCACCCCAATCAACTCTGATATGCCCCACCTCCACATACAGAACTTTCTGAGGTCCTGGAAGCTGTGGCTTCAACATAAGAGTTTGGTGGGTGGGGGACATATTCAGCCATGGGGCATTCATTCATTATGTTATAGGCATGGAGGGAGACAGTATTCAGACTAAGTAATAGCCAGAGGACCTGATTCCCAGTAAGAAGCAAGGCCCCAGTGAATCAGAGAGAGGTCCATCCTTCAGCCCTTTGGATGCATAAGGTCAACTTTTTCTGGCTTGCAGGGCTGGCACTGAATGACAGAAAATGTGCTATGGATTTGGCCCCTGGCAGCTAAACTCCTGCTTTGTTCTTGCCTTGAAATCAGGATTCCTTTACCTGTTTATTCCTGAAACGAACACTTACCATGGTCTCTTCATCGCTAACTTGCTGCCAGACATCCCACGATATACAAAATGGCCACATCACTGCACCACAGTGAGCATGTTTCCCTGTAGGCACTGCACAGTGCAGACTGTGGGTCGCCCACAAGGTTTACATGTTCAGTAAATTGCACTAAGATATTCATGTTGGGGCTGGAGAGATGACTTGATAGTTAAGGTGCTTGCCAGCAAAGCCAAAGGACCCAGGTTCAATCTCCAGAACCCATGTAAAGCCAAGTGCACAAGGTAGTTCATGGGTCTGTCTACAGTGGCTAGCGGCCCTGGTGTGCCTTCTCATTCTCTCTCTCAATAAGGAAATAAATAATAAATAAAATATTAAACAAAAGATATTCCTGTTTTAGGAAATCTCTGAAACTCAAAGGCTAGCTAGTCTAGCTGAATTTGTGAGTCTAAGTTCAGAGAGAGACCCTGCCTCAAGGAATAAGCTGGAGAATAATTGCCAAGGACACCAATATCAACTGCTGGCCTCCACATGCACATGCACACATGTCCTGTGCAGGCACACACAAGTGTGCCTGTATATGGACACATGGGTACACCAGATACGTATGCCAAAAATGTAAGATAAAAAGTCAAAAGATATTCTTGTTGAAAGGAGGTATTTTTAAAATGTGTTTATTTGCTTATTAAACTCAGATTGTGTGAATTCTTTAATTTTTGACAGATGATGACTGCCTCACAGGGACTTGTAGACTCAGTCTGTCCAAATCTGCTGATCATAGACCCCTCCTCTGAGAAAGGAACTCATGGGGAGTTGTGGGAAGGTCAGTAACTGGGAAAGATAACGGTGAGATCTGCCTTGTGTTTAGCCACAGTATTAAGAGAGCATTTTGTGATCATTTCAACATACTTTTTCTGTTTGTTGGTTGGTTGGTTTTGGTTTTTTGAGGTAGGGTCTCTCTATAGGCAATGATGACCTGGAATTCACTATGTCGTCTCAGGGTGTCCTCAAATGCACAACAATTTTCCTACCTCTGCCTCCCGAGTGCTGGGATTAAAGGTGTGTACCACCACACCTGGCTTATTTCAACATACTTTCTGTTTCTTTTTATACCTTTCCCTCCAGCTTTAATTCATTCCTTGAACCCTGTCCACCAGGCTTCTGGAAAATCGGTGTGGGTGTTCTTCAGAAGATTACCTCCTTCTTCATGGGGTTGTCCCTGGTCAGATCCCAGAGACTGCCAGTGCCAAATCCAGGACCAGTAAATTTTCATTTTGTCTATGTGTGTACTCATTCTTCATAAACACTCTACATTTCAATTGGAAAGTATGAATTATACACGTTTGTGTATTGTGATGGTGAATCTCCATTGCCAAATTGACAGGATTTAGAAGCACCATGGAAACAAATCTCTGGACATATTTGTGAGACTAGTTTAATTGAGATGTGAAGAGCTCCCTTAAATGTGGGTTGTGTCATTCCATGAGCATGGGCATGAAATTGCATATAAAGGAGGAACCTAGATGAGCACCAGTAGTTATCTCTGAGTGCTTCCTGACTGTGGGTGCAGTGTGACTAGCTACGCATGCTCCTGTTACCATGCATCCCCCAACAATGGGCTGGATATTCTAGAACTGAACACCAAAATAAACCCTTCCTCCCTGAGTTTTGTCAAGCATTTTGTTGGCACAATGAGAAAAGTGGCTAATAGAAGTATTAAAAATTATGACAAGTGTACGTTGGACATAAATGTGTTCAGCCTGTTTTCACCCATGAGAGTGGCCCTACCTTATAACTGGAGTTGTCACATCTCCATATGGAGGAGAGAGATGGAGCATGCATGAATGCAGCAGGTATGTTGGTACTTGTGCACATGCAGGTTTTAGGTGTGTGTGTGTGTGTGTGTGTGTGTGTGTGTGTGTGCATGCGCATATACACAGGTATGTAATGAATGTGGGGTGTGGACCTGGGAGGCTTTGTTACTGAAGACAACCCACAGAGCTTTCTACAGAAGTGGATATAGGGGTTCTACAGATTTTATTTTTAACACTTACCCCATCTCCCACTGCATAGATGCATCAACATTTATTGTATCTGTGACTCATTTCTGCAATGTAATTTTTTTACAAGTTTTGCAGCAGACTGAAAAATATACTGCTTGTTATATTCTACTTATTTGATCACTTGCTCCAGAAGGAAGAATCTTCCAGAGATGGAATTTCTGTACCAAATATTAAAGACATATACAATTTCCCTTTAATTTCTTTTCTTTTACTTATTTATTTATGAGACAAAGAGAAAGAGGCAGATAGAGAGAATGGGCATGCCATGGCTTCTAGCCACTGTAAACAAACTTCAGACCCATATACTACCTTGTGCATTTGACTTTCCATGGGTACTTGGGAATTCAACCTGAGTCCTTAGTTTTGCAGGCAAGTGCCTTAACTGCTGAGCCATCTCTGCAGCCCCTGACAAAGTGGTTTTCATAGGAACTTTACACTAAACCAGGAAACTTGTGTCAAAATCGCACCACTGAATCTTGAGTGGCCTGGGTGTCGACAGGAAGCTGTGAGGGGTCTATGTTCTCAGAGGGCAGGTTAAACAAACACTGTAGCTTATGGAAGTGCCTAAGCAACTTAGTGGCTAAGCAAGTGATAAAGTAGTAGTCCAGAAGGGACCTCAGAACATGTAGAGAAGCTGAACATTGTTTTTCTAAGAAAATAGAATAACATCTCTGGGTAGTACTTTAAAATTATCTTTGAAACACAAGAAATCTAAAATAACAGTTTTATATGCCTTATGTGTGCATATACAGTGCTGCAGAAGACAATGCATAAGACAAGAGTTTTTCACTAGTATTTTTTATTTGTGTTATGACATTCACACATATACTACATTTTTATTTATTTATTTATTTTTATTAATTAGTTTTATACTCAGTGAATACAGTCAATTTGGTACCATTGTTAGGCTCATGCCTGTCCTACCCCCTGCCCTTTGCCCCTCCTTGTTGAGGTATATGGGTCGTGCATTGTGGAGTTAGCCCACAGTTATGGGTAGGAGAAATGTCTCTGCATATCATGATCCAACATGTGGCTCTCACACTCTTTCTGTCCCTCTTCCACAAATTTTCCCTGAGCTAAGTTGGGTTCATTTTTGGTCTGCTTCAGTGATGAGGTGTTGGGGGCCTCTGGGTCTCTGGATATCCAATTTGGTATGAGTTGATTTTTCTCTGTGTTGATCTCCTTCACCCTTGTGCTGTACCCAGTTCACCAATAAAATAGCACCCTTGCTTGTTTCGTCAATTGTTCTTAGTTTCAGCAGGGGCCCTTTTGAGTTATGATGGGGTGGCTCTCTCCTTCAGATATACATCTATCTGAAAAAAAGAAGCAGATTCTCCAACAGAGAGGAAGTTAGCATGAGACAAATGAGATAACTCTTATTTTTAATAGGGAATTTAATAGGTGTAGGCCCTCTTGTAGCCCACGATTGATGGTAGCTTGATAATGGAGAGCAGGCTTATGTTTGGATATGGTTCTGACTTGTTTCCCAGCTCCAGCTACGGGTCCTGTAACACTAAGGGGATCAGTTAGCCAAATCAAGAGCAGTTGGTTTCCCACCATGATTGTGTGCCACTATTGTACTTGTGTGGGCATCACAACAGGTTATTTGCTGCTAAGTAGGTTAGACCATGAGTTGCTTGTACAAATATTGGTCATTTTCCCCCAGTTGCCCATGTAGCACCTGCTGGAACTAGATGTGCTAACTGTCTGGGGACTGACTCTCTTTTCTCTCTCTCTCTATCTCCCCCCCCCCTTCTCTCTAACTCTTTTATATTAGTTATCTTTTTCTTCATTTTCTTAGTAGGCACTGACCTGTAACTCCCAGAACCAGCATGTGGCTATCATCCGCAATGAGCTTTTGATCATAGAGACTTACAAGGTTTCCTAAAAGAAAGACAGATTTCTGTCAGAGTACTTGATGACCCACCAAAGGTTAGTGGTAAGACCCTCCTGCTGAAGACACCTTATGTGGTTAACATGTAAAATGGAATGGCATGGCTGGAAGCTGGAAGAGAGTCAGTCCCCAGACAGTCAGCGTTTCATATACTCCACTTTTTTTAGAAAGCATATATTTCCATTCATCTTTCCAGTTTGCCTGAGACTACAGAACAACCTGCAACCACTTAGAGGCAGTTCCCACCCACTCTGTGGGCAGAGCAGTGGGAACTGCAGACCAGTCATCAGTAGACGGTTCAGCACGTGTCTTCAGTCAGGAACTGCTGGACAGGCACAGGAGGTCCCTGAACACCTTTGGACCAGTCTGCCACCTCAGGCTGAACACCAGTGAACACAGAAGCAGGCCTCGAACATTTGCCCTGAATGTCCTCCTTGGTCACAGCCTGTTACTCCTCAGTATCTTTGGAATCTCTGTAGAAGTAGAGATCATACATGACCCACCAAGGGAGCTCACGGGAAATGTCTCCTCATGTATATACAACTTCCTGGGCCAGTATCCACATCAGACCCAGTGAGCTCCCCTGTTGTTGCAGAGGAGAGTCTGTGTAACACGGATCACTGGTTGAACACTACTGTGAGAAGCTGGTGGTTAGTTCTGGGATCTGTTACTGTGAGACGTGGCTCCCAGAAGGCTGGATCTGGTTAGTGAAGGTCTCAGAAGCCAAGTATCTAGCAATGGTTGTGGGTACCATGGAGGTGACACTGACATCAGCAGGGTTCTCAGTGGCAATAATAGCTCGAGCTACCAGCAGAACTTTTCTCGGGTCCTCTTCAGATTTATTATCTGGACGCCATCATGTTTCCTCTTGTACATGGATTGCTCTATCTGTACATCAAGGTTCGTGCCACCTAAGTGGGTTCCTGCTTCAAAATATCTGAGGACACCCACCTCCTTCATTTGCAGGATGTCAAGGGCTCTGGTCATTGTGTTAGTTTCCCTGTAAGTTAAGATGGTAACAACACCATATGAACCCCTGCCTAGGTAGCATCAAAAGATATATATATATTACGTTTGCTCACATATTCCCCACATTAACTCCTTTCATCCTCCTAGTCTCACTGTACTCCTTTCATCTCTTATTATGACACAGAAGAGAATGACTCCCCATCGCCTTAACTGACATTAGCTCATTAGGGAGGGGAAGGACTTGGGGTCTATTACTCTCCCTATCTATAGCAGAATGTTGACATGTGCAGATCTTCTTCAAGCAACCACATCTTGTGTGAGTTCATGAAAGCAATGTTCTTGACATGTTCAGAGTTCCATGGCACTTCTTCCCATCCTCCAGCTTTTACATGCTTCCCATTCCATCTTCCATGATGCTCCTTGAAGCCTGGAGGGAATGATGAGCTTGTTTATGGTTAAGCACTCATCAGTGCTTGGCCACTTAAGATTCTCTAAATTGATCAACTTCCACTGCAAAACAAGAAGAGAGAGGAAAAAAAAAAAAACAAAGAAAAAGATGAAAGCTTTTCTGAAAATATGATCTATCGATATAAAAATAAATCTTTAGGAAACAGTTTGACAACCCAAACATAAATAATACAGCAATAGTAGGTTCTTCCCTAGGGACTATATTCTCCTCAGCCATGGGCTTTTGACATAGTTTCAGAAGGAGACACGCATTCCTCCTGTGGATCCCACCTTAAATACAATCATGGAGCTATTGGTTACCTCCTTAACTTCCAAGCCACTGTTGCATACAGGGCACATCTTGCCTTGAGGATCATTATTACAGAATGCAAGATTCATTGCTGAGCAGCAATGATGACTTTTTTCTGTCAACAATCTACAAGCTGCCCTCTTGCACTATGAAAGCTAGATAGCAGCTCACCTCTAGCTTGATTTATGTCCCAAACCCATCAGATATGGTGACAAGACAGGTTTTGATAAGATTCTGGATAAGAAAATGTTATGTTCTGCCCTCTCCCAGAGGTGCTACACCAGCTACTTCTCCCTTTACTTGTATATCCAGACATCTACAGAGTAGTATGGAAGGGTTGGCAGAGGTGTGACCTGTACTTGGAGAATCAGCAGGAGTATGACTCTAGAAGTGGCCCATACTAGGGTCAGTAGAAAGCATGCTGGAAGCAGTATGTTCAGTAAGAAGTGGCTAGGATGGAATGTGACCTCTGTCATTTTTCCTTCCCAAGACCATGATGTTAGACCAGCCATGAGGAGAGATTAACTAAAATTTAAAAATATCTTGAAATCCCAAGAAATCTCAAGCAAATACTTTCCTAAACTTTAGGGGTTTGTTTGTCTGCTTCCTGTTGCCAATAACAACATACAATGGATGTGTGAGTTAGAAAGACAGATTTATCTTGGCTCAATGTTGCAAAGGTTCAAGATCAAGAGTGGCATCTAGTGATGGCTTCTTGCTAGGAGGCCCCTGAGGTAATACGGAGCACCACATGGTAAAAGGCATGCAGTGTGTACATGCATGTGTGCTCTCTCTTCATCTTCCCATAACCTCACCAGGATTCAATCATGAATTCCCCTAATGTCCCTACATAATCCTTATCACCCCTGTGAACTCCAGAGAGTAAATTTCAAATTATTTTCATATCTCATACCAGGTATGAAATTTCAGCACATAAAGCTTGGCAGATGATCAAATCAAAGCACAGAAGTGTCATTAAAAATAAGGACAGTCTGGGAAATGCCTCAGCTAAGAGGAGCATGGGAGGACAGGAAGACCCCACGTCACATGGGTTCCAAGATAGGATCCTGGAATACAGCAGGACATTAGGTACAGTAGTTACCAAGGGTTCACCAATGAAGTGCCAAGTGTCCTGTGCTGTGTAAACATCAGAAACTGGATGTGGGATCTATGGGAACTCATTGTTCTCTCTTTATAGATGTACTGTGAATAAGAAACTATCCTAAATGTTAGATGTTTATTCTTAAAGCTGTTTCGTAAGAAAAAGATTTTGCAAATATGAATTACTATACAGTATTTATAGAAATTATAAATCTCTTGTTTTGCTGTGAGGTCATAAATGAAGCAAGACTGGCCTTCCTAAGGCTTATTAGTCAAACACCAGCACAGTTTGATTTTATTCTTAGTTTTTCCTGTCTCCAGAAGCTGACAAGAGGAAAGAGACGAATTAAGGCTCTTGATGATCAGCAGTTTTCTATACATCACTGTGAAATAAACATCAACAAAAAATTAAGGATTATAATTTGGTCTAGATCTACTATGAGAAATGCATTTGAGCAATTTAAATTGACAGCACACATATAGTAATAAAGCTGTTGCTTCTTTTCTAAGTCTAACATGCATCTTATAATCAAACCATAGCTTTTCAAATTCCCAGTGGAGCTGTAAATATTGGCCACCATTTCCTTTCTCAGCCATGTGGACACACCCTTTATCCCAGGCTTCCTCTGTCTTTTCTGGGCTTATAGCCTCCTCTGTGTTCTGGGCTGACCTGCCTCATCATCACATCCTTCAGCGGCTGTTACCCCTAGATGTTATGATCTAGGCTTTCAATCTGTCTGCATAAGGCTAGCCAAGGACCCTTGTAAAGAGAACCTTTCCACAGCTACTTTGAATGATGATTGGCTCTTTTTTTGTGACTCACACATCAAGCCAGGTCAGTCAGCAGAGCAAGAAAGCACTGTCTGTTTCCAGAAGGAAGGCTGAGCAGGACAGGCAGAGGATAGTGTAAAAACAGAGTGGGTGGCATCTTAGCTCCTTTGTGTTGGTCTGTGAAACATCACAGACTAAGCACTTAAAATACAGCAGATATATATTTTCAGAGGCTGGAAGGCCAAGGTGCTAGAGGGCATGACGTCAGGAGACAGCTGCTCTCTGCTTACAAGACAGTGCTTGGTACTTTACTCTCACATGGTTGGAGGCAGAAGGTACCTTAAACATATGGGCCTTTAGGGAGCATCACATATCCAAACTGTAAGGACCCAGATGCATCAGGTTTTAAGTCTCAATGTATAAATTCAGGGGGACGTATTCAGAACGGAGAAGATTCAAATTACTCCCTGACATTTCCCTTGCATGAAGCAAGGGGACTTTCAAACTGTGGGAATGGCCCAGGTGAGGGGCTGCTGTGAATGTCCTTACTGTGGTTTGAATGCCTGTGTTCTTCCAAAAATGCATATTAGTTTTGAACACCCAGTGGGATAGTATTAACAAGAGTAAAATGTTGGGAAATGACTGGGTCATGAATATTTTAGCCTCATGGATGAAGGGAGGATTCTTACAGAAAGGTTGAAAGGTTACACTATTCCCTTTTGTCATTTTTGCCCTTGTACCATTGAGGAAGTGGTGTCAATTCCTCTGAAAGACACAGAAATATACATGGCCCCATGATATAACCCAAGATCATCCCTCACCAGATGCCAATTTTGTGTGTGCCTTGACCTTGGCCTTCCAGCATCTTCATCAGTGTTGTTTATAAATTGTGCTCTAATGTATTGTGTCATAGCACCTGCTAAGGGTAAGACAAACTGTGTTTAGAAAAGTTGACTGCAAGCTCAATGTGATGACAGAACTGATCCCAGGTGGCTCCTGTCTGTTCTGGTATGGCCTGTAGGGAGCAGGCAGGAGAAAGCTCCAAAACCACATCCTCAGGTGGGTTTAATGCAGTTCCTCCAGTTGGCCAGGCAGTGCAACTATGTCTTTATGGTACTGCACTAAGCAGGCATTCATGAAAAGGCAACATCTGAGTCAGAACCTGATAGCATTTTAAGACTCTCTACTATCTACATAAACTCTGGTTCACCAATCTGGTCTTGAATGGAATCCTTTCTTTGGTCTTTCAGTGCCCTCTGTATCTGAAGTCAATAAACAGTTCTTTAGGTCATCCCAGCAAGTGTCAACATGTCTGAGAATGTGTTTCTACCATGGCCAGAAACAAGGCTTGACACAAGTGTTTCTTCTAAATACTAGTTTATTTTTAGATGACTATGCTGCTAAATTGCCTTATTAGAATATTCTAGGAGGAAAGTTGACAAAAAGCCGTACGTGTTAGGCAGTTTTCTTCTGTTCCAGCCTTCCTCAGAGTATGATTCTGGCTTTCCTGTACCTTTTGACCTCACCCTGTCTCTTCCTTTCATATATGACTACTCTGTGTCCTCCTCTATCATGTGTTGATGACCCAACACCTCAGCAAGGTTCGTACAGTATGATAGGGTATATTATAGTTACTGTCTTGTTGCATGGGTAAAGCACCCAACCAAAAGCAGCTAATGGGAGGAAAGTTTATTTATTTATTTTTATTTTGGCTTATAGTCTTGAGGGAAAGTTCCAGGATTACAGGGAGAAGGTGGTAGAGCAGAGGCTGGACATCATACCCTTGCCAACAGCAGGTAGACAGCAGCAGCAGGACAGTAAGCCCAAATCTGACAAGCAGGAGCTGGCTATAACACCCCGAAGCATGTCTCCCAAAACACACCCTCTTTCAGTGAGACTCTACCACACAAAGTTCTGCCAGCTTGATACCAAATATTCAGAACTCATGAGTTTATGGGGGACATCTGATCTAAACCACTACATTCTGCCTCTGTCCCTATAAACTAATGGCCATCGATGATGTAAAAATATAATGCAGTCAATTCAACTTTAAAAGTCCTCATAGTATTTTTTAATCAATTCCAACACTATTTAAATATCCCCATAGTCCAGGGTCTCTTAACTTTGAGCCTGTAAAGCCAAAAGCATATTATGGCACATCTGCAAAAGACAGTGTTTCCAGAAAAGATTGAACCAATACAAGATCTAAAAGAAAGAGTGCAACATTAAGTTCCATACCTCCAAGTATAGCACCTATAACCAGTGATGAAGTGACTGGGGTTCCAATTCTGTCCTTGCAGCTGGGCTGCCTGCAACCTGGGGAAAACTCCATACCCAGTCAGCAGCTTTCCCTGGCAGCTGTGCTATAGTCCTGACATGACCAAAACCCTGGAGTCTCCACTGAAACCTACAGTTATCTTCCCATGGTATAAAATAGGCAACCACATTTGTTAACCCAGGGTGGGATCAATGCTAACTTTGAAGAGCAGGAAAATTCCCTCAGTGTTCTGGCCCCCTACTTTCAAGAGTCAGCATTTACACTTCTGTCTCAAGGCAGAACAGCTGGCCCAATCTCAATGGTGCTTATCTCTCAAACAATTACAGCTGAACTGAGCTGTTGCCTCTAGTTCAAAATTTTCATTTCTCTGTGTGACACACTCTTCTGCTCACATCAGTCCCAGTCCATTTGTTTTTTTCTAAACTCAACCCTGCTCAAATTGTTAGGACATTGGCAGAATGCTAGCCTCTCACACAAACTTCTTGTACTACAATCTAGATCAAGCATTCTTCCTTTCATAATTCAAACCTGCACAGTCCATAGTTCTGACTGTGTTTAGGTCTTTCAATTATCAGACCTGAATGGTCCATCAAATACTACTTACAGCACTGCAAGAAGTCTTTTGGGCCAAAGATTCAAAACCTCCCACAATTTAATTCCAGAAGACCAAAAGTCACACAGTCAGGGTTCTCACACTTCTTACCAATTTTCTGTTGTAGTTATCTTCTCATTGCTGGTATAAAGTACCCAACCAAAAGTAGCTGATTATAGCAAAGTTTTTATTTTGGCTTATTGTCTCAAGAGGAAGCTTCATGATGGCAGGGGAAAGCATGGTATAAGCAGTGGCTGTACATCACCTCTATGCCAAAGCAGGTGGAAAATAGCAGCAGGAAAATGACCCAAACTGTAGCACGGGGGAGCTGTCCATAATACCCCTAAGCCTGCCCTCAGAAACACACCTTCTCCAACAAGGCTCCATCTCCCAAATTCCCACCATCTGGGTACCAAGCATTCAGAACACAACTTTATGTGGGGGGCAGGGAGCATCTTATTCAAACCACCACAGGGCACACAGGATAATGTTCCACTTGCCTGATGCTGACATTCAAGCTGTTGCTAGAACTGGGTGGAAGCTCAGCTTGTCTCTACCTGCTTTCCTAATTGGACCACTGCCTGACTTTCAAAACTGCTCTTTGATTTTCTTTTTGACTGAAGGAAAGGAGAGTGTGGTGCTGAGGTCCTTCTAGCTATGGGGTAGTGAACAGAGTGGTGACAGGAGGGGCCTGGGACTTCCTATAACACTACACTTCCTAGGACTGTGAGCATGAGGGATCCTGAGCTGCCCTAAGCATCAGGAAGGCACACAGTGCCCAGCTCCACTTGCAAACCACAATGAGGTCTACCTACCAGGCCCATTACCACTTCCTCCTGGGAGACATTTTCCTGTTTCAAAGAGCAAGTGATTAGTTGCCGTTAAAATAAAGGTCAAATGAATCTTTGCTGAGATTTTCATTAAATTCCCAACATATGGCACATGTCTATAATTCACAATTATATAACCCCAATTTTCTCAGGAGTTAGTATAATTTGAAGGAAGAAAAGGAGAGGGGGTATTCACTCCACTTCATTTTCCTGTAGGAAACAAAATATTAAGACCAGGTACCCTTCTGAAACAGCTACAAGATGTAACCCCATAATGTAAAAATGTCATGTCTCCATTCCCAAAACTACTGTGAACCACGTACTCAGTGTGCTACACGAGTTAGCACTAAGTCCAATCTATTCCTAAATGAAAATAAAGACATGTTACTTGTGGCAAAATATGGGCACCCTAGGTGAGGAGTGGGTATATGTGGTCAATCTGAGAAGTCTCACAAGCATTTTATTCACGCAGCAGCATGAAAGGGAGCTGTGAGAGATCTAAGAGTGCAGTGTCCCTGTCCCTTATGAAAGGATCATGCACCCTTCATTTCTGAGCCACTAGTCTATTGTCCCATGGTCCCTGCCTCTGTTTTAGGATCAAGATGTGGCTAAGTCTAGGAACGAAATGCTCAGCAAGAGAGTAAACTATCATCAATAATATTATAGATGGACTAAAACTGTGCTGAGAATTCATGTTGGCTATTCTTACTATCCACAAAAAGAAACATTAAATGAAGGTGGCGGATATGCTATTTTGCTTAACTGTAGTCATCATTTCACTATGTATGTGCATGTCCATGATGTGTATGTGTACACAAAAGCCTTAAATGTGTGTTTATGTTCATATATATATGTATACACAAACACACACACACACACACACACACACACACACACACACACATATATATATATATATATATATATATATATATATATATATATGGAGAGATTGAGGAGAGGGATAAGTAGGGAGGGAAATGGTATGTGGATTCTAAATTCAAGAGGCAGAATTAAATTAAATTATTGGTTTTGTCAAATTATCTCAAACGCATGCATGCTAGGGTACTTTTATTTTAATCCTCTGTCCATCATCAAGAAAATAAGTATCAGTCATTACTATAGCAACAACAGCATTGCCAAATTGTTTAATGAACAATGGTGCCTAGAAGCCAGGATTGACTATGTTTGCTTAGCGACATCCCACTGAACTCTCCAAGAGAAAAGACCTGTAACTTATCATGGGAAGAGGCACACAAAGTCCTTCTGGGAAAAGGATTCAGAAGGAAACATAAAAATGTCTCTCTGCCAGCAACAAGGAAGAAAATATCACCAGTGGCAGGGAGGGGTGAGGGCAGGAATCACATGGGAGGTCTGGCTGACAGGCAGAGCATGAACAGGCGTGAGGAGAGATTGTAGGCAGAAGCAGAGTGTGGGCTGCACAGGGTGAGGTGAGCATTCATGAGCATTTTCTCAATGACTTCAACCTTCTGTTTTTGAGCACTCCATACACAGGAAAGCCAGGACGCTGGGATGTGCCTTCCAGGGTCCTTGGCTTCTGAATCAAGGGGAATTTAGAACACTGGCTGCAGGCCCAGACAGGGAAATGAGGGACATAGCTAGATCTGGAGGCAGGCCTGTGAATTCAAGTGCTTATCTCTATGGGCACTGAGTCTTTTCTCCTGCAAGGGCCTCTAGTCTCCTGACATTCACAGTGGCAGGTCTATGAAGAAATGTGAATTGTTATCTATCCTTTGCCTGAGCCTTTTCCTGGAGGCACAGAATTTATGTGAACTTGGTCCTTCTGTTTAAGCTGACCAGAACCATTCCTATGGCATAGAACTAAACACAAGTTCCCACTCACATTTTATGTGTTCCTAGAACCTTCTCACAGTCCTTTCCAAGGACCATGGTGAGACATCACTGAGTGCCCATTATTCCAGATGCATGTCTCTTGACCTGGATTTTCCAGTTGAAATTACCCTCCTCCCTTCCTAAAAATACCATCCAAGGAAATCTATGAACCCATGGCCATCCTTAATGAAGTTGTCAGGACAAACTGGGGTCCTGAGGTCATTGCTAACAAGAATGATAATTGAGAACCTCAGTTGGACCTCAAATCCTGATTCCACTACTCTGTAAGAACAGTCAAGCAAGAACAGAGTGGCCAGTGCTCAGTGAGGATCAGACAGAGCAGCAAGGGGTGTGGAGCCCAGCCTCCAAGCCCAGCTTCTGTTGGGTAATTTACTTTCAGCCATCTTCAACTGCTTCCCCATCCCCCAGCATCTCAGGTTCGACCTCTGGCTCTGCTTCCAGGACTTACTTTCAAAAGGCTCACCTGCCATCAAGGCTGATGCTCCCCAGTGCCTCCTGGACCCTCTTCCCATTCAACCAGCCATTGACCCAGATCTGACTGGATGCAAATGAGTCCACCCAGACCCTTCTCCTGCTCTGTCCACCTTGTGACATTGTTGCTGAGTCCATGGAGGCCAAGTAGGGGCCAGTTGATCACACCTGGACCAAAACAGGCAAGAGAGCCTCAAAAGCAGCGCTTCCAGGCTGAGCAGTGTGGCAAGAGCTGAGAATGGCCACAAGACATCCTTTGTGTCCCCTTTTTTCTTTTAATACCTCTCCTGTGGCTCATGGCATGGCTGCAAAACCTGTGAGTACAACAGAGAAGCTGATTAACTGTGTACAACTAGAGTTGGTCAAGGCAAAAGCAATGCTATTTTAACTCTGTTAACTGTAAAAGTTCAAGCGACATCTTCCTATCTTTTAAAGTTCTACTTTATTTTTTATTAATAAGACAATTTAATTTCAGCCATAATTGCTTTATGGATTATCACAGTGATTATATGAATATTTAATACAAGTTTATGTGTTTACAGAACTAGCCTGGAAATTAGCTACAATGTATCACTTGGCTGATCTTAATAATTTATATTCATAAATGCAGTTCATTAGCTACATAGTATTGAAAGTGCAACCACTGGGGGTTAACCAGAGTGATTATTTATACAATATTCAAACATCTGAAATGTCTGGAAATTACTTATACCAGATATCTTTCCTTGTAAAGTCAGTGTTGTGGAGTCTCAAGATTGCTTGAAGCCTTTATTGCCTCCACTTCTCACTCACTGGCAGCTGCCCCTCTCCTATGACCCCAGATGCAGGCATCAGTGTGACCAGACACCCCTGTGCTCTGGGCTTGGATGACTTAATCTTCACTTTTACTTTTGGCTCTGCTTTAATTTACACCTCACGAAAATTTTCACCGGAAGCCGTGGAGTTTGGCTGTGTGTGATTCACCTCAATGATCTTTCTCCTGCACAGCAATGTGTCCAGGTTTCTGTATCCTCAGGAAGATGTACTGAGAGGCCCACACTGGGTTGCTTTGATTACTGCTGCATTTGGCTCAGGAGACAGCTTCTTCTCTGTGGCTTCCAAGTGAGTTTGTACTGCCTTGAAGTCTCTGGGCTATCCACAGCCTGTAATGGCAAAGAGGTTTGCCACAAGCTGTCGCAGGGCTAAACTCCTGCTTATAGTTCAATTTCCTTAACCACCCTATTTCTACTAGGCTGGCATCTGTGCTCTTGACCACCATGGACCCAGTGTCTACCACAGGGCTTGGCATCAAGTAGGTGCTACTGCTGTGCCACACTCCAGCCCCTACCTCACTGCAAGATAGATGTCCATTAAACTAAGTACAGGGGATAGTTCTCGGACACACAGCAATGAACTAAGGGCTGAAATGAGGATTACCTGTTGTTGGTTATTTGACAGTTGCACTAGCTCAGATGCACTTGGTGTCAGGTTATATTTGTTACTTTCTTGATACTGTGACAAAAATACCTGACTAGAAGAAATTTAAGGAAGAAGGGTTTTGTTAGCTTATAGTTAGAGGTTACAGTCCATGATGGAAGGAAAGGCATAGAGGCAGAAGCATGAAGCAAAGCTGGTCACATATGTCTGCAGTCAGAAAGCAGAGATGATGAATGCTGCTACTCAGCCAGCTCTCTCCTTTTGATAGAGTCCACAACCCCAGCTTGTGGAAGGGTGCCACCTACAATTAGGTGGGTCATCTCACCTCAAATGATGTAATCAAGATACCCATCACAAACATGCTCAGAGGCTAACCAGTTTAGATAATCCCTTACAAGTGATTCTAAATCTTGCTTCTCTGTCTCTGTCTCTCTTCCTGTCTCTGTCTCTGTGTCTCCCTGTCTCCCTGTCTCTCTGTCTCTCTCTCCCTCTCTATCTATCTATCTATCTATCTATCTATCTATCTATCTATCTATCTATCTATCTATATCTACCTACCTACCTATCTATCTATCATCTATCTATCTTTATCTATGTATCTATGTATCTATGTATCTATGCATCTATGTATCTATCTATCTATCTATCTATCTATCTATCTATCTATCTATCTATCTAATAACATAGGCTGATGTCTGATTTTCCCTCGTCCTATCCAGTGGAAGTGTCCACAGTTCATGCCTCCTGAGGATCATGATGATGGAAGTGTCCACAGCTTACTCCCCCTGTCAGTCCCCTCCCCAGGTCCTGGTGATGGATCCTGCAGCAATCACCATCATTCCATTCTAGGGGCTCCACATGCTCTATTTCACTGATCCCAGAACATGTGCCATTTGTCTATTCCTGGATACCAGGCCCAAGCCATAAGGTCAGCAACAGCAGATCTGTAGATTGATTTCCAAGCCTTTCTGAAGAAAACTGGGGGAGTTCTTTAGGTGAGTAAACTGGAGAATGGGCATAATATGCTGAATGGATTTCACTATCTTCAAGTCATCTTGATATCTCTTTATGTGCAATTGCAGGGCAATGCTGGCAGCTTTGGCTTGTAGCCCCACTTCACCACCACAAGATCAATGTCAGAAAAGATGCCAATCTGACTGCCTCTAAGCATAGAACTTCTAGAAGGAAGGTATCCTTAAATAGAAGCCAAAGTGAGGGGGCTTCCTTAATTTCCCGTTGAATGGTGACTAATATGATACTTCATTCATAGTCTAGTTATCATTAGACTCTGTCCCAGCAGCAGTGGCCTCAGTTAGAATGAAGACATGTTTTGAATACTCTTTGCTGTGTGTAAATAGCCACATTTCTGTCATTTTTCTGTAGCTTCTGCTTTTTTATTGGTTTCATTTTGTTCGAGAGATAAAATACATTTATGTTTTCTCAAAGGAGCCCCAAGGAATCTAAAACCTTTTTATGTGAAGGAGAAAAACAATAAAAAATAAATAAATAAGACTTAAAAACACAATGATTCTGCTTCTACCATGGGAGAATCTGTGAACGATGTAATGGAGTTCAGCTTTTTTGTCTTAAGATGCTGCTAATGTTTCCATTTTCATCAGAAAGACAATTTGGTCTATAGGGAAAGTGTGTTTATCTTCAGTTGAAAGTTCACCAACCTCATGCATGTTAGTGCCCTAGAGCCCCAAGTACTCATCCTCAGGTCCACCAAGAGCCCAAGTGGGTATTTGTGTGGCACAGGAGGTGCTGGTCCTCTGAGAGACATTGAAACGCCACCTGATAGCCAGGCCTTGGGGAGTGCTCAGGAATGTGGACTTCATACACCCCCTCTGGACTGGAACTTCCTTTGTTGCTTGCTTTTGAACCCTCAGTCTGTCTTGAAAATGGATTTGCATAGCTGGTATTCCTCATGGAAGTAGGTTCAGGGACATCCATCAGGCTCTGAGCTGTCCTCACAAGAGTCCTGATTGGTCAGAAGCTGTTGGATGTGTTACTAAAGACAGAACTTCCAAACCCTAGGACACCTGCTATTGGGTCATTTCAAATTGACTCAAGACTGTCGTAATATTCACTTATTTGCGACTTGTGTCCCAGTGTATTGAGACAAGTACAAAAGATCTCAGCCATGTCTGCCATATCCAGGGTGCCTCACCCTGTGACTTGGGCATGTGGCTTCCTTCCCTGGCTTTAGCCTCCTCCCCAAGAAGGTAAGAACTGACTGGATTTCAGTGAGAATAATCTATGCATAAAATTTTCATCCACACAGGCTTAGAAATAAGACAAGTACAACCAGATAACAAGTAGTTCAATGTTCTTTGATTTGCCAAAGACCCAAGTAGAAGAGCCAAGAAGAGGAGGTGTGTCTAGCCATGGTCAAGAGGTAGCTCTGAGACTGCTGTGCCCCTTCACTCCCTCACGGCAGCAGGAGGTAGCCTGTGGCCTCTCCAGATGACACAAGGCCTGAAAGATGAAGTACTACACTGGGTTGGGACATGATGGACAGAACAAACAACAGAGGGTTCATGTACCTACCTACCTACCTCTGCACTGCTGCAACCAGAGTGAGGCAGATGCTCATGTCCTTGCTCTGAGCCTGAGTGTGCTGCCCATGAGCTGATCCTCACATAGGGGGTATAAGTAGAACAAGCATCATACTGCAGCTGCCTTGGAACCCTCAGTGGAACACTGGAAACACCTTGCAGGAAATGAGAAAATAAAACATGTAGGAAAACAATATCTGTACATACAACAATCCCCATTAGTGAGTGTATGAATGATGCCCAAATAAAACCAACTAAATAAGTCCATGAGCTTAAAAATACAGCCATGTAAATTGTCCAAGATGGACAATAAGAAGAGATAGACTGAGAAGACAATGAGCTGTCCTCAAGTCCTTTGATATTGTAGCTAATCATTATCACAAAAGAGGAATGAAAGAACCAGGCTGAAGCACTATGAAGAAAGAGTAGCTGAAAACCTTCCAAATTGGATGGAAGACAAAAACCCGCAGATTCAAGGAGCTGAACCTCCATCAGGAGGAAATACTAGAAATTCATGTTCCAAATCCATTAAATTTACAGAAGCCAAATATGAAGAAAATAACCTTACTATACCCAAAGAGCCTGTTATGACCCTGGCAGGGCAATAGATTCCAGGACAGTGGGCATCATGGAACTAGGTACATCAAGAGGAAGAACACAGGTTTGTCAAGTGCTAAAACAAGGACCATAAGCTCTAATTCTGTACCCAGTACAGAAGTATTCTTTGCAAAGTGTCTATGAGACCCTTATTTGGGGGAACTAAGGGGTCTGATAGTAGACAAGACAGGACAGGGGCCCCAGATAGCAAGGAACTGAAGACCTGAGTGCCCTGGAACCCAGATGGATGAGCTGTAGTCAAAGAGAAGGAAGCACAAAGTCTTGTTCCTTCCTCCTAGGGCTGAGCTTTTCAGAAGCCTGCCTTCCCATGGGCCCTCACTGCTTTCTCACAGTACTGTATTTTATTCTTAGTACTGGTCGTCTTGTGTGATTTTCAGTTTAATCCTGTGTGGTACTTACTAACATAGTCATTTTGAAGATTCTAGATAGAAGCTCCATGAGGATCATCATTTACCCAGGGAACCCCAGATAACAAAGAATGGAGTGAGCATCAAGCAAGACAGCTAAGAGAAAATCAAGCATGAGATATCAGTGCTTGGGCACTTAAAATGGCATCAGTAATCCATTATTCTGACCAGATCCCATATCCACAGCTAAGCCTTTCTTTTGAGCTGCTGGTTCAAGTCCACCTCCTACATCACACATACCCATGCCAGCTGACCTTTGTCCTGGGCCAATCCACAGATTCCTGAAACAATAGATTCCTGATGACCTCTGCTGATAATGTGCAGCAGACTCTTCTCCCAAACCACTAGCTATGGAGATGCCCCACCCTCCCATATAGGATTGCTGACCAACAAGTGGTAAAATTTCTAACTCTTGTCCATGGAAGCGATCAACACAGCAGCTATTCTGTGAAGTCTGAACACATGTCCATGGCCACTTGGCTCTTAGCTTCCTGATCACAAACCTATTCAGCCCTATAAGCTTATGACTGTGTTTCTACTAGGCTGGTTTTATTCTCAGCCAGTGCGGGTATCACAAGAAACCTTTTCTCCTGAGGTGACATGAACACACATCTTCACCCCAGATAGGGCACAAACAATAAACTTCAAAGGACAATTATTCCAAAACCAGTTTTGGTGAATCAGCAAGTTTATTGGGGTTACTTACAGAGCAGGGTGAGGGCTTGCTTACAGGAACATGGGTGACTCAAATGCAGCTGCACACTGAAAGGGCTCATCCCATCCTGCATGACAACCTCCCCACAGCGACTTTGATTCAAAGGCAGCTGCAACAGCAGAAAGCCCCTTCAGCACAGGTGACGACTTGTGGAAGCTACATTGCTGGATTACACTGCACCACTGACAGGCAGCCCAACTGGAGAGTCCCTAGCACACTGCACCACTTGTAGGCAGCTCCATCGGAGAGTCTGTCATGCCCAAACAGCTGTTTCCACTTTATATAGCCCTTGGGCAGGGTATTGTCACCCTTTCCCAGACTTGTTGACTTCCTGAGTCTGCAACTTTCCTCATCTACCTCCTCCCCTACAGGAAGGAATATCTTGGTTTCTCCTTCCTCTCTTCAGGAGTGAACATTGCAATTCCAAGGCATCTGCTATACAACACTGGATACATGCTTTCCTCTGGGAGCTGCGGAGTTCTGCCTGTAGCAAGGCAGCATCAGTTAGGGTTTCCAAAGACATAATTCTGTCTTTTGGATCCACTATTGCCTTTGCAAATGGCAAAGCAAAGGGCAGGAGGGCTTGGTTTTGAATCTGGTGCCAGCAATGTCATTCCTGGGACAAGTGGCTGGAGACAGGGGTTTAGAGCGAATGTGCTCCACAGGTGTTTCTCATTGGACCACATGCATGCTTTTCATTCATCAGTAGTACCCATCGCATGTGAAGTTTCACTTTTCACACAGGGACCAGAGAGAAGAAAGTTGACAGACCTGCATTTCGCTTTTCAAGTTTCCTCTTTCCACAACATGTTTGTCTGAACCTTTATCTCACGCCCACGTTCCCATCCCAGTGGCATTTATTACTGACTTTCTTGTTATGTTCCATGAAATTTCTCTAAGTGTACCACATTTCCTTTATTTAATTATGGCAAATAAGGAGTGAAGAAGAAAAGATGGGAGGGTTGCAAGAAAGAAAATGGATAAACAGCTCAGATCTGCCACAGCAGCAGGTCTCTTTGCACCAGCCAAGCTGGTAAGGAAAAGCAACCTGAGATCATGCTGTGAAAATGCATTTCATTCTTCATCCAGCTCAGCCCCTGACTGGTAATTCCCTAAGTGATTGGAACCAGAGGAGCTCTTTTCCTGTGATGTGTGGCATTCCTCCCAGGCTTTCTGGAGTGCCAGGCAAGGTGAAGAGAGCAGTGTCTGTTGTAATTCCTGACAAGCCCTTTCTTTACAAGGAGTTATGTTAATGAGGTGATTTTTGGAGAAGTAGGAATGGGGCTGGTTGTCAGGGTAACC
The DNA here is from genome assembly GCF_020740685.1 of Jaculus jaculus. Classification (NCBI taxonomy): domain Eukaryota; kingdom Metazoa; phylum Chordata; class Mammalia; order Rodentia; family Dipodidae; genus Jaculus; species Jaculus jaculus. The sequence goes on from NC_059103.1 coordinate 56,523,135, forward strand.
ATCAGGATATTACAGCCAGCTCCAGGACTGATGTCCACCCACAGCATAGCTCTTCAGCCCTGGATGATGGGGCCAGGATTCCTGGCTGCTGATCCCCAGAGGTGCTGGGAAGCTCTGGCCTGCAACCATTACTCTCCTCTTCTCTTCTACTGGCTGTTCCTAAGTGTGTCTTTTTGGAATAAATATGTGAACAGTGATGTTGACCTGAGTTCTGGGGCTAATCTAGTGGGAACCCCATTTCCAGGCCTGGACTGCAGGTGGCCTCTGAAGGGAGCAGTTGAAGGATTGAAGCCTGAAACCAGGAATCTGACACCAACTAGTGCAGTTAGTGTCGGGATTGAGCTGAGTTAGGGACTCTCTAGCTGCTATCATCTTGGGAGGGACCCATGCACATTCAGAGAGTGAATGATATATTGAGAGCCATGTGTATATGGGATAGAAAGAGTTTGGCTTTTCTTTTTCTTTTTTTTTTTTTGTAAAATCTTGAACATAAGAACTCTTTCTGAATAAAAGAGAAGTTATGTAAATTATAGTTTATACCTGCTCTTGACTTAGCCACAGCTGAAAGTGTACAACTCTATTTGACCCTCACAGCACTACATCTCATCATCCAAAGGCTCTATGATCCCGTTGTTGTGACTTAGGAACCAACAACCAGCTGTCCTGCAGAGACTGTCACAGATTTACTGCTGTCCGAGGTCATGACTCATCCTGTCAGGATTCTGGCTACATTAGTTTTATGAGTAAAGCCCACAGTCTTCGGCCGAGCTGCACTGCTTGTCACTTTGGCCTGAGGGATTCTTAAATGCACCTGGTACAAAGGGAAGAGGGTCAGGACGCCAGCACAAGGCAGTGTGACATTTGGGTAGGACAGCTAGGAGGACCCATTGCAGGGAGGAGCATCAGAGTCCTGTGTGGCCCTTGGGGAAGAGGCTCTCACAGTACTGCGGAGGCAGATTCCCCTCAGCCACTGCCAAGACACCTCAGACTTCCAGGGCCCACCAGCTTGGAAGTGGGGACACTGAGGGACTGCTCTAGGGACAGCTCCGGCACAGCTGGGACCCACACGCTGCTCAGCCACTAGGTCTTGATAAGCTGATGTGGGTACAGGCCAAGTGGCTGCTGCTCCGGGGTGCTGGAAAGTAAAGTACAAGTAGCATAAATATGTTTTTCCAGTGGGACAGACAGTGTCCCACATGCAGACCTCAGCAGCACACTATAATATGTTCGCCTATTGATATCTGAGTATAGCAGGAGCTGGTCAGGGACCAACATGGGGGAAGTAGGATGAGATGGGGGATGCTTATCAGACTGGAGCTCTATCTTCTGTACCCAGTAAGGTTTCTTTCATCCTGAAAGCCCCATCTACGTGCAGAGACATGTCACATATTCCTGCGGCTCCCTAGTCCCTGAGCTGAGGGCCCTGAGCAGGGAGAGAAAAGAGAAGATGGGATATAGAGGACACCCAACATTCAGACTCCACTCTGTCATATCTAGGCCAGTACACTTGGGTGCTTGAGAAGCCACACTGAATGCTAGATTTATGGTTTGTGGGGTGATAGGAGCCCTAATTTCACTCTCTACAAGAGAGGGGGCCATGAAACAAGTTTGTGACTCCTGTGGGAAAGAGCCGAGCCTGTGGAAGACCCATAGTCCTCTTCCTAATGACGGAACTTCTGTGTTTCCTTTATAAACCTAAGAGAGAAGCAGTACTCACCATGCAGAAGCCTGCCTAGTGAGGGGCTAGTGTCTCCTCCTGACTACACTGTGTCCTTGCTTACTGCCTCCCTGACTAGGCTCTGGGCCCTAACTAACTACTAATGTCTGGACTGCACTGAACCAGGATAGGAAAGCCAGGGCTCACCTGTGAGAGAACTGTTTTCCTTACGCCAGTTGGCCAAAAATAATTCTAATACCAGCTCACACAGGAAATGAATGCTGTCAGTGGCAGATAATCTGTTCGAGGCATAATTACCCATGGTAGAGCCCACCAATTTAGCAGGAGGAAGGAAATGACTTTGCTTGTGGCTAGGCGGAACAGTCCCACCTGGGAGCCTGAGTCTCCGACATCCCTCAGCTGGACTTTGTGGGAAAGCCATGTCATTCCTTCCTGAAATAAGTCACTCTTTCAAAAGATTTCTCATATTTCATATGTCAACTCTTAAGGCTAGTACAAAATGTATATTTAATGAAGAATTTCAACCTTTTTATAAGAAATGAAAAAAAGTCAAATCCTGAGCATGTTTGCACTTTGAGGTCTGTTCCGGTTCTCTCTCAGGAATGCAGCTGGGTCTGCTCCCTTCAGTATTCCAAATAATGGTGACTATAGAAGCAGATAAAATGCTGAAGTCAAGAGCTGGCCCTGCCTTCCCACAAACTCTCTGCAGTCCTGGTCCTGACTGTTCCCTCAACACCACACACCTAACTTAGCTACACCACTCCCTTTTGATTTCAAGGTCAGAGAGCCTTAATCTCCAGGTTCTTGTCGTAGAATAGCTACTCACTAAAAACATGGAAAACACACACAACAAAATATAGGAAAAGAGGCTTCAGCTAGACACGGCCTCATGGGGCATTTAGACTTTGCAACAATGCTGATAGGAGGAGCTGTGTACATAGGTCAGCCTTTTGCAGGGCCGCTTAAGGAAAGAAGCCCAAACAGGTAGCTCATCCTCAGAAACTTATCCTCACAGTCCTTGCAAGTTGAACATAAAAGTCATGGACTGCTATGCTTGGTGGGAAGTATAAAACAGAAAGATGAAAAATGTATGATTTATCACAGGAAAAATTCAAGCAAGTTTAAAGTTACTGGCACAGAAATTGGTTTTAGGTTACTTAAGCCATAATTGTTAAGATTAGTACCATTAAGGGTGGACCAACTGTTTTGCATTGAAACAATGGGAAAAATACCTAAGAATGAAACTCACCCATGGAAGACTCAAACAAGTAGGAATGAAAAATCATTTAAAAAGCGGTAGCTTGAAGGAAGACTGGTGAACAGGTAATCTGTTCTTCATATGTCAAGATTTATACCCCATTGGATTTACAAATTTGGCATGAAAATACAGGGAAGTGGGTCATGAAATGCACATGGTTCCAGGGTCCACAGAAATGTGGCAGTGCAAAACAGAATTGAACTTCTGTGGAGGCCAAGTAAAATTATTATATGGATCTTCAAAGATGAACCATGGTTTGCAGTGCAGACCCAAAGACGTTTGGATATACCTGGACTGTGGAATGGCTTCCATGGAGTGATGCTGGCTCAGGATGGAATTTTCCCCAGGATACTCAGCCAAGCTAGAGGGCCAGAACTGGAACCTAGAGACTTCTTTGACACTGGTTATAGATGTTGGACTTGGAACTATGGATTTGGAAGTTTACCTACTGGTTATTGATTTTGCATTGGTCTAGTCTCTCCTTATTATGCCTTTTTATAATAGAAATATTACCTGTGTCATTATGTGTCAGAAGTATATAATCTGTGTTGTGACATGATTAAGAGACCATCATGAATCTCAGATGAGACTGGACTTTTAAACAATATTAAAGTTAGTAAAGACTATAAGGAGCTTTGAAGGTGGACAGAGTATAATTTGCATTGTAAGATGGTCATGTATCTATGTGGGCTAGGGACAGAATGTCGTTGTTTGACTGTATATCCCTCATAGCCACAGGAATTTGTTTTCTTTTTCTTTTTTTCTTGTTCATAATTAACAACTTCCATGATTACAATCTTCCATGGTAATTCCCTGTCTCCTCCCCTTTTTCCTTTGAACCTCCTTCATACTTAAGTCTCAAATAGTCAGAACACTGCTGGAGGAGGTATGTAACTTGGGCTGGATCTGGAGTCCAGCCCTAAGATGTGTACAGACTCAATATGAGTTCTGAGTAGTCATGCTTGCTAGCTTTTTTTATTATTGTCATTGTCTCTGCTTTGGATCTATGGAAGTGAGCCAGCTTCTTCCACTATGACGGAACTTTCTTGAGACTCTGTAGGCCTAAACTAAGCTCCCCATAAGCTGCTTCTGGTTGGATGTTTGTCCTAGCAAGGACAAGGTAACTACTGCAGAGGGGATGGAGAAGACCAGGTGCTATGAAGACACTAACTGACTATAATTTGATCTGCTCTGTTTGTAACCAAAGCTCCATGCATCATACTTGTCTTGCCTCCTAGAAATGACAACTAGGCAGGCCATGGGGTAGGGAGAAAAACTGCAGCCATCAGGACATAGTGCAGGGATGAAGCGGAGATCAAAGCGTGGTGATCCCATGCTTGATGCTTTTAGGAGATTTTCATTGGAGAAAAGGGGTCGTGACAGTGGATAGATAGAAACTACATTATAGGAGAGATGCTATAACTAAAAATCACTGTCTCAGGTGAGAAATGACTTATGGGCTGCTGCCAGAGGACAGGGCACATTGATGAAGGAGCTGTGAAGCTGAAGATAGAATTATGAATAAACACTAAGAAGAATAAGGAGAGAGAGAGAGAGAGAGAGAGAGATAGTGAGAGAGAATCCCTGTTCTATGGAAGCGTGGAAAGGATAGACGTAGTTGTCCTTGCAGTAACAGAGGAAAGAGGAGGACAGAGGGTGACTGGGATAGATACGAGCGCTGTCTCAGCTCCTAATGGCAAGCACTGAAACACAGAGCTTGGAGGCTCAGAGAGCTTCACTGAATCCCAAACACAAGAGAACACCCACTATGCGAGTTGTCAAGAAGACCCTGATATCTCGTCACTAAAAGTAGTTTCCTGGCTTCCCAGGAAGGAGAACCCAGTCTGCCCCACACTTTAGGCCAGATAATTGAGGAGATATTGTAGAGCACTGTCCTCAGAGCATGACGGCCATGACATCTTCATCTTGATCAGAAGTAGCTGTGACCACTCATGAGATCCTTACCTGCATTCTTGACTGCTCCCTCTTCTACCTCCCAGCCAGCTGCACATGGTCTCGTAATCTTAGGAGGTGCTAGAGAACAAAGTGTGTGGAAGGAGAGACTACACCTATGCACATATGAGGAGGTTGTTGTACATGCTGGGTGACAGTTTCTGTTGCTATGTCTTGTTTGGGGTCAACTATACTCCTATAAGTAACCCTTCACCCATGCTCTGTAAGTAAGGGCATTAAGCTCACTGGTTGCCCATGTTGAACTTTGATGGAATCATACATTGGTTACTTTGGTCTGTTGGTGCCCTACCTGGAGGAAGCAGATGTTTGCTATATCTCTGCATGAAAACTTTATGCAACAGGAGGGAAGCTCGGGAAAGGTACAGGGTCCCTATTACTAATTTCACACCTTTTGCTTATTTTGAAACAGTTCTCCATTAGGTAATTCATTCTCCCTCTCTCTCTCTCTCTCTCTCTCTCTCTCTCTCTCTCTCTCTCTCTCTCTCTCTCCCTCTCAATCTCTCCTGATGTTATGATATTGAGAGGGAATCAGGTAGCTCTGCTAGGTAATTTAGGGTGACTGGGCCCTGAATGTAAATAGCAAAAATGTCTTAAGTCTGCCCTTGCAATCTGCACTTTATTAGAGATCATAGAAGGATGTCTCCTCTGCTTATCTCTTGACTAAAGGAGTTACCTAGATCTATTTTTTTCCATATAAAACTTTGAGCCCCACCTGGGGGAAGGGAGTTTCCATTTCCTAGAATTTAAGTCTGATCTTGGAATTGTTACCATTTAAACTCAGCCCCAAAATTTGGTTTCAGGACTGGCCTCTTCTTGAGCCAGCTCCCAGTCCAGACCAATCAGACCTTACTGTGGCTCACCTAAGCCTAAAGGTAAGGCCCACTACAGTAAGGTTATAAGGACATGCTAACCAGGTGGGCAGAGCTCCCCTTTCTGGCTTTTCATCTCTCAGTATCTTCTAGGCTCCTGTCCTGGTAAGCCTCGCCTACTCCCCAATGGGCTTCCTACCCCCTCCTGCCTCCCACATGGCAGAAGCTCTCCGCACTTTCTTCTCTTTCCTCTCTAAATCACTCTTCATGTCCCAAGGCTCATGTTTGTATTCCCACATGGGCTCAAGGACCACATGTGTGTACCCATTTTCCCTTTCTCAGAGTGTGGACACTTTCACTCCCTGTATATTCCTGAATAAAAATGTGGTGTTTTATAAATTATCCTTCTCAGTGTTGTCTTACACAAATCTTTGGTTAAAAGTTAGACATGAACTCAGAATTTGGAGTTCAGTGGCTATTCCTGAACCTCAGCACCCTGTTACAATATAGAAGCTAAAGTTATGATGTAAAGGCAAATAAATCACACAACTAAAACACTGGAAAGGCTATATGTATATATCAACAAATTACACTGACATGTTTATAATTTATATGTCACATATGCTTACTAGTTATCAGTCATAATGTTGAGCACATTAAGATTTATTAGCCCTCTTTGCCACAAGTGAGTAGCATTAATCACAACTTTATCCTAGCAATGGAGCAATATTAGTAATAATGGTGATAATTCCAACATTAAATGCAAATATATCTCATGTTCATAAAGTGTTTCTCAAAATGCTATTTAATCCCTATAATAGTTAATTTTTATCATTTTTGTGACTAAATACCCAACAAAAGCAACTTAAGGGGAAAAAGCTTATTTTGGCTCACAGTTCCAGTATACAGTCCGTCATGGTACAGAAGGAATGGTGACAGGAGAACCGAGGCACATTGCATCCACAGTGAGGAAGCAGAGAGAGACGAATGCTGCTATTCCACTCACTTTCTCCTTGTTATTCAGTCCAGGACCCCTGCCCACGGGGTGGTGCCACACACAGGGTAGGTCTTCCCACCTCAGCTAACCCAGTGTAGGAACTACCTCACAGACATGGAAGGAAGTTTATCTTCTAGGTGATTCTAGATCCTGACAATTTAACAATATTCGCCATCATAATCCTCCAGAGACAAAATGCTGGAACAGAGGTGTCAATGGCAATTCCTGACCAGATAAGGAGAAAAAGAACAGGGAACATCACATAACTGGGCCCACCCACACTGAAGTGGGAGCCAAGGGTTCTGCCACCCCAATATACAAGCATTGAACATTCCCTTCATTAAAGTGGTGACTATTTATTAACCATTTAGTGCAGTAGAATCATACCTCTGAATATTTGGTTTTTGTGTGGAGCTAAACCCAGAATGAAAGCTAGGAAAGCCACACTATGTGAACTAGGAGGTCAACTGGGCTGCCCAAGATAGGTGTACATGTCTAAATACCACCAGCCAAGGACTTACCTGGTTGTGTTTTTATTTTGTTCTCTTTTCCATTCGTCTAACACATGAGCCCTGTACCTGGTGTCTCAAAGAGGCTGTTCTCTGAACCTGTTGATTTTTGGTGTGCCTTTGCCTACCATGTGTCTCAAATGAACCAACACAGGAGTAAACACCAGAAGCAGGTGTAGCAAGCAGCCCATCAGCAATCGTGGCCTGGTGTGTGAAGACATGGTGCCTCAGCCTCCCAGCACTGCTTTGACCTGGGCTTCCTCCCTCAAGCACAGCCACTGGAGCCAAGGGAATCTAGGTGTGCTCCATGAATGGCACGGGGCCCAGAGGCCACTTGGGTACCATTTTCTTATCTGCATACTTTCTGCAACTATTGGCCTTAGCGCCTGAGCAAGGCACTGCTGACAGTGAAGGGCATTAGGCCAAAGCTGAGCCATTTCTGTCAGATTGCAGAGCCTGACCAGCCAATCACCCACTGAACTCACCAGAGGCTAAGACTAAGTTCTGCTAAACCAGCTGGACTAAGGAAACATCTATTTTGGGGAAGTAAAGAGGCAAGTCAGGTAACTATATGCACAGAGCTCACAGCATCACTTTTTTGCAGTGGAAAGACCTCAGGACACAGCTGCCTCCACACACAGGACAATGGCTCCAACCATTCATTCACTTTCAGCCACAAGCCACCACTGTCTATGAAAGGCCCAAGAACTCAGAAGCTTAGAAATACTATCACGCTCCAAAGGGAGCTAAAGCGGGCCCCCTGCATATCTCAAACTCCAGGCTTTACTCTCTGTTAGAAGCAAGTAAAGAATCCCTCTTCTCATTATATCAGAGCCCACTCCTAATATAAAACTAGGTAAAAAGGGCATGAGATAGCCCTCAAGGATGGGAAATAAGTAATAAAGTAAACCACTTATTTAGTTTCTGTAAATAGCCTGCACCATAAGCCTTAATAGCCCACACTGTAAGCCTTAGTAGCCTTAATAGCCCACACTGTAAGCCTTAGTAACTTGCACCATAAGCTGTAGCAGCCTGCCTCAGACCACCAAGGCCATAGGAGGCTGATACCATACTCTGTTACCCCCACCTAAGGAATTGCACAAGTGCTGACCCCCAAGGTCACAGGAGACTGGTACCACACTCTGCTACTCCCACCTAAGGACCTGCGCAAACGCTGACCACCAAGGTCATAAGAGAGTGATTGGTCCATGAGGGGCTTGAGCAAAGTAAACTAATTGGCTTAGAAACTGTGGGGTGGCACAAACTGACTGGCTAACACCCTGCAGGGGCTCCTGATATTAAATAATGATTGGTCTAATACACAGGCTTTGTTAGAAACCCTATAAAAACTGCCCTGTTCCTGTGTTCGGGGCTCTGCAGTCCTCTACCCTTGTGAGGTGTGTGACTGTGGGCCCCAGCGCGCTTGGAATAAAATCCTCTTGCAGTTTGCATCAAGACCGCTTCTCGTGAGTGATTTGGGGGTGTCGCCTTATCTGGGCAGAGCGTGGGGGACCCCCTGCGGGGGTTTTTTCCTACATTGGGGGCTCGTCCGGGATTAAAGGCCCCCCCATACCCACCCGAGAACCGACTTGGAGGTAAGCGGGCCCCTTTGGAATGAATGTTTGCCGGCCGGTGTTTATGTTCTGAGTATCTGGTTTCTGGGATGCGCGCTTTTGGCTCGGTTTGATTTGCAGCCGTCCTCTAGGGCCTTAAAGGGCCAGGGGACCGTGATCAGCAGACGTGCTAGGAGGATCACAGGCTGCCGCCCTGGGGGACGCCCTGGGAGGTGAGGAGACCCAGGGACGCCTGGCAGTCTCTTATACCCAGTCAGAAGACCGGGTGCTGTTATTAGAGCGGAGGCTTCCTCCTCCGCGGCCGTCCGATTCTTTTGCCTGCTTGTGGAAGACACGGACGGGTCGCTGGTGTCTGGATTTGTTGGTCTCAGTTGTGTGTGTTGTTGTTGTTGTTCTTTGTGTCTTTGTCTATAGTTCTAAGATGGGACAGACGGTGACGACGCCCCTTAGCTTGACTCTTGACCACTGGACTGAAGTTAAATCTAGGGCCCATAATTTGTCAGTTGAGGTTAAAAGGAGACCCTGGCAAACGTTTTGTGCCTCTGAGTGGCCAACTTACGAGGTCGGATGGCCATCAGAAGGAACCTTTAATTCTGAGACTATTCTGGCCGTTAAAGATATTATTTTTCAGAATGGACCAGGCTCCCGTCCCAACCAAGAGGCTTATATCCTCACCTGGAAGGATTTGGTGGACAACCCCCCGCCGTGGGTCAGGCCGTGGCTGAATAAACCCAGGAACTCAAGCTCCAGAGTCCTGACTCTTGAAAATGAAAAAAAACCCTCTCCTCCCCCTCGCATCTACCCTGAGATCGAGGAACCTCCGGCTTGGCCGGAGACTCAGCCTGCCCCTCCCCCCCCTTACCTAGTCCCAGGAGCTGAGGGAGGGCCTCTCACTCCTCCCGAAGTTCCGCCCTCCACCCTTCCCACACCTCCGCCTCTCGCCCCTCCCATTCCTCCGCCCCTTGCCCCTCCCGAAGCTCCGAGCTCCGGCGTGACTGCTCCGCCCCTAGCCCCTCCCGAAGTTCCGCCCTCCACCTTTCCCATGCCTCCGCCTCTTGCCCCTCCCATGCCTCCGCCCCTTGCCCCTCCCGAAGCTCCGCGCTCAGGCGTGACTGCTTCACCCCTCGCCCCTCCCGAAACTCCACCCTCCACCCTTCCCAAGCCTCCGCCCCCCTTTCTCCCAGAGCCTCCGCCCCCAGGCTTGCCCAGGCTTCCTTCCTCTGCCCCTCCCGAGCTCCTGGAAATGGGAGGGCCGGCTGCAAGGACGCGGAGCCGGAGAGATGCTACCCTGGAGGGAGCAAATGGAATTGTAACACTGCCGCTACGCGAGGCAGGTCCTCCCATGCTGGGGGGCCAACTACAACCCCTGCAATATTGGCCTTTTTCCTCTGCAGATCTTTATAACTGGAAAGCTAACCATCCCCCTTTTTCAGAGGAACCCCAACGCCTCACGAGGCTGATGGAATCTCTTATGTTTTCTCATCAGCCCACCTGGGATGATTGCCAACAGTTGTTGCAGACACTCTTCACAACCGAGGAACGAGAGAGAATTTTAATAGAGGCCAGAAAAAATGTCCCTGGGGCCGACGGGCGGCCCACGCAGCTGCAGCATGAGATAGACATGGGGTTCCCTCTGACTCGCCCTGTTTGGGACCACAATACGGCTGAAGGTAGGGAGAGCTTAAAAATCTATCGCCAGGCTCTGGTGGCGGGTCTCCGAGGTGCCTCCAGAAGGCCCACCAATTTGGCCAAGGTAAGAGAGGTGATGCAGGGGCCAACGGAGTCTCCCTCAGTGTTTCTTGAGAGGCTCATGGAAGCATTTAGGAGGTTCACACCCTTTGATCCCACCTCTGAGATTCAAAAAGGCTCAGTAACATTAGCTTTCATAGGACAGTCAGCCCCTGACATCAGAAGGAAACTTCAGAGATTGGAGGGATTACAGGAAGCTGACTTGCGTGATTTAGTAAAAGAGGCAGAAAAGGTATATTACAAAAGGGAGACAGAAGAGGAAAAGGAGCAAAGGAAAGAAAGAGAGAGAGAAGAACGTGAGGAGAGACGTGAGAAAGAGAGAGAAGAAAGGGAGGATAGGCGCAATAGACGACAAGAGAAAAATCTGACCAGGATCCTGGCCACAATGGTAGAAAAAAAAGGAGAAAGGGAGAAAAATTTTCAAAAGTTTAGGACAGGCCCTAGGCAGATAGGGAACCTGGGCAACAGGACCCAACTTGATAGAGATCAATGTGCCTATTGCAAGGAGAAAGGGCACTGGGCAAGAGACTGCCCTAAGAAGAACAGCAAAAGACCTAGGGTCCTAACCCTTGGAGAAGATGAAGTCTAGGGAGGACGGGGCTCGGAGCCCCTCCCCGAGCCCAGGGTAACTCTGAAGGTGGAGGGGAAGCCAGTCAAATTTCTCGTGGACACTGGCGCTGAACATTCAGTGCTTTTGGAACCAATGGGAGGGCTAAAAGATAAGAAATCCTGGGTTCTGGGTGCTACTGGACAACGGCAATATTCATGGACTACCCGAAGAACCGTTGACCTGGGAGTGGGACGGGTAACCCACTCATTCTTAGTCATTCCTGAATGTCCAGCACCCCTCCTTGGAAGGGACCTATTAACCAAGATGGGTGTTCAAATTTCCTTCAAATCAGAAAAACCAGAAGTGTCTGTTGGAGGTCGACCCATCACCGTGTTGACCCTCCAGCTAGATGATGAGTATCGATTATACTCTTCCCCGGTAGAGCCTGATCAAGACCTAAAGCCCTGGTTAGAACAATTTCCCCAAGCCTGGGCAGAAACTGCGGGCATGGGCTTGGCGAAACGAGTACCCCCACAGGTCATTCAACTAAAAGCCAGTGCTACACCAGTATCAGTCAAACAATATCCCATGAGCCGAGAGGCCCGAGAAGGAATTCGGCCCCATATCCTAAGACTGATTCAACAAGGTATTCTGGTATCGGTTCAGTCCCCCTGGAACACTCCCTTACTGCCAGTTAGAAAACCTGGAACCAATGATTACCGCCCAGTACAGGATTTGAGAGAAGTCAATAAGAGAGTACAGGACATACATCCAACTGTCCCAAACCCTTACAACCTTCTTAGTGCCCTCCCACCAGAGCGGATTTGGTATACAGTGTTGGATCTAAAAGATGCTTTCTTCTGCCTAAGATTACATTTGGACAGCCAACCTCTTTTTGCCTTTGAATGGAGAGACCCAGATACAGGAAGGACTGGGCAGCTCACCTGGACCCGGTTGCCCCAGGGATTCAAGAACTCCCCAACAATCTTTGATGAAGCCCTACACAGGGACCTAGCCAATTTTAGAGTTCAACACCCACAGGTAACCCTCCTTCAATATGTTGATGACTTACTCCTGGCAGGAGCTACCCAACAGGACTGTTTAAAAGGTACAAAAGCATTACTGCTGGAGCTGACTGACCTTGGTTACCGAGCCTCGGCTAAGAAGGCCCAAATATGCAAAAGAGAGGTAACATATTTGGGGTACTCCTTGCGGGATGGACAAAGATGGCTGACAGAGGCACGAAAGAGGACCGTAGTACAAATACCGGTCCCAAATACGGCCAGACAAGTTAGAGAGTTTCTGGGGACAGCTGGGTTCTGCAGACTATGGATCCCAGGGTTTGCAACCCTGGCTGCCCCTCTCTATCCACTAACTAAAGAGAAAGAAAAATTCATTTGGACCGCTGAACACCAGGGGGCGTTTGATGCCATCAAAAAGGCACTATTGAGTGCGCCTGCCCTAGCCCTCCCTGATGTGACCAAACCATTTACCCTTTACGTAGATGAGCGTAAGGGGATAGCCCGGGGAGTCCTAACCCAATCCTTAGGGCCATGGAGAAGACCCGTTGCCTACCTATCAAAGAAACTTGACCCTGTGGCTAGTGGATGGCCTATATGTCTAAAAGCCATAGCAGCGGTGTCCACACTGATTAAGGATGCTGATAAGCTAACTCTAGGGCAGAAGATAACTGTCATTGCCCCCCATGCCCTGGAGAGCATTATCCGGCAGCCCCCAGACCGATGGATGACTAACGCCCGTATGACTCACTACCAGAGCCTGCTCCTCACCGACAGGATAACGTTTGCCCCTCCTGCCATCCTCAACCCCGCTACTCTTCTGCCTGATGAAACTGATGAGACAGTGACTCATGACTGTCATCAACTGCTGGTTGAGGACACTGGGATACGAAAGGATCTCACAGATGTCCCACTGACTGGAGGAACATTAACCTGGTTCACGGATGGAAGCAGTTACATTGTAGAAGGTAAGAGGATGGCTGGGGCGGCAATAGTAGACGGGACACGAACAGTCTGGGCCAGCAGCCTGCCAGAAGGGACTTCAGCACAGAAAGCTGAGCTCATAGCCCTCACACAGGCCTTACGACTAGCTGAAGGAAAGTCTGTGAACATCTACACGGACAGCAGGTACGCTTTTGCCACTGCACACGTGCACGGGGCCATCTACAAACAGAGAGGGCTACTTACTTCAGCAGGGAAAGAAATTAAAAACAAAGAAGAAATTCTAAGTTTGCTAGAAGCCCTACATCTACCCAAAAGACTGGCCATTATACATTGCCCTGGCCACCAAAAAGCCAAAGATTTTATCTCCAAAGGAAACCAGATGGCTGACCAAGTGGCCAAGCAGGCTGCCCAGGGGGTCAACCTTCTGCCCATAATTGAGAAGTCAAAAAATCAAAAAAGTGAGCAACGATATACCCCAAGTGACTGGCAAGAAGTCAGAAAGTTGGGCCAGTTCTCTGAAACTCCAGAGGGGGCCTGTTTTACCTCAGAGGGAAAAGAGATTCTACCTCAAGCAAAGGGACTAGAGTACGTTCAACAAATACACCGCCTAACCCATCTGGGAGCCAAACACCTACAAAAACTGCTGCAGACGTCTCCTTACCATATTCTGAGGTTGCCAGAGATAGCTGGCTTAGTAGTCAAGCATTGTGTACCTTGCCAGATGGTCAATGCTAATCCCTCAAGAATGCCTCCTGGGAAGAGGCTAAGGGGAGACAGCCCAGGTGCTCACTGGGAAGTGGACTTCACTGAGGTAAAACCGGCTAAGTATGATAATAAGTATTTACTAGTTTTTGTAGACACTTTTTCAGGATGGGTAGAGGCTTATCCTACCAAGAAAGAAACCTCAACCGTGGTGGCTAAGAAAATACTGGAAGAAATTTTCCCAAGATTTGGGATACCTAAGGTAATAGGATCAGACAATGGTCCAGCCTTTGTTGCCCAGGTAAGTCAGGGACTGGCCAAAGTATTGGGGATTGATTGGAAATTACATTGTGCATACAGACCCCAAAGCTCAGGACAGGTAGAAAGGATGAATAGAACCATTAAAGAGACCCTCACCAAATTGACCGCAGAGACTGGCACTAATGATTGGATAGCTCTCCTACCCTTTGTGCTCTTTAGGGTTAGAAACACACCCGGACAATTTGGACTGACCCCCTATGAATTGCTATATGGGGGGCCTCCTCCACTGATAGAAATAACCTCTGTACATTGTACTGATGTGCCGCTTTCCCAGCCTCTGTTCTCTAGGCTCAAGGCACTCGAGTGGGTGAGACAACGAGCGTGGAAGCGACTCCGGGAGGCTTACTCAGGAGAAGGAGACTTACAGGTCCCACATCGCTTCCAGGTGGGAGACTCGGTCTATGTCAGACGTCACCGCGCAGGAAACCTTGAGACTCGGTGGAAGGGCCCCTACCTCGTCCTACTGACCACTCCAACGGCCGTGAAAGTTGAAGGAATACCCGCCTGGATCCATGCATCTCACGTCAAGCCTGCTCCTCCACCGGGCCCCGAATGGCAAGCCGAGAGGACAGACAATCCCCTTAAACTCAGGCTTCGCCGTGTGGCTTCTCCTTCTCCAGCTAGGTGATGCCTCCAATCCTCATGCCCCTCAAAAATTGACTTGGCAAGTGCTCTCTCAAACGGGGGATATAATATGGACTGCAACTAGGGAAGCGCCTCCCTGGACTTGGTGGCCTGTCCTGACTCCAGACATTTGTGCCCTAGTAGCCGGGATAGAATTTTGGGATATCCCAGAGCTCACCCCAGAGGAGGTCTCTAGAGAAGTCCACTCTCATGTGGCAAAGCGGGCCCTCACACAAGGGGTCATCTCCCAAGGCCAATACATGGCAGACAACCCAGGGTGCAGCTCTGGGCCAGCCCAACGTAAGATGCAGCATACCCCATTTTATGTCTGCCCCCGAACTTCTAAACGAAGTTGTGGAGGGACAAAAGAGTTCTACTGTAAACACTGGGGTTGTGAAACTACAGGCAATACCTACTGGCACCCAGCTTCCTCCTGGGACCTGATTACTGTGCAGGAAGGATTAGATGGGAAAAAAGGAGTTCCTCTCAGCATCTCTTTCACCCCCCAAGGTCGAGAGTCCCGAGACTGGATAAAAGGAAAAACTTGGGGACTCAGGTTTTATATGACAGGATGGGATAAGGGCCTAACCTTTACTATACGACTTAAGATAGAGCCTCCCACCCCTAGACCAGTAGGACCTAATAAAGTTCTAGTAGAACAGGGACCCCCTAAAGTAGCATTACCCAAGCTCCCACCCACAATGGCAGCCAAGGCCCATCACATAACGACTACTAGAACGTCCTTGACTAGCCCACTCTCGGAAGCCCCACACGGGACAGGACAGAGGCTTTTTAGCCTAATCCAAGGGGCCTTCCTCGCCATAAATGCCACCAACCCCAACATTACCTCTGCCTGCTGGCTTTGTTTATCCTCAGGACCACCCTACTATGAGGGGATGGCGACTATGGGAGAGTTTAATATAACTAAAGAACATAATAGCCGATGTTCATGGGGGACCAAAAACAAGTTGACTCTCCCCGAGGTCTCAGGAAGGGGGGCATGTATAGGGAAGGCCCCCCCATCCCACCAACATCTTTGTAATGTTACTCTGACCTATAGTCAGCCTTCAGACAACCAATATCTCGTGCCAGGGTATAACAGGTGGTGGGCATGTGATACTGGGCTGACTCCCTGTGTTTCTACTTCAGTTTTTAACCCATCCAAAAATTTCTGTATAATGGTCCAGCTTGTCCCCCGGGTTTACTACCATCCTGAGGAAGTAGTCATCGACGAATATGACTACCATCCCACCCGATCCAAAAGGGAGCCTGTAACCCTTACCCTAGCAGTCATACTTGGCTTAGGGATAGCCGCCGGTGTGGGGACAGGGACCACAGCCCTGGTCACGGGACCGCAACAATTAGAAAGAGGGCTTGGTGAACTACATGCTGTCATAAATGAGGATCTCCAAGCTTTGGAGAAATCTGTTAGTAATCTAGAGGAGTCCCTGACCTCCTTATCTGAAGTGGTCTTACAAAACCGGAGGGGATTAGACTTACTATTCCTAAAAGAAGGTGGATTATGTGCAGCCTTAAAGGAAGAATGTTGCTTTTATGTAGATCACTCAGGAGCTATCAGAGACTCCATGAGCAAGCTCAGAGAAAGACTAGAAAAGCGTCAAAGGGAGAGGGAAACTGACCAAGGATGGTTTGAAGGATGGTTTAACAAGTCCTCCTGGATGACTACTCTGCTTTCCACCCTGATGGGACCCCTAATGGTTTTGCTCCTGATGCTTTCAGTTGGGCCTTGCATACTTAATAAGATTTTTACTTTTGTTAGAGAACGAGTGAGTGCGGTCCAGATCATGGTACTTAGACAACAATATAAGGGCCTTCAGAGCAGAGAGGAAGATTATGTCTAGTCTTTCCAAGTTCTAGGATTAGAACTATTGACAAGAGAAGAAGTGGGAAATGAAAGGCCCAAGAACTCAGAAGCTTAGAAATACTATCACGCTCCAAAGGGAGCTAAAGCGGGCCCCCTGCATATCTCAAACTCCAGGCTTTACTCTCTGTTAGAAGCAAGTAAAGAATCCCTCTTCTCATTATATCAGAGCCCACTCCTAATATAAAACTAGGTAAAAAGGGCATGAGATAGCCCTCAAGGATGGGAAATAAGTAATAAAGTAAACCACTTATTTAGTTTCTGTAAATAGCCTGCACCATAAGCCTTAATAGCCCACACTGTAAGCCTTAGTAGCCTTAATAGCCCACACTGTAAGCCTTAGTAACTTGCACCATAAGCTGTAGCAGCCTGCCTCAGACCACCAAGGCCATAGGAGGCTGATACCATACTCTGTTACCCCCACCTAAGGAATTGCACAAGTGCTGACCCCCAAGGTCACAGGAGACTGGTACCACACTCTGCTACTCCCACCTAAGGACCTGCGCAAACGCTGACCACCAAGGTCATAAGAGAGTGATTGGTCCATGAGGGGCTTGAGCAAAGTAAACTAATTGGCTTAGAAACTGTGGGGTGGCACAAACTGACTGGCTAACACCCTGCAGGGGCTCCTGATATTAAATAATGATTGGTCTAATACACAGGCTTTGTTAGAAACCCTATAAAAACTGCCCTGTTCCTGTGTTCGGGGCTCTGCAGTCCTCTACCCTTGTGAGGTGTGTGACTGTGGGCCCCAGCGCGCTTGGAATAAAATCCTCTTGCAGTTTGCATCAAGACCGCTTCTCGTGAGTGATTTGGGGGTGTCGCCTTATCTGGGCAGAGCGTGGGGGACCCCCTGCGGGGGTTTTTTCCTACATCTACACCTCACAACACTCCAGAAAAGGGAACAGGTTTTAATGTCCACTTCCTGCAGAGGCCCAGGTGTTACTAAAGTTAGTATCAGAGCATGTGCCCTGGTAGCCCTAACTACCAGGTTTGGCCACTCATCCTCAATAAGCCAATTAAAAGATCCAAATTAATAGTGAGAAACAGAAAAAGGAGAATTATTCAATGTGGCCACATTGGGAAGAGGGACAA
Organism: Jaculus jaculus; assembly: GCF_020740685.1. NCBI lineage: Eukaryota > Metazoa > Chordata > Mammalia > Rodentia > Dipodidae > Jaculus > Jaculus jaculus. Next base: position 56,540,821 of record NC_059103.1, read on the forward strand.
AGAGATCCATTGATAACCCTCTCCCACCATCTATCCTCAGGGCTCTGACATGAGGGCTAGGTTTAAGTGTAGCCCTGGAATTATACATAGCTTAGCAGTCTTGGTCAGGGTGTGGCCCTGATCATTACTGTCTGGGTCCCAATCTCTTCCACAAGGTGGTTTGACAAGTTGCCAGCACTATGTGAAAGCCCTATCTGAGAGAGACAAGTTTCCCTTGTGATTGACACCAGGATTCAGCCTTTTCTTTCTCACAGCAATGAAATTCTTGGGGAAATTCCAATTTCTTGGAGTTTATTGTTTTAGTAGTCTGATTGCCTAAGGAAATGACATAGGTATCTCTTTAGAACACCTTCCTGCCTGCCAGACAGTTAATAGAAGAAGTAAGGCTAGTGATTTGGACACTAGGCAGTCAGGTGTCTCAGATCTATGATAAATATCATTTTGTTGTTCTTACCATATGACAAAATGTGCACATTTGAAACATGAATAGAAAGCAACAAGGACAGAAATTTTCTAGTTATTTTCAGGTACATTTGGGAAAGGTCAGATGGCACAGTTAACTCTGGAGGGTAAGATCCAACATCTTGCATTTTCCAAACCCAACTCTGAGTCTTTGTGATCTTGGTTTTATAAAAGCACTCCTGAGTTTTTCAGGCTGGCTTGTGTGAGGGCTTCTTTGTGTTTGGAACAATGCCTCCCCTTCATCTCCAGAGCCAAGCACCCAATGGCAGAAGAGAGAGAACTTTGGTTTGAAGTCCCCATAAAAGCAAGGTCATTCCAGGGACTTGAAGTCTGAAATGCCTCAGGTGCCTTTGGAAGAGAAACTTACCCTTTATATGATAATTTCACTGTTCAAAGAACAACTCAGCTGTTTCAAGGGGGTAGTTGCATCTGAGAAGACATATTCAAGATTTTATGGCTTGAAGCAAGGTCTACCTTGCTGGAAGCTCAGAATGGTGGGTCTCAGGACTGCCCTGGTCCTGCTGGCAGCAAGAACCAGTATAAGGAAAGGAGTCAGCTCCCACTCCCTACAGTAGTCATAGCCAACAGACGCTTCAGGGCCAATGGCCATGATAGAAATGGCCTGAAATGTCCACTCACCAGATCTTGTTTCTTTCTTAGAGTTTAATTCATGGACAATTTATGACCTCCTATCTTATTGTTTGTAAGAAGAGCCAAAGTCTCTAAGAAAATCAGTTCACACTATCATTAGTAATTTAGATTTAATCTTATTTTAATGATTTATTTTAAAAGACATTTTATTTTACTTTACTTTTAATTTTTAATTATTTTTTTTCACTTTTTTTCACTTACTATGGATGTTGTGTGGTTATTTAGAACATATAAAATATGTTATCTCTTTTGCTTTTATCTGTCTGTCTTCTAGGAGACCCAACATTAAGGCTTAGCTTTAATTTTATCAACTATCTTTATCCTCTATTTTCTAGGACAACTAGTTTTTTGCTTTTTAGCTGTTAGACTCTAAGATCATCCTACCTACGCCCTTCCTTTCCTTTTCACTCAGCCCAAACTCAACAGGTGATATAGTCAACACAGTCCTTCCTTGAGCGCTCATTGACCCACACTTCTACAAGCTCCTCTCCTCCCATTGGGCAAGTTGCCATGCTCTAAAGGTATGGTTATAAAGTGCATGTGCCTTCTCTACTTCTCCCTTTTCTGGCTGTCTTTCCTGAAGCAAGATGCATATATCTCTGTACTGTATTCCTTTATAATCTCTCTCTCTCTCCCTCTCTCTCTGACTCATCTGCCTCCATCTGATTTCCTGTTCATATACATACTTTTCCTCTCTCTTTCTGTCTCTTTATCTTTCTCAGTCTGCCTCCTCTCTCTTCCCTCATTTCTCAGCTCACACCTGGCTCTACTCATCTGCTAACTACTACACACTGCTGTTTCTGGGCTGGCGTGCTTCAATCCATCTCCAGCTCTCCTGAGCCATCAACAAATTCCATTCCCAAAATGATATGGTCTTGGGCCTCTAGTTTTGGAACCCCAATATTCTAACAATAATGCCATGAATTCCTTCCTGTGGATGAAGTCTCAAATCCAATCAGAAAGTGGTTGGCTATCCCCATAACAGACATGCCACTATTGCACCAGTGGACACATCTTGCCTGATTGGTTGGTTGTGTTGCTCACAGGGTCTAACTCTGAGTCATATTGCTGATAACTTTTCTCCCTTAGCAGCGTACATAACATCTTTCAGCACTATGACAACTAGCTAGCAGGGAGGAAGCTCCTGGCTCAGCTCCAGGATTTCTCAGTGCCCTGCAACTGAAGCAAGTGGTATCTTCAGCAATAGGTTCTTACCATCTCACTGTAGTGGGCAACCAACAACAGTGGCCTGTACTCTATTATTTTGAAGGCCTCTCATATTTCCCTGACCAAATAGCTCACCTGGAAGTATCTCACCACTGGCTCTGGGGTTTTCCTTTAACAGACTACAGGGCTTCTGGAAGCAGCGTTTTCTACCAACACAGGGTACTTCTAGCACATCACTTTTAAAAAATGTATTCATTTTGAGCCAAAGAGAGAGAGAGAGAGAGAGAGAGAGAGAGAGAAGAAGAAGAAGAAGAAGAAGAAGAAGAAGAGGAGGAGGAAGAGGAGGAGGAGGAGGAGGAGGAGGAGGAGGAGGAGGAAGAAGAAGAAGAAGAAGAAGAAGAAGAAGAAGAAGAAGAAGAAGAAGAAGAAGAAGAAGAAAAAGAAGGGAGAAAGAGAGAGGGAGAGAGAGAGAGAGGGATGGGCATGCCAGGCCCTTCAGCCATACATTGTGTGCTTGCATCACTGGCTATGTGGTACCTGGAGATTCGAACATGACTTCTTAGGCTTTGCAGGCAAGCACCTTAACTGCTAAGTTAAATCTTCAGCTCACATTTCAAAAATCATATTTTTTAAATTAACTAACAAAGAAGTAGGTTTCTATCTGGCTTTTTCATGTCTTTAGTTTGGGTTACCCTTTTCCCCATCATCTTTCTCCTTTATCCTCTACCTCCATCCTTGCTTAAACCTATCCACCTCCAGTATTCCATCCCTCTACTTTCATTGACATGTGTCTACAATATCCCCTTTCCCCACCTTAGGTTTTATTTGAATAACTCACATGCACATCCATACTTGTGTGCACAGATACATACATTTTTACTGAAATAACATTTCTTTTTAAAAAATTTTAAATTTATTTATTTACTTATTAAAAGCAGGGAGAGAGAGAGACAGAGAGAGAGAGAATGGGCATGCCAAAGCCTGCAGCTACTACAGTCAAACTCCAGATATATGTGCTGTTTTGTGCATCTGGCTTTACATGGGTAATGGTTAACTGAACCCAAGTTGCTAGGCATTGTAAGCAATCCCCTTAGTTCCTGAGGCATCTCTCCAGCCTAAGAGAATTGTTTTTGGCTTTTCAAAGTGGGGCCTCACTCTAGCCTAAGCTGGCCTGGAATCCACTATGTAGTCTCAGGTTGGCCTTGAACTCACAGTGATTCTCCCACTTCTGCTTCCCAAGTGCTGAAATTAAAGGAGAGTGCCCCCATGCCCATCTGAAATAATATTTCTTGATGTAACTGATCTTCGCATTTATAGCTTATGGCCTCTTCAGCAGATAATCATTCACCATTCCATTCCTTCAACAGCTAGCTTTCGGGGCCATTCCTGCCACTGGAAGCCAATACAGAAATTGTGGCAGACAAAGCCCACAAGTAACCATGGGAAGCAGCACCTCCCATTGAATTTGGAAGTGGTGACCTTTGTCTACTTCCTAGCCTTTGGAATTTTGTTTATTAATGTTCTTAGTAGTAGAACATTCAAAGCTAACAGCTTCATGCACATCTTCCCTAGCACCATTGCTCCAAGCTCTCTGGCATATAGGAATCAGGTGGGCAAGAACATTTGACTGTGTCAACCCCACCTCCACAGGACTGATTACAAATACTAAAGCCTAGACTATTTCAAGCCATCATCATTCACCAGGAGCAGTCACTCCACAGAAGGCTTTGAGGCACTCTACTTTACTATACCTGGAAGGCCTCTGGGATTTGCAATCTGTGAAAAGGAAGGGCACGGATGAGAATACCCGTGCAGCATTGCAATTGTTTGGCCTGGTTTGCATGCTGGCTCCCTCAACTATCAGCTATGAAACCCAGGCAGTTTGACTCTAAATCTCTGAGCTTCCATTTTCTTTTTTTTTTTTTTGAAAATTTGTAAAAATCACATAAAAGGTTTAGCGTGTGGTAAACTCTGTAGTATTTTGTGAGATTTTTCAAAGTTTCAATGTGACATCAGCACCACACCCTGAATACTCTGTGTTGTGTGAGAGCCAAAGGCTTGAACTAACCCTGTTTTCCAATTCCTTTTCAACCTCAGGCGATATTTCATTTACATTAAAAAGATTCTACCAATGTACAGGCAAACTCAAGTGGCAACTTAACACCTTTGTGAGTAGTTAGTATAGAAGTACTCTTTTCCATCATGTGAACATTGAGACTCCATCTGTCTACCAAGTTAAATAAACAACTTGAAAAGACTACCAACAATAGCATTTTATGGCCATTTTCATTTGCAGTTTTCTCTGTTTTTCCATCTATAGTTACTCCAGTTTTCTCTGTTTCACACTTTCTAAGTTTATCTTTCGAATAAAATGTAGCTGTTTGATGAGCCTTGCTCTGGAAATGCCTGGCCCCAAGCCCATGTCTTACATTCATTACAGTTACTTTGGGCCCATTTTTGTCTGCTTTATCATCAAACAATAGGGGTGCTGGCATGGGGTTGACACTTCACAGAGTTGGCATCAGGATTAAGTTAACCTATTTACAAAGCAATTAGACCACATTGGATATGAATAAACTATTCTAGATGGTTGGTGATGGTGACAAGGAATAAACTAAACCAAAATAAATACTATATGCAAACCATATTCTCAAAACTACTGACATTAGGCTGTGAACATCCAGGTAGCATGATGAAGAAGGAGCTATTTGTAGAAAGGAAAGGAATGAGATGCATTCCAGTGCTAATGTCAGGAAAATCAAACAGTTTGTTTGCCCCAAACTGTGGTGGAGATTTTAATCAAATTAAAGACCCTCACCCTATTCTGTGTTGAACAGTGTTTCGCAAACACATCAGATTCTAAGCTAAAAAGAAGGTAAACAATCTTAGTCCCACTCTTATCATGACCTAGTACAGTTCTGTCAACTGCATCCTGTCCTGAGTTAATCAAATATCTTATAGGAACAAACCATGAGTAAAACCCCCCTCTGACTTAACAGCTTATTGTTTTACTTCTGGAGACCACTTATCACTTCCTTCCCGTGTGTGTAGCCCAAAAGTTTAACTCACCAATAGTGTAAAGAATTCAAGATAATGTCAAACTGCCTGCCATACAGTCTATTAAAACTCTATCACAGCTAAACACTCAGGCATTGGAAGTTACTCCCCTGAGTCCATGTCAACATGAATAAATTTTCTGATTCTCTGGTGCCAACTATGTGTGACTCAGTTTCCCTTAACAAAACTACATAGGCTGACAGAAATTGTCAGAACCTAAATTTGAGGGATTTTTATTGTTTGATGGCAATGGCCACACCCTAGTATCTCACTGAGTCTGTGAGTTTCAATTTCGAGATGAAAAGGAATTTACCTATGTTTTTTGTTTTCTTGGAAGTATTAAATAAAACGTGACACTTTAAAATGGTATAAGATAATGATACAGCAGAATTGAATTACAATGATGGGTTCACTTAGAAGTGCGATGAAGGAAGAGTGGATGAAATAAGTAAGAATATATGGAAAGCTGAAGTGAGATGGCAGAAAATAAAATCAACACTGAAGATGGCAAAGCTCTCTGGTTTCTGATTGTGGTTACAATGTGACTAATTGCTTCATGTTCCTGTCTCTTAATTTCCCTGACATAATGGACTTTAACCTCAAAGTGTAAGCCAAAATTAACCCATCTTATGGTGATTTTGCTAGCTGTTTTTGCCATAGCAATGAGAAAGATAACTGGAACAGTAATATCAAAAGTAAAAATGCAAGCTCATATTTTGCTCATCAAATCATCACATTCAGTTTTAGTCCCATCTCTCTTTATCTGCCTCTCTCTTGTTCATTCATTCTATGCTTTGATCCAGAGTCTCACTATGTAGCCAAGGCTAGCTTTGAATTCACAACCCTCTTGTCTCATCTAGCTCAACATTCTACGATGTGTGGGATCTTAATGTGCATTGAAATATATTGCCCAGTGTTACTCATGAACTATCAATAACAAGGAATATTAGACACCTTACTATGTGAGGATATCTTCATCCTAAGAATTGCACATCATTATTTATAAATAATCCTAATACTACTATTAGAAATATTAAAAATTTTATATTAGTCAGGGTTCTCTAGAGGAACAGAACTGCTAGAATGAATTTTTTAAAAAGGGGGATTTATTGGATCAGCTTACAGTAGTCCAATAGCAGTGGCAGGCCTGAGAATCACCAAACCTGGTAGTTGCTCAGTCCTTGTGTCCAGAAACCTCAGCAGTCCCAAACCAACGCTGCAGATGGTGCCGGGAAGCCTGGAGGCTTCCTGAGGAGCCACTGGGTTTCGATCCACGCTGGTCTTCAGTTGATGCTGGTCTTTAGTCCGCACTGGTCTTCTATCCATGCTAGAAGGTAGTGAGCAGCTCCCACAGCCAAGTGGAAGGAAGGAAGGAATTCTTTCTACCAGAGCTTCCTTATATCAAGTCCCCCTCTGAGCATGGCCACCCACTCTGGGGGAAGGGCTCACCCTGGGGGAAAGACTTCTTCCTTTAGTTTATCCTTCCTAGAAGCAACCTGTGCGTTACTAAACAGATCAAGTTGACAACACCTTAACTATCACACATTTCATCATGTAACATATTAAAAATCATAGGAATCACATAAATGATATGTAACACATCCCCCCTGTTCTACCTTTTCCATCTCCTTAATGACTGTAGACTGTTGTCATCCTGCCTACCTTCCCACCTCTGTTGCTCATGGCTCTGGTTCTCACCTACTGTTTGTGTTCATAACATTTTTATTTATATGAAAAATACAAGGAGGGCTGGAGAGATGGTTTAGCAGTTAAGCGCTTGCCTGTGAAGCCTAAGGACCCCGGTTCGAGGCTCAATTCCCCAGGACCCACGTTATCCAGATGCACAAGGGGGTGCACGTGTCTGGAATTCGTCTGCAGTGGCTGGAGGCCCTGGCGCACCCATTCTCTCTCTCTCTCTCTGCCTCTTTCTCTGTCTGTCGCTCTCAAATAAATAAATAAAAATAAAAAATAAACCAAAAAAATTTTTTTTTTAAAAAGAAAAATACAAGGAAAGCTCAAGTAAGAGCTTTTAACAAGATTGTTAGATATGAGATCAGTATTTTTTTAAAGTTATTCTAATAATTTCCTATAATAATCAGAATATTGTATATTTTTTATTTACATGACAGAAAGAAGGAGGGAGGGAGAGAGAAATAGAGAAAGAGAGAGAATGGGCAGGCCAGGGTCTCCAGCCATCGCAGACAAACTCCAGATGCATGCACCACCTTGTGCATCTGGTTTACATGAGTCCAGGGGAATCAAACTTAGGTCCTTAGGCTTTGCAGGCAGGCGAGTGCCTTAACCACTGAGCCATCCCTCCAGCCCATATTGTATAAAAACAGAAGTGTATCATATTACAGTTCTGCATACTGGAAGTCCATGATAAAGGCACAGCAGGGCTTGCTCTTCCTGGGGCCTTGCTCCAGGCTGTCAAGAGGTTGTTTCCTCCAGATGTCTTCACATGGTCATCTCTCCATGTATGTCTGTGTCCTGATCTCCAGCTACAAAGACACAAGTTAGACTGGATCAGGATGTACATTAATGACCTTCTTTTACCTTGACCACCTTTGCGAAGACCTATCTCCAAGTAAAGTCACATTTTAAGGGTGGGAGATACAATGTCAATATGAATACTTTGAGAAACAGTTTAACACATGGTAAATAGCAATCAAGAAATATCAACCAAACATGAGCAGCACACAGGAACAGGGAATTGTGAAGTTAATCTTTGAAAAAGATAGTGTTACTTATAATTGACTACAGATAAAGAACAGGATGCTGTACCATAGCTTAAGTAAGGCCAGAAATCAGTAGGTCTGTGCAGAAACAGAGTCTGCTGCAGATCCATGTGACAAGAGAGAAAAGAACAGTGTGTGAGCTTCTTAGCCCTGGAGAGACTTATACACATAGATTCAGGAGATCTAAATACAAATGATCATTGCAATACTGTTTGTAGCAGAGGAAGAGGAGAATCTATCAAATGTCTCTCAATAGAAAAGTGACCAATAAATCCAACAGAGGCATTTGTCAGGCATAAGTGCTTGCTTTCTAACTTGCAGGACTTCTCTCAATACAACGGCCAGTGAGAAACACTTCTCTTCCTTCATAGCTCACCCTCCAGCTGAGGAAAGATTCCAAATATAATGTGGGCTGCTTGATCTGGTTGGGAAGGGAGGGGTAATCTTCTCACATGTTTGTCACAGTGGAAGTCAGACACACAGCACTGTTCCCACGAACTTTACATACTTTGATTTGCACTGTGGTAAGTTCCTTTGAAACATCTGCCCCAGGATGGATTTTCACCAGAGGCTGAGAGACTTAGACCCCAGCATCTTGATCAGGAGAGCAGCCAAGGGCTGGCCACAAGGGTTGCAGCTGTAAGAGTCCCAGGCCTCTCTACCCATTCCACTCTCTTCCCCCTCCCAGAATCCCCTGGGTTTCTGGCCCCACCTCCTGTTATGGTAACCTATAATACCTCTGGGCTGAGGAGAAGGAATCCCACCTCCTGTTCCAACCCTGCCTCAGAACTTCATCCAAGGCTCTTCTCTGATGGAACAGTTTTCCTTTTCTTCCCTTAAAATCCACTTTTCTCCCCTTTCTCTCTCTTTTGGATTTCCTAATCTAGGTGTGTTACAGTTATCTTCTCACTGCTGGGATAAAACCCCCCAATCAAAGCAGCATATGAAATGAAAGAGTTTATTTTGGCTTACAGTCTTGAAGGGAAATGTCATCATGGCATGACAGAGAAGAGGCTGAGAATCATGTCTCCTCACACCAGCTGGGAGATAGTAGCAAGAGTGAATGAGCTAGCTGAACCCCCAGTAGGGCTGAATGAAGAAATTGACTGCCAGTGACACACTTTCTCCAACAAGATTCCATCTTTTAAAGGCTCCACCAGCTGCAGGTAGAGATAAGGTTTAATCACAAACACATGGGGCTATGGGGGACATTACACATTCGAATCACCACACGATGCAAGGAACCCATCTTCCTCCCCTCTTTACTTCTCTCCCTTTCTATCTCTCTTTTCCTCTGCCACTCTCTTGGACCTTGTGTTTACATACCCTTCTTTCTTCCCTCTTTCTCTCTCCGCATACTCTTTCTCACCTGGTCTCCTTGCTCTTCACCTGGTATATTATCTTCCCTATTTTTCTCATCTCCCCTCTTTTGATCTCTCTCTCTCTCCTTTCTTCCTCCCTCCCACTCTTCCACTTTTCTGTCATCATTTCAATAACGTCCTAAACTCAAGAAACTGTGTTTGTCTCAGTGCCTGTATCCTGACACCAACATTTAACAGATGGATCCCAGACTGGGAAATAGAGGTACTACTGGATAAACTTCCTGAATGCTGTACTTTTCTCCTTTTCCTTCTGCCTTTGCACTGGCATCAGCCGCTTTACCCACTCCATAGGGGTTTACAAATTCATGGAGTATTAATGGAACATCTAGGATCTTCAGAAAAACTCAGGGATGAGTCAGGTATCCTATCTATCTATCATCTATCTTTCTGTCTGTCTGTCTATGTATGTATGTATGTACATACGTACATACGTACGTACGTACGTATGTATCTATCTATCTATCTATCTATCTATCTATCTATCTATCTATCATCCCTCCAATCTATCTATCTTTCATTTATCTGTTTATGTATCTATCTATCAATTTTCTTTCTTTCTTTCTATGTATGTTGTTGCGCCCCTCCCGCCAGCAGGAAGAACGACAACAACAGGATTCTTCTCAAGCACACTTTATTGGGCGCTCCAAACTGAAAGAGAGAAGGACCCCGACCCTACGGAGCGCCAAGCTTATATACTTATGGTCATGTGATTGTATAGTGTCGTCTGATTGGCTTAAGTCTCATCAGATGATTTTGCATCACCCAATCGGGATGGGTGAGCAACCATATTAGAATAACATCATGTGCTCATGCGCAGACAATTAGGATACAAAAGCAGTAAACAAGCTGACATGGCAAAGCCTGACGAAGCCAGCATGGCTTCCCACAGTTCCCCCTTTAAAAAATTGTTTTGAACCTCAGGATACCCGATCAAGGACCAACCCTCATGATGGCCAATCCGATCGAGGGTAGAGCCCAAGACCAAAAGCTTGCTTAAGCACCTTCCCGAGTGCAATGAGAAAAATCCCTTCGGGGTGCAAAGGCTGCTCATGCAGGGATGTAAGCCTTCCAAGGTGCAATGACAACAAGGTCACTTGGTGTACAAAGGGCTTACAGTAGGCAGGGTGGAACTAACCATGGGATGTAAGCCTTCCAAGGTGCAATGACAACAAGGTCACTTGGTGTGCAAAGGCCTTACAGTAGGCAGGGTGGAACTAACCATCTTGCAGGCTCGCCAGCCATACTTGTGGAGATGCTCCTTTATCCAAAGCCATAAGTGCCTGAACAATCTTTACGTTATCCTGCTGACGTTGTCATCTGATTTGACAGATAAGCCAGAGACAGAACACCATACCACACAAAAGGGCTGCTCCAAACATAGCCACCCCCACCCATTCCTTAAAGAAAGAAAATGCAGAAGATAGCCAAGAAGTAAAATCTCCCAAAGAGATTGGCTCCAGATGAGTTCCATTCAGCTGTACAATCTGGAACAATAACTTCCGAGATAGCTGCTCTCCTTCAAGTGTCCAGTTTCCTGCCAAAAATTCAGCTAGCTTGCGACTCTGATTAAAAGAAGCAGTAAAATTAAATTGCAAAGGAGTAATACACAAATGTTGATACTGGGAAACACAGCCAAGTTGTAGAGACTCCAAACCAATCTGCTGGGGTCAAAGCTCTATTGGTAAGTCGTTCTAACAATGCCATAGTAAAAGAAGCATTTATCCCATAAGTTCTAGTGGCTTCTGCAAGATCCTTGAGCTCCTTATACCCTATAGGTTCATGGTATCTAACATGTGTATCATGAGTCTCAAAAACTGGTTAAGCACTAGCCAGCTTTCTCCAAGTCTCTGGTTTTATCAAACTACATCCGGACGAAGGACACGCCCCGAACGGAAGTCGGCCATCTTGTTGCTTACATTTTTTACTTGTAGAGGTATAAGCTGGAGGAGGAGTAAAGACGCCATCTTGTCTGGGTCTAGAACATTCCCGAACATACTTGGTCTCTACGTCCTCAAAATCCTGTTCTTCCTCTGGAGTTAATTCTTCTCCCTCAGATTCACTAGAACTTTCTATATATAAATTTGCAAGTTCCGTTAAATCTGGATATAGCTTCGGACCTGAATGTGGCCCTTCCTTTTGTGATTTGCTTTTATTCTGTGCACATTTATTCTGTTCTATCTGAAACCTAGGTTCACTTTTCATTTTAACCTTTTTTTTGTTGTCCCCTTTTACTTTCTTCAGACTCTGACATACTATCTTGATGATGTGCTAATATGCGTTGGCCTTCCCTGATCACTTCTTCACAACGTTTGTCCTCCAAACATGATCGCACCAAGCGCCATAAGGGCTGTGTACCTGCACGCAACTTTCGCGTTTCTGACTCACGGTCAATGTCTCTGCCTAACTTATCCCAGCAGGTCAAATTTAAACCCCCAGTCATCTCAAACCAAGGCGCTATCATATCCACTTCTTCCAAAAACCCTTTAAGAGTTTTATCTGAAATCTTAAGTTTACGTTGTTTTAATACTTCCTGAAGTGGCTCCAAAAAGGTAGAGTGGTGTTGTCCCATTTTGCAACCTTATATACATTACTTATAGATCAGTTACAGGCAAAAACTTATCATATAGCACCAGGGGACTTACCGGTATCGCCGCTCCATGTGTTGAGTTCTGAATCCTCCCTTGGAAGTATCCTCAGGGGTCCTCTCAACTGGCCATTTGCTGACAAATTCCTGGGTGTCGGCACCACTTGTTGCGCCCCTCCAGCCAGCAGGAAGAACGACAACAACAGGATTCTTCTCAAGCACACTTTATTGGGAGCTCCAAACTGAAAGAGAGAAGGACCCCGACCCTACGGAGCGCCAAGCTTATATACTTATGGTCATGTGATTGTATAGCGTCGTCTGATTGGCTTAAGTCTCATCAGATGATTTTGCATCACCCAATCGGGATGGGTGAGCAACCATATTAGAATAACATCATGTGCTCATGCGCAGACAATTAGGATACAAAAGCAGTAAACAAGCTGACATGGCAAAGCCTGACGAAGCCAGCATGGCTTCCCACAGTATGTATGTATGTATGTATGTATGTCTGTATCTATCTATCTATCTATCATCTATCTATCTATCATTTATCTATATAGGGCAAGTGGTCAGGAGCTTCTCCCAATTGCCCCAAACCCAGTAGAGGTCCCCAAACCCAGTAGAGGTCCCCAAACCCAGTAGAGGTATAAACATGTTTGTTTGCCACTCTGTTTTTCCAAACTCCAGAGATCCAAAGGGATGAAGAGATATCTGCCTGCCTATTTCTCCCCACTGAACATATTGTCAGACCCAACCTTGGGCTTCTTGCCCTCCTGGAGCTATAAACATCTTTAGAGTTAGGACCCATATGGTCTCTCTCATTCCTTCTCACACAGCTCAGTGGCACAATGTCATCTCTCTCTCTTTCTGTCTCTCCCTCTCTCCCTCCCTCCCTCCCTCCCTCCTTCTTTCCCCTCTCCAGTTTTCCCTCTTAATTGGAAATTGTAACAAAAAACATTTTGACGCAAGTTTGGAAGAAAGAAATGGATAGAAATCTCTACAGCAAGAGCAGACTTTATTAGTCTGAGAGGAATGTCTGATTACAGCAGCACTGTGACCCTGGGAACGTGAGAGCTTGCTGATGGCTGGCAGCTGGGAGCTTTTATTGGCCTTGCGGTGGGGATAAGGTTGTGCCGGCAGAAGGAGGGAAGGGGGAGTGAGGAAGTGAGGGAAGCAAGCTGCTTCTCCAGGTATCCAGTTCTCCAAAGGTCACAGGTTAGCAGGCTGCTTTCTGTCAAGATAGTTGGGGCAGTTTGTAGTCTCCCTCTGTGCAGACTTCCTGGCATGGAGAGTTTATATGCTGGCTACACCAGGGTCCTGTTTTTTGACCTCTTCAGGAATCATTCTAACTATCTTGCTTTAGCTTTGTATCTTCTCCTCAAATCACATTTCTAGCATTTTCTCTGCCTCTCTGCTAAAAACCCAATTCCATACTTTCAAAACTGCCTTTTGTAGGCAGAAAAGAGTCTACTGCTCCCTGGTGCAGCATCTGCCTTCTCTGATCAGATCCCAAGATTTCCAGATTGTCCCAATTTGTTCTTACACAAGATTTCACTTTTTTTTCTTAAATGAGATCACATTTACCAACCATCATGGCATTAGACATGTGGGCTGATTCCCCAGGTAGGTCAGAGGGAGGAAGAAGGCTTCCAACACCTGCAGGCTGAGCCAAAGACATCCCCACTTTACTCCTCTTCCTGCTACTCTACCTAAAGAGGGGAAGGGTGGCATTTTTTGTTTGTTTGTTTGTTTTTTTGAGGTAGGGTCTCACTCTAGCCCAGGCTGACCTGGAATTCACTATGGAGTCTCAGGGTGGCCTCGAACTCATGGGAATCCTCCTACCTCTGCCTCCCAAGTGCTGGGATTAAATGCGTGTGGCACCACGCCTGGCAAGAGTGGCACTTTTAACTTCAGTGTAACAGTGTTCCTTTCTCCACCACACCTCCCGCCTGCCTTCTCGTCTCCCATCTGCTACTGTGATTCAGTTAAAACTTCCTAGTAAGAAAAAATCATTTCTGTGATTGGGGCTTTTAGAAAATGCTTTTTCATGCTTTCTTCAATGGTAGATAACTATTTTAAGAGTAAACAAGATGCCAAACTTTAATCCTGTTTTATTTTTTCATTACACTAGAGATTCAATTAAAAGGTTAAGATTTTATTAAGTAAGCACAAGCCTCTTTTAGCTTATAGTATAACTAGAGTTGTAAAAAAGAAGTATTTGTTCCTTAATTATATTACAAGTTCTTTGTCTATGACTAAGGCTGGCCAGCCAATGGTATACATTCATGTTCTTTTCATCCAGCCTTTCTTTTTTGGTGTGTTTATGTCCAAAAACCATATTACTAAGTGCTTTAATTTTATAATCTGCACATATGTATTTTAAGCTGAGACACTCTACAATGTACTTAATCTCTGTGTTTTGGGCTTTAGAAATATGCTTGTTTGTGCCTGAACTGATAAACCAATATTTTAAGGTTGGACAAAAATGCTAAACTTTATTTCTGCTATTTGAAATTGCCTTAAAGATTCAATTAAAATGTCAAGATTTTAAAATTGATTCTAAATGATTATTAGAATGACTTAAATCCTTAACAAATAAATCATTTGAGTGAATTGATAAGACACAGGAATATTAATGTTTTTTCCATAATTATAACATTTTATTTTTAATAGTCATAGTTAACAAAATAATAAGCCATAAAATTGTTTTATGTTTATCCAAATACTAACTAGGCTTGACCTTGCTTAGCTCCTGAGATCAGATGAAAATTGGATATGTTTAGGAAGGTATGTCCGTAGATTCAAGATACCTGTTAATAACATATGTAAAAGTTATTTTAGGGGGTTGGGAAGATGGCTCCAGAATTAAAGGTATTTTCTTGCGAAGCCTACATATGTGGCTTAGATTCCCCAGTACCCACATCAAGGCAGACATACAAATTAGTACATGCATCTGGAGGCTGTTTCAGAGGTAAGAGGCCCTGACATGCCTATTCACTCTCTCTCTCTTTCTCTCAAATAAATAAATAAATATTTTGAAAAGTTCTTTTATTTGATTATTTCTTTAAATATCTTTACAGGATAGATATACAAGTACCAAATATAAGCTTTTTATTTTATATACTTGCCAAAAATCTTTATGTTAAATTTCCTTTTCATAATTAAAATTACAGGTGAGGGCTGGAGAGTTTGCTTAGTGGTTAAGGGGCATGCCTGCAAAGCCTAAGGCCCAGGTTCAATTCTCCAGGTCCCACGTAAGCCAGATGCATTTGATGATGCATGTGTCTGGAGTTTGTTTGCAGTGGCTACAGACCCTAGCATGCTCATTCTCACTCTCTCTATCTCTCTGTCTTTCTCCCTCTCTCTGTCTCTAACCAATAAATAAAAATAAATCTTAAAAAATTACAGGTGATACATTTTTCAAAACATTTACATT
Organism: Jaculus jaculus; assembly: GCF_020740685.1. Classification (NCBI taxonomy): domain Eukaryota; kingdom Metazoa; phylum Chordata; class Mammalia; order Rodentia; family Dipodidae; genus Jaculus; species Jaculus jaculus. The sequence continues at coordinate 56,556,298 of NC_059103.1, forward strand.
CAAAACCCGTGTAAACTAATTTATGTATAATAAATTATCTATGTTATTAAGTCTTTAACTTATTACATTTTTGAGTAAGTTCTAATTCATAGCTATAAGAAAATATAAAAACATTGGTTGTCTAGGTGTGTTCCCTTCTTCCAAGACAGATTATAAAGATCCATATATTGTTCAATTTATGAGCAGGTTCTACTTTAATTCTATTGAGCCATGCCTTTAGATGTATATTATATGATTATGATGTGGGAGAGAGCTCTGTGGGATTAGAAATCCCTTGCCAGCAGCTCTTAGTTCTAGGGTTCTTATCCATGTTAACAAAGAATTGACAGCACAGACTCAGAGAAAGTAAATATGAATTATGAGATTTATTCTAGGAAGAGTTCAGAAGGAAAGCAAAGCAAGAAAGTTCCCAAGCAAAAAGAAATTCTCTCCTTTCCAGCCAGACTGGGAAGGAGGAGGGAGACCAAGAAACTCTCCCTCACATTTCTCCATGGTAAAGAAGCCCATGGGGAAGGTACAAAAAAGAGGGGTCACAGATATGGCTTAGATGTCCAGTTAGACTGAGACTCAGGTGTGTCAGCGTTGGATGATCCCTGGGTCCAAGTGGAAAGAGCCAGCCTACAGGTGCTAAGGCTGGAGAAAGTTTAGAAAGAAACAGGAAGGTGACACTGGCCTTATTGTTTGCAGCCATCTTAGATGAGACTAAATGATATCAAGTTATAGTTGTGCCAGAGCAGGCAGGTGGCCACCATGTTTCAGTGGGCCAATTCCTATAACTACTCACCAGGATAAAGCTACCTGGCTTCTAATCTATATCAATTAGCAGTCTTAGTCAATATTTTATTTACTAAGTCACTGTCTCAGTTTTGATTTCACAAGATGTCTCTATTGTTTAAATTGGCTCTCAGGACATGATATCGCCTGCTCTGAAGTTTAGCCTCACCCTTATAAACAATTGCCTTCATCTGGGGGCAGTGGATATGATCCTTTAGACTCTCCTATTCCTAGAGCCCAAAGATGGACACAATGTCTTACCTCTGATCTCAGTTTTCATTAAGGTAAGTGCTTACCTGCAAAGGTACACAGATCAACCAAAAGTAATTTCAAAAAGAGATGCCAAAAATTTATCCTGCTTTGGTTATTTTTAAAACAAAAATACTTTATTTATGCTTGCTAGTTATTTATTAAATTTATCCATTTAAATCTGATGATTAAAAAAAAATCTGCCTGACTGTTAATATGCTTTGTCTGTATTTATACTGTGCATATTCTGTCCTTCCTAAGTTTTAATTTAAAATATGTTTCTAATTATAGATTTCTTGGTGTTCATTTAAAAATAGATATAATATAAATATATATTTCTAAACTAAAATGTCAAATAAAAAATTATATTAAAGGTTATTAGATTTCTGATTAAGGTATATATGAGAGTTAAACTAAAGAAGATATTCCCATTGGGCAAAACCTTTATTTCTTTGATATAACACTTAATTCTGTGTTTACCATGGTAAGGTTTTCTGAAATATAATTCTGCTCTTATTAATGTTTACAAGAATAGTTTAAAAACAAAGATATTTTTACTAAATGATATATTTAAAACCTATGGTTAAATTCTATCCAAGTGTAAAATTTATATGCTTTCCCATTGGACAAAACTGTTTGATAAAAACTTATTCCAATAGATTAAAAACTTGGGTTTAATTATTCAACATTTTTTTACTTATGATGTTTTCTCATCAAAATTGGTGATTATAAATAAAATGACAATAGTAACTTATTAAGAATAATCTTTTAAATTTTTCTGACACACGTTTCATTAATTATTCTAAACCTAATACCTCCTGGCTTCCTTTGTTCTTTGAACCAAGTAAGTAAAAACTTTGTGACTTCTCTATTAAAGGCTACTATTAAAAATTTTAAACTTGCTGGGCGTGGTGGCGCACACCTTTAATCCCAGCACTTGGGAGGCAGAGGTAGGAGGATCGCCATGAGTTCAAGGCCACCCTGAGACTACATAGTGAATTCCAGGTCAGCCTGAGCCAGAGTGAGACCCTACCTCAAAAAACCAAAAAAAAAAAAAAAAAATTTAAACTTGATACCTACAAGCCCACCCCCAACAGTACACCACCTCCAGGAGGCTTTAATTTCTAACTGACATCAGCTGAAGAATCTAATATCCAGAAAACCCAAGTTTATGGGGGACATCTGACTCATACCACCACATTCAACCCTTGACCCCCATAAACCGATATCCATACATGATGTAGAATACAGTGCATTCATTCCAACTTAAAAGTCCCCATAGTTTTTATCAATCCCAATGACATGCAAACATCCGCATAGTGCAAGATCTTTTAACTAAGCCATAATACCAAAAAATCCCCCCCCACAGCCCATAATGGAACAGAATTGTAGGGAGCCAATGCAGACGCCATTACAAAATGGCGCTGGCTTCCTGCCAGTCTTGAGGTAAACAATTCCTTATTTAGGCAGCACCTTGTCCTGAGCCTATCCCGTGGCTCCTGTGGGCGGGTGAGCCTATGGCAGCCAATCTGCAGGCGCCCCATAGTATTCTGCCCTATAAAAGCAGCTACACTCCTGCGCCCCTCGCCCCTCGCCATCAGCTTTCCTGTTAACCAAGAGGCTCTCCAATAAAGTGTGATCAAGAAGGATCTTCATTTGCTGGTCGTTCTTTTCCTGCTGGTCAGGGGGTTCGCCGCAAAGTGGTGCCGAAACCCGGGACACCGGGTGCTTTGTGGTCACCGGGCGAGGGGCCGAAGAGGATCCAGAACTTGACACACAGAGAGGAAGACGTCGGTAAGTCATCCCCAGTCATAATGTTTTTTCACTTAGATCCCTACCTGATCCTTGTTATTTTCATTCCTGTGTGGTTTATTAGAAAGGCACGGGAGGCTTTGGCAAGACATCAGGATAGCCTTTCTGAGTCAGATTCAAATGGGGAGTCAAAAACTAGGCCTAGAAAAAGAAAAAAAATAAAAAAGAAGGGATTAAACAAAGAAAAAAGTTTACAAGATGAGCTCAAAGAAATAGGTGAAACTTATGATCGCCCGCCCCTTGCGGGGGACAGAGGAACCTTTAACAGGCTCTATCCTCCCATTGAGGAGCTTACACATTTAAATGTACTTGACACAGATGAGGAGGCTAGCTCCGATTCTGCAGAGGAGGAAGAAAAAAAATTATTTAAAGGGGAAGAGGAAAGACTAAAGGAGGCCACCGCCTGTTATAAAAGGGAGCGATATAGGTCCCCGCCTAGGCGCCCTTTGCTGACAAAGGGGCCTAAAGGTCAAGGGTGTGGTCCTTTACAGTCGATAGAGCCTTCCGCACCCCCACCCTATAACTCCCCTGGGGACACATGCCGCTTCATTAAAACAAAAACCTGGTCGCGGCTGGCCTCCGCTAGGAGGGGCTTCTATTATGGCTTCAAGAGAAAAAAAAAAAAACAGGAAAAAAACTCCTTGAGAGCCCGCACTCTCCAATATTTTCCACAGCTGGTAGCCCAACAGGCTTGTTTGGGGCTTAAATATTAATTAATACACTTTACAAAGTTGCCTGACAAACTTATCATTCCTTATACTAAGGAACAAGTAAAGGTCTTGTCTGGCACTGTGGATGATTGGAGCATTCTCATGTGTGCTTTCCCCAATGTCATAGATAATCATTATCCAAACAGCCCTATTTTGTCTTTTGTTGAAAATAATTTGGTGTATTTTCCTAAAATCAATGCTCAAGAGCCTATTACATCAGCCCCTGCCATCTTTACTGATGGTTCAAAGTCTGGTCGTGGGGCCTACTTGGTACAGGGCTCGGAGCCTATTATAAGAATGTTTAGACCTGATTCCCCTCAAATTGTTGAATGCCTAATTGTTTTGGAGGTCTTTTGGACATTCTCTACTTCTTTTAACTTGTTCACGGATTCCCTATATGTAGCTAATGCGGTTGCTGGCCTAGAGATTGCCGCTTCAGTTCACTCTGCTAGTCTAGTGTCTAATATTCTTTTACAACTTCAGTCTTTAATTTTGCAGCAAACTTGCCCTTTTTATGTAAGTCATATTCGGGCGCATTCGTTGCTGCCTGGCCCCTTATCACAGGCTAATGACCTCGTGGATCGGGCCACTAGGCTCGCCATGATTTCTCTGGAAGATACAAAAGCTTCAGCTACTGAATTCCATAGACTATATCATGCTCCTGCAAACACCTTGAGAAAGAAATTTTCTATTTCTAGAAATGAAGCACGAGACATTGTAAAATCTTGTCAGTCTTGTGTCACCTTTCTACCCTCCCCACATGTGGGTGTTAACCCCCGGGGCCTACGTCCTGGAGACCTTTGGCAAATGGATGTAACACATCTTCCAGAGTTTGGGAAAGTAAAATACCTACATGTCTCAGTGGACACGTGCTCAGGTATTATTTTTGCCTCACCATTGGCAGGTGAGAAGGTCTCTCATGTCAAAACTCACTGCCTAGAGGCCTGGGCTGCTTGGGGAAAGCCACACTGCCTAAAAACTGATAATGACCCAACATAGTCATCTGGTGGCTTTCGAGCCTTCTGTGCCCAAATGCAGGTTGCTCATACCACTGGCCTTCCTTACAACCTACAAGGTCAAGGTATAGTAGAAAGAGCCAATAAAAGTCTAAAAGCTCTTTTATTTAAACAAAAAGGGGGTATAGCGGAAAATGCAACTCCCAAGGAAAGAGTGTCTTTAGCCCTTTTTACCATTAATTTTTTAATCTTGGATAATAATAATAAATCTTCAGCTGACAGGCACAGTCAACATGTGATTCAATCATCCAGTGAGATGGTGATGTGGAAGGATGTCTTAGATAATAAATGGAAAGGACCGGATCTTGTTGTAATAAGATCCAGGGGAGCTGTTTGTGTTTTTCCACAGGAACAGGATTCCCCTCATTGGGTTCCAGCCCAGCTGGTGAAGACAGTCAAGCGATCTCCGGAGGAGGGTCCAGGAGACAGTGATGTCCATCAGGGCGGAGATGATGAAGGTCTTGTGGATAATCTTCCTCCTGTGCCTGGAATCCATTGAAGGAGAGCCACGTTGGGGTATTCTGTCAACCTTTCCCAAACCTATGCCGGTGCTCCATTCTGCCACGGTCTTCTCTCGCTTCTTTACAACTCCATTTTCAAAGTGGATTTTGTGTGGGAAAAATGACAGCTGCACGGACTTTACACCCTTTGTACTGTTACAAGGAGGACTTGTAGCTTGCAATAATGTGTCCGGGACCCTCCATAAGGAGAATCAAGTGGAAGAGAAAGAGACACAAGATGAAGGGGCGTCTTGGAAGCGCCTCAATACATCTGGGGGTGTTAATGACATTGGACATGGCTGTGGGAGGAATACTTCCTTTGCCCCTGCACCGGTGTGTGTTCATCCACTGTTTCTGTTCGTTCTTAGTAACTTCTCTTTTAGTAATTACACCAATGCTTCCTGCTATCTGTCATTTTAAGGAAGGGGTAGGAGTGGGAATGTTCCTAGTGTGCTGCCTGGGAGGATGCGTACTTTGCCTCTGGTTGATTTGCCACCTGCGAACCCAGACCAAGAGAGATAAGATGGTCATTTCTCAAGCGCTCGCTGCCTTGGAAAGTGGTTCCTCCCCCCAAATTTGGCTGTCAGCTTTAAAAGGCAAATAGCTCCCCTGGCCCTTGCACCCTCAGGGTCTCAGAGTTCCCATTGCACGAGGATGGGCAGGGATCTGGTAGCTTTTGTTTGACCGCTGCCTTTGCACTCTCAGGGGACCTGTCACATTGCACTGAGGAAGGGGAGGTTGAACTTCTTCCCTTGATTGGTCAACACATCATGAGGTGCGGACATGATCGGGAAGGTGGCTATTTTTCTGAGCTATGCCATAAGTTAATAAAAAAGGGGGAACTGTAGGGAGCCAATGCAGACGCCATTACAAAATGGCGCTGGCTTCCTGCCAGTCTTGAGGTAAACAATTCCTTATTTAAGCAGCACCTTGTCCTGAGCCTATCCCGTGGCTCCTGTGGGCGGGTGAGCCTATGGCAGCCAATCAGCAGGTGCCCCATAGTATTCTGCCCTATAAAAGCAGTTACACTCCTGCGCCCCTCGCCCCTCACCATCAGCTTTCCTGTTAACCAAGAGGCTCTCCAATAAAGTGTGATCAAGAAGGATCTTCGTTTGCTGGTCATTCTTCTCCTGCTGGTCAGGGGGTTCGCCGCACAGAATAAACATTCACACTGCAGAAGATGGCATTAGGCACAGCAAAGAAATATTCAGCCAATATAAGCTTTAAAACAACCAGGGAAAACATCAAACTCTGTAACTTCAAGTCCAACAACTCTAGCCAGTGACAAATCTCCAAGTCCAATAATTCTAACCAGTCTCTGGCATTCCAATTCCGTCCCTCCAGCTAGGCTCACAGTCCTCATCAGGCCAACAGCTTTACTTAGCAGCCATCACATGATTTTGGTATCTCCACTGGGTCTCTACTACAATCCAGGGTTCATCCTCATGGCCCCATGGGGTCCCATGTAGGCATCCAACAAACTTGCTTCATACTGCCCAAGGCCATTTCCAAAACACAACATGGTGTTGCAAACTCAATGATCCTCTCTTTCCTGCATTTTTAATACTCCACAACACCAGGTAGGGTGCCAATTTGTTAATCCGGGGTGGGGAGGAGAAGGAATATAGCAGACTTTAAAGAACAGGATACTCCTTGAGCACTCAGGCCCTTTCAAAAGGGTCTACATTCTTCCTGTTGCCCAAGTGCAGGTCAGCTGGCCCAGTCTCAATAGTTGTTATTCCTCAATCAATTTTTAGGTGAATGGGCAGCAGTTTAGTCTAAAGATTTCTTTTTCTTTTCTTTTCTGTGCCATACTCCTCTCTCACAGGCATAACAGCAAACTTCTCATACAAACTGCTAGCCCAGTCCAAGCAAAGCTCTTTCTCACCCTCATAAGCCAAACTGCACAGTCCAGAGTTCTTATTGCATTCAGGTATTTCAACTCTGACGATAATAGTCCATCAAGCTATACTTACAGCACTGCAAGATATCTCTTAGACCAAGGTTTCAAATTCTTCCACATTCCTCTTGAAAATTAGCTCCAAAAGGCCAAAGCCACATAGTCAAGAGTCTAGCAGCAAATGACACCACTCCTAGGTACCACTTTACTGTTGTAGTCATGTTTATATTGCTGGTAGAAATCACCCAACCAAGAGCAGCTTGTGGGGAAAAGAGGTTTATTTTGGCTTACAGACTTGAGGGGAAGCTCTATGATGGCAGGGGATAAATCATGGCATGAGCAGAGGGTGAAAATCACCCCTGGTCCACAAAAGGTGGACAACAGGAACAGGAGAGTGTGCCAATCACTGGCAAGGGGAAACTGGCTATAACACCCATAAGCCCACCCCTAACAATACAATGCATCCAGGAGGCTTTAATTTCCAATTTTCATCAGCTGGGGAACCTAACATCTAGAACACCTCAGTTTATAGGGGACACCTGAATCAAACCACCACAGTCAGTTTCTTAAACACTTTCATATTTAATTATTTCCAAACTGTCCAAGGTACTTCAAATAACACTGTACATTTCTAAATGATGTGTCATATATAAATGTCATGGGAGATAGACAAAACTTTTACACACATACAAATCCAGATAATGATAACTAATTAGATTAATGTGAATCGATATGAACCATTACTCTCTCTCTTTTTTAAATTATTTGAAAGAGTGAGCTAGACAGAAAGTGAGAATATGGGCACACCTACTTCAAAGGAACTCCAGATTCATCTGCCACTTTGTGCATCTGGCTTTATGCAGGCTATCAAGCTTTGCAAACAAGTGCTTTTAATCTCTAAGCCATCTCTCCAGTTCTCCAGGACTCACTCATTTTTATCTCTAAATTTTATCTCTCTCTGGAAGAGCTGCCACCATACCTATTCAACCTTATGTGGCAGATCCTAGGTGTAAGCCTTCTAGCAGTGTGGGACAATGTGCTTGACCAAAATGGACTCCAGATGCCATACCTGTGTTATCACAACTTCAGTGCCCAATTTCAATAATTGTAGAAAATTAAATGTTACAAGTACAGAGCCAAAATTATCTTGGGCTATATTATTCTGTTAAAATAGCCAACCTGATTTCTTTTCCTATGTATGACTTACTATCTGTTACAAGCAGAGACACCTTTTATTTTGGGATATTGTGCTAGACATTCCTCTATTAAGCTAGACTTATGCATGAGACCTTACTTTATTCCTCTGGGGAAACTCATTCTTCTGTATGACAGGGATCATGTTTACTGAGAATGTTCCAATGTCATGAATGTGGAAACTCTCTGATGATGCCAGTTTAGTCTTGTGTCTAATTAGCTTATACAATTCATTTCAGCAGAACCAATTCCAAATGGCTTCTGAAATACCAGTTGTTGCTTAAATAACTATGTTGATTCTTACAAACATAGATCTTCTCTAGTCTTCTGCTAGCTTGATTCAATTGGACCACCCCTCAGCATGCCACATAGACTTCATTATCCTTCTGATGCAAGAATATAGATATGGCTTTCTGAATCAAACACCCTGAGTTGGGGTAACTGTCAGGACCCCATGAGGACTCAATACAGGAAGTAGTTATAGACACATGGCTTCATGACCGCACAGGGCTTATTACCCCCTTCCTACTAAAAATTCTCGCTGTAGTTTTTATATAACAGAAGGCTGGAATTTAACAATCATATAGCTGTCTTTCCATCTCCCTCTCTCCAGCTCCTGTTCTCTTCCAGCCATGCTTTCTCTAACTAGGCCTCACATTCTAGAGCCACCTCCTGTTATGACAATTGAGGATTCCTCTGGGCTAAAAAGAAGATGTGCTACATCTCCTACTCCACACTCCCAGCCTCTACCTTAGTATGTGGGGGTGAAAAGGCCTAAGTGAGGCCAGGGGAAGAGATTGAGTGAAGGAAAGTTGGAGGGAGAGCTAATCAAAATCTAAGAGAGGGCTGGAGAGATGGCTTAGCGGTTAAGCGCTTGCCTATGAAGCCTAAGGACCCCGGTTCGAGGCTCGGTTCCCCAGGTCCCACGTTAGCCAGATGCACAAGGGGGCGCATGCATCTGGAGTTCGTTTGCAGAGGCTGGAAGCCCTGGTGCGCCCATCCTCTCTCTCTCCCTCTATCTGTCTTTCTCTCTGTGTCTGTTGCTCTCAAATAAATAAATAAATAAATAATTTAAAAAAAAATCTAAGAGAATATAAATAAATCATATGGAAACCTACTTTTTTGGACAATGGAACACTCAGGAGCCACAGATTGTTACTAGACAATTTTCAGTGCCAGGGATGGGATACCTTCCAATGAGTTGTGGGCCAGGAAGGTCCCTGATACCCCCAAAACATTGTAGGCCATTGCCGAGGACATTGGTTTCCCACCAGGAATAGATGGTAAGACCTTATTGCTGAAGATTCTAAATACTTGAGATACAAGGCCACTGAAAAATCCTGCTGGAACTGAGCTAATAACTTCTTCCATGTGGACCAGCTGACAGAAAGCTGGAAAAAGCCATTCTGCATGCAATTCAAAGAAATCACCAGTGAAGAAACTCAACAGTGGACATTGTAAGCCTTATATTTGGCCAGCCATGCCAAATGAGCCAATGGGTGTAATAGTGGCATATCTGTCATTGTGGCAACCAAGTGCCCTCTAATTGGACTAGAGGCCTGCTCCAATGGGAGGAAATACATCCCTGATACCAAAAACCTACAAAAAGGGTAGTCATGAGCCCTAGGGGCATTAGTCTGTTACTGTCTGGCTAAATGTATATGCTATGCTCATCAAACTGCCCACTAAGCACTCCTCTTAATGTTCATACCCATATATTAATGCTACTCTCACTTTTGGTAGAGAAACTTCTCTTTTCAGATGGCAGTGACCTTGGGATGACTCAGAAGGCATCATGGTGCTGGAAAGAAGTGACAGAGGAGTGTTCAGCACTGCAATATCTCTATCACACCTTCCAAGGCTCAGGGTCCATTGCAGAAGAGGTGGCAGAAAGAATATAAGAACAAAGGAAGGGTAAGACTCCTTACAACATGCTCCTCCAAACATAAAATGGGGTTGTGGGTGATCATGACCCAGGACTCCAGTAACAGACTAACTGTCAAAGCAGTTTATAGTCACATATAAAAATGATCTCATGTTGGAATACTATAAAAGAACACTGGAAATAATTTCAGTGCTCAAAAGGAATCCTTGAAAAGATGCAGAACATTGAAAAGGGAAATTTCTAGTGGCTTCACAAAGCATACTTTTAATACTTTGATACAATGAAATATCTTTGAAAGGTACTTAAACTAACTACATAATAACTATAATTCTGTTTTATATTAATTTTCACTTGAACTTTGTACATTTGTCTAAAAATACCTTTTTGTGAGAGCTGTCACCATCAACATCTTCAGTTAAAAATTCAAAGTGATTATGATAAATGTTTCTTTTTCAAATCTAAAATGAAAATTTATGTCAGAAATATTTTTGCATTGCTTTTCTAATGAGCCTATATTTAGATACAAAGATGATATTTACCATTCAATAATTATTTATATGATTCATAGTAGAAATTCTTTTGTAATTCATAATTTTATGAGAAGTATAGAAGTCAAAATAGAAAAATATTTATCTTTCTGCATCTCAATTCTCATATAAAAGACATTTCATTTAGAAGCAAAAATACCTATTACAATGTTAATTGCTTCTTGGTCTTTAAGAAAACATTAATAATCCAACCAGTGATGCTCCCTTGAAGAGAAAAAGCACCAAAGAGAAAATAAGGAGTCTGAGACTCTTGTTGAGTCTTTGATGTTACACTGAGGTTGGTTATGCAGTGTTGGCAGAAAACACACACCTTTTGTTACTTTGACCTCTTGTGAAGGGATCCTCACTCCTCGGTTACTCTGATCTCCTGGGAAGGAAGTCTTACTTTGCTTGCCCTAATCTCCAGTGATTTATTTTCATCCAGTGGCTGTAGGAAATTCCACAAGCTGCAGAGGACCTGGCTTTTGATAAGGAAAAAGAGACTTGGGAAGCCTGCTGACTTGTGGATTTCTACCCAGTGATAAATTATGGGCCATTTGATGACATTTCATTTCTATTTCAATACTAGGACAGCCCTGGAAGAAGACTTATGATGTCATTGGATCTCTTTGCCTCCCTTCTCAAGTGTGACTAAATTTAATAAAACTCCATTTCCTGCTTTCTACTATTACTTAATTGGCTTATTGAGGACAGGTGACTGCACCTGTCTTATTGGACTGTCAGTGTGAGAAAAAACAAATGTCAATTGCAGTTTTCTTTTTTCTTGTTATTTATGTGCAAGGAGAAAGAGAGAGAATGGGCATGCTAGGTCTTCTTGCCACTGCAAATGAACTCCAGATGCATGTTCCACTTTGTGCATCTGGAGCTATGTGGGTCCTGGGGAATCAAACCTAGGCTGTCAGGCTTTGTAAGCAAGCACCCTTAACCACTGAGCCATCTCTCCAGTCCCCATAGTTTAAAAATCTACAAGAAGAAACTAAATTTGGGGTTTTTTAATTCTTTGTTTTTTATTTTTGTGTTTTTGTGATTTTGTTCATGGATGTTCATATAAGTATGAGTGTGCACATGCCACAGTGCACCTGTGGAAGTCAGAGGTCAGAGGATAACTGTCAGTTGAATCCTCACCTTTCTACCTCATTTGAGACAGAGTTTTACATCTCTGGTTTCTTTCTATTTAATTTTTGGGGGAAGAGATAGGGTCTCACTCTAGCCCAAACTGATCTAGAACTCAGTCTGTAGTCCTAGGCTGGCCTTGAACTCACAGCAATCCTCCTACCTCTGCCTCCCAAGTGCTGGGATTAAAGGTATGCTTCACTATGCCCAGCCTCTCTCTGGATTCTTCATCTGCTATTTTTATTCTTTGCTGCACTGGCCAGAAACTTCTAGGAAGTTCCTATCTCTGCCTTCCATCTCAGTGTTAGCTTTAGCACGAGTGTGCTGGGATTACAGAAGCCTACCATGAGGCCATTGTTCTGTTTATTAACATTCTGTTTGCTGGGGTTATGGTAAAGCAGCTTACAGGGTATGGTGTGGATGCCTCATTCTCTCAGCTGAAGACACAGATGGAGTAGAAAATGCCTTTCATAGAGTGGCAGAAGGTAGGAGAGAGAGAAAAAGCACTCCCCAGCGGTTACCTTCAGATCCAGCTGGCTGAATTGCAAGTCCTGGCTCTACCTGCAGGCCTGGGACTACCCAGGAGCTAAGAAGACATCTTGTGGCTCTGTCATTCCAGAGAGTACTCATTACAGCATTGTTAATTTTCATTAACTTTTTTCTTATCATTTTACCTTTCTTAAATGACTAGCTTTGTTCTCAATTAGTTGTGTCCTTTCATGATTGGCTTAATTTTTTAAAAAATAAGTTTTTATTGACAACTTACATAACTGTAGACAATAGCCCATAGTAATTCCCTCCTCTCATCCTCCAGTTTCCCCTTTGGTTTTAGACATTTTATTGGAGAGGAGCAGGTGCTTGGAGTCTTCCCTTCCTCCTCTGTGCATTCCATGCCAATGCTCTGCCATCCAGCTACATGCCCAGCAGCTCCCCACCCACCTTTTGCACTTTTTATTTTCAAATTATTTTATTAACAACTTCCACAATTATAAAAAATATCCTATGATAATACCCTCCCTCCCACCACTTTCCCCTTTGAAACTCTATTCTCCATCATATCCACCCCATCTCAGTAAGTTTCTCCTTTATTTTGATATTATGAGCTTTTCCTACTATTATTCTGGTTTTGTGTAGGTAGTGTCAGGCACTGTGAGGTCATGGATATCCAGGCCATTTTGTGTCTGGGGGAAGCACATTGTAAGGAGTCCTAACCTTCCTTTGGCTCTTACATTCTTTCCGTCACTTCTTCCACAGTAGATCCTGAGCCTTGGAAGGTGTGATAGAGATATTGCAGTACTGAGCACTCCTGTCCCTTCTTTCCAGCACCATGATGACTTCTGAGTCATCCCAAGGTCACTGCCATCTGAAAAGAGAAGGTTCTCTACCAAAAGTGAGAGTAGCATTAATATAAGGGTATGAACATTAAGAGAAGTGCTTACCGGGCAGTTTGATAAGCACAGTATATACATTTAGCCAGACAGCAGCAGACGTTACACCCCTAGGGCTCATGACTATTTTTATTGGAAGTACTTTACAATATACCACATGGCATGAAGGACATTCCCCTCATCATGAGGGGTCTGCTCAACTGTCTCCTCATATTTGTTGACAGGGCAGCTCCATCAGCTAAATACTTTGTTCTGATTTGATTTCTCCTCCTCCTTCTTCCTGTTCTGTTCCTTCTCCTCCTCCATGTCTTTTTTCTCCTCTTCTTTCTCCTCCTCTTCCTTTCTTCCTTTTTCTGCATCACCTCATCATCATCATTTTCTTCTTCCTCTTCCTCCTTCCTCTTTTCAACTTTAAGCTATTCTGTGCTCTTGTAGCTTCCCTGAAGATGGCATCTCACAGCAATGGATAAGATCACAGGACCAAGAGCTCTCAGTAGCAAAGATCTACTTCCCACCATCCTGTGGGGACATAGTGCTGTGTCTCTCTGACCCTTTTCCTCTCAGGACCTATGATTCCCTCCCTCACTTTCTGTATTCCTTCGACCACTAATAAAGGGTAGTTTGCTTCCTGACCCAATCTCTTCATCCCCAGGGGCATGGCCTCACTGGAGTTTCTTAAAGAGTCTAGGATGCCAGCACATAGCTGAGCTGCAATTTCCAGAGCCTCCTTGTGCCTTATACTCAGGAAGACTTTGATCAGTTGTTACCACACTTCTGCTGGCTGAGTTCTGTGCTTTTCTCAATCTCTGTGGGAGTCTCCATGGATCTATAAACAAAACCAAGCCTTCTTGGTTTTCCCATTGAGCCAATAATAACTAATCAGATACATTGTGTCATTGTTAATAAATGGTGAACTCCTTCTCAACCCTGGACTCTTCACCATGCCAAAGTGAACAAACAACCTCATAAAATAAAAATAAAACAATAATGATGATCAGCCAATGAGTTCATACCCAGTCCAACCCAATCTTCTTACTTTACACCATCTATTCCCAGTAAGCCACACAAGCTGAACCCACTGGAGTGTGGGAGTGTGAATTTGGTTCTGTTTTATGACACGTTAGATTTAAATGAAAATTATCATTAGATCACTCAGGGTTTATTAATTTATTTTAGTATAAGGAGATGCTACACAGAATTTTAAAGCTTTTTTAGAGTAAACTTGTCAACTTGTATCAGAAAACAATTAAACAAGAGAGACGCATTGCCTTCCTGAGTAGCTTTTCTTATTTTACAGGGTAGATTCACATTCTGTGTAGGACTTGAAATATCCCCAAAGCCCTAGTTCCTGTGCTTTCCTCTCATGTCTGTCATGCCAGCAGACCTCCATCCCTGTCCTCCTATCTGGTGTGAGTCTCTTCCCCTGGAAGGCCTGTGCCTCCATTCCACCCTATCTTTCCTTCCCCTGTCCTGAACAGGCAGTTGGCAGTACACAAATATACCAAGAATAAGTTGGGAAATGAGCTTTGTGAAAAAGAATGAGAAGGAAAAGAAGAGAGAGCCCAGGAGTCACAGCTTCTGGGCCCATCTACATCCAGGATGGACTGCTGGATGTCCTGCTGTGTCCAGCCTACCACGCATTTGACTTGTTTTCTATGTTCTCCTCACTCAAGGTCATGCCAGGTATTTCTACCTGGTAACAGCTTACCCTGGTCCTACTTTGCTGACAAAGTGACACATTCTTCCTATGTTTTTATGTAGTCAAATCCAAGTTTTACCCTTATTATTTATTCTTTCATGATGCCTCACTATACTGATAAAAGCCTATGGTAGTTTTGCTTATATTGCTTTGCTAGTTTGGAGTTCTCTGCCTGCAGGACAATACCAGGTTATGTCTGTGCCACATGGCCTTCAGTACCTGTGAATAAAACACTACCTGTAGTTGGTACAAGGTAAATATTTGCTTATTTTAACTAGTCATCCATCCATTAGTATGCTTTTTTTTAAAGATTTGCTTGCTTTTATCTTTTGTAAAATTTTTTCATTGTTTTTTCTTTTAGTGGGGTGGAGAGAATTGTGCACCAGTGCCTCAGCCACTGCAATCAAACTCCAGATGCTTGCATCAGAGAGTTTGCACGTGAGACCTTGTACTTGCATCACCTTTCTGCATCTGGCTTACATGAGATCTGGAGAGCTCAATAAACAAGAACCTTAACCACTAAGCCATCTCTCCAGCCGTCTTTATCTTTTTAATATAAGTTCATACGATGATAAGTACTTTAAAATTCAGAGGATACTTTATTTTTTTATTTATGTAGTCAGTTGGTACCATTGTTGGCCTTCTCCTTGTCCTCCCCCCTCTACAGGAACCCTCCTTGTTGGGGTATATGGGTCATGCATTGTGGGGTTAGCCTTTAGTTTGGGGTAGGAGGAAATGTCTCTGCATGTCATGACCCAACATGTGGCTCTGGCATTCTTTCCAACCCATCTTCCACAAATTTCCCTGAGCCATGTTGGGTTCATCTTAGGTCTGCTTCCGTGTTGAAATCTTGTGAGTCTCTATGTCTCTGGATATCTGGCTTGGTAGAGGTTGATTGTTCTCTGTGTCTATCTCCTTCACCCTTGTGCTGTTTCCCGATTCACCAAGAAAACAGCATTCTTGCATGTTTCCCCAATTATTCTTAGTTTCAGCTGGGGCCCTTTTGAGGTATGATGGGATGGTTCTCTCTTAGGAGCTGCATCTATCTGAAAAAGAGAAGCAGATTCTCCAATGGAGAGTAAAGTTAGCACCAAGTAAATGTGATAACCATTGATTTTAGAGAGAGTTTAATGGAGAGAGGGCTCAGTTTTGGATATGTTTCCGGCTTGTTTCTCAGTTCCAGCTAAAGGTTCCATTACACTGAGGGGATCAGTTAGTCAAATCGAGAGCAGTTGGTTTCCCACCATGGATGTGTGCCACTATTGCATTTGTATGAGCATCACATAAAGTTGTTCACTGCTAAGTAGGTTAGACCATGCGTTGCATGGGCAGATATTGGTCATTATCCTCTAGTCACTCATGTAGCACCTTCTGGCACTAGACACGCTGGGTTCTGGGTTCTGACTGTCTTCCAGCTTCCAGCCATGTCACTCCATGATACATGCCAACAGTGTATGGTATCTTCAGCAGTAGGGTCTTACCACTAACCTATGGTGGGTCATCAAGCACTCTGACATGAATCTGTCTTCTTTTGGGAGACCTTGTAGGTCTCTGTGATCAAAAGCTCATTGTGGATGATATCCACCTACTAGTCAGATGATACTCTTAGGTGAATGTACTGTATACAAGGATAAGCATGGTCATATTTTCTCAGTCCCATATGTATAATAGATGTAGTAGTTCATGAATAAATGTGACGGACTGCAAACAAACTCTTTTCCAATCAGAGGCAGAATCACATGACTCTCTTCTGATAATAATCCATCTGATTTTTAAGTCAAGTTGGATCAATTCTGTTATTAACATGTAGTGGGAACTGAGGGTGAAGAGAGAGTACCTCTCTTGAGCTGGGTACAGGTTATGAACTGGTACTATTGGTAGAAATTCACCAACTCACACCTGTGATTTTATTCAAGCTCTTCAACCTTCAAGAAAGTGACCATGCCAGTCAATACCATGGTGGATTTGGATAACCAAGGTGGCCCCAGAAAAAGCCTTGCTTGCCCAACCAGAAGGATTTCCACCATTGTGGGTCAGCTTTCTGCCCTGTGATCAGTGGAAATTGTGTCTTTTGGGTGGATCACTTGTACCAGCCTCTTCTGAGTAAATAAGGAGGGCCACACATTTTCAGAGGATCAGACTTTGAGCTGGATGCAGAGGCATCTTCTTATTTAAGAGAAGGGTGAGGCCATTAGGGGCAAGCAGTGACTTCCCTACATGGGGAAGCCCTGTTCCCTGGGGCCTTGCTTTAGGAGTCCTCCCAGCCCTGAGAGGCCATAGAGATTAGAGGTCTTCCCCCACCCTAAGAAGTGTAGCCTCCTGCACACCCATGGAGAGACATGAACTTCCATGACCCTGGCCCCTGGGATGTGTGGGCTATCCACCACAGCAGCTGATCATCTAATTAGTCATTTTTTTGTAATAATGACACAACAAACTTTAAGTCTTTCATCCATTCATTCCCTTCTCCTTGTCTCCCACTCATGTACAAGCTAGTAGTGACAGGTCTGTTACTAAGGTAACATGCAAAATGATTCATAAAGAATGTCTAGCACAGACAAACTTACAAATTGTATGGCCATGATATTTTTACCATGGGAGGTATGATTTGTTTAGGTATGTTTTCCATGAACCTTTTTATATTTTATCAGTGATGTAGCCTACATCCCTGGAACTCCCCCACAAGAATTGCATGCATCTCCAGAGTGTTGAGGAATTCTGACCTCACAAATAGTCTGTCATCTTATGGTACTGTTCATAATTCTCCACAAGACTATGACACAGTTCTACAAGTAAAGATGGCCAAGGATGTGTGGTAATTCAAGGGCATAGCTTCATGACTTTCTCTCCAAATTTAACTTGCAGTGAACAACTTAATTTTGGGATGAATATAATGATTCAGTACAAAACTCTTTTAATTGACAAGAAACATGTAAGAAACTGCCTTACTGGCTTTCTAGTAGTATCTTCACAAAAGCTTTTTGACAAATAGTTGAGTATTATCTAACACAAAATATGAACAGGATTTCAGGAGCTTGGGGCTGGAACTCCAGAGCTATATTATCCTAAACAATACTTATACCATTATTAGGGGCACAGATTTTGACAATTTTGAAACTAATTGATCCTGAAAATGCCACAGAGGTTATTTTATGCAGCTAATTCATTTTAAAAATATGGTTAACTTTGAAGCTGCACATTATAGGCTCTGGGACTCTGTTGTCCTATGAGGCCTGGAGTACTTCATGGAAAATGTGCAATCAGGGAATGACTATTTATGGCCATGAAATATACCTCAGAAAAATATAGTGAGTTCAATGTGGCTCTTGAAAGCCTTTTAAAGGTTCTTCCTCTCTGGAAAGAATCTCATAAATATGAATAATTTCCTTTTCCATTAGCATGGCATGACATTTCTCTTTATAGATTAGGAGAGTGAATCAGCTGGCAGCAGGTGGGATTGCAGCTACATCCTGAAAGAATGTTATTAGTGGGACTTAGGGAGTACTGACTGATTCAGCAGTCAGTGAACAAACTCATTAGTGAGGACTTCAGCAGTAGTGACTGGTTCAGACCCTGAGAAGAGATGTAACTTCATGCCAATTGCTAGGCAGAGTGTGAAACAGGTCCCAAGTACTTATGTACTTCTACCATAGATAGCAAAGACCAACAAGGGTCCTTCATGGCCTCAAGGGAATTGAGATTTTGAGGTCATTTTTATAAAACTGAACACAAAATGGTAATATTTTTCTACCTGTGAAGGAAAATTATTTCTGATATTGGAAGGGAAGGCTTTGTAGAGATGCACTGCTGGAGTGGGTTGTGGTTGGTGAGGATCCTTTCCTATAAGTGGACTTTTTGTTATGTTTGAATGATTCTAACCAAAGCCTGCTATGAGCACATGAAGTACCAGCTCCAGCAAGATGTATAAAGATCAAAGTCCCATCAGGTCCTAAAGACCCACTGTCCTCCCAGGAAACCAATGTTAGTGCCCAGTTATTGTAGGAGGGCATATAATACAGCTCTTCTCATCTATGCTATTTGGAATCATGTATGTTTTCTACTGATACTTTCACAAGCATGGAGACATGATGGCACTCTACATAAGTCATGCAATTGTTCCAAGTTGAATATGAAGAGTTTTCCAATTGGCTGCATTCCTCAAAGACTGTGTGACCAAAACATAAAGATCACTTTGCCAATGCCAAGCATTTCACATACATGATGGATATACAGGTGAGTGATACACAAGCAATATGTAGATAGATTTTAGATATATTATTGATAACTAACTGGATGATAACTATAGATTCATAGAAATAGATACATAGATGATAGACAATTCCATGATGGATTGAGGGAGTATAGCTTTATGCATACATAAATGATAGATACAGCTCATTGAAATGCAGTATGTGTGTGTATACATATATAGATAGATAGATAGATGTGTGTATATATATATGTACATATATATATATATGTATATATATGTATATATGTGTGTGTGTGTGTGTGTGTGTGTGTGTGTGTGTGTGTGTATACAGATGATAGATAGTGGGGAGGTAGATAGATGAATAGATGATAGCTGTTCATTGACCCTGTCTGGCACTCCAGGTTAGCTCTGTGTTGGCTGAGTCCATCCTGGCCCCAGCACTGTAAATGCCCCTAATTTTTAGCATCAAGTGACCAGAGCCAACCCACAGCTCAGATTTGGGGAAGGACAAAATGGGCATAGGGGCATCGTAGTTCCTTGGGGTCTACATCACAAACAGCAGAAGAAGATAAGGGGGTTAAATAAAACAGCTTGTTCCCTTTGAGTCCACGAAGAAAAGATATGCCTAAGACCATGTTTGTGGACAGCTGACCTGTGTCTCTCCATCACCTTCCCTCTATCCCCATTCAGTGGCTTTGAGATCTCCAAGGAAAAATGCTGTGAAGGTGTGTCTGAGCCTCATAGCACATGGACAAATCCTGCACTTATAAAATGCATCTTGGATTTTAGTCAGCAGCAGAGTTCCATCTAACAAAGGCTGAACTTTCCTGATTAAAGAAGACTGAATCCCTGCCTCTTTGGATAAGTGTAACATTAAATGTGAAGCGCTGTATGACAATGATGGGAGACACCTGCATGGTGTAAAGCGTCACAGCACAAAGCTGTCGCTATGAAATGACAGTGTGCTCCTAAGCTCTTTATTGACTATTCTGCTTTAATCTGCCCATTTAAAAATAAAACTGAATAAAGTCTCTGAAACAAATGAGAACAGTTAATATGACAAAGCAATGTGATTGCTGCAACAAAATACCTAAGATAATCAACTTGTCAACAAAGAAGGTTTGTTGTAAGACAGAGTTTTGGATATTTTGGTCCATAGTCACTTGACTGTTGCTTTGAGCCTATAGTAAGCAGAGAGTCAAGGTGGGGGCACATGTGGAAGCAAAGCTGATCAGCTCATGGAGGAGGAACCAAGCTTCCTGGAAGCTAAATAGAGGGTAAGGCTGGATCCAAGTCTCCCCTTCAAGAGATCGTCCCAGTTACCCAAGACTTCCCTACTGCTCACAGGATCCAGCATGGAGGAGGCATTCTTGGACAAAGCTGTCAATCATTCAGAAGTCAATGAAAGGCCTTTAGGGATATTTTCAGTCCAAAGTGCAGGCACTGCTAGCTCTCAGTCTCTTGGAAGGTCAGTGTGACATACAGGGCAGAGTGTGGGGTATGAGATAAGATGTTAATGCTGTTAGTTTACTCACATTTAAGAAATACATGTGAGCACTGGAGAGATGGCTTAGCAGTTAAGGTGCTTGCCTGCAAAGCCAAAGGACCCATGTTTGATTCCCCAGTACCCATGAAGGCCAGATGCACAGGTGGCACATGCATCTAGAGTTCGTTGCAGTGGCTATGGGGTTTTGCATGCCCATTCTCTCTCTCTCTCCCTCTCTCTCTCTCTGCCTTTTTCTCTCTCAAATTAATAAAACATTTCTTTTAAAAAATAGATATGAAATGGACATAGAATTGTAAAGATACTTGACTGGAACATTTGTTAAAATACAATTGCAAAGCCTTTACTGTAGATAAAGTGAAAGCTGGTCATTCAGGTAAGATCTAGTAGTCATTGACTCACACATACCACACTAGCACAGAATGTGGCTATCTGTTGACAGCTGCTGACCTTCTAAACCCTCAGAAAAACAGCAGAAGCCAGACAACCCCTGGACCTTTGGGACTTACCAGGTGGAAACAACAACATTTCCCTTTCTTTCTCCTGGGATTAAAGGAGAAGCCTGCAGACTTCATGAGGGGTCTGGGACAGGAAGTGACCTGAGACCTGGCCTTCACCACACAGCACCATGAAATTCTTTTTGAAAATTAAGGAGATGAAAGAGTTTTAAACAATCAGTGAGACGTTGCTGGAGAGATGGCTTAGGGGTTAAAGAGCTTGCTTGTAAAGTCTAAGGTCCCAGGTTAGATTTCCCAGTTCCCACGTAAAGCCAAATGCACAAGGTTGCATGTATGCCCAAAGTTCATATGCAGTGGCTAGAGGCCCTGGCATACCCATTCTCTCTCTCCCTACCTTTCTTTCATAAATAAATAAATAAATACATACATACATAAATAAATAAATAAATAAATAAATAAATAATAAAATATTATTTTAAAAATTAGTGAGGCAAAATATTCTGAAAGGTCTTGAGGAAAAATGATAAGATGACTCCTATGTGAATCTGTTGGTGTGGTGCCCTGGGACCACCCCAGTGTAGAACAGCATCAATGACTTGAAAGGAGTGATGGTAGTGTGAGGTCAGGAAGTATGTCAGGCATTAGGAAGTTCCTCTCTAAATTCCAAGATATGGCCTTACCCCAGCAACATCGGGGCTGAATCTATGATCATTTATTCTCAAGATGCTCCCAAATTTCCTCATGTCTGAAAAATTAAATTAAACACCCTGTCATTCAGGGGCTTTGTGTTGCTGTCCTTTTGTACTTGGGTGGAGCGCATCACAACAGCAACACTGTCAAGGCTCTATGATTTCAGCCTTCTGTCCTCACTCTGCATGGTGTTTGATCAGAGATGCGGAAGTTCTCCCCAGCACCTGCTCCGGAGATGTTACCTCCACCTTGTGCACTTGCTCTGTCTGGTCCTCTTCTCAGTAACACTGCAGGCAGGGAGCTTGCCAAAAATATCCAGTATAAGCCAATGTCAAAGCCAAGGTTGGACTAAAGATAGATGCATCATCCTAAAGATGGCCAGCCTCAGAGGATCTAGCATGAGCTCCAGCCATTCCCACAGGCCCTCACATTGCTAAGAAGAATGGACACAAGAGGGACCATCAAAGGCAGTTGGTTTCCTTACCGTTGGCTCTGTATGTTAAGGGCATGCTGATCCCACCCAGCTTAGAACAGAGATTAATTTTGCAGGAAACTATCAACCTATGAAAGTTTTATGTTCACAACTGCTTTTGCTAATTATTTACACTTAAGTAAGCAAGAGCAAGAAGGATTGAAACTACTTAGAAAGTCAGAATTTTTTTTTTTTCCTCAGAGGAAAATCTAAAAAACCCTTGCAAGAAGTTCTGAGGTAAGAGGTTCATGTAAATATAATATCTAGATTTGTAAGGTTTTGGTGTGAAGTAATGTAGAGAGGAGCCCAGGAAAATCCTGCCAAGCTGTGAATGGACAACTTAGGATTTCACAAAGGATATCCCACTGTGAAATACCCCACTCGCACCCTTTCACCCTTGCTTGTCTAGAGCAAAGGTTTGCAGAGTTTAGCTGCTTGGCCAGAAGCACCAGATAACCTTGAAAATTATGAGACAGTCCTATCTAGACTTTACAGACCAAAACCTGGTAGTAGAGACCAGAAGTCAGAGCATGAGAAGGACTCTAGATGAATCCAGTGTACTCTGAAGTCTGAGTACAATTGTTTTCAAAAAAAAGATCACATGAGTCAATTAGAAAAAAGTTGTCTGAGCTGGCCGTGGTGATGTACTGGGGAGGCAGAGATAAGATCACTCTGAGTTTGAGGCCACCCTGAGACTATGTAGTAAATTCCAGGTCAGCCTGAGCTAGAGTGAGACCCTACCTTGAAAAACTAAACCAAACCAAAACAAACAAACAAAAAAGAAAACAGTCACCTGGGCCGGAAAGTCACAAGAAAGAAAATGGAAGAACCTATGCAGACAGAACAGGTAGCATCAGGCTCTGGTGTTGACAAGACTAAGCACTGGGGTGACCTCTGCACATCAGAAGCACGTATCACCACTACAAGAAATGGAGTGGGAGAATCATTTCCATTCTGTGGTGTAGGTCAACTTCCATCTGGCTTGGGAATCCATATGTCACTGGAAGCTAGGCCGGCCTACAATCTACATGAAAGGACACCTGGTTACATCAGCTTTGTGGAACATAAACAAGTGACTATGCCCCAGGAAATTAAACACTGCATGTATTTCTAGAGTGTTTCTTGCTAAATACATACAGCAGATATCTCTCCTAGCAGCGGGGAGCCACATCTGCCTCTGGAGTGCATAGACAGGTGTTGCCCCGCTAGCTGCATGGATCTGAGGTAGAGGCTTGCAGAGGGGATGTGAGTATGAGCTTTCCCTTATTCAGGATAGGAAGTCCCCAAGGTAGTGGAAGACACCCCTCTGGCTGTCTCTAAATGTTTGCACCAAGAAGATCTGTGTGCTTCACTTGCCCTGCGAATTCTGTGTCTTTCCTGAGTACACCAGCAGCCCAGTGTCACACTTGGCATCTCATTCCTGAGCTTAAATGGGAGCAAAAGAACTCTGAGCTCCTGGGAGAGATTTGCTGTCTGTTAACAGGGCTGAAGCTGAGATTTTCTCTTTTCCTGTCTGCTTGATCTATCCACATTTTTGTAGATGATTAAAACAGGCGAAATTGTCACAGTTCAAGCAGAAGCCCTCGAGCAAGGCACTGGCCCTGGAGGGAGACTACAGGCCAGCAATGGAGTTTCCAGCCTGTCTTGTGGGCCAAAGTATAGAGCTGCCATGTCCTTTCAGTGTACCTTTTACCTTCTCCCTCTCTCTCTCTCTCTCATTAATTAGTTTTGCACCTAGTGAATACAGTCAAGTTGGTACCATTGTTACCCACCTCCATGTCCTCCCCCTCCCCCTGGCCTCTCCTTGTTGAGGTATATGGGTCATGCTTTGTGGAGTTAGCCCACAGTTATGGGGAGGAGGAAATGTCTCTGTGTATCATGACCAACACGTGGCTCTGACATTCTTTCTGTTCTGTCTTCAGCAAAATTTTTTTGAGCCATATTGAGTTCATGTTCAGTGTTGGGAGCCTCTGTCTCTGGATATCTGATTTGGTAGGAGTTGATTGTTCTTTGGGCCTATCTCTTTCACCATTGTACCAGTCCTGATTCTCCAAGAAAACAGCATTCTTGCATGTTTCCCCAATTATTCTTAGTTTCAGCTGGAGCACTTTTGAGGTATGATGGGGTGGTTCTCTCCTTAGGATCTGGTCTATCTGAAAAAGAGAAACAGATTCTCCAACAGAGAGTAAAGTTAGCACCAGACAAATGGGATAACCTTTATTTTCTAGAAGAGAATATAATAGGTATAGGCCCTCTTGTAGCATATGCTTGGTGGTAGCTTGATAATCGAGAGCATGCTTAAGCAAGTAAGTCCTGGTATCATCACTGACCCCTTTGCAGGAACTATTAAATTTTTGTATGAGCCAGGACTAAGTGTCCAAGAATTCTGAGGTCAATGGTACAGATGTTGCTTTTCAAATGACACAAAGCTAGTGAGGTTGAGTTTGCTTGTTGGTTGTTGTGCCAATTTGAACTTTATATTCCCAAGCACACAGTGCTTCTCCCCACCTTAGTATAAGAAACCAGGAATTGTATTAGCATAGTCAAAAAGTCTCATGTAGGCAGCGTTTTCAGCTTGTAACACAGGGATCTACCAACAAGTCCTGTGACCAAGCTGGTGTGGATACCCACACAGTGGCTCTCCATACCCAACTACTGCTCAAAGGCACAGGTTGAGAGCCAGGAGGTACTGTTGCAGTTTTATTATCTCCTCCCCACATTTCAGTCTGGTAAGAGTGAATGTCAAGGTAGTTCACACAACTGAAGCCCAATTACCAGACAGAAAGCACTCATCACCGTGAAATACAGATAGTATCCATCCTTATTATTATTCTTTTTCAGAAAGTTCTAACAGAGTTCCTAGACATGCTGGGAGGCCCATGGGAAAGAGATCAGATACTGCCTTGAATGTAGCTGTCTGCCATACTCTGCTCTATGGCTGGGCTAACCAGGAAGAAATAGAAAATGCAAAAGATTTTGGAGCCTGGTATTTAAGGGACTTTACCCAAGGAGGAGAATTTATTTTGTACCTTCTTTCCTGTATTAGAATTTGAAGACAGAGGATAGTTCACATAATTTGAAGTTAAATATTTTACAGACTTAACTTACTGGTTTATAGAACATCAGTGGAAGAATAGTCCAAGAGATGGCTTAGTGGTTAAGGCACTTGGCTGCTAAACCAAAGGAGCCATATTCCACTCTCTAGGTCCCACATAAGCCAGAAGCACAAGGTGATGCACATGTGTACAAGGTGGAGCCCATGTCCGGAGTTTGATTATAGTGGCTGGAAGCTCTGGCACACTAGTTCTTTATCTTGCTCTCTCACATAAAAAAGTCCAGTTGTTTGGACTTCTCTCAAAAAAAGAAAAGTCCAGGCTATCTAGAACCCCGAACCATGAGCTCTCCCTGTTTTCCCAGTGTGGCTGCAGCCAAGGCCCTGCACCTTGATCCAATTAGAGTTAAATGGTGTTCTGATTTTTCTGCCACTGCTCATTTGCTGTAAAGTTCACTTAGGAAAAAGGCCATGGTGCTTTGGGAGCAGGGCCCAGGTAATGTAGTCTCTGTTACAGTAAATTGCACATCATCTAAATGTGGCATTTACTAGGTGCACACGAAGCAGTTCTTTCTTATGCAGCATTCTCTCTGAACTGGCCACCAAGTCATAGCTCTGCCTGAATTTCCTAATCCAGAAAGAGCACAAAAGAGGCAGAACAGTGTGTACTACATCATCCACTTCTCCCATTGCAGAACCACAGTGCTCACATAGTCTGATCTGTGCTCTGATCGATGGAGTCTGATGCTCAGTGAAATCAACATGTGGGTACTCTTGGCTCAGAAGGACAGAAAAAAATGAAGATGAATATTCAAATGGTTTGCATGTGAGTTGTACATCTCCTTCCTCCAAGGTGTTGCCTATGGAGACAGAAAGTAAGTCAAGCACTTAGAGCAGACAGCACCTATTGTCTCAAATGATATCTGAGGAAAGCATTGGTCAGAAGAAGAGTGTTGTATATTAATATTCAGGGCCCAATAGGAGCAACTTACTTAGGATCTCTGACTCTTTGATTCCTTGTCTTTGTTCTTATTATTAGTAGTATTATTATTTTAAAAAATGCTTATGGATCAATAACCAATCAAGAGGGAGAGAATGTGGGCACACCAGAGCTTTCTACTTCTGCAAATGACCTCCAGATGCTTGTGTTACTTTGTGCATCTGGCTTTATGTGGGTACTAGGGAACTGAACCCAGGGCATCAAGCATTGCAAGCAAGCACCTTTAACCATTGAGCCATCTCTTTAGCTCCCTTTTATTATTATTTTTATTAATACATATATAAAATTTATACATGAATATAATATATTTTGGTCATTAGGATCAATTACTTTCTTGTTGCTGTAACAAAATCCTTTATGAAGAAAGGGTTTATTTCAGCTTACAGCTTTGAGGGGAAATAGCATCATGGTAGAGAAAGCACGAGGGAGTAAGCAGCCAGGCATCATATTTTCACATCAGCAGGGAGGAAATAGGGAGGGCAAAGGACAAGCAGAGCTGGATTATAAAAACTCACGGTCTATTCCCAGGGGTATACTTCCTCAAGCAAGGCTCTCCCTCCAAAAGGGCCCATGGTCTTCCTAAATTGTGCCCCCAGATGCAGATTAAAATAACACAATACCAATGGGAAACATTTTACATTCAGACTACCAGATTGTCTTTCTTTCCTTGTGTGTGGGTGTGACACACTGAGTTTAATCAGGGTTGCCTGCATTAGCATGGGTTGGAAATTATTTGCCAGAGTACATGAAACTTATCAGTGGCTATACCACCAGAGAAAATGTCTCACGTTCCCCTAGCAATCATAAACTGCCAAAAACTTTGAAAAGGAGGAATGCCTCATGCTCACCTCTGTTCTCCATGGTGTAATTAGGATGGGCCCAATATCATGCAGGACTTGATCAGGTAATAACAGTTGCTATTAAGTCATGAATGCAACAGCCATGTCATATATGGAGGACAGGATCCACAGAACTTCATTTGCTTCCTTTCCAAAATGTTCTCTAAGTCTTGGAAGGGTTGCTCATCTTGTCAAAGGAAATGACTATTCTCGTTTGCTGTGAAGAATAATGAATGTCAAAGTTTAATACTTTGAGAGAGGAGAGCTTGGGGATTTGGACTGTGGATGAATGTGGTAGGGCCACTAAGGAGGACTTAGGAATTTGGGGTATTGGAGAAGAAGGAAGGGTCAGGGATCACACAAGGACCCATTATGAGTACATTGTCTAAAAGTTGGTAGGTGAGTCTTCACCAGAGCAGCATCCATACACTACACACACTGGGCACTGTATAGACAGACATACACCTGGGAATAAAGTCAGATTTGGAAAAAAGAGCTTCATGCTCTGTGAGAAATCTTCTCTGACCACACGATTCCATAGCCATTGACCTAGATGCAGTCACTAAGTCATCAATTCAAGGTTATCAGAGAGTACTGGAAAATATTTAAACGGGATGGATGGTGTCTTTTCTGACATGCAGTTTTGGCTACCTGAAGTGTTTCCTTTCTGTCTCCAAAGTAATAAAGTCTCTAAACAAGTTTTTAAAAAAATTTAAGTTGATGCTTAGAAATATCTCATCTTTCTTAATACTCTCTAGGTTATTTCCAGGGGCAATGTTGTTTCTTAGTGTAGGCCTTCATAAAAAGGATCTTCTGTACCTCCTGGGTAGAGCAAAGACACCTTCAACTGACACTGGAGTAGCCCCTTTCAGAGGCTAGTCATCTCACTGTTACCAGGGACTTTGGGGTCTGGAAGTAGCTGAGCATGATGTTCCACTTAGTAGGAATTTTGTATTTTCAACATCAGAGGTCAGGTCTTGGAAACGAATGGCTTTCCTCCATTTATTCAGGTGCTCATTTGTATCATGTACCACTGGCACTTGCCATGCAATGCTAATTAAGCAATATATTTTCAGGCTGGGGATGTAGATTGTTGGAAGAGCACGTTTTTCCTCCTCCCAACAAGAAGAATGATCTTTTTTTCTTTTCTTTTTCTGTGCCTATTTTCCAGTGGCTAAAGCTTTATTAACAACCTGTCACCATTTTGTGACTTTTAGTTTTGCAACAAAACTCAAGTGTACCCATCAATGTCATCAGCAAAACAAAGGAGAGAAACTTTGTTGAAAAGGGCAATGCTGGAGGTAAAGATACTCAAAGTCAGAATCAAAGTGGAAACATGATAGGTAAAACGTGAAAACAAGTAAGGGACAACAGAGAATTCCAACACATCAGCAGTTCACTTGCAAGACTTGAGCCTAGAGAACTCTAGGAAGGAGACTCACCCTAGAGCCCCACAGGAAGGGAACTTTCATAAAATCCTTAGGAAATAAGAATAGGTTTTGGTATCTATGTTGATTTCCATAGACTTTTGACCAGACTGGTTATTTGAGGATTTATCTGGCAGTATGACATTCAGAACTCTCAGACTTCTATAGAAAATTGAAAACTCAGGTAACATTGATGGGGAAATGCTATCACTGAGCCTTCAGATATAAAGGGCAGAAATATTCATGTACCCTCATAGTTGTTTTATAGGGGAGAAAAATATAGCAAGAAACAAATGAAAAACAAAACCATCCCATTATAAATAAAACTTTGCTATTTTGGCTCTGTCTTGGGCAATGTAGAAGTCATGCCAGAAAAGACAATGAAACTTTATCCCTGGTGTCTGCCTTTGATATCTTATACACAAATCTCCTGAGAGCTGTATTTCTTGCTCACAAGTTACTTAAAATGTGGTAACAAATAAGCTACAGTTCTGTCAAGGATGAATTTATTCAAAGTGAAATAAGAACTCCATTTGAAAAAGTAGTCCTATCTCTAGAGGTATTTTTTCAAAAATAAGTAGCTCTTTGATTTATCTTCATTTCTATAAGTAAAGTCACCTTCTTGCATTCTAGAACACATCTTTGTCATCCCTTCATCAAGTGTTGTCTGAGACCTTACTATGTGCAGATTATTTTATTTAGAATGATAGATAAGAAATATACAGTCTTTCCTTCAGGTTTCTCCCACTGTAGAGACTCATGTATATAAATAACTATCAAAGATACAAAAAGATGAATTCAGAGAAAGAGTGATCTATTTAGAAGAGGGCAGAAAAGAAATTGTCTCTCTGGGTAAAGTGTGCTCATCAGGGATTTGATCAGAAGCCATGTGCAACCCATACAGCTTTGGGGCAAGATCCCCCAACTGAAAGAGTCAGACTGAGATATGGCAATACTATACACACAAAGGATGCATGCTTGTGCACATGCTATGATCCTATATTGGTGGAGGTAGCAACCAACTAATAACTGGTAATATGCCAAATTTAATGTTGAAATACAATAGATTAGAAAACTGAAATCCAGTGTGCCCTACCTGATCAACACATTAAAGACATTCCCAGGATGCAAAGGCATGCGAGGAACAGAGGATTAGAAAAACATTAGAAATTCAGGTTCTCAAAATAGAGAAATTTGTTACCAAAATTCTATTGCATAGATATACACACTGGTGGCATAAATTCTGTCACCTTCACCTTCTGTGGGAGTATATCACTGTAATGAACACAATGCATTTTGTTATGGTACAGGACTGGCTGGATACATTGTGATTCACTCTCTAATATGCTTTTGCAGCCACAAGATTTAAACATCTATGTAATTATATGTTTATATAATTTAAATTTTTTTGTGAAGTTCTCTCCTTTTGAAAAGTGTGGAGCTCATGTTTCCAGTCTGCAAAGGTGCTCATCATGGCCAGCAATCTCACTGCTGGGTATCCCACTCAAGATAGTAAATACTGTCTCTGTAATGTGTTTTCAATCACAAGCATCTAGAAATATCTTTTTTAAATTTTTTGGTTTATTTTTATTTATTTATTTGAGAGCAACAGACAGAGAAAGGCAGAAAGACAGGGAGAGGGAGACAGAGAGAGAGAGAGAGAAAGGGAGGGAGACAGAGAGAGAGAGAATGGGCGTGCCAGGGCCTCCAGCCATTGCAAACAAACTCCAGAGGCATGTGCCCTCTTGTGCATCTGGCTAACGTAGGTCCTGGGGAATTGAGCCTTGAACCAGGGTCCTTAGGCTTCACAGGCAAGTGCTTAACCGCTAAGCCATCTCTCCAGCCCTAGAAATATTTTAATTTCTTAGTCAAAGATAACAAAGAAACAGAACCAACAGTATGATATATCTCTACATGTATCTATTCATACCTACATGGAGATAGGTTAATATTCATCTATATCTATTTAGAGGCAGGATTATGTAACTATTGTGCATGTGTGTCTATTTAGGGAGACTTATTCTAAAGTATTAGAACACCATGATGCCTGACAAGTCCTAGGTGTCTGCCTAAGGGCCATGAAGTGAATGCTTAGTCTAAGGAAGCAGAATGCTCTCCTATCAGGAGTGTAATGGCCTTCACATTAGGGGGACAATCTGTTTTACTTGGGTGACAAACTGCAATGTTGATCTCATCTAAACCCAACCTCACAAAAATTTTGGGAAAATGTCTGACCAGATGTTCGAGCATGTCTCAACCAAGTTGACACCCAAACTTAACTACCACAATATCAGTAATGTAAAGCAAGTTAAGTATCTCCTGCTACATACTCCAAAGAACTTTCCAAAAATTTGATATTATATAAACATATAATTACATAGATGATTAAATCTTGTGGCTGCAAAATTATAGTTGAGAGTGAATCACAATGTATCTCACCAGTCCTATAACATAACAACATCCATTGTGTTCATGACAGTGATATACTCATACAGAAGGTGAACATAACAGAATTTTTGCCACCAGAGTGTATATCTACATAATAGAATTTTGGTAACATTCTTCTCTATTTTGAGAACCTAAATTTCCAATGTTTTTCTTCAAATATCTTGGGCTTCTAAGAAGAGAAAAAATGTTGGCTGAATTAATTATCATCAGTAGTAGCAAGCTTTGTATAAAGACAAAATAAGTTATAAAAGGATGCGAATACATGCCCACAATAGTGGTGGCTTAACAAACAAAATAGTGGGTATATAAGAGTGCTAGTGAAGCATAACTAGCTTGTCTCAGCCCAAGCTTTTGTACTGAAACACCATAGACTGCTGGTAGGAAACCCGAGACTAAGACAGCATGGTGGACCAGCTTTCCTCTTGGCTTGTAACAGCCTTCCTCCTCTTCTATCCTTATATGGTAGAGAGAGAATGGGCTTTGTAGTCTCCCATAATAAAGATGACAACCCAATTATTAGGTCTCCAGCTGGATGGACTCATTCAACCTTGATCACTTCCCAAAGGTTTCTCATTCAACGCCATCAGTGTAAGTACTAGGGTATCCATTTCAGCCCAAAGCATGATGATCAGATAAGGTTCACACAGCATCTTCCATGGATTCTAGGGTAGGATATCTTGGAAAAATCCACCTGGATGCAACAGAGAGTGATGCAGTGGTTACTCATGAGTAAAGTGAGTGCAGGGGCCTGGGATCTTCGTCCACATGGAAAGGTGAGCAGCATTCCTGAGCAGTATTGAAGGAGAAGTCTTCCTCACAAATAGACATGCAACTCCATAGTTTTTCCTGACTTATTTTTCAGGAATATATTTCAGACACTTGCTGAACATCAGCTGTTCTAAAAGGACAGTTCAGTACAGGTATGCAAGTGCTCAGGAGCAGTAAAACACTGTCCTTCTCTATTTTGCAAACCTCACCCTATTTGTAAGGATAAATCCTTGACACGGTCCTTGAAGTTGCATTGTCTGCTCCCAGAGCAGTGACACACATTCACTATTCTATGGGATCTGTACTACCTCACAGTTCTCAGCACATCATAATCACTTCAAAAAAATGTGATGACATACTGTACTGCTTAAGTTCTGGATAGTTCTAAGCATTTTGATACTTCAATTTTTTAACTTTAAGGAGATTTAACTGCTTCAGAAAAGTATAGGAGAAAAAGAAATCCCATCTGTTTACTAATACAACAGATATCACTGAATTTTTCTTGTGTCTTCATTAATGAAGCTATGAAGATGGATACATGGGTTAAAAGAACCTAAAGACTTACAGAGTCCCTTGGAGGCCAATATGCCAGATCTTGCACTTGTCCTCAGGTTCCTCCAAAGAAGAACTGTGTGCACACATTGAACACAAATGGCTCTGTACACACACCTAAGGGACCTGTAGGGAAATACCCAGGTGTGTCTGAGGGACGCAGTCTCATTTTGGTAGCACACCTGGTATCTTAGATCTTCTGATCTAAAATGCAAGCATCTCTGGGTAAGTGTCACATTCTATTGCCTATAGTAAGAGATTAATCCCCTCAAATGCTACATCCATGGTGGCCACTTCCTCAACACACATCCAGTTACCTACTTCCTGGAAGCTACTAGAAGAGGACTAGAAGTTAATGGACAGTTTCAGAGGGAGTGTTATATGGTAATAGACATCGATGTTTGCTGATAAATAGCCCTCATCTCTCAAGCCCAGGCTTATGTTCTTCACACATTATGTGATCTCTCTGTGTCTTTTCTGCTCACCTCAGGAAGCATGTTTGAGTTACCTCAGAAGATAAGATAAGAAGGTAAGTTACTTTAGAAGATAAGGTGTGTGTATGTGTTCATATGTTTCAATATGTTCTAATGGTACTCATTTTGTATTTTGACATTTTGAATGAAGTTAAAATAAAAAGTGCACATTGATTATTCTGTTTGTAGTAATAATTTCAAATAAAACTTTGTCAAGGATATGTAGTAAAGTCATACCTAGCAGAAGAACAAAATTCTGAGGTTAGGCAGATGAAAAATTGCTGACAGTTCAACAAAGCCAGATAAATTCTAGGTCAGTTGGCTAAAATTTTTGAAGCTCCTGTTGGCTTTGGAAATATCTTTCTGACATTGACTCTGTGTTTTATGGTACTAAATTCATAAAACAAGCTTTTTAAAAAAGTTTTGTTATTAATTTTTATTTAGTTATTTGAGAGCAACAAACACAGAGAGAAAGAGGCAGAGAGAGAGAGAGAGAGAGAGAGAGAGAGAGAGAGAGAGAGAGAGAGAGAATGGGTGCACCAGGGCCTCCAGCCACTGCAAATGAACTCCAGACGCGTGTGCCCCCTTTGTGCATCTGGTTAATGTGGGTCCTGGGGAATCGAGCCTTGAACCGGGGTACTTAGGCTTCACAGGCAAGCACTTAACCACTAAGCCATCTCTCTAGCCCACAAAACAAGCTTTTTGAAACCATTTCCTTATTGTTGTAAAGAGGAGAATTTAGGACTGGCTACAATAGTTGATAGCAAAGACTCTGGAAAATTCGGTTAAGATATCTGAAGTTGGGAGTTTATAGTAAAACTTAGAGCCTATTTCTGTTACATGGAAAGATCAGAATAGTTATGATGATAAAAATCCATCTCAGGACATCATGCAAAGAAAGAAGAAAGAGGTGGGTAGTGCTGGGTTGTATGGTTCAGCTAAACAGAAGCGAAGAACCATTAAAGTTAAGTTGTAAAGCGGAAACTTTTGCACAGGCTCAAGATGAACAGAGGGAGCATCACTTGTTATCCTCCTAAGGTGATGACAACAAAAGCATGTACCATCTCAGTTCTGGCCTGCACGTGAGTTAGACTGGAGCTCTATCTGCTGATTTCAAATGAATGACACTGAATCAGTACTTGATCATCCCCTCAAAAGTAAAATACATTCTCAACCTGGGAACCAACTGTTACCAGGAAGCCTTAAAATTGTTGTCAGGCTTGGATAGATTCAACTGCAAATTCAACCATTTAGAAAATTGTAACTACTGAAATGGAAACTCCATACCAGTGATTTGGAAAATTGTGACCACTGTGTATTCTAATTGATAAGGCTATTCCAAAGGCCTAGTAGTTTTAGCACTTCACTCTAACATTTCAGAATGTTCCTCTCCTTGCTTTGCTATTGGGGACTGGTAACACAGGTTTCAATAGCACCAGTAAGTAGTTGCTGATGTTAACTAGAGCCTAACACCAAGGTAAAGTGCAGATGACAGGCAAATACAGTTACTCAAGATGAGTCCCTCCTGGAGCAGGAAAATCCAGCATACCTTATGGACAGACAGGCCTGTACACAAAACATCATGGAACCCTGAAGGTGGAGCCCTGAACAATGCACCCAGAAGCAGAGGAAGTGCCAGAAACTGTGGGCAGCTTTTTTTAGTGGAGAGCCTGGCACACATGTGGCTTTTGATTTCACCATCCAGAACTATGAAAAAAAAATCTGGCTTTGGTGGGTGGCTCTGGACACAGCAGCCCCAACCACTAACCCAAAGTTAGCTAGCAATCAGGTGGCTTTGCTGAGTACAGTAGCACAAACCTGTAATTCCAGCATTTGACAGGCTAAGGCAGGAGAATTGCTACGAACTCAAGGCAAGTACGTTCTAAGATAGCATAAGATAAAAAAGAGTGAGACACTGTCTCAAAAAATATAGAACTAAAACAAAAAAAAAAAAATCAAGTAACATTTAACTAAGACTTTCCTCTCCTGAACTCAGATTATGGGAGCTTTTTGTTTTCATTAAAAGGGAACTTGGGCTGGGCATGGTGGTTCACATCTTTAATCCCAGCACTCTGGAAGCAGAGATAGGAGGATTACTGAGAGTTCAAGGCCACTCTAAGACTACATAATGAATTCTAGGTCAGCCTTGGCTAGACCCTACATCAAAAAACCAGAAAATACAAATAAAATAACTCTGGAAGAGATTCCAATCAGGGGCTCGGTCTCAGCAAACATGTCTAATGGACATCCATTCTTTACTAGTTTAATGTCCATAGCCTCAAACTTCTCCAGGGATTCTCTGCCTATCTCACATTGGCTATGCCTGCTCAGCAGGGTGTGCCCTTTTCTCTTTGATCTGCTTACTGTGTTTGATTAGCTACTTAACTAATTTGTCTTTTTATTTTTTCCTATCCTTTCATCTAGTTACTGGTTTAATTTGTTCTTCCTTTTTTAACTGCCAGAGACAGATGTTTGGTTCATAAATTCTTTAACCCTTTTTTCTTCTAATTATTACTTGAAGAATATGGATTTCTTTTTTTTTAAAAAAAAGGTTTTTTGTTGTTTATTTTTATTTATTTGAGAGTGACAGAGAGAGAAAGAGGCACAGAGAAAGAAAGAGAGAGAATGGGCATGCCAGGGCTTCCAGCCACTGCAAACGGACTCCAGATGTGTGCGCCCCCTTGTGCATCTGGCTAACATGGGTCCTGGGGAATAGAGCCTCGAGCTGGGGGTCCTTAGACTTCACAGGCAAGCGCTTAATCACTAAGCCATCTCTCCCGCCCAGAATGTGGATTTCTTGTGAGGTATACTTTTATGGCAACTGGTAAGTTTTAGTGTGATGATGCTATGTCCATATTGAATTCAAATTACTGAATTTTGTTGTAATTGCTAGATAAATCCATGGGGTGTTTAGAATTTTAATGTTTGAAAATGTATTTTAACTCATTTCCACTATAGTCAGAGAACAAACTCAGATTACAATCAATTGAATGGCATTTGTGACCTAACATATGTAACTGATCATTGTGTACGTAGATTAAAGACTGCACTGTAAGTTTGGAGTACAATGCAATGGACAGGTTGATTTCATTTGGTTTATTCAAGATGTGGTGCAAACCTGTAGCTTTTCGTCTTTCTGAAATTATTATTTTATATATTAGCATATTAGAATTTTCATATTGAAAGTAGACTTATTTTCTCATTATAGATTTTCTTATATGAGATATTTAGATAAGTTTTCACTGTTGTGAAGTGTAAGTAAAATAATGATTACTGTAGATTTAGGCAAGATACTTCTTCCATTATGACCCTTTAATGCTCTTGGTTTCTCTCTCTCTTTCTTCTTTCTTTCGAACCTGAAAGTCTACTTTGCCTAATACTAATATAGATAAATAAGGGTTTTGTTGGGTGATGCTTGAAAGGGAAAGGCCAACCTCCCCACCCTCCATTTTAATTTTCAGCTTTGATACCTCCTAGGGCTCAGTCATATCTCTACAGCAAGATGTGACTCATATGTTCATGTCCAGCCTCAAAGTATGTGTTTTGAATTATTCACATACACTTTATTCTTATAAAATCACTGGTATGTTGAATTTAAATCTTCACTATAACCCAGATATTAATCCATACATATGTAGTCAACTGAATTTTTTTGTTATTTTTTAGTCAACTAAGTGTCGACAACCAAGAACAAACATTGGAGAAAGGATGGTCTCCACAGGAAATATCCAGAGAAAAAGACTGAACTTGACCACCTTACATGCAAAGCAACTGCAAATGGATTAAAGACCTCCTGTAAGACTTGAATCTAGGAAACTACTGCAAATCCATAGGATCAACACTGGCAACGATAGTTTTGACTAGGAGCACAAAAGCATAGGCACCAGGTGTAAAAGTTGACAAATGGGGAGATGATAAACCAGGGAGCTTCTGCATCATAAAGGATATAAACAGTGGGGGGGGGGGGGAGACACCTGCAGACAGGGTAAACACTGCCAGATTTTTCACTTGATCTGAGATTAACATCTAGAAGTAGTAATACAGTTGAAAAAAGAGCTAAAAATCTCTGTAGCTTCTTGTCAACAGAAGGCATACAATTAAATGGCCAACAAGCATATGGAAAAGTACTCAAGATCCAATCATAAGAGAAATGCATACCAAACTCATGAGATATCCTGCAATCCAACAATCCTGGCTATACTCAAACACTGACGCATGCTGACCAGGGTGCAGAGAAGGAGACTCTCCTGAACTGTTGATGGAGCTGTAAGTGGGTTAGCCATTATGGAAAACAGTATGGAGGTTCTCAAAATCTCCAAAGAGCATTTCTCTGATGCAACAGTCCACTACTGAGACTACATTATCCACTACATGGAGAGGAAATGGACTCTGCTGGAGATATATCCCTCCTGTGTGGAGCATCACAGCTCATGATAGGCAGGCTGTGAGACCAGCTGAGGTGTTCATCAGTGATGGAGCAGGGCATAAAAGTGGAGGAAACATGTGAGGTCCTCTCCTGCCCTTGAGGGGAGATAGTGTGATCCAGAAAATCCACAGGATTACTAGCTAAAAAAGCCAATGCCGCCAGGCGTGATGGTGCAAGTCTTTAATCCCAGCGCTCCGGAGGCAGAGGTAGGAGGATTGCTGTGAGTTCAAGGCCACCCTGAGACAACATAGTGAGTTCCAGGTCAGCCTGAGCTAGAGTGAAATCCTACCTCAAAAACAAACAAACAAACAAAAAAAAAAAAAACCAAGCAAACAAAAATTAAAAACCCAATGCCTCAAGTCATAGGGCACCCTCCAAGAGCAGCAACCTTGTCGACTGCTTGGTGCCAGCCCAGTCAAACCCATGTAAACTTCCAATCTCCCAAACCAGAAAGAACCAGTTTAGAATTTTTCTTGTTGTTGTTGTTAATGTTTTGTTTTGTTTTTATTTTTCAAGGTAGAGTTTTGCTCTAGTTCAGGCTGACCCGGACCTCACTCTGAAGTCCCAGGCTGGTCTCACAGTGATCCTCCTATCTCCGCCTCCCAAGTGTTTTCTAAGCATGTGAAAAGCCGGCTTCCCATCAGAGCTGTCTGTGTGCCCTCTACGGGTTAACTTTAGGGGTCGCTGTAAGTGAACCATTGGCATAACTATTTGGTCAAACTTCAAGGTGGGGGCATTGGGAATGCGCCGGACATTTAAAATAGTAGACTGAGTAGGAAATTTCCTTCCTAAAATGTATGAACCTGGTCCAGTCAGTTAAAGACAGCTTCCCCAGTAGAGGGCGCTCCTTCTGCCAGCCTGTCCTTGCTCCATGACACTTGCCTTGTCCAACCAGCTCAGCTCTTCCTGGGTCAGAGCTGCTAATGGTCCCTAGGAGATCCAAGACCTGTCTGTTTCCACGAACTATGGGCCAGTTCCAAATCACAAGTCTCTTTCTATGTGTTTATGCTCATCCTGTTTGCTCTGCGTCTCTGGGGTTCTCTGACTGACAGGCTGACTTTAGACCCGTGTCTCTATACTAATTCCAGTGAGAACAAAGAAACGAAATTGTTTGTGCAGTGAAACAAAGTCTAAATCTTAATCTTCTTAAGCAAAGTTTAACATTCAATGAAAAATATACCAATGCTAGACCAAAAAGAATAAGTTTTCATATTTTTCACAGATGAGAGAAGCTGTCCCAGGCTCACGCATCATCAGAAATCCACTTGAAAATACCTAGATTGAAATTCAAAAATGAAATGACTTCATATAGTAAAATGAGATTAAATTTCTGAAAAATGCTTTATAACAATAAGGAATTCTGGAATAGGAATTTCCAGGAGAGGCAGAGGAAGGATGCTGGGTTAGGTGGGCTGTGGGTAGAAATACCCAGACTGAAGCAAAGAGTGAGAGCAGAAGAAGGCCTCAGAGACACAGGAATACAAAGCAATTCCCAATGGCGGGTGCTCCTCCCTTGAAAAGGACACAGGGACAGACTGAATCAGCAGGGTGCAATACAAACATCAGATTTGAAAAGTGACCATAACTAGCAAGGCACAGACTCGTGAATGCCCTCAACTGTCGGGAAGTGTGACTACAGAAACCCACACCTGGCCTGTAATAGGAAGGGCAGAGACCTCCATAGAGAAGGCCACACTCCTGGAGCTATTTTCTGAGAAGAGAGGCTGAGGAAGAACACAAAGTCAAGGTCTTCCGTGAACACAGAGACACCTGTCCATCTAGGTTCCCATCCCAGAAATACATCCTTCAAATATAACAAGACAGAAAGTCTTACCTAGTAGAAAGTAAAAACTGATAATTAAATACATAAGTAAGTTAGCCATTTTAAATGCCCAGCTATGTACATAGAGAATCTCAACATAGGTAGAAAAAATTAAGATCTTGGCAATAATCAAACACTGGCACATGCTGGTGCGGGTGAAGAGAAGGAGACTCTCCTGCACTGTTGAAGGCATTGTAAGTGGGTTAGCCCTTAGGGAAAACAGTATGGAGGTTTTAAAATTTTTATTTATTTATTTAGTATTTTTTTTGTTTTTTATTTTTATTTATTTATTTGAGAGCGGCAGACAGAGAAAGAAGCAGAGAGAGAGAGAGAGAGAGAGAGAGAGAGAGAATGGGCGCTCCAGGGCCTCCAGCCACTGCAGACGAATTCCGGATGCCTGCGCGCCCTTGTGCATCTGGCTAACGTGGGACCTGGGGAACTGAGCCTCGAACCGGGGTCCTTAGGCTTCACAGGCAAGCGCTTAACCGCTAAACCATCTCTCCAGCCCTAAAATTTTTATTTATTTATTTGTGCATGTGTGTTTATGTGTGGTGGTGTGCATGGACATGCCAGGCCCCTTATCATGGCAAATGAGCACTGCAAGCCTGATGTAGTTGGCTTGGCAATTAAACCCAGGCAAGCAAACTCTTTCTTTTAACTGCTAAGCTGTCTTCCCAGCCTCAAGAGGTGTCTTTGCAATGGGTGAGTGGGTTAACTTCTAACTGAAATGCAGCATTTCCTTCTATTATGAGTGAGGACCACAAACCACAGAACATGCGTGTTCCCACAATACAGTTGTCAGGGGAAAGTGCACGATGGCCATGCCTTACGAGAGGACCCACACCATGTGACATGCCCTTGCATCTGTGACAGACACTTAGCTACTGGAGCTTCCACTTAAGCATTCGATGCTTTCAAGAATGTCACATGCTACTATAAATTTTGGTTAAAAGTGTTTAGCCATGTCTCCCTGTGATTGCTTTGTCTTCAATTCTGTGTATTTAGAAGCACCATTTTTTCTGTCCTACCTTCTCCAGTCTCCAAGGGCCCACAACACCAACAGTCTCAACCTCAGGATAGAGTATCACTTTGAGAGTGAGCAGTGAATTGAATGAAATGTCAGAGAAGGAGTAAGGGCCAGGGGAGAAGGAGGTAGAGTTGCTGTGTGGGTAAATCTGAACAAATGCTATAAAATGAAAATAGGGATTATGTTGGCCATATTGGAGTTACAATACAGGACAACAGAAGTGCTAGTGTGTGAGAGTAAGGTCTGGGTTGCATGGTAAAGGCCTTCCCATCATCTGGGGCGTGAGAGAAGCCCAAAGCTGAGCTACTGTAGGAAGATGAACTGCAGGGGCAACACCTGGAGAGCCGAGTAGGGGTTTTAAAGAAAGAATAAATTGCATAAATGAAGTATGTAATTGATCAAGGGAAGTCAAAATTCAAGAAAATTATATTAGGCAATTTGAAAATGACTAGCAAAATGGAAGGTATAAATGTGTATATGTAGTAATATATGTAATGTCAAGAAAAAGCCTAAGACACAAAGGTTGTCAGACTGGCTTCAAAAAAGCCCATATCTACATAATGGGTAAAGACAGCTAGGAGAACAGGACGCCACCAGGAAGAGGAAGCTGGAGTGTTTCTGGGTCAGGCATCCATGCCACAAAAATAGGGGCCACTAATCCACAAGGGCAATAAAACAGTGTTAAACTGGCTCATGCTTCATCATAGGCCCAAAGTAATAGGATCCATCATGGACTGGAACCTCCAAAACTGTAAGCCCAAACAACCCTTTTCTCTCTGACCCAAACTCATTATCTCAGGAATTTTGTTATACTGACAGAAAGCTGGTAAACACAAACGTCTTTGTTTTTAGGAAATACATAGTACTTAGAGGAATGTACATCATGTCTAACATTACTCTCAGGGCTTAAAAAATAAATTCTAAGGCTGGAGAGATGGCTTAGCAGTGAAAGCATTTGCTTGCAAAGCCTAAGAACCCAGATTCAATTCCCCAGTATTCACATAAGCCAGGTGCAATTGGTGGCACAGGCATTTGGAGTCTTTTTGTGCAGTGGCTAGAGGCTCTGGCATGCCCATTCTCTCTCGATCTGCCACTTTCTTTCTCTCTCTCGAATAAATAAATAAAAAGAAAATATTCTAAAAATTAAAAATAAATTGTAGATAGAGATGATGGTATAGCAAATGTGGTCAAATACACATGATGCTGGAAATCTGGGGGAAAGATTAATGGCAGTTTTGTGTATTTCATTTATCCTGTTTCTGTGATACGAAATTAAGTTAGTGATCTAAGGAGGCACTTTGGGGGCACATTTCACAAAGAACTCTATACTTGTAATGAAACTTATGAGTCAAATTGCAGGAAATTCATACCAGATTGCTGCCCTCTCAGATGTACAAGACTGTAATGCTTTCATATTCATTATTATGAATTGCAGCCATAGTATGTAGAGAAAGAACAACAGAACTCTTACATGCAGTCCTAACCTAAAATGTGCAAAACACAGCGGCTATAGTTGAAACCTGAGTTAAGTAGCCTCTCTGGGCACAATGCCCAGAAAATATCCTGAGCCAAGGATCATCGAATGTGACACAGAGAAACTCAAGTAAACCTCAGGTAAAAAAACATTATTTTGCAAATTAATTAATAATTAGTTTCTGATCTGGGAAAAGGATCCCTGTATTGTTTTCTTGTGACAATTAAACAAACTTCAAGTCTCCCAACTCTGACATGATGTACAAACCTGGGATGAATCTTCCCTTTAGAAGTTAATTAGACCAAGGTTCTGTCTTTGCACCTCTAATTTCTCAGACTGTACTCATGTACTTTGAAAAATGTGACTTCAAATAATAATCTCTTCTCTTTTAGGTTTTGCTGTAAACAAAAATAGCACAATATTCCTTGTCCATTCACACAAGTTTGTTTCGTAGCCAGTGCCAGGCAGGTTTATAAAAGACTGTCTTTATCACACTCCTGCCCTCTCCCCCCCGCCCCCAGAAGCACAGGCAGGTTTCTGCAGTCAATAAAGGGACCAAAAAATCTGGAAAGCGTTGCTAGTCTGCCTCTGGACAGAAACCCAGGCCTGCTCAGAGCTCAGAACAACTGACAGCCCTAAGCAAAGCATCTTGGATGGTTTCTTCAAAAATGATCATCTGTAATAGGCCAATGATGATAGGACACGGGACAATTTCAGTCCTGGCTGCTTCCCCTGGAGGGGCAGAGGTAAGGAAATGAGCACTATCAGGAATGTGCTCCATACACCTGTGAGTAGTGAGGCCGGGCACCGGACTTGGAGGAAGAAAATAAAACAGGCTTGCCTTTTACTCAGATGTTGGCAGCCTGTAGGTGTGGATGTATGTAAACTGTAAGTTTGAACATAAACTTTTGCTTACTTTTATAGGATGATATGAGTCTGTAGAACCCAGTAGTATTTTTTAAACAAATATTATTTATTTATTTAGTTTTAAGCAGAGAGAGAAAAAAAGGGGGTTGGGTGGGCCAGGTCCCCTTGATGTCGCAAATGAACTCCAGATCCATAGGATTTGGTATGTGGATACTGGAGAATTGAATCCCAGGTCAACAGGCTTTGCAAGCAAGCACCTTTAACCAGTGAACCATCTCCCCAGTACTCAATATTGCTTTTGTCAGATTTCTTTTGCATAAACCCGATTGAACAAAAGAACCCAGTGACCAGGCTGGATCCTGAGTTCCTGGGGCCTTTTGTACGGTGCGATAGACAAGAGGGAGCTAGGACACCTGCCAAGGCCCCCAGTAGGGCACCCTGGAGCTCTGAGTCCCAAGGTTTAGAGAGTCTGAGTAGACGCTAGCAACGGAAAGCACGCAGGACGTAAGTCATGGCCAACTTGAGGACTGGGCGAGTCGAGGCTTCTGTATGTTTTCTTTCTCCAGATAGTGGGTCCTGAAGGAAGCCAGGCTGGATTATGATGTGACAAGTCTAGGTCTTTTTTGCTCAGAATCGGAGAACCTTTGCAAGTGAAGTGTGGTGGAAGCGAGCAAACAGCTAAATCCCCAGAACCCCAAGGATCAGTGTCCCTGCCTCCAGTGGCCCAAGTGCCTTTTGACCTCGGGGCCTGACCGAAGCACGCGTTGACCCCGCCCAGCATTGTACAGACCAGTAAGGAAGCCATGGGTGGCCCTAGGGAATCGAAGATGGTCCTGCATCTGCGTGGAAACACACCCTGCCTCAAGTACCTGACAGAGGAGCTGGGGAGGCAATCACTGGGAGGAGGCACTGGTGGGCGGAGTTCCTGGGCACTGGGAGGAGCTCGTGGGCCGTAGGCGGGGCAGGGGGGTGGGAGTGCTTGGTGGTAGGCAGCTAGTAAGCGAGGACTGGGGGCACGAGGCTGTGTGGGGGCGGGGCCGGCGGGCGGTGGGTGGGGCTGGTAAGTGACGGACGGGGGCACGAGGATTCATGGGGGCGGGGCTGGCGGGCGGGGGGCGGGGCTCGCTGCCAGCCCTGCCCGAGCCTGTCCAGATCGTGGCGCGGACGCTGTGCGGGCGCTGGACCCGGGCGCGGGGCCCACACGGAGCTCACGAGCCCGGAGCGTGCGCCCAGCCGCGTGGGCGGCGATGAACGCCGAGGGACCGCTGCCCCCGGCTGCCCCCCGCGGGCACCCGGGCCGCCTGCTGGTGCCCGAGCGGGTGAGTGAGGTTCTCTCCCCCCCCCCCCCACTCCAGGACTCTTATCCCTCTCTTCGTGGTCCCTCCTCTCCCGGCACCACCTCCTTTCTCCGCGTCCTGGTGTCCCCCTTCCGGGGCGGCCCTTGCGGACCGGGTAGGCTGGCCTCTGGGGTCCTGGGCACGGTGGGCATCGCGGCCACCGCGTTTTCTGCCTTCCTAACCTCGCAGCTGGCAGCATGTTGAACGGCCGCTTGTCGGGCACAGGTGCTTGCTTCCCTTCCCTGAGTGGGAACTAGGGGGTTCTAGAAGGTGGGCTTTCCAGCATCCCTTCCTAGCAGTGGCCCCTCGGTGCTGAGGCAGCGGTGCTTGCTGAACCTCCTGGCCCTGCAGCGACCCCGACGTCGGCTGGGGTCCGTGCTGACCCCTGAGGGGTGCGGGTGTCCCTGGCCTGCGCTGAGCCATGCGTCCGGCAAGGTGCCACCAGCTCTGCCCGGCGCGCGGGGTAGTCAGTTTGGTGCCGTCGCCGCCAAGGACCCCAGGACCACTGATGATCCAACTTCAGTTATTATCCTACCTGAAACAACCCCCCCCCCCCGCCGTCTTTTTCTTTTAAATAACTATTGACTGACAAAACCCAGAAATGTTGGCTTGAAAAAAGACGGAAAGTTCTTGGAAACCTTCAAGTTGCCACCCACAGCACAACCGAGTGTTCTGGAAAGGGTGTAAACTTGTATTAAGGCCTTCTGAAGTTGGTGCACCCCTCAGCATTACCACCCAGTGCCACAGCCCTCAGCAGGCGGGAGAGGGATTCCTCCCAGGT
This sequence comes from Jaculus jaculus, assembly GCF_020740685.1. NCBI lineage: Eukaryota > Metazoa > Chordata > Mammalia > Rodentia > Dipodidae > Jaculus > Jaculus jaculus. The sequence goes on from NC_059103.1 coordinate 56,600,716, forward strand.
CCTTTTAGGGTAACAAGGTTTCAGGAGACGCAGGCTGAGGGTGGCTGCAAGTTGTCCTGTTATGGTACTTCTGGGCGAACTAGTGCGCCGTGGTGTGTTTAATGTCACCCAGGGATGGATGTGTCTGCTCTGAAGGTTGTTTCATGCCAGCTGTTACTTCAACATCTTTAAGTTTTATGCGAAATGTGGTGTTTATTGTTTTAAATACTCTGTAATATGAATAGTTACCCAGCCCAGCTACTGCAGATGGGACTCAAAGCCTAGAAGCTATACATGGATCACTTGAAAATAAACTGTAGAAAAAAAAAATGCAGCGGGAAAAAAAAAAAAAAACATTATTCGCTTTCTGTTGAATGGCTGCTCTGGCTAAAGTGATGTCCTCCCATGGTGAGACATGCTGCATTTTGGAGAAGTATTCTTGCAACAACAGGCAGAGAGTTGAAGTGACTTCTGCTACTTTGACTAATCAGTGAGTTTTGGCAATGAACTCAGTTAAAAAATATATGCATCTATTGCAAACCTTCAAATAAGTGCACGGAGCTCCATGCCAATCACATTGCTAGACCTTACAGTGCTTTCTGTGCAGTGAGTTCCCTGTTTCTTAGTAAATAATCCTTCACCCATGATTACATTAGAAACGCTAACATAACTCAATGGCTAAAATTTTAAAAAGGCATGAAAGTAAGGCGGGGGTTAATGAGGAAGGAGAATGGTGTAAGTGGGAAAGGGCAGGAGATAAGAGAGGGTAAGTGGTGGGAATAAGACAAAAATACACTATGCACATGTATGAGAATGTCAAAAATGGGGGAAAAAAAAACTTTATAAAGAACCTTAATGGCATCAAAGGACCCAGCAGAACAGAACTTGAGGGAATTTTTGTCACTGTGGAGGCCAAGTACATCAGTGAAGCTTGAGAGCTGGACTGGTAAAATAGCCAGAGCTCCTCTGATGGCTGTGACGAATCCCAACTACACTACGGTCAGGCTTGGATTCTTACGTATTTAAGACAAAGATTGTGCCATGTCCAACGGTTGCATGTTTGTCTTCCAGACGCACAATGCTTTCTTGTTAGTCCCTGAAAAAAGACAGACCTGCCAAATTCCCAAGTTTCTTATCAATGGCTGTTTAATATCACTGTAAAAGAACTTCATGCTTCTATTTAGAAAAATAATGATCAAAACCAAAGATGTTACCGAATTCATTGTATTTCTGTTTTTTTTTTTTTTTTTAATCTGAAGTCAAAAAGTTGTAACAACTGCATGTTTGAATCATGGGAATTTAGCCAGAGTTGACGTCTCTAGGTTTTTTTGTTTTTTGGGATTTTTTTTTTTTTTTGGCTAAACAAATCCACTTGCATATTTGTTCTATGTTTAGCTTTTTTTTTTTTTATTAAGAACATGCTTTGTATGGATACATCATGTATTTGTATGATCTTTTCCCTTCACCCTGCTCCCATTTTGCTAGGAGCCCTCCTTAGTGGGGTTGGTGGGATTCCGCATAGGGTTGTGGGTTATGCATTATGGGAGCAGCAGTCAGTTATTGGTGGGAGGCAGTGCCTCTGGACGTGACATCCCAATCTGTACTTCTTTCAATCTTTCAGCTTCCTCTTTCGCAAAATTTCCTGAGCCTTGGTGGGTGTGTTTTAAGTTGGCTTCAGTGATGAGCTCTTAGGAGCCTCTGGATCTCTGCTTTGGTAGGTGTTGAGTATCCTCAGGGTCTGTCTCCTTCACCCTGGTGGTGCATGCCAGGCTCACCATGAAAGCAGCACTCTTGCTCATCTCCCCATTTCCTCTGTGGTTTTGCCTGGGCCTTGACTGAGATATGAGTGGTGGTTTATCTCCTCAGACCTCGCTATGTTCTGAAAAAGAAAAACAGATTCTTCAGCAGAGAGTAAAGGCAGCATAGGGTAAATTGCATAAGCATTACTAATTTAGGGAGAGTTTGATGGATGTGGCCCCTCTGTTAGCCAACAACTAGTGGGAGCTTTCATTGAAGAGTGTAATCTTGCTGGGCATGGTGGCACATGCCTTTAATCCCAGCACTAGGGAGGCAGAGGGAGGAGGATCACCATGAGTTTGAGGCCACCCTGAGACTAAACAGTGAATTCCAGGTCAGCCTGGGCTAAAGTGAAACCCTACCTCATCCCCCCACCTACAAAAAAGAGTGTAATCTTTGTCTCCATAAGATTCAGACCTGGTTCCCAGTTCCAGATGTTTGTATTTTTATATCTCCTTTCAGGTAACTGTGACCACATACTTTTCTAAGTTAGGTCAGCCCATATAGCTTTCTTCTGAGGATCATCCCATAGGTAGTAGAAGCAAGAATATAAAGTCTAGAGTAGGTTTTGTTACACTGCTACTATGTGCTAGACATTTTTCTACTTTGAAATCACTACCCTTCTTAGACTACCTGCTCCTTCATGAGACAACTTTCCCATGGATAGGTGAGAAGTGAGGTCATGCATGTTAATGCACTTAGTAATGATATCACTTGGACATTTATTCAGAGTTACAATTACTACAAAGTAAGTCAAGCATGTACTATGGGCTTCTGATAAGTGACTCACTTGCTTCATATATTGTTATACATCTTTCATCCTTGTACCTTTGGTGTTGTGGCAGGTTGATTCTGACGTCCCCCATAAACTTAAGTTTTCTGAAATCTAGGTTCCCAGCTGATGGTGATTTGGGAATTAACACCTCCTGGAGGGAGTGTATTGTTGGGGGCAGGCTTATGGGCACTATAGACAGTTTCCCCTTGCCAGTGTTTGGCACACTCTGCTATCACTGTTGTCCACCTGAAGTTGGCCAGGAGGTGATGTCCACCCTCTGCTCATGCCATCATTTTCCTTTGCCATCATGGAGCTTCCCCTCGAATCTTTTCTTCCCCACAAGCTGATTTTCATTGGGTATTTTTTTGTCAGCAATGCAAACCTGACTGCAACAGTAAATGTGTCAGAAGTGGGATAATTACTGCTAGAAACCTGACTGTGTGGCTTTTGGCCTTTTAGCACTGATGTTCGGAAGGATTTGAAACCTTGGCATAAGAGATGCTTTGCAGTGCTGTAAGTACACCTTCATGGACCATCCTCGTCAGAGTTGCAGTAAGAACTATAGACTATGATGTTTGGCATATAAGGGTGAGAAAGAGCTTTGCCTGGACTGGGCTAGAAGCAGTTTGTGAGAGGCTTGCTGCTATATAATGTCCTAAGAATCTGTGCAGGGTTGCTTTGCATAGAAACAGGCTGATGTGAGCATAAAAATGAAATCTTTGCATTAAAACTTCTGTCTGTTCAGCTGCAATTATAGGGGAGGTTACAACCTTTGAGATTGGGACAACAGGAAAACGTAGGCTCGCTTGAACGGGACTGAATGCTCAAGGAGTATTCTGTTCTTCAAAGTCTGCTTTATTCTGCTCCCCTCCCGGATTAAGAAACTGGCATTCTACCTAGTATTATGGAGCATAAGAAATGCAAGAAAGACAGGGTCATTGAATTTGCCACACGGTATTGTGTTTTGGAGATGGCTATTGGCAGTGTGAAACAGGTATGCTGGATGCCTGCATGGAGACCAGATGGAGCCATGAGGATGGACCACAGGTTGCAGTGGAGACCCAGTGGAGATGCTGGGGCCACGCGATGGCTGCTAGGGAGAGTTGCTGGCTCCAGATAAAGTTTTCCAGTACTGTGAGTAGCCTAGCTGGAGGGGTGGGATTGGAACTACCAAGACTTGTTGCTGGTTAGAATTATCGGACTTGGAGGTTTGTCACTGGCTAGAGTTGTTTGGCTTGGAGATACAGAATTTGATGTTTGCCCTGTTTCAATCTTGTATTAGTTGGTTATTTCTGTACCCAATGCCATCTTTTGCAGTGTGAATGTTTATTCTGTGCCCATTATGTTTTTTTTTTTTGTGTGTGTGGGGGGCTTTTTTGGTATTATGGCTCAGTTAAAAATCCTTGGATTACAGGGATATTTGAACATCATTGGGATTGATAAAACTATGGAGACTTTAAAAGTTGGACTAAATGGAGTGCATTTTATGTCATGTATGGTTATCAGTTTGTGGGGTCCAGGGGCAGAATGTGGTGGTTTGATTCAGGTATCCCTCCATAAACTTAGGTGTTCTGAATGCTAGGTTCCCAACTGATGGACATTGGGGAATTAACACCTCCTGGAGGCAGTGTATTGTTGGGAACAGGCTTATGGGTATTATAGCCAGTTTCCCCTTGGCAGTGTTGGGCACACTGTCCTGTCACTGTTGTCCACCTGAATTTGGCAGGAGGTGATGTCCACCCTCTGCTCATGCCAGCATTTCCTCCTGCCATCATGGAGCTTCCCTTTGAGTCTGTAAGCTAAAATAAACCCCCCCCCCATAAGCTGATGTTGGTTGGGTGATTTCTGCCAGCAATGTGAACCTGACTGTGACAAATGTCATCTGTGTATGGCATTTCTTGTGGTGTATATGATATCATAGGCCAAATTCACATGCTGGAAGGTGGGGGGATTACCTGATTTATCAGATGACATGTTGCACAGTGAACATTTAAACACAAGAAAGACTCAAATTACAAAAATATGCTCATTTGTTGAAAATATGGAGGTTAATGCTGAATGTAAAATAAACTTTTGTTTCTAAATATTTATATCTATTTCAGTTTTAATTTCAATGTATCTGCCAAGATGGTCTATGGGACACACTTTGGAAGAGGTGTATGGAGTGAGAGGAAAGCCATCACATGCAGGCTCTTGTTACTAAATGAGTACATTCCCTGTAGACTCTACGGAACTCTGTTGTGTGTGGCTTTCCTGTGGGTATGTATTGTGTATGCTTACATCATACAGGGGAATTCAAATAGAGAAGGCACTTCCTTCTTTTTGCTCCCTTATGCTTGTGCTGTGCTGGGACCCAATAGAAATTCTGCATTTACAGTGTGAAGATGAACTGACTGATCCTCATGGGAGAGAGAGCCATCCCAGCCTGGAACCTGATGTATGCCCCTTCTCACCTGTGGACTACACAGGGCATTCTTGTGGTCATTTGTATTCTCTGATACCAGCACCCTTAGAAATTCACTGGCACTTACAATTTATTGTGTGTGTGTGTGTGTGTGTGTGTGTGTGTGTGTACATACATATGCATATATGGTTTATATGCAGATAGTTTATATATCAGTGTGTACATGTAATGTCTTGAATATGCATGCTTTGTGGAATGATTCCATCTTAGTTACATCTTAGGAACTGGCCTTAGAGGCAGTTTGTTGAGTAAAATACAACAAAATATTTGTAAAAGGCCTTTAAAGAAATACCTGGATTATGTCACCAAAAGTTTCATGCAAAGTAAGTTTGCATTTTAAACTGGTAAGTGCCTTCTTTTATTGTTGCCCAATTGGTTACTGAATATCGTCCCCAGTTCAACGTCCAAAGGAAAAGATTGCATGATTCTCGCCTAACACAAGATGGCGCTCTCTCCCGGTGCTCACTGGAGTCACTTTCAAACCGGCTTATGCTTTCTATTTCGGCACTAAGCTCCCAGTGCTGTTGACAAGATCCTCTCTGGAGGTGAAATCCTGCCCATCATCAGTGACCTCCGCCCCCACCTTCCTATGTCTCTCGCAGATTTCCGTAGAGGCTGTTAAAAGTGCTGTGAAGGTTGCAATATGATTTTCCAGCTGGAATTTCTTTATAAAATAATTGTTTTCAAGCCCTGTTACTTATGACTTAGGTTTTTATTAAGAAAATAATTGGGATTTAAAGGAAGTAAATAGGCCTTTTAGCTTATTTAAGACTGCAATACAAATTGGTTATATTTTTAAAATATGTATTCAACTTTAGACATGAATTTCACTCTGTTTAACCTGTTTTTATCTCCTTTCATCTCTATGTATTTCACTAATGTGGTGCCTGGCTTATTTATAGCAATGCTTTCTAGTGAGAATTATTAACACTATTGATTCTAAATTGTTAGTATTTTGCATACTAACCCAGCTTGGATAGGTACCTAAATCCATTTGACATCCGAATGGATACCATCTGATTACAGCATCAAATTGTGTTATGATAATTCCACTCCCTTGAGGTTTTAAACCATCGTTTGTGTCACTGGACTTACTAGATTTTATTTTATGAATTTATTTTTCTTGTCTCTGTCCCTTGGAGCCCAGCTCCAGGGACAGATGTCCTTCTTGCTCCCAGCAAGTAGTAACTTCATCTAAGCATCAACCAAGGAAGCATAACTGCAGCTATTTTTAGTTTAATTGAAATAATTTAAGTGGCAAATCACAAGTAAGAATTGAATCACATTTCTAGAACAAATGCTTCTAGCAGGTAGAGATTTTAATGACCATCCATCATCATAGGTAAAAGTACAGCCACAGGAACACATTCTATTATATAACATTTTTGATAGTTGAGATGATTAGGAAAAAAAGTCCATATTTGTAAAGTGTGCTTTTGTCTGTTACTCCCATCAAAATAATAATTGATTTTTCCATGGAAAAATCTTTTGCATCCAGCAGTATTTGCACATGTGTTGAATGCCATGATATAACTTTGAGTAGTTGTGCAAAGAGGTGTTTTTGTAGTATTAAGAGGCGTCAGTCACCCTTCCCAATGGGAGGCCAAAGGGGAGATGCAGCCGTAGGTGCTGCACTGAGCCCTACCTGCCAGGGCAGCTTCTTGTCATTCTGAGTCTGTCCATCATTGGAGGACAACACTGAGACCCCTGTCCCAGGCCACAATACCTCCATCAGCACTGGGTGTATCAGCTCCAGGATGTCTGCTATTGACTATTCCTCTCCCAGAAGCTCTGCTTTTCTTCTCTTCCTGCCCTTTGAGTGAGTTCTCCCAGTATGCTTCACACTGGGGTGTATAAAGGAGCTATTGGAGGCTATTTTGCATAACTTCCTATGTAATATTGGCCTGATCTTCAACTCCCTGAATTATGTCATTGTCACATTCTATGGACCCCTAAGCTGTCCACAGCCCCGCTGAACCAGCTTTGCTTGGGGTTCACAGTGAACACTTTCTAATCTGATCTTTCACTGTAGCCCTAAACCAGGTTTCCCCTTCAAAGGCCACATGTCTGAGTGTCACAGTGTCACCACAGGGCTGAGTGGCAACCCAGACCCAAATGTCCAACCTAGCAATGTTGTTTCTGCTGGCTTCTGGGTTGTGCTAGGCAGTTTCTGGCTCTGAATGTTCATTGCAGGCTGCCTTGCCCTCCCCTCCCTTTTCACCAGCTGATTCCTAGCTGCTGTTTCACCGCAGGGCCTCAGCCAGCATTCAGTGCTGTCTACAGGCTCTGCCCCCATGCTTCAGAAGCTCTCTCCTACCCTCAGGAGCAGTGTGCATGCACCTGCGTCGGCGACAGGCCCAGCTCTGACAGCAGTACTGCCTCTGAGTGAATGACAATCACACTCTGTCTCTTATCAGGCAAGGCTTGGTATTAGCTACACTCTGGGGACAGCAGAGCTGACACCAATGTGCCAGGTGAATCCATTTGTATGCTGTTAATGAGAGGAGAAAGTTACGTTCCTGATCCTTCAATTGATAAGATATTTTATGCTTCTGATTAGCCTATTTGGGTTTAAATAAAATTATGCCTTTTTATTTTTACAGTAGCTAAATTTTAATTTTACACATCAACATAACTGGTAATGGTGAAATGTAATTTAATGTGTCTTCATCTCTCTTGCTGAGGACTTTCTTAATGATTTCTGCTCAGGTAATTATACTTTTCCAAATGGCTCTATCAGTTTGACTTTTCACACTATAATTATCTTGAATTTTTATTATTTCTTCAACAGTGTGAAATTATTTTTCATGCTTTAAACTTGGGGTGTTTAGACCCTAGGTGGGCCAAAAATAGCCCTGTAGAACCATGTGCTGGTGTTGATGGCACCAGTTATGAAATTCAAATCTAGTTTTCTTCCAACTGTCACAACTTTAAGAGGAGAACCTCTAGCTTTGCCCTGTATTATCAAGTGTTCCAGCTTTAGTGTTTCCTGCATGTGGAGGGAGGGATGGAGAATTCCCTCTGTGAGAAGTACCACTGTGCTCCTCGGATAACGCAAACTTTGTGATGGTGGAGTGTGTACCATTTGGAAAATGCTTTGTGAGTGTGAATTTGCACATATATTCACATGCACACACATGTACCATTTACAAGACATGGCTGAGCAAGTTATGACCACCTACCATACTAAAAGTAATGACACTGTATAAAAGAGATGTGGCTAGTTGCACATTTGTCCATGGGACCCTGTCTGACCCCAAGTTCTAAACAAGTAGAAGTGAGAAGCTACAGGGCAACATGTGTGTTTGCCAGTGTTTGTGACAGATACAGTCACAATGTGTTAAGGTCACATGACAGGTCCAATCACAAATATGTGCTGAGGTCTCTGAGGGAGGAAAGATACTGCACATTTTGTGGCTGTTGTGAGGGGAAGAAGGACTTGTTACTCAGGAGAATGTGTGTCAGCCAGTTTAGTGATCACGCTAGAAAGAGCAAGTGCCTGAAGCTTGTGAACCTAGTCAGTTACTCAAGAGCTGGAAGTGCAGCAGCAAAACTAGTGGCCGATGCAATAAGGCCAGGCCTGCAGACAAGGCGTGCCCTGATGGAATTGAGAGGCATATGCATAAAATGTTCCACAAAGTGCGCATAATGTATACACCTTACATGCTACTACACCTATGACACAGTACAGCTGTGTAAATCCCAAATGCCCACTGTAGATCTTGTTTATGCCACATGCATATGTGACACACATGCACATATGTGTACATATGACACATGTACTTCTGTGTGTCTGTACATGTGCACAGCTTACATCAGCACACATGTGCATACTACATACAGTTAATGTTACTCATACAGTTTCTCATACGACACACATATACAACACATAGAGCACAGGGGTATACCACATACACATATGCTCACAGCAAGAACTTTTACATAAGACATAGTCCATATACTCCTTTTGTGTTTTAAAACAGGATTGAGTGCCTGATTCATGTCAGTTGTTTGAGTTCAAAGAGTCAATAGTTGCAATTTTGCCAAGTTTATCTTTCATCAACTGCCAGTCTCTGGTTTAAGATTTAAAAAGACCCATGAATATTCTTTTTTATTTGAGAAGTATTTAGTATTAATAGAAATTTAAAGCCTACTAATCTGCAGGCAGGCTAAAGTAGGCACTTTTGAAAATGAAAACATAATGCTACATATAAATTGAAATAGAATGACACGAGCAATTCAAAATGGCATTAGAATAGAAAAATGCATTTCAAGTAGATAAAAAGGGCAACATACATGATACCCTATATTCTACAATTATAAAATGTTAGGAACTATTTGGTGTAGATTGAGGAGATAGCTCAGTGGATAAACTGCTTGTCTCGCAGGTGTGAGGGCCAGAGTTCAAATATAAATGTCCAGTGGGTGTGTCAGTCTGTAATCCCAGTGCTAGAGAATTAGAGACAGAATTCTCAGAATAAGCTGAACAGCTAGAGCAGCCTAGTCAGCAAGCTCTAAATTTATGCAGAAGACCCTGTCTCAGTAAAGTGGTGAACAATAAAGATCCCTGGAAGTCCAGCTGGGCTGCCCCTGGTGGTGGGGTGATTTACAAATCATCCAGCATTGTTCCCTTCTCCATCCATGTGTCTCTTCACTTCCCTAGCACAGGCACCTCCAGAAGTGAGCTCCCAGTTCCCCAGTGTCCTCCCCTAATCTGTTTCTATGTCCCTCTTGGTCCCTGGATCAGCTGTGCCACTGGAGGTGAATTCCTAATTCCCCAGTGTCCTTTCCCATCCAAATGCACGCCTCTCTGGATGCCTAGGTGAATCATTGCGATGCCCCCAGCCACACCTGTGCTTACATGTGTCATCTACCAGCCTGATAGAGTCAGGGCTCTGAAAGTCAGTTACCCAGTTCTAGTGTCCTACCCATTTGCACCCAGTCAACTTGTCCAGGTGTGTTACCCCTCCCCCCCACTCACTGTAGGCATGTGAACCCACATCATTCTACTCCTTTCCCCCAAGCCCACAGTGGCTTCTACTTCCTCCCTCTACTTGTACCTTTGGGGCATTTCATATGTAAGCCCAATTTCCCACCATGGCTCATTCCCTCTTTAGGACCTTACTGTTACATTGTATAAACCCCTGCATTTGCAACAAGATAAAGAGTGTCTATAATTAGCAAATCCCAGTGGAAAACAGCACACACACATGCACACACCACCACCACCACCACCACCACCACCACCACCACCACCAAGAATGTCCCATGGTAGAGACCTCCGATGAGAGCTATTTTGAGGAAATTTCAAACAAATAATTAAAAAACATGATAATGATAACGATATAGAATGAATTTAAAGATGATGGAGATACATGCTTTCCTTAAACCCAAGGGAGCAAAAATAGTTGAAAGGACTTCACAGAAGAAAAAAGAAAAAATCCAGATGAACCCCTAGAGAATACACTCAACCAAATGTAATAAGAAAATGAAACCAAAGTATGAAAAGAGTTGGTTCTTTAAGAAAATAACAAGCTTGACAAACCCTTAGCCAAATTAACCAAAAGAAAGAAAAACCCTCACGAATAAGATTAGATATGAAAGAGGAGACATTACAACACATACCAGTGATATTGAGAGAATCCTAAAAACATATTTTAAAAATGTATATTATACACAGAGGCATTGCCTCCTTCCCATAATTGATGGCTAACCCCACAATGCACAACCCACATTCCCCAACAGTAGGGTCCCTTTGGTGGGGGGAGGACAGGGAGGAGGCTAATGATGGTATCAATATGTCTATATATACACTGTATACATAACAAATAAATAAATTTTAAAAAATTTATACTAAGCTAGAAAATCTAAAATGGGATGACTTTCTGAACACAGAAGACCTGCCAAGTTAAACTGAAATGAGATTAAATAGTATATGCAGATCTATAACTAGCAACGAGATTCAAGCACTAATTCTAATCTCCCTATCAAAAATGTCCAGGCCCGGGCTGGAGAGATGGCTTAGCGGTTAAGCGCTTGCCTGTGAAGCCTAAGGACCCTGGTTGAAGGCTCGATTCCCCAGGACCCACGTTAGCCAGATGCACAAGGGGGCACACACATCTGGAGTTCGTTTGCAGTGGCTGGAAGCCCTGGCTTGCCCATTTTCTCTCTCTCTCTCTCTCTCTGCTTCTCTCTCTGTGTTGCTCTCAAATAAATAAATAAAAATAAAAAATAAAATAAAAAAAATGTCCAGGCCCAAGCAAGTTAACTGCAGATTTTATCAGACCTTTAGAGAAGATCTGAAACCACTGCTTCTCAAGTGATTACAGGAAATTGAGGAGCAAATGCACCCCAACTCCTTCTACTGAGCTAGCATCATGCTACTAGCAAAGCCAGATAGAGGTAAAACAAAAAAGAAAAAAAACTGTAGATCAATATTTCTGATGAGCATAGATATAAAAGTTCTCAATAAAATTCTTTAAAATTGAATTCGACCTATTAAAAATATCACCTTGATCAAGTAGGTTTTATTTCAAGGATGTTGGGATGGTTCACCATGTAGAAGTCAACAAATGTAAATAGACTAATGGGCAAAAGTCATATGATTACCTCAATTGATGCAGAAAGGCCCTTGAAAAAATATAACATCCCTAAATGATATAAACACTGGGGAGAGAGGGGATAGAGGAATCATATCTCAGCATAATGAAGACTATATATAAGAAGCCTATAGCCAATATCATTTTAAATGGAGCAAAACTTGAAGCATTTACATTTTTTTAACATTAAAGTCTGAAATAAGACTGGGGTGTCTACTCACTTAACTGCTATTTAAAATAATGCTTGAAGCATTCACTAGAGGAGCAAGGCAAGAGAAAGAATAAAAGGGTTTCAAATTGGAAATGAAGAATTCAAACTATCCTTCTTGTAAATAACATGATTATATATATATTATATGATATATAATATATATACTATATATAATATATAGTATATATAATAGATATTAATATTAATATGAAAGACCCCATAGACCCACCATAAACCTGCTAGATCTGATAAACTTTCAGCCACGTGACAGGCTACAAAATTAACACTCAAACTTCAGTAGTACTCATATTTACTAATGACAAACAGTCTGAGAAAGAATATATAAATACATATATATGTATATATATATGCATATATGTTATATATATATAACTATAAATTCAAAATAGCCTCAAAAATTCAGTATTTTGGAATATCTCTAACCAAGGAAGTAAAAGATCTTTACAATGAAAACTTTATAACACTGAAGAAAAAAAATTGAGGAAGACACTGGAAAATGAAAGATTATCCCCATGTTCATGGATTGGAAGAATTAACATCATGAAAATGGCCATACTACTGAGAACAATCTATAGATTCAATGTAATTCCAATAAAAGACCCAGAACTATTCTTCATAGAAATAGGAGAAAGAATCTTAAAATTCACACTAGCACACAAATGAACAAGATAGCCAAAAATATTCTCAGTAAAAATAGAATACTGTCTGAGATTTCCCCATACCTAATTAAGCATAGTATTTGTAGAAGAGCAGACACACAGATCAGTGGGGTAGAATAGAAGACCCAGGTATAAGTTTTAACAATTATGGCCACCTGATTGTGACCAAAACACTCACTAGGGAAAAGAGAATTTTCAAGAAATGGTGCTGGGAAAAGTTGATATCTACATGTAAATGGAGTTAGATCCTTCTCTCTCAACATGCATAACTCCACATGCTTCAAGGACCTCAATGCTAATACCTGAAACACTGAAACAACTGGAGGAAAAAGTAGGGAAAAAACTTCAAGATATACATATAGTCCTTCCCTACATCTACATGTGGGCATATATATACACACATACACATATACACATATAGATGCAGAGAAGGAATTTCTTAATAGGACTTCATTAGCCCAGTGGATAAGGAAAGCAACCAACAAGACCTAGAAATGAAACTAAAAAGCTATTGTGCACCGAAGTAATCTATCAACTGAGTCAAGAGACAAGCTACAGAATGAGAGACAAATCTTCATCATTTCCATGTTTGATGGAGGTTTCATATCTAATATAAAAGGAACTCAAGAAACTAGGCAATAAAAAAATCAACCCAATAAAAAATGGACCATGAAACTGAACAGAGTTCTCAAAAGACATACAGTGGGCCAATAAACATTTTTAAAACTGTTCAACATTTTTAGCCACCAGGGAAATGCAAATTAAAACTACTTTGAGATTCCATATCACCCTAGTCAGTAAGACTATCACCCCCCCCCCAAAAAAAAAAATCAAATGGCAACAAATGCCAGCAGTGGTGTGGGGAAAGAGCAACCTTCATCCCTGTTGGGTATGCGAACTGGTATAGCCACTATGGAAATAAGAATGTAGGTTTCTCAAATAGCTGGCAATAGATCTAACATATTACTCAACTCTACTACTCCTGTCACATAACCTGAAGCCTGTACACTTTGCTATAGACACTTGCTCAGTCATGTTTATTTCTGCTCTATTCACAATAACTGGGAAATGGAATCAGCCTAGCTGCCCATCAAGGAATGAAGAGTATATTAGTCAAGGTCGACTAGAGTAGGCTGATAGAATGAATTAATATGAAAAAGGAAATTTATTGGATTAGCTATGGCATCCAACAATAGCTGTCAGTAGGCTTGAGAGTCAAGGAATATGGTAGTGGCCCAGTCTATGTGGCTGGCTGTATGCCTAAGAAGTCCCAATCTGGCACTGACGGCCTGGAGGATTCCTGAAGAACTTCTGCTCTTATCAATATTGAAAGCTGATGGATCTTGATTCCAAATGACAATGAAGGATAGCTGAGCAGGGTAGATGCACATGTGATTGAATAGTAGGGACAGTCACATAAAAGTACTCACCAGTGAGTAGTAAAGGCAGCCAGGGAAAAAGGGACTGTATCCTCTCAGAGTTTCCTTATGTTTGGTGGGCTCACCACTGGGAGAGCCACCCACTCTGGAGGAAGAACTTCCTTTCCAAAAGCAGCCCCAGAGAGCCCTGAGAGGAATGTCTCTGGATTCCTAATCTGACCAAGCTGACAACATACAGAACTTAATATAGTAAATGGAAAATGAAGATATGGTAATATACATATGATGGAGTTTTATTCAACTGTAAAGACAAACAGAATTGTTAAAATTTCAGGAAAAAGGATGGATCTGAAAAATTATACCAAGCAAGGAATCTGAGGCCCAGAAAGCAAATGCCATATATTCTTTGTCATATGCATATCCTATCTCTGAATTTTTAGATCTGTATGTAAGTTGGTGTAAGAATTGGTAGTAGAGGCCAGGAAGCTAGCGTGGAGCCAGAAAGGAGAAGGAAAAGGGAGGGCTTAAGGATGAGTTGGTAGATATGTAAGTGGAAGGACAGAACACAGCAAGTGGAAAGGTCTAAGGAGAGGGGGATATTGGAGAGAAGGTAGTGTTAGGAGGGTTACATAAAACTAAAGGTACTATAAGTAAGCCATATGGAAGCCTCCTTTTTCATTAGCCCATTAAAAACAAAAAGTAACTTAAAAAAAAAAGAATAAATGAACTTGGGGAGAAATACCCTTCTGGTGTGGAGCATGCTGTGCTGAGATACTATGAGTTGTTATAGGAAAATCCCAGTGGCCAGGGGTAGGACACTCCCTAATGAGTTGTTAGTCAGAGAGACCCAGGAGCCCCCACCTAACAATACACTCTGTTGTCAATGTTCTTGGTTGCCTATCAGAGCTAGATGGTAAGATCTTGTGCTGAAGATACACAGGCTTATTCATAGGACCCTGAGAAATCAAGCTGGAAATGGCAGGCAGCCTCCTCCCTGCTACTTTCTTGCCATAGTGCTGGAAAGTGCTCTGCAGGGTGTTGTGGGGAAGGGGGTAGCAGTAGATCCTGAATGCTACACAACCGGCCAGCCAGGTGACATGAGTCCACTGGTGCAATAGTAGCTCTTGTCAGTTATGAGGGAAGCCAACTGCTCTCTGATTGGATTTGAGGCCCATTCTATGCCTGGCACTGAAAACCCAAAGCCTATGGCTTGGAAGACAATGGACTCTAGTGAGGAAGCTGCCACTGTTCTTGACTGACTAGGTACATTTTGTTCTTCAAATTGCCCTTTGAATGCTTGTTTGTGCTCATAGACTGCAGCTATTCTCACGTTTGATTAGAGAAGCTTCTTTTTACCGATGGCAGTAACAACTGAAGACACCCAGGACTTACCAAGGTGCCTGCTGAGTACTGAGCACTGGATGAGGGCTCCATCATACCCACCAGGGCTCAGGGAACATCATGGACTAGAGAATATTAGTGCTGCTGTCACCACTGGTCAGAAGAGTTTCCTTTTGAGATGACGTCAGATATTGAATAAGCACAAAATTCATCAAAATGCTGAAAATGAGGCTGTTGAAAGCCCAGTGCTAAATGTGACATCTCTTACATGCTCTAAGGCTCAAGGGTCATCATAGAAGAGGGGGTAGAAAGAATGTAAGCTGGAGGGTGGGGAGGAGTACTTTGAGACACCAGCCTGTGGGGATGAAGTAACTGGTGTATTCATGACCTCACAGTGATTGTCCTACTTCCACAAGACCTGTGCAATACTGAGCCCATCAATATTTTGACACAGATAATGGAGTATCCCTCCCCTGAAGTAATGAGACATCAAGGTAAAACAGAGACTACTTAGAAAGAGGAAGACTTTCATTGAAATACGGGTGGGAGGGACCAAAGAGGGTAATGGGAGATTATGATCAAATTTTCATGCATTACAAAAATCTTAATTAACAAAAGGAAAGGCGGCCTGAGAGATGGCTGCTATTTAAAGGCACTTGCTTGCAAAACCTGATGGCCCAGGTTCAGTTCCTCAGAATCCATGTAAAACCAGATATACAAAGTGATACATTCATCTGGAGTTTATTTGCTGTAGCAAGAGGCCCTGGCATAGCCATATTCTCTTTCTCTTGTACCAATAATTAAAAAGATTTTAAATATATTTACAAAGAAGGAGTGAAACACTTGACATCAACCTCTTGCCTCCACACACACCAGCACACATGTGTGCCCACAGGCATGTGAACACACACACAGAAGAAAACATTTGGTGAAGGTCAGGATAAGTAAGCTTATTTTTGCCACATTGTCACATTGCCTGTAGAGTGTGTGGACTTTCGAATGTTATTTGTCCCTGGTAACACACTATCCTGGTATTTAGCAGACATGCTCATAAAGACATTAATAACATTAATTGTTGAGAACTCATGCATCAGGATCAACTCTTGATAGACACATATGTGATGATCTGTGGGAGAAACAAATCCTAAGTCAAAATAACTTCATTAGAAACTGACTGTAGAATTTTAATGATTTAAGTCAGTGTGGTAACTCTTTATTGGCACTAAGTACATATGGAAATAAGCTAGAGCTTAATATAACAAGGTACTTTCAGAGGATAATCCATTTTCCTGTTCTTAAAAATCTAATGTAATGCCCTTGTTTTGCTCCAGAATGAGTCTTTCATTTTAACTAGAGAAGCCTCAGTTTCCCTAAATTTTGTGGACAGTATGCTGTGGCACTGAGGTCTGTTCTCTTGCAGAGACCAGCATTGTTCCTGGCACCAGGTGTTACACTCAGATCAGCACCTCTGAGTGTGGTGCTGAGCAGATGGACAAATCCATTGTTCCCGGGACTTGTGAGAAAGAACCCATCCAGTCTTAAAATGGAAATCTCATACTCAGACACGTCTTCTTATAGTTGCATGCAAAGCTTATTAAAGTACTTTCTGTTAAATTGTTCAAGTGCCACCATAGTGATCATTTGGGCCTTGGTCTGCATAACTTACATGCCATGGGCCTTGTGCTAAGTGACACCTTCCCCCTAGGATCTGGAGGTTTGGGGGTGTGCCTGCATGACCAACCCAGCAAAAGCCTGGGACTGCTGCTCCAGTGTGCACTCCTGGAAGAAGTATCACATGCACATATTGTATTTCTGTTGTGAGGTGGAGGGAGTATTTGGTGAGATCCCTGGGGGAGGGTGGTCACTGGATACTCACCTGTGAGTTCTGGCAGATTTGCCAGCATCTTTCCACTACCAGTCATTACCATCCTGGTGGGAGCACCTCAGTCAAGACTGACTCCCCACTGTGGCTTTCCCAACATGGGTGCTCCTGGCAATGTCCAAAGCCGGGTGCTCATTCAGCTAGAATACCTTCCTGTTTTCATTTTGATCCCTTCAATGACTCGTGGGTGGCCTAAAAGCATGTAGCTTACTTTCTGCATATCTGGGATCTTTAATTTTTTTATTACTTATGTATATAGTGTGTAAACAGCCATGATGGTACCATGTGGAGATTGTTTTTAATTTTTTTTGTTTTAGCTTAGCTCTAGTGTGGATGGGGCTCACTGTTCCGGAGCATAGCGCTTCTTTGTGAGTTAGCATGTATATTTGAAAATTCTATATTCTGCTGCTTCTTGTTTAAAAATGTCACTAATTAAGTCATTGTGACCCATATCCTCTATACTTCGTCAATTATCTGTCAGTCTTTGATATGCTATTTGCTGAGATAAAAAGATGAAAATCTCCAACTATAAGTATTGGGTTTACTATTTATCCCTTCATGCCTGGATGTGTTATATTAGGTGCATACACTTTGGTTTTCATATTTTAATAAATGAATTAAGTAATATGTAATTAGATGTATTCCTGAAAATGTTTCTTACTTGGAATTCCACTGTTTCATACAAGTCCAGGTATACTAACTGGTACTTATACATTATACACTTTCCATATGTCTTTACTTGTAAATTATTTTTGTTGTTTTCTAAATGCCCTTCCTGTAGACAAATCTTTTTTTTTAATTAAAATTGTAAACATCTGCTTTCTAATTGAGTTTTTTACTCATTTTAACTCATGATGGAAATATCTCATGTTTATTTTAGATTTATCATCTGGCCAATTTTCTTTTGTTTCTGTTTGCATGTTTTTCTCCCGTTTTCAGATTTTCTTGTCTCTTTTTTGCATAATCCATTATTTTTTTACACCTTTCTCTTCACTGTTAAATTTTTCATAATAGCCCTTGGTAATATTATGTTGCTTGCCCTGGTCTCTGTAACATGCCTTTAGTTCATCACTGTCTGCTGATCTCTTGTGATGTCACACCACCTGGGTGTAATGTGAGCACTTAGTTCATATTGCTGACCTCCGGCTCTTCCTGCTCATAGTAACATATATTTTTCTTCCACATTTTTAGGAATCTTGCCACATAGTTTTCTATAATGGATTTATTCTGGCTTGGAACTTTTTTTTTTACTTTGTAAGACTGGCTCTCAGGTTGGCCTTGAACATGTGGTTTTTGTGCCTCTTTCAATGCTGGGATTACTGGGGTGAGCCATCACCTCCAAATCTGTTTGAATTGATGGGTCAGTAACTTATGATAGCAAACAAGAATGATGAAATGCATTGCTCTCCCTTGCTGCTCCTTGTCTGGTCTGTAGATCTGCTGCTGTCTGTGGTCAGTCACCTGCCCGAGGAGCACATCCACCACCTGTCTCCATTGCCAGTGAGCCTCAGCTCTTGTTATTCTTATGTCTTTATAAATTTTGCTTACTTCTTGAAAGATACTTTTTATGAGAACAGAGTTCTGACTGAAAGTTGTAGTTGTTGCTTTTCTCCTTTTAGAAATCAAAATGAATGAATGCCTTCTGCTGACCTCATCTAAAGCACTCCTACTTTTGTGTGCGTCATGCCGTCTTTTGTTTTCTTTACCTCATTGGATTCCTTACACCTTTAGCTTTTGAAATTTCATGTGCACAAGTTTGGCTTTGCCACAACCTTTGGCAAGGAGAGCATAAGATGTTACCTGTTTAGGAACTTCTGGTTGACTAGAAATGTGGTTTTGTTTTTTATTGATTTTTAATTGTTTCCCTCCAGCATTAGTTCTCTTGATTTCTTCTGTTCTCTTCCTGGAACTGCACATGTGTCACAGTAGCTGGAGCTCTCTGGGGGCTCCTTTGTGCATTACTCTGTTACCCCATTGAGTGTTTGGTAAGTGTAGTTTACACTGACCGCAAGCATCATACTTTCCTCAGTGTGTTCGGCCCATGGAAGGGCTGTGAAATATGTGCTTCTTTTTTATGTCCATCTTTTTCATTTCTGGGTGTCATATTTTGATTACAGGTCCCCAGTACTGATTTTACTAACCTGCCCTGGTACATCTGGTACATGTGTGAGCATATTGATCACTTCACTAATCTGCCCTGGTACATGTGTGAGCATATTGGTCATTTCATTAACCTCCCCTGGTACATGCATGAGCATATTGGTCATCACACTCACCTGCCCCAGTACATGTGTGAGCATATTGGTCATTTCACTCACCTGCCCCAGTACATGCATGAGCATATTGGTCATTTCACTCACCTGCCCTGGTACATGTGTGAACATATTGATTATTTCAGTAACCTGCCCTGGTACATGCATGAGCATATTGGTCAGCTCACTAGCATGCCCTGGTACATGTGTGTGCATATTGATTATTTTACTAACCTGCCCTGGTGCATGTGTGAGCATATTGATAATCTCACTAACCTGCCCTGGTACATGTGTGAGCATATTGATCATTTCACTAACCTGCTGTAGTGGTTTGATTCAAGTGTCCCTCATAAACTTAGATGTTCTGAATGCTAGGTTCCCAGCTGATGGATATTTGGGAATTAATGTCTCCTGGAGGGAGTGTATTTTTGGGGGCGGGCTTATGGGTGTTATAGCCAGTTTCCCCATGCCAGTGTTTGGCACACTCTACTGTTGCTATTGTCCAGCTTATGTTGGCCAGGGGGTGATGTCCACCCTCTGCTCATGCTGTCGTTTTCCCCTGCCATCGTGGAGCTTCCCCTAGAGCCTGTAAGCTAAAATAAATCTCTTTTTTCCCTGAAGCTGCTCTTGGTTGGGTGGTTTCTACCAGCAACGTGAACCTGACTACAATAGTAAAGTGGTACCAAGGAGTGAGATTTTTGCTAGACACCTCACTGTGTGGCTTTGACCTTTTGGAGCTGATTTTCAAGAGGAATATTGGAGGATTTGAAACCTTGGGCTAAGAGATGTTTGCAGTGCTGTAAGTACAGCCTGAAGGACTATTCTGGTCTGAGCTGCAAGACCTGAATGCATTAAGAACTATGGACTGTGAGGTTTGGCTTCTGAGGGTGAGAAAGAGCTTTGCTTGGACTGGGTTAGCAGTTTGTGTGAGAAACTTGCTCTTATGCCCATGTCCTGAGAAGTCGTGCAGGGTTGCTTTGCATAGAAATGAACTGGTGTGAGCAGAGGGATATGGCACAGAAAGAAAAAATCTTTGGGTGAACTGTTGCCCATTCAGCTGCAACTGAAAGATTACAACCTTTGAGACTGGGGCTAGCTAACCTGCACTGGAGCAACAGGAAGAGTGTTGATTCTTTTGAAGAGGCTGAGTGCTCAAGGAGTGTCCTGTTCTTCAAAGTCTGCTTTATTCTCCCCTAGATTAACAAACTGGCACCCTACCTGGTATTGTGGAGTGTAAGAAATGCTGGAAAGAGGGTCATTGAGTTTGCAACACGGTCTTGTGTTTTGGAAATGGCCATGGGCAGTGTGAAGCAGGTTTGCTGGTTGCTTGCATGGAGACCCCATGGGGCCATGAAGATGAGCCGTGGCTTGTAGTGGAGACCCAGTGGAGATGCCGGGACCACGGGATGGCTGCCAAGGAGAGCTGCCGGCCCTGATGAAGTTTTCCAGGACTGTGAGTAGCCTAGCTGGGGGGTGGGGAGGAGGAATTGGAATGCCAGAAACTTGTTGCTGGTTAGAATTATCAGACTTGGACATTTGTCACTGGCTAGAGTTGTTGGACTTGAAGCTATAGAGTTTAATCTTTGCCCTGGTTGCTTTAAATCTTGTATTGGTTGAATTCTTTGCTATACCCAATGCCGTGTTTTGCAGTGTGAATATTTATTATGTGCCATTATGTTTTTTTTTGAGGTTATTTTTGGTATTATGGCTCAGTTAAAAGATCTTGGACTATGGGGATGTATGAACATTATTGGAATTGATAAAAAAAACTATGGGACATTTAAAGTTAGATGAATGCATTGCATTTTATACATCATGTATGGTTATCAGTTTATGGGGGCCAGGGGTGGAAGGTGGTGGTTTGATTCAGGTGTCCCCCATAAACTTAGGTGTTCTGAATACTAGGTTCCCAGCTGATGGATATTTGGGAATTAATGCCTCCTGGAGGGAGTATATTGTTGGGGGCAGGCTTATGGGTGTTATAGTCAGTTTCCCCATGCCAGTGTTTGGCACAATCTCCTTTGCTATTGTCCAGCTTATGTTGGCCTGGGGGTGATGTCCACCCTCTGTTCATGCCATCATTTCCCCCTGCCATTGTGGAGGTTTCCCTCGAGCCTGTAAGCCAAAATGAATCTCTTTTTCACTGAAGCTGCTCTTGGTTGGGTGATTTCTATCAGCAATGTGAACCAGACTGCAATGCCTTCCCTGGTACATGTGTGAACATATTGATCATCTCACTAACCTGTGCTGGTACATGTGTGAGCATATTGGTCAGCTCACTAAGCTTCCCTGGTACATGTGTGAGCATATTGATCATCTCACTAGCCTGCCCCGGTACATGTGTGAGTATATTGGTCATCTCACTAGCCTGCCCTTGTTCATGGTCTTGGTCATCTGAAATCCTGATGAGTGACTGACAGTGCTTCTTCTGGGCCAGTAGTGATTGCATTTCCTGGAAACGGAGGTCTTGTTTATTTTTTGTTTGGTAAGCTGTTATTAACAACAAAGTTGATTGATCCTAAGTACTGAGTGTAGAAGAAGAATAGAATAGGAGGCAGCAAGGCATAGCCTTCTTGAGTGGCAGAAGTGTCATGGTGCTTGGCATCTACCTGGCTGGGTATCACCGTGGTCTCTTTTGGAGCTCGCAGTCCTAGAGTCTCCTCTGAGGAATGCATATCACAGGATTGCTAAACGACGAAGGAGCTGGAGCCTGTTTGATGGAGGTCATCATAGGACTGGGCTCTGTGCAGCTTTGCTGGGTCCACCCTGCCCTTGCCACTTCCTGGTACTGCTTCCTGTGCCATCTGCCTGGTATGCATCTAGGCCTGTTCCCAAGCCCGCTTTGGGAAAAGGCAGTTCACTTGGTTTAATTATCATTCTTTGTTTCTTTTAAGCTTCATGTCCTACCACCATGTTGCCCATCTCCAAATAGACTGTTACCCTCTCTAGCCCCTGCCACCCAGGCACATGCCAGCCATATCAAGTTTGAGTTGATCCCTTATTTTGCTGATAAAAC
This sequence comes from Jaculus jaculus, assembly GCF_020740685.1. Lineage (NCBI taxonomy): Eukaryota > Metazoa > Chordata > Mammalia > Rodentia > Dipodidae > Jaculus > Jaculus jaculus. The sequence continues at coordinate 56,623,091 of NC_059103.1, forward strand.
AGTGGGTCCTGGAAAGTTCTCAATAGTTGCCAATATTTACCTGAAATTTTGGCTTTGCATGAATCATGTAACACACACAATAAAATTAAAGGTGTTAATATATGTGCTTTAGAAAACGAAGGCAAGGAAGACTTGTTTGTTTTAATTTGATATCACAAAAATACTTCCTTGTCCTTGAAATACATTAATTAAGGGGATGTTAGTCACTTGCTTAGCAAACCCAGATCCTCAGCATTCTGTGCTGAGAGGAACTGATTCTCCAATATTTTGGCAGACCTATCAAGTAGCTATATTATTTTACATGTGGAGAAACTAAGGCAAAAGAGTTTAGAGCATGGCTTTGGGAGTTGAAATTTAAGTCTCAGAAGACTCCCTTCCAAGCTGTAATATTTACTGCTGTCTAAATCTGTAATGCTAAATACTGTCCAGGCTGCATTTCACTACTCATGTGCACCTCCTTCTGTTGCAGCTTAGCTCTCCATCACGGGTGTTTCATCCAAGAAGAGAATGTGGCATTCTGCACAGTGCGTAAGCAAATTGCATAAGAAGAGTTAACTGTCCTTTGTGACAGTGAACATCATTATCAAGTAAACTGCAGCTGTGGTGATTTCAAGCCCAGGCAGATTCTGTTCACAAGCAGTCTGCTTTCTGTTGTAGTTTTTCTTTCTTGTTTTAATTTTTTTTGAGAGAGAGAGAGTGGCAGATACAAAGAAAATGGGCATGCGAGGGCCTCTAGCCACTGCAAACGAATTCCAAACACATGCATCACCTTGTGCATCTGGCTTTACATGGGTTCAGGGGAACTGAGCCTGGGTCCTTTTGTTTTGCAGACAAGCACCTTAACCACTAAGCCACCTCTCCAGACTTGTTTTGGTTTTTTGTTCTACTGTGTCCAGCTCCATATCCATGATCACTTGCCCCTTGATTGGCATGCCAATATCACACATACACACCTCCACAGGCGTACAACACTGATGCTTACACATCCACATGTATCCACATACATGAATTATGAGCACACAAATGCATAGATGTGCATATAAGGCCTACCCAGGTGTACACAAGAACACACATGAATAGATACATTCATCCTGTACAAGTGAACATGAACACGTTCATCTGTTTTCCTGAACACATGGAGACAACAGGCACACACATACTCATGTACAACATGCCAACACACATAGGTTTGCACATACATATGTGTGCAGACACAATACAGGTTGACATCCATGTATGTACAAAAATGCATGTGTGTACATATATGTACTGAAGGTGTGTATGCACATGGTAAGCACTCACTGATACAGACACATGCTCATATAGGCACTCATACACGCACACCTCAAGGCTTCCCCTTGGTCTCACAGTGTCCACACTACATTCGGGTTCAAAGTGGAGTCCATCTTCAGAGTCCTCTGTGAGTCCTGTACTGACCAGTCACACACCCCCTCTTTGAGTCTTCTGCTCTGTGTCCTCCAGCCCTGTGCTACAGGTGCATCAGGCAGTGGTTTCAGATGTGTCTTACTGGAATTGCCCCTGGGCATGTCCTGCAGTAGAGAGTGACCTTCAAGGAACTGCCCAGGTCCCCAAGACTAGGGCAGTGCTTAATGAACAAGCAAGTTCCAAGAAGGGCCTTGGAAGATGAAGATCACAGGAACAGATGTGCTCTGAGGTCACAGACAACCAGTGTCACAACCTTGCTTGCAGGAAACAAAACATTTAGTTTTCACTGCCTGGCCCAGATCTGCAGTCTGTATGTCCTATGCTTATTTACCTGCTTAGAGCAGACAGAAAACATTCATAGAGATTTACAAGGATTGACATGAAGCTGTTCGTTTCTTTGAGATGGTTTAGTCCAACAACACTAGAAAAGAAGCATTGTAGGCTGTATATGTTACTGGGAGAGATGTTATGTATAGAATTGTCCTCTGTGTATTTTTATTCCCCCAAGAAATTTTCATTCATTTCCTTTTTCTGCAATTTGTAGAAAAAGATCATACTCTACTCATCAAGTGTTGCCAGAGAAACAAATATATGCAAATCTCTTTTTTTGCTTGGCTCAAGCTGCTTTCTAAAGCAATGAGCTATAGAACACACCACTCCTAAAGAAAACCACACCAACTCCTGGAGTGACTGCCTCTTCCCAGCAAATTCTTGTCAGGCTCTATAAAGATCTATAAAGAATGATCACTGCACATGTCCCTGCTCTCATGGCAAAGACAAACTGATCCCTTTTGGCAGTTGTAGACACAATCAAGAATGTATGTCATAGGCTGGAGAGATGGCTTAGCGTTTAAGCACTTACCTGTGAAGTCTGAGGACCCCAGTTCAAGGTTCTATTCTCCAGGACCCACGTTAGTCAGATGCACAAGGGGGCGCATGCGTCTGGAGTTCAGTTTGCAGTGGCTGGAGGCCCTGGCATGCCCATTCTCTCTATCTGCCTCTATCTCTCTCTCTCTCTGTCACTCTCAAATAAGTAAAAATAAACAAATAAACACAAATTTAAAAAAAAAAAAGAATGCAAGTCATGCTGAGCAGCTTCTGTAATTAAGACACCTCCTTCCTCCCTAGGGCACATGGATGTGGATGTGCCTGTCCTTCCCCTCAGTTGCTTCTCTGTCTAGGAAGTCAGCAAAGCAGATCTGAGCTTGAATTTGGAGCATGCTGGTTCCAACCATCCCAGCCTCTCAGTGCTGAGCCACAGTGTTACCTGCTAGGGCCGATGTCTTTGCCTGAGGGCCATTGTGCTCTAACTTCAGAGGGTGGAACAGAAAAGTTAGAAGAGAGCAGGACACAATTTGTAAACAGTATCTAAGCACACCTTTGGGAACAGTGGCTTTCTTGGCTGATTGTATAGGAGTGCTTGCTCTCCGTAGTAAGTGGTCAACCCTTCCATGTAGGACCATCAGGGAGCAGTTGTGTATTGGGAACCCTGGATGTTGGCCATTTTCTTCAGCCTCTCTTGCCATTGGCTAAATGCTTTTACTGTCTCACCAATCCTAATCAGTATGATTTAATTTTTTAAAAAGAATTATTAAAATGTCAAGGCAGGCAAGTGTTGCATTTAACATGCTCAATTTCATGAACAATAAAGAAAAGGAAGAGAGGCAAATTATTTTCAGTTGCTTGTTTTACTTAGAAAAGAAGTAGGAAAGAAAGGTGTATTTTATTCTAGTTACTTGTTTTTATTATTTTCAGAGGAAATATGTATTATGAGGGTGGTGGGGTGGTGTGTGTGTGTGTGTGCGTGTGTGTGTGTGTGGTATGTATAGTACATACACGTACGTATGCAGTTGCATGGGTCCTGGGGGTACTGCGTGCAAAAGCAGAGTGGAATGAGGTGTTCGTTCAACTCTATTGCTCTTCTAGGTCACTTAAGACAGAGTCTCACTGCCATGTTTTGGTCATCTGTGACCAGCAAGCCAGCAATTCTCCTGTCCCTAAATATCCCTTCATAACAGCATGCTGGGGTTCAGGAATAGTCCTTGAACTCCAAAAACTGAGTTTGTGTCTGTTTTTTAACCAAAGCATTGGATAAAACAAGACTGAAGATAATTTATGAAACACCCCATTTTTATTCAGGAATATACAAAGAAGAGAGAGGGTACATGAACTGAGAAAGGATAAATGCATACACCTATGCAGTCCATGAGCCCATGTAGTAGAACAAACATGAACCTTGGGGCATGAAAATGGATTTAGAGAGGAAAAAGAATAAAGTGCAGGAGCAGGTAGAGAGCCCAAGGGGAAGTGGGGAAGGCTTACCAGGACAGGAGCCTGGAAGTTCAGGAGAGATGAACAGCCAGCAAGGAGGGCCCTGCCTTCCTGGTAAGTGTCTATAACCCCACAATGGTGGTGGTGGTGGTGGTGGTCCTGCCTTCAGGCTCAGGTGAGCAGAGTGAGGGCTGATTGGTCTGGGCTAGGTGCTGGCTCAAGAAGCAGCCAGCCAACTACAATGGCCACAGTGTGTCTTAACCAACCACAATGCAAGGATCAAATACAAATTCTAGTAAAGGGGAACTCCCTCCCAGGAGGGGCTCAGGTTTTAATGGAAAAACAGATGTAGATAACTCCTTTAGTCGAGAGGTAAGAAGAGGAGATATCCTTCTGTGTTCTCTAATAAAGTGAAGATTGCAAGGGCAGACTGAAGGACATTTCTGCTTTTCACAATTAGGGGCCATTCACCCTAGACTACCTAACAAAGTTACCTGACTTCCTCTCACTTAGTGCTGGGGTTACAGGTGTATGTGACTATGCCTTGCTTTTTACATGTGTTCTTGGGATTGAATACAGGTCTTCATGCTTGTGCTGCAAGTTCTCTAATCCACTGACCCATCCCCCAGCCTCAGTATGTGATATTTCTTGCAGATATGTTCTCATACATAAAGTGAGAGATTAGGGAATTTCATATCTGTCAGATGCTCATTTTCTTCTCACACGTTTCAGGTTGGTCAGGAGCAAGTGTGAAAGGCATGCAGCCAGCTTAGGGAGATGCCTGCCCCTTCATTGGGCGTGTGTGCAGCACAGTCCCCTGGCGAGCCCTCCAGGCCTCTCCACTCAGCAGTTCCCAGGGATGTTGGAATACAGACAAACTTAGTAGTCATATTTCTGTTTTCACTTTTAATGTTTGAAAACATGTCCTTTGTGTGAGTTGGACTAGAGTGACTAGAATGACAGGTGGTGTCATTTTAAAGAGTTTGTACTTCTCATGCAAAAGATAAAATCTGGCACTTGTTATGAATAAGATTGTCATGAGTAATTAGGAGAGGGAGAGACCAGATAAGACCAGACCACTCTGGATAGCTCAAGGTTCCATAGGAAGGAAGCAGTGTGCACCTGTTTGTTTAGATGGCTTTAAAGTTCCTCATATTCCATTAAAAAAAACAAAAAAACTTCAGACAACATGGCTTCATTAGCAGGTGGAACAGTTTAATTTTCTTCCTGAAATAGAGGATTTATTACTTTAGCAGAGAAGACAAAATGTAGCTCTATTCTAATTAAAACACAGATTGCTTTGTTTAAAGAAAATGTCCTCAGCATTCCAAAAATAATGGATATGCCAGAAAAACCAGCAGCATTTTTAGAGTATCTATCTAGAGGCAGAATTTGGTAGAATATTCATAAAACACAGTAGCTCTTTCTCATCAGAAGCTGTTATTTAACTTGAAAGTAATTTTGTTGCAACTTCATAAGGGAGTATTATTTTACACACATGCACACATCCATTTATACAAAAGATTTCCTGATCCACATTTTGGAGGTCTGATTATGCTTGTAGCACAAGCCAGGTGCTTTGGAAGATGTGGAAGGTATAGATAATATGGTCCCACCATCATCTCCGAGCAGGGAAAACATTGTAGTAGAAGATGACACAGGACAGAATCTGGTGGGTGGTCATAGAAAATCCCGGGGACTGGGGGAGCTAAGAAGTGGAGACCTTGTGTATTTAAAGTCAGCTGCACAACAGGAGATGTAGGCAAAATCTCTGTCCCCTAAGATCTCCATATCCCAATCCTGGGCCTGGGACTGTGTCATCATGTAGCAAGGGTGTTTGCAAATGTGGTGGGTCCTCAAAGCAGGGTGGTTACCATGGGTCTGCAGCAGTGCTCTGGTTTCCAGGTGTGTAATAAGGTGGGCTTCCTAAAGGATTGTGCCTGGGACCCTTGGAAAGACAGTTTCTGGAACATGTGGGAGAAAACTACACATGGTTTGTGGGACAATTTATCATCGCTCCTTCCCAGACCCAGCTGTACCTGCCAGCTCCTCCCTCCCCTAGCTCTGCACATTTGTAGCCCCTCATTCCCTACACCTCCCTACATCCCTAAAACTTCACCTCCTCAAAGTCTGCACACCTGGGCGTCTCCAAGATACTGAGTGAGGCAGAAATTATGGACATGTAGGGCATGCCTGGGATCTTTATCATGGAAAAAACAGCTTTTAGAACTTTTTGTACTTTACCTCAAGTGCATAGTGACACATATCTTGATAGAACTTGGTGTATTTTGTCTTTTCAGTGTTGGCTCCTCTGCCAGATACAGTAAGTGTGTCCCCGAGTTCAGACTGAGGTTCCCACATCTTTTCACAGCAAATCTTCCTCAGGGAGAACATTCTTCACGAGGGATGTGCACTGTTTGCCCTTGCTTAGGGAGTTTTCTTTTTATAATTAGGTTGTGAGGTTTACGGTACATTCTGGTCATAATCCCTTATCAGATGTATTTTGCAGAAATTGTCCAGTCTTGAATAACAATACATTTTTTTAATATTTTATTTTTACTTATTTATTTATTTGATAGAGAAAGGGGGAGGGAGAGAGAGATAATGGGTGAACCTTTCTTATCAATGCCAAATATATTTTATTTCATCACATTTTGTTTATCCTCCCATCAGCTGGTGAGCTTTGGATTGTTCTATTCTTACAGTAATGATGGGAGACTTGAGTGTAGTGCACTTTCAGTTCTGTTGAGTGGAATTGGTAGCTTGATTCTTCTCAAATCTTTTTCATTACCTTTAAATTTACTAAAATAAGGAGTGTATCTTGAATGAACTGATGACAAATGTGCATCAGCAAAGCCAAAGTGTGTTCTACCCCACCATCCCAGGAATGCAGGTTTGGTTTAACATCTGAAATAGGCTCTGGTTTCTGCACACCCTCACTAGACCCTCTTGTCTCTTGGCTGTGGTCATGCTGGTGAGTTTGGGCTGGCTCTTCTGACTTGTGCTTGCTAGTGCCCTGTGATGATACACGTCATCCTTACATAGGGTTATTGGAACATCTGTATTTTCAAATCCTTTGCCCAGTTTTCATGTCCTGTATACAGTCTCTTTGTAGATTCATAATTTAATAATATTTCCTCTCATTCTGTGGATTTCTTTTCACTTTCCTCATGCTATTAGATGTATATTACATGTGTATGCACTTGTGTGTGTGTGTGTGTGCATGCATGCATGCATGCTTAGAATTGAACCTAGGACCTTATACATGCCAGGTCCCCATATAAAGATATTTTGATTAACATGAAGTCTAACTTGTTTGCTTTTCCTTTTTGCCTTGTGATAGTTTGGCATCATCTCTACTAGGCCATTTGCCTGATCCAAGCTAATGAAGATTTACTTCCATGATTTCTTTACTAGCTTTTTTCTAGTTTTTATTCTTATATATATTCTATATAATATATATTCTTATATATATTATATATAATGGGGCATTTTAAACAATTTTCATACTAACTGTGGAAGACATATAAATTCATTGTGTTTTTGAGGTAGGGTCTCACTCTAGCTCAGGCTGACCTGGAATTCATGATGTAGTCTCTGGCTGGCCTTGAACTCATGGTGATCCTACTACCTTTGCCTCCCGAGAGCTGGGATTGAAGACGTGCACCACCATGCCCAACCTAAATTCATTTTTTTTGTTGTTGTTGTGGATATCCAGTTATTCCTGCAAAATTTAAATCTGTTCTTTCCCCCTTTATATTGTCATGGGAATCATGTTAAATAACAGATCACCCTTTATTAGGGAGGGACCTATTCGTATGTTTCAGTTGTGCTCTACTTATCTTTATTCATATAGGTGTATTCATCTAGAATATATTCATTTGACCACATTCATATTTATATAGTGCATTAATATAGGTGTATGAATTTATGCTTAGACTTATGTCAGGACTACACCATTTTAGTTGTGGTACCTTTGCAGTACCTTTGAACTGGAGGATTTATCCTTCTAGAATCTTCCAACTCTGTTCTTCTATTGAGGTTGTTCTCATTATATGAGTTTCATGAAATTTTTACAGGATTTTAGGACCATCATTTCAATTTTTACAAAGAATCCAGCTGGGAGTTTGGAAATTGCTGCTTTGAATCAGTAACTTGGCTTGAGAGTCATTTCCACTTCCATGCATTATATCTTCTAAACCATGAATACAGATGCCTTTCCACTTACTTTGTATTTAATTCACCTCAACACTATACACAGTTGTCAGTGTTTTGAATTTCATACTTTCATTATTTATTTTACTTCTATGACTGTAATTGTTTTCCTTTTTTCCTTGTGTGTATAGGTATAGTGTGTGTGTGTGTGTGTGTGTGTGTGTGTGTGTGGTGTATGCAATTTATGTGCCCTTGTGTTACTCCATGTGCTTGCCTATGGCAGGGAGCACTTGCCTGTGGTGTCTGGAGCAGAACATCTGGTGTCTGCTCCATTACTTTGTCCCTATTCCTGTTTGAGCGGGAGCCTCGTACACATACCGGAGCTTGCTGCTTTTCCTGAGCCTGGGCAATTGCCTGGTCTCTGCTCCCCTTTGTGAGATTGGGGTTACAGGTACATGCTCATCTTTCTGTCTAGAGATTCAAACTCAGGTGATTTGAGGCCCCCTCCGGTCCTCATGCTTCTGCAGAAAGCACACTTAACCACTACAGCCCTGAAGTTGTTTTTTTTTTTTATTTCACTTTTATACATTAATTGTAAGTTGATATGAATACAGTTGACTATTGCATATTCCTCTTGCACACTCCCACATTGTTCAAATAACTTTAATGAGTTCCTTACATTTTTTTTTTCTGGATACAATATGACATCTGCAAATAGAATAGTTTTAATTCTTAATTACTTTCTACATGAATTTTAAATTGTATCCCCCTTCACCCTGTCACCAAAAAGCTTGGCTGGAACAAGTTAAATGATGAATGAGATTGGCCAGTTTGCAGAAGAACAGTCATCCTTTCTTCCTTGGCCAACACTTGTATTGTGAGGAAGTGCTCCTTGTACCTAGTTTAATGTGAATTTTACCAAGCTTGAGTTGGGAACGCTTCATCCACTGAGCCATCTCCCTAGCCCTTGTCAGAACCTCTTGCCCACACTCCTAGCTTGGCCTGTCATCCTCTCTTCTCTCCTGGGACTCTTCCTGGTCTCAGCTCATGTTGCATTCTTCCATATGTTTCTCTTGATCTCTCCAGCTGGGCTTTCCCCTCCCCAAATCCCACTCTCTAGATCTTCCACTGTAGCAGCAGATTGGAGCTGCAGTGCTCCATGGACTGCCACTCAGTGAATGTGTATTATATCTGGAATTGATGATGTTCAGGTGTTGGACTAACAAGTGAGCATATTTGAAGAGGATAAGAGTTGACAGGAACATGGCCTAGCATGAGGATAGGTGAGGGATAAAGAGGTCCTGAGATGGTCCTGGTAAGAACTGTCGAAGATACAAGTCCAGACAACCTATGATATAGTCCAGTCACTGACCGTGTCAGGGTCTCCAGAGTCTCTCCACTCCACCTTGTACTCCACCTTGTGATGATTTCCGCTAAAACTTTAATAAAGCACAAGAAGATGTCCAGGATTTCCACATGAGTCCTGAAAGTTCTCCTTCTTTGAGTCATCATCTGGGCAACAATGTGGCAAGCGGAATGAGAAATCAGTGCTTGCTTCCTGCAGCACCTTTTCTGTGTCCAAGTAATTTTCATTTCAGAAGGGGGTACTGTTGGAATCTAAGCGCTCTTCATTACTTCTAGGTACCTGCCTGCTGCTATTGTTAGTCTGAAAACTCTATCACTCAGGAAGTGCCAATGTAACTTTTTTGAAATACAATTTTTTTCTTTGGGCACAAGCTTTTAGGTAATTGTAAATTGCTATACTTCTTTCATTGATTTGTTGTTCTCTATTTGCTGTAGAGAAGGGCCTCTAAAGCCACAATACAAACACAAGGCTGAATGTAACACCTGTCACACCTGAATGTCTTCATTTAGGAAGAGTGTTTTTGCAAAGCAGCGATGTTCATAATGAAACCTTGCAAAGTCCTCAAAACAGGCATTGTGTTTAATTTCTGAAGGATTTTATTGTGCATGCATGTTTGGTGCTAATGTTTGATACTACTGTTGTAAAAAAAAATAGACCACTTGCCTATAATATATCATAAGATGCAAACAGTTTTCACTAATGACCTTTTCATATGGCTTGTTATAATGGCAATCAAAATAATCTGAAAATAAAAAGAAGGCAAAGTTTTCTCAGTAGTTTGATGTTATAATAAGCTTGCATTATACTTTTGAAATGACTTCTTTTATTTTTATGTTTTTCAAATGTACTTAGTTTTGGTTGCTCTATACCCTTCTCTGTTCTCTCCCTGTACGCCCGCCTCCCATAACCACTTAAATTCTCTCATCCTAGGATTCTCCCTTTCATTTTCATATTGCTTATATGATGTGAAAGTGAATAGATTTCTGAGCAGCTGAATGTTTTCTGTACTTGTCTCTCTCAAAGCAATGTTTTTGCATTAATTGATCTCTGGTTAATGTAACAATTAAAGACTCATAAGCTGTGATTATTGTATTTTTAAACTTCTCTAGGGATACATCATAAATAAAAATCAAACTAAACCTTTACTTTATCCTTTAAGAAATAAAAAAGAATTATTTTTAAGATTAAAATCAATGTTAAAAGATATTTCCTTTTCTAAACCACTTCAATTATATGAGATTAAGATTTAAACTTAGTTGATACCACAAGATTTTCATGAAAGGTTTTAATATTTGTAGTGGAAACTATGAATTTTAAAAAATATAAAAGCTGCTATGTTTTTTCTAATGTATTATTGGCAGTATAATGTAACTTGTATGAGTTATTATTGTTGCTGTGTTGATTAATTCTCTTTCTAATGTGTTGTTGGCAGAGTGATGGTTAACTCTTTCATGGGTAATATTGGTGGTTTGATAGTTAATTCTGTTTCTCTTGTGTCCTTGGTGATATGATGGCTAATTGGATTGATCTCAGGGATTGTAGGTAACTGGCTGAGCATCACTCCTAGTAGTAGTAGTGGCTGGGAACATGCTTGGAGGACTCAGTGTGTGGGTCAGTGACCTGCACAGGGAAGACCTCTCTGAGTGTGCACCGCACTTTGCAAACCTGTGATGGACCAAGTGGGACACAACGTCCTGTTCAGTTGGGCATGTGGTGAACTTGAAAACCTGCCTTGAGAATGCTGACAACCTGGGTTGTTTGTTCACTGTTAAAGTCTCACTGGCTTCTGCACCCTCATTTGCATGTAACGAGAGCCCTATTCTAATGTTGTAAGTTAGTCACCAGAAGGATGCCTATGCCACAGGTGATGCCTGGATGGGCCTTGATCATTCTCAGATGTCTTCATTCTTCCTGGTGGCTACACCTGGAAAGTGTCCACTGGAGTAGAGGGACTGGCTGAGTTTTGCCTGTGCAGTGCTCTGCCTGGAAAATGTCCACTGGAGTGGAGGGACTGGCTGAATCATGCTCTTCAGTACTTTAAGCTTCTCCTGCTCCTGGCCCAAATCTGGTCCATCTTGTTTTATGACCTGATTTTCCCTAAAGTAGAATTTTGTTTTTCCATCAGAATCCAGACTTACTCATAAGTTGTGTCCACTGAGAGTCCCCAGTACTGTCCTTCCCTAGAGCCAGTACTCAGCACATAAGTTGTAAATTCATGAAGAAAGGTAAGATACACCAGTAGAGGTTCATTGTGTTTTACAATAACCCCAGGAGGATGGCCTTTCACTGTCACCAAGCACAGTGGCATCCTGATTCACTTTTCTGGGAAAGTGAGTCTCCATTTCCCATGGTTTTACAAGGGAAACCTGAGCAGCTCTGCTTCAGTTAAAGGCATCTTATGGATGGAGTTATTGTGGCTCTATCCAGTTTTTCTAATGTTTCCCATAGAAAGATTATGAAAGATATAGAATAATATCTAATGGCCCCAAGCTGGACTGGATTTTGTGATTTTGAGAAAATATTTTATAGAGGCATTAAATCTATCAGAGGTTTTCTGAAATTAAATGTTAAATGGGTCCCTCCACCTCATCTACAAGGGACATGTTCTAAGTTGGATGCTTGAACCAGACAGAACCAATCCTGTGCAGAGTATCATGAGAATGCAGCATATTTTCAGCATGCTAATCAGGTTTGTGATTATTTCTGGGATTTTCCAGTTCATATTTCTGGTCTATGGCTGAGTGTAAGTAAGCAAAACCTTGATACAAAAATATTAAACAGAAACTGTCAGAAAAAAAATAACTTACAAATTTTAAATAACTTATATTATGAAATTTATAATTATATATTTTGCTAGCCGTTTTAACTTAATGGTTGTGGTGGTTTGATTCAGGTGTCCCCCATACACTTAGGTGTTCTGAATGCTAGGTTCCCAGCTGATAGAGATTTTGGAATTGGTGCCTCCTGGAGGCAGTGTATTGTTGGGGACAGGTTTATGAGTGTTATAGATAGCTCCTCCTTGCTAGTGTTTGGCACAGTCTCCTTTTGCTATTGTCCACCTTATGTTGGCCAGGGGGTGATGTCAACCCTGTGCTCATGCCATCGTTTTCCCCTGCCATCGTGGAGCTTCCCTCTTGAGCCTGTAAGCCAAAATAAACCTTTTTCCTCACAAGCTGCTCTTGTTGTTGGTTGGGTGATTTCTACTAGCAATGAAAACTTGACTGCAACATTGGTTTGTTTGTTTGGTTTTGGTTTTGTTTTTTTCAAGGTAGGGTTTCACTCTAGCCCAGGCTGACCTGGAATTCACTATGTAGTGTCAAGGTGGCTTCCAACTCATGGTAATTCTCTTACCTCTGCTTCACAAGTGCTGGGATTAAAGGCATGTACCACCACACCAGGTTCATTTTAATTTCTTACTATGTCTAAATGATAACAAAATCTCAGTGGATAAAACTTTTTGTCCTGTAAGATGAGGACTGAATTTTCAAAAATATTTTATTTATGTATTTATTTATGGTGGGTGGGGGGGGGGGGTTAGAGAGAAATAGAATGGGTATGCCAGGGCCTCTAGCCATTGCAAATGAACTCCAGATGCATGTGGCACCTTGTGCATCTGGCTTGCATGGGTACTGGAGAATCAAACCTGGGTCCTTAGAATTTGCAAGCAAGCACCTTAAATTGCTAAGCCATCTCTCCAGCCCAAGGACTGAGTTTGATCCCCAGCACCAATGTAAAGTGCCAGGCAGGATAGCACATTTCTGTAATCCTAAGAAGATCTTCAGGGCTTACTGGCTAAGCAGTCTATCCTAATTGGAGAACTCCAGACCAATGAGACAGCATTCCTTACAAGTAACACCTGAGGTTGTTCTCTGGCTTCCACACACATGTGCATGTATGTGCACCCCTATGTACACCATGGACACACACATCTTTGCACTTCTTGTTAGAGAAGCTTCTCTTATTAGGTGGCAGTGGGCCGTGGGATGACCCAAAAGGCAACATAGTGCTCAGAAGAAAGAATGGAGGAGTGTCCAGCACTGAAACATCTCATACTCTCCAAGGCTCAGGGTCCACTGCAGAAGAGGTGGCAGAAAGAATGTAGGAGCCAAAGGAAAGGTACCACTCCTTATATACAACTTTTGGACAGAAAGTGGCCTTGATATCCATGACCTCGTAGTGCCTAGCAATACCTACACAAGACCCTCATAACAGGAGAAAAAGATGATGACATCAAATTAAAAGAGAGACTAATGGAGAGAGGGAGGGGATATGATAGAGAGCAAGAGTTGTAAAGGGGAAAGCAGGGAGGGGAGGGAACTACCATGGTTTGTTGCCTTAAGTATAGAAGTTGTCAATTAAAAAAATAATAAAAATTACCTTTAATCCCAGCACTCAGGAGGCAGAGGTAGGAGAATCACTGTGAGTTCGAGGCCACCCTGAGAATTCCAGGACAGCCTGAGCTAGAGTGAGACCCTACCTCAAAAAAACCAACAAAAAATAATAAAAATTATGTCACATGTTTATATGCATATGTGTATAAGAAAAAAATATTTGAATGGGATTGAGTACTATATACCATCCACTGGGAGTCTTGTGCGATTTTCTCTGGGAATAAAGGGCACTAATTCTTTTTTTGAAAAACCCAATTTAGCTTTGTGATGTTTGAACTTTAAGAAAATTCATAGGATGCATTTAACTGATGATGCTATTTGGTATTTACATTTTCAATTAAGCTACCACATGTGGTGTGGTCAGAACCGTCCTGACAGAAAGTTAAAGCGCTTCTGTACTAAAATGGAATTGGCTTGACACAGACTGCCATTCCCCCTGGCCTTGAACTTAAGCAAATAGCTGTGCACAGAAAAATGGTCATACTCATTGAGTAATATTTGACATGTGAGTGATGCTGTACTTCTTTCATAGCATATTTCCTCTTAAAAAAATAACCAGATGGGCTGGAGAGATGGCTTAGCGGTTAAGCGCTTGCCTGTGAAGCCTAAGGACCCCGGTTCGAGGCTCGGTTCCCCAGGTCCCACGTTAGCCAGATGCACAAGGGGGCGCACGTGTCTGGAGTTCGTTTGCAGAGGCTGGAAGCCCTGGCGCGCCCATTCTCTCTCTCCCTCTATCTGTCTTTCTCTCTGTGTCTGTCGCTCTCAAATAAATTAAAAAAAAATTTAAAAAAAACCCAGAAATTTGTGAATGTTTTCCCAAAGGAGGGGTGGTTGATTTTAGCTTACAGCTCCAGGTGGTAAAGGCACAGTGTCAGTAACTTGAGATAGCTGGCCTCATTCAGCCAACAGTAAGGAAGCAGAGAGTGATGAATACCTGTACTCATCCAACTCTATACTCAGGCCTGGTCTCTTGAGTGAGTTTTCATATAATTTAGAATGAAGCACATAGTCATTAAAAGATATGTAAGAAACATTAAGACCACTATCAGCTGATAATGGGGATTTCTTTCTTTTCTTTTTTTGTTTTGTTTTTCAAGGTAGGGTTTCACTCTAGCCCAGGCAAACCTGGAATTCACTATGTAGTCTCGGGGTGGCCTCAAAGTCATAGAGATCCTCCTATCTCTACATCCCAAGTGGTGGGATTAAAGGCAGGTCCCACCATGCCCAGCAAGGGACATATTTGCTTATTAAAATACACAGAGAGGGCTGGGGAGATGGCAGTTAAGGTGCTTGCCTGCAAAGCCTTAAGGACCCAGGTTCAATTCTCCAGTTGCCATAAAAGCCAGGTGCACATGGTGGCACATGCATATGAAGTTTGCTTGCAGTGGCTGGAGGCCCTGGCATGCCCATTCTCTCTCTCCTTGTCTCTCTCTGTCTCTCTGCCCTTTCTCTGTCTCTGCCTGTCTCTCTGCCCTTTCTCTCTCACTGTCTCCCAAGTAAATAAACAAAAATTTTAAAAAAATGCTCACAGAAATGTATAGAGTGGAAATTCCCTAGGGAAGAACAGCAGGTTACTTAATGTGCAGAATGTGGGGTCTTCAGTTGTGTGCTTTGACAGTAGCAGGGTCCTGATACCCTGTTGACCTGTCTGTGTGGCTGGCTGTTTTAGAATGTTTTCTTGTTAGTCTTGCTGTATATAGCAAGAAGACAGGCTCTCGGGAGGGTGAGGGTTTTGCAACAGTGATGAGATGTGGCATACAAAGGCCTAAGTGATTTTTCTGTTTCATAACCTACTCCTTTCGACTGTCAGTCCTTCATGAGGACAAGCTGTGCATCTCTCACACTTCTACCCTCAGATACCAGCAGCAGGTAGTAACAAGCTCACCGTCCCTCTAGACAAGTTAGACTGGCGAGGCGAGGGCAGCGTCTGCAGACATGATCTCTGCGGGCATGTGTATGTTCAGTACCCACCTAGCAATCCCGTGTTGTCTTCATCCCTTCAGATATATTTAGCATCTGAAGAACAGGTTGTGGGGAAGAACAGGGTGGTACACCCTTGCAATCTCAGCACTTGGGAAGCAGAAGCATACAGATCATTGTAAGTTTCAGGCCAATCAGTACTCCAAAGTAGTTCCAAGCCAGCCAGGACACAGTGAGAACCTGTATAAATCCAAAACGAAAAAGGACAAGGGCTGTAGGTCAGTAGCAAAACCACTTTCCTTATAGGCACAAGGCCCTAGGTTTGGTTTCCCAACACTACAAAAAAATGAATATTGGGCTGGAGAGATGGCTTAGCGGTTAAATGCTTGCCTGTGAAGCCTAAGGACCCCGGTTCGAGGCTCGGTTCCCCAGGTCCCACGTTAGCCAGATGCACAAGGGGCCGCACGTGTCTGGAGTTCGTTTGCAGAGGCTGGAAGCCCTGGCGCGCCCATTCTCTCTCTCTCCCTCTACCTGTCTTTCTCTCTGTGTCTGTCACTCTCAAATAAATAAATAAAAAAATGAACAAAAAAATATTAAAAAAAAAAAGAATATTGAAGTGAATTTTCATTTTAAAAGTCAGTGTGGAGATATGGTGGATTCTTCTGTAGCTGATTGGTGTCTCTGAATGGCTATAGGTGGTGGTTTGACTCAGGTGTCTCCCATAAACTTTGGTGTTCTGAATGCTAGGTCCCCAGCTGATGGCAATTTGGGAATTGGGTCCTCCTGGAGGCAGTGCATTGTTGGGGGAAGGCTTATGTGTATTATAGTTAGCTTTCCCTTGCCAGTGTTTGGTGCACACTCCTGTTGTTGTCCATTTGATGTTGGCCAGGAGGTGATGTCCACCCTTTGCTCATGCCATCATTTTCCCCTCCATCATGGAGCTTCCCCTCAAGTCTGTAAGCCAAAATAAACCCCTCTATCCCAACAAGCTGCTCTTGGTCAGGTGTTTTCTGCTAGCAGTGTGAAACTGACTGCAACATTTTTTATGAGAATGTAAGTAAACCATATATGTGTCTTCTGTGGACTTGAATAATAGGCTATTTCAATTGTGCCTCCTAATTATCACTTTACGTTTTAGCATGAGGTGGGTAATTGGGAAAGCAGCATTTATTCAGATGTGGAACACAATTTACACAGATGATTACTGCCAGACTTGTGCTTTACACTATGAACAGCAGGAGGAAAGACTTGAGAGTAAACACACTTGAAGATGTGGGACTTTTTGTCTTAGTTGGAACTGAGTTTTCCTAAAGGCCAATGAAAGCATTTGCAGTCATCATGTTAAATACTGTAGATTTATAGAAGGAAATGGTTCTTTCCTCAGCCTATGTACCTGACATATTTCCAAAAATCCTCTCCACATGCTGACCATATTTAAAATGGTAATTCTCTAAAGTATTCTCCCTGCATTGCCTGCATCATGAATTATCATGATGGACAATTTGGACTGTAGACATGGACTTTATTCCTTAGACTGTAGATAGGATCTCAGAATTATTTTATTTTATTTATGTCTTCATATACTTATATTTACCATTTTTCTTTATTAGTTATGCACATATTCAGTGTGTAAACAGCACATGTACCTTTCTTACCCTCATTTCTGTCCTCCCTCTCCAAAGGGACTCTCCTTATTGGGGATGCCAAGAACTTGTTTATTATTGCTGCTACAATAGACTCGAGTGTGAAACAATGACATGACCTGATGTCCATTCTGCTATCATTAAATATGCTGCTTCAAATCATTTGCTGCTATTACCCATTTGTATAAATGTGCTGTGGCCAGTGTTTATCTTTTGGGTCCCACGGGGACTTTAGCCCTCATGCTCCAATGTCCTGGGGCTGAAATAACCAATTCTGCAAGGGGAGCTGCCCCACCTGTACAACCTGTGGAAATGTGGACGTTTTTGTGGGGATGGAGGAGATTGGCCATGCGCCTGTCCCCACATGGTGAGTCACTGCTTTCTGCTGTAGCAGTGTGCTGAGTGATTGGTGGAGAGCTCACAGCCAGAAGGCCTGTAGCGCAGGCACTTACTCTCCCCCTCTTTCCTGGCTGGCATGATGTGAGCTGTTTATATTGGTTACTTTTTTCACTGATCTGCTTAAATACATGTCAAGAAGCAACTTATAGAAGTAAGGAATGGTTATTTCAGACCACAGTTAGAGGTTGCGTTCTGTCATGGTGGGGAAGGTGTGGCAGCAGGAGCCCAAGGCAGCTGGTCACATTGCCTTAAGCACTCACAGACAGGAAGTAGAAAGAGAAATGAACAGTGCTGCCCACAGCTAGGGTGGGTCTTCCCACCTCAACCTAGTCTAGATGGTACTTCACAAGCACACCCAGAGGTTCATTTCCTAGGTGTTGCTGGGATAAAGCACCCAACCAAAAGCAGCGGATGGGAAGAAAGGTTTTAAATTTGGCTTACACACTCCAGGGGAAGCTCCATGATGGCAGGGGCAGCATTGCATGAGCAGAGGCTGGGTGTCCTCTCTGCCCAGCATGTGGAAAACAGCTGCAGAAGAGTGAGTTAGTGGAAAATGGGGCTAATAAGTCTCAGGGTCCACCCCCAGCCACATGCCTCCTCCTGAAAGTCTTCCCCTGTTCAATTGTCACGAGCTGAGGACCAAGGATTTACAGAAGAATATGTAGGACATCTGATTCAAACCACTATGACATCAATATAAACCATCAATTGTCCTTGGCAAATGTACGTTATCACATAGGTTGGGTATTACACACATAAACATTCAGGACACACGGTTGTTATTATGTAAATTGTATATTTTTATCACGAGGCACGATGGTGTAGTGTGTCTTGTTTTTATTTTATACTTCCAAATGTACTCTTAGGTGCTAAGTGCCTGAAAAGAACATCCCATGATGCCCCATTTACTCCTTTTTATATGGTCTCATGTTACTGTTTGTGTGTCCAATAGGTGAATACTTTCTGCTCAGTGACTTGTTTAGCAAACTGTAAATTTGAATAAACAGCCCATATTGATCCCCACTTGTGATAGGTAGATATATAATAATTCAAAAATGGCTAATACATGGTGTTTTAAAACTTCCCTGAAAGCTGGTTGATTTTGTGGGGGTAGATCAAGGTAGGGTCTTACTCTAGCCCAGGCTGATCTAAAATTCACTATGTAGTCTCAAGCTGGCCTCAAACTCACAGCAGTATTCCTACTTCTGCCTCCTGACTGCTGGTATTAAAGGGGATGCACCACCACACCTGACTACTGGCTGATTTTTGAAATGGCCCAGCAGCTTGCTGCTGGTGTTCAGAAGGCACGATGGTTGGAGACAGGCAAGTGTTCCTAGGATGTTCACTGATGTTAGCTCTTACTCTTGAGACTATGACCCTCCTCCTGCCATATGCCCGCTCAATCATTTATGTATAGCAAAAGAAGGGTAGGGCCCAGAAGCTCAGAGCCTCTGGGTAGATGGAGGCCACTTGCACTTGGGAGAGGAAGAGGGTGAGAGAAAGAAGGCAGGCCAGACCAGACCAGAGAAACAACATCAGGAGAAAGTTTGGATAATAGGAGGAACTGAGATGAAGAGATATAAAAGGGAGAGAAAAAATATGAATGAATGAATGAGAAGCACATAAAGCCGGGCAGGACCAGCTTGGCAGCTACAGGAGACTACTCTCAGGCTGTCTGCTGCAGAGCTATGGCAGTGTGGGTCATACAACTGCCAAACAGGAACAGAGAGATTTTTTGTAAACCCAGATTTTTTGTAAAGTTGTTACCAAAGGCCCAAGTGCAGTGCTAACCCACAATCTTGTTACAGCCTCTCTCAGCCCTCAACAGTGTTTGGGGGATGTTGTGTGTGACTGTATGGATATCAACCTGCCCAATAGACTTTCTTGGTACAACATACCTGTGTGGGATCCACAAAGCTAATGCCACATCAGTGCTTCAAATCGGTGCTCTCAGAGGAGCGCTTGACAGGGCTAATGAGCCTGTTGTCAATATGGCAGCTTGGGAATGGTCCCATTTACTTTGGCTTAGAGGCAGAAAAGGAGGCTGAAAACATTGAACAGATCTCTCCTCTTGGAAGTTCTTCAAGATGGGAAGGAACTCTATTTTCTCCCAGCAGGAAGCGTGTGTACAGCAGGATTTTCCCAGCTCATTGTTAACCTGGTTATGGCTAAGTGGAAAGGACACCAACCAGATACATGCTGAAAGTGAGTTAGGCTGTGAGTCAAGGAATAAGGGGGGCTTAGTGGGAAGAGGCCACAGATGTGCTACAGAATACCAAAGAGGTGGACCTGGTACGGACAATGGCCATTGACTCTGAACTGTGGAATTTGCAAAGCTTGCCTAGGGAGAGTGGGAAAGAGGACACTTTCTGAAAATGATTCTCTAACAGCAGGCTACTCACTGCACAGGCATGATCTCAACTACAATGTTTCTGGTGAGGTCTTAGTGGCAGTGTCAGGCAGTCTTAGGTGTTGGGCAGTAACTGTAGCTTAAAGAGGCTTGGTAGAGCTGGGGCAGAAAGCTGGTGTCAACATACACACTGTCTAAATGACAGCGAGCCAGGGATGGTCCTCTGAGAGCTATTCAGGTATGCGTTTCTGTTCAGAGTGGACAATTCTACATCAAGGTTAGGTGTGTCCACCTCCAGGATGTTCTGGGGGAGGCATGGAAGCCCAGATGAAGCCCGATGTGACAGGAACCAGTCAAGTGGATAGTAGGACATTTCTCAGAGACAGTTTTATCAGTAATGGGGAGCAGGATATGGGGCTGGCTCTCCTGACTCCAGAACTTGTATCTTTTATCCTTCATCTTCCCCTGAGCTGAGTAGCAGGTGACAGAGAGGAAGAACAGGTGACTCCTGCAGCAGGGTCTCAGCAGGAGCCCAGGGCTCCGAGGATGACTTGTTTGTGAAAAGCTTCTCTCCTAATCATCACCCACACTCATTAGGTCCACATGGGCCTGGTGGTGATAGAGGCATGCATGTATCCCACTACTCTTCAAATTTATAGCTGTGCACATTGCTAAAAAACAGAGGCGTAGAAAGAAGGGACCAGTAAATGACCACATACCTATCACCGGTACTCCAGAATGAGATTTCATTGTATTTCCTTTATCTGTGTTTTGTTTTGTTTTGCTGTATTAGTAAAAATAATTTAAAAATGTTAATTTCAAACATATGTGTGTCAGGCTGTCCATTCATGAGCTGAATGTCTCACTTGATTGAGGGTGTTACAGATTTCCATGTTTCTCTCTCTCCTTTCCTCTCTCTCTCTCTCTCTTTTCCCTCTCCCTTTCTCCATATGTCTACCATCTATTCATCATCTATCTATCTGTCTGTCTGTCTATCTATCTATCTATCTGTTTATTAATCATCTATTCCCCAGTTGCTGGTAAGAAGCATAAATACTGTTTATCACAAGTTTTCATGTGGTGGCTTTAGCTGTTATGATTCCTTCTGAATCAGTCATATCACACAAGCTAACAAAAAGCAATTTTCTATTACATGCTGGTGGCCTTTGTTAAGAGCAGCTTTCTTTCATTTGCTGTGGACACACTGCAATTTCTCTGAAAAGGGAAGCTTGGGGCTTGATTCTTTTTGTTGTGTGTGCTTGTGTGTTGCTGAGGGTGGGGCCAGAGCTCACGAAGGCTATACTCCACCACTGAGCTGTACTGGGGCCCAAGTCTGACTCTTAAACAGCCAATTTCCATGGTAGGAAGTGATGCTGTGAGGCCCGCTCTCCTGACAGTCAAGGTATTTGCCTTTCTGCCTTTGTAGCTTTCTCTTTTGGTTTTGAGTATCAAAATAGAAAATAGCACACATTTTTTGCATTCAGTTATTATGTTGCAGTTTTAGTCATTATCCCAGGTATGATTTGTGGGGTTCTGGCAGCTGGTTTCTGTGTCTTTATGAGATGCTCAGTGAGCCTGTGCCCTGATAGTAAAAGATATCTCAGGCTCACCCTGTGACTGCTGAATCCAGAACCTGCTCGTCCTGCCTTCCAAGGATATGGGGTAGTCTTTCCAAATGTACTGTTTTATCATGCACCTAGAATACAAAACCAAACACAGACATTTTCTAGACATAACAGTAAAAAGAATCTTTAACCCATTTTCAATTTGTGAGTGTTCAAATTTCACATTACAGACAGTGATTTTTAACTTATTTTATTTTTGAATGATTTTCTTCTGCCACCTATTTACTTAGCTACTTGTGAGGTAGTTGATAGGTAGAATCTCAAGAAGGGCTCTGATCCCATGTGTCTGATGCAAAAGTGAAATACAACATTTTCATGGGAATGGGGGTTTCTTATGATCTGTCCCCTGGGTTTGCTTTGGATATGGGTTGTAGGTGACTTTATTTGTTCTTTGACTGAGATCTAAGACTTTTTGAAAAATGGAGTTGTAACAGACCCATTGAAATCCAAAGCATCATTAGAGAATACTTTCAAAACTTTGAATTAAAAATGGCTTGAGGACCTCAATCTAAAATCTGAAACACAGAAAGTGTTCAAGAAAACAACAGGAAACTCTCCAGGACAGAGACATGGGCAAAAACCTTCTAAACAACACTCTACTTATCCAACGCCCCAAGAATCAACAAATGGTGCTAAATGAAACAAAAATGTTTCTGCACAGCAAAAGAGCCATCAGAAAAGTGAAAAAGTTACAGAATAGAAGATATCTTTGCCACCTATTCTTCAGACAGGGATCTAATAACCAGGATTTACAAAGAAGTGAAAAAAATTAAAAAAAATCTGCCAATCATCAAATGGGCTAATGAAATGAACAGACAGTTCATAAAGGAAGGAACACAAATGGCCATTGAGTACTTTAACAAATGTTCAGCATCCTTATCCATCTAGTAAATAAAAATAAAACAACTTTCAAGATCCCATCTTCTCCTAGTTAGAATGCCTGTCATCAAGAAAACATTGTACGCTGGTGAGGATATGAGGAAAGAGGAACCCTCATCCTGTTAGTAGGAATGCAAACTAATATAGTTATTATGGAAATCAGTATGTTTTTCTAACTCAAAAAGTTAGAAATAGATGTCCTATATGACTTAGCTGTACAACTCCCTGGCATATACCCCAAGGACTCCACATTCTATTACAAACATATTTTCACATCCATAGAGATTACAGCTGCTCTGTTTACAATAGCAAGAATAGGGACCAGCTAAGATGCCCATAGACATTCTGTAGAAATGAGGTTCTTATTGTGGGAAAAAATAAAATAACCCACCAAAAGTACATTGTGAGAGAAAAGGATTGGGGGCTGGAGAGATGGCTCAGCAGTTAAGGTACTTGCCTGCAAAGCCTAATGACTTGGGTTCAATCCATCATGTATAGCCAGATGTCTGTTTCTCTTCTCTGTATCTCTACTTGCAAATAATTAAATAAAAATGTTTTTTTTTAAGAGAGGGGGAAGGAATTATTTCAGGCTTACAGTTTTGAGGGGAAGCTTCATAATTGTGGAAGAAGCTAGCTCACTTCATCATATGTCCACTGAGAAATAGCAGCAAGTATGAGTTGACTCTGAATATACAGTAGGGATGGTAGGGACAGACTCTGCAACCCCAAGGCATGACCCCAGCAATACACCTCCTACAGCAAGGCTCCACCTCCCCAAGGCTCTACGAGCTGGGGACTGAAGTAGGAAGCTTAATAATAAATACCTGAGGTTATAGGGTACATTTACATCAAAGCATCACAGATGAGTGGATAATGGAAATGTGGAACATATACACAATATAATTTTATTCAGAAATACAAAAAATGAGCTTTGTAGGAAAATGGACAGATTTGAAAATAATCCTAAGAAGTGAAGTGATTCATGCTCAGAAGGGCCCAAAACATGTTCTTTCTAATAAGTAAGCCATAGCTTATAATATCTTTAAGTATGGATATATATAGGGACACAAATGTAGATTAAAATTTATAAGAATAGAACCATAACTAAAAGTGAATACAAAGAGATGAGCTGAAAGAAAGGAAGGAAAAGTCAAAAAGACACGTGTGATGCAGGGAGATGCGGTAAAGAGGGGGAGGGATTATAGAAAGGGAATAAACATACCAAAAAAAAATTGTATTTGAAAATGCCAGAATTAATGGTTCCTAGATCTCTGTATACCAACTAAAAACAGATCATAAATACAAACAAATAAGCAAAGTACTAACAACGACCACACTGCAAGCTATATCTCTGTTGTGTGGAAATGCAGTGTTCTCCCTAGAAGTCTTATGAAGACTTGGTTCCCAGGGAGCAGTGTTCGGAGGAGGGGCTGCTAAGAGGTGATTGGATCACAAAGGTTCTAACCTTACTAGTGGATTACTATTTTGTTGAACAAAAGTCTAGAAATTTAGATATAAAAGCTATGGCTTCCCACTGGGAACCTGGAATAAATCATCTAACTTTCCTGAAGCCCCTTCATTTCTGTGGTGCCAGCACTGGACTGTATGCTGACTATTCATGCTGGAGTGTGCATAGTGTGGTATTTTGACTATGCATGTTCCTGTGGGTGTGTAGTGTGATGTGTTGACTTCATGCTCTGGAGGGTGTGTAGTGTGGCATAATGACTGTGCATGTTCTGGAGGGTGCATAGTGTGCACTGAGACAGGAGGATCAATGGAGCTTCCCAATCAGCCAGTCTAATGGAAGAACTGTGAGCACATGGCTCAGTGAGAGAATCTGTCTCAGAGGAATTAGGCGGAAGAGCAATAGAGGACCGCTGACATCCTTCTCTGGCTTCCATGCCTCCATATATGTGCATGGGCTACATGCATGTCCACACACATGCATATGCTGTACATACATATCACACATGTACAAATTTCCTTAAAATAGTAATTTTTAATAAACTTATATGTTTATTTTTATATATTATGTTACATTTATTTATAAAAAATATTTATATTTTTATTTGTTTATTTGAGAGAGAGAAGGAGGCAAATAGAGAGAAAGAATGGGCGCACCAGGGTCTCTACTCATGTCACTGCAAACGAACTCCAGATGCATGAGCCATGTCGTGCATCTGGCTTATGTGGGGTACTGGGAAGTTGAACCTGGGTCCTTAAGCTTCACAGGCAAGTACCTTAACTGCTAAGCCAACTCTCCAGCCCTGAAATATTAATTTTTTTATTATTTGTTTATTTGAGAGCAACAGACACAGAGAGAAAGACAGATAGAGGGAGAGAGAGAGAATGGGTGCGCCAGGGCTTCCAGCCTCTGCAAACGAACTCCAGACACGTGCGCCCCCTTGTGCATCTGGCTAACGTGGGACCTGGGGAACCGAGCCTCGAACCGGGGTCCTTTGGCTTCACAGGCAAGCGCTTAACCGCTAAGCCATCTCTCCAGCCCAAAATATTAATTTTTATTAAGTAAAAGTGTGTCTATATTTCTAAAAGTGACTAAAGGTTTGACCAAACTTGCCTTGAGTTCCACTATTTTATTATTTTGATACTGAACTGATAAGAAAAATTGCTGTCGTAACTAAAAATTATGATGCTTTGCTGTTGCATAATAAATGTGAGTGAATTTCTTTAACTTCAGAATACATGATCATTTTCATTTTATGCTGTTGCATGGAAAAAATACTACTACACAAAACAACCTTTCAGTATGATGGGGCCTCCTGAGCATCAAGTATTTGGGAAGATCCAAGCTCTCCTCTGGCACAAAACTCCTCTGTCCTAATGAAATTACTTGGGCTTTGACTCCACCTCTGTGTTCTGTGATTGGATTGTACCTGAGCAGTGGGATAAAGTTATGCTTATTTCAAGTTCAGTTCGGTCCATCTGTAATCTCAGCAGAGTGTCACTGGCAAGAAATGTGACATGAAGGAGTAAAGGAAAGGTCTAATATCCTGAGGTGCTGAATTCCATTTTCAAACATAAAATGGTAAGGTCCTGTGGGTAGCACCTCAGGTGCACTAAACTACTTAGTTCAGTGCGACTTATAGGAAAAGTACTTAGCGTGCACTTCTCAGGGTTTGTGCTATGAGAGTCCTGATCAGTTCAGGCTTGGAAATCAGATCCATTTTGACATGCAAATTTTCCCAAACACTGAGGAAATGCATAGAAATTCAGTACATGAATGTACTTCTAAGTATAGAACCAGTCCTTAAATGTAGCCTCAATGCTGGGAGTACAATCCTACCTCTCATGATATCTTATTAGCTGTACGAGCTCTTCTAGTCAGGATTTGTGATGGCTGCATTCAGGGACATGATATTTGGTTCTGTAAGTTAAGACACTACATGCACATTTCTGTTCTTTCATTGCTTCTGATTTCACTAAAACAGGTTTTATTGGTGAGCACTGAAGCATTGAATCAAGTATATGGAAAAATATCAACTGAGTCCAATAGTGAGAAAGCCTATGGGGAGGTGACAGGATCTGCTGCTCAAGTTCATGTGACCCAAGAGAAAACACTTGTGTACATCCCAAAGAGGCCAGCCAGGGTGGAGATAGGTCATCTAGTTTAATCATTCCAGATGCTGCTTCCAGACTGGAGGTCGATCTCTCCATGCCCCAGAAGGAGAAGAAGATATAGATAGGCCTCTTAGCTTTGGTCCTAGGCTGAGGGATATCACAGATCAGAGGCATTTTAGGCCTTCTGTTCTTGGCACTGAGGTGCCAGGTATCTGTTAATGCTGGGTATCTTTTAAGGTCACACAGGTATGAGTGCAGGTAGAACAGAAAATGCCCCATACGGACAAGTGGTTCTCAGGACTTCACCCTGTACTGGGCCACCAGAGCTTCTGGAATCCCACTCAGGGAATTGAGCTAACCATCACCCCTAGGACCTGAAGTGTCTATCTGCCCCATGGTCTTTCAGTCATCCCTGGATAGAGCATGCAGCACTCCTGATGGGTTCAGCATGCTCATACTGTCTCAGGAGAGCAATTTACTTCTGCCTGAAGCTGTGGGCCTGTGATAGGCTGTAGCTGTGCTTCATGATCTACTTGATCTGTGACAGGATAGGGGAAAGGTACCCAGAAATATTATAAGAATGAGGAGAGTCCTAGAGTGCAGCTGCAGATATGGACCACTGCAGTTTCCACACTGAAATGGTGCAGTTTGTGTGGTCTCTATGTCCGCTATTGGAAAGAGAGTGCCGTAGAGGGGAAAGGGTTGAATGGTGTGTGCCATTAAACTTCACTTGCACCACAAATGAACTCTGGAATTGGTCCATGGGCCATAGATGACAGATCTGTGTGCTATGATGAAAAAAAAAATGTTAGGATTAAAATGAGTTAGGATAGGGCTGGAGAGATTGCACAGTGGTTAAGGTACTTGACTGCAAATTCTAAGGACCCAGGTGCAATTCCCTTGTACCCACATAAACCAGCTGCACATGGTGACACATGAGTCTAGAGTTTGTTTGAGGTGGCTAGAGGCTCTGGTGCACCAATTATCTCTATCTGTTTCTCTCCCTCTCTCTCTCTCTCTCTCTCTCTCTTTCTCTCTCTCTCTCTCTTTCTCTCTCTCTCTCTTTATTTCTCTCTCTGTCTCCTCTTTCTCTCTCAAATAAATAAATATTTAAAATGAATTAGGGTTAAATTAGTGAGGTTGAGAAAGGTAAGAAAAGCTGAGTGTGAGATAACCTGGCTCACCAGATAAGGGGAAGAGCAGGGCTCTGGGAATAATAAAGCTAGTCTTGGTAGGCTCCAAACAGCTCCAACAAAGCCTGCTTCCAGGAACAGATGCAGGACACAGTTGCCTTTTCATGCGTTCTTGCACCTCATGCATGTAAGGGCAGCATGTGAAAGTGTGAGTAGAAATGTTTTGTTAAGAAATCATCCATCGAACCCATGAAGGCAACCATTGTATACCTACCCGGGGCAAGGAGTTAGGTAACAGGTAATGGAGGAAAAAACTGCAGTTGCATATTGGTATCAGTGTCTCCTGAAGAGCAGTCTGTCTCTTTGTGCTTAAACGTCCTTGAAGCTACAGTTAGGTTGTTCTCACTATGTCAGAAATTAAGGCACCTAGGCATTTGTCTATATGTATTCACTAACAGAAAGCCTGCATCCTCAAAAGCCCTGCTATCAGTATTACACACACTATGGTCTCCCCTTTTGTGAAGACCATTGGGGTGCATGGGAATACCATAAAAGACAGATCTGGTCTACCATGATTTGGAATGGAAAACTAAAAGTTATGAATAAGCCACCCACATCATAAAAATTCATAAGAACTTCTTTAAAATTCATAAAGCAGAATATTGTCAGAAAGACAAGATCTGAGAGACCCCTACAATATCTTCAAAACTTTTTAAAGTAAATTAGAAGAATATGTCTCTTTGATGAATCATAATAAAGTGAGAAGAAAATAGAAATATCTCAATAAATACCATGTGACACAATGGAGTATTAAGTTTCTATTTTATCCATGAAGGTTCAGTTTAAATACAATTCAAAAGTACAAAGAGTATTTAAGATAAAATCTTTAGTTCCACAGTTTACCTAGAATCAGCAGATAACAGCATGCAGCTAAAGCATCTTTGAACAATAATGCATTAGGAAGCTTTGGCTGGGGCTAGCAAATGTACCCCCTCAACACCATAGCAATTGGCTCAACTACACTGTTAGGAAATAGTAGCAATCTTCCAGGAAAAAGTGACAGAAGCACATCCTTACTAGGTGATAGCTTTGGCATTTTGTTTTGCTTCATATTCATAGCATTTAAAATGTGTCATTTGAAACCATTTGAGAAGGATTATGTGAATCTAATATGACTGTCTGTTAGTGTCTACAGGTGCAAGCCAACCCTGGACTGTTCTTTTTGAAGTTATGTCCCAAGTTAGACCCAGGTGCATATAGATAATTTTAAGTGGAAGTCCCCGAGGCCGTCTGTGGGGACTGGACTATATCACATGGTTCCAGGAGCTTGCTGGACGCAGGGTGGGGAGTGACTTTGTCTACAATCCATGCACACGGTATTAGTGATCCTCAGAGCTCCCAACATGGCAGTACCTTCTGACAACAAGTGTGGGACAATGGCACACACCCTGTCCCAACATTCAGGCTCTGCAGTGTGATTTGTCTTTCAGTTGTTGACAGCCCTGTGCTTTTCCAGAGTCCCTCTTTCCCTTTGTACTTGAATTCCCTGCACACCTTTTGTTCAAGCACTGTGGAACAAAGGGGTTCAGATCCTTGGCTCTCAGCAGGAAACCCACCTTAGTTTGTGCTTCAGGGTGGATTGTGGTGTGTATGTACAACCACAGTTTAGCAGCAAGACACCAGCATCCATAGCCTCAGGACCTAACAACATAGTGTTCAAGCTCACAGTGCAGTGTCCCTACAGCCTTTCTGATGTTGCCCTGTCCCTTCCTTTCAGGTTTGCACCCTACACCGGGAGAACTACTTAAATTAGATAGAACCTGCATAGCAAATGTTCATCCTTTTGTAATCATTCAGTTTTTTTTTTTTTATTGTATTTACCCTAACTTTCACCATTGACTTAAAACAGTTTCCTAATCCCTACAAGAAACCGCATGACTGTTAGTCACTACTCCTCCCTCCCTGTTTCTGAAAAATGCCTATGTATTCTCACACTGAAGACTGGCTACCTGACTCTATTTCATATCAATAGAGCCCCACAGCACAGGGTCTTTTCTATCTGGATTCCTTCTTTTATTTTTTATTTTTTAAATTTTTGTTGTTGTTCATTATTTATTTATTTATTTATTTGAGAGCGACAGACATAGGGAGAAAGGCAGATAGAGGGAGAGAGAGAGAATGGGCGCGCCAGGGCTTCCAGCCTCTGCAAACGAACTCCAGATGCGTGCGCCCCCTTGTGCATCTGGCTAACGTGGGACCTGGGGAACCGAGCCTCGAACCAGGGTACTTAGGCTTCACAGGCAAGCGCTTAACCGCTAAGCCATCTCTCCAGCCCTGGATTCCTTCTTTTAGAATGTTTCCAAAGTTCTGTATTCTAGCATATATCAATACTTCATTATTATTTGGGGCAAAAGATATTTACTTACTTGTATTTGCTGTGTATCCATGCACCACAGTTATTCATGAGTTAGTAGACACTAAGTTGTTTCTGCTCTCTTGGCACTTGTTAGTGAAGATGAAATGGAATCTTACAGTGATTTTTGACTTGTGTGTTCCTAATGACTGGTGATGGAACTTTCTGTTTTCATTGTCCATTTGCAGATCTTCTTTGTAGGAATGTCTGTTCAGGAGCCTTTGCTCATTTTAAGGATTTTAACTGTTGTGGAATTATGAGCAGGTTGAACACCTTTAATGTTTATGATTTCCAATTTGCTATTCTTATTTTTCAGGCTCTCTTTTAGCTTTCTTGATGTGGCACATGAGTTCTAACTTCAATGACACCTATTTGCATTTGATTTTTGTGGGTTTTCAATAAAAATAAGTTAATCCCTTGGCATACAGATTTGCTCCTAAGATTTCTTATAAAAGCTTTACATGTTACCTTTACACATGTGTCTACTTGCCTGGTACTGACCCACACCCTTACATCTTGCTATGCAGTTCAGACTGACTTGAATTCAGAACCCTTTTTTCTGGCAGTTCAACTTGAACCTTGTAACAGTTTGCAGAATATTCACATAAATGCTAAGGAGTTTGTTCAATCCAGTAACTGAAGTGGTTATTTTTAAATGGTTAGAAATGTGTGCCTAATTTAATTTTTCACTCAAATTGACATCTATGGTGTGTGTGACACACTAGGAAATTTAGTTGCCTGCCATGCATTCTTCATCCTGTTTCCACCTGCAGTTTATTCTTCCCAAATGATACATATTCTATGTTTTTAGCTTTTCTGAAGAAGGACATCTTATTCAATCATATGCCTCCTGACACTCTACTTCTTGTGAGTCTATAAGTCCATGTTGAATGTGCAAAAATCTCACACAGCTATGCATCAAAAACTGATGGATATGTCCCCTATTGGGTGATAGGGGGTATCTTTAGCTTTGCTTTGCACATTCAGTGACAAATTTCCAATTAAAACATGTAATGGATTGTTGGGGAAAATGCATTATTCCTCTGAGCATCTGGCATTTGGCTCCCAGCATTGATAAGTGACAATTTAGTTACTTTGTTGTCTTTAGTTCAGTAATGTTTATACTCTGAAATGTGTGCTTAGTCTTTTTACCCCAACAATTTTCTCACAGTTAGATTCCAGCTTAGTAGACATGTATTTTAAGTAATGCAGGAATGCACCATGGGTCTCCTTCCATTCCTCAGATGTGTTCTGGTTGTGAGAAACACCCTCCATTTTGGTGGCTCACCCACTCTAGAATCTGCTTTTGCAAAAGTTAAAATCACTCAACACATCTGAGGCCTGTTTTTGTTTACTTAAAAGATGTCCTATAAGTAGACTGCTAATTGGCAGGTCTTGCTTGTTTTCCCTCTGTTGGCCATAGTTATGAGGTACTTTACACCAGAGATCCAAAAGGCAGTGTAGTTGTTACTTTATAAAGTTTGGGTCTCTACATATTTTAAAGTAGAAGTTTTAATTGATACCACTTGGGAGTGTCTGTGTCTCCCACTGAAGGTCATGGGTCCTGTAATATCATGCCTCAGTACACAAAGCTGTGTCTTTCTGAGGACTCTTGTTTGAGCCACATCACATAGACATCAATTATGGGATTCCTTCTGGCTACTGTATGGGAAGCTCTGGGCTTGAGTTGTTTGGTTGGAATATTCACAAATGGAAGAGCATGGTCATTTGGACTAGACATTTCTTAACCTATTCTGGAACCTGCCCATGGCAGTTGCTGTTTTGTGGATGATACCACCAACTTGTTCCTTTTCTTTTAAAAAAATATTTTATTGGGCTGGAGAGATGGCTTAGTGGTTAAGCATTTGCCTGTGAAGCCTAAGGACCTCAGTTCGAGGCTCGTTTCCCCAGGACCCACATTAGCCAGATGCACAAGGGGATGCACACATCTGGAATTCATCTGCAGTGGCTAGAGGCCCTGCCGCGCCAATTCTCTCTATCTATCTATCTATCTATCTATCTATCTATCTATCTATCTATCTATCTATCTGCCTCTTTCTCTGTCTGTCTGTCACTTTCAAATAAATAAAAATAAACTAAAAAATTTATTCATTTGAGAGAGCATAAGGGAGTGGGGGTGGAGAGACAGACAGACGGAGGGGTGGGGAGAGAACAGGAGCACCAGGGCCTCTAGCCACTAAAAGGAATTCCAGAATCATGCGCCACCTTGTGCATCTGGATTTATGTGGGTCCTGAGGAATTGAACCTGGGTCCTTTGGCTTTGCCAGCAAGTGCCTTAACTGCTAAGCCATCTCTCCAGCCCACCTTGTTCCTTCTTACAGAAGCTCCATTTGCAGTTGCCTTTCCTGTGGCTGTTCACTTCTGGGTCCCTCTTTTTGTCCTCCCTGTTTCCATGCTCCCAGTTATTTCCCCTTTCCCTTTCCCTTTCCCTTTCCCTTTCCCTTTCCCTTTCCCTGTCCCTGTCTTCAGGGCGCTTTGCTTTGTCTGCTTTGAGCCCCACCAAACATAGAAGATCATAGTACCCCCAGAGTGTGGATTCTGCCTGCCATCCCACAGACCCACATGCGCTGACCCAGTGAACATGCCCATTTGTAGGT
The DNA here is from genome assembly GCF_020740685.1 of Jaculus jaculus. NCBI lineage: Eukaryota > Metazoa > Chordata > Mammalia > Rodentia > Dipodidae > Jaculus > Jaculus jaculus. The sequence continues at coordinate 56,655,279 of NC_059103.1, forward strand.
GAGTGGGGAGACACTGTCTCTGGAAACATGACTTTTTCATCTCTATATCCAAACAAAAATTAATTGAGATATTTTTCTTTAAAATGAACATCAGACCTGATGGCATGTAGCACATCAGGAGCTAGGGTCGGAAAATATTTCTGAAGAAACTGAATGCCATGGAGATGTAGGCAGCAGAATAAATTCTCCTCTTCCCACTACCCTTGACATTCCATGTAAATTATGCTTCAAAAATATACCTCTGTGACAGAGCCTGGGTGTGTGTCAAATGAGGGGTTTGATTTCTGAGTTTGCTTCTTGTTCATGTCATTTTTTTTGTCAACGTTCAATCAAGTAATGCTGGAAGATTGTCAGAGGAATTCATGTTGACTTAGGTCCAATAGTTTGGGAAGGAAAAAGGGTCCTTTGTTAGGAAATCTCGGAGAGGTACATACTATCATTTGCACATGGACAGCACGACCACCATGTCAGCAAACACACCAGTTAGATAATATGTCTTTTGATGGGAATTCCTAGTCATAGGACAGTGCATGCGTATTTCTCTCAGGTGAGTCCTCTATGAGAGCAACCATTAGCTGATGGTTTACTTGTCCATCCTGGCTTATGTGGTTTTTGCCTTTTCTGCCTATTAGAGGAACTTTCCTAAATGAAAGCAGTCAGGGGAACACTTCTTTCACAAGTTTTCATGGGCAGGAGTAGTCCTACATTCCTGTAATCCTTGCACTTGGGAGGCAGGCAGGAAGATTACAAGTTCAAGGTCAGCCTTGACTGAAGACCCTATTGCAAACATAAAGTTTTCAACTTAAAACCTTTAATACATCTGGAATTAAATGAGGATTGATTTTTTTGTTCTCTCTCTCTCTCTCCCCCTCTCTCCCTCTCTCCCTCCCTCCCTCCTTCTCTCTCTTTCCCTCCCTCCCTCTCTTTTGTCAATAGGCAGTTTGTTTTCCCACATATAAATAACTAGCAGTCCCAGTACAGATTTCTGTTCCTTACATTAACAGCTCCTGTGAGAACCAGTTTTGACAACATTGGGTGGGGGGAGGCACTTCCAGAAGCAACCTTTTGTTCTTTGATTATTCTCTTATTGACAATGTCTGTCCCCGCAGTTCTAATGGTCAAAAATGTATGGTACTAGTAACAGCTCATCATCTTATGTGACTATACAAAAGGTAAGTAAATAAAGTTATCCATAAATATGAGACAGGGTCAATTGTAAGGCACATTTCCACTTCAAGAGGTCACATTATGAAAATAAGCTAAAGATAGACTTCACATGCTGATCCTGGAAGAATAAGTGCTCACCTGTGTGTATGGTTGAATTACAACTTATTTCTTAATGGCCTGTTTCCTGGCTTTAAAAACTTATTTCTTTCTAGTGCTGAATTATGCTCTGTTGTCTGGGGGACACACACTTTGCTGCTCTCATCTCCTTTTGAAGGGGGTTCTTGGTTACTTCTAAGTTTGGACAATTATAAGATGCTTTTAATACCCACATGCAGTTTTCTGTGAACACACAAATTCTGAATTCTTGGGTAAACATCAAAAAGAAATGGACTGAATTGCAAAAGTATGTTTGGTATTTTAAGAAATCTCCAGAGTCTTCCCAGAGGCGCCCCCTCTGCTCCCACCGGCCACAGGTCGGTCTTCCTGTTGCTCCCACCGTCTGCTGGCCAGTACTCTGGGTTTGGGAAATTCCAGTCCATGTTCACTGCGGCTGAGCCTCTATCCCTGTGCTCTTCCTGACAAGGTGACTTATCAGATCTTTCACCTATTTTTTAATTGGGTCATGGTCAACTTTCTTTCTTTTTCTTTTTTTCTTTTTCTCTAAAGGCCCATTGGATCTTCATTGTCTTCTTATCTCTTGAGCTATTTTGTTATCCTTATCAATGCAATTCTTTATGTCCTCTGTGTTAGTCTTTATCAAATATGTTAGCTATAGAGTGAGCTGTCTTGTACAGATTCCCTTCTCTTCCCTTAGCAATAGCTATATGTATTTTTGTATGTATGTATGTATACACACACACACACACACACACACACACATATATATATATATATATAATTTTTACTTATTTGAGAGAGAGAGAGAATGGGCATGCTAGGGCCTCCAGCCACTGCAAACAAACTCCAGATGTGTGCACCACCTTCTGCATTTGTCTTACATGGGTCCTGGGGAATCAAACCAGGGTCCTTTGGTTTTGCAGGCAAATGCCTTAACTGCTAAGCTGTCTTCTCCAGCCCAGCAATCACTTTTATTTAACAGAATTTCTCAGTTTCAATGTAGGCTGTTTTATACATTTCTAACTTACTGTTTAGAACATGTTATTTGATGTTCAAGACATCTTTATCCACTCCTGTTTAATGAAGGGTTTTTTTCTCTTAAATGTTTCCCAATTTTCTTTTCAAATTTAACTGTGACGTTCAGCTATAACATTTGAATTGCTATGAAGTAGGTATCTATCTATGATAAATTTGTCCAGACCATTCTTTTCAACCTTTACTGAACTGCCATTCTTCTCTCTCTGAGCTATGTGCACACACATGTGAGGGTTCTTTCTTGGCTCTGTTCATTGCACTATGTCCTCTGAACAAAGTGAGTATTGTTTTGCTTTCTCTATGGTCACAACAGTTCATAGTGTTTATTTGGCCATATAACCCTTTGTCTTTATTTTAATATCAAAGAACTTTTAATTATACTCTATACTTGGTATTTTCATTTAAAATTTATATTTACTTCGTTGATTTAAAAAAGTTCATTTTGAGATTGTGAATTTTATTGCTTCATATTACTTCAAATATTCATATTAATTTAGACAGGAATGAGAACTTGAGAATTTTAATTTACCCAGTGTGTGGACATGATGTGTTCTATAAAATAATTCTTCTTACCTCTTATCATAAATGCTTAATAATTTCCAGTGTAGATATCTTGCAGTCTTTCAATAGACTCAGAATTTTGGCATTTGCATTAGTTATTTTCTCACTGATATGGCCAAACTCCTGACCAGAAACAACTTAAGGAAGGAAAGGTTTATTTTGGTTCATAGTCTGAAGTTAGAGCCCATCATGTCAGGGAAGACAGACAGCAGAAGTATGAAGCAAAGCAACTGTTCACATTGAGACCATAGTTAAGAAGTAGAGAGAGTGATAATTGCTGGTGCTCAGCTGACTATTTCCTTTTCATACAGGCCAGAAGTGTAGCTTGTGGAATGGTGCTCCCCACAGTTACCATAGGTCTTCCCACCTCATGTAACCTAATTTAGATAATCCCCCATAAGCATGTCCAAAGATTTGTCTATTAGGTAATTCTAAATTCTGTCAAGTTGACAACAGAGATTAACTGTCCTGGCAAAATTTATTGCTGCTGCATACTTTATCTTTCTAATCTCATAATTATTTGATAATTATATATTGAAATACACTTTTAAAATATTGGCATAATATATCATTGAGTGATCATTTGATTATGGGCAAATGATTAGTTGCTAATAAGTTTTCATTTTGTAAGCACAAATACTTTTGGATTATCTTCATGCTCTGTAGTATCATCTGTAAAAAAGTGCTAGCTTTCATTTCTTCCCAGTATTTATGTATATGCCTTTTTAAAGATGTATGCTTTATTGCACTTCCTTGGATCTGCAGTATGAGCTGCATAGCAGCCTTACAGGTAAGCATCTCACCTTGGTCCATATCCCAAAAGGAAACATTCAGGAATGCCCCACTGAGTTTGCCTGTGGTTCTGTCTTGAAACATAGCCTCTAGGTGCGATCATAAGTACCCTGGTTAGGTTTTACTGTGAATGTGTAATGCGTTTTCATCAAGCCTTATCAAATTACTAATGTTCCTTTAAGGTCTTCTCTGACTGTTCTCATGGATTGTGGTCAGTCTCTTCAGTGGCCCTGTATCTATAACCCTATGGCCCAGGTTGGTCTTAGTGACCACACCATATGCTACATGTGAGGTTGTACCATCTCAGATGTTGTTAATGTCTGCAGCGTCTATCCTGGACACAAACTTCCTTTCTGGATTATTCTTCTGGTGTGTTGTGTTGTGAGCAGCTCACTGGAGAGGCCCATGTGGCAAAGAAATGAAACCTCTATGGCAGCCTAAGAGGACCATGAGGAGAAGCTGCTCCCAGACCTGTGCCATCAGAAGTCACTGCTGTGCTCAGTTTGGGGTATTTGATTACACAAGCCTAGCTAACTATTGTGTATCATAGATTATACTACTTTTCAAAATGAACTACCCTCCTGTTCCTTTATTCACTTTCTCTAAAACAATTCTACCTTGAATATTTCTCTGGAATAGATTTGGTGATGTTTTCTTTGGGATTTTTGCATTTTTACTCATGAAAGTATTATGTTTTATTATTTTTTATTTAATTTTTATTAACATTTTCCATGATTATTAAAAAAATCCCATGGTAATACCCTCCCCCCCCACACTTGCCCCTTTGACATTCCATTCTCCATAATATTACCTCCCCATCTCAATCATTGTACTTACACATATACAATACCAACCTATTAAGTACCCTCCTCCCTTCCTTTCTCTTCCCTTTATATCTCCTTTTAAACTTACTGGCCTCTGCTACTAAGTATTATATTCTATTTCACACATCACCATCTTCTCTTTGGAGGCAGGTGGAGTTTAATGGAATTCCCTAGTATTCTGTTCTCTGAATGTATTTATATAATGTTCATATTTCCTGAACTGTTTAGGAAAATTCACTGATAATTATTTTACTTTGTAAAAGAATTTCAGTAAAGAGTCAACTATTGAAGACATAGGAATTCTCTTGTGGGAGTGCCAGTGAACTTTATTTTTTAAATATTTTAGCATTCAAACAGAAAATGTAAAGTGTGTGAGTGAAATGTTCTTTTTTGCATGTGTGTCATATGTACACATGTATGTATGGATGTTCATATGTGTGTGGATGCATGTATATGTGTAAGCATGTATATATGACTGTGCATTGGCATGTGCAGGCCAGTTATCAATGTTGGATGTCTTTCTTAATCACTGTCTACATTGCTCATTGAGACAGGATCTCTCACTGAATCTATAACTTAGGGATTTGGCTACACAAGCTAACATGCTGTAGAGTTCTTCCTGTTTCCACCCAGTGCTGGGGTTACAGGTGCACTGCCACACCTACCTTTCAATAGGGTGCTGGGGATCTGACCTCAGGTCCCCATGCCTGCAAAACAAGCTCAGTAGCCATTTTTTCAGTCTCTAAATGATGCATTCTTCAAAGCTTTCTATCTCTTTCCTGTGTTTGGGGGATTGGTGATGATTCTCATTCCTTATGATGGTACTTAAGGGTCTCTGTTATTCTTTTCATGCAAGTATTGTTGGATTTTGCTCACTTACCTGATTTCTCTTCTGCTTTATTCATTTCTATTTTCGCTAATTCCTTTCTATTTTCTTTATTTATTATATGGGAACTTAGGTCATAGATCAGGAAGCTGTTTTTGCGGCCAGGCAAGTTTTGGTACTTGTCAGTCCTGTGGTGTCTACCACAGCCAACTGTTCCCTCAGCACAGGCCACTTGCTTCATGTGCGTCCTTCTGCTTAGATTACACCATTGGGTTTCAGTGTTAATTTTCTGACAGTCATCTGTAACTTAACTACAGGGATGTGGTCTGTGTGACGTTGTTGTGACATAAGCATATAGGATATTTGCATAATCTAAAGTGGCTGTGACATCTCTAGATGATGTCACACATGGGACCACTGTGACATATGCAACTTGTCATCAGCTGAAATTTTGTGTGGCCCTTAACTAACTACAAACACATTGCAAGCCGTGAGTTTTCCACAAAACACTATGGTATCTCTACCTCACAAGTTTTCAAAATTGTGCCTTTATTATTTGTCAAAAATACATTCTGATTTCTTTTGTGACTTTCACCTCTGGATCTGTGTACTTTGGAAATAGATACTTATCCTGAAAGATGAAGAAATTCTTTGTGACATTTTAGCTGATCTCTTATGACTGAATCTGTGAAAATCACATGCTCTGGATGATGTCACCCCTCTTTGTTGCAGTATTCTCTATGACCCAGTGTTTTGTTCCACTGAGTGCACACCCGGCAGGTGTCACTAAACAGCTGACTGGGGTCCTTTCGTTGTACCTTGGAAGGAAGCGTGTATAGTACAGGAAAATCTCTTCACTGCTGGGGCTCCTGGGCCTAGGTTCTGGACTGGAAGAGGCAGAGGCTTATATCACCAAACCCTGGGTGTTAGAGGTCTATTGTTATTATTGGCTGGAAAAGCCTGAGACTTATGGCTCCAGGTTCTCAAGTTGGAGACTCTTGTTCTAGTCTTTAGTCACTAGTGACTGTTGTAATCTTTGGCTTGCAGCAGCATTGGTGAAGGCAGCAGATAGCAACATATGGCACCTCCTAGTCAGTCCAGTTGTCCCACAGCAGTAAGTGTTCCAGCCCCCAGGCATAGAGTGTCAACATCCTCAGCACACAACAACTCTTGGACACAGGGTGTCTGAAAACTTTGGTAGCTTGCTAGAACTCTTTCAGCAACCAGGACCCTCAGTTTCTCATCTTCAGTTCTTCACGGCACTCAGTGGCTCCATCCTTCTCCTCTTCCCCCATCATTTCTGCCCTGACCACTTTCTGAAACTCCTCAGTTGACATCTCATCATTACTTCTGCTCCTACCACTCTGCTTTTGCTTCTGCAGTCTTTTCTTAGAGTTCACAGCTCAGCCAAATCTACTAAGGATAAGGGCCAAAAGTAGGCAAGAATAAACCATACCACCTCTAATTAGGCTAAATGTTGCAGCACCAGATGATAGTACAGGAGGATGTTCTGTGGCTGATTTAGAAAAACTGACCAATCAGACTGCTTATGTAGTCAGAGAGGCAGTATAACCAGAGTTTATACACCATTTAAGGCAACCTTCATACAAATGAATAACTGTGTTTGCACCGATCATGGCACAACCCTTCATAGAAATGATTGGTTTTCATCAATCAAAGCACAACCTTCATGAAAATAAAAGACAGTATTTGTGCCGATCATAAGCTTTCTGTTGGATCAATATGGCTTACATGATAATGACTATAGGCTCCCCTGGAGTTCACCTACACCTAGGCTTGTGATGGCAGAAAGTACAGGCTGGTTTCAAACAGCCGTGACTGGGATGATGCCTTCTAGAGCCAGACTTGTGCTTCAATAGCAAGTAGCTGTGGCTGCTGTGCAGCTTCCTCAAGGCATCCATGGAGTGTTCGGAGAAGCTCGTGCTGGCATGAAGCCAGTCAGGCCGGCTGCTTGGTTGACAGACTCAAGGTAGCCAGAACATCAGGAAGAGTCTAACATCTGTCAATTAGGGAGTGAAATCAGAGCTTAGCGTATTTCAAGGAAAAATTAACTGTAAAGAGGGTGCTTACAATAAAAGCTTATTATTAAGAGTTATTTAACAGTGACCTGACACTGTAATTTTCCCAAGTGCCTTGGAGAGTTTTGGGTCTCTCTAATCTAATTAGTACAAATCTAATTAGTACAACTCTAATTTTGAAGATTGTGTTGAGTACAGAATTCTGCTTATAAAACTTTAAAAATGAATTTTAGAAAGGGCTATGGAACTAGCTCAGTAAAATGCTTGCCTTGCAAGCATGAGGACATGAGTCTCCTCCTTTGCATCCATGTGAAACTCCAGATGTGATGGCGTGTGCCTGTAATGCCAGTGCTGGGAATATGGAGACAGCAGTGAGGCAGTTTGGGTTACTGAGCCCCTGAAAGTAAAGGTAGGAATGTCCTAGTATTCCATTTCAGTCTCCACTTTGCTAGAGATAAGAGAAGCTGGATTCTCCTTATCTCTTTCCTATAGGAGTTCTCTAAACCTGTTTTTCCAGGGACAACCTGAGCTCCTCCTCAGGAGTTCCCTTTTCCTAGAATTCAAACCTGATCCTGGCAGTGTGGTTAGTTAAGCTCAGCCCCCAAACTAGACTTCATGACTGGACTCTTCTTGAGCCAGCCCCTAGCCCAGACTCATCAGCCCTCACTCTGGCTCACCTGAACTGGAAGGTAAGGCTCACCACAATAAGGTTGAAAATCAATACAGGCAGGTGTCCTCTCTTGGCTGGCCCCTGGACTTCCAGATTCTGGTAAACCTTCCCTCATCTCAATCCAGCTGGGCTGAGGTGGGGGAGACCTCTGCATCCCTGCTCCCACATAAGCTCTCTACCCCCTCCTGTCCTTCACAGGGTAGGAGCTTTCTTCTCTTTCCTTCTCTTAATATAATAAAGTCTCTCTAAACCTTACTCTCTGGTCTATGAATTTTAATTTTTTAAATTTATAAGACAATATGGGGTATCTTAAATTTATTGGTGCAGTCGCATATTGGTGTATTGGCAAGGAATTTCAAAATTCCCATTTCAGGAGAATACCTGCAGCTCCCCGGCCAGCCATTATAGCCTAATTAGTGAGCTGCAGGTGAATGAGAAACTCTGTTGAAGGAGGTGCATGGTGTTCCTGAACATGACACCTGAACTTGTCCTCTGGTCTGCACACCCACACATACATGTGTACCTACACATCCCTACACACATGTAAAAATGTGGAACAGGAATATAAAAAAAAAAATCTAAATTACTGAAAAGAAAAAATGACATCATTTTATAGTTTATCTACTCATAAAATGTAGTTGGTCCAGCAGGCGATTTTGTAGTTAGTCGTTGTTAAGTAGTGACCACTGACCCACCTCCTTCCCCATGGCCTCAGCCTGTCCTCTTATGGGCCAATTTGTGGGGGTTTTCTGGGGGGGATATTTTCCTGTTATCTTGATGCATACTCCCTCATGTTCTCCTTCTCCTTTGAATAGGACCAGTTATATGCTGGCCAGTACTTACTGGGCTCCTGTCCTTGTTGTCTTCCCTGTATCGTCATGATAACTGCTTCATTTGTATTTTACACTCAAGCAGCACACATCCAAGGCCTTGGCTCTTGATTGTGCTTTCATTTGACTTCATTATATTTCACTGTGGCTTTCATTCTAATTATTTTTATGTGTTTTTCATCTTTAAGCTTTTATCTGTTTTTCTGATGGGTTGACAGCTCACTTTTCAGGCTTTATGTTTTCATAATTTCTTGAGCTCTACCCACAGGTGATCTTCCTGGAGATCTTTGAGGCCATCTCCAGTTGCCAAGAGCATGTTTAATCCTCCCAGGGCCCAGCATTTTCATTGCCTAACTCTAATTAGACCTTATACCTGAAGGGTGTTGGGAACTTTGAACACAAGTATCACTTTGAGTGAGTTTGCAGGTGTTCAGAAAGAAAATCTTCTATTGTGGTTTTTCCCTCTTTCTGGCAGGACACAAGACAAAATCCTAAGTGTAGTGTGATGCTAATGATTGTAGATCACAGGAGTCCTGCTGGGCTAGGCAATGGTTCTGGGAGCACCTAGAGGATGGAATAGTGAATAGTTTTTTTTTTTTTTTTCCAAGAAAAGTAGATAGCAATTTCACATTATGTTCAATGGGGCTATACAGAAGTATTTTATTGATTTTTTTTTTCAAAGAGCTGTATTTTCCGCTGAAGAATCTAAATTAAGAAAGCAAAGAGGGTAAAACAGAATCATATAATTCTAATAGTATGAAAGACTTCCAGGGAAATGAATTGTGGATACTGTTTCCAGATCAAACTAACTGCTATCACTTCTCCTTCCAGTGTTGTCCTTCTGTATTCTCCTTAAAGTTAGCATTGTTTGTCTTGTGACCACTTTTAAATGTGCATTAGTTAAAACTGTGGTATGTGCAGACATATACATTCTTGAGTGGTTCTTATTTTTCTTCACATTAGCTGAGGTATGAAGAATGCTCCACATGTAAGCTGTAGTGTAGAAGATGTGCATAGGATGTACCTGAGTCAGGCATGCTTATCCAGGGCCAAAGAGCCTTCCACAAAGATGGGCTCAAGGGAAGCTGAACTTTGCAACCTCCAGATGAAGACTGGACTAAGGACTCAATTTCCACAGGCACTTAGCAAAGCATATCACAAAATCCTCAGTTGGACAATGTCTAATGATGTGGAGATGAAGGTTTAGGCCACAGTTAAGAAGATCTCTGTGCATTTGCATGGTCCCAGAAGTTCACACCAGACTTTTGTCAGCACGTGATCTTTGCCCTGTCCATAATCTCCTGTGCCCGTGATACAACTGTACTGTCCACAGAGCTCTGACATTTGCAAACTCCATGTAGGGAATAATACCACCTTATATCTGAAGTCACTTCCTAACATGGCTTGTGGTAGGAACAAAAATCAGGCCCATGTGTTCAAGGCATGTCCCCCTCAATCATCCTGGGTCCAGAACAAGCTGCTGAACAGAGTGTCACCTGCTGGATCATCAGAATGTAGGGAGCTGGAAATAAAGAAACAATGTTATTTTCATCTTAAAAGAAATTCCTTAAAACTACAACAAAGATATGTAGCTTTAAAAATGAATGAAAGTGAGAAACTAGATTACTAAGACATGCTTGGCTCATACAGAGGAGGCAAGATAGAGGAAAGAAATAAGAAGACCCAAGCAAGAAAGACCAACCATGGTGGGACAAAAACACCACGGTGAAAAAGGTAATGACTTCAGTTAGAAGTCAGGTTAATGAGAAGGCTAAGCTTTACGCTGTTTATGAGAAAAGGTTGGGCAAAAAGACAGAATGAAAGACTAAGCATGAGAAGTTCTGCCAGGATTCCAGGCAGATGGGGCAAGTCGTAGGAGAGGTCACTAGAGGACATTCACCATCAAGACGTGCCTCCCATGTAGTGTATGGTTGTGTTGATTTGATTCAGGTGGCACCCATAAACTTAGGAGTTCTGAATGCTAGATTCCCAGCTGATCGAGATTTGGAAACTAAAGCCTCCTGGAGGCAGTGTATTGTTGGGTCAGGCTTATGGGTAGTATAGCCAGTTTCCCCTTGCCAGTGTTTGGCACACTCTCCTGGTGCTATTGTTTACCTTATGTTGGCCACAGGATGATGTCCACCCTCTGTTCAGGCCATCTTTATTCCCTGCCAAGCTTTCCCTTAAGCCTGTAAGCCAAAATAAACCTCTTTTCCCCACAAGCTGCTCTTAGATGGGTGATTTCTACCAGCAGTGCGAACCTGACTGCAACAGTAAAATGGTACTGAAGAGTGGTGTTTCTGCTAGACACCTAACTGTGTGGCTTTGGCTTTTTGGAGGTGATTTTCAAGAAGAATGTGGAAGGACTTGAAACTTTTGCCTAAGAGATGCTTTGCAGTGCTGTCTGTATAGCTTGATGAAATATTCTGGTCAGAGTTGAAAGACCTGAATGCAGTAAGAACCATGGACTGTGAGGTTTGGCTTGTGAGGGTGAGAAAGAACTTTGCTTGGACTGGGCTATCAGTTTCTATGAGGCTTGCTGTTATGCCCATGTCCTGAGAAGTTGTGCAGGGTTGCTTTGTGTAGAAATGAACTGGTGTGAGCAGAGGGATATGGCACAGGAAGAAAAATCTTTGGGTGAACTGCTGCTCATTCAGCTGCAATTGAGAGATTACACCCTTTGAGATAGATTGAGCCACCTGACCTGCACTGAGACAACAGGAAAAATGTAGACTCTCAAGATGTGTCTTGGTCTTCAAAGTCTGCTTTATTCCCTCCCCTGGATTAACAAATTGGCATCCTATCTGGTATTGTGGAGTGTAAGAAATGCAGGAAAGAGAGGGTCATTGAGTTTGCAACATGCTCTTGTATTTTTGGAAATGGTTATGGTCAGTATGAAGCAGGTTTTGCTGGTTGCCTGCATGGAGACCCCATGGGGCCATGAGGATGAACTGTGGCATACCAGGACCACAAGATGGTTACCAAGGAGAGCTGCTGTCCTCAGACGAAGTTTTCCAGGACTATGAGTAGCCTAGCTGGAGGGTCAGAATTGGAACTCCAAAGATTTGCTGGTGAGAATTATCAGACCTGGAGATTCGTCACTGGCTAGAGTTGTTGGACTTGGAGCTACGGAGATTTTGTTTGCCCTGTTTAAATCATGTATTGCTTGGATATTTCTTTGTTATGCCCAATGCCATCTTTTGCAGTATGAATTTTTATTCTGTACCATTATGATTTATTAAGGATATATATATTATGATTATGATTATGGGGATGTATGAACATCATTAGAATAGATAAAAACTATGGGGACTTTTAAAGTTGGATGAAAGTATTGCATTTTACATCACGTATGGTTATCAGTTTATGGGGGACAGAGACAGAATGTGGTGGTTTGATTCAGGTGTCCCCCATAAAGGGTAGGTGTTCTGAATGCTAGATTCCCAGCTGACTGAGATTTGGAAACTAATGCCTCCTGGAGGCAGTGTATTGTTGGGGGTGGGCTTATGGGTACTATAGCCAGTTTCCCCTTGCCAGTTTTGGTACACTCTCCTGTTGTTGTTGTCCAGCTTATGTTGGCCAGGGGGTGATGTCCACCCTCTGCTCATGCCATCATTTCCTCCTGTCGTCATGGAGCTTCCCCTTGAGCCTGTAAACCAAAATAAAACTCTTTTTTCTCATAAGCTGTTCTTAGTTGGGTGATTTTTACCAGCAGTGAGAACCTGGCTACAACAATAGGTTACTCCAAGGTATGTGACCTTTGACTTGGGGAGATCCTTCCCATTCTGAACCTGAGCACAGAGCCAGGAGAGGGCTGCTATATGCTGCTAACACCCGGTCCCCTGGGATGTGCCATCACTCCCCATTCTACAGTCTCTTGTGCCCATCTCCTGTCTGAGTCACCAGATAAACCACCATGTAAATCTCAATAATCCTAGTTAGGTTGAGGCAGGATATAAATTGATCTTGTTCCCAGGCAAATTGAGATACAGTGCAGGCACAGCCTTTACAGACATGTGGATGATGTCACATGAAGAAAGTTTGCTTTCACATTTTAAGAAAATATTTTATTTATTTATTTATTTATTTATCTCTAAGGAGAGGCAGAGAGAAGAAAAGTTAGATTTCTGAATATCATGCTTTTCTTCCATGGAATGCATCATGTTATGAGAGATGATATTTTCTTCTTGTGGATTTCTACAGTTTAAGCACTCAGGTTCTTGGTAAATGATACGTTTTCATTTTAATGGAAAACTATATAAATTTAATAATAGATTTTATGTCATAAGATTTATAATACTTATTTTATCAGCTGTGTATATTTGAAAAAACTGAAGCAAATTTTATTCTTTATAGTGAAGATATGTAAGGATGCTATGAGCTGTAGTTACTGGAATGATTCCTACAGAGAAGCAAACCAAATTCACCATCTCATGGAGCTACCCGAATCTTTGTGGCAAGAGCAGCTGGAATTTACTCATTTAGCAGAAATTCCCCCAAATACAATGTCACCATGGTTCCCAATTTACCCTCTTTTGTGTATAGAACTCTGCATGCATATATGTAGAAAATTACTTTACCTAATACATTTGGATCTATTTCTAGGCTTCCAATCTATTCAACTTGAGCTTGTATCTGTTTCTCTGCCAGTACAAACCAATATGCTTTCCATCAAATTTCAGCATATTTTTTCATCAGAAAGCGTAGTGCATCTTCTTCGTTTCTGTGCTGTACTCAGCAGCACTTTGGATATGAGTGTCTCTTGTCGTTCCATGGATATTTTAGGATCCAGGATCCCCTTTTCTTTTTCTATGAGGAACAACTTCAGGAGTTTGATAGGAATTACATTCATTCTATAGATTACCTTGGGTAATATGGTTATTTTAATAATGTTCTTCTAGCTGACATTCATGGGTTATATTTCTCTTTATTGGTGTCTTCTTCAGTTTATTTCATTGATGTCTTATAATTTTCAATGTGCAGTCTGTGGTTTTAAAATTCATTTTCATTTAATTTTTATTCATTTGTTTCTAAGCACTTGCAAGGAGGGTTGTTTTCATGATTTCTTTTGCAGCTATATTATTGCTTGCATATGGAAATGCTACTGATTTTTCTATGTTAATGTTATATCCTAAAATTTACTTTATATAGCTTGGTTCCAGTATTTTTGCTCAATTCTTTAGAGATTTCTACATATAGGATCATGACATCTGTAAGTCCATGTAACTTGGCTTCTTACTTTCTGATTTGCATCTGTTTTGTTTGCTCTCGTGTGGTTATTCTTGTTGCTATTTTCAGTGCTGTGTTTAATAGATATGGTAAGACAAGACATGCCCCCTTATACCAGGCTATAGGAGGAAAACTCCAATGATAATGATGTTAGCAATGGGATTATTTTCCTAAATGATGCAATTGTTGAGGAAATGTTCTTCTATATTCCAATATCTAATATTTTTGAGTCAAAAAAAGGATGTCAAATTCTGGAAATGTTTCATCTGTATCAACTGACATGATAGGCTTTTTATTTCATATTAATATGATGCAGCATATTGTCTGATTAACATTCATTAAAACAGCCTTGCATACCAGGGATGACTCCTGATTGGCTGCAATATATTCTGTTTTGGATATGTTGTAGAGTTTAGTTTGCTGGTATATAATCGAGTATGTTTGCACCAATGATGATCACAGAACTTGGCCTGTAGCTTTCCTTGCTTGTGATGTCGTCTGGCTTAGGTGTGATGGTGATATTGGCCTCATTTATGTGTACAAGTATTGACTACAGCTCTGTGTTTTAAGAGCTTGAGAAAACTGACATTTATTCTATCTTTAATGTTTGATAGAATTCAGCTGTGATTTTATCTGGATCCAAGCTTTTCTTTGTTGGGGGTGAGGGGTTGCTCATTCTTCAATCCTAAATTTGCTGTCGCTTTGTTTAAGGTTCTTTTTTTTCCCCCTAAGGCAATCATGACAAAATACAGTGTTCCAGTTATTCATTCAGTTCCTATAGGATCCCCAATTTGTTGACTTATAACAGTTCATAACAGCCCTTTTGTGATCCCTTGGGGCACCTACTATAATGGCTCTACTTTCATTCATCATCAGTGTAATGCTAGCTCATTACAAGTACTTGACATTTTATCCTATATGACCTGTATGGCTAAACAAACATTCATGCCTTTTCCTCGTTGCTGTTGGTTTTAATGGTGGTTGATGCTTGCTGGGGAACTACGCATGCAAAGCTACAATCACAATGACAAAATCCAACTTTACAATCATTGAGTAGTGTTTTAGGGAGATGTAATGGTCTTTATTGGTTTTGTTTTATTGCCTTGAATCCACTTTTCTTAACTTCCTTTCCCAAAACAAGGAGAGAGTTTGTGAAGGCTAAAGAAGGAAAGCATCATGCCACACCTGCTGCCAGCATGCTGTGGCTTAGGAGCAATCCCATTTTAGTGTGGAATTCAGAAGGAAAGCTTTAATTCTGGAAGTAAATTATCTGATTATATAGGACACTCTTATTTTACTGATGGAGTAAGCAGGCGGAGGAAACCAAAGAAGCTTACTTAGCAGATCCCACAGCACCCACTGCTAGCCTGTGCCTCAGTGGGGTGATGGTTTTCTTATGTGGTCTCCAGGGGTGGTGCATCAGAGTCCTCAGGCAGGCTTTAGGCAATGCAAGGGCCTGGGCTCCCACCAGACCTTCTGAATGGCATGTCTCTGGAGTAGAGTGGACAGCAGTGATGACAGCTGCCTGTGGGAGCCTTGGACCATGAGAATTGTGGAAGCCTCACTCTTTGCATTTATCTTCCTGAGTTTGTGTTTGGGATCACTGATGACTCCGGGTTCAGTTTGCTCTGAATCTAAGCCAATACTCATTTCTGTTTAAAGGTAATATTGCCATGATTTGGTCTATGACTTGCTTTCAGTATAACTTGTATGTGAAGTGTCAGACACTGCAGTTAGCACAGGACAAGTGATTCACAGAGGAAAGTCGGCTTATCTATTGATGATCCCATCCCCATTAGCTGGCATTGCATGATTAGATCATTTATTAAAAGAAATTGTTCTGAGTTGAAATTCATGTAAACAGGGCTAGAGAGATGGCTTAGTGATTAAGGTGCTTGCCAGTGAAGCCTAATAACTCATATTTGAATCTCCAGGTCCCACATAAGCCAGACACACAGGGATGCAAGCACACATTGTTGTACATACATGTGCACAAGGGAGCACATGCATCTGGAGTTCATTCACAGCAGCTGAAGGCCCTGCTGCACTCATTCTCATTCTCTCTCTCTCTCAAGATAAAATTAAAAAATAAAGTATTCAGCTCTTCCCTACAGACAGGCTCTTCATATTATCTGGTTCAACAGAAATACAAAGTGCACTGATACAGTTTCCACATTTAATACATTCACCACAAAATGGAGGATCTAAGTAAAAAAGATACTAAAATTTATTGCTATGATTGTTATCACTTAGAGTTTTCATGGTCTGATAATTTTTTATATGGTTAGTCTAAAATACATTACTGGAAATGCAGAGATACATAAAAGATTGGAATTGGACAGCTGTTATAATTTTATCATTGTGTATCTCTCTTCCTCTCCCTCCCCCTTTCTCCCCCCCTTCTCTGTGTGTGTGTGTGTGTGTGTGTGTGTGTGTGGTGAATGCATGCTATGGTGTGCCAGTGGAGGTTAGAGGACAATCTCAGATGTCAGTCTCGCCTTTCACCTTATTTAAGGCAGAGTTTCTTGCTGTTTGTTGTTGTGTAATTCAGGCTACCTGGGCTGTGAGCTTCTAGGGCTCTCCTGTGCCTACCTCCCATGTAAGTGCATTAGGATTACAGATGCATGATCCACTAGTCCTTTCTCTCATCTCAGCTCAAATTTTATTATCTTTATTGGCATTTTATATGTCGCCATGTTTACACATTGACCCACTAACTTTTAGGTCCAGTACTCATAGCAAAGGCTGTTTTGACACTCAGATCAAAAGGCATGAACTTGCCTTTACTGTTTAGCTGAAGGTACTGAGGAAGAACACTAATCAGAAAGCAGATGCTGAGAACTGGCCAGGATGCCAGAGATCAGCCACATCTGTCTAGCTGTGACACTCTGTGTTTGCAATAACTGAACAGATGGCTCAGTTTATGGTCTAATCATTAGGATAAGGTGGCCTCAGAAGTCCTGTCCATCACTGTGTGGTGAACCTAGCTTCATAGCAGGCTCAGGGCAATGTCCATTTCTTCAAAAATATCTCCTACAAAGCTGATAGTTCAAAGGGTGAGTCAAGAGGCTGGGGTGATAGATCAGTGATTAAAGGTGCTTGCTTGCAAGGCCTGTTGGCCTGGCTTTAATTTCCCAGCATGCACATAAATCTGGATACAAAGTGATACATGTGTCTAGCATTTGCTTGGAGGAGCAAGAGACCCTGGGATTCCCCTAGGTGCACATGCATACACACACATACAGACACACACACACACACTAATAATTTTTTAAAGGCTGGGCCAAAAATGCATTTTAAAATAATTTGTTCAGCTAGAGGGATGGCTCAGAGTTAAAGGTGCTTGTATACAAAGCCGGCTAGCCCAGGTTCAATTCCCCAGTACCCACATAAAACCAGACCCAAAGAGTGGCACAAGCATGGTGTTCGTTTGCAGCAGAAACATTTCTTTTTATTAAAAATAAATATTTTTTCTAAAATTGCAGTGTCATTAGAGCTGCTGGGTAATCACAGGGTGCTGTGAAAGTGCTCTGGCAGGAAACTGTTTATTGTATGTAATAAATAGCATGTTTTAAACTCATATTCAGTACCATGCACTTTAACCCTGAAGTAATGACAAGATTCATTGCTGCTGTGGCGGTAATTTTATTATAAGCTGAGCCCAGTGGTGATGCTGACCACATGTTCATTCCCAAGGGAATAGGAGAGAGAGTTTATTCTGGAGCCAAATTGGCAAGACCATGGCCCAGGAACATAGATTCAAGTTACCTTAAATGTCATGTTCCAGAGTGGTAATTGTATCATAAAGATTTTATAGAAATAGAACAACAGAAGTCACAAAGCAAAGCGCTTTTCAAACACGCTGTTGGAAGCATCAGGTAGGTGGGCTCTAGCAGAGCAGGGAGATCTCTGCTATAGGTGGGGTTGGTGGAAGCTGAGTCTGCTCACACATCTCAGAAGGTTTCATCTCAAAGTCACAGGGCATGAGGGCAGATATGGAGGTAGGCAATGGATATTGGGGCTAAAAATAGCCCAATATAATTTGTCTCTGGACCTGCAAGTCTGTAATCTCCCCATTACAAAATTCTACTTAATCAGCCTTGATATAGGTATGGCTGTATTTTCTGGGAATGTTAATGCAGAGCAAGCAAGTACATCACAGTATGTGAGATGAGGCATTAAAGTAGTTTAAAAAAATCACTGTTTCACCTTTGAATTTACATTACAAAAAACATCTGCTGTGCAGGAACAGAACTGTATTCTCCTAGGAATCCTGCGTTCAAGCAGTGGCACTGCTTATGAAGTGGGAAAAACCTGCCAAAGAGGCAAAAGGGAATGATAGTAATAGTGAGCCAGCTCCAGGCCAGAAGCTGTGTACTCCTCCACTCCACACTACAAATCTGCCAAGAGGAGATGGCCCGATGTAGCCACCAGGCCAGTGATGCCTGCGGGTGTGAGATCAGTGAGGTAAATATTGTCTCCCAGTCATCTGTGGTTCTGGAGGAACTTCTCACCTCACAGGTTTAATTTCCTAATTGAAAATGTCATAATCATCCATGAAGGGTGCCATCCAAACGCAGGTGGGGCACAGGCCACACAGTGATGTGAAAAACTTGCACACACTTCTCACTTGGTGATGTAAGTAGATGCAGTATTTGGTATTGTAACCTATTTCCCACAGGGGAATATCGGCCCTTTCTCAGTTGCTTACCATTTATCCATACCTTCATGTCACTGCTCTGGTTGAGGCTGAGTGATGAGACCTTTCCATTCTTTTCATGAACATCAGAGTAAATTGCTCTGCAGTTAAAGATGTAGTGAATCACCAAGGCCATGACTTTCTTAGATATTTTTTCCAGACAGTTTGGAATGCTGCCTGTGCACATTTTATTCAAGCTACAGTCTGAAGCTTGGTAGATTGTATATGCTATGTGGACCTGCAGCACTCATGTTTGGGGTCACAGAAGCAACCCTTAGATGGTGACTGTAATGAGGATATGGGGACAGTTCCTGACATATAACTCATGGCTCCATTGGGATAACGCCCTGTTCCACAGGTAGATGTCTCCTGGCCTGATGCCTGTAAAAGGGATTACTTATACATACCTTTTGTAGGATAAGAGGGTCAAACTTAAATTCTTGAGTTCTCAGAAGAATTTACAAAACCTTTAGACAGAATGAACCCTGGTATGTGCATTAGGGGAGAATGCCTCCAAACTGAGATAGTGGGTGATGGAACCATGGAATATACACATGCTAATGGATGTGATCACCTTGCCCCTTACATAAGCTCCACACTGACACATCCACGAGGTCTTGACTGCCAGGACAGTGGAAGACACTGTGTTAAAGACTTGGAATGCTTAACTAGCCTCTAAAGCTGCACAGGTGTTTCTAAAACCTGGGCTGCACTAAAATGCCATCTGTATGTCCTCTCCACCCTATAGAGCCTGGGGAGGCGGGCAGCAAGGATTTTTCTTTCTGCATTTTCTTAGCCCCATGTGTTTAAATTTAATCTGAGGATTGCATATTCATTATTTAATTAATTCTCCTAATATCAACAATCCAGTGAAAAACATCTATTTCAGAATGACCTAGGAAAAACTTGTACAGTATTTGCACACTCTCTGAAGAATAAAATAAAAACAGGGCTGGAGAGATGGCTTAGCGGTTAAGCGCTTGCCTGTAAAGCCTAAGGACCCCGGTTCGAGGCTCGGTTCCCCAGGTCCCACGTTAGCCAGATGCACAAGGGGCGCACGCGTCTGGAGTTCGTTTGCAGAAGCTGGAAGCCCTGGCGCACCTATTCTCTCTCTCTCCCCCTCTATCTGTCTTTCTCTCTGTGTCTGTCGCTCTCAAATAAATAAATAAATAATAAAAGGAAATTAAAAAAAAATAAAATAAAAACAACAAGGGTATGTGTGTCTTTTCATCAAGGGTGTTCTAGATACTGACATTTCATGGAAGGGTCCATGTGCCTTTGTGACAATATCCACAAATGATTTGGGCAGAGAAACACTCAGACATATGAGTAAATGAAAAAAAGCTTTTAAGTAGCTAAGTCTAGTGTTCCTGATTTTTATTTTTCTAAATTCATAGAGGCCTACATTAAACTATTCAAAGGAAAATCAACTTGCAACAATGTTGGGCATAGGGAACTAAATTAATTAAACTTAAATAACCAGCAATAATGCATACTCAAAACTTGAAAAGAATAGGCATTTAAATAAAATATTTTCTTAAGATCCATTGCAAATTTTTGAGCATACCTGTCTTCAGAAGCATACATTGATGTACAAACATAATGCATTAATTGCTATAATTTATTTTTCACTTTACTTTTTCCCTGGGGAATTAGTTTTATGATATCTTCTCTGAGGGCTTACCTTTCATAGTATTATATCAATTTTAATAAAATGCTTGTTTTCCACCTTTATTGGTGATTTTATTTACATTAGCCTATTGTTTACCATATGCATATGTTTTTGTTATAGAAAAGTTTCATATCTCTGTATAGTGACTCCAATAAGTCCATTTATCAAGAGTTTCTGGTTTTTAAGTGAAGCTAACCCAATATGCCTCACCTACATAAAGAGAGACAAACAGGCACATGTACACACACGCACACACACACACACACACACACACACACACACAAACATACAAAAAGGCACCGATTTTTCATGTACTTTAATTTTTCTATATTTCTACAATTAGTGATCATTGTAATTCATCTTTGAAATGGCTGTATAAGAGCCATGTTTGTTGTTATCAAAGTCATAAAGCAAAAGAGTGTTTCTCAGCAGCAGGATTTTCTTCAGTGCTGTGATAAATGCTCCAATGGAGACCTGTTTCTGTTGGCTTGGTAGCCTGTCAGTTCTATAGCTATGGTGGCTTTATTACTTTGTAAAGCGGGTTCTCTAGTCTCCAATACCTACCCTATGTAAATAGAATCAAGCTTTAGCCATATAATGAAAAATGTTGCAAACTTGCTTGAGTGCACAGATAAGACACTGTTGGAGGGAGCATTCTCCTGCGGTGGGCTACACTGGTGGGAACCCACTTATGACAGAGTGAACATGATCATAGAGATCACCTTCTGCAGGTCACAGCGAGGAAGCAGAGTGGAAAATGGAACACAGGCATGGGACACAGAGTGTCAGGATTCTCACAGGGACACAGCATGTGCAGGCAGCTGGATTTTGCGGCATGGGCTGGGGCAGCCTTGCCCAGGAGAAGAGAAAGAAGTAAGTAGGATTGCAGATGAGCAGATGGGCACAGGACTGTGGTGTTTGTCGTCCCCACATGGTTGCTAAAGGTCATAAGGATGACTGAGGAGGGGATAAGAGGGAGCTGAACTCACATAGCATTCCAGAGTGTGGCTTGTCCTGTGAGACAGAAATTCCTAGGATTTGATGTCCAGAGGAATGTCACCAGTGGAGATCATTTAGCAGGCTACCCTGACTTGTCATTCCTATGAATGGACAATTCTGAGACCCAGGACAATGTCTGCCTGTGGCCACAGTGGAGGCTGAGGTGGTGCCCATTGCAGCCATGCTTTGGAGAAAGGGGGGGGGGAATCAGGTATGGGGGGGGCACAAGCATTCCAATACTATCTATCAGGAAAGAAAGTCAGGGGGACAGGGATGTGTTTACAGTACGTTTTAAACTTTTTGTTTGTTTTTGGAATGGAAAATCTAAAAGTTTACCTTGAAAGAAGCTGATTTTAGGTAACTTGTTTCTGCTACTGTACAAAGGAAATGTACGAAGTTAAACAGAGGACTAGAATTGCTGGTCTGGGCCTTGTGCTATGGACTGCCATGCTGGAGAGTCACAGGAGGGAGGCGGGTTCCTTTGCTACCTGCTCTTTTTTGGCAGGTGGCTGCTCTGCCCTCAAAACTTTGTGTGTATACTGTGTGTTGTAGTCAGGTCCATATTGCTTGCAGAAATCGCTGGACCAAGAGCAGCTTATTGGAGAAAAGAAGTCTATTTTGGCTTACACACTCGAGGAGGAAGCTCCATGATGAAAGGGAAAACAATGGCATTAGCAGAGTGTAGACATCATCCCCTGGCCAATGTCAGACAGACAATAGGAACAGGAGAGTGTGCCAAACACTAGCAAGGGGGAGCTGGCTATAAAACCCATAAGCCTGCCCCCCAACAAAACCATGCCTTCTGGAAGTATTAATTCCTAAATCTCCATCAGCTGGAAACCTAGCATTCAGAACACCTAAGTTTATGCGGGACACCTGAATCAAACCACCATATTCCAC
Organism: Jaculus jaculus; assembly: GCF_020740685.1. Classification (NCBI taxonomy): domain Eukaryota; kingdom Metazoa; phylum Chordata; class Mammalia; order Rodentia; family Dipodidae; genus Jaculus; species Jaculus jaculus. The sequence continues at coordinate 56,677,639 of NC_059103.1, forward strand.
CTCTGGCCTCCATAAACTGATAACCATACATGATATAAAATGCAAGGCATTTATCCAACTTTAAAAGTCCCCATAGTTCTTATTAATTCCAGTGATGTTCGTATATCCCCATAGTCCAAGATCTTTTAACTGAGCCATAATACCAAAAAATCCTCCCAACTCACATAATGGCAAAGAATAAACACACTGCAAAAGATGGTGTTGGGCACAGCAAAGAAATATTCAACAGATACAAGATTTAAACAGGACAAACATCTAACTCTGTAACTCCAAGTCCAACAACTCTAGCCAGTGACAAGTCTCCAAGTCCAATATTCTAACCTGCAACAAGTCTCTAGAGTTCCAATTCCACTCACCCAATTAGACTACTCACAGTCCTGGAAAACTTCAGTTGAAGCTGGGTGCCCTCCTTGGCATCCATCTTTTGGTCTGGCATCTCCACTGAGTCTCTACTACAACCCACGGTTCATCCTCATGGCCCAATGGAGTCTCCATTCAGGCATCCAGCAAACCTGCTTCACAATGACCATGGCCATTTCCAAAACATAGACTGTGTTGCAAACTCAATGACTCGCTCTTTCCTGCATTTCTCATACTCCACAATACCAGGTAGGGTGCCAATTTGTTAATCTAGGGGAGAATAAAGCAGACTTTGAAGAATAGGACACTCTTTGATCACTCAGGCCCCTTTAAAAGAGTTTACATTCTTCCTGTTGCCCCATGCAGGTCAGCTGGTCCAATCTAAAATGCTGCAATCTCTCAATTGCAGCTGAATGGGCAGAAGTTCATCCAAAGATTTTTTTTTTTCTATGCCATACCACTCTGCTCACAACAGTTCATTTCTATGCAAAGCAACCCAGCACAAATTCTCAGGACACAGGCATAACAGCAAGCTTCTCACACAGACTGCTTTTAGCCCAGTCCAAGCAAAGCTCTTTCTCACCCTCATAAGCCAAACCTCAAAGTCCATATTTCTTACTGCATTCAAGTGTTTCAACTATGAGTAGAATAGTCCATAAAGCTGTACTTACAGGACTGCAAGGCATCTCTTAGGCCAAGGTTTCAAATATTTCCACATTCCTCTTGAAAATCAGTTCCAAAAGGCCAAAGCCACACAGTCAGGCATCCAGCAGCAATCACACTCCTCGGTACAACAGTGTGATTCTGGGTTTTTCCTCAGAGCATGGTAGGCACCATTGCTGTGGTAAAGAACACACACTGAATGGTACATCACATTCATATTAAAGCAAGAAATTATCTCTGGCAAACTAACAGCGGTAGCAGGAATGAGTGTTTTCATAGAAGAAAGTGATTAGAAGAAAATTATAGTTTTGATTTAGAAAGCTTAATTATCTCCAATTTGGTTTTGTTCCTGACTTTTAATATTTTAACATTTTGAGAAGAAGCTGGGTTTACTTTGGATGGTATTCCCTGGCTGATATGACAGAGGAAAGCAGCAGATGGGCCTGTGTTAGATCTTCATTTGCTAACTTTAAATGTACGGTATTAAATATTAAAATGTGTATTCCTCCCTTTCTCGGTAGCTGTGACAAAATGTTTGAAAGAACCACAGGGAGAGGATTTAGTTTTTCTCAGTTTCAGAGGCTTCTACCATTCATGGCAGTTTCATTGTTGTATGCCTTGATGAGCAGAGCCCCAGACGTCCAGCATGGGGCTGAAGCTGCCCATCTCATGGCACACAGAGAGCAGAGTGAGCAGGATGGAGCTAAGGCAAGATGGACCCTTCAGAGTCACGCCCCTGGTTACCTTCTTCTTGTACTGTCTACCACCTTCTAGTCTTCTGTTTAACTTCTGAATCCGTCAACAGATTAACCCCATTTAGGTCTAAGTTCTCAGGGTCTTATCCTCTCTGGATCCATCATGAATGCACCCTGAGCTGTGCTTTACTAATCTCCTAGTGCTTCTCAATCCAGTCAAGTTGATATGGAGATTAACCATCACAAGCTGTGTCACTTAAGTATCATGTTCACTTGTTGAAGGTCCAACACTCTGTCTCTGGCCTTCAGCCTAGACAGCCGCTATCTCTTTTGAACACAGTCCAGCTATTTCTATTTCTGAAGTCCCTGGATACAAAGGGAGGGGGGGGGGTTCCCCCTCCAAGATGAGTCACCAGTGCCGCAGCAAACTTCTCAGCTCATTGAGTTTGTTGAAAAATAATATTGCATGCAAGAGTGTGCTTGTTAAAGTAACAGGTCACCACTATATCCTTCCATGTCTTCCATACAATATGTATGTCCTGAGCCATGAGAGCCCTTCATATGTTCCCTCTGAAGGCCACAGTCTTGGCTGTGAGTGTTAGTGGTAACAGCCCCTGTGGCATGTGCTGTGGGTACTTGACAGATCCTGACAGCTACTGCTGTGGTCTGGGTCCTGTGGTTTGGCCTGTTCCTCATCACAGCTCTCCATTGGCTTGTTTTGGTGACCTCCTTGGACACAGCAAGGCTGTCCTGTTGCCCTAACACCTGGCGCAAGTAGGGACAAGGATTGACCAGTGAGTCTGTTATAATAGTGTAGGAGTGTGTCTGCCAGGGGATCAGGGAAATTGGAACAGCATCTGTAGGGTCCAAACCCACACCCCAGAAAGAACTGGCCACCCTAGACAGAATATGTCAAATGGTGATTTTTTAAAAATCTGTTCAGCCAATTGCATTTCTATCATACAAACGAAGAAATATTCATATGAAAAATATGGGTCTGCAGACTTGTAGGTGGTAGGAAAGGAAGGGGACAGTCACACAATTTCTTATCATGTAGAGGTCTCTTCCACACACATCATTTTATTCACATCACGTCTTTATGTCCACAGACCAAGACTGCCCTCGCATTGTTGTATGATGACGAATTGGAAAATGCCTATGACGTCCGGCTGAAGCTGACAAAGGAGGTGCTGACCATTCAAAAGCAAGATGTCATCTGTGTGGATGGAGCTCATCCCAGCGCCAATGTAAGTATTACTGCTTAAGGGTTTAGGTTCAAAATGGCCCAAGCCCAGGAGTCACATAAAGGCCTTTAAACATCTTTGTTCAAGAATGTTTTAGTGAGAAGCTAGCACATGATTGAACTGTCCCCAAGTATTGGCTAATTATGTAACAAAATGATATACACATTTTGTGGTTGTATCATTTACAATCATCAGTTTGCATTTCTTTGTCAATATATTATCTTAAGAAATTTACAGACTGGATAGCACTGCATACCACAGTATGAAATGTGATACTTTGTGGAAAATAAGGTGACCATTCATGGTGTATAGTCACTTGCTAAAATAGCAGTGACTCTAGTGTTTCTTTATATAGTTACATACCATGATCAATAAGGCAGGCAGGCCTCAGTCTCAGTGGGCACCATCTGTAGCTGTAGATGCAATGGTGAGTTTTCATGCTAAACATAAGTCCTTCTAGACTTGTTGTCCTGAGTCATGGGTAGCACTTTGTTGAATTTCTGGAGTTTACCTATTACATGAAATGGTGTATTGAATAATTAAGGAAATATTTTCATAGCTTTCATCCAAAACTTTAGCTCAAACAAACCGTAAGTTCAACTATACTAAAACCATAGTTGAATCCCTATTTTTTCTTCTCACAGACTTTTAGTTTTGCATTCTGTCAACATGACACAGGCACCTTTCCTCTTCTGCTACCTTCTTTTAATATCTTGAATATTTTCTTTGATTACTTGATTTTCATAATGTCATTGTACATTTCACACATATTTGTACATGGCAAGGTGGTAGTGGTTTGAATGCATGTGGTAGGTAGACTCACTTTCTTCCGACCTGTGTTTTTGATTATTTAAGTCATGGCAACTGGACTGAATTTCATGTCCTCATTTTACTTTTTACATCTGTGTGGACAAAGACAGTGTTTTGTCCATTGTGGTCCAGAGAAGCCAAAAGGCTAGATGACCCTGATTTAGGAAATCAGGGTTCATAAAGAGACTTTGTATCAGATTGAATGTGTAATGTCTCCCACAAGCTCATGTGCTTGAACATTTAGTCCCAAGCTGGTGGCATTGTTTTGAGTTGCTAAGGAAACTTTAAAGAAGTGAGGCCTGGCTGGCACAGGTGGGCTTCTGGAGGCAGGCCTTTGACTGGACCCAGTTTTGTAATAATATTATTAACAATAATAATATTAACATGCATGTTCGTTGGTTTCTCAGTAGCTGTGACAAAATGCTTGAAAGAACCATGGGAGAAGATTTACTATTCCCACAGTTTTAGAGGGTTCTACCATTCATGGCAGTTTCATTGCTGTACGCCTTGCCATGTTCTCCCTTTGTGGAATTATACCCTTGAAAACCGAGTCAACATAAATCCTCCCTCCGTTAAGGTGCTTCTATCAAGTACTTGGTCACATGACAAGATAAGTAATTAACTAAATGCTTTGGGCCTAGTAGTGCCTAGTCCCAGAGCTAAGGTAGCATGAACCACCATGATGCTAACTTCTATCATCGCAAGGGTGTTATTTGATAAACTTATGAAGCTCACAACACAAAGTATCATAATAATAACACAATGTTAAGAATTCCCTGAGAACCATGGCGTATCAAATGGTAAAGTTTCCTTGATGGTTCAGACAGTGAAATGCAGAGTGGTGGCCAATCACAACCACTAGCATCTGCAATCCAAGCTAGCTGTATACCTCAGGAACCAAGTCAAAGGAAGGACAGACAGAAATCTCTCCTGGTGTAAAGGAAGAAAGCCACAAAGCTATGTGAGGAGGGAGTGAACCTGAAAAGCAACCTGCCCCATAGAAACACCAGGCAAACTGAGCTCCCTGCCCCGAACACAAGCAAACGTTCCTGGGGCTCCTTCACCACAGTCTGTCCTCACTGGAGCTGGAGCTTGGATTTCCATCTCCAGCTGGATTTACTTATGAGAGTTGAAGCTGGTAGTGTCAGCTTTGTTCCTGCAGTGTGTGGTTTACAGTGAAGTATTCTCCAAAGACTCATCTAGTAAAGGTTGGTAGACCCCATAGTCATGACGTGATTGCATCCTGAGGACTCTGCACTGATGGACGCATAATTTGACGACAGTGTTGGGAGGTGATGCACATTCTGGGAGGTATGTTCTGGTTGTAGGGGGAAGGTCAGTCCTTTGCCTATGCCTCTGAAGGGTTTCTCTTGATCCTTGCCCCTTCCTCTCTGTCTTTGCTTCCTGGCCATTGTAAAGTAAGCAGTTATACTCCACTACACTTTCCCTACCGTGGTGTTCTGACTCACAGCAGGGTCACAGTGATAAGGCCAAGTGAGAATGAGGCCTCAAACCTCTAAAAATGAGCTAGGATAAATTTTCACCCTTTTTATGTAGTTTTCCTCTTTGATATTTGGCACAGTAATAAGAAACCTATTAATGCATCCAGGTACCACACAGAAGCAAAAAACATGGTTTCTCTGGAGGAGAACCTTTTTGTTCAGGTCTCAGATAATGAAAATATAATTAAAGCTGCATGAAAATGCAGAAGTTGGGCTGGAGATCACCCAGTGGTTAGAGGTACTTGTTTGTACAGTATTTTGGCCCAGGGTTCAGTTCCCTAGTACCCACATAAAGCCATATGTTCAAAAAGTGACATACATCTGGAGTTCATAGCAGCAAGTGACCCTGGAATGCCTATATTTCCTCTGTCTCTCTCTCTCTTGCAAATAGATATAATTGAAATATTTTTAATGCAGAAATTGGACCACAAAGACTTCAGATGTGACTCATAATATAAAACACTATGTTGATTACATCTTAATACATCAACCCAAGTTATAGAAGTATGAATGATGAGATGTTACAAAATGTGACCCAGTGAGTGTAAAACCAATGAGAGACAAAGTCTAGAAATTAAAATAAAAGCAGCAGCTGTGTGTGACTCACAGTGCACCACTTGACTTGCACATTAGACAGGAATGAAAGCATGGCCTATGCACTGAAGCTGAGAAGTTGCATGGACTAAAATGTGAGTTAGAGTGTGAAATTAGGGCTCAAAGGCTGGAGAGTGGAGTAGAATGGCTGAGCCACTTATGATTCCATTACCCATGGAATATTAGAAATTTTGCTTTGAGAACTATTGCTCTTAAAGGTGTTCTTATGTTAAAAATCATTTACAGCATAATAAACACTTATAAACACAGGAAGACATGGATGAACCAAGTTTTTACTCCAACTTTGAAATGCTCAACTTCCTTGGCAATTGAATACAACAACACATCAAAAGCATCATCCACCTGGACCAAGTGGGATTCATCCCAGGAACACAAGGGTGGTTCAACATATGGAAATCTGTCAATGTAATATACCACATGAACAAGGTTAAACATAAAAACCACATGATCATTTCAATAGATGCAGAAAAGGCCTTTGACAAGATACAACATCACTTCATGATCAAAACATTGGAGAGAATTGGCATAGTTGGTACATATCTTAACATAATAAAGGCAATATACAAAGCTCCGAAGGCCCAAATAATACTTAATGGAGAGAGACTGGAGGAATTCCCATTAAGATCAGGAACAAGACAGGGTTATCCTCTCTCACCTCTGCTTTTCAATATAGTACTGGAAGTCCTATCTCAAGCAATAAGACAGGAGAAGGAAATAAAGGGGATATAATTTGGAAAGGAAGAAGTTAAGTTAGCTCTATTCGCTGATGACATGATTGTATATGTAAGAGACCTGAGAGACTCCATCCCAAAACTCCTGAAGGTGATTAACTCCTATAGCAAAGTAGCAGGATACAAAATCAATGCACAAAAATTAGTAGCATTTTTATATGCAAATGACAAAGATACAGAGAAAGAAATAAGGGGCATAGTCCCATTTTCAATAGCAACAACAACAACAACAACAAAAAGATGAACCAGATACCAGCACAAAGGGGAAGGAGACCAACACAGAGAAAAATCAACTCCTACCAAATCAGAGAGCCAGAGCCTCAGAGGCCCCCCAACACCTCAGCACTGAAGCAGACCAAAAATGAACCCAACATGGCTCAGGGAAATTTTGTGGAAGAGGAGCGGAAAGAATGTCAGAGTCACATGTTGGGTCATGATTTGCAGAGACATTTATCGTACAATAACTATGGACTAACTCCACAATGCACGACCCATTTACATCAACAAGGAGGGTCCATTGGGAGGGTGTATATCATGGATGAACCTAAACTATGGTACCAAACAGCCTGTATTTGCTGAAAAGAAAACTAATAAGTTAAACTAAAAAAAATAAAAATAAAATAAAATACCTTGGAATAACATTAACCAAGGAAGTGAATGATCTATACAACGAAAACATAAAAACACTCAAAAAAGAAATTGAGGAGGACTTGAGAAAATCGAAAGACCTCCCATGTTCCTGGATAGGTAGAATTAACATTGTGAAGACGACAATTCTACCAAAGGCAATATATTGATTTAATGCAATTCCAATTAAAATCCCTACAGTGTTCTTCACAGACATAGAAAAAATGATCTCAAATTCCATATGGAAAGGCAGAAGGCCTCGCATATCCAAACATATCCTCAGCAAAAGAAATACCTCTGGTGGCATCACCATACCTAATCTAAAGCTATATTACAAAGCCATAGTAATAAAAACAGCACGGTACTGGCATAAAAACAGGAGTATAGACCAATGGAATAGACTTGAGGACCCAGACTTTGGGTCAAGCAACTATAACTACTTGATATTTGACAAAAGCCCAAACAATATAGGCTGGAAAAAAGACAGCATCTTCAACAAAGGATTCTGGGCAAACTGGATTACCATATGCAGGAAACTGAAACTTGATCCACACATTTTACCATGCATTACACTCAAATCCAAATGGATCAAAGACCTCAATAGAAGACCAGAACCTCGAATACTACTGGAAGAAAATTTAGGAAGTACTTTCCATGATATAGGAATGGAAAAAGACTTCCTGAACAAAACCCCAGTAGCTCACGAACTTAAACAGTCACTCAACCAATAGGATCATATGAAACTGAAGAGTTTCTTTACAGACAAGCGTATAATAAGCAAAGCCAATAGATTACCCACAGAATGGGAGAAAATATTTGCAGGTTATCCAACTGATAGAGGCTTAATCTCTAGAATCTACAAAGAACTCAAAAATCTAAACAGTAAGAAGTTAAACACCCCACTCACAAAATGGGGCAATTTATTAAATTTGAAAAGAGCATCTTCCTGCAGCAGAGACTATATACTATGATATTTGATGCCTGTCATGTTTTCTATCCCATAATGATCTTATTGGGGCCTCTATCTAATTTTCTTGGGCTGTTGTAACAAAAAAGAAAGAAAGAGAGAGAGAGAAAGAGAGAGAGAGAGAGGGAAAGAAAACAACCTTTAGCCAGGCAGATCAACCTACAGATTCATGTTCCTTGAGTACTGAAGTCCAAAATTCAAGATGCTAGTAGATTCACTTATAAAGGGTACACTCTCTGGCTCTCAGGAGCAGCCCTCTTGATATGTCCAGGCAAGGGAGGAAGCAAAGTGGGAAAGAAATAGGGAGTGAGAAAGAAAGGAATGAGGGGACCAATGAAGAAAGAAAAGGAGAGGAGAGAGGAAGAGAAGAGGGAAATAAAGTTTATTGCCATTTGCTTACATAGTCTGGTAGCCCAGGCTTCAGTTACTTAGAAATAAAAGAAGAGGTGGCAGAGAGAGGCAGATCTGCTGTCTCTTCATCTGTTTTCAAGATGTACCCATTGTGACCTTATTTATCTTTAATTGTCTCCCTGTCTCAAATGGAGTCACACTGGAAACTAAGGCTTCAACATATAGATTTAAGGGGACACAGTTTAGTCCGTAGCAACATAATCCTCATTTTCCAGGCACAAAAATTCAATTTTTGAGATATTTTCATAGCTTGTACAGATTCCCCCATAAAGGAATATTTTAGCTCATTTGCAAAGAGCAAATATTGAAGTTAAATATCATTGTGCTCAACCAGAATAATAGATAACATGCTCGTCATAATCTGTTGAGCAAACATGAAAGATGCTTACAGGTGAGTGCTTAGTGATGCGTCTGAGAACACTGGTGTGAATTAACTCATGTTGCCACAGGCAATCAGGTTCTAGACACCTCCTTAGAAATAGCAAGGGCATGCTGCGTGGTCTTGGGACTCTTCCCTGAAGTGAGAGCGGATAAAATGGCATTCAGATGTCTTTGTTTGACAAAGTCTATAGTAGCAGGAACCAAACTGGTTTCTTCTTAAAATATGATTTCTCTGACACACACAGTTTCGCTGTCAGTATCCATTTTCTTATAATAATTACTAGACTGGGATAGACTTCACTGTATATTTTCTGAAATTCCATATGGTGGGCATTGGCCCTACCAGTATCAGGGAATTTAGGCTTTTGTGCCCCACTACTCTGGACAATCCTCTTAGAGGCCCAAGGTGAGTGACCACATTGCCAATGATAAATGGGCAGCAGTACCTCTGTCCTCACCTCCCTATCCCCTGCCTTCTAATAGTGTTTGTTCAGTGAAAGAAGGTGCAAATGAACTGTTGTGAACTCACTATGAGGCTTCATTGATTTAGAATAGTGAGTTTCTGAAGTTTAGCAGAAAAATGACATGCTTCTCATACCTAAAATTATCTCCTCCCTCCTCAATGGAGGATGTGTCTTGGGACTCTCTGTGCCTAAACTGAGGGTTTGCTTTCTCAACTTTATTGAGATATAATGAAAAATTAAAGTGCATATATTTAAGCTGCATATGATGAGTTGATATACTTGTAAAATGATTACTGCATTCAAGCTAATTAGTATAAACATTACCTCACAAATTACTTATTTGTGTGTGCACATGTGTATGCATATATCTGTGTGTACATGTATGTGCACATGGGGCTAGCATGCAAGATCTAACCAATCAAATTTCAAGTATGCAATATAATATTGTTAACTGTGGCCAGCATTCTCTACATCTAAGCCCCAGAACATACCCATCTTTTTATCTTATTTTTTTAGATAGGTACTCATATGACTCAGGTTGGCCTTGAACCTGTAGTTGAGGATGACCTTGAAATCTTGATCTCTTCTGTTTTTACCTCCTGAGTGCAAAGATTATAGGTCTGTGCCACTACATCTGGATAGAATTTACCTATCTTGTAACTGACATTTTCTGCCTCTGACACACATCCCTCACCTGGAGGTCCTGGCCTCTACCAAATGATTATGTGAGATCAACTCTTTCAGATTCTATGTGTATCTGATGTCACACAGTATATATCCTTCTGTGGTTGGCTTGTCCTGACTTAACATAGTAAGCTCCAGTCCATCTGTTTGTTACAAATACCAGGATTCCTTTCCTATTTAAGGCTGACTGGTATTCCACTAAACCATCTACTCATCATCCATCCATCCATCCATCCACAAACATATCCTGGCTATTGCAATTAAGCTTGTGATGAGCATGGTTTAAAACTATGTGTGCTGCTGCTGTCTCCTGCTTTTGTGTGGGTGACAAATATTTCGGTCACCTCGGATAAATACTGTGTCTCTGATGGGAGCCAGAGTGCACATGTCACACATGAAATCTGCCTAGACTAGAAAAGTAAAAATAACTGCTATGGCACAAAAGTTCCTGAGATACAGCCTTTTCCCTGTGTGTGGTCATGTGACATGCTACAGATGCATGAACATGTAAAATTTCCAAGACATTGTTAAGCAGTTTGTTTTCATATGCACACTTCAAAAAGAATGTATTTGCTCTAAAGTTTGGTTTCTCTACGTTGAGTTTATAATGTATTACTCCCTAAAATTGAAGTTGCCGGTGAACATGGGGGTCTATGGAAGATTTTCACACATGCCAGTGGCCATAGCAGCTTTTCTTCCCTGCCTGCTGTGTTTGTCTCTGAGCTGCTGCGGTGAATAAGTCCCACATCTAGAAGCCCCTGGTGGCCCCGCCCTGTTCTTCAGCCTCTTCCTCATTTGCTTTGCAAACATTGACTCATTTGGAATCATGCAGTATTAAAGTTGTTATTTTTCAGTGAAAATATGACCTCTGTAGTATATTTACACGTAAAAACACATTTCACCCATTCATATCACCCTGGCAACCTCCCCCATCCTTCTCAGCATGGTTCTTCACCTGCCCCGCCTAGGTGCAGTTAGACAGCAAGGCTGCTAAGTGTTCAGACCGTGGCGAAATGCATGGTCATGATTTTGTAGGCAAGAGACATGGCAGTTTTTCTATTGCCAGTTAAGGCTGTACTGCACTTTTGGTTTTATAACATCATGAACCCTCAGACATTACCAGGTACCTGTGGCTAGAGAGCATGAAACAGTTAATCCTTCCTGAATCATTACCAATGACAACAGTTAGCCTAAATGCAGTGAAGCCAACAGACATGTGTGCTGAAGAGCCTGTTGAGGGGCCAGTAGGAGGGAACCAACTTTGTGTGTGTGTGTCCATGTGGTGAGTGCATGCGTGGTGTGAGTGGAGGACAGAGTACACCCTTGGGTATCATGCTTTAAGCACCAACCACATTTTTAGCGACAGAGTCTCTCACTGGCCTGAAGCTCACCTAATTATGCTAGCTTGGCTGGCTAGTGAGGCCCTCAGATTCTCCAGTCTCCATTTCCCTGGCACTGGAGTTACAAGTACATGCTAACACGGCCAACTTATTTTTGTGTGGGTTTCAGGGATCAAACTCAGATCCTCATGTTGGGAAAATAGGCACTTTACCCACTGAGCCATCTCCCCAGCCTGAGACTGACTTTAAAAGGGAACAGAGTGCTGTGGGGGTTTTGCTGCTTTCACTCTGCATAATGAAAGCCCATTGTTTTCTCATAGTACTCCCTCTTCATAGGCAAGATGGGAGCAAGAGCACCAACCCCAGGAATTTTACATGGGCTTCCAATACTGCGAGCATTAGGACCTCGTTGCTACTGCTTCCACTGCTCCTCCTCCTTTTCCTCCTCCTCCTTCTCCCTCTTCTTCCTCATCCTCCTTTGCCTCCTCCTCCTTTCTTCTTCTTTTTACCAGAGCTTTGTTTCCCTGTGAACAGCACTACAGATTGAAAGCTGTAGCTGGTGCTGTTACTGCAGACTTTAGGCAATGGTGCATTGAGAATCTGTGTTTAATATTCAAAATTTAAATTATGAAGGAACATACATACTTTTCATTCACTTTCTTAAAATGTATTTTAACCTAAACTTATTTTTTCCTAACATTTTTTAAAGCACAGAACTGTTACACTTCACCGACAGCCTGTGGGAGGCCTGGGCCTGAGCATCAAGGTATGACCAAGTTTTTTTTTTTTTTTGCTTTTATTTATGTATTTATTTATTTATTTTGCTATCCAATCATTCCCATCTTAGAAGGATTCTGTGTCAGTCCTGATAACTACTTCCTTCTTGTGGCTCTGCCTTCCAGGGAGGAGCCGAACATGGTGTTCCTGTCGTCATATCCAAAATATTCAAAGATCAAGCAGGTAAGACTTGCCTCAGAGACCCCTGCATACATTACAACTAGTGAAAGATAATCTTAGGTGATAACAATGCGCTGATGTGTACTTGGTGGCACTGGTTAAACTGTTCTTTATTTCTGCAGCCATGTATTGTTTCAGAAGACATGTCTTATCCTCTGATGCATGCTACCCTTTGAATTTCTTCTGACCCTTGTGAGTTCCCTATGTGATGTGTCCTATTACTCTGAGGATATGGATGGCAGGGAGTTTGAACACTGAGTTTAAAGCTGGGGAGACTTAACTGTTGGTGGAAACCAGTTGTGGTCTACCAGTGTCTCTAAAGACTCCTGGATGTGAAAATTTCAGCCTCATTGAAGAACACTAGACATGTTCCAGAGCTGACCAAAGAGTGAAGCAAAAATGCCTTGTATAGTGTCCAGTCATTCAGTATCCAGACACTGCCCCATCAATTACCAATCAGTTCAGGCTTGGGAGACTGGTTACAAGGCAGTAATGACAGAATAAACAATTATTATGAAGGCAAGCGCAGAGGTGAAAGGAGAGTTCAGGACTTTTGTACTGGCCAGGTGGTTCACCACAGAAGTAGGGAATGTACTGATGTCATAAAATGACTTTGTTACTGCCCTCAGTCTCCTAGATCTGTAGCTTACAATGTCAGCCTCCTCTGCCCCTTGTCCAGCCTGGACAGACACTGTCATCTCAGGCCTCCCCTTCACCTGGAAAGTATGGTCCCTGTCTTCTGTTTATGCTGGGCTGACATGGCCCCTGTGGGCTGCTGTACTGGGACTGACATGGTTAGTCCCTGCAGGCTGCTGTGCTGGAATGGAGCTGGTCAGGCTTGTGAAATCTGGGGTTCTGTGATTGACATGTGATCTAGGTCCTCAAGTGGCAAAGTAGTTCAGGACACCTGGAAACATGGCTGGCTCTGCGAGCTCCCTCACCTCAAACTAAGACTCTAAGCTGGAAGTTGTCAGCCACCATGGGTTCCCACAGTGCCACCTCCAGTCCTGTTGGAAACATAAGGATTCACAATGAGGAATGGAGAATAAGCTTATCCTATTTCTCAGTTTACTTGCATTTCACCTGATAATACCAGACCTAGATCCCAACTTGAAAACAGAGTGAGCTACCTACCTCAGCAGCCATGCAGGAAACACCTGAACCACATAACACTCTGAAGTCTGGACACTTTCATGATACAGGATATCAGGGTCAGGAAGCTGGTGTCCCTACAGCCATCCCTGCCTATGACAGAGGCATTGCACAGGTAGTTCAAGTGGGAGGTGAATTTTCAGGAGGAATACGGATTCCCATAACATCCTTGAATGTATCTGTGGGATTTGGGAGATTGTCTCCACAAGATTCATCTCATGTGAAAATGTTACCAACCTGCAGGGGACATGAGTCCCAGGATAGCTATGAATGCAGCCGAGCAATGTCATGTCATAGCGCCAGAAGGCTGGATACTTCTAAAAGGAGTCCTCTTCACCCAGACACATTTCAGATTCAGTGCTGGAATATGCTTTTGTCTTTTCTGAGCAAGGTTACAAAACCTGCTTGCAGCAGACAAGATTATAATAATCAGGATTGAGGGCCACTGGGCCTCTGTCAGCAACGCAGGTGGAAGGCTCTGCCTGGGGCCATGAAAGAAAGGGTATCAGCACACACTTCACCATGACGTTTTCCTGGTAGCATCGAGAATTTCATTTTATCAGAAAATATGTAGGTTTACTTAGAACCTTAGAGAGAAAAAAAACATAAAGCTATGCAGGTTCCGTATCAAATGATCATTCTTTTTGAGAGTTTTAAAGCATTTCAAAACAAACAGTGGCTAAATTGGAGTCAAGGATTCCTCTTTTACATCAATATAATTGTGATGCTGGCATGCTTTGTAGAAGTGCCAGCTCCAGTACGTTTAAAGTGAAATTCTATAAGCCAGAAATAAATCAATTCTTGCTCGCATTAGCTATGTTTAATTACTTCTGAACCCGTCAGCCATCTGCTTGGTTGATTAATAATTGAAGGAAAAGTGCACACATGCCTTTTTGTTTCTATAAGTACTATTCATAAATATCCTCAATTCTTTTTCATTACTGTAGTCTTTAAAGGGAATAGAGAGTAAGATTAGCCAACAGATGAAAATCAGTGGAGGATTTTATGCTCAATTTTAAAAGAAGAAAATCTGTGGCTCAGGAGGCCACAGAGGACAACCAAAGGAGAAAACAAATTGGTGGTTTTGAGAAAGACTCTAGGTTACCCTTTTGGAAACCCCTGCCCCTGTTCACCATGACTGAGTGAGTGGTCACGGGACATGAGACAGCAGTTTCCAGATGGAGCTGACTGGAGAGTGGTGACAAGTTGGCACAATGCTTTTCAAAAGGGGAATTTTTCTCTCTAGCTGCCTTGTGGTCTACTAGTCCCAGCAAGACTCGGCACATAGGTGACATCTCCCCAGCCTCTTTTTACCTCTGAGCACTAGGTTTAGAGTTTTGTTTCATTTGCTCATATCTTTAGTGTATAGCACAGTCCTAATAGTTACAGGCAATAAATAGTACCACAAACATCAAGGGCTGGGGAGATTGCTCAATTGATGTAATACTTGCTGTCCATCCATGAGGACCTTAGCTTAGATCCCCAGTACCCAGATCAAATCTGGGTGTAGTACTTTGCACCTGTCATCCCAGTGCTGTGAAGATAGCAACAGAAGGATTTCTGGGGCTTACTGGCCTGATAGTTTAGCTGACTTGATGAGCTCCATGTTCAATGAAACCCCCTCTCAAAATATAAGTTGGAGAGGCAACTGAGGAAGATACAGTACATAAACTTCTGACTTCTGCATACTTTTTCTCTCTCATACACACACATGTATCCAACCCTCAAACACATGTGCATCCACACACATATGAATATGCATATGCATATACATGCATTCTCAACACACACAACAGTAGGTGTACTCCCACTACCCAATCATCACCAACTTTGGTGGTTAATCTGTGCTCCTTGACTTGCCAGGATTTAAAATCACCATGGAAACAAATATCGGAAATATCTGTGAAGGATTGCCTGGATTTTGTAATTTGGGGTGAAAAGTTCATCTTAACTATAGGTGCCACCAATCCATGAGATAGGATTCTGGGCTGGATGAAAAGGACAACATAAGCTGAGTATGAGCATCCATCTCTTTCTATTGCCTGACTGCGGATTCAAGGTGACCAGCTGCTTCAAGCTTCTCCTGCCATGCTTTCCCCTCCATGATGCACTGTAACTCTGAACTGGAGTAAACACTTCCTTCCTTAAGTGTCCCTGGTCAGGTCACAACAAGGAGAAAGTAACTGATATATCAAGCCATGGAAGTATCACGCCATCACCCAGACATGAAAGAACCAAGTCTGTGTTCTTACCACGGTGTGGAAACATGGAACATACACTTATGCAACTGTGGCAGTTTGACTGGATGTCTCTCAATAGATACAGGAATTTTATTCAAGCTTGTAACTTAGATCCCCAGCCACCTGCCTGGAGGAGGTGCTCACCATGAGTGGATCCTAGAGTCCAGCCCCAAGGTGTGTTTAGGCTCTGATCTGAATTCCAGCCTGAGATATACAAAATCCTAGAGTTCTGTCTGGGTTCCAGAGTGTGCTTGCTTGTGGCCTTGGTGGTGAGTTTTTTTCCCTGAGTGGACCTATGAAAGCAGGCCAGCTTCTTCTGCTATTATGGAGCTTCCCTCAATCTGTATGCACCAATAAACCCTATCCTCAACAATTGTGCCTGGTTTGGATGTTCATCCCAGCGGCCTGAAGCTGCTCCAATAAACCCTGTCCTCAACAGCTGTGCCTGGTTTGGAAGTTCATCCCAGCAGCCTGAAGCTGACTGTGACACCAATCGAGTATGGGGTCCTCAGATAGGTTAGGGTTTGAGTAGGAAGATCAAAAATGAGAATAAGTAATTAGAACAAGGGATCCTTGCTCATGCAAAGAGCATATGGTTGCATCTCAGCATGGCTTTAGAACTTCTGCCCTGTCTAGTTGGTATGCCATCATCTTCAAGAGAAAAGTCTGGGCTCCACCTCCCTTTCTGACCATGGAAACCAAAGTAGTCACTTGAGTTGAGTTTGAATTAAGAAATGAAATCGCTATAACATGGCAATTGATTCAATAACTGGTTCTCTGAGCTGCCATTTGGGGCATTCAGTAGCAGGCCAATGCTGGTCATTCTGGGAGAGACTACCATAAACACCCCTACAGTGATTGCTCAGAGAATGAACTCTGTCCAAAGTAAATAGACAATGCTAACAATGAGAGAGTGATAGAAGGTGACTATTTTAAAAACATTATATATGTACACACATGTACATGGATGTATGTGCACATGTTTATGTGTGTGAAGGCGCATGTATGTGCACTAAAGGTGAATGCCTAGGGACTCCTCCAGGAATTATTTCTGAGGAACATCTCTCACCTTTTTCTGACACAAAATCTATCATTAGTCTGTTGCTCACCAAGTAGGCAAGACTGACTGGCCACTGAGCCTCAGGGGTCCTCCAGTCAGTTTTTCCAGTGCTGACATTATAGAGGTATGCCATCATATCTGATATTTTATGTGGGTTCTGAGGATTGAACTCAGGTCCTCACAGTTGCACAAGTACTTTACCCACTGAACCATCTTCCCATCCTTTTAAAACTTATTTGCAACATGGGGAATAACTGCTTTATGACTAACAGGCAACACGTGAAATCATTTGAAAAGTATAATGACAAGGGTTCTCGTGCATTTTTAAAACACATGTCTACTATAAGGGAGCACATCCTGTGGGTTGCAGGGAGGGGCATGGCTTCTTGGTGCTCAGATGATTTGCTGAGTGTGAGATGAAGAGTCAGAGTCCAGATGTCCTTTGCAGGTCAAGTATCAGGTGCTGTGAGGGTAAGAAATGGGAGAGCATGATGTGCTTGATCCTATTTATGACCCTCAGAAGCATGAGATTAATCTCAGTGCCCATGAGATTAATGAAATGCCTCAGACCTCACTGAGGTCAGGAGTTGAGAATGGGGACCAGGGAACCATCATATCATGTAGGCTTGTGAGCCACACAGAGGGGGTGCTTATGTATGAAGGTCAGAGGAAGATGATAGAAATGGAGAATCAACAAAGTATCAAATTTAAATTGATGGAGCCAAGCTGACTCCTTAAGGACATGCATGGTTTAGGAAGGTGGGAAAGAGAGAAATCTGAAAATGCTGGTGAGGCATATGAGAATGGAAGGGAAAGACAGCAGCTGGCTTAGATCTTTCCTACCCTTCTTCAGGCAGTGGTCTTCCTAATGTTCCTCAGCTGTAGCATATGGAATCTTGAGGCTGTTTGTGACCAGGACCCACAGACATACCCTAAGGGCACCACACACCACATGGGAGCCATGCAAAGTGCTGCTCTCCACACATTAAGAGCATTCTCAGAGTTAAGGAGGAGAATCGCAGCTTCATGCTGGTCTCAGCAGCCCAAGATTTCATGCAAAGGTCCATCTCAAGGAAGGAAGAAACTAGGACCCAGATGGTTCAACAACCTCTGCAGAACAAACACTGGTCCAAGCATCTCTGTCTGCAGATTCTTTACAATATGGTGAGACTTATACATTAAGAGGGATATTTGTAGTTGTTTTTATTTTGTTTAATGGGAAATTTGTCATGATCACATATTTCATTAGTAAAATTGTGAAAATAAGTTGGGAGGCATTAAACCTTGGCCATAAAATTCAGTGCTTGTTTCAAATCATGTTCTGCATTTCTGTGACTGATCTGGTCAGTTAAAACTTCAAACACCCATGGCTACTATAATTAAAGCCCTCCTTCATTCCTTCCTTCACTCCTTCCCTTCTTCCCCCACCTCTTTCCCTCCCTTCTCCTAATTTTCCTACCTTTCTTCCCTCTCTGTCCTCTCATACCTTCCCTCTTTGGCCCCTTCCCCTTTATTTGTTCCCTTGATTTCTTGCACTAGCAAGCTCCCATAGAACACGCTATGCTGTGCGCTGTCCATGGTTCTGAGTGCGGACACACTGAACTAAAAAATTTTTTGTTTTTTTTCAGGGCTCACAGTTCACACTAAACACCCTTTTGGATTACTGCTCTATGCATTATAGCTTATTTTAAAAAGTAACTGCTAAATAACACTGCAACTTCTCTGTATCAGTTAATTATAAACATAATGGTTACTAACCTGTCAAATCAGAAGATGATAGCCTCTTGCGCAAGATAAACCTCTGGGAATTGAGGCACATTATAGAGTTCTACACCTCTCATTCTTGCATGTTGGACTGAAAACACAGCATTTGCCCCATACAGAAATGTCTGAGCCCAGTGTCTTAAAAGCCATGGCATTTTCATTTTTTCTTAGTTTTTTTTTTAATTTTTTTTTAATTTATTTATTTGAGAGCAACAGACACAGAGAGAACGACAGATAGAGGGAGAGAGAGAGAATGGGCGCGCCAGGGCTTCCAGCCTCTGCAAACGAACTCCAGACGCGTGCGCCCCCTTGTGCATCTGGCTAACGTGGGACCTGGGGAACCGAGCCTCGAACCGGGGTCCTTAGGCTTCACAGGCAAGCGCTTAACCGCTAAGCCATCTCTCCAGCCCTTTTTCTTAGTTTTTAATGATAATACAAATTTAAAAAAAAAAAGTAGAGTCGAGGAAAGAGTAAAGAACAGTGTGCAGAATGAGAAGCCTTCTGTAATTTTTGTGTTTCTCCATATCCCATCAGCTTTCCATTATTTCTGTCTGTGTTTCAAATGCCATTGTGGGTGTGCAGTACCTGGCGGGACCCTTAGGACAGAGATGAGTAGTTACAGGATCTTTAGCTTGGGTGCTCACAGTGTAGTATGTAAAGGTCTGGTGAGTAATTGAAAATCTATACATCTATCATGTATCATCTCTCTGTATCGATCATCAATCCATCATCCATCTATCAATCCACTGTTTATTTTCCCATGTAAATCCATCTATCATCGATCTTTTTAATATTTATTTTTACCTATTTATTTGACAGAGAACCAGGGGGAGAGAGAGAGAGACAGACAGACAAAAAGAGAGAGAGAGATATTATGGGCATGCCAGGGCCTCCAGCCACTGCAAACAAACTCCAGACTCATGGTGCCCCATTGTGCATCTGGCTAATGTGGATCCTGGGGAATCAAACCAGGGTCCTTTGGGTTTGCAGGCAAATGCCTTAGCTGCTAAGCCATGCCTCCAACCCTAACTATCATATATCTTGTATTTACAGTATATGTATATTAGTATTTGCATGTATAGGGGTAAATGTGTAAATTTAGTCTGTTCTTTATATATGTATAAATAAACACATATATGTATTCATCTCAAATACATATTTGACTAAATGACCTCAGACACATAACCCTCATAAGATTAAAGAAGACTGCATATATCTTAAACTGATGTGCAGTAAATTTGGTCTGTGATTCCCGAGGGAGACATGCTGGGCCCCATGAGAGGCACATGTGAATTCCACAGGGCAAGGAGGGAATACTGGTGTAGCCTTCAGGGGGCTGCATGGAGGTCTGATGTTATGATCTTGGAGGGTTAGTCTGAAAATTCCATTGCCCCACTTTGCTTCAGTGTCCTTAGTAGAGAAGGAAATCTGATATTGGAGAGCAAAATATTCTTGTTCATGTGGTATCCACCAAACCTGTCTACCATTCACACCTATCTAGGAACTTGCCAGCTAAGTTTCTGGTCACCACACAGACTCGGAGAAGCACCTAGTACCTTTATCCTGCCATTTTCTAAAAAGCTAACATTAGATGGCATCACATAGCCTCATTTCCCTTTGGTGGGGACATGCTTTCTCTTAGCAGTACAGTACCCTGGGCTGTGCTCTGAGTGGTAACTTATATCCATTCTACGCCATGTCTCCCTGCAGGAATCCAGGACACAGGACTGCTGAGGGCAGCTTAGAGTGGCTGACCAGACCAGAAAGCTAATGTTGGAGTGTTATTTAAATGAGGTAGAAGTCCGTTTTCATTTATCCCTATAACCAAGGGAAGAGTGGTCTCGGAGTGGCTACAAGCAGTTACTTAGAACTGAATGGGGGAACATGGGGTGGATGAGTCCTAGCTTCTGTATGAAGTCATCCCAAGCAAGGTACCTGAAATACACCTGCTGAGCCCCTGCTCTTCAGGACTCTGGAATGTGAGCTCATCATAGCAGCTGCCAGGAACCTGGGTCACACCACCCATCATAGACAAGTCTGCCAGCAACAACAGAGTTAACCCCATTCTGTCATACTGAATGGGTTTTATTAGAGCCATGTTATTTTTGTATGAATGTAGTTTTAATATTGACAGTGTACACTTATTGTTAATATTCATCTTCTCTGGTCTTTTTTTGCCATGTGGCCCAGTATCATCCTTCCCAGAAATGAAATGTGTAGTTCACTACAAAAAGAAGTTATCTGGCCTTGACTTTTGAGCCACTCCCTGTCACACTAATCTCTTCTCCATCCTAATGCTCTGCACAATTTCATGTGGGACTCTGCCACCCCTTCATAGTCTACATGCTGATGAGGAAATGGGCATAGGTCCACAGTGCACAGAGTGCCTCTCATTGCTCTATAACAAATGTACCAAGCACACACATACGCAGAGAGATGGGGGAGGAGCTAAGGTATCTTACACAGCATGTGAAACTTAACTCTTTAATCCCTCTGTTAATATTTGCCATGCTAACTTACCTCCCCAGTCTGAACTTTGAAAGGGAAGAATAATGAAGAGTTTATCAGTAATTGAATAAAATTTAAAGATGATGCTTCTCAAATGATAAAGTATTAGAACCCACTCCCCAAAATAAAGCTACACATTAAGACTGAGTGGTTGGAAATATATAAGGTAACATGATTAGAAAGTTAGATATTGTTATCATAGCCCAGTTTTTTCATGCAAAAAGAACTTCCTGGAAATGGTGTAAAGGTAAGGTACATAGGATTAAATAGAAAAAAATGACCAATGCAATTTCACGCTAGTAAAGCATAGTTTAATAAACTTAGATTTTTATCTTAAATTCTAGCTCTTTATGCCATAGCATATCACCTAAGTTAAATAATTTAATAAATTACTAATTTTCTATAATAAATAGCATAGGTGTTGACCCTGCACTAATTTGTTCCCTAAATCCAACAAAATAGGTGGCAAGGCAGTTGCACAGAAAGAGAGTAGCTTGTCACATATAGACTCTATACAGACCATCACAGAATCTTAGAGTTATTTGGTCTTCTTATGTGAGATATCCAGGTGAAGAATGGGCAAAAGCCCACAGTCAGCTATGGGATTTGTGAAGATTGTACTGAAGTGCAGCTTAGATTCAAACTTAGCATGGACCATGCTGTGCTGGTCTTGAATATTTTTACACATTTACACAGAATGAGCACCTCTATAACCTAGGTATGTGATAGATAGATAGATAGATAGATAGATAGATAGATAGATAGATAGATAGGAGATAAATATATAATAAGTAGGTAGGTAGATGATAAATGGATATTAGATATAGTAGATACATTGATAGGACATACATATCAATATAGACAGATAAAGGTAAGAAGATATGATAGAGTTGATAGGTGATTGCTAGATAGGAGATAGTTATAGACAAATGATTGATAGAGAGGAGATAGTAAGTAGACAGCCCCAGAGATAGATGGACAGATAGAAAATAGACAGAGAAATGATAGTAGATGATAGGTGAATAGACAGAGTCAGTTTTCCTATATTCACCTAGTGTTGGTATCCTTCTTACCATAAGCAGGCTGCTTGACTCCAGATTTGCCATTAGTTTCTTTTCTTATTCAGAATCTTTCATCTGTTTTGATGAACTCAGTGTTTGACCTTTTCCCTAAGTCTTTGTACCTCTGCACTGACTCCTATATGTCCTTTTAAATGCTGCTGAATTCAGTAACTTATTTTACTTTTATTGTATGTGGAGGGCTCTGTGATCCTGCCCTATGTAAGCCCTGGAGAATTCACAGCAGTCATCTCCTACATCCAGGGTAGAGATGGCTAAAGTGCCTTCTCCAAGGACATGAGCCTTCCAATGCACTGCCCCCTGGTGCTCTGTTCTTCAAATGAATGGCTTTTCTCTGAGCACATATTATCAACCTTCCTTTCTGGACCATAGGGAAATTGCTCTTGAAATTTAAAATGTGATACAAACACTCGGACCCATGAGAAAGCACTGCTGAGCTGTCTTCTGTATAGATGTCTGTAGATATGTGACAGTTCTTTCTGCCTTTGTGAGTTCAGCCTGGATCTTGGTGACCCTGCACACAGAGTTGGCCTGTAAGGAACTCATGCCTGGTATGGGTGGGTATGGAGTTAATCTGACTTTCCTTTCTATAGTAAGCAAGCAGGCCTTGTTTTATTCTCAAATTAGCTTGCCATAAGTAAAGTGGGCCCCACTTTCCAATCCTGGATCTAGCCACAAATGAAATGAAGAATGTTATTTCATTGTTACTGAGTCAATGAAAGATGTTTAAAGGCCATCAAAGTAAATAGAAGTTGAAGAGGGAAATAAGATTGACTGCAGAGCTGGATGAGAAATGTGGAAAACCTCACAAAGAATGATGAGAAATTTCAAGAACTCTGAAGGGTGCATGTTATCTTTTGAAGATTTAATTTAAACCCTGTGTAGGAAGAGCCTTCATCTCCAGTGGCTAAGGGTGAGACCAGAATTGAAGAAGAATGAAACAGAACATTGTCAGCTGCTGTCACTTTGAAGGATCCACTTGGTGTCAGTACCAGGACATAGAAATGAAGCATAGAGCTGAGGGTTATGGCCTCAGATACAGTCACATGTCCTCACAAATTCCCAGAAATACTGTCCAGGGACCTCCTATGTTTCTTTGCTACTGAGTTCACTTGTATCATTTGATGCTTCAACTTCTACTGCCGGGGGTTGTCCTAGGAATGAAAGCCTATTTAATTTAAAGTAACATCACAATTCAGAGTGTGTGAGATTCTTTAAACTGTGTGTAGAAATCACCTTGGGTTGGAGAGATGGCTCAACAGTTAAAGGTACTTGCTTGCAAAGCCTGCCAGCCTGGGTTTGATTGCCCAGTACGCAGGTAAAGCCAGATACACAAAGTGGTGCATGCATCTAGAGCTCATTTGCAGGGCAGAAGGCCCTGATGCACCTATGCTTTCTCTCTGTTTGCCTCTTTTTTCTCTGTCTCTCTTTCAAATATATATATTAAGAAATCATCTCACTGGAAGTATAGGGCTGTGGCTCTGTGATACAAATATCCACTATGTGCAAAGTCCTGGATTCCACCCT
Organism: Jaculus jaculus; assembly: GCF_020740685.1. Lineage (NCBI taxonomy): Eukaryota > Metazoa > Chordata > Mammalia > Rodentia > Dipodidae > Jaculus > Jaculus jaculus. The sequence continues at coordinate 56,701,420 of NC_059103.1, forward strand.
CAGCATTGCACAAAAATCACACATCAGTGAAAACAAATATTAAAACATCCTCAGAGGTCCTCAGAAGGAAGAGACGATAGTCTGTATCAATACTTACCCACAGTAACTTAATCCTTATAGTCCTTCAGAGTAGGAAAAATTAAACTTCCTAGTTCAGGGTCAATAACTGATGTTTGGGGGCTGGAGAGATGGCTTAGCAGTTAAGCGCTTGCCTGTGAAGCCTAAGGACCCCGGTTCGAGGCTCGATTCCCCAGGACCCACGTTAGCCAGATGCACAAGGGGGCGCACACGTCCGGAGTTCGTTTACAGAGGCCGGAAGCCCTGGCGCACCCATTCTCTCTCTCTCCCTCTATCTGTCTTTCTCTCTGTGTCTGTCGCTCTCAAATAAATAAATAAATAAAAATTTTTTAATAAAAAAAAATAACTGATGTTTGGGAGGTCTTAGGTACTAACCCAAAGCCAGAATTTGGAGAAACAAGCTCAGGTCAATATGTAAGCCCCCATGGGGACCACTCAGTGGTGGTGAGTTATACCCTCCTGTCATGGGGTCAGCTGGTGCTCTTTGTCACTGACTCTGATGAAGATGGTATGATTTTTCATTTCACTTGATGCAGTTTGAGCCAGGTGATAGAACCACATGACTAATGAGAAAGCAGCCTGTATAAGTGATGGCATAACCAACTCTGAGTGGCTGAACTAAATGTGTTGAGTGCTGAAGGGCTTACTGCCATGGGCCATAGGAGGGGGTTGTTGGTGGGCTGTGATGCTTTCTTGTTGGGAGGCAGAGCTAGTGAGAGTTACACCATGGAAAAGATAACATGCATATAAGCTCTTCTCTTACTTACTGAAACAATGAAAATGCATAAATGTCTTATCACTATGATGACAGTGAGACAAAAAGTAAGTTTAAGCAGCGCGAGAAGCATAATGTGGTCGCAGATACCCACTAGGTGGCGCTAGTGACTGAAGTTTGATTGTGGTGGCTGAGGACCTGGCACAACAATTCTCATTCTCTCTCTCTCTCTCTCTCTCTCTCTCTCTCTCTCTCTCTCTCTCTCTCTCTCTCTCTGTCTCACTAAAAATAATAAATAAAAGGTATTTAACTGAGCCAAGCTGGGTAGGCTTACAAGGCTTTGGCTTGCATGGGACTGTCAGGAATGGTGGAGAGGGCTAGAGAGGTAACTGAATGTGTGACCATAGATTTAGCATTCACGAGACCATGGATTGATCCCCTTTACTACAAAGAAAAGAAATTGAGGGGTGCTCTGTGTATGGGCTTCTTTTTGGAAAATCCGATTTAAAATGTCACCAAAGGTAACAATGTGTCTCAGCAATGACAGAGGCTGTTTAGGGTGTTACAAAGTCTAGGTTTCTACAGGGAGATCAATGAAGAGTTTATTGTAGAAATACAAAAGAGTCAGAGCTGAAAGATTAGTTAACAAATACTAATATGTTATTTATTGTCTAATTTTAATAGAATCTACTTATACTATTACAATTTTTGTCTTTCTCACAGAAGTATAGGCTAGTATTTACACTTAAGAAATAGGTAGCTGAGCTTAGGACTCCCCTATAAGCCACACTTGCTTACATGTTATAGGTTGCACTGGAGACAGCACATGAGAGTCATGAGAATACTGCATTTCCAGTGGAGGAGCCTTGGAGCAACAGACCCCAACACTATGGGAACTGCCCTGACCTGTGCCTGGGAGGGTGAGCCCACACTGTGAGTGCAAGATGAGACCACTGGTCAACCATGCCCTAGCCCAGGACTCCAGTTCCATAGCTATTCTATACATCTATGCCTTAAACCCCAGGCCCTGTGGCTGCCTATGGGCTGTTAGATCTCACAGAAGTGTGAAGCCCTTGGTGACACCTCACTATGAGGAAAATTAGAATAGGAGGATGTCCAGAGCCCTGGCCATCGAGAGCCCTGATCCTCGGTGCCACCACCAGTAGTGCTGTTCACTCCTGTAGCCACAAGCACTGTAGCACCTCAGCCACTGGGTGGTTGTCATGATGGAAGAAGTCACACAGAGCACCTCTATATGTCTGTGCAGACCTGAGCTGCCCCATCCTGCTGCTAACACCTTCAGACCCATCTGAAGGGGACAGTCCCCCACTGTTTAAACTTCAAAGAGGGGAGTGCTCTGCTGTATGGACAGATATCAACACAGGCAATAAGAAACATGAGTATCTGAGGGATCACAACACAACAGCCTGGCCACCCCTGTTCTTCAATGATTCAAAGAAATGGAAATTTACTGATTTCTTAGAAGGAAATTTCAAGTAATGGCCCTAAGGAAGCTCAGTGGAGTATAAGAAGATACAGACAGATCAGTACAGTCACAAAAAGAGTCCTGATGTGGATGAGAATGCCAAAACAGAGGTGGTTATGAAAAAGACAAAGCAGAAATCTGAGAGCTAAAGAATTAAATCAAGAATGTCATAGATAAGTTTTGTGACAAAATACAAGTGGAAGAAAAACAATTCTGTGAGTTGAGAATAAGTTTTTCTTTTCTTTACCAGTTCTGCCAGAGGAAAATCAAAGAATCCAAAATGAAAATGATACAGGTAGCCTCCAGAAATCACAGGACACTGCCAAATGAACAGATAGTCACCATAACAATCTGTGAAGAGAAGACACCAAGTGATACAAGTTTATTCAATTTTGTCATTACTGAAGTTTTCAAATGAGAGAGACAGAGAGATTGATTCAGATTACAAAGCTCAGTTCCCAAATAGTTTCAACCCAAAGAGGTCTCCTGCAAGACACTTAAAACCAAAGCATCAAAAGTCAAAGGCAGCCAGGTGTGGTGCCATATGCCTTTAATCACAACACTTGGGAAGCAGAGGTATGAGTATTACTGGTTAGTTCAAGGCCACCCTGATACTATATTAAGGAATCTGTTAGGCTATCATCAGCTTTCCTAGCATAAAATATTCAAGACAAGAAAAAGAAAATGGGATTTTTAGTATGCAGGTCTTATTTCCCCTTCTTCTTTCTTTTTTCTTTTTCTTTTTGTGAGATAGGCCCCCTGGTTATCCGAGCTATATTGAGCTTGCCTGAGGATGATCTTGTGCTTTTGATACTCCTGCCTTCTATTTCCAAATGGTGGGATTCAAGGTGTGTGCCACCTCACCTGGCTCAAAGTTCTTAAAAAGAAAACTAGATAAACACCTGAGTCACAGTAATACCATACTCACAAAACTTCCTTCAGAAATAAAGGAGAAATAAAAGTCCCAAACAAGTGAAAGATGAAGATATGCATCACCACCAGACCTGTCTTGCAAGGAATGCTCACATTGATTACAATGTGATATCTTGGTTTCAATTTTATATTATGGTGTAATTGCTTTATCACTACTGAGACTGGCTAAATTCACTTCCCAGATAAAATCCACAAACCCAGCCAACATGACCAGACCATAAAGATCTTATTATTTGTGGGTATTAATTAAACTCAAACTTTCGTGTTTGTGTCTCACATCTTACCATTGTCAATTTGTATGTAGTTATGTGTTTTGTAATTCTTGAAATCATACCTTGGGTCTGGTAGCATGCTCAGAAAGTACTCCAACACTGAGCTGCAGCCCCAGCCCTTTCTGTAGTTGTTTTATTTTTGTTTTGAAACATGGTCTCCCTAATGCCACTCATGCTTACTTCAACTCACTTTTTAGCCAACACTTTTTAGCCCAAGTAGCTAGAATTATGGGCATGTACCACCATAATTAGCAATTCATTTGTTGTTACTGTTTTTGAGACTAAAATGGTCTTTCAAGTACATAACTTTTCCAGGATTTAATTGGAAAGTGTCTCATAATTCCCTTTAATTCATCAACTGGGTCTGGGTCCCTTTCCTATCTCCCCACCCCACTGCTAACAGTGCTGTCTTTAACTCTTTAACTCATAACTGTGCAGGCTCCATACTTGTTTTCTGATATGACCTTTAGACTTAGCTGCTGTTAATGTTAGTAGTGTAAGGTTCAGGAGTGACCAAGATCACAGAGACCACTGTGAGGCAAAGATGGAAGCTTTTTTTTTTTTTAAAGAAGAAACCTTTTTTTTTTAATTTTTATTTGAGAGTGACAGAGAGAAGGAAGCAGAGAGAGAGACAGAGACAGAGAGAGATAATGGGCACGCCAGAGCTTCCAGCCTTTGTAAACGAACTCCAGATGTGTGCGCCCCCTTGTGCATCTGGCTAACGTGGGTCCTGGGGAATTGAGCCTCGAACTGGGGTCCTTAGGCTTCTTAGCCAAGCGCTTAACCGCTAAGCCATCTCTCCAGCCCAAATGGAAGCTTTTATTCAGGAAAAACACGAGCTGCCAGGACTGACTCTCAAGAGCAGAGCAGTCAATTTGGGATTACAGATAGTGGGCTATATAGAGCTCTTCAGTTTGGGGAAGGTGAGGAAGGGAGAAGTAAAGAAAAGGTTTCCTTAGGGGAGATCTAAGATAGCTGGGTGTAACACCAGAACAGTAACTTGGTGTCCTAAGAGATAAGGGGTGCAGGAAACCTAGACCTGGGGAATTGTTAGGCTAGGAAAGAATGATGGCAGGGTGGTTCCTTAAGGAATGTGGATGACCCACTTCCCAAGTCTCTGTTGCCCTCCTGCTGTCCTTGGTGACTCCATTTTGTCCTGACCTAACAAGTACTAGCCACATGGAAATGTATGACATGGCTATTCTCTGGTCTCTTTATTTCTTAAAGTACAATCAAATCTGCAAGCACTGATTATTTGAAGTTCTCTAAAATCATTGGCAACACTTGAACTAAACTGTCTTGTGATTATTTGCACTAGTATGCAAGAACCTTAATCAGTGTAGCAATCAAGTTATGGTTTATTGGAAAGCCCAGTAGCAGCAGTACCAGTAAGCTGTTATTTCCACACTCAGAGAGGGAAAGAACTAAGGAATCTGTGTGGGAAGGGCTGCCTCCATGTGTGCTTTCCCTCCTGGACCACAGTCAGGGATAATCTACTTCCCTTTTCTTTTTCCAATATTTCTGTCCACTGGGTCTCCAGCTGAGAGTGGAGGGAGCAGAACTGCCATTCCCAACAAGAAAAGAACAACATAGAGGACTAACAAACCCCTTCAGTGGACACATAGCCCTAAACTAAGAGATAAAAAATATGTTGTGCTCTTCCTGACTTCCTGTCTCCTGACCGCCACTTACAGGAAGATTTACACATTTTCCTTAAGGGTTTTAATTTGATCTTTTAATTTTTCCTCAAAAGCTAAAAGTTTTATGTAAGTGTTTTGGTGTGTATCTGGGTGGCTGCTGACATTATCATTACTTGGGAATTTGCAACATGGCTTTTGCATGAACACTGAAATTGTGCAGCAGCGCACTGGGGCCTGATCTTCCTGTCACCTAGACCATTTGTGTCTGACTCAGCACAGCCTCCCCAGTTCAGCACCATTCACTCCAGGGCATATGGAAAGTAGCTGCTTCGCCCAGAAGGAAGTCTTGATGGCCTCTGAGCTCAGCTCAAAATAAGAAATCAGTTCAATCAAACATGCAAGACTATCTCATGGCCTGAGAGGTTTTCATAAAACAGACCTCCCCTCCAATCAAGCATCAATCCATACAAGATGTGTTGAGAAATAAGGAAGTGGTACAGGCAAACCTCACCCAGTATTCACTCTCATCCATCACATTTCCAGTCCTGCAGGGAACACCTTGCATTCAGAGAAGACAGGAAAAGGCACAGCATGGTGCATCACAGGGATCTGGTGCAGGCACTCCATGTGATGGGCTGGGGTTATAGCTCAGTGTTAGAGCACTTGCCTAGCATAGGTGCAAATGTGGCATGGGACAAGGATGCTGATAGGAACATGGCATAGCAGGAGAGAACAGGGTTAGCCATGGTACAGCATCATCTTGTGTCCTCATTGACCTCTGAATATCCCTCCTGACATCAGGTGGTAGCTTCTGGCCATCTCGGGAGCATATCAGACCTTCTCATTGTGGTCCAGACAGAAGACATAGGCACACTCCTCTGAAAGCTCATAGATAACTTATAATATTTTTGCTATTGTGTGTATGGTTCCTTCTAATGAACTTTGAGTCCCTGTGAATTCAAGACTGTGATGCTTCCATGGATCCAGCTCAGAGCCCCATGTGCCAGAGGATCAGTGAGTCCTACCCTGGTGCAACCAGAGATGAATGCTACAAAGTACAAAGAAAACTAAAACAATAAGGCAGAGAGTGAGACAGTGAGAGCCAGAGATAGTGATCAAGGCAGTGAGTGATAGACCAACAACGACAGAGAGAAAGAGGGCTTTGACCATCTGGAGTGAACCAAAGGGCGATCTGGTCACAGCAGGGAATGGTTTGTGGCAACTTGTCTGTGGAAAGTTCCAATGTAATGAGAACTTCATTTGGGTCACTTGGCATCCATACCTGGAGAAACAGGAATATAGAGATTGTATTTATTCTATTTTCTTTTTATTTTTTGATAGGGTCTCACTCTAGCCCAGGCTGACCTGGAACTCACTCTGTAGTCCCAGGCTGGCTTCAGACTCACAGCTATTCTCCTACCTCTGCCTCCCAAATGCTGGGACTAAAGGCATGCACCACCATGCCTAGCTGTATTTTATTTTCAACCTGATTTAGTACCATCATTGACTGGAAGTAGTATTGACTTTGGATCTATATATGGTTTAAAGATTATTCCATGTGAAAAATAGGCTAGTTTCCCAATATTTAATCAGCAAACTGGCATAAATGATTACATTTTTCATAGAATTGTTCATTCTCATAAGATGGGTCATCAAACAGGTCTCTCTCTCTGTCTGTGATGATGGAAGCGTTAAGTGGATACACTGCCAATACAGCCAAGCATTACAATGCAGTCTTCCCTTTTTTTCTTTATTATTGTGAAAGTACCTTTAATGACAACCATCTGTGTTCATTTGAAGGGGGGCAGGCAGAGGAATGAATGCTAAGTAACATCTTCTGCAATCCCTTGTTTATTGTCTGTGTCTACTTAATGACAAGTGTGAATTAGACTTTACACAGACATGATGAAATCCTTCACTAGAGAAAGTGACATTTGTGTTCCACATCATGCAGGCCTCTGTGTCAGGCATGGAAGTCCATTAAAGTGCTTAAAATTGGCCATCTGTCTAGCACACTGGTGGTGGCCTGTTCCTGTGATGAACTTTCTCACACTCACATGCACTTAGGCACACACACACAGACCCAAGGGCACACTCCGCAGAGACTCACACATAGGCATGCACACCCATATGTGTACATTTCATAGCTACCCATGACCATAACTAACCTGGGAACACATCCATACACACCTTCATGCCCATGCTCTCCTAAGCACACCAACATTGGTATGCACATACATGTACAGACATGCAGACACACATGCTATCTCAAATACCATTTCAGTCCTTGCAAGCACCGTGCTGCTTAGACTGCTATCACAGGATGTAAGGTTGCTGAGCTCTCTCCTAACCCTTGTGCCGCTTTTACAACCCTGCAGCTGACCACACAGGGATGTTGTTCATAGGAGATGCTGTGCTCCAGGTCAGTATGTTCACTTTAATCCTTAATTGTATTTATTGCATTTTTATTTGCAACTTAATTTAACCAACCATTATTCTTAAAAATTTCTTCATTTGTCATCTGTTCAGGTTAATGGCATTAATGTAGAAAGTGCGACACATGAAGAAGTGGTAAGTGTTATATTTATGGGTTTTGTTCTACTTATTCAGTATCATTTTTTGAATTATTGTTTATTAGCTGACGTGTAGTTATGTTCATCAACACTGTCATAGAAAAGGAAAGGAAAGCTCAAAATATTTAGTGAATTGTATGGTAGTGGGGCCATGTACTGCACACGGTATTTCACAAACGCAGCTGTCATGGGTCTCCCCAGAAACTGAGGGAAGTACATCTGATTATTCTTATTTTTAAATTCAAGGCACAGAAATGCAGGAAGTGTTTGACTCACTTATATTACATGGAGGGTCATCTCAGAGCTACAAGCAGAATCTGCCAGCTTTTCCTCAAGGTCTCTCCAGTACAGTAGCATTCAGGCCCTCACTGGTACAGTAGTATTTTCACTTTCTGATGCACTAGCTCACTCCAGCATGTTAGTAATAAAATGTATGAAATGGAGGGGTCAGATGATAGATAGGGTCAAATGACAGATAATTGTAAATGATGGATGATTACATAATCTGATATGGGTCAATGACATTCATTCTACTGTTGGAGAATGGTCTAGTCTAGTTATTTCAGGCTCTACAGGGCAAAGATAGCTGGAGTAGATGCCTGGCATGAAGCCTCAATTCTAGCACTTGGGAAGAGAAGCCTTATCATCCACCTGGTGCCAGTGTCTGTGGGGGAGACAAAGGAGGGGATGACAATAAAACTGGGCATTGAGAAATGAGATGAGCAGAAAGTGGGAGCAGGCAGAGCAGTATACATGCATAGGGCCTGAGCTGGGATAAGATGGGAACACAAGAGGAAGGAGGCATGGCAAAAGAACCAGGTCAGATGGCAGGCCTGAGATTGGAGGAGACCTGCACAGGGGCTATTCTGTGTTTTCACAAAGCTCAAACAGGTTTCTAATTAGTCAGTGTTACCTAAATTACTGGTATTCATTTATTCATCCCTTCACTCACCACTGCTCACGTTTTTAGTAAGCCAACTTTTATTCTGAGTAGAGGCTAAGTCCCCTGTCTTTACAGTACCTAACTGTATGAAAGCAGATGGAGTGTTTACAGTGACTTATATGCAAATGAAAAATCTCTTGGCATGTGCCACTAATTCAGTCATCTATCTCCTCATTCAGAGCATATGTATCACTCTGTCAGGCATTGGGGCAAGAGTCACATTTGGAGTGGTATGTTTTTTGTCTTTGGGAACATAGAGTCCAAGTTCATGTGAAAGTGAGGAAGCAAGCTCACTGTCAGCTCTCCAAATTCCACATGCACATGTTAGCACTGGACTTTCATAATTCCACATGTACATGCTAGTTCTGGACTTTTATAATTCCACATATATATGCCAGCACCAGACTTTCCAAATTCCACATGCACATGCTAGCACTGGACTTCCCAAATTTCACATTCACATTCTAGCGCTGGACTTTTGCAAAAGTGCCAATTTCTTAAAGTGGGGAGAAAACACATTATAACTGGATAAAGGCTTTTGTTCTTAATCCTAGTCAAGAGTAAACAAAAAGGGTTCATCCAAAAGGTATATTATTTTTTAATTTTTTGATATATACATCTTACAAATAAAGATATTCTAATATTTAATCAACACAAATATTTTATCAAATTTCATGTCCATATTCCTTTGTTACAAAAAATAAGTTACTAGAGCACTGATAATTATACCTATAATCTCAATTTTCAGGTTCACAAAGTTCATTCAAATGCTACATCTGTAAAAGACATCATGTATCATATCATTCCACTCCCTCATTTTCAAAGTAAATTCCAATTTTAATTATTAAAGAAAAAAATGTCACGAAGAATCTTTCTATCTAAAACTAACGACATTCATCTGAAAGTGGATCAATTACCCTATTATCTTGAAAATGTTTTATTAATTGAGGTTGAAAAGATTTATGTATATAAACATAAAATTCAACATAATTTCCCCCACTTAACAAACTATGTACTTTGGTTAGAGTGGTATATGACAGTCTAGCAAATGTAGCAGATGCTAAATTATTTATAAGCACTTTGTACAGATTTTGAGATGTATGGCCATTCATAGGAACAAAATACTAATGGACTTCTAATTTACCTTTACAGCCATTTCAGAATACTATGTTATACATGATAACACTATATTTAACAATTAAAAATAAAATTTTAATAAGATTAATAACATGAGTTATTTAAGAAAATAAAATTTAAAGCAGTCAGGCATGATGGCACACACCTTTAATCTCACCACTTGGGAGGCCAAAGTAGGAAGATCACCATGAGTTTGAAGCCTCCCTGAGACTACATAGTGAATTCCAGGTCAGCAGCCTGAGCTAGAATAAGACTCTGCCTCAAAAAAAAAAAAAAAAAAAAAAAAAAAAAGCAGAAATCTGTGTGTTTGAGATCAGGAAATCATTAGAGAAAATCAAACCAAGACCTGGTGCATAGGAACTATTTATTATGCATCTGTTTATCTTGCAACTTCTCCATCTGTCATCATGACAGCTGATTTAACCATCTCACAGCTGCTCCAGGAGGGAGTCAGATCCAGCTAGGGGTGGCAGGAAGAACCTTCACACAATCCTCAGATACTGAAGATACTTCATTCTAGTTACAAGAACCAGCATAAGTCTTAAGGCCACCACACACCCCCAGCTCTGCCTCAGGAGACTGCTGCACAGTGGCCACTCCGGACAACTGAGGGCCACAAGGAACTTTGCTTTAACCATGAGCTTCAGATGACCTTGAACTACCCTACCATATTAGTTACCTTTCTTGTTGCTGGGACAAAAATCAGTTTCAAAGGAGGAAGGGTTCATTGTGGCTGAGTTCGTGATTACAGTCCATAACGGCAGGGAAAGCATGGAGGCAGGTCAGAAATGGAGCTGGTCACATTGTGTCTCTAATCAGGAAGCAGAGAGAAGTGAAACCTATTGCTCAGCCAGCTCTCTCCTTTCTATACTTTCCAGGCACCCAGTCTGTGGAATCCATACAGAAGGAGGGCCTTTCCACCTTAATTAACCTAATCTAAATAATCCCTCACAGGCATGCTCAGAGGCTTGTTTTCTAGGCAATTCTAGGTTGGGTGGAGTTGACTATCAATATAAACCATCATGAAATGGGTTCCTTGAGAGGGTTGGAGCCTTGTCTTACCTCTTAGATGGGATTAACTCGGGAAGCAGAGTGCTGGACTCTCAATGGTCACCAAAGCTCTATTAACCCAATGCCACTTGTTTTGCTTTCTCACAAATTCAGGAATGAATCTCACAGACAAGAAGGATGAGTTAAAGGGGAGACTTTGTTAAGGAGAGGGTGCAAGTTTAGAGAAAAAAATAAAAGCTTATTTTGGAAAGAAGCCAAACTTTATTGAGTAGAGAAAGCAGAGAGAACAGGTTGTCCATTGAAAAGTGAAAAAGGCAGAAGTAAATGCTCTCAGCAACACAGAGGGACCCATAAAGTAGTTGTCAATGGCTTTCTTTGTTAGAAGGTACAAGGCTTTCTGGCTAGAGAAATTAGTTAGTATTTAAAATGACTGTACAGAGATAGGCCATGTGTCTTCTTTCCAATCAAGGAACTTGTCACATTTGTAAGGAAAGTGTAAGAGAAAAGCAAAAGAGAACATTGGACTTTGATCTCTATAGGCTGTTTGGAGAAACAGTGAGGGACAGCAGCCTTCCCCTGGGATGAAGGCTGAAGCACTGAGCCAGGCTGGGGTGCAACTTTATAAGGAGGATCCTAAGAAAAACAGACTGTACCAGGTGCAGTTGATAACATTGTAGCTGTTTCTGTCCTTGTTCAGAATAGGCTTCTTCATCCAGGAATGGCTAAGGTAGCATACTCAGATGGTCACTGGTCCTTCAAGGCCATCTAGGGGAGGGGGTACATCAATCAGGAAAGGTGCAAACTTAATGAGGCCAAATGCCTCTGTTTATTTATTTTTTTATTGCCCACAAGCTTTAGGGATCATTATTAACTTTTTAGTTCTCTTTAGTTTTTGTGTTGGTGACTAGCCAGTACAGAGTTTAGTGTCTCTCTGCAAACTTTGCAAGATGAAAACAAAACAGAGCTGGGCGTGGTGGCACGTCTTTAATCCCAGCATTTGGGAGGCAGAGGTAGGAGGATTACTGTGAGTTCAAGGCCATCCTGAGATTACATGGTGAATTCCCCCGTCAGCCTGAGCTAGAATGAGACCCTACCTCCAAATAAACAAACAAACAAAAAAAATGGAATCAAGAACAAAAAAAAAAGGGGGGGGAGGGTGGTTAAGGGAGCCAGCTGGAGACTACTGAAACCTGATTTTTTTTGGTTGTTGTTGTTTGTTTGTTTTGTTTTTTCCCAGAACCATGCCTGCCTTCTCTCTGGGCAGCTTGGCCAGCCTGAAGCTCTCCTGTTCATTCTGTTTTTTGGCTTTACTGTTTTAACTTTAACATTTACTTTAGCCACTACATTCCCAACACAAGTACCACAGTGCAAATTTTTAAGGTTCCTTCCCTAATTACGTAACCAGTTTCTTCCTTCTACTGTACCAATCACACCCACTAAAACTCCTGGGGAGGAATCTCCTTAATGTGGCAGACGAAGAGCACATCTGTCCCCTGAGATAGCTAGTGATCACTGCTGGTTACAGAGTGGCTATATAAATAGTGCCCCTGCGCTTCTTGTGGTAGTCATACAACACACCTCCCTCCAACCTTCAGTGTGGCCACTCCCAAGTGGAGCAGCATCCTAGGCCACAAGAAAGCCTCCTTTGACTGTATTTTTTTTTCCTACCTATGGTCTTTAAGATGGTTAGAACAAGCTGAGCTGGTAACAAGAAGAGCAGACAACTTCTGAGATGCCAGCTCCATATACTAGCATCAGCTAGAGGGTGGACAGAGAGTGGCTGGATCATTTTTTGCTAAGTCATGTTCCATGATTTTGGCAGAATCATCTTTTCTTATTTTTGCTGAGTCATTGCTGGTGATTTTACTGAGTCATGGTTGGTCATTTCCCCTCAACTCATCTTCAAACTGTAGCAGGATATGAAGGACTTCAGAATGTAGTGCAGATATGAATCTACAGATCAAGGATTGCAGAAAGATGAGATTGTAGAACTGTAGGTCTTAGTGCTGGAGGAGCTCTAGAAAGACACCAACAGTTACTACCTTCAGCTGACTGGGATTATAACACTGTTTGGATGCCACTTTCATCCTGTACTTACTTTTGCTGAGCTACTCTTTGCCTATTTGTGATTTCTATTAGAAAAAAGCAAAAGAAATCCCAGCTACTTAGTGTTATTTTGATAATCGCTGATGTACTAGCTTGAGATCTGCAAGAGAGAGTGGATTAGATGTGTACATGTATGTGCACACTTAGATGTGTGTACATGTGCTATAGACACATGCATGTACATATTTATGCCTGTGGGTTCTGAGACTGGAAACGTTAGAAAGAATCTGAGTCTTTGCCACCCATGGTGGTGCACACCTTTAATCCCAGCACTTGGGAGGTAGAGGAAGGAGGATTGCTATAAATTCAAGGCAACCCTGAGACTACATACTGAGTATACTGAGTTCCAGGTCAGCCTGAGCTAGAATGAGACCCTACCGACCCTACCTCAGGAAACCAAAAAAAAAAAAGAAAAAGAATCTGAGTCTTTATCCAGGGAGTAAAATAATCACTGATGTATTAGCTTGAATTCTACAAGAGAGTACAGAGATTTTAGATGTGTATATGCATGCTTACTTGGGTGTACATGTGATATAGACACATGCATGTACATGTACATTCTGAGTCTGGAAACTTTAGAAAGAATCTGAGTCTTTATCCATGAGTAAAATTTCTCACTATTCAGGAAGACCAGTACATTTTATTTTATGGCCTCAACAGATTGTGTGCAGCTCATCCACATTGTGTATGGGACTCACATATAATATCAGCCAAATACAGATGCTAATCATAGATCTAGGACCCTTTCTTGGCAATACCTACATTAGAGTTTGATTGGATAAATGCGGAGTGTCCAGCATGGCTGGCTTGTGAGCATTACATCCAGTAAAAGAATATGGTGTGTGGTTACATGATGGTTGTATAAAGTATAAAATGAAAAAGATCCAGACTTGCAAATTGTGTCCTTTGTTTCAATGACCAAAAAAAAACCCTGTGGGTTATAAAGAAAATGGAAGTGATTTGTCATATAAACCCAAATGTGTAATGTATCTCATGCCTATGATAGATGGTTATTCAATAAGATGATTTCAAGAAGAACTGATATTCAACTTAGTACATGGAGTGACTAAAATTATGTGGTTCAAAGTCAAGAAAATAAAGAAAAGTTAGAAACTGCCTAAACATTTATAATTATAAACTGGAATAAGACATTTGATTTTTCTCTGAAAATAACTCATTCACTTTTACTCATAGTCTCTCCAATGACAAGTGAATAACTAATTATAAAGAAGCAAATCATGATGGATGCTGAAAATAATAACTATGTCCCAATGCAAATGAGTAAAGACTGAGCATATTTCCTTAACTTTCAACAAAAATCATTGTTATTATCAGAAAGTGTGTGTAGATGTCAGGGATCTTATAAGAAGCCCATGAAAGAGGAACAATGGCGTTTCAAGGCAGAGAGTAAAGAAGGTAGAAGATCTTAATTGATACAAAGGAGTCACAGGGGAATGCCAGGGGTGGGAAGGTGAAAGTAAAGTGTATTACAGAGATGAGACAGAGGAGAACAGAGCAAGTTTCATCAAAACTAAGTATGAGTCTGAAGAGATGGCTTACTGGTTAAGGCATTTGCCTGCAAAGCCAAAGGACCTCTGTTCGTGTCCCCAGGACCCACTTAAGTCAGATGCACAAGGGGGTACATGCATCTAGAGTTACTTTGCAGTGGATGAAGGCCCTGGCATTCCCATTCTGTCTCTCCCTCTCTCTGCCTATTTCTTTCTCTCTTTCCCAAATAAATAAATAAAAATAAAGAAAAAAATACTAAGTAGGAACCAGGCATGGAGGCAGAGGTAGGAGGATTACCATGAGTTCAAGGCCACCCTGAGACTACATAGTAAATTCCAGGCCCCACCTCAACCCCCCCACAACAAAATAGTATGTGTATTAATTTAAAAAAAGTAAATGTAAGAAAATTTCACAGCAAAATATGTGGGACCCAATGCTTCCACAGCTGACATGCAGTTGGCAGGTCTTAGTTATGACATGTGAGTGTGGCTTCTAGATTGAGGCTTGCATTCAGAATACACTAAGACAATCCCGAGGAACTGGTTATTACCTTAGTTCTGATATAAATTTATTAAGATAATTAAATTAAAAATTAACCTTATTTAAGCAAAATCAGGAAATATCAATATTTGTATAGGCTTTTGACAGATTAAATGTCTTGAACCAGTGAGAAGGAGGGCAGCTGGGCCCAAAGGAGACCCAACCATGAACACAAAAAAAGGAATAGAGTATGTGGAAATGGACATTAATGTCAGACAGCATCCCTTAGGCCGGTTAGGATGTGTGAAATTGAGCCAAAACCTACCACCCAGCATACAACATGCAGGAGAATGTGCAAGACTTGGCATGACTTCTTGATGGAATCAAGGAGAATCGGTGCCTGATTTCCTCTTTTTTAGTAGGTCATACTGGTAAATAAGATTGAGCAAACAGATTTAAGTTAGAAAGTTAACCTATGAAGCAAAATTATAGAAGAAATAGATAGATGTAGATATAGATGTTACAGGTATAGATACAGATAGATACACTGAAAAATGCTCTGAGGATATAGGAGTTAAGAAAGTTGGTATAGCTGGGCGTAGTGGCGCACGCCTTTAATCCCAGCACTCGGGAGGCAGAGGTAGGAGGATCGCCATGAGTTCAAGGCCACCCTGAGACTACAGAGTTAATTCCAGGTCAGCCTGGACCAGAGTGAGACCCTACCTCGAAAAACCAAAAAAAAAAGAAAGTTGGTATAACAAATAACAATGCCTTTTGAACTTCTGGTCAATCTGATAACTTATCAAAATTGAAATACTGAAGCATTACATGATAATGGCATTACTTCTCTATTTAAAAATGGATTTTTCCATTAGCTCAAGAATTAAATTCTGCCTACCTCCTCCCTGCTGACACACTGCACTCACACGCATTCACAGACATGCATATTCATACATGCACAAACACATGAACTGACACACACTCTCCACTCTTGAACACTTGTCTAAACACATGTGTGCACACTTAACTACCATACACAGTGTACAATCATATGATATTAACCAGAGACACCCTTCAGATAGTACATAATAGTCCAAAATGTTAAGAATAAAACAACAGAGGTCAGGGTAAGTTCTAGGCTCAGAGCACTGGGTTCCAGTGTTCATGCCAATGAGTATGCTCTTTGGCTGCAGTGTGTGAACGAAGACAGATGGTTCTGGCATAGCCACTTCCCGAAAGCATCTTCTGCTGCCCACAGAAGGGGCATCCAGGTGATTGGAAGATTAAGTTTGAGATAAATGTTTCACAGAGATGGTGATTTGAGATGGGAGGTGATGAGTACAGCTGTGAAGTGGGGAATTGTAAGTGGTTTCAGTCCTGTATACAGTGAAGGACCCAATAATTGCCATGGGTATTCTTAAGGCATAGTTTAGGGGATGGATCCATGACATGGGATATTTTGACATGGTGCCGTTCTGTGGGGAGAGGCTAAGCATGGAAGGCATGTGATGGAGGATGTGAAGACAGGCACAACTTTTAGAAGGCTGCAGGGATGACTCAGCTTGAGATGAAGAAGAAATCAGGTCCTCCTCTGCAAAGGACAGAAGGACATTGGATGTAGCTCAGAGGGGCAAGGGCATGGGAACACTGGGCATTTTCCATAAGTACTGAATGAAGACTTGTCTTGCAGCTTAGTGGAGTAGGAACATGGTGCTGGAGACGTTAGGGTAAAAGGGAGGAGATCCGAAAATGTCCTGATACACGAGAGCCCCAGAGTCCAAGAACCATGGCTACAGAGCAGGGTAAGGCAGCGTTATTTGCTGTGACCAGGTTGCACAGCTTGGGCCCCTTTAGCTTTTCATTCTGGGGGATAGTTATTGACATACTTAACTTGTGTGTGTTGACATTGGATACAGGAGTCACTTGAACAGCATTCACAGTGAGCACATCCTCGCATACACTCAAGCAGACCTGTACATGCTCTAGAAACCCAGGATGGCAGGCTTCCACACTTCCACAAGGATGCAAACCCTTGGTTTGCACATTGAAAATTCACTGGCAGTGAGAGGGGGGGAAAAGTGCACTCAGGTGAAGTTTGTAGGCTAAGCTGTTCTGATAAGAGTGCAGTGTGTTATGCAGAAGTGAGTTAGTGTTTTCCTTATAGAATTGATGGAATTTTGCCTCTTTGGGTAAATGAAGGAACAGCCCAGTTTTGTACTCAGAGTAGAGAAGAGAGATATGGAACTCATCCCATTGCAGCAGTATGAATCCCATGTTACAATGCAGAGGATGAAGTTAAAATTTTAGATTCGAGGGCAGACATTTCATGAGTCACTTAATCAAGGCAAATGGAGTTTACCTCCAGAAAGGTTCTTTTAAAATTTTCATGCTTCTGTACATAGAAAACAGTGCTCCTATGGTACCTGGCATGGTTTGCATGGCCTGTGTCTTGGTCCTCAAGCCATTTCTTACATCTGGACATTAGTGGAGCTCAAGGCAGTTAAAAAGTTTGATGACCAAGTAAGAGTGCTAACTGCATAAATCACTATTGTTTTACTTAAATAACATGTTGTCAACTGTGTCCATAAGGACACAGACATTGGGACAGCTGCATTTAAATTGTCCTGATTTTAATTTTTTAACATTTTATTTATTTAAGAAAAAGGGAATGGGTACACCAGGGCCTCCAGCTACTGCAAATGACCTCCAGACACATGCACCATCATGTGCACCTGGCTTATGCGGGACCTGAAGAATTGAACCTGGGTCTTTAGGCTTCGTAAGCAAATGCTTTAAACCACTAAGCCACTTCTCCAGCCCTAAATTGTCCTAATTTAAAAACTCGACTTGAGTATCCATAAGTAAACCTTTCTTTTTTATTCAGTTAAATGTATGTGAATGAAACATCTAAAATTCATATGAGAAACATTTAATTTTAAGAATTTAGCTGTATGCAAATTATGTGTTTTATGTGTATTAGTGTGTGTGTGTGTCTGCATTAGCATATATGCATGGGCATATGTCTGTGAATGTATGAATGTGATTGTGTGTGAGTGCATATTTATTCAACATAAAACTTGAATTCTTTCAAAAACACATGAAACTTTTATAGTAGTTTAAGCATAAAGGAGACCAATTCAACAAAATCATCATTGTTATTAATTTTTTCACAGTTCTATAAATAATAAATTGAAACATATAAAATATATCCTCAAATCATTAAAAACTAACATGAACAATATTGAAACACTTCATCTCAAAATGTAAGAGACTTAACAGTAATTAGGGTAGGGTAGTAGTTTTTAAACAGGCATACAGGAAAGTAAGAAAGAGAAAAGGCTTTTTATTCATTCAGGAATTTAGCAAAATCTAATCCATAGGAATTACTACAAGGAAATGTTAGATAAAGGTACAAACTTATGAAAGAAAAAGCACTAGGCAACGAGGGAAGAACCGCTGATGAGAGCAAGTGCTGCTCAGGTTTCCTCCTGATGCAAGCAGGTAGGCACCTCTGGAAACAACGCTGGAAGAGCTGTTATGAACGGCTAGCACCAGTTAGAAGATGGGGCTGTCAAGCACCCAGCTGACTGAAATCAAGGACTATGATGATTAATCTTGATTGTCAACTTGACTACACTGGACTCAACTGAGAGACAAGCCTCTGGTGGGTCTGTGAGGGTGTTTCCAGAAAGGGTTATCCGAGGAGAGAAGGCCCTCCCCCAGAGTGGAGACACCTTCCACTAGGTAGCCTTGATATAAAGAGGTCCGAGGAAAAAACAGTGCTGCCTGCCTGCTGCCTTTGCTCCTTGTTGGTGTGGGTGTCTGTTCCTGGTTGCTCTGCTGCTGCAGCTGACGCCACAGCCCTCTTTCACTGACCTCAGACTCCAGCTTCTTCAGGTTTCCAAGTTGGACTGAAGACCGGAAACTTCCCAAGAATCTTCTAGATCTTCTAGATTGGAACTCCTGAGGCATCAAGTCTATGGACTGAGCAGCTTCCAGATTCAGCCTTTCCAGTATGTGGACAACCATTGTTGGACTACCCCAGAGCTACCAGTTACTAGCCTTTCTATACTCCCCAGTCACTCCTGCTCTTCTAGGTAGCCCTAACTAATACAAGAACTGGCTACACTAGTCAGGGACCAGCCATTCACCCAGCACAGTGCCAGAGGAGAGCTAGAAAACATGAGCTCAGGAGATAAGCCAAGAGGTGTTTGTTTTAGGCAAAGAAGGTGACATGCTGGAGTTCAGGCATAAAACAAAGATGAAATGCATCACATGCTACATGTGCTGATGGATCCAGAACATACGGTTGCCATACAAATGTATGGAAATGAACTCTAGCTGATGTCCAAATTGTCCCCAGAGGACAGCATCCCCCCCCCCAGGACCATTTTTGGCAAGACCCACACATGCTCAGATAGAATCGGTGGTGAAAAATGTGGATTCTTACATAGCATGTTTTTTATTTTCATATTTTAAACTATTCAACAACTCTTCAAAGGCTGCCCCTGTGTGACCATGTCCTCCTCATATCCCTGGGAGGCTGTTTCACAGAAAACTGTACTGACAGCCCAGCTTCCTTGCCTTGGTTGGTCACCAGCACTGGGTTACATACAGACTGCGTGCTTATGTCTCCTGAAGTCACATGTTGATGGACTTGGATATGGAAAGACCCTTGGAGGAGGTCAGGGCTCCATAAAGTCATTGGAGTGGGGCTCATGATAGGAATGGAGCTCTTATGAAAAGACTCCAGTATGGCTCCTGTCCATCACTGAGCACATAGCCCGCCTGGTGCAGGTTAGAAGAGCTTGTCACAGGAGCAAACCTGCTGGCAGGCTGAGCTCACATGGCCAGCTCCAGGACCACAGGAAGATTACTTTGGATGCTCATTTGCTGTGGGGCTGGGTAATCTGAGAAGACATGTTGAGGTGACCTCTTGTGGAGAGAAAGTTCCAGGTGTCATTTTAGATGTATAGAAAAAAAATGCTTATAAATATCAAATCCTGTCTGAAAGAGAAGTACACAGGGTGTCCCTGTTTGAGCATGAGGACACCACGGCCAGACAATGAAGACGGGAAGAGCACCCTGCACTCAGTGGCCAATGCAGGTATGCAGTATGAATGGGGATGTGACTGACAGGGACAAAGCCTTGGGAACAATGGAAATCACAGACTGAGTTGCTGCACAGAGTTGCTGCTGAGAGACAGAACCACTGCTCTGAGGCATGGGATCTGTCAGTGCATGACAGTGCTCTGTGAGACAGGTTTGGGGACTTTGAGTGAACTATGAAGTAGCAATGTCCATTTCCTTTGCCATACATATGCTTTATTGTAGAGAAAGAGGATTGAGGGTAAACTTCATCCAGTTTCCTGTCAGAACATCAAGACAGTGTGAACAGCCTAAGATTTGAGAAGCAATACATTTTTATACTTTGAGAGGAAGAGAGTCAGGTGTATATAGAGAGAATGGGCATGACCAGGCCTCCAGCTGCTGCAAATGAACTCCAGACACATGTGCCACCTAGTGCATCTGGTTTGCATGGGTTCTGAAGAATCTAACCTGGTTCCTTTAACTTTGCAGACAAAAGCCTTAACCGCTAAGCCATCTCTCCAGTAATTTAGAGAAGTACTAAGAGAAGTAACATATTGATGCTAGTCTTTAATTTAAAAAGTACTTGAGGGGGCTAGAGAGATGGCTTAGCGGTTAAGCGCTTGCCTGTGAAGCCTAAGGACCCCGGTTCGAGGCTCGGTTCCCCAGGTCCCACGTTAGCCAGATGCACAAGGGGGCGCACGCGTCTGGAGTTCGTTTGCAGAGGTTGGAAGCCCTGGCGCGCCCATTCTCTCTCTCTCCCTCTGCCTGTCTTTCTCTCTGTGTCTGTCGCTCTCAAATAAATAAATAAAAAATTTAAAAAAAAAAAAATTAAAAAAAAAAAAAAAAAAGTACTTGAGGGCTGGAGAAATTGCTTAAGTGGTTAAGGCATTTGCCTACAAAGCCAAAGGATCCCAGCTCGACTCTCCAGGACCCACGTAAGCCAGATGCACAAGGGGACACCTGCACCTGGAGTTCATTTGCAGTAGCTAGAGGTCCTGGCGAGTCCATTATCTCTCTTTATCTCTCTTTCTCTCTCTCCTTTTCTCTCAAATAAATACAATATATGTTTTTTAAAAGTACTTGAATGTGTAAAACCACTCTTTCTTACTCTGCAAAGACAATTGACAATTTTGTTTCTCTTAGAGAAAATTAACTTGTCTAGTGAGATTGGAACAGTCAGCACATATGGGATCAGAGATTTTAATGCTTCAACCATACTTATTTTGGATAAGGATTCAAGGTTGCTGGATAGAGTCAAGTTACATGTTAGTTAATAATTCAATACAACCTGCAGACTCATACAAAATTATTCTAAGGAAAACAGAAAGCAGACTGGCCAGAGGAGAGGGGCTACAGAAGTTGAGTTGGGACCACAGGTATAATGTGGCAGATGTTCAAGGTAACTGTGTAATGAGTGTTGTATGGCAAGACAGTGTGGTCACATACATGAAGGAGCCACAATCAGATCTATAAGATACCACTTAATAACAAGTGAAATTCCTGTGTTTTATCAAATTTATTTAAGCGTCAGCAAATATATTGTGCACAAATATAAACAAGTTTGGGCTTCTTAAGTAATGAAATAGATGTGGGTATATGTGACTAAAACCAAACCCATGATGGTAATTTGAAATTCCATTAGAGTGTGTTATGTCATACAGAATGCTATCTGTCTAGGACATTTAAGCTTTGAAATTTATTTATGTCACAGTCATCTGGGTGGAATATCTTTTGCCAATGCTTGAAATTGACTATTTATACCAGCAAATTGACCACCCATGGATGGGATACTACTTTCTGATTAAATCACAAAACAAGCAGAAAGCCTTATCTCATGCAAGTCTCATGTTATTCACTCAGAACACAGATGCTACATACACTTGGCAGTATATAGTCAGACAGCCTTTATCCCAGTTCAGCTCTACAGGGTTTCACTGTTTCCATGGTAAACCTGAATTGCATTCTTAGAGAGCAGAATAGGTTTGTAGGGACTTTTATTTTTCACTCCTGTGTCTGGTCATTTTGTGTGGTAAATGCTATTTTTTTCCCTTTTTTCATTAGTTATGTACACAGTTTGTATATAATCATTTTGATACCATTGTTAGCCTCCTCCCTGTCCTCCCCGCTTGGCAGGGACCCTCCTTGGTGGGGAATGTTGGTCGTGAATTGTGGGGTTAGCTATCAGTTATGGGGAAGAGGCAATGTTTCTGTACATAATGACCCTACATGTGGCTCTGACATTCTTTCCGCCCCCTCTTCCACAAATTTCCCTGAGCCATGTTGGATTCAGTAAATGCTATTCTTGTCTACTCAACAGGTGCATCTTCTGAGAAATGCTGGTGATGAAGTTACCATTACTGTTGAATATCTCAGGGAAGCACCCTCATTTCTGAAGCTCCCATTAGGTAAGTGTGAAAGGAAGAGATTTCAGACTGTATGAGATGTCTCCCAAGCACATGTTCAGAGATGAGAAAGACATAAATGGAGGAACCCAAGGGGTTCTAAGGCACTCCACATGTCCACAGAGCACAATCAGATCACTGTCTGCCAGACAACTCTGCATCTCTTCCTTCATGTGAACTCTCCACAACTGTGTTTAGCTATGCATGTACATATATATACATATATATGTATATAGATACTTAGCCACATACACATATACACATATGAAGATAGGTTTGTATGCAAAATATTTAGGTTGACTTGAATTTTTAATTGATTAATTTATGTATTTATTCATTTGACAGAGAAAGAAAGAGAGAGACAGAGAACAATAGAGAGAATGAGTTCACCCGGGCCTCCAGCCAATGTAAATGAACTCCAGACACATGCGCCATCTTGTGCATCAGGCTTGTGTGGGTCCTAAGGAATTCATCCTCAGTCTTTGGCTTTGCAGGAAAGCATCTTAACCACTGAGCTATCTCTCCAGCCAAACTTGAAAGTTTTTAGCACAAAAAAGTAGAGTAATAGTAAGTATGCCTTTCAAAGTGCCTACCACAAAGCAGCAGTCAGTGATATGTTGTTGTACTTGAACTGTGATCCAGAATGACTGTGATAAGTCTCAAGTCTGGAAAATGTACTTTCCTGAACACAATGTTGTGCGGTTTCACTTATTCTCTTCTGCGGTCATGTTTAACATCAGGTTCTGCCCTGCCTCTAGGTGGTAGTGTGTGCTCAGGCTGTCCTCCTCAGAGAAAAGACTGAAGGCAAGGCTGAGCTTTCCTGGAGCTGACATCTTGCTTGACAGCCTCATGCCCAGTAGCAACTGGCTGACAGAACAGAGTACACAGCATGGCCCGTGGCCAGCCTTACCCTCCCATCCTGATTGAACCTCCCTTCCTTCCCCCCATCCACTCCTCACTGAAAGTAGAGCGCCCTTCCATGGGCCACCTGATGTGCTTATGCCCTCTCTTCTGTCACTGTTCCCTGAGGTCGTGCCTTCCTTCTCTCTTACATAGATGGTAGGTGACCTGGGTGTGATGACAATTGTACACCCTGACGATGCACACGCTTCACGCTATATCAAAAAGACCATTAGGCTCAGACCTTCCTACCTTCTGCTCTTGGGATTCTGAGCAAGACATCTCCAGGAAGCCACAGAAGATGGCAGCTCTGTTCTCTGATCTGACAGAAATTGGCATCCCAGTGCTGTAGGCACATGGATAGGAGTCGCCACTTGGTCTGCCTTCCTCTTGGCCACTCCTCTGCCAAGTAGAAAGTGAGCAGCAAGTGACAGAGTTCCTAGGTATGCAAGGAGGAGCATATGGGGCACAGAAGGGGCCCATGTACAGACAATAAGACCCTAGAGCAGGAAAAAGTGGAAAATGTCATAAATCAGACCCATGTCATCTTTATGACCCATTTTGTCAGCTCTCAGAGGGCAGCAAGTGAAATCAAAAGCAGGGCTGCACAGTTGGAGAGTGCAGGCAGCAAGGATGACCCATAAGAGGTGGACAGAGGTTCTGTACTTGGGTGTGATGCACAAATGAGGCCATCTGTGTATGGAGACAAGGAAGGCCAATCCCATCACTATTGGAGGCCTCAGGAAGCTCGGTGTGTGTCATGGCAAGGGTACGCGATGGATGGAGCTGTTCATTTGTACTGTCCAGAGGAAAAAAAAGACATAAAAGAAGAAGCTAGGGGCACAGCATTCCCTTCAAGGGCATACAGCCCAGGAATTGACTCCTTTTACATGGGCCCCTCCTCCTAACTGTCCTAACAATTCTCAGCAGAGCGATGGTCTTAGCTTGTGGCTTGGAGGAACATACATATCCAAACCACATCAGGATGGTAGAAATTGCTTATAAGTGTGTACATGGAAGGCTGGGCCTGGCCTTCAGTGCTGTCCCCTACACTATAGGACATACATGACAGTGAGGCCTGACCATTGTTCTCCATCCCACTGTCTAATATCACACACTTATTAGGCCTTGTGTGCAGCAGTCCACCTCCAGATAGGTGTCTCCACTTCCAGCATCGACCTACATGTGCATGTTGCTTGAATGTGTCTGCACACTGAGATCAAAGGTGAGGGATATGTAGAACCCCACCAGCAGGGAGGAAGGGCTCACACAGACTCTAAGTGACTGGGCAAGGTGCTTTCTTTCTTCCCTTAGGATTAGTGACCTTCCTGGAGGCAGGGAAATAGTGACACGCTGGTGTCATTGGAGCAGCAGAAGTAAAACAACTGTAAACAATAACATCTTTATCTTGTAAGAAGAGATAGTAGCACAATTCTAAGGGGTCATTTCCCACTGAGTATTAAACCCGGGGGCTGCATAGTAATGTCAATCTATGGGTTTGGCTGGAATCGATGGGTGTGTTGCATCACTGCTAATGAGCTAGGAACTCCTGTGAGTATCACTGCTTGCTCACATGCAGAGCTTCTTCCCTCTAAAGCTTGTTAAGAATTGTGCCACCATTTCTTATGGGGCAGGGGCCTCCAAAGGAGGAACCTTACAGTGACCAAACACTTAGACCTCATGAGTCTTTGTCCCCAGGCTCTAGGGACAGATGCTGAGTTCCCAATTCAATAAATGTCTGTTTACTTTTACTTGGTTCTTTATAACATGAAACAGTTAACATCTTAAAAAAAATTAGTGCTCATAAAAATTTAAAAAACAGGGTCCATAATCTTTCCATAAACCCAGTCACAGCATATTCTGGTGACAATATATTGCTGAGGGAAAATTGCTTCTTTTCCACATGGAGCAGACTCTGTTGGGTCATTTGTATGAAGCAGCATCTGTCCCATAGAAGTGATGGCTGGGGTGGAAAACCATTACAGCAGATTCATATGGAAAATGTCCAGTTTCAGCATTTTTAAAAACTAATGTTAAAGGGAAAATAAATGCCTATTGAGATTGAGTAAACATAGTGGTGTGCTTTAAAAAAAATCAAAAAAGATATTTAGACTCTTGGTCTTTTTATAAAGATGCTATTCACATTAACTCCACCTACTCTGCTTCAGTAGTTTGTAGGATTTCATGACTGTATACCCACCACCCCTGATTGGTCCCAGACATTATGATCACCAACAAGGAGGTCCTGCACCCGCCAGTACTTAGTTCTGATTCCTCTTCTCAGCCACTGATAGCTGCTTTTTTCTTCTCTGTGAATGTGTCTTCCAGGAAATGTATGCAAATATCATTTGTAATACTTTGTGTATGGTCTTTTCCACTTAGCATGATGCTTTCACTCCTGTGGCAGCATGCATCTGCTCTGCATTCCTTTGTGAAAATCAGGACCTAACTAGTGGGCATTTGTTTCTTTGTCTAGACTGTGATACATGCTGTGAACATTCACTAACACGTTTTGTTTGGACATCTTTGTTGAGTCTGTGTGTGGGGTTCAAAGTGCCACGTCCTACGATAGCACTGTATTTGGCTTTGAGCATCTGCCACACTACTTCCCGTAGTGGCTGTACAGCTTTCTGTCTATGGTGGTTTGATCCATGTGTCCCCATAAATTTAGTTGTTCTGAATGCTACGTCCAAAGCTGATGGTAATTTGGGAATTAATGCTTCCTGGAGGCAGTGTATTGTTGGGGGTGGGCTTATGGGTGTCATAGCCAGCTTCCTCTTGCCAGTGTTTGGCACACTGTCCTGTTGCTATTGTCTACCTGACATTGGCCAGGAGGTGACGTCCACCCTCTGCTCATCCAATCATTTTCCTCTTCTCTTATGGAGTTTGTAAGGTAAAATAAACCTTTTGTTCCACAAGCTACACTTGGTTGGGTGTTTTCTGCCAGCAATGAGAACCTGACGGCAACACTGTCCAATCTATAAAGCCACAGTTCTTTTGACAAACCATAGCTCATTCTTTTTATTTATTTATTTGAGAGAGGGAAAGAGGCCGAGAGAGAGAGAGAGAGAGAGAGAGAGAGAGAGAGAGAGAGAGAGAGAGAGAGAGGGAGGGAGGGGAGAGAAAATGGACATGCCAGGGCTTCCAGCCACTACAAAAGAACTCCAAAGGCATGCACCACCTTGTGTATTTGACTTATATGGGTCCTAGGGAACGGAACTGAGGTCCTAGGCTTTGCAGACAAGTGCCTTAACCTCTAATCCATCTCTCCAGCCCCATAGTTCATTTTTTTAAGGGAAGTGTCTTTATAACCATAGCTTGTAAAATATAGTTTCTCTATCTTTATATTTTTTCTTTATTTTTCATTACTATGTGCACATGATTATGCATGCCTGTTCATATTTGTGTGTGCGCATATGCATGCATGCATTCACAGTGTCAACACCAAACACAATTTCATGTGTTATGCCTCTCAGGCACCATCCAGCTTTTTTTTTGAGACAAGGTCTCTTGTTGGCCTGGAGCTCACCTATTAGGCTAAATTAGCTGGTCAGCAAACCCCAGGGAACTGCCTGTTTCTGCCTTCCCTTGCTGGATTTACAGGTGTGTGATATCACATCTGGCTATTTTTGCATGAGTTTTGGGGATTAAACTCAGGTCTTCATGCTTATAAGGGAAGCACTTTACCTACTGAGTTCTTTCCCAGCTGTGACTTGGTTTGTAAACAGTTTTGCTGGTAACAAATAGAAGTAAGATATTAAAACTTCTCAAATTTCTCTTCTAAGATACAGATAAAAAATGCCAATCTTTGAGAAATGACTTAATAGTGTCTACATACAGCATAAATTTAACATGTGTTCACGTATTGCCCATCCACTCGTTAGTCATGTGTTTCCAGTGCCCTTTGCTTTGACTCCTGGAGCAACAGCAAGTCACTGGGTTTTTGAGAAAAGTTCAGGCAATGAAAAATGATATGTTCTCTCTCTGGAATCAATTGTA
This sequence comes from Jaculus jaculus, assembly GCF_020740685.1. NCBI lineage: Eukaryota > Metazoa > Chordata > Mammalia > Rodentia > Dipodidae > Jaculus > Jaculus jaculus. The sequence continues at coordinate 56,728,695 of NC_059103.1, forward strand.
AGATAGTTATGGACATAAACAAAGGGCTTTAGAAAGTATTGCGCAGTGTCCCGAAATGTACATGAAAATTCTAAAGAAATGGACCAAGGGCAGTTCCAGAAACAACATTCTGTACTGGAAAGTAACAAAAACCTACACTGTGCTGGAGAGATTGCCTAGTGGTTAAGGCATTTGCCTGAGAAACCTAAGGACCTAGGTTTGATTCCCCAGTACCAAACATTCACAAGGTGTCACATGTGTCTGGAGTTTGTTTGCAGTGGCTAGAGGCCCTAACATTCCCAGTTTTTTTCTCCCCCCCCCAAATAAGTAAATAAAATACTTTTTATTTTATTTATTTTTTTAAAAAAACACAATGCTTTTATTTTATTCACTGGATATGAAGAATCAAACAGAATTTAGAGTTCTGACCAAAAAAAATCTCAGATAAATGCTACTGCTTAATTAAATACAAAAAATATTGTTTTAAAAAGACCATAATATACTTTTTATTTTTAAAAGTGTATTGTTTATTTATTTGAGAGGGAGTTAGTGAAAATATAGGAGAGAGAGAGAGAGAGAAGAGGCAGAGAAAGGGGGAATGGATATGCCAGGGACCTCAGCCACTGCAAATTAACTTTAGACACATGTGTCACCTTGTGTTTCTGGCTTATGTGGGTAGTGGGGAATGGATCCTGGTTCCTTAGCCTTCACAGGCAAGCACCTTAACTGCTAAGCTTTCTCTCCAGCCCTAAATAAGGCATTTTCAAAAAACCTGCACTGCGATTCCACTGGGCATAGAGTGGACACATATGCTGGTCTAACAAATGAGCAGAGAGCAGCTCAGCAGTCAGGGAGGCTAGAGACTGCCACTTAAACAAAACCAAATCATTCTCATGTCTCTCCACACCTTAGCCTCCATGTACACTTGTGGTGAAGTGTTTTATAGACATGTCTGTCCTGACAGACATTATGCAGGTGGGAAAAGAAGATGGCGAGGTATACCCACTTGTCTGTGCTCATTAAGAGGTGTTCGGGAGTCTTGGAGGTGAGCAGCCACCTTAGAAATGCAAAAGACCTGTCCTAGATTATGGCCGACATCTTGGGTAAGATGGCAGGGTCAGGCATCCCAGCTACAGACCTACAGGACAGGGCCTATCTGGTTCTCAGTCCCCTTTGCACCACCCGTTCCTTCAGGTGGCTGTCTTCCTGTTCCAGACTACCTGTGGTATTGCACAACTGCCATGATTTATGGCTAGTCAGTGATGGGCCTGTGACAGCTGTTCTCAGTACTTCTGCCTAATCGCTGGGCTAGTTCTCTGTGCAAGAGATACAGGGCACCATATGCACTGTCTGTCTGAGAAATATGCAGTCGGGCAATAGTGCTGAACCACTTTAATGTGGTATCTCCACACAAATTGAGGAACTGAGGCCCTGAGTCACACAGGAAAGCTGCCAAAATTCATATTGAACCAGAGATGTCTGAGAAGACCCAGATAACAGACTTCCCCTGGGACTGTCCTTTGGATCTTGGGATTATCCTGAAGCCTTGGGAGTGGCCCAAAGCCTCTCTTGATAATTTGTCATTAGTATGAAATTCTATGAGTTAAACTTGATTGTTGAACTTGTGCAAATCCTGGTAGCAGGGTTGTACTCAAAGGGAATAGTGATCCTTAGGAACCTGCTTCACCTGCATTGCCCCACTGCCACAGGTATGCTAAGGGTGAGCCTTTCCGCACTAGCCCTGGGAACACCTTTTCAGTGGGACCATGTCCCTTGATAGTAAAACATGGAGTTACCACAAAGTCATTGCAGGACTCAGTGACCTTTCCAACCTGTGAAGCTGAACCTAATGAAAAATACCCACTCTGCATATTCACATTTGGAAACAGTACACAAATGCATAGTGAGTACTTTTAACTCAGTTCCTTACAAATTATGGTCCCAGTGGTGGTGTGGCTAGCACACAGTCTCCACTTCTGTGTCTGCATCTTCTAAATTCTTTTTAATTTTTTTTATTTTATTTTATAGAGAGCAAGAGAGAAACAGAGAAAAAGATAATTGGCTCATCAGGGCTTCAGCCACTGCAAGAGAACTCCAGATGCTTGTTGGACCTGGTGGGCATGTGCAGCCTTGCACTTGCCTCACCTTTGTGCATCTGGCTTACGTGGGATCTGGAGAGTTGAACATTGGTCCTTAGGCTTTTCAGGGAAGTGCCTTAACTGCTAGGCCATCTCGCAAGTCCCTTCTGTATTCTTCCATCACCTGTCTGAAGCGTTAAGAACCCCAAACATTAGCTACTGACCAGGAACCAGAAGACAAGGGTGTGAAATGACAAGGGGGTTTTAAGGGATTACATGATCCATTGAGGTCCTACATAAGGCATAGTTCTGCTCAGCAGCTTGTGACAAGCAAGAAAGGGCCTCTTTGTCCATCTGGCAAGAGTGTTGACAAGGAGAGCAGATCCAGAAATGTATGTTTGAGCTCTGGTGGGTGAACCACCCCAGAGAGTCAGACCCACTGAGAGGGACCTGACATTGGGTCACTGGTATGTCTTGTGCTTAGCTATCTTGCAGTTGCACAGTAAAAAGTGATGTTCCTGTAAATTGCTTCTGGAACAAACACCTCTCATTTTGTTCCAGGGTCCCCAGGGCTGTCCAGTGACCACAGCAGCAGGGCATCTTCACCCCTCTTTGACAGCGGCCTGCACCTGAATGGACACTGCAGCCACACAGTAAGCACGTGCGTTCCCATGACCTCATGGCCTTGCAGAAGCCCTGTTACTGAGGTGGGGTACCCAGGAGGAGAGAGACACAGGCTGAGGGACAGAACTGCTCAGGGCTCAATAATGGTGCCTGCAGTGGTCCGGGAGAAAGTACTTAAGGCAGACTTAGAAACTGTTCCATTGACTTGTATTCCTGTGTAGGACCCTTGACCTTGGACAGTAGGATGCTTTAAGCTGATGCTTCCTAATTGCTCAGAGTGCAGGCACCATTCATTTTGATGTAGAATTAGAGGGATTTCTGCTTACCATGCAATTTTTCCTGCAGAGGTAGATGCAAGCTCTTTCAGAAAAGTTTCATAGGACATACATGGGCACAGTGAAAGTTTATTCCCAGGTGTGTGTGTGTGTGTGTGTGTGTGTTTTTTCTGGTATTTAGTGTTTATGTGCATATGAACACCCTCCATGCACATGCATAAAAAGTCCAGAGAAGGATGTGAGGTGTCCTATCACTCTTCATGTTTATCTCCTTGAGAAGGTGGTTTCTCTGAATCTGGAGCTCACTGCTTTTTTGGCTAGACTGGCTGACCAGCAAGCCTTAACTGTCCTCTGTACTCCACAAAGGCCTCAGTGGGAAAGGAGAATGTCAGCACCCTATAAGTGGTTTGAAATGTATGCTTATTATAAATCCTGTGTAATCGAACCCCAAGGTAGCCAACTCTGACCTGCAAGTAGAGCCCAGGGAAAGCTATTCATGCTTGTTCAATATAATTACCTCACATTTTCATTTTAACTATTCAATATAGCTCATGGTAATTGAACATTTAACCTCTGTGACATATGAAGCAAAATACCATGTACTTGTAACTCACATTTCTCTGTCTCAGGCTTACTCAGAGTCATATGGCATCTTGAATTTAATGGTTATTTCCTTGGTTTAGATATTAGATTTTAGCTACGCACAATCACATAGTTGTAGCCTGCCTATTCAGGAATCTGATGCAGGAGAGTTACTTGAGCTCTGTAGTTTGAAGCCAGCTTAGATGACATAGTAGAAAATTACTTCTTAAAAAAATTCCTCATTTCATACACATTATGGTATACATGAGCCTATTCTTACAGGTATGAATATACATATAAATGCCATACATGTATACACAAAGTTTTATATAAGTAATATATTTGAACTCTACAAAATATACTTATAGTCTTCTGAAACATTTTGTTATATATCATTTCACCACTTGAATTCACAATTGTTTTAGCCATTGTCAATTGTCACTGGATTCATGGGGTTTTGTTTAGGGTCTGGAGCTATGGTAGGATGTCACTCTACCCCAGGCTGACCTGGAACTCATGGTGATCCTCTTATTTCAGCCTTCTTTGTTCTGGTGTTCAAGATGTATGCTACCATACCCAAATGTCATTGGATTCATCACTCTTGTTAAACAATAATTTGCCTTATAATTTTTTTCCTCAGTATAATCAAGGTTGCTTTGATGATATTTGTAAAGATGCTCTTGAAACGAGATGAAATTTCTGGTCCTTGAATATGGTGTACTTTCATAGTAATAATAGTCTTCCTCATGAGCTCTGCCAGTTCATGTTCCCACTGGGTATACAGCACTTGGGAGTGCCACTGATGGTGAAGCAAGTTTGAAAACATTAATCATTGATAACTTTATAGAAATAAAAATAGAGTGAGAACTCAAAGTAGGATAATTGTATTAGTTAATTTAATATATCAATATAGCTAAGACATGAGATGAGATATGCTGTCATGTGTTTTTCTTTGTGCCAGTCCCAAGGTTTTTGTAAGTGAGGTTAATGCTTGCTTGCTTTCTTATGTTTTGAAATACTAGGGAATGAACACAGGGCTTTGTGCTCTACCACAGGTCTGCACCCCAGCTCAAGCTTGGCATTTAAACTTCTAGGCTTTGAGCCAAGCGAATTGTCTCTTTAATGTGAGTTTTGTTGTGGTTCACTGTTCTGGAGATTTCTGTCTGTAGTTGGACAGATCCATTACTTTTGGGCCTATAGCAGCCAGGATAGAAGGTGGATTCCAATATCCCTTCATAGTCACATTGTCATGTAACAGGGAAAACTAAGCTCCGCCTTTTAAAGCTTCCCTCTCCTCCCAGTAGAGTCAAGCTTCCGGCTAAGCCTTCAGCACATGGTCCTTTGGGGGAACATTCCAGATCTAGCCTACAGAAAGTGAATGGGTAAAAAGCATTTTAAAGACCATAGAATTCATAAATTAAGTTTGACATGCATAGTAAAATATCAAAGATGTAAGTAATTAGAATGTAAGATACAAGTAAGAGGGTAAATAAAATGGAAAATTAATGACCAAAAGTTGTAATTTAAAATTCATGAAGGGAGCTGGAGAGATGCCTTAGCAGTTTAGTCACTTGCCAGCAAAGCCAAAGGACCCAGGTTTGATTTCCTAGGACCCACATAATCACAAGGTAACACATGTTTCTGGAGTTTGTTTGCACTGGCTGGAGGTCCTAGCATGCCCATTCTCCCTCTCTATCTGCCTCTCTCTCTCTCTCTTTCTCAAATAAGTGAATAAATAAAATTTAAAGAAATCATAAATGCAGTAAATTACAGTAAATACAGACAGTTAAGGATCTGGCATCCAAATGTGGACTTGAAAGTCAAAATAGCACTAATAAAGTAAAAGTAATATGTGGTAAAAGATTTTATTGGGGATGGGCAGTCAAGCTAACAAAGCTAGCCATCCATCTATTGACAAATCTTGATAAATATCACCAGAAGAGTGAATAATTAGGTAAATTTACTATAAAATCAGACACTAGATAGAGATAGCATTTGACATTTATTTTGAAAGGCACATTCACTGGAAGTTCTGTGGAGCCCATGAAACAATAAAAGGAACAGAAGCCTGATGAAAAAGGAGGCATAGACTGTCATCACTCCTCAGAGAGTTAGAACTGTATCCAGATGTATGGATATGAGTGGAAACGGTGAGAGATTCACAGTGCATATGGCTATAATGGTAAAAAGTTAACTGCAATTGTATTGAAATAAAGAAAGCACAGGAAAATGGAACATTAAAATTTAAAAGTTATAAGAGCTAAGAATACAATTGGCAAAACATAAAACCTTTATAGAAAAAAATATCATCTCCCATCCATGGAGAGAAAACTCAGCATTATACATGTGCCTGCTTTTCCCAGGTGCTTGAATATATTTCCATATTTATAATATAAGGACAGCTTTGTAGATATTGACAAGATAAACTATCAATACTTTGGAAGACCAAAGACCTAGAATACAGAATGCATAATCAAAGAATAACTTAGGGTATTGTCCTTCCAACATCACATATTTTCTACAATATGGCAATTAAGATGGGGAAGTATGAAAGGACACAATGTGACAAGTAGAGGGATCAAGAAAGGATTCCATCATGCACTAAACACTTAAGAGGACTGGGGTTGGCCAAGATGTCTCTGGGGGAAAGTTGGAAACCATATCTCCAATAAGAGGAAATCAGAATGTTTTTATGATCTAAGTAAAGAAAGAAAAATTGTTCATATTTAAATGTTAATTTGACTACATAAAAGTGATTTTTCTTAATTTAATACCTTAACAATGAAAAAGTAAGCAAAAACTTGGAGAAAATAGTACATAATATAATTCATCTTGTATCTGATATATGTGACAAAAGAAGATTTGCAAATTGAAAGATATGTATGTAAAATACATATATATGTAGGAATACATGTAAATTATGTCATTAGATATTTCCAGAAAAAGAAACAAGACCAATAATTAAGCATACCAAATTTAATCAAACTGTAAAAGTTAAGAAAATGTAAGTATTAGCATGAAGGGTCAGTTTAAGGTAGCATATGCATGGATGATGCTTCCACATACACCCTCACATAGGTGATGAGGATGTACAGGGGGTGGTCATTTTTGTAAAACAATTTGCCATTATCTCTTACCCCCTTCTGAACATTCAGATGCAGTAATTGTACTGATAAGTAGAAACACCAGAGCCTCATGCATCTTACTTACAAGGTGTGTGCAATAATGTTTAATGAAGAAAATATCTGGGGCTAATATGAAATGTCCATCAAGGTTAAAATGGAAAGGAACATTATGTACTGAGATGAGAGGTGCTGTACCCTTTAATTTCATTGGTCCCAGCAGAGACCCTAATGATGTTGCAGATGGTCTTATGTTTTTGTAAAATTTGGTACTTCCATTTCCTCACATACCAAATGGTTTTGGGTGGTGCAGGTGTTTGGGTTCCAGTTGAAGAATGTGTTTGGTAAGGAGAGATTTAGCTCCAATTTCAAGTGAATTTGAATCGTTCTGATGCATGCATAAACTTTGTATCCTTAACAAAACACCGACAGGTGACTGGGTCCAGTCTGCTGAGGTGAAGTCATACTGATTTCAAATTCTGGGACACATAGTTTTAGAGATGTATTTATATTTTGAACTTCAGTAAAAATATTGGTCCATAGCCTATGTGATTGTTAAGAAAATTCCAGTGATTCTGAATTGAGCATCAAACAAGATCAGTTTGCAGAAGATATCTTAACCTAGTTCCTCGGCATGTAAAAGCAGCTAAAATATGTTCCTACTGTCTTGAAAATATTGCTGTATTAAAGGCATCTTTACCACGATCGTGTTTACAAGATGGGCCACATTCCACCTGGATCAAAGCCAAGACTGAACCCATCCTAGATTTAGGGTGCTTGGGACTGAGCTTTTGCAGGGTGGAGAAGGTGTTGCTTTGTGGCTATTGAATTTCATATGGGAATATCTTGTCTCCCAGTTATTAGTCCAACTATTGCTGGTCCTTGAGCTCAAAAATAGGCTTAACTGTGACCTCAAGAGTAAGCTCACTGGATATGGTTTCCCAGTGCACTGACCTCCCTTGTCGGGCTCTGGAGCCAACTGCTGCTCAGGAGGAGTCTATTGAGGCTAGTCAACATGCAGGGGCAATGACTTTCATGGCTGTCCTGTGGTACCATGGGTATGGGAGTTCCTGATGAAAAGAACATCTGCAGAATTAATTCCATATTTTTTTGAATAGGGTCTCACACTACCCCAGGCTGACATGAAATTATATGTAGTCTCAGGCAAGTCTCAAAATCACAGTGATCCTCCTACTTCTGCCTCCCCTTCCAAGTGCTGGGATTAAAGTCATGTGCCACCATGCCTGGCTAGTACCATATTTAATTTGGTGAAGGAGCATCCAGTCTTCTCAGAGAAACAGAGGAGGTCTGTGCGAGTCTCCAGTGCATCTGCAGCATCCACTGGACTTGAATGCTTATACATTCTGCCCTGTGGTAAGGTACCTATGAAGTCTTCCTCACCACTTGTCCTCCACTCTAGTCATACTGCCTGGGAGTTGCTCCTGAGGATGGAGCAGACATCTAACTGGACAGGCCCAGCGCTGTGAACACCTTGGACAGTGGCATGGGAGTAGAGAAAAAGGAGTTGGTTCTGTTGGACATGACTGTCACATGCCATATGACAGGATGATAAACTCATGAGGTGACTAATATCTGTTGTAAAATTTACCAAAACAAAGTCAAAGAAAGCGGAGGGAAAAAATGACAAGATAGGCATAGCATGATGACACACCCCTTCCCTGAGGTGAGGTAGAGCCATTATGCATCAAAAGTCTTGTCATCTTCAAAACAAGAAAGGTGTAAGATAAGTGTATGAATAGTGCTTAGAAGGGACGCTAATGCTCTAGTCAAAATAACCCATCACCAAAGACATCATGTACTTACCTTAAATTACATACTGACAGCAACATTCATTATCCAACTATTAAAAAAATACTTCCCTTAAAAAAGCTTTTAATCTTAAACTGGAAAACTCAGCATTAGCAGTTAAGTCAACCTGTTCCATTTTCCACTCCTAAATCTTTGCATTCTAACAGCCTTTTTTAAACTGAGAACTTTAATATATGAACATATTATGAATTGGTCAAATTTCCCCTTTGGTTATACTGTTATGTTCCCTCTTCCCCATTCCACTGAGGTCTTTCTTCAGTGTGGTTATCAATAATTGCCATGGGGGTCACAAATGTGCCAGTCAGTCTCTGTGGTGGTGTGGAAGGGGGGTCAATGTCTCAGAATATACCTCTCCAGCCTATGGCTCTTACATTTTTCCACCCCTTTTTCTACAAAGTACCACAAGCTTTGGAGGGTATGTTATAAGTTTCTTTTAGTATTGAGCTCTCAGTAGCCTTTCATTTTCAGCTTTGATGAGTTTTGAGTCTCCACAGTATCTACCACCATATCCCTGGAGGAGGTTCTCAGGCTAGGAGTTAGAACATTGCTCATATTTGATCAACCACTTCCTCTGTAATGCTTACTGGGCCCTGGAAAATGTGGTAGACATGATTTGCCTCATACTAGTTATTTGGTTTTCTTTTCTTGTCTTCTTTTGGTTTTGGATCTTCCTAGTATTTGCTGCCATCTATAAAGAGCAGATACTCTAGCCATGAGTGAGAGTACCATGGATCAAAGGGGATAAGCACTGGCATGTAGAAGACTTGATGGGCATAATTTTACCTGCTAGCCAAAGAATCATGGGAGCTTACTTCCCTCTAGGGTCAGAGCCTTTTTAGGCCACTGGCTTCTGCCTTGGTTCTCAGAACCAGTGAGTAGACCTTCATGTCCAGTCATAGAGCAGTTGATTACCCCCATAGCCTGTGTGCCACTATTAAGCCGGAGTGTACATCTTGTCTAGCTGGTTGATTTTGTAGCTTGCAAGATTCACTGCTTGCTCATGCTGCTAATACCTTTACCCCCCAGCAGTTTGCACAGCACTTTCCAGCATTATGAGAGCTAATGAAAAGGAGACTGGTTTCCATCTCAGTTCCAGTAAGATCTCCTGCAACCACAGCCTCATGTGTCTTCAGCAATAGGGTCTTGCTGTTTAGTTCTGGTTTGGTAACCTAGTGCTATGGCAATGGTCTGCATTGCTTTGGGGGATTTATAGGCCTCTGTAACCAAGCACTCACTGTAGGGAGGCAACCCAGTTCTGGCACTGGGACTTACCAGAAAGAGCATAAGGTCGTAGAGCTTTCTCCACCCCTCAAAGGGTACTTCTGCCCAAGCTATCCCTCTAAAATCCTGTCTACTCATAATTTTCATTTTGTATCTATGTCATGATCAAAATACAATGTGACTGTATCTTATCCAATTTTAGGTCTTGTAGGAGAAAATATTTTCCACATACTACATTAAAACCCTGTTTTGTTTTGCTTTTAAGCAGATAGAGATATTATATCTCTTTTGCCATAAAATAAGAAGTATGTTTAAAAGTCATATAAATCATTATATTTTAGCCAATTATCTTACTTTCTAATAGCTGACAGAAGCAACTTCAAGGAGGGAAGGTTTATTTAGCTCTCCATGTGAAAGGGATTTCAGCCAATCAGAGTGGGGGAAGCATGAAGGATTATAGTGGCTGGAGTATGTGGAAGCAGACCAGGAAGCAGAGAAAGCAGTCTAGAACCTACAACATAACCTTCAAAAACAAACCCATTTCATATCCTTTCCCACCTCGTAAAAGCTCCACAATCTTCAAAGTAATGTCACAAGCTGAGGCACCCCGCATTTAAAACATGAGTCTGTGGTGGCCATTTCACATTCAAAGGATAAAACCAAATCATATTTAAAAGTACTGACTTAAGATGCAAGGCTTATATTTTATTAAGGCAAGGAATATTTCCAGAGTCTGTGCTGTTTGGAGGAGTCAACTATACATACTGATGTCTTAGACAAATTGCAGAGCAGAAGATATAATCTGGATGTCCTTGTCCCTTTTAGGCTTATCCTTTGCATAAGTCACCTCCAGGCATTGGAGTGGAGAGTGTTCAAGCATACACCCTGTGGGTGGCTCCTTTTGACTCTTGCAATTTCCTGTTTTCTCATTTCTGCCCGAACACGCTGTGCAATTAAAAGTCATCCTCATCAGTATTGTTTTCTATTTGCCTCCTGTTTTGGATAGCTCTCCCCAGATAGTTACTAGTGCCTCATGGAGGATCCACTCTGGCACAGTCTTTTCAAAATGAAATTGGATTTCTCAACTTAGCAGCATAGCCATGCTCTGTATAGTTGTGCTTCTCCAGGAAGAGACCATCAGTTACTCATCGGCTGCAGGGAATGCTGAGGGGAGTTCTGAAGCTCATCCAGCCCCGAGGACCAAGATTCCTGTCCCTGAGCTGAGCTTTGTGCTTTCTAGACAATGGTACCCAGGCAGCACTGTTTCCTAGCTCAAAGGCCTGCTACTGATTAGTACGGCCAAGGGCCTGAGAGATGTGCTGTACCAGAGCTTCTATGGCACCCGTGGGCAACATCTGTGCACAGAAGGCCCATGTGAGGTGACTCATCACGAGGGATGGCACAGTGCCCACCTGACAGAGTCATGTGTCTTGATGAGGTTGCTCAAGGCTGAAGTCTTGGAGCAGAAGACCAAGCCAGTGAAGAGACAGTTGTAGGCTGTGCTGGCTGCAACTCCCAGCACCCGGACTCCACAGAGTAGTGAGTATGCTTGTGGACAGGAAGACAAGCACCTCATTTAGGACCCAGGACATGGAGGCAGTGGAGGAGAGAGGTGACTGTGGTACTGAAAGTATGTTCATGCCCACATAGATGTATGCTCGGTACCCAGACCCACCATCTCTAATGGTGCAGTCACCTGCACAAGTGTGCTACTTAGCTTTCTTATTGCCATCATACAGTACTTGATGCAACAAATTAAGAGGAGGAACTGATTTTAGCTCATGGTTTCAGAGGTTCCATCCATCATGATGGAGAGGATATGATGACACAGAGAAGCCCACATCATGTAGATAAGAAGCAGCAGCATGTAGATAGAAAGCAGAAAGAGAGTTCCTGGGCTTACTATCTCCTTCCTCCTTTTCATGCTATCCATGCCCTTCAACCTATTGGATGGTGCCAGCCTCATTCAGGGTATGTCTTCTCTCCTTAATTAAGCCTTTCTGGAAACATCCCCTCTCCCAACTAAAGCAGGAAGGATCAGCTGTGCTCTGCTGAATTGGATTCCCTTAGAGAACAGCAAAGAATCGTCATCTCCAAGCCAAATCAACACAATCAAAAAGCCAGTGTGGGAGAGTGAGTGGATCTATGCAACGAGCTTGATTATAGGGGGACTAGACTTATAGCTCAGACTAACAATCAGGCAGATTTAATCAACGGCAAGAACAGTACCTAATCAGAAATATAGGTGGGAGTCCCCAGTGGTGGGAAACTTAGATGAGGGCTGGATTTGGGGAGGCAGTTTAAGTATGTTGGGACTATCTCCACCCATAAGTGAAAGTGCCCTAGGCTGACTGATTGTCTATGGAAAGTTCAGTAGTAATTTGGCTGACCATAGTGATTTTGGCTGAACTCCCAGAGCCCAACCTGCCCCCAGTCATCTGTGTAGTCTTTCATTATTCAAGCCAGCCATGCAGTTGCTAAGTTTCTTAAATATATATAATTCCCAGTAGTGGGGGATTTTTTTCCTTACCACCTCATACCAAGATGTGTTTTACTAGTCTCTGAAATACTTCCCAATCCATTCAGCTCAGCAATAAAGATTAATCCTCACACTAACCAACTGCAAACCTGTATTTTCAGGTCTGGCCACGAAACAGGAAAGGTGATTTCCAAACAAGCTGTTGTCCTCTTCTGAAATCGCACAGGTTCCCCAGGAGGCACCAGCATGGTTGGGAGACTTTGGGAGGCAGATTGCTGCTGTCAATGTGATTAAAAGATTGAGAAATCACAGCTGTTCTCTCACTCAGGGACAGGGCAGCCTCCTTCAAGTGCTGTGGTCATTCGTTTCATTACTTTTCAGAGAGCACAGTAGCAGTGTGCACTTTAGAGATTGGTTCTGTGTCATGACAAGTGATTTGTAGTGAGCACTCTACTCTAGTTTCTGTTTCCACCGCTGCTTTGGACTCTCCTTGGGATTTCGGAAGAGGACCTTGCCCAGGGTATAAAGGAGGTATACTCACTTTATGTATTGTAGTTAAAGGTGAGCTTCAGTGACCTCTTGTTGTGGTTTAGATATGAAGTATCCCTCTAAAACATCATCTGTTGAAGGCTTGGTCCCCAGCTGGCAAAGATAGGCACTGGGAAGTGATTGAATCATAACCTAATCAATGGACAAATCTATGGATGGATTCGTGATTTGATGACATTACTGGGAAGAGGTGAGAGCCAGGAAGCTGGGCCTGGCTGAAGGAAGCTGGCTATGCCTGTGAAGAGCTCACTGAGTCCTGGAACTTTTCTCTCTCTGCTTTCTGTTGTCATGAGAAGCTTTATAACCTGCCATGAGCAGGTTATAGCTTGAATGTGACATGACCCTCACAGGCTCATTTCTTTGATCACTTGATCCCCAGCTGTGCTTTCTGATTCCTGATTCAACAAGATGTAACAGGTCATGGCACCGCTCCTGCTGCCCCATCTGCGAGCTGCTCCTACCACCTAGCCTTCTCAACCAGGATGTGTTAGAGCCTCAAGCTTTGAGCCAAAAGAAATCTGTCTTCCCTTAAGTTGCTTCTTGTTCACATTTGGCCATAGTGACTGAAAAAGTAACCAATATATTCCACCACACTCTTCTGCCAGGATATTTTAGCCTGCCTAAGGCTCAAAGCCACGAAGACAGCTAACTCGTCCTTTAAATCGTTTTTCTTGTGTATATTGCCACAGTAACAAAACTGACACACCTGTCTGCTGAGCATCTCTGTGTGTCCTTGGTCTTCTGAATGATAAACATTTACTTATATAGGAAACATGTCAAATCTGCTGTTCATAGCATGTGTCCTAAGCATAGTTTATACTTGAAGCCCTGAGGGAAGATTTCCTAATCTTTCCAGAAATTACTCTGAGGACATGGAAGCAAAGTTCATACCTTTATTAAGACTTTAAGTTTATAGTCAGACATTCAATTTGTCTATAGCTTTGGCTATAAGCTGGAAGTATGGAACCCTATAGAACCCTTGGAACCCCTACTTCCAGTTTGCCCTCCAACCACAGAGTAGAAGAGGGTAGATAGAGACAGATGTCCATGGAGGCAGGGATGCATAGAGCCAAGTGTGCACAGTGCCTACTATGAATACAGTGCACAGGGTCAGATATCCACAGCACTGTTTCCATGGAGTCAGGTGTGAACATACAAGGGCCAAGTATATACAGGATCAAGTGTGCATAGAGTCAGGTGTCCTTGGTGCTGACTTTTACCATGGAGCCAGGTTTATACAGGCCAGGTGTGCACAGGGTAGGAATCCCAACAGTCCTGTCTCTATAGCATGTCAAATGAGCATTTTTGAAACTCTGTTTTAAGCATGCTTTTACTTTTTGATCACCTGTTAACCTCTCTTTATAAGATTCCATAATTCCAAGAATATTGAAAGTAGAGAATATCTGAATCAGGCTGTGTCCAGGTAAAGTGTGGGAAGAACCCAAGGTGCTGGCCAAGGCAAGACAGTGCCTCCTTGCTGACTTGCCTGCTGTGCAGTTTTCCAGCCAGACATTAAGCACTTATACCTGTGTCACTCACAGCCAGCAAATGCCTCCTATCTCATACAGGTTTAAGGTAACACAGTAGTTGGGGCTTTTAAAAGAAATCCTGTGTTAAGACTTTTCAGGTGCTTAGCCATGATAGTTCCATGTAAGAACCACAAGGATTGAGCAGGTGGCCAGTGTCTTGCAGTTTTCATTTTCAACTAAGCAATTGTTAGTGTTATTGATTGCTCTATGCTGTAGCAAAATATTGTTCTTTTCATTATTTTTGTCCTATATTGTGCTCCAGCAGGAGTTACGGAGGTAGAAATTGCAAGCTGCGCACAACAGGCATGTTTTGTCAGCTGTGCAGCTACAATTACTGTAAACGGAACCTGAAGAGGTAAAAGTGTTATGCAGCTAGAGATTGGCTCTTATCTTAGGCTTAATGAGTATCTTTACTGATCAAAAATTTTCTTTAAAAATGGAAATTAGTTTTGGGTATCTGTAAACAACATTAAGATGGGGTAGTATACTATGTGAAGAGGCTCGTTCCACAGGCTACATTCAACAGAAGCTACTGCTAAAGAACTATAGTTTGTGATCTGTAGAACTGAAACCTTATATCTCAGCTTCTTAGACCCCAATGAATAATCAGTTCATGGTTTTTCATTGTATCCTAGGTCAGACTATTTATGACTCATAGCTTTAACAAAATCCCTGGACACATGTTGCTCATTCTACTTCCTTCCTAAATAATTCCATAGAAATAAACACTATGAGAAGATATTAACTGGGGCTAGGGAAATGGTTCACTGGGTAAGGGAAGTTACTGATTAAGCACCAACGATAGAGAGGGTCTCTGTCTGTGGGGAGTGGACACAGGAGAATAGCTGGGAATCACTGGTAAGCCAGTCTGACTGGAAATGGCAGCCTTAAGTTCAGTGAGAGCCTCTGTCTCAAAGCAAGAAATGGAAGAACAACACCTGATGTCTTCTTCTGGCCTCCATATGCATGTACTCAGGCTTCAAGTGTATCTCCATGCACATGTGTATATACACACACCACCTACTGTACACACATACGCCAGAACAAAAGTAGCTGTGGAGCTTAATCAGGGAGTACTGAGTGTGTTTGATGGCACCTGGACACAGTCAGGTGGTACAGACTCCTTGATGCTTCGGTCTGAGATAAAGCTCCTATTTTAAATATTGTTAAGCATTGCATTTTTGAATAACTGAAAATTGGAGTGTTTTGTTTATGAAATTATATTCATATTATATGTTGAATAATGCTTAAGTGGCACACAGGTATGAGAAGTTGAAAATAAACCTCTCTCTTGTAAGAGAGCAAGGTGTAGGAAGAACAGAAGGTTCTATTTGCCAGAGCAACACTCCAAAGTGCTGACGGGCATTTCAGCTTCAGTGCCCAGGGGTACTTAATGCAGAGTCCAGGGCACATCCAACATCTATATATTGTGAGTTACAGAGTCCTGGGGACTTATTTTTGAAAAATTGTCCATGCGATTTATACACACAGTGAAGTTCTCCAGTCTATATTAAACATTGTTGGTCATGAAAATATGATTACACAGCTAACAATATCCCACCTGCCCAGCACAAGTTTGAAATGACATGTGGCAGCAGGAAAAAAAATCAAGCTGTGGCATAGAAAGTCTATTAACCTGCATGAAGCAAGGCACTTGCTTTCAGGCTTCAGCCTCCTGATGGTTGATGACAGGGAACCCTAGCCAAAGGGAAGGTCATAGTACAGCACCTGCCTGGTGTGTGGGCAGTGCTAGTGACACAAAAAGCATAGCATGCCATCCCGCTACCCTGGGAGGGAAAAGAGAAGGGTGCAGGGTTCAGAGTCAGCTGACCTCTGTCAGGAAAAATAGCAGTAAAAGTGACCTGTCTGGACTTCCGGTTAAGATGGCGGCGTAGGTACCACGCCAAAGCAGCCTAGAGGGGAAGAAGACCAAAAAAAACTCAGCAAAATACACGCTTTTACTAAAAAGTGAGGTGTATAGGAAATTGAGGCGGCAGCAGAGAAGTAGAAGAGTTATAGGGCATCCAGAGCCCGCACAGGCGGGAAAAGCGGCTCCAGCGGCTCAGGCAGCTCGGCCAAACGCCGCAGCCGCGGCGCAGCAGAAAGCCGCCAGACCAGCTCGAGCCGCAGGAAAAGCCAGGTGCGGGATTTTCCCCTCACACCGCGCTCTCCGCAACTCGGGAAACGTGAGGGGAGAGCGGCAGCGAGCAGCGGAGGAGAAGACGGCGAGGTAGAAGAACACGTGGAACAGCGAGACAACCAGAGCAGCCACAGCTCCCTCCCCTCCCCCACCGCCTGAGCCCAGCTCCAGCGAACACAGCAGCGGCCCGGGACCCGGCCACGCCAACTTGGGCTGACAGCGGGACCCAAGCAGGAGCAGAGTTCGGCAGCAACTTCAGCGGCTCCAGCACCGGTACCAGCGGCCCCAGCAGCAGCGGACCCAGGAGCGGCAGCAGCGGCAGATCCCGCAGCAGCGGCTTCGGGGGGAGCAGCGGCAGTGGTCACGGCAGCGGCAGCTTCAGCAGTGGTGGTGGCTCTGGTGGTGGCAGCTATGGGAGCAGCAGAGGCAGCAGCAGCGGCTCGGTTTGCCCCGTAGGAAAAGCAAGTGCCCAGCTCCTGAAATCAGAACAGCAGCCCGACGACCCAGGCAGCAACTTGAATGAGACCAAAATCACCCAAGGTAACTGGGATTGCACCAGGGAAGGGTCTCACTTGGTCACAAGCTGACTTGGATCCCTCAACAGACCAGAAATCTAAACCTCTTTGTTGATAGAAGATCTGGTCATTATAATAACTACTCTTGCATACATACTCGGGGCTGTTTTTGATTGAATGTGTACAGTGTTTAGTTAAATTTTAGAATCTACCTGTATTTTATTCCACTCAGCGTGCTTGAATACTCCTATAGCAGGGAATCTCAACCCCTAAGAACATCTTTGTAGATACTCTGAGAGTCTTAAGAGCCACACCTAATACCTTAAGATCCTACCCTGAAAATATATTACATCAAATCAATTGATACAGCTAAGAATACACAGCTAGCTAGAAAATCCAAGCATTATCTTAATCCAAGATGCAAAAATATATACATTATAACACAAGAAACACTAAAAAGCAAGATGATATAAATCCACCTAAAAGTATTAATGCATCAGAAATGTCCTCCAGAGAGAAAGAGTTAGAGGAAATGCCTGAGAAAGAGTTCAAAAGAATAATTATAAATATGTTCAAAGAGGTCAAAGAACACATGAAAACAATCAAGGAAGAAATCAAAGAGGAAATCAAAGGAATCAAAGAAGAGGCAGGACACCAATTTAATGAAATAAAGAAGGCAATACAAGACATAAATAGGGAAATAGAAATAATAAAGAAAAAACCAGTCAGAATTACTAGCAATGAAGAACACAGTTAATGAAATAAAAAACTCTGTAGAAAATCTCACCAGTAGGATGGATGAGGGAGAGGACAGAATATCTAAGCTAGAAGATCAGGTGACAGACCTAATGCAGTCCAACAAAGAGAAAGACAAACTTATAGAAAAGTACGAGTGGGAATTTCAAGATATTCGGGACACTATGAAAAGATCCAATATAAGAATTCAGGGCATAGTAGAAGGAGAAGAACTCCACTCCAGAGGCATAGTAGGCATCTTCAACAAAATCATAGAGGAAAATTTCCCCCAAATTGGGAAAGAGGTGCCAATACAGATACAGGAAGCCTTTAGAACCCCAGCCAGACAAAACCCAGAAAGAACCTCTCCTTGCCATATTATAATCAAACTTCCAAACACACACAGCAAAGAAAAAATATTGAAAGCAGTTAGAGAGAAAAATCAAGTTACCTACAAAAGCAAGCCCATCAGGATTACAGCAGATTATTCAACACAAACTTTTAAAGCCAGAAGGGCTTGGAGTGATATATTCCAAGTTCTGAAAGATAACAACTGTCAACCAAGGTTACTTTATCCTGCAAAGTTATCCATTCAAATAGATGGAGAAATAAAGACATTCCATGACAAAAGCAGGTTAAAGGAGTATTTGAAGACAAAACCAGCTCTACAGAAAATACTTGATAGAATCCTCCATGCTGAACAAAAGGAAAAGCACACATATAAGGAACCTAGAAAAAACAAGCTATACTCAAATACCAGTTAACAGAAGAGAGCACAGATAGAACCAGTAACACACACACACACACACACACACACACACACACACACACACAAATGGCAAACATAAATACACACCTTTCAATAATATCTCTTAATATCAACGGTCTCAATGCCCCAACGAAAAGACATAGATTTGCAGACTGGGTTAAAAAGCAGGATCCTACAATTTGTTGTCTCCAAGAAACACACCTTTCTACAAAGGATAGACATTATCTTAGGGTGAAAGGTTGGAAGACGGCGTTTCAAGCAAATGGGCCTAGAAAACAAGCAGGGGTTGCTATCCTAATATCAGACAGGGTAGACTTTAGTCCGACGTTAGTCAAGAAAGATAAGGAAGGTCACTTTATATTGATTAAGGGCACACTCCAACAGGAGGACATTACAATCCTAAACATATATGCACCTAACATGGGGGCTCCCAAATTCGTCAAACAAACACTATTAGAACTAAGGTCACAGATAACACCAAACACGGTGGTGGTGGGTGACTTTAACACCCCACTCTCATCAATTGACAGGTCATCCAGGGAAAGAATAAACAGAGAGGCATCTGGACTAAATGAGGTCATAGAAGGAATGGACCTAACAGATATATACAGGACATTTCATCCAAAGGCTGCAGAATATACATTCTTTTCAGCAGCACATGGAACATTCTCTAAAATAGACCATATAATAGGACACAAAGCAAATCGTAACAAATTCAGGAAAATTGAAATAATTCCTTGCATTCTATCTGACCACAATGGAATTAAACTACAAATCAGTAGCAAGAAAGGCTATAGAGCATACACAAAATCATGGAAACTAAACAATACACTACTAAATGATGAGTGGGTCAATGAAGAAATCAAAAAGGAAATCAAAAAATTTATAGAGTCAAATGATAATGAGAACACAACATACCAAAATCTCTGGGACATAATGAAGGCAGTTCTAAGAGGTAAATTTATAGCCTTAAGTGCCTATATTAAGAAATTAGAAAGGTCGCAAGTAAATGACCTAATGCTTCGCCTTAAAGCCTTGGAAAAAGAAGAACAAGGCAAACCAAAAATTAGTAGACGGGAAGAAATAATAAAGATTAGGGCAGAAATTAATGAAATAGAAACAAAAAGAACAATCCAAAGAATTAATGAAACAAAGAGTTGGTTCTTTGAAAGGATAAACAAGATTGATAAACCCTTAGCAAATCTGACCAAAAGAAAGAGAGAAGAGACACAAATTAATAAAATCAGAGATGAACAAGGCAACATCACAACAGATTCCAGAGAAATTCAAAAAATCATTGGGACATACTACAAAAGCATATACTCCACAAAGTATGAAAATCTGAAAGAAATGGATGATTTCCTTGATCTATATGACCTACCTAAATTAAATCAAAATGAGATTAATCACTTAAATAGACCTATAACAAACATGGAGATCCGAACAGTTATCAATAATCTCCCAACTAAAAAAAGTCCAGGCCCGGATGGATTCACTGCTGAATTTTACCAGACTTTTAAGGAAGAGCTAACACCATTGCTTCTTCAGCTTTTCCAGGAAATAGAAAAAGAAGGAATTCTACCAAACTCCTTCTATGAGGCCAGCATCACCCTGATACCAAAACCAGGCAAAGATAGAACAAAAAAAGAAAATTACAGACCAATCTCCCTCATGAACATAGATGCAAAAATTCTCAACAAAATATTGGCAAACAGAATACAAGAGTATATCAAAAAGATCATTCACCCTGACCAAGTAGGCTTTATCCCAGAGATGCAGGGATGGTTCAACATACGCAAATCTATAAATGTAATACATTACATAAACAGGTTGAAGGACAAAAATCACATGATCATCTCATTAGATGCAGAGAAAGCATTTGACAAAATCCAACATCCCTTCATGATAAAAGTCCTACAGAGACTGGGAATAGAAGGAACATATCTCAATATAATAAAGGCTATTTATGACAAGCCTACAGCCAACATATTACTAAATGGGGAAAAACTGGAAGCTTTTCCACTAAAATCAGGAACAAGACAAGGGTGTCCACTGTCCCCACTTCTATTTAATATAGTTTTGGAAGTCTTAGCCATAGCAATAAGGCAAGAGACACACATAAAAGGGATACAAATTGGAAAGGAAGAAATCAAGTTATCATTATTTGCAGATGACATGATTCTATACATAAAGGACCCTAAAGACTCTACTAGCAAGCTGTTAGAGCTGATCAAAACCTACAGCAATGTAGCAGGATACAAAATAAGTACACAGAAATCAGTAGCCTTCATATATGCTATCAACAAACACACAGAGGATGAAATCAGAGAATCACTTCCATTCACAATTGCATCAAAAAAAAATAAAATACCTTGGAATAAACCTAACCAAGGAAGTAAAGAATCTATACAATGAGAACTTTAAAACACTCAAGCGAGAAATTGCAGAAGACACTAGAAAGTGGAGAAACATCCCTTGTTCCTGGCTTGGAAGAATCAATATCGTGAAAATGGCAATCTTACCTAGAGCAATCTACACATGTAATGCAATCCCTATCAAAATTCCAAAGGCTTTCTTCATGGAAATAGAAAAAACAATCCAAAAATTCATTTGGAATCACAAAAAACCTCGAATATCTAAAACAATACTGAGCAACAAAAAAGAGGCTGGTGGTATCACCATACCTGATTTTAACCTATACTACAGAGCCATAGTAACAAAAACAGCATGGTACTGGCACAAAAACAGACATGTAGATCAGTGGAACAGAATAGAGGACCCAGATGTAAGCCCAAGTAGCTATAGCCACCTGATATTTGATAAAAATGCCAAAAACACTCATTGGAGAAGAGACAGCCTCTTCAGCAAATGGTGTTTTGAAAACTGGATAAATATCTGCAGAAGGATGAAAATAGATTCTTCTCTCTCACCATGCACAAGAATTAAGTCCAAATGGATTAAAGACCTTAACATCAGACCAGAAACTTTGAAACTGCTACAGGAAAAAGTAGGGGAAACCCTTCAACATATTGGTCTTGGCAAAGACTTTCTGAATACAACCCCAATTGCTCAGGCAATAAAACCACAGATTAACCACTGGGACCTAATGAAATTACAAAGATTTTGCACTGCAAAGGACTCAGTGAAAAAAGCAAAGAGGCAACCTACAGAATGGGAAAAAATCTTCGCCAGCTATATATCTGATAGAGGATTAATATCTAGGATATACAAAGAACTCAAAAAGTTAAATAATAAGGAACCAAACAAGCCAATCAAAAAATGGGCTATGGAGCTAAATAGAGAGTTCTCAAAGGAAGAAATACGAATGGCATATAAGCATCTAAAAAATTGTTCTACGTCACTAGTCATCAGGGAAATGCAGATTAAAACTACATTGAGATTCCATCTCACTCCTGTCAGATTGGCCACCATCATGAAAACAAATGATCATAAATGTTGGCAGGGATGTAGAAAAAAAGGAACCCTTCTTCACTGCTGGTGGGAATGCAATCTGGTCCAGCCATTGTGGAAAACAGTGTGGAGGTTCCTAAAACAGCTAGAGATTGATTTACCATATGACCCAGCTATAGCGCTCCTAGGCATATATCCAAAGGACTCATCTCATTTCCTTAGAAGTACATGCTCAACCATGTTTATTGCTGCTCAATTTATAATAACTGGGAAATGGAACCAGCCTAGATGTCCCTCAACAGATGAGTGGATAATGAAGATGTGGTACATTTATACAATGGAGTTCTACTCAGTGGTAAAGAAAAATGAAGTTATGAAATTTGCAGAAAAATGGATGGACCTGGAAAGTATTATACTAAGTCAGGTAACCCAGGCCCAGAAAGCCAAGCGCCATGTTCTCTCTCATATGTGGATCCTAGCTACAGATGACTGGGCTTCTGCGTGAGAATGAAAATACTTAGTAGCAGAGGCCAGTAAGTTGAAAAGGAGACATAAAGGGTGGAGAAAGGAAGGGAGGAGGATACTTAATAGGTTGATATTGTATATATGTAATTACAATGATTGTAATGGGGAGGTAATATGATGGAGAATGGAATTTCAAACGGGAAAGTGTGGGGGTGGGGAGGGAGGGAATTACCATGGGATATATTTTATAATCATGAAAAATGTCAATAAAAATTAAAAAATAAAAATAAAAAAATAAAAGTGACCTGTCTGAGGTGACAGGAGAGAAACAGAAGACTTCATGTGGATTCCCCCAGCCACAGGGAAAAGAAGCTAACTAGCTCACAGCATACCCAGGACAAGCTGCCAAGGGTTCAGGAGCAAATATAGATGCTAGCATTCAGGCTGGATGACTTTGCCATACCCTCATTGTTGGAGTGGAGAAGCAGTTTAATCTGAAGACATCTAGCTGAGGAGGTAGAGCAGTGGCATCTTAGGCACCATATTAGTAATCTTTCTCATTACTGGGACGGAATGCCACTGGAGTCCCTATGCAATCACATCTTCTGATATGATTTACAGGTGTCAGCATTCTCCTTCTGTGTTAGGACAAAGGTCCCACCACAGATTATAGAAGCTATGGTCTCAGGATAAATGGCATGCTTTTGTCAACAAGGCTCTGAGCAACAGGACCAATGCCATTTAATACCCAGGGGCTAGTTCTGCCTGCTGCAGTTGGACACAAGACATTATGGAATTTAGCTTAAAGTTTCAGCAGCAGCAGCAGCACAGTTACAATCTGTGCTTGGCTTTTATGACTAGAAGAAACTAAAATATTTTAGTCAATCCATATGTGCTAAGTGAAGCACATTTTCAACAGTTACTGTTCTCTTCAGCACATTCTTATTTTCACCAGGAAAACTCATTTCTGTATGGCAAGATCATTATCAAAACACAGTGGCTGATTGAGAACAGAACGGGAAGCCCAGCAGGGTCCCTCTGGTGATACTGAGGGATCAAGGCAAGATGATAAATCCAATTATTTTTCCTTCATAATTATTATAATTCAGGCTATTGTGACTTACATTTTGTGTTTGCACCACATTCTGCTCATCTTATCCTTACACAGTTATTATTTCATTCAAGAATCAGCAAGTTGGGATGGGGAAATGGTTCAAGGATTAGGACTGAGTTCTGACTCCAAGCACCCTAGTAAAATGCCATACATGGCAGCATACATTTGCCACTCAGCACTGGGAAGGTAGAGATAGATCCCTGAGCCTTGTTGACTAGCTACAGTAGCCCAATTAATGACCTAGAAGTTCAGTGAGAGACCCTGCCTGAAAGCATAGGAGGATGCCTGAGACCAACCTCTAGCCTCCTCACACAAATATATCACACACATGTGTGTGCATACCCACACATGTGTGCCCTTATATGAACACAGATATACTTGCCCAAGTAAAAAAAAAAACAAAAAAAACAAAAAACCTGCAGGTTGGGGAAGGCCTAGGGATGCTCCTGTCTGCTCAGTGCTTCTGATCCCCAGGAGTCATTCAGAGACTGCCCTTCTTCAGGGAGCCCAGCCCTGCTGTGATCTCTCCACAGAGTTGTCACAATTGCTGGAGCTACTTTGCTGTGTGGTAATCAGGTTCACGAGTGAACCTCCAAGGAAGTAGGTGTCACATCAGAGTTTACCATGAGACATCCCACAGCTCAGATCCATGGCCTACTCAAAATACCCACACATGTATGTATGGACCAGAGAATGAGACATTCTATCATCTCACACCCTGTCCTCTGGTCAGATTGCTGGCCTTCCTTCATCATCAGAGCATTTGTTTGTTCTTCACAGCCCCGAGGACTCATATCAAGTCTTGGGCCCCAGCAGATGGGCCAGGTGTCCTCACCTAAATCAGGTCTCACTGGTGAAGCTCCTGGTTGAGGTTCCCAGTGTACCCCTCAGGGGCAGGTCTTTTCCTGAACACCTGTGGCCAATGGAGAAAGCCCCTTATCTCTCACGTGCTACAGGATGTCACCTAGAGTGGCCATGGACATTCCCACCCTAGAAGGTAAACAATGTGAAAGTAGACTTGTTCTCACTCTACAGTGACTCTAAAATGGGCAGTGCAGACAGACCATCAATCCTGGATAAGGGTGCATGCCCATTCCCCGTAAGTCTCACTCTGGGGACCTTGGCTGTAATCTGAACTCCTCCTTTCTCATCAGAGATGTCTTGTGCTGACAGTTAAGGGGCTTATCTGGCTTTCTGCCCTCTTTACTTGGATTCAAAGTCCTGATCATTTTACTTTTTATCCAATTTGTGGCTGATCCCATAATTCTTTTAACCTTTATTATAAGGACATTAAATGAGTCAATGTTCATCTTCTCTGTTAGACAAATGGCCCTTGCAGTTCCTTTGAAGGAGACTGAAGGCCATGACCTTGAGGAAAATCTGTGGTCATCCCTTTAGGGTCATGAGGAACTGGTGTCCCTCAGGGCAAAAAGGGGAGAGACCTCACATATTTCAAAATGTCTAACAAAGAAACATGAGACCCAGCATTCCTAACATTGGCCTAGAAATTAATCTCTTAATTGCAATTCACTTGCTGTTGGCAGAAACTGCGAAAGAAAGGCTTTTTTTTTTTTTTAAGTCAACAGTACGCAGAAAAGCAACTGTGGCACCAAGTAGATAAACTGTGAGAACATTTCACCTGTGTTCGGAGGCAAAGCTTCTGAGTGCCCTGACGACATGTATGAATGCAAATGAGGTACCTGCCTAAAGATGCAGGCCATCCATGTGGGGTTCCATGCCTGAGGCTGGGAGAATAATAACTGTGTGAGGTGCTCATGCCCATATCTGGGGGTGTCACCTACATGAGGACTTTATTCCTGTGGCTGGAGGAGTTGTATCCATATAAGACTCACATTAAGGTTAGAGAATAACATCTGTGAGGACCTTCAATGAGAGATTGACAGGAACTAGTCAGTCACATTCCTACATGAGATCCATTCATAGAGCTGGGAGAGTCATATTTATGTGGGACGCCAAGCTTAGGGCTAGAAAAGCTGTGAGGTATCCATTCCTAGGGCTGGAAAATCACATCCATGTTGATCTTCCATGAGAGACTGACTGGGGAGTTGTTAGTCTTATTCCTGCATGAGACCTGTTCCTAGAGCTACAAGAGTCGTACATAAGATTTTGGGATGTAGGAGTTATACCCATGTGAAGTATTCATGATCAAGGCTGTAGGAGTCATGCCACATGGGGTGCCTTGTCTGGGGAAAGGGTTCTGTACCTATTTCATATTGAGCAGGAGCTCCAGAGCAGACAACTCACACAGCTCACTGCTTCTCCCTTAAGACCTAGAATAAGATTGCAGTCAGGTTCGCATTGCTGGCAGAAAATACCTGACCAAGAGCAGTTTGTGGGTAAACAGAGTTTAGTTTGGCTTACGGACTTGAGAGGAAGCTCCATGATGTCAGGGCAAAATGGTGACATGAGCAGAGGGTAGACATCACCCCATGGCCAACATAGGTGGACAGCAGCAAGAGCAGAGTGTGCCTAACACCGGCAAAGGTACACTGGAAGTAACATCCATAAGCCTGCCCCCAACAATGCTCTACCTTCAGGAGACATTAATTCCCAAGTTGCCACCAGCTAGGGACCTAGCATTCAGAATACCCAAGTTTATAGAAGACACCTGAATCAAGCCACCACAAAGACTAACAGAATTCTTCTGGCTTAGAATCCAACATCTGAGTCACTGTGAGTTGGAGCAGGTGGAGTACTCTTAAGAATATCTGCACTGTCTCTGACTTCTTTCCTCACTGTAGCCACTAAGGAGTGACTCATTCCCCATTCCCTGGGCTTCATTCTCTTTTGGATCTACAAAAGAGACAGTAAGGTTAATACCACTGGCCAAGGAGAAGACCTGGAATCTATATCCAACTAGAGTGTTATCAACATTGCATTGTGTAGTGTGACTTGGGCCCAGACTTGGTCTTCACTGGCATTTCACATGGGCTTGGCCCCTCTCTTCCCATTGTTTTCACAGTAGTAGCCCTATATCATGGCTGTAAGATTCATTTCCAAATTCCAATTTCTCTACTCCTCTCCCCTTTAGCTTTTCTCCTTTTTGTGCAATATGTTGTTAAATACAGACGAGTTGTAGCAAAGATAATCATCATCATCATCTTTATTTTGATGACAAGAATGCTGCCTCCCTTCTGGACCTTTGAGAAGTTATCTCATGTGTTTTCATCAGTTGAACTGTGTTAGTCTGAATTTTTTGGGACAGCCATCCATAGACCTTCACAGCATACAGCATTCTGACTAATTCTGTGATGAATGACTCCTGTTTATTCTGTGCAGGCTCCATCATCACCTTCCTCGCCCATAGCTGATGAACCAAAGTATGAGAAGCGCTGGCTAGACACCTTGTCAGTTCCTCTGTCTATGGCTCGGATCTCCCGATACAAAGGAGGAATAGAAAAGCTCAGGTGCGTGATCATCAATGGAAGAGGGGAAAACTGGTGGACCCAGCATTGTGCCAACTCCAAAAGTCCATCTGCTGCTTCAGAATCCACTGGTGAATGGTACAATGGGTTGGTGCAGGCAGTCTCTGAAGAGTAACTTTTAGGAAGGAGTAAACCCAAGGGGGAAAGAAGACCAGGCAGTAGAAGTGGCTGATTTCTTACCAGAACTGGTCTCCCCTGGCAAGAACCACTATGAGTGCTCTTAGTTCTTAGAAGACAAAATTCTATTTTCAGCTATAAATATTTATAGAATTAGATTCAAATTCTTGTCCAAATTATAAATGGTCATGGAAATGCCATTTAAACTTAGTGAGTCTCATTTTTGTCATTAATAAAATGAGAAAGTTAGGCCAGTTCCTGTGTTGTATAAAGGCTGGTGATTTTGGAGCCTTGTTAATGAAGTCATTTCAAAATATATCTGTGAAGGCTCATGTATCAGTAGTGCATCTGCTTGAGAAAGCTATGGGAGCCAAGAATGCAGCCTAATTCTCACAGACATCCAAGAGGAGTGAGTCTTTAGAGCTCTTCGCTCCAGTCTTGAGACAGGCCAGGTTAGAGGACAGCACCTTGTCCACAGCTCCAGTCAGCCAGAGAATAAGTATCTTGTTGGTAAATTGAGCCTTTTCCTTTGTGAAATGTGTACAGACATATGATTGTGCCATGTGGTGAGTAGTGTGACCCTGTAGTATATGTTTGCATGGTTCTTTTTTATTAATATGTAATAATTATATATTTTTGGGATACCTTATGATACTTCAAGATTATATACATATACATGCAATATGTGATGTAATTAGGGTAGTTAGTTCAAGATACTTTTTTCTATTAGAGTGATTTTGTGTTTTGACATGAATGTTATAGTTGTGTTTTCTATTTTGTGAAAATGATATAGAATTTTGTGATTATTTTGTGTAGTGTGAAGATTTAATAACATTAATTTTTCTAACCCATAAAATCCAATATCAAGCCATTGATTTGTATCATCTTTACTTTCCTGCAGTTCTTAATTTCTGTCCATATCATCAGGTCTTTCAGTACCTTAGTTAAATTTACTCCTATTTTATTGTTTTATGATGTTATAAATGGGATTCTTAATTTCTTTTTGTGTAGTCTGTTGCTAGTGTTCATAAACACTATTAATTTATATGTGTTAATTTTGTATACACTAGCTGTACTGAATTCACCTGTCAATTCTAACAGGTTATGTGTATGTGAATAGTCTTTCCAGTGTTTTATGTGTTTAAGAACATGTCACCAGCAGGGAAAATTTCATTTCTTCCCTTCCTATTTATATAATTTTCTTCTTTTTTGACCAGTTGTTTTTGTAGTACTTCTAGTACTATGTTGAACAGAGTTAGTGAGAGTGGGCATCCTTGTCTTATTTTCTATCTTTGAGGAAACATTCAGCTTTTCTTCACTGAGTATGATGTTTGCTGTGTTTTTTTTTATAAATGGCCTTGATTATGCTAAGATACATCCTATGTACAATTTGTTGAGAATTTTTTTATCATGAGATGATATTGAATTTTTTTCAGATTTTTCTTCATCCATTGAAGTTGATACAAATTTATCATTCTTTCTCTCAACGTAGAACATCATATTTATGGTTTGGCAGGATTGAGCCATCCTTGCATCTTAAGGACAAACTAAACTATGTTATGATTAATGGTTCTTTTAATACAGTGCTGCATTTATTTTGCTAATGCTCTGCAGGGGATCTTTGGATCTATGCTCATTGTAATATCGTATTCTTTTATTGTGGCTCTTAGCCTGGCTTTAGAGTCAGAAAAAGAATAATGATGGCCTTGTAGAATGACTTTGGAAGTATCTAACATTTTGGAAGAGTTTGAAAAAGGTTACCATTAGTTCCTTTTTATAAACGTTTATAGAACTCAATCGTAATGCCACCATGTCCTAAAACTTTCTTAGATAAGCATCTTCACTGTTTGTTCAGCTACCTAATTGATTCACTAAGATTTTCTATTTCTTCATGACTCAGTCTTGATTGGACATATCTTTCTGAGACTATATCTATTCCTTCCAGCACCTCCAACCAGTTACTATAAAATTGTTCACCCCATGTGATCCTTTGTGTGTCTGTGGAGCAATTACAATGCCTCCTTGTTCATTTCTGATTTTTCTTATCTAAGTCTTTTTTCTTGCTGTTAGTCTGGCTAATTTTTTGTCAATAATAAATGTATTCTATTCTGTTTTTTTAAGAGCTCATCTTATTTAAGAAGAGTCTCTGAAGGTCCATATGGGCTTTAAGGTCACAACAGAGATAGGTACATTGCAGATACAAGTCAAAATTATCCTAGTAAATGCTTTGATCAGTTTTTAATTCATTCCAAATGTTTAACAAAAAAAGCTCCTCTATTTGAAGTATAAGGCAATTATAGCTTTCCAGTGTTTGGTGCTCTTGAGCTTTGGATAGTGGCTCATGACCTGCTGGCCTCAGGGACAGCACCCTGCAAATTGCTCATGTCAGTAGGATAATGAGTCTGCTTGGGATTTAAGGCCGTTGTGAGTGATATCAGTGATGGTCAGGTGTCATGGGCAGTTTTCAAGACTGGAACACTGTGATCATCATCTAGTGAGGTATTTATTCTTGAGGATAGAAGTGGGAAGAGGGAAGAATCAGGCCAGAACTTTCCTAGGGACATGGTATCTTCACATGTCACCTTATGGATGTGTAGGGTGTCTTCATAGTGGGAAAGCATCTTGGTTTTTCTCCTGATTTCCTTTGGTCTGGTTCTATGCTGTCAGTGGAGGATGCCTGTCTACCTGGAAAAGGGAGAAATCATTATCAGTGGATAGCACAGCCTTGCTAGCAGCAGGTAAATGTCATGTTTCTTTCTCAATGCAGTGTATCTTTAAATGTTCCAAAAACCTCATTTTGTAAGTGGAAAGTGGATGGGAAGCAAAGGTGACATTTTACCTGTATTCCTAATACCCACGGTGCTCCAGCTGTGGTGAGCACTTGAATGAACCAGATGTCCTGGGAAAGCCGCGGAGACTAATGGACTCACCTTATCTAGTGACCACTTTTATATAATTCTACTGAGTGCATGTACCTCAGGAGCTGTAATTGGGAGCACAGCAGGATCCCTTCCCAATTCTGAAGACAGAGCAGCAGCTTTCAACAACAGAAGTCCAGAATCATTCTTGGGCAGGGGCTATCACTATTTGCACCTCCATCTACCCCAGCCACCCTACCTTTGTCTGTGTGTCATGTCTACTATTTCTCCCTATCCCCTCTGACTCCTTCTGCACCCAGTGTCAGTTTCTCAAGGTAGAATATTTCCTTTCTATCAATGGAGATTATTATTCTTGGCTGTGAGGGATGAGTACCCTGTGTGCTGATAGATATTGAAACCTCATTTTTTAGACACAAAGATCACTTCTTCTTAACTGAGCAAGATAAACTCATCACAAGGCTTCCATTTGAACTGAATGCTAAGTTGATTCTCCCTTCCTTTGTATGTAGAGATTTAATAGGCTCTCAAGATCTGAAATGAAAATAAATAATATGAAGTTTTAAAGCCAGAAGAATCAAATCACAATAGATGAAAGAAACTTAATATGCCTACCTTCTGAGAGATGCTCCCAGCTGCCCACTCTGCTTACACATCTTTCATCTCGGCTAGCTGCAGAGGCTCCTGACTCACTACTGAGCTCACTGCTACAGGCAAAGTCATTTTATCTTGAACCTTTGTCCTCAGTTTACCAGCCTTTACATGTCTGCAACAAAGCAATGAAACAAAGGGATGGGCTTTTCATAGTTTTAAACCGAATGGACCCAGGCACTGATTCTTATCCAGGGAGATTAATAATATCAGGTCAGGAGGCCCTAGGCTGAGAGAGCACATGGAGAAGATTCTAGAGGCACTGATGGATAATCCCCACATAGAGAGTGTGAAGTGACCTCAGGGCTTGATCAGGCTCCTTGGATACAGTCTGGACCCTTTGGGATGCTATGACAAAGTACCACAGGCTGGGTGTCTGATAACAGCAGCTGTGTGTCTCACATGTGGCATGTGAAATACCACACCAGAGGTGATCCCAAGAGTGATGTCAGGTTCTGATGATGCTCTTCTGGGTTGCTGCCTTTTCATTCTGTCTGCACATGTGGGAACTGCTTGGGGATGGCCCCGTTGGGGTCTTAAGTGTTAAGTTGTTACCCATGGAGATAACATCTTCCCCAGGGATAACCTCCCAGATTCCTCCTCTGCAGAGTTACTTGAATGTGCCTGGTGAGGAGCTAGGAGGAGAGTCCTCGGGTGACAGTGTATGGACACATTCTACTTTGTGTGTATCTTAGATATGGCTGTGTCTAAGAATGTGAAGATTCTACTGGCAGAACAGCTCTTGTGCATAGAAATTTTACCTTTCCTTAGACAAGACCTGCTTCAGAGGTCCTGCAGGTTACTGCACACAAGCAGTGTGATTTTTTTCCTACAGCTTTTCAATCTGTCATAGCAGCCCTGTCCCAGAAGGCGAAGGTAAAGTGACAGAGAATAGTCATACTCCTGGAGCTGTGTCCCACTGTAGCTGGAAGGGTGATACCAAGCCCCAAATAGAGCTAAGTTCAGATGAATTGTGAGGTGGGAAAGAATGGGCTTTGCAAACAGCAGCCTGAGAGGTTCAGTAAAAAGAGCTCTTAGAGAGTCGCTAAGTCCAGCATCTTAACTGTCAGTAGCTGAGGGCTGAAGTAAGAGGACCCTGCTGTGTTTCTGATTATACGTATGTGTGTGGCAAACTGTCCTTTGCTATTTCTGGCTTATGGCTCAGCTTGGAAGAGTGAGAGTCTATATAAGCCTCAATTTCGTCTTCTCAGTAGTAAGACTTCTTCATGGGGTTATTGTGAAGACAAAACCATTACTATGATTGCAGAATTTCCACTGTCCCTCACAGAGGAGGAAGAATAAATGCCAGCTGGTTCTCTTGCTGTTTATTGTAAATGCAATTGTTAATCATGTATATAAAATATCTTTTCTTCTTTCTCCCAGATTTTTAATATTTAAATTTAAATATTGACAACAAAATATAAAGTGAATGAGTGTTGTTTTGTTTGAAAGCTTAAGAATTCTTGGCACATTATTGACCTGTTTGATAATAGAAGAGGATTATGACCCAAGTACATTATATACATGTATAAAAATTGCCAATAAAACTGGAAGTGATAATAAAAAATTGTAGAAATAAGAGGAAAGAGGTATAAAATGTTGTATTCTTGTGCTTTGAACTCTCTTAGGATGTTTTGTTCATTTATTCATTAGGATGTTTTATTCATTTTCTTTTTTGAGACAGGGTTTCATGTAGTCCTGACTTCCCTCAAATTCACTATGTAACCAAGGATGGCCTTGAACTCCTGATTCTCTTGTCTCTGCCTTTCAGTGCTGGGATTGCAGGAATGGACTATCACACACAAAAAGACTCTTTTGCACATTTTTATTTCCATTCTTTTCTGTAACGTACTATCCAAAAAACATCGATCAGGATTGTAGAACAGAATTTAAGCACTACGTGAACTAAGAAATCATTGTAGACTGCTCTCCACCAGATATCTAGATGAAGCAGAAAATACAAATAATGAGAACATTTTTTTTCTCTTGATATATATGCAGAGGCTGGAAATCTTTAGCACTGAGGCTGGGTAAACTGTAGCTACGCCACTCTGTGCCTCAGCAATGGCCATCCCTACATGTGCAGAGCCCCCTTAAACAAGCTGCTTATTTGGTGATGAATATTTAATCCATCAGGAAATACTTCCTGACCACATTTGCTGCTAGAAGTCACAGTGGAACGGAGACTTTCAGTGAGACATATTATAAAATAATAAACTTAAAAATTAGGAAGCCAGTAAGTTATGAAAGCTGAAAGATAAGAAATTTGACTGACATAAACTTATACCCCATCTCTGGTACCAAACTCTGCTCCCACATCCATCCATTGGACTCAACTGGCTTCATAACCTTTTAGAATGTGATTTTATTTTTTATAGAAAGATAATATGTTTCTTTATTCTAAATTTATCACATTTTTAATTTTTTGAGAATAACTTCATACAGTGTATGAAGTAAACTCTTAAAGTGTAGTTTTTGTTCATGAATGTGGGATGCTGATCAAGGGTCAACCACTTGCCTTTGGCAGCCCTAACCTTGTTGCCTAGAAGAACAGTCCTGCTGTCTGTCTGAATGCATGAATATCCTTTTCCATGTAATAACCCTGGCTGCATTTCTAATAAGTGTAGATTTGTTTAATAAAGAGAAACCCTGTCATCTTTGGGTCTTGCATGTTTTAGGGTATTTTTTTGCATAAGTATGTGTATGTGGTATTCATGCATGTTCATATATGTGTGGTTATGCATGTGTGTGTGGTTGTGCATGTGTCCACATGCATGTGGAGGCCAGAGGTTAACATCAGATGCCTTCCCCTATTAGTTCCCATCATTTTTATTGAGACAGGGTCTCTCCCGGAACCCAGAGCACATGGATTTGGCTAGCATAGCCAGCTTGCTTCAATGGGCCTGCCAGTTTCTGCCTTTAAAGCACTGGGATTACAGGTGCTTCCTACCATTCCCAGCCCTTAAATGAATCTTAAGGATCTGAACTTAAGTCCCCATGTTTGCATAGTAAACTTTGGCTGATTGAGCTATCTCCTCAACCCCATGTATGTGCTTATTATGGCCAATGCACTTAACTCAGAATTTGTCCTTAAAAACCAAAAAAATGCACAAAATCTCTTCTAGTAATAATGACATAGCTCTAGGAATAGAGACATATAAAAACCACATTTGTTTTTCTCAGCAGGAACCGAGTGTCTACTCTGTCAGGGATTTTGAGGGTAGGAAAGATTCATGCACAGGAAGAGTAAGGGCTGTGGACTAGGTCATGGGTGACCCTGCGCCCCATAATCTCGAGCATCTCCCCTCCCAAGAACATGGAGCATACAGGTGTGTCTCCAAAAGCATGTTATTGACCATGGCCGAGATTCAGGACATGCCTTGAGGTCCCCACTGCTAAGCTACCTCTGGTCTCCTGTCACACTTCCTGGGGTCATATGTTCATGCAAGATCAATAGTCCTGTGTGAGTATAAGCCTGTGGCTCAGCAGTTTGGGGAAACTAAGGCAGGAATTACAATTAAGATGAGAGTTCAAATGTGGTATGGCAGGTTTCCAATCATCTTTGGTTTCTGTGGAAGTTTGAATGTATGTCCCCCATACACTCAGATTCAGGTGTTTTAGTAAAGCTTGTAACTTGGGTCTCCAGCCACCTGGCTGGAGGAGGTGTCACTGGGGGTGGACCTGAACCCCAGGCCAAAGACATGTAGAGAGAATTGAGCTCAGCAGATATCCTACTTGTTGCTTTTATTTTGGTGATTTCTGGCTGCTGGTAGTTTCTCTCCATGCTTAGATTTATAAATGGAAGCCAGCTTTTTCCATGATAGATGGAATTTCCCCTGGGTCTGTAAGCTTAAAATAAACCCTTTCCTTCCTTAAACTGTGTCTGGTTTGGATGTTCATTTCAGCAATGTGAAGATGCCTACAACAATCTCTTTAATCAGGTTCAATCAGTTTTATTCTCTGAGGCACAAATATACTTTACATAATAATTTTACAAAGCATCAGCAAATCCTGTGAGCATTTTCCCAGTCCTTTGCCCCATAGGAGATCTAGCTGCTGATTCTTACAGGTTGCATCTGAGTTTATATCTCACATGTTGTTGTTGTAGTGGTTCTGAGGAGTGAACCCAGGGCCTTGTGTATATTAGGCAAGTGGTTTCATCCCTGGGCTTCACATGTATTTCTGAAACCTGAATCCTCTGAAGATTAGGAAAATAAACCCTGGTCTCTGGGAGGCTTAATAAGACTGAAGAGTGCAGACTTGGTGTTGGTGGCACAAAGGAGAAATTCATTCTTCATCTGGACATGCTAGATGTTTATCTGTCTCAAGTGAACACTTCATTTGTGCTCTACACACCTCACTAATAATGACTCTTCAATAAACTGCTACATAGAGCATGCTTCCTGAAGGCAAATGGCCCTGTTGGCTAATTTTTAATATAGGATATTTGTATATGTCAGTGGGTGATTAGAAAAATAAAATGAGAACTTTTCTCTAGCCTATGATTACAAATAATACTCCATAGAGAGAATTTTGAAATATGATATGTGAAAAACATTTTGATGTTTCAGATTATGAGAAATATACTTTTCTCCAATTTTTCCTAGTAAAGGCTCTTAACTTCAACCATGGGCATGTTGAACTCATGTACACTCTTCATCCTCCAGAGCAGGGAGACATCAATATAGTAAGCTCTGTTCCTTATAGTTACTATCAAACTATAGCAAGAGACAAAGGCAAGAGATGCAGTGGAATCCCCAAACAAGGCTATAATGATGATTGTTTGACATGATTTGCTGGTGCAGGAATTTTTGGTTAAATGTGGTAAAGTCGAATATATTAGATTGACTATATATTTTAAAACTCTACAACTTATTGAAAACATTGCTTTTTCACTTTGAGTTCTCTTCTTCTGATGTGTATACTTTGAAGGCAGTTAGGGAATCTTTGGTCCTCAAGGTTGGATTTTCTAATGACTGGAATTTCACAGCACAGTATGAGAGGAAGACTGGAAGACTTCAAGATGCTGAGGGCCTGGACTGAAGATTGGATAATATCTGTCTGATATCCTGTCTGAGGCACAGGAGGCTTAGTAAAGACTACCAAAGTGTGTTTACTGATGGCATTTTCACTGACAGATGGTTGTCTCAGGCAGACAGTTCGGTGTGGATGGTGTATCTGGGAAAAAGAGACAGGACAGGAGCCCATGGAGCCACAGCTATGGAAAGCTTGGCTGACAGGAGGCCCAGTGAGAAGGGAGCAGAGGGCTGCAATCATCTGGCCAGTTCCAAGTCCACAGAGCCCAAGTTTCTCAGACTCATTCCTCTTGAGGTCAGACCTATATACCAAATTTGGTGCTTGACATTTCAGTAATTTAAATATGTATTTTCATCTTTACTAGAACACACTTATTTCCCTTAGTGAAGAAAAGAAATTAATTCATCTCCTTCACTATGAAACTCTGTTCCCAAATTTCCTTTTGGAATTAAAACCTTCCTGACTAACTATAGGAAACACTAGAAGGAGTGGGGTTTTCATAAAAACTTATAGTGTCAATTTTTGACTTCTTGATTGGAAAAGAATTTCTAGAGCATGGCTCAGCTTCTCCTTTGGAAACTCAAAGCAACCTGTCACTGCTGATCTTTAAAATTCAATGAGACTCTCAGGAGTATGTTATATTTTAGATGCTCTGAATTTCAGCCCCCACAATGACCTAGAACTTGAGCAAAATTCTGAGGAGCTGAAGCAGATGCCCTGACTAGAGCGGTGAGACCAGGTTCCATCTGTGAGCAGGGGGAGGACGTTGTGGGCAGCCTAAATACTGAGAACACAGAGCCTCAGAAAGACCCCAGAGGATGAGGGCAGTAACCCACACTTGGGTCTGTGTGAACATAGCTTGTTAATATACTTTCATCATAATAAACCAATTAAATATCAGCTTTTTTCATACATTATTAAGTTAAAGCCTATCATCAGGGTTTCTGTCAATAACTCTTTCTTTCCATATGTCATTATTTTATCTTTGTATGATTTTATACATATGTATGTATGTATGTATGTATTTTTTTAAGCAAGGGTATTGTTGTTCAAAACTGCATATGACAGGTTAGCTGGATGGTAAGTTCTGGGAATTCTATCACTCCACAGCTCATCTCACTGTAGGACTGGGATAAAAGAAGCCAGCGTCTGGTTTCACTTTGGTTCTAGGTATCCTATTGCACACCAAGTATTTTTACTCACTGTTGTAAGTACGTTATCATTGCTGGGACTAAACACCTGACCAGAAGAGCTTATGAAACGAAAGGATTTGTTTTGGGCTTGTAGTTTTGAAGGGAAGCATCAACATGGCAGAGGCACTTGGATCACTTCATCACACATCCACAGCACAGAGAGAACAGCAACAACAAGCTGACTCTGTACATCCAGTCTGATAGACTCATTAACCTCAAGGTCTGTCCCTAGTGACACACTTCCTTCAGCAAGGCTGTCCCTTCTACAGGTTCCAGCAGTTGGGACTAAGTTGGAGGCTTACTTATAAACACTTGACGCTATGGGGGACATTTTGTTTTCAAACCACCACACTTAATAAGCTATCTCTCTAACCCCCATATGATGTTTAATTTATGATGTTGTTTTTTGATTTTTTTGTTCATTTTTATTTATTTATTTGAGAGTAACAGAGAGAGAAAGAGGTAGATAGAAAGAGAGAGAATGGGCGTGCCAGGGCTTCCAGCAACTGCAAATGAACTCCAGATGCATGCACCCCCTTGTATATCTGGCTAACATGGGTTCTGGAGAATCGAGCCTCGAACTGGGGTCCTTAGGCTTCACAGGCAAGTGCTTAACCGCTAAGCCATCTCTCCAGCCCTATGCTGCTGTTTTGATAAATAACTTCATAGAGTAATAATGTCCATCTAGTTCACAGCTTTTTCATGACCTGGTTAAGAAACAATTTGCTTTGTATTTTTAACATCTTAATTGTATGTTAAACAGAAGTTCTTTTCTGGTCATATTATATTTGGAATTCTAAATACCTCTATTTATGATTGTAATATCCTCTTGATGGATCATTCCCTTGATAAGTAGGATCTCTCTTTGAACTTCTTCTAATCTCTTATCAATTTATTCTAGCTTAGTGATGGTAGCATCCACATGATTATCGATCCTTTGTTGCTTTCCTGCAAGTTCTAGCAGCAGGTTGGTCAGGGTTTCATTGCTCATAGCTTCAATTTGATGTTCTGATCCTAATGACTCTTCTATGTTTTGGTTAGACGTATTCCTTGTAGGACTCAGTGATCTAACTGGATTTTCTTGCATTTGATTGTTCATGCTATTTCTTTGGTGCTGTGGTCTGCCCATGACAGAGTATGGGCATGTAGGTGGGTGGATCAGCCTGGCCTCTAGCACAATGGGAATCTGAGGCACCCTGGGGCAGTTTCCAAGCAGCCTGGGCTTTGGCTCCCACTTGCCAAAGCCTCCTATTTACTGCTTGAGAGGGGCACCAAAGTTGCCTGAATTCTCAAGTGGTAATGTGCCAAAGCTGCCTGCGTTTGAGCTTAGAGGGACACTGAGGTACCAAGCCCTGAAGCAGCCCAAATTTTGGCTGGGAACACTGGGACCTGGAAACAATCTGGGCTCCCCCGCCACAGGAGAATGGGGATGGCTGGCTCGGCAGACAGGTAAGGGATGGCACCTGAGCTGGCACAAGAGAGAGACACGGTCTGGGCTTGTGTGGCAGTTGCTGTGGGACTGGGCATTGCTGAACATGTAGTGGCAGGAGCAGTAATGTGGGCAAGTGGGCAGAGTAGTTTAAGCTTCCGCATGCAGGGATCAATTGGCACACAATCAGAGCACGGCAGCAGTGGTGGCGGGGTGGGGGTGGCGGCTATTTAGTAGCAGGGGTGTGCTACCCACCAGCAAGGGGATCTGCAATTCCCTGTTTTCCCCCCCTCTGTGCCCTCCCACTGACAAGACCCAGAAAACCCTTAATGTCTTGCCTTTCTGTCCCCGGTATTTGCAACGCATACAGGAGGTCACCATCTTGACCGGAAGTCCCAGTTTAGAGAGAATTTGATAGGTGTAGGCCTTCTTGTAGCCCAAGAATGGTGGGAGCTTGATACTGGAGAGCAAACTCATTATTTGGATATGATTCTTACTTGTTTTCCAGTTCCAGCAGTGGGTTCCGTTTCACAGAGTGGATCTGCCAGCCAGTCCAAAAGCATTTGGTTACCCAACATGGCTGTATGCCACTATTGCGCTTGGGTGAGCATCACATCAAGTTGTTTGCTGCTGAGTAGCTTAGACCACGAGCTGCTTGGAAACAAATGTTGGCCATTTTCCCCTAGTAGCTCATGTAGCACCTTCTGTCAGTAGACGAGCTAACTGGGCACTGGCTTTCTTCCAGATTCCTGCCAGGTCTCTCCATGTTCCATACCAACAACATATGGTATCTTTAGCAGTAGGGTCTTACTATTAACCTTTGTTGGGTCATCAAGTACTCTGACAGAATTCTGTCTTCTTTTGGGAAAACTTGTAGGTCTTTCTGATTAACAGTTCACTGTGGATGTTAACTGCATCCTGGTACTGGGTGTTACAGGCCAGAGCCAAGTGAAAAGAAGGAAGAAAAAGATAGGTAGTAGGAGAAAAAGATGATGACATTAAATTAAAAGAGAGATTAATGGAGGGGGGGGATAGGATGGAGAGCAGAGCTATGAAGGAGAAGGTGGGGGAGGGGAGGGGAGGGAGATACCATGGTTTGTTATCTGTAAGTATAAAAGTTGCCAATAAAAATATAAAAAAAATGAACAGAGGAAAAAAAGATAGGTAATATAAAAGAGAAAAAGAGAGACAGGAGAAAATTAAGATTAG
This sequence comes from Jaculus jaculus, assembly GCF_020740685.1. Classification (NCBI taxonomy): domain Eukaryota; kingdom Metazoa; phylum Chordata; class Mammalia; order Rodentia; family Dipodidae; genus Jaculus; species Jaculus jaculus. The sequence continues at coordinate 56,768,070 of NC_059103.1, forward strand.
TCTTCATCATACCTCTCCAGGGCCCTTTGATTCAGGTGTTTTCTCTGAGAACCTGATGAAGGCTCAACCGTTAGTCTGTCTCTCAGGATATAGGATTTTATGGTATCAGTTCTATTTAGGTCCAATTTTGTGCCCCCTATTACCCTCCCCTTCAGTCCCACCCTCCCTGTTGTCTGGTCCTCTAGATGCCTATTAGGTAGGTCAGCATCTCGAGCTGATCCAGGTTAGGAGCCACAGATGAGTGAGAGCATATGATGATCGTCTTTCTATGATTGGATGAGTTCACTGAGAATGATCTGTTCCAAGTTTGCCCATTTTTCTATAAATTTCATTGTGCCATTTTTCCTTACTGCTGTGTAGAATTACATTGTGTAGATATACCACATCTTGGTTATCCATTCATCTAATGATGGACATCTGGGTTGATTCCAGTTCTTAGCTATTATGAATTGAGCATCTATAAACATGGTTGAACAAATCTCTCTGAACTGAGGCATGGTCAGCTCCTTCTTCTGCCCTGAGGATTCTTATGTCTGGTGTCTTGATTATCTCCTAAATTCATAAACATAGTGGTCTTCCACTGCCTTTTTACTGGCATTTGATTCTCTCAGCCATGTCCTCCATCCTGATTCTTATTCTTCTGTTTGGTTGAGTCTCTTTTCACGAGGTTTTTATTTAACTCATTGAGTTTTTCATTTCTAAATGTTTTTTTTTTTTTTTGAAATATGTTTCCTTGCTGAGTTTTTCTTTCATGCTACTGACTTTTTCATCCATAGTGCTTCCATAGTTTCTTACCTTTTTATGATGAGTTTTGCCTTTATATGCTAATTTTCCTCTCCAAGTCCTGGTGTAAATTCATCTCTTTGTTTTGTATCCTCTTTCAGGTCTTTGATTGTTTTTATCAGAAAACTTCATCAGGTATTGAACTTATTTCACTATCTTTATATTCAGTAGTGAGGAGTTAGGACCTTCGAGAGAAATTAAGCTGCCTTCTTGTTTTTGTTCCTTGTGTTCCTGTGCTGTGATTTGCACATTGGTTGATTCGGATTTTTTTCCATTTTTGGTGGGAGAGAGGAGAAAGGACCTTCTTGTCGCACTGTGTACTCTTGAAAGCTCAATCAATAGCCACCACCACCTAAGTAAAGAGAAAAACAACTGTTGTAGCAGCCACAGCATCATGAAAGATGAACCATGAATCCATGCAAGATACAGAAATGCACTTAAACTCAAATTCAGCCTAAGAGTACATCAATGACCATGAGACTGAAAATGGCAAAACTACCATAGAATGTGCTAAGAAATAGTTAAAATTATTTAGCATATATGTCAACACAGTGAAAGGAAGGAGTTAAGTAAGGATGGAAATAGAGGAGAAGCAAGAGTGAATGAAAGACAAGAAAATGATGAGTGGAGAAGAATGCTACGAAGAGGAAGAGAAAAAAAGCTATAGGTTGGAAAAAAGTTCAAAAAATTATAGAAATGTAAGAAGAGGATTGCAAAAGCAAAATCATAAGAGCTTTTATAAAGATAGTAACATGAAAATCAAAATACGACTGAATGTATTAGGAGAAAACATTGAGAAAAAAGAATTTTAAGAAGGATGTTATCTGGCAATGAGAAAATATATAAACAAAATAAAAGGCAATATGAAGGAGGATAAATAAAAACATCAAAAGAGAAGTACAATAACATAATAATACTCCTAAAGGTATGAAAGGAGGAGAATCACTGGATAAAAAGAAAAGGTGTTGAGCAGCTTTGTTCTGGATCCTCAGAAATTACAGACTGCCTGCACTGTGCATGGAGAATGGAAAGACCTGGTGAACTTTTGAGCTCTTGCTTTCTCTATGGTCTGTGCTGCTCCAGGGTGTTCTGGACAAATGTCTGATGTCCACTGGAGCTGTAATCACCTTGACTGTTTCCTTCTTGGTACACCAGCACTCTCTACTGGCCACACTTAGCTTTGCATCCTGTGGGCTGACCAGGTGCTCTCACCCTCCCCAGACTTCCCAGACTACATTCTGGGATGGACAATATTTTAGCTGAAGGATCTCTCCAAAATGCATTAGAAGGGTAGGAAGTAAGCATAGCCTTGAGATCTATGAGCAGGGCATCATCCTACTGTCAAGACGCCCTGAGTACTAAATCATTGGGCTCGGGCCTCTACGGATAATTTGTGGGTATCACATAAAGCCCTGGAAATTCAGAGTCCTTGGCCTCTACAGGAGGTGATGATAGGTGACTCCAAACTTTGACCCAATCGATGGCTGAAGATTGGTGGTTATCATAGTCTGGTCTTAACTCTTAATTGATGAGGTCTGCTCCTGGATGGGATTATTTTTCCCTATGTACACCCTTGCCTGAGCTGAGCCTTCTGCTTCCCTTAGGCTTGTTTGTCAGCACTGGACTGTGCTGCTCAACACCTGACTCTCTTGTTCTTCTCTCACCATAGGGACTGTGACAGGCCAAGTTGAGGTTCCGTGCCCTGTGACAGTTCCCTGAGCTCAGACCCTAGGGTAGTTCAGTATTAACAATAGGTTCTCTCTCAAGATGGTGGCCAGTCACTTCCCTCCATGTCATATAACATGAGAAAATAGCATATCTTTCCAACCCTTATGCCTTGTCTGGAAGAATCACTGTAACCAAAGCTCACAGCTGGATATCAGGCTCATGGGTCTGTAGACTTGTCCTGAGGATGGGGCTACAGGCTTTTATCTGGCTTACCTTTGGAAGAGTCTGTCAGCTATTATTACTTATTCTTCTGTGCTGCCTGTATTTTTTCTTTGTTATTTTCAGGTATTCTTTCAAAATTCCAAGGTGGAATTTTGAAGCTCTTCCCCTCTTTCTGTCATTGGAATAATCTCCTCTTTCAGATCACACTAAGGCAGCTTCTAGTCTCCCATCTTACCCAAAAGCCATTCTTTTATTTTAATAATGCTTAATAGCATAGTTCCATAGAAAATTCTGGCTATACATGAACTCCTTTTTTGTGCTTTGGTTTTGGTGTTTCAAGGTATTTGTCTAGCTCTCGTCCAGGCTGACCTGGAATTCACTATGTAGTCTCAGAGTGGCCTCAAACTCATGGCGATCCTCCTACCTTTGCCTTCCAAGTGCTGGTGTTAAAGGTGTTCAGCCTAGACCTGAACTCTTTTGAAGGTCTAGTTCCTTCCACCTTCTTCACCACAATATCCAATGTTTACAAAAGAGCCGTTGTTTTTCACTTCGTTCCCTGTTGAAAATAAAGTCACTTCTTATGGAAAATGACTTGAAGATATTAGTTTGTTGCCTGCCCCACCCCTTGCTTCCATCAAAATCTTAGAGCCAAGTCCAAGAGCTGGAGTGTGACCAGTGCACACTTGTCTCTGTTTATCATTTGCTTCAGTGCTAAGTTCTGTAGAAGGGCTGAGAAGCAGCCAGACATTGTCTCCCTGTCTTCTCCTTCCAGGAGCCATTCTTCACAGGCCAGGACACAGACAATCTGGGACACAGTGGTCCCAGCTCTGCTGTAGATGCAGCCTCATGTCTATGTGGGGGCGGGGGTGGTAAGAGAGTCACCTCCTCTGGGCATATTCACCTTGACTTAGCTTCAACTACAAGCAGTTGAGGGCAGGTGAGAAGTGTTTGAACATCATTAGCATTGACAAAAACTATGGGGATTTTTAAAGTAGATGAATTAATTGCATTTTACATCATGGATGGTTATCAGTTTATGAGGCCCAGGGGTAAAATATTGTGGTTTGATTCAGGAGTCCCCATAAACTTAGGTGTTCTGAATGCTAGTTTCCCAGCTGAGAGAGATTTGGGAATTAACGCCTCTTAGAGCAGTGTATTATTGGGGCCAGGCTTATGAGTATTATAGCCAGTTTCCCTTTGCCAGTGTTTGGCACACTCTCCTGTTGCTTGGCAAGAGTGTGATGTCCACACTCTGCTCATGCCATCATTTTCCCTGCCATCATGGAGTTTCTCCTTGAGTCTGTAAGCCAAAATAAACCCTTTTTTACCAAAAGCTGCTCTTGGTCAGGTGATTTCTGCCAACAATGTGAACCTGACTGCAACAGTCCTGTATTGCAAACCCTGAACCTCACAATCACATTACCCAACAACATGCAATTATGATCATGTCATTTGTTTGCTCAAGGCCTTTCTATGGCTGCCTAATGCATATAGAATAAAATCCACATTGTAACTACATCCTAAATAAGCACATGAATACATTTTTAATAAGGTTCACTGTGGCACAGATACTAATTAATCACACAGGACCTGCAGGGTATAAGGCAGTCGCATGGGAAACGATAGACCTTGAGGTTCAAGGATTTAGTGATGAAGGGCCATTAGCCAGGCAGACAAGGTATAATGAAGCTACTGGAAACAGTTGTGTGGAGGCGGTAATGTGAGCGCCTGGTCACTTCCCTAGGAAGGCTTTTCTCTCTGCCTTGGCTTTGCAGCTACCTCCACTCTCAGGTTCACGCTGGCCAGGTGCCCACTGTTCAAAAATAGCTCAATGGTCGCTTTTTCTGTTCCACCTGGTACAAAATCAGCTGGAAGTAATGAAACATTTCATTACTCTTATTCAAGAACTGCTAATTAAGGTGGGGATGGATCAGAAATATCTACTTTTTTAAAAAGGTTACTAATCCTAGGAAACGGCTTCCAAAGATTCTCAAACTCCATCCTGTGTCATTTCCCACATCTTTCTCCTGTCTCTGTATCTTATTTAAGAAAACATTCATGAAACAGACATCTGACAAGCTATGTAAACTGGACTGTAAATAGTTATATGTTAAGTAGTTTTTGTTAAAGAGGAAGAATTACTGACTGAGGTTAATAGCTCCCTGTAACCTGATGTTCATGAGAAAGCAAGGTAGGTAGGGCTTGCTAAAGCCTTCCATCAGCCAGAACTGGGTTTGCTCACAGATCCCCTGTTGTCAGCCGGAAGTGGGTGTGCTCACAGATCCCCCAGTTGTCAGCCGGAAGTGGGTGTGCTCACAGATCCCCCAGTTGTCAGCCGGAAGTGGGTGTGCTCACAGATCCCCCAGTTGTCAGCCGGAAGTGGGTGTGCTCACAGATCCCCCAGTTGTCAGCCGGAAGTGGGTGTGCTCACAGATCCCATGTTGTCACCCGGAAGTGGGTGTGCTCACAGATCCCATGTTGTCAGCCGGAAGTGGGTGTGCTCACAGATCCCCCAGTTGTCAGCCGGAAGTGGGTGTGCTCACAGATCCCCCAGTTGTCAGCCGGAAGTGGGTGTGCTCACAGATCCCATGTTGTCAGCCAAAGTGGGCAGCCCCTGTTGTCAGCTGGATCACAGAAGTGGGTGCCCAGAAGTGGGTGTGCTCACAGATCCCATGTTGTCAGCCGGAAGTGGGTATGCTCACAGATCCCATGTTGTCAGCCGGAAGTGGGTTTACTCACAGATCCCCTGTTGTCAGCCAGAAGTGGGTGTGCTCACAGATGCCCTGTTGTCAGCCGGAAGTGGGTGTGCTCACAGATGCCCTGTTGTCAGCCGGAAGTGGGTATGCTCACAGATCCCATGTTGTCAGCCAAAAGTGGGTGTGCTCACAGATCCCCATGCAGTCAGCCGGAAGTGGGTGTGCTCACAGATCCCCTGTTGTCAGCCAGAAGTGGGTGTGCTCACAGATCTCATGTTGTCACCCGGAAGTGGGTTTGCTCACAGATCCCATGTTGTCACCCGGAAGTGGGTGTGCTCACAGATCCCCCAGTTGTCAGCCGGAAGTGGGTGTGCTCACAGATCCCATGTTGTCACCCGGAAGTGGGTATGCTCACAGATCCCATGTTGTCACCCGGAAGTGGGTGTGCTCACAGATCCCATGTTGTCACCCGGAAGTGGGTGTGCTCACAGATCCCATGTTGTCACCCGGAAATGGGTGTGCTCACAGATCCCCTGTTGTCAGCCAGAAGTGGGTGTACTCCTAGATCCCCATGTTGACGGCCGGAATTGGGTGTGCTCATGAGCCTCTCCGGTCCGACTATGGTGATGCTTGTTCTCTATAACTCAGGGCAGAAGCTTTACATGCTGCAGATAAGTTGCCTTTAAATGATTAACTATAAAATGCTAATAAAAGTGACTCCAAAATTTTAACAACCGCCTTTGTCCCCTATGACTTGCTTTGCTTGTATCTATTGAATTAGAAACAGCTCTTGATAATGAGGGAATCTAAAGTGTGCACTTTCTTGTTGGAAAATCTTATCTCTTGAAGTACGTGGATTAAGAGATTGTGGTTGTCTGCAGTTTCTTAGTGTTTAACAGATCAGCACAAGGCACCAATCATGGGATAGGAACACACAACACTCTCTTCTCACTCCCCCTCATGGTGTCTTCTTTCCTCCTACAGAACGAGTGCATTCGAGGTGTTGGCACTTGATGGAGCCAGCTCAGGAGTCCTTCAGTTATACACAGCCCAGGACTGTGCTGACTGGCTACGTGCTGTGTCAGCCAATATCAGTGACCTGACACTTCAACAGGTGAGCTAACAGTCCAGGATTTACTCGCACTCGTGTTTGCATAAACAGTAGTGATAAAAATCGGTTATGGGCTGGAGAGATGGCTTAGTGGTTAAGCGCTTGCCTGTGAAGCCTAAGGACCCCGGTTCGAGGCTCTATTCCCCAGGACCAACATTAGCCAGATGTACAAGGTGGCATACATATCTGGAGTTTGTTTGCAGTGGCTGGAGGCCCTGGCATGCCCATTCTCTCTCTCTTTCTTTCTCTCTCTCTCTGCTTCTTTCTCTCTCTGTCACTCTTAAATAAATAAATAAATAAAAATAAACAAAAATTTAAAAACAGAATTGGTTATGTATGCTTAACCCACAGGAAAGTTGAGCCTTTATGCAGAACATGTACTTGTTTAAACATGTCAAATCTCTGACTAAAATAGCTAAACAATGAGTCACGGAAATGTACCAAACTACAAATGTTTGAATAATTCTGGGCTTTTATGTCATATGTATATATGACATAAAATACTATATATATGTATATGTGTGTGTATACATATATACATACGTACATATATGTACATTTAATTTATCCAAATGTAATGTGACACTTTTATGTTAGGAAGCCTAATTTGGGTTAAAAATATAATTCTTTGAAACAACTTGAAAATTTAAAATGGCATACCTAACCAAAAACATTTGTCTTATATTTTTATTTCAAGAATTTGAACCAGAAAAAAAAAATCTATGTCCTTAAAGTTTGGTGTTGAAAGTCAATTTTAAAAAAATATATTTTATTTATTTACTTATTTATTTGAGAGAGAAAGAGGCAGAGAGAGAGAATGGGCACACCAGGGCATCCGGCCACTGCAAGTGAACTCCAGATACATATGTCCCCTTGTGCATCTGGCTCACATGGGTCCTAGAGAATTGAATCGGGATCCTTTGGCTTTGCAGGCAAAGGCCTTAACCGCTAAGCCATGTCTCCAGCCCCAAAGTCAATTTTTTTAAGTAATAAAGAGTCAAGTTAGGAGAGAGTAAACCATCAGTCTCACATTGTCTTCCTCCCCTATAGCACTGTAAACTACAGCCATCCATGGAGCTGTGGCACAGAATTAGTCCTAAGCCATAGTGGTTTTTGCCCAGTTTCACAGCCTCACTCCTTCCCAGAATGCTCTTTCTGCATTTTCACCCCAGTTCCTGGTCTGTTCTAGGCAGCTTGGAATGGGGGCATTGGAGCAGCTTGTGACTACAGACATGACTCAACACAGCACTTGCCTCATCTTTCCTCACTCCCGTGTATTGTCCAAGCTGCTGCTAAGTGGAAGTTGGTTGAGCAATGTGGAACATTCTAAAGGCCTCAGAACCTTTATTTCTGTAAAAAAAAAAATGTTTATATATATATAATAACAACTTCATAAGGTATTATCATATTCATCCCTTTGAATCCCAAAAAGTATCTCAATAGATAATAGATAGATGGTAGGTAGATGAAAGATATATAGGTAGATGATATATAGACAGACAAATAGATGTAGAAGGTAGATTATAGGTAGATATATAAGACATATATAGACAGATGGTATATAGGCAGATAGATGGTAGGTGATAGGTAGGTAGGTAGGTCGATAGATGGATGGATGGATGATAGAATAGATTGGCACACACAAGTAGAAAGGAGTGGGTTGGGTTAATATTCTAAGATGTGTGAGGATGAAGCCCTCATCCTGGGTGACTCCCAGGCACAGGGTGGCAGGCAGCATTTGCACTTTTGGTCCTGTCTGCATCTCATTAGTTAAAAGTTTGAAAAATAATGTGGTTTGGGGGAGATAAGTGAAAAATGGGATGTTCACTGTATTCCTTGCAGCTAGCTAAGCTCATGCATAGCAGAGCCTAGCTCTTTGCCTCTTTGCACATAGTGAAATGTAAGCATCTGTCATACCACAGCTACACTCACACCATTCGAAAAAGAATGACTGTGGCTCACTGATACAGGGTTTCCCCACCCCTGCCTGCCATTATGAAACATGTTGCCAGATGACTGCGTTTACTCCAGTTTGGTTTTCAGATACGATGTGTAGTATGAAATGAACTTGTTTCCAAGGACTTTTCATGTGGCTAATTAATTTCAACTGCCAATTAGATTGAAAATGGAGGTATTAACATGTATTTAATACTGACTTCTTCCTATCCTCTCTCTGCAGATGAAAATGGCCAATAAATGCTGCTCTCCCTGTGATCAGGTAGGGTATGTTTTTTCAGTTTCATAGCATAACAAATGCCTGGAAGTAAATGCTTCCTTTATTGAAAATCAATTTGGAAGTTTTTATAGGAAAATGCTAGCATAAATTATATACTAAATTTGGTGGTCTTTGCTTCAAGTGCTACCTCAGAGCTCCTCATTTACTTGAGAATAGTGTAGGCTATCATTCTGACCAGCTGTTTTTAGAGATGTAACAGTTGTCTGAGGACAGTCATGTTCTGTAGAAAATATGGTCTGAACAAGGATGTAGATGAGATTGTGCAAACCCAGAGAGACTTGCTATGGTGTGGTAGCATTTTCTTAAATGAAATTATTGACTGAAAAACATAGCTGTCACTTCAGTGAGAACAAGAGGCAGTTTATTCTGAAGCTAAACATGAGTGAGCATGGTCCCAAAACACAGACTCAGGTTATCCCAATTTCCATGTTCCTACATGGTAAGAGCCTCATGAAATTTTTATAGTTGTAGAAAAAAGAAATACATAAATCAAGGCACTTTTCATTTCTAAAGGCATCAGATATGCAAGGACTTCTGTTGTAGGTCCCAAATACCATCTGGTGACATTCTTAGCTTTGGGTTGATGGAAGCTAGAGTTCTGTTAATACATTCCAAAAGGAGTTCCTTGATAGTCCAAAGGACATTGATGTCTGACATAGTGGTGGGCAATGAATGGCTATGAAGTATGCTCAAAATAGCCCAAGATAATTTGGCTCTGCATCAGCAACATTCCAACTCTTCACAATCAGTCATTCAGCTTTGTAGAATCTGTAACACTAAGGGCATTTTACCTGGGAATTTCCAATTTGCAAGGTCCTTATCTCTAAGCTTCTTTCTCTGGAGCCAGTGATTGATAATATGTTCACGCAGGTGGAGGGGGTCCTGTTGTCCGCACTGTTCAGTGTTCTCGCCTTGGTCCAGTATTCTGTTTTAGGGCCAAGTTCCCCTGCTCAAGTGTCTCCTCACTATCAGTGCATATTGGGCATGCCTGACTTTCTCCTTTAAGGACTACTCATTACTGAGCTTGGAAAAAACGTGGCAAAAATCTATAATTCTATTGTTTGAGTATCAGGAAGATAGATGTTTGAACCACTGTGTTATTCATTCTTTCTTTCTTTCCTTCTTTCTTTCTTTCTTTCTTTCTTTCTTTCTTTCTTTCTTTCTTTCTTTCTTTTGGTTTTCTTGTTTTTGTTTTTCTTTTGTTTTGGTTTTGGTTTTGTTTTGTTGAGGTAGGGTCTCACTCTAGCTCAGACTGACCTGGAATTCACAATGTAGTCACAGGATGGCCTTGAACTCATGGTAATCCTCCTACCTCTGCCTCCGAGTGCTGGGATTAAAGGCATGTGCCACCACACCCAGCTTGCTCTTTCATTTTTAATAGAGTCACAGTTTAATCATAAAGGTAAGGGGAATTCTTTGTATTTATAGTTCACTGGTCTCATGATCTTTTGTTTTGAGGAAGCATGCATTGTAGCCTCAAGTTAAGAAAACTGAAAGCAGGGTTTGAGAGATGGCTTAGCAGTTCAGGGGCTTGCCTGTACCTAAGGACCCATGTTTGACTCTTCAGATTCCGTGTAAGCCAGATGGACAAGGTGACATAGGCCAGCAAGGTCACACATGCACACAAGGTGGCACGTTCATCTAGAGTTAGGTTATAGCGGCTAGAGGCCCTGGCATGCCAATTCATTCTTTCTTTCTTCTCTCTCTCTCACACACAGTCTCTCTCTTTCTCTTATAAAAAAAGCCAGTCTGAGCCAGGCGTTGTGGCACATGCTTTTAATCCCTGCACTTAGGAAGGCAGAAGTAGAAAGATTGCTGTGAGTTTGAGGCCACCCTAGAGTACATAATGGATGGACTCCAGGTTAGCCTGAGCTAGAGTGAGACACTACCTCAAAAAAACAACAACATAAAACAAACAAAAAGCCAGTCTGTTGGGCTTGCCTCATAAGAAAAAAGAAAATGAAAACAATACATTCCAGTTGTTTTCATTGGTGCACATACTCTTTAAGCAGAATTCAAGAGGAAGATATCCTTGCCAATTAAATGGTGATTGAGAAGAAAGGAATTTTAGGCTGTGCTTTAAAGCCAATCCATTAGACAACATTTCTACAATGAAAAAGAAACACTAAGAAAAACTATAACAACTAGAACTTGATTCTTTTAACATTCTTTTCTAAATTAACATGAACTATGTGATCTCTACATAGCTGTCTGAGGGATTAGCTATTTTCTAATATTTCTGTATATATCTTCAAGCTAGCATAGGATTCATTAGATATTTTTACACATAAAATTTATATTCCCACTATCCTTTGTGGTTTGGGGAACAGGGGTTCTCATAGTTTTCACTAAGTAGACCCCTTTGCACAGCTCATGCATGGGCATTTTCTCTTGACTTGCTATAATGGGTTATTTACCATTGTTGAAACTTCATATCTGTTAGTGCTGCAGAACCTGGCAGCATCCTAAGAGTCAATCTTCTGAGATGGCAAGAGAGTGAGGTGGCCCTTGTCCTCAGCTCTTCTAGCTAACCCAGTGGGGACCACTGGGGTCTCTGTGACCTCAGGAGTAGACCTTTCATGGTAAGTGGGAGTAGATACATTAGGACTCCTGTGAAGGTGAAGGTGAGAGGCTGGTCTGCCAAGAACCTGCCACTGGAATGCAAAGTGTCCCTTGAGTGTGCATTTGACTGGTTTCAAAGAACACTGGGTTCCCCATGTATATTTGATTGTCACTGTGGGAGGAACAGTCATCTGTGATCAGCATGTTTTCTTGACATTGGAATTTGTCATTTCTTTACTGGCCAGCAAGTGAAATGATAGCTCTGGGTACTGCAGACCCTCTGAGGAGTCCACTCTGCCCCAAGTCATTCACACCCCAGGCAGCAGCAGCTCTTGTTTAAGTGACATCAGACCTGATGGCTCTGCTTGACCAAATCCTGGATGCTAACCCCAGAGACACCCTCCTCTGGGTCCAAGCCTCAGTTTTTTCATCTGTACTCTGAGAAAGTCATGCTGGGTAATCTGAATCAGAGGTTTTACTTTATTTGTTTTTTGTGTGATGGTTTTTAGTACATGTTCTTAAATTTTCATATCACCATGAGTTTACCCAGGGGCTTCATTATTGTTGCTGGCATCAAACAGAGGAGTTCAATTGTGTGGGCTGCAGAGCCTGGCCTGGGGTGTCTGTTTTGTATCTTTTGAGGGTGATTATACATTTGCTCCAAAGTATGTACACATGTGTGTTAGGACTTGGTGACACTGAGCTTGCAGTTCTTTTCTCAATCTAAACACGTAATAGCTATTTATTAATTTATTTGAGAGAGAATGGGCCACACAGCCATTGCAAACAAACTCCAGACTCATGTGCCACCTTGTGTGTCCGGCCAATGTGGGTCCTGGGGAATAGAACCTGAGTCCTTACACTTTACAGGCAAGTGCCTTAACCACTAAGCCATCTCTCCAGTCCTCTTTTTAAATTCTATTCTGTTTATTTATTTGAGAGAGATAGAACAAATAACTCTTAATTTTAGTATGTACTAATAAATCATTTGAATGAGCTTGAAAAAGGAAAGGTGTCCACAACCACTGAAGTTGGCATCAAAGAAAAGAGAACCCAGTGCCAATGCAAAAGCTGGGAGGTCAGATCCTTACACCTGCTACTTAGCCATTTAAGTTATTCAAACTGGGGTGCTTTTGTCTAGAATAAGCTAAACACTATGCAAAGAGGAGAGTCAAACACTAAGGGTTCCCCAGAAAAACCAGGGCATGTTCACCTAACTAAAACGGCAAGCAGCTCTGTATTTCCAAAATAAATTCCTTCACAAATTTCTGAGTTGGATTTTAATTTAAGGAAATAATGATCCCTGAGTTACCACTCCAGAAATAATCTCAGTATCATAGACAGCTCTGACCTTTCTGTGAGGAGATAAACCAGGACTACAGTCACCATCCAAACAAGACTCTCTTCTGCACAGTCCTACAAAAATGGCATCAGAAGAGATAAATGAAAATATCTCCTTCACTGTGATACTCTGTCCTTAGGGCAATTGTCACATGATGTAATCAGATCAGTATTCCTTAAAGTGTGGTATATACCATTTATAGCATGGAATACACTACTAGAAAATTTGTCATGTAAAAGATAATATTTACTTCCCTTCAGGTTATTTATGAGCTACATATGAGTGAGAAAGATTCACAAGGCAGCCGGTGTTTCCAAATCTATAACTCTCTGTTGTGTTAACCGATCTGGGCATAACTGAATTACTCATGGGATTTCATTGAGTTCTCATCCAGCTGATTGATGATACAGATTATTACCTTACTTGAGTTGTTTCTACCTTAGCCAGAGCAGCAGCTCTTCTGCCACTCCTCAGTGCGGAATGAACTGTGTGCTGAGTGTGATGTTGATCAGTTGTGGAGAGTCAGCAGAGGGGCAGAGTCAGCTAGGACAGCTGAGCACTAGGCGCAGCACTTCTGGAATCTGAGCACTAGGTCCCCAGCCATCGTCTGTGGTTCCGAGGACCCCATGGTCCTCACACTGAACTGGAATGTGAGAGTTATTCAGCTTTTACAGAGTTCTCCAAACTAACAATCATGTGTGCAACTGCTATAGAGAGAAAAGACCCCAAGTTTTCCCTTTCAGCCAAGAATGGAATTGGGAACTCACACCTTCAGCTTTTGGTTCATGCTTGGCCTATGACAATGTGAACTCAGAATGCCCCTCATTCTCTCCTGTCCACATTCATTTGTGTAACTGGAAGTGTACTGATCCCCTTCTTCAGTGCCTGTCCATCGCATTCCTACTCACAGCTCATTCCTTGTGAAATCAAAATTGCAGTGCAGAGAAGCAAAACAAGACCACTCTGCAGCTGTCCCAGTTTGGATCTGCAGTGTGCCTCCAAATGCTCATGTGCTCAAGGCTTGGTACTCAGCTATTGGTGCTCCAGGGGACAGTAGAAACATCAGTGGGTGTTGCCTAGGAGAAGGAAGTAGGTCCCTGCGAAGTGTCCCTAAATGGGTTTATTGTGTTTCCACTTCCTTTTCCTTTCTCTGCTTCCTGACTGCTACTAGGTGAGCAACTCTGCTTCCCCATGTGCACCAACTGTGGGGTTCAGCCTCAGTCCACAGCAGCCAGGGACTGGCACCTCTGAAATTATGACCCAAAGAGAATCTATCCTGTCACTCAATTTACTTCAGGCATCTTTTCACAGAGACAGAAATTGACAATACAGCAATACTTGAAAATGTGGTTTAAAAAAAAAAAAAACACTGAATGGAAAACGGCAGCCAAAATAATCACTTCAATACCACCTGCACTGTGTGAATCTAATTAGATGAAAATTCAAAAGCTTCAACTACTAGGAATTGTCACAAGAGAAAATTTTTGTTTGACAAATTTTAGGGAACTGGAAGCCATGTTTCCAGAAACCTGCTTGGGGTCTGGACTCCCCAGAACATTGCCCTTTAGAGTTTTACTTTCCAGGAATCAATAGAAGTCTTGTCCGCAGAAACTTCATGTTTTAACTTTCAGGTGACATCATGACCTCCAGGCAGACTTCCATCAGGTGTGAGAGTGAAAATGTCTAGGATGATCAGTGAAAAGCTGACCTCTCTGGGCCATGGTAGCTGCTAGTGAACGTCTTTGCTCCTGCTTGGAGGTCTGGCCATGAGATCATCAGACTGTCATGCTGGTCTCATCTTGAAGAAGTGTATAGGGAACTCTCATTTAATCAGGTAGTTGGAATTATGCATAAGGATTTCTTTGATAATTGGTTTTCCTTGAAGTGGCAAAATGAGGAGGTAAAAAATTTTAAATGAAATTACTCATACTACTTACTACAAAATACATGTCACATGTAAACTTTAGGTGAGATAGGGATTGTTGAAATCTTGAAATCTTTCACTGAATTCTGAAGTTGTATTAGTATTTCCATTATACATTTAGTAACATGTTAATTTTATAATTTCCATTTCATGGCATGAGGTTAAAACTAAGTTAAGAGTCTACTCTTTTAACTCTATTCACTGTTATGAAGTTAAAATATAACAAAAATCATGTTTCTACATTATGTGATGTTTTATGCTGACTATAAACATTGCAAGCATAGTTAGCTATTTTTCCATATTCCTAAGAGAATCAAAATTACTAGCACCTGCTAAATGTAATTCATCACTGTGTTTTTAATACATACCTGGAACCTACAGCTAAGCTGCTATGAATGTCTGTCCATAAGGAACTCTGAATCTCATCCCCTTTCTCCTCTTTCTGCTTCATTTGGAGACTCATTCCAAGCTTCTCCTCTTCTCTGGGTTTGAGTGTGCTGAGTCCAGTAGTATAGTTGGTTGAGTATAGTGTTCTGTTCCTAGTATACTCTCATTAAGACTTAGTTTTTAATTTTCCAAGGTTTCCCTCTGCAGGTGGTGCACATGGGGTGGGTGAACGAGAGGCTCCAGGGAGCTAATACCTCTCACCTCTTCAGACCCAAGTTCCTGGCCCTGAAGGGATCATCAGTGTACATTTTCAGCACTGCTCCGGTAAGAATATCTTTGAAACTCCTTGGGAAGGGGTTCTGGTAGGATAGTCCATATGAGAAAGGCAGGAGTTGGACATCTGGAGGAAAGCAGATATGGAGGAACACACTGTCATGGCCTTCTACAGACCACTGCTGTTGGAAATGGTCCTGCTTCTGGATTAGCCACAAGATACCTTCTTTAGTGTGTGTGCATGTGCATGCATACAAGGGCTTTTTGCTCCAGACACATTGAATCACTTTGTGTGGCTAGGTTTACATGGGTACTGGAGAATTGAACCCTGGCCAACAAACTTTGCAAGTAACCCCCTTTAATCTCTGAACCATCTGACCAGACCAAGCTTTCAGCATTTTGCTCCAGATTCCTAAAAGAATCCATTTCTGTCTTTTAGTTCAAACAAGTGTTAAGATATTGTAGCATGCTGTGCTTTAAGATATCAGCTGGGGTGTGGCATGAGAATATTGCTCAATGGTTAAAGCTATTTGCTCCAAAGCCTACCATCCTGATTTCAGTCCTCAGCACCATGTAAAGCTGGATACAAAATGGCACATGTGTCTGTAATCCCAATGTACCTATGGCAATAGAAAGCAGAGTCAGGAGATTCTCGAAGCTCACAGGCCAGCTAGACTTGCATTGCCATCAACAAAAAACATGGAATACCCTGTCTCAAAGAAGATGGAAGGACAGGTCCAACACCCAAAGGTCATTCTCTGATCTTCACACATGTATGCTCCTACACACACAAACATATATACAGATAAAATAAATAAATTTAAAAGTATCATCTGGAACTTGGGAGATTGCTTAGTGGGTACAGCACTTGCAAGTGTGAGGACCTGAGTTCAGATACCCCCAGAAGTCATGTCAAAACTGGACATGGCGGTGTATGCTTGTAACCCCAGTGCTGGAGATGCAGAGACAGGGAATTCCTGGGATTCACTGCTTGGCTTCTAGCTGAATCAATGAATTCTAAGTTCAGTGAGAGACCCTGTCTCAAAGAATAAGATGGAGAATCAATATAGAAAGAACCCAGACATTGGCCTCCCCACCAAATGTATACATGTGCATGTGAACTCTCACACAAGTACACCTACATACATATGAATGCACACATGCATGCATACCACACACACACACAAACACATGCAGAAAATAATTCAGCTCATTTGAAGGTGGGATACAGAAGTCTCTAGTTGAATTAGATAGTTGAAGAATTCAAAAAGTAAATTAGAAAGAACACTTTTTCTTTAGACACTTCTAACTGAATGTCGAAATAATGAAATTTATGAAGCCCTCATAATTTCTAATTCAGTAAGATACATAATGTAACTATAAGGACAGAAACTATTATTTTCTAATGTTATTTTCCAATTTATACCCACATCATTATCTCCAAATTGCCCAAATATGTTGTGAGCAGTCTGCTTAAAAGCTTGTCACTTAATGCACTTTCCCTTTCCCTGAGTCTGACCGTCAGAACTGTAAGCAAGTAATAAAACTTTAAATATTTGAAAAATCTAGATCCAAGTTACATACAGTGTTGATGGAAATTTCTGCCACCCAAATGAGGTGATATAAATTAGTTTTACTTTCAGTCACTAAAGCAATGGTATACTATACTTGTTTATTTCAATTGGTAAGTACAGTTTATTAGAATTTCCAGACATTGCAACCTCACTCACCCTCTCCCTAATGTGTGCATTTTATGTAGCCACTGATAAAACAAAGGTAACAGTGGTCGAATAGTACTGGATACAGTCTGCCAGCTTCACTGGCTTTTTCACTAATGTACTTTTTTCATACCCAGGAACAAATTAGGACAGTACATTGCAGTTAGTTGCAAGTTTGTGTATTTAAAAACCCATATTGTGAAGTCACCTGCACATTTGCATAAGTACTGTTGAATTTTCCTCAAAACAAATGTTCCTTAATGTTTGTTGCTAATTTTATGTGGTTTTGTCTAACAAAGTAAGAGGAGATTATTATTTTTTGTTTATTTATTATTTATTTATTTGAGAGCGACAGACACAGAGAGAAAGACAGATAGAGGGAGAGAGAGAGAATGGGCGCGCCAGGGCCTCCAGCCTCTGCAAACGAACTCCAGACGCGTGCGCCCCCTTGTGCATCTGGCTAACGTGGGACCTAGGGAACTGAGCCTTGAACCGGGGTCCTTCGGCTTCACAGGCAAGCGCTTAACTGCTAAGCCATCTCTCCAGCCCAAGAGGAGATTTTTGAGCAGTGTTCGAGCCTGGAGTCTCACAGTCATGTATGATACCCAGTATTGGTATGCATTTGGGAGGCATCAGCACATGGGCAGTGCAGCACTGGAGCCCACAACCATGATGCTTATCTGGCTGGAAGCTTGACAATGACAGGTAGAGCTGTGCTTCCCCTGAGCCTGGGGACATTCCATTTCTCTCATGATAATCAACATGAGGAAAGCCAGAGAGAAGAAATAGACAAAGGCAATGAGCTGTATGAATATCAACCCCAAATTTAGATTGACATGGAGGGTTTCATTTATACATTTCACTATGCCTTCATGTAATGTTTAGTGTCCTCATGACATAGCTGTCACTTGGACATGTGAAGTGAGAATAAAGTCACTGCCTCCCTGAGAGGGTCTGAGATGATTTATAGGGACATTCTCTACTGGCTCAATGGTCATTGGCTGAATAATCCATAATATTGAAAGATATTAAAACTATGTGGCTTTGAGAAGTGTAGGAAATGCTCTCAAAGGAAATATAAAAAGAGAATCAACCCTGAAAATATTGTGGGGAAAGGAAATCAAAAAATAATTTTGTGGCTTAGATCCTCAAATCAGCATGGAGCAATCTCCAAGAGGAAAGAAAGACAGTCCACTTGAGTAGGTTTCACAACATAGTGGTTTACGTGAGAAAGTAAGACGAGTGTGCATGAGACTAGCCTGTCCAGGCACTCAGCCATGTCTGCTGGGCTCACAGACGACAGCTCCACAGAGCCAGGGCCATGCAGGACCAGGACCTTTACCACAGAGGGTGGAGAGCAGTGAGCGGGCAGATGATAATGCCCAGGTTTCACATCATTAAACATAGACTAGACAACCATTTCCATTTCTAGTTTAATTTAGTTAAGGAAAAACATGCATAGTTTTCTATGGATTGAATAATTTCAGAGCTGGGACTACCTATTATGCAATGAGGAAAAGGGAGTGAAGACAGAAAAGTACAAAACACAGAAATTTTAGAAGTCAGATTATGAAAGCAGAATTTTTATGGTTTTTTTAAATTCCATTAACATTCTTCAACACTTATCTATTCACATCTAGAGACAAACAAGTGAACTCCTTCCTTTGTGCTTTAGGTGGAAAGCCGTTTATTAAATAAGAATGTAAGGATGATAAGTAAAGTAGATGACCTGTTAATTAGAAAGAAAAAAAAAACTTACATAAGAGAATTGTGCTGGTGTAAAATGAAATGTTTTAAACAAATCTTCATATTTTATCTAGATAAATATGTTTGGTTAAAACATATTTTTATCGTGAGATAGGAAATTTTTTATGGGAAAAAGAAAAATAATTCCCCTGTGCCTTAGCAGAATAAGCTGCAGGTAAATATTTAGAAACCCCACAGAATCTTTCTACTTACCAGCCATGGGCTTTAAGCAACTTATTCAAATTCTTTACCCAATTGTTTCCTCAGTTTCATGTCAGAGATAGTAAATCATAGCTCATAATCAATCCTTAGGCTCACAGTGAATACCAAATGACTTCATTGAATGAGACTGAAACCTCTAAAGTATGTAGAATCTTTTAGATAAGATTTTTCTATTAATGTGGACTATATTTTCAGTGTAACAACAATGCATACAGTATGAGGAATTATATATCTTGGCACTGTTGCTTTGCCTATATCTAAACCAATTGTGCGTTGAGTCCTAGTACACACATTATTAATAATTGTATGCTGTCATGAAGCAGGAAGTGCCTGGATCAATGGAAGACTTACTGACTTACAGAACATCCAGTGTCACTTTTAACTCTTACCACTCAGCAAACAGGCCCAGAGGTACACATGCCCCCCACATGTATAAAGGGGTGATTCTTAGATAAGAAGCTCCTAGATTATGGCCTGATTCAAAGTTCTTCCACACACTACCTCTTTCTCTCTCTGTCAATCTCAAATAAATAATAAGTAAAAATAAACAAAAAAATTAAGGGCTGGAGAGATGGCTTAGCAGTTAAGCACTTGCCTGTGAAGCCTAAGGACTCCAGTTTGAGGCTCGATAACTCAGATCCCATGTTAGCCAGATGCATAAAGTAGTGCGTACATCTGGAGTCCGTTTGCAGTGGCTGGAGGCCCTGGCATGCTCAATATCTCTCTCTCTCTCTCTCTCTCTCTTTCTCTCTCTCTTTCTCTCTCTGTCGCTCTCAAATAAATAACAAATAAAAATAAACAAGGTTCTGCCACACACAGGGAACAAACTCCATGTCCCTACATAGAACAGACTTAGTCTTGCTGAAGTAGTAGGTCATCTTGCAGGGGAGAAAGCAGTGGTCTCTGGCCTGCAAAGAGTAGAATGCACCCAAGAAGCCTGGGAGGCACCTCTGAATGTTCCAGAATGCTTGGCACTACCTTCTTGGCATGGTTAAAACACAACCTTCATTCCTCATCAGAAACAAAGAAAGCTAACACCCTAACAAAGATGTGGTTGTCAGACATTGTGTCAGAGTATTAGAATGGAGTCATGACAGAAACTATAAGATATAGTCCTTTATTTAAGGATAGCTTCTAAGCTCCTTCAAGGAGAGAAAGGAGAGGCATGGGAGCCAGCATTAGTTTTAAGTTATTACATTTTGACAATTTCACACATGTATATAATGTATTTGGATCATATTCAACCATCATTGCTTTTCTTATCCCCCTCCCTCTTCCACTGAAGCCCTTCTTTCCAACTAGCCCTACTTCTGTTTTCATACCTTCTGTGTCTGAGCAGGAGAGACCCGCTGAGTATAGTTAAGATTGTTTGCCTGGGCATGGGTAGACAGTGGATTAATACCTAGAAATATAAAGAACTCAAGCAGCCAAACACCAAGGAAACAAACATCCTTACAGCACCCTCCATCCTACAATGCCCTGACAGGTCCTGGGAGTGCAGGATATACACACCAGACTGTGAGCCCCTTTGGTTCACTGTGTTCACTTTCATTGACAGAATATTTATTTCTGACTTGCAAATGGGAAACTGAAAGTTGTTTTATCTATCTATGTTTTCAAACACTATTAAAATGTGTTAAAAGTACAGCTGAAAAATCAATTTAACAGTATGTACAACATTAGCATATAAATTATGTGACAAAGACCTATGTGCATGCAAGAAACATTAGCAGAAATTTTAAGAGTATCAATTGGGTAATATACTCTACACTAGAAAAGTTTATCTGTAAAGAAATAATGTAAGTAAAATTGAAGAGACTGAAGAAATACTAGACAAGTGTGTATCCAGTATAGAATTATTCTATCATTCTTGGGTTATATAATCTTTATTCCACAATAAGCCTAAAAGATACTGACTTGTTGCATTTTATAATCCCAAATTTCTGCTTAAACCCAAATGTGGTTAGGTAAATTATAATATTATCAAATGTCATTGTTTGGAAAACAATGACAACAACATGTGATAACAAAATTCTATCTTTCACATCACAGCCTGTTTATATCCTTCTTTGTAATCCACCCTCTGGGGAGATAAGAACAACAAACTTCATTTTGGCTTATCTGGGTTCCAACATCCCCAGTAGAAGTTAGGTCAGAGCCTGTGCCATTGCCATCAAAGCCATTTTCTTGAGTGGTGGCCAGACGACCATGGAAAGTGCTGTGACAGTGTCCTCACTCTGTCTGTCTTTGAGAGTGACACCAAGCATCAGAGCAGTAAAGGAGTTGTACTTGTTGCATGAGGAACCATTTCAACTTCAGGGCACTCTACCATACAGGATCTGGTTTGCAAAGTAAGGAATAGTGATTAAAAGTGCAGGAGCTAGAGAAATATGGCTCATCATGTAAGAGCACTTGCCAAGCAGTCATAAAGGCTGAGAAGGCCTAAATTCAACCACCAACACCCATGTAAACAGTCAGGCATTGCCATGCACTCCTATAACTCCAATCCTGTGTCAGGTAAGTCAGAGACAGGTGAATTTCCAGAGCTCACTGGTCAGCCAGTCTTGCTGAAAACAGCAGTTCCAGGCTCATGAGAGACTGTCTCAAGGAAGCAAAGCAGAAGAGGAGTAGAGGAAGGCACCAAACATTCTCCTCAGACCTCTGCATGAATGTGCACAAAACACACATATCTGCATTCACACATGCATATACTACACATACCATACCATACATGCTGCACACATATACCCTTAAAAATATGCATCCAGTAAATCTGATGTTGCAATTTATCACCCATCCTGTCTTTCCTCAGTCTTTCCTCCTTTTCCTTTGAAAACGCATGAGGCCCTGTAGCCTCAGATTGTTCTTCACAACTCCACCAGTCAAGTGGAACTAATAACAGATCACCCAGGAAGCTTCCTGGCAGCAAGTTCTGATGCCATGCTTCTAGGGTCCCCTGAGACTCCATTTCTCACAAGTTCCAGGAGAACCTGAGGTGGCTGCCATGCTTGCTCTGCTACAGAGTCCTTTCTGAGGCCCAATGTCACATTCCTTAGAAATTACCACAGGAGACTTGCTCGGTTTAAAATGTCTGTCTCACAGTGGATTGGGAAGGTGGCAGCAGCTGTACCCAGGCTTCATACCAGAGTACCAGAGAAAGACCAGGGCAGAGCAGTGCTCACTGAACTTTTAGCTTTCTCACTAAACCAGGGACTAAGCAGAGAAGTGTGTGTGTGTGTGTATATATATATACACACACACACACACACACACACACACACACACACACACATATATATATATAACTAAATACACCAGTAAATATACATGTAAACTACATTCTGCTTGAGCTAGTGCTAGATGCTATGTTGAATATTTTAAGGAGTCGTGTACCTTAAAGAATATCTACTCAACAGGTTACATTCAGAATTCAATAATCACAGTGAGTTCCTTGCACAAAATAAAAGGTGGAAAAGAGCCCAAAAGGGCATATTAAATATTTTAGTGATAATTTTCCATAAGTGGAAACTTAGAGAGCCCTCCCATTTGTCCTTCTAATGAAATAGGGATGTCCACATCAGGCCCATATGGGAAAAGATGGGGGGATGTTTTGCAGGCTGGAGTCAGGCTAGCCAAGTTCACATTGTTCTCCCCATGTAGGGACTTTCCTCCTGAAGTAAGTTACACATTGCTTCTTATTGCAGTCAGGTTTGCATTGCTGGCAGAAATCACCTGACCAAGAGTAGCTTTTGTGGAAAAAATGGTTTATTTTTGGCTTACAGACTAGAGGGGAAGCTCCATGATTACAGGGTAAAACAATGGCGTGAGCAGAGAGTGGATATCAATCCCTGGCCAACATAAGGTGGACAATACCAACAGGAGAGTGTGCCAAACACTGGCATGGGGAAACTGGATATAATGCCCCTAAGCCCACCCCCAACAATACACTGTATCCAGGAGGTGTTAATTCCCAAATCTCTATCAGCTGGGGATGTAGCATTCAGAACCCCTAAGCTTATGGGGGACACCTAAATCAAACCACCACATTCCAACCTTGGCCCCCATAAATTGATAACCATACATGATATAAAATACAATGTGCTCATCCAACTTTAAAAGTCCCCATTATTTTTTATCAATCCCAATGATGTTCAAACATCCCCATAATCCAAATAATACCAAAAAAATCTCCACAAAATATGACATAGAATAAAGATACTGTGAAAGATGGCATTGGGCATAGCAAAGAAATATTCAATCAATACAAGATTTAAACAGGGCAAACATAAAACTATAGCTCCAAGTCCAACAACTCTAGTCAGTGTCAAATCTCCAAGTCCAATAATTCTAAACAGCCCATGAGTCTCTGGAGTTCCAGTTCCACCCCCTCAGCTAGGCTACTCACAGTCACTGGGGCCGGCAGCTCTCCTTAGCAGCCATCTCATGGTCCCAGCATCTCCACTGGGTCTCTACTGCAACCCATGGTTCATCATCATGGCCCCATAGGGTATCCATGCAGGCATCCAGCAAACCTGCTTCACACTGACCATGGCCATTTCCAAAACACAAAACATAATACCATGTTGCAAATTCTCTCTTTCTTGCATTTCTTTTCTTTTCTTTTTGGTTTTTTGAGGTAGGGTCTCACTGTAGTCCAAGCTGACCTGGAATTCACTCTGTAGTTCCTGCATTTCTTATATTCCATAATACCAGGTTGGGTGCTAATTTGTTAATCCAGGGAGGGAGAAATAAAGCAGACTTTGAAGAATAGGACACTCCTTGAACATCCATGTCCATTCAAAAGAGTCTCCATTCTTACTATGCTCAGTCTCAAAGTTTGTAATCTCCCATATAATTGCAGCTAAACAGGCAGCAGTTTCAGTCCACAGATTTCTTTCTGTGCCATGTCCCTCTGCACACACCAGTCTGTTTCTATACACCGCAACCCTGCACAAGTTCTCAGGACATGGGCGTAACATTAAGTTTCTCACACAAACTGCTTTTAGCTCAGTCAGGCAAAACTCTTTCTCAAATTTATAAGCCAAGCCTCACAGTCCTTAGTTCTTACTGCATTCATGCCTTTCAACTCTGACCTGATCAATCTGTACTTACAGCACTGCAAGATGTCTCTTAGGCCAGGCTTTCAAATCCTTCTACATTCCTCTTAAAAATAAGCTTCACAAGGCCAAAGCCACACAGTCAGGTGTCTAACAGAAAATGACACCACTCCTCAGTACTAACTTTACTGTTGCAGTCAGGTTCATATTGCTGGTAGAAATCACCTGTTCAAGAGAAGCTTTGGGGGAAAAAAATGGTTTATTTTGGTTTACAAACTCAAGGGGAAGCTCCATGATGGCAGGAGGAAATGATGGCATGAGCAGAGGGTGGACATTTACTCCTGGCCAACATAAGGTGGACAATAGCAACAAGAGGGTGAGCCAAACACTGGCAAGGGGAAACTGGCTATAAAACCCATAAACTCACCCCCAACAATAAACTCCCACCATGAGGCATTAATTCACAAATCTCCATCATCTGGGAACCTAGCATTCAGAAGACCTAAGTTCATGGGGGACACCTGAATCAAATCACTACACTTCTCTCCCAGGATCTATGGACAACAGGCCAAAATGTGAACCAAGACTGGTAGAAAGCAATCTTGAATGGATATCCAATGAGGGGCCCAGAGTGACATGTCCAATGGGACATGAGTAGGAACTCCTGTCCATGGCTGTCAGGGAGGACTTCAGGGTTGAGATTCATTTGAAGATATAAGAAGATAGGGAGTTTTGGGCTAGAGAAGTTGCTCAGTGGTTAAAGGCACTTGCTTGCACAGCCTGATGGCCAAAGTTCAATTCCCCAGTACCCATGTAATAATAGATGCACAAAGTGGTAGATGCATCTGAAGTTTGTAGTACAAGAAGCACTGGTGTGCCCATTCTCTCTCTCTCTCTCTCCCTCCCCCTTATAAATAAATAAAAGTAAAAGAAAACAAGGAATTAAGATTAACAAAGAAAAGGGAATAAAGAGAAAGACCAGCTTCTTTAATAATTCAATAGGCTGATTTTAGAATTCAGTTCCCTTGGGTCAGAGAAATAAGCAGCAAATGGCTGGGAAGATGACTCAGTGGATAAAGTATACACAGCACAAATGTGCACACTGGATTTCAGGGCCCCAGATCCCCCATAAAGCCTCACACTGTAGTGCTGGTGTCTAGGCAGGCCTACAGCAGAGAAGGAAGAACAGCAGACTGGGCATGGCAAATGCAGCCGTGAACAATGAGACACCTTGCCTCAAACAAGGCGGAAAATGGACCCACACCTGACGTCATCCTTCCACCTCCACATGCATATGCCCACACTCACACACTGGACCCCACATGCACATACACATCACGCACACACATAAAAATGAACAGAAGGCAGCCATGCACCACTTAATTGCCTCTATTCACGTCATTTTGCATTTGTGTGATAAATTGATTCAATACAGTAGGTGCCAGTAGTGACATTATCAGCCACCAAAGTCCTTGTGGCCAAGTCGTGACTTCGTGCAGCACTGAGGTAGAATGTTTGCTCCAAGTCCAAGGACAAATTATCTCTGTCTCAAAGTCTGACCATCTTGTCTGGCATCTGTGTCAAGGCCCTGTTTCTTCCCTGAATCCATCCCAGGGTTTGAGATGACAACATGTATGATATGACTTAGGGGCAGCTAGAAATCAGAGCAACAGTCAGTCTCAGCAGCTCAGAAGCTGGGGTGGAAGTGGGGTGCTCCCCCCGAGGAAAAACATGACTCCCCATGCAGGAACAGTAGGACAGTAGGTGAAGTCACATCAGCTCGTGTCGTTGCAGTGCTTTGGAGAGAAGAGACTCAGCAAGTACGCAGCAGAAGCAGTGAGAAGGCAGACCTGAGTTTCCCAAGCCACAAAACCCACAGCCCCCTTCCTTGCCCCTGTGGCACCAGTAAGGAAGATGCAGCCAGTAGCCTAGAATAGCAGAGCACAATGCCATCACTGAATTAATCAGTACTGTTGGAGCCAGCCATGCTCCACAGTGTCCATCACAAAGGTTACAAAAACAATAAATCCACACACTAAATTCTAAGCAGCCATTAAAATTTTATTTCTAAAAAAGGGGGGGCAGGAAAAATGCTGAAATTGCAAACTACATTCTGAAAAGACAAAATTATGAATATGTATAATGCATATTCAAACATCAATTCTGCTATCAAGGGAGCATATCAGTGAGTAATGTGTTCAGTAATTTATTTCTTTGTATTTTTTTAATTCTCCTAAAATAGACAGTGTTGTTCTAATGGGAAAGTTAAATATGGTACCCCATGTGGAATTCATTTTTTTTATATTGTGGGTGCCTGGAGACTCACCTGTGAGAACTGAACCACAGAGAAGTTGGGGCAGCTCCAGTGTCCTTGGACTGGCCTGATCTCAGGCAGCGCTGTCTTAGAGATGCTCAATACTGTGGTCTTGGGAAGGGGTACTGAGGTCTCTGACATTTTACCTTGGAAATATGAACCAAGGACCATTTCTTGCTCCTTCTAGGGATCATGGTTCTGGCCTAAATGTTGACCATAGACAACCTTTATGTTAGTTCTTGCATTGGGCTTTCTCACTACTGGGTTATACCCTTTCCTTATTGTCTGTTGTTTAATTGCAATACCAGTGAGTTGTCTCTGGAGTAATTAAATATCATTTGGTAACATACTGTGTTAGTTACATTTCTCCTTGCTGTAACCCAATACCTCACAAGAAGCAATTAAGTGGGAAAGATGAGTTGGTGGTTAAAGGCCAGGGTTTGATTACCCAGTATGTGGTTGTGAAGACAGATGCAGAGTGAATCATGCTGCTGGTGTTTGTAGCAGCAGGCGACCCTGGAGTACCCATTCTGTCTCTCTCCTTCTCTCTCTCTCTCAAATAAATAAATGTTTTTTAAAGAAACAATTAAGGAAGAAAAGGCTGATTTAGGATTATAGTTTGAAGCTACATCATGGTCAAGAAGGTGTGGTTGCTGGAGCTTGAGGCAGCTAGTCACGTTCAGTGTACAATCAGGAGGCAGAGCAATGAATATTGGTCCTCAGCCAATTTCTATCTTTTTATATAGTTCAGAACCCTAACCCATGGGATGGTTCCCACCATGGGTTTAGGATAAGTCTTCCCAATTCAATTAATCTAATCTAGAAACTCCCTCATAGACATGCCCACAGATTTGTTTCCATGGTGATTCTAAATCCTGGCTGTTAAACAATAAAGACTAACTATCAAACATATCAATGTAGTTGCCACATCACAGACTCACCATTGTCCAGGGATTGGGCTGCGATGGCTCTGAGTGCTTGAGTGTCTCTCAGCGCACTGTGTTGTTTGGGGACTGCTAGCAGCTCATCAGCTGATTATTATATGATGGACTCAGCACCTCAAAGGCACACATTAGAAATTCTGTATCAAGTTTATTGCCTGGAAAAACAAGTGCAAGATCAACAAAAGAGATCCAACCTCTCACTCTACCAACAATTTCAGAATTTCCTAGCTGAATTATTTCAACTTGCTGATCAAACATGCATACATTAGTGAAAGCCACAAAGCATCATTCACAAATTTAATTATCTTTTATCATTATCTTTGTTAAACCCACTGTGAGCTACAATAAATAAGACCAGTCAAACATAGGTTCTGTCAGATGTGGTGGTACACACCTTTAATCCCAGCATTCAGGAGGCAGAAGTAGGAGGATCAGGGTCGCTGTGATTTTGAGGCTACTCTGAGATAACACAGTGAATTCCAGGTCAGCCTGGGCTAGAGGGAGACCCTACCTCAAAATACCAAAAGAGAAAAAGAAAGAAAAATTCAAGTAAATTGATTAGTTAATAAATTTTCTACTCATTTCTGAAGCAGAACTGACCAGTAGATTTAATCTTATAGAACAAAGGTCCAATGAAGAGCATGTCCTTTTCAGTGTCATGCTCATTCATCCAGTTCACATGTAAATGCATCATGAATTCTCTACACTTACTAACATTTATTCAGCAGAGAATCTAAACCATATCTCTAAAATTATGCCCAGGTATGTAACAGGGTTCACACATCCCCATCCATGTCTCATAATGCAACCATGTCACACACCAGGCACAGGCTCACACACCAGAATCCACAGCAGTGTGTACAGCCCACTGACACCCAGGTCCTATGGGGGCTTTGGATCTAATGACAGTGGAGATACATGGAATCACTCTATGATAGTGAATATTTGGATTCTCAGAAGTCTCCTCTTTCCACATGAATGTGTTTTTCCATTTGTGTTCCCTGCAGGTGAGCACACTGGACTGGGGAAGAGCAGAATGTGTCTACAACCTCTGTGAGGTGCTACTTAAAGTTCATAAGGTGGGTGTCTTCGCATTCTCATGTCTCACAGAAATAAGAGGTCCTTCAGGTTATCAAGTGGGAGGGGTAAATAGTTCATCAGGGCCCATTCAGGTAGTCAGATAATATGAATTTCTTCTGGGTCCAGTCACTGTTCCATCAAATGAAGTCGTCATGCTGTGATTTACCAAGGTGGGTAGGTAGGTGGATGGGTGGATGAATTGGTAATGCATGTATGCATGTATACATGATGATGGATGGATAAATGATAGGTGAATGGTAGAGGGATGGATAATGGACAACTAATGGATAGAGGTATTGGTGGGTGAGTAGATGGTAAGTGGATGATGGAGAGATAGATGAATGGTGGGTGGATAGATGGATTCATGAATTTGTTACATGTTTTCATATGTATATATGTATGTATGCATGAATGTATGTATGTATGATTATGCATAGATGAATGGTGGGTGGACGGTGAGGTGTGGATAACTAATGGGAGGGTGGGTTGGGTGACTAAGTGGATGGTATGTGGATGAATGGCTGGTAGATGGGTAGATCGATGAGTAGATTAATTGGGTATGTATGTGTGTATGAATGATGGGTGGATGGTGTAGGGGCATATGTTTAGCACTTTCAGTTGCCATGACATATTCTGGAACTTTTGTTCCTTCTTGTTAGTATTTCTGCTGCTGTTGGTAATATTGCTGAGGATATAAAAGCTTTTCTTGTCTTAGCCTTGACTGGACTCAAAATAACAAGTAAAGTAATTCTATCCAGTTGGGGGAAAGTATTCAGTGAAAATTTGGGGGGGGGGGCTTGTCCACAGTGGTCACAACTCACTTTCAGCATGATCTAGAACAGTTGCACAGGCCCAAAGCAGAAAACCCATGGCCAGGAGGTCAGCTTCCACTGTTTCTAATGGGGAGGTATTGTCTATGATGTGCACTTTCTGTCAAGAACTCAGTGTAAGAGACACCAACTGGCCAAAGACAATTTGCAAAAACCCTCCCTGGTGCCATTTCCATGCCAACATGCTGGAGGTAAGGAGTTGAGTCTATGGATCCACCAGGCTGAGCCACTGGGGACATGCTAGTTTTCATTGAGAATGTCCTAGGGATCTCAGCTTGTGGGACAATTTATTTTTAAGACAGGATCTCATGCAGTCAAACTTGTGTGACTGAGAATGGTCTCAGACTCCAGATCTTTCTCTCTCTGACTCTTGAGTGCTAGGATTACAGGCACACACTACCATGCACCATGCTCAGTTTGGAGAGAATTCTTTATCACAAATATAAAGAATTTGGTAAACCCTAAATGAAAGTGTATGGGAAAGAAATAATAGATCATTCTTTGTTACTGAACCAAGATCTTTTTTTTTTTTTTTTTTTGCCAAAGATTAATTCCCCCACCTGGAAGAGCACAACGCTCATCCCATGGAAATCAGACTGACCATGGGGATTCTGTCCCCTTGAAATGCATGCAGCTGTGATAAGAGCTGAGACTAGCAAGTCTAAAATTCACTTAGGTTTGGTTGGAGCCTTGCTGACATAGCTGAGAGACCAGTAACTGTTGCTGCCAGTACTCTAGGATGAGGTGCCACAGGATGGAGTTGCACTTGCCCCGTCCTAAGTCTGCCAGTGCCGGTTGGCCTGGTACCAAAGCAGGAGGTGAAACCGTGTGGTGTGGTGCCCAGGACTTTGGTCATTTGTGACACAGGTTCTAAAATTGATTGTGAGAAAGAGATGAAATGCCCAAGGCCTGGTAAGCAAGATCCTTGTCACATCCATGGAACAAATGGTGGGCTAACTCCACAATCCCAGCTCTATCTCCCAACCTTGACCCATTTCCAATTCACACTGTTTCTCAGTTCTGGCTTACAGATGACTACTGGCTACAGGCAAACTTGTATCTGGGTCTCCAGGACTTTGACTTTGAGGACCATAGACCATATTGTTTCAGTGTTATGGCAGGCCACAGGAAAAGCCACGTCTTCGGTGTGGAACTGGCCAGTGAGCTTGCGGTGTGGGAGAAGTCATTCCAAAGAGCAACTTTCATGGAAGTGCAAAGAACTGGGGTGAGTATGTGACTCATACTTATCTCATCATCAGCTTGCTGGGAGTGCCAGAAACCTAGAGATGGGTGTGTACGTAAGCATTTTGTTCAAAACAGAGAATCTTGAAAGGTAAAAGGTTTTCACCTGAGTGATTATGTCAAAGAAATCTTCCACAGTGACCAGGGACTTCATAAGGGGATCTGCCTGTCACATGGGATGAGGTAAGGCAAGGGAGTTCAAATCTAGGTTTGTGTCTGTATTCATTTTTACTATAAGGAAAGGGGCTGAATTACCTTCTGCCCAGAGCCCAGTGTCTCCAACCACACTGCAGAAGATGAAACTCCAACATTTGCAGCAGCAGAGAAGCTAATTCAGGGATGACAGGAACCTGTCCACGTCACATGGCTGTACAATATTTTAAGACATTTAATGGCCCTTCCTCTCAAACTTAATGTTCCTAAGGAGACTATGAAATGGCTGTGTGTCTGAATTGCTTCTCCTTTCTGGATAACACCAAATAAATCACTCACAAATTTAAACGTCTATCGACTAAGCAGATAAGGAAGAGTGCATTATGATCCTCGTTATCATAAATACGGGGCCCTTTCCAAGGATATACACTTCTGCAAACAAGAGTGACAGAAAGTAAATGAAGCAATATATCACAAAAGAGGTCCACCTCCTCTCTAAAGATCTGGGCTCATTCCTGGCCTGGCATTGGCAGCACTAAAAGCATGAGCTTAGTAACTAAAGATAGCTGGTTCATTTAAACATAGATTTCCAATATGAGAAGATTCTATGTGTTTATCTGTCATTCAATTGCTGAAATGCAGATGGTGATCTGTGGTATGCCAAACTGTCACAGGACACATAGCAGCCCTGTCACACTGTTGATTGGTAGGACACAAAATGATGTCACACTCAGATGTCCATGGAAACTGAAGGCAGATCTCCTCCCTGCTGATCCCAGCCCCTGTCCTATCCCTCTGGACTGAGTGCCATGCATGTGATGGTGTTTGGCTTCTGAACCTCATCATCATACCCTTATATCTGAGGCACCAGCTCCCTGCCACTGTACCTCCTCTGCT
Source organism: Jaculus jaculus (assembly GCF_020740685.1). Taxonomy (NCBI): domain Eukaryota; kingdom Metazoa; phylum Chordata; class Mammalia; order Rodentia; family Dipodidae; genus Jaculus; species Jaculus jaculus. Next base: position 56,799,477 of record NC_059103.1, read on the forward strand.
GTGATGGACTGTACCTTCAAACTGTGATCCAAAGTGAACTTTTTTTCCTTTAGTTGCTTATTGTCAAGTGGTCATACAGTGGGAACAGTAATGAACACACCTGTCTAGGAGGACTTCTGGAGAGGATTCCCTGCATGGTTCACAGGTCTGCCTCAAACTCGGGATGTGTCTTCACAGCATATCATCACTGTTTTATCCATGAGGTCAATGCATTTTACAGAAAAGCTCTAAGCTGGCAGAGTGGGTTAGTGCTTCTTTACTAGACAATCTCTTCAGCGATATATTGTCTGCAATGATGTTTTAACTAATACCGCAGATACCTCAAAGTGTCAAAGAATCATTGCCACCCTGAAGCATCACCTCCTCCCAAGCTCCAGTCCAAATGCCGAGATCATAGTGGGCATTCTTCCAATTGCCTTTACACATATCCAGCATATAATAAACATGTCCATCACCTTCTGCATATTGTTCTACAGTGTGTGAGGCTTCTATGCATTTTTATATCAATTCATCTAACCATTTGACTATACCAGCATCTTACTGGATTTAAAATTGGAGTAAAAAGTCTCTTATAAAAATACAAAACCGCAAAGCATAAAATAGTCAGCAAGGATACCTTTGACTACAAATCATACTCATACTGCCATCAGAAATAAGAAATGATACTCATTTTCATTAAAAGGCTCCTGAATACCTGCTTAGCTTCACACATGAATACATTTTAGGGTGGCTGACCTCCTGGCTATAGGGTATCTCTGAAAAGCAACAGGCCTTCTTATAAATGTTAACTGGACAAAGTGAAATTACCAAAAATCCAATGAAAGTCACCTCTTCAGGCTGATGCTGCAAGCTTGGATCAGGAACCCCTCAGACCACACCCCTGTCCAGGGAATGTCATGTGCTGATGGGCCTCTGTCACTAGCCCCCACTCTGGGGGAAAGAGCTGGATGTATCTCAGTAATTACACTGTCAGAGATGTCAGCATAAGAGACTTTGTGAGGGACAGTGGGACATGAATACAATGGGAATGCCGTTCTCCAGAGATTACTAAAATACACCATCTCAGATTCCATGGAATAATGGAGTCCTATATTTCCATTTCCTACATCTCTTGTTTCTTTAAGTCCAGTGGCTTACAGTCCAGCCAGCCCCAGTCCTTATCCCTGTAGATGTTTCCTAAAACCATCGATGTACTGAGCCTGCATTCTGCTTTATTTATGCCTATATAACTATGGTAAGGTGTACCTTATAGATTAGATATCATAAGAGATTAGCAAAATCATCATAGAATAGGAAAGGCTTGTGAAGGTGGTCTCTTTCCTTCAAAATATCCCTCTGCTAGTGATGTATGGAATGGTGTATTGCCCACTTGATCAGAGGCATGAAGGTTCTCTCTGGCGTATGATGTGTAGTGTAGCATACAGCTATTGCTTAAGGGCTCTTTGAACATAAGCAACAAGACACTGTGATAACTTTCATGTGACTAATGGGAGGGTAACATATACAATGTGGGTGTACTAGGCAAAGGAAGGATTTGCATCCAGAGTGGAACTGAGAGAGAAGATGCATAAATTCATTGCACCACTCAGAACACTCCATGATTTTTTTTTATTTCTGATATTATTTTCATTTAATATTTTCAGACTCTAAGTGACTTCACCTAACTGAAGCCATGAGGAAAACTAAAAACAAGAAGGGAATCCTTTTTAAGCAGGGTGTGAGCTTGGTACTGGGTACTATGAGGACCGTTTCATTCAGTGACCAGTGGTGACAGGTGAGAAGCACACTGGGAAGAGTCAGAGCAGAGATGTATGTGAGCAGTGCTGGTCACACCTTACTGCAGGCTTGCATTCATAAGTTCAGAAACACCCATGTACCCAGCTTCTCCAGGCTGTGCATCACCTCAGGCATGCACAAAGTTCTCAAAGCCCTGCTGTCTCCAATGCTAATGTGAAGGAGCGTGGGGTACATGCTAAGGAGTTGTGTGTGGCTTGACTGCAGCAAGCCTCATGGGATGGAGTTTGCTTCTTCCACCCCCTGAACAGATAAAATAATTTCCAGAGCTCACTGCTAGAAACTACTTACTTTTGAGTGTCCAGATGTGGCTGGGCCCCTCTACTGACCAAAACCTTCACAAAGAGTAACATTGAGGCCCAGGGGTAGACAGGAAGATCAAAATGAAGGGTGTTGGCCTTGATTTAGAGTATTCAGATGTCACCAGTGCTGAAGGCCTCCCACTGCACATGGGAACCGATTGCATGATATCACTGGGATTGCAAGAAAGAAAGCACATGGGTCTGAACTTCCACCAAATTTCAAACAAGAACATTTTCAAATCAGCTCCATTTTTAATGTCCAGGATCTAAAACACCCCAAAGGCCATATTAATCAATGTTAAACTTGTGATACATCATGGAAAGGAAGGTGATTCATCTTTTAGAAGGAGCTATTCACACACTTGACAACATGGGCTAGACTAGTCCCTCACACTCAGTTCTAAGGGGACACCAAGCACTAAGGTCTTCTTTGGGGTTCAGGAAAGGAGGAAATAATGGCCTACAAGATGATCAGCACAAGAAATAAAATGTGTGTGTTTGTGTGTGTGTGTGTGTGTGTGCATAAAATTTGCAAGGAAGCCATCTATAGCAACACTGTGAGGTACTGGAGGAGGGAGCTAGGCAGGGCTGTTCCTCAGACAGGAGATGGTGATAGTTCAGAGCCAAGACAGGCTTCCTGTGATCTGGCTGAGGAATGACTGACCAGCACACTTTAAGACTTACCATTGGAAAGGGAGAAAACTCTGCCATAGCTCAGCTTTTGGAAGCAACTTCTCCAATATTGAGTCATACATTAAATCCACAGGACACCATGAAGCCCTCACAACTATTTCACTTCCAAAATTCCCTCGGTCAACCAGCAAGGCTTTCAGATAACTGAAGGATATTTCTCAGTTCCAAACCTAGAACTACCTTTTTGTGAATAAGCTTCCAAGTATAATATTTTACAGCATGCACAAGTGACCTTGGTTTAGGCAAATCCCTAAAAAAGCCCATCTTATGTGGTAGGAGTGCATACCATGAGATAATGGTTAGACCTTGGCTATGTAACACAGACTGTCCCATCCCTTAGTTTTTCTAGTTCCTTGATTATTCTACAAGTGTTAATTATTTTCTCTTGCTTACTACTTCTTCTTCCAAATTTGATCATCATTTCTGCTTTTCTATCAGCAGAAGCAACAAATACCAGTACCTCTTTAGATTTTGTCAAAAAGGAAAGCAAGCAAATCCATGTGGAGACTTGAGAATCAATGATGATTAGGAATTGAAGTTTAATGCATGGCTACTCCACTTGTTTTAAAGTCATTAATTATTTCTAGTTGCCCAGTATAGTTTGCATTGTTCTATAGCACAGACAAGTTTTCTTTAATCCTCTCTGTCTGCTGACTTCTCTGATGAGGTTCACTCCCTTTGGGGTATTTCCAGATAGGGATCTGGGTAGGTGAGCAGCTGCTGGACAGGGTCACTTCCTCCACAAAGCCATTTTGTAGTGTGGAAAGCAGGAGCTGGCTGCAAAGGGCATGACAGGTAACATGAGGTCATACAGAAAGGTATTTCTCACATCAGAACTGAGTATGTGAGGGAACGCTGGGGAAGGGGAGAGGTAGACACCCACTGTCCTTTCTTTGCTCATTTGAGCTTGCCAAGAGCTAGAATGCATCTTGACTCTCCTTTCACTTATTTCTAGAATGATACTATTTGATCTCTTGGATGCTGCCATGAGATTTTAGCTAATTGATGTTTAAAACACACTTTACAATGAAGTATACAAAAAATACAATTTCCGGGCTGGAGAGATGGCTTAGCAGTTAAGCGCTTGCCTATGAAGCCTAAGGACCCCGGTTCAAGGCTCCATTCCCCAGGACCCACGTTAGCCAGATGCACAAGGGGGCGCACGCATCTGGAGTTCATTTGCAGTGGCTGGAGGCCCTGGCATGCCCATTCTCTCTCCCTCCCTCCCTCCCTCCCTCCCTCTCTCTCTCTCTCTCTCTCTCTCTCTCTCTCTCTCTCTCTCTTTCGCTCTCTCTCTCTCTCTCTGTTACTCTCAACTAAATAAATAAAAATGAACCACAAAACAAAAAATTTTTTAAAACATACAATTTCCTTAAATGCTTCAGTTTTCCAGATAATCTTTTTAATCTGCCTTAAGTTACTTTAAAAAAAAAAAAACTATTAATGACAGATTTTTATATTATGTAGCTACCACGAATGTTTCTTCTGTGAAAAAAAAAAAAACATAAAGAAGACCTAGATAAAATAAAATGAAGCATTAAATAGTGGCTGGGTTAGATTTATGTGGTTATTAAAATACCATTGTTGATTTACTAGAAAAAGCTCCCATTTAATTACATAATTAAGTTCTAGGTTATTTTCATTGTATCCATGAAGCTCATTGCAGTGCTGGTCTACTGAGTTGTTTTCAGAAGCAGTTTATTTGTCAGTCAGGTTTACTTAAGTTAAAACCATCAGTGTAGTTGTGTGGTTCTGTATTTACTCTTGAAATGTCATCTTGCTCTTCTGCAGCATCTCCTAGTTCCTCCTCAGGGCACAAATACAGGCCCTCATGGGTTGCTTCCTCCCCAGGCCTTATCTAAATTTTCCTTAAAAGTAAACTTTGCCATCACTGACTTGCTTAAATATTCTCTATAAGATATTCTTGGTCTCAAAGAAAATTATGAATTTCAACAAATTCACAAATAATCTCATTTTGGTGTCTTAATACATTCATTTACAAACTTATAAAAATGATCTGATATTTATAATGTTAGCATTTTGTTTCTGTTGAGCATTTTGCAGTATTATCAACCTTACCCATTCCCAGGTCACAGTATCAGCCTCCATTTGCATAGGGGTGCACAGATTTATTTACTGAGGTAAATAGGAAGGATGTGTTTTTTGGCTCTTACCCTTACCATCAGCCACTTCATGCTCTGGACAGTTTATATTCAGCTGGGCTTGTCTCACAGATAAAAATCATATCATGTATAAAAAATGCTGATGATTTTTGGAAAAAAAGAAGCGCACAGAGGTGAAGCCATTGCCAGTTTTCCTTGCCAGGAGGACAGGTGATGGGAATGCATGTCAGTCAAAGCATTGGTCTTAGCAGTGGCTGTCCCTCCAGATGTTTGCACATTGAGAGTGTGTTCAACACAAATGGCCCCTAGAAAAGTACTTAGAAAAGGAAGATGTGAAATGAAAAGGAAGACTGATAAATGGTGTATCTTCAAGTGGGAGAAGGGAATGGACTTGCTAAATGTTGCAGAAAAAGGTGATGATAGAAGCATGAGTGCAAATCTGAACTGAGCTTGGAGGTGTCAGGTTCTCTGTACCCACCTCATGGGGCCTCACTGGCCTTTGTTACTCACACCTCACCAGGGTGTTCTCTTGGCTGTGCCGGGTGGGCTCACTCACAGGCTCACAGAGATGCATCCAGCTACTGAAAGAGCAGCTCTGTCCTGCATTATTGGTCTCCTCTACTCCATATCTAAAGGCAGAGACAGATTACTCTCTTGTGGCAGAAGTTTCTTTCTCAGGGTTTAACCTGATGCCCTTCTCACTGTGTGAAAATCCTATATTCATCACACCTACAGCAGAGTCTTTGCAACCTCATGTAGACATTTGGAGGTCATGGTACTGCTGACCAGGCGATGTTCTAGGGAACCAGACAGGGTCCAGCTTTCACAACCAGCTGATGTTTCGATGTATGTGTAAGGTGTATATAACACCAAGAGGCACGCAGTGCCCAGACTTGGTTCCACAAGGAGAAGTCACTATCTGCAGTGCATTGGATGGTGTTTCCTCATGTCTTTTAGAGGAAGATCAGTCATTTCAGGAGCAAAGTTACTTCAGTAGTGTATTGATTGATGTTGGGCTCCCATGAGAATGTGAACCTGACCAGAAGGCAGAAATATATAGCAGAGTACATTCCACTTTTAATCATTCTGAAAGTTCCCTCATGAGCTGACTTGCTGATTTTCTGTTCAGACATTCATTATTTGTGGAAATAAACTTGCAGTGCCAACTAAAGTTTAGCCGGTCCTATGGCATCTGTCCTGTATTCACTTCCACAAACATGTGCGTGCATGGACACACATGCACCAGAATGGCTTCTCTGTAATGAAGATGACCTCAGCGAGTATGTGTACTTGCTCTTCAGACCTGCCAGACTTCTCTGGGGAAACTGGAGCTCAAGAAGTTCTGTAACCTGCACCACGGAACACACAGTCAGGAAGTACTGAGACCCCAAACTACAGAAAGAAGCCTGTTTTCACATTGGATACCAGGACTAGAACTCATCCCAGTAAAAGGCACCACAGCCTTCCTGTCCATAGTCTCGGACTCCTTGCCTGTCATCACTGCTTAACTAAGTCTGCCTCCTCCGCCTTCCTCTCTCTGGGCCCTTCTTCACCTGGGTTGCCTCCTGCTGCTGTGTCTCACCCTTCTTACTCCTCGCACTCACTTTCTAGTTCCCCACACCTGGGAGTCCTTAGTTCCAGGACAGATCCCTCCTGCGATTCCTTGTCCTCTCCTAGAGCCCTTGCCCACAGCTCCTGTCTGGCTGCCTCCCAGGCTCTGATCCCAGCGCTGTCTACTCCAAGGCTTCTGTCCATCCCATCTCTGCTCTCAGTGACTCTTAGGCCTTCTCTCCTTTGAGCTAAGTGTGACCATACTTCACCTGTTCACCTTCCTGTCTATCTTCCCTATGCTTCAGAAATGCTTTCACATCTTATATCCCCACAAACTGCCATAGGACAGAGCCAAAGTAAACTTTCATAGATGAATTACTGCATAAGAGAGTGGGCGGAAAGCAAATAGATGTCTCTCTTGTGTGAACACCAATAACAGCAGCAGCAGCACTCAGGGAATAGCCTGATGCTGAGCATTACTATGGTTCTAATAACAAGTCCAATAACAAGAAATAGTCACAAAGTCATTTATATAGGAGGTTAAAGTCCCATGCGAGGAGTTCCATAGAGGCATCTGGGAGGTGAGGGTTGCTTTCAGACATCCAGAATGGGCAGGGGAAATTTGAACAAGTGACACTGCTGATGGATAAAAACATGGGGAAAGAATGAGGTGGTAGAAAAACAAGACAGCCCTATACCAGGAGGCCTCAGCATGGCAATGGGCAATCATATATGCCTGTCCCCATTAGCAGCAGGTCAAACTCACAAGTTCCCAAGAAAGAGACTCCCAAGCCCATAAGAGGCAGGATCTATGTGTGCTGGTGACCAGCCCAGCAGAGTGTATGAGTCTATCCTGAATCAGACATGTCCACTGGGCTCCTACCTAGCCCTGGACAGAGGTAGACAAGAAAGGCTCAACATAGCCCTCAAATATCTCAGCAGGGGATCTTCACAATTCACTATCTGGCTGTGCCAAGAGGCCTCAATAGCCTGAGGATGGTCTGCCTGCTCCATCTTCACTGTGTTTGAAAATAAATTAGTTTTACTTCAATTGTCTTTCAACTTACCTGGTTATATAAATGTCCTCAAAGTTATAAAAGATGACAATGTGTTTTTAGTGGGGAAACATTTACTTTTAGAGAAGAAAACTTGTTTTTTAATTATAACAGCAAAAATACAACAGGATCTATGTTGAAAGCCTGCATTCTACAATAGGAACATTTCAGGCTCAAGTCAGACAGAACAGTGTTTAGATCCCAGGACAAGAGTTGGGCACCAGAAACTTCCCTAAGACCCTTGAGCCCTACTCTTCTCATCTGAATACAAAGATGAAATTGTTCTTCCTGTATTCAAATTGTCTCATCTGGGAAGAGGATCGTGTGGTCAAATTATCGAAGTAAGAATGTGTTGGGTATTCCACTGCTGGCTGTCAGATCAGGTGTCTGTATGGAGTGTACCTGAGTATAATACAATACTGTGCCTTTCAATAATTTGAAGACTTCAGAACATATTCTCAAGACTTCTGAGCACATGAGCAATTGTTTTGTAGCACACTAGCTATTGTTAAAATGGACATATTACAAGTAAAATCACTTTCTTGTGTTTACAAAGGAGCAAATTGCTCCTAATGGTAAAACATTAGACGTGGAGATTTATGTCCAAGACCCAAGTCTGGAACCTGCCTGGCTCTTTGCTTAAATCCAACGGGGTGTGGTTTTACCTCTGTGAACAAGCAGATAGGCCTTGTGAAGTTGCTCATGTCTGACATTATTTCTCTAGAAAATCTGCCTTGTATTGGAACTTCTGTCTCCAAGAATTTCTTCTTGTACTTAGTTCTAGATTATTGTGAAAACTGAAAATTCATGCTGAAATTCAGTCCCACTTGGGATGAGTTAAGAAGGAGGACCAGGTAGGATAATAACAAGGTGGTTGAGTCAAGAGGGCTCTGGGACTGGTCTCAGGCAGTGTCAGTATTTGAGACTTACCAGTTAAATAACCTCAGGCATCTTACTCAGCTGCTTGCACTCATAAGAAAGATAGCTGTTAGTGAGAAATATGGCTCTGACAGAAATTTGGTTTCAAAGTTCTAAATTGAGACATGTCCAAGGTGAGTTTCTGAACGTCTCCAGAGCATACTGCCCAGGTGAGATGGTTAAGAAATCTGAGTGTTGCTCTTAGTACAAATCATCTTCTCTGAAAATTTTCCAGCATGGCGATGGAGCATGGACTGAGCTAGCAAGTCATTTTGCTAAAGCCCTCACAGTTTAATTTAATTAGCTTGGAGCCAGGAGCACTGGTTGTAACATTTCTATTTCTACACCTTAATTTATTCCAGGGCCGAATCCAACCCTTCAATTAACAGTCCCATCAAGGAAAGAGCTAGCCAAATTAGCTTTTATTAATTATTCTCATCTTAAGGCTTCTTCTCTTGGCTTTTTGCTATTGCCACTCTGATGGATGGTGTAGGAAGGGACAAATATTGACCTGAAAATATGTGTGACAGCCAAGTCCAAATGGCTTTCTAGAGATTGTACTCCTGGTGGCCAGCATGCTGTCTTCATTATCATCATAGCCCAGAGTTTCCAGGGAATAATTTTCATAGATCAGGCACCCAAGAACTTACAAAGCAACCTAAAATACACTTCCTTATGCCATATATTACAAATCAGTATTTTTTTTTTTTACAGTTTGTACATGTGTCCTTTAAAAGGTATGCCTGCATTCTCTGGATAAGGCAGGATAAAATTGGCTTACTTTTAAAGTTTTACTTTAAAATATGTTCTCGTAGAATAAGTAGAATATTGATGCTGATAACTCCTCCGGTCCATTTTCTGTTGCCTCAGTCTGGGTTAGTAATAAAGCTTAGAGTCTTATGTAGCCCATGGGTCTGGTAGCTGAGAAGTCCAGAGTTGGCACTGGACTTTGGTGAGAGCTTCCAGATGCATCATGAGATGAAGGAAGGTATCACCTGGGAAGACAGAGCAAGCATGCCCACTCTGGGAGCTGTTCCTCTTCCTATGAAGTCACTAATGCCAGCATGGGGTCCCAACCAAGAGTCTCATCTCACAATAATTGCCTTCCAAAAGCCCCACTTCCACATATGATTACCATGTCAAGTGGAAGATTAAGATTCCAGAACAGGTCTGGAGGTATGAGTTAGCAGTTGAAGTGTTTGCCTGCTAAGACAAAGGATCCAGGTTCAATTCCCTAGGACCCACGTTAGCCAGATGCACAAGGGGGCACATGTGTCTGGAGTGCATTTGCAGTAGCTAGAGGCCACTCTCTCTCTTTCTCTCTCTCTCTCTCTTGTCCTTTTTCTTTCAAATAAATAAATAAACATAAAATATAAAAAAAAAAGATTCCAGAACATTAACCTTAAAGGGGGGCTCACTCAAATCATAACATCCTTCTAAATCTCCAAGTCCAGGTGTCACATCTGGAATTTTGAGTTCCTTGTACACCAGTGCACCAATAATTTGGAGTGTTCCTTGGCTCCTTGTCCTATGAGTTCAAAGGATTAAAGCTATTTGCTGCAGGGTAAAATCAGAAAGATTGTATTATAGCTTAAAGCTTTAGGAGGGCGAAGAGAAGGAGGCCTAAGCCTAGAACACAACAAAGGGAAGCAAGATGAAGCTCCTGCCCAGAGAGGCAAGAGGGGGTTTGAGAAGCCCATTCTAAGACTCAGATCTGTGTTTTTATGGAAAGTGGCTACATGAGGAAGACAAAGTTGGCACACTGCTATGGACAAAGACCAGATTTTCCAGCTTTGCCAGTAATCTTAGTTAAGGATCAGAGTCTCTGTCTATAGGAAGGGTACAAACTTAATCCAGAGATCTTTCCTGGAGGCTGTAATATCCAGGTTTCTGAAAGCTTAATGGCATTTCCTGCTTTTAGTCAAGGAATAAAAATCCCATTCACTTTTAGGGTTCTGTTGCCCTGACTGCCTAGCCAACTTCTGTCTCCTGTCAATAGCCCAACAACAGCATATTTGACTGCATATAATAGCCTATAAAATACACATGAATGTTTGTGACTAAAATACTTAGATTGTGTTTAGTCATGCAACTCAAACAAGTAGTGAAACTTTTAAAGCATGTTGAGTTCTAGAAAACCATGCCTACTCTAAAAGAAAAAATTGACAATGCCTATTTGTTACTGTTTTATCACTGTCCTTCCTCAGCCCCTAGAGAAGCATGCATCTCCTTCCAAGCCTTTTCCTAGGGGCATTCTTCTTGCTTGGAGCCAGGGAGCTACAAAGGTGGAAGTATCTTGGGGAACCACAGAGGCTATGTTTCCCTGTATACAATACGTCCATTCTGGGCCAAGCCTAAACTTGTAGTGTTAGGGGGCACAGATAAAGCCATGGAAATAATGTGGGGGTATTTTTGGACAGGAGGACATCTTGGTCACTTCACCATGAGCTTTTCCTACTGAGCAAGCACAGGGGATACCATAGACTGTTTCAGGTCTACATCTCACCCAATGACTTTGTGTTCTCTGCATTTATGGAACATTACAAAGATCTAAATTTATAGACTGTTCCACAGACCTGACTTCTTTGGGGAAGACTGTAAGTTGGAAAGAGAGAAGCAGTGCTCTGAGAAGCAAGATTCTCTTCTGACTCATGCTTGTGCTTGTGAACCAGCAGCAAGAGAAGTTGGAGGTCAGCAACATGCACCTTCCCTCTCGACTACTCAGGGTACATGAGGCTTCTGAATGCATTTTCCCATAGTCTTGCTTGTGAGGAAACCAGTGCTGGAACACTCTACTCGGGAGTCTCAGACCCATCCCAGTATCCATGGTGCCAGTGGCTCAAGCAGAGGAACAGCAGCCAGCAGCTGTGGCCTGGCAATCAGTATGGGATGGCAAATTGGGGCAATAAAATTCTCTTGATTGGGAAGCTAAATGAGAAGACTATTAATAACACCATCCTTACAGAGAGAAAGCACTTAAAATTCTCAGCAGACGGCCAAGGTCACATTGAGGGAAGCCACACACGCTTAACTCTAGCGTATTGTTCTGAGCCTCAGGGATCCAGGCTGAAAGACCTGTGCTATGGCAATAGGCCTCTGTGGTATTCCATGGAAACAGAGCACCCAGTGTCATCTTCCATGCAGGGACTTCACATTTACCTCACAGGTGGAAGCAGTGGTCTTGACACATGTTTCGAGCAGCCCTGTGCCACTCAGGCCACAGGTGCCACACTAAGCTGCACAGCCCTAGGGCAGCTCGTGCCTTTTCATGTGCCACCTGGAGAACCTTGATCACTTTCGTTAATCTCAGTTACCTTGTCTGTGAAAACAGGATAAGGAGAATTGACCCTGTAGAGTTATTTCACCATGGGTAAATGGCTAGTAACTGGAAAGTTTAAGAGAGTTACTGGAATATAATAAATGCTGTTAAATGTTGGTTGGTTTGCTTACTCAGCAAATCTTTATTGGGCAGCTCCTTCATTCAAGCCTGGGGGACCCTGTAGTGAACCTTTGGCCTTATACCATGCTCACAAGCAGAGCGAAGCTGAGGTGACCACCTCATTACTGAATGTCTTGTTCTACTTTTCATCAGGCACAAACTCTGAGAGTCGCAATCCAGTATAAATCTGAAAGTGAGGGAAGAATAGCCCACCTAACTAAAAATTCATGTAGAACACGGGTGCTAAGTTATCTTCCTGTGTGACATCTTCCCACACTCACCAACAAGCAGCACACACACATGCAATACCCCAGTGCACACACCACACGTGTGCAAGCCCATACATATGCATTGCACACTCACACACAACTTCCCCCCTTGCTGGCCTCACTACATGACTGGTCATCCTGCCCCACACAAATCTGGCCTTCTTATCAGTGGCCTTGTCTTGCTCCTGTCTGCTTTCACACTTGGCCTTAGACTTTGTTAGTGACACTTTCCTCTTGCAGGTCTTTTCTGTGATCACCTATCATACTGTGCCACTCTGGTCACCATGCAGTGTTCAGTTAACTGGGCTACAGGTCTTCATGTGGTGGTGGCTGAGAGCAGCTTCCCCTCAGAACACAGGTGTCTCCTCCAGAGGTCTCAAATGATCTCATATTTCTGAATATTTTGAAAGAGCTACAATTCTCCTGACATATGTGTAGCTCCACATGTCCAGGTGACTAAGACACCTCCACCCATGGTACTGTTTTCATCTTCAACATGACATCCAGCACCCTCCCCCCCATGTCCAAGGATAATCTGTGAACTGTTCTCTCCTTGAGTATAACCCCCCAGTCCTCCCTCCATGTCAAGGACATCCTTGGGACTGTTCTCTCCTTCAGTACATCCCCCAGTCCTCTCTCCATGTCTGAGGACACCCTGGGACTGGTCTCTCCTTCAGTAACTCTCCCGGTCCTCCCTCCATGTCTAAGGACACACTGGGACAATTCTCACTTCCACGATGTCCCCAGAGTATCCTGACCTCAGAACATCCTGGCCAGTGTTCTCATCTTCAGGATGCGCCACCTCCCTGTTCACTGCCATCGGCTCAACGCAGCCTCAGAAGATCCTCCACTCAGCCTACCTTCTGCCCTGTTTAACTCGCTATGCTTTCTCTGATGGCCAACCATTCTCTCCTGCACTATTCTCTCTTACCACCTGCTCTGATTTCCCCCACCTGCCATGTTATACTAGTGTCACACCTGCCTTGCACACAAAGCAGAACTTAGAAACTAGGAGACCAGTGGCTCCCCTACACACTTTCACACTTGCATAGGAAATGGAGCAGTCTACCTTTATGCCTGTAGCTGTATTTATACAGGGACTTGGAGATTCTTTTGTCAATGTACCAATATATTTCAATGTACCTATAAATTTTCTTGTCTCACGTCCCGACCCGCAGGACCTCGTTATTCGTGGGGGCGAGGGGGACCCTAACCTGAAATAAGATGGGCGAGAGAGAGGAAGAGACTCAAGCAAATGTACACTTGTCAAGAGTCCAATTTTATTGAGCCACAGCGGCCTTTTTAAGGGTTAGGGTTAGGGTCTTGGGTGAGGGGGGTGCTGGAGGAGGCAGGTGGTGGAAAGTTACAGAATCTTCTTGGCCTTGGGCCTAGGACAGTTTGCAGTTATTCCAAGAATTCACGGTATAGTTCTCATGTCTCTGCAGTCGCCAGGCAGGATGTTAATTAGTTAGGTGTGGCGGGGTGAGGGGATGGAATCAGTTAGGTATGGCAGGGTGGGGGGATGAAGAAAGGTCGGAAGTTGCTCAGGGCAGAAGTTATCTCAGGGCTCATCTCCTCGTCTCCAACAGTCTCATGAATTTAAAGAATGAAATCTACAGACCAGAGAATAAGGTTCAGACAGATTTTATTGGAGCTTAAAGCTTTAGGAGGGAGCTGAGAAGAGGGGGCTTAGTCCCAGAATGTAAGAGAGGGAGTTTAAGAAGCCCACCTCATGACTCAAATCTCAGTGTTTTATGAGCCCCATGGATGGGTAACTGGCTTAGTAAGTTTAGTCCTGATGTCAGGAGTCTGGAATCAGGAATTTTGGAAAAGTGCAGTCTTCTTAGAATGGTGGTTCTCTAGAAATGGTGTGGAAGGACTCCGTGGGGGTTGAGGTAAGGTAAGGCCAAATCTTTATGAAGTTTCTGACCTATAATAGTGTATGCATCATCTTCCTTTACAGGGCCAAGGATAATTCCTACATTTAGCCAAGAGATTTTGGGGACCTGTCACCCCTAAGCTGCCCAGCCAGTTTTATCTCCTCTTAGTATTTTTGCATGTTCTTTAAAAAATTGTGATGAAGTATACATAGCATAAAATTCACCATTTTACAGTGTGTGGTGTGGCTAGAGAGATGCCTTAGTGGTTAAGGTGCTTGCCTGCTAAGCCTAAAAGCCCAGGCTTGATTCCTCAGATCCTACGTAAGCCAGATGCACAAGGAGGCACATGCACTTGGAGATTGTTTGCAATGGCTGGAGGCCCTGGCATGTTTGTGTCCTCTCTCTCTCTCTCTCTCTCTAAAATAATAAATAAAATATTTTCAAAAACTAAAGTGTATGGTGTATTGGTGATAAGTATGTTCACCTTACTGTTTGCCCTCACTGTTGCCACAGCCAAGCCTTAGGATCAAGCCCAGCTGCAGAAGTGAGCTGCGGGATAGGTCACGGGGATGAAGTGCAGGACGGTGCAGATGGACTGTGAATGGAATTCTTGTAAGTTGGCTCAGCAGTGAGGACCAAGTGGAGCTCTGTGCCTGTCAGTCCTTTTAGGCACGCATGAGGCAATCAGATAACAGATCAGTGGGGATGTTGCCAACACAGTCCTCCTTATCCACATAAATGTTTCCATTCTTTGTAGGTCTAGTGCACTTGGTAAATTCTTGGGCCTAGATTTTCTGATATTATTTTAATATGTCCATGTGTTCATATGGTCCCAATTGTCTTTGATAAGTTTATAAGATGGTATCCTCTTTACTTTCATAGGTTGCTTGTCAGACTGTGTGTCGTAGGTGGTACTGAACAGATGGTGATGTTTATGTACATGACAAGGTACAGAGTCATCCTGCCTCTGCATTTGCACTCAAAATGAAGCCAAATGCTTCTTGTTAAATGCAGTCTCCCAGAGCAAGGCACCGCATGAAAGCCAATGCTTCACACCGTATATAGTCACGGAGACATTCAACTGATCCCAAACCTTTTCTATTCCTATACCAATGTATTTGGAGTTTTTGAAAGGGCCGCATTTGGGTTTGAGTAGTAATTAACTCTTTCAATCTAGGAACACAGGATGCCTTTTCACTTATTTCTGTATTCTTTAATTTCTTTCAGTAATATTGTCTAGTTTTAGGTGGGCAAATCTTTGCTTTTTTTGTCTGGATGTTTTATTCTTGGACATTTTATTCATTGTATTTATTCATTATTTATTATTCATTAGTATCATGTTCTATTCTCTGTGTTGTGACCATAATTGAGTTTGTTTCTTAGAGCTCTTTTCAGGTTGTACATGGTTAGCATGTAGAAGCTAACAGGTTTTAAGTGCTGAGTCTCTAGTCATATTAGGTATTAGTATAGTCATATTGGGTATTAACCATCTCTGCTGAACTTTTAGGACTTTCTGCATATGTGGTCATGTTGTTTGTAATCAGATAAATTTATGACAACTTTTTCTAGCTTGGGTAGATTTTTCTTTCTTTTCTAAAACCATGGCAAAGACTGAAAGTAAACCCACTGAGGATTAGTAGTGAGAGTAGCATATTTGTCATGCTCCTAACTTTAGAGATAAAACCTTTAGTCTTTCTTCGTTGAGTGTAATGTTAGCTATGGTCTTTTATTGGCAGTATTTATTCCATGAGAGCAGTTTCGTTCTATTTATAATTTGTTGTTTCATGTTTAGTTTTACATTTAATCATGGGAAGGTGTTGAGTTTTCCAATACCTTTTATTTGCATTAGGCTCACTGCTAAAGTTTTTCCTCTTTCACTTTTTAATGAAACATATGACATTGATTAATTCCCCTATATTAAACCTTCTAGCTTTATAGAGGCAAATAGCCCTGTCATGATGAACAATAGTCTTTTAATACACTGTTGAGTCCTATTAGTGTTTTGTGGTAAACTTCGTATTAATATTCATAAAAAATACTGGTCTGTAGTTTTGTTTTATTTTGTTTTGTTTTCTAATGGGGAGCCTTTGGCTTTGGTACCATGGTAATGCTGATCTCAGAGGACAAGTTTGGGAATGCTTCCAAATCTTAAGATTTCAGATTTTGAGAAGTATCTGTGTTATTTCCTTAGATGTTTGGTAGAACTTATGAGGGAAGCATCTGGTCTACTGTTCTCCTTTGTTGGGTGCTGGCTATAGGCATGGCCATCCCTGCTAGCCAGAGATGCTGACATGTGGGTTTTTTAATATACATCTTAACAAGTATAAATCTCCCTTTTAGCACTGCGTTCATTGGGTTTAGGATTGTAGCACACCTTTTTGGGAAACTCAGTTCAGCACAACCCAAGAAGAAACATGGAAATCTAACACTGTAGCTCTGATCTTCTGGTTTAAGGGCTGGAAGTGGCAAAGTTTGGAGGCAGAGAGAGTCAGGGTACCTCACCTGTGCAGCCATGCACCTGCAAAGTGTGATTAATGCCACCATTTCATGGGGCTGGTAGGAGGAGGTCTGGGCAGTATGCATCCCTTACCATCGCTCCTGCTGGTCAGCAGTGTGCTTAAAGCCTGGAGCTTCCATTAGAACTTAAAGTGCTGAGGAAAATGCTTGGTAGACACACTCCTGTATTTCTTATAGTCTTATTAGCTAAAGGAGGTTTCATTCCAGAATCTACTTAGCTTTAGCCCCCAAGGGCTTATATAAGATATAACTAGGAAAGTCACTCAATAAAGTCAGTGCTCTCACCTGTACAGAAGCCCTGCTACACCTGGGGATGCATGTCTACAGGAACACACTGGGCCCTGTGAGTGCCAGGAATGAAAGCCACAGCTCTGTCTGCTCCCACTTAGAGCTGCACATTTTCACTAGCTTTTTCTGTCTCATTCCCCACCCTGATGTCTCCAGTCAGCCCTATGCTTCATGCTGATGGTGATGAAAGATTGTCTCTTCCTCGGCCCTTTATTTTTGTTTCTTTCATTCTTTTCTATTATTGATTTATTTATTATTTATTTGCAAGCACAGAGAGGCAGTGAGAAGAAAGACAGAATGTGCCAGGGCCTCCAGCAAATGAACTCCAGATGCATGCAGCACTTTGTGCATCTGGCTTTATGTGGGTACTGGGGAATTTTTATTACCCTTCCTTTAGATACTCTCATGTCCTCGATGATACTTACAAAGGCCAATCTGCATGCCATTGTTTATTTAATGCTACCAGAGCATGAATTTTTAAATCTGAAAATGAACCTGAATGTGTCATATAAAACCACATTCCATCACAACCTAATACAGTTCACAACCCACTGCCCCACAAGAAGGCATGTTAATCTTAATTACCTTGATTTTCCTGCTGCTGTGGCACATGTCCCTTTCTGGAGTGTGTTCAGACATGAGCGGCAGGTATTCAGAGCCTTTTCTGACTGTGCTTCCCTAGACCTGGAAGCCTTGACAGGCGACCACACTCACTGTGCCAGGGGAAGCCTGGAGCTCCTCACAGCAGGTGGTGTAGCTCTGCAGGCCTCACAGTGCTCAGCTTCGACCTCAGTGATTATAGGGTCCCACCTGTCATATGAGTGACAAGGGATCTGTAGGCTCATTGTGGTAGCTTTTGAGTGAGGCACAAGTTAGAGAAATGAGAGGAGCCTGTAGGCCTCTCTTGGATCTCAAGGATTGGTGGAAAGAGTTGAGATTTCCATCCATTCACATCATCCTAAGAGAACAGCTTGCTTAGCCCTGCACAGGACATGGCTTCACAGCCCATCTTGTGGTGTGAACAGAGCTTTTGTGACCATTGGGCAGGGAGGGAAAAGCCTACCCATGAACTCTCTTTCATGATTGTGTTCGACAGATAGCTGCATGGCACAGTAGTGCTTTGAGATCTGGAAATTTTCACAGAAAACATTAACTGGAATTTCAATAGCAATAAAGTTATTTTTAAATATTTATTAATTGTATTAAATTTATGTATTTTATAGTGAACACAAAGTCAGAAAATTAGGTCCTTGAAATAATGACTTAATTGGGGGCTTCTACTTCCCAGTACGTGTAGTGAGGGCCCCTTTTTCCTGCTGTACCCACTCAGATCATAGCATGTGGCATCTAGGCTGAGTGTAGAAGGAGGAGAAAAGAAAGCTGTATGAGAAACGTTTGTGCTACTATAACCAAATTTTTGACAGAAACCACTGAGAGAGAAATACTTTATTTGGGCTCACCATTTTAGAGGGTTAAATTTCCATGTTTCTGGGCCCACTGTGAGGCAGCACATCATGATGGAGGGAGTCTATGGCAGAAACTGCTCCCCTCATGGCAACCTTGGAGCAGGGAAAGGTACAAGAAGATGCAGGGGGAAGCTGTCCCTAAGGACTTATCTGTAATAATCTGCTTCCTCCTGCTGTTTCTGCTCTTTAAGTTTCTAGAACCTCCCAAAAAAGTGTCACCAGCTAGGATCCAACCTAACACACTCCTTTTGAGGAACATTTGACACGTCAGCCGTAATGGAGGATGATACAAGGAGCTTTGCCTAGTGATGATTCCTGGCTTTCTTCTGCTTCATGCACCCCAGAAGTAAAGCAGAAGAAGGTACAACCAGGAAACAGGGGAAGCCCTAAGGAAGGCTACTCCCTCTAACACTCCCGGCCAGGCAAGGCAGAAATGACCTACATCGTGAGTGCTCCACTGCCAGCACCTCATGTAAACCTCATCCCCACTCCTGCTGAGAGCCACTGTGAGTGGGAGCAGGGACTTCTGTCTTCACTCATCCTTGAGGAAGATTCAACATTGCTGCCACTTGGGTTCACAGCAGACAAGTGGACAGCACGACTTCCTCCTTCTCCCAGCAAGTAGTCACTGTGATTCCATCCTGGCCCAGCAGTAAAGAGACACCAAGTGTTCACAAAGGCCAACAGGGAAAGCTGGACATCTACCAGAGCTGAGTGCTCCCCTTCCCTGCTGAAACAATGCCAGGAATCATGGGTTAAAACAGAGGTTTGCATAAAACTAGAATTCTCCCAACACAAAACTTCCCAGACTTCAAACAACACTTCTCATCACACCAGTAACCAGGAAGATCTCAATGGAATGTCAGACAATCCATTGGCACCGACACTGAAATGTCAGAAATGTTATAATTATTTGGAAAAGGTTTTGTAAGTTGACCCCACAAAAATATGTGTGTGTG
Source organism: Jaculus jaculus (assembly GCF_020740685.1). Lineage (NCBI taxonomy): Eukaryota > Metazoa > Chordata > Mammalia > Rodentia > Dipodidae > Jaculus > Jaculus jaculus. The sequence continues at coordinate 56,818,731 of NC_059103.1, forward strand.
TGTCCACACCTGTGTAGCATGGTGCACCTGTGGAGGTCAGAAGACCACTTTGAGGTGTCTATACACTACCTTCTTTGAGACAGTGTTTCTTTCCTTTACAAATGAACTTCCAGACTGAAAACAAATATCAGACTATCTGACCCATAAGCTTGAGATTCTCCTGGCTCTACCGCCCCTTGTAAGAACTCTGGGATCACAGATGCATGAGCCACTGTGCCTGATTTATGCAGGTTCAGGATTTGAAGGCTTTGTAAACAAGCACCTTTTGTTTTGTTTTGTTTTTCAAGGTAGGGTCTTGATGTAGCCCAGGATAACCTGAAATTCACTATGTAATCTCAAGCCAGCCTCAGGCTCAAAGTGATCCTCCTACCTTGGCCTCCCGAGTGCTGGAATTAAAGGCATGCACAACCATATCAGGCATAAACAAGCAGCTTTAATTGATGAGCTCTCTTCCCACCCCTTGGGAAGTATTTTAAGGCAGTTATGATTTCAAACAATTTCCTTCAAAAAGTAAGAATATTTTATAGCAAATGAAGGAATAGAAAACACTGGCAGAGAGATTTAACACCATAGCAAGGAAACTGAGATATAAAGAATAGACAAAGTAGGTATTTTTGACATGGAAACTATTGTAACAGAGCTAAAAGTTCAGCTGATGAGCTGGACAGCAGAAGGACAGCAGAGGAAAAAGCCACAGGCTAAACCTGTACCAACAGAAGCTGCTATGAGCCTGGAGACAACACAAGTTGACTGAAAGATCCATTCAAGAGGCATGAGGTATTTTGTTTTTGACTGACAGCTCAAGGAGAAAGCAGAATGAACTGAAACATACTCAAAGAAATTAAGGCTCAAATTTTATAAATTTACTGAGACACTAGTTTGCATACATGAGATGTGAGCACACCCCAATCAGAATACAACCAAAGAAACCCACATCAAGACCTGCCATGATTAAATCTCTGAATACACACAGCAAAGAAATCCTGAAAATAGCCAGAAGAAAATAATAGAGGGTCACAAAGAAAAATACTTCAAATTACATTAAGAATGACAGCAGAAAGAAATGTTCTGATATTTAAATATTAAAAGGGAAGAATCAGCATACAGGTTTTTGTAGTCATAGAAAATACCTTTCGAGATTGAAAAAAGGTTCTTCAAAGTATTTCCTAAGTAAAGAAAGTTCACATAAATCCCTTCAAATGAAATGGTAAATGGTATGAATATATAATTAGTAAGTGAGGTGGGCAGAAGAGACTAACAAACAGAACCCAGCTTTGTGATATCTACAAGAATGACTGTGTCAAATATGACAACAGAGGCAGTTTGAAGTAACAATGCAGAAAAGGCCACATGATGTGGCTTGGATCTAAGGAAAGCAAGAGTAGGTGTCATCAAGTGGAGTAGACATGAGAGCAGAGTCCACCACAGTAAGGGACACTGTGGGAGGACTAGAGGCCAGTCCTCCAGGGAGACTCAGCTAGTCTAAGTGTACCTTCTTTGGACACAATGTATACGACACAAAGGCTGACGGATCTGAGGAAAGTAGACAAACCCACACTCCCTGGCACAGCTGCTGGGTGACTACACGGAGAGCAGCAGTGGTTGGAGAAGTCAACACTGTCACCAGCCATATGAATCCAGTGAGCATTTATGGAGCAACCCAACCCCCAACAGATGCCTGGAAGTTGTCCCAAAGGACCATGGGACACACATACCAAGACAGACCATTACCTGGATCATGAAGCAGACACAGGAAATGGGTAAGAACTGAAACCAGTGAAGGTGCTCTGTAAGCACAATGGAAACAAGTCAGCAACCAGTGGTTGACTGATGACAGGAACACCTTCAAATCTGCGCAGACAACTCAGTAAGTATCATCAACTTTGACAAAGCTTTCAAAGACTGACAGGAAAGAAAGAGAGAAATAAAGAGACTCAGCTTGCAAGGATCAGCAAAAGAAATGAATGCAACAATAGGCCACATGTTACACAGGGGCAATGCCACAATCAAGTCTGCACCATCAACTGGATGATAGAAACTAAGGGTGCAGAGGTCAGAACGAAGCAGATTGTCTGCACGGCCTTGTCACTCATGAGAACATGATTTATAAACTCCCAATATAGACACTTTGGCCCAGATGATTCCACTGGAGAACTCTACCAGACATTTAGAAAAGAATTATAGCTAGTTCTCCACAGTCTCTCTAAAGAGAGAGAAAGAGAGGGTGGGGCTCACAATTAAAGCTAGCTTTACCCTAGATCAAACTAGACAAAGACAGCACCATTCCTGGTACATACAGACAAACCCACAGATGTGTGGCCAGACCTGTTCAACTGTGTGCTCACACTTACACCTCGTGTAGAGTCCAACACCTTGGCACATTGTTTCTGAAACTGTTTACAATTTTTCTTATTAATAATTAATTTTACTATTCCAGTGAAACAATGTCTCGCTGTGTAGTCAGGCTGGCCTCAAACTCTCAATCCTCCTCCTCAGCCTTCTGAGTGCTAGGTTTACAGGCTTTCTATTTTTTTCTTTGAATACCATTTCTTCCCTGGAAATGAGCAGTTGCAGTGGGATTCGCTGTGTGCCCTCTCTGGACACCACACTTTCTCTCCAGAACAAAGGTGAGAAAGCTGTATTGATCACAAGCATGCTGGCTTGGTTTTTGTCTTGGGTTTGGTTGGCTTTGTTTCTAAACTCCCTGGGTAGTTCTGTGCTTGAGGTTTTTGATTCTTTTTAAAACATTTATTGCTTTCTGCTGCTGCTTTTGATTTGGTTTGTTCCAAAGCTGACCTTCACAGTCATGTATGTTGAGCTTTTATTAAGGCCTCTTCCGCATTTTCATATAAAAATGTTCAAAAAAGTCTCTGACAACTTACTTTAAATGCTGGACAGAGGGAAGCACTCAATACTTCTCTGCTGAGCTCACTGATTTATGTGAAGGTTTTGCTGGATGCCCAGAGCCATGGTCAGTTGCCCAAACAGTGTTGCATGGGTCATTGCTTAACAAACTAGTCTTTAAGGGAAAGCACAACCCAGTCCTCTGTCCAGCCAGGAAGTGTTCTCAGGGTGACCCTTTTCCATGCTTTTACCAACAGATCTAATGTGACTCAACAAGTCATTCTTTAGTTTTAATATCTTGGAAAATTGCAACTACTTTAGGAGAATTCTCCCCATCAGTTGTATGAAAATATTTGAGTGGCTAATTTTATTTTTTGAAATGTCAACTATCCACAGGGATGTATTTAAAGACATGGACACAGTGGCCACTCCCTGACACACTTATCATAAGGAATGGCAGACTCTTTCAAGAGGACTAGAAAGTATGTTTCCTCCAACATATCAAGGGGGAGGGGGGATTTAAAAGTGGCAGGGAAATCAGTACATGCATCTGTCCACTAAATTGAAAACACTGTTTACAAAGTTATATAATACAACAATTTTGCAATAATATAAAGTAGAGCATAATGCATAAGTTTATACATATATACATATACACATGAATGGGTAAACTGATATATATGTGTGTGTGTATGCATAGTATGTGTGTATTTAGACATACATATATCTCCCAGGTTCTAAAACTTTGAATAAGGAAAAACTATGTCTGTAAGCCACTGGTGACTCCACAGTGAGATTCTGCATGGCCGAGCCTCTGACTTCTCTGTCCTGCCTGAGCCCTTTAGTGGCTGATCAGGCAGACAGTGGATGTTCCACCTTCCATGACAGCCCTCTCTTGGCCTCCAAAGGCCAAGTCAAAGACTTGCCATTAAAAATGAATAATGACTGATTGATAGGGGAAAATGTATGATGGAGAATGGAGTTGCAAAGGGGAAAGTGGGGGGAGGGAAGGAATTACCATGGGTTATTGTGTACAATTATGGAAGTTGTCAATAAAGTACCTAAAAATAAAAAATAAAAATTAATAATAAACTATGTGAATTGTCACTAGGCTGTGCCCGCTAGAGTTTATAAGATACAGCAGATTGCCTGGGTATATTTTATCTCATAGTCTATAATCACTACATTTGAATTCTGGAAATTTAGTAGCTTCCAAACATGAACTGTGAGTACATTAGTTCTCTTAGAATTTCAAGTGGACTCTCACTACTTCTCAAGGTCTGGGTCAAGTTGAGAGAAGGTGAACATATGGAGTAACTGGGGCTATAACTGTAGCATCTGCTCCCACCATGAGCAGAGCAGCTTGCACAGTAGTCAGTAGTCATCTACTATGTGCCAGATGTTAGTGGGCAGCCAGCAACAACCCCTAGCAGTGTCGGGAAATAACAACTCAGCAGGAGGAGGGATCTTTAGACCTCATTAGATATAATTCCCACCTTACAGGCCTGAGTGGTGAGGCATAGACTTGAGACAATGTGTGTTGACAAGCTCACCAAGAGTTGTTGACCAATTCATATAATATTCAGGGCATTTACCCAGTTATTAAAAAAAAGAATGCAGTAGAATAAGAAGTGACAGAAACTGGCATAATGGAGGGAATATTCACCACGACATCATGTGTATAGTGATAAAGATCAGTGTAGGCATGAGATGAGTTCCTCCTCACTTCCCTGCGTTGGACATGTGATGTGTGTGTGTGTGCACATGCACGTATGTGTCAGAAATGCAGAGAAAGAATTAAGCCCCATTCCCATTCTCACCTCTAAAGCAACAGTCCTGTGTGGAGATCTGTGTGGCACCAGCCCTCATTCCTAGCCCACAGATTCACCCAGATTTTTCCCATTCCATTGATCAAGTCATACTGTGTGTTGACTGTGGAAACGTTATTTGCAGACTGATAACTGAAGTTAATGAAAATGATTTTACTGTGGTTTTAGGGGTGCCCCTTCCTTATTTGTGCTCTGTGCCTACATTATGTAAAACATACCTGCACTTCTCCATTTTCAGAACTGCCTTGGAGAAGAGAGATTTGTTGGGCTATTGTAATGCTTTGTTTCTTTTAAAGTAATGCCTATAAAGACACCTTTTGTCTAGAGCCAGAAGGAACTCTACCTGCAGATACTCTCCATAGTTCCCTGTAAGCCCACATCCTCCAGTTCATTCTACAAAGCATTCAAGATAGAACTTTAAAAGAAAAAAAAAAAAAGATTTTTGCCAAAGAAGAGCTGATATTGCAACTACTTAGATAATCAGAACTAGTAGAGAATATTTTTCTCAAAATTAATAATACTTTTTTCTAGTCAAAAACATATATGTGCAGCTGGCAAGGAGAAGTGCTGTGTTTCACAGTGGATTTCGCTCTGGGATTTACCTGCTTTGACGGTAAGACCAAGGTAAGATGCGGGGCCCTTCAGAGACACGCTCACACTAGAGACATCTGACTATAGAATATCTGAGCGATTCACCCTGGAGGTGTGTCTGCATAGCCTGTCGTCCTCACACGCTAGCTCAGGGCCACAGAGTATCCACAAACCCTAGAGCCCATGCTGTGGAAACAACAGAAGGAAACATGTTTGGCAACCATGATTCACAATGCGAGGCAGAGTGGGGCAGAGAGGAGGAAGCACAGGGCAAAGTTTCTTGATTCTACTCTAGAAAAAACCTAATACATTGAAATGAATACCGTGAAAAGAAGTGTTAACTATCGCTTGTTAGACCCTAACAGCTTTGGTAACAATAACTCAGCATCCACACGAGGGAGAACTTATCTATACATTCAAAGCTGCCTTGGATCCCAGCTTTATTGATTAAAGATGCTGATGTGAGGAATAGGGGATTAGATCATCCCCATTAGCATCTGAGAGCTCACCTAATTACATAAACATCAAGAAAATGTTTGCCAAAGAGAAAGCCAGTATGTTGTCCCATCATATTTCTAAAATTTCACTCCATGTTAACTAAGAAAGTGGGATGGGAAGCACGTGTATGATGAATGGTGCTTTGAACAGCTAGAGTGCAGTGAAATGAGTTAAGAGATCTGATTGGCTTCTATCAGCAAGTACTGACTGGGGCAGAATCTCCATTACAGACTGGCAGAGCTCCTTGGAAGGGCAGAACAGAGAGTCCAGGGGCAGGATTGATGGGCCTCATATTGTGCAGTTCCATGGCTCATACTGAGCAGCTTCTCGTGGCCTTCCCTGAAGGGAAGAGCATTATTGCCATTTAGCCTAGCTGGACCCCTTCCAATGTATAGCTGTCAATCTGCAGTTGGCAAGGAACTTTGTTGTGTTGGAAATTTTCTTGTTGTGTAAGGTTTTGGTTTAATGATGTGACACTTAGCATGTGTGATGCCATTTTGGACTGGTCTTTGGAGAGCAGACAAGACCAGTGGTCTTTCATGACTTCTGCTTTATATCATCTTCATTACAGTCACTTCATACACTGAATTTCAGAAACCCATGCTTGCTTTCAGCACTGCTCTGTATGTGCTCAGCTTTGGTCTTCCCTTGTGCCTGGAGTCCACACAGAATAAGCAAGGCCTTGTCTGAGGCACCTAAGAGCTGACATGCATTCTCCAATAGTTGTCAGCAAATTCCACATCTGCACCCCTTGGGGTGCTCTCTCCTGTGACCCAGTTGAGCGCCTGTGAAGCACCAACCTTGAGAAGTTTTCCCTCGACTCCTTCCATTCTCCAGAGCAAGGTCCTGTCCAGGGCAAGCCTGCCTCCTCCAGGACTCTTGGAAATGTCTGGAGTTTCTCTTACATGGAGAAGCCTGGGAGATACCAGTAAAACTGCTTAATGCATGCCATGCACAGAGTGCCACACTGCAGAGAATTATCACATCCAACCTATCCTCTGCAAAGGTTGAGAAGCCCTGAGCTACAGTAGGAAGCTGCTTTCTCTACAGAAAGCTGGCACCTGAAATTCACTAGGTGCATTGTCATGTTATTTCTTCCCAGGAAATTTCTTAGGATATTTCCTGGTAGGGACACAGGCAGTTAGTAATAACAAAACATATTTATATAAAATTTTAATAACAAGGGATTTCATGTCTGCATCCAACACCATAGACTATCCATGCTCATTAGTGCCACGGTCAGAGCCAGAAAAAGGCCTCCAGATCCTTCTCAGTGATCTCCTCACTATACCTGTGCACCATGGTACTGGCCACATACAGGACCTATGACTTGCAGCTGATCTTGTCAGGAAGCCAGATCTGAATCTTCTGCAGTGAGGGCAATTGTGTGGCATCTACCCTAAAGGAAGGAGAGCCTCCTGCCCTACAAGCTACGCAGACCTGCTCTGTGGCTTCTGTTCCTTCCTCTTGTCTCAGGAAATCTTGCATTGTAGGACATCTGTTCTGAGACCCTCCAGATTTCACCTTGAGGGTAGGCTTGCCTGGCTCACCTGCATACTGGCTGAGAGGTCCTACATTCATTTCTCTTGCTGCACTCAGCAGTGTCCTGGCACAGACCATAGGCAGGGCCCTTGCCTGAGAGAAGCAAAGCACAGCACGCAGCCATCTTGCTGCTGGAGGTCTCATTGGGGATTTACCTGCGTTTCTGCCTTTGATTTGTTTACACTGAGCCAGTCTTTAAGTCAGTCCACATAGGATTTTGCAAGTCTCTCCATATCACTCCACCATCCAGTACTTAGCCAAGATGGAGGGGGGGTCATGATATGAGCACTGGGCCTGGGACCCCAGAACTCTACTGTTCCTCTTCATTACCATGAGAATCCATGGGGAGATTCAGCTGGGTTGCACAGGTAGCAAGCAGCAACACCCTCACATTCAGCACTGGCCTCAAGTGGCTTTTCACCATTATGTGTGGAATGGTGGGGGGGGGGGCTGACCCACAGGTGGGTGTGATTTCCCTCCAGCATGGCAGCTGGGTTCTCCTTGTGGACCGCTGCAGTTTGTGGTGCCACATTCTCAGCCAACTGCACATCACCCACCTTCCTTCATCTGTGCATCTCTTCCTGATGACTGACACCCCCTTTTCTTCCAGACCAGCTCTCCTTTCTCTCAGGCCAAGTGTTGCCCCCTGTTCCCAGAGTGGGTCTGAGCTGGATCCCTGAGGATACATTATACCTTCATACCTACCAGAGGTGTATCCTTGCTCATCCTTAATATTAGTCTTATAAAGTTTTGAAGCAGTATAGGATGTTTCCTAATCCTGTAAAGAACTGCTATGAGTGCTCAGAGTTTCAGTGTCTTGAATTCTCAGGTGACAGACTGTAGGACTAAGCCAAGTTAATGTCATTCTACCATTCTTACATTGGGTCTTCAATACAACTCTGCTGGACAAGATGGGCTACTCCTCATCCAAATGCTGTGGGTGATCCTATAGTAAGCCTGTCATTTCCCTGGGGACCCTCAAATGTCCAACAGTCCCATTTAGAGATAAGTCTCCCAAGGTCTCCACTTCTGGGAGACAGGTCTTCCACCGCCTCTGTGAACCTCTCATCTGCTTGCTGCCTCATCCACTTTCAGGGAAGTTTTCCTGAAAACCCAATGAAGATGCATTTTTTTCTTCTAAACTTGAGCTTGAGACACAACCTACTTATCACTCCTCCTTTAGGGTGAGCCCTAACCTACCTTGCATCTTTCTTATGATGACCTCCTCATTTGAAAGAGTTCTGTCCTAAGGACAGCACCCATGACCCAGCCATGAAGGTTAAACAGAATGCTGAGTCCACAGAACATTCTCTACTCTGCTTTATTGGGATTCCTTTGTTTTTTCAATGCATGCTTACATGTAAGCCCCATATAAGTTTCAATTATCCCTGTTTTGAACTGAAATAACCATGAAGATAAACAACTATTGACTTTATGTGAAAGTTTTTTGTTCTATCGAGTCATCATGGAAAAATCAGAGAGATTTGTGGGCTAGGCACTAGACTGGGTTTTCCCCATCTTATACTCACAGATTATTAGAACTTCACTAGGGTCTCACACTGCTAAGCAAACCATTTGTATATGATTGCTGAGCCACAGATAGACCTGTGGCCTGAAAGCACCATTCATTAAAAAAGGCCCAAAAAACACAGCGTGCAAACTGGAGTGAAACACACAGTAAGAGAGAGTACCAGCAGGCGCTAGGCCCTGGGCTCCATCCAGAGCCACACATGCCACACAAAACGCACTTGCGTTTTGATAACTGCTCAAAATACCCATGGCCCAACTGTGTAATCCCCACTTCTATATGAGAGAGACATAGAGAGAAGAGAAACAATTACCCCTTCAGCTGCTTTCAACCTCTCAAAGAGGAATTATTCTGGAAAAGACAGAATGTTTGGTTATTGGAATGTTTCCACACTGACACAGTAAGAGATGGCCATTGTTTAACATATGTTTGCTAATTCTTATATGGAAAATATTTTTAAATCCTCTAAGAGAGAGTAAACGGGTGCGCCATTCTGGTTGCTAGAAATGGAGGAAGTTGCTACAGGTCGGCTTCCATTAGGACACTGGTCACCACAGCTTTCTGAGAGTCTCAAGTTGATATTATCTGATGTTATGGGCCTGTCATGGTCACATGAAAGCAGGAGAGGAGCTGAAAACAGAACAAGGAGGGACTGAGTACTGGCTGGCATGTGGAGGGTCAGCACCTGACATGAAGAGCTTAGGAGGTGGGAAAGAGTCCAGTTCCTGCTCTGTATCCTCCAGGTTCCATGTGTGCTCACAGACTAGAGAGCTTCCAGAGACCCAGGCCAAGGATGAGATCTCCCACATTCACAGCTCAGCATACACAGTGTGGCTTCATCTCTAAGAGACAACTTCTATTCTCCTCCCTGCACACAGCAGCAATACTGTGATTCTATACTTGGTAATCAGTGCAGGCCCTCTGAGTGCTCGGCACTGCCCTGGTGCCCATAGGTCCTAGGGATGGGATCCCATGATCCCACGGGGTTGATTTAAGGTTCAGGATGGGTGTGGGGCAAAGATAAGTTAAAGAAAAAAACATGAAAAAGGGAGTATCCTATAAGAGGGAAAATGCAGATCTGACTGGGAGAAAAGGAATAGTTGTCATGACTGCTGAAGACGATGTAGAAGGTCACCCTTTTGGAGACAAACCACTGTCCTTGTGTCAGCTCCTATGACATACACCAGGAATCCTAAGGGACTCGGTGTCACTTTCCATCCTCAGTATCTTGAAAACACAAAGTTGGTTTGAAGAAATTGAACAGTGACTGCTATCCTAACAAAGCATGCAATCATGACAATGCCTACCACATAACTGGAGACCTATTCTTTCGTTATTAAACCACACAAAATATTCTCTGGGTCCAAGACTGAAAACTAAGAGTCATGGTGCCCTTCATCCTTTATAAATCTGATTAGAGAGCTAAGGCCTGTCTGTGTCTGTCTCCTGATGCTCTAGTCAAAGTGAATGCTGCTGCTCTGCTGTCTATCTGGCCACTCTGGGCCCTGAGTACACAGACCTATTTGGCCCAATATTGTATTAAGAAGGCCTCAAATTCTGGAAATTAAACTTCTATGCAAATCACTGGCAGAACTAACATCCGCAATGTGAGCAATTCTTTTTTAGAATAAAAATATATATATTTGAGGTATATGAAAGAAAGCTTGAGAGACTTAACAAAGACCACCTCTGGTCATTAAAGACAAAAAGACCATGAGAATGTATCCTTTTCTGAGGTATTTCTGCCATCACCAGGACAAGTTGCTCAGAAAGGAACCAAAGGAACAGACCTATCGACAACTCCAACCTCCCCTGTACACCTGATGCTTTGTGGCATGTCCCAAACCAGAAGAGGAAAAGGAGCATTTTTTTTGTCTTACATCACTAAACAACGGCTACATGATACAATTAGTCATCATGTGCAGTGACTGGAATAAAATTTATAGTGCTTTTATTCTGGGAAGACTATGGTCATTCCGTTCTGTAAGGACCCTGAAGTGTGGACTGAGCAGGCAAAGGCTTGCATCCAAGCTATGGAAAGGCAAGGATGGTATGACTGCTCCCTGAGAGCAATATAATTCCACATTTCTTGAAATCTGGAGAAAACATAGGTTTCAAGACTTTGTAGTTCTGAAATATCATCACTCAATCCATATCCTAAGTTCATTATGAAGAACATGGTCAAGAACTCCTAGGTCAGTGTGAGTGTAAGTCAACAGCTTAGTATAAGATGGGACCCCTTCTGACTCCTTGTCTGGTTTTATTAAGAAAAAATATATATGTTCAATATGTTCATCATTTCAAAATAAATGCTTGTAATAGAAATTTGACCTAAATCTTGTTCAAGCATTGCTAATTCCTATTGATATTTTTCTGGGAAGATAAAAGTTTATTACAGTGAAAAGAATTATTATACTTAAACATCAAGAATGAAAGATATTTAAGAAGGCATCAGGAGATGTCATTTGTTGTGACTTGTTTCACTTACTTGTTGGTTTGGTTTGGCTTGTTTTTATGAGACTGCCTGCCTGTGTAGCTGAACTTACTGTTATCCTTCTGCCTTGATCTCCAAAGTGGTAGAAGTATATCCACTAGCCCCCATACCAGCTTCAACCTCTTTTCATTAGCACTGGAATGTGTCAAGAACTTTTCATCTTCTAAGCACCTCAGCAAATGCTAAATAGTTTTTGCAGCAGGATGCAAGGTTACATTGCCCATGCTTTCCTGTTGGTTTTCAGGATCCTGAGTCTGAGTGACTGCACATCGCCCTAGTGGGATGATGCCAACTAGGATCCAAGCTATCTATGTTGTCTGAACAGTGGGCAGGTTTCCCACAGGACAGGAAGACCTGCCTCCAGTGAATGTGAGAATCAGTTATCAGAGGAAGCTTTCAGACTGTGTATTGAATACCTAGGAGAGTGGGGTCAGGCTGAAGACCAGAGACGCTTGGGTGCTGTGTGACTCCAGGCTTGCCCTGAGAGTCAGTTAGTTTTCACAAAGGCGAAGAAGCAGGCAGACACTGTCAAGCTTCCACAGCCTAAAGGTAGGCCCTAACAGATGGCAACATTTATTCAGATGGGCTCTTTATCTTATTAACAGATGCAATTAAATCAATGAAGTCTTACTTATAAATCCACTCATTAATTTCATTCCTCTGCAGAATGTGCTTTGGAGATTCAAATTCTCTCAGCTTAAGGGATCTTCAGATGATGGGAATACTCGAGTGAAGCTGCTATTTCAGAATCCAGACACCAAGCAAATCGAGATGAAGGTAGGGTCTGTGCATCTAGCATTCAAACACATATAACAGATAGCTAAAGGCCACATGAGGGTCTGGGAAGATGGCTCAGTCAGTAAAGAGCTTGCTGTGCAAGCAGAAGGACCTGAGTTCACATCCTCAACACCCAGGTCAATGTGGGGTATTGCAGTACATGGCATTAACTGCAATGCTTGGGAGGTGTAGGCAGGCATCCCTGGGGCAAGCTGGATACCTAGACTAGCCACATCAGTGAGCTCTGGGTCAGATGAGAGACTCTGTCTCAATAAATAAAGGGGGAATAATAAAGAGGAACAAGCAGCACCAACCTCTGGCCTCCATACACATGCACATGTGTACACACACCTTCACACACATGTGCTGTCATATGCATGTGAACATCCATACAAACAACATGCACACATAACAAATACAAAATACACACTAACAAGTGACCACCTGAGAAGGAGTAAAGTTCATCCAGAAGCAAGAAGCCTCCTTAATAACCTCTTCTTTCTTATAGCTTGCGTCCTCATTTGCAATGGATGAATCTAACTATTTAAGTCAACTGAAACTCACCAGTGTCTTGGTAAACAGAAGCAGGAAGTCAATAGTTTAAAATATTCTGGAAATATAAATGTATTAGAGGATTTTCCAAATTGCATTGTGTGTGATGACCTGTCTGTAGTTAACAAATATTTCTCCCTCTGTGGTTAACTTTCAAATGCACCACACTAAGGTGGTACTATGTCACTAACAGATGTCCTTTTTTTCATATTTTTATATAACTTTGTCATTAACCAAATTGTAAACTCAAGTCAAAGTATAGATTTAGCACATTGAAAGACAATGTTTATAAAGTGTGAAACATATACATATTGATTATAAACAATATCACCTTTTGGTTTGTTTTTCGAGGTAGGGGTCTCACTCTAGGTCAGGCTGACCTGGAATTCACTATGTAATCTCAGGGTGGCCAGGAACTCATGGTGATCCTCTTACCTCTGCCTCCTGAGTTCTGGGATTAAAGGTGTGCACCACCATGCCCAGCCAATATCACCTTTTTGCATGCCTTTTGTTCTGATGAAATAAACCCAGCAATCTACTTCATCTGGCATGGTTATATGTGAAGGATTAGGGTCTATTTTTATCTTTTCTCTTGCACTCAGTGAATGTTTGTTTTAGAAGTGCTTTTTGTTCCTGTGTATGTGTGTCTGTATATTGTGTGTACATATGTGTGGGTGCACATGTGTATGTACAGGTATGTGTGTACCTGCATGCTTGTGGAGGCCAATGGTAATAGTCAGGTGTCTTGTTCAGTCACTGTCCACTGATTTTTTTTTTTTTTTTTGAGACAGGCTCTCTCATTTAATCTAGCAAGAGCCCACCGAGTTGTCTAGACTAGCTAGCCAGCAGTCCCAGGGATCCTACTCTCTCTGACTCCTCAACACTGAGATGACTGGTACTGCACCATGCCCAGCTTTACATGAGTGATGGGGATTCAAACTCAGATTCTGATGCTTGCATAGCAAGTACTTTACCAACTTAGCCATCTTACTAGCCCCAGAGCTGCTTATGCAGAAGAGAAATTATGGAGAATTGTTTGACATATCTATAACTGGCCAAAGTGAGAAGTGAATGTGTGTGGTGATATGAATTAGGTGTGACCACGGGTGATTTGAGGCAGAGTAGTGGAAGTCCCTGTATGAAGACCCAATGGAGCCATGAGGATGTACTGTGGGTTGCCGTGGAGACCCCCCAGGATATTTTGTAGATGCTAGGACTATGGTTTGGCAGGCTCACAGTTAAGAGACCTTGAACTATGGAGATGTTTGAACAGTGTTGCAACTGATAAAATTGATGGGGCCTGAATGCATATGCATTTTACACCATGGATAGTTAGATGTTTGTGGGGGTCGGGGCAGAACGTAGTGGTTTGAATTAGCTGTCCCCCTTAAACTCATGTGTTCTGAATACTAGTTCCCCAGCTGGTAGCAATTTGGGAAATAGAGCCATGCTGGAAAAGATGTGTTATTGGAGTGTTATAGCCAACTGCCCCTTGCCAGTGTTCGGCACACTCTCCTGCTGGTGGTGTCCACCTGATTTTGGCCAGGAGGTGATGTCCACCATCTTCTCATGCATCTTTTCCCCTGCCATCACAGAACCCCCCTCCCCAAGTCTATAAGCCAAAACAAACCCTTTCCTCCCACAAGCTGCTTTTGGTTGGCTGCTTTGTGCCAGCAGCATGAAGATGATTGCAACAACGCAGCTGCTGAGCTGCCTGTGGAGAGTCCAGACTGTGAATGCTCCATATGGGGGACAGGCCACAGAGAGGAGAGACTCGTGGTGCTGGGCTGGCTGAGCAGACTGCAGTACACTAAGTATGGAGAGCAGGCAGAGAACACCCTGTAGTGATCTCATGTTAGGATTGCCCTTGTATTGACTCAGTCACTGTAAGACGACTTAGCACTTCCTCAGTGAGAAGCATTGTTTCTTACTAAATTGAAAAACTTTCTGTAAGAGCTGAGTGGAATGTTACCTTAGTACCTAATAAATATGGAAATGCATGGATTTCTCTTAACTAGGGGTAGGTCTAAGATGTGGGATGGACAGAGAGACCACTGATTCTACTGCCCATTATTGAAAAAGAAGGCTTATTGTTTAGGAATTTGGGCTGATATCATAAAGATTCCAATGGCTAGAAACATGATGTGTTGGTGTTTCTTAAATTATTTTTCTCTCTTTTATTCTGTTTCTTTGAAAAGACAACAGAGTAAACAATAAATGAAGGATTTGCTTTCATAGTAAATCACATTTTAGTCAAGTATGTGTAATTTAAGTGAACTACTAAATCATGAAGCTTGACCATGAGGTGGTGGTATAGGAATGAGCCCTCTCCAACCTTACATCTGGCTCCTGTGTGGCCCTAACACTGTTTCTGAGTGCATTGCTTGTATTTAAGTTTCTTAAAGTTTTATTTCTGCCTCGTACTGAGCCTCACAGGCAGATTTCCAGAGCTTATATCTGCAACACCAAGTTCACTGTACAGGTACTTAATCAAATGTGTTTTAAGTTAATAAGCTAACAAATAAAAGGCAACTACCAGGCATAGCAATACATGTTTGTACTGCTGACACTGGGAAAGTGGAAGGAGGAGGATGAGAAGTTGAAGGTCATCCTTGACTATATAGCAAGTCTGAGGCCGTTCTAGACCACATAAGATCCTGTTGCAGTCAGCTTCATGTGGCAGGGACAAACATCCAACCAGACATGGTTTATAGGAGGAAAATGGTTTTACAGCTTACAAAGTCCAGGGGAAACACCAGAAACGGCAGAAGAAGCTGGCTCCCTTTCCTAGATCCAAGCAGAGAGATATTACCAACAGCCAGCACAAGCAAGCACAGACAGCCAGAGCTGAAACTTCTCTGAACACATGTAGTAGGGTTGGACTCTAAGACCCACCCCTAGTGACACCTCTTCCCCTGTGGGGGTCTACCCTCTGGAGACTCAAATTTCAAGCTTGAGTCTATAGGGCCATGCACTCAAACTTCTACAGACCCTATCTCAAAAAAAGGAGGACAAGACAAAGGAGGAAGAGAAAGAAAAAGGAGGAGAAAGAGAATAATGTGGTACTGAAAAATACTCATAGAAGCTTCAAAATCTTATAAGGAGAAAATTGCTTCCATTATTAAAATGAAATGCTAATCTCTGCATGCTGATGTGTCTGATATCCTTGCCTCTGTATCTCTGATAGAGGTGGATCGGTCATGCAAAGCACAGTCTAATGGAGAATAATTTTGTCTGTAGGAGAAACAATGGAACATAATTATTACCCTTGGTGCTCTGAGATGATCCCTGTGCCATCAAGGAGCCAGCCAAGCTTATCAGGCTGAGAGAAGGACTGAGCATGGGCACAGGCTGGGTTAAGAGTCAGAGGAGCTGGGGAATGATGGCTCATGCATTTAATCCCAGCACTTGGGAGGCAGAGGTAGGAGTATTGTTGTGAGTACAAGGCCACCCTGAGACTACAGAGTAAATTCCAGGTCAGCCTGAATTAGAGTGGGAGCCTACCTTGGGGGAAAAAAAGCAAAAAGAGTCAGAGGACCTGCACTGCTGCACCGGGAGCTGGCTGCTGAGTCTCTTGGCAGAGCCCTGTGCCCAGCATTCATTACTGATGCTGAGAAACTTCTTCAGGAAGTCACAAGTGCAAAGATAGTTGAGTAGCTCAAGCCAAGCATCCTAATGGAGCTTCATGGCAGTGGGCAGAGTGACCCCTGCAGGTCATAGCAGGAAGAGCAGAGACAGAGGTAACAGCCATCAGGAGCAATGTCCCTTCTGAAACACATCACTAAGGTACTTTCAGAGCCTGCTCCTAGGAAAATTTGCACCAAAAATAAAAATGAAAACTACCACTTAGTAACGTAGCTTGTCTTCTTCCCATGTTTTGTTCATGCTCTCTCCCCCCCACACACACACACATTAGAATTACCATATTCAAATTAACAAAAGCATGTGGTCAAATTTAATCTCTAACCTTTAA
The DNA here is from genome assembly GCF_020740685.1 of Jaculus jaculus. NCBI lineage: Eukaryota > Metazoa > Chordata > Mammalia > Rodentia > Dipodidae > Jaculus > Jaculus jaculus. The sequence goes on from NC_059103.1 coordinate 56,835,359, forward strand.
GTCAGGAAGACGTTTTGGAGATGGTGATTTGAGGAGAAAGATACTAATCTACTTGGCCCTGCCCCATACTGGGAGATGGCCAGCCTATGACTGTGGAGTCCTAGTGAGGAAGAGATGTTGCCTGCCTCTCTTCCATATGCAGTGAAGTGAGTCCAGATGCCATTCTAATCACACACATACTTTAGGTAAGGGAGACTGAGGAATAAACTGGATGATGGTCCATTTGAGGTTACAAGACCACTGTGACTCAGAGACATGGGCCATGCCACCCAGAGCCAGTCAGCATCCTGCCAGCAATCATGCCTGGAGCCATAAACCAGCGCAAGTGTGAACACACCTGTCCTGCCCTCCATGTGGACATTGTGTTCTATGACAAAAGCTTAGACTTAGTGCGTCATGGTATGCAGTCCTTAATTACCCACCATCAGTTAAGCAAAGGATATACATATGCACAATTTTCTAGGGTTAGGTCTCCCCAGAGTTTGAAATAGTTTTTTCTAACATATTGAGCTATTGGGGTTTTTTGGAGGGAACAATAAATAATAGTGTCTATTTAAAATTTAATTTTTAATTAAAAATTTAAATTTTATAAGTGACAAGAAAGAGATGCCCAATTGAATGATCAGAAGGCCTGGAAGTTCCCCTCCATTCCGTCTCCTGTCCCATGTCCCTAATTTCAACCCACTCTCAAGGTGTCACCTAGGGTGTGGGAAAGGCAGTGACACCCAGGCAGTGAGCTTAGATCAAGATGTCACAGAGGTAAGGGGCTCTGTCTGGAAAGAGTTGCTCAGTGGAAACAGAGTTTCTAGGAACTTTGGCAAAGAGTTCATCTCCAGATTCTGAAAGTAAGGAGGACAATGTCCTATGGGCGAAGCTCAAATGCATGGAGGGATCCTTGCAGAGCAGCTGGCCCAGCTGCATCTGTAGTCTTGTGTCATGGATGCATTTTCCCAGGTGGCTTCTTCTACACCCAACCCATTTTATTCATCCCTATAGTCTTTTAATGTACTAAATAAAAGTTTTTACCAGCAAGGACAGCTGGCCTTAGCTAACATGTATGTTTTGTAATGCGAGTGTGTTCTCACTGTACACTGGCCACAATAAGTGAAAGCTGGAGATGTTAGCTCAAAGAAATTCAATTCATATTAACAATAGGTAGAGTCAATAAACCTGAGCACTGTGTTTCCTTAGATGGGAAATAGGAGAACAAGTGCTAGCAAGCCTCCTGAAGAGAACAGATGATGTTGTCTTCCCAGCTGTCCTTGCTGGATCACGAAGGAAATCCAGCAGGCTGCACGGAGGATCCCCAGGAAGGCTCAATGTATGCCAGTGTGAGCTAGTGACTGGGTTCATGGTTTTGCAAATTACTTAAAGAACAAAATAACCTTAAAATGTCTTTCCTCTTACACTAGCATATTAACCACCATTTTTATTCTTTGGTATTAAGTTTAAAATGAGGGCATTCTATACACTATCTTCAAGAATTTGACTTTTGTTGGAGAATAAGGGGAAGAGTTATTTATCTTTGTCAGAACTTAAAAATTTCCAAATAAAATATTAATCATAGCAGAAAGAAGCCACAGGCTCTCATATTTTAACCTACTATCTCACTTTCATTCTGGGATCTCTGAAAATTGCAAGGACTATATTCATGTAAAGGAGTTTTCCAAAAGGCATCATCTGTCTTAAAATACATGTCTCTCAGCAACAGGAAGCTGCGAAAGTGACAGGTTTGGGGTCATTTAGAGAAGTCGGGTCCTTTTTCAACATCCTGTCTAGGCAATAGTCACGAGCTTCAGTGCAAATAAAACACATTAAGTTATAATTCCATTATTTGCTGAAGGGGCAAAGGTGATTTAAGAGACAGAGAAACAGCCAAAATGATTTTATAGCCTAAAGCAGACAGCATCATAAATGCAGGTTACAGAGCAAACTGTGAAGTTGACAGCAAATACGTCAAAGCAAAATACATATTTGATTCCTGTCAAATGAAAAGGCACCTTGTAGAACTGCGCACAGGGCCCCTTTGCACAGGGGATGTGTTCCAAGACTCCTGTTGACTGCCTGAAGCCATAGATAATACTTAGGAATTGAGTCTCAAGTGTTCCCCACAGGATCATGTTTTTGAGTACTCGTTTCCCAGCCAGGGCACCATGTTCAGAATACGTGGAAACTTTGGTACTGTGACGTAGCTAACAGAAGTAGACCACTGGAGTTGGTACTGGAAGGTTACATATTCTTCTGGTCTTGGCCTAAAATCTCAGTTTTCTGATCTGCTAAGATGTGATGGGCTGTCACTGCACACTCACTACCCTGAACCACTCTCACCACCACACCTTCCACTACCATGATGGGTAAATAAATAAAATAAATCTTTCATACCTTAAGTTGCTTCTGTCATGTATTTCTCACAGCAATGAGAAAAGCAGCAAATATATAATATTAGTAACGAAGAATGGGGTTCTCACTATCTTAAACCTGACCATGTCATTTTTAGGCCTTTGGAACTAATTGATGGGAAGTTTGGAGCTGCAGACTAGAGTTCTAGAATTTCTGTAAGCAGAGATTAATGGGAAATCCTGATGACAGTTCAGAAGGCCAGGATGCTGACATAAAGGTGGTGGTGAAGGCTATCCTCATGACGTTTTGGAGAATGAGGATCTTATAGGAAATAACTAGGGGCCATTTATGTTACATTCTGGCAAAGAATACAGCCATGTTATTATTCCAGAGTCCTACAATCTTGAGTAAGGTGAAATTCAAACTAATGGGCTAATTTATTTGGCAGATAAAATTTCAAAACAGCAAAGCATCTAGGTTGTAACCTTGTTAATGCTTGCTGCTTTTAGCCAGATTTATAGTAAGAATGAAGGAGTAACTCAAAGTCGAACAGTGTGGAAAAGATGCACTGCAAGGGCTTTAAAACTGTGGGCAAGAAGCCGCTGTAAATTTTAAATATATCACATCATTAAAGAGAAACTATACACTTTGCATGGTGACAGCAGAAAGTATGCCTTTATGGCAGATGCTTTACCCATGACAGGCTAGAGGGTATAAAAACAGTGTCAAAGATAAAGAAACTCAAACAGTGCCACACAATCTCGTGTTTCCTGGTCCATCCATGCAAGCACTCATAGGCTGCTACAGCTGTGGTCCGAGGTGGCCAGGCTATGACTCAGGTTAGCTGCAGAACTTGACATCATCCACATGGCACTGGTTTTTCCAAGCAAGCAGAATACATAAGTGAAAGTCATGAAGCCTGGTACTAAGTTTCCAGAGAAAAGTCAGTTATACCAGGCAATTGTATCAGGGTTGGATTCCCTGCCCTGGAAACCTTAGGATGTTGGAAATGGCAGGAACATGGAAGTCTCTCAAGGAAAGCTATAGGCAATGAGTGGAGTTGGTCTTGAGAGTCCATATGTCCTACAGGCAGCAGTGCTGTAGGAAGGAGACCATCTAAGCCCTTTTGGAGCTCATATAATGCCTTATATGCCATGGAGCTGCAGGGTTTTGTATTTGCCTTTCTGGGTTTCAGTCTTGCTTTGGAAAAGTTTTCTCAGTATTACCATTTCCCCATTCCTTCCTGTTGTAGTAGGAATGTTCCCTCTATGCCATTGTGACTTGATAGTACATAACTTTTTGATTTTACGAGTTCTCACAGCTAAGAGTTTGACTTGAGTCTTAGAGATGACATTGGGATTTTGAACAGCACTGTAACATTGAAAACAATGAGGAATTTTGAAGTTGGACTGAACGCATTTTGCATTATAAAATGGCCATGAGTCTATAGGAGTTAGGTATGGAACATTAAGTTTTGAATCTGATATGTCCCCTGAAGACTGATGTGTGTGAACACCTGGTTCCTACTTGATGGTGCTGTTTTGAGAGTACATGGAAATTTGGGATGTAGGGCACAGCTAGTAGATACTGGAGGCCATAACTTTGTCTTACTTCCAGGCCTGTCTCTGCTTCCTGATCTTCTGAGGTGCAAGAAGCTGCTGCTTTGTACCCCTGCCACCACAAGCAGCTCCCACTGCATGCTTTCCCTGCCTTATCCATGAAACCTTGAAGCAAGATTAATCATTCTTCTCTCAAATTTCTTCTGTATAATATTTTGTCACAAGATTGAAAACAGTAATTCAGTGCTGAGCCCTGTAAACTCTGCTTCTTCCTGAAGGGGACCCTGGGCCTTCTCTCCTGCCTCCTGCTGAGCAAATGTACTAACCCCATAGTCATGACTCTCATGCATAGCTTCTTGTACTTCCTGGAAGGGATGTCCTTGGAGTAGCATGTGCGGCTCTGTACACTGACTCAAGACACTCATCAATACCTGCCCAACACAGACCTCCCTATAACCCCTAGACACCGCCCTTTTGCTATGACTCACTTTCAGGATCCATTGAGCTTTTGTTTGTGGTCCTTGGCTCCTACCTTTTCCTGGAATTCTTCCCATTCCAACACCTGCTCAAATGCAAGAATTATTTATCACATAATTGACTCCCATGCCAAGGTACTATCTAACTCTCATCTATTTGATCCTGTCGGTACCTTTCCCACAGGGCTGATGGAGGTACTGGCTCTGCTCCCTGGATACAGTTGTGATGGCTTGTCCAGGTGTCCCTTCAGTAATCTTACCTGCTCATACCCCAAGACAAAGATAACTGCAAAGTAGGCAGGTCAGGCAGAGTTGATATTCTGCAATTCCTGGAAGCTTGGGAAGTCCTGTAATTGCAGGACTGCTCTGGAGAGCATTGTTAAGTTTATTCTTGGGCATTTTGCAAGACTGCAGCTGTTGCAGTCAGCTCCATGCTGCTGGGATGAACCTCCCAACCAGACTCAGTTTATGGAAAGAATGGGATTTTTTTTTCAGGCTTACAGATCCAGGGGAAGTTCCATAATGGTGAAAGATGGTGGCCCTCTTGCACAGATCCAAGTACAGAGAGAAAAAAAATAACAGCAGCATCACCAAAAGCAAACAACCAGTAATAGCTAAATAGCAGAAACCCAGGCAAACTCCCTTTGCATGTATTTAGGTTGCAATTCTGATCTTCCCCCAGTAACACCTTAGGGCTGCACCCCAGTATCCACCTACAATGGCACCTCTTCCAGGCAGGTGGCTGAAAATCCAAGTTATAAACTTTAATAAGACATCTGAGTCTATTGGGTGAGCCATAAATTTAAAGTACCACAGCAACCTTATAGCACCAGTGTTCTGAAATCTTCAGCATAGAGAACAGCAAAGTTCCATGGGACTCCTTGGGGCCTTGACTCTTTTGGCCTCAGTTTTCTCATCTATGAAATGGGGACAACAGGCCAGCTGGGTTGTATGACCACAAGGCTCAGTAAGATGTGTGCAGGAGCCGGGTGAGTCTAATGCTGTCTTGCTTTCTCAACCTTCCTTCTTTGGCCTGTGGGGTTTGTGCTATTCATATGTGACCTGCCTAAAAAATTACTTCCACTTTTCTAGTTGTTAGTGTGTGGGTACAAACACAGTCCATGACATCAACCGTCAAATATCTAGATCAGTAGCCCTGGAGTGTAGACTACATTCAAAGTGTCATTCAGTCAACATCTAGAGCTGTCCATCTGATATGACAAATTGTACCATTAAACAAGTACCTCCCTCATCCCCACCCTTTTACTTTCCATTTCTCTGACTCCCACTCCTTCAGATTCCACATTTGAATGATTCCATGCTGGGTCTACCACTCTGAGCCTACCATTCTACTTACTGTGATATCCTTTGGGTTCATTCAGGCATGGAAAGAAAGGAGGGAACATTTTCCTTGTACAAGGCTAAATGCCATCTGCATATACTGCATATTCTTTATTTGTTCATCATCACTCAGATTGGTTCCATCTCACTTGTTTTCTTTTACATGTATATGCATGTATGCATATATGTATGTATGTTCATATGTGTGAACACACTTGTGCATGAAGGTGCATGTGGAGGCCAAATGTCAATACCAAGTGTCTTCTTCAACTGCTCTACCTTTTAACCTGAGACAAAATCTCTTGCTCAATTCAGGTAGACTGGCTAGCCAGTGATGCCATCTCCCCAGTGCTGGAATCAAAGCCACTCCCCACCATGCCTGGCATTTTATGTGGGGTCTGGGAATCTGAACTCAGTCCCACATCCCTATCTTTGTGTCTAATGAAGAACAGAACTATAATAAATGGAGTACAGACATGGATTTCATTTCCAGAAGGAGAACTGCTGATCATATGTGCCATTCCCATGGTGTCTATACTAACTTAGCTTCCCACATCACTGTCCACATGGTTATTTTCTGGTTTTCTTTCTGGCTTTTAGAAGTAGACATCCTAATGAGCTTGAGGTAGATCTCACTGTAGCTGTGATGGGCACTTCCCTGCTGCCTCTGTGGTGAGCACTGTATTCTCACGGGCTGGTTGACCATTTGTACGTCTTCACTGAAGAAATCTTGACTTGGTCCTTTTCTGTCTTCAGCCAGGCCATAGATTCTCTTGCTGTTGAGTTGAAGGAGTTCTGCACATGTTTTAGATGTTAATTACATGTCAGATATACAGTCTTTGCACCATGAATAACTTCCCTGATTCACAGTGTTTGGACTCTGATATATTGTTGGACTGAGGGGGCTTGTAAGGCCCCTGGGTGCATCTGCTGTCTGGGTAATGCTAGCCTTTTGTTGTAAGTTTGGAAGTTTTCCTTGATTTTCAAATTTTTGGAAGAGTTTGGAAAATATTGGCCCTATCCTACAGAAAAAAAACAAAAGAGAGAACATGATGTTACATGATTGAGGGTGTCACCTGGGTTTCCAACCATCACCAAAAAGAATCACCACAGCCCCAGTGGCATACAGACATCTTTCCCATTTGACAATGTTCTAGAAACTTGTCTCAGGACTGGGATTACATAGTAGGGACTGAATCCCACAGTACAGGGAACAATCCACTCCCTGGGCTTTTCCGGTTTCTGGGGTCTCTGTTGCTCAGCTCGGCATCTGACTATGCAGAGTTTGGGAACAGGGAGGCTGGCTCCTGGTGCTTGGGCTCTGCTACAGGCTACTGTGGAGGGATATTCCCTCTCCATGGTCAGGGTGGAGGGTCTCTTGAGAACCTGGGCCCCGTCACCTATCAGCCTGCTCTGAAAGTGGCCTCCCTTCCCACCTTTCCCTTGCTCAGATTGGAAGGGATGAAATGAATGAAGGGCAGTACCAAGACCCCTTATCTTTCACAAGCCCAGGCTGTTAGGCATGGGATCCTGCAACAGTGAGCAAGGGAAGTACCCTGCCTTATCTATTGGTCTTATATTTGCAAATCTACTGTTGTCTTTTCTTGTTTTGAACAAAATCTGCCAGAGGATGTTCTTGCCTCCTTAGCACAGACAGAACAGAAAGCACACTCAGTCTGACTGTACATGACCAGACTGCCATGCACAAGTGAAGGGCTTGGCACTTGGAATGAAGGACATAATATTTTAATATCCAAAACATGATTAAGGTTAGTCTTCATCATACCCTCTCCAGTGTCTTGTGGTTCAGGTGTTTCCTATAAGGGCCTGGTGAAGGTTCAGCCATTTCATCTGCCTTTTAGGAAGTAGAATTTTATGGTACCATTGCCATTTGGTCTAGATTTGTGTTTTCCACCCCTTCAATGCCCTCCCCTCCATCCCCATCCATCCTAGTGTCTAGTCCACGAGATGCTTGGTGGATATGTAAGGTATCTTGGGTAGATTCAGGTTAGGTGCTGTACATGAGTGAGAGTATGTGGCAATTTTTTTTCTGTGATTGGGTAAGTTCACTGAGAATGACCTGTTCTAGGTTCAACCATTTTTCCTCAAATTTCACTGTGTCATTTTTTTCTTACTGCTGTTTAGAATTCCATTGTGTAGATATACCACATCTTAGTTATCCATTCTTCTACTGATGGGCATCTGAGTTGATTCCAGCTTTTGGCTATTACGAATTGAGCCGCTACAAACATGGTTGAGCAAATCTCTCTGGCCTGTGGTTTGAAGGTTTTAGGGTAGATGCCCAGGAAAAAAGAACTTCTAAAATGAGCAAGCAGAACCTGGTGGCTTATGACCAACACATGGTTTTATAGAACAGTTCCAACTGCTTCTGGCATGCATGTCCTGATGTCCATCTGTCTTTATTAAGACAACCACAAGTGGCCAGCAGTGGGCCTTACAGGTCTACTCAGGTATTGGCCTAAGGAACATCCAAGTTGTACCGCCTACCCCTCCAACAACATCCACCAACTCCATTAGCTTTTACTTGGCTCTTATGCACATAACAGGGACTGGTTCCTTAGTCAGGACTCTTGTACTGATTTTCTATCTGCTCCCCAGATACTAGACTTGGACTCCACTGATAATAGACTAAGTAAGAGGACCTTTCATATTTTAACAACCTGAGCCCTTTTGTCTCAGTTATTATCAGCATTCCTCACCAAGACTGAAAGCCTTTCATCCTACTGTGGGCTTCTTGTGGCTCCGTTACAGTGGTGACCAGTGGCCATCCAGGTGGTCCCAGTCTTAAAAAGTCAAATTTGAGAATTACAGTGTTCCTATCATTCTTAGAGTAGGATATAGCTCAGCTAATGTGGCAAGGGCTACAAATTCCCCAGTCACAAATGCCCTCTGACTTACTCTGATTTTCTCCAAACTGGTTGTTACAGTAAACTCTTTTTATTAAATATACCTCAGTACTCGTAGACAAACTTAGGGAAAGATGACTGTATCAATGTTGCGTGAGTTTCTACCCCAGTGTGGGACTGTGAGTAAGCTACTGCCTGTGGATCCCAGAAGCCATCCTCTTTCTCAGTACCTAGAAGAAAGGCAGCCATGGGCTGCAGAGATGGCTTAGCAGGTAAGGTGCTTGCTTGCAAAGCCTAAGGACCCATGTTCTACCCTCCAGGTTCCATGTTAGCCAGATGCACAAAGGTGAGGCAAGTGCAAGGTTGCATATGCCCACTAGGTGGCCCAAGCATCTGGAGTTTGATAGTGGCTGAGGTCCTGGCCTGCCAATTCTCTCTTTTCTCTTCTCTCTCTCTCTAAAACAAAAAAGAATAAAGGTAGCCCACCATAACCTATAAGATGTGTTTGAGAGGTACAGCAGGGTGACAAGCACAGAGAGGCCATTAGAATCATTATGAATGTTCAATTCAAAGAGTCTCAAAATATGGCTCTGGTTGGTTCCACTCACAAAGGGGCTATTCATAATGGCCCTGCTGACAACATCTGTGTAAGAATCTAACCAGAGAAGCCTCTTACTTAGCAGAGGGTGCCTTGTAGAGTAGTCATGGGCTGCCTGGTTCCTCAGTATCTGAATCAAGATAAAAACTGACTAACCCCTGTTTCAAAAGCTTTCACTTGATTCCTGGATATGAACACTGTTGGGTGAGATATTGGGTGGAAGAATAACTAACTCTCTGCTAGTCCTGCAAAAGGTTTGTAGTATGGTGTCAACTCACCATGCCAGGAAACACCAGTGCTGCTTTGAGAGGTGAGCAGCCAGCCATGCTGATAGCTTCTTGTTGCAGTGTGCCGTGCTATTACTGGGTAAGTTGTGGGAACTTGTAAAATGATTTCCACTTTGCATCTATAAGACACAGCTGCTGAAGCACACACGGTATGAATTTTATGACTCTATTCTTCTACTCATCCTTTTGAGAAGGCCAGCAATTACAACTGGGAACACACAGAGATAGAATTAAAGAGTATGTTAAGCTTGCAAGAACCTTGTGTACAACCTAGAATGTTATTTGGCCTTCCAGGGACCCATTACAATGAATAAAAGATTCTGAGCACAATCTCATGGTGTGGGGAAAGTAGATCCATCATGGGTTGACATCCGGCACAGCGAAGGGCAGCCTGTGGGTCCTACAGAGAAGGTGAGGCACCTGCATGGCAAGAGCAGAGCTCAGATATGAATAAAACTTTAACAGAAGCTCCTCAGGACAATCCTAAACCTCTTGAAGATTTTGTTCACTGTCACTCAGAAATAAAGTAATGAAGAAGCTTCACTTGTGTGCAAAGAAGAGACTTACATTGTAGGAAAGAGGAGAATTCTTCTGGTCCAGGCAGTAGTAGGTCAAGGGCATCTCTGAGTGCACTGGGACCGCAACCCTGATTCTTTCCTGCCTCTGAGCCAGCACATATCTATGGGATTTATTTATTTTCCACGTAGCTCAACCTTGCACTGCATACCAAAATTAACCTAATTTAATTAATTTCCAACAGGAAACTTCCTACCCTACCTCTGGGGGTCACCTTCCCAGGAGACTGTAGTTGGCCCTCAGGGTCCTGAACTCCAGGGAAGGAGCAGTTTCTAAAGGAAGGCTGACATGCAGAGACAAATGAGGTTCTAAGATGGGCTTTCCCTGAGAAGGAAGGTGGAGGTCATTTTTTTTTAAATTTAACTTTTCTATTGAAAACTTCTGTACTTTTAGAAAATAAATGATAATTCCTTCCCCTCTCCCACTTTCCCCTTCACAACTCCACTCTCCATCATATCCCCTCCCTCTCTCCATTAGTCTCTTTTACTTTGATATCATCATCATCTTCTCCTAGTATGAGGGTCTTGTTTAGGTATTGCTGAGCACTGAGTAGTCTTGGATATTAAGGCCAATTTCTGTCTGCATTAGTTGCATTGTAAGGAGCAGTACCCTTCCTTTTGCTCTTACATTCTTTTCGCCACCTCTTCTGCCATGGACTCTAAACCTTGGAGGGTGTGATAGATGTTTCAGTGTTGGACATTCCTCTGTCACTTCTTCTCAGCCCTATGTTGCCTTTTGGGTCATCCCAGTGGTCACTGCTGTCTGAAAATAGAAGTTTTTCTAACCAAAAGTGAAGTGTAGTAGTAATATATGAATATGAACATTAATTGTAGTGCTTTCATGGCAGTTTGATGAGAATAATATATGCATTTAGCCAGACAAGAGCAGGCTTTATATCCCTAGGGCTCATGATCTCCCCTGCCAAAGGCAGGATTAGGTTTTCAGTACCAGGCATGTATTTCCTCCTATATAGCAGGCCTCCAATCCAATTAGAGTGCAGTTGGTTTCCTCCAAAACAATCATGCCACTGTTGTACCCGTTCAGTCATTTGGCCTATACGTCCAAACTTTAGGCTTCCATTGTCTACTGTTTTCACCTCTGATGACTTCTGTCTCCCATAGGGCTGTGTGAAATGTAGCTTTTTCCAGCTTGCACTTGGCTTGTCTACAGGGAGAAGGTTTTCAGATCAGCACCAGCTTGATTTATCAGTGATTTTGCCACTCAGACATGGTCAGTCTTTAGCAATAGGGTCTTATCATCTGTCACTCATGGGAAACCATATGGGATCTTTAAGGAGGGGAAGTGTATCAGTTAATTTCCTGTTGCTGTGAACAAATACCTGACCAGAAGAAGCATAGAAAAGGGAAAGGGTTTAATTTGGTTTATAGTTTTAAAGGGAAGTTTATATAACTATAACTAGCCATTATGGCAGAGAAGACTATCAGGCTGGAGTGGGAAGCCTGAGTCACATTGCATCACAGGAAGCAGAGAGAGGGCACAGGCTATAAGGAACACCCCAAGGCCCGCCCTCAGTAACCCACTTTCTCCAGCAAGGCTCCATCTATTAAAGGTTCCATCATCTTCCCAATACCACCACCAGGTGGTAACCAAGAGTTCAAACACATGAATCTCGACGGGGTGGGGCACTTTACATTTAAATAACCTCAGGAAGTAAGAATCCAGGAGTTTGTTAATTTTTTTTTCTTATTTTCCTGGTGGGGCCACCATCTCCTGAGGAATCTGAAGCACCATTTCTTCCTTTCCTTTTGTCATCATGGCAACAGGATGTGGAGGAACCAAGGTCCATGCTTGGGGTTCACACTGTGGGATTATGGTTATCCTTCAAAAATGCCCAGTGTAAATACACATGAGAGCATGCAAAGGTGCATCTGGATTAAACATGTGGCCACCTCTGCTGTCATGAGACACATGTCTCAATGTTACCACAGGCCCTGGCATGTCCTTCTTAAAATAAAGAGAGAAATAAAAACCCTAATCTTCAGCTCTGACTTGAGAGAAGGATGCCAAAGAAAAGACATGTGTGGGGCAGCGGAGATGGCTCAGGGGGGTACAGCACTTGCCATGCAAGCAAAAGTGCCAGAGTTCAGAATGACAGCTCCCACATAAAAAGCCAGGTACTGTGGCAAATGTTTGTAATCCTAGCCACATCTGTGGGAGACAAGGTGAAGGTGGAGAACCTGCTGAGAGCTCAGGGGCCGGCTAGCCTGGCAAAAGCAGCAGTGAACAGCGTGAGACACCCCACCTCAAAGGAGGTAGGAAGACAGGATGAGCACAAAAATCTGTTTTCTGACACACTGTGACACATATGCAGCCATACTCATACACACACACACACACACACACACACACACCACACTCCATACATCATACATCATACATCATATGTACACAGCAACAAAAAGATGTGTGTTTTCCTGTGTTAGGGCCTTGGAAGTAAATAACTTACTCTGTAAGAAAAGAAAGACAAGGGCACGACCACGCTGCGCCACTCCGCCTACATTACCTGTTTCAGCGTGTGTGTGTGTTCCGAGAGGACTGTCCTAGTTAAAGCCTTTCCTGAAGTCTTTCCCCAGGAATCACAAATCCTCTCTCATTTTCCTTCAGGAGCTGGAGTTCCAGGACCTGACAGCAGTCCTTCACTGCATCCACTCCTTCATTGCTGCCAAGGTAGCCTCCCTGGATCCTGTGTTTATGGACAGTCAGAGCATGACAAGGAGATACATGTGCAGCAGTTGAAAATGCTTCTGGAGACTTCTGAAAATTTAAATTATTTTCTTAAGAAATGAATCTTTCCTGCACAATACTGCAACTTTGTGTGGTTTTATAATGAGCCTATAGTTGTGATACCAATAAAGACATCACTAGTTTCACAGATGGGTCCTAGTTGTTGAATCATCTGTCCAGGCAGAGCAGTGGTGACCAGAAGGCAGGTCTGCTAAAACAGTCCCACTGGGCATGCCTCAGATACTCAGATAGCATGATGGTGGTGCCAACATCCCAGTCATTGCTCCCATTTGTAAACTCGAGATTTTATTTTTGTAACATCCTAAGTGTGGTGAGCCCACCACTTATGTTGTCCTCAAGGAGGAAAGGGCTTCCTATGAGGCTATTGGTCACTTTCACTTTCTCTCAGGTGGGGTTAGTACATAGTTGAGAAATTAATAATGGGAAAAGGCAACTTTAATTATTTAATATTACACTAAATGCATATTGATTCTATAACTGAATTACATGTCATTTAAATGTGAGTTCTATTTTTTCCTCATTCATCAAATACAACGTGTATTTTAGTTTCCTTATTTTTCATATTACTTATGCCTTTTAAGCAAGGATGCATTCTATTTTTATTATTAAAAGCAATTTAATGGAATTCTTGAGTTTTCTTTCAGAAATATGGGCTATAGTTAGGAAAATGCATGAGCTTGCCCTTGTTTCTGAGTCCTTTGAGTAAAGGCCAGGTGTACCTCAGCAAGACAGCAAGAAACATAAGAAAGCACACTTGCCCCCATAGGAACCCAAAGGAGTCCTTGCTGGAGGCCTAGTATTGTTCAGGTCATGAGGATTTCAGTGACCATACACTGTCCCTGCCTCCCACCCAGCCTTTGTTTATCTGATATGTTGGAAGAAAGAAATATTTTGCACATCAAATAATCATAATCATAATGCTACTTTCATTTGAAATCATATATATACATACATATATATACATGGCATATACAGTGTTTTAAATGACACTCCTCTGAATGCTTAAGGTTCTTAGAAAAAAAAAAAAAAAACAAATAGGAGTGGAGTCTATCAGGTTAGCTTTGTCCTCATATCCTGTTCTGCAAATGTCATCAGAGAACCTGGTAGCCTTTTCTGTGTGGATGCTTATTGCCAAACTTCCTACTAGTGTCAATGTTACCAGGATTTAGGGCTTGAAATACCCAAGGAGATGAGAGGAGAAATTCCCTCTCTGCAGAGCCTCTTTCAGGACAGAGACGCTGAACAGATTTTCCCTCAGACCAAAAGCCAGAACTCACTGAGAAATAGAAGCTGTGCTATATGAGGGTAAGGAATCCAGAGAGAAACGTTGTTCTTTTGAAAAAGCTCATTTTCAAAAATGGGCTTTTATTCTATAGTAATGAAGCTAGCAGTGTTTTCCCAGCAAGATTTCCCACTAAGTTTTTTTTTAATTTTCTTAAATTTATTTATTTTGAGAGCAACAGACACAGAAAGAAGGATAGATACAGGGAGAGAGAGAGGATGGGCGCACCAGGGCTTCCAGCCACTGCAAACGAACTCCAGATGTGTGCACCCCCTTGTGCATCTGGCTAACGTGGGACCTGGGAACTGAGCCTCGAACCGGGGTCCTTAGGCTTCACAGGCAAGCACTTAACCGCTAAGCCATCTCTCCAGCCCCCCACTAAGTTTTATTTCACATCTCTGTGGATGTCCAGCTCTTTCTGAAAGATGCACATTTTCAAAACAACCAAATTCAATGCCGCCTTCTAACCACAGTGCAAGTGCTAAGTGCAACATCCTACAAAGTCCCCGGGTGCAAGGTGAGTATGGGCTTCTCGAAGGAATTGAGCCCTGTGTCAGATTAAAACCATTCCTGAGCCATAGAATCTGCTTGTGCCTGGCTTCCATGGTGGAGAGTCAGTCATAGATTATTTGACTTTTATTTGAGATATGGAGTTGTTTCTATGATTGCCTCAGGTTTCATTTAAAAGTAACACAAAGGGATAGAGAGATGGCTTAGCGCTTGCCTGCAAAGCCAAAGGAACCAGGACCCAGGTTGGCCAGATGCACAAGGTGACACATGCATCTGGAATTTGTAGTCACTGGAGGCCCTGACATGCCCATTCTCTCTCTTTCTCTCTCTCTCTCCCTCTTTCTCTCTCTCCCTCTCTCAAATAAATAATAAAATAAAATATATTTTTAAGTAACAAAAAGCAATTGTGGTCACTGTAGAGTGCATTTGTGGGGACAGGTAGGACCGCACACTGGTTGATGGTCTTCTGCAGGTCCTTGAAGCTCACTCACAGTTCACAGCTCACCAGAGCACAGGTGTGATCAACCCCAATTTCTCACTTTCCAAGTGGAGAAATTGAGGCTGAAAGGGCCTAGCATGGGGCTGGCAGTGAGCCAAATCTGCCCATCACATCTCTGGTGCCTGTCTCATCCTCTAATCTGTGGTACCCAGTGCCCGTGGTCAGCAGCCTATGGGCCCTGGGTGGGAAGATTGTCATCATTATCTCACAAGAGTGAACATTTATGCATGTTGCATGCTATTTGAACAGCGAGAACAGAAAGCTTTCTACTAATAAAGTGAATGAAAGGGAAGAATAAAATTTTGGAAATCATCTTATTCCAGGTTATCAAACCTGCTTTGATTTAAAATCATATATGAGCATTTGGAAGATTATTTGAGTAGGTAATTCTCAACTGTAACCCTGGTAATTGTCCGTCTCCATGTTTTATTCACAACCTTTAGGAGGAAGACTAGCACTGCTCATAACCCTAAAGGCAAGGAAGGAAAGTGCCCCTAGGATGGCTGCCCCAGTGTGTCCTCCCTGAGCAGTGGACTTACGCAAAGCACTTTGGATTTTAACAATGTGGGAGTGAGCAGAAATGCTCCAAACAAAGGAAAAAAAAAAAAAACACCTTATTTAGAAAAAAAAAAAAAATCAGGTGAAGTACAATTTCAGCTCAATACTCTGGACTCAAGCCAGGTGTACAGGCAGGTTTTAAAGAAAAGAACTTGATTTGAAAAGATAGAAACATTACTTTCATAGTGGATTTTGATAAACGATGCTTAACATAGCACAGTCCATTCTTAAAAGAAGCAGAACAAAGAGTTATACACATTAGGAACTTTTATTTTAGCAACATAGGATTGAACTCAGGGTTTCTTGCATTCCAGACAAGTATTATACTACTGGGCTATATCCCCATCATTTCTTTTATTTTAAGGCAGGGTCTTACTAAGTTGCCCACCCAGGCCTTAAACTTATAATCCTTCTGCCTCCTGAGTAGCAGGGATTTCAGACTTGTGCCACTAAGCCAGACTTAGAAATAATTTTTAAAGGATCCACATGAACTTATTGTTTCCCTCTTATCATTTGATTTTAATGAGTTCAAAGTTTATTTCGGTGTCCTTATCTCATTTATTATAGCAATTCAAAAGAAAACACCATGACTGAACATGTGACTCCAGCCAGTTAATACTTTTAATAAGCTTTGAGTTCTGATGTTGATTTCTTTGATTCTGATAACAGGATAAAACATGAGTATTCTCAGAGTGCTTTTGAGAATTTCATGCTGGTGCCCCCAGAATGTCACAGCAGTGCCCAGAATCCTATGAGTCAGCAAAAGGGCTGAATGCCTTATACATTATTTAAGGGGACTGATTTTTTTCTCAATTTTTATTAATATCTTCCATGGTTATAAAAAATATCCCATGGTAATACCCTCCCTCCCCCCCTCTTTCCCCTTTGAAATTGCATTCTCCATCATATCCCCTCCCCATCTCAATCAGTCTCTCTTTTATTTTGATGTCATGATCTTTTCCTCCTCTTATAATGGTCTTGTGTACGTTGCGTCAGGCACTGTGAGGTCATGGATATCAAGGCCATTTGTGTCTAGAGGGAGTACGTTGTAAGGAGTCCTACCCTTCCTTTGGCTCTTGAATTCTTTTTGCCACCTCTTCCGCATTAGACCCTCAGCCTTGGAAGGTGTGATTGAGATGTTACTCAGTACTCCAGTCTCTTCTTTCCAGCACTATGATACCTTCTGCTCTTGATTTGGCTAACTGATCTACTCAGTGGAACAGAACCTATAGCTGGAGCTGGTAAAGAAGTCAGAACTAGATCTCAAAATGAGCCCGCTCTCCATTATTAAATTCCCACCAATAGTACGCTGTAAGAGGGCCTACACCTGTTAAATTCTCTCTAAAAACAATAATGGTTATCCCATTTATCTGGTGCTAACTACTCTCTGTTGGAGAATCTCTCTCTCTTTTTCAGATGATGCAGATCCTAAGGAGAGAACCACCCCATCATACCTCAAAAGAGCCCCAGCTGAAACAAAGAATAATTGTAGAAACATGCAAGAATGCTGTTTTCTTGGCAGAAACTAGCACAATGGTGAAGGAGATAGACACAGAGAACAAGAAACTGCTACCAAACCAGATATCCAGAGACACAGAGGCACCCAAGATCTCAACACTGAAGCAGACCTAAAATGAACCCAACATGGCTTAGGAAAATTTGTGGAAGAGGGGACGGAAAGAATGTCAGAGCCACGCATTGGGTTATGACACACGGAGACATTTCCTCCTACCTAATACCCCACAATACACGACCCATATACCCCAATAAGGAGGGTACCTGTGGAGGGGGAGGACAGGGAGGAGGCTAACAATGGTAACAACTTGACTGTATTTACTGACTACCACAATTTTTTTTAAAAAGTAGAGGGTCAGTGTTCAGGACCCTTGAGTATAGGTGCTGAAGCTCTGCCCTACTTCTAAAATTAAGTGTGAATCTGGCTGAAAGATTTACCAACTTTGTTTCTTTTTTTATAATAATCCTTGTCTCATATCTTACAACCTCCTTACAAGTATCCTATGAGAAATTTTAGAGAAGTTCTCAGTCAACTACGAAAGGGAGGGTATTGGCTTGGTTGTTATTTGTGGAGGTCTGTTCTCTTAAGTCTGTGGTTGAAGCAAACATGAAAAACTTACCCATGATCTTTGAAGGTCACTATGACTCACTCAGGAGCCACTTCCTATTTGTGGAAAGGTCTCACAGACATGAGTAGACACCATTCATTATGTCCTGTGACCACACCGAAGGATGACACTGATTTCCAGCAAGAGAGTGAAAAGGGCAGAGCCATCTGCCAAGGCACAGCACAACAAAGCAAAGGAAGTGACATGTTTAAACAGAGAAGAAAAATACTGGATAGCTCTTAGGCTAATACCCTGGGATGCTGTTGCAGTTACTTTCTTGTTACTGGGATAAACACCCAACCAGAGGTAGCTTATAGGAGGAAAGGGTTTATTTCGGGCTTAAGGAATCCAGAGGAAGTTCTATCAGGGCAGAAGAAGCTGGCTCACTCCACAGATGTATAGCAGAGAGACATCACCAAACATAGCAAACATAAGCAGCCAGAGCTCAAAGTTGGCTCTGAACACAACTTAGGGCTGGACTTAAGATCCAACCCACCCCCATTGACACTCCCTCCAGCAGGCTACTAGAGACACAAGTTGTAAGCTTCATCAAAAATAACTCAGGCTGCCCTTAGTTTCCCACCAGGAATAGATGGTAAGACTCTATTGCTGAAGACTCCATATACTTGGGCTGCAAGGCCACTGAGAAATCTGGCTGGATCTGAGCTGATAACCTCCTCCATGTAGACCAGCTGACAGAAAGCTGGAAGAAGCCATTCTGCATGCAGTTCAATGGGAGAAAGAGGAATCCCCAGTGAAGATACTCAACAGTGGACACTGCAAGCCTTATAATTGGCCAGCCAGGCCAAATGAGCCAACAGGTGCAATAATGGCACATCTGTTATGGGGGAAACAAACTGCCCTCTAATTGGACTGGAGGCCTGCTCCATGGGAAGAGAATACAACCCTGATACTGAAAACTTAAAACAGGGGTAGTCATGAGCCCTAAGGGTGTAATGTCTGCTGTTGTGTGGCCAAATGTATATACTATGCTTATCAAACTGCCCAGTAAGCACTTCTGTTAATGTTCACACCCTTATATTAATGCTACTCTCACTTTTGGTAAAGAATCTTCTCTTTTTAGATGATAGTGACCTTGGGATGACTCAGAAGGTATCATGATGGTGATGGAAAGAAATGACCACAGTGCTCAGTACTACACTATCTGTATTACACCTTCCAAGGCTCAGGGTCTAATGTGGAAGAGGTGGTGGAAAGAATGTAAGAGCCAAAGGAAGGGCAGGGCTCCATGCAACATGCTTCCTGCAGATACAAAATGGTCTGGATATCCATGGCCTCACAGTGCCTGACACTACCTGCACAAGACCATCATAAGAGGAGGAAAATATCAAGACATCAAAAGTAAAAGAGAGACTGATTGAGATGGGGAGAGGTAATGATGGAGAGTGGAGTTTCAAAGGGGTAAGTGGGGGGAGGGAGGGTATTACCATGCGGTATTTTTTATAATCATGGAAGTTGTTAATAAAAAAAATTTTTTAAATACCTCAGGCTATGGGGGATATACATTCACATTCAAACCACCAGAAATGGGTCCACACACTACACCTTAGAGGAAAACACCATGCAAGATGTGAGGAGAACAGAGTCACAGCTCTGTGAGAAATCTGTGAAGTTTAGGTAACTGCATATATGAAACATTCAACAGAACCCTGTGGACGTTAACAACAGCTTCAGGCCCTGGGATTAGTTCAGCAACAGCAGTGAGCAGGTTAGAAGCCCTGCTCCACAGCAGCCAACAGGCTAGAGGAAGGGTCTGCATCTGTGGCAGCTCGCAAAGCAAATGAGATCCCAGGATATCTGAGAACAGATGGCAAAAGAGATACCCAGCTGCCTCCTCCCCAGATTGGCCAATGCTTCAAAAAAACACAGCATTGTTGGGGTAAGCATTATGTGGCTTCTATGAAATACTGTTCTCTAGCATGTTCTAGAAAAATACATTTTATATAGTAACTAGGAAGCTTAACTAATTTTCAGCCATAAGCAGTTTGTAAAAGTGCATAGAGACTTCATATTATCAGCAGGAGTT
The DNA here is from genome assembly GCF_020740685.1 of Jaculus jaculus. Taxonomy (NCBI): domain Eukaryota; kingdom Metazoa; phylum Chordata; class Mammalia; order Rodentia; family Dipodidae; genus Jaculus; species Jaculus jaculus. Next base: position 56,855,188 of record NC_059103.1, read on the forward strand.
CTCAAACTGCCTTACAAAATTTGGGGGGGGTTATTTTAAAATTCAACATTGTCTAGTTTACTTGGCCTTGGTAAAAACAAGACTATGTATGTAATAGTGCAATTATGAGTTACAGAACAGAATGAACTAAGATGACCATGCATGCACATCTAAAACTGACTCTGCTGAGTAACTATCCTTAGTGTCAAAGTGTTTAGAGACTGGGCATAACTTTGCATAATTGAGCTATGTGACTTTCTGAAATGCAGGTCACTGAAAACCATATACTAGAATATATTTGTCTACAGATGAATCCCTACTGCATACAAGGTATTTGGGCATTTATTATAGGACAGCGAGGCAGGAAGGAGTAAGGTGTGTTTTGTGCACAGTTGTGGAAATGAATATTACCCATTACAGATTACATCCTCAGAATCCTTTCTTATGTCATTGATTTCAAAGATTGATAGGTGGCTTAAGCTCACAGGCCCAAACGTATTGTAATACATGCACTGACATGTGATTTTTGAGTGTGAGAAAAAAAGCAAAAAATTACTTAATGGATACATGAAATCTGAAATATTCAAGCAGAAGTCAAACGATGTTCTGGAAGACAAAACACAGTTCTTCCTAAAGCAATCTAGCTTTACCCTGTTGTGGTTTCAGAACAAATATGCTGAGGGTTACTGTAGTAGACTGCTTCAATTGCCTGAATGAGTATACAACCACACACAGTTTATGGAAGGAAGGATTTATTTCGACTTACACATCCAGGGGAAGTTCCATTGATGGTGGAAGGAGCTGGCTCCCATTCATAAGTCCAAGCAGAAAGAGAGAGACCACCACCAGTCAGTAAACACCAAAAAGCAGCAAACATGAGCCATGAACCAGCAGCAATCAGGACCCCCCAAACTCCACCCCCAGCTCAGACTGCACTTTGCACCTTGGTGCTGGAATTCAGATCAGCCCCCAGGGACACAGCCCTTAGCAAGAGTCTGCCTGCCGGGGGCTAAACTGCAAACTCAATTTTCATAAAACATCTGAGTCGTAAATAGGGTCATGCATTCAAACTAACACAGTTATATAATCAGCTTTTTACACAAGAATAGTTATGGAATCCCTGGGCCTGTTGTAGACGGTTTTCTTCCTCTCTTCAAAAATGAAAATGATTTTAAGCCTGAGTTTATGGTAACTCAGATTGCTCTCCCTGCTCCTTTTTCTTCCACATCTGCCACTGCTTATGGTGAGGCCATTCGTGCAGACTGACCTTGAGGAAGGGCTACAGGCCCTGTCCTCCACCCAGAATATTTGGTCTGTCTCATGGAACAGACTGCTAAACTCGTCTTCCTTCATCAAGACCATGGAGAAATCATTTGTCCCTACTTGAGGACAGCAGTAGAGAAAGCACACAAAACTTGTGTCTCACCTGCATGGAGCCATAATCCTGATAGGAAGCACTGAGGAAACGGGAAGGAAAACTTTCTGGGCCCCATTATGAGTGTGACACTCTTTGGGCAGTCTTCTGTCAGAACAAAGGCTTGGGCCAAGTTTGTTTCTTTGTGCAGTCCTCTGGACAGACGACATGTCTGATCCAGTACAGCACTTCCAAGGATCAAAGGCAAGAAGGAGCACACCACCTCCAGCTAAGCTTATACATGCACACATATTGCTGCTATAGACTGCACACCTCAGACGGGACCCCACCATCAGCAAGGATGACCTGGCAGTGCATGGGCATTAAGTTTTGAGTGATCTTTTCTTGTCACTGATACAGATGATGAGCTTTCCCACTGCACTGCAAGCTTAGCATGCAAAGGAACCTGCCTCACTGTGTGCACTTCCTTCTGTGAGGAGCTATTCCTTCCCTTTCAGGATTTTAAGAGCTTTTCTTAGTATTGAGTGTGTGTTCATGTGTGAGCGTGGGTACATACATGCCACAGCACGCATGAGAAGGATAGAGGTGAACCTACAGTGTCATTCTTCACTTCCCCCTTATTTAAGGCAAAGTTGCTTTGTTGTCAGCCACTGTGAATCCCAGATTAGCTGGCCTGAAAGCTTTCAGGGATTCACCTGTCTGTCTTCCATCTCACCATAGGAATACTGGGGTTCATATGCACGCCACTGCATCCTGCTTTCATGATTCTTAGGATCCAAATCCAGGTCCTCATGCTTGTCAGCAAGTGTTTTATCCATTGAGCCATCTCCCTATCCTGAATTCAAGTTTTAATGGAGAAAACCTAAAAACAGGTATCTGCAAAATTACTGCCAGTGGACACTCTTGGAAAGGGTGGCACACCTGGGATCACGCATCTTAAACTCGTTGCCATTCAATGAGGAGCAGCAGCTGTGGCATCTTTGGCTAACAGAACTGCTGGTGGTGATGGTTTCTGCTGCCACAGATTGGCTGGTGCCTGGCTCTGCAGTTGAGCGCTGGGGGCTCTGTTGGATCCTCCTCTCAGGGGCCACACGAACATCAAGTGGGCTGCAACCTTATCACCTGCTCTCAGGGCCCCAGCCCTGTGTCCCTTCCTTCATGACAGCCATAATGACATATAACAGGAAGTGGAGTCTCCTACTAACTGGCCAGCATCATTCTAAAAGCTAAACTTAAGTTGTTCTGGAAGGGAGTAGGAAGCCAAATTCATGTTTCTAAATTAAAAGTAAATCTCCCGACAGCTTTGGAAGCATGACAACAGTGTGAAAAGAGCAACAGAGAAAGCTTCTGTGAGCACTCTACTTACAAAACTATTATAGATTTGGGAGGTGGCAAAGATGACTCTACAGGATTTGCTTAGACAAAGGATGTATATTTTATTGGTACCTAACTCAATTTTCACAAGAGTAGAAGCTAAGAAACTCAGACACTGTATATTTATTCTAAGAAAAAAAATACTTCTCCTATGCAAAAGTGATCATCTAAAATGAGCTTCAGAGCAAAGACAAGGCTCAAATGGCAGTGTTTTCTGGTGGCCAGCATGGCTAGAGGATACCTCTCCATTAGGTGGACATCTGCACACACCTCCCCTATAGGTGGACAGGTGATGGTTCTTTTTTAAAAAAATATTTTATTTTATTTGCAATCACACAGACAGAAAGAAATCAAGAACAGAGATAGAGAATGGGCGCGCCAGGTCCTCCAGCCTCTGCAAACGAACTCCAGACATGTGCGCCCCCTTGTGCATCTGGCTAATGTGGGTCCTGGGGAGTGGAACCTCGAACCAGGGTCCTTTGACTTCACAGGCAAGCACTTAATCTCTCCAGCCCAAAGGTGATGGTTCTTCTGCTTGACCTTCACAGCCAGCAGAGAGATGCTAGGCACAGAAAGTAGTCTTTCTGTTGCAGGCTTTTTTTTTTTTTTTTTAAATCTATTTCATGGACCCTACAGGAGTCCTGTGTGGAGTAGCAGTAGTGACTTTGCCATCACCTTGACCAAAATATCTGGCATAAACGACCTGAAGGAAGGAGTTAGTTTCTTTGGCTTCTAGTTTCAAAGGGTTCAGTCCACGGTTACATGGTACATGCATTTGGGCAGGACATCATGGCAGTAGGAACATGTACCAGAGGAATTTATTCACTTCCTGAGGGGCAGGAAGCAAAGCCCAAGGAATACAGGGAAGGACCTGGGCCAACTTTCCCTAAGGACATGACCTTGTGACAGTCTCCCTCCCACTAGGCCCCACCTTCCACAGTTCCCCCAACTCTCAATAATGCCAGCAAATTACTAACCCAAGGGTAGATTAATCTACCAATCATGTCAAAGTTCTTTCTGCAAACAAACTCACAGACTCACTGAGTTTCCTGTTGCTAATGTAGGTGGCTCCCAATCTAGATTGGCCATCCACATGTTTCTGTGTGTTTCTCTACCTGTTTTGGGAAAGGCATTTACAAAGTCAGCATCAGAGATGCTTGTGGCTTCTGAGGAAGCTGGGATGAGAGGCCAGCCTGACTGTGTCACGTGTAACCCCCTCCAGAAAAGCAGTTCTACCATTCATGAAGCTCACACTGGAGTAGCCAATTTGGAAGAGAAGGCTGGCCAACAGGAGCCAGCTTTGCCCACCATGTTAGTGTCAGGTCCTATGTCCTCAGCACTGACAACTCCATGTCAACATCACCACCAAGTCTTCCCTGTCTCCCCCCAAATCAGTGTGTCCAGAAGTTAATACACGTATATAGCCACAATCACAGAGCCACAGGCAGCACTGAGTAGACGCTAGGCTCAGTAAAGTGCACCCTTACTTGGGAAATAAATAATTACTCTAGGCTCCTCCCACTTCACACTGCAGAATTTGTATGGTTGTCTATACTACCATGATACATGCCTTTAGGCTAAGAAGGAGTGGAAGAGGACAGCAAAGTGCAGGCCATGGGCCAGAGCTGCTTCTGCTCCCTGCTTGCATACACCTAGACCGTAGGTAGACTGCAGCTGTGCTCAGTATGCATCTGCATCTGCACCACAGTGAGGCAAGCAGTGCTGTGAGCACTTCTGCTGCTCTCTCTTATTCTTCAAGTCTGTCCTGAATATTCCACTTCAAAAACATTTGCAGGCTCTATATCTATGCAAACATCATTAGGGGTGCTGGAGCCATCAGAGTGTCTAAGAAACCCACATGACTGTAGAGAAGACAGACACATAGGCCAAAGGCAAGCCATGTCAGTGCCCAGGACACCTCAGAGGACAGTATGGTCCAGCACAGGGAGGGAGTGCGTAGCAGCCCTGAGCAGAGGGATGGCGGGAGGGTGGATAGAGGGGAGATAAGGTCTGCGGAGGAAGAGGGCCCAGTGCACACAGGAGTGCAGAGGTACATCACTCTGGGATGCAAAAACCCAGATGGCCAGAAAAAGCAAGTGAAAAGTCAGATGCAGATAGGGTCTAAGGTGCTCTGCATATGGGTCTCACATCATCACATGCCCGATCTGTCTGTTTCGTACATGTGGCCACCTCCAGTTCAAGAGGTTGGACCTACATAACTCTCTCTTACTAGACCCTTGCCTTCTGAGCATGCAAACATAGCCGCATGATCAGCTAAAAGAATGGATCCTAGTGCAAAATGTGACAAAATAGCCCTGAACAGAGCCCCAGAGGATCCAAATGATATCAGTAGATCCTTTCTCAGGAGCCTAGGAGGGGGACAGTACTAAAGACTGGTCACACTGAAAGTCACAGGTGCAAGGAGTGGTAGGACACTTCTTTCATGCTGTGACTTGAAGGTGGCTGAGAAGGCACAGTGGCTGTTCCTTGAGTCCATGATAAAGTTATTGATGTCTGTGAACCCCATGAATGAATTCACCCAGCTACTAAACTGCTTGTTCCCAGAATGTATGCAGTGCACTGTATGCTGTTACAAACTGGGAGCTAGGTACATATTTTTAAGGTACACAGGCCTAGAGGAAAGCTGCCCGGCCTTGGAGAGCCTAGAACACCAGTGTGATTTGGATGCATCCCAGACAGCCATAAGCAGAGCTTCCTGGTTCTTCCTGATTCTTCTTGAAATTTCCCCAGGCTTGGCAGCTGTGAACAAGCCCTTGCTTAGTCAAAAGTCCTCCTGGACCCAATAACGAATCAAGACCCTTCACAGACAACTAGACTTGACAATGAGACTCATCCTAATTGGATACCTAATGTATATAAATAGACATGACCCAAGTCTCCATGTGAGATTTTCCTGGTTCCAACACAGGAGGGAGAAACTCCTTTTGGTTTGGAAGCTTTTCTTCTCCCCTATTATTAGTCTCTCTTAATAAATCCCCCATAATTACCCTTCTCTAAGTCTGTGTTTCTTGACTCTTAGCTAAATGTGAGAAAGAACTTCAGGCTTGATAGCCTTGGGCCTGGGGATTTCTAAGCCCAGTGCCCACCTCGTTCTGGCATCATCAGGGAGATTCAATCCCATTTCCATGCCTTCCCCTACTCTGAGGAAACCCTAGCTTGTTGAAGATTTACTGGCGGTGTGTTTCTCACTCTGCTGCACGGATTGCTGCACTTTGAAAATCACTGATGCATACTAAGCAGGCCATCACTATGTTCTTAAGATGATTTTGACCTTGCTATACATTCATTATTCATATTAGAATTGATGGAGTACTATATGTTGTCTCCTAAAAGTTCAGTTTGAAAACCAGGCATTGCAATGCACACCTGTAATGCTAAGACTCAGTATGCTGAGGCAGGAGAATTGCAAATCTGTGGCAAACTTGCAATTCATAGTGAGCCTGTATCTCAAGAAGAGTAAAAATCAGCAACTTTATTTGAATTTTATATGGATTTTCTAGATATTTCACAGTACTAAAACCATAGAGACACTGATTTCATTTTCAAAACATGTGTCATCTGTTTGCTTCTTTCATTCTGCTTCGACAGTATCCAGTTAACTGTTTTAAATTTTAAAACAAAAGCTGTTCCTAATGCCATATGATAAGATGAACAGTAATTTACCCAATATTGTGGTTTGTATGTGAAATGCATTGAGGCCCCTGTGTTCGAACCCTTGGTCCCCAGGTGGTCGCACTGTTTGGGACGGAGGTAGGAACATTAGGAAGTAGAGACTTGCTAGAAGTGCATCACTGGGGGTAGGCCTTGAGAATTTTTAGCCCTGCCCCACTTCCTTGACTTCTCTTTCCTGTCTGCTAATGTAACTAACTCTGCTTTCGCTCCTGTGGCCGTGCCTTCCCTGCCATGTACTTCCCCCTCGAATCTGCAAGCAGAGCTAAACCCTTTCCTTAAGTTACTTCTGATCCGCTATTTTGTCCCAGCAACAAGTGATGTCATACATCCAGGGAAAATTCCATCTATAATAGCCACAGAGAATGTTCCATTTTTGGGTTTCAGGGCAGGATCTCAGTATTCTTCCATTGTTAGTCTTACATATGTACTTTTTGAGTTTGTGGTTCACATTTATTTCATTTATAATTCAAAACTATTTTAATACACATCAGGTTGATACAAATAAAATTAAGCAAAGAAAAACCTCTCCATTTATTCCATATTTCCTTAGAATAATCCAATTGTGGCATAAAACAAGTGATCGTGCCCCCATCATCACAATCCAAATATGACATGATGTTGTCACATAGTCATTGTCAAAATCACTTGTCCAGAGAATGATAGACATCATCATTAAGTTTAAGCTCTATGTAGCTGCTCCAGTGTTGGACCACCAAGCTTTTCAAATTTTATCTGTTCACTTCAGAAACACAATCACCAGCTAGAACAGAGTCCCCATACTTACACAGTGAAGGAGATAGCTCCAGGAGAATAGTTCTCATCTGGAAAAAAATTAACAATCTAGGTAATTTCCTGATGAACTTAATTTGTTGTAGAAAATTATCATAGTCTTATGGATGTTAATAAAATTCTTTGGTACAAAAACTTCATTCAGGAGACAGGATGTTTCAAACAATCAATGCCAATGTGATGGTGACTGTGGATTGCTCAGCACACCATTCTACAGTGGCCACCACTTAAGGGCCACATCTCCAGCTCGTGCAGAATTGAGTTCTGTGGCTGTCAGTGAGTGCTACAGCCCACCACTGACTGTCTGGCTCCATGTCCCACTCCTTTCACCCACTTAATCTGAGGACTCTCTCTTCAAGCTGCTAATAAACTCCTCATCTCCCAGCAATGTGTGATATCAGTGCTCTTATTAAAACCTCTGACAACAATGTGCTGGGATGCCTTGAGGGGACAAAGCACTTATCAGTGCTGACCCTGGATAAAGGATATCATATGAGCAGCCCCAGTGACCCTCCCCACTGTCGCAAATTCTAGCTGGTTTTCTGTTTGGTCCTATCTGCTTAGAGCCTCTTCTTTTTTACCACCACCTGCCACCATGACATGTGGCAACCATACCAGTGAGAAGACTATTTTCTGGAACTGTAGCACTCTGAGGCAGCTGTGATTACAGTTCTTTCTGGATGACATATTGAGTCCCGAATGGACTGTCTCAGGAAGGGCAAGCAGTGGGTAAAGATGGACCCAGAGCCACACACTATGATTGTCTCCTCTCTTATCACCTCCCTCCTCACATGTGCGAAGTCTGCCAGCATGCTGTCTGAGGGGTATGCTTTTACAAGCGTGATAACAAGTTAGCCGGGCATGGTGGCACATGCCTTTAATCCAGGAGGCAAAGGTAGGAGGATCTCCATGAATTTGAGGCCACCCTACGACTACATAGTTAATTCTAGGTCAGCCTGGACCAGAGAGAGAGCCTACCTAGAAAAACAAACAAAAAAAAGTGGGGGGGGAGAGAGTTTTAACAAGTTAAAATACAAACCTTAATTCTCCCTGCTGAAACTAAGGGGAGAGATTTACTATACTTTCTTTTCCTTACATCATTGACTTATAAGATTTCCTCCTTTGAAATGTATGCAAATTGTTTCAAAAGCTAAAAATGTTTCCTGTCAGGTTAATAACCTGAGAATATCTTTCTCCAGGAATTGGAAGCCATTTCTCAGAAATCCAATCATCAGTGCATATCTGTGTTGCTCAAGAGTACATAGCTAGAGGATGCTACACTAATGAATTGAGTCAGGCACAGAATAAAACCCCGATAATTTTAACTCATAGGAGGGAAGGGGGAGAGAGGATAGTTAACAGGGTTGGGGAGGAGGACAATTTTAATATTCTGCAGTACAGTAGGGTGATTTCAGTTAGCAAGTGCATGACATTGGATGGTCCCAACACAAAGAAATGGTAAACATCTCAGGTGAAGGCTACATTAATGACCCTGATCTCACCATTATACATTCTACGCATGTGTAAAAGGTCACACTGTATCACATAAATATGAACAGCTGCACTGTGTCAATTTAAAACAAAATTCTATCTTTAAAATACAAATTTTATAATTAAAATATATAACTATCTAGAAAGAGGCACTCTTCTAGATAGGAAGGAGCCTATATTCTGAGGACACATGGTTCCAGGTATGAAATCAGCTCCTGCCCCATGTTCTCATCACCCTATCCCTTCTTGAGTGCACTTCCTCTGAGTGCGGGATGAGCCTGCAGATGGTCCCCACCCAGGTGATTCTATCAGGAGCATGTAGCAGTAGGGCTTCTAGTCCAGGATGATTGTTGATCTTGAAAGCAAAACTGGAAAGGCATGTCTGCTGAAACAGGGGCATTACCCTTTGTGCAGGGCTCTTGTCACATGGTCTTTGCAGACTCACCCCCTGCCTCCTTCTCCACCTGGGTACATTGGTTTTGTGAGTTGGGTGACAATTTTTCTTTCAGCTCTGAGTTTCCAAGGCCTACACTGCCCTGTGATCACATCTCCATAACTGACAATATGCATGGAATTGTAGTTGCCTTATTGTTGCTGAGACAAAACACCCAAGCAGAAACAGCTTATGGAAGAGAAGGATTATTTCCAACTTAGAGTTCTGAGAGGAAATTTCATCACGGCAACAAAAACACAGTAGGACCAAGAAGCTGGCTAGCATTGTCACATGTCAGCAAGAGTCAACAGCAAGAGTGAGTTCCTTGATGTAAGTGGGTTGGGTTATACACCCTAAGACCCACGCCCAGCCACATACCTCCTCCAACAAAGTTCCATCTCTCAAAGGCTCCACCAGGCGGAGAGTAAATGTGAGGCTTAACCACAAACATTTGAAACTATGGGGGATCTTTTACATCTAAACCATCACAGGTAGAGTAACTAAGAAGGGATGGGATAAAGAGGATGTTGAGCTTCCTGCTCATCTCTAACCTCTGGACATCTATACTGCTATGGCCTAATGACCACTGCAGACAGAACCTGCAGGGGAAGCTCTGACATCAAGAGTCAAATTTTTCTCCCATGTAGTAACAGCTTCTCCTGATTTGCCCTAGGAGGGAGGACTGTGTAGCTTTGCTCAGTAGAAAGGAAGTGACTCCAGCCTCAGAGAAGCCCTTCTTCAGGTTGTTGGCCTACATCTAACCTGGTCATCCTCCAACAGTCACCTCCTCCACCAGTAGACTGAGTTTTTTGACATGTTGGCATTTAAACCCAAGCATGGGGCACTCCTAGGGTTAATTTTGGAGGCTGCCACACGTGAGATCATGCATCCACTTGTGTTTCTCGTGCTAGTTGTCTTTGTCACAAGAGAACTGGGGAAGATAAGGAGTTAAAGACTTCTTTCCCCTCTACCACTTGCATTATAAACACATTGCCAATAGCAACAGACAGGGCTCAAGAAGTGGATTGAAATGGGAAGACGACACACTGCAGGGCTCTGGAAGAGGGCTCCTGGCTGCATGCTCCATACTTCCATCCCCACATGCAGCACTCCTTTAATAGGAAATGCCATAATTCCCATTTGTTTGAAAGGACTATTAAGACCATGGTAACTGGGAAAGTGTTGATCAATCCAAGTGCCGAAACTGCAAAAGTGAGAGGACTTTATTTGGAGGACCTTCGTGTCACAGAGAGAGCTCCGGGAGGACAAGAACTCTCCAAGCCAGCAGCTCTCAAAAGCCCCTGCGGCCACCAAGCCAGGGGCTTTCAAGATCTTGTCTGCAATTTGCAAAGAATTAAAAAGTGAAGCTAGCCAGGCATGGTGGGGCATGCCTTTCAGCACTTGGGAGGCAGAGGTAGGATGATCGCCATGAGTTCAGGGCCACCCTGAGATTGCATAGTAAATGCCTGAGCCAGAGTGAAACCTTACCATGAAAAACCAAAAAAAAAAAAAAAAAAAAAAGTGAAGCCATGGAGAAGAGTAAATTATGAAAGATCATTATAACGAGAGAGTTGAGGGAAGAGGGAAGAAACCAGAGAAGCTCCCAAGCCAAGTGTTTTACCCTTCCCAGTAAGATGGGGTGAGTAAAACCATAAAACTCTCACATGGAGGCTCAATTTAAAAATATATATATATATATATTTTTGTTTATTTTTATTTATTTGAAAGTGACAGACAGAGAGAGAGAAAGGGTGCGCCAGGGCCTCCAGCCACTGCAAACGAACTCCAGACACGTGAGCCCCCTTGTGCATCTGGCTAACATTGGTCCTGGGGAATCGAGCCTTGAACTGGGGTCCTTAGGCTTCACAGAAAAGCGCTTAACCACTAAGCCATCTCCCCAGCCCTCAAATCTTGACCTTTTATAAATTGGGCATCCAATTAAGATTTGCCTCATTGCCAAGTTCAAATGTATGTGGTAGACCTTCATTGGTAGCTGGGCACAGAAGGAGAGCTGACTCAGAAAGGGCCTGCACACAGAGAATATGCCCACAAAAAGTTAACTAACTTTTTTTAATATTTCATTTATTTATTTATTTATTTAAGAGAGAGAGAGAGAAAGATGAAAGAGAGAAAAAAATGGCTACTCCATGGACTTTAGCCAGTGCAAATGAATTCCAGATGCATGTGCCACCTTGTGCATCTGGCTTACACGGGTACTGGGGAATTGAATCTGGGACCTTAGGGTTCACAGACAAGTACCTTAACCACTAAGCCATCTCTCCAGCCCAAGTTAAAGAATTTTGATCAGCATAAATCAGCTTTATGTCTTACTCATGACTATTAAAATAAATAATGCTTAGTAGGAAAGATACCCAATATTTTATGTCTAAATAGTATCAGCATTGTTTGTAAATAACAGATTCTAATGCTGTAACTTTGGATTAACTCACTTTGATCCAAGCATCGTATGGCCCTTCAACATGGTTTTAAATTAAGGAAGATCAGAGGTTATCTCAGAACAGGGAGAATCTTTGTTTCTCTAAGAACAAAAGTCACAATGAGTGAAACAAGGTTATTTCTTCCATACAACCTAAATGATAAATCCAGGCATGACCACTTGGCAGAATTAGCATCATTTTGTTTTGTTTTATCTTCAAACAAGACAGGAAATTAAATGCCTTTAAAGTTACCTTAACAATACTCAAATATTTTTAGAAAAGAATATTCAGCACTAACAAATCTTGATCTTGCTAAGACTCAGTTTCCCTAGTAGTTAAAAGCTTGACACATAGAGAATGATAGCTATCTTAATTGGACATTTTAAAGCTAGTTTTTGCAACTATTAACATGAGCAGATCAGTGTCAGCAAACTGAACTTTAACTTTTGTCATGATGAGACATGGTAACACAAACAAATATATGAATTTATTAAGAATGGAACCTAGATTATGTTTATAACACCATGGAATAGATGCATATTAAATTTTACATGTTGTTAAAATATAAAGTTCTAGCATGCTATAAGTCTAAGGTAAGGCTGATTGTCACTTACATTTAAAAGGGCTCTTTTGGGCTAGAGAGATGGCTTAATGGTTAAGGCACCCAGGTTTGATTCTGCAGGACTCATGTGAGCCAGATGTACAAGGTGGCTGGAGTTTGTTTGCAGTAGTTAGAGGCCCTAGTAAACCCATTCTCTCTCTCTCTCTCTCTCTCAAATAAATAAATAAAAATAAAAAATAAAAGGGCACTTTTACTCATATTTTTCTAACAAAAGTCTGAAAACTATATTCTTGAAAGAAATAACAAAACTCTAGTTACCTGAAAGAGAGCTGCCTTTAAGTAACGTAAGGCAAGACAGAAAATATAAAGAACCAAGCAATACTTTTCATACTAAATCCTTAAGCTGTTTGACATTCTTCATTTCCATGTCACAGAGCCAGATGGACAGCCAGTCTCAAGAGAAGGGTTTTGGAGGAGGCGTAAGTTAAATTTTCATGGAAACTGAGATAGGAGGGAACTTATTCTCAGAGTCTCACTAACTTTTTAACATATTTAAATCTCAAATGAGTCTATCAATAAAATGTATATTACTGCAAGCAAGAAAGATCAAAACATACAGAGAACAAAGCATCTTAACATGTTAATATTATAACTGTAGCCTTGAAAACAAAAGGCAATTAATTTCCTGGGGTGCTAGAAGAAATGGAAAATGGTTAGTCTCTTATCATCTGTAGGCCACCCAAGCAGTAGAGCAGGGAAAGATCAGTTTTCTTCAGGCTTTGAGGAGAGTGTGAATTCAAGCCGTACTGCACACTCACCTGTTACCCATGCTGAAGTACAGGATAGGCAGTCAGGGACATTTCTCTGTCATTCTTGTCCTCTGATATTTCTCAGACATCCCATACAGTCCAGATACTGGTACATTCCTAGCAATTACCAGAGACCAAGGGAGAAAAGCTATTACTACAATTATCTAGGTTCACTGGTGCCTGGCAATTTTCTACCTTGCCTTGAAACTTTTTTGCCCTGTTCTTGGGCCCATCATATCCCATCTTATACTCATCCATGTCTCCTAGCTTTATGAAATGTGTTTTACTTATTTTGACCTTCTAATTAACCATGTAATCATATCATCTCAGGACAAAGTCACAGAGAACCATCTAAAAAATCTTTATTTGCCCAACATCTTACTGATTTTTAACAGTCAAATTAATGTTTAGTACTTAAAATTCTCTTTCTATCATTATGCCACCATAATTTTTTAGTCATAATATTCCAAGGAAATGATAACTAGACTTGACCCTAATGTCTACATAATGTGCACCCACATGTTTTACCATCTATTGGCTGTTGGAACATTCTTCTCTGTAAAATCTACAGCACTTATCTGAAATATATTTTTGAAAATCATGAAAACAAGTTAAAACAAATAATATATAAGTATATAAACCCAGAGCATTTTGAGAGTATCAGAGCTCTTTTATTGTGAACCTTACTCTGGAGAGTCTGGATGAGCAGAATGAAAGCCTGACCTGACCTCCCAATGAAATGTAAGAAAAGGAGGCCAGATTTTCTAAATGCCAAAGCCCAAAGAAAATCAACATAGTCATTAGGTTAAAAAAAAAAGAATTTATTTAGCATGAATTCCTACATGTGGGACAGTGAATCCTCAGGTGGATCATGAGACACATCTCATAGACTGATTAGAGGATGGCAACTCAGAACCAACCAGCACTTCATCACAAGTCCAATGTCTAGATGCAAGACAGCAGTGGTCTGGTAGCACCTGAGCTGTGGAGTCTTCACTCAGAACCCCAAAACATGTCTACAGAAATGGCCACTTCTTCATGGCTCTAGACCTTCTACTAGAAACCACACCACATGCCTGTCTGGAGAGTAGTGATAAACAAGACAGAGACACAGCAATAGAAATGTTCTGTGAGCATCCTCTAAGGCTGACACTTTATCTCACACACCTGAGTGATGTACATACATTATGTGACAGGTAAAGGTAGATTACTTAGAAATTTCTTAGAAGGAACATGAGATGTCCCCTGTAAGCTCATGTGTTTGGAATGCTTGGTTCAAAGCTGGTGGCAACTTGAGAGCAGAGCCTTGCTGGGGGAGGTGTGTTATCTGAGAGCAGGCTTGGGGTGTTATAGCCTAGCTTCCCCCTTGCCAGAGTTCAGCTCACTCTCTTGCTTCTTTCTTCCAGGTGTAGTGGCAAACAGTGATGTCAATCCTGTGCTGTCCCATCCATTACCAGTCATGATGAAATTTGCCTGTGAAACCATAATCCAGAAATAACCCTTTCTTCCCATCAGCTGCTTTGGGTCAGGTGGGTGGTCCTAGAAACATGAAGGTAACTATAGCAGAACAGAATGTCCAAAAATGCAGTCTGTCCATAAATAGTGTCTAAGTAAGGCAGAAACGTTCAGGGGCAGACACTTATGTTAATGTACCTTCAAAATACCCACCCCTTGATTTTTAGATAAAGTTTTATAGTAAAAGCTGAGCATGTCCAGAGATATTTTACCCATCTTTTAAACTTTTCCATATATGAATCATGACTTTGAGCTAAACCTGCACAATGATTTTTCTACTTCCTTTTATAGAAGTATGACCTCAAATGTTCATGCTTTAAAAATGGCATGCCCCTCTGCAAGGCCACTGAGAAATCCTGCTGGAACTGAGCTGATAACCTCCTCCATGTAGACCAGCTGACAGAAAGCTAGAAGCCATTCTACATGTATTTCAATGGAAGAAAAAGATACCACCAGTGAAGATACTCAACAGTGGACACTGCAAGCCTTATAATTGGCCAGCCAGCCCAAATAAGCCAATGGGTACAATAGTGGCATGTCTGTCATGGTGGAAACCAACTGCCCTCCAATTGGACTGGAGGCCCACTCCATGGGGTAATACATCCCTGATACTGAAAACGTAAAACAGGGGTAGTCATGAGCCCTTGGGGTGTAACATCTACTGATGTCTGGAAAAATGTATATACTACGCTTATCAAACTGCCCAGTAAGCACTTCTCTTAATATTTATACACTTACATTAATGCTACTCTCACTTTTGGTAGAGAATCTTCTCTTTTCAGATGGCAGTGACTTTGGGATGACTCAGAAGGCATCACAGTGCTAGAAAGAAAATGACTGGAGTACTGAGTAACATCTCGATCATACCTTCCAAGCCTCAGGATCTAATGCGGAAGAGGTGGCAGAAAGAATGTAAGAGCCAAAGGAAGGGTAGGACTCCTTACAACGTGCTCCCTCCAGTCATAAAATGGCCTGGATATCCATGACCTCATAGTGCCTGACACTACCTACACAAGACCATCATAAGAGGAGGAAAAGATCATGACATCAAAATAAAAGAGAGACTGATTGAGATGGGGAGGGGATATGATGGAGAATAGAATTTCAAAGGGGAAACTGGGGGGGGGAGGGTATTACCATGGGATACTTTTTATAATCATGGAAAATGTTAATAAAAATTGAGAAAAAAATGGCACACCCCTATATGACTGTGTTGCTCTTAAATAAACTCCCCATGCTTCCTGTGTCTCTCCAAGATTTGTGCTAGGAAAGACTGTGACACACTCCTTGTCTTCTGTAGGCAAGAAGTCTTCACTCTTCTATGTGTTGGCTATGTTGATGCTGGCATTGCATCCACCAGGTAGTGAGTACAAAACAATTGTGTTTAGTAACAAAACTACTGCAGACAAGCTGATAGAGACACCAGGGGTGTTTGGGGACTGTAAGGAGAACAAAATAAGGACTTACCAGTGCTTTCCTTTCATTTCCATGGCAAGAGCTAGCAGCAGGTTCAGGCATCCATGAACACAGGCCTCAAATGATGCTGATCCCATTTTTACTTGCAATCTAGATCACCACCAACTAGGTGGAGTTTCCACAGAGCTCAAACCCTAACTATAGTGGAGAAAAGGAAGGGAAAGGATAGAAAGGGGGCTGGAAAAATGACTCAACCATTGAGACACTTGCATACAAAGCCCAAGGACTTGGGTTTAATTCTCCAGTACACATATAAAGCAAAATGTACAAGGTGGTACATGAATCAGGAGTTTGTTTATGTTGGCTAGAGACCTGGGTATGCCCAATCTCTCTCTCTCTCCCTTGTTCTCTCTCAAATAGATAAATGGAGTGTTTTTAAAAAAAGAAAAAGAAAGACAGGAAGGATATAGAGTTTAAGAGGAGTATTATGCAGTAAGAGTGGTGGAAAAGAGAGGCATCCCACAAGGACAGGTGAGAAGGTTGCTAGGCAGGCAGCAGCATGGCCTTTTCAATGGCCATGCACACATGGCAGTGTGTATGAGCTGGGTTTAGGGAAAGCAGCATTTTCCTCAGGTATAGGAGAGTGAGATCAGGACTGAGGATGAATATAAAATAGCAATTAAAATATTGGAACATGTGGTTTAAGTTGAATGTGAAGGAAATGAGCTCCCAAAGGAGACATGGGGAGCAGTTGAATTGACGGATCATCCAATGGGATGGGCCAACTACTCTATGTGGATAATAGTACAGACAAGTAAGCAGCAGACAGGAGGAGTCACCAAAAGGAAGATTTGCATTAAAATAAAGACCTTGAATCTCAAGCAGAAATTCCGAGCATCTTTCCAGGAAGGAGGTTGTCTTTGTCATATTGTCGTCTATACATGTTTATCGTTGTTATAAAGGACATGTTTATCACAAGCTTATACACAATCTCCACCTTGTGACTGTTGAACTTGGGGCTTTTCATGTTTATGATGGCACAAAAGTGATGAGGATCCAGCATAAGCCGTACTTCAGATGTTGCGTGTTGGCCTCCCCCAGGCTAGTGGCACATGTGTGATACTTTCTCATGCAGCTGCAGCTCCCGCCCACTTCTAGGTCACACCAGAACCCCAGACACTGCAGCATCCTGTAGTTCAGCATGTTCAGGTGCTTACGTGTATTTGGTGCATTTTGAACTATGATATGTTCAACTCACAGTGGGCTTGCCACATAACAATTATTCCATCAAAAATGGAGAGTAACTTAAAGCTGGGTGGTGCATGCTTTAATCCCAGCACTCGGGATACAGAGGTAGGAGGATCGCCTTGAGTTCAAGGCCATCCTGAGACTACATAGTGAATTCCTCAGGTGAGCCTGAGCCAGAGTGAGACCCTAACTCGAAAAAAAAAAAAAAAAAAAAAAAAAGGGCTGAAGGGATGACTTAGCAGTTAAGGCATTTGCCTGCAAAGCCAAAGGACCCGGGTTCAGTTCCTTAAGACCCATGTTAGCCAGATGCACAAGGGGACACATGCATCTGGAGTTCATTTTCAGCAGCTGGAGGCCCTGGTATGCCCATTCTCTCTCTCCCTCTTTCTCTGTCAAATAAGCAAATAAAAATAAATGGAGAGTAACATAAACCAGAGTGTTTCTGGAAATTTGAAACTAGATGTGTCCATGGATTGCAAGAACCTCACTTCATATAAACAGAACTACCTGGCACAAAGTCCCCAAGCTGAAATGGCAAGGACATGTTTGGTGACTCCCTTACTTCTCACTCCTGTAGCCAGTCACTGAAGTTTCCATCTTGTATTTTCAGGTGATTTCTTAATTTAAATAACATAATCACATTTCTTTATGTATCATTTCCCTCATATATGTGTGTGGTTATTTGAATGTGAAAGATGAGAGCAAATTGGGAGGTGAAGTCTTGATGGATGAGGTGTGTTTCTGGGGGTAGGCATTGGTATATTGGATCCAAGCTTACCCTTGCCAGAACTCAGCTCACTCTTGCTAATTTATGCCAGCTGCTGTGACCAAATGCGATGCCCTGCCTCTGCTCTACTATCCTTGTCCTGTCATGGCAAACTTTCCCCTTGAGACTTTAAATTAAAATCAACCCCCTAAGCTGCTAATGAATTGGTGTTTTGTCCCAGCAATAAAAAGATAATTACAACAGTGTATTACTGCAAGCAATTAATACAATCAAACTGTAATTAACCAGAGATTGGCACATAGAAAGTGTTTACAGATGCTAGAACTTTCTGCATTAATCACTACCAAGCTCCAGTGTATTAGTCCACTTCCCAGTGCTGGGACAAAATTCCTGACAAAAATCACTTTAAGGGAAGAAGGGTTGATTTCAGCGTATAGTTCCAGGTTGCAATCTATCCTGTCAGGCAAGGCATGGCAGCAGTGGCATGGGGCAGCTGGTCACAGTCAGTCCACAGTGAGGAAGAGAGAGTGATGAGCACCGCTGCTCAGCCCCCTCTCTCCTTTTTACATAGTCCAGGACCTCAGCCCAGAAGATGGTGTCACCCACAGCTAAGGTGGGACCTCCCACCTCAGTTAACCTAATCCAAGATAATCCATCATGGGCATGCTCACAGGCTAACCTCAATAATCACTCATAAGTCATTCTAGGTCCTGTCAAGCTGACAGTATCAACCATCACACCCAGCCAGCATCATGCCCCCTCTGGACCCCACATCTGCTCATGCCCCCCACTAATCCATTCAATCCATGCTCCTTACCATGGCATTACCAGTGTGACTTGTTCATTCTTGTCTCTAGGAATTGTTCTACTTTGGGATAAATGCTGTTTCCACAATAAGCCATCATTATTATGGGAAACTGGGTCACATAGAGATGGCATCAGAGATAGAATGGGGAATCAGAAATTTTATTCATGTTGACATGGACTCAGGGGAATAACTTCCAAAGCCTGAGTCCTGAGCTCTGATTGCTCAGAGGTTTTGTAGACAGTAAAGCAGGCAATCTTACATCATCTTGAGTTCTTTATACAATTGGTGGGTTGCAAGTTTCTAAAGTTACATGATTTGGGAGCTCAAACAGAAAATTCCTTAGAAATAAATCAGTGATAAGAAAGTACAAATGTAGAACAGAAAGCTGTTTGTTCAGAGGTGCCTGTGCCTATGGCTGCACTGGCCACATAGCATACAGGCAGGTGCAACTGCACAGATGGGGAGGAGACTCCAGGCCACGCTGCCTCCCTGGTAAAGGCTTGTACAATAGAAATTTGTTTTAGTGCATCATCTCAGTCTTGTTTCTTTATTAAATTTCTTCTACCGCATCATGGGTTAGGGCACCTGTAGTTTTAGGACTTCGATATTGGTTGTGATCAGCTAGAACACTGTGATTCATTGGCTAGTTGTCTGTGATTTCATTTATCTTTGGAATCTAAATCAAGGACTTTGTACATCATGTTTGATTTTCGCCACAATAATCCCTGGCATCTGAGAGATATGCAATGGTTTTTTAAAATAAATGTTAGCATGTAAAATGATTAACATTTTCCAGAATGCATAAAGATGGATGTAGATGAAACCCTCTATCATGAAAGTTAGATTTTAAAGCAAAGGTGGTCCATTCAGAGCCCTTGAGCTACAGGCCTAAGCCAGCAGCTCGCTGGCTCTCAGCAGAGGAACATAGGACAGGGAAGACTAGAATGGGGTAAGGTATAGCAATGCAGGCCTGGGCAGGACAGAACAGTGGGGCCAGACTCTTTGGACTCAGCTATGCCCTGTGGATCATACAAAATAGGCTGCAAGCTCCACTCTAAGCTTTGTTCAATATGCTTCCAAAGAAGCCATTTGAAAGTCCTCATGAGAAATTGAAACACACTGATTCATTAGAGATAGAAAAAAAAAAAAAAAAAAAACTTCCCGGTTTGGAACACTGCTTCATGCAGGGGAAAATGTCCATGTGTGTTAAAGCCCAAATAAATAATGTTTTCATAATCCAATTCATATACTTGAGAAAATCTAGCCAAATTGTGGTAACATAAACAAGTGTGTTGTTATAAAGAGATTACCTTAAAAGCAGAGCTGCTATTTGTGTGCACACATCAGGGTATGAAAGAGAGATCTTATTCACATGCTGAAATTGCATGAGGGCAAGTTCCTGATAGCCCTTTCCTGCTAAGCTTGCTGTCTCCTCCACACATCCACCTTCAGCACTACCAAAGTAGGAGATTGACTAAAAAACACTGACAGGTTATTCCTCCTCAGTCCCAAACTATTTCCCAGATCCACAGCTTCATTTTTTACACAGAAACTTAACGAATGGTCCATCCCATATGGGGAGCTGCTGGAGATGTGGAACCAAGCTGCAGGACTGCAGGGCTGCAGGGCTGAGCACAGCTGCCTTGGTGAGGTGTGGTGTTGTGGAGGCTTTAGAGGCAAGAACCATGGAAGATATGATATGGTCTTAATATGCCATGTGCTCAGATGATCCTAGTTGATTTCTATAGGTTTGTTCATAAATTGATAGCTTCTCATGCTTATAGAAAAGTTATTATTCTGTGCCTCATGGGAGGTGCTGGATAGGTGGTGATATTTATATACCCAACAAGGTACAGAGTCTCTCTGCTTCTCTATTTGCCCACAAAGTGGAGCCAAATGCTGCTTGTAAAACACAGTCACTCAAGACAAGGCACAGCCTGAAGCATATGTTTGACACAACATGGAGTCACTTGGAGCTGAGCACAAGCTGACCTAGATGGGTACTTTCCCTCTCTCCATTTTTACAAAGCTTATTTCCAAATCGTTATTATGAAAGGTCAGTAAGCATTATGAAAATGCATGGAATTGCAAAGCAGTGTTGCTTTGAAAGCACAATATGTGTTACTTAGCTTTGCAAAGAACCTCTGTCATGAAGTATGACGCTTCCCAGGAAGAGAAGGGAAGTGTGCCTGCTTTTAGTGCAGGTGTGACTCAGGAGAAACTGCTGACCTCACACTCAGGAACCTTCATGTCCTAGAAAGTCAGTTACTGATGCTGAAGCCTAAAGGAGATATGCTTTAAAGTTGCTTTTACAAAATCTTAAAAAGAGATACACTAGTTTCTAATCCTATGTTCTGGCCACAATAGTTGAAGCAATCTAAGTAAGCATAAAGAAAATCCTTTATAAATACCTTTCGCTTCCTACTTTTTCTTAAATTTTTCATAGAATATTAAGTTATTTTATAATCTTTTTTTTACCTTAAAGACTAATTTTGTATGGTAGCTTAGTTATTCCCTACAGTGTATTCTCACAATGATCCAGAGAGCTCTTTAGTTGTGTTATTCACCCATTCATTATTCATTTTAGATATTTTTTCACCTATCCACCTATTTACACATTATTATTTTCCATCTTTTCATCTACCTATGTATTCATTAATCCATGAATTCATCTATCCGCTCATCCATTCATCCATCCATTTACCCAGTTTATCTATTCACATGTCCATTTTTTTCAATTTTTTTTTTATTTATTCGAGAGAGTCAGAGAGAGAGAATGGGCATGCCAGAGCCTCCAGCCACTGCAAACTCCAGACACATGCACCACCTTGTACATCTGGCTTACATGGGTCCTGGGGAATTGAACCAGGGTCCATTGGTATTGCAGTCCGGTTCGCATTGCTGGTAAAAATCACCCAACCAAGAGCAGCTTCTGAGAAAAAGAGATTTATTTTGGCTTACAGGCTCGAGGGGAATCTCCACAAAGGCAGGGGAAAATGATGGCATGAGCAGAGAGTGGACATCAGCCCCTGGCCAACTCAAGGTGGACCATAGCCACAGGAGAGTGTGCCAAACACTGGTGTGGGGAAACTGGCTATAACACCCATAAGCCCACCCCCAACAATATACTCCCTCCAGTAGACATTAATTTCCAAATCTCCATCAGCTGGGAACCTAGCATTCAGAACACCTAAGTTTATGGGGGACACCTGAATCAAACCACCACATTTGGCTTTACAGGCAAATGCTTTAACCACTAAGCCATCCCTCCTGCCCCACATGTCCACCTATCCACTCATTCATCTCTTCACCACCCACTTATTCATCCACCCATACATCTGTATTCATCTATCCATCCACTCATCCATCCATCAATCCATTCATACATCCATAAAAAGAAGTCATTCCCCTTCTCCAGATTTCCTTCTCCTCATAGTTATCCTGCCCGCCCCCTACTTTTCTGTCATGTCAAGAAAAGTAGAACTTCTTTGCTCCCATGAATTTATCTCCCTGGACCTTAAGGGGAGAACGTCACACACAGAAATCATGTGCTTCTCTGTCCTCCTAACTACAGCATAACTTTAAAAAAATATATATTGATTTGAGAGCAAAGAGAGATAGAGAGAAGAGAGATAGACACAGAAAATGGGTATGCCAGCATCTCCAGGTGCTGTGAATAAACTCCAGATGCATGTGCTTCTGTGCATCTGACTTTATATAGGTACTGAGGAATCAAACCCAGGTTGTTTGGCTTTGCTGGCAAGTGCCTTAACCTTAACCCCTGAGCCATTGCTCCCCTGGAGTATAACGTTTGCAAAGACACTTAGTACATTTTATTCACATTTGTACTTGCCCATCACAAAACTTGGCCCTAAAATGGTATGTAATAATTATTTGTTGAATCCAAGAAGAAATATATGCCATTTATTTTGCTGAGTCAACATAAATACAACTGAGTTAAATTTAAATCAGGATTCACTTTAGTACTTCGTGTTCATTTTTCTGTTTTGCTGTCAAGACAATATAACCAAATCTACATATAAAGAGATCATGGATCCTTTCAAACTATAATTGGGCTGAACAACATTGCCTATTCATTTTTTGGCATTTGGCCTTTTTTTCCCCCTCTGGATTGATTGAGTTATGTATTTGATTCAGAGGACCAGATGTCTGCTTGTTTTCCTTGGGGAAATGATGTGCTTACAAATTGGAAGCTGTCTGGTGATATTTAATCCCTCTGTAGAAATTATTCAAACTCGTGTATTGATCTGCATTACTCAGATCAAAGAGATGCTCTTGGGAGGGAGACCTGCATTCTAACATAAGGTTCCAGAACTTTTTATATCAGCTAATGATTCTGAACCTGACCAAGTGGGTTTAGCATAACATTTATTTTAAACCCTCAAAATGTGTCTGTTGCTTTTTAATCATGCCATGCTTTTTTGCCTGTGACTCAGGATGTCTTTGAACA
The DNA here is from genome assembly GCF_020740685.1 of Jaculus jaculus. Lineage (NCBI taxonomy): Eukaryota > Metazoa > Chordata > Mammalia > Rodentia > Dipodidae > Jaculus > Jaculus jaculus. The sequence continues at coordinate 56,878,316 of NC_059103.1, forward strand.
TTTAAAGAACCTAGCTGAGCAATGTGTTACCACACACCTGATGTCTCCTGATCATAGCCCTCCTGGTTTGCAGACCAATTTTCTTGTAATTCACCACTCATGGCTTGTAGCCTCCATGACCCCTGGGAAAACAATGATTTGGATTGATCTGGACCTCTGGTCTCCTGTCCTTCATAGGGCTGCCTGCATTTTCCAGAGGTCAGGGACCTGTGGATGTCCTGGTGTCTATTGTCTCACTCCAGAGGAGCCACTGGTAGCACTGGGAAACAAGCAGCAAATGCTATTCTCATTCTCACTCTATCCCTAGGGATATCTTACAGGACAGAGACAGACTTCCACCCACAGTGGAAATCTGGGCTGCTTCTCTTCTGTCCACAAAGGAGAGGAAGAGGGCCAAGAAGGGACCTAGAGTTTGGGGAGAAAAGAACTTGGCAGGACCTGTTCAAATAAAGTTCTGAGCAGATTGTCCTTTGGAGAATGCAAACCTGAGACTAACACAAGTGAATTTTCAGTTGTCATCACACCATTCAATAAATGTGTTACACATGGGAAATAGGACTTTCACTTTCCTACCCAAGAGGTGACACAGTGAGAAATGTGGAAAGATGAGTGGTGCGGGAGCTTGTGAAGAGCATGGAGGAATACATGATCAGCCTCCAGTCACTGGGATAAATGTTCCCCTGTGCTCACCTCCCAGAGCTTTAATTCTATTTGCATTAACATTGGCAAACCATATGGGCACCATTTACTTTCCAAATGCTCTTAGAATGATGCTAATTCTTCAAATTGCATCCGTTATTTAAATTAAAATCTAGTATTTCATTTTCAAATGTAGGTTGAGACGATTTTTACTGATCTGGACAGTAGCAGAGTACTGCGTGTCTTCCTCACCTCCCCCAGTGAGGACCCTATGCGCAGCCCCAGTGCAATCTTCAACCTTGAAGAGCAAGTAAAGAGCACCAGGACAATTTGCCTTCCAGTGAGAAGAACCGTGAAGGTTTATTTCAGAGGGAAGAGAAGGCAAAAAGAGCAGGTTTCTTGAGGGGAAGGAATTTCCAGAAGATGGAAGAGCCACAGTCTCAAGGGGAACTGAATTTTTATTGAATAATGGAAGCCTATCCATCTAGGGTTCAGGATTGGTCAGCTTAAATGAAGGTGAAGGCACGGGTTGGTCCGTGATGCATCTGGTACTGCACAGGTCTCAGAAAGCCCTCCAATTGCTCCCTACCTTGCTTGTAAGCCAACCACCTGGTAGCAAAGTTCACCCAAGCCAGAAAGAAGGAGGAAGTGGAGTCACCTCCTCATCCATCTTGGGTTAGCATATAATTAGAATTTAGGGGCTGGAGAGATGGCTTAGCAGCTAAGGCACTTGCCTATAAAGCCTAAGGACTCGGGTTCAATTCTCTAGGTACCATGTAAGCCAGATGCACAAGATGGTGAATGTGCCTGGAGTTTGTTTGCAGTGGCTGGAGGCCCTGGTGTGCCCATTCTCTCTCACACAATCCTCTCTCTCTCATAAATAAGTAAAAATAAAAATAAATATTTTTAAAAACAGAATTTGGCGTATAAATAGAATATAGCAACCTACCAAGGGGCTCTTTCTCTGTCTTTCTGCCTAGCTAAGAAACTGTATAGCTCCTATAGTGTCTCAGCGGGAATGGTGTTCAGCCCTTTGGTCACTTCAGGGTGTATACTTCCAGGCAGGGGTTCACTGGGTGCAGCACAAGTCTGCTCTACTGTTAGCCCACATGGTTGCCATCATTCTGGCTGGTAAGTTTACAGTCAAGCAGGCTATCCCAGCAATATGACCATTAATTCCTTCAGAAATTGAGCTGCTCAAAAAGTTAACTGTGATCTCAAATCTCAAGAGCCTTGTGAGGCTTTTTTACCCAGTTAGTAAAGCAAGTACCTAGTGATCTTGGAACCATGCCCACCAACTCTAGGCTTGTATACATGACCCAAAGTAGCCACTTTGTTTAAGGTTCAAGATCTGCCCATTCTCCAAAGACTTGGCTCCTAGGAACGTGAAGAGAAACATAAAATAACCCAAGCAAGCGTAAATGTTTTAGTCTCCCTGCATGCCATGTACACGGTTTGAGCTCCCAATATTTCTACCTATCATGGCAATTAAGTAAATCCATCCAAGCTGAGTGGAGAAAATGACAACCACCAAGTAAGAAGCTCAGCAATCAAAAAGCAGCAGATTGGGCTGGAGAGATGGCTTAGCGGTTAATCGCTTGCCTGTGAAGCCTAAGGACCCCGGTTCAAGGCTCGGTTCCCCAGGTCCCACGTTAGCCAGATGCACAAGGGGGCGCACGCGTCTGGAGTTCGTTTGCAGAGGCTGGAAGCCCTGGCATGCCCATTCTCTCTCTCTCCCTCTATCTGTCTTTCTCTCTCTGTCACTCTCAAATAAATAAATTAAAAATTAAAAAAAAAAAAGCAGCAGATTTCTCTGGAGCAGAACAGCCACTGTGCTGGGGTTGGGGGTGGGGGAAGGACAGAAGGAAACAATGGCTGGAATTTCAGGTGAGGGAATTGGGGACTTTCCCTCTGGCTTCTACTAGGACTCTATTAGCATATCCACAGACATGGCTACAGCAGAATTATTCTGTCTTAAATTTCTTATGATTATTGAACTAAAACATTGTTTATGTCCCAAGGAAAGCAAAAAGCATTACAATATTTTCTTTTCCATTAGTAATCATTGACCATTACAAGACAACCCTGCCCACAATTAGAGAAATGTGACAAGAACATACAAATTATCAGAAGCTGGGGCAACCCAGGGACAGTAGGACCACCCACAGTTTTATCTCATCTTGCTTGGTGACCCCATGAAAGCTACACCATTAATTTCTCCCCCATACAACCTACTTTTCCCCTAGTGTGCCCCATGCACTCACTCATCATGGAGGGCACTAGGGGAGCATCCTATGGAAATGGTGTTTGGGTGTAATGGTGCAGCATCTGCTTGCACTCAGCAGGTGAGATACGTTGTGTGTGACACAAGGGAATAACATCCTAGCTGGTTGGGAGACTAGAGGTGGCAAAGTGCTTCCTTGGGAGGAATTCCCAGTGAAATTATAAGTTTTGTCCCCTTGAAGTGGACTTATCCAATTGGTGAAACAGAGAGGGCAGCATTTGCCTTGTCAGAAGCACTAGGAGATTCCCTGAGAGCTTAAGTATCTAGATAATTTACCTTTTTTGATGTTACAAAAATATGTTGCAAGGGTTGACAGACAGCCTGGGTTCTGGATAAGCTTAGAACTCTCCAAGCCAGGGGTTCTGTAAGAACTCCCCAAGCTACCAATCCAGTTGCCTTCAAGTTATTATCATTTTTAGCAGAGAATAGAAATATGTACACACAAAGAAGGGTAAATTATGAAATATTGAGTTTAACCTCTATCATCAAGACACACAAGAACTGGGCAAAAATCTCAAAACTAAGCAAGCATCTATGGCCAAAGAGAATGGGAGTCACTCTCTAAAGGAAGCCTGAGTGGGCATCACAACACAGAGTCTGTTTATATGGTGGGGGACACACATGTCATAAGTCAAAGCCACAAAGAACGGACCCCACTGTGCATACTTGCCTATTCAGCTGAGAAGAGGGAGAAGGAAAGGCTGTAAAACTTTTCTGATTTTTCTCATTTTCTAAGAGAAATTTATGAAAGGAGTAAAGTTGTATGCGGGAGACCATTACTGAGCTCCTCCTAGCCCAGCCAGCTGACAGACACTGTCATATTCCCAGCTCAGCAGGTCAGATGCCCTGGGGCATGCAAGTCTGACCAGCTCCTTAAGTTCCCTGAGACAGGTTCCTCTTGGGACATTTAGTCAGTGACACCCTATGTAAGGGTTCAAAAATAGTTGCAGAGGGGCTGGAGGGATGGCTTAGCAGTTAAGACACTTTCCTGCAAAGCCAAAGGACCAAGATTCTATCCCATGGGACCCACATAAGCCAGGCATACAAGGTGGCACATGCATCTGAAGTTCATTTGCAATAGCTGGAGGCCCTGGCATGCCCGTTCTCTCTCCCTCTCTATCTGCCTCTTTCGCTCGCTCACTCTTTCTCTCTCTCTCTCTCTCTCTCTCTCTCTCTCTCTCTCTCTCTCTCTCTCTCTCTCCCTCTTTCTTTCTCTCATAAAAAAAATTGTTTCAGAAGAGTTCAAGTCTAAAAGAGCAAAGACCTGAAACGTGAGAATGAGTTCATACTGTCGGACATGATTGTGGAGTAAAGGATGTCATTCCTGAGAGATTTTGGGGTCTAGAATTGGCATATGCTTTGCTTAACCTTCCAACAAACTGCTCATCAGGCCTGCTCAATATTGTAGGCTAACTGCCCATCTTCCTGATTCTGAGAGAGTCAGAATTCTGAGGAGTCACAGCCCTAGACTCAGGAGAGCCCAGCCATGAGAGAGGCCCAGGAAGTACATGGAGATTCTTGTAGGTCTTGTACCTGCTTGTTCTCCAGTGTCTGTGTGCTCTGTCCCCAAGTCAGCTCCAGAATGCAGTGGCTTCAGCCCTGGCTGTCTTGATGTTTGTGGCTGGTACTGCCGTTTTCTTCCCTTTCAGGATGAGAGGCAGAGAATTCCTTTGGGGTAAGTAACAAAATATTTATGGTCTTTGGATCTTGTAAAGTTATCTATTACAGTCAACACACAGAATGTCTTGTGGCAGTTGTTGGGAACCCCTGAAGACCCTCTCATGTATTATTTGTGCTTTTCAGAGAGAAAAATGTAACTCTGGGGTTTAAAAAGATAAAAGTATAATTCTCTGTTTAAAAGGATTGCTTTTCTTATGGTTATACAGTAAGCGTTTTTATTTTATCCATGTATATATTTGAAGAAAAATTCTTTCTAAATATTTTTGTTCCTTTATTACAAAATCATCCTTAATTAAACATCAGTGGTGTAGTTACTGTAACTAATAAGCTGCAATGTAAAATCAAGTTAAGAAATTTGCTGAGCAGGGTGTGGTGGTGCACACCTTTAACGCCGCCACTTGGGAAGCAGAGGTAGCAGGAGCACCCACCGGGAGTTCAAAAGAAAGAAAGAAAGAAAGAAGGAAGGGAGGGAGGGAGGGAGGGAGGGAAAAAGTTTGTTGAAAGGTAGTTAAAATAATCACTCTGCTAAAAAGAAAAATGGGAAGAGAAGGGAGGAGAGAAAGAGAGGGGATAAGGGGAAAAGAAAGGTAACATGAGAGAAAAAGAGTGGGAAAAGAAAAGGAAAGGGAAGAAAAGTGGCTTGCCCAAAGATCCAGCACCACCAAGGCAGAACAATGAGAGGAACTTGCCTGAGTCCCCAGTCTCCAAAGCCTCATATTTCTAAGAACATCCAGCCCTTGAGCCCTGGCCACCCTCATCCAAACATGGTTGGTGGGCTCAAGAGGCTGACTCAGGTGCTACCAGCCCACAGGTGTGTTGAGCCCTGGAAAAGTTGAAGATGTTGAAGCTGTTCCTTGCTGCCGTCTTGAATAAAATTAGGTCAGATGTGGTTTCTAGGACTGCCAAGGCAAGCGAGGTGGCATCCATGTTCTCCTCTGCTCTCGCTCCTTGGTGCACTACCTGTGTTAAACAGCTGCCTTGCTCAGAATACACCTTCTGCCTAATTTTTCAAACTTCAATAACCATATTGCTCCTTCCCTTTCATACTTCCCATACTCAGGGGGTCCTGAAGGGAGTCTCCTCCCTCCTATCTTCAGATGTCCCCACTAATTATGGTAGAATCTACAAAGTGGAGCAAACCTCTTATCACACCTTTCTGACCAGGGCCTGGTGGGCATGCAGTAATCCTGGTACACCTACAAACAGAGACAGCTGGAAAACTACTCACCATACCTGCTGGTACTGGGAGTTACAGGTCAGTGCCCATGAAGAGAAGGAGGAAAAAGACAGGTAATATAAAAGACATAGAAGAGGGAAAGAGAGAGAGAGAGAGAGAGAGAGAGAGAGAGAGAGAGAGGCAGTAGAAGGTTAAGGTCAGTCTTCATCATACCCTCTCCAGGATCTTGTGACTCAGGTGTTCCCTCTAAGGGCCTGGTGAAGGTTCAACCATTTGGTCTGTCTTTCAGGATGCAGAATTTTATGGTACCATTGCTATTTGGGTCCAGATTTGTGTCCCCCACACCCTCCTTTCCCTGCCCCTCCCTCCCCACCCAATGTATGGTCTGCCCCTCAAGATGCCTGCTGGGTATGTCAGCATCTTGGGTAGATTCAGGTTAGGTGCTATAGATGAGTGAAACTATGTGGCGATTATCTTTCTGTGATTGGGTGTGTTCACTGAGAATGATCGGTTCCGGGTTCAGCCATTTTTTCATCAGATTTCATTGTGTCATTTTTCCTTACTGCTATGTAGAATTCCAACATGCAGATATACCACATCTTAGTTATCCATTCGTCTAGTGATGGACATCTGGGTTGATTCCAGCTCTTAGCTATTAAAAATTGAGCAGATATAAACATGGTTGAGCAAATCTCTCTCTGGACTGAAGCTTGGAGGTTTTAGGGTACATGCCCAGTATACACATATATATTCATATAGTCAGCTTTTTCAGGAGTCTCCATATTGCTTTCCAAAGTGGTTGTACCACCTTACATTCCTACCAACAGTGGACGAGGGTTCCTATTTCTCCACATCCTCACCAGCATTTATTTTCATTTGATTTTTTAATGTTTGCTATCCTTACTGGGGTAAGGGGGAATCTCATAGTTGTTTTAATTTGCATTTCCCTGATGATTAAGGTTGATGAACATTTTCTTAAGTGTGTGTTTGTCATTTGTATTTCTTCCTCTGAGAACTTCCTGTCCCGTTCTTTGCCCCATTTTGTAAGTGGGTTGTTTGACTTCTTATTGTTTAGGTTTTTGAGTTCTTTGTAGATTCTAGAACTTAGGCCTCTGTCAGTTGGATATTCAGCAAATATTTTCTCCCATCCTGTGGGTAATGTATTGGCTCTGCTTATTGTATTTTTGTTTATGAGGTCTTTCCACTTTCTCAAGTCCTCCTCAATTTCTCTTTTGAGTGATTTCGTGTTTTCATTGTACAGATCTTTCACTTCCTTGGCTAACATTATTCCAAAGTATTTTATTTTTTTTCTTGCTATTGAAAATGGGACAATGTCCCTTTTGTCTTTCTCTATATCTTTTCCATTTGCACATAGAAAGGCTACTGAATATTGTACATTGTTTTTGTATCCTGCTACTTTGCTAAACATAGAAGAAACTTTTCAGCTTCCTGTGATCCCATTGGTTGAGTGATTGTTTAAGAACCTGTGCTACTGGAGTTTTGTTCAGGAAGACTTTCCCCATTCCTATATCATGGAAAGTTCCCCCTATTTTTTCTTCCAGTATAACCAGGTTTTTGGTCCTATAGTGAGGTCTTTGATCCATTTGGACTTGATTGTTGTGCTTGGTGAGATGTGTGGGTCAAGTTTCAATTTCCTGGATATGGTTATCCAGCTTGTCCAGCACTATTTGTTGAAGATGCTGTCTTTTTTTTTCCCCCCAGCATATATTGTTAGGGACTTTTTCAAATAGCAAATAGCTTTAGTTGCTTGACCCAAAGTCCAGGACATCTATTCTATTCCATTGGTCCATGCTCCTGTTTTTATGACAGTTCCATGCTGTTTTTATTACTATGACTTTGTGATATAGCTTTAGATAAGGTATGGTGATGCCTCCAGAGGTATTTCTTTTGCTGAGGATATGCTTGGATATCTGAGGCCTTCTGCATTTCCATATGGATTTTGAGCTCATTTTTTTCAATCTCTGTGAAGAACAATGTTGGAATTTTACTTGTAATTCCATTAACTCTATATATTGCCTTTGGTAGGAATGCCATTTTCACAATGTTAATTCTGCCTATCCAGGAGCATGGGAGGTCTTTCCACGTTCTCAAGTCCTCCTCAATTTCTTTTTCGAGTGATTTTATGTTTTCATTGTATAAATCTTTCACCTCCTTGGTTAACATTATTCCAAGGTATTTTTGTTGCTGTTGTTGTTGCTATTGAAAATGAAACAATGTCCCTTTTGTCTTTCTCTGTATCTTTTCCATTTGCATATAGAAAGGCTACTGATTTTTGTGCATTTTTTTTTTATCCTGCTACTTTGCTAAAGGAGTTATTCACCTTCAAGAGTTTTGGAATGGAGGCTACTGGGTTTCTTACTTATAGACTCAGGTCATCAGCGAGTAGAGCTAACTTAACTTCTTCCTTTCCAAATTGTATCCCTTTTATTTCTTTCTCCTGTCTTATTGGTTGAGCTAGGACTTTCAGTACTATATTGAAGAGCAGAGGTGACACCGCATCCCCGGCAACTGTGAGACCAAGATTGTGTGCTCATGATGAGAGAAACACTCCCAGCAGATAGTTCCAGTGAACAGTTCTTGGTTTATTGTCAGGGAAAATGGATTTATAAGCATCTGAGGGCAGGAAAAGATCCCTAAGGGGACTGATGGATTTAAAGATTGCTAGTCTATGGGGACATTCATTCCAGTAGGTAGGCAATATTGGGCCAGGTGATCTAGGGTCTGAAGATAAGCCATTTCCTAGGCAACTGGCCAAAGGCCACAGAGTTATGGGCAAAACCTAAGTCTTATCTCAAATTCCAGGTATCCCATGCTTGGAGAGGGAGTGGCCTTACTTCCTGCTGATCTTGGGGTCCAGAATTTTGTCTGGGCATCCAGGCTCACTGCATCCCCCAAGAATGGGGGTAGGATTTTAGCTCACTGCATCCCACAAGGATCGGGGGAGAAGCTACCCTGCTGGTCTGGTCCCTGAGATATGACCACAGTTCAGGCTGCTGCTATCGCTCCATAGCCTGGGGCCTTCATGTCAGACACTTTAGGTTTGCTTTAACCCAGGGACCTGCCAACGTCCAACAGAACTCCTCCAGCCTCTCTCTATTAAGTATTATTTGGGATTTAGGAGCTTTATATATAGCCTTTATTATGTCAAGATATGAACCAACCATGCCAATGCTCTCCAATGTTTTGATCATGAAGTGATGTTGTATTTTGTCAAAGGCCTTTTCTGCATCTATCAAAATGATTCATGTAGTTTTTATGTTTAACCTTGTTTATATGGTGTATTACATTGACAGATTTCCATATTTTGAACCAACCACCCCTGCATTCCTGGGATGTATCCCACTTGATCTAGGTGGATAATGCTTTTGATGTGTTGTTGGATTTGGTTTGCAAGGATAGTGTTTAGGACCTTTGCATCATCAGGGAAATAGCCTGGTAATTTTCTTTTCTTGTGGCATCTCTGCCTGGTATTGGAATTAGGACAATACTAGCTTCCTCTTTGGGCTGGCTTCCCAGCTTCCTATTTTCTTGATGTTTCTTGGAATTCATCCTTGCATTTCTTTATGTCTTCATTTTCCACTGCCAGCTGATTTTTGAGGTCTTCTTTTTTCTCACTCTCGTTCATATCCTTTAACTGTCTTATCTATTAGCTATCTATTATCTGCTAGGTCTAGTCTAGTGATGGCAGGATCTACACCATTATTGGTCCTTCCTTGCTTTTCTTCAACTTCTACCAGTAGCTTGGTCAGGGCTACATTGCCCATAGCTTCATTTTGGTGTTCTGATCCTAATGTCTCTTCTATGTCTTGATCTTATTGGATTTACTTGCATTTGACTTTTCATGTTATTCCTTTTGCACTGTGGTCTGCCCATCATAGTGTACAGGCAGGCAGTGTAGGACTGTGGTCTCAATGGGCAGGGGAAGTGGCGCCTCTTGGAGGGAGCGGGCCTGAGCTCCTATGCAGACAAGCAGGCAGGCAGTGCAGTCCTGAGCTCAAGCGTGGGTAGGCAGGCAGAGTGGTCCTGAGTTCACACGTGCATCAGGCAGACTGGGGTGGGAGGGGATTGGGCCTGGGCTGGCATGGGCGGACAGGCGGAGTAGGCATGAGCTAGCATGGGCACCAGCAAATGGGGGGAGCTGTCTGGGGCACTGGCTAACAGGTGGAGCAGGTTTGAGCTGTGGCGAGCAGATGTGTGGAGCAAGCCTGATCTTGTGCGGGTGGCTGACGGGCATAGCATGTGGGCAGGTGGAACAGGCCTGAGCTCACACATGGGCCCGTGCCCAGACTGGCCCAAGCTCCCCGGCAGCAGGCAGATGGGCAGAGCAGTCCTGAGCTTGCATGGGCAAATGGGCAGAGCAGGCCTAAGGTCGCACTGGCGTGGGGGCAGATGGACGGAGCAGGCCTGAGCTCGCGGGCACGTGGCAGGCAGACAGGGGATTGGGCTTGAGCTTGCGCAGGCGGCAGATGGGCAGAGTGGGCCTGAGCTCACGCGTGGACGGGCAGTTGGAGTGGCCTGACCTCGCACGGGCAGATGGGTGGCGCAGGCCTAAGCTCACCTGTGGCAGGCAAATGCATGGAGCAGGCCTGATGTGGGAGGGCGGGCGGAGCCAGCCCAATGTCCCTGGTGGGCGGGGCTCTACCGGCCATCACGTCTGCGCAGTGAGGCAAGTGGAACTATGCTGGCCTGGGTCCTCTTTCCTGCAGTGACTATGGCTAGGGCGGCTGCTTGGGTGGGTTGGGGGACTGGTGGGCTACGAGAGGGAGGGAATCAGCCGATTCCCTTTGTTTTCCCCTCGGCGCCCTTCCACTGGTGATCTATTAGAGATTGCTCTCCCCTAAAAGACCCAGTGAACCCTTAACGCCTTGCCCTTCCTTCCCAGGGTGGTGCAGAGCGGTTAGGCAAATGCCATCGTGACCGGATGTCCCATGTTGAATTCTTATTAAAAACTGACTGTAACTCCCCCATGTCAAACATTAGAGAGTCTAAAATATGATGCAAGACCATTGTAGGTCTGAGAAAAGTTCATGAATGATTCCTTTCTTGAAAACCTGGGTAGCGTGTGCTTCGTGGAAGCCCTGTGAGTTCAACCAAGCCGACTGAGAGGAGCTTCCAGAGTGTGTGCAAAATGAATATCCATGTGAAATTATCTATGGCAAATGCTCCAGCTAGTGTGGCTGTAGAAAAATGGATGGAAATTCACAATATGAGAAGCCTACCTGCAGATCCAGGGAGCTTGGGACGCCAGCCCAAAGAGGAGTGTGTTTACAAAGGAAACGTGGCAGGTCTGTTCCAGTTCACTGGATTTCAGGAGACGTCATTGTGACAGGATACTCACACAGTCTGAGCAAAAGTCAAGTGCTGGGAGTTGGTCAAGGGTGACTCTCAGGAGCCTGGCGCCCTTCATGATTTCACAGAAGTTGGCTTGCTTTCTTGTTCGGTTCCATTTCAGTTTTTTCTTGAATTTTTGAAATCAGGCAGCTTCCTTCTGTTTTCTTGAAATATAATGTATTCATGTGTAATGGCTTCCTCAATTCCAGTTATGAGTATTTAGGGGTGAGATTTTGAAGCCTCATGCACCTGTAAGAGCAGAGGCCGCCGGGTGTGGTGGCACAAGCCTTTAGTCCCAGCACTCGGGAATCAGAGGTAGGAGGATCATTGAGATTGAAGCCACCCTGAGAATATAGTGAATTCTAGATCATCCTAAACTAGTGTGAAAACCTACCTAAAAAAAAAAAAAAAAAAAAAAAAAACAGAAGACACACTTTCAAAAGGTGTGTCTCAGGCTGGAGAAATGGCTTAGCGGTTAAGCACTTGCCTATGAAGCCTAAGGTCCCCGGTTCAAGGCTTTACTCCCCAGGACCCACGTTAGCCAGATGCACAAGAGGGTGCACGCATCTGGAGTTCTGGAGTTCGTTTGCAGTGGCTGGAGGCCCTGGTGCGCCCATTCTCTCCCCCCCCCCCTCCCTCCCTCTCACACTCTCTCTCTCTTTCTCTCTCTCTGCGTCTGTCGCTCTCAAATAATAACTTTAAAAAAACAGGTGTGTCTGAAGGCCAAGTGACAGGTGGTGTCTCCCTGCCAGGGAAGTAGTTCTAAGGAACTCCCTAGAATTTCACTTTCAGCTCTGGAAACAACAATAAATAAAACATAAGAGGCCAGGTTCAAATTCTCCAGTGGACCCCACACAGCACCAGCAAGCCTGACTCCTGGGCTAATCTAGAACAAAGGGTTCGGAGAAGGAAAGAAAAGCTCTCTGCCTCCCTCTGCTGGCCAGAAAATCCATTGACTTAGCTGTGGGTATGGAAAGCCAATTGAAAAAAACTCTTTTGAAAGATTTGCTTTTTGTTATAACTCTCAAGTAATGCCTTACACATCTATATTTATTTTCTTAAAAATGTTCTTCCCACTCTGTGGAGACACACTGAGTAAGGAGATAGTAGAACCTCACCTGCTCTCATAAATGTACTTTCTTCTGCAAAAATTGATACTTGAGCAAGGCGCTGAACTCAGAAGGACACACTATCTAGTAAGAACATCCTGTGGTTGGTTAATTAATGGAAAGCCATCAGTGAGTAGGTTTTCATATTATAAAATATCTTATACCTGTAGTAGACAGCTTCAGGTTCCCTGAGATAAACTTCTAGACCAGGCACAGTTATGGAGGATGGGATTTATTGAAGCTTACAGATCCAGGGGAAGTTCCATAATGGCAGAAGAAGCTGGCCTGATTTCACAGGTCCAAGCAGAGAGAGAGAGAAGCTACAAGCCCAAAAAGCCAAAAGCCACAACCACACAGTACACTTCAGGAACTCTTGGTGGAACTAGGTACTTTGCATATTTTAGATTGGAATTTCAGACCCACCACCCCTTAGGGCTTGACCCTGAGATCCACTAGTGACACTGCCTCCAGCCAGGTGACTTGCAGGTGCAAACTACAAACTAACAAAGCACTAAATATACTGGGGACCATCTATCAAAACTACCACATTCCACCCTTGGCCCCAAATAGATTCAAAACCATCACATACTGTAAATTGTATTCAGTTTAATTTCAAATGTCCCCACAGTCTTAACCAACTTACGATAGTTCCAAAGTCCCAAGTCTTTCTGAGATTTCAGGTTTTCTCTTAGCTGTGAGTCCTGTAAAATCAAACAAGTTAAATTCTTCCAATACATAAAGGCGCAGAGTAAACATTTTCAACTGGTATAAGGCATAGCAAGGAGAGACTAGAGCAATGCAAACACAACAACCATCAAGCACACGTCAAACTTCTTCAGTACAAGTTTAATACAACTGAAGACTGACAGTTTCCAGATTTTCCAATCCCCGCCCCCTCCAGCTGGGCTGAGTATCCAGGATAAACTTCCATCTGTAGCTAACAGCCTCCATGGTAGTTCCTGCACAGTCCTGGTATATCCAAAATGTCTTCAGGTCTCCTTGCAAACCTTCCAAAGGCTCTTCCAGCCTATCAGGGCATCAGGCCCTGAGTCATTCCACATCTTAGCAGCTCCTGGGACCATGTGTACTTCATGACCTCACACATTTTTTATGCTTCCAAGACTAATACCAGGTGTACAGGAAACAGCCATATACTTAATTTAGGGATGAAATAAATTGTAACCTTGAAAAGCAGGTTCCATCTCTAGTCAACGCTTTCCAAGAGTTTGCATTTTTATCATAGTCTTTCTTCAGGAATCCTTTCCATTGTTTTAATGTGAAACAGTTGGGCCATCTTCCTTAAGATTGCTAATGTGTTTGACAATAGCAGCTTCAATAACCTGAAACCAGTCTCAGTGCTAGTAATTTTAAATTTACTTGAGGTTTTCCAACTTAAAATCTTAAATATCTCAGTCCAATATATTTTGCCAAGCATATCAGTCCATTACAAATTTAACCTTGATCAAATTCTCTGGGCCTTGGGATGGCTTACCAGGTAAGGCATTTGCCTACAAAGCCAAAGGACACAGGTTTTATTCCCCAGGACCCATGTTAGTCAGATGCACAAGGGGGCGCATGAAGTTCATTTTCAGTGTCTGGAAGCCCTGGCATGCCCATTTGTGCTCTCTCGCTCTCTCTCTCTCCCCCTACCTGTTTCTTGGTCAAATAAATAAATATAAAAATAAAGTCTCTGGGCCTGGGCAGTAGAATGCTGCCAGCCCTTATGTAACCCAAGTAACCCAGTTCCAACAAAGTTGTCTCAAAGTAGTCTTTCCTTTCTGTTAGAAAGCTCACAAGCTGAGCCTTGAAGTTTAGTGCTATCTGCGCTTAGCATTCTCAAACTCTTACAAGAGTAGTCCATAATACTTGGCTTACCACTCCAGAAGGTGTCTTCAGTTACAAGCACTAAATCCATGCCCATTGCTCCAAAACAAAAGTTCCAATAAACTAAAATCCACATGGTCAGGTTCATCTCACCCCACATTCTGGTACCAATTTCTATAGTAGACTGCTTCAGTTTTGCTGAGATGAACTTCTAGACCCAGCACAGTTACAGAGGAAGGAATATTTATTGAAGCTTATAAATCTAGGCGAAGTTTCGTAATGGCAGAAGAAGCTAGTCTGCTTTCATGTGTCCAAGCAGAGAGAGAGAAGCCACAAGCCAAAAAGCCAAAAGCTACAACTACATAGCACACTTCAGGAACTCCAGGTGAAACTATGCACTTTGTGTATCTTTAGATCAGAATTACAAACCCACCGTACCTTTGGGCTCCCTAAGATCCACCTAGTGACACTGTCTCCAGCCAGGTGGCTGCAGATGCAAATTACAAACTAAAAAAAAAAAACACTAAATATATTGGGGTCCATCTGTTCAAATTACCACAATACCTAGTTGCTTGATAGCTAAAAAGGGAAAGATACTTACTGAGACATATATCAAAACGCAAGCCATGATGGGGGCTGGGGAGATGGCTCAGGGGAGAAAGCACTTGTCGCACAGTGTGGGTACCTGAGTCCTGAGTTCAAATTTGTAGCACCCATATAAAGATGGATGCTGTAGCACTTGTGCCTATCATCCCAGCATCATTAAGGCCAGAAGGGGGCAGAGGCACGTGAACTGCCTGAAAGTTCATGGATCAGCTAGTCTAGAGAATGCAGCAGTGAACAGCAGTAAACAAGAAAGCAAGGTACAAGGTGAGGAACAACACCTGGGATGGTCCTCTGACCTCCACACAAGCACTATGGCACACACACACTCACTCACAAAAACATGCACAAACACACACATTACACACATACCCTAAAAGCAGAGGTGGACTCTCATTCCACTTGCTCACCACTATGGCTCCCACCATGTGGAGCAGCACCGTGAAGACATAGACCACGGCCCTGCTGTCACTGACAGCTGACAGGAAGGTCAGTGGTCCCACCCTGCACACATGTTAGTTCCTTAGCTTTCCAGGATCCATGGGGCTCCAGACAGGGTCTGGACTCCTGTTCAGAACAGAGGACCTCATCCGCACTCACGGCAGTCAGAGCTCCTGATTTGCAGCCAGTCGTGGGACCAGGCTCACAGTGCAAGGCACAGGGGACAGGGGCAGCCACACAGCCTGTGTTGCATTTTATGAAAGGAGCAAAGTCCTTCAGGAGGGCATGGGTATGTGGCTCGTGGATCTGGGAAGGGAGCCCAGCTCCAGAGAAAGGAAGGGGTTCTACTAGGAGACCTACCTGCTGTGCACAAAGCTGGCCATCCTCCAAACACCCTCAGACGTCAGCCTGGAGCTGAGGTGGTCGGGCTCTGTGTCTTTACAAGACCCGGGGAAGCAGCTCAGACCAATGGGACATGTCTGTCCATATTCTCCCTCTCTCTAGTGCACAATATGAGACCATGTAAACCTGTCTGAAACAATGTCCCTCTGTCCTACCCATGATGATGTCACTCTGTCCACCACTCTAGTAAGCCTGACTGCAGAGGCAGGTCCCACTCCTCATACAACCAAGCCTTCAGTGGGAACTGAAATCTATAGGACTCCAGGTAGCAGGGCGTGTGTACGCATACGTTCAGCAAGGCTGACATCCCAGAGCAATAGATCTACTCCTGTGAGTATCAAAGGACAATTTCTGATACACCATTAACTGTGAGTTCCAGGATTTTCTGTGCTTAGATTTATGGTGTCATTTAAGTCTATTGACATTGAAAAGCCCCAAGATCTGCAGGTAGCAGACTGTGTAGCAAAGGGCACATGATGACTTAATGACAATGGCACTGTTGGGCAGCATTCTCCACTTCTGGGAGGATTAATGGGAGCATAAATCTGACACAAAGCTCTCCTCCTCTCAGCTCTTCATGTTAGGAATGCTGAACCAGCCAGACCAAAGTTGCACAGAAAGGAGTTCAAAATTAATCTGCAAATAAGAGCACGAACTATGTCCCTGTCATTGCTGAATGCCCCTTCCAACCCCCACAGCTGGTATGCTAAAGACCCTGCAGCAAGGCTGCAGGTGGGCCATGATTGGAAAGTTGGCACGTTCTTGGAACTGCCAATCCAGCCCCTCCTTGGGCAGCATACCAACTGACTGGGTGATTGGTAAAACTTCCCCACTAAGGCCTTGAGACCAAAGTATGGGTCAGGAAGGGAGGTAGCAGACTAAAGAGGACTAGTTCCCCATAGGGGCTGTGTGATGTCTAAGGGGACAAGCTGAGGGGAGAGATAGATATTGCTCCAAGACACTTACCACCGTGAGATCCAGACCTAGACCAGGGGTTAGATAATCTGAACAGGGGTCTCCAGTGGCTGCCACCTCAGAACAGGGCAGGGTACTGGTGTCATCAATCAGGTGGTTGAGGGCTCTTTTCCTCTGACTATGTAGACATCATAGGAGGCAAGGATAAGCTTATGAAATGCTCGTTCCTAGCAGTTTGAGTCTCCTGAAGTGTTTCAAACAAGGAGGGGCACCAGCAGGCAGATAGAAGCAGCCTCTAGCGTCACTGCCCCGGGCACACTTTGGGTGTCAGGACCATTGGCCCTTGACCGCAGCCAAGCTGGTGTTATAGTTCACAGCCTGGGGTCTGAGACTTTTGACCCTGGGGATTTGGCAGCTCGCTGATAGTCGTCAGGGACAAGGCCTGCAGGCTCTCTTCTCTGGTTCGGGGCAGCTGCTTCTCATCTTTAGTGGCAGCACTCTCAGTTCGTCTCTCACTCTTTCCTTCCATTCCCTTCTTCTCCCTCCCCTGGCTGCTCACAAGCTGTTCAGTTGCTTCTTCAGCAGCTAATCAGCTACCTGACCCTTTCCATAACTCAGCCACTGCCAAGACTACTCAGGGTGCTACCATGGCAGCACTAGAAGCCTGAGTGATTGCGTCTTGTGGGATCCAGGACACTCAGAAGCGGAGTGCCTGGCCCTGCCACTGTGGCCAAGATCACTGTTTTGTGGAAATTTTCCTCTGCACTGAAAGGTGTAAACAATTCTTGTCAGCACCTATGAAGCACTGGTTGGCTCATGCATTATCCCGTAAGTGGTGTGAGCTGTCTCCTCAAAACTCAGCACTTCATAGGATCTTTACAAACAGGTTGGCATATCTAAAATACATTTTTATTAGTTATGTACACAGTGTGTAAACAGCCATGTGGGTACCATCGTTAGCCTCCTCTATGCCCTCCCCGCTCTGAAAGGACCCTCTTTGTTGGGGATTGTGGTTCATGCATTTTGGGGGTAGCCATCAGTTATGGGGAAGAGGCAATGTCTCTCTGCATAATGTCCCAACTTCTAGCTCTAACAATATTTCCTCCCTTTCATCCTCAAATTTCCCTGAACCATGTTGGGTTCATTTTAGGTCTACTTCAATGATGAAGTCTTGGGAGCCTCAGTGTCTCTGAATATCTTGTTTGGTAGGAGTTGAGTGTTCTCTGTGTCTATCTCCTTCATCCTTGTGCTGGTACCAGGATCACCAAGAAAGCAGCACTCTTGTTTGTTTCCCCCAATTACTCTTAGTTTCAGTTGGGGCCCTGCTGTGGTGCGATAGGTTGATTCTCTCCTCAGATCTGTGTTCATCTGAAAAAGAGAAGCAAATTCTCCAAGGTAGAGTTGGAGCACCAGATAAATGGGATAACCATTATTATTTTAGAGAGAATTTAATAGGTGTAGGCCCTCTTGTAGGCCATAATTGGTGGGAGCTTCCAAAATACATTTTATATCATGAACACTGATGTGTATCACAGCTTATTTATCACTGTGATTTCAAGGCAAATCTGGAACCACATAGTGAATTCCAAATCAGTCTTGGCTAGAGTGAGACCCTACCTTAAAAAAAGTAAAAAAAAAAAAAAAAAAAAAGTAAATCATTGAAACACCCTTTGCAGTCATCTCTTTTTCTGTGATAAATGAAGTTAAACCTCTTAGCAAGTACTCAGTGTGCGACATTCTCTAACTGTACCACAGCACCTGGCACTCAGCTTCTGCCCAAGAAGTACTATGCGTTTTAGGCTATGAATAATAAGCGGACATTTATTTACAGCCATCTGACAATTGTAAAAAGTAATCGTCAGGCTAGAGAGAAGGCTTAGTGATTAAGGCACTTGCCTGTGAAACCTAAGGACCCATGTTTGACTCTCCAGATCCCACATAAGCCAGAACCAGAAAGGTGAGGCAAGCACAAGGTCACACATGACCACTAAGTGATGCAAGCAACTGGAGTTTAACTGCAGTGGCTGAGGTTCCCCCCTCTCAAATAATTTATTTTTAATTTTTTTTGAATAATTGTCTTATTCTTTCCCAAAGCCATTATGATGTGATCAAGACACTATCTTGCTCAGGGGACAGTGGGAAATGGACATTCATGTCATGGTTCTATCTGCTCTTGGACACTTATACCCTTGGGCTGGCTGCTTGGATGGTTCTTACTCCCACACGTTAGGGATTGTCCATGTAGCAGTGGCCAGTTTGGTAGCTGTCTGGTCACAAATGCCTGGAGACCTAGGCAGTAAACTCTGATCACTCTGCCCTATCTCTTGGCCTGGCATGAGCCAACCTTAGATGGGATCTAGCACTAGGGAGTCCATTTTGTAGGTGGGCAGCCTCAGTTCTGGCTAGACTGGCTCCAACAATTCTGTGGCTGGGAACCATTTAGGCTTCCCCTTTCTATGCCCCATAGGTCTTGGCACATTATCTGGCATGTGTAATTACTCAATTAATGCTTGAGTCACTGGTCTGGAGCATCACATCACCTAGAAAGAGATCTATCTTCTTCCTGTGCCATAGAACCCTCAGGAAACTGGAAGTTTCTTCACCAGCCCACCTTCTGTCTTTTTCCAAGCATCCTGAGACCGCCAGCCAGTAAGGTTATTTCCTGAGCAACAGAAAACATTGAAATTTCAATTCAATCCATTGTGGTGGTTCGATTCAGGTGTCCCCCATAAATTTAAGTGTTCTGAATGCTAGGTTCCCAGCTGATGGAGATTTGGGAATTAACACTTCTTGGAGGCAGTGTATTGTTGGGGGAGGGCTTATGGGTATTATAGCCAGTTTCTCCTTGTCAGTGTTTGGCACAGTCTCCTGTTCCTGTTGTTCACCTGATGTTGGCCAGAGGGTGATGTTCACCCTCTGCTCAGGCTATTTTTTTCCCCTAACATCATGGAGCTTCCCCTTCAGCCTATAAGCCAAAATAAACCTCTTCCCCCCCCCCCCCCATGAGCTGCTCTTGGTTGGGTGATTTCTACCAGCCATGTGAACCTGACTGCAACAGTGAAGTTGATACTGAGACTGGCATTGCTGCTAGACACCTGACTATGTGGCTTTGGCCTTTTGGAGCTGATTTTCAAGAGGAATGTAGGAGGATTTGAAACCTTGGCCTAAGAGATGCCTTGCAGTGCTAAGCCTGATGGACAATTCTGGTCAGAGTTAAAAGACCTGAATATAGTAAGAACTATAGACTGTGAAGTTTGGCTTATGAAGGTGAAAAGAGCTTTGCTTATACTGGGCTACAGGCAGTTTGTGTGAGAGGCTTGTTGTTATGCCCTGTCCTTACTATTTGCGCAGGGTTGTATTGCATAAAGATGGACTGGTGTGAGCAGAGGGATATGGCACAGAAATAAAATCTTTGGGCCAAAAGTGCTGTCCATTGAGCTACAATTGAGAGATTACAACCTATGAGATTGGGTCAACTGACCTGCACTGGAGCAACAGGAAGAATATAGACTCTTATGAAGGGGCCTGAGTGCTCAAGAAGTGTCCTATTCTTCAAAGTCTGATTTATTCCCCTCTGTATTAACAAATTGGCACCCCATCTGGTACTGTGGAGTATAAGAAATGCAGGAAAGAGAGGATCATTGAGTTTTCAATGTGGTCTTGCGTTTTAGAAATGGGCATGGACAGTGTGAAGCAGGTTTGTTGGATGCCTGCATGAAGACCCACTGGAGCCATGAGGATAACTGGGGATTGCAGTGGAGACCCAGTGGAGATGCTGGGACCATGAGACAACTGCTAAGGAAAGCCACTGGCCTGGTATGAAGTTTTCCAGGACTGTGAGTAGCCTAGCTGGAGGGGTGAAATTGGAACTCCAGAGACTTGTTTCTGGCTAGAATTATCAGACTTGGAGATTTGTCACTGACTAAAGTTGTCAGACTTTGAAGCTATAGAGTTTGATGTTTGCCCTGTCTAAATCTTGTATTGGTTGAATATTTCTTTGCTATTCCCCATGCCACCTTTTGCAGTATGTTTATTCTGTACCATTATGGGTTTTTTAGTATATTTTTGGTATTCTGACTCAGTTGAAAGACTTTGTACTATGGAGATGTTTGAACATCATCAGGATTAATAAAACTATGGGGAATTTAAAAGTTGGACTGGATGCATTGGAGTTTATATCATGTATGGTTATCAGTTTATGGGGGTAGGGGCAGAATGTGGTGGTTTGATTCAGGTATCCCCCATAAATTTAGGTGGTCTGAATGCTAAGTTCACAGTCGATGGAGATTTGGAAATTAACACCTCCTGGAGGCAGTGTATTGTTGAGGACAGGCTTAAGGGTATTACAGCCAGTTTTCCCTTGCCAATGTTTGGCACACTCTCCTGTTCCTGTTGTCCACCTGATGATGGCCAGGAGATGATGTCCACCCTCTGATCAAGCCATCATTTTCTCCTGACATCATGAAGCTTCTCCCTCAAGCCTATAAGGCAAAATAAAGCATTTTCCCACAAGCTGCTCTTGGTTGGGTGATTTCTACCAGCAATGCAAACCTGACTACAGCAATCCATGACAAACAAGTAGTCACAGCTCCCAATTAGTACGTGTTCCACGTGCCCTCCCCACAGACAGCAGCTCCCCAGTGTATGTTGACCTTCTCAGACAAGGGGTGCTGCCTTTGAGTGGTGCTTAGTAGCACCAACCAGCATGTCAGCAGACAAAAGTGACACTTCTTTAAACTACCTAAAAGCAATTTCTTATTTTTGTTAATCTAAAAAATACGGTTTCCCTTCTATTCAAAGGGGATGTGGAGAACCAGTTAAACATCCTGTTTCATACTATGAAATAATTTAAGAATTTTCCTGTAGCCTCTCCATGGAGGGAGCACATTCATATGTATAAGGAGACAATTATTCAGATGATAGGATGTCTGGACAGTGGCCTCTGCTTCTCACTGGGCAGCCCTGTGATAGCCATACTGGCATCTTAGAAACGAGGTGAGGTCCCTGGTTGCTTGAACAGGTGGCTGTAGTAGAGCATACTGGTAATAAGAGCTGCTTCAGACCAGACTTCTGTAGGAAGCTTAGTTTGGTGGAACAAGCCTATAATTCTGGCACTCAGGACATGGAAGCACAGAGGAGGATCAGAAGTTCAAAGTCATCCTCATCCACTGTGGGTACATGAGATCCTTTTTCAATCAATCAATAAACCAACCAACAAACCATCTGTGGACATAGGATACTGAGATGATAAATGACAAATGCAGTCCAGGGATACAAACTTGGGGAGGCTTTGCTCAGTGCAGTGTAGTGAGCTGCTTGGTCTCTGCAGGGTTCTTCCTCACTCAACATAGAGTTATCTGGTGCTGATTTGCCTACTAAGACACTCAGAAGCCAAGACTAACCACAGTTCTCTAGTCAGGCAATGAGCAGTTAAATTGACTGTGTAGCAACTAAAAAGTAACTTTGTAAGTAAACTTTAATAAATAAATAAATAACTTTAATAAATAAATAAGCCAGGCAATTAGAAAGCATTTCTAAGGACATTGGTCCCTCTCTGGTTGTGAGATAAGCTAGGACTGCGGTAGGAGCGACAACAGGATGGGGCCTTAGGCCAGTATTTAGACACACTGGGAAAGTCAGCTGACGTGTTTGGTCCGGGCCGTAATGTAGAATTGAAGAGCCCATCACTATAGGATATTTTGTACTTAGTTATACTGTGGACACAGCCAACTGACGACATTTAGATTGTGAGGTAAATAAAAAAGATCCGAGCACACTTTCGGTTGGTACTTCATCCATAAGCAGTGCACTCGGTGTCGGTAGCTCTCCTTCCAGGCTGTTGCTGAGCATTAGCCTGGCTGATTAATAAAGCTATCATGTGGTTCTCTTTTAGGACTTTGTTATGCTCTAGCAAATAAGGAATGCTTGGTACACACTGTGGTCTCAGCTCATCCATAGTCCCTTGAGGCTGAGGCAGGAAAGGAACTCTGTTAAAACACTTGTTTCCTTTCTCTTCACTTTGAAAATTGAATGCATTCCTGTTTTGTTTTTTTGTTTTGTTTTTTCCTAATGAATATCACAATGATGTGTCCTGTGAAATGGGTGACAACTCTGAACAGTGACTTACTGACTTGCCTCCACAGGGCCTCGGGGCTCTTGGGTTACTTTTCTAAACTGCCACAAAGCAAAATTAAATAAATAAACGAAAACAAAACCACCACATTCTACCAGTGAGGATGGTCAAGGGAATTAGATGTAGGAGCAAGTGATTGAAAGGGAGAAGGCAGGTGTGCTCAGGACAGGACAGTCTTGGCTGTACAGGAACCAGATTTGAACACTGAGGCTGTGGTGAGAACACAGAGGAAAAGGTTCCTTACCAGAGGACACATTGCCGCATTAGAGTCTTCTTTGTTGTTTGTCGTGCAGATGTTTTGTCAGCAGATGCCCTGAGCACAATTGCCAACCTGTCTGGATGCCTGCCTTTCATGCTACCACCAAGATTTCCAGACACCTGCCTAGCAAACAAATACCGACCCATCACAGGGGTTTGCAACAACAGGTGCTGTGTGCGGTCTCTCCATGCCTCATGGATGTGGACTTGACCATGACTAGATGCCATCATGAAGGAGGTTCTAGACACACTGAGAATATCTAACCTCCTCTGCATGACCCCTTCCTCCATACTCTGCCCACCTGGCATTGTCACTGGCATCCTGCTTCCATCCTGCAAACACAGCCAGTAAAGGAGAGCTATTCTGCCCCCTGAGTCACCCTTATCTTCTTAAATGCACAGAATGGCACCACTCTTCACCTAAAGGCAAGCCAGATCTTTATAGGCTATTCATGATTTCTCTGAATCTTCTGTCTCCAGAATGTTGACTCAAATTTGTGTCCCTGTAATTAAGCCAATTTGATCATTGTGAAGGGTCTTTTCAATTGATGTGCTTTTGCACAAAGGTTGTAGATATTTTTTTGAGGATTTTAGCATCTATGGTTATCAGGGAGATCTCTGTTTGATTTCTTTACATCCTCTTGGCTTTATTTTGTTAGGTCATGTGTATCTAGAACACATTTCATTTAGATTTTTCCAACTTACTAGAATATATGTTTGCAGGCTAAGGAAATGCCTCAGTGGACACGAGGACCTGAATTTAATCCACAGCACTGTCCCACACAGTAGGTACCACTGGCTGTGCCAGGTGTTGCTCCCTTGCTCTGGTATATAAAAAATTGGAATTTTGTGCCTTAAATAAGGATTTCCAGCAGGAGGTACAGTCCTGGGAGCTGAAGTAGCACTTCCTCTAGGACAGAAGCCAGGTGTCATGCTGGCATTGAGGTGTTGGGAACAAAGCCTCCTGGAAGAGATTCAGGCAGGCAGGGCTCTGCAGAGAGGAGTACAGCCCAGCTATTGTTTTTTGCTGCAGGTGGTGCTGTAAGGGCAGCTGTGGACCCCATGGATGGCGAAGCTGCCCACAGAGAAAAGCACAAAGTCCAGTTCATCCTGCCAGGGCCATGCCAGTCAACCATGCATGTCCTCTGCAGTCCACTCTCATAAATTATCCCTTGGCTGTAATCATGAGGTGACTCTAGCTTCAGCATCTAGATGGCTAGCTTCAGGCCAAGGCATGTTCCAAGAGTAACTTATCATGCTTATCCAAGGGGAACATGTCAGTAGAATGTCTGCAGTGTGTGAGTGACTGACTGACCGGGAGATGTCCCCCATCTCAGAAATAGAGAAGACTCTTTAGCTTCGAGAAAAATAAATGTGATGACCCTGCTGTTCCCTTACCCGATCTCACAGAAGTGAGTCTAATCTGTGTCTATCAGGCTGGCATACTGGTAATAAGAGCTGCTTCAGACCAGACTTCTGTAGGAAGCTTAGTTTGGTGGAACAAGCCTATAATTCTGGCACTCAGGACATGGAAGCACAGAGGAGGATCAGAAGTTCAAAGTCATCCTTATCCACTGTGGGTACATGAGATCCTTTTTCAATCAATCAATAAACCAACCAACAAACCATCTTTCCACTTGGATACTCAGAGAAGATGGACTTGCACTATGGCCTGCAGGACATGACCCTACCAAAGGCTAGATGTCAGCTTCCTCCAAGGCTGATTCTACATGGAGCTCCTTCTTGAGAGAAATTTTCTATCCAGTAGAAACTTAAGACCCAGAAGTAAGGGAAAATGACAAACTGGAGAGATGCATGTCAGCTGTGGGGAGAACTCCAACTCCACCTGTACATAGAACATAGTTTTCTGTACAACTCTTTGTGTTCATTTGCCTAGTAATTAAAAACCCAAGTTAATCATTGAATCTGTCTTCCAAACACAGTGTATAGTATCCTAACTCCCAAAGCCTGATGTCTTTAAATAGAAAACCTCCAGAATAACACACTGTTGTGTTCCAGGGAGGCCCAGTGATGTTTGTAAATCTACAAGGACAGTAAGTAGTTTTCTGCACACAGTCGCCTTTTCTCACTTGGTATTGAAAACTTCCATAAGTACAGACCATATGCCATGATCTTAATCCCCTCCCATGACCCCCATTTCCCCCTCCATTCCCTTCTTCTTTCCAATTAGACTCCCTTCTAGCTTGAAGTCAGCAATTTTTCTGCTCCTATTATGCAGGGCTTGTGCAGGTAGCATCAGTCACTGTGAAGTTATGAATTGTCCAGGACATTTTGTGTCTGGAAGAGGCATTGTAAACAGTCCTCCCCTTCCTTTGGCTTTTATATTCTTTCCGGCACCTCTTCCTCAATGGTCCCTGAGCCTTGGAGGGTGTGATAGAGATGTCTCAGGGCTCAATACTCCACTGTCACTTCTTTGGCTTTTGAGTCATCCCTGCAGTCACCACCATCTGAAAAGAGAAGGTCTATAACTAAAAGTAAGAGTAGCATTAATATAGGGACATGGACATAAGTTTAGAGTTTGGTGGTCATAATACATCCATTAAGCCAGTAAGTCACCTTTTATACTTCCTTTTTTTGTTATTTGCATTTTGATCTGCTCCTTGACAGGGTGATACCTCTTGAGTTTTTAGGAAATCCCCAACACAATCTTGGAAATGATTGTGCATTGAAAGTTGACTTTAATCAACAATTGTTACAAATCTGAGCCTATACAGAGCCTAAGTCATACTTTAAAATTCAAACCAGCTAAAGAATTAGATTAGTTGGTTTAAATGCTTACTTTGTAAGCATGAGGTCCTAAGTTCAGTCCCCAGAATTTCCATCACATCAAAAAAAGGATCAATGTGATGCTGAATGGTTATAATCCCAGCACTTGGGAGGGGAGTCAGACTTAGTTGAATCTCTGTAGCTCACTAACCAGCAAGTTTAGCCTAATTGGTGAACTTCAGACCAATGAGAGATTCTATCTCAAAAAAATAAAAAAATAAAAAAGGTGGATGACCATGACATGATGACACCTCTTGGAATTCTCAGAGAAATTCCCAATGCAATTTCTCATGGGAATGATGGTGCATTGAAAGTTGAAAGTTGGGGAGATTCTCGGGAGATTCTCAGTGGACAAAGTGCCTGTTGTGCACTCATGACAATTTGAGTTCAGATTTCCAGGATGCGTGTACAGTGCCAAACATGGTGGCATGCTACTGCAGACACTAATGCCAGCCATTGGCCTCCATACATATGTGCATGTGGGCACACCCACATAAATGAATATACTTATACATATACACCACACACATACACATGGAAAGAAATACAAGAAACATTTTAAAAAATGGATAGTAACTGAAGAATAACACTTGAGGTTGTCCTGTAGAATACAAATCACATACACACACCTACATACGTGCACACACATGTTCCCCCAGACACAAATTCAAAGGATATGTCACTAGATTAAGTGGACACGGGTCAAGAAATAAAACCAAACCATCCGAGACTAGGCAGAAGACCAGTGCACCCCCAAGTGAGCTCATTAACTCTTAATGAAAAGCTGTTGGTACTGTGTCTGTGGAACATTCCAGATAATCACATGTGTGCTAGTTTCCAGAATAGAGACTTTTCACATGCTAGGAGGTCAAGCTCACACTGTTATAAGCAAAGGTCCTTCTTCTGTGAGGGTCTGCTGTGCCTCACTGACTGTAACCCTGACCATGACACTGACAATCAGTGACCAGTGAGCCTCAGAGACAGATATCCTCCTATTTCTGTTCCACTTGGCTGGGGTTTGCAGGCCTGTGTGTCCACTCCTGGATTTTTAATGTGGGCACTGAGGATCAAACTCAGGACCTCATTCTTGTGAAGAAATCTAACTCAGCTCCAGAATTTCCTTTCTCAATAGAATTAGAAAGGCTGAGTGGTTAGGAAGATGATTCAGTAGGTAAACTACTTATTGCACAAGGACTTCAATCGGGCTCCCCAGCAGCCATGTAAAAATGTTGTAATGGAATGCTGGCACAAGCTGATAACCCTATCACTGGCATAGCAAAGCTGGAGAATCCCCGGGGCTTGCCAACTAGACAGTCGAGATGAATTGGTATACTCTAGGTACACTGAGAGACTGTCTCAAAAAATAAAACAAATAGCATCTGAGCTCTCGCTCACTCACTCCCTCTCCCTCTCTCACATAAAAAAGGCCAGGACATTTGTCTGCAAAGCCAAAGGACCCATGTTCAATTGCCCAGGACCCATGTAAGCCAGATGTACAAGGTGGCTCATGTGTCTGGAGTTCGTTTGCAGTGGCTGGAAGCCCTGGTGCATCCATTCTCTCCATCCCTCTCTTTCTCTCTCTCCTTCTCCCTCTCTCTCTCAAACAAATAAATAAAAATAAAATGTTTTTTAAAAAGCCAGTCTATTGAGTTTGCCTCAGGAAAAAAAAAAACTGAGGAAGACTCTCAGTATCAAATTCTCATCTCTACGTGTACACACCTGCACATAGGTGCATGCACACCTGTACATACATATATCCACACACATACAAACATGCATACACATTACACACACATATACAGAGAAATATTAAAATTACTTTGGAACACTAGGAAGACCCCAGTACCTGGTGCCTGTCTAAGTCCCAGTCACAGAAGCTATGGAAGAAACACCAGACATCAGCTTCCTGTAAAACACTCAGAAATGTTCCACTTACTGCTGCTGACAGCTTTATGGCCATTCTGCACTGCTGCCATCAATCCAAGTCCAACAAAGGAAGAAAAATAACAGAGCACTACAGTGAGTTGATTCAGGGACAGAGGCCCTCCCAGCACCTGATGATGGGTGTCTGGGAGTGACCCTTCACAGCCCCAGGGCTACAGAGGCAGCAGAGGTGCTTAGCACTGCCCAGCCAGGTCCATTGAGCAAGCCAATCCTGGTTATGCAGGTCCAGTGACCACGGGATAGATGTCCACAGTAGCAACGAGTACCCTTGGGCTCCTATAACAGCCTACTGAGTTGTTGAAATATGAGTCAATCAGAGAAAACAAGAAAGAATGAAATCATGACTAGGCAGTTAACATCTTGTTAGTTTTAATCGAGTGAAACAATGCTGTGTACTTTATGGAGCACCAATGAAAACAAGTCAACTGTCACAGATTCGTGTAAAGCTGGCTGACTCTTTGCAGCTAATTAAAAGCATCACTGTCCCACATACTTTGAAAATCAAGCCACTTGGTGGGCTGGAAGGCAATGAAGTATTAATAATAGAATTATTCTCCACTCACTGTCCCTGGAGACACACAAGAGGCACCAGGCCTCCCTGAGCATCATGGCGTGTTGTGAACTAGTCCTTCCGTGACAGTCCTAGTTGAAGAAGAGGCCACATCAACAAGGAAGCCCTCCCTCTTGGGGCAATGCAAGCAGTTCTTAGCAGTACCAAGCTGCTCACCTCCTCCGCAGAACATCTCAGTCAGCTGACTCACGTAAGGGTTACAGTGTCATAGACATGAGGAGAACAATAATATACCTAACACACAACCAGTCTGTAAGCATTTGCATTTCCAAACACTCTGGATGTCTTTAAAAATTGTAGACCTTGCTATGATTCTGGCTGTCTTTCATCTATGTGTATGCATGAGAGTGGGGGGAGAAACAAGAATTTTTTAAGACTACATTCCAGCCATTTCCATTTCAAATTCCTCTATGACCTTATGTGTGTGTGGTGTGTGTACATGTGTTTGAGGACATGTGTATGCCAAGTTCGCTGATTGAGCTAGACTAGCTAACTAGTTTAACCAAGGGATCCCATCTCAGTGCTGGGATACCAGACAGGCCACCAACTACCTGGTAATTACATGGGTGCTGGGGATCTGAACGCTGGTAAGCATGTTTGCACAGCAAGTACTTTATCTGCTGAGGAATCTCCCCAGCCTATGGTGACCATTTTACTCCCAGAGGTATATGTGTCTGGGAAAAATATTCATAGACAACCTATTAAGCCTTTGGACCAAAGGACCTATGGATCCACTTAGTCAAAAGATGGTCTGTTTTGCCCTAGCATGACTACACACAACAGTGGACAACTCAGCCTTTTGTTAGTATACCACATTCTGCAATAGAATTCTTGATACATAAGAGTAACAACAGAAAGTGGCGACTGACTTTGTTAACTCTGCACTGACATGTTTCCCCATCACAAAGCTCCCCACTGGAGACAAGCTCCTAGACACAAGTAGGTGGACTCTTTGTTGACAGGATCAAGTTCTCCCACCAGTTGAGGAGGGCCAGTAGATGGAGCTGAGTACCAAGACTCACTAAAGAATGTTGGTTTTTGTTGTAGTCAGGTTCACATTGCTGGTAGAATTCACCCAGCCAAGTACAGCTCTTGGGCGGGGGTAGGGTTTATTTTGGCTTACAGACTCAAAGGGTAGCTCCATGATGACAGGGGGAAATGATGGCATGAGCAGAGGGTGGACATCACCCCCTGACCAACATAAAGTACATAATAGCAACAGGAGAGTGTGCCAAACACTGGCATGGGGAAACTGGCTATAACGCCCATAAGCCCGCCCCCAAGGATACACTGCCTCCTGGAGGTGTTAATTCCCAAATCTCTACCAGCTGGAAATCTAGCATTCAGAACACCTAAGTATAAGGGGGACACATGAATCAAACTACCACATTCCAACCCTGGCTCCCATAAACTGATAACCATACATGATGTAAAATGTAATACATTCTTACAACTTTAAAAGTCCCCATAGTTTTTATCAATTCCAATTATGTTCATACATCCCCACAGTTCAATATCTTTTAATTGAGCCATAGTACCAAAAAGTCCTCCAAAAACCATAACGGCACAGAATGTACATTCACACTGCAAAAGATGACATTAGGTGTAGCAAAGAAATATTCAACCAATACAAATTTAAAACAGGGCAAACATCAAGTTCCAAGTCCAACAACTCTAGTCAGTAACAAATGGCCAAGTCTGATAATTCTAACCAGCAACAAGTCTCTGGAACTCCAATTTCATCCCTCCAGCTAGGCTACTCACAGTCCTGGAAAACTTCATCGGTGCCAGCAGCTTTCCTTAGCAGCCATCTCATGGTCCTGGCATCTGCACTGGGCCTGCACTGCAATTCACAGTTCATCTTCATGGCTCCATTGGGTCTCCATGCAGGCATCCAGGAAACCTGCTTCATATCCCGTGGCCATTTCCAAAACACAAAACCATGTTGCAAACTCAATGAACATTTTCTTTTCCTGCATTTCTTATACTCCACAAAACCAGGTGGGGTACCAATATGCTAATCCGGGGTGGGGGAATAAAGCAGACTTTGAAGAACAGGGCACTCCTTGAGCATTCAGGTCCCTTCAAAACACTGCATTCCCTCTGTTGTCCCACTGCAGGTCAGCTGGCCCAATCTCAATGATTACAATCTCTCACACAATTGCAGATGAACAGGCAGAAGTTTCAGCCCAAAGATTTTTTTCTGTGCCATTTCCCTCTGCTCACATCACTCTATTTCTACAAAAAGAAACCCTACACAAGTTCTCAGGACACAGGAATAACAGCAAGCCTCTCATGCAAACTGCTTGTAGCTCAGTCCAGACAAAGCTGTTTCTCATCCTCACAAGCCAAACCTCACAGTCTATAGTTCTTACTGCATTCACGTCTTTCAACTCTGACCAGAATAGTCTATTACAGCACTGCAAGGCATCACTGTGGCCAAAGTTTCAAATTCTTCCACATTCCTCTTGAAAATCAGCTCCAAAAGGTCAGAGCCACACAGTTAGGTGTCTAGCAGCAAATGACACCACTCCTTGGTACCAACATTACTGTTGCAGTCAGGTTTGCATTGCTGGCAGAAATCACCTGACCAGAGCAACTTGTGGTGGGGAGAGAAAGGTTTGTTTTGGCTTACATACTCCAGAGGAAGCTCCATTATGGCAGGTGAAAATGATGGAATGAGCAGAGGGTAGGCATCACCTCCTAGCCAACATCAAGTGGACAACAACAGGAACAGAAGACTGTGCCATAAACTGGCAAGTGGAAACTGGCTATAACACACATAAGTCCACCCCCAACAATACACTGCCTCCAGGAGGCATTAATTCCAAAATCTCCATCAGCTGGGAACCTAGCATTCAGAACACCTAAGTTTATGGAGAACACCTGAATCAAGCCACCACAGCTCTCTCATCAAAGGCTCAGCCACAGTGGACTCTCATATCTCATTTACTTCCCACCAGACATGTGTCCCCTTAGGTTCTAGTGAATTATCTGTAAAAGGTAAGATTTTTCTTACCTATCTAATATGTAACACTGACCAGGCTTGTCCTTAGATTTGCTGAACTTCAGAGTGACATGGTAATTCTTAATCCCATATCTATTCATACACATAATTCCTTAGAAACATGCTTGAGCATGACTAAATGTGGACTGTGTTTGTTTCCTGTTCTTACTCTAGCAAAGTAACCTAATTTAGTGGCTTAGTATAACAGGATTCAGGGCTAGAAAGATGGTAAAGTATTAAAGAAGCTTCCTTGAAAACCTGATGCCCAGGTTTGATTCCCCAATACTCACATAAAACCAGAAGCATGAAGTGGTACATGCATGTGGAATTTGTTTGCAGTGGCAGGAGGCCCTGGAGTGCCCTAACTCACTTTCTCTCTCTCTCTTTTTCTCTCTCTGTCTCTTTCTCTGTCTCAAAGAAACAAAAATACTTTAAAAAATAGATAACAGGGGCTGGAGAGATGGCTCAGCAGTTAAGGAGCTTGCTTGCAAAGCCCAAGGAGTCAAGTTGAATTCTCCAGGACCCATATAAAGCCAGATGCACAAGGTGGCACATGTGTCTGAAGTTCATTTGTAGTGGTTGGAGGTCCTAAAGCTCCCATTCTCTCTCTCCCTCTTTCTCCCTCTACTTCTTTCTCTCTTTCTCTTTCACTTACTTTCTTAAATAAATAAACAATACTAATTTTAAAAAAGATAAAGGTAAAAAGTCTATAGAAGGATTTTTCCAGGAAAAAAATGTCACCATGCAGCAGGGATGTGTCCATTAGGAGGGCCTCAGGGATGACTTCACCTCTTTGTCTTTTTCTACTCTCTGTGTGAGAGGGGCATTATGTAGGAATGGGTACTGATAGTCACAATCAGGGATTTTCACATGCTAGCCAAGCTATCTACCACAGAACTAAAACACAGCCCAATCTTGTCCCAATTCTAAAGGCTGCCAACACAAATGACTCAGTCTTGTCCTTCAAAGTCAGTAACATTGCCTCTCTTTATGCTTTCCAATCCAAGTCACATCCTCTAACTGCAGTCAGGAGGGTTCTCAGACCGTAAGGATGCAGGTGATGAGCATGAACTCATCTAGACATGCAGGATGATCTCTGTATCCCAGAGGCCCAGGCATAGCCATGTCGACAGCTTCCTGGATTCTGAAATAGACATACTTGGAGGTGTTATTCTGCTACCAGAATCCACCCTCAGCCTCCTAAAGATTCCTGTCCATGCTACATGCAAATTGCATTCTCCCACCAAAGGTCCCCCAAATCCCATCACAGCATCAGCTCGTTGTCTACTGTCCAATCCAGACCTCACCACTGAAAGTCACTGATGTCAGGTAGTAAGGGGAGGGCCATGGGCATGATTTACCTGTGAACAAAATCCCCTTCCATCTGGACTGTGAAATAAGAAAAGCTGTCTTCTGCTCCCGAAGTACAATGACCCTATATCCCTAAGACAGCAGTTATACCAGGGCATAGAGGAATACAAGGAACACAGAGGGAGTTGCAGAGCCTAAGCCATTAGGAGGTCAGCCTGGACACTGTCAGCTTTCAACGTCTTAGACTGAACTTGTGCAGCTCAGGGCTGAGTCACTGGCTGTACCATACTATGGCTAGATGCTTTCCACATATCCCTCCCCACATTAGCCTAGACGCTGATGGCTTTATAGCCACATACAGATTTTACATGTACTTACTAAGGCTATGAGAAGAGGCTTTCCAGGCCCCTAAATCATCACAACACAAGGACAGGTTTCCAGCCTTAGCTCTTCCCACCATGTCCACAGGGATAGTCTTCTCTGGACTCCCCAGCCCTGTAAACAAAGCCATCACCAGGAATTTAGGACGCTTAAGACCTCTTCTCTCAGCCACGCTGTGACCTGCCTATGACATAACAAACTGCTCTCTTCATCCAGGTACGGGAGGTGACAAGGCACATCATTCAAGCTTCAAATGAGGCAGTGACAGAAGACGAGCAGTACTCTGACTTCCTGACAGCATGGGGCCAGTACATTGCCCACGACATTGCTCTCACACCACAGAGCACAAGCACGGTGGCCTTCTGGGGAGGCACTGACTGCCAGCCGACTTGTGAGAACCGAAATCCATGCTTCCCCATACAGGTAACTCCCTGAACTCTTAATTTTATTATGACACTAACAGATTCCTTTAAAATAATCCAAACAGAAAAGTGGAAAATGAAGTGCAAAGTCTGTTTCCCATGTCCTGCATCCCATTCCCTCATGTACCTCTGGGATATGCCATGCACCTGTGTGTGAAATACTGATATGTGTGTGCAGAGGCACCAACACCTCCTGGGCCATGCTACGTGTGTTTTCTCTACAGAGATGGTACTTGGCAATACTTTTTCTCCGTCTTTTCTTATCATTAAATGAACAGAAATTTGTTTTATGACTTAAGATTTCATCACGTATATGATTATAGCTTATTTAACTAGTTCTCCTATTAAGTGATTGTCCGTGGTATTTTTATTATGCCACCATAATTAGTGAAAATACTCCAGCTTAAATTAAACTTACCCACATACCCACACGTAATGGACAAGTCAGTTGGAATAAAACTACTAGATCACATAGAAGACATTCTTGATGTGTTAAGAGCTACTGCAGGGTTGCTTGCTATGAATGCTGTGCCGAACCCCCCTCCTACCAAGAAAGAACTTAAGGAGATGGTATTGTATATATGTAAATAGATGAACAGATTACTTTGGGTGGAAAGGCCTAAGTGAGGTCAGGGGAAGAAATTGAGTAAAGGAAGGATAGGGAAGGGTTAATCAAAATTTAAGAGTGTATGAATAAGCTGGATGGAAATCAATATTTTTGGATAATTGTGCACCCAGAAACCATAGATTGTTACTAGAAAAATTTCAGTGTCAGGGATGGGATACCTTCCTGTGAGTTGTTGGCCAGGGAAGCCCCTGAATCACCAAGAACATTACAGGCCATTGCCAAGGCTCTTGATCTCCCACCAGGAATAAATGGTAAGACCCTAATGCTGAAGATTCTACATGCTTGGGCTGCAAAGCCACTGAGAAAACAAGCTAGAACTTAGCTGCAAACCTCCTTCCTATAGATCAACTGACAGAAAGCTTGAAAAAGCCACGCTGCATGCAGCTCTTTGAGAGACAGAAGTCATCAGTGAAGGTAAACAACAGTGGACACTGCACACCTTAAGTGTTTAAGGCCAAAGGGGTAGACAGCTTCAGGTTCATTGAGATGAACATCCAAATAGGCACCATTATGGAGGAAGGGATATATTTATTGAAGCTTACAGATCCAGGGGAAATTCCATAATGGCAGAAGAAGCTGGCCTACCTTCACAGGCCCAAGCAGAAAGAGAGAAGCCACTAGCCAAGCCAAAAGCCACACAGGACAGCACACTTCAGGAACTCCAGGTGGAACTAGGCACTTTGCGTATGCTTAGATTGAAATTTCACCCCACCACCACACCTTAAGATCCTCCCAGTGACACCTCCTCCAGTCAGGTGGCTGCAGACCCAAATTACAAACTAAACACTAAATATATTGGGAGCTATCTATTCAAACTACCACATTGGACAATAGTAGCATCTCTGTTATGGGGGAAAACAACTGCTCACTAATTGGACTGGAGGCCCACTCCATGGGAGGGAATACATGCTTAGTACTAAAAGACTATAACAGGGGATGTCATGAGCTCTAGGGGTGTAACACCTCCTGGTGTCTGGCTAAATGTATATATTATGCTCACTAAACTGCCCCATGAGCACTTCTCTTAATGTTTATACTCATATAGTAGTGTTACTCTCACTTTTGAGTTAGAGAAGCATCTCTTTTCAGATGGTGGTGACCTCTGGGATGACTCAAAAGGTACCATAGTGCTGAGAAGAAGTGACAGAAGGTGTTCAGCACTGACACATCTCTATCACACCCTCCAAGGCTCAGGGTACATTGCAGAAGAGGTGTTGGAAAGAATGTAAAAGCCAAAGGAAGAGTAGGACTGCTTACAATGCAGTCTTTCAGACAGAAATTGGCCTGGATATCCAAGATCTCACACTGCCTGGTACTACCTACATAGGACCCTCAATAATAAAAGGAAAAGATGATGTCATCAAAATAAAAGAGAGAGCAATTGAGGGAGGGGATATGACTGGGAGTAGATTTGAGAAGGATAAAGTTGGTGAGAGGAGTGAATTATCATGGTTTTTTTTTTTTATAATGGAAGTTGTCAATTTAAAAAGTTAAGAGAAGAAGAAGAAAACAGCTATGAAGCTAACTACCATTTCTAGGTCAGAGTCTAGATTGGGGCTCATCCTGTCCAACATTCAGTGTTGCTTTGCTGAGAAGCTCATCTATGCACATAGCTTACTAGGCTGTCCAGACCTGACATAACAATGAGGAACCCCACTGGGAAGGCACAAACATGAAATATACCAAAAGGGAAAACCTGGGGTACAGAGGGAAAAGAAAATAGAGCTCTCTTACTGGGTATCTGTTGAATATCCTTATCTATACCTACCCCCTGCTTATGGTGCTTTTGCAGCATCCTGGGCAGTAATTGAGATTAAAAATTTTCTTATGAGCCCCTCCCCCCTTTGGCTTCATGACATAAATTTTGATACTTGGGCCACATGGTAATGTTAGTCCTAAATTGGGTTAATTCAAATGTGAGTTTATTATACTATTATGCTCACATAGAAATACAATCTCACATTGATAGGTAAATCAAAAACTATGTATAAGGCTAAAGGTATGGCTTAGTGGTTGAGGTGCTTGCCTGCAAAACCAAAGTACCCAAGTTTGATTCCCCAGGACCCACGTAAGATGCAGAAGGTGGCACATGCATCTGGAGTTCATTAAGTTCCTGGCATACCCATTCTTTATATCTCTGCCCCTCTCAAATAAATAAAAAAAAATTGAAAAACAAACTATGTATGTCTTTTCTTTACACATCTTTGCCTTCTTCCCTGATTCTTACTTGTTAAATGCTTGACCTTCCCCCTCACCTCTTATTTCTCTCTGTGTGTATGTTGTGTTGTGTGTCTGTCAGTTTCTCTCCATGTTACCCACTTATGTCCCCCTAGACCAGGAAGACCTACTTAAAATGCTTGATCTTTAAAGTATTAGGGGTGACAATGGAAACATGAATAGGAGATTGATGGAAGTAAGACAAATGGTTCAAGAGGATTCATTTTGCAGTAGTTTTTAATATGTGGTATCCCTCGTGTTATCTGTACGCCATGCTGTTGCATAGAGAGACCAAGCCCAGTATTGAATTTTGATGCTATCAATACAGACAAGACTGTGTTCAACAGAGGTTCTTCATCTTGAATTTTCAGCTCAGTAAAGAAACAATACCTCTCACAGTTCTTCCAATTCAATGGAGTCCCACGTCCAGACACTCATGGCCAGTGGTTCCCATGTCCAGACACTCATGGCCAGTGGTACTTCATGTCTGGATTACAATCATGGGTTTCCATCACCTGTGCAGGGGCATCTGACACCTTTACATGTGCACATGCTGCAACCCACAACAGAAAGACTTGGAATGGAAATTACCAGACTTGTTAATACTTTCATGGTGTTTTCTAAAATTGATATGACACTTCACAGCCATCACAGAGGCCAGAAACCTGTTATGTGTTGCTGGCATCTAGACTTAGTCTTGGTTCAGAGACTCTTTGCTCCCCAGAATATTACAGAGTAGAATTCCCCTTCCTTTGCATGGATAGACTATGCTTTCATCCTCAACCATGTGGCTGGCTATCGGTTCACCTTCCTTCTTCCAGATCACTCCTTGTCCAGAAAACCAACACCAGTTCCCAGTTTTCCATCACAGGTCATGGCACATTCATCTAGTCCTGGGACAGCCTGTGCTGATACGATCATGCCACCTGTTAGGCCAAAACCTTCATGGCTTCTCTTTCCATAGTTCATAAAATAATGTTTCGTATGACCCTTTGGATTGATTCATTCCTTCCAAAAGGAAAATGTACCATTATGATCCTAACTGAAATTGCATTTAACTTTTATATCAACTTAGAAAGAAATGAACTAATTAGATTTTTTTGATTTTCAAATAGTGGTATTTAATTCTTTCTTGCTTATCACATGGCTTGCTACTAAATGTACATGCTTGATTATCATAGGCTCTGTGGCTGCTATTACCAAAGGGATGTGTTTCTGGGAACTCATTTTTAAAAAATGAAATAGAAACTAACTTTGTACTTTCTCATTGATCAGATATTACTTTCCAAAATGTGAATGAGTTAATGGAATTTTTAGATGCTCAAAGCATCCCCCATACCATCAAGTGTAGGAAAATATCATATCTTAATCTGATTTCTTCCTGTAATAGTTTTGTCAATTTTATTTTATTTTCTAGATTTTAGTCTACTTTAGCCTAACTCAATTATTAAAATTTCTAATACTGCCTTCTTATGTAGCCTAGACTGGTGTGGAAGTTCTGATCCTCCTACTTCAACCCCTGTGTGGTGGGATTAAAGATCTGCTCCCAATTTCCCTTAAATTTGTTGTCCTGCTGATTGAGAGGGGAAGAGGATATGATGGAGTTGAAGCTTCAAAGAGGCAAGTGGGGGGCTTGGAGGGAGAGAATTACCAATTATAGAAATTGTCAATAAAAAATAAATTTAAAAAAGTTGTCCTGGATAACATAGTTCTGTTCTTTAACTTTGAGCTACTCTAGATATAAATCTCACTTGACTACAACATATTGCTATTTAATTCATTGCCCTTTTGATTTTTATTATACTATTTAGGAGTATTGATTATATATACTGCCTTTGGGCGATTTTAATCAGAAGCCAATTGTGAAGCTTTGCTGTGTGTGTGAGATGAACTTGGACATTCCCATCTTTCCTGTGACTCAGATGGTCTAACAATATTGGTTCTGTCCGTCCTTTACGGACATAATGGAATTTACCTGTAAATGCCATTGGACCCCATTCCTCATAAGCCAAGCCTCCCGAGTACACATTTCTTTCAGTCTTCAGATTTTCCAAATTCCCGCCTGCATGGCCCATTAAGTTCTGCTTACACCATTGTAAGTCTTCCCCAACCCAAATTTCCAAATCCTTCCAAACTACTTCCAAAGGTTAAGAACCACGTGGTCAGGTTTATCAGAGCAACAGCCCCACTTCTTGGTAATTTTTCATTGGTAATACAAGAAGCAGTTAAGAAAGAAAAGGATTTAATTTTCACTTACAGATTCAAAGGGAAGCCCACTATGGCAAGGAAAGCATGCCAGGAACTGGAAGCCAGTGTCACTGTCACATCCATAGGAAGGAAGGAGAGAGAAAGCAAGCACAGGACTGGACTACAAAACTTCAAAGCCCACCTCTAATGGCATACTTCCTCAAGCAAGGCTCCACCTTGTACAGACTCCATAGCCTTTCAGAATAGCACCACCAACAAGAGATTAAGTATCTAAGCACATGGATTTATAGGGACACTTTACATTCAAACCACCAGAGATGGGAACTTTAAACAGTCGCAGAAGGAACCCCAAGAAGGCCCTGTGGGCAGCAGGGGAGTCCCACAAGCTAATCATGGATGAGAAAGCCACAGCAGCAAATCCAGAGGAGAGAGTGGTCTGGGAGCTGGGGTGAAGCTCGGGAAGGAGGGAGAGCTGACCAGAGAGTCTGGGCCCTGCCGAAGAGAAGCAGGGCTTTCTGGGCAAAGACAGCTTCTGTGGTGCATTCACTGTGCCCCCTCTGCACGGTGCCCTCATGAGCTCCACTCAGTTTACAAGTACAGGTGTAGGAATGTGTGGAAATCAGTTCTTAAACATGCATCATGAGAGTTAAAACAAGCAGGGCGGCCAGGCTTATATTGCCTCCTCACAAAGGCAGCCTGCATACCACCCTCAGTTCTATCTCTGGTCAACATGGGTTCTAACCTCCTGCCTGTGGGGTCCTCCTCAGGGCTTTTAGGGGTGAGGTTCTTTCTACAGTGATGAGCAGTGTGTGGTATTTGAAAACCAGTTCTCTTCTCTGGGATTTCTAATAATCCCAGGGAGCCAGCGATGAGAGGCTGGTGAGTCTGTAACAAAGTTGCCAACAGGGAATTTAAAAATCAGAATCATGTCTCAGAGACTGGCAAGAGCTATCTACTCAGTCCCATTGTTTTTGGATGAGGGCAGGGTGTTGGGGTGCCAGGTGACATCTACTCAGGCCTCACCATCATACACCTCAAGTTCCAGCTTGGATACCCCAGAGCCTTATTCCTGTCCAATGCGAGAGTCTGCCCTCTGCTTTCTCTGAGCTCAGTGGCCCTGCTCAGTTACTGTCTATATAGAGTGGGTTGCTAGAAAACTTGTCACCTGGCCCCAGACCTCCCATGAGCACTAACCCCTAAGATCTCCAATCTGCCCTCCAGGACCCCAGGTGAATCTGCAGAACAAGAAATGCAGTCAAAAGCAGTCACATCCCAGTACAGTGCCATGTTCTTCAGCCAGAGCTGATGTGTGTCCAATATACTGCCGTCATATGAGTCCTTCAGGAGCTTGGCTCAGGGGCGGGCTCACACAGGGCACTCAGTGTCCCCCCACTTGGGACAGCAAGGATGTTTTCTCCCTGTCCTGCAGCTGTGCTGAGTACTATACCCCAGCCTCTCCTCCCAGTTCAAGGTTTTGTCCTATATGAACCCACCTCCGTCAGGGCTGCGCTTTTCAGAACAGATGAATGAGCCCGGCCGCTCTGCTTGTCCCTCTCCTCCTGTCCACATCCTGCAGGCTCCTGCAGCTGTCCTGGGGCTCCATTGTGATGCGCATGCCTTCCACCAGGACTAACCTGGACAGTAATCTATAGGTGGGAAGTCCTGTGTATTCCTGTTTCCTAGACAACAGGGTGTTTCCTGTCCTCTGGGTGTCGTCTGTCATGAAGCCACCTACAGTCAAACATTCTACCCCTGAGCTATACCAGCTGCCTTATTGTTTTGGAGGCAATAAATAGATGATCAGAATCCCAATCTCACTGAGCACAGGTCACTGTGCAGTGAGCCACACTTGCTGTTTTCATGCACTGAAGGTGGGATTATTGTTCATTTATAAGCGTCAGGTACGTCCAAACCCTGAGAAGAGACTCAGCAATGATGAACACACTACAGGCACTGGTGGCTGCAGACATGCTCTGTCATGGGAGGCAAGCTCCTTACCAAGGTCCTCAGAAAGCAGCTCACCTGTCATGAGAAGACTTACCCTTCATGCCTTTCTTGTCCTCAGGCACAGAAATTGAGGGGTGAACCTCAAGTGAAGAATGTCACTGCTTGGGGCTGGAGTAGATAGTTCAGTCATGTAGGTGAGTATCAGTAGACAGTTCAGCATGAGGACCTGACAACCCCCAGGACCATGTGAAAATGCCGGGTGTGCTGGGTCTGCTCAGAGTCTGAGGTGCCTGCTGCGTCCGATGTCCTCGAACAAGCCCCTGGCTGTGGCTGCTGCTGGTGGGCTGGTTCTTGCCAGCTCCCCGAAGGAGCCTCGTCCCGCTCACTCTCCCCCTTTCTCTCGCTTTCTCTGCTGCTTCTCACTTTCAAAAAGGAAGAACCATCCTTTGTTTTTTGTTTTTGTTTTTGTTTTTGATCTCTACAGACTGTTTATTGAGAGGT
Source organism: Jaculus jaculus (assembly GCF_020740685.1). Classification (NCBI taxonomy): domain Eukaryota; kingdom Metazoa; phylum Chordata; class Mammalia; order Rodentia; family Dipodidae; genus Jaculus; species Jaculus jaculus. The sequence goes on from NC_059103.1 coordinate 56,919,057, forward strand.
ACAGCGAGGGGCACCAGCCTTCCCACGGGATGAGGATGAAGCACTGAGTCAGGCTGGGGTTCAAACTGATAAGGAGGATCCTAAGGCAAACAGACTGAAGTAGCCGCAGGTCCCAGGGAAACAGATAAGGCATCAGTTATTTGCTTAGAATAGGCTCTTCAGCAGAATTGACTAGGGAGGACTGGATGTCTCCATTCTTTTTTTTTTTTAATTTTTATTAACATTTTCCATGATTATAAAAAAATATCCCATGGTAATTCCCTCCCTCCCCCCCCCCCGACACTTTCCCCTTTGAAATTCCATTCTCCATCATATTACCTCCCCATCTCAATCATTGTACTTACATTACAATATCAACCTATTAAGTACTCTCCTCCCCCATCCTTTGTTTTTTGATATACAATTATTTGTTTTAAAATAAAAATGATTAAGGCAAGTAACAACATAAACTGCAAGAAGTCACTGTGATTCAGGCTGCACCCACCATGACCACACCCACACCCCATGGACACCTACAGTGTCTCAATGAGACTTGGACCTCCACCTCTGAGTTCTCCCCAGACCATCAGGTGCAATTCCACGCAACACATCCATTTTGTGGAGCCAAACACATCTCTTTCCAGACAGCCATCCCCAGGCTGCGGCCAGCTATACCCTGGTCTTCAGAGCTCAGTGCTCCCTACTTCTCTTCACACGACTCCCAGCACATCCTCAGAGTGTCAAGGCCTGAGTCCAAGGCTCTTGGTGTTTCTGTAGCACGCTTCTCATCTTCCCAGTAACTTATGAGAGTGTGCATTTAAGACTTTTTGGCACCTTAAGATATGTGTAGGGATAGAGAATTGCCTTAGTGGGTAAAGTGCTCTCCATGCAAGTGTGAGGAGCTCAGCTTGGATCTCCAGAACCCATGTAAATGCCAGGCAGGTATAGAGGCCCTGCTCAATAACAGCACTTGTCTGGGTAGTCTAGCAGAACCACAAACTCTGGGTTCAACTGAAATTTCCTGTCTCCACACAGACCCATGCACCTATAAGCATACATGCACCCATACACATGTGAACAGGCACATACATGCACACCACATGCACATGATCTAGAAAAGAACTTTACATATCTTTAACACATTTTACAGGAGCAGGTTTTAAATAATCAGAACTTGGAAATTTAGCACTCAAATGTCAACCAGCATAGTCACCTCCTTGTTCATAGTCGTGGTCCATGAGATCTAATCTTTTACTTTTTTAAAAAACTGCTGAGCTATAGCATAACATGACTGTCCTGTTTATGTGAGAGCTATATGAGGGCCATATGCAAATGCTGGCCAGGACATATGAGTTTATGATACTTCTGGTATATGAGCATGAAGGGATTTGGAGCTTCTAAAAAAAAAAAAAAAAAAACTATGAGTGCCGGAGAGTGAGAGAGCTGGGAAGTCCCTTCAAACAGTTGGTTTGCAGGGGATTCGAGCTGGGGCTGGGAAACTGTCCACCTCTGTCTCACCATGCCTTCTGTCCATCACATAAGCAGGTGCTTGCTGGGGGCTGGATTGCAACCCTTCATTCTCATGCCAAACCTCAACCCAGAACCTAAGTGAGAGGGGTTCTTTGGAGCAATTCATGAAACTATAGCTTAACAACAAAATAATACGGTAGTAAGTAGTGGACTTTGGTTTTACAATTTAATTTCCCCTCATGGACATTGTGATTTAATGAATACATTTCTTTAATAATGAAAAAGTGTGATAAATTAAGCAAGGCAGGGTCAGCCTGCCCATGATGATCAGTGCAGCTTTTACATGTTACAATGACATTTCTAGCTACTGACCCCCAGAGCCTCTCCTAACACTTTTCCTCTGGCAATGATGCAAATCACAGGCCACATTGACGTTCTAGAAACATGCTCTTCCAGCAAATGACCTCACATTAGTGTCAATTCTCTGTGGTACCTTGAGGTACTTTCCTGACTCAAGTTCAGTGATAGAAGCCACTGGTTCCACACCAGGGTCCAACTACTGCGAAGCGGGACACGTTCACGGGCCCTGGTGGGGTCCTTTAAACTCTGGCACCAAGGTATGCTTCTCCACAGGACACATGCTTATAAGAAATCTCTGCTACCAAACACAAGAGGGAGACAAGAGACTGTCCAGCTTGGAAGAGTCAAGAAAGAGGGATTTTGCTGCGCAGGTTGGCAGCATGGAATGGGAGCAGGTGGGTCCACAAGCCGGGTTTTCAGAGCTACCAGCACACTGAGTGTCTCTGCCTAAGTCCCAGGATGTCACTAAGACCATCCATCAGCTGCTCCCACAGCTGTACGCTGGCTCCCTTGGTGCCTGTTGTCCATTTTGCACCTTCCTCCTGCGTGCTTGTATCTATAAGAGAATGATAATTTCTCAGAAGCTGACTGAAACTTTTTTTTAAGGTATAGTAAATTAGAATCAATACCCTAGCATGAAGGAAATGAAAAAGATTTCCACATATACAACCCCATTTCAAAACTGTGGGCTACAGAAAGCCAAGCGCCACATGTTCTCTCTCATATGGGGATCCTAGCTACAGATGACTGGGCTTCTGTGTGAGAATGAAAATACTTAGTAGCAGAGGCCAGTAAGTTGAAAAGGAGACATAAAGGGTGGAGAAAGGAAGGGAGGAGGATACTTAATAGGTTGATATTGTATATATGTAATTACAATGATTGTAATGGGGAGGTAATATGATTGAGAATGGAATTTCAAACGGGAAAGTGTGGGGGTGGGGAGGGAGGGAATTACCATGGGATATATTTTATAATCATGGAAAATGTTAATAAAAATTAAAAAATAAAAAAAAATAAAAAAAAACTGTGGGCTAACTTTCTGGCACTTGCTTCAACATTAACTTAGTTTTTGTTTGGAAGATGGACAGGAAATTAACTAGAAGCTGAAAGAAAGCATTAACTTTTAATTTTGCTTTTAAAAATAGAATGCTTAATAACTAGTGAGGAAAATCCATCTAAATTTGCTTTTTACCACTTAGACCTCATGTACACCCCAAGGGATGTCATATTTAGAGGTCATGTGGATAGTGTTGACTTGGGGTTCTGGAAGCAGAGAGCAGAATGGGGTAGGCGGGTATGGCAGTCGGAATGGGGTGTCCCTCATAAACTCGTCTTCTGAATGCTTGATTCCCAGCTGATGGCAATTTGGAAAGTGAAGCCTTACTGCGGGTGGTGTTTTGCTGGGGGGTGATTTATTAGCCCTCGCTTGCCAGTGTAATGGGGGTGGTGTTTGCTGGGGGTGGACATTGATGATTTATTAGCCCTAGCTTGCCAGTGTTAATGGGGAGGTGTTTTGCTGGGGGTGGATATTGATGGATGATTTATTAGCCCTAGCTTGCCAGTGTTAAAAGGCCCCCTCTCATGAGGAGGTGTTCCACCTGCTGTGGCAGAGGTTATTTCCAGCTTCTTCTCATGCCATCCTTTCCCCTGCCACCATGGAGCTTCCTCTTGAGTCTGTAAGCCAAAATAAACATTTTCCCCCATCTGCTACTTTTGGTTCAAGTGTGCCTTGTGTGCACTCCCCAAGGTTTCTATGCTGACATTGAATCCCTCATGAGGACAGAGGAGGGTGGAAATTCAATCTGACTGTGGTGTGGAAAGGAGGGAGGTGGCTAAGATTAGACGGGGTCATCAGGGTGAAGGCCACACGAGAGTCCCGGTAGCTATCTAAGGAGGCAGAGAGAGACCAGGGCATGCAGACACATGCACTGGGCTTGTCTATCACCGTTGGAAACCCTGCATCATCTCAGAGTTCTGCCAGTAAAGTCACCACCAGAGGCAGGCCCTTGAACTCAGTCCAGAACTAAGAGCCAAAACAAGCCTTTTTAAAGTATGTAGCTAGCCTTATTTCAGCACAGTAATAAAAGTCACTAAGACAGGAGACTTAGTTACTGTCCTAGAAGGCAATCCTGGCTGATACACATGCAGGGTTTGTTATAACTTTACTGACTGGACATCCACTCTTAAAAATCAAAGTTAGAAGACTATGATTGTCTGCTTAGCCAGCAAGTTCATAGACTGCCTTCCAGGTCTTTCTAAGCAGGTCACTTCTGTTGGGCCCTTCATGGGTCAACACCCTGGCAATGAACTTAGCTGTCTGTGGGATGACCTAACTGGAACCACCCCGGGGGTTACTGTGAGCAGCAGCAGGCTCTGCAGGAAAGAGCTGAGTCCTAGGCATGGGCGCGTTTGGTAGAGCTACTCAGAGGATGGAAAATGTCCTGATGATGGCATCCTGCCCGCACAGTGGAGCTGCCTCAGCCCTCAGAGCTTGGATGCCACACAGTGTCTGCCACTTGCATCGACACTGCTACCTGTTAAACCCTTAGTATGAATTTACTAGCATAGGGCCAGATCCAAGCCGTGTGATTCCGTGTTTCTTGAGCGTGTCAAATCCATAGGAAATAGCCACCCTGGCATCTGCATTGATTGGCTCCTGCAAGTCTCCTGGATGCGTCTGTCAATCAGATTTTACTCTGTTCATTATCCCACAGCGCCACCTTCCGGGATGCCTGGGGAGTATCACAGTCGCTGTTTTCCTGCCCTGCCCAAGGGAATAACGGCTCCTTGTGACACGCAGAAAGGAGCTTTTTCCTTTCACTAGTGTTCATTTCTGTGACCTCTGCTTTCAGGCTGTGGGAATTGCAATGACCATGGCCAGCATCTGTGTCCACTGGACCTCCAAGTTCACAATGGCAGAATCTAGTCAGCTATGATGGTGACTCTGAACGTCCCACGGAGAGTGGTGTGCTTAACTGGTGAGAGTTTAACGGGAAGTAAAATGTTAAGTCCTGTCAAGCCTGAACTTACCAACTCTGGGCTTCCTCACCTGACTTCAGCTCTGGTTTGGCGACATCTGGCCCTCAGTGTCCTCACATGGAAACTGCTTCCTTGCTGTGCCTGTGGCACGGCCTCGGGGCCTCATGCCCTAAGACGGGAGAAACAGTGCAAACTGGCTCAGGGGCGCAGGATGGGGTCTGTACTGACCAGCCAAGTGGATAGAAATAAACTCCAAGATTTACAATTTCAACTGCCCATTGGGCCAGTCAACATTCTATCACGGATGGGGGAGGGACTAATGAAGCCCCACCCCTTTTGAAGGAGCTGTCAGCAGTTAGGAGATCTGAGGAAAGAGGAGTCATGTCATTCAGTGCTGTAGCCTCTGGAGAGCGGCCCATGCACCTATAAACAATCCCATCACGGTCCCCCAAAGCAAGAAGAGAATAGAACAAAGGGAAGCAAAGTTGAGTACTCTGTCTTTCTTCTTTGATCACCAAAGTGCTCTTTTTGTGAACCAGCTGTCCTGGTGGGCATTGTCAAGCTCATTGTCATTCGTTGCCACCTGCATGTGTGGTCTCAGCGCAGACACCTCACCACAGGGCATCCCAGTCCCCTGAGTGCTGTGAGCTGCGGGAGGCAAGGAGGTTCTGCCGCTTCTCCCCAGTGCAGTCACAGAAAATTGAATTCTGCCTCAGGCGGTGGAGAAAGAGTAGGACAAATGCCTCTTGGTAGCCCAGAGAGGTTGGACATATATGTCCACGTGCCAGGTTGAAGCCATCCTGGGCAGTGAACTCTTTCTCACTCTGAGAACGCCCCACAGAGCCAGGCAATCACCAGGCTACCATGACTCTCCCTGTACTAAAAGCCCTTCCTTTACCACCTGGGAGAATTATTTGCCATCTTGGTCCCTGTGGGTTCATCTTGTGCCCTGACCAGAGCAAAGCCCAGGCTAACTGAACCTTTCTGGTGGAGTCAGATCGCTGTGATCCATAGCAAGCCTAGGGGTTCCTAACTCTCCCTTGAAATAGTTCTCACAGACAGCTGCACCCTAGAAATGCCCAAGGACAGTACACTAAGGGCAGCAGAAGAGAGAACTTTGCCCAGTCACCCCAGATTCCTGCTCGCACAGCCTCCACAAGGCCAGGACCAGCTGATGCTCCTTTTAGGGTGCCTGCACACTGGTGAATAAGCTTGAAGCCAAGAGTTGTCTGGTGGACCACGTCTCATTACAAGCCTCAGCAATTAATTGAATCCCAGAGCAGTCAGCAAACATGGGTGGGCATGTCTTCTCCCTAGAGCAGTGTCCAGGTAGAAGGTCGTTTCTGAGACACTCATCATGCTTAATGGAAACTGTAGACTCTAGAAGTGGTCATTTCTGAGACTGTTATCTTGCCTAAGATTTGGTTTGATTTTAAAGGGAGGGAGATGGACTTGATTATTTACACGAATCTTGTTAATAGTCATTGAAATTATGACACCATCATGTGAGAGTCTAGATTCCGGTATTCCTGATTTTGTTCTCAGTGGCCAGCGTAAGACTATGCTTTCACAGATCATTTCTATAGCTTCTCAGTGGCCAGCCTTAGGGAACACACCATATGCTTGCCTTCTGACGGCTGTGCAGCGCCACCTGCTGGCTCCTTGGCCTCCTCTCAATACAGCCACACTGGCAAGAGGTGTGGTCAGCTCCAAGCAGAAATGGACTTTTTAGACTGTAACCCCAACACCAGACTAGAACATACCCAGAGAACGCTATTGTGGATGACAAAAAAATAACAGATGACTCACCTGAGAAAGGGACGCCTTACAGGACAAGTAGGTATTTATGGAAAGCCCTCATCCCTGATGGCCATGTCCCTAAATACACGAATCCACTCCAGGGTCCCATCAGCTGCCCTCAGTCATCTAGCACAGAAACAGCTAGGCAGCAATTTTTATGTGGGAGAGAGCGCTGTGGGGCTAGAACACCACCAGCTTTCAAGTCTCATGTTCTTACCCACATTGGAAAAAGACTATGAATGTGAGTGAAGAGAGGGATAAATTATGAGATTTTTTAAGAGTTAAGAAACGCAAGCCAGGAAAGCTTCCAAGCGAAAAGAAATTCTCCCCTTTTTCAGAATGGCTGGGGTGTTGGCTTCATTTTCTCTGTGGATTAAAGAATTAAAAGGCAGGAAAGTGTTTGGAAGAATAAAGTTTGCTTCAAAGTGACAGTGCAGGTGGGAGTGGGTGGAGGAAATTCCAGAGCTGGCCAAGCCACCAGCCCCAGTGGGAGCTGGAATTTATCAGTGGAGGGAAGCCCACCCTTCCAGAGCCCGTGATTGGTCAGCTTAGATGAAGATGAAAGTGCTGGTTGGCCCATGATGCATCCAGTACTGCACAGGCCCCAGGAAGCCCACAAGCCAAGGCAGCCCACTGGTGAGAAAATTCACTAACACCTGGAAGAAGAAAAGAAGAAGGAGCAGGAGGAGGCGGAGAAGGGAAAAGAGGAGGAGGTGGAAGAAGGGGAAGTAGAGTCACCCTCTTTGCCATACTGGGTTAAAATATAGCCACGCAGTAAGGGCCCCTCTTCCCTATATCTGTCTGCCTAGCCAAGTGGACTATGTATCTCCTGTAGCATTTCAGGGAGACCTGGAAAGTCTTCCTCACACCAGGCAGGTGTCTCTCTGGGGAAAGGGAAGGAGAGAAGAAGCTGAAGAGCTCACACGTGTGCCCAGATTCATTCGTATGAATCAGACATCCAATTAGATGAGCCTCACCAACAGGCTCAGATGGAAAAATGAACCTGGTGGGTTGGTGGGCTCAGGAGGCAGATTCAGGTAGGGCCATCCCATGGGTGCTAAGCCCAGGAAAAGTTGAGAAAGAACCCAGAAAGTTGATGCTGAGGAGTTGTTGCTTGCAGTCACCTTAGATGAGATTGGGTCAGATGTGGGTTCTAGTCCTGCCAGAGCAGGCAAGGGGGTATCCATGTTTCTGTAGGCCAGTCCCTCGCTGACTGACTATCATGGGGAAAAGCTACCTTGCTCCTAATTTGTATCAGTGTCACCCTTATCTCTGAGGGAAGGAACAGAGCACAGAAAAGAGCAGTTGCCACTTCCTGCAGCTAATGTGATCACTCACAGCCCTGGACAAATGGAGTGTGATGCCCCACCTAGAGCTGTATGCTAATCTCAGCCATGCTGTAAGAAGACCTTGTGCCCAGCATCTTCCTGAAGTCTATCATCCTGAGCGTAGGCCCTTTAACATAAGCCTTCTCCTCAGCTCCCTTCTCTGTCCTTCCAACCTTCCAATGACTACATTATGGGTATGTCACCTCAAAACTATGTGGTGTCCAGTGATCCCCCCATTGTAAGATAAAGTAAAGACATGCATGGTTAATCACCAGGAAAGCAATTATTGTTTGTGAACAAATGTCCTTTAATGAATCTTACAGCTGAAAGAGAACTTGGAAATCAGGAGAAATCACATGGCTAAGACAGCAAAAATGCAAGCTGGAAAACCAATATTTAGATAAACATGAGGGGTAAGACTGAGGTAGTGATAGCTCATGTATGTAACAGAAATAAGGAAAAACAATTGATGAGATGATTTTATTACATGCTGTAGTCAGACTTAGTTTTTATAGCTTTATAGATGACTTTAGTCTTGTTTTATGAAACCACTGGGTTGTGAATGGGTCACTTAAATGTTTATTATGTTATGGAATTTTATGAGGAATGCTTCTTTTAAGATCAACTATCAATAACCTGAGTGCTGTTTAACAAGCCATGGACCCTATGCTGTTCCTGCTCAGCTCAACCTTGGTTAGAAAGTCATAGCTGAAACTTCCTCTTGAAAGGACAAGCCTGAAATAAACCCGTTACTCTAATAAGCTTCTTTTGGTCATATGCTTTATCCAAGCAACAGGAAGCAACTGCTATACTGCTATAGAAAATTGGTACAAAGAAGCAGGACCCAGGCTACTACAAGCCTGAACATACATTTGGGTGTTTTAGAACTAGTTTACAAGAGAAATTATTTGGGAGGGTCTGTAACTTTGGATTAGATAACTCTTGCAGTTCTGGTGGGAGTTTGAAAGAACTACGAGTGACTTGTTTCAATGTCTCTGGAAACAAGTGCAGCTGACCTGTCACAAGTTCTAGAACCTCTCTGTGACTTCCGGTTAAGATGGCAGCGTAGGTACCACGCCAAAGCAGCCTAGGGGGGGAAAAGACCAAAAAAACTCAGCAAAATACACACTTTTACTAAAAAGTGAGGTGTATAGGAAATTGAAGCGGCAGCAGAGAAGTAGAAGAGTTCCAGAGCATCCAGAGCCGGCACAGGCGGGAAAAGCAGCTCTGGCAGCTCGGCCAACCGCCGCAGCCGTGGCGCAGCAGAAAGCCGCCAGACTCTCGGCTCGAGCTGCAGGAAAAGCCAGGTGCGGGATTTTCCCCTCACACCGCACTCTCTGCAACTCGGGACACGTGAGGGGAGAGCGGCAGCGAGCAACGGAGGAGCAGACTGCGAGGTAGAACACGTGGAGCAGCGAGACAACCAGAGCAGCCACGGCTCCCTCCCCTCCCCCACCGCCTGAGCCCAGCTCCGGCGAACAGAGTAGAGGCCCAGGACCCGGCAACACCAACTTGGGCTGACAGCGGGACCCAAGCAGGAGCAGAGTTGGGCAGCAACATCAGCGGCTCTAGCACCGGTAACAGCGGCCCCAGCAGCAGCAGACCCAGGAGTGGCAGCAGCAGCAGACTCGGCAGCAGCAGCTTCAGGGGGAGCAGTGGCAGTGGACACAGCAGCAGCAGCTTCAGCAGCAGTGGTGGCTCCAGCAGTGGCAGCTACAGCAGCAGCAGAGGCAGCAGCAGCGGCTCAATTTGCCCTGTAGGAAAAGCAAGTGCCCAGCTCCAGAAATCAGAACAGCAGCCCGACGACCCAGGCAGCAACTTCACTGAGACCAAAATCACCCAAGGTAACTGGGATTGCACCAGGGAAGGATCTCACTTGGTTACAAGCTGACTTGGATCCCTCAACAGACCAGAAATCTAAACCTCTTTGTTGATAGAGGATCTGGTCATTATAATAACTACTCTTGCATACATACTCGGGGCTGTTTTTGATTGAATGTGTACAGTGTTTAGTTAAATTTTAGAATCTACCTGTATTTTATTCCACTCAGCCTGCTTGAATACTCCTATAGCAGGGAAACTCAACCCCTAAGAACATCTTTGTAGATACTCTGAGAGTCTTAAGAGCCATACCTAACACCTTAAGGTCCTACCCTGAAAATATATTACATCAAATCAATTGATACAGCTAAGAATACACAGATAGCTAGAAAATCCAAGCATTAACTTAATCCAAGATGCAAAAATATATACATTATAGAACCTCTATGTAGGGAGGTGTCATTTCTTACAGTTTGAGCTCAGTCACATACAGACTAACAATATGAAAGGCACAAGTGTTCCGGACTGACCTACAGGTAGGTCACAATGACAGAGACCACCATGGGATAAAATGGCCTCCATTTTCCCCACCCTGACCTGGGCAGGATGGCAGGCTGGTACACCCTCTCACCATCAGCACTCCTAAACAGGAATCTGGCATCCTGTCTGGAACGCAGCAGTGCTCACTTCTAGGGACTCGGCTAAAAGCAGAAGGAGAAGAGCCACTTTGAGCCCTTCTGCAATTTGTTTGGTGGTACTTTACAGTACATTTTGTTTGTTGTTTCTTTTTTCAAGTAAGGACTTGCTCTAACCCAGGCTGACCTGGAATTTACTATGTAGTCTCAGGCTGGCCTTGAACTCACTCCTCCTACCTCTGCCTCCTGAGTGATGGGATTAAAGGTGTGTGCCGCCACATCAAGCTGCACTACTTTGATGCGGTACTTTCTTCACCAAGAGGGAGAGGTTTTCTTCAGGAAAGTAAGCTGAAGCTACCCGAAACTTTACAAATGCAGTTCAGATCCATTATTTCACCAGAGAAGTGTTCAGCTGTACTATGGAGTTCATCTTTGAGAGGAGAAGAGAAAGGGAGAGGAGGAGAGGGGAGGAAAGGAGAGAGAAAAATGAAGACTTTAAGACCATTCTTTGCAGTAGAATACTCTAATTCACTGTATTTCCATAGGTAACCAATAAAATCATGACTTGACAAATCAGAAATTCCTGGGTCAGCACATTTCCAATTAAAAAATGAATTTCCAAATTAGATTGGGGCTGTCTTATTGCAAAGTTGCAATATTCTGCTTGGTCTTTCTGATTAGAACGCAGGTCCTGGTTTGAGGTGCGTTGATGCTAGTCGAAGGATTCCGTTCACTGCCAGCATCCCTGCCCTCAGTACGTGAACGTACCAAGAGGGGTGGGTGTGAGTGGTCATCATCCAGCAGCAATGGCCCAACCTTCAAGACTCAGTGAAAACTTAAAGGCAAAATATAGAAAAGAACTTGTAACAGGGAAAATGTAGAAGACATTTAAAAACTATACAAGTAAAAATTCCAGTTTACCTGCACCTTGGAGGGCATAGCTTGTTTTCTTTTAAAAAATATTTAATTAATTTGTTTGTTTGAGAGTGGGGGGAGAGAGAGAGAGAGAGAGAGAGAGAGAGAGAGAGAGAGAGAGAGAGAGAGAGGGAGAGAGAGGGCATGCCAGGACCTCCAGGCATATGTGCCACCCTTATGTGGGTACTGGGGATTCAAACCTGGGTCCTTAGTTTTCACAAGCAAGTTCCTTAATCACTAAGCCATCTCTTCAGCCCATTGTTTTCTTTTTTAATATTTTATTTATTTGACAGAGAGAGAGAGAGAAAGAATGGGCATGCTGGGGCCTCCAGCCGCTACAAATGAACTCCAGACACATGCACCACCATGTGCATCTGGCTTACATGGGTCCTGGGGAATCAAACCTGGGTCTTTTGGATTTGCATGCAATTGCCCTACCTCAAAAAGCCTATATATATATATATATATATATATATTCTGGATCACTTTATCATACATCCACAGCAAAGACAACAGCCAGCACCAGCAAGTAGGAGCTGACTTTGAACACACAGAGTTGGACACTAGCCCACAGTCTGCCCCTGGCAATCCACTTCCTCCCGCAGGGCACCACATCCTACTAGGTGGGGACTAAGTAGGAAATTTCATCACAAACACCTGAGGCTGTGGGAACATTTCATTCAAACCCCACAGCTGCCATTTATTACCAAGGCTGAGAGCAGTATGGATCAAATGGGGAAAACATAGACATTATAGAAGACTTTTTGGCAAACATAACCTCTCTTTTGAGCCAAAGAAAAGCGACGCTTCCTTCTAGGGTATATAAACTTTCTTCAAGACATAGGCTTCTGACTTGCTTCTCAATACCAGGTATGAATTCCCTTCCACTGTGCAGGTATCATATCCAATCAAAGATCAGTTGATTACCCAACAGCCTGTGTGCCACTATTGCACTAGTGTGTATATCTTGCCTGACTGGTTGATTTTGTACCTTGCAGGATCCCCTGCTTGTTCATGCTGTTGGTGACTATTATCCCCTGGCAGCTTGAATAGTACTTTCCAGAGAGCTAGCCAGTAGGAAGTTGGTCTCCATCTCAGTTCCAGAATGATCTCTCAATGTCCTGCAACCACAGCCTTTGTGGTCTTCATCAAAAGAGTTATGCCAGGGGCTGGAGAGATGGCTTAGCGGTTAAGTGCTTGCCTGTGAAGCCTAAGGACCCCGGTTCGAGGCTCGGTTCCCCAGGTCCCACGTTAGCCAGATGCACAAGGGGGCCACATGCGTCTGGAGCTCGTTTGCAGAGGCTGGAAGCCCTGGCGCGCCCATTCTCTCTCTCTCCCTCTATCTGTCTTTCTCTCTCTAAAAAAAAAAAAAAAAAAAAAGAGTTATGCCATTTACATCTGGTTGGAGAGGAGGGGGAAAGGGGAGAGAGAATGGCTAGTGGGATGAGGGCAGGGAGGAAGGAAAGAGTTAGTTAACAAGGATGGAGAGGTGGCAGTTGGGTAGGACTAGCTTCTAATATTCCATAGCACACTACAGTGACTTTGGTTGACAATTGCATGTTTTAACAGAGGACTTTGAATACCCAACACTAAGTGATGATAGATGTCCTAGGTGATAGCTATATCAATGACCCTGATCTGATCATTACACATTGCTTGCACATATTCATCTATTATACTATACCCATGAATATGTACAACTGAATATGTGCCAACTGAAAACAAAACTGTATCTTTAAATGTTTCATTCTTTAACTATGTAATTACTGGGGAAGAAGCACCCCCCCGCCAGGAGGACATAAGTGTCCAGATATGAAATTAGATTCAGCACAGCAGGTTTGAGTGTCCTTTTCCTTTATCTGAGGGGTGAGCCCGCTGGTGATCCACACGCAGGTGACTGCTGGACACCTGTGGCAGTGGGAGCTGCAGTCCTCTCATCCAGGGCTGTTGTTGATAGGATGACATGTCTACGGGAGCGGGGCAGTGTCTTCCTGTAGGCTCTTAGCAGGGTGGTCTTTGAGGTTTCCTCTTCATTTTCCTTCTCCCCCTGGGAGCACAGGTTTTGCGAGCTGAGTAAAAACTGTTTCAGCCACATTTCTGAGTTTCCAACACTTACACTGTCCTGTAAATCACATCTCCATAGAAATAGACAGGCATGGAAATGGGATAAATTACCTGAGAAAAGGTGTGGTGAAGAGAACCTGAGGTTTCACCTCTTTTTTGGCCTCTAGGCATCTGGACTGCTGTAGCCTAATGAATACTGTGGACAACACTTGCAGGTGAAGCTCTGACATCAGGGCATGAGTATCCCGACCATTAAGGGAAATTAAACCTGGAGACCACTCCCTGGTCTGTACCAGAAAGGAAAACACTACTCACGCTGCTCCATGGACAGGCAGACTGTAGCGTCAAAAAGCCCTTCTGCAGGACACTACCATACCTCTATGATGGTCACTCTCCAACAGCCCAAGACCTATGTCATGTTGATGTTTAAGACCAACTGTAGAGCACCCCTGGGGTTCATCTCTGGGGTTCCCACTTGTGAGATGAGGTATATATCTGAACTTCAGCTGTGTGTTTCCTGCCAGCTGTCTTTGCCACAGGAAAACTGGGGGAAGTAGGGAGTTAAAGATTTTCTTTCCATATGCACCACTTGTATTTCACCCACACATTGTCACAAATCAGGAGGACACAGGAAGTGCACTGAAAAGGGAAGAAGTGGGGCTGCAGTACTCACGTCAGGGTGTGTGCTGGAAGAGGGCTCCCAGCTGGGCTGAACACCCCAGGCCTGCATCCCTATCCCAACACTCCACGAAGTGAGAAATGCCACAATTTCTATTTTATTGAAGGTAAAACTGAGATTCGCAGTGACTGGGTGAGTGTTGACCAATTCAAGAATAGAAACTGCAAAACTGAGAGGACTTTATCTGAGGTGTTAGGAATGGAAATTTGGAAGAAAGCTTTCAGAGAGTTCTGAGGAAGCAGAAAACCATGGAGCTCACCTGGGCAGCTCAGAAGATAACCACATGACAGACAAGGGGGGTAAGGAACCCACTAGCTCTTAAGCAGTATGGAAATGTTCATGAGCAACGTCCATAGCCTGTGGTCCATCTAGAGCCTCTGTCCTTGTATCCACTGCAGATGTCTGGGACCAAAGCATAGAGGAGGCCAAATCTTGGTTCTGTGCAGCAGCTGGAGGCCTGCCTGAACCCTGCGCTGCTTAGTGTCCTCAGAGCCCTCTACACAAACATTTTTCAGTGAAGATTTAATTTTCAATGTAATGCTTAAGTCTATTTATATATTTATTTTCAAACAGAGAGAATGAGAATGAGCAGTCCGGGGTCTCTCGCAACTTCAAATGAACTGCAGATGTATGCACCACTTTGTGCATCCAGTGTATGTGGATGCTGGAGAATTGAACCTGGACTGGCAGGCTTTGGAAGCGAGAGCGTTTAACCACTGAAACACCTCCCTAGCCCTGTCATTGTAATTTTATTCCCATATATGCACAAGGGAAAGATAAATCTGGAGCATTCAAAGTCAGTGGAGGTTTCTGCTCATCCAAACATCTGAAGCAGCTCTAATGAGCAGGCTGAAAGGCTGAACAAATTTCCCAAGGAAATCCAGGGGGAAAAGGACAATTTTGTTACATCCAAAGCCTAAAGAAAATGATCAAAGATATTAAGTTGAAACAATAAGTTCTTTAATGTGAATTATGCATGTGTGGGCCCTACATGTAGGATGGTATATCCACCAGCAAATCATGAGCCATACATCACAGTTAGAGGTGGGAGCACAGAAACAGTGAGAGCTCCAGTGGGGTTCACTGTCCATATATGAGACAGCAATGGTCTAGAAACACCCAAGCTGTGGTAGTCTGCACTCAGACAGGGCCCCCTGAAGCAGGACTGCAGCAAAGGCAACTCCTCCAGGTTCTGGGCCTTCCACTAGAGACCACTCTGCATGCCTGTGAGAAGAATGGCAAGAAATAAGGCAAATGCAGCTTTAGGAATATCCCATGAGCATCCTCTAAGGCTGCCACTTTCTCCCTCATACGTAAGCAATGTGCCTGCATGACATGCCAGAGAAGGGTGGATTACTTCTGAGAAGTCTTCTTAGAAGGAACAAAATGTTCTGGAATGCAGTTCTGGCTTGAAAATGACATTCTATTTCTTCAGCCACTTTCAAGTGTAGTCAAGGCACCTCAGCTGATGGCCTAAGTGAGCCCATGAGTGGCCCTTGCGCTGGACTCTCTCCGCTCTTGTGATGGTCACGCTGACTAGGAGGTGCTGGCTGCTCGATGCCCTCCACCATGCTGTGATCAGTCACAGCTCCGTGGGTGTACCAACACTCAGCCCAAGTTTACTCAGGGATCTTTTTAGTACAATGTTCACAGGGCCAAACAAGACTGTATAACTGGCTAAACCAGGAACAAACTGGATACACCTTTCACTCAACTGCCAGTGACTACGTAAGATCGGTACCTCCAGAAGAAGCAGACTCAGGCACTAATGCACATTTAAAATATCTTTCCCTTTACTTTCAGATAAGACTCTATGGTATAAGCTGAGCATGCCCAGAGGCATTTCTATCCATCATTTTAATCTTTCCCATATATGCTCCGTGACAAAGCATAAGCAAAAATGTGTCTTCTATCTTTTTTAAAAATATGACCTCACGCAGGACACTGAGAAGTCAGGTTGGAGCTGAAATGGAAGCCATATCCCTGCCAGATAGCTGTCATAGTGCTAGAAGGCACTGTGTGCGCTGCTGGGGACGGGTGTCATCTACAAACAATAAAGACAAGGTGAACTCATGTGCCATAGTGCCTTTCATCAATGGCTAACTGCTTAGTGTAGATGAGACAGACTAGCCATCAGCAGACAGGAGGAGTAACCGAAAGGAAGATCCTCATTAAATAGAGACCCTTCATCTTGAGCAGAAATCCCAAGAGGCTGTCTTTGCTTGTTTGTCATCTATACATGTTTATCATTGTTATAAAAGACACCTTTATCACAAGATTATACACAATCTCCACCTTGTGACTGTTCAACTTGACTTTTCATGTTTATGATGGCACAAAAGTGATGAGGATCCAGCATAAGCCATACTTCAGATGCTGCGTGTTGGCCTTCCCCAGGCTAGTGGCACATGTGTGATACTTTCTCATGCACCTGCAGCTCCTGCCCACTTCTAGGTCACACTAGAACCCCCAAACACTGCAGCATCCTGAGCTGTGATGTTCAGGTGCTTAAGTGTATTTGGTGCATTTTTAATTATGTTTTCAGCTCACAGTGGGCCTACTACATTATAGTCATTCCATCAATAGTGGAGAGGTTTCTATACAAATAACATAAACCAGTATGTTTCTTAACATTTGAGAGTAGATGTGTCCTTGGCCAACAATGATCCCTCTTCCTTTGATGGAACCACCCACCACCACACAGGCCCCAAACTGAGATGGTGAGGACATGATTGGTGACTCCCTCACTTCTCACAACTGTAGCTAGTCACTGAATTTTACATCTTCAATTTCCCAGGGGTTCCTTGATTTAATTTACATAGCCTCATTTCTGTTCTAATTCATTTTCACAAAGTGGAGTATTAATGAAATCAATTAATATAGACAAAACATAATTAAAGAAAGGTTGGCAAGTGGAAAGTGTTTACAGATGTTAGAATTGCTCATTACTATAATCTGCATTAATCAGTATCCACCTCCAGGTTATTAGTCCACTTCCCAGTGTTGGGACAAAATTCCTGACAAAAATCACTTTAAGGGAAGAAGGGTTGATTTCAGCGTATAGTTCCAGGTTGCAATCTACCCTGTCAGGCAAGTGGCATGGGGCAGCTGGTCACAGTCAGTCCATGGTGAGGAAGGAGAGAGTGATGAACGCCGCTACTCAGCCCCCTCTCTCCTTTTTACATAGTCCAGGACCTCAGCCCTGGGGATGGTGTCACCCACAGTTAACCTAATCAATATAATCCATCATGGGCATGCTCACAGGCTAACCTCAATAATCACTCATAAGTCATTCTAGGTCCTGTCAAGCTGACAATATCAACTATCACACCCAGCCATCATCATTCCCCCCTCTAGAGCCCATATCTTCCCTTCCCATGCACCAATCCATTGTCCCTTCCTTGCTTGTCTCTGGGAACCCTTTCTACTTTGGGTTAAATGTCATCCCAGAATAAGCTTTTACTGGGACCGGACCCATATATCTTAGGAGTTTGCTGTTGGTCATGATTGGTTAGAACAATGTGATCTATTGACTGGTTGCCTGAGTTTCATTTGATCTCTGACTTTCCAAATCAACGACATGGGAAATCATGTCTGTTTTTTAGCACAACATTGCCTAGCATAAATTCTGGTTTCTTTAATAACTGTTAAAGATGCAAACAAAATAAATGTAATGCTTAATGTGTAGAGACAGCTGCAGACAATTTTCATCACACCAGCTGACCATTAAAGCAAAGATGGTATGAACATGGTAAAGACCAGGCAAACATGAGCCTTGTCCATTCAGGGTCCTCCAGCTACAAGGCTGAGTCAGCTGCTAAAGAGCTGGCTCTTAGCAGAGAAGGGTGGGACAGGAAGGAATATTGTCCCAGCACTGACATGTAATGGGGTAAGGTGTAGCGAGGCAGGTCTGGACAGGGTAGGGGTGAGCAGGACAAGACAAGAGGTCAGAACCCCTGGGCTTAGCTATGCCCTATGGAGCACACAAAGTGGGCTATAAGTCCACTCTGAAATCTGTTTGATATGCTTCCAAAGAAGTCATTTGAAAGTCCTCCTGAGAGATTGAAACACTGATTCCTAAGAGATGGGAAAAGACTTCCCAGTTTGGAACACTAGTTCATAAAGGGTAGACTGACTTAGTGTATATAATAAAGTCCAAATAAATAAGGCTTTCATGTTCAAATTATACATTAGGACATATTGAGAAAATCTAGACAATTCATGGTAATATCTAGAAGTGCTTACTTACTTTACTTACTCGTGTGGTAGTATAAAGACATTACTTAAAAGCAGAGCTGCTATTTGTGTGCACACATGAGGGTGGGAAAGGAAGAAGATGTTATTCACATGCTGAAGTTGCAACAGGGCAAGTTCCTGATAGCCCTTTCCAGCTAAACTTGCTGTCTCTTCCACACACCCATCTTCAGCACTACCAAAGTAGAAAAATGATTGATGGAAAACATTAACAAGCTATTCCTCCTCACTCTCAAACACTTCCCTAGATGCACAGCTTCATTCTCTCATGAAACCTTAGTGTATGGTCTATCCCAGATGGGGAGCTGCTGGAAATGTGGAGCCAAGCTGCAGGGCTGTGGGACCTAGTAGAGTTGCAGCGGCAAGGCATGGGGATGTGGGGCCTTTAGAGGCAGGACCATGGAGTACATGATGCGACCTTAATATGCCTTGTGCTCAAATGAGCCTAGTTGATTTTGATAGTTCTTAATGAAGTTTTGCTTTTCAGAAAAAGTTATTTATTATTCTGTGCCTTATGGGTAGTGCTGGACAGGTGGTGATGTTTATGCATTTGCCCAGAAAGTGGAGCCAAGTACTACTTGTAAAATATAGACATTCAGGGTGAGGCACAGACTGAAGGCAATGTTTGACAGAGTATGGCACAACGTAATCTCAACAGGCCCTTTTCCTCTCTGCTTTATGTGGGAGCTTCTTGGCTTTGCAATGCTTATTTCCCAAGTATTATTTTGGAAGGTCAGTCAGAGTTATAAAAAATGTAAGGAATTGCAGACAGCTGTTTATTTAAAAGCACACTATCTGTGACATGGCTTTGCAAAGACCCTTGTCATGATGGATGAAGCTACCCAGGAAAGGTATTTAAGGAAAGTGTGTGAATTTGCTCCATTCCTCCACAAAACCAGTGCTGGCATTTAGTGCAGGTGTGACTTGACTCGAGAGAGAGAGCACTGACCTCTCACCCAGCGCCCCTCGTGTCCTGGAAAGTCGGTCACTAATGCTCAAGTATAAGGAGATCTGCTTTAAAATTCCTTTTGTCTTTTGCAAAAACATAGACAGCTTTCTTTGTAATCATGTGTTACAGCTACAAAAACCTCACACAATTTGAGAAAAAAATAAAATCCCTTTTTAAGTGCCTTTCTGCTCCTACTCCTTAAATTTTATCATAGAGAATTAATCTTCTTCATAATTAGTTCTTTTTTTTACCTAAAACTATTAGTGTTATACTGAGTCTCTTGCTCTTTTCCTACAAAGTATTCTCACAGTAATCCAGACAGCTCATTAAATGTGTCATTTACGTGATCATTATTTCACTTGTTCACCAATTCTTGCACATGCACCAGTCTGCTCTTCCATCTGGTCACCTACCTCTTATTCTTCCACCCATCCATTCATCTGTCTACTTACACATCTATCCATGCCTTCAGATGTCCATCTCTACCCATCCATCCACTCATATCTAACCATTCACTCGCCGATTCACCCCCATCTATCCATCTGCTCATACATACAAACTACGTACATGCCCAGAACTCTTTCTGCTCCTTGAGTTTTCTTCCTTCTCCTTGTTATCCCACCCCCATGCCTTTCTTGCCATGTCAGTAATCAAATAACACTTCTTTGCTCCAGAGGATTCACCTCTTAAGATTCTCAGGGGAGAACATCATATGGGTAAATGATGTGTTTCTCTGTCCTCCTTACCAGACTGTCAGTTTTACAAAGACAGTGAATACATTTTATTCACATTTGTGCCTGTCAGCCACAAAAGTTGGGTCTAAAGTGGTATGCAACAATTATTTGTTGAATCCAAGATGAAATACATGCCATTTATTTTGCTGAGTCAACATAAAGTCAACTGAGTTGAACTTAAATCAGGATTTGCTTTTAGAACTTCATGTTCTTTTTATCTGTTTTACTGACAAGACAATTCAACCAAATCTATGTAACAAGAGATCATGGATTCTCTCAAACTGTAATTGCTATAAGCAGCATTAATTATCCATTTTTATAGATAGCATCTAGGGATACTGGGTTTGTATTCTCTGCCAATTAAGGAATTAAGAGATAGGAAAATATTTTTAGAAAAATAAAGTTTATTTTAGAGTAAAAGGAAAAGAAGAGGGGAGAAGCAAAGAAAAGGGCTTCCAGAGCTGGGAAAAAAAAACACAATTTCTGTGGAAACAACCTTTGTTGAAAGGGGAAACCCTGCCAGCCCAGTGTGGGTGATTGTTGGCTTGAGTGAAGGTGGGAGATGCTGATTGGGTAGGTCTCAGGAAGCTCACCAGGCCAAGCCCACCAAGGCAGTGGTCAGGGACAATTCCTCCAGGCCAGGAAAAGGGAGAAGCTATTGCCTGCCATCTTGTATTGCCAAAGGCTCTTTTCCTGGTCTGCCTAACCCAGAAAGCTGTCTCCTGCAGTATTTCATTTTCATTGTGGCTTTTGTTGTTTCCTTGGATTGATTGAGTTATATATCTAACTAAAGGACCCAATGTCTGCTTGTTTTCCTTGAGTAAGTGATATGTTTACAAATTGGGAACTGTCTGGTGATATTCAGTCCACTTCTAAAAATTATTCAAGCCCATGTATTGATCTGCATTATTCAGATCAAAGAGATGTTCTTGGGGGGGGAGGACGACATTCTGACATAGGGTTACAGGTTTATTTTTATTTTTAGGGAGAGAGAGAGAGAGAGAATTGGCATGCCAGGGCCTCCTCCACTGAAATCAAATTCCACATGCTTGTGCCACCTAGTGGACGTGTTTGCCTCACCGTTGTGCATCTGGTTTATGTGGGATCGTGAGAGTCAAACATGGATCCTTGGACTTCACAGGCAAGGGCCTTAACTGCTAAGTCATCTGCCCAGCCTCCAGTCATCTCTCTAGCCTTTTATATTAGCTAATGATACTGAACCTGGGTAAAGTGGGGAACATAATGTTTCTTTTAAAACCTCAAAATGTGTCTATTTCTTTTCAATCATGTCATGCTTTTGTGTCTGTGACTCAGGCTGTCTTTGAACATTTGAAGAACCTAGCTGAGAAATGTGATACCACCCACCTGATGCCTCCTGCCTTCCTGGCTTGAAAAGCAATTTTCTTGGAATTCACCACTCATGGCTTGCAGCCTCCGTGACCCCTGGGAAAACAATGATCTGGATTGATCTAGACCTCTGATGTCCTGTTCATCATAGTTCTACCTGCATTTTTCAGAGCTCAGGGACCTGTGGATATCCTGGTGTCTATCATCTCACTCTAGGGGAGCCACTGGTAGCACTGGGTAAAAAGCAGCAAATGTGATTGTCATCTTCACTCTACCCCTAGGAATTTCTTGCAGCACAGAGACAGTCTTCCACCCCCAGTGGAAATCTGAGCTTCTTCTCTTCTGTCCACAATGGAGAGGAGGGTGGACCAAGAAGGGACCTAAAGTTTAAGGGGAAAAAGAGTTGGCAGGACCTGCTCAAATGAAGTGGGCAGTTCTGAGCAGATTGTCCGTTAAAGAATGCAGACCTGGGAGTAACACAGTATGAATTTATATGTCATTGCACCATTCAATAAATGTGTTAAATTGGGTAACAGGAAATTTACTTTCCTCCCAATGGAGGTTCAGAGGCATAGACTGATGTTGAGCAAGACACAGCAAGTAATAAAGGAAGATGGGTGGTGTAGCAGAAGTTTGTGAAGGGCACGTAGGAATGTATGATCAACTTTCAGGCATTGGGATGAATGCTCCCCTAGGTGCATCTTTTTGGAGTTTTGATTGTATTTACATTAATATTTGCAAAACTTATGGGCTCCATCAATTTCAAATCAGCCTTAGAAAGATGCTGAGGACCAGAAAGTGTCTTCTCATTACAGTTGTCCTCACCACAGGCATGTCACACCAGAAGTTTGGACTCAAGGCACTACCAAGACTGCAGCTCACTGCCACATTTAGGGGACACCAGTCTGGGGCTCTCAAAGACAACAGACAATTATCTTAGTGCTATTTGAAAGTGCAGCCCTCTTTGTTTTTACAAACTGTGTAACACATGTATCATCTTAAGAACAGCCACTGTGTCTTATAGTTTTTTGTTTTTTTTTTTCTTCTCAAGATCGATGCATTCATTTTTACCATTCTTCTAAGCCACTTCCACTCACAGGTTATCTCTAAGCCAGTAGGTGAGACCTATGAGGGCTCTTCATTTCACAGAGCAGCCGCAGGAGACACATACTCAATGTGAACTTCTGACGTCAAGCCAGGGCAGTTAGGCCAGGACTGTGATCAGCTTGCCCTCTCCAGGAGCAGCCGCTTGCCAGCAGTCCTGAGTCGGTCCCTGCAACAGCCAGTCAATGCCACCTGGCTCTCTGCTTTCCACTTCTCCCTGCCCAAGGGAGCACCATGGGTATCCAAACTGATGCTGGGGCAGCTTCAGGTGTATGGCCCCTAGAGAGGAAGTAGCTGCTTCCTGGGTTAGGGATTGCTGCGCAGAACTACAAGTAAGAACATACCAGGCATTTCATGAAGAAACTAGGATTATTGCTTAGCTGGTAAGAGTTTGCTGTACAAATGCAAAAACCTGAGTTTGATCCCCGGGATCACAGGAAAAGCTCAGCATAGCCATGCACGCTTGGGATCCTAGTGGCTGAAGAGAGCAGAGACAAAAGGCTCACTGGGGCTTACTGGTCTTTAAGTAAGCAAAGAACAGAAATTTCTAGGCTTAGTGATAGATTCTGTCTCAGGAAAATAAGGTGAAAGAGTGATAGGAAAGAAAAGGGCATCTCATGTCTTTCTCTGGCCTCCACACACATGTCCCTAATACACATACATCTACACACAGACATGCATATACCACATGGGTGCTGTGTGCCCGCACTCTGCCTTTACTAGCATCAGCCATGATGCACAGAGACTAGCTCCTTCTCCAGCCCAGTGCTGAAGGAAAGTGCCTGCTTTCACTGAGGGCAGGTGCTACTTGGAAGCACAGTGGGCCCAAAGCAGAGCACAGAGTATTACCATAAGCAACTTCAGCCTTATTCAAGTAATTCCTGTAATACATGAATATGATAGACACCAAGAATGGTGAACCTAAGAAAAAAAAACTCCCCAGTGACACAAGAATTTGACATTAAATTCCTTGGTTCGTCTACTTTGCTGTTTTGTGAAGACTTTACAACACCTTAACTGTAATTACATTTCACTTCTAGAGCAATGTGGGCAAGATGTCTAGAGGTCAGGGGAACTAATCATGCTGAGAAGAAGCCTGGCTAGACTGGGGCCTAGAGTGTGTGGAGAACAGCTGCTGTCTGCTGTTCCGCAGAAGCTTCTCTATCACCACAAGCTTGTGCCACCGTATCATGGACACTGGGCATACAGGCAACTGGACTTCCTTGAGCCCAGCGAAGCATCAGAACATGGCTGGGTGGATGAATAATACAAGACTCCACCTGGACACTGTATGGTGCTCATAGACTGAGATGCACGGAACTATATAGACCAAGGTCACCACAGACTCAAGCTCCTGCCTCATAAGCTAAAACATCTGGACTATGAAGCTGCCATTGTTAACTGGGGAAAGTGGGAATCATGTAGCAGTAGGTCTGTTTCTTCAAGTTGTCAATTAAAGCCTTTTCTATATGTCTTTTATCTAACATGTAATTTGGCAGACTACCTACTGACCTAAGCTTAAGTTTGAACAAACCCAAATAATTATTCAAATTTTATAAGGAAAATTAATTAAATTTGAATCCAGTATTTCATTTCATTTTTCAGACCTAGGTTAATTTAAGATGAGTTTTACTGAGCTGGACAGAAGTGGAGTACTCCATATCTTCCCTACCTCCCCAAGTGTGGACAGTGTGTGGGGACCAACACAAGTTTACAGATCAAGAAAGGCACACCAGGACAGAAGCCTTCCAGGGAGAAGAACCCTGAAGGTTCACAGATGCTCAGTTATGACCCCAGGTTGCCAGCACTTGTCATAGGACTCCTAAACACCCATCCGACTGAT
The DNA here is from genome assembly GCF_020740685.1 of Jaculus jaculus. NCBI lineage: Eukaryota > Metazoa > Chordata > Mammalia > Rodentia > Dipodidae > Jaculus > Jaculus jaculus. Next base: position 56,943,318 of record NC_059103.1, read on the forward strand.
GTTGCAGGACTCATAACTTCTCTTTCATGCGGTATTTATCTCATAAAAGTGACAGGGGAAAGTGCAAGTGTTAAAGGGGAAGATTATAGTAGGTGTCTTCTTGCTCAGTGTGTCATGTTTCTTTCCATGTCTTGCTGGATCACACAGACAGTGGTAAGACTGTATGAGGTCCTTAACTGTGAGGCACCTTCTTTCTGACCAGCCAGGACATAGAAGAACTTGGCAGACACATCTATGGCCACAGAAAATGGGAGCCACTCCCTAAAGGAGTTGAGTGGGCATCAGAGCATAGAGTTTGTTTATATGTGCTGGGAAGCCAATCCTGGAAGGCAATAAAAGTTCGCACATTGGAAGTTAGGTGACAAAGGAAGAATGCACCCAACTGCGCAAACTTGCCTCCTCAGCTGAGAAGAAGAAAAGGTCAGGCTATAAAACTGTTTTTACTCATTTTCTAAGAGAAATCTATGAAAGGTATAAAGTTGTCTGCAAGAGGCCATTGCTGGTTTGTGTGGGGATATTCCACAGCCAAACCAATGGACAGAAAATGTCATGTTCCACGAACTGTTGGTCAGGTGCCCTGGGTCACACAAGTCTGATTCTGATAAGCTTGCTACGTTTACTGTGACTTACGCTGCTTGGGAAGTTCTAGTCAGTAACTCTCTACTTAGCAAAGTCAGGGGTTCGAAAATAGTATCAAGAAGTCACAAGCCTAAAAGAGCAAAGATCTAGTAAGTTAAAATGGCTTTATGCTGGAATCATTCCAGTGGGACATGACTGGACTATGACAGACTTGGGATGTGAGTGTGGATTAAAAGAGGTCATTCATGAGGTACTTTGGGGACTAGAGCTGTCAGATGCTTCTGTGTCACTTTATGACAAACAGGGGAGCAGGAGTGTTTGGCCTGTGGTCATTTTTTCTTTGGTTCTGGGGAGTCACAGCCCTTAATTCAAGAGAGCCCACTCATGAGAAAGGCCTGGGAAGTGTGTGGAGGTGCATGGAGCAGTTGTACCTGCCTACTGCTGAGTGTCTGTGTGCTCTGTCCCCACTTCAACTCCAGGATGCGGGGGCTTGTGGTCCTGGTTGTTGTGCTGGTTGTGGCTGGAACCACAGTTTTCTTCCCCTTTGTGATGAGAGGCAGAGAGCTCCTGCGGGGTAAGTAACAAGATAGGGTCTTTGGACCTTGTAAAGGATGTACTATGGCAGTTTTGTGAACCCCTGAGGCCCCTCTATTGTATTAGTTGTGCTTTTCAAAGAGAAAATGTAATTTTTGAGTTTAAAAGGATAAAATAGGGCTGGAGAAATGGCTTAGTGGTTAAGGCATTTGCCTGCAAAGCCAAAGGACTCAGGTTCAATTCCCCAGGACCCTCATAAGCCAGATGCACAAGGGGCACATGCATCTAGAGTTCGTGTGCAGTGGTAAAGGCTCTGGCATGCCCATTCTCTCTCTGTCTTCTCTTCTCTTCCCTTCCCTTCCCTTCCCTTCCCTTCCCTTCCCTTCCCTTCTCTTCTCTTCTCTCTCTCTCTCTCCTTGCAAATAAATAAATAATCTTTTTTTAAGTTTATAAAAAAGAGCCAGGTGTGATGGTGCATGCCTTAAATTCCAGCACTTGGGAGGCAGAGGTAGGAGGATCACCATGAGTTCAAGGCCACCCTGAGACTACATAGTGAATTCCAGGTCCACCTGAGCTAGAGTGAGACCCTACCTCAAACATCAAAAAAAAAAAAAAAGTTCAAAAAAGGGATTAAAGCATAATTCTTTGTTTAAAAAAACTCATTTTATTGTTATAAAATAAGCATTTTCATTTTATTTGTGCATATATTCCTTTCTTACAAAATCATCCTTATTTAAATACCTCTGGTACAGTTTCTGGAATTAATAACCTGCCATGTCAATTTATGTGAAGAAAGATACTGAGAGGTGGTTAAAATAATCAGAAAAATAGAGAAAGAAGGGTAAGAGAGTGGGAGGGAAGAAATGAGGGATAGAAGGAAAGGAAAGGAGAAATGAAAGAAGAGAAAAGAAGGAAAAGGGAAAATAAGGCAAAGGGAAGAAAAGTGGCATTCCTGACCCAAGATCAAGCTCCACTGAGGCAAAACAATGGGGACACTAGCCGGACTCCAAGACCTCTCATCACGCAGGGCTCAGCCCTTGCACTGTGGGCATCCTTATTCAAATCGTGCCTTGCCTTCTGCTAGGAGCCACCTTCTGCCTAATTTCTCTGACTGCCTATGATCATCCTGAAGCTTCCCTGTCACCCTCCTCAGACACAAGAGGTCCTGAGGAGAGCCTCCTTCCTCTCCACCTTCAGCATCCCTTGCTTCTTGCTTCCTGAACCAGGTCTGGTGGGCATGCAACACTCTGGGTCCACCTGCAAATGAAGACAACTGGAAAACTGCCCACCACAGGCACTGACATAGAGATTGCATTGAATCCAGAAATACTGGAAAAAGCAAAAGTGGGTGGTCATTTTAAATGCTTAATAAAAAGTGACCATAACTCCCCCATGCCAATCATTCTATCGCCTGCAATTGATATGTAGGACCACTGTTGGTCTAAGAAAAATTGGTTATGATTCCTTTCTTGAAAAGCCCTATGGGTTCATTCCAGCAGACTGAGATGTGCTTCTAGGGTTTGTACAAAATGAAGGTTAATGTGAAGTTATCCAGCCAGTGTGGCTGTGAAAAAAAAAACAAGATGCAAATGCACAGTGTGAAAAAGACTGCCTACAGATTTGGAGGAGTTGGGAAGCCAGCCCAAAGAAGAAGTGTGTTGACAAAGGAAAGTTGGCAAGTCTGTTCCAGTTCACTGGGTTTCAGGAGGCATCATTGTAACAGGGTCCTCACAGGGCTCTGAGCAAAAACCAAGCAGTCAGAGTTAGTCAAGGGTGACTCTCAGGAGCCTGGTGTCCTTTGAAGTTTGGAGATGTTGGCTTTCTTTCTTGTTCTGTTCCATTTCAGTTTTCTTTGTAATTTCAAAGTCAGGTAGCTTCCTTCTTTTTCTGAAAGATAGTGTACTCTTGGTAATGGCTTCCTGAATTCCAGTTATGAATATTCTGGGTTGAGATTCTGGGGCCCAATGCACCTATCAGCAGAGGACACTTTCAAAAGATGTGCATGAAGGCCAAGAGACAGGTGGTGTCTACTCGACAGGGAAAGAGTCAAGTAACCTTAAAATTTCTCTTTCATTTATGGACAAAATACAACAACAAACAAAACATTAGAAGCCAAGTTCAAATTCTCCCAGTGGATCATGCAGAGCACCAGCAAGCCTGTCTCCTGGGCTAATCCTGAGCAGAAGGTGCTAAGAAGACTGCAAGAAAAGCTCTCTGCCTCCCCCTGCTGTCCGGAAAATCCATTTACAAAGTGTCTCCTCCCCTCCCAGCCTGGAAGACCTGAACAGGCTGTCTCCAGAAATCCATCACAGTTTGTAGCTTTCTGCCTTCCCACAACTGTCCCCTGGGAGGCCACATTCAGTTCCCTCTCTGTCACTGCTCTGAGCTGAGGTGCCTTTTGCGAAGATGATACACACCTTTGTGTGTATGAGGTTCCTAGAGGACACACTGAACAATGAACTTCAGCTTTTCTCTTTTTTATCCCTCTTTTGTCTGGTGAGTTTACATTGTCCCAGAAAGTTAATCTAGCAAAGACAGAGAAGGGGAGAAAAAGAACAGACAGGAAGGTTTCTTTCCTCTACTACAGATGGGTGAGTCATCTCTGTTCAGCCAAGACATAATTAACTAAAATCTATCTAAATTATTTGAGATTTGAGATCAATGGTACAAAAAAGACTTACAGATAAAATTTGAAGAAAATAATACATAACGCTATGATTTTTTTTTCTTTAAATAAAATATGTTGTAGTACAAGAAATGAGAGACTAAGATCCACATAAGATTGGGCTCATGCACGTTATGTCATGGGTGTTAGAGGCTCATAACCTGTCCCTGAGGAGCTATTAACAGTTAATGGTTACTTAGAGAGGGGAGACTTTTCTTCAGTGGTGTAGCCACTGGTGGGTTGCTCATGCTCTGGTAAATAATCTCTAACCAATGCTCAGGCAAACATCCCTAACTAAACTCAGTGGGTCACAGTAAGAAAGAAAGAAGAAGGAAGAAAGATAGTGAGAGAGAGAGAGGGAGGAAGGGAAGGGGAAGAAAAAAGAAACATCAAAATAGAAGCGGAACTGGTTGGGTAAAAGTGTTCAATGGGAGGGAGGGGACAACAGAAGATGAATATAAAGAAATTATACTACATCTGTGTACAAAAATTATCAATAAATAAACATCTTAAAAGCTAAAAAGAAATATAAAAAAGCAATATGTGATCAATTAAGTCCCTTCTGATATTATGTGCTAAAGAGGAGGAGACCGCACGGTCCAGCCCTCAAGGAGCTCGCAGTGTGCCATGCACAGAGGATACAGTGAGGGACATTTTCTTCTGCTCCATAACAGTAAGGAGGTCAAGATTTGATTAAGGAGGAGGAAATGAGCTGGAAATCTGAGGTTGACACTTCTTGAGAGCTTGTTTGGAGGTTCTAGCAGGAAAGAACAGCTATTTGTAAACTCTTGACAGAAGACTGGTCCTATGCTCTTTGGTGAAGGACACACATGGAGCCATTAGGGAGGAAGGGGACACTGTCCTAGCCAGCCAGATCAGCTGAATTTGCCCTGACAATCAGTAGGGTGACAGATAGCAAAGCTAGCTCTTCCTCACATCTGGAGTTGACACCTGGATGTTGGTACCTTGGTGTCAAACCAGAGCTTTGAAATATAAAAATATATCCTGGATAGACTGCAAAGGCCCCAATGACCATGTGTCTAGATGTCATCTTGGGGGTTTCAGGACATCTATACTGTGAGGGGAGGCATAGCCCAGCAGGACTGTGTTTGGAAAGCCATGTGGATGATAGTGGGAGCAAAGGGTAGATAGGAGGGGCCAGCCATAGCTCCTCTCACTTGGCAGAAGAAAGCTGCTGTGAGAGGCAGAACTTCACAAGAGGCATGGAGGGAGGGGACACGTCTGCCAGTTTCTTGATAGAAGCTGACTACAGATAAACATCCAAGGCCATGAACACTGGTGGAGACAGAGGAAGTGTCATGAGCTTGGGAGAGAAGTCCAAGTCGAAGATAGGTATTTGGGAGAGAATAAGAGAAATGATCACCAAACGAGCCAAAGATGCCAGCAGGGTAACACCTGGAGGAGACCATGGGGAAGAGAGGTCAGAAACTGAGGCTAGGGTAGGCAGGCATTGCACAGTTGTAAAAACAAGTTCCAGCACCCTGAGCCTTCCACACTGAGACCTGAACAGAGAGCTGGACAGTGGGGGTACTGGGCACAACACAGAGCCCCCAGGTCACTTGGCAATAGCATCTCAGAAGCACCTGAACACAGATCTGAGTTGTGAGTTCGGGCTTACCATTTCCCTACTAGAGAAAGATCCATGGTGTCCACCCAGTGCAGGGGCGGGTGATGTTCCCACTTAACAAAGGCATAGCTGACCAGTGACTGAAATGAGAGTCAGGTGGATAGAGTAGACTTAGAAGAAAGTAAGAGGAAGTGAGTAAGGCTCTTGAATTCACTGCACCCCATGTAAGGACTGGGGTACCTTGGTTCTGAAGTGTCTCAAACCCTCTGACAGCTTCCTATCCCTTTGCTGCTTCTTTCTGCAAAGTCACCAGGTCAGGGCTAGAGAGATGGCTTAGTGGTTAAGGTGCTTGCCTGCAAAGCCAAAGGACCCGGGTTCAATTCCCCAGTACCAATGTAAACCAAATGCACAAGGAGACACATGCATCTGGAGTTCATTTGCAGTGGCTAGAGGCCCTGGTGCGCCCATTCTCTCTATCTGCCTCTTTCTTGCTCTCTCTCTCAGAAAAACAGAATAAATAAATAAAATATTTTTAAAAACAAAAAAAGGGAAAGAAAGTCACCAGGTCACCACTGAGGACAGAAGCTGTCAGGTGCTGGGCCCTGCAGGCTTACTCATTATGTGGTATCTTCAATATGCAGTGCCACTTAATTCAATAATATTGAAATTTACCTCTTCACAAGTTGTTTTAGTTTTAGGCTCCTATTAATGCTCAAATACATTAATATATTCCATTCACTTCTAGAAAGAGCTATTTCCCTTAATGAATTCTGGGGAAGACCTATCCTAGGGATTCCTGAACTGCTAAGCATTCCCTGGAGCAAAGGGACAAAATACGCTGAGTGGCTCTGTTGGGAACTGCTCATACAGTGGGAACATTTTCTGCAGCTAAACACACAAGTAGTAGATAAACTTCATTACAGGTTTTGCCACTGGTTACAAGGAAAGGAAATAGTCACAAGGAAAGTTATTCAGAGCCAGCTGAGATGATCAGCACAGCTGAGGAATGAGGTCTGGGTGACTCTGCTGGTGCACTTCCTTGTAGTCACGGAGATGCATTGACCGGCCACCACCTGACAGACCTGCTGGCCCCAGAGGCCACGTGGTTGTCACTGCATGGAACTGGACTTTGAGGGGAAAAAAACAAAGCTAGGAGTTACCCACTGCGATCCTGTTCTAATTGTATCATTTTATCCTTCAGGGAAGGCTAAAAATTCACACGTTCTCAGCGTTGTGGAAGCAAGCCGGCTCATGGTGGATAATGCTGTCTACCACACCATGAAAAGGTAAACTCAGTTTCACTGTCACTCCCAGTCATGGCCCAAGAACCCCACTTTGTAAGTCATTGACACTCAGTGACATAAGTCACACCACCAGTGTCACATCTTGGGACTGACTAACCAATGCTTAATCTCAACCTTTCAGTGAAAGTCACAGCAAGGGCTGGGGATATAGCTCCATGAGAGAGTGCTTGCCTAGTATGCATGAGACCCTGGGTTCAAGTCCCAATATTGCAAAGAAAGAAAGTAAGGGAAGGGAAAAGGGAGGAAGAGATGGAGGGAATGAAAGAAGAGGGAAGGAAGGAAGGGAAGAAGGAAGGAAGGAAGCCAGAGACAATGCTTATGATCTAACTCTCCAACCTGTACCTAGTTCAAATGCCCTGTGTGAAGCTATAGTAAAGGCTGAATGATGTCTGGTAGAAAGTGGGATTAGGCAGATGAAGAGAAAAGGGTGCTCTGGAGCCTGGGCCAGTGTCTGGCCATTGTGATGTCACCAAAAGACTACCTCACAGAAGAACAGAGATGTCAGTCTGTCCATCGTTCTTCCTGATATAATCTGGAACAGAGACCAATATCAAGGGTTTCATGCTATCAAATAACATCCATACAATGCTTAGCTTTGCCCTCATGAGATTGTCGTGTTGATGAAAATTGACTAAAAGCTACATTATATCTCACTGTGGGTTGAATGTGACTGGCTCTGCTTCAAGCTCCTTGCCACCATTCCTTTCGCACCTATGAGCTGAAATATGTTCTTCTTCCCTTGAACTTATGTTTGCCAGATATTTTGTCTGAGCAGGCAAAAGCTGACTAATATAGTTGCCAATCAGTTATTTTATCTATTGTGGGATATGGGTCCTTGCGAAATCAATGCTTTGATCCTACAGATAGGGCTGGTAGCTTTCAAATGTGTAGGGTTGTTGGATAGGTTAATTGAGAAAACTTTTTTTTGAAACATTTTCCTTTCTATGACTCACAAATAACATTCTCTCTATAAAAATTTTCTTTTAAAACACTATGCCCATTCTGTGAAGACATGCTGAGTAGATACTAGGACCTTACCTACTCGAAGAAGTTCACTTTCTTCTGCAAAGGCTGACAGCTGAGCAAGGCACTGATTTCAGGAGGGCATGATATCTAGTCAAATAATGTCGGGGTTGGTTAGAAGGAGGAAATCATCAGTGAGTCGGTTTTCATATTAACAAAACATTTTCTACCATAAAACATACCTGGTTGCTTGAAAGCTTCAAAAGGGAGAAGTGAAAGCAGTGATAAGAGCTGGGGAGATGGCTCAGTGGAGAAAGTTCTTGTCACACAGCATGAGTACCTGAGTTCAAATCTGCAGCACTCACATAAAGATGGATGCTGTAGCTAGAAGGGAGGCAGAGACAAGTGAACTGCCTAGAAACTCACGGATCAGCTAGTCTAGAGAACACAGCAGTGAGCAAGAAATTCTGCCTCAAACATGGTGCAACGTGAGGAACACCTGGAATGGTCCACACATACACTATGGCACACACGCACACTCACGGAATCGTGCACAAACACACACATTACACACATACCCTAAAAGCAGAGGTGGACTCTCATTCCACTTGCTCACCACTATGGCTCCCACCATGTGGAGCAGCACCGTGAAGTCATAGGCCACGGCCCTGCTGTCACTGACAGCTGACAGGAAGGTCAGTGGTCCCACCCTGCACACATGTTAGTTCCTTAGCTTTCCAGGATCCATGGGGCTCCAGACAGGGTCTGGACTCCTGTTCAGAACAGAGGACCTCATCCGCACTCACGGCAGTCAGAGCTCCCGATTTGCGGCAAGTTGTGGGACCAGGCTCACAGTGCAAAGCACAGGGGACAGGGGCAGCCGCACAGCCTGTGTTGCATTTTATGAAAGGAGCAAAGTCCTTCAGGAGGGCATGGGTATGTGGCTCATGGATCTGGGAAGGGAGCCCAGCTCCAGAGAAAGGAAGGGGTTCTACTAGGAGACCTACTTGCTGTGCACAAAGCTGGCCATCCTCCAAACACCCTCAGACGTCAGCCTGGAGCTGAGGTGGTCGGGCTCTGTGTCTTTACAAGACTTGGGGAAGCAGCCCAGACCAATGGGACATGGTCCTCCCATGACATCTATCTCTCCTGTCACAATATGGTGTCCTGTAAACATGCGTGCCATAGCATCTCATTCTCCTGCCCATGATGATGTCACTCTGTCCACCACTCTAGTAAGCCTGACTGCAGAGGCAGGTCCACTTTTCATACCACAAAGCCTTCTGTGGGGACTGGAATCTATGGGAATCCAAGCATCAGGACGTGTGAAGGCACATGTTCACCTCAACATTCTCAGCCATGTGGAATCCCAGTGACAACCAGATGGTCAGTTCCCTAACCAGCAGACACCCTTGGGAAGAGGAAACCTAGAGGCCTCCTACTCAGGCCCAGACCTGACCTATGCACTTGCCAAAGGTTCTGTCTAAGTGCAGCAAGATGCAGGAACAATTCCAGATGCCTGTCTCTACCTAGGATGCCAACCACTCTGCTTTCCATTGTAACTCTGACTAATGTCAGGACAAAGGGACATTGTTCACAGAGTGGAGGCCTGAATCACTGTGATAAATGAATCTATTTTAGAAGTTAACAAATGGCCTCTGACTCCATTCTGCAAATGTGGGTTTTGAGCCTAATGGTCGAGATTGAGAGGTTCAGCCTGCCACCAGGGCAGTCTATGGAGAACATGGAATCCACGACCTTTTCTGTCATGAAAGAAAGGCAGAGAAGTAAAAAAGTGAGAGGTGGGCAGAAGGAGGGAAGGAGGGGAAAATAAGATTGGTTAAAAAATAAGTAAAGAGGGCTGGGGAGATGTCACTGCTGTTAAGGCATTTGCCTGCAAAGCCAAAGGACTCAGGTTCGATTCCCCAGAACCCACATTAGTCAGATGCTGGGCGGGGGGAGTGCAAGTGTCTGGAGTTCATTTGCAGTGGCTGGAGGCCCTGGAGCACCCACACTCAATCTCTCTCTCTCTCTCACCCCCCCTTTCTCTGTCAAAAAAATCAAAATAAAATATTTTTTAAAATTATGTAAAGAGTAAAGTCAATCTCAGAGATGGACCAGGCTAGACAACAGGATTACAGAAAATTATGCCGCCTGGCCTTCTGAGAGCATAGAAGACCCCATTGCTTTCAGTAATATTGGGAACACTCCTAGAAGTCTCAGAGCTAAAGAATTATCCAGGTGTATAATGGTTTATATCAGACTTTTAAAATATTTTATTCATTTATTTGGAGAGAAAGAGCAAGGGGAGAGAATGGGCACACCAGGGCCTCCAGCTACTGCAAACAAACTCCAGATGCAAGCATTACTCTGTATATATAGCTTTATATGGGTTCTGGGGAATTGAATTGAGGTCATTAGCCTTGCAGGTGTACTAGTTTGAATTTACATCCCACAGTAGCCTCGAATGTTTTATTACAACTGTACCTTGGATACCAGCCACCTGGCTGGAAGAGGTGTTTCTGTGGGTGGATCCAGCCCTGAGGTGTTACTGGAGTGGGTCTGTTTCCAGCCATAGGTGTGCACAGTGACTTTAGCCAGGGTCCCTGTGGATTGGGTGCTTGTTTTTGTTGGTACTGTTGATGGTTTCTCCTTTCTCTGCTTGGGTCTGTGAAAGGGGACCAGCCTCTTTTGTCATGATTGGACTTCCCCTGGATCTGTAAGCCTGAAATAAATCTGTTCCTCCCATAAACTGTGTCTGGTTTGTAGGTTCATCCCAGTAGTGTGGAGCTGACTACAACAGCAGGCAAGCACCTTAACCACTGAGCCATCTCTCCAGGCCCTGTATCTGAAAAATTTACAAGCCTGAGAGTATCAAGGTGTCAACCCCAGTGCAGGACCTACTGTTTCTGACAGAGGTCACCAAGAGTACACCAGATGGGGAGGAACGCAGGGCTCGGGCTGCACCAACACTGGGGCAGCTTTCCCTGAGACGGCTAGACACCCAGATGTCTGCAGAAGGAAGGAGAACCAAATACAGGGGCTGGCAAGGTAGGCAGGGCCTGCTGTCAATCATGGATAGGCCACCTAGGCCAACTATGCTGGTAGGAAGTGGCTCCAGGCCTACCTAGGTAGAGAATGAATGAGGCTCAGAAGCCACCCCTGAACTTACCAGATGTATTTGGCACATTCTCGTTGTCATTACCAAATACCTGACCAGAAATAACTTACGGACAGAAGGTCCTGTTTGAGCATACAATTCGAGGGGATATAGTACACTGCAGCAGAGAAGGCATGGCACCGGGGGCCTGAAAAAGCTGGTCACGTTGCATCCATGGTCGGGAAACAGAGAGAGAGATGAATGCTAGCACTTAGCTAGTTTTGGCTTTGTATCCAGTCCAGGGCCTCAGCTCTGGAATAGTGTTGCACACAGTTAAGGTGGTTCTTCCCACCTCGGCTAACCTAATCAACATATTCCCTCACAGGCATGCCCAGAGGTTAACCTAATTTAGGTAATCCAGAGGTGTGATTCCTAGTTGATTCTAGAGTCTGTCAATTTGACAATCAATATAAATCATCACATCAGGGAACTGATGCCTCCAACCATACTTCCCTCTTCAACCAAGAGTTTCAACAACAGCTCAGCAGACTGGGAGAAGAGTCTTCTTCCTTCTTTTGATCTGCAGAGCCAAAGCTAAGCATGGATTATTCTCCTCTCTACCCATGAACATGGCTGGAGCACTTTTCTTCCCTCTGAGTATGATTTCTTTTTTTTTTTTATTTATATTTTTATTAGGAACTTACTACATGAGCATGCTGCAAATTGGTCATATTCCCATCTGTTTGTCTTCTTATGTCTCCTCTCCCTCATCCCATTCCACTGAGGGTCCTCTTCACTGGGGATATTAGGAATCAGTGTGGTGTCATGAATGGATCAGGTGGTTCTTACAGGGCGGGGGGGGGGGCGGGGGGCAAGGACTTCCTGTAGGAAGAGGAACATTACCTTATAAGGCAAAGGTACTAACCAGGGACATCAGTATATAGGAAGGATTCCAAATTTCTCTTTGTACCCATGGTACCTGACCACACTGCCCTCCAGTATAGTTCTGACCAGAGTCAGAATGAATGCAGGTACCATGTGGATATTGTTGAGAAACCACAGGCAGAAGGAAGTGTGGACCCAGGACAAAGGGGCACTGTTCATAGAAAAGAACCATGCATGATGAATCTATATGTTTTAGAAATTTCCTAACTCTATTCTGCAAACATGAGGTTTGAGCATTATGATGGAAATTAAGAGGTATAGCTCTGGCCACTGATGGACAGGCAGCCATTATCTTCTGTCATGAAAGAAAGGCGATGGCATAGAAGACACCCACTGGTTCCAGTCATGTTGGAAACACTCCCAGCACTTATTCAGGCCTAATGGGCTTGTATCAGTCAAATTTGCAAATCTAAGAGTTTTAAGGTATGAACCCCGGTGCAGGACCTACTGTTTCTGACAGAGGTCCCCAGGAGACCTCTGTCAGGCCTACACCAGATGGAGAGGAATACAGGGCTCCGGTTACACCAACACTGTGGCAGTTTTGCCTGTGGCACCAGACCCGTGTGTCTTCAGCAGGAAGAAGGCCCAGGTATAGGGGCGGGCAGGAGTAGCAGGACCTTCTGTCGGTCATATTGGTAGGAAGTGGCTCCAGCTCTGCCAGAATGGTAATGAATGAGGTTCAGAAGCCACTCCTGGACTTACCAAATGTATCAGTTACTTTCTCATTGTTCTGACCAAATGCCTGACCAGAAGCAACTTAAGGTAGGAAAGATTTGATCTGGCTCACATTCGGAGGACATGTAGTCCTTTGTGGCGGGGAAGGCATAGTAGCAGGAACATGTAGCAGCTGGTTCCACCGCAGCCACTGTCAGGAAGCAGAGAAATGAATGCTACTGCTCAGCTAGCTTTCTTCTTTTTACCCAGACCAAGGAATTGTACCTCATACAGTCAAGCTGTGTCTTCACACCTCAACTAACCTGATCAAGATAATGCCTCACAGGCACATGCCTAAGTAATTCTCGTTCCTAACAAGTTGGAAATCAGTATAAACCATCACACCAGGTGACTGATGTCTCCACCCTCAGTGGCCTCCCCAGCTGAGCGTCTCAATAGGACCTCAGCTGACAAAAGAGAAGAAGGGCTTTCCTGGGCCAAAGTTACACCTGTGTCTGCAGTGCAGAAGCCAACCTTAGATGACTCTCCCCTTTTCCTCAAGTATTCCTGGAGCACTTTCCTCCCTTTTCCTCCCTGGATGTGATTTCTGTAGTACTACAAATATTTACCCCACAAGGGATGTTCTTTGGTCTAGGTAGTACAGGCTGCTGAGCCTGTATCCATAGCAGCAAGGCTCACATCCCAGAGTAATTGATCTGCTCCTATGAACACCAAGGGACAATTTCTGATTCACCACTGGATATGAGTTCTAGGATTTTCTGTGCTTAGATTTATAGCATCATTTGAGTCTGTTAACATTGAAAAAAAGCTCCAGGTCCTCTAGGTAGCAGACTGAGGAGCAAAGGGCACATCATGATTTAATGACAATGGCACTGTTGGGCAGCATTCTCCACTTCTGGGAGGATTAATGGGAGCATAAATCTGACACATGTCTCTCCACCTCAGCTCTTCATGTTAGGAGTGCTGAACCAGCTACATCAGAGTTGCACAAGATGGGAACTTAATCAAAATTTATATATATCTGCAAATAAGAGCACAAACCATGTCCCTGTCATTGTTGAACACCCCCCCCCTTCCCACCCCCACAGCTTGTATGCTAAGGCCCATGCAGCAGGGCTGGAAATGGGAGCTGTGGTTGGAAAGCTGGCATACTGCCCTTCTGGCACCTCCCTGCACAGCGACCCAGCTGAATGGGAAATTGATTTTTTTAAAAAAAGCCCCCAAGACCTGATTATGGGTCAAGCTAGGTATGGAAAGGAGGTGGCAAGCCACAAAGGACAATTTCTCTGTAAGGTATGTGATGTCTAAGGGGCCAAACTGAGGAAGAGATGGACTTTGCTCCAAAGCGCTTACCACTGTGAGGTCCAGAATGCCTAGCCCAGAGGTCAGATAATCTGAACAGGGCGTCTCCAGTGGCTGCCAGCTCAGAACAGGGCAGGGTACTGGTGTCATCAATGAGGTAGTTGAGAGCTCTTTTGCTCTGCCAATATATAAATCATGGAAGGCGAGGGAAAGCTCATCAAATGCTAGTTTCTATAAGCTTGAGTCTCCCTCGGTGTTTGGCAGTAAGGAGGGGCACCAATAGGCATATGGAAGCAGCCTCTAATGTCACTGTCCCTGGGCAGACTTTGGGTGTCTGAGCCCTATATCCTTTCAAGTGTTACAGACTCTGTGAGGTGTCAGGTATCAGGACGCCTGGCCCCTGGCCACGCCTGGACCAGTGGTGCAGTTCTCAGCCTGGGGTTTGAGACCTGTGACCCAGAGGACTTAGCAGCTCTCTGAGACTCTGCAGGGACAAGGGCCTGTAAAGTCTCTTTTCTGGCTCCCTTCAGGCATTGTCTGTAGTGTACTGCTCGCCAATCTCTCTCATCAGCTTTCTCTCTCTTATCCACTTCTGTTCACCTTCCCCTGGCTGCACTCAACCTGTTAAGCTGCAAAGCACGTAGCTGCCTGACCCTTTCTGTAATTCAACCACTGCCAGGTTTACTCAGGGTAACAGCCTGGCTTCCCTGGGAACCTGAGTGATGGGGAGCAGGGACCTGTGGGATCCAGGACACTCAGGAGCTAAGTGCCAGGCCCTACCACTGTGGCCAAGGTCACTAAAGCACAGGGCACCCTCCACCACAAGGACACCTGCTTCTCAAGCTGTAAGGTAGCCAGATGTCTTTGCTTTCTCAGCTTGGCCTGACAACATTTTGGCTGTCACTGTCGCTGCTGTCCTGCTGTCCCTACCAGGGCTGCCACTCTCTGCAGCTACTCTCTTCATCTTACCAGCTCAGCTCACACCATGAAGGTAAGAAAGACCATTTAAAAGAAGGCTTTATCAGTTCTAATGCTGCCATTCCCAGAGAGGCAGCAGAAGAGGGTGTCTCTCAGTCCTTGATCCTGGGATATAAGCAAGAAACTTGCTTATAAGGCCCAAGAAGGGATATTTGGACCACTCATAATCTTATCTCCTAGCATCAATCACAGCCTTGCCTCTGCACCAGTCACTCTAAGGAGCCACAGAAATCAGAGACATAATTGTCTCAAGGTGTCTGTGGAGTGTTCCAGAATGGCTGGCTTGTTCATAAGGGCAGTCTGACTGGTTGCTAGACTGACAGTCTTTTTCCTTCAGGCAGCCAGGGCAGCAAGAGAGTTCAACAGCACCGTACTAGGGAGTCAGGTTGCCTAGAAACGCCTTTGAATATTTACAGGAAAATGAACATCAGGAGTGCTTAAAATATTAATTTAAAAATACTACATGTGCTGGGTGTGGTGAGGCATGCCTTAAATCCCAGCACTTGGGAGGCAGAGGTAGGAGGATCACTGTGAGTTCAAGGCCAGCCTGAGACTACAGAATGAGCCCCAGGTCAGTGTGGGCTATAGTGAGACCTTACTCCAAAAACAAACAAACAAACAAAAATACATCACATGCTTTTTTGTGTTAGCAGTATCCCTGCTCAGGTAAATTTTAAGAAACATCTCTAATGAAAGAGGGAATGTTAGGAGGAGACACACTTTTGCCTACCATGTGACATCTTCAGAACCTAAAACTGTGCAGTTGCTGTAACAATGCATCTCTGACCAAGGTCTCTTGTTTCCTATTCATTAAACACTGGCTGACTCATGTATTAGCTTATAAATTGAGTGAGCTGTCTCCTCAAAGCTCAAGGTTTCATAGGATCGTTACAAACATGTTGTCAGGTCTAAAGTATAGATATTTTACATGTTACGTCTTATGTCGTGGACACTAACGGGTACAGTAGCTTATTTCCGGTGTAAATGATGCATGTGTTTATATGCTAATATTGTTGCTGTCACTCACTAGGTATCTTCCTGGCAAAAGTTACTCAATTTACAATGAATTTATTGGGTTAATTTCCTTAATCTGTAAAATCAGCATAGTCATAACTTTTTGTCTTATTTTTATTATATCTTTGGGTGTGCAACATGGTTTGGGATATACACATAAAGATATAAATGATTACAGTACTCTCAAAAGTCACCTTTGCTTCCATGATAAGAGCAGGTAGAATGCTTAACAAGTTATCAATGTACAGCTTCCTTAACTGCACCATAGTACCTGAAATGTGGCTTTCGTTCAGGAAGCACTGTGCATTTTAGGCTACTAGTAACACATGTACTATATAAATAATCCATTTAGCCAGGTGTGGTGATGCACACCTTTACTCCCAGCACTGGGGAGGCAGAGGTAGGAGGATAGCCATGAGTTTTAGGACAACCTGAGACTACATAATGAACTCCAGGTCAGCCTAGGCTATAGCAAGACCCTACAATGAAAAAAAAAATCATTAAAAAAATAATCCATTTAATTGCAGCTATCAAAACAACTGTACAGAATAATTGACTTGTTTTACCCCAAAGCCACAGTGAGGTGAGCTTGGATCCATCTTGGTCAGCTGACAGTGGGAAGGGGACATTCCTTCCAGCTGCATGGTTCTCTCTGGTATCAGACACTCACACCCTTGGTCTGACTGCTTTGAGACTCTCCATCCTAAGCAGCTGTCTTGTGACAAATGCCAGGAGACTTAGTGAGTTCTGGTCACTCTACCCTACTTATTTGCCTGTCTTGAGCCAACCTGAGACGCACTGTGGGTGTGGAGTCCACTTTGCAGGTGAGCAGTAGGCTCAGGGCTCTCGGTGGGTCACACCATCTCCAAAGGCCCCTGTTCTGCCTAGGCAGGGGCTCCCCATCCTCAAATGCCAGTGGGATGGTGATCTTTGAACCTCCTGACTTAGATCTTGTGGCTGGTGCTAGGGATCTAGAGGAGATAGTGCCTGTGTGAGAGACCGTGGGTGCCACAGGAAAGGGATACCCAACAGAAAAGAAACAGGTGCAAGTCTGTCGGGACATCTGCAATCTGAGCTCCATCTGGGCTTCTTGCATCCCCAGCACCTGTTGGCCCTACGATCCAACAGGACTGTACTGCTCATCAACCACACCATCACTGGAGCAGGCACACATGGTTTCCAAGTGGGGTTTGATGGTGTGCAAAGTTTGGCTGTGAAAATCACCTGAGTGCAGATTTCTTCATGATCCAATACTGATGTACTGTAGTTGTACCTCTCTATTAACTCCACCAACCCTGTGGCTGGGAACCATCTAGACTTCCTCTTTCTACATGCCACAGGTCCTAGCATTTTGTCTGGCACGTGCAGTTGTTCAATAAATGTTTGATTCATTGATCTTGAGCACCACAGCACCTAAAAACAGATCCTTTTTTAATTTATTTATTTGACAGAGAGGGAGAGAGAGAATGGATGTGTCAGGGCTTCCAGCCACTGCAAATGTACTCCAGTACCTTGTGCATCTGGCTTACATGGGTCCTGGGAAATCGAACAAGGATCCTTTGGCTTTGCAGGCAAGCGTCTTAACTGCTAAGCCATCTCTCCAGCCCCTAAAAACAGATCTTTTTGTTCTGTCTCCTTCCTGTGCTGTAGAAACCTCAGGAAGAGAGACATCCCCTCCCCAACCCAGCTGTTGTCATTCTCCAAGCTTCCTGAGCCCACAAGCAGGGCTATTTCCCAAGCAGCAGAGATCATGGAAACTTCAATCCAGGCCATGAAACGTGAACAGCTCCCCACTGGTAAGTACCCAACACACCTTCCCCAGCAGTGGTACCTCTCCAGGCATGTTGATGTAGCCTGATGGGGGGCAGGGTGCTGCCCTAGAGTGATGCTTAATGACACTGATCAACGCATCACAGGACAAAAGTGGCACTTCTTTAAACTGTTTTAAAGTAATTTCTTCTTTTTATTAATTTGGAAAATACTATTTTCCTTCTACACAGATGGGTTTTGGAGAACCAACTAAGTATGCTGTTTTCTGGTAGGAAATAATTTGAGAATTTTCCTGTAACCTCCCCATAGAGGAGGCACATTAGTTTGTATAAGCTTTCTGAGAAGACATTTATTAGATGGTGACATGTCACAGCACAGCAAGTGGAGAATGGACAGTAGCCTACACTTCCCACTCTGTAGCCAGGGCTGATTATAAATCAGTTTTCCAGACCAGTGATGGTAATGCTGGCATCTCAGAAATGCGGTGAAGTCCCTGGCTGCTCATACAGGTGGTTGTAGTAGAGCCCACAGGTATGAGCTCCCTCACTTCAAAGCTTCAGCTAGAAGATGAGTGTGGTCACATAAGCCTATAATCCCAGCACCCAAAAGGTAGAAGCAGGCAAGAGGATCAGAAATTCAAAATCATCCTTGTCTACATGGTAAGTTAGAGGCCAACTTAAGATACATGAGATAGTATCTCAAAAATACATGCATACACACATACACATACATGCAAATATATCTCTGCAGACACAAGATACTGAGATGACAACAAAGGCAGCCCAGAAACATACTGGGAACTCCTGAGGCACAACCCTAGAAAACAAGCCTCCTTCCTTCCAAAAACTTGGGGGAGGGAGAGTTCTCAGTGAAGTACAATGAGCTTCTTGGTCTTTGTGAAGTGTTTTCTTTTTCCCACTATTCGGTTATCTCATGCTTATTGGACTAATAAAATTAGAGAGATTGCTAAGTAGTTAAAGTGCTTGCCTGAAAAGCCTGATGACCCAGGTTCAATTCCCCAGTATCCACGTAAAGTCAGATGCACAAAGATGCATGCATCTGTAGTATGTTTTCAATGGCCAGGGTCCCTGGTGTGCCCATTCTCTCTCTGATTTTCTTCTCTCTGTTTCTCTCTCTCTCTCTCTCTCTCTCTCTCTCTCTCTCTCTCTCTCTCCTTGCAAATTAACGAATTAATTAATTAATTTTAAAAAACTCATAAGCCAGGACTAGCCATAGTTCTCTAGTCCTACACTGAACAGTTAAGTTAAATTGATTTTATAGCACACAAAAATTCACTGGAATGGGGTTTTCTTTAGACCCCATTTAGAAAACATTTCTAAGGACATTGGTCCCTGTCAGGTTGTGGGATCAGCTATGACTGCAGTAGAAGTGACAATAGAATGGGGTCCTGCTGGTTCATGTCTCTATATCTATATCTATATGCTGTGTTTGGCCCAGGCCATAATGTAGAACTGAAGGGCACCACATTTAGGATACTATGAAGTTATTTTCACTATAGACACAGCCAACTAAGAATGTGAGGAAAGTAAAAAGATCCAAGTAAAAACCTTTTCTTGGCCACTTCATCCACAAGGAGTGTACTTGGAACTTGTGGCTCTCCTTTCAAGCTGTTACATTGGTTTGGTGGATTAACAAATCTGTTATGACTTCTTATAGTCAGCTTCACATTGCTAGGATGAACTTCCAAGCAGGCACAGTTTATGGGAGGAAGGGATTTATTTATTTCAAGCTTACAGATACAAGGGGAAGCTCCATCAGTGGCAGAAGAAGCTATTTCCATACATCCAAGCAGAAAGGAACAACCAAACAGCAGGGAACTGGAGCAAGCAGGACCTCTCTGCACACCTTTAAACTGGACATCATAACCAACCCCAAACACATCTTAGAGCTGGATCCCAGGATCCACCCCTTGTGACACCTCTAGCCAGGCGCTGGAGACCCAATTTACAAACTTTAATAGAACACTTTAGTCTATGGGGGACATGCATTCAAACTGCAATGTCACTGATATAAACTCATTTTGTTATTCCCTAGCAAATAAGGAATGCCAGACCTCCCTTCACTGAGGGCACACTGTGGTCTCAGTTTACTCACTGTCTCTTGGGCCTGAGCAGGGAATAGTCACTGTTAAGACACTTGTTTTTTTTTTCTCTGCCTTTTGAAAATAGAATGCATTCTTTGTGGGTTTTTAATTTTTTTTCTAGCAAATACCTCAATTTCATTAATGCGTAGCTTATCAAAGTCTTGTGGCATTACATTTAAACATTTATATAGCCCACCATGGATGAAAATGACAGCTGCTTTTACTAATGGATAGCAAGGCAGTCCTTGCTTTGATTTGTAGATGAACATAAATAGTGACAGAATTAATAAGAAAAACAATAAATAAAACACAAGACTGGAGAGATGGCTCAGTGTCTAAGAGCATTTCTTATGCAAGTATGAGGGCCTGAGGCCTAAAAGACTGCTTCAGTGCAATGCCAAGGACCCACAGAAATAGCAAGGCATGGCCATACACATCTGTAACCCAATTTCTGTAAAGAACAGAGACCAGAGAATTGCCATGGCTCATGGAAAAAAAGTGAATTTAATAAATCAATTAATTTCACAAACATCCAGCAAACTCCAGGATCAGCAAGAGATTTCATCACTAACAGAACCTGATGTTTACCTCTAGCCACTGCAGGTGAGCCCAACTTCACCTCAGGAAAGTACACAGGGCTCTGCCTGGGTCCACACAAGAGAATACACACACACACACACACACACACACACACACACATACACTAAAGAAAAAGAAAAGAAAGAAACAGCTTTCAGGTGCAATTGCCATGGAACAAAGAATCAATGCAAAAGGAAATGTAGTTTAATAGAGGGAGGGAAACATGAATATCATTAGCAAGCTTGGCCAGGCCAAGTTTGTATGGGGGTCACATGTCATGTTTTCACAGTCTTTTGATGCACTGAGCCCATGTGAGACAAGAATGTCTTGCTGTTTAGGAATAACAGGGTATATACTGATGATGTACCCTGTGAAATGGGTAACAAGTCTGAACAGTGACTTGCTGACTTATCTCCCTGGGCCTCAGGGCTCTTAGGTTACTTTTCTAAATCATCACAAAGCAGAAATAAATAAATAAACCAAAACAAAACCACCACATTCTATCAGTGAGAATGTTCAAGAGAATTAGATGTAGGAGCAAGTGACTGAAAGGGAGAAGGCAGGTGTGATCAGAACAGGGAAGGCTTGGCTGCACAGAAACCTCATTTGAATGCTGAGGCTATGGTTAGACCACAGGGGAAAAGGTTCTTTACCAGGGGACGGATGGTCGAAGTAGAGTCTTGTTTGTTGTTTGTCGTGCAGATGTTTTGTCAGCAGATGCCCTGAGCACAATTGCCAACCTGTCTGGATGCCTGCCTTTCATGCTACCACCAAGATGTCCAGACACCTGCCTAGCAAACAAATACCGACCCATCACAGGGGTTTGCAACAACAGGTACTGTGTGCAGTCTCTCCACTCCTCATGGATGTGGACTTGACCATGAAGGAGGCTCTAGACTACAGTGAATGTCTTCCCCTCTACATGTCCCCTGTTGTAGTTACCTTTATATTGCTGGGATAAAACACCTGACCAAAAGCAGCTGATGGGAGGAGATGGTTTAATTTGGCTTACGGTCATGAGGTGTAGCTTCATGGTGGCAGGAAAATATGGTATAGCAAAGGCTGGACATCACACCTTACAGCATGTAGAAGATAGCAAAAAGAGAGTAAACTGAGCTCTAGCAAGGGAAAAACTGGGATATAACTCCCAGAGCCCACCCTTTAGTAACATATCTCCTCCAGCAAAACTCCACCTCCCAAAATGCCACCAGATTGGAACCAAGCATTCAAAACACATGAGTTTATGGCAGATAACTGATTCAAACCACTACATTCCACCCTTGGCCTCCATCAACTGACAACCATCTTATGATGTAAACTGCATTCAGTTGAACTTTAAAATTCCCCATATTGTTGTATCAATCTAATCACTCTCTGAAAGTCTGAAGTCTCATCTGAAACAGGCCCCTAACTATAAGCCTATAAAATCAGAACACCAGTTACATATACTTATTGGCACAGAGTAAACATTCTTACCGCAAAAGAAAACATAACAAGAAAACAGTGAGCCAATGAAAGGTCAAAAATCAGCAGGGCAAAACATCAAATCCTGTAGTTTCATATCTGGGACTCATGATGAAATGCTCCTTAGAATGCATTTATCCTGAGGAAAAACAATACATCATGAATCAGAGCTCTCCTTGAAAGTTTTCCTACGGTTTTGGATTCTCCAGTATCTGGGAATCTTCACTGCAACCCATGGTTCCATGCCATGGCCCTCCTGTGCTCCATGTGGGTACTACAGCAACCTGCCTCACATCATCCACTGGCCATCTCCATTGCAAATCCAATGAACCTCTCTCTTCTGCATTTATTATCTTTGCATAGTACCAGGTGGGCTACCAAATTCATTGATTCACAGGGAATAAAGCTGACTTTGAAAACAAGACACTTCCTTTATCATTCTCTCTACTATACCAATGCACAATAGCTGGCCCAATCTCAATGATCATTTCTTTCTGGACCATATATTTCTTTTCACACCAGTCCATTACTTCTAAATTCAACATTGCTTAAATTCTCAAGACATGGCATAATGAAGCTAGCCCCTCACACAAACTGCCCCTAGTCCAGTCCTGACAAAGTTCTCAAAAGCTAAGCCTCCCCAGTCCACAGTTGTTTCTGAATTTAGGTCTTTCCACTCTGACCAGTTCCATCAAGCTCTACTTACAGTATTATAAATTGTCTCTTAGTCCAAAGTTTTAAGCCCTTCCATATCTCTCACTTGAACCACTTCCAAATGAACAAAAGCCACACAAGTCATGTTTCTATAAGCAATGACCCTAATCCTCTGAAACCAAATTTCTATTGTAGTTGCCTTTGTGTTGCAAGAACAAAATACCTGACCAAAATCATCTGATGAAAGGAAAAGTTTTATTTTGCCTTATAGTCTTGAGAGGAAGCTTCATGTAGAAAAAAAATGGTAGAGTCTAGATACCACACCTTTCCACAACAGGTTGAAGACACAAGTAATAGAATGAGCTCTAGTAAGGAGGAACTGGGCAATAACACACCAAAACTACTCCCAATAGTCTCCTGTAGCTGCCAGCTATGGGCCAATTCAAAATGCCTGATTGGATGGGGACCACACCCCTTCCACCACACTTTGACAACCAGGTATTGTCACTTGCATTGTGTTCCCACCCCACAGTCATGCCCATCAGAGGAGAGCTTTTCTGCCACTTTTCTCATCCTTATCTTCTTTTTTTTAATACATAAGTTTTTGCCACAAAGTTGGGTGTGATGACATAACCTTTTAATCCCATCACTTGGGAAGCAGATGTAGGAGGATTGCTGTGAGTTTGAGGCCAGCCTGGAACTACAGAGTGAGTTTCAGGTCAGCTTGAGTTAGAGTAAGACCCTCTGTTAAAAAAAAAACAAAAATTATACAACATATGTATTTTTATTATTTTAATTTCTATTGACAACCTCCATAAATGACAATATACCATTAGTATAGTCCCCCTCCCACCAATCCCCTTTCTTCCCTCTAAAATCCTCTCCTCAACTGAATCCTTCTTCTTTCCAGCTAGTCTCCCTCTATTTCCATGTCATCAGTTTTCATCCTATTATCCAGGTCTAATGTCGGTAGTGACAGTTATTGTGAGGTCACGAATGTCAAGGCCAACTTGTGTCTGGAAGACAACATTGCAAGTATTCCTTCCTCTCTTTTGGCTCTTAACAATTCTTTCTGCCACCTCCTCCTCAATGATCACTGAGACTTGGGGGCTGTGATAGAACTGTCTCACTGGTGAACATTCTGCTGTCACTTACTCTTGGCACTATGGTGAATTTTGAGTCACTCCAGTGGTCACCACCGTCTAAAAAGAGAAGCTTCTCTAACCAAAAGTCAGAGTAGCATGAATATATGGCCATAAACTTAATGTTTAGAGGGAAGTTTGGTGGGAATTATATACATGCTTTTTGATGGGTTCTTAAATAAGGTTTGTGGGTATTTCGTGGAGATTTTTGTATCTATGCTTATCAGAAAAATCGATCTAGAGCTTACTTTATTTGTTATTAATTTATCTAATTTTTGTGGTAGGGTAAAACTAGTTTGTAAAAGGAATTTGTTAGCAGTCCTTCCCCTTATTTTTTTCATAAAGTTGTTTGAAGAACATTGTTAAATCTTCTTTAAAAGTCTGGCAGTATGCAGCACTTAATCTATCTGAGTATGGGATATTTTTACTTAAGAGATTTTTTAAATTACTGCTCTGACTTCATTGTTTTCTATAGCTCTGCATGGTTTAATTTTTGTATGTCACGTGTGCCTATAAATACATGCGTTTCTTTTAATTTTTTCAATTTATTCAAGTACAGGTTTGGGAGCTCAGGAGATGGCTCAGTAGATAAGAGCACTTGCCATACAAGCAGGAGGGTTTGAGAGGGACTAAATTTAATCCTAAACACTGTTTCACAGAGTAGGCACCGCTGAAGACATGCTGTGCCAGCCATCCCTCCCTTGTCCTGGTATACAGGGAATTAGACATTCTGTGCCTAAGATATGGATTACTATCTGGAGGTACAGTCCTGAGAGTTGGGGAGACACTTCTCCTAGGACAGAAACAAAGTGATATACTGGATTTCACCTGCCCTCACTCAGAATAGGTTGAGCTGTCCAATATCTGGAGTCCTATTTTCTCCTCTGTGACATTGAGGTATAGGGGACGATGGCATCTCCTCATGAGAGTTGTGCAAGGTCAACCAAAGCTCTGTAGGAAGGGGTGCAGCCCAGCTGTTGTTTATTGATGGGGGTGATGCTATAGGGGCAGCTATGGACCCCATGGATGGTGACAGCTGCCTACAGGGCAGACCATAACAGCTAACCTGGCCTGCTATGGCCACACCTGTGACCCAGACTCAGTGAACAGGACCTGCCTAACAAACAAGCATGTCGTCTTCAGCCCAGTGTGATAAGAATTACCCTCTGACTGTCATCATGAAGTGACTCCAGCTTCAGCCTCTAGACAGCTGGATCTTGGGTCTAGACATGTCCAAGGGTCACTCAGCATGCTTTGCCCCAATGGAGCATGTGGTGACTGGCAGACTAGACTGACCTGGAGGTACCACCCATCTCAGAATTAGAGAAGACTTTTCAGCCTAGGAAAAAGTTGGCAGTGAGCTACAATGTCCCTGGTGTCTCCCCACTGGATCTCAAGAGGGAGTCTAGTCTGTATCTAGCAGGCTGGCCTGACAACTGTGCCTCTCACGTGGACCTGCACTGTGTCCTGCAGAATGTGACCCTACCAAGGACCAGCATACCAGCTTCCTTCAACGTGCTGATTACACATGGAGCTCCTTCTTAGGAGGAATTTTCTATCCAGTAGAAACCTAAGACCCAGAAGTAAGGGGAAATGACAAACTGGAGAGATGCATGTCAGCTGTGGGGAGAACTCCAACTCCACCTGTACATAGAACATAGTTTGCTGTACAACTCTTTGTGTTCATTTGCCTAATAGTTATAATCCTAAATTAAACATTTGATTTGCCTTCCAAACACATAGGAACCTTCCAGAACAGCTAGTTAGCATCAGGCTATGCTGGGATGCCTGGTGATTTTTGTGGGTCTGCAAGGACAGTAAGTAGTTTCCCTTGGCATGTGTCTTATACTCACATATTCAATGTCCTGTTATTCATTGTTTTTAAAAAAAACATATTGTGTTTTGATCTGATCCATGAAATGGTAAAACCTCTTGGAGTTCTACTGGAAGAAATTTCCAACACAATCTTTTGGGAATGACTATGCATTAAAAGTTGGCTTTAAACAACAGTTGTTACAAATATGTAACAAAGCCTGTGAAGACTCCAACCTTAAAATTCAAGCCAGCTAGAGTTAAGTATGTTAGTAAAGTGCTACCCTTGCAAGCAAGAGGACATGCGCTCGATCCCCCAAGTCTCATTTTAAAGAAACTTTGATGTGATAGCATATGCTTATAATCCCAGCACTGGGGAGTCAGAGTTCAATGGATCTCTGCTTCTCACTAGCCAACCAGGTTGTCCTAATTGGTGAGCGCCAGGCCACTGAGAGACCTTATCTCATAAGAAGGTGGATGATAGGGCTGGGGAGATGCTCAGGATATGCTCAGTGGCCAAAGGGCTTGCTGTGCAAGCAAGACAACCTGAATTCAGATTCCCAGAACGCATACACAAAGCCAGACACGGTGGAGTACTCCTGCAGAACCCTAGGCTCTGTACACCTGTGTGTGTGCGCCCACTCACAAACATGCACCCACACATATATAAACAAACATGCATACACACAAACAACACACACATACATGTGCAGAAAACATACAAAATTTTAAAAGGTGAATATCAACTGGGGGACAACACACGAGGTTGCCCTCTGGCCTCCACACACACATACACATATGTGTATACATGTACACATACATATGTGCATACACACACATCTCACCCAATAAAGTGGACACTAGAGGTCAAAAAACAACAAAGGCACCATGGACTAGGCAGAAGACCAGTGCACTACAAGTGAGCTCGTTAACTTTTAATAAAAAGGAAGAGTTGATGTTGGTGTGCTGCAGGACATTCCAGATCCTCACATGCCTAATATAGGTTCTAGAATAGAGATTTTCAAATTTCCTGGAGAAGATCAGGCTGATAGCAATTGTAGAAAAGCCTCCTTTCTCTTCGGAGGAGCTCCAGTGTGCCTCACTGACTGTAACACTGACGCGACAATACCACCTCCAAGCCAGCTTTCATCACTTCTAATGGAGCTCTCCCAGCAGTCCTCACAAGTCAAAGCTGAACTACGTGGCACCTCCAGGCCATCTGGCCAGAAGTCACATCTTTCAGAAATGGAATATATTCCATGGTCCACTTAGGGTTTTCATGGCTGCTGAGGTATGCCACACAACTCTGTGTGTCTGTCCCATGCAAAGCAGCCACCATCCTCATTTCATGTGCCTTAGCCTCACTGTTGAGAAGTGACATGGATGCAAACGTGAAAAGAAAAGTGAATATCACAGATGGCAAGAGGGGCCTTACTGTGACACTTCTTCTCCAGGATCCCCACCTTTGCCCCTAGCAGCTCCTGAGTTTCAAGGCAGGGGCAGATAGCCCAGCAAGCAAACCAACTTGCATCCCCCAACCTAGTAGCTTAATTTTCCTTTTCACTAAATGTCTACGTTTCCATTCTGTCTTTGTGTATGTATGTGCATGTGATGTATTCATGTGTGCCGATGTGTACACCTTTGCTCACATGTCTGGAGGCCACAGAAGGGCGTCAAATGACCACTATCACTTCATTTCCTTGAGACAAAGTCTCTCCCTGAATCTGGAGCTCACATCTTTCCAGCTAGACAGGCTAACCAATGAACCCAGAAATCCTCCTGTTTCTGCCTCACTCAGTGCATGTTACAGGCATGTGTGTTCACATCTGGATTTGCATGTGCATGCTGAGGATCATACTTGAGTTTGCATGCTTGTGTAGCAAGCCCTCCAGCCCCAGTGTTTCTTTACACAATAGAATTTTGGATGGAGAGGGGGTGGAAACATTGCTCACTAGTAAAGTACTTGCCACACAAGTAAGAGGACTTGAGTTTAGATCTGCAGCAACCATTTAAAAATGTTGAAAATGGTGGCACACACCTATAACCCAATGCTGGGGCAGCAGAGACAGAACGATACTGGGGGCTTCCTGGATAGCTGGTCAGCATGAACTGGTGAGCATTAGGTTACTGAAAGACCCTGTCTCACAAACTGAAGTGAAAAGGAACTTAGCAAGACATCCAAAATTAAATTCTGTCCTCCCAAATTAAAAAGTGCACACATACTACACACACACACACACACACACACACACACACACACACACACACAAACACATGCCACAAACATACATACACATGGAAAAAATTTTAAAGAATTTGGAATGCAGAAGACCACAATGTCTGGTGCCTGCATCTAAGTCCAGGTCACAGGATGAAGCACAGACATCAGCCTTCCGTAAAACACTCAGAAATGTTCCACTCACTGCTGCTGACAGCTTTATGGCCATTCTACACTGCTGCCATCAATCCAAGTCCAACAAAGGAAGAATAATAAAGGGGCAATGCAGTGATTCAGGGACAGAGGCCCTTCCAGCACCTGATGATGGGTGTCTGGGAGTGACCCTTCACAGCCCCAGGGCTACAGAGGTAGCAGAGGTGCTTAGCACTGTCCATCCAGGTCCATTGAGCAAGCCAAACCTGACTATGCAGGTCCAGTGACCACGGGATAGATGTCCACAGTACCAATAAGTACCCTTGGGCTCTTATAACAGCCTACTGAGTTGTTGAAATATGAGTCAATCAGAGAAAACAAGAAACGAAATCATGACTAGGCAGTTAACATCTTGTTAGTTTTAATCAAGTGAAACAATGCTGTGTACTTTATGGAGCACCAATGAAAACAAGCCAACTGTCACAGATTCGTGCAAACTTGGCTGACTCTTTGCAGCTAATTAAAAGCATCACCGTCCCACATACTTTGCAAATCGAGCCACTTGGTGGACTAGAAATCAGTGAAGTGTTAATAATGGAATTATTCTCCACTCACTGTCCCTGGAGACACACAAGAGGCACCAGGCCTCCCTGAGCATCGTGGCGTGTTGTGAACTAGTCCTTCCGTGACAGTCCTAGTTGAAGAAGAGGTCACGTCAACAAGGAAGCCCTCCCTCTCAGGGCAATGCAAGTAGCTCTTAGCAATACTAAACTGCTCACTTCCTCTGCAGAACATCTCATTAAACTGACTCACATAAGGGTTACAGTGTCATAGACATTAGGAGAACAATAATGTGCCTAACACACAACAAGTCTTTAAGCATTTGCATTTCCAAATACTCTGATGTCTTTAAGAAATCACATACCTTTCTATGAATCCAGCATAGTTCCCTCACTCTGTGTATGTGAATGTGGGTGTATTTATGATATGAATTCTTCAGTCTAGGTCTCATATTTTCTATTCCATATTCCTCTGTTCATGACCTCACAGGCCCTCCAGCGCTTTAACATTGGTCACTCACTGGCCCCCAGGCTCGTCAGCCTTCTTCCTCTTCACTTTGCATGTTCTCTGAACCCACCAGACAGATGAATTGGGTATAGCTATTCAGCCTTGGAACTGACTGATAAACGCCAATAGGATGTGAACAGTGTCACAATTTTATGCTAAACCACTTCCTTTGGGGAGAGTGTGTTTCAAACTGATGCTTCTATTGAAATTCACTATAATTTTTTCCAAATGTAGAGTGTTTTATTTTTAAAAGTCCTTTACTATTATGACATTCTGCCAATATTTATCATGTTTGATGCATTTATATTATTATATTTAATACGTTTGTTGTATATTTATATTTTATATGTAATATATTTACATTGTGCCCAATAGGTTGCAATTTCGTATTTAGACAATTTTCACTGAGCAAATGTCTTTAATATTGAGTTACTTCTTACAATGTTATTAGGACACTATTGAGTAAATCAGACCAGATATGTTAAATTGCCTATAACCATTAAGCACTGAAGGTAGTTTGATTCGAATTAACTTAGCGATGTGTCAGGTGAGAGTTGAAGGTGTTTTGTTTGTTAGTGAAGGGAATGTCATCTGTGGAACAATGACCATGCCTCCCAGTGACCCAGGACAGTCACTGGAAGCTCCATCTACTCTCCTTTTACTCTCTCAGCAGTCTCCCTCCTTCTTGGGTCACCATTTGTATTTTCCCCTTTCAGTGAATGAGGTGGGCAGCAGTGGTCACACTTCCCATGTGCAGTGAAGGGTGCCAGCGAATCTTATGTGTGGAAGTTGTAGCTGGGAGCAGAAGTGTATTGTACAAATTGAACCTTGGTTTCAATGGTACTTTGGAGACATACAAGAAAAAATGAACATACAATGAGCCATCATTAAAATCACTGGCTGATCTATCAGCAAATAGCACAAGCAAGGGGCTTTTCAGCTTGAAGCAAAATTGGAAAGTACCCGCTTTTCACCAGAATGAGTAACCCAACCAATCATTAATACTTCATTTTCTCAATTTCTGGGAGAGGCTCCCAAGCATATCAACTGACTTAGTTACCCCTTAGCCTAGATGAACTGTACCTCACACACAGAGCAGCTGGTGAAATCAAAGCACTGTTAATCACATCTTGGTCGTGACATACACCTTAAATATGTCTCTAACAAAATATACTTTGACCAATACAATAAAAAAGAACACTCCGCAAGTGGAAATCATGCCATTATAAAAACAATCACATTGTCAGAACAATCCACTCCCAGAAAAGGCCTAATTTTAGTTTTAATTCAAATAAGTGCATTAATATATATTCCCTTAAGAATCCTCTCATTTCTGAGTTTAGGATATTTCAGTAAAATCACAAGGACTCTTTTGTAGCAGAAAGACCATCCCTCTGATAAACACATAAGACAGTAAAGTCCCTGGATGAATTCATGGTGTCTTAACAAAAGAGTTTAAATATGGCTATATTCCCTTTTAAAAATGTAATTAATTTCTAAAGGTAGGAAAAAGAGAGAATGGGCAGACCAGGGCCTCTTGCCACTGCAAACAAACTCCAGACACATGTGCCACTGTGTGTGTCCAGCTTTATGTGGGCACTGGAGAGTCTAACCCAGGCTGGCCAGCTTTGCAAACAAGTACCTCTCATTGCTGAGCCATCTCCCCAGAATCATGACGATATTTCAGATCATCTGTTTAAGTGCCCCAAGTGTCTCTCCTATACAGAAGGGCCCATGGTGCATTCTAGAAGAATGAGTGTCCCACACTGAAAAGGAGCCTGAGAGAGGCTTCTGGGAGGGGGCAGTGGCAGGAGACTAGAGGCAGGTGGTGATGTAAGGTATGATTCTCATTCAAAAGAAAGTGTGTGGACTCAGATCCTGGAAACTCGTGTCTTCCACACACTACAAAGAAAGCCATCAGGAAGGTCACCTGATGGGCCCCAGGCTGGAGATTCTTTAAGGACTGTCTTCTTCTTTGAGGGTACTGAGGAAGCTACCCCTACTCATCATCTGGAGGGGGATATACTACTTTCTTTATTCTTCCCCATCTCAAACCCCTTCCTAATTTGTTCCCACAGGGTCCATCCCAGGTGGGGAGCCTCCAACACAGCCCTGGAAAGATGGCTGCCTCCTATCTACGAGGATGGCTTCAGTCAGCCCAGAGGCTGGAACCCCAACTTCTTATACAATGGCTTCCCACTGCCCCCGGTTAGTACTCACTTAGAATTCTGCTTTAACTGAAGAACTACTTTCTCATAATGCTAACATGCCCCCACAACTTCCTACTGGGATCTTGCTTGATGCCTGGGGCCACACGCAATCCCTTGTGGTTTAATGTCCCTGCTTTGCCGGGTTCTAAGGTGTAGCACATACCAGTGAGGCGTGAAGATGACTTCTACTCAGCTAGTGAGTGGAACAATGTATATTTAAATTCAGTTTCACCTAATCTGATATCTTTTCTCTTGACAAACACTTTCATGTTTTCAGATATATTCCTTTACTTATAATGTGGAAGGCTAGATATGACTAAATACATGCATTCATTAATTACTCCATTCATATATGTTCAAGTGATGATAAACATTTTGGCATGAGTATGCATGTGTGGTGTGCATACATATATGTATGCATTTGAGTACAAGTGTATGTGTGTGCATGGGCATGTGCAAGCCACAGGTTGACATGAGGTGTCTCCCTCCATCACACTCCACTTTTGTTTACTTAGGCAGGGTCTCTCATTGAATGCCAAGCTTGCTGACTGAGCTAGACTAGCTACACATTTTACCAATCTCGGTGCTGGGATTATGGACAAGCCATCACCTACCTGGCAATTACATGGGTGCTGGGGATCTGAACTCTGTTAAGCAAGCTTGCACAACAAGTGCTTTATCTGCTAAGGCATCTCCCCAGCCTATGGCGACCATTTTACTCCCAGAGGCACATTTTATTTGGGAAACACATCCACATGCAGCCTACTATGCCTTTAGACCAAAGGAGCCTTACACTCACTTAGCCAAAGCATGGTCCCTTTCGCCCTGGTTTGCTCCTTACACGGCTTTTTTGTCATAGGCCACATTCTGCAGTAGAATTCTCAAAACACAGCAGCAGTGTCAGAGAGGAGGGACTGACCAAGTCAACTGTGCAGTAACACTTTTCCCATCATGAAGCTCTCCAATGGAGATGAGCCCCTGGACATGGGAAGATTTTCCAGGTGGCTCTTTATTGAGAGGACCAAATGCTTGCAGTAGATGGAGCTGAGGACCAGGCCCAGGCAGTGATCTCTCATCTACTTTTAATTTCTCACAAGACATGAGTCCCCTTAGCTTCAAATGGATTATGTGTGAAATGGGGTAAGGTTCTCTTACCTACAGAGTGCTTGACAATAGACAGGTATAATCTGGAGGATGTCCATCTCGTATCAGTAAGCATGGCATGAGACAGCAGAAGATTACTTGGATACATTACTTTAGTGACAAAGAGACCCAAGGAGGACACAGGAACAGTGGCTGTAAACTGCCTGAAGACTAAATACATTATTTATTAAGGATAGACAAAGAACTGAGATCAAAGGAAAAAGGAATGTGAGGTCACTCTCTATAGCCACAGAAGGAGATTATTAGTGCTGACCAATTACTCTGGAAGAACAGCTGTTTGGCGAGCTCACTGCTGACAGTATTCTCTGTATGACCTCCCACAAAGTCTAGCAGATGTCCTGACACAAACAGAGAGCTGGCTGTTGTCACACAGGCAGCCTGCTTTGCTGTTCGAGAGTTCTTTACAGTTTACTGAACTCAGTGATTCTTTTTTTAATGTATATGGATATATATTTATTGACAACTTCTATACTTACAGAAAATAAACCATGGCATGTCCCTCTCCTTCCCTCTCCCACTTTCTCCTTCATAACTCTGCTCTCTGTCATATCCCCTCCTCTCTCCATTAGTCTCTCTTTTAATTTGATGTTATCATCTTTTTCTCCTATTATGAGGGTCTTGTGTAGGTATTGCTAGACACTGCGAGGTCTTGTATATGGAGGCCAATTTCTATCCAGACAGTGGTATGTAAGGAATAGCCTTTCTTTGGTTCTTACATTCTTTCCTCAACCTCTTCCGCGATGGACCCTGAGCCTTGGAGGGTGTGAGATGTTTCAGTGCTGGACATTCCTCCGACCCTTCTTCTCAGCACTATGTTGCCTTTTTGGTCATCCCATTGGTCATCACCACCTGAAAAGAGAAGTTTCTCTAACCAGAGTGAGAGTAGCATTAATATGTGAGTATGAACATTAAGTGTAGTGCTTTCAGGGCAATTTGGTGAGAGTAAAATATGCATTTATCCAGACAATAGGAGGATTTATACTCTTAAGGCTCATGACCTCCCCTGCCCTAGGCTTTTGATTAGGTTTTCAGTACCAGGTACGTATTCCTTCCTATACAGTGGGCCTTCAGTCCTATTAAAGGGCAGTTGGTTTCCCCCAGAGAAGACATGCCACTATTGCACTTGTTCAGTCATTTGGACTGTCTGGCCAAACTTGAGGCTTCCAGTGCCCACTGTTTTCACAGATTATGACTTCTGTCTCCCATAAGGTTGCATATAGTACAGCTTTTTCCAAATTTAGGGAGAAGGTTTTATGCTCAGCACCAACTTGATTTCTCTGTGACGTTGCCTCTCAGGCATGTGAAGTCTTCAGCAATAGGGTCTTACCATGTCTTTTTCATGGGGAACCAAGGGCTTGGCAATAGCCTGTAATGTTTTGGAGGCAACAGGGACCTCTCTGGCCAATGACTCACTGGAAGGTATACCATCCTAGGCACTGAAATTTTCTAGTAACACTATAGTTTCTGGATATATCATTATTTCAGAAAGTAGGGGCTGGAGAGATGGCTTAGTGGTTAAGTGCTTGTCTGTGAAGCCTAAGAACCCCGGTTCAAGGCTCTATTCCTTAGGACCCATGTTAGACAGATGCACAAGTGGGCGCACACGTCTGGAGTTCTTTTGCTGTGGCTAGAAGCCCTGGCGTGCCCATTCTCTCTCTCTCTCTATCTGCCTCTTTCTCTCTTTCTCTGTCACTCTCAAATAAATAAATAAAAATGAACAAAAAAAATTTAAAAAGATAGTAGATTTTCATATATCTTATTCAGAATATCTTGACTTTTGATTGACCCTCCTCACTACCCTTCTTTTATACAATCTCTTCCCCTAACCTCACTTAGGCCTTTCCACTCCTTGTAATCTGTTCTTCTGCTTACATATATATAATACCATCTTCTTAAGACCTTCCCTCTCCTCCCTCCCTTATAGCCTTTTTCTAGCTTATGGGCCTCTTTACTGATTTTTTGTTCCAGATCACACACAAGTCTATACATTTGTAGCGAGGATCCACATATGAGAGAGAACATGCAACATTTGGCTTTCTGAGCCTGGGTTACCATCCATTTCCCTGCAAATTTCATAATTTCATTTTTCTTTACCACTGAATAGAATTCCCTTGTGTAGATATATCACATATTTATTATCCATTCATTTGTGGATGGACATCTAGGCTGGTTCCATTTCCTAGCTATTGTGAATAGAGCAGTAATAAACATGGCTATGTAAGTATCTCTAAGGTAGTTTGAAGAATCATGTCATCAGGATATATGCCTAGGAGTCTTATAGCTAGATCATATGGCAAATCTATTTTTAGCTATCTCAAGAACCTCCACACTGATTCCACAATGGCTGTACCAGATCACATTCCCACCAACAGCACAGAAGTGTTCTCCTTTTACTACATCCTCGCCAACATTTATTGTCATTTGTTTTCTTGATGGCAGCCATGCTGACAGGAGAGAGATGGAATCTCAAGGCAGTTTTAATTTGCATTTTCCTCATGGCTAAAGATGTAAAACACTTTTTTAGATGTTTATATGCTATCTGTATTTCTTCCAGTGAGAACTCTCTATTTAGTTCCATAGCTTTTTTTTTTTTTTTTTTTTTTTTTTTTTTTTTTTTTTGGTTTTTTGAGGTAGGGTCTCACTCTAGCCCAGGCTGACCTGGAATTCACTATGGAGTCTCAGGGTGTCCTCGAACTCATGGCAATCCTCCTACCTCCGCCTCCGAGTGCTGGGATTAAAGGCGTGCTCCACCACACCCAGCTCATAGCCCATTTTTTGATTGGGTTATTTGATTTATTGTTCTGTTTTTCGAGTCCTTTGGATATTCTGGATATTAATCTTCTTTCAGACGTGTAACTAACAAAGATTTTCTCCCATTCTGCAGGTTGTTTCTTTGCTCTATTCACAGTATCCTTTTTTTATTTATTTGTTTGATTTTTATTTTTTTAATTTTTGAGGTAAGGTTTCACTCTAGCCCAGGCTGACGTGGAATAACTATGTGGTCTCAAGGTGGCCTCAAATTCATGGCAATCCTCTTACCTCTGCCTCCTAATTGCTGGGATTAAAGGTGTGTGCCACCACGCCCAGCCAGTGTCCTTTGCTGTACAAAAACTTTGTAATTTCATGAGATCCCAGTAGTTGATTAGTGGTTTTGTTTTCTGAGAAATTGTGGTATATGCAGAAAGTTATTACCTATGCCAGTATGTTGAAGGGTTTCCCCAAGCTTTTCCTTGAGCAATTTCAGAGTTTCAGGTCTGATATTAAGGTCTCTGATCCACTTGGATTTATTTGATTCTTGTGCATGAAGAAAGACAAGGATCTATTTTCATCTTTCTACAGATAGATATCCAGTTTTCCCAGCACCACTTGTTGAAGAGGCTGTCTTTTCTCCAAAGAATATTTTTTGTATTTTTGTCAAAAAGCAGATGGCTGTAGCTGCCTGGAATAAGACCTGGGTCCTCTATTCTGTTCCATTGATCTACATGTCTGTCTTTGTGCCAATACCATGCTGTTTTGTTACTATGGCTTGTATTATAGCTTAAAATCAGATATGGTGATACCACTACCCTTATTTTTGTTGCTCAAAATCATTTTGGCTATTTGAGGATTTTTGTGCTTCCAAATGAAATTTAGGATTTTTTTTTCTATTCCTGTGAAGAATGCCATTGGAATTTTAATGGGGATTGCATTAAATGTGTAGATTGTTTTTGGTAAAATTGACATTTTCACAATATTGATTCTTCCAATCCAAGAACATGGGATCTTTCCATTTCCTTGTGTCTTCTGCAATTTCTTGCTTGAATGCTTTAAAGTTCTCATTGTAGAGCTCCTTCACTTCCTTAGTTAAGTTTATTCCAAGGTACTTTATTTTTTATGCATCTGTGAATGGGAAAGAGTCCCTGATTTCATTCTCCGCACATTTGTTGTTAGTATATAGGAAAGCTACTGATTTCTGTGTATTTGTTTTGTGTCCTGCTACTTTGCTAAAAGTGCTTATCAGCTCTAAAAGTTTGCTTGTAGAGTTTTATAGGGCCTTTTATGTATAGAATCATATCATCTGAAAATAGTTATAATTTGATCTCTTCCTTTCCAATTTGTACCTTTTATGAGTGTCTCTTGCCTTATTGCAATAGCTAAGATTTGCAGTATTATATTAACCAAAAGTGGGGACAGTGGACACCCTTGTTTTGTTCCTGAATTTAGTGGAAAAGCTTCAAGTTTTTTACCATTTAGTATTATGTTGGCTGTAGATTTGTCATAAATAGCTTTTATTATGTTGAGATAAGTTCCTTCTAGTCCCAGTTTCTGTGATACTTTTACCATGAAAGGATATTGGATTTTGTTGAATGCCTTTTCTTCATCTATTGAGATGATCATGTGATTTTTGTCCTTCAGACCACTTATATGATGTATTACATTTATTTATTTGCATATGTTGAATCATCCCTGCATCCCTGGGATAAAGCCAACTTGGTCAAGGTGAATAATCTTTTTGATGTATTCTGTTTGTCAATATTTGATTCAGAATTTTTCCATCTATGTTCATGAGGGAGATTGGTCTATAATATTTTCTTTGTTCTATCTTTGCCTGGTTTTGGTATGAGGGTGATGCTGGCTTCATAGAAGGAGTTGGGTAGAATTCCTTCCTTTTCTATTTTATGAAAAAGTTTGAGAAGCTTTGGTGTTAGTTCTTCCATGAAGGTCTCATAAAATTCGCCAGTAAATCCATCTGGGCCTGGGCTTTTTTTAGTTGAGAGATGTTTTATAACTGCTTGGACCTCTGTACTTGTTATAGGTCTATTTAAATGGTTTATTTCATCTTGATTTAATTTTGGTAGGTCATGTGAGTCAAGGAAATCATCCATTTCTTTCAAACTTTCCAACTTAAAGGCATATGTATTCTTAAGGTATGTCCTTATAATTGTCTGAATTTCTTTGGTATCTGTTGTAATGGTGACTTTTTCATCTCTAATTTTGTTAATTTTTGTCTCTTCTCTTTTTCTTCTGGTCAAATTTGCAAAGGGTTTATCTATCTTGTTTATCCTTTCAAAGAACCAACTCTTTGTTTCATTGATTCTTTGGATTGTTTTTTGGTTTCTAGTTCATTAAATTCTGCCCTAATCTTTATGATTTCTTCTCATCTACTGCTTTTGGTTTGTCTTGTTCTTCTTTTTCCAAGGTCTTAAGGTGGAGCATTAAATTGTTTATTTGTGAACTCTCTAATTTCTTAATATAGGCACTTAGAGCTATAAATTTCCCTCTCAGGACTGCCTTCATTGTGTCTCAAAGGTTTTGGTATGTTGTATTATCATCACCATTTGAGCCTATGAACTTATTAATTTCCTTTCTGATTTTTGCAATGACTCACTGATCATTAAATAGTGTACTGTTTAGTCTCCATGAATTTCTGTGTGCTCTGTAGCTTTTCTTGTTGCTGATTTGCAGTTTAATCCCATTGTGGTCAGATAAAGTGATTATTTCAATTTTCCTATACTTGTGGAGACTTGCTTTGTGTCCTAATATATGGTCTATTTTAGAGAATGTTCCATGTCATGCTTAGAAAAAATGTATATTCTGCAACATTTGGATGGAATGTTCTGTAGATACCTGTTAGGTCCATTTGTTCCATGACATCATTTAATTCAAGTATCTCTCTGCTTATGTTTTGCTGGGATGACCTGTCAATTGATGAGAGTGGGGTATTGAAGTCTCCCACCAGAATTGTGTTTGATGTTATCTGTGACCTTAAGTCTAATAGAGATTGT
This sequence comes from Jaculus jaculus, assembly GCF_020740685.1. Lineage (NCBI taxonomy): Eukaryota > Metazoa > Chordata > Mammalia > Rodentia > Dipodidae > Jaculus > Jaculus jaculus. Next base: position 56,981,068 of record NC_059103.1, read on the forward strand.
TTGATGAAAGTGGGAGCCCCCATGTTAGGTGCATATACGTTTAGGATTGTAATGTCCTCCTGCTGGAGTGTTCCTTTAATCCATATAAAATGACCTTCTCTATCTTTCCTCACTAATGTTGGTTTGAAGTCTATCCTGTCAGATATTAGGATAGCAACCCCTGCTTGTTTCCTAGGCCTATTTGCTTCAAATACTGCTTCCCATCCTTTCACCCTAAAGTGGTATTTATCTTTTATTGAGAGATGAGTTTCCTGGAGGCAACAAATGGCAGACTCCTGCCTTTTAATCCAGTCTGCAAGCCTGTGTCTTTTGGATGGTGCATTGAGGCCATTGATCTTAAGAGTTATTATTGAAAGGTATGTATTTATTCTCACAGTTCTTCTTATTTTGTATTTTTTGTCCTGTTTTCCCTTTATTCACTTTTTTTAACTGTTATTTGAGTGATGTTTATTCTTTTCTATTTCCTCCTGGTGGGTTTTGCTTTCTCTTAGGCATTAAGAATTCCTTCAAGTATTTTCTGTAGAGCTGGTTTGTTGTCATAAATTCCTTTAGCCTGCTTTTGTTATGGAATGTCCTTATTTCTCCATCAATTTGGATAGATAACTTTCCAGGATAAAGTAATCTTGATTGACAGTTGTTACCTTTCAGAACTTGAAATACATCATCCCAGGCCCTCTAACTTTTAAAATGTGTGTTGAGTAATCTGCAGTTATTCTGATGGGCTTGCCTTTGTAGGTGACTTGCTTCTTCTCTCTAACTGCTTTCAATATATTTTCTTTGGTTTGTGTGTTTAGTAGTTTAATTATAACATGGCAAGGAGAGGTTATTTCCAGATTTTGTCTGTTTGGTGTTCTAAAAGCTTCTTGTATCACATTGGCATTTCTTTCCCAATTTGGAGAAAATTTTCTTCTGTGATTTTGTTGAAAACACCTATTAAGCCTCTGTATTGAAATTCTTCTCCTTATGTTATACCCTGAATTCTTATGTTTGATCTTTTCATAGTGCCCTGGATATCTTAAAATTCGCATTCATACCTTGCTGTTAGCTTGACTTTCTCTTTTTTGAACTGTATGAGATCTGCCACCTGGTCTTCTAGTTTAGATATTCTGTTCTCTCCTTCATCCATTCTACTGGTGAGACTTTCCAGAGAGTTTTTTATTTCATTAACTGTATTCTTCAGAACCAGGACTTCAGCCTTGTTTTTCTTTAGTATTTCTATTTCCTTACTCATGTCTTGTAATAACCTCTTTATTTCATTAATCTCATTTCCTGTGTTCTCTTTCAGAAGTTTGTTTTCTTCTTTAATTCCTTTGTTTTCTTCTTTGATTCCCTGCATTTCTTCTCTGATTTTTTTGAGCACAGATACCATCATTTTCTTGAAATATTTGTCAAGCTTTTCTTCTAAAACAGTCTAATTGTGATAATTTGTGATGGATTTATAGTTTTTGGTGGGAATGTATTGTCTTGATTCTTTGAGTTTCTTATATTATATTGTAGCAACTTTTGCATCCTGAATTGATTTGAGGCTTAGATTTCCTACTTATCTGCAGGGTTCCCAGTGTGGCAATCCACCTCTACATATCCTCAAGATATGAGTTCAAGGTGCCAGGTGTAGCTCTTGTCCCCAAAGTAATCCTAAATTTGAGTTTGCTTGCTAAGCAAGTATTCTGGTGGACTGGGTAGAGTAATTTACTGGAAAATTTTAAACTTCAACCTAGTAACATACACAATCAATAAAAACTAGCACAAAGAATGCAATTGAGGGGACTAAAACAAACAGATAACTATATAAATCCAAATTCTCTAAGGGTCTGCATTGTTCTACACCCTTAATCTTGTCAGCTGGGAGGTAAAGATTTCTGTTCTGAATTGGGTTCCAGGTCAACCTGGATCTGGATCAGACCCTGCCCCCAATAATGACAGAAGCAAAAAACAAAGGCCCTACATATATATATAAAAGCACCAAAGACAATAAAATTCAACCCCAAATACAAGTTATTTGAAAATGGTAAAGCCAACCAAGAATATATACCACATAAGCTGCCCTGACAAGGAAAGAGAGATTAGCTCTTGCAGGACTGTGTACCTGTCATTGTTGTTGTTGTTGTTTTGTTTTGTTTTGTTTTGTTTTTTGTCAGTTAGCCTCATTACCTTTTGGGGTGGCTTCCAATCTCACCAATGCTGAATGCCCACCTAGATCCTTCCTTGTTGTGCTGTGCAGCTGTACCTCTGATCCGCTCTGCTGACGGCGCTGCCACTGGGGGCTGAATGCTGGAGGTTTCGGGGTACTGATGGTGGGGGGTGGGAGAGTTCCAACTTCTGGAGATGCTTGCACTATCAGTAGCTCTTTAGTTCTCTGCTGCTGCTGCCTGTCACCCTTGGTGGGACTCTGAACTCAGTGATTCTTAATCCCAAATTAACTCAGATATGTAACCACTTAGAGGCATCAGAGCTCAAGTATGCTTAAATGTGGATTGTGTGCATTTTCTGCTCTTGCTCTGACAGACTAATCCAACTTTAGTTGTTTGAGGTAACAGGAATTTATGATCTCTCCATTCTTCAGATAAAAAATAACTCTAAGGAGAGTTTTCCTGGCCCTAAGTCAAGATGCCACAGCACCCGGTCCCTTAGGTAGATCTCAGGGAAGACCTCATCTCTTTGTCTTTTCCAACTTCCTGGAGTGGGTGTGGCTACTATGTGGGAGTAGGTGTTGGTATTCACACCTGGGGATTTTGCATTCTAGGCAAGCTTTCTATCACTGAACTACACTCCCAGCGTCACCTGTTCAAATTTCTAAAAGCATGTCTCATCCTTGATTCACAGCCTTTTCCTTCAAAGCCAGCAACATTGCATCTCTTTATGCTTTCCAACCCAAGTCACTGCAGTCAGGAGGGTTCTCAGACAGTAAGGACCCATGTAATGAGCACGAACTCACTTAGACATGCAGGATGATCTCTGCATCCCAGAGGCCTGGGCATAACCATGTTCAAAGCTTCCTGGATTCTGAAATAGACATACTTGGGAGTGCAATTCTGCTACCAGAATCCACCCTCAGCCACCTAAAGATTCCTGTCCATGCTACATGAAAATTGCATTCTCCCACCCCCAAATCCCATCATAACATCCGTTTGTTGTCCACTGTCCAATTTAGACCTCACTACTGAAAGTCACTGATGTCAGGTAGGAAGGGGAGGGCCATGGGCATGATTTACCTGTGAACAAAATCCCCTTCCATCTGGACTGTGAAATAAGAAAAGCTGTCTTCTGCTCCCGAAGTACAATGACCCTATATCCCTAAGACAGCAGTTATACTAGGGCATAGAGGAATAAAGGAACACAGAGGGAGTTGCAGATCCTAAGCCATTGGGAGGTCAAACTGGACACTGTCAGCTTTCAACGTCTTAGACTGAACTTGTGCAGCTCAGGGCTGAGTCACTGGCTGTACCATACTATGGCTAGATGCTTTCCACATATCCCTCCCCACATTAGCCTAGACGCTGATGGCTTGATAGCCACATACAGATTTTACATGTACTTACTAAGGCTCTGAGAAGAGGCTTTCCAGGCCCCTAAATCATCACAACACAAGGACAGGTTTCCAGCCTTATCTCTTCCTACCATGTCCACAGGGATGGTCTTTTCTGGACTCCCCAGCCATCACCAGGAATTTAGGACACCTAAGACCTAAGACCTCTTCTCTCAGCCACGCTGTGACCTGCCTATGACATAACAAACTGCTCTCTTCATCCAGGTACGGGAGGTGACAAGGCACATCATTCAAGTTTCAAATGAGGCTGTGACAGAAGACGACCAGTACTCTGACTTCCTGACAGCATGGGGCCAGTACATTGCCCACGACATTGCTCTCACACCACAGAGCACAAGCACGGTGGCCTTCTGGGGAGGCACTGACTGCCAGCTGACTTGTGAGAACCGAAATCCATGCTTCCCCATACAGGTAACTCCCTGAACTCTTAATTTTATTATGAAACTAACAGATTCCTTTAAAATAAACTGAACAGGAAAGTGGAAAATGAAGTGCAAAGTCTCTTTCCCACATCCTGCTTCCCAGGAGGTTCCCTCATGTACCCCTTGGACATGCCATGCACCTGTGTGTGAAATACTGATATGTGTGTGAAATACTTATGTGTGTGTGAAATACTGATATGTGTGTGCAGAGGTGCCAACACCTACTGGACCATGCTACGTATGTGTTCTGTACAGGGATGGCCACTTGGAAAAACTTGTTCTCCATCTTTCCTCATCACATTGATTGAACAGATATTTGTTTTGAGACTCAGAGTTCATCGTGTATATATTATAGATTAGTTAGTTCCCCAATTTGTCTTAAATATTCTCATTATGCCATCACACATAGTGAACATATTCCAGCCTAATTCCTCCCCAACATGTGCATGCCTAGTAGGCAAGTCCTTAAGGGTAACACTGCCAGTTTATAAACACTCTTGATGTGTTACTAGACTTTGCAGGGTTGCTCACTACAAATGTTGTGCTCATTTGCCCACCAACCAGGGAGAAAGACAGAGGTGCAGGTAGGGTATTATAGTTCTACTCTGCAGAAATCAACTGCGAAGCTGTCATTTTCTAGGTCAGAGCACAGCTTGGGGTTCATCCTCTCCAAAATGCAACATCTTTTGGGGGGTAAGCTCATCTGTGCTGCTGTTCTCTGGGCTGGCCAGAATGGACATGCAAACTACCCCACTGGCAAGGCACAAACACAAAAACATGTTCCAAAAGGAGGGAATCCAGGGGACTAAGCTAACCAAGGCTGCGGCATCTTGACTTTTCTGCTTAGTAAAGACGCAATACCACTGAAAGGTCTTCCGGTCCAATGGAGCTCTGCTGCCCTGTCCAGTGGTGCTTCACCTCCACAGCATAGCACTGGCTCTGCTCACTTGTACATGAAGGGACAGCTGGCATCCTCACGTGGGCACAGCTGCAGTCCACAGGGGAGAGGCTTGGAATTGAAGTTACCAGACTTCTTAATACCTTCATGATATTTTCTAAAACTGCTATGACACTTTACAGGCAACTGCTGTGTGTTGCTGGCATCTGGATTCAGTCTTAGTTCAGAGATGTTGATTCCCCAGACTATTGCAGGGTAGGTTTCCCCACCCCTTGCATGATGTAGACTGTTTTCACCCTCACCCATGTGACTGGCTAGGCCTCCCAGAAACCGGAGTTCCCCATTCTCCATCACAGTTCATGATACATTTATCTCTTCGTGGGGTATCCTATACTGATGTCATCATGCCACCTATTACACCAAAACTTTCATGGCTTCTCCTTCCATAGTTCATAAAATAATTAGTCATATGAACCTTAAGATTAGTTCATCACCTCCAAAAAATGTACCTTTCTGATTTTAACTGGAATTGCACTTAACTTTTATATTGATTGGGAAAGAAATGAACTTATCAGATTTTCTTTAACTTTCAAATGATGTTTTCTAATTCCTTCTTACTTACCATATGGCTTAACATTAAATTGGCACACTTGACTCTCATGTAAACTCTGCTGCTGCTGCTGCTATGAAAAGGATGTGTGGCAGTTACCTTCTTATTGCTGGGATAAAGCCCCAAGCAAAAGCAGTTGATGGGAGGAAAGGGTTTATTTTGGCTTACAGGCTGAAGAGGAAGTTTCATGATGGCAGGGGAAAGCATGGCATGGGCGGATTCTGGAAACCACCTCTGCCACAGCAGGTGGACAACAGCAGCAGGAAAGTGAATCAATCACTGACAAGGGGGAGCTGGCTCTGACACCCCAAGCCCACTCCTAATCCCATACCTCCTCCAGCAAGGTTTCACCACGAAAAGTGCCATCAGTTGGGGACCAATCATTCAGAATACATGAGTTTGTGGGGACATCAGATTCAAGCCAGCATAGGATGTGTCAAAATTGTTGTTCTGGGAACTTATTAAAGAACAACAAAAAAAAAAGTATAAAAAAGAAACTAACTTTGTCCTAATCCATGGATCATGAATAACTTCCCAGAAATGTGAATGAATTGATGGAATTTTAAAAATATGTTTATTTATTTGAGAGAGACAGATAGATAGAGAGAGGAGAATTGGCATGCCAGAGCCTCCAGACACTGTGAACTAACTCCAGATGCATGCACCACCTTGAGCATCTGGCCTGTGTGTGTCTTAGGGAATTGAACCTGGGTCTTTAGGCTTCACAGGCAACCACCTTAACTACTAAGCCATTTCTCCAGCCCAAGTTAATAGAATTTTTGAATATTCTAGGCATCTCATATGCCACCAAGTATAAGAGAATTTTACTATATTTTTAATCTTAGTTCCTTTTCTATAGCTGTACCATTTTTAAATTTTTTAAATTTATTTTATTTTCTAGATGTTAGCCTCACTCACTTGTTAAAATTTCTAAAACAATGTTAGGTACAAATGAAAGTATCTCCATGTGGTTCTTAATATTAAGTAAGAAGCTTTTGTTCTCACTGTTCGAGATATTATTTGTTGCTGCTTCAGTGGTACAATGGTTTCACTCCATTCTATTTTGCTTTTATTTAACCAGGAATTTTATCATTGTATTTTAAGTGTGTAATGACTGTAAATTATTCTCCTTTTTTGAGATGCAATCTGCTTTGTATTATTACTTTTCGGGCCTTGAAACAGAATACCCTACATAAGCAACTTATGGGAGGAAGATTTATTTTAGCTTTCAGAGGGATTTCAGTCAACATCAGGGGGAATGTCAGAGTAGAGCAGCCCATCTGTGGTGAATGAGGGAAAGGTGACTATTTACATGGTGAGGACAGGAAGTAGAGAACACAGATCAGACTCAGGAGTTGGTATAGTCTTCAAAGTCCTGCCTCCTGGGACCTCCTTCTAGACAGGCTTCAGCTCCCAGAAGTACCTTCAGAACAACTGGGGAGCAAGCTTTGAGATCACGAGTCTAAGGTAGAAATATTAGATTCAAACTCTAACAGTATTCTTATGTAGCCTAGACTGGCCTGGAAGTTGTGATCTTCCTGCCTCAACCCTTTGTGGTGGGATTGAAGACCTGTCCCACCATACCCAGCTTCCCTTAAATTTGTTGTCCTGGGTAACACAGTTCTGATCTCTGACTCTGAGCTATTCTTGGAATAAATATACTTGACCACAACATGTTGCTCTTTGGCTCACTGCCTTTTTGGTTTTTATTATGCTATTTAGAAGTATATATTTGGCTGCATGTATTCTTGGGGCTATTTTGATCAGAGGACAATTGTGAAGCTTTGCTGAGTGTGTGAAATAAACTGGGGCAGCTCCCAACTCTCTTGTGACTCAAGTGGTCTAAGCAGTATTGGATCCATCCTTTAGGACAAACCATTTGAGTTTTCCATTTCTTATTGGCTTAATTTTGGTTATTCCTATTTTGCCAAAGAATTAACTATGCACTGTTACTTTTCATAAAATTGTCGATAGTAGTCAATTTTTAATCACTCCTGGCTGCCAATTCTGTCCTCCTTCTAAACGAGGTATGACTTTATGCCTTTCTTTCACTGGGTTTCTGAAGCTTGGTTAAATCTTTCCTTCCTTTCTACCATGTCTTTTTTGCACATTTAATTAATTTTAACTTCTATACTTGCTAACTTACTTTCCTTATTTATTTGGTTCATTTCTAGTTCCTTAAAGTCTTAAGAGAACTCCTAGCTGAGCATAGTGACCCACACCTTTAATCCCAGTGCTCTGGAGGCTGGGGTATAAGGATTGTCTTGAGTTTAAGGCAAGCCTTGGCTACAAAGCTTGTGGTAGTATGAGGCCCTGCCTCAAAAAAAATATTAAAAAAAAACTATTTAGCTCTTTTGCAGGTGATGTATCAGTGAGAGTCACTTACAAGCCAGATTTTCTTTTTTTTTAATTTTTTTTTATTTATTTATTTGAGAGCGACAGACACAGAGAGAAAGACAGAGGGAGAGAGAGAGAATGGGCGCGCCAGGGCTTCCAGCCTCTGCAAACGAACTCCAGACACGTGCGCCCCCTTGTGCATCTGGCTAACGTGGGACCTGGGGAACTGAGCCTCGAACCGGGGTCCTTAGGCTTCACAGGCAAGCGCTTAACTGCTAAACCATCTCTCCAGCCCAAGCCAGATTTTCTTGATGAGACTACTACTAGGCTTGGATTCATTGTTTCTTCGTATCTAAAATGATTTTAATTTATTAAAGCTGCCCTGAACAAATAGTAATCTATAATTTCCATCACGTTTTCTTTACTTTTTATTACGTTTTCATAAATGTTAACTCTCGAACTTCACCCCTGCTCTTTCCTAGTCTTGAGCTGCTGGATGCATATGATCTGAGGGACCTGATGGTGTGCTCCATGTACCCGAGGGCACACTGTCATGGCACAGTCGGGTAATATGAGGGTGTTCTGTGAGCTGCAGAGGACATGGTGTGTGATCTGAGGTGCACCCACAGTCATCTGAGGGCACACTCAATGTCCTATGAGGGTACACTATGTGTGACCTGAAGGATGTACTCTCACATTTCCGCAGTTGTGGCCTCTTGTTCTCTTGTGAGTTCTGTTTCTTGTTAGCTGGAAAGGCGTCAAAGTGCTTCCTGTCTCCTTGGTGTCCGTTTGCTACCCTCTCCTCTGACCTCCAGCTAGACCTTGGCCATCCTTTCCAGAGTGTGCAATGGAAACTCTTCGATGCACATGTGCCTTACTTCATCGTCACCAGGGCAAACACCTCTTCCATGTGTGCTCTCTTCACTTCTTCTTGTTGAAAGAGCCCAAAGCAGGCCTGCTCTATCACCTGCCAAGGACAGCAGGTGGAACCTGGCCAAGTGGGATGTCTCATAAAATGGTCTGTGTTTGCCTGTCTTTGGTTATTCTGTGTGATACCCACTGAATCCCCACGAGGGAGTGAGGGAGGGGTCCTCATTTTCATTTTTGGTAAGGGACCTTCTAAGCATGTTTGTCCATCCTGTATTGTGCCTGCAACCCAGCACTCTGCCCTCTAACAGGGAGCAAGATGTTGCAACTTCTAGGAGGTGAAGAGGGGTAGGTCAGTCCTCAAAGGAAGGATGCCTACTGTGGTGCTTCATCTCTGTCAACTGGACAGGTTAAGAATCACCATGGAAACCAATCTCCATGAGGGATGTTTTTAGATTAGGTGGAGTCCCTACCTTAACTGTGGGCAGCATCACCGCATGGGCTCGATCCCTGGACTGTACAATAGAAAGGAAGCTAGTTGAGTGTCAGCACTGAGTGCTCCTTATGTCCTCCATGCTGATGTGATGGTGTGAGCTTGCTTTCCGCTCCTACAGTGATTTCCCTGCCATGATAGACTCTCTCCTCCCGCAACGTAAAGTGAAATAAACTCTGCTTCCTTAAGATTCTTCCGGTCAGGTAGCTTGCCCAACAAGGAGAAATAACTGAGGCACCCACCCTGGACCCCATGTGTGTACTTTGCGGTTGGGAAAGCAGTTTCATATTCTGGTCCATCCTAGGAGAACAGGTGTTAGATCTCATGCTAGGCCAGGAAAGAGGCTGAGCCAAGCAGAGCTGGAGCTCAACATCACTGGGTAGAAAAGACAAGAAAACAGTCCAGGGGGAGACAGGGTGCTGTGGGCAGCTGGAACAGGCCATGCCCTGGGTGGGAGTGACAGGAATAAGTTACCAGGAGATGCTTACAGGTGCCTGGAGTTGGGGACTCCATCCGCAGAACTCAGCCTCTGCCAAGGGGGTGTTGGCCACAGACAGAGGCAGTCCCTGCAGCTTCTAATGCCTTTAAGAGGAGCCCAAGAACCTGAGGTTTCTGACGTCCAGTCTTCCCATGCCCACAGCTTCCGGTGAACTCCTCGTCGGCCGCGGGGCCCACTTGCCTGCCCTTCTACCGCTCTTCGCCCGCCTGTGGCACGGGTGAGCAAGGCGCACTGTTCAGCAACCTGTCTGCGGCCAACCCGCGGGAGCAGATGAACGGCTTTACCTCCTTCCTGGATGCCTCCACGGTGTACGGCAGCTCCGCGGCCGCCGAGGAGCAGCTCCGCAACCGGAGCAGCGCAGCAGGGCTGCTGCGGGTGAACGCGCGCCACCGCGACGCCGGCCGCGCCTACCTGCCCTTCGCGGCGCCCGCCGCCTGCGCGCCCCCGCCCGCCGCCCCGCGCGGCCCGCGCTCGCCCTGCTTCCTGGCCGGCGACAGCCGTGCCAGCGAGGTCCCCGCGCTCACGGCCGTGCACACGCTGTGGCTGCGCGAGCACAACCGCCTGGCCGAGGCGTTCCGGGCGCTCAATGCCCACTGGAGCGGCGACACCATCTACCAGGAGGCGCGCAAAGTGGTGGGCGCCCTGCACCAGGTGCGCGCCTCATCCATCCTGCAGGCGTGGGGACAGGGTCTTGTAGGTGCCCCCCACCGGAGTGTGTCCCCGAGGTTAGCGTGGGCTCCCCGAAAGTGTTTGGGCAGGGTTATGGCGGGCTCCCCGGTTTCTCGCAGCAGGGTCAGGGCAGTGTCATGGTGAGTACCCCGAGTGAGTGCCCGCCAAGTGCCAGACCTCTGGTGCCAGAGCGCTAGGATCCTTTGTCCCCATGACGACTAGACCCACAGACCAAGAGCAACCGGTAACAGGTTCCTTCACTGGCGCTCTGGTGCCCGCGCTGCGCATCAAGCCTCATTTTAATTGGTAACAATTTTCATAACAGCCCTGTGAGGTGCACCCACCCTCGCTCTTCGAAGGTTTCGTGCTTAGGAAGCCTTGGAGACTCTTAATTATTCTATCATGTTAAGTAAGGACCCCTGTTAGTTCTACATTTTATGATTCATTTTTTGTTGCTTTTTTTTAAATTATTTTTACACTTAAAAGAGAGGGAAGAGAGAGAGATTGTATGGGCCTGCCAGGGCCCCTTGCTGCTGCAAACTTCAGACACATGTGTTGCTTGGAGCTTCTGACTTTAAGGTGGCAGTGGGGAATCAAACCCTGCTGCAGGCTTTGCAACCAAGTGCCTTTGGCTGCTGAGTCATGTCCCCAGCCCTGTGATTCTTTTTAATACTGGCTCAGAGGATTATGAATAGGGGTTCCAGTTGGCCAGTTATTGGATGTATGAGAGTGGAGAAAAATCATACTAAAAAAAAAAAAAAAAAAAAAAAAAAAACATGCCAACTGGAGCTAGGGAGATGGTTCAGCAGATAAAGGGCTTGCTGCCCAAGTAAGATGACCTGAGCACATACCCCAAAACCCAAAAGCTAAACACTGTGCTAGAAGCTGTTACCCCAGCACTCCTATAGGAAGATAGGAGATGGAGACAGGAAGATGGCAAAAGCTATCTGGCAAGCTAGCCTAGCATACACGGTGATGAACAAGAGTCTCTGCCTCAAATAAGTTGGAAGGTGAAGACTGACCCTTGAATTTGCCCTACACACACACACACACACACACACACACACACACACACACCCCACTGTGCTTTCATGGCCCCACCCACACAAACACACACACAAAAATAATCTTTAAAAGTCCTCAGTGACTGACTCCACATACTCCCTGAGTTGTTTAACTGTCATTCATACTTCCTGGAGGTCATTTCCTCCAGGCTCTGTGACAGGCAGCTGTCATTACCCCTGGTCCTCACAGAGACATTTGAGGACAGTGTCCTCAATGCTACCTGACGAAGGGAGGATGAGTTCTGTCCTCTCATGCACAGCTCTATACCCATCTGCAAGAGGCTACCTCACATGAGAGCAGCACCTGCCCAACATGTGCCCTGGCACCTGAGGGCCAGACCCCAGGGCCAAGAAGTTCTACCCCGGGCATTACCCCTTGAGTTGCTTGGAGTAAAGGGTCATGAGCATCCGGAGGACGGGACAGGCAGCAGCGGGGACTGGAGTGGCTTTACCAGGTAGCATGCAAGTATCTGCACACTGGCCTGTGTGCCATGAGACATGGGTCCATGCCAGCCCTGCTTGAGGAGTTGTGTGGGTCTGTGACTCTCTGTGTGTGCTATGCGTAGTCTGTGCTTACTATATTGTGCTTTGTGTGTCTGAGTGTGCTCTTTGTGTGTGGACCTGTGCGTTTGAATTGTGGTGTATGTGTCTCTGTACAGTGGATTGTATTTGTGTGTGCTCATGTGCATTCGTGTGTATCTCTGTATGTGTCTGTTACTGGAGTTGAATCATAAAATAGGAACCAAATACAAAACCGTCCAAAATTGAGGCTTTGATAAATACTGAGTTCATGGCACACCACGGGAGATCTGTAACATTGCTTTATAGACAGATGTACACACAAAAGGCTGTTACGGTTAAAACATGCAATTTATAAGAACAGAAATAAAGCAAATTTGTAGGGTAGCTTTCCGAATCTTGTGATGTCACCTTTTCCGAGCAGCTGGCCAGAGGTTCTGACTTTCTGTAGAGTGGCATGCCAGTCCATCTTCAAGAAGCAGTGGCAACAGGAGCCCCGTCCCCTCTCCATGAAGCTGCCCGCCTTGGCCTGGCCAGAGAGGCTGATGGACTGGTGGATCTGGCACAAAGCCTACTTTGTGAAAGTGCCGAGTTTCTGAATGAAGTACAAGTGCCAGGAAAAGCCCCAGAAGGCCAGTCTCCTGCTGCCTCCTTTAGAGCTGCTTAGTTTCCCATCTCTCTAAGTGAGAAGGAGGCCAATCATCCGGGGACAGTCCAAGGGACAGCTGCTCACAGGTCTGTGCTGGCCCCTCATGTGCACAGAAGTGCTGTAAAGGCCGGGAGCCCCATTTTCCCCTATCTCTCATCAGTAGTGCCCTGTGTTGTGTGTGTGTGTGACTCACATAGTGTGACCTAATGTGAGGTCCTGTAGTTGAAGAACAAAGGATTTAAAAAGTTCTGTCTTCCTGAGGGTTTCAACTGGTCTGACATAATGGCATTCCGTGGCCTAGTCTTCTCAGTAGACAAAGTGCTGACAGGCTTGGTGGAATAGTGCTCTCACAGTTCTTTACCCTTCTCAATCCAGTGTCACCTCCCAGGTGATATCATTTATTATTTGTTTTGCTTGCTTGCATGTGTGTGATATGTGGTGAGTCCACGTCTATATGCCCATGTACTGGCCTGTGGCGGCGGGGAGGTTCTCATCTGCATTATCCCGAGCCAAATGCTGAGTGTCCTGCTCCACAACTCCTCTATACATTCTTATTTTAGCCAGAGTCTCTTTACTGATACCGGAATTTACTGTAATTCCCTGGTCTCTTTTCTCCCCTTATAGAGACTGGGGTTACAGGAATGCCTGGCCATGCCCAGCTATTTACATGGGATCTGGACATTGGAACTCAGCAATTTCAGGGCCCCTCAGGCCCTCATGAAGCACATTTACTGCTGAACCATCTCTCCAGCCCTGCTTCTAAGTACCTAATGCAAATCCCAATATTTCCTTCACTCTGAGGGAAATAAAGGGAGATTCTGAAAAAGTAAAAGCACCTATTGCAAGTTTCATTTTTTTAAAACTCCAACCCAAAGCCACATAGTAGGATGAAATCAGTTTTCAATAAAGTGGATGGAGCTGGAAAAAAAATGTACCCGTGGGCTGTGCACTTACCTGAAGGATTTGTCTCCTCCCACAAGTCTGTCTGCAGTCTCCTTGCCTGGCTTCCTGCATTGCCCTCTCACCAGGTTGTCCAGGCTCCCTCTACTGCTTTGGATGAAAGCTGTCCCTGCTTAGAGCACGTCTGCTCCCTTTCTGCAGATCATCACCATCCGGGATTATGTTCCCAGGATTCTGGGTCCTGAGGCTTTCAGGCAATATGTGGGCCCCTATGAAGGCTACGACCCCACCGCGAACCCTACTGTGTCCAACGTCTTCTCCACAGCCGCCTTCCGCTTTGGGCACGCCACGGTCCACCCGCTGGTGAGACGGCTAGATGCTGACTTCCAGGACCACACAGGCCACCCCACACTGCAGCTCCATGATGTCTTCTTCAGCCCCTGGAGGCTCATTCAGGAAGGTATGACCTGCCCTCCTGGCTCCAGACAGGACATGATCCTGGTCCCACAGCCATGCGCAGGTCATGCATGGAGCCTTTGCCTTCTGTGCTGGCTCAGTGGACTGGCTCCATTTCAGATGCAGGGGGTAGAGGGAGGCAAATGTGCTCAATGTCTGGAAAGGTGAATAACAGCTTTGCACTGGTCAGGATAAGATGCCCAAGCACAGGGAGGGGGCTCTGTTCTTGGGTTAGTAGACCTCTCGTGGCTGTGCCTTGTAAAAGACAGAAATCCCTTCATCACCACGCACAGCACCTGCTCTGTGAGACAACAGCAGGAGCTGTCAGGTTCTGGCAACAGCAAGAGAAATTTTAGTTCCCTGCTTCAGTTTTGGAGAGTTATTTTCATTCTTCCCCTCAATTCCCTCATTTTTCTTTCTATTCCTGTCCCGTGCGTTCTTTCTGTCTGTCTGAGCTGTCTCAAAAGTAGGTGTAGGAGTGGGGTGTGGGGTGGGGATGGTAACAGCTGACAGTATACTCCCTACCCCCCAACACAAGCTGTTTTCACACAGAGTGTGAGGGGAAAGGCCCGGAAGTCTCCCGAAGTCACCCCTTGCAGGCCAGAGTGCATTGTAAATTCTGTGTTGCACTGTCAGGGCACTCTGAGGCAGCTAACCCATTAGCACACGTACTGCATGTGATTCTGGGGGTGGCCAGGTCCTGGGAACCAACAGGTCTGCTTCTACTGGATGCTTCCTTGGTAATGAACCAGGCCTCAGCAGGTGATGGAACAAGGTCACCAGACCAAGCCAGGAAGCACAGTCCAGCAACTGTCTCCTTTGACTCTAAAGTGTCTGCTACAGAAAAACAAAGCTGATCAATTTCGGTAATGGGGCTCCATCCACCTTCAGTCCCTGTGGTGCTGAGTGTCTGTCCTCTGCGCACAGTGTGGCCACCATCAGCTCATCAGGAAATCCCCCAACAAGGACAATATCCCAGGGAAGCTGGGTAACTTTGGGATCCCATAAGATAACCCATGAAGTCACACTGATGTGTATCAGGAATGGGTGTGCTGTGTGACTGATAGCCCAGACCATTCCTATAGAACCCACTAGGGAGTTCTGTGATTTTCATGTCATGTTTTTTCAGGTGGCTTGGACCCGATAGTACGAGGCCTTCTAGCCAGGCCAGCCAAGCTGCAGGTTCAGGAGCAACTGATGAACGAGGAGCTAACAGAGAGGCTCTTTGTGCTGTCCAGCATGGGCTCCTTGGATCTGGCATCACTAAACCTGCAGCGGGGCCGCGACCACGGCCTGCCAGGTCAGCTGGGACTCTAGATGGTGGTGCAGCCCAGTGTGTGCTGTAGGATTGGCCAGGTTAGCAGCCCATCCCTTGAGAGTGTGATTTAACATTGCCAGCTGCTAAGAAATGGTATTTTTAGGTCAGGTTTTGCTGTGTAGCTTAGGCTGGCTTCAAGCATACCACAGATTTCTAAATAGCTGCAATTAGAATGTTTACACCACAACCTTGGGCTTTTAACTCTCATTAATCCACCCACCCCAAGAGGTTATGCCTAACCTTGCTTAGAAGATAAATAGGTGAACCTGGAATGAGGCATTCATGGGGTGCAGCCCCTAGTAGGGAAGCTCTGCAAAGAATCTTGCAGCCTGTGCCTGCTTTCCCAGAAAGCATGCTGCAGTCCCCTCTCCTCTCCTATCCTAGCCCCCTGCCCTGGGCCAACAGAGATCGTGCTGCCTTCAGAATTCTCCCTAGCTGATCAACTGGCCCTGACCTCAGAGTCAGCTTCACAGACCTCCTCGGGTGCCATGGGCAGCCCGTCTGCCTATCTCCGGCTCTTCCTACCCTGGCTCCCAGCCCTTCCTTACCTGCCCAGTCTGCATCACCCCCACTCTCTGAGGCCATCCTTGGCCTTCTAGCCAACTAAAGCATCCAGCTGGGATCCCGAGGAGTACTGATGTCCATTTAACCTGTAGGACTTTTCCACGCTCTATACTCCCTGCCCTTGCCCTGAGTGCATACCTGCTCCCCAAGCACCCTGTGAACTCCACACTTGGGCCTGTGCATCTTCCCCTGTGGCTGGAATTTGAAAGTAACAACTGTATGGTCCTTGGGGTGAGTTCCACTCTTCCGAGGGCAACCAACGACAGAGATACAGAGCCTCTCTCTGCATGCTTAGTGGAGCCATGGAGGTCTGTGGAGCACCTGAATTTCTCAGGCAACTTCACAGTCACTCACACTCTGGCGAGTCCCGTGGTCTGCTCGCAGGGCCAGTGGCCAGCCTGCTCAGTGTCTGTGCATTATGGAAGGCGTGAGACAAGGACACCACATCCCAGGCTGCTCTTCTCAAACTCCAATGAAGGTGTCATCCATCTTCTGTCCTATTCCTTCCTCTCCACGGCCTCAGGAAGGACTGTGGCCATCTGTACTTGGGGAGAAAGCATGCATCAGGAGGATGAGGAAAGGGTCTCTTCTATACACACCTTCTCCAGACCCAGAAATCCAGACAAATCTGTTCACTGATCTCAGGAAGTTCATATGTGCCACCCAGGGGACAGTAGACATCCGTCCCTCTAATTTTTCAAGTGCAGCTCACTGACTCATTGGGTTTGATTATCCTGAAGGTATATATTTAAGTAAATATTTCAAAATGCTTTATTTACTTATTTATTTGAGACAGAAGGAGGCAGATAGAGAGTGAGTATTGGTGTGCCAGGGCTTTCTACTGTAAAAAAAAAAAAAAAAATCAAGATACATGTGCTACTTTGTGCACCTGGTTTACATGGGTACTGGGGAAGGTACAGGGGAACCAAGCCCAGGCTCCAGGCATTATAAGCAAGTGTCTAACTGCTGAGCAATCTCTACATCCCTTAAGTAAATATTTAATTAAGAAGCTCCTGTGTTCCCTAAACCCAGTGGAAAAATACATGTTTATAGAAATCAAACTCAGTGCTTTTGTGTTGCATGTTTTTGAATCATGGGAAAGTTGAGAGGCTGGCCTAAAATAATTTGTTTGATGAAAAAGTAACATGATGGGCCATGTCATGACTGGGGAGGCTGTCATCTTGCCTGAGAATGTGTGTGAGAGAGAGAGAGAGAGAAAGAGAGAGAGAGAGAGAGAGAGAGGGAGATGGAGGGGCTGGCGTGGCTCATTTGGAATCAGAGAACTGCAGAGGGACTTCCTAAGGAGTCACCAGTCACCAGGGCCAGTTGTACAAGGCACACATTGCATTGAAGCAGAGCAGCCTCCTGGGGCAGGAAACTCAGGCACTGTGACTCCAGCCAATGTGGTAGCCCCAGTAATAGTCAAAACACACACACACACACACACACACACACACAGCTGCTGCATCAGATCATAGCCGCAGGGGCCAGGATGATGGCTCAGTCAACAATGCAGTTGCCACATGAATTTGGGAGCTTTGAAAGTGGAGACAGGTGGATCCTCTGGATGAACTTGCTCACTAGAAATGAGTGGGGTCTGGGTTTAGTGACAGACCCCCATCTCAACAAATAAGGTGGAAAGTGATTATTTACAAACCACAGATTTTGTTTTTATCTATTTTAATATTTTATTTATTTTTCATTTATTTATTTGGAAGAGAGAAGAAGAGAGAGACAGATAAGGAGAGTATGGGCTCACCAGGGCCTCCAGCCACGGCAAACAAACTCCAGATGTATGTGCCACCTTGTGCATCTGGCTTACATGGGTCTTGGGGAATCAAACCTAGGTCCTTTGGCTTTGCAGGCAAGTGCCTTAACTGCTAAACTATCTCTCCAGCTCCTATTTTTATTTATTTTTTTTATTTTAGAGAGCAAGAGAGAAGGAGAGGGAGAATTGTCACACCAGGGCCTCGGTCATTGTTATCAAACTCCAGACACATGTGCCACCTAGTGGGCATGTACAACCTTGTGCTTGCCTCATCTTTGTGCATCTAATGTGGAATCTGGAGCGTAGAACATGGGTCCTCAGGCTTTGCAGGCAAGCGCCTTAACTGCTAAGCCATCTCTCCAGGCCCAGCTCAGCAAGTCTCTATCCCTCCAGCATGCCTTCCAGATCTTCTGGAAGATACATGATCATTTCTTGAAAATTTACTTCATCCTAATATGCGATTCATCTGAAGTCCCCAACGTTTCCTTCCCACAAATACCTCAGCACCCTGAGACCTGGCCAGGTCCTTGTATTTCTGTATGAACATTTATGCAGCCCTTCGTTGGTGCCCACGGTGTGCCAGGTCCTGGAAACAAGGTAGTCTCAGGACACAGTTAAAGAGAGGTGAACCAGTTCCTTAGTCTGGAGCACGATGGCAGAGGCTGCACCTGGACCCCCCCCCCCACCGCCACCATCTCGCTCTGAAGGCTTCTAGGGGAGGCCCAGATGAGAAGGAGGAGCACCAAAAGAAGGTATAGGAACACCAGATGTGTCCAGAAAAGATAGCAGCCCAGCAAAGCTGGAACATGAGGCAGAGGGCTGAGGAAGGATCAGCAGGATGCAAGAGGGAGGACAAATACAGGCCAGGGTCTGGCTCTGTCTGCAATGCTGAGATTATCCCAGTAGGTGGAGATGATGGTGGTTTTCAATGCAAGAGAGTCAGAGTAAAGATGTGTTTTTTTCACTACGTTTGCCGTGGGGAGTGCTGATGTTCCGTTTATCTCTGGGAGCTCCTGTCATTAGGGATCATAAGCATCTCAAGAGGGTGAAGGCCTGTCTTTGTAGCTCTGGAGGAGAATCTGCACAATAACATGAATCCACTGACTCCTTGTTCTCCACACTGATCCACTGCCATACTCTTCCTTCATAAGAGACCTGGCATGTGCTGGAAATTTGCAAGGCCTGGTGCCATCTGGCCATTATATGTTCCCTCTGCACAGGAATGGGAAGGGTGTACAGGGGGTCCATGTTGAGGGGGCAATGGCACCCACAGGTATGCTGGAGAAAACTCAGGTCTCTGTAAGGACAGACCTGGTCCCTCTTTCCCATACAGGTTACAATGAATGGAGAGAGTTCTGTGGCTTGCCTCGCCTGGAAAGCCCAGCTGAGCTGAGCAGGGTCATTGCCAACAGGACTGTGGTCAACAAGATAATGGACTTGTACAAGCATGCTGACAACATTGATGTCTGGCTGGGTGGCCTGGCTGAGAACTTCCTGCCCAGAGCCCGCACAGGTCCCCTATTTGCATGCATCATTGGCAAGCAGATGAAGGCCCTGCGGGACGGGGACAGGTAGGTGCCTGTGGCCTGCTCTTCAATGTCCTACCCAAACCACGCTGATCTATGTTACGTGTGTGAAGCAGCCAGATCTTAGTTCAAGTACTTATGTGACCTGGGCAGGTTCTCTGTCAACCACAGTATACTTGACTATAAAACAATGCCATCACCAAACAAAAAGGACATGATATACATAACATATTCTAATCACTTTAAACTGTGATTATTTTCTCATATTCCTTTTTTTACCTGTGTGGTGTGTGTGCACGTGTGCAGTTGTATATGTCTGGGCACATATGGGTGTGTTCCTGCTTGTGATCACATATGGGGACAGATGTCACTGTTGGGTGTCTTCCTCTTTCTCTCTTCACCTTTTTTTTTTTTTGACATTATTTAAGACCTTTATTAACAGGTGCTTGCAGTTTGTGGACTTTTTTTAAAAAAAAAATCAAGTTGTAAACTTTTTATTACAAATTAAAAATGAAGTTCTTAAAAATCTCAACTTGACCAGATATGAAACAATTTAAAAACCTTTAAAGGTATATTGAGAAAAACCAGGCTTTTTTAAAAAACACGTTTGTTATTACCAAAAAGAGACATCTTTAGGTAAAAATAATAAAAACCCCATGCTGCATAGTCAATGCAGATAGTTCTAGTTTATCTGGTCAATGGGCAAAAAGCAAGCACTTAAGGTCTTCAGCTCCAATCTTTTGTTCATTTCTTATTGCTGGAATTTCATATTCATTTCTTCTTGTTGGATGACTAAACCGGATGATGGTAAAGATGGTAAGCCGCCATTTACTCAGCCCCGCCCTGCTCAGCCTCGGGAGCAGACGAATTTTCAGCTGGTGGATCGGCTGCTTTTGTCTCTTTGCCATATTGTAGGGTTCTCTGGGCGTCTGTGTCCGTAACTGAAGTTGCGGCGGTACCGACGTTGAGGTGGCTGCTGACCTTGGGTGTCATCTCCTTGCTTTTCCTTGTCCTCTTCATTGCCATCCTCTCTGGGCTGTCTTTGGCGAGGAGGACCCCTGCGGAATCGTGGTCTATAACCCCGGTACATATTCTGTCTCACTGGTCTACCTTGCTCTCCTGCACCCTGGTTGTCAGCACCCTCCATCTCTTCTCCCCGCACAGGAGGTTGGAATACTGTGGTCGACGCCCATAGGGCCTCCGCATGTGGTCAGGTGGGAACCTTCGCCTGCGGTAGGGTCGGCGTTGTTGGGCCTGTCCTTCAGGAGCGCTCTCCATCCTTCATTCTTTTCCCCACTCTCACTGTTCTGGTAATTCTGCTGGTCATTGCGTGGAGGACCCGTAGACGTGGACAGCGTCTATAATGATTACGGTCTGCTGCATGTTTACTGCCGTGACCTGGACCTCCACCAGGGCCTGCAGCATCGCCGCCTCCGCACCCTTTTCTCCTTCAACAACATCAGACTGCACAGTCTCTCCATCTCCTACACTGCGAAGGTGCTTCCTGGGGTTACTCTTCTTTATGGCAGTCTGGTGTACAAATACATCTTCCTTGGTGTCATTCCTGTGGATGAAACCATTTCCATTCCTTACATTGAACCATTTTACTGTTCCCAAAACCTTCGTTGCGATGACCTGCTTGTCCCCGCCCGCAGGCGCCGCGATGTGAGGCCGCCCGGGCCGCTGCTCCCTGCGCCGCTGCGGTGGTGCCGGGCTTGGTGTCGGCGGCGCTGAGGGCGGGGGCGGCGGGCGGCGGCTGGGTCTCGGCCTCGCTGCTCGTGGTCGCGGTGATGGTGACTGGAGCCCGCTGCGGCAGCTGCAGCTCCTCCCGGGGTGTGATGGTAACTAGGCCGGCGGCAGCGGTGGGGCTGCTCAGGGCTCTCTGGGGTCCGCTCTCCGCTCCCGCTACCGATCGAACTCTCTCTTCACCTTTTTTGTTTGTTTGTTTGTTTGTTTGTGTTGTTTTATGAGGTAGGGTCTCACTGTAGCTCAGGCTGACCTAGAACTCACTATGTAGTCTCAGAGTGGCCTTGAGCTCTCTGCAATCCTTCTACCTCTGCTTCCCAAGTGCTGGGATTAAAGGCATGTGCCACCATGCCCAGCCAGACACATATTTTTTAAAATATTTTATTTTTATTTATTTACTTATTGGAAAGAGAGAAGAAGAGAGGGAGGGAGAGACAGAGAGAATGGGCACACCAGGGCCTCCAGCCACTGCAAACAAACTCCAGACGCATGTGCCCCCATGTGGGTCCTGGGGAATAGAACCTGCAGACCCATATTTTTTAAAAAGAAGAAAAAATGGGTGTTTGTAGCATCCTAGTGCTAGGGAGATAGGCAGTCAGATTCCTGGAGCTGCCTGACTACCACATATAGCCTTATTGTGAACTCCAGACCACTGAGACACCCATCTCAAGAAGGTAGACATCACCCAAGGAAAGACATCTGAAATTTCCTCTGGCCTAAGTATGCATATGTACACACATGAACCCGCACTCACAAAATGCACATGCTTGCACACACACATATACATGAACAAAAGATCAGCAGGTACCTTGTCTCTGCACCTCATGATGTGACCCTAGATGATAACTTAGAAATGGAATTCATAACAAATTAGAATGTGGGGACCTATGTTTTTCTTAGGAAAGCCCATATGCCACATGCTTGGGGGTCTCCTCCCTCCCAATTCCCCCTTCCTGTCCTTCCGTCCCTTCTCTTTCCAAGCACACCTGGTCTCTTTCCCAAGGGAACATCATCCATAGCCTTGGAACCGCTTCCTTCTCCCTGTTAGAAATTTGATTGTTAATTTCTGTGATGCACCATTTCAAATATCACAGCTTGGAGCAATTCTAGGAGGTTTTGTCTCCCTTTAAACTGTATCCATGTGGGCTGGGCATGGAGGCACACACCTTTAATCCCAGCACTCAGGAGGCAGACATAGGAGGATCACTGTGAGTTCAAGGCCAGCCTGAATTACAAGTCAGCCTGGGCTTAGCGTGATACCCTACCTCACAAAGCCTAAAAAAAAAATGAGGAAAATCCATGTGGGTTGAAATGCTCTAGGACATGAGAAACAATAAACTTGGAAGATGGCATATCTCCTGAATGCCTGTCAGTATGACATGGCCTCGGAGTCAGGGTCAATTGGAAAGACCAGTTTGTCTCTGACAGACGCTGGAGTGATTTATCATCCTCGTGTTTAGGACTGAATGTCTCCAAAATGCAAAACTCTGACCAACCAACTGTTATAGAAGAAGGTGACTTTTCACAGTCCCCAGGACGTCTGTTGTCTTTCACAGTGGACATCAGTGCCTCCTCACATGCTGAGGGACTCTGTTCTCATGTACTTGATGAAGGATAGTGAATCCTTTGTGGCCCACAGATCAGGAGCTCCTGATAGTTTATCCAAAAGATTGATATTCTAAGAGGAAAGCAAATGTTATTTTCTAATACCCCAATTTCCCTGTTGATCTTGGCCTAGAGGTGGGGTCAAGAGCAACCCTTGGACCTCAGACTGGATGGCAGCACCTTCCCATAGCTGCTGTTGCTGCCATCACGCTTGTTTCTGAAGCAGATCTGCACCCAGGCAGATTCAGAGCAGCAGGACAGGTTGGCAGGCTGCGCTAGAGAAATGTCTTTATGACCCTGTCCTCTCACACTGTCCTGCAGATGGCCAGCCCCACAGCCAGGGTACACCCTCCTCTTCTAGAGTCTGCAGCTCTGGGGACTGCCAGTGCTGTGGTCACCCTCCGCCAGTCTTCTCCATAGGAGTACTGAGTACATGAGACAATAGAAGTGGCATAGAATGTCCTGCTCCCTGCTATCACACCCTGTCCCTTGCAGGTTTTGGTGGGAGAACAGCCATGTCTTCACGGATGCTCAGAGGAGGGAGCTGAACAAACATTCACTATCTCGGGTCATCTGTGACAACACTGGCCTCACCAGGGTGCCCATGGATGCCTTCCACATTGGGACATTCCCCCAGGACTTTGAGCCCTGTGAAGACATCCCTGGCATGGATCTTGAAGTATGGAGGGAGACCTTTCCACAAGGTGACTCTGAGCTCCTTTCATTTTGTCACAGTATTGAAGCTAGAGTACAACTTTTCAAAGCTGATTTTCAATGTACATCACTGAGGAAGTGCCTTGAATGCTGAGCCTCCTTATGCGGCATGGCAGGGAGGGCCTCTCCAAAAGGAGAGACTCAGATCAGAGGTCTGGAAACTGCTGACAGACCTGGGCCCTGTCCAGATCGTCATAGTGCTGTGTGTTGCGTGAATGCTCAGCGAGTGAGTGGAGCCTCAGCACTGCTGACCCTCAGACCTTCTTTGTCTTTGTGGGTCTGTGCCTATGGGATGACAGCAGCATCCATGCAGCTGCAGCCGCTACCAATGAGTGCAGAACTGCCAGGGTCCTGCAGGTACAGTTGCCTGGCCTGAGGAGCAGCAGATACAGATGAGCTTTCATATTCTTAAGAGCAAACAGTGACTGACATTTGGCTGTGTGGAGATGTAAGGCTGACCAGGGACCTAGGATTACCTGGGGTTTGATTAGAAAGCTAATGTGCTGACCTTGGTTTTGATTCTACATACACTTTGGGCACAAAACCAGACAACATCTAATAAATCCCTGTCAGCACAAAATGCTTGTTCTTCCCATATTATGTATGGCATCGCCTGTGTCATGCAAAAGCTAGCTTAATTCACTACATGACAGGAGTTTTTCCAAGGACCTATGATATGACAGTCTGCAAACACACACACACACAGAGAGAGAGAGAGAGAAGCACACTGTACACATCTGCACGTGAACACAGAGAGAGCACACATGGAGACACATACACACACCTTTGCACACTTCCATACCAGACAGAGAAGCCAACCATGAGCAAATCTCTCTGCAGACCCCCCTTTCAGATTATCACGAGCAGATACAGGGGGTTAGAGCATAAAGTTATAATTGTGAGGCGTAGCTCAGCCCCTGTCTGGGGCTGTTGGTCTGGAGCTGGTCGTTCTTGTGGCCTCACTACACTTTGACCTTCAATATTGCACAGATGACAAGTGTGGCTTCCCAGACAAGATGGACAATGGAGACTTTGTGCATTGTGAGGAATCTGGAAAGCGTGTTCTGGTGTATTCCTGCCATCTTGGATATGAGCTTCAAGGGCCTGAGCAGGTCACATGCACCCAGGATGGCTGGGATTTGCAGCCCCCTATCTGTAAAGGTCAGTCCTGTCACAGGAGGTGGGGCAATCACAATCTTAATAGCAATTATACAACAGATTGGGTATTCCCCTGTGGATTATTGAAGATGCCATAGAAGACCTATTCCTTCACCACAAGGGGTTCAGAGCCCAGGCACCTTTCCAGAGCTGTTTTGGCACTAAAAGAGAGGAATCCCTCTCTTGACCACACTCCTGTCTTGGCATCTTTCCAGACTGTGAACCCTAGAGACAGTCACATCAAAGCATGTCCCACACAGTGAATTGAGCAGTAAAAGAGAAAAGAGAGCTCATTAGTCATAGACAAGTTGTCACACAAAAAAAGAAAACCCTGACAATGCCCATTTCCCAGATGAAACTACATATGTTTTCACTACAAGGACCATAGAAAGACCCAGCACCATCACCCTGTGAGCGGCTTTGTCCCAACCGTGTCCTCAGCCTTTTTAGGCTGGAGGATCCCTTCCGCATCCCTCTCACTGGTGAATGTAGACAGGTGTCACCCCCAGCAAGTAACACAAGATTAAAGGGAGACAGCCACTCTCAGAGCCACACTGTAAGGATCAGCCTGGTCACTTCCACCCACTTCTGCCTTATGAATGGAGTCTCCCTTAGGGCACCACCCCTGAGGAGCTTAGGGAGCCAGGAATGTCGGGTTCAGAGCCTCTCATGGAAGAGCCAAAGTCCTGAGGTTGCTGTGCGGGTGGGGGAGAAATCTGTGGACAAGATGAGCCTGGGCTCCTCTTCTCTAAGGCCTTGGACTCGCTAGTACAACAGCTAGTATCTCCTCTGTAACAAGCCCTGCTGTGTGGAGCTGGGAGCAGTGAGGCAAGAAGCAGGAGGCCCACCGCTGGAGGAGGAGCATTAGCTCAGCTCCCAGCTTATAAACTTATGTAGTGAAGCCTGCTGGGTAGGGGATGGGCTGTCTTGCCAGAAAACCCTGGCCTGCCCTGCAATCCTGGTTTTAAACTCCTAGAGCAATCCCACACTCCCAGAGTTGCACCAGGGGAAATGGGCTGTGAATGTTCAGAGCTGGGAGACACCTCAACCTTATTTTTTTAAAATATTTATTTATTTATTTATTTGAGAGAGACAGACACAGAGAGAAAGACAGATAGAGGGAGAGATAGAGAATGGGCGCGCCAGGGCTTCCAGCCTCTGCAAACGAACTCCAGACACGTGCGCCCCCTTGTGCATCTGGCTAACGTGGGACCTGGGGAACCGAGCCTCAAACCGGGGTCCGTAGGCTTCACAGGCAAGCACTTAACCGCTAAGCCATCTCTCCAGCCCCTCAACCTTATTTTGTGTCTGATTGTGAGTGACAGTGGGCCAGGTAACAAGCCAAGTACCTTCTTGCTGAAAATGCCATCAAGATTTCTCTGTCAGCTGTTGTGTGACATGGTGACATCTGCTTTTGCATGTTATTTCTGTCAACTGCCACTTTGATCACTCTGGGGTTTTGTGTTCTGTAGCTAATTCATTGGTACCTGGAAGTTTCCATAATATTTTGGCATAGTACCTCACAAACCAAAATGCTTTCTTTGCCCAGGATTCCTGGTTCCCCACACTGGCTCTGCCTTTTGAGGGCATGAGCTTTAGGAATTGGTACACTGCATGTTCCATATCTAACCAGCCTGGTGTGCTCTTAGCTTATACACAAGTCTTACTTCATTTTGATCTAATTACCAGGAGGCCCTACGTATCGATGTGGGCAGTTGGTATCAGTATACAACTGCAAAGCAAATTTAGGTAAAGGAGTCCATATATCCACAGTCTACCAGACTGACTGCCCACTACACTGTAGTTATACTGACATCCCTGTTTGCAGGACTCTGATTCTGTAATATCTCCTAAGTGTGACACATCCTGCCTGTCATGAAGTCACTCTTCTTTCTCTAGCCCACACTTTCCAGCTATTTTCATCCTGAATTTTCATTGTAATAGTCACCAACTCCACAAAATTAAGACTGGTTGGTCATCAGGCCTGATGGCCAGCAGCTATCAAAGACTAGAAATAACTATTCAGCTCCATTTCTGAGCTGCTCCTAGTATTTGCCAGAGTGTGGGAGTGTTACATGGCACGGCGGTGGTGCTCAGAGTGGGTTTCATGGCCAGATGCAGCAGCAGCCCCAGGAGCTTGTCAGAACGGCAGTCTCTTGGGCCCACACTCATGAAGCAGGACCCACACTCTCACTAGACACCGAGAGGCTATGCGTGTGCAAGCTGAGGTCGCTGCTGGGCAGTCCTGACCATGACTTCTTTTCCTGGTGAGGGATTCGGCAGCTGCTGTGTCCTTTGCCTGCCAAGGCCAATGTGCTTCTGCAGGCCTCCAACTCATCAAATGCACATTGGGGAGGACATTACGATTGGCTGAGAAGTGAATGGCTTGAAGCACAAGACCCAGTGCTGTTACTGTGGTGGGTGCTGAAAGTGGAGTCTAAACTCTGGTGCATGAACACCATGAAATGCATTAGAAAAGCCTGCTGACATGGAATCTCTTCATACGAAATATGTCACTGAGCAGAAATGCAAGTGACACAGCGGTGTGCACTGTGAGAATCTATTCTGATGTGTTGGAGAGCGGTGCCACCTATTCACACGTATCACCCAGATGGAGTTCTTCACAAGCTTGGAGCAAGCATGTGGGTATCTGAGAGCTTGTTAGCACCAGTGCCCCAGCAAGAAGAAACAGAATGAAGGGCAAGAGAGCCCATTGGCTTTATTAGCATTTCCATGTTTTCTGTCTTACTAATGTTAAGCTTTAGGGGTCAGGAGGGCTTATCAACCCCAACTTTTGGGCCGTTGTCTGTTTGAACAAGGAATTGAAAAATAGCATAGTCTGAGAGAGATAAATTATGAGTTATTAAGCTTATATAACTTATGAGGCTTACTGTAGGGGGAATTAAGATCCAGAGACAAGGCCAGCTGAAAGGCTCAAGCCCGAGGAGAATTCAGATGCAGAGGGAACCTCCATCACAGAGAATCTCTAGAGGTAAGAGGGCTCAGGAGACAACACACCCAGGCATGAAAGGCAAAGCATAAGACCCCAGAAGATCCCTTTCAAATGAAAGACTAGAGAGGGTTAAGAAATAATGAAGGACTCAAAAATCAAAGAAAAATCATACATATAATCACAGTGAGAATGTACCCCAAAGCAAGACATAGGTAGAAGGCAAGCAAGGAAAGACTCCAGCAGAGAAACAGTCCTCTCCCCTTCCCAGCACAGCTGAGAAAAGAGGCCCACTTACATGTGTGTCAGGGAGGTGAGGTCACAGGGAAGAGAGAGCGCTGGGCCCTGTGGGTCACCTCCTTTCTAAGATCAGACATCCAATTAGGGTGAACCTCATCATCAGACTCAGGTGAGAGACCCCGAACGGAAGATCTGATTGGTTCATGGACTTAGGAGGCTGACTCAGAGGAGCTGAGCTAAGGAAGAAATGGGGGGTTCCTTCTGGGACAGCGTCACCAGCCACCGTCTTGGAAGTGGCAGGAGCAGACACAAGTTCCAGTTGTGCCAGCATGAACAGAACGGCATCTGCTTGTTCCCTCTTTGAGCCTCTACCTCTAACTAACTGCCTGTAAAAATGAACCAAACTACCTTACTCTGTTTCTCCTCCTTCATTGCTACACTTATTTTTAAACAATAATATTCTTAATGTAAACAACTCACAGAGGCCCGTGGAGGAAACACTCACTGTACATGAATTTATGCACAGTTGTCTTCACTGCTACTTTCCCTCCGTACGAGCATCTAAATAATGAACTGCAAGAAAAACACAATTCTTTAATAGACAAAAGATACTTATTAGTTTGTAGTGAACTGATGTTTACATGTGTCCAGCTGATCCCCAACCAATGTGCCTCTCTACATGTCTTGGCTACACAAAGGAGAGATATGAGCTTTGCTAGATACTTAACATAAAACCCAAAGACATTGCTCCATCTTTGCTGTCCAGATGCCACTTACCCACTAACAACCATCCATGTTAAACTCATAGGAAAACCAGAGGGTGTGGTGAGTCCTGTTACAGCTAAGTTCCAACAGATGGAAACTGTCCGTGTGTGGCTTTTTACAGAAGTCCTTATAAATAGGCCGTGATACATGAGTGTATCTGAGCGTTTCTGTGTTTATTTCAGGTAAGATTTGCAAGCCACACAGATTTGCCTAGAGGAATATACACATCTGGGCAGATGTTTTCATGGTGATCTCGAGATACAGTCGGTTGTGCTGGCCTATTTAGGGGGTGTAGCCCTGAATTGAGAAAATTTAACTTCTGGAATTTTCCTATCCAGAAGTGGGCAAACTGCTTCGAGGAGCGGAGCCTGAGACGTGAGAAAACTAACTCTTGGCATAGCAAGGAGTGTAATAGCTGCCTTTAAGCAGCAGTCTGAGGAGAAACTAAGCTGAAGTTTGAAGTTCAGTTTAAGCCATTAGTAAACCCACTGCATCTGCAGTCACCACTGCTCTGATCTTGTTGTAGCTTCCTCTGCATATTGGCACTTTTATAGAACAGCCAAAAATCAATGATACATAAACAAGTAATACATTGTATGAGCCAAAACTTTTGACTCTGGATAATCCTTAAACATTTGTTAGGGGAAGGGATTTAGAAGTATGACCTGCTGGGCTCTGTTGACCCAAGACACACTCTGATCACAAATATAACCACACTAAGCCCATAGGGTTCAGTGTGGTTATAAGCTCTTAGTTACTGACCTTGTTGTCTTCGGGGCTATGGTCTGCACTCCCTATGCATGTTTGCTTACTCTGAGCTGAGATTCCAGTCAGGTAACTAGAAATGGGGCAAAGAGCACAGCTGAAGATCAGTCAGCATCTCGAAGCATTATTTGTCAATCTTGGTTGTCTGAGTTGCTTGGGCCAATGGTACTCCAAGGCAGAGGAGACCCAGTTGCATTGCTTTAAGATCACACACTTGTAAGACGAATGTTAGGACAAGTCACAAGTAAGCAATTTAGCATCTCATAGCAATAATCAAAGAAAAATTATTTGTAAAATCTGTAATAAATATTCCCACAGTCCTTTAACATAGTTCATTCCTATGTTCTTATATATCATTCCCACAGGTCAACCCCACATTGATTTTCTTGAAAAATATAGAAATTTTGTCAGACACAGAGCACCTCAGCCTTCAGACAAGTTGCAAAAGTGGTCTGAGGATAAGGCCTGCCCCAAAGTGTCTGCCTTCTTCCTTTGTAGGAAGCACAAATCTCCCCTAGCATCGGTTCATCACACACCTCAGGGCAGCAGTCTCCCCCCAGCATAGCCTTAACTCACACCTCAAGGCACTAATCTTCCCCTGCATGGATTTGCCACACCCCTGGGGACAATCCTCTGCAAGGAGACTCAGAATGTGCTTGTCCCTGGTTGGCTTCTATTTACAGTAATTAAATCATATCAATGTGGAGATGACCTGTACTTCCCAGAAGAATATGTCCAGGTCCTAACCACCAGGACCATAGATAACAGGATCTTTTTATTATTTTTTTATTTTTTGGTCTTTTGAGGTAGGGTCACACTCTAGTCCAGGCTGTCCTGGAATGCTCTCTGTAGTCTCAGAGTGGCCATGAACTCATGGTGAGCCTCCTCCTACCTCAGCCTCCCAAGCATTATAATTAAAGATGTGCACCACCACGCCCAGTAGTAACAGGACCCTTGCAGTGCTGCCAAATAAAATGAAGTCACTCAGGTGGTTAAGAGACACATAGAGAACTGCTGGGGAAGGCAGAAGAATGCAACAAGGAGTCTGCAAGTCAAGAAGCACACAGAGTTGCGGTAGGCCCCAGAAATTCGGGAAGACCAGGAAACCAATACCACTACCACCCCAAGTCATCAAGGGAGCATACCACCAACACCTTCATTTTGGACTTCTGGCCTCCAGAACTTAGAGGGAACAAAGTTTTCATAGGCCAGCAGTTGGTGAAGATTCCCTGTGGCATCCATGTGAAATTCAGAATCAGAGCCCCAGGATGAAATAAGGAGAGGCAGTCTGCTGCCCATCACCATCCAGGGGCACAGTACCCCGCAAACGCTGTGAGCAGGAGTCGGTCTAGTAAGTGGAGCTGAGTTGGGCCTACACTAGCTGCCAGAGTCCTCACACACAGGGAGGCAGGAGAAGCAAGCTAACCTTCCTGGTCAGTGACCACTGGAGCAGAGCCTGCAAGCTCAGTCATGGAGACAGTGGGGGAAGCATCAGTGTGGCTGAGAAGGTAAGCATACAGCAGCAACATGTGCCACAGGAGCTGGTGGAAGAGGCCAGACCATGGAGCTGGCACTGAAATGCTCCATCTCAGGAGCTCAGGGAGAACAAAGTGGTCATTCACCTGAGAAGGTGGGGAGGCCGTCACTGCTGTTGTTTAAGGCGGATGTGGGTCTTGGTGATGGGCAGAGAGAAGGGTCAGCCATATGGAAATGGAGTTATTGTCTCTTTCTTCCCCCAATGCTGACTGTTCCAACAGATGTCAATGAGTGTGCAGACCTGACACACCCACCCTGCCACCCCTCCGCAAAGTGCAAGAACAGCAAAGGCAGCTTCCAGTGTGTGTGCACAGACCCCTATGTACTTGGGGAGGACAGAAGGACCTGCGTAGGTGAGTAGCCTCCTCACCATGGCCATTGGCCACTTTCTGTGAAGTAGGGAAAACAGGGTCCTCAGACACCAGTTATCTTCTCACAATGTCCCCGACATTCCAAGGTGCTGAACTGAGGCCTGCAGTGCCTCGTGGGAATGACATTTCTATGCTGAGGCTTTCAGCGAAGTGTCAAAAACGCCTTTCCGATGCAGACAGCCCTCATGCATATATAGAATATAATTTGAGGCTGTTTCTACATTTATTGCTACAACCCCAAGAAGGCTGATTTACAAAGAAACTGACCTGTCTCCTCCGGTGCAGACTCTGGCAGTCTCCCACAGGCATCCTGGGTCTCCATCGTGCTAGGCGCACTCCTCATCAGCGGCTTGGCAGGTCTCACCTGGACAGTGGTTTGCAGGTGGTAAGTCCCACAGTCTGCTCGTCTCTCCTAGACACTGTTTTCTGCCCTGTGGGTATATTCAGTCCGGGAGCTGCTTCCTAGTCTGCAGTCAAAAGCTCTGTCACTGAGCTGTATCTGCAGCCTTACCATTCCCTCCTGTATCACTGATCACAATCACTGAACAGTGGACCAGACTTGCTACTGTTCCTAAGGGCCTGAGGTAGTAAGGGTGGGATGACTGTTTGTTAACGTGACTCAGGGGTGCCCCAGCCATGAGGGGAGTATATTAGTGAGGATTCTCTAGAGGAGCAGAAGCCATGGAATGAATTTTGGTAATTAAAAGAGATTTTATTGAACTGGCTTACAACAGTCCAAAAATGCCTGCTTTCAGGCTTGAGAGTCAAGGAACCTGGTAGCTGCTCAGTCCAAGTGGCTGGATGCCTCAGCAGACCTAATTTGGCACTGAAGGCCTGGAGGCTTCTGTTACAGTTCCTTTCTTCTTTCTGGGACAAGGACATGACCAGAAGCAGCTTATGGGAGGAAAGGGTCTATTTCAGGCTTATTGATTCCAGGGGAAGTTCTGTCACAGAAGAAAAAGCTTGCTCACTTCATAGATCCACAGCAGAAAGAGGAAACCCAAAAACCAGCAAGCACCAATGGCCAGAGCTCAAACTGGCTCTGAACACACCTTAGGGCTGGACTACAAGATCCACCCCCACTGACAACTCCTCCACAGACTGTTGGAGGCTGAAGTAGGACTCTTAATCTTAATCAAAAATTCTTCAGGCTGGGAGGGGGGTGGGGGAGGAGATATGCATTCCCATTCCCACCACATTGGAAGGCTGAGGAAACTTGTTTCTGATGCCTAGGAAAGATAGCTAAACAGGACAGATGTACTTATTAGTGAAGACACTTACCAGCAAGCGGCACTGGCAGCTAGGTGGGAGGAAGGGGCTCTTTCCTCCCAGAGCTTCCTTACTTATAGCCCATCATCGATCAGGCTGCCCACTCTGCAGGAAAGACCGCCTCCTTCCTGGAAGCAACCTCACAGATCCACTCAAGAGTAATGTTTTTGGGGTTCCTGGTCTGATCAAGTTGATAACAGAACTGAACCATCCCAGAAGAATCACCAGGATGAATGTACCAGAGGCTTTGGTGGCTGGAAGCATGCTGTCATGGGAGGCAGGCTCCTTACCAAGGTCCTCAAAGAAAGCAGCCCACTTGTCATGAGACTTACCCTTCATGTCCTTCCTGTCCTCAGGCACAGAAACTGAGGGGTGAACCTCAAGTGAAAAATGTCACTGCTTGGCTGGAGTAGATAGTTCAGTCATGTAGGTGGGTATCAGTAGATTGTTCAGCATGAGGACATGACAACCCCCAGGACTCATGTGAAAATGCCGGTGTGGTGGTGCGTACCTGTAATCCCAGTGCTGGGAGGGGGAGACACGAGAAACCTTGGAGTTTGCTCATGAGGCTAATTGGTGAACTACAGGCCACCAGTGACCAGCCTCCAAAAAAGAAGCACTCAAGGTTGTCCCCAACACTCATATGCACACATGTATCTCCCCCATATACTCACACACATATGAACATGCATGCATGCAAGCACACACATAAGTGGAAAAGGTTCACTGATGTTGAAATGCTCAGAGCAGTCTGAGGTGCCTGCTGCATCCGATGTCCTTGCATAAGCCCCTGGCTGTGGCTGCTGCTGGTGGGCTGGTTCTTTCCAGCTCCCTGAAGGAGCCTTGTCCTGCTCTCTCTCTCTGTCTCTCTCTCTCTCTCTCTCTCTTTCTCTCTCTCTACTGCTTCTCACCTTTAACAAGGAAGAGCCATCTTTTGTTTTCTGATATACAATTATTTGTTTTTAAATAAAAAATGATTAAGGCAAGTAACAACATAAACTGCAAGAAGTCACTGTGATTCAGGCTGTACCCACCATGACCACACCCACACCCCATGGACACCTACAGTGTCTCAATGAGACTTGGACCTCCACCTCTGAGTTCTCCTCAGACCATCAGGTGCAATTCCACGCAACACATCCATTTTGTGGAGCCAGACACATCTCTTTCCAGACAGCCATCCCCAGGCTGCGGCCAGCTGTACCCTGGCCTTCAGAGCTCGGCACTCCCTTCTTCTCTTCACACGACTCCCACAACATCCTCAGAGTGTCAAGGCCTAAGTCCAAGGCTCTTGGTGTTTCTATAGCATGCTTCTCATCTTCCCAGTAATTTATGAGACTGTGCATTTAAGAGCACTATGTTTGTTGACTTTTTGGCACCTTAAGATATGTGTAGGGAGAGAGAGTTGCCTTAGTGGGTAAAGTGCTCTCCATGCAGGTGTGAGGAGCTCCACTTGGATCCCCAGAACCCATGTAAATGCCAGGCAGGTATGGAGGCCCTCCTCAATCCCAGCACTTGGGTGGCAGACACGGGGGATCCCTGGGGTAAACTGGCTGGCTAGGCTGGCTAAGCTGGCCAAAAAATGAGCTCTGGGTTCAATTGAGAGACTCTGTCTCAACAAAAGTAAAATGAAGAGTGGAAAAGACACCTCATCAACCTCTGGCCTCCTTGCACACCCACACAGACAGTGCACATGCAGCTACACACACATGTACCCATACACATGTGAACACACAGAGACATAGGCATATACACCACATAAGTGCATACACCACACACACACACACACACACACACACACACACACAAGAGACACGTTCACCACTTGATCTAGAAAAGAACTTCTTTACATATTCTTTACAATCTTACAGGAGTAGTTTATAAATAATCAGAACACACTCACCTATCACCCACCATTGTCACCTCCTTCATAGTCATGGTCCATAGGATCCGATCTGTGCTCTGCTTCTTCAACTGCTGAGCTATATGACCTTCCTGTCACAGTGAGGGCCATCTGGGCCAGCTATAGATTTTTTTACTTGGACTCATGAGTTTATATTTTTTTTCCATCATATGACAATGAAGTAGCTTCTAAAAACACTAACAGGGGCAGCAAGTGAGAGAATTAGCAAGTCCTTTCAGACTCAGAGGTGATAGTGAGCCAGGGATCTGAGCTGGGGCTGGGAAACTTTCTGCCTCTCTTTCACTGTGTCTTCTGTCCATCACACGGAGCAGGTGCTGGCTGAGGCTGGATTGTGACCCTAATTCTCATGCCCTAACCCTACAACCTGAGTGAGGTTCTGGGGTCAGCTTGTAAGCCTACAGCTGCAACAATGAAAAGAATATGGTAGTGAAGAGTGGGCTTCTGTTTTACAACTTAATTTCCCTCCATAGGCATTGTCATTTGATGAATGCATTTCTCTGATAATTAAAAAGAATATGTGGTAGGTGACCAGATGGAAGAGCAGACTTGTGGATGTGCATGAATAGGTGAACAAATGAAATAACGAACACCTAAATGACACATTTAATGAGCTGTCTGGGTTACTGTGAGAATACTTTGTAGGTAAAGAGCAAGAGACTCAGTATAACATTAATCCTTTAAGGTAAAAAATAACTAATTATGAAGAAGGTAATTTCACACAGGAAAGGGGCAGAAAGATTGTTAGAGCCACAAGTTGGGACCTTATGCACAGAGACATTGCGTCTTCCCCATTACTGATGGTTACCCCCACAATGCACAACTCATAATCCCCATGGGGCTAATCAGCATCCCCAACAAGGAGAGTCTCTTTGGAGGGGGGGCAGGGATGAGAGTAAGGATGTGCCAACATGTGCTGTTTACATACTGCGTATTATAAAAATATAATATAAAAATTTAAAAGTACTAAAAAAAAAAAAAGCATGATAGGGCTGGAGAGATTGCTTAGTGGTTAAAGTGCTTGCCTGCAAAGCCAAAGAACTCAGGTTCAGTTTCCCAAGACCCACATAAGCCAGATGCACAAGGTGTCACATGTGTCTGGAGTTCATTTGCAGAGGCTATAGGCCTTAGAGCACCCATTTCCTATCTCTTTCTCTCTCATATGCCTTTTTAAATCTTTCTTTCTCTCTCAATTAAATAAATTAAATTAAATTAAAAATAATAATAACAAGCTGGGCATGGTGGTGCACATCTTTAATCCCAGCACTTGGGAGGCAGAGGTAGGAGAATCACCATGAGTTCTAGGTCACCCTGAGACTACATAGTGAATTTCAGGTCAGCCTGTGCAAGAGCGAGACCCTACCTCAAAATAATAATAACAATAATAATAATAACAAAATCATGATAAATTAAGTAAGGTAGGGTCAGGCTGCACCGTGTGATTGGTGCAGCTTTGATGTGTTACAAAGACATTTCTAGCCATTGAACCCCAGAGCCCCTCTTAACACTTCTGTTCTGACACTGATTGAAACCACAGGTCACACTGACCTTCTAGAATTATACCCTTCCAGCAATCGACACGTAAGTGTCGATTCTCTGCAGTCCTTTGAGGGACTTTCCTGACTCAAGTCCAGTGATGGTGGCCACTGGTTCCAGACCAGTGTCCAACATGTTCACAGGTGCTGGTGGGGTCCTATAAGCTCTGACACCAGTGATCTGATATATGTTTCTCCACAGGACACACGCTGATAGGAAATCTACACTACCAATCACTGAGAGAGATACAAGAGTGACTGTCCAGCCAGGATGCAAGAAGAGTAAAGATCCAGGGACTTCACCGCACAGGCTGACTGCAAGTGAGGTGGAGCAGGTGGGTTCACACTGGTGCTGTTAACAGCACCATAAGCAAGTCTCCCTAAGCCCCAGGATGTCACTAAGATCAACCATCAGCTGCTCCCATAGCAGCTCTTAGTGCCCATTTTCCATTCTGCACCTTCTTTCTGCATGCTTGTATTTATAAGAGAATGATAATTTCTCAAAAGTTGAGACTACTTAGAAAAAAAGTACAGACAATTTAAAAGTAGTACAGAGAAAGAATAGTTAATAACTAGTGAGAAAAAATTATTCTAAATTTCCTTTACATTACCTTGACATCCCAAGTGATATCACATTTAAACGTCACATATATAGGTTTGACTTGAGTTCATGGAAGCAGAGAGCAGAAAATGGGGGTAGGTGAGTCTCAGGAGATGTTGGTCAGAGGACAAAACCTCAGCTGAGCAAAGTCTGAGTCCCAGAGTGCTATGGCCCAGATTGTGACTAAAGCTGATGGCAATGTTGGGTGTTTATGCATTGTTGAGAGCCTAGATTATTAAGCCTTCTCACTACAAAGAAACTAAGTGTGCAAGGTAGCAGATAAGTTAATAAACTTGGTGTAGCTATCTATAATGTAAGCATGTATCAAAACATCAGGTTTATAACACAATATATTCAATTATTTGCCAATAAAAAATTTAAATTTTAACCAAAAAGTCATTTCTCCATGGAGGAGCCTGTCTGGAATTACGGTCTCCTCCCCCCAAACTTGGTGCTAGGCAGAGCCCCATAGTCCTTGGGGTGAGCAGAGGCCCAGGGCTCCCTGCAGAGCAGAGTGAATCTGCAACATGAGAACAACAGAGCGCTCCCTGAGGGCAATGAGAGCTTTGTTTGGCTAGATGCAGGGGGCGGGGGGGCGGGGGGGGTCTTTGAGTTTCCACTCAGTCATCACCAGCCTGATTAGCACTGGTAGGGGTAGGGGGGAGCTGGGTATGGGGTGAGGGAGCATCTCTCAACCTGGGCTCCTGGCACTGTGCTTACCTTGACTTCTCTCTCCCTCAGGAACCTCCCTGTGGGTCACGAGTCCTCCTGTGTGAGAAGGAACCTTGACTGCTTCAGAGTTGGCATGGGAAAGTGCAGTCCTCAGCTGCCTAGGAAAAGACATGGTGCAAGCTGAAGTCTGAACTTGGAAAGCAGGCGAGGTGATCTGTCAACCCTCCTTTGTTACAGTAACTCTCCTTCCACACATCTGTCCTATGCAGCGTGAGTGCTTCCCTAGATGCATTGCAAATGTGTCTTCGGCATTTCATGGGGGCGTGAATAGCAAAGGCCCAGAGACTCATGCACCCTGAGTGGCCCTGATAGGTGTGAAATGGCACAGATCCTTCATAGCACTTCCGTGTTCATTCCAAATAGCTTCAAACCTCATGCTGTGTTCCAGGTGCTGTAAAGCATGGATGAATAAATGCTACTGTCTTACTCTGATCTAGCCCTTTCTTCCTCTACGGGAGTTTGCATTAAAACTAGATTTACCTGTTATGCATAGTTACAAACCTTTGGAACACTGTTTTCACCGCAGCCATCTTGTTTTCCGGGTTACCCTGAACGTGGCTCCCTAGCTTTCATTTCCCCTTCTTGCACTTTGTGTTTTTCAGCTTTCCCTTACTGTAAGTGATGCCAAAGGTAATAAAGTTACCAAGAGAAAAGCTTAGTTTGGGCTCATTGTTTTGAAGGTTTCTGTCCACGTGGTGAGGCAGCACGTCACGTTCTGCCATGGTGGAACACATCTCCTCATCTCGTGGCTGGAACGAACAGGAAGAGCAGAGACCAGGAAGGGGCTGAGATGCCACTGTCCTCTTCAAAGACCTGTCCCAATGTCCTGAAGATACCCCGTTAGGCCCAGCTCCTAAAGGTTCCACTCCCTGGGCATAAACTGGTGTAGACCCTATAGAAGTCACTGTGGCAGTATCTTGAAAAGCTAAAACTAGAACTTCCACATGACCCAGCTTTACCACTGCTCTGCATACACCCAAAGCAATCTCAGTCATTGTCCCACAAAGATAGATGCACATATGCGTTTATTGCAGCACTACTCACAACAGCTTAAAAGTGGAAGCACTGTGCTTCCCCCCCCCCCAACTGGAATTCTCACTCAGGGAATGGGGGCTGCAGGAGGGAACAGCTCAGGTCCTTCCTGAGGAGTGCATAGAGTCTCCACTCTGCTCAGATACCCCCACTCCCACCCCCACCAGACTGTCCCCATGGGATTGGGGCCAATTCCTTCTACAGGGATGAATTGTCCCAGGTCTGAGTAGAGTCTTCAGCTCCTATTCCCTCCAGAGCAGGGATGCATTCCTGCCCCAAGTGAGTTCATCAGTTGGTCTAACTGAACTGAGTCTAAAGGCTTCTTTACTAAGGACCTGGGCCAGCTGAGCAGAAATCACGTTTCTGTGCTGCATTGGGAGAAGGACCTGAGGGTCTCAACACATTCTCACTGAAAAGTTCTATAGCCCAGCAATAGATGCCTGGAAATAGATGATTGGGGAGAGCCATTGTTCAAGTGTGGCTGCGTGTGCACTCCCCAAGGTTCCTATGCTGACATTGAATCCCTCATGAGGTCAGAGGATGGTGGGAATTTAATATGACTGTGGTGTGGAGAGGAGGGAGGTGGCTAAGATTAGATGGGGTCATCAGGGTGAAGGTCATACCTGAGTACTGGTGGCTATGTCCTTGTCTGTCACCATTGGAAGACCTGCACTACCTCAGAATTCTGCTAGCAAAGTCATCACCAGAGGCAGGCCCTTGACCTCAGACCAGAACTGAGAGCCAAAACAAGCCTTTTTTCTTTTTTTGGTAGGGTATTGCTCCAACCCAGGCTGACTTGGAATTCACTATGTAGTCTCAAGGTGGTCCCAAACTCATGGCCATCCTCCTACCTCTGCCTGGGGTTAAAGGTGTACGCCAGCACTGCCAGCCAAAACAAGCCTTTTTAAAGCATGTACCTAGCCTTATATCAGCACAGTAATGAAAAGTCAGCAAGACAGGAATTACTGTCCTAGAAGGCAATCCTCGCTGATTTATAGCCAAAGTTTGTGATGACTTTACCAACTGGTAATCCACTCTTAAATATCTAAACTAGGGCTGAAGAAATGGCTTAGCGGTTAAGGTGTTTGCCTGAAAAGCCAAAGGATCCTGGTTCGACTCTCCAGCATCCATGTAAGCTAGATGCCCAAGGGAGCACATGTGTCTGGAGTTCATTTGCAGTGGCTGGAGGCCCTGGCACACCTCTCCCTTTCTGCCTCTTTCTATCTCTAAGAAAGAAAGAAAGGAAGGAACGAAGGGAGGGGGGGAGAGAGGGAGGGAAGGAGAGAGGAAGGGAGGGAGGAAAGAAAGAGGGAGGGAGGGAGAGAGGGAGGAAAGGAAAGAAAGAAAATAAAGAAAAAAATCTTAAAAAAAAATCTAAGCTAGAATACCATGCTTATCTTCTTAGCCAGCGAGTTCATAGACTGCCTTCCAGGTCTTTCTGAGCAGGCCACTTCTGTTGGACCCTTCATGGGTCAACAATACCCTGGCAGTGGACTTGGCAGTCTGTCTGTGGGATGATCTGACTCTTACAACCCCAGAGGTCACTGTGTGCAGCCACAGCCTCTGGAGGAAAGAGCCAGTCCAGGCATAGAAGTGGTTGGTAGAGCTGCTCACCAGATGGAAGATGGCACAGTGGAGCTGCCTCAGTCCTTAGGATCTAAATACCACAGGTTGTCTACCCCTTGCATTGCTACTGCTTCCTTGTTAAACCATCAGGCCGAATTTACCAGCCTAAGGCCACCTCCAGGCCCTGTGTTCCGCTCTATAGGAAACAGCTGCTCTGGGATCAGAGTTAATCAGCTCCTACCAGTTACACTGCCTCTGGAGACATGAGTCTGTGAATTTGTCTTTACACTGTTCATTATTGCACAGCGCCATCTTGTGGCACACGTGGTCTATCACAACTTGCTCCTCTCCTGCCTTCCTGTTTGTTTTGCAGGTTTGTTAGTTTTCCTCTGTGAGCCAGCCCCTTCAATACTTGTGGCTGAATAAGAGTTTTGGAGAACAATACTAAAGATAATTTGCCACTTGTAAGTCACTGAGAAGAGTGAAGACACAACGCGTTTGGTGATGTTATGGGTGATGAGAGCCACAAAGAACACCAGACACTCTCCAAACCAGTGGCTCTTGAGTTCTTGTCTTATAACTAGCAAAAAATTGATAAGTGTAGACACAAAGAAGCATGTATTATAAAAGGCTAATTTAAAGAAAGAATATCACAAAATAGAAGTAAAGCTGACAGGTTTCCAAGCTGAGAATCTGGGAGAGGGTCTAGGCAGGTAGCCTGATACAGGATTTGATGATACAGGAATTGAGAATTTGGAGTTGAGAGTGATGGAGGTTTTCCCAGCCCGGGGGTGGACAATAACTAAGGAGTTAGCATGCAAGAAGCTGATGGCCAAAGAAAACTCTAGTGAGTCAGTGGCCTCTGGGTTCTTTAATGACACTCAAAGGTCATAGAGGGGTAAGTTGAAAAAGATCCTGTTTCACAGCTTATATAGGTAGAGTTTATAGAGAGTGAGAGAAGGGAAGTAGGCAGTGCTGCTGCTAGGAGTCAGGGGGAACCCCAAGAAACGGGAAAGCCCACCGAGAGACCCCGATTGGAGTGTTTTGTGGGAGTTTACTGGATGGAGGGAGGGAAGTTGGTCATTCCCGCCCCCATCATCTCAGGAGTCCAGGCATCACCAGGTTTCCAAGAAAAAGAGTGACCTCATCTCTTAATCTTCTCTTCTAGGAAAGAATGAGATAAGGAAAATCAGGTTCTTCCTTACGTTCTTGGTCTCTAGCCAACTGCAGGCTATAAGGACTTTTAGAGAAAAGAAGATAAGGATGACCTAGTGCTCTCCCTATGGGCTCAAGGACAATTCCTCACTTTTACTTTGGGGACCAGGTCACCCCTAAACTGCCTCACTCCTTCCTCAGAAGAATTAAATCTAATTACCATTAGGGAATTGCAGCTATAACCCATCTGGCTTCTTTGAGCTGAGTGGGTCATCAGGTGTGGTGGTAGTTGAGGTACACCCCAGTGGGCCTCAGACACCCTGAAAGTGCATTGGTGTGTTGTGGGAAGAAAGTTATGGATAAAGCCATTTGGGAAAAAGAATAAAAGCAAGAGGAGTCAGGGGGAAGTGGGTGATAGGCAAACAAACCAGTGTTCTTTAAGGTTCTCATTCTTATAGTTTTAGGCCTTGGAGGTCATCAAGAGCACTCAGGTGGAGGAAATAAATACACAAGAGCAACTGTGATGGTTTGATTGGGGTGCACCCCATAAACTTATGTGTTCCAAATGCTTGATGCCCAGTTGATGGCAATCTTGGAATTGGAACCTTGTTGGAGGTGTGTTCTTGGTGGCAGGCTTCTGAGTGCTATAACCAGCTTCCCTAGGCCAGTGTTTGGCGTTCTCTCCTGCTGCTGTTGTCCACCTGATGTTGGCCAGGAGGTGATGTCCACCTGCTGCTCATGCCGAGCTTCCCCTGCCGTCATGGAGCTTCCCCTTGAGTCTGTAAGTCAAAATGCACCCTCCCCCACTCCCCCACAAGCTGCTTTAGGTTGGGTGCTTTTGGCCAGCAATACAAAGCTGACTGCAACAGCAGCTGAGTGCACATGGTTGAAAAATTAACATTATTATTATTATCAGAAATAACTGGCATAATTCTCTTTCACCATGAAAATCCAGAAATCCATTTCTAAAGCGGCTCACCAAATGTCGCAGTGACATCTGCTATGGTCTGAATCTGTTTTAGTAGATCTTGCAAAGGAGATGAGACATTAGAAATATTATCAGGAATGTGTGTGTGCACGCACATGCATGTGTGTGTCCATGAATAGCATTTAAATTTGATAATGGTACAGATGTTGCTCCAAGTTGCCATGCGCACATCTGAAACCACACCATTTTATACAGTTGTCTTTCTTATTTGACCACTGGAATTAAGAAGGGAAATTCCCTAGATTGTGTCACCCAAAGCTTTTAAGGCATCCATTCTCTCTGATTATACTCTCTTGTTGAGTGTTCAAGAGCAAGTAGGTGAAATGTATTTTATATATATATAAAGGTCAGTTGAATCTCTTTTTAGGGACCTAACAGGAACCCCATGGCTCCTTTAGCATTTGTGCCCTCTCTTAGGGTAAGTCAGGGAGCTCCTTGATGACCATGTGGCTTCCCCTGGGAGCATTGAGATTCTTTTTTATCCTCTGGTCTGACTTTCTTTTTGCCTCTGGGTCTCCATGGCTTCTCTAATTAAGAGAACAGGAGACTTCCCAGAGTTGTAGGATCTTTTAGAGGTGTACTATCATCTCTAGGGCCTACCTACTGGATCCAGGACCAAAATGTTGGTGGCTGCACCTCTAGTCTCGGTATCCTCATTGACTTTGGCTGCTACATGGCTTAAAATTAAAGAGCACAGAGGTGATTAAAGCATGGGGGTTCCCCCTTGCCTCCCTAAGGACAAAAGCCACAATGAATGAAACTAGATTATTGGTCTTATAAAACCCAAATGATAAATCTTGTAATGATCACTTAGCAAACATAGTTTTATAAAAGAAAAGTAAGCAACCAATAAATCTTGATCTTGTTAAGACTCAGTTTCCCCAGCAGTTAAAAGCCTGACAGATACAAAACAGCCAACTTAATTAAAGATCCTAAAGCCAGTTTCTATAATTGTCATCATGAGCAAATCAACATCAGTGAACTGAATTTTACCCTTGACATAAACAAATCTACCAACTTATTACAAAGATTGACTCTGAATTACATTCATTTATTACATTCACACGTTGCTGCACTATGAAGGTCTAGCCTTTTGTAAGCCTTAGGTAAACCTGGTTGCCACTTGCATTTTAAAAGAGCTCTTTCATGCCCTTATGCCTGTTTTTCCATTTCACAAAAGTCTGAGAACTACATCTTAGTAGGAGATAACAAGGCTTGCTTTAGTGACCTTGGACAAGGGAGAAAATACATAAAGCTTTGTGCTGTTTGCCATTCTCCTTTTTTCGTCACAGAGCCAGTGGGGCCAGCCTGACTCAGGAGAAGAGGCTCCTGGATGACACATGACTTAACTCTGCTTGGAGTTAGAAAAGTGAACCCCTGGGACCCCAAGATCATGCCCCCAGCCTAAGGTCAGCACATATTGTCCCATGGAAACCAAGAATGCTGAGGTGGCATAGCATTTTCTGTATAAATCTGAGTTGACTCTCAGAGCAAAGCAATCCTGCACTAAAGGCACTTTCTAGATCATATGTAGGCCCAGTGGGTGAGGATGCAGTGTAAAGAAGCTTAGAGTCTACGGAATTAGCCTCTCCCCACTGTTGTGACTCTCTCCCAAATCATTGCCAGTGTAGTCTGGGAGACAATGAGAGGGAGCAGTCTACGAGTTTAGCCAGTTCTTTACTGTTGGGACTCTATGCACCTTGAGCTCTAGATGACTCTTCCTGCATTTTGCCTGGCTGATCTCAGCCTGCCTGTGCAAGACCCATGACTGACCTCTTTCAAAATTGTTCAACCAAACACCACA
Organism: Jaculus jaculus; assembly: GCF_020740685.1. Lineage (NCBI taxonomy): Eukaryota > Metazoa > Chordata > Mammalia > Rodentia > Dipodidae > Jaculus > Jaculus jaculus. The sequence continues at coordinate 57,024,627 of NC_059103.1, forward strand.
GATTTCTTAACATATTTCTTTTGGAGACATGCTTATGACACATTTCAAAATGTCTCAAACAGTAGAGCAGTACTTTAAAATTCTTTAATTATTTTAGAAATTTAAATAAAACTCTACAGTAAATATAGAGCCACTGGTATTCTCTTTAAAAGCTTTGACCCTTATTCTTTAGTCTTGATAGTATACAATAATGATAATACTCGTGGTGAGTAACTCATTCATATTAGCAGGGCTGCCTGGATTAGGAACGCCATACACACCATGTGCAACATAGAGGACAAAACTGCACATAGGTCGGGCTGGAGAGATGGCTTAGCAGTTAAGTGCTTGCCTGTGAAGCCTAAGGACCCTGGTTCGAGGCTTGATTCCCCAGGACCCACGTTAGCCAGATGCACAAGGGGGCATATGCATCTGAAGTACATTTGCAGGGGCTGGAGGCCCTGGCACACCCATTCATTCTCTCTCTCTCTCTCTCTCTCTCTCTCTCTCTCTCTCTCTCTCTCTCTCTCTCTGCCTCTTTCTGTGTCTGTCGCTCTCAAATAAATATATAAAAATAAATATTTTTTTAAAAAAGTGTACAAGGTAAAGTGAATGATTTTATCTAACACAAAAGGCAGAGCAGCAAGTATCAAGCAGGCGTGTCCCTTTAGGACCCAGCAAAGCCTGCATGAGTAGCTCCAATCCATATTGTCTTTGCAGTGATTCTCCTCTACCGCCACATGATGTCAGGGTGCCATCAAAAACTATGAGTGTGGGCTACCACACTCATAGTTGTCTTGGTTCTGGCCTTTGTTTGTTGTTGTTGTTGTTGTTTGTGTGTGTGTGTGTGTGTGTGTGTGTGTGTGTGTGTGTGTGTGTTTAAACCAAGGCACAAACTCCTACAGTGTTCCACAAAGCACAAGCATATACATCCGGCTTCTGGCTTTTCAAGCAGGCAGGAAGGGAAAGCAAGGGACAGTTCCTGAGAAGCGACAGAATTAGGGGACATAAATCATACCTCCTGCCATGAGGAAGCAGGAAGCAGAAAGAACTTATCCTAAACTGCTTCAAATAGACATGTGTTAGAGTCACGATGAGGTGCGCCTAGCAGAATGGGCCAGCTTGTCTCTCTCACCTAGGTGGAGCTTTGGCTGGCAGACACAAGGCCCGGGGTCTAGGAAGAAGGTTCAGGACCTTAGCAGGGCCCCCAGCTCCCTGTCCCACCATGTAGGCTCCTCCAGCACAGCCACCGGTGGGCTGGCAAGGGGACTGAATGTCTCACAAGTCAAGTGGAAGCCTAACGTCTGAGATCCCAAGGTGAAGGGAAGGGAGGAATGCTGTTTCCTCCTGGGACTTAGTGCTAGGAAAGCTATGTCTTGGGGCGGGGGGAGTGCCTGTCTCGGAGTGGAAGAGGTGGTGGCTTGAGCATTTTCCCAGCCTGAGATCCAGACGGTAGAACACTGTGTGCTGAGTGTAATCCTGCAGACCTGACAGGGACATGTCCAGCAAGCTGCAGCTGGCATGGCCATCATTGCCGTGGAAGCACCACAGGCCAGGCTGAGGGAAGACAGACACCTCCCCAGAAGAACGGCCTTCTGATCAGGCAGAAGGGTCTGCTGGGAAACGTCTTCCTAGAGAGTGAAAAACTGTCAGGAGTGCTTTCCATAAAGCGTGCGGAATCCATTCCTTCCTGTCACGTCAGCGCCAGAAAGTGTGCTTGCCCCATGCACACACTCCGGGAATGGAGCCAGGGCCAGCTCTCCATGTTGCTGCTGTTTCTACCACTGCAAAGAAGAAAAGAGTGGTTCTCCCACGCCAGGCAGGGAGAGGACACGCCACTGCAGGAAAGTTAGTGGGCCGGACCACTGTACATCCAGCCGTGTCTCAGCCCCCTCGGGGAAGAAAGGGCCTCTCCGAGCACTGGGATACAGGAGCCATCTAAACTCCACCCGGGTGGGCAAGCGTGTCCTCGTGAACAGGGACCACTAGAAATCACTGTTCTTGCGCGGTAGTTTCCCCGGCGTGACTGCCAGCATGCAAGCACCGGCCAGGGACTCACACAGAGGCTCTGACAAGGACACACCTGCCCCTGGCCCCCGAATGCTCTGCATCTCCAGTCAGCTCAGCTGACCCTCAGCCAGCTTCTCCCACAACAGTTTTAAACACACACACACACCCCACAGCCAGTCCTAGACCCACACAGCACCTCCGTGCAAGGGCTTGTCCAGACACATACTTCTATCAGTAAGCACATGAACAGCTTATCACCAAAATCACCAAAACAGTTATTGTTAGTAAAGAAACATTCCCTAGCGAAGCCCAACCTTGGAAATCAAGAAAGAGCATGTGGCTGAGACAGCAAAAGTGCAGAGCCAGAAATCAGATATTTGGATAAACACCAGGGGGAACATGGAGGTAGTGACAGCTCAGGTTGTAACAGAAGCAAGATAAAGCAATTTATAAAAAGACTTTACCATGTGCTCTAGTCAGAATTTATTTTTATAGCTTTATAAATGACTTTAGTCTTATTTTATGAAAACACTCAAGTATGAGTAGGTCACTTAAATGTTTGTTACTGAATTTTTTTAAAAATTAACATTTTTATTTATTTATTGAGAGAAAGATTGTGTGAGTGAGAGAAAGAGGTGGATAGAGAGAAAGAGAAAGGGCACATCAGGGTCTTCAACTGTTGCAAACGAACTCCAGATACATGTTCCACCTTGTGCATCTGACTTTACGTGGGTCCCAGAGAATCAAACTTAAGTCCTTTTGCTTTGCAAGGGCTGTCTCTCCAGCCCTTTTTGCTAGATTTTTTAAAATCATTTATTTATTTGAGAGAGAGAAAGAGAGGGAGACAAACACAGAGAGAGTGAGTATGGGCACACCAGGGCTTCCTGCTACTGCAAATGAACTCCAGCTGAAATGCGTCTTAGTGCATCTGATCTTATGTGAGCACTGGGGAATCGAACTTGGGTCCCTAGGCTTTGCAGGCAAGTGCCTTAAATGCTGAGCAATCTCTCCAGTCCCTTTTACTGGATTTTATGAGGAAAATTCTATGTGTCCTGGAATCCTAGAATGCTTCCCTTGAAATCAACTCCAAATAACACGAGTGCCCTTTAGTCAGCCGTGGGCCTTGTGCTGTCCCTGGGCACCCGTCCTCAGTTGGGAAGTCACAGCTGCTTGCATCCCAACTTTGGTGGGGGCTCCTGGCAGTGCTGCCTGGCTGAGCATGCTTTGGGGCAAACACTAGCCTGCTGATTGGCAGTGACCCCAAAGGAAGGGACTTGGAAGGTTCTGAGACACTCTAGACCACCTGGGGCTGGGTGGCAGCCCTGAAGGTGAACTGCAAGCCCAGAGTGTGTCAAGTGAGTGTCTGCAAGTCTGTTCCCTCAATTCTCTGAGCCTGTTTCTGCACCTCTGTGCACATGGTTCTGGAGCCCTTGAGATCTCTAGGTAATAGAGGGCCTGTAAGCAGAGGCACCACCTGGAATCCCTCTGACCCAGTGCTGGCCCCAGGTCCTGACCAAATTGTTCCTGCCTAGTTCTCTCCCTGCCTCCTACCCAGGTTTTATTTCAGAGAAAGCACTTTGCCTCCTGGTCTAATAAGGAACAGTTCAAAGAAACCCACTGCCACCCTGAGACCTCTCTGCAGAGTGAAATCACCCCTGCTAAAGAGGAGGAAGCCCCAGGGAGCCTCAAAGAGGCCGCACCCCTGGTGCATGCATGCGGTGCTGTGGCTCCCTCCCTCCCTCCTACAGGATCCTCTGGGGAGTCCTCCGGTTGTCTAAGAGGAGCAGCTGGGAGCCATGCCTTCCTAATGGAGCTTCCCAAGGTTGTCCCACAGTCAGTTCCATTCAACAAGTAAGAATAATCTTATTGGCCAAAAAAAAATGATTAAATCATAAAATTAAAACCAGGAACCCTTGTGTCCTCAGACAAACTAGTCATAGCCCGAAGCATGGCCTTGTCCCCAGTGGCACTGCCTGGTTTCCATTACCCTTTTGGGTTCTGTTTCTACTTGTTGGTGTGCAAGCACTGATTGCAGCTGGAAGTTTACGTGAAGGCGGGGCTATGACTTAGATCAGCCATCCTGGCTCCCAGCCTCTGGCCAAGCCGGGAGTTCTCACTGTGAGATGGGGACTCTGGAAAGAGACTGGGCTCCTCAGCTTTCCACTCAGGAACACCCAGCTACACAGAGCTGTCCTCTAGGTGCGGCTATGGGCTCTGGCTCATCCTTCACTCAGGGCCAACACCCCTGTTCCCATACAGAGACTTTGGTGTCTCTTTCCACATGTGATCTGACAGAAGTGTCAACGTGGTCCGAATTGCAGCATTCCTAGCTCCCACTCTCTCCTCCTCACACTCTGTCGTCCTCTGGGCCTCAGCATTAAAGAAAGCATCAATGGTGGAGAATGGAATTTCAAATGGGAAAGTGTGGGGGTGGGGAGGGAGGGAATTACCATGGGATATATTTTATAATCATGGAAAATGTTAATAAAAATTAAAAATTTAAAAAAAAAGAAAGCATCAATGGAAGAGCAAGTTCCCACACAGCATTGGTGAGCCCTCAGGAAGGTGAGAAAGATGAATAGCTGGGCAGGAAGTCTGCCTATGGTATATAGCAGTGTGATGGTCAAGCAGTGCTAAGCAGGTTACCTCTTTCCTGAAAAGCCAGCTAGACTCTGCCTTCCCCTGTCCCTGACTAAGAGAATCTCTGCTCACAAAGCTCTCTTGCCTTTCCACCACTCATCTGCATTCACTCTGCCCCCTGAGGACCCAGAATGCAGCAGAAACTCACTGTCTATGAAACAACCCAAGTCCTCAAAATGTCTCCAGAGTTGACCAGCCAAGGCCCCAGAGAGGAGGGCTAGGAGGTTCCTGGCATCTACAATGGCACCCAAAGATCCTTGGTACTTAGTAGAGCACTGTCGTGACCCTACAAGTAGCAACTGACAGCCACTTGCCATCATTTAAGGTACAGGCTATGCGTCTTACTTCCCACACTGCCCACCCACAAGGCCAGGAGCTCCCGGTCATTCACAGCCTCAGCCGCAGGTCAGTGGGCCTCTGGTCCTAGCACACCCGGTGCATCTGGAGATGATTTCCTTAAGGGCTGCCTCACATTCACCTCTTTAGATCAGAAGAGGGCCCTGGGAGGCCTTCATGTGATAGTTGAATGCAAATAATGATAAGCAACATTTTTGTTGTTAAGGGGACTCCTAATCACCATGGCATTATCAGATAGGCCAAGCCCCTGGCAGGAGGTCAGATCAGTCGTCACCGGCCCAGAGTCTGCTTTACAACAGCCAGCCATGCCCATGCCCTCAAGATCCTTGCCTGCAATGCTTGGCAAGCTTGAGGCACTGCAGAATCCTTAAGTTCCCGCAAGAGGCAGATGGCAGCACAGTCCGTATGTATCCAAGAGACTGTGATTTTCTTTAGTTTTTGGCAACTTCCTGAGGGAGGTAGACTACTTGGCTGAAAGGATACCTCATGTGGCTTCGCCTTGGGCTGTGTGAGATGCTCTTCTTCACCCAGCCTGTCTGTTTCCTTACCGCCCTATCATCTGTGCCCAAAGCCCAGTGAGATGGCATGCCTGTGACCAAGGGTACACGGTGAGGCAAGTGCTCCAGCCAACCACCATTTCTCAGCAGCATACTCCTCCTGCATCCATTTTACAACAGGCCACTTTATGATAGTGGGGCGGTGACTGCTAAGAATTCCTTCAATGTGTCTACTTTTCACATTGCCTAGAGAGTGACCAGGTCTCTACCACACCCACACCTTGTCCTTATGAGGCACAATTAACCTGCTTTCTGGCATTTATAGATACTAACATCAGAAGTCACAAGAAAATAAAAGCCTTTGACCTAAGCCTTGCTGAAGTGGGCATGTCCTCAGTAGCTGGTAGAGGAAGAAGGCCACTGTGCCCGCTCCCAGGCTTCTTCTACTGCTGGCTGTCCTGCTGACTAACTAAGGGGCAGAAGGTCAGGGCCATGTCCTGAACCTTCAGGCTGACTCCCAAAAAACGTGTGTGGCAGGGCGCCCAAAACACAATCCTGAGCCCCGTGGGCCTGGGTGAGCCCTGAAGTTGCTGGATGCCCAAAGGTCTGGGGAACCCAGGGCAGAGCTACAGGAAGAGGGTGGATCAGGACACACCAGAGGAGAGCTCATGATTCCAGGCCACTTTACCAGCCAGCGGGCAACTGGCAAGCTCTAAGTTTTGTAATTTACATGGCCATATCTGGGAATTGCCATCATTTCTGAGCTGTTTCTTCTAAAAGAAAAGCCCAAAGCCACCTAACACTGTTGTGTTCTGGTTATAGAGCAGGCATTCTGTCTCTCCCATGGCACAAACATCCTGAGGGGTATGTGATCTTCCACAGTCTTTGAGGTGAGAAGCTGGAGGCTGGCTTTGCTCTTTGTGTAAGACACAGAGCAAGCACTGATTCCAAGCCAAGAGATGGCTTACTGCACATTCTGTTGTTGTTATTTCAAAAATTACCACAAATGTCATGGCTTAAACAATACCCATGGTCCCTCAGGCTCCAAGTCATTCAATGTTCTACAAAAATCTGAGCATTTGCCCTTTTTCCTAGGATTTAATTTTTCTTCAGTTGCCTCTAAGATGTCCTTAGTTTTGATATATATATATATATATATATATACACATATATATATATATACATATATACATATAATTGACAACTTCTGTTCTTACAGACAACATATCATGGTATTTCCCCTCCCCTCCCCACTTTCCTCTTTATAACTCTGCTCTCTGTCATATCCCCTCCCTCTCTCCATTAGTCTCTCTTTAAATTTGGTGTCATCATATTTTTCTCCTATTATAAGGGTCTTGTGTAGGTATTGCTAGGCACTGCGAGGTGTTGGATACCGAGGTCACTTTCTGTCTGGACAGTTGTATGTAAGGAGTGGTACCCTTCTTTTGGCTGTTACATTCTTTCCACCACCTGTTCTGCAATGGACCCTGAGCATTGGAGGGTGTGAAATGTTTCAGTGCAGGACACTCCTCTGTCCCTTCTTCTCAGCCCTATGTTGCCTTTTGGGTCATCCCAGTGGTCATCACCATCTGATAAAAGAAGCTTCTCTAACCAGAAGTGAGAATAGTATTAATATATGAGTATGAACATTAAGTGTAGTGATTTCAGGGCAATTTGGTGAGAGTAATTTATGCATTTAGCCAGACAAGAGCAGGCTTTATACTCCTAAGCCTCATGACCTCCCTCGCCATAGGCTTTTGCTTAGGTTTTCAATACCAGGAATGTATTTCCTCCCATAGAGTGGGCATTCAGTCCAATTAGAGAGCAGTTGGTTTCCCTCAGAGCAGACATGCCACTAGTGTACTCATTAAGTCATTTGGCCTGTCTGGCCAAACATGAGGCTTCTAGTGTCCACTGTTTTCACCACTGATGACTTCTGTCTCCCATAAGGCTGCATACAGTGCAGCTTTTTCCAGTCTTCAGTTGGTTGGGCTACAAGGAGACAGTTTTCTGCTCAGCACCAGCTTGATTTCTCAGTGACTCTGCTGCTCAGGCATGTGAAGTCTTCAGCAATAGGGTCTTACTAACTCTTTCTCACGGGAAACCAAGGAAACCTTGGCAATAGCCTATAATGCTTTGGAGGCAACAGGGACCTCCCTGGCCAACAATTCACTGGAAGGTATCCCATCCCTTATCCTTAGTTTTTAATGTGACTACAGTGACCCACACACACTCCTGACTCCTGCTGATCAAGGCTGGAACTTAAAAATGAAGCCACACATTTGAATGACAACAGACCACAACAGCAGTGCACAAGATGTGGTTTTATTTGCATAACGTTCAAGGGACAAAGCCTATCCGTCAGGACACATCAAATCTGGGCAGGAGAGTACAGAGTGACAGATAGCACCTGGTGTCCTGATTGGATGCTGGTTGCTAGAATGTGTTCACACCGCAAATCCACTGAGCCCAAGTGGGTGCCTGGGCAATGCCTGCCTGTGTGCTGCTGTTCAACAAGAGGCCTTTTTGCAGCATGCTCTCTTCTTTAAAAGGAGAAAAGTTTGGTTTTTTTTTTCCTATTAAAACAAACCCAGGAAAAATCTCCCCAAAGGTAATTCTCAGCCAGTGCAAAGGATCCGAGATCAACACACGGATTCCTTTCACCCTCCTTCACCACCCACTTGCGCTGAACACCGCTCTCTTAGGCCTTTTGGTTCTTTCCCCAGAGAGTTCTGTGATTCAGGTCCATAGGCCAGGGCAGCCCTCATTGACGGTGCCCCACAGCGCCCAAATAAACAGCTGTGCTTAACTGGGTTATTTCAAATCCCCTGGTTATACGCTTAGCTGCTTCTCCATGAACTCAACAGACCATGAAAATTAGGCCTTCTCAAACTCCATTTCCTCCTATCCACCTCTTATCTTCTTATGTAAACAAGCTCCCCCATGACTCTCTGACTAAGTTCCTAGCTAGTGGGCTAGAATAGCCCCACAGCTTCCCAGGTGAGCACTCCCCAGCTCGGCCTCCTCCAAACCCATAAGAGGCCTTCAACAGAGCTCAGTTCCTTAGACAAATGCCCTGCTACTAACCAGGCTCATTCTGAGAGGCAGTACATGATGACCCTGGCTCCTTCATGTGTGGAATCTTGCCAGTGAGGACAATTTTGTTGGTCAGATTTTTCCTCACAGCCTTACCTTTTCAATCCTACTTACAGGCTGGGTTGATCAGGAAGCCTTCTTTGCTGCACTTGACCTTGTCTCACTGGTAAGAGAATGTTGTCCTGGATATTAGCGATTCTATTCCAAGGAGTGCTTTCCTGATTCTTTGGCCTCTAAACACAAGAAACATCATTTGGCCAAATATTATTTGCTACAATTTGTCAAATTTTTTTTTTCTTTCCAGGCCTGTCTGCTGGAGCACAGCTATAAGAGTACATTCCCTTTCCATTTCTACCTTTAGGGAGAACTTAGAGACCAGGCATCATCAGAGCTCCAACCTCTCCTGCTCTGGCAGGATATCCTACCACAGCAGGATACACTGGGACCATCCTACCAGCCAGCACTCTGTGTGGAAGACAGGGCAGAGTAAGCTTTACTCGCTGAGCCAGGGCCAGCCTTCAACATGAGTCCTTCACTGGCTGGGAAGGAAAGGAATCCAGAACTTGGTCTGCACCCAAGGTTTTCTCCAAACACCCTATTGTCCAACTCAGAGATAGAAGTTGCTAGGCCTCACTAGTCCTCACACCCCACTTCCCATCTGCAGAGTGGGTATGCCTGCCTCTGCCATTCACCAAGTGAGCACACCTCCTTTCATGGCCTCATGCCAGCTCTCCTTATGCTTCTGGCTTCTCCTGTGCTCTCCTGTCACCTGGGTACAGTGACATTTTAGGCCTATGTGTCTGGGTGTTGAGGCCAGTGCTATGAAGAAGTGCTATGAAGAAATACAAGGAGGTGGAGAAGGCAGAAAAGGAAAGGAGAAAATGGATCTTTCATTTATAAAAATAAAACAAACCACACCATTCAGCCAAGTGAGGTGTGCTGCTTATGAGCTCGGAGTGGCAGAGCTGTCCTAACCACTTCCTTTGTTGACCGGACTGTTCTATCTTCGATTGTTCATGGAGACAGACCTAGTAGTCAAGTTCATTTATTCATGCCTCATTTTCTATTACAGGATAGTAACTCAGAAATTGGACTATCTATCTGGTTCTACTTTGGAGTATGTTTAAGAGCAGATATTCACAGTGATTTATGTAACCCTTTTTCCAAAGACTCAGTAATGATTGGCGGCATCCCTTTCACATTTGTCTATGATGCACAGATTCCTGTCTAGAATGAAAATGTCTGTGTGGGTCATCATGGGGAAGATTGCAAATCCAAGGGAGAAGAATCTCACCCCTCATCTAGGGGGAACGTTATTCACTTCGTTAGAAACACACCCTTCATGATGTGACAGTGCAAAGGGAATGTTTCATTCATGGCAGAGTGAACAGGGCTATAACTGTGAGTAGCAGCAAGTGTGTACCCTGGGCCTGGCTCTGCTCAGGCCCTCCGGCCCTGTTCCTGCCCAGCTCCAGCTCCCTGCTTGCTGCCTGGATGCTACTCCATCCCAAGAGTTACAGATGCACTATCTCAGTCTCCTGTCTCCTGCTAAGGGCTGTCTCACCACCAGACAGGCAGGATCTGAAATCAGAGCCTCCTGAGCAGGAGAAAGGTTGGGATGTCTGTGCATCATGCTCCTGTGACATAGACAGCACCCCAGGGTGCTCCCCACGTGCCCTGGATCTTCATAAAACATTTCTCCAGTGCCTAGAGCTTGGTGTGGAGCACATCTGATCTGGATCTCACCATCACACAGGTGACCCTGAGAGAGGTAGTGCTCACCTGCCTTCTGGCTTCCCTCTGCCAATTCCATATCCTGCATCTGCTCTTCACATAACAATACAAGGAACAATTCCTTCCTTCCTGTCTCTTTTGAAGATGTCCTACTTCTCCTGCTCCTGGCATCCCTCTCCCCAGATGTCCACAGGTGCCACCTCAGATCGGGAAAGGTGAGAGCAGAGAGAGGGTTGCTGTGCCTGACCCTTGTGGGCCTCTTGTTTCCACAACCATGGTCACTTCAGGAACCATGAATAGAGTACAGATTCCCAGTGTGAGGAGGAAGGGTGCCAGGCAGGAGGAGCCCAGGAAGAGGGAGTTTGGAGGCAAGGACCATAAGGCCATCTGAGGCCTCAGCCCTTGGCAAGTAGGAACGACCCTTTAATAAACCCTTTAAGTTGGTCACAGAGGTCCATGAGGTCCCCAAACAATGCAGGCTATTGCCAAAGCACTTGGTTACCCACCAGAGCTAAATGGCTAGAACCTATTGCTAAAGATACCACAGGCTACCAGCACAGGATTAAAAATCATGCTGGACCTGTGAAGGAAACCAGCACCCTGATGGCTAGCCCTAATCATAGGAACAAGCTATGCAAGCTGCTGGTGGGGTAGAGATAATGGTCACCAACAGAGTGAACAAGCAGAGGATCCTGCAAGCTATAAAATCAACCAACCAGGCAAGATGTACATATTGTGCAGTAGGGCACACAAGCTACAGTGGTAATCAACTGACTTACAACTGGATATGAGGCCTGCTGAGTGGGAGGAAGTTCTTCCTTGGCACAGAACTGCATCAGATTCTTGTGGATGGGAAGGTCATAGACTCTAGAGAGAAGTTCACACTGTCCTTTGGCTAAAAGGAAAGGATATGCCCATCAAAAAGACTTTGAGCCGGACGTGGTGGCGCACGCCTTTAATCCCAGCACTCGGGAGGCAGAGGTAGGAGGATTGCCCTGAGTTTAAGGCCACCCTGAGACTACATAGTGAATTCCAGGTCAGCCTGGGCCAGAGTGAGACCCTACCTCGAAAAACCAACCAAACAAACAAAACAAAAAAGACTTTGAAAGGACTATGTTTATCTCCTTTGATCCATGCTGCTCTCACTCTTGACTGGAGAATCTCCTTTTTACAGATGACAGTGAATACAGGGGAGAACTAAGATCCATTGATTAACAAGAAAAGAAAGCTGACTGCCTAACATGAGATGAGTCATCTCTATCACATCAACCAGGGCCCAGGAGACATTACAGAAAATGTGGTAATTTAAACACTAGTGCTGCTCTCACTACTAAGCTGACAACCTCCACCAGGGAGATGGTGATAGATGCAAAGGAGACTCAAAAATTCATAAAAGCAGAAATTTCAAGGATGCAGAGCTCTCAGCACTAAAGGAAACTTATTACATGCCTGACAAGGCTCAGGGAACATTGCAAAAGAGGGTGCAGAAAGATTGTAAGAACAATGGGGTGTAAAGGTATATCCTGAGGCATTGTGTCCTTCCCTGAGACTAACTGGTGCATTTATGACTTCACAATGAATGCCACAACCCCACTGCACAGGGTCCTTAATGGAATGGGGTGGGGGAGAGGGCTACATAAGAGTGTAACCCATTGGAAATACAACTAATATGCAATATGTTCACACTGTAAAATTCAGAATTATATTTTAATATTAAAATAATTATTATAATTATAATTAATTATTATATTAGTTTTATAATATTTTCATTTCTTTATTTGAGAGAGGGAAAGAGGCAGAGATAGAGAGAATTGGCACACCAGAGCTTCCAGCCACTGCAAACTGCAGATGCACAAGCCCCCTTGAGCAGATATCTGGCTTACATGGGTCATGGGGAATTGAGCCGAGGTCCTTTGGCTTCACAGGCAAGTGCCTTAACTACTAAGCCATCTCTCCGGCCCCAGAATAATAATTTTAAACTAAAGATACCCTTTAAGAGGCCTTCAGTATTGTGCCTCTGAATAACTTGAAGCTTGACCACTTAGCTCTTCTCAGGTGTCTAGGCACAGTGGAGACTACTTAGAACCACATTCCAGATTCTCAGGTGAGGACAAAACCCATGGAAAACACTATCTAGGTGTGAGAGAAAGCATACTTTCTGTTAGTATGAGACTTTCACACACAGCACTCTTCTCCACCCAGGACTTCTGTGCCAAGCTCCACTGGAAAACTGTGCCATGGACCTGGGGCCGTGAAGAGAAATCCCTGTGATAGGGGCATTCAAATTTGGGATTGAAGCAATGGAGCATTTCTTGGCTCTTAGTTGGACCATAACTCAGAGTTAGGGTGCCAGATACTTATGGTCAAAGTGCCCACTGAGTCAATGACCTATGGGTCTTTGTCTTATGAATTTTGATGAATGCAATCTACAGACCAGAGGATCAAGTTTAGAAAGATTTTAGTACAGAGCTTAAGAGAAGGAAATAAGACAGACCTCCTCCCCAAGGGGGGTTCCTAAAAATGGAAAAGCCTACCTAGAAACTCTGATTGAGGTATTATATGAAAATTTATTGGATGTGATCTACACTTGTAAGTCCATCCCTGAAGCAGGAGTCTAGGCACCATCAGGTTTCCAGAAAAGAGAGTAAGCCCTTTGCATTCCTAGGGAAGGAATTAATTTTCTCTGCTAAGAAACAGAGAAATAAGGAAAGACCAGACCTCATGCCATATGTTTTGGCACCTTGTCACATCCTTCATGTATTTTAAGGGGGAAAAGACTGAGGAAAGTCCTGATTCTCCCTTACAGGCTCAAGGACATTCTTTTCTTTAACTTGTGGGGGCCCCATTATCCCTAAGCAGACTCACCTGCATTCCAACATTTGTTTCAAGAGGGACACTACCATGCTTCGTAAGCCTTTTCCATGAAAGAGGCAGTCTCTGCTAATGAGTTGAGCTTTGTGGCTTTGTGGCTCTGTGTCTCTTTCCTCTCTTCCAGAATTGAGGGTGTTCCTTTGGAAAGAATCACTACAGGCCTTGGAACTGTGAAGACCTGAAGCAAGGCTGGCCCTCCCTGATCCCAGGCTCTGGGGAAAGGGCAAAGTGGTACATGCTGTTTGTGGTGGTGTCAGAAGTCTCCCATAAACTCATGAATTGTGTGTATTTGGTACTCAGTTGGTGGCAATTCAGTAGGTGGAGCCTTACCGGAGGACAGGCTGGAGGAGGCTTGTTGGGGCAGATGTTTGGGTGTTAAAGTCAACTCCTCCATGCCAGAGCTCAGCTCACTCTCCTGCTCCTATTTGCCACCTGCTATGGTAAGGAGGCAATGCCCAGCCTCTGCTCATCCCATGCTTTCCCCTGCCATCACAGTGCTTTCCCTCAAGACCATAAACCCAAATAAATCCTTTCTTCTCATGAGCTGCTTTTGGTCGGGTGTTTTGTCCCAGCAATGAGAATGTAACTTCAACATTGCTACTCCTCAGATGTTCTCAAGAAGCCAAAGAGCCTCAGCTGTTGAAAGTGAAGACAGGCTTCTCTTTACAAAGACATGTACGGAGTTTCCGCCTCCCAGCCTGCAATGAGGCAGGCATTTCACTAAGTGGATCCACCAACCAGGTTCTGGAAGGAGAGCAGGTTCCCTCAAGTGAGTGCCTCAATAACATCTAGTCTTCCCACACCTACCACAGTGCCGTTAGAGTTCAAGGGGGCTTCCCTCCCTCTGTGTGACAGCTGCTACCCCAGTGCCCTGCCTCCTTTTGTTCTCTTTCTCTCTGGAAAACCAACACAGCTGAAGCCTTGGCTAGCCAGCCCCACATGGCCACAGAGGCTGGGAGAGGGAAACAAGGACCACTTGTGGAAGGAGGGTGGGGAGAGCCTGACTGTGTCCCGCTCCCCCTCTGCTGGCCTGTCGGGTTGGCCCTGGGCTGCCTAGTCACACACTTCCCACGCCTGTGTCTCAGGCTAGCTTCAGGATGCTTGCGCCCTCTGGACAGTGTACTGGGGAGAAGGCTATGGAAATCACCCCAAGTCACTGAATCATCCTCCAAAGATGTAGTTTCTATCCAAACAGGGCAGCCCATGCTCACATGCACAAACTCTCCCTGTCCCCAGTGAGCTCAGCTGATGGAGAGCCTGCATTCTTTTGCCCTCAGGACAGTGAGGCTGGTCATTGTGCACATGGGGCTTTCTCACAGGAATGTGTTATTTCCACACAGCAGCAGGACCAAGTCCAACTCTGGGTCAGAGCAGGACTCCATCTCCCAAAAAGGCAACTTGTTTTTTTCACGAGCCTCAGAGGCCCCAGCTGGTTCTAGGTTAGAACTAGCACCCAAGCTTCTCTGTGAAGCTCTTAAGCCCTGGCAAATGTACTTACCTGCCTGGCCATGTCACCTTACAGAAGCCTCCTGGGCTCAGCCTGCTCCTTTGAGCCAAGCAAGAGTTATCAGGGCCCAACCCATGACCCCTAAGGACACCTTGATGATCCTCTAAAATTCAGGTGAGAAAACTAAGGAAAGCAAAGACCGCTGGCTCTGCCCATAATCTTCTGTGCAGTATGTTTGGCAGCATGGAGGGTGGCAGGGGAAGGGGTGGCTGGGGGAGGCTACCAGAACCCAGGTCTAGATAGACTATCTGTCTCCTCTGCCAGGTGCAAGCAGAAAACTCACTTGCACATTGTTAAAGGGGGCATTGTGTTCCCCCATCCTACAAAATGCATGTTGAGAACATACGGTCTTGTGACACCCAGAACCTCAGAGTCTGACATTACTGTCTTTGGAAATGAGACTTTACAGAGGTGATCAATTTGAAATGAGGTGACCAAGGTAGCCTTGCTCAAATGTAATTGAGGTGACCCAGACACACTCAGAGAGAAAACCATGTGAGGACACAGGGAGAAGTCACCATCTGTAAGCCTTTACAAGAGGCTTTACAAGAAATTAACCAGCCAACATCTTCATCTCAGTCTTTGGCCTCCAGGACAGTGAGGAAGCACATTTATGTTGTCCAGCTGTCTGTGTTGCTTGGTTACGTCAGCAGCCTGCCATGTATTTTTAAATGGATTCCCCGAGGCTTCCTATGTTGAAATTTAATCCCCCTGTGAGGTGTGAAGAAGGCCAAACATTAATCCAACTACAGAATTTCAGGAGGTGACTGCGGTTAGGTAAAGTCATCAGGTGGAACCCATGACTAACTCCCACTGGCTTTATAGGAAAAAAGATGCCAGGACACACACACACACACACACACACACACACACACACACACACACCCTAATCCTTGGCACATGATCCCCTGTGGCCCTTCAGGACACTTCCAGTGAGAAACCATCACCAGCTACAGCTCCTCAATCTTGGGCTTCCATGACATTGGACTAAGATGGGCATCCTTTATTCATAGCTCATCCATCTGTGGTGGTGTGTGTTTGGTAACAGGAAGAGTATATCTTTTAAATGCTAGCATCAAAGGTTGTGAGGCCACAACTAAGCCAAATTTTAGTCAGTGGTCTGAGGAAGGTCCTGGAGTTCCATAGGGAATTAGTTCTTCCAGAACCTCTGGGCTGGGCAGAACTACATCGAAGCTGCACAATCCATCCCTAGGCATGAGAGAACCTGTGCCCACCACCTGTGAGGACTAATACTCAGTCTCTGGCACCCTCAGGACAAGGCAGTTATGGCCGCCATCTCCAGCAGTAGCTGCCACTGCAAAGCACATGATCATGTCTCTTTTGTTCTCATGGTCTTCTGGGGAAATCCAGAACTTAGTGTCCCCAGCCTGCCCCATGCACAGAGAACTTTGAGGCCACATTTTGCATCCTAAGAAAAGACACAAAGACTGACTAGAAATCACTTTCTCACCGAGGCTGACTGAGAATCTACTGTGCTCAGTGCCAGAGTCAGAACTGAGCAACACGTTCTTCACAGAGCATCGATTTTTAGACAAAAAAAAAAAAAAAAAAAAAAAAAAAAAAAAAACTGACAAAACAACTTGTGGAAATTTTCTATTTTCTTGCTAAGACAATTTTATATAAAATTTTGTAGGCAGCATCATATATTTCTCAGCCCAAACTGTAGACAGGAGTGGCTTTGTGCTTCGGATCTAGACAAAGTGGAAGTTTGGGGTGAACCTGGTCCCCCAGGCCCTCAGTCAGAATAACCCCATGTAGCAGCTAGCCACCCCTTAGCTGTTCTACCTGCCAAGCTGCAGGAAAACAAGCCATCCCTCCCATGGCCCTCCAGTGCTTGCCAAGGCCAGGAGACTCTGAGAAGCACAGGGATGGCGTGCACATAGCAGGTATCTTCCTGGAGTCTGGTTTTGTCTTTGCCTTTTGCAATCTGAGACTGTCACCCCTGCTGCTATGACGCTAGGTGGCGCTGTGAAGCCACGTTTGCCTCAGAAGGAGCTTGGTAAGGTTGGGTGTCACGACACTGGGTGAATTACAACATCCATCACCTACCACTTTGGCTAATCAACTCCTGTATGCGTCATGATGGCTTCTACCAGTCATTTACGGGACTGGGGGTGTCTGTGATGCTTAATCTCTATTGTTGACTTGCTTGGCTCTAGAATCATCTAGGATACAAATCCCTAGGTATCTTCTAGGGAGCGTCTAGATGGGATTCACTGAGGTGGGAAGACCCACCTTGATGTAGGTGGCACCATCCTATGGGCTAGGGTCCCAGGCTGAGTAAAAGGGAAAAGCTATCTGAGCACCAGCATACACCATTCTTTTTCCTGAATGCGGAAGCATGTCACTAGCTGCTTCATGCTCCTGTTGCCTTGCCTTCGCAGCCATGGTGTACCCTCAAACTTGGAGCCAGAATAAGCCCTTCCTTCCTTGAATTCATTTCTTCAGGTACTTTTTATGTCTCCGTTTTTACTGGCAGCCTCCATACGTATAGACAATATACCATGATCACAATCCCCTCCCAAAAGCTTCCCTTGTTGCCCTCTCAAATTACCCCTCCACAAAGGGCTTTCTTCTTCCCAACTTTTCTATTTTGATGCATCCTTTTCCCCATCCTTTTGTAGGTGTGGTGTATGTAGTGTCAGCCACTGTGAAGTCATGAATACCGTGGCTGGTTTATGTCTGGAAGGCAGAATTGTAAGCACTCTTTTTTTTTTTTTTTTCCTTTTTGTCCGGAATTTTTGAAGCAACGAGATTGTCACAGTAACTAATATAATTTCTTACCACTTCAGACACAGATTCACTAGGAAAATTCACACACCAGATGTCTAAATATCGCAAGTGGAGGACAAACTTAACTGGCAGGCACACATTTTCTTGTGGTCTTTGTCTCTTCCTGCTGCTTGTAACAAACAAGCCATGGAAGGAGCCCCAGCAGCTGCCACAGGAACATGACCACACGTCCCCGCCACTGCGGTGGGGGATCAGAAAGACAGAGCTGTCATGCCAGGTCTACAATCCTGTCACACATGCCTGTCCTGGGGACACAGTGGAAATAATCCAGCCCTACTCAGGAGTTAGCCAGCTGAACTTGATCACAGCACTAGTCAGTCAAGGGAGGGGTTTCAGCTTGTCATAAATCTTATTCATGAACTACTGGGCAACAAGGCATGGCACTGGGGAAAATGCAATCTTCATGGGGCCCACAAGGTCTATGGAATGAAGTGGAGGAACTCAGGTGGGATCTTGGAGGTAATGGGAGGCTGAGCGATGGTTTGAAGTAGAGTGTAGTTAGCCTAAAGGAAGCAAACTCAGAGGTGTGGATCTATTCAGAGGAAGGACTGAGGTGCCTTCCCGGGAAGCAGGAGTTGTGACCCCAGCCAGTATCCAGATGGCATGGCTTTAGACTATGGGAAATATCTCAGTTTGTTCTCTCTGCAGTAGGTGTCATTGGTGGCTTCAATGGGGAATAAGATAATTTATTTTTGGTCTCCTTCATGCTATGTGGCATAGGGCACACAGTTGCCTGTTTGGTTTCCACTTGCTCACCCCTGGGAGCTCCTCTGATGGTTGTAACCATCACAAATGTCTCCAGGCAACCATAGTGGGTAAGATCAGCTCTGGGAGAACCACTATGCAAAGTATCTGTAAGGAGGGGTTAGGATCGTGAGCAGCTGGATCAGTAAAAAGCACAGAAGCACGGTGGTCAGGTGAAAAGCAAGACAGGGACATGGGAACAGAGAACACCAGAGGTGAATCCCTGCGATGCATTCTGGAGGATCACCTCTCAGGAGGGGATGACCTGTGAGCTGTGCAGGGTGGGCACACACAAGGAGACAAGGTGGCCCACTGAGGACTGAGATGCATGCTGCATGCATGCGCGTGCACACATAAGGCCTCTGTGCACAGCCCACCTCTAGGCACACATGTAAGGATATAGCCCACACACACCGGAAGATGAGAACCATGCCAGAGAAGGAGCCCAACCACCCAGTGGCAGGAGAGCTCTCTGTGAGAGATGCCAGCATGACGCAAAGGCGGTCCCCGTGAAGCAGCCCTCTGAGCAGACGTGCTACAGAACATTCCAGCAGCCACAGCAGCACTTGCCATAGAAACAGGAAGCCCAAGTCAGCATCCTGCCTTTGAGCAGATGGCTAAAGAAGGGAGGTATGAGTGGGACAATGTGAAGAGAATCCAGATGTTGTCTTGGATGTATTTAAACCCGACACAAGGTCCAGATGTTCCCGTGGAGGTGATAGTAGAGCCACAGGATGGGAAAATCGGGGGAGGAAGTGCCCTGGGGAGTCTCTACTCTGCTGCTGCCAGACGCAGGGCTATGAACTTCATCCTCCTTGGCCTTACCTTGTGTCAGGAGAATACCACCTGCTCAATGGCACAGGAGCCCATCACGGATGCTCATGGCCTCTATGCTGACAGGAGGCCGAGATGGGTATATGGTCTCAGGGGGCAGAAGTCCACCCATGTTTTTGTGCACATGTGTGTGAGCTCACTCTGGCCCTGCCTGATGGTGGGAAGCAGTGCCTGGGTGGGTGCCAGTGGTCCAGAGGCTGAAATTCCTGCTGCCTTGTGGAAAGCAATATTGACCACAAATTTATCATGGGGAGGGAACGCCCTCTGATAGGATGCAGTGTGACTCGGGGTTTAGGATTAATTTAGGCAGAACTGTTCAAACACCATAAAAACTGGACTTCTGGGCACACTAGGCCCATGGCAGGAGCAGCTTCTCCAGGACCAGCTGGTGTGGCAGACCCTTTGAAAATAACACTAGTAATAAACCATGAATTTTATTATTATTTTTTATTTTTGAGGAGCATACGTTGGGCAAACTGAGAGAACAACCTCTGATTTCCTCAGATTCACTGGCTGCTGTCCACACTGTTGACATCACATTAAATTCGGTAATGGATTAGGAAATTTAAAAGGTGGAGAGTAAAGGAATGTCATAAATCAATAAAACCAGAGTGTTCAGTTAGGTATTCCAATAACAGACAAGTATCACTTGTACTCTGTTGTGATGGAAATGTGTGTGTGATTTATACATGTAATAAGTCAAAATACAATAACAGCGCCACATTCTGAATGTTTGTCTCTCTATTCTGTGTTAAATCCTCACTCCCAGAGGAGGAGGTGGGGCTTTGGGAGGTGAGGATGTGAGGACAGGGTGTACACCCCTCATGATGAGATTGTAGGAGACCCTGAGAGCTTGTTCCTTCTCTCATGTGAGGATCCAGAGGAATAGTGCTTGGCCTAGGAAGCCCTCGACGTATCCACCAGTGCCTTGGCCTTGGCCTTCCAGCCTCTACCTAGAGAAGTGAACTGAGGGAACTCTCACTGCTATCTAATTTCAGAACATTTTCGCCTCCAAGAAGTGATCCCATACTCAGTGGGTGCCACTTCCCTTCCTAACAGCTGATCAGTTTCTTCTGTTTCCAGGACCTTGTCTATTCTGGGCACAGAAAAATAGAGCCAGACTCTGTGTGGGTTTGGGGACTGGCTTGATGCACTGAACATGTCTTCAAGCATGACCCAGTATAAATGACAAGGTCCTAGTGACAGTCTGCAAGGCCCTTGGGGACCCAGCCTTCTATATCTTAGCCTCGTTTCTTCCCCCTCACTCCACCCAGTCATCTAGGTCCAGGCTAATGGGTCTTGCTGCCTCAGGGCCTTTGCACTACCTTTTCCCTCCATCAGGAAGGCTCTGTCCCAGATCAGGGCAGGTGTCACTTCTCAGAGATTTCAAACTATGTGCAAAGCCACCCACAGATCCATTAGCATAGTCCACTCATACCTGCATTCTACTCCCATCCCCCGACCTCTTGCCTGTCCAGCTTTTTCTTTCATGCCAGATAGTCTTCTAACATGCTATATAGTATCTACAGTGTCACTGTTCGTAAGTTTTTCTCTCTCTCTACACCCCACCCACCCCTGAAAGTAGGGTACAACCTTCCTCACTGAGAGGCTAAGGGGCCACACCCAAAAAGTGTCTGGTGAGGGCTGGAAAGATGCCTTGGTGATTAAAGACACTGGCTTGCACAGCCTGCAGACCCAAGTTTGATTCCTCAGTACCCACATAAAGCCAGATGCACAAAGTAAAGTATGCATCTGGAGTTTGTTTGCAGTGGCAAGAGGCCATAAGGTGCCCATTCTCTCTCTCTCTCTCTCTCTCTCTCTCTCTCCCTTCCTCCCTCCCTCCCTCCCTATCTCTACTTATAATAAGTAAAAATAGTTTTTTTAAGTGCCTGGTGAGTCTCAGCCCTCGTAGAAAAGAGTTAAATGAGCAGAGGACTCATGAAGCATCTGCCAGCTCACCATGCATGTGGCTGTGCCCCATGTGGCCCAAAGTATCACAGACCAGCAGCTCCAGTGTGCATATCTAACCCTCTTTCTTCCAGAAGAAACAGGTCTTTTTAGAGAAAGGTGAACATTCTGCATTTACCATGCTGGACATGGCCTTGCAGTCTGGAGAACAAGACTTCTTGATCTTGGAGCTGGGCCCTGCATGATGACCAAAGTCCTAGCTTCTGAAGATGGCGCGTTGGTGTCCTAGGGAGATGAACAAGTGAGGCGGGAGCCTGGGACTGGCAGCCTCAGAAGTGCCTGCTCATGGTCTCCTCCTCAAGCCACTCTACCTGCAATAAAATCACTCAGAGAGGCCTCATTACTGTCTAGGCTGGAGCATAGGGGTAGTGCAAAAGAGGAAGGTGCCTTAGATATTGCCCAGAGGGTGAGAAGAGCACAATTTCTATACCAGTGGTACTTATGCCTGGTCATGGGTCGGGGAGAGGCTTCTCCTCCCCGCAGACTAAGGAATGCTGCTATGAGGTCCACAGCAGCTGTGAATGGGGTCGTGTAGAGTGACTAGCTGGAGTCATCCAGGGTCGGTTGGTCTGTCCCAGGAATGTAGCCACATTAGCAATGGCATGACAGCCACAGTACTTTCCTCAACTTCAAAGAAGTCTCTTAGGGTGTCTGTGGCTAACCTGAAGTCTTCTGGGCAGCTTGACCGAGTCTCCGCTGGGAGCCAACAAGGTTGAAAACAGCCAATTTTCTAAATGTCGTGATGACAGCGTGAGGAACAGTGCAGGGAGGGGCTGTGTGAGCGACAGCGCTGAGGCCACAACGGTGGGGCCAAAGCGACCGCTTCTCCCATCCACCCGCCTGGCCTGTGACGTGGGTCACAGTCTCCCAGACTCAGGGCCACGGGGAAGGACATCAGTGACTCCCGCAGCCTTCCTAGCTGAGGTCATCACTGGGCTGTGCTTCCTCACTGCCACCAAGGGAATGGGGAAGGGACAGTGTGACAGCCGAGGAGGAGGCGCTTCTATCTCATCAAAGGAAAAGTGCTTCCAGTGCTTACCAAAGGACTTCAGCATTTTCAGTGAACAACATTTTATATGTGTGTGAATGCTGTGCATGTGTTTATATGTGTTCCCGTGGGTGTTGGCATACACCTGCAGGTGTGGGTGTGCATGTGTGTATCTGTGTTCCTGTGGGTGTTGGTGTACATGCACATCATGGGTGTGCATGTATCTGTGTTCCCGTGGGTGTTGGTGTACACACACATCATGGGTGTGCATGTGTGTATGTGTTCCCGTGGGTGTTGGTGTACACATGCATCGTGAGTGTGCATGTGTGTATGTGTTCCCGTGGGTGTTGGTGTACACATGCATCGTGAGTGTGCATGTGTGTATCTGTGTTCCCGTGGGTGTTGGTGTACACGCACATCATGGGTGTGCATGTGTGTATGTGTTCCTGTGGGTGTTGGTGTACACGCACATCATGGGTGTGCATGTGTGTATCTGTGTTCCCGTGGGAGTTGGTGTACACGCACATCATGGGTGTGCATGTAGAGATGAGACTACATATCTTCCTCAATCACTCTCCAACTTACTTTTTGAGAAAGCCGAACCTGGATCTTACTAATTTGACTAGACTAGGTAGGTCACCAACAAGCCCCAAGGACCCTCTTGTCTCTGCCTCTGCAGTGCTAAGATTAAAGGCATGTGGCAGCATGCCTGGCTTTTTGACATGGTGCTATAGATCTGAACTCAGGCCCTCAGGCCCGTACAGCAAGCACTTTGCCCTCTGAGCCATCTCCACAGCCCCATTTTTTTTTTCCAGTGAATCTTTCCTGATGCTTAACCTCTAACCAGCTGCCCAGGGAAGGTGTATCCCCCTGTCTGATTGAGGGCTTGAGGCGCAAGGCTCTGCTTCATCGTATGCTCCCACCATCACATCCCATGCACCTCACCCCCATCACCAGCCCAGAGCCACAGAGCCAGCTCACCAGACCAGAGCCTCCAAGACTGTGAGTCAAAATAAACCTCTGTTTTCAAAAGTTTTTGAAAAATAATTTATATATTTGTTATTTATTTACTTATTTGAGAGAGAGAAAGAGAGAGAGGCAGATCTCTCTCTCTCTCTCTCTCTATATATATATATATATACATATATATATCTATATATCTATATCCATATATATATATGGAGAGAGAGAGAGGCATACCAGGGCCTTTAGCCACTAAAACTGAACTCCAGACATAATTGTCACCTTATGCTTCTGGCTTACATGGATACTAGAAAATCAAACCTGGGTCCTTAGGCTTTGCAGGCAAGTGCCTTAACTGCAAAATCATCTCTCCAGCAACCCCTCCCCTCTTTTAAAAATAAGCTAAGTATCTTGGGCATTTGTTATGGTGACAGAAAGTGAGAGGATCAATTTGAGTCACTTTTACTTTTCACATAGCTTTCTTCTTCTGGCCTTCATCTTCTCCTGAAATTCTATTAATACTCCTATGGTTCTTGGTTTCTTGAAAAATCAACCAACCAACAAGAAAAACAGGCCATGTCTTCAGCTATGGCCCTGCTGTTTCCCCACTGAGGTCATGAAGTGTAGTCAGTGACTTGCTGTGTTGATGCACGTGAAAGGGAAATGGAAAATGTGCACAGACATGTTAAAAAGGCATTGATGGTAGACTGATTCACAAACACTGTGCTAAATATGTCACAGCTATTCATTAAATCCTGAAAATAGCCACAGACCTAAAAATGATTTTCCTTATTTTACAAATGTATGAAAATTCAGAGGTTAGGCTGGATAGATGTCTCAGTGGTTAAGGCACTTGCCTGTGAAGCCTAAGGACCTGGGTTCAGTTCCCCAGGACCCATGTAAAGCCAAATGCACAAGGAGGCACATGTGACTAGAGTGTGTTTGCAGTGGCTAGAGGCCTTGGCATGGCTATTCTCTACCTCTCTCCTTCCCTTTCTTCCTTCCTCTCTCTCTTTATGTGTGTGTCTGTCTTTCTTTCTCTCTGCCTCTTTCTCAATTAAATAAATAAAATTAAAATACAATTTTGAAAAATTCAGAGGTTGAGCAACAAAGCAAGTGGTGACTCACAGCTGTGAGACAATGTGGAAGCTGTGCTGGGATGTGGGTTCTCATCCATGTTGTTCAGGGAAAACAGTTCAATGGAAGCCATGTGGCTGCCCAGCTCGAACTTCAAGTGCCCTTCCCTTCTTTCCCTGCTCCAGGGTCTCTGGTGAGTTGGTCTCTCCAAGTTTCCTCACAATGATCTCACTTCCACCCCAGGGTTCTTCCCAATGGTAACAGTGTTATTGAGACAAGAAAAATAAACAATTTTTTAAAAAATTAAAACCAGATCTTAAGGAAGAAAGTGAATTCCCCACAGCACACTCTAACAGAATCAATTTGTAATTTGATCAAGTCCTTCTGCCCAGCTCTCATGCTGGGGGCACTGGAATACTCCCCATGAAATCATGTGACAGGCAACGGTCCAGGAGACTGTGAAGCCAAGCCCCTTAGACACTCGGGGCAAAGACATTTCCTATGTGGTGCTATTCAGGAAACTTCCACGTGCCATGGCACATGTGTCTGGTGTTGACTAGATAGTCCATCAAGCCTAACACGTAGGACTTGGTCAAAGTTGTGCATAGTGGCAGCTGCCATGGATCTAGCAGCTGCCCAGCACTGTACTGAATGTAATCACATTCCTTCCTGTATCAAGCTCACCTAAGTGAACATAAAGTTCTATTTTAGCCATCCAAATGCTACTACACAAAGCAACTTAGACTCTCTTGGGAGAAAATCTTTCTTGTTCTTTGCATCTTCAACATTTCAATCATGACCAGATCAGACACCAGGCCAGCAAACCATGTTCAGGCTGTCTACGGATGCCAGTTATGGCAACTTCCTTTTGCTAGGTCAAGACAGAGCATCCGAGAAGCCCACAACTGGTCCCTCAGTGCAGAGGTCTGCGAGCTTCCCTCACAGTTGCCGCACACTGGGTAGTATCCTAGAGAAGAGTGGATCCCATGTGTTGTAGGGAAAACAGTGACAGAGGATAAAAGAAATGACCACCATGTACCCAAGAAACCTTTAGACAAGTGAACTGATCCAAGGCTCCTTGTCCAACAATTTAGTCTTGCTAAATTTCAATCAAGAGCCTAAGCAAGGGTCAGGAAGATGGTTCAGTGGATAAGGTGCTTGGCACTCAAGCCTGCATTCCTATTTGGATCCTCAGACACTGCATAAAAATGGATGCTCTATTGAGATGGGGAGGTAATATGATGGAGAATGGAATGTCAAAGGGGAAAGTGGGGGGGGGGGGAGGGAGGGTATTACCATGGGATTTTTTTTCTAATCATGGAAAATGTTAATAAAAATTTAAAAAAAATAAAAATGGGAAAAAAAATAATGGAAGCTCTCATGGGTTTCTCTAATCCCAGCAAGATGACAGGCAGAGATGGGAGTCTCCTGAAAGTGCCCTGTTAAGTGACAACTCACCATCTTAGTAACTAGTTAGCCTGTGAAGCTTCACAAGCTTCAGTGAGATCTAATCCAGTCTCAAAACTTTTAATTCAATCCTCAAAAAAGACAATAGAGGGCTGGAGAGATGGCTTAGTGGTTAAGGCACTTGCCTGCAAAGCCAAAGGATACAAGTTTGACTCCCCAGGGCTCATGAGAGCCAGATGCATGAGGTGATGCCTGTGTATGGAGTTGGTTCTCTCTCTCTCTTTCTCTCTACCTCTTTCTTTCTCAAATAAATAATTTTTTTTTCAAAAAGAAAGAAAGACACTTGAATTGCATGTGGTGGTGGTTCACATCTGTAATTCCAGCACTCAGGAGACTGACACAAATTCTAAGACAGTCTGGCTTACAAAGTGAGTTCAGGCCAGGCTGGGATACAAGTATGAGACACTATTTTGAAAAGGAAGCAAATAAACAAAATTTTAAAAACCATAAAAAGCATCATAGCCCATTAATACAGGTCCTATACTAGACCCATCACCTTCCACATGGCCCCTCCTCTTAAAGGTGCTACCATCTCTCAATATTACTTCATTGGGGACCAAACTAGCAGGACATAAATTTTTGGGAGGCAAACCACATCAAAATCATATCATTGGGGACTTCCGGTTAAGGTGGAGGCTTAGGTACCATGGCAAAGCAGCCTAGGGGGGAAAAAGACTGAAAAAACTCAGCAAAATACACACTTTTACTAAAAAGTGAGGTGTATAGGAAATCAAAATGGCAGTGGAGAAGTAGAAGAGATCCAGAGTCCACACAGGCTGGCAAAAGCGGCCCTTACAGCTCTGCAGACCACAGCGGCGGCAGCGCACCAGAAAGCCACCAGGCTCGGCTCCAGCCACAGGAAAAGCCAGGTGAGGGTAGCTTCCACTCACACCAGCACTCTCCGCAACTCAGGAAATTTGAAGGGAGAGCAGCAGTGAGCAACAAAGGAGCAGATCACAAGGTAGAAGAACGCGTGGAACAGTGAGAGAACTAGAGCAGCTGCGGCTCCCTCCCCTCCCCCACCACCTGTGCCCAGCTCCAGCGAACAGAGCAGCAGTCCTGAGACCTGACTACACCATATTGAGCTGACAGCAGGACCCAAGCAGGAGCAGAGTCCGGCAGCAACATCAGCGGCTCTGGCACCAGCAGCAGCAGTCCCAGCAGTGGCAGACCCAGCAGCAGCAGCAGCAGAGGATCTAGCAGTAGCAGCTAAAGCAGCAGCAGCAGCGGTGGCACCAGCAGAGGCGACAGATCCAGCAGCAGCAGCTTTAGCAGAGTGGAGACAGATCCAGCAGCAGCAGCTTCAGGAGCAGCAGTACCAGTTCCAGCAGCAGGGGTGCCGATCTGTAGGGCCACAGTTTCCAGGCTCGGTTTGCCTCACCGGAAAAGCCAGTGCCCAGCTCCAGAATTCAGAACAGCAGCCCAATGACCCAGCCAGCAACTTGACTGAGACCAAAATCATCCAAAAAGGTAACTGGGATTGCAACAGAGAAGGTTCTTACTTGGTCACAAGCTGACTTGGATCCCTCAACAGACCAGAAATCTTAACCTCTTTGTTGATAGAGGATCTGGTTGTTAGAATAACTACTCTTGCATAAATATTCGGTGCTGTTTTTGATTGAATATGTACACTGTTTAGTTAAATTTTAGAATCTACCTTATTTTATTCCACTCAGCCTACTTGAATACTCCCATAGCAGGGAAACTCAACCCCTAGGAATACGTTTATAGATACTCTGAGAGTCTTAAGAGCCACACCTAACACCTTAAGCTCCTACCATGAAGATATATAACATCAAATCAAATGATACAGCTAAGAATGCCCAGCTAGCTAGAATATCCAAGCATTAACTTAATTCAAGATGCAAAAATATATACATCATAACACAAGAAACACTAAAAAGCAAGACAATATAAATCCACCTAAAAGTATTAATGCATCAGAAATGACCTTCAGTGAGAACGAGTTAGAGGAAATGCCTGAGAAAGACTTCAAAAGAATGATTGTAAACATGTTCAAGGAAGTCAAAGAACAAATCAAAGGAATCAAAGAAGAAATCAAAGAGGAAATCAAAGGAATCAAAGAGGAAATCAAACAAGATGCAGGACACCAATTTAATGAAATAAAGAAGGCAATACAAGACATAAATAAGGAAATAGAAATAATAAAGAAAAACCAGTCAGAATTACTAGCAATGAAGAACACAGTTAATGAAATAAAAAAACTCTATAGAAAATCTCACCAGTAGAATGGATGAAGGAGAGGACAGAATATCTAAGCTAGAAGACAAGGTGGCAGATCTAATACAGTCCAACAAAGAGAAAGACAAACTTATAGGAAAGTATGAATGGGAATTTCAAGATATTCAGGACACTATGAAAAGATCCAATATAAGAGTTCAGGGAATAGTAGAAGGAGAAGAATTCCACTCCAAAAGCATAGTAGGCTTCTTCAACAAAATCATAGAAGAAAATGTCCCCCAAATTGGGAAAGAGGTGCCAATGCAGTAACAGGAAGCCTTAGAACCCCAGCCAGACAAAACTTGGAAAGAACCTCTCCTCGTCATATTATAATCAAACTACCAAACACAAACACCAAGGAAAAAATATTGAAAGCAGTTAGAGAGAAAAATCAAGTTACCTATAAAGGCAAGCCCATCAGGATTACAGCAGATTATTCAACTCAAACTTTAAAAGCCAGAAGGGCTTGGAGTGATGTATTCCAAGTTCTGAAAGATAACAACTGTCAACCAAGGTTACTTTTTCCTGCAAAGCTATCCATTCAAATAGATGGAGAAATAAGGACATTCCATGACAAAAGCAGGTTAAAGGAGTATTTGAAGACAAAACCAGCTGTACAGAAAATACTTGATAGGATCCTCCATGCTGAAGAAAAGGAAAAGCAAACATATAAGGAAACTGGAAAAAACAAGCAGTACTCAAATACTAGTTAACACAAGAAAGCAAAGGTAGAACCGGAACCACACACACAAAAAAAAAAAAAAAAATGGCAAACATAAATACACACCTTTCAATAATATCTCTTAATATCAGCGACCGTAATGCCCCAACCAAAAGACATAGGTTTGCAGACTGGGTTAAAAAGCAGGATCCTACAATTTGTTGTCTCCAAGAAACTCACCTTTGTACAAAGGATAGACATTATCTTAGGGTGAAAGGTTGGAAAACAGTGTTTCAAGCAAATGGACCTAGAAAACAAGCAGGGGTTGCTATCCTAATATCTGACAAGGTAGACTTCAGTCCAACGTTGGTCAAGAAAGGTAGGAAGGTCACTTTATATTGATAAAGAGCACACTCCAGCAGAGGACATTACAATCCTAAACATATATGCACCTAACATAGGGGCTTCCAAATTCATCAAACAACTACTATTATAACTAAGGTCACAGATAACACCAAACACAGTGGTAGTGGGTGACTTTAACAACCCATTCCCATCAATTAACAGGCCATCCCGGGAAAAAATAAACAGAGAGGCATCTGGAGTAAATGAGGCCATAGAAGAAATGGATCTAACACAATTATACAGGACATTTCATCCAAAGGCTGCAGAATATGCATTCTTTTCAGCAGCACATGGAACATTCTCTAAAATAGACCATATATTAGGACACAAAGCAAATCTTAACAAATTCAGGAAAACTGAAATAATTCCTTGCATTCTATCTGACCACAATGGATTTAAACTACATATCAGTAGCAAGAAAGGCTATAGAGCATACACAAAATAATGGAAACTAAACAATACACTACTAAATGATGAATGGGTCAATGAAGAAATCAAAAAGGAAATCAAAAAATTTATAGAGTCAAATGATCATGAGAACACAACATACCAAAATCTCTGGGACACAATGAAGGCAGCTCTAAGAGGTAAATTTATAGCCTTAAGTGCCTATATTAAGAAATTAGAAAGGTCGCAAGTAAATGACCTAATGCTTCACCTTAAAGCCTTGGAAGAAGAAGAACAAGGCAAACCAATAATCAGTAGACGGGAAGAAATAATGAAGGTTAGGGCAGAAATTAATGAAATATAAACAAACAAATAAACAAAAATCCAAAGGATTAATGAAACAAAGAGTTGGTTCTTTGAAAGGCTAAACAAGATTGATAAACCCTTAGCAAATCTGACCAAAGGAAAGAAAGAAGAGACACAGATTAATAAATTCAGAGATGAAAAAGGTAACATCACAACAGATTCTAGAGAAATTCAAAAAATCATAGGGACATACTATAAAAGCATATACTCCACAAAGTATGAAAATCTGAAAGAAGTGGATGATTTCCTTGATTTATATGACCTACCTAAATTAAATCAAAATGAGATTAATCAATTAAATAGACCTATAACAAATATGGTGATCCGAACAGTTATCAATAATCTCCCAACTAAAAAAGGCCCAGGCCCAGATGGATTCACTGCTGAATTTTACCACACCTTTAAGGAAGAGCTAACACCATTGCTTCTTAAGCTTTTCCAGTAAATAGAAAAAGAAGGAATTCTACCAAACTCCTTCTATGAGGCCAGCATCACCCTGATACCAAAACCAGGCAAAGATAGAACAAAAAGAAATTACAGACCAATCTACCTCATGAACATAGATGCAAAAATTCTCAACAAAACATTGGCAAACAGAATACAAGAATATATCAAAAAGATCATTCACCCTGACCAAGTAGGCTTTATCCCAGAGATGCAGGGATGGTTCAACATATGCAAATCTATAAATGTAATGCATTGTATAAATGGGTTGAAGGACAAACATCACATAATCATCTCATTAGATGCAGAGAAAGCATTTGACAAAATCTAACATCCCTTCATGATAAAAGTCCTATAGAGACTGGGAATAGAAGGAACATATCTCAATATAATAAAAGCTATTTATGACAAGCCTTCAGCCAACATATTACTAAATGGGGAAAAACTGGAAGCTTTTCCACTAAAATCATGAACAAGACAAGGGTGTCTACTTTCTCCACTTTTATTTAATATAGTTTTGGAAGTCTTAGCCATAGCAATAAGGCAAGAGACACACATAAAAGGGATACAAATTGGAAAGGAAGGGATCAAGTTATCATTATTTGCAGATGACATGATTCTATACGTAAAGGACCCTAAAGACTCTACTAGCAAGCTGTTAGAGCTGATAAAACCTACAGCCATGTAGCAGGATACAAAATAAATACACAGAAAACAGTAGCCTTCATATATGCTATCAACAAACACACAGAGGATGAAATCAGAGAATCACTCCCATTCACAATTGCATCAAAAAAAATAAAGTACCTTGGAATAAACCCAACCAAGGAAGTAAAGAATCTCTACAATGAGAACTTTAAAACACTCAAGCGAGAAATTGCAGAAGACACTAGAAAGTGGAGAAACATCCCCTGTTCCTGGATTGGAAGAATCAATATTGAGAAAATGGCAATCTTACCTAACGCAATCTACACATTTAATGCAATCCCTATCAAAATTCCAAAGGCATTCTTCATGGAAATAGAACAAACAATCCAAAAATTCATTTGGAATCACAAAAAACCTCGAATATCTAAAATAATACTGAGCAACAAATATAAGGCTGGTGGTATCACCATACCTGATTTTAACCTATACTACAGAGCCATAGTAACAAAACCAGCGTGGTACTGGCACAAAAACAGACATGTAGATCAGTGGAACAGAATAGAGGACCCAGATGTAAGCCCAGGTAGCTATAGACACCTGATATTCAATAAAAATGCCAAAAATACTCATTGGAGAAAAGACAGCCTCTTCAGCAAATGGTGTTGGGAAAACTGGATATATATCTGCAGAAGGATGAAAATAGATTCTTCTCTCTCGCCATGCACAAGAATTAAGTCCAAATGGATTAAAGACCTTAACATCAGACCTGAAACTCTGAAACTGCTAGAGGAAAAAGTAGGGGAAACCCTTCAACATATTGGTCTTGGCAAAGACTTTCTGAATACAACCCCAATTGCTCAGGCAATGAAACCACAGATTAATCACTGGGACCTCATGAAATTTCAAAGATTTTGCAAAGGACACAGCGAAAAAAGCAAAGAGGCAACCTACAGAATGGGAAAAAATCTTCACCAGCTACATATCTGATAGAGGATTAATATCTAGGATATACAAAGAACACAAAAAGTTAAATAATAAGGAATCAAACAAGCCAATCAAAAAATGGGCTATGGAGCTAAATAGAGCATTCTCAAAGGAAGAAATACGAATGGCATATATGCATCTAAAAAAATGTTCTATGTCACTAGTCATCAGGGAAATGCAGATTAAAACTACATTGAGATTCCATCTCACTCCTGTCAGATTGGCCACCATCATGAAAACAAATGATCATAAATGTTGGCGGTGATGTGGAAAAAGAGGAACCCTTCTGCACTGCTGGTGGGAATGCAATCTGGTCCAGCCATTGTGGAAATCAGTGTGGAATTTCCTAAAGCAGCTAGAGATTGATCTACCATATGACCCAGCTATAGCACTCCTAGGCATATATCCTGAGGACTCATCTCATTTCTTTAGAAGTACGTGCTCAACCATGTTTATTGCTCCTCAATTTATAATAGCTGGGAAATGGAAACGGCGTAGATGTCCCTCAACTGATGAGTGGATAATGAAGATGTGACACATTTATACAATGGCGTTCTACTCAGTGGTAAAGAAAAATGAAGTTATGAAATTTGCAGAAAAATGGATGGATCTGGAAAGGATTATACTAAGTAAGGTAACCCAGGCCCAGAAAGCCAAGCGCCACATGTTCTCCCTCATATGTGGATCCTAGCTACAGATGATTGGGCTTCTGCGTGAGAAGGAAAATACTTACTAGGAGAGGCCAGTAACTTTAAAAGGAGATATAAAAGGAAGAGAAAGGAAGGGAGGAGGGTACTTAATAGGTTGGTATTGTATATATGAAAGTACAATGATTGAGATGGGGAGGTAATATGATGGAGAATGGAATTTTAAAGGGTAAAGTGTGTGTGGGGGGGGAGAGGGAGGGTATTACCATGGGATATTTTTTTAATAATCGTGGAAAATGTTAATAAAAATGTTTTTAAAAACCATATCATTTATCCACTATCTATGCTGATTAAATTTAGGATGGTTGGCTAATTGGACCTGCCTGCAATGAGGTTATGGTCATAAGTTTTGCACAAGCAGTTTTCTAGGCATAGTGCTGGGAGAAAGTACTCTACCACAGGCAATCCATGTTATTGTCTTGTCACTGCACAAGCGCATAGGCACAGGGAACCACCAGTAGCAGAGGACAGCACCAGTTCCCTCAGCACCAGGATTATTAGCAGTCAGCTGTGGCTCAAATCCAGCCACAGCAGAGATGAAGATGACAGGGAAGCATCTCCAGTGAGGATGAAGTGAGGTCAAAGTCCCCGAGGCTCACCTAAACCCAGTGCAGCAGCTGGAGCCCAGCACCTGGGTCCTTGCCCCGTGCACTGGGCATGCACTGTGAGATCTCAAAGGCCAGGTTCCACGTTGGAAACCTCTTCCTTATGGAAACAGACAAATGATGAGTTAATAGGCTTGAGTGTCTTAGCACGGTTTCTAGCCCATACTTTGAACTCATCTACCTTCTCCTTCCTCCCAGAGTGTGGGACAGGAGTGAGGCTTAGTGCTTGTGGGAACAGATCCTCAGACCCCCAGCTCAGTCTGGGAGAACAGAACAAGGGTTGATTTAAAACCATCCTTGCAAAGTCTCTACCCAAC
Source organism: Jaculus jaculus (assembly GCF_020740685.1). Lineage (NCBI taxonomy): Eukaryota > Metazoa > Chordata > Mammalia > Rodentia > Dipodidae > Jaculus > Jaculus jaculus. The sequence continues at coordinate 57,057,938 of NC_059103.1, forward strand.
ATTGGGAGCATTCCTTTTTTGGCACAGGGTATATTCAACTGTGGAGCATGTCCTAACCCAGTAACACTCAGGAGCTTGTGTGCTCTAATATATCTTCCCTGAGAGTGGGAACAAAGCAACCCCCTCTCCTGCCCTCTCCCTTTTTCCCTCTGGCCTTCTGTTCCACATCACAGAACCCTTCCTCTGGAGGATTGTGATCTGAGCAAATTCTCATCCTTCACTAGGGCATGCCCTGTAAGGGAGACAAACAGCACATACACACGGGGAATGCCCCTCTGATGGCTGCTCAGGTCACACAAGGCTAGTCCTCTCCAAATCATGGTCCAGATCAATCCCAGCTCTAAACCAAGAGTCCCTTTTCACGGGAAGGGAACTTGTCACTCCCCCAGGCCTCACAAAAAATTATGTGCAAATGTATGTGCTCAGCTCCCATCCTCTCCTTTCACACAGCTATTCCCATCACCTTGCAATGGGCACTTGTCCCCTTTTCTCCTTTCATTGGTAACATACAAATCCTTGTCGAGTGCCAGTGTGTCTTTGGCAGCAATGTGCACTAAGCAGTTGCTGGGTGAAGTGCTCTATACATGTGTTAGATCATGGGAATTGCTAGAGTTTGAGGATCATCCAATTTTGACTACTTATTCTACTAATGTTATATGAAGGCTATGAAAGCCTCATGCTTTGTGAAAAAAAGTCCATGTTTATATGATCACTGAACACGGGCAACTATTATACTTTCCTGATACATTTTCGTCTCATTGTGGAATGTCTCCCTTCATTCCTGGTGATTTTATTTACATTGAATCTTTTTTTTTTTTTTTTTTTGAGGTAAGGTCTCACTCTAGTCTAGGCTGTCCTAGAATTCACTATGTAGTCTCAGAGTAGCCTCAAACTCACAGCGATCTTCCTGCCTCTACCTCCCAAGTACTGGGATTAAAGAAGTGTGCCACCCCGCCTGCCTTGAATCTGATATAAAATGATGGCTCAAGTATCTTTTCTCAGGCTGTGCAGGGCCTCTTAGTCCAACATTCACTTTCTGCCCACAAGGGTCCCTCATTCTGAAGTGTGACTCTTTGAGATGATATGTAGTTGACATGTACTTTAAAAAAAAATCATTCAGTCACATTTTTATAGAATTTAGACCATGAACATATAATGTCATCACTAATACAGCTGGGTTCTGAATGACCACTTCAATTTTTTTCTGTTTTCATTCTTGTTTCTGCTCTCCCTTAGATCATGTCATCTTTGTTTACATGCTGACATTTTACAAACCCCTTGGAAGTCTTGTTCAGCAGCTGCTCTAGGGCTTGCAGTATGTAGTAACCTGTCTGCTCTGCTTGGCATCGAGGGGGTTCCACCTTGTGTAACTGAGGGAACCTTTCATCTGGAGTCACGGATTTCACATGTGTGAACAGTGAACACCGCAGTAGTGCTGTGGATTTAGCTCCCCACGCTCATACAAGTGTAGAGACCCAAGGGGGATAAAAATACTTGCCCAGATACCTATCATTTCTGTTCTTTTTCTACATCCCTCAGGGGCCACATCTTCACCAGCACTTTCTGTTTGCCTGAAGAACTTCCCTTACAACTTTGGTTATACTATCTGATTGGTGACAAATCCTTTATTTATTTTCCTTTATTGGGTCAAGTGTCAGGACTTCGTAATCATCCCTGGTGGATGTTTTTGTTGCATGTAGAATTACTGGTCACTTTCTCTCAACACATCACAATATTTAGCCTTCTAAGAAAGTACCTATCATCTGGATCATTGTTCCCCTATGTAGAACAAGTTTCTCCCACTTGTTTGTAGAACTACAGTTCAAGGAATTAGACTGACCTGTGTGGAGTATGTTAGCTACCACAGAACTTTCACATTGGAGCCCACCCCTCCCACCCTACCTCATCCTGTGAGAGGCTCAAGGCTTTTTCAGCTGCTGCACCTCCTAGCTGAGGACACTGACGCCCAGGGAGGCCAGGCTGCTTGGAGCTCTGAGACTTCCCCACTCTCAGGCCACAATAAATAAAAAGCACATGCCATACTGGGAGAGAGGAGAGCAAGGGAGCAGCGATGAGTCATCCCTGGGAACCAGCAGCAGGGCACTGGGGAAACAGCACCAACACAGACCTGGATCATGAGCTCCCAGGACACTCCTGGTAATGCAGAAGTGGAGATGAAAATGAGGTGGAGTTTATAAAGCAAACTTGGGATGGAAGCATCTAAACACATTTGGCTTGTGGGTAAGAATCTAGGCTCTGTGAGCAAGGGGAACCTTTGGTGAATGCCTGGCCTCTTCTTCCTAGAAGAGAAAGACCAGACTTGAAACTAAGACTCATAGACATGGGCCAGTTTAACACTCACCACACAAAAGCTCATTTCAAATGTAAGTTGCTTCAAGGAATTTGGCTGTGTCTCTGGGAACATTTATATACAAAGAGCTGTGTTGGACCTCAGTATATCTTCCAAATATCAATTTTTGTGCCCATCTTATGACAAAAGGCATAGGCCTGTAGTATTAAAATTAACTTCAGACAATTTTGATAAAAGAAAAATGTTTTCTGAAATTTTAGTAAGTGTAAAAATATCTTAATTATTATTTTAATTACTCTTGAAGGAATTGTAAACAAAACAGAGCCAACCCTTGTACTCCTCAATTAAGCATGACATTGGAGGAATGGAATTTGAACTTCCTCGAAGCTTGCCAAGGGTTTCCACAGGCTTCTCAGCTGTAATTAGTGTTGCCCTGCTGAGGACTGAGAAAGAGAAATGAGGGAGGGAGGGAGAGGGGAGGAGAAAGAGAAGCAAAGACAAGTGGGGAAAGGAGAATTAGAGTCAGAGAGAGAAAGAGAGAAAGAGAGAGAGAGAGAGAGAGAGAGAGAGAGGGAGGGAGGGAGGGAGAGGATAGAAACAGAATGAGAGGTGGAGAGAGATGAATTATTTAAGGAAATTAACCCACAGGGGGAAATTCTACATACTGTCCACCCTTGCTTTTCTAGAAACAGGGCTGCTGGGTCCTCTAACAAGCACACAGTTAAGTTCTTAATGAACTGAAAACTTCCAGAGAGGTTGCCCATCTGCATTCCCACCATAAATGAGACTTCCCAATCCTCTACATGCTTCTTGGCATCCATTTTGTCATTTTTTTAAAATTCTGGCCATTCAAAGCAATTTCCCTTCCTGCTGGCTAACTGCTTGACCATCTGTTCAGATGTTGAATTGCTTTCCTTCCTTCCTTCCATCCTCTGTGGTGAAGTGTCTGTTAAGATAGTTGTGCTCATTTTAGACTGGATTGTCTTTCTTCTATTAGGAGCTCCTTACCCAATACAAGACTCTTGGTGAATATGTGATTTGCAGACATTGTTACATACGCTGTAGTGCGTCTTTTCGGTTTCTTCATGTGTTTTCATGGAACAATTTTGGGGAGAAGGCACAGTGGATTAAGTGCTTACTGTGTGAGCATGAGGACCAGAGTTTGAATCCCCAGCACTAATATAAAATGCTGGGCATGGTGGCAGGAGAGGGTGACCCCAGCACTGGGGAGATAGAGACAAGGGGATCCCTAGGGCTCACTCGCTAGCTTGCTAGCTAAGTCAGTGAGGTGTGGGCTCAGTGTGAGACCCTGCCTTTCTCTGGTTCCCACTCGCTCACACATTCATACAAGCATGCATGCACACCACACACATATATGTCAGTTCTTGAACTTTGTATTGACAACTTCCATAAGTACAAACAATATATCATGATCATAATACCTTCCCCCCACCCTCCCAACACACCCCTCCACTGAATCCCTTCTTTTTCCATCTAGTCTGTCTTCTATTTTGATCTCATGATTTCAAAAAACAACAAAACTACTTTGAGGAAAAATTACTGATTTTTTTGTCGATGTGTAATGTTCCTGTGAATATGTTTCTGTGTAGCCCAACATGACAAAGACTTCTTAAACCCCGTCTCCTTCTGGAAGTTTTAGTTTTGCGTCATACACCGAATGCTACGGTGAGGAGATACATAGATGAACCGCCTGTGGGACCGGTGCTCTAGGATCCAGCGAGGAGGCTCCTGAGGACTACTTCATATTCCTTGGAGAAGCTTGAGGGTGCGGCCGTTCTTTGTTGCCCAGACTCGCCACAGTGGCACTTTCTGGGCTTCCTGTTTCCTGAGGGCTAGCAAGACCATCATTTCACAGCAAGGGCCTGGACTTGGTGGCGTGTTAACCCTGGTTTGTGTTGCGCACCCATCAGTATGCATGTGACATCACCTTCCCACACTGCTTCTCCTCAACCTGGGAGGGAAGGGCCACACAGATAACGGATTTGTCCTTTGTGATGACTGCAAAGGCCCCCAGTGCTGCTCCCAGATGCCACAACTGCTTTCCTGGTATGCTCGAGGCCAGCCAAGGTCTCCTGTTTCCTGAGAGGGGTTTGTCTCATAGAGGCATAGGCCATGGCAGGCTGTCTGCCCTTTTCCTCTTTCTTCATGGCTATAGGTAACTGAACTGACCACGGGGTTCTATTCCTTCCTCCAGAGGTGGGTCTCATATGAGGACCACACATATTGGCTTGAAGGAGCTGATGTGAATTTGGAAGTTGAGGTAGGTTGAGAAACAACTGTTTTGATTCCTGCCTAAGCTGCGTAAGCCTCACCCAAGGTGACTTGACTTCCAGTTGAGCTTGGGCTTCTGTCTCCTCACCTGCTCTTGTAGTATTCTCTGAGATCCTTGACGCTCCCTTTCTTCCAGCACACAGGCACCTGTCCTGGGGAAGCTCTCAGCCCCACTGTCAGAGCCCTATAGTCAACAACTTCCTCCCTAGTCTCAGGGATTTCTGGGACTGTACTTATCTATCACACATCTTCTGGATGGGCAAACATTATGCATTTCTCCGGCCACTCTTCTATTCCTCAGTGTGATGCCTGCGTGTGAGCAGTATTACCACATCATCCAGAACTGAAGGCTACACCTCTGAGAAGCAGCAGATATAAGACTTTACTCCAAGCAGTTGGCTGGGACGCTGTGCAGAAAGAACTCTTGACCTGTGCATTTTATGAGAAGAAATGTGGAGACCATCTATCCTGGAGGCTAGAAAGTGACAGAAAGAATCTGGGGACAGGCAGAGAAGAAATTAAAGTATTTTGGATGGTCGTCACTTGGGCACAAACAACCACCATGCTCGCAGCTGGAAGGCTGCTCTTCACACAGTTCTAAGTGCCAACTTAGCCTGCACTCACTTGCACTGTCTCCTCATGCTGGGCCATGCCAGGAGCCCATGTACTTGTGGCTCTTTATGGGGTCCTTAGGACTGGTGAAGATACCGCCTTCCTATTCTAATGTCTTTGTTGTACATTTCCTTCATGTTCCCCTGCTCCTTCTTGCCTATGTAGACCTTCCACCACTCTCCTGAGTTTCAGCAGATACTAGCATCCTAAATGCTGTTCTTGCCCCAGAGGTCCACCAGGCCCTTTTCCCCACCTGTGGCAATGTAGCCAAGAGGGATGTCCTCTGGCTGTGTGGTTGACATAAGGCTGCTAATTGTGGGCTCTAGCACATCACCCCTCTCCAAATACTTCAAATCCCTTAAGGCATCCCTAGAGGCTCAGTCAACTTATAATTTAGGACAACCTTCCCTTGCTAATCTGCTGCCTCCCTGGGAACCCTTGATCTCCCTCTTCTAGGACACTTTGATGGCTTATACTGACTGTCCATTTGAAGGAACTTGAATCCTGTTAGGGATTATGTAGTTTAGGCTAGCCTCTGGGCATGCTCATGAGGAGGGATTGTCTTGATCTGGATAATTGAGGTGAGAAGGCACTATTCCGTGGGCTGTGGTCCTGGACAGTATGAAAAGGAGGGGAACACCAGCATTCCTTGCTCTCTCCTTCCTCACCGCGGCAGAATTTGACCAGCCCTTCCATGCTGAGCTACAACCTGAAATAAACCTGTTCTCCCTTACATTAGCTTTGCCAGTCATTTTGTCCCAGCAACAAGGTTTGTTTGTTTCTAGTCTACATGCAATCTACATTTAATCTGTTCAGTTTATAGCCAACCCATACCAGTATGTCTTGTCTACATCTTGGGCAATATCTAGTTTGTTTTTTCTCTATCTTTATCTAGTCTGTCTTGTCCATATCTAGACTACATCTACTCAATAGCTAGCCTATATTCTATATCTAACATGTATCTAGCCTATATCCAGTGTAAATCTACACTCCACTGACACCCATGCAGGCTACATCTATATTAGGTTTACATTTGCTTACATATCTCTGGAGCTCGACTCTGAGCCAGAGATAGATAAATATGGGCTGAGTGAGCAACTGAAGGAAGGGTGGCAAGTTGTGACAGTCTTGAAAATTTCTTGGGATTTGGTATCACTATGGAAACAAACCTCCAATTTGTCTGTCAGAGAGTTTCTAGATTAGGGTAACTGAGGCAGGATGACCCATCCTGTAAGCAGCACCATTCCACAAGCCCAGGTCTGGAGTGTATGAAAACAGGAAGCGAGTGGAGCACTGGCATTCATCTCTCTGCCTCCTGAGTGTGGCTGCCCCGTGACCATCTGCCTCCTGCTCCTGCGGCCATGCCTTTCCGCCATGATGGACTGTATAACCTCAAACTGTAAGCCTTCCTCCCTAAGTTATTGCTTATTCTGTCACAATAACAAGGAAAGTAACTAATTCATCAATGACAAGGTACACCTAACCTAGGGCACACTTTCAGTCTGTTACCAGATTGGGGGGAGGACCTCACTACTTCCTGTTTGCGCAGCCAGTCCTGGCAGGAGCATGTGCACATAGCAAAGCTTTGAGTCCCTGCATACAAAAACACAGGGGCACTTGTCCAGGGTCCAAATGAAGAAAAACTCATGGACTTTGGGAAGGAGAGATAGCTTAGTGGTTAAGGCACTTGCCTGCAAAGCCTAAGGACCCAGGTTCAATTCCCCAGTACCCACGTAAGCACAAGATGGCACATGCATCTGAAGTTCATTTGTAGTAGCTACAGGCCCTAGTGCATCCATTCACTCTTTCTCTGCCTTTTTCTCTTTCAAGAATTAAAAAGCAAAGAAAAAAATCTCATGGACTTTATTTTGAAGAGGTAGGCTTCCAATTAACCTCACACACAGAGCTGTTTGACCCCTAAACTCTCGCATGTGCACAGGTTGAGTTTTGCCCAAGTTTGCAGGCCAGGCCCTGGTCAGGGTGCGAAGCACTCCAGGGTTTCCCACCAAGCTGTTCCCTGGCAGCAGACATATTTGCATTCCTTTCTTTCCCACTTGCATTACCTTGCTTAATGGAAAGAAATCATACAAGTTAGGCAATTATATATGAAGACATTGAGGCTACCACTGGGTTATATAGCCTGCCTGAGCTCCAACAGCAATTAACTCTTCCCCAATTTCAAGTGTTCAGAGGTGTTATTGGCTGTGACTGCCCACATGCACAGACGCAGTCAATTAGGAGGAAGCAGAGTCAGTGAAGACTCTTAAACAAGGTAAAAATCCAGGGAGAAGATAGGATGTGCATGGTGCACTTGTCTCCATCTGTCTAGAGATAAGGGCTGCTCAGGAAGGATAAGCAGGGACAAACGCATGCTGGGCATGTTCCCAGAAACTGCTCACTGTGGACAGAGGTTGAATGCTGGAGGAGACGCAAGGGTACTTCAAAGAATGACAACGAAGACAGACTACTGACACAGAAAGCTATGTTTGGGAGGCAATGGGAATTGTCCCATAGGAAGGAGGGGCTCTGATGGGCTGGGCCACTGGGAATGGCCTGGGTACAAAGGGCAATGTTGGCCTCTGGGGGACCTAAGCTATCAGCCACTGCTCTCTGATTAGACAGAATTTTTTTTTTTTTTCTAACTTCATTGCCTTTGACTGAGCATGTAAAGGAAGCACGGTGCCCAGCATCTCTTCCCTTGTCTGAGAGGACACAGAGCAGGGTCTCTATGCCAGACGTCCACAGGGGTGCAGTTGTGTTACAGTGTGCATGCAAAAGTGGCCTAGGTGGGCGAGGGTGGGCACCTCATGTTGTCTGCATAGCAAGCCTGCAGGGCAGGTGTGTAATCACCTCTGCCTTACAAATGGAAACAAAACAGGATTTTAAAAGGCTGCATGACTCAGCCAAGGTCACAGAATGAGCACATGGTGGTCAGGCCTTTGGCTGGCAGGAGAGAAATCACATTTCAAGCTTTTATGTTCTCAAGGTCAGTGATTAACCTTCCCACCCAAGGGAGGTCCAGTGAGCTCTGCAAGTTTACTGAGACCCACAGTTTGAACACAGTGTACAATGAGTCAGTTTTAATTTAATGCGGATGCTTAGGCTTGGGGAAGTGAAGAGCGCCAGAGAAATGAAGGCTGACACTCCTGACTTACAGAAGAGCTCAGGACCCTGGGGGGGGGGGGTGGGTGGAGATAGAGCCCCTGACAGCCACACCGGGACCCCCAAGAAACCTTGTGGCCAGGTGCAGCACAGAGCCCCTGGGGACCTGCCCCTTCCTCCTGCTGCCAGCTCTGAGTCAGTGATGAGCAACCGTGACCAGTGGCCTCCTCTGAGATGAGTCCCCTTGCAGTCATGTTTAAGGAACACAAACACAATGTCTTCCAGGAACTTCCTCGGAAGCTTCAAGGCCAGGCTCAGTGTGTATATCCTGCCTGGCTGGGCTTAGTGAGGACAAAACAAGGAAATCCATTTGCATGCCGGGAAGCATGTAGATGACTTAGAAGCCATGGAATAATGATGTCTGGGGCCATTTACTTTACGACTTTCAACTGTGTGTTAGTTAACCAATAAAGGCTTTGGTAAAACACATAAAAAATAAAGCTTTCCATGACACTTAGAGATTCATTGTTAGAAAGGGAAAGAAAATATAAAAATGGCTGTGGATGCCATATAACCAGCTTTCTATGTCTTGCTGCCTCGCTTCCCCAACATCGTACATCTCATGTTCACTTGGTAGCTGTTCCATAACGGTCTGCCTCGTGTGCCTTCACGAAAGCTTGTGTCAGCTCTGCAATCAGTTTCTGTGTTCTGTCTGTCTAGACTATACACTTTTGTTCTTTACCTTTCTTGGACTTCTGTAATAGAAAATTCACACTAATTTCTTTTTTGTTATTATTTTCCGAGGTAGGGTCTCACTCTAGCTCAGGCTAACCTGGAATTCACTATGGAGTCTCAGGGTGGCCTCAAATTCTTGACGATCCTCCTACCTCTGCCTCCCAAGTGCTGGGATTAAAAGCGTGCACCACCACGCCTGGCACATTGGTTTTTATTTTTATTTTTGTAATGTGTGCATGTGGGTTTGCTTAGGCGGAGGCCAGAGGACAACCATAGGTGTCATCCCTAGGAATACTGTCCACCTTAAAAAAAAGAAAAAGCTTTTATTTATTTATGACGGGACAGGAGTGGGGGGACAGAGAATGGGCACACTAGGGCCTCTAGCCGCTGAAAATAATTCCAGACATATGTGCCACTCTGTGCATCTGGCTTACCTGGGTTCTGGGCCTTAACCACTAAGCCATTTCCCCAGCCCTGCCTTTTTTTCTTTTGAGATGGGGTTTCTCATTGGTCTGATGCTCACCAATTAGGCTAGAATGGTTGGCTAGTGAGCACCAGGGATCCTATCTGCCTCCCTAGTGCTAGAACATTACTATGCCCAAGGTTTATTTTTCTTTGTTCGTTTTGAGGTGGAGTTTCACTCTAACCTAGGCTGACCTGGAATTCACTATTTAGTCACAGGGTGGCCTTGGCCTTGAACTCAGGGCGATCCTCTTACCTCTGCCTCCTGAATGCTGGGATTAAAGGTGTGTACCACCACAGCTGGCGACCAATGTTTTGATGAGTTCGGGGGATCAAATTCAGGTTCTCCTGCTTGTAAAACAAAGCACTGTACCGACTGAGCCGTCTCAATTCAAGGCGTACCAATTCAGTTAGTATTTGACAGTCATTGCACAAGATGAAGACACACAAAAGCTCCATCCTCACAAACACTGAGCCTCCTGCAGCACAGCTGCATCTGGTATGTGGCTTTATGGACCAGGTACATTCAACATGATAATGGAAAAAATGTACTTCAAGGTCTTTGGTAAACTGGAGAAGTTTTAGGATGTAATGGAAAACACAGCGGAGCAGATGATGGGGTTTTCCAACTTCACTTCCTTCCTCTGGAGTCCCAGTAGTTTGAGTAAAGAAAACCAGACACTCTAATAGGAAATGCAGACCGAGCTATTTGTAATGAAACCCACAAACAAAGAGGCCCAGTCTTAACTAGATCCAAGCACACCACCTTGCCATAGATGCCGCCAGGTCTAGGGCTGAGAATGTTTGTTGCTATGAACACAGACCAAGAGAAAGTTTTAGCCAAAAGGCACAAACCTCCACACCTGAAGTAGGGTTTAGAGGCTCTTCCAGGCCTTTGTCGCACTCACCAGGGCGTTCAAGAAAGCTGGGGACGCCCTTGCCAGGCACGTGGGGCCTGCTCTCCTGTGCTCAGACTGCGCCCACACGGGCTGTAGGGCCATTTTCAGTGGCTTTACCCAATCCCTCCCCTCACCGCGTAGCTCGTCAGTCTTGAAACTCTTGAGATCTAGTCAAGACAAAGTACTCCACATTACACTTGTCATTCTAAGAAAATAAGGGGTGGCTGCACTCTACTAGTAATCCATTTTTTAAAACTTTTTATTTTTATTTATTTTACTTTATTATTATTTATTTTTATTTCTGGTTTTTCGAGGTAGGATCTCACTCTGGTTCAGGCTGACCTGGAATTAACTATGTAGTCTCAGGGTGGCCTCGAACTCATGGTGATCCTCCTACCTCTGCCTTCCAAGTGTGGGGATTAAAGGTGTGTGCCACCACGCCTGGCCTATTTATAATGCATTTTTTAAAAATATATTTTATTTTTATTTATTTGAGAGAGAGAGAGAGAGAGAGAGAGAGAGAGAGAGAGAGAGAGAATGGACGCACCAGGGCCTCTAGCCACTGAATATGAACTCCAGATGTGCATGCCACCAGGTGTATCTGGCTTATGTGGACACTAGGGAATTCAACCTGGATCCTTAGGCTTCATAGGTATGCTCCTTAACTGCTAAGCCCTCTCTCCAGCCCTATGTGTAATTTATTTATTTATTTAATTATTTTTTCATTTCTCGAGGTAGGGCCTCACTCTAGCCAAGCTGACCTGGAATTCACTATGTAGTCTCAGGGTGGCCTCGACACACAGTGATTCTCCTACCTACCTCTGTCTCCTGAGTGCTGGGATTAAAGATGTGTGACACCACGCCTGGCCCTATGAGTAATTCTTGATGGCTGTAAAAGTTGATTCAGGGCATATGGCTTCATGTGAGCAGGCTCCACCACCCAGTGTGGCCCAGGTATGGCATGCTAGCTTGCTGGTACAACTCGGCACAGAATTCTATGTAGCCTCTCCTATAGCAAGGAAAGTTCATGTAAGCATTTTTTCCTTAAAGTTCTGAGATGATCTGGCAATTTCAAAATCCACACTGCATCTTCCTTCCCATGACAGACACAGAACTGTCTTTCCTGCCACTGTGAAGATGGCATCATCCCCTGTGCTTTCTTCACAGCAGCATTCTCTTTGAGCTCCACCAAAGTGTAGGTTACCTTGGAACAGCTGAAGGCCACACACAAGCCAGGTGCACGGAAAACTTGACGTCAGTGCGAGGTGACTTCCCTAACCTGTGCTCCTGCTTGGGGAAGGTAGAGGCTGCCCACCTGCCCACACTTCCCAGGGGGCCAGATGCACTGTGCATTTCTTGACAAATGAACATCTTGGTCCACACCACAGAAATTCAGGCTTGTCCTGGGAGCCCAGCCCACCTGAGTTATATATAAAACATGGTGCAGGTCTGGTTAATGTATCCTCAAAAAGAGGAGCCCAACTTAACGAAGGCCCTTCTCTTTTGCTTTGTGTGGTGTATATATGCATGTTGTGTGTGTGTACAAAAGTGTGTATGTGTGTGCAGTCCATGGTGTCATCCTTCAGTTACTCTGTATGTTTCTTTGTGAGACAGCTCTTATTGGCCTGTAGCTTACCAGTTAGGCTAAACTGGCTGGCCAGCAAACTCCAGGGACCTTCCAGTCTCTGCCTCCCGAGCACAGGATTACAAGCACACGCTCCATGGCTAGGATTTTTATGTAGGTCCTTGGTGCTGTAGGCACTGTAATGACTGAGCCATCTCCCCAGCCCTTCTTGCACGTTTGTTCCTCATACCGACTCACGGTGCAGCTCTGGATGGTGCAGGGCTGACTTTCTTAGCAAGTTATTGTTTCCAGGTAAAACACAAACAGCATTCGCCACTTGACAACGTGGCCCTTTTATTTGAACTGAAAGGCATCACTACAAAGTGCAAACACCTCTTTGGTAATGTACTGAATACAATGAACATGAAACTGGCATTTGGCTGCTGGCAACAGTTAGAAGAGAATTAAATGTGTACACTCCGCTTCATGTCCCAGCAGCCTCAGAAAGTGGATGCTCGGCGAGGTCGCCTGGACACTGCCCACTGCGCTGGCAATGAGGCTGGGATGTTGCCACGGCAAGTGCACAGATTTGAGTTGCAGAAGTTAACGTTCAGCTTCCCCCATCGGTTCAGAGCACAAAGCCCTCCATACACCTGCCTTGCGCCAGGAACACCTGTCTCAGCCACTGCCCCCAAGACCTGTGCGAGATGGCACCGCACATGGCACAGGCTCTGCTGTCATTGCTACGCCTGAGCAACTACACAGCCATTACAGCTCAAGCCAACACGTTTTCTACTTCAAAGGAGTCTGTTCTGAAATCTGATCACAAATTTGACTTAATATTTCAAAAGACATCTCAGCTCCCAGAAACACCAGCTTCTGATTATCATTCTGATATGAAGATAAAACAAGGAAACCATGTCTCTACATGCAATGCTGAACACGCCCATGGCTGGGTGTTGCCTGCGCCTGTGGCGCCCAGCAGTCCTGCACACCAAGCCTTGTGTCTGGGGGAAGATGCCCCACCACAGGGATCACACAATCTTCATACTGGGCTTCAGCCTCCCTTCCCAGTATGTTCCAGATGCTGCAGAGAGCCTCACTTCTCCCCACCCCAAAATAATCTCGCTAAAATGACCCCCATTTCACACCTCTTCACTTGGCACTGACTCTCCTGTATCCTCAGAGTCTTCCTCTCAGCCCCTGGGCAGGTGGTCCAGACTTTCATGTTCCTGAACTCACAGTGGCTGGTACAGTGCCTGACACAACGTGTGTTGAGTGACATTTGCTTGTTCAGGGAAGACTGCTGAACAAAGAGAACTTTGTTGTGAGAACAGAGTATAAAGTTTTGGTCAAATAAAAAAAAAAAAAAAAAGACCATGAGGTATGGTAGTTGTTTTTCACTGAATTAAAAAAACAACAAAAAAAAAACCTTTTTGCATAGTGGAAATGATTTTTCTGCTACATCTAACATCTAAAAACTGGGCAATTTTTTAATAAAGCATTATTCATTTGAAAAGCACACATGAGGTATAGGGATTGTCTTGTTTAAAACATTCACACAGTATGAGTTTCTGACATTCAGATTGCCTGCATGTCGCTAGTTGGAAGGACCTGGAAAGTAGCTCACACTCCGCGCTGCGTGCTCTGGAGCCAAAGCAGGCAGTGGTTAAAGGCAGTCCAGGAGGTCCCCAGACACTGCATGGCATGTAAGGATGTCATATTCAGTTCATAGGAGCAACAGAAATAATCCTATGTCTGGATGTGGCAAATGATGTGACAACTGTGTGTAGAAGGAGCCAACAAGTTCCCAACATGAGGAACTGCTTGGTTTCATTGTTAAATGCTAATGGGCTGAGAAATGTTAAAGACACTGAAGGGAAAGGTGGCAGACATTAAGGAGAGGACAGGAGAGAGCCCGAGAGTCCCTGTGGGAATTCTATTCTAGCTCAGGACACTCTTAGAAGGTTCTGTTCTGTTTGCCAAATGATTCTCTTTAAATGCAGCCTGTGATATTCTAGTGGCTCCTGCCATGTCACCACTTGTGGGCCACACCTGTGCAGAAGGCTCTGCCCTCAGAGCCAGGAAGAGGGACCTCCAAAGACCTCCGGCATCAAACAGAATTGGGGACATTGGGCAGAGTCAATTTAGGAGTCCACGTGACTTAACTGTGCGACTTAATGGTAGCACCTATTTTTCATTTCAAAAAAATTAAATAAAAACCTGAGAAGTCTAACATGAAGTGAGGAGCAGAGCCTGCACCCCTTCCTGTCTGCTGAGTTTCCTTCTATGAACACAGGTCCAAAGCAGCCTGGGTTGCGTCTGTGACAGCACAGTGGAGTCCTGAAACGTCTGGGATCCTGACATGGCCTGTAGTCTGCAAGTCCCTGTTTCACCGTCTAAGCTGATGAAGACTGCAGACCAGCGTGGAGGAGCTCAGCTTAGGGAAGCCTAAGGCTTTGCACAAACTGGACAACACACTCCTTCCACTTTCACGGGCTCTGAACAGGCTGCAGGTTGGCAAGCTTCCACGAAGCAGGTGACCTGGCCATCCTGGAGGAAAGAGATGCAGGCCCATCATTCCTGGGATCCCCCACATGCCCCCACTCCTCCTATTGTTAGCGTGTAGCTGCTCTGCCCAGGTCCCACCTCTGCTGGCACTGTGACAGATGACAACTCTCAGTGGGTTTCCTGGCTACCAACACTTCCTCTGAAGGCTTTGGCTACCACTGGACCATCCCTTCTCACACTGCGAGGCCCAGGCTCACAACCCTGGTCTGCACCCCCACCCCATCCCCTAGACAATGCTGCCAGAAAGAAGGCCAGGGAGAAGTGCAGGGCCCAGTTCTCCCCTCTTGTGGACTGCCTTTCCCCACCCAGGTAGTCCAGAGACACTGGAGTACTCTGAAGGGCCCTGCAAAGGGACAAAAACTATCTTCTGCAGGTGCTTGGTCAGCCCTCACCCTCATCATGCTGCCCGCCAGGTGCTCGGTTCTGAGCTAACCTCTTCCTGACGCTGCAGCTGGACCTTTGCCCACAGCCAAGACCAAGGCACTCCTAGCTACCTACCTGGTTGGTACCTCTTCCAAAAGACAGACTTGGCTACCGTGGTGACCTCAAGTAAGGCCAAGGCAGAGTTGTGGGTGGGGGGCAGTAAACTGCTCCCTTTGGGAGGAGGGAGAGCCCCAGCTGCTGAGTTGACATGCATTCCGTCCATGCCATGGGAAGCTTGTGCCCACCCAAGTGCCCCTGCTTGCCCTTCCAAGGGGCCGTCCAGTGTCTGAGAGCAGCCATGCTGAAGGGCTGGGCCAGCAGCACCTCATGTGCAGCGCAGCAGCCACTGAGGGGAGCGCTTGCTGGTGCTCCCACGGGAAAACAGAGGCCAGCGCCAGAGGTGACTTGGTTCAACATTCGGGCCACCCACTCCCCAGGTGTGATGTGTGAAGACAGAACCCATACTCACTTTACACTCACAAACTGTGCATGTGTCTTTTTTCCACTTTGTGTTGTTGGCATGTGACTCTCCACTGGCATCCACACACTCTGTGGTGCTGAGCCGAGACTCCAAGTTGTTGATCTGCAGCAAGGCACAAGGCAGGCCTGGTCACTTCCGAGCAGAAGCAGAGCTCGTACCGAACATACGTGTCAGAGCAACAGTGTGGCTCTCACTAAGCACATTCTTTTTTTTTTTTTTTTTTTTTTGAGGTAGGGTCTCA
The DNA here is from genome assembly GCF_020740685.1 of Jaculus jaculus. NCBI lineage: Eukaryota > Metazoa > Chordata > Mammalia > Rodentia > Dipodidae > Jaculus > Jaculus jaculus. The sequence goes on from NC_059103.1 coordinate 57,073,631, forward strand.
GTCTAGCTCCCTCTGACCTGGATTAAAGGCATGTGTCACCATGCCCAGCTTTCACTGAATACATTCTTAAGCAACAGTATGGTTGGTACTTGCCCATTCCTAACAGCAGAGTTCTGGAGTGATCTTATAGAACACCAAATTTCCTCTACACAGATGGGGGCCATCCAAAGTGCCTGACCAGATGATCTGAGCACGGAGGATCTGATGTCAGAGGGCATGAAGTGTAAAACAGGTTACAAAAAAAAAAAAAAAGACGGGCTGGGGAGGTAGTTCGGTTGGCAGAGTGCCCTGGTTCCTTCCCCAGCTCCGCATAAAGCTGGTCCCAGTGATGCATGCCTGTATTCCCTGCCTCCAAGTGGAAGAGGTAGGAAGATGGAGTAGAAGTTCAAGGTCATTCTTGGTTACATAGTAAATTTAAGATGAGCTTCAGCTACACGAGAACCCTGTGGGGGGGGGGGGTGGGAAGGAAGGAAAAAACGGGAGGGAGAAGGGAAAAAGGGATGGACTTTGGAAATAAAGATGCACTCTGCGAGTGATGACAGAAACCTTCTGCACCTGTAATTTCAAAGCAGTGGAAGATAATGACTGGCCATTCTCAAAAGTGTGAGAAGACTGGTTATCTCTAGGTTCAAGTGTCCTTCTTTTCCTAGGGATAGAGCACAGCTTTGCAGCCAGAAAACAGGATGCCCTTTCTGCCTCCCCAGTAGCCAGGTGTAGTCACTGACTGAGGCAGGGGTTGCCCATGGGCAGTGTCCTGATGGGAGTGAAGCATGGAATGCCCAGGGTTATGTCCTCCCTTTCCTGGGCTTTCATGAAGAGCAGTAAGAGGCCAAGGTCCCTGCTACAGAGGCCCAACAGCCCCAGACCCACCACCACTGAGAGGGTGGAGTGGGAACTCATGGCCACACTGGCAGATGGTCAGTCTCTCCCACAGCTGACGCCTGAACAGCCTCGGCATAGGGACAGAGCCAGACTCAAGAATCCCAAGAACCGGGCTGCAGAGATGGCTTAGTGATTAAGGGCTTGCCTGTGAAGCCTAAGGACCCCGGTTCGAGGCTCGTTTCCCCAGGACCCACGTTAGCCAGATGCACAAGGGGGTGCATGTGTCTGGAGTTCATTTGCAGTGGCTAGAAGTCCTGGCTCACCCATTTTCTCTCTCTCTCTCTCTGTCCCTCTTTCTCTGTCTGTCACTCTCAAATAAATAAATAATAAACAAAAAAGTTTTTTAAAAAGAATCCCAAGAACCAGCTGCTGGCATCAGGCCACTTCCTGGCACCATCTCTGTATGACCCAAATGCACATATGTCTCTACACCACAACCCAGGCAAATACACACACATGTGCGTGTGTGTCTATGTGATCACTGGGTGCACACTCCCCTTTATTTAGCCTAAGGTCTCAGCCTGTACTTTCTTAAGAACAGGCCTTTGGTATAACAACCTGGGGACTAGAAGAGGCCTAAGGAGGCTCCTTGGGCAGAGACAGACAGAGAGAGAGAGAGAGAGAGAGAGACCTATACATCCTCAGCCAGACGTCCTACTCCGGCACACAACCTGGATGCCAGGTACAGTCAGCCCAGTTATTCCTGAAAAAGTAGTTCACCAGCAGGAATTCAAGTTTGCCTTCTCCCATGTTTAGGCCTGTTGTTTCTGGGAGCTTGGGTCTGCACCAGCTGACCTCTTCAACAATACCCCCTGTCTGGCAGCCCCAAGTCCAGAGACACTGAATACCCACTGTGTACCCGTGGGAGACTGGAGGATGGAGGCTCTATGCAGCTCAGCTGGAGAAAACCACGCTCAGAAACAGCTGTTTCTGCAGGCCCTGGGCACAGCTGGCACCTTCAAGGTTACCCAGAATCAAAAGGTCTCTGGGCAGCTGGGAGGCAGAAGGCCTGCTGCTGAGGGGCTCACTCACAGAGGTAGACTGAGGCTTGGGCTGGCCTTACCTGTCTTCTCAGGTCTGTGATGATCTTTTGCATTTCCACAACAAACTCCTTGAAGTCATTTGTCACTGGTCCTTCCAAGTATTCATGGGAGATCGATGTGGCATTGCTGTGACGTTTGGCATGCTTTACACTAAAGGGAAGGAGAAGCAGCAAACTGTCAACCCACGGGTTCCAGCTACCACTACTGAGTGTGTACCCTCTGTGGGGCTCCCAGCACAGAACACTGCTGCCCAGCATGGGTGGACAGGACATAGGACCTGTTCCCCTACGCACCATGAGACATCCCTGCTGGAGCTGAATTGGGCCAGCAAAGAGCATAAACAGACAGAAAGACCTCAGCTTCGGCCAGGTACCCCCTCCCCCGACCCATGGGTGGACCTCACTTCACAGCCACCCCTGAGATGCACCTCAATGCCTTCCGTGGTCTTGTTCTCTTGGTAGGCTTATCCTCCTCGTAGCTGAATTCCAGAGATCGTCTGCCCCGGAAATGGAAGGGAAATGCGTTGAATTGTCCCCTGGTCCTGCAGTCTGATGAGAACGCAGAAAGGGGCACGTCAAACACAGAGGATTCTAATTTAGGATAAACTTCCATCAGGTTAAATATGAACATTCTTTTGGCACGTGCATGTGTGTACTTATGTGTGAGCTGGTCTGTGTGGTGTACAAGTGTGTGCAAGTGAAGCACCCCATGCACACACAAAGACCAAAGGAGAACACCTTCTGTCCCATCCAACTCTCCTCCGCACATTTCCTTGAGGCAGTAGCTCACTGATTTTAGGAGCTTGCTGGGTTGTTTTTTGTGTGAGCCCCAGTAATTCTCTGGTCATTTCTCCTCACAAGACTAAGGTTACAGATGTGTGTAGCTACACTCAGCTGTTTCTGTGGGTGCTAGAGTTTCAAACTTGGGTGGTCTCAGGCCACTCAGGCCTGCATGCTTGCACTGAGGCACTTTTAACCAGTGAGCCATCTCTCTAGTCCACCATGGACTATTTTTTATGGCACATGTCAATGCACCTCTTGGGACACCTTTTGTCGGAAGGGAATGGAGGGGTCTCATGGAACCAACAACGGGTCTGTGGATCTGGTCCCCTGCTGCTTTGGGATCAGTGTCCATGACTGCCAACAGCTGTAAGCAGGTCTTCCTGAGGATAGACAACCCCATTCCATGGCATCCTAGACATTCCCAGTGCCCTCCTGCAACCCACACAACAAGACCTAGGCACTCTTCCTGAATCTACTCTCATCTGTGGTCCTCCCAGCCATCAGTTAGCACTTTGAGCTCTAAGGTCTTATTATCAAGCTCACATCCATCTACAACAAGCCCTGGTGAATCCCAAACACCTCCTTACCTTGGCTAAGGCCACCTTCCTAAAGCACAGATATGGGGAGGAGCTCAGCGTTCCTGCCTACATCATCCATTCATCTAAGCCCTTGGTTTTTACTTGTGTCTTGTGTCTCCTCTTCCCCCAGGAAAAGCCTAGCTCAAAATGAAGACAAAAGCCAAAGGGAATCTTTCCAAATTCTAAAGTCTTAAGGCAGCATGGGGGGCAGAAATACTACAAGATAAACACTTAGAAGAAATAAATGGAGGCCACGTGGTCTCCCTCAGCTGAGTAGCAGAGATGTTCTGCTCTTGGTGCTCCTGTCTGCGACTAGAAAGGAAAGGGCAAGTGTTCAAGACACTCAGGGACTTACTTCTGACCACGTAGCGATCCCAAGCAAACTATAATTTATAGTCACAGCTCATTATCTGATCTGATCATTATCAGATTCAGGAGGCTAGATCTGACCACTGTACCTGTTCACCAGTTAGCCCTGAGCAGAGACACAATGGCTGCCAGGTCACAGCCATGAGGACAGTCATGTCTCCCCAAGTTTTCCAGCACCTGAGGTCAGGCAACTCCAGGCTCACCATTCTGAAAGGGGGCAAGAATGATTCAGACTCTAAACCCTTCCCCCTACGGTGTGGCTTTCTGCAGTCATGAACATAGCTGGGCAGCAAGTGCCTTCACTGCTGAGGTTGACCGGGCCTAGCAGCCCTGACCTGAGAGCTACGCATTCACAACCCAAGAACAAGGCTATAGACGGCACTGAGGTGAGACTCAGTGGTAGCTGTGAGGTGTGGCTCACCAGTGGTGGACACCAGGCATAAGCTCACTGTCGGTTTATGCTCACTGCTGGGACCCTGGGACAAGTGTACTGACTGCCTTTTCCTCAGGCATGGGCACAACTGGGCCACACTTCCCAGTCCTGGCATATACTAGCTGCATCCTGCCTGCCCCCAGTGCAGCCCCACATCCAATGCTGGTGTTGATGTGAAAGTAGATGTGTTCACAGCTCAAATACACTGGACCAACCAAGTACCTGGGAAGTTCTGTGTGAATAGCAGAAAGTGTACTGTGATCCTAACCACCACTTAAACAACATGTCCTACCTAGGAGGCAGCAGTTTTACAGGTGACATAGTCTTCCAGCCAGGGCTTTGTATGGCTGGAGAAAAAGCTTGCTGAAAGGGAGGAAAATGTTCATATTCTAACTGAGGTCCCATTTTTAACCCTTCATCATTCACTTGATCAAACACTCACTGGAATGTTAGGCAAACATTTTTAAGAAGTCATCAATGATTTGACACACTAATGCCGCTTGCCTCCTAATATGGTATGCTGAGAAGAACACAGCCCTGCCTGTCTCAACGATTCCCCAGTGCTGCCTGTCGGCAAAATGTGCATAGACCCACTTGAAAGGTGATCAACAAAAGGGCCCAGATGAAGACAGATGGAGAACTCTTTAGGTTTAGTCCAGGCTAGGAACTTTAGGAGAAACTAAGTCAGGGCCTGGGTGGAACGTAGCAATAGGACACAATATAATACAAAAGAGCACTGGATCAAATGGAAGAATCTGAGTAAGGTTAAGAAGTTATATCATGATTATATCTGTGTTAAATTTTCCAGTTTTTATGACACTTAAGCAAATTATTTAGGAGCATAATGGCAGAGTCTCTGCTACTTTCTGGGCTGGCTCAGAGAAACATGGACATTTATTTATTTACTACACAGAGGTATATGTGCACAGCACACAAAACATACACACACATGCAAATAGTTAAAAACCAACTGGAAAATGTTAACAGTAGGTGACTCTAGGTAGGTGAGGCAGTGGACTTCTTTGCAGTGTTTCAGTACTCACTGAAACCATGTAACACTGCATGTGCACGCAAGTCCTCACGAAGAGGCTCCCATTTTCACCCAGGCTGAAGGAAAGGTCCCTGCCGTGCCTCAGGAGAAGCTGCTTGGGGCTCTTGGGTTCATGGCTATCATTGTTAGTGCTGTGATGGAGGGGACGTGCCAAGAAGTGTGTCAAATGCCTTTTTCAAAATTGAGTTACAAATAAACAGCAACTGATACTTGACCCTGTCAGACTTTAACTCTTTTCATTTGCTACTACTATATTGTCAAATTGGCTTTGAGTTAAAGTAAAAGCCAGTAAATTTGCAAAATTTGGACTTACGTCAGGCTTGGGCCAAGCCTGCTATTTTAAGAGGCACAGTATCTGGAAGAACTGTGTCAGTAAGAGCTTCAGACACTGAGCCTCAGCGGCAGCCTAGGCCAACAGGGCGTAGGAGACCAAGACAAAGCCCACCCCAGAGATAGCCTCTTCCAAGACTCGATTTTGTAGCGAAAGAGTGAGACCTGGCTTCACTCCTTCTAAGCGAGTGAGACCTGGCTTCACTCCTTCTAAGCAGGGCCTGGTAATGTTATCACCAGACAGAGGTTCTGTATCTGAGAATAAGAAGAATTGGCCTTTCCCACGATTTTCCAAAGAGCAGTTTTCTGCAAACAGAACTCTCTGCTATGCCTGTGGAAAGGCAGTTAAAGTGGAAAAACCAAGGAGAACATAAAAAAAAAAAACAAGCAAAACAGATACTACTTTCCCACAAGTGTGATCACATGATTGCTAAGTGATTGAAAAATTGGATATGCAACAAGCAGTATTCATTTTTATACAACTTCTAATATATAAAGATTCTTTTCTCTCAGAGAGGAGACAGACAAAAAAAAATCTGATTGTGGCATACACACACACACACACACACACACACACACGGCATATTCATATATACTCCCAGAAAGATGCACACACACAAACACACATCCTCTCAGGGGACATTAAAGGCAGATTTAACCCAGAATCAATACTTACTAGGTTAAGCAAAATTCTGAACGACTATCTTAGGAGAAAGGGTAACACTAGTGCTGAAGTCTCCCTGCCTCTGCTCAGGCTGTAAGTGCCTACTTTCTCCAGGCCATCTGAGGAGCGAGGTAGGGCTGAGTGGCAGGTATATATACCCTGTCCCATGTGTGGCTGGGTCTCTCCATCCTCCTGACTCCTCTCCTCACCACAAACTGTAGGTCACTCACTCAGTTTGGATTGCAAACATGCCTGGCTTTAATATCTATAGGGCCCTGATCATAGTTTGAATAAAGCCAAAATTGCATACAAGTTAGAAACTGGAAGCTGAGGTTAACCACTTGAGGGACTGTGGAATGCAAAGTGAGAACAAGGCTGTAGAACAGTCCCCACAGGAAGTTTGTGGCTGCTAGAGCTGCCAGCTCACGGTGGCCCAGTGCATGAGATGGACAGCCACAGCAAGGAGCAGACGTTCCAGGCTGACCACACCACAGAGCTTTCACCATGGGGCTTCGAGTCCTGATGGCCAAGCTCCTTATGTCCACGGGACAGCCTTTACTTCTTCAGAAGGAAGACACTCTGGAATTCTTCCCCCCGTAACTTAGCACAGCAGCTGTCTAAGGGTAGACTGCTATGCTTACTGTTTGAGTAGATGCTTATTTCTCAGCCTTTGTGAGTATGGATACACAGACTAACACAGGAGCAGTCACACTCAGATAGATACTGGGTTAAATTTTAGGAAGGACATACTCAAGTTTTATATTTAGTTGTCTTGAGTATCAGGTGCTTCTGAAAATGATAATGAGCTGAAAGGTTCTTTTAGTGACATTCTAGTCCATGTATTAATGATGATATTGGAGTCTAACCTACGTGCTGACAGAAGATACTCGGCATATGCAACTATTGACAGTTACGATCACAAACAATTCTAATAGTAGTGGGTGTGTTTACTCTGCACACTTATGACTCAGTTGCTGGTACATTTACTGTGCTATACATTTATTGTCTTTCAGTGTACTCCTACTTAAAGTCATGAAGCAATCCTCCATATCCTGTAGGCAGTAGCCTAGAGCTTCTGGTGTGTCTTAAGTCTCCTGAATGCAAGAGGCAATTAGGAGTGACTTCCCCACACAGCCTCACTCTATGCTGCCCGCACAGTGAAACCTCCTGACAACAACCCATTTCTTAGAACATGTATCCCCTTTTTAAGTGATGCTCCCCTTTGGAGATATAACACAATTAAGTACCACCAAACGCCATTTCCCCTGCTCGCCATCATGATAATACAAGCATTCAGCTTTCACAGAATGGGGAAAAAAAAAAAAAAAAAAGAACCAGGAAAAGGTGGGGAGGGGGCAGTGTGCTGACACTGTATACCTTCACAGCAGTCCTGCCATACCCGGAGGTCCACCCTGGGGATGTCCTCACAGCTGCTGTAGCCATGTGGGAACTCTGCCACCCTGAACACATCCGGCTGCACACGCGTGATGTTGTCTGAGTTGTCACACAGGACCCTGGCCAGGGACGTCTGTTTGAGCTGTGTCAACTGAGCGGGGGAGAACACACCTGGGTTCTCGTACCACAACCTGTATGAGAAGAGAGTGAATTCACTGGGGTCTGCAGCAACAGGGACACACCACAGGTCACAGGGACTGAGAAGGTTCCTCCAACCATACAGAAATGGTGGCTTCCATCAGCAGCAATTAAAAAATGCATCAGTGCCGGGCGTGGTGGCGCATGCCTTTAATCCCGGCACTCAGGAGGCAGAGGTAGGAGGATCACAGTGAGTTCGAGGCCATCCTGAGACTACATAGTGAATTCCAGGTCAGCCTGGACCAGGGTGAGACCCTAAATCTAAAAACCAAAAATAAAAAATAAAAAAATGCATCAGATACTGCCCAATTTTCCAACCCCCAAAATTAGAGAAAGCAAAAAGTCTGGTATGTAAAAGAAAACAAATTAACCCTTCTGACTAGCAAGAGAGAAAACATATCACTTTTCAAAACCACAGTGATGGTAGGAAGTGAAACTCATGTATCACAAATCCACCACCTTTCCTCTACGTTAAAGTAAACTAATTAACATTTATTAGACTGAAAATGAAAATAAATTTTGTCAGAACGTGTAAACCTCCCAGCACTTGGGAGGCTGAGGCAGGAGGTTTGCTATGAAAAGAATGAATAAAAAAGAAAGTCTAACCCCTTAGATTCCCACAAAGATTCAGCTGCATGGCCATCCCTTGAAGGCTTCCAAGAACATTAATGTTCTCACTGGCTTCAAGGATCGACCACGCCCAGGTCATAGATCCTCATTCTCTGCAAGCCCAGCTCCTCTCTGCCCAATCACAGGAACAGTGGCAGAAAACAGGGTCCTCGAGTGCCTACCTGTCCCCGTCCCGCAGTCGCCGAAACTGTGTGCTGAGCAGGCACATGAGTGTAGGCCCCAGGCGGCTTCCAGGGACAAGGTCTTCCACCATGAGGGCTGGGAACAGATCAATGTTCAGAGTCGAGCCATACAGCCTGCGGTAAAAGAACAGAAACTGAGATCTGCCTAGCAGAGCTGCCTTACGTGACACCAGCAAGTGTGAAAAGTCCCTGTTCCCACCTTATTACACATTAATGTTTCACTTACCAGAAAATTCATCACTATTTCTTTTTAGAGTAATTAATTTATTTCTTTGTGGGTGTGCACATGTGTGTGCAAGAGCCTTCTGCCATTGCCTGTGCCACCGTTCAGCTTAAGTGGGCGGCTTGGGAATTAAACACAGGCCGACAGGCTATGCAAGTACAAGCAAGAGCCTTAGCCACTGGGTTATCTTCCCAGTCCCTCATTGTTAGTACTTTCAAACATCTTGCTATCATATTTTAAATAGTTTTCAGGGGCTGTGGAGCTGGCTCCATGGGTCAAATGCTTGATACACCATTATGAGAACCTGAATTTAGGCTCTAACACCTATAGTCAGTCATTGTGGCATGTGCCTGTAATTCTAGCACTGAGAAGGCAGACACAAGGGATCCCTCGGATTTGCTGACGAGGTAGTCTAGGCAGACTGGTGAGCTCCATTTTCAGCGCAAGACCCTGTCTCACAAACTAAGATGGAAGGAGACATCCAATGTCAATCTCTGGCCTCCACATGCATGGGCACGTACGATACACATGTACCTATGCACATGTGAATACAGGTAAAGCAGCACAAAAACCACACCCATGCCAACTAAAATAATTTTCTATTTTCTCTTATAGATTTCTATGAATAAATAAATGTATATGTATTTTCTATAGAAGACAACTTGAAAAGGCAAGAAAAGATAAGAAAATTAAAGTACAGCCTTTCCTGCGCTCCAAGGAGAACCAGCCAACTTGCCAGTGCATGCTGTCTTTCTCCATAAGCACATAAACAACATGCATATTAAAGTGCATAAATACAGACATAATTGAAAGATGATACTGCATTCTACCATCTATTGAAAATGTCTGTACTGTAACATAAATGCTGACTAATCAGACAGGGTAGGTGTCTGATGAGGTTTAAGCTCTCAAAAATATTAAGGACAAGTAGTCCCATCAGATCCTTCAATCACATTCAAAGAACTGCAAATATCCACACCTCACTGTTATCTAATCATTTACAGTTTCCTAGGAGCTCATGAAGCAGCATGTGGTACTGGTTCCACCTGCTACTCAAAGCTTTGCTAAGAGTTTCTGACCTCCATCACTTTTCCCACCAAGCACAGCGGCAGTGGAATACCACATGTGACATGTACCACTGAACAGACATGATGCATTTAGGGCTAGTGACCAAGGTTGTTCATCTTGCAAGTAGAATCAACCTGCTTTTACCTGCCAAACACAAACTGCTCATTTCTGTCAATGTTCTTGCACTAAAAGCTCCAAAACGCTCTAGGAAGTCACCTGTCAGGAACCTGGAGTGGTTCCAGTTTTGCTGTGTGGACATCAGACACCAATGCCTTCCCAGAACACCTGCTTCTCCTCACCTGTCCTGCCTCCTACCTGTAAAGGGATTCCAAGGGGTTGAAGGACGTGCCCTCACACCTCTTGGAATAGTCTCAATGGTACGCCAGAGCTTGTTTCAGAGGGGCCTGGGGACCCTGGCTTGCAGGTTGAAATGCACACCAAGGGGGAAGCCCAGGCTCGGCTCAGCCCTCCACCCCAGGATGCCCTGAAACAAAGTGGTTGCTAGTACAGTAGAAGAATGCCCAGCTCCCCCATGGAAGCAATCTTAGAAGGCCCAGCTTTCATCACCACTCAGCTCTCCTGTTTACATCTGGTTTCTCCTCTCAGGAACTAGTCACAGAAATAAATAAGTTGAGTGATTCCGTGCATGGGAGAGGAAGATTTATGTTTTCCAGGGGCCTCTTGCCTGTGACCAGCCCAGGGCTGCCATGTCCAGCAGCTCTGAGAGGTTCTGAAATGGTCTGTTAAGAAATAAATGACTGGAAAAGTCGACTGCAGCCGTCTGGACGGGAACAAAGGGGGACATTGAACTGTATGAGAAACACAGACGGAGAGCATAAATCCTAATTAAGCAAAACTGTGACAAAAAATATGTTCTCCCTGTGGAGAACCTGCATGTTTCCCCTGCCAGTAACCTAACACGGTGGCTTAAGTGAGCAGTGGAATACAGGAGGTGTAACACTCATTCAGAACTTGTAGAAAATTACAAGTAAGAACTCTTTACTGGAGAAGGCCCAGGTCTGACCTGCACTGGTATCTTATCATTGCTGTTAGTTACGACCATGTAGGGTGAGCCACGAGAAGTTCTAGAACGCTCGGGAGGTAGGGGGGAGGAGGAAAGTTCGTTCTCTTTGTGGGAACTGGCAGCTCCTACATGCACAATGGCTGAGACTGGATTTGCAAATCTAAGGACTACAAAGAACTGTTCCAGGAAAACTCTCATAAATGCTTTTAAGTTCTCAGAAGACCAAGGCAGGGCTGGGGGGCGGGGTGCTCCGAGGGATAGCACTTGCCATTGGAGCATGAGGGCCTGAGTTTGATCCATAGCATCCATTGTAAAAACAAACAAAACAATACAATACAATGAAAAACAAAAACTTGAGGGCTGGAGAAATGGCTCAGTGGTTAAGGCACTTGCCTGCAAAGCCTAAGGACCCAGGTTTCAAGTCCCCAGGACCCACATAAGCTAGATGCACAAAGTGGCGCATGTATCTAGAGTTTGTTTGCAGTGGCTTGAGGCCCTGGTGTGCTCATTCTCTCTATCTGCCTGCCTCTTTCTTAAAATAAAATAAGGCCATGCATGCCTATAATCCCAGTCCTGTTGGGAAGCAGAGACCAGAAAAAAATCGCTGACCTTGCCTAGTCTGACTAAAAATGCCAGCTCCAGATTCAGTGAGAGACTGTCTCAAGGACACGAAGCTGAAGTGTTGTAGAGGAGGACACTGAAGTTCTCCTCTAGCTTCTGCAGACATGCACACAGACCTCGCACATCTCCCCCCACACGCATGCATATACAACACACACACACTAAGTGCTAGTAAACTGTTATAAGTAGATGAGGAACCAAGTTAGTATACAAAAGATAGACGTGAAGAGCAGAAGGGAGAGTCTGTAAGGTCCTGAATGTCTGTGCATTGGAGAACATCAGGGATGACCAGCCCATCAAAGGCCATTGGCTCCAGAAGAGGTGGCCTGATCACCAGGTGGTGGGCAGTAGGTCTGTTTTTGAATAAAACTCCCCCAGCCCCTGGGGTCAGCTTTCTTCAAGATGATGTCCAGTGCCTCTAACACTCACTTCCATTACAAAGGAATGGGCAGCACACACGGGCTTGCAGACCGAACAGCAGGCCCACCTGAGGCCATCTCCCAGGCACTCTGTGCCTGTGCAAATATAATACTTGAGGCACAGACTTCCACTATCTCAATTCCAGGAAAAGAGTTCATTTTTGTCCAGTCTAGCCCTGTCAAGGTCTCAACAGAAAACACCTTGCAGCTCACAAGGTCCTTCTCCTGAGCATAGAGAAGCTGGACAACTTGACTTCACCATGCACATACAGCTTATAGCAGCCCAGCCACTGGACCACAGTTGTCTACTCTCACTTCACCACAGGATGCAACAGAAACTTGAACCCAGAGCCATGTGACCTGGCAGTCACATAGAAGGCAACTCCCATTTCCCAGAACTGACCTCTGTAGCTTTTCCCGGATCTCAGGGCTCTTGATTTCATTTCTCAGGTCCTCAAAGGTGTAGGCGGCCGACAGATTGCAGTAGACCCTGTAGTCATGGTAGGGTGGGATGCCATGGTCCCGGCCTCTCTGTATATTGATGGCGGCCAGGTCGAGGGCCACCGTGTGTGCCATGGAGAATAGCCGTTCTGTAAGCTCCGTGTTCAACAGCTGGGAAGGCACACGCATCTTCCCTGCCACCCCGAACAGCCCCCGGAGAAGTGGGTCGATGCCCCCCTCATTGACAATGCGGAAGGGTGAGAAGAAGGCCTTGTGGAGGGGCACGTGGCCCTGCGGGATGGGCTCGAAGTTCTCATCGAGGCGGTGGAGCACGGGGTTGATCAGTGTGTGGCCGAACCTGAAGGCCGCGGTTGCGAAGGCATTAAAGATGCCAGCATTGACGCTGGGGTCATAACCCCGGTACTCCCCCAGCATCTTCATGCCTACCTCCCCCAGGACCTTGGGCAGCCAGTGCTGGTAGGTGATATGCTGGATCTCGGCCCCAACGATCTTCCGGGTCTCATGGTAGATGGTGTCCCCATCCCAGTGCGGGTTCCACCTCAGCAGCTCTGCTGCAATGCGGTTGTGCTCTCGGAACCACAGCGTGTGCATGCTGGTCAGGCCCAGCTGCTCATTGGCGCGGTGGTCACCAGCCAGGAAGCAGGGGATGGGGCTTTCGTTCTCATCTCGCATGCACTCAGTGGGTGGCCCTGTGGCAAAGGGGAGTAGTGGCTTCCCAGACCTTTGAACAATGCCCTGCCTCAGGAGGCCACGGTGGCTGGCCAGGTCCCGGATGCTGCGGGCCTCATGGTCAGTGCTGCCATACACATTGGACGCATCGATGTAGGAGGTGAGCTGGTTGATCTGTTCCCGTGGGTACACAGAATTCATGAGCAGGGACGTCATGCCGCTGCCACACACGGGGCTCGACCTCACAAAGAACATGCAACGTGCGCCACTCCTCACACGGGGGTCATTGGGGGGAATCATGACGGAGAAACAGGGTGGGTCATTGCTGCACACGGAGCTGCAGTGCTGTCCATCAGAGAAGCGAGCCTGGCTCAGGGCCACCACTGTGGAGTCCAGGTCATGGTCGAGGAACTGGCCCCACTGCATAAGCATGTGTGTGAACTGCTCATCAGGCGTCACCACCTCGGTCCCGATCAGTGTTGTGGACACAAGGCGGGGCATGGGGAGCACATGCCCATTGTACTGACGCAGGGGGTTGATGCCGCGGGGAGTGTTGAAGCCGTTCTCATACACGGCCTTCAGCAGGCGCTCGAAGGCCGTCAGAGAGGCGCCCCACATCGGGTGCTGCAGGTTGTTGCACGTGCCATCGTGCGTCCTGTACTTCTGGTGGAAGCACATGTCCGAGCAGTTGTTCTCGCGCCGGTGCGCAGTGCAGCCCGACAGGTTGGCGATGAGGCTCAGGTACTGGGGAGACACCAGGTCATTGTAGTGGTAACCTGCAACACAGTGAGGCAGCACTAACTTCCATCAGCAACGGTGCAATCCCGAGCCCTCGGCGCCTCAGCTGACACCTGCCAGGCTGGAATGAATTCCTCACCCCACCAGCCAGCCTCCTGGTTTCCATTGCCAGATCTAATGGGGTGACCCCTGGAAAAGCCAAATCACATGAGAAGTCCAGTCTTGCACATTTTCAGCCTCCTTTTACCAGTTCCGTGCAACAGGTGGAGAAGCCACCTCCCTGTCACCACAGACAGCAGGTGGTCTCCTCACAGAGGAAGACAGCTCCCCCTACGGTCATCACTGCACACTGAAGCTGACTCTGATGATCTGCTGCTTCAAAGTCCAGCCAACGGCCACCTCCATTGTGAGGCCTCCCATAGGTTCCTTGAACTCCCACCTTCCTCTCCACTCTTTTGGCATCACCCTAGGACATGTATTCATGATGTTCGCCTTGAATTTCTCAGAGGCCAACACAAACAGATACTTCAACTCATCTATCCAGAGGCAAGTTCCAATTACCTCACCTTCATGGTCAAATCCTCAGTGACCACAGCAGCTATGCGAGAATCTCAACCTCGTGGCCTAGGGCATATCTCCACCGGGCATCACTCACCATGACTACGACTCCTGCTCTTTACCTTCAAGACACACAAGGACCTAGAATCCCATGCTTAGAGCCCCGCTTCCACTAACCCTGACCCAGACATTGACACAGCCAAGGCCTTTCACCTGCTCAATGCCTCTCCCCTGCAAGGTGTGCTAGGACCTGCAGAAAAGCCATGCATGCACACACTCATGCACACTTTCACAGACATGTGTGAACTCAGACACCTGCACACTCATATGCACAAAGACATGCTCACGCTGCCAGACATGTGCAGTCAAATCCTGCATACACACTCATACTAACATGATCCTATGCAAGACATGCACACAGAGACACTTGCTCAAATACGGGTAACACCCACATTCACACATGTGCTCATATCCAGACAAGTATGGGACCCATGTGCGTGCATGTATGCGCACACTGCTGGGACCAGCCGGGATCCAGCTCTTGAGATCCTATCTGCACTCCTTAAAAGGACAGAAGAGGCAGTCCCTTTTGGCAGCAGATGACCTCTAAAACAACTACACTAAAGCCCAAGCAAACAAAGGGAGTTAGTTAAGGGCTTTCAGGCTAGTAGAAGTAATCAGAAACATGATGGCATACTGGGGCAGCCACAGGGCTTACAAGTTCTCCCTGTGTCCTCTATTTAGCTGCAGCCCATGCCTTCCACAGATTACTGTGTGAAGGTGAGCATCTGTCCTGTTTTCATGACAGTCTGGGGAAGTCTCAGAAAATCCCCAGCTTTGAATATCAAATGTGCCAAGGATGCAAAGAGGCAGGAAGGAAAAGACTTCCTCCCCCACATCCACTGAGTCAAAGGCTTTCCTGGAACATGCTCATTTTTCCAGAGCACTGAGCACAGATGACAGAGGCAAAATGTACTGGCATCCCCTAGGGTGGCAGCCTGGCCCCTCCCCCTGCTTCTCAAGGCCGGCCTCCCTGCGTCTGCATTGTCTACTACTCATGCTGTGAAATCACACAGCATCCCACTCCATCACTTCTCTGCTTGTGGCCCTTTCTGGTTGGGCTTTCAAAGGCTCTTGGCCCCTCACCTTCCCCATACTCACTTGCCAGAGGTCATTCTAGCTACCCTTGCCTCATGATGCCCCTCATGATGTGGGATTTCCGCTAAAGTTCCATCCTTACTGTGGAGGTGACATCCTGTCCAGCTAGGTCCCTTACCTCTCACCTGCTACTGTCCACTTCATTCCCATGGCTGGCTATGTGCACTGACCTCTCTTCTGGCTCAGAGTCGACCCTTCTCTGGAGTGCTGGATCTTTTTTTGTTGCGCTTCTTTATTTTGAGATAGGGTTTCAGTATATAGCCCAGGTGCACGAGCCACCACATCTGTCCTAGAATGTTGGTCTTTGAGACTGAGGTTTTTATTTATTTTGTTTTGCCTTATCCCAAGATCTGCACAGTGGCTGACACAGACAGGGCTTGTGCTCAGAGGAGTAAAGCAGGGATGTGGGCGCACTGCTCAGGAAGTGCAGAAAGAAGCTGATTATGCAGGCTTCTCTTTGCCGGTCCAAGTTTCTGATTATTTCTTTAACAAGCTGAAGTGATACGAAACTGGCACGCAATTGCTCACAAAGAACAATTCCAAACAGCACTTGGACTGGAGGTTGGGTTTCCAGGTAAACTTGGTGTACAGGAGCCCCAGAGGGCGATGGGTAGATGTGATCCCTTGTTAAGGTCATCACAGCTACCTGAAGACCTTTAGAAAGATCTATAGCTGGGTTGAAGCAATGGCTCAGTGGATAATGGGCTTGCTATACAAGTGTAAGTACCTAATTCAGAACTTCAGGGTCTGTGTAAAAGCTGAGGGTGATGGCCTGTGCCTGTAATCCCAGCACTTGGGAGGCAGAGATAGGAAGATTCCAGGGATCACTGGCAAGCTAGTCTAGTTAAATCAAGGACTACTAGGTACACAAGATACTCTGTCTGCAAGGATATGGTGGAGAATAACTGAGAAAAACTCCCCTTGTCTCCACACACATGTGCACCTGCACAAACACATACACCCCACACATAAAATCACACATATACAACCACACACAGAGACACATGCAAAAGAAAAACGAAGAGCTGAAGTTTTAGATATAAGCAAAGACAGACAGGTGGGAAATTGCAAGAAGTAACACGTATTGGCAAACGTTACTTTGTTCTATAAAGAAAGAATGAGGTGCTTTATGCCAGAAAGATACGTTGCACCAGGGGACATGTGAGAGGCTAGGAAACATCACACAGACAGGGCTCTGTCTGCTGCACCCCCACCCAAGGCTTATTCTGTACCCATCGAGCACCTAACAAACCTTCACTGAGAGAACAGAACAGCCTGGGGGTGGGAAGCTGGAATTCCATCTCTGAAGAAAAGGCAAATGTTCCAAGGTCCCAATTGTGGCGGGGGGGGGGGGGGGGGGGGGGGGGGGTGGGGAGCTGCTATCTACACCCATGTGAACTTGTCAGTGCCTGGAAGCCTTGGCACATAGGAGGTTCCGCATGACAAGACAAGGACTGGCCCACTCACTGTCCTGTGCCCCATGGGGAGGCATGACCGTCCAGCCGGCTCTCCATGCTCCTCCACCTCACACGCTGTTACTCACAGCAGTGAACTTTTGAGTAACTTTATGGAAAGCAACCTAAAAACACACACAGAGCAGTCCTCCCATGCCAAAAGCAGCTGCTATAGGTATTCTCCTGGCACCGTACATGTGTGTGGGTGTGTCAAACACACACACAATCAGTCACAGTGAAATTATTTACACAGTAAAAGTTGCGGGTATCAACAGCAGTAGCACACAAAGGTAGCTCTGATGAATGGGCAGCAGGCAGAGCTGGCACACAGTGCCGAGCCACACACTATGTTACCCACAAGTGGCTTTATAGATGCCAAAACTTTGTGAGGTCCCTTTCTGTGAGCCACACATCACTGAACCATGGGGGCATGACACCAGTTGCTACTAACCTATTGCCCCACAAGGCCTTCCATTATATTTTAAATTGCTTTGTTACACAAGGACACACAAACCACCACAGCCTGCAGGACACACAGCTGCCTGTCACAGGGTGAGTGAGTGGATTGGCCACAGCCTATGGTCACTGAGAGCCCCCTTGCCCATTGACAGCCTAAACACAAGGACAAAATGCAATGGAAAATACCAGAACCTCTCAGGAGCTGTGTGCAGAATATGGCACATTTGGTACCTTGTGCTGGGGTGAGGAGGGGGAGGGGAGGAAGGATGTGGTACTGACTTGTTCCATTTAAGTCAACCATCAGGCCATGCTGAACATGTTCCTGGATCAGCTGTAGAGTCCGCTCGAATATCTCTCCTGCCCGGGCTTGTCCCACCGTGTATGGGTCCCGTGGGTACCGGAATAGGGCCAGCAGGTCATTTGGAGAACGTGGACGGCTGGCAGAAGTGAGGGAGGGAAAGGAGCAATGAAACAAATTACTAGAGACAAAAATCACCAGAATCTAAAAGTATACTTATTCTATGAAATTTCTATCTCTACTGTTGACAACGTGATGTACTGTACCTTACTTATCCCAGGTGGAAGGCGACAGAACAACAAAGAGACAAACAAGAACCAAAGACACTGAAAACAAATCATTAATAAGTCAAGAGAGAAAGTCACACGTATTGCATTTCAATCAAGGTGCAGAAAAACAGCTAGAGTTGCCAACATGAATACACTAGCCACTTTAGCAATATTTTGTTTTTGCCAAATCATTTCTTAACAGCCACAAGAGTTAAGTCGAATCTTCTGGAAATGTTTTGATTCTGAATCACAGTCCAGAGCCCATGAGGAAAGTATACCTCCTTCAAGCACCCTAACACCCAGAGAGGCCAGAGTTGATGCTGCTTATGGCATTACATTAACTGTTTATGACTTTTATATTACAATTTTCGAGGGCTGAAACAGGCAAAAGCTCCAAGCACTACAAAAGCATGCATTCCAACCCACATGCCCCTAGCTCCTCCATCTCAGATCAGCACCATGCCCCACCCCCATACCTGTCAAACAAGTGTGTCCGAGTGGAGTTGATGGCTCTGTCAACAGTAGCAATGGCTTCCACAATTGAGGTAGCAACAAAAGGGTCCCCGTTTCTACTTACGTCGGGAACTAGGAAAATACGAACTCACATCACCAGAAAAAACACTACACATGTTACTCACAGAGCCACGTCTAGACACGACATCATCTAGACGTAGCTGGGCTCTCTTCCAAAATCTGAATATATTTTTTTGAACCAAAGCTTGAATCATTCCATCACAAATTCTACCAGAAGCTGTTTTTAACGAGTATGGAAATTTCACATGTCTTAGCTTTTGAAATCAAGGACATTTGGTTTAAAAAAGGGGGTGGGGCAAAATGGGTAATAACACAAAGCAGAGAGGTCCTCATACCCAGCATGACAAGACACCTGTGGGAAATACCTCCATTCGGGTGTAAGTGATCTCCTAAAAGGCCACTGCCCCTGAGGCTAGCCTCGGCTCCTTACCTCTCAAAGGCTCTGTGATTTCTTAATACCAGTCCCTCAGTGCTGGTCACAATGTACCCATCAGAACATGTACAGGGGGTCTCCAGCTTTACATGCATAACCACACCACACAACCTCGCTGTACATGCCACACAATATACATACTACACAGGATACCATATACACACTACATTCCATAGACATACACCATGCCCATGCAGACATCACACAGGACACCACAGTACACAATACATCACAGAATAAACACTGTTCACAGCACAGACACATCACATCACACAAAATCACAGAACATGTGCATCACACACATTCACACCACACCACAGCATGCAGCCCAGGACATATAACACATGTCACAACACACATCACACCATATACCATATATACCTCACACTATACATACACGCACCACATGCAGATACACTAACAACACAGCACACACAGTATGCCACAAAATAAACATGTCACATACCATGCCACGTACACATGACAGTATATAGACACACCAAGCCACAGCACACAAAACTGAACATACATAGCACACACTATAGTGCATGCATCATACACATGCTACATATATCACACACTACAGTAAACACACATATTATAGACAAGTGGAAATATACACAAGTGTAAATATACACCACAACATACCTGACAGAACAAACATGTTACAGAATGCACCAAAATGCACAGATCCTGCACCCCACACACAAGATATACATACACAGGGCACATACATTCACACTACAGAGCACAGGACAAATACAATGTATGCACAACACACAGGTATATATCACACATATATACCAAATATCCCACGCCACACCTGTCCTCCCTAGAGCGCTACACTTTCTAATTCTTGCTCCTTGTTCCTCTTGTAAGCTAGGACGGTGACTTCTGTCCGCCAAATTATTCTAACACCCTAAACAAATGCTGATGGGATTATAGCAGAGGCCTCCCCATCCTGCCTCCCCAAACCATCAAGGTGAAACCGTGCACCTCTCACGGACATCTTACCATTCACACTAAGCACCATGCTAACTGAAGCATATCCAATTGTGTTCCGGGCCACACACTCGTATCGACCAGCGTCCGCAGGTCCAACATCATTGATGGTCAAGTGTCCTTCAGGGCTAATATGAAATTTTCCACTTTCTGTTACCTGAACTCCATCCTGAAGCAAAACAATGAAGATGAGATTGCAGTAAGACTGGGACATGGAAGCTGCTTTACTGGGTGGGAGGGGATAGGGGATATCTGTACTTAGGACTCTAATGGAAATATCTAGGAGGCCGTGCTCACATCGGTACAAGCCTAGGAAGGAGACTTAACGTGACTCTTCTGGGTTGAAGTCAGTGCAACAAGGTCTTCCACACACTTGTTTGTTGTTGAGGACAAAACTGCATGCAAAAAATGAACCTTACTATGTCAGGAGGGCACACGTGTAACTCTTGGGGAAATGAGCTGTGGTGGGAAGGGTGACGGGCACCTGGTAATAGCCCTAAAAGAGAGGGTGCTCAACCAAAACACAGCACAATTCAGGGACAAAACAAAGAAGCCATGTGTAGATTACAGGTGTGCAGGGCAAGGAGTGGAGCAGGAGAATGCTGGTGGGCGTGAGTGAGCTGGAGGTCAGGGAGGCCTTCACCTGTCCAGAAAATGCTTACTCAGTGTGGCCCTGGGTGTGGCCACCCCATTCTCCCAGCAAGCTCCCCGTGTAGTGTGTGAGGTCTGCGAGCAGTGCTGTACTGCACTGAGCATGAAGAGCAAGGAAAAGTGAAGTAACAATAAAAAAAATTATCTGGCGTGCTCACAAGCCTGTGAAGTTTGTCTTTGCATCCAATGCTAGAGAGAGTGTCATGTGTTTTCTTCATATGGGAAGGAGTCCCTCCGGATATGCTCTGCTTACAACATGAAATCTCTCTTTGGAGTGAAAAGTCTACAGCTACATCATCACACTGCCCACATTAAAAGGTTAGGCATAGTGTCAGCATTTACCTTATTCCAGGTGATGACTGGCTCAGGCTCCCCCTGGGAGCTGCAGGGCAGCTGGACATTGGTGCCCACCTCTACAGTCATGTCGCTGGGGATGCTGGCAAACACTGGGGTGACTGGAAGGCAAGCATGGAGCAGCTCATGGGTGATACCAAGAAACTTCAGAAACAGAACCCACACTCAGGCTGATCCCAGGCCCTGAGGACTCTCAGCCCCAATGACAGGCCTTCCCTGGCCCCAGCCCCTGTGGACCGTGTGTTCCACCTCTCCTGCTTCATGCCTTGCTGCTTCCTGCCCCAGCTTCAGCAGCAGCAACAGCTGAGAGGGAGCTACACCAAGGAAACAAGCCCCGGGGCTTGCTGGCAAACCTGGCTACCTGAACCTTCCTTCCCACACTCATCACCAGTAGGCAGTCAGTGTGGCCCACTGAGGACTCAATGACTTCTGAGGAGAGCCTGATGCTTGAGAGAAGGAGACAGAGTCAGAGGTAGGAGACTCCTAATCTGATAAGAGAGGAAGAAACTGGACTCCCTAGGTAAATTGTAACCTTCCTGAAATCCCATTCCAGGCACATACCCAAACAGGCGTGAGTCTGCCCAGTAAGAACAGGAAGCCTATGGTCCATGATGCCCACAGTAGATAGAACAGGTCTGTAAGTGACAAGAAGCTGCTACAGCCACAGGGATTCTCCATAAGGGCCCCAGAGAAATCAAGAACTGTCATCTGGGCTGAAGAGATAGCTCAGCAGTCAAGGTGCCTGTCTGTAAAGCCTAAGGACCCCGGTTCAATTCTCCAGTACCCATGTAAAGCCACATGCACAGTGGTACATGCATCTGGGGCTTGTTTTCAAGGAGCTGAAGGCCCTGACAGTCTCTTTATCTGTCTCTCTTCTTTCTATCTCTCTCTGCTTGCAAATAAAGAAATAAAAATAAATATATAAACTGATGTTACTCTGTAGGCGATCCTTGTTCCTACCCACGGAGGCAGCAGCTAGAGCTTTTTCGTTTTGTAAACAACTGTCAGCTGACTGTTGTCTGGCCGCTCCATTCTTCACACATGCTCAGGCTCAGGGCCTAGACTGCCGAAGCTCCAGCTCCTGGTCTTGTTATCTGGGCTCTGGTGAGTGGGTTAAGAGGCAGCTGGAGCTCCTCTGACTCGAGGGACTGGGCATGGGCAACAAGCAGAGGACAGAAGGGATACAGGTCTAGTGGGGAGAGGAAAAGAGATGGACCAGTGGCCATTCTGCAGAACATGGCTGACATCCACAATGCATTTCCTCAGGAGTTACGTGGGGGTGTGCTCTTGGCAGCCTACTTCTAGTGTGGGCTTGATGAGCCAAGGGGAAATGAGGTCAACAAAACGAACAAATATTTTCTATTCAAAATTCTTTTTGCACATCCATGTGTGTATGCAAGTAGGGGCATGTGTATGAATATTGTGCATGCATGTGGATCACGTGGAGGCCAGAAGTCAACTTGAGGTATGCCTTCCTCAATTGCTCTCCACTTTATTTTTGAGGCACAGTCTCTCACTGAACCCAGAACTCACTGAGTTAGCTAGACTAGATACAGGAGGCTCTGGAATTCTGTCTTCTTCTCCTAACCCCTAGCACCAGGCATGTGCCACCAACATGGCATTTATATTGGTTCTGGCCAGCCAAAGTCAGGCCTTTGTGCTGTCTTTAGCATTGAGCCATCTTCTCAGTTCTGAAAAAATGTTGTCATGAGGTACAGGGAAGGGATTGGTGCCCCCACCTTCTCCCAGTCCAGATGCAGGTAGGATGCCCAAGAGCCACAGGGATAAGGCCCATTGGCATGGCCCCTGCCCCTGGTGGTAGTGAATACTACAGAGACCCAAGACTTATCAGAATAACAAGAAGAGAAAGCCCAGTGCTTATCACTGAAAGAGTCACCTCTCACAACTACCATGTCTCACAGAACATTGCAGAAAAGGTATCGGAATGAACGTGAGTTCTGCTTCTGCTGCTAGCCGGGGAACTCGAGGGCTCTTTGGAGATGGTGGTAGGCACCAAGGAGGATGAAACCCTGCCCAAAAGAAAGAAAATACCTTTGGGAGCTCAACAGGAAAGGGGACTTCTAACATGTCCTCTATGGTAGTCTGATTGTAAACGTTCCCCATAGCCACAGGTATTTCTCATTAATAAGCTTCCTACTTAAGGTATGTCACTGGGGGTGGATCTTGAATTTAGCTCTAAGATGCATTCTGAGCCAGCTCAAGCTCTGGCTGTTTTCAATCTGTGCTGTGGATTTATGATGAAGGGAGCCAGATTCTTCTGCCATGATGAAGCTTCCCCTGAAATCTGTAAGCCTGAAATAACCCTTTTCCTTCCGTAAGATGCTTCTGGTGAGATTTTTGTGCCAGCAACAAGAAGGTAACTGCAACATGTTCCAAGTCTCAGGGAAGACTGCAGAAGAGGGAGTGGAAAGAATATAAAAGCCATAGGGTACAGAGGCATACTTTGGGGCACTGTCCTCCTGGCATGAACTAACTGATGCATTCATGGCCTCACAGTGGTTCAGATAGCTCTGAAAGACCTACAAGGTCCCGAGCTCATCAACATGTTGACATGTAAGATAAAAGAGTATATAAGGGGACGGGAGAGATGGCTTAGTGGTTAAGGCATTTGACTGCAAAGCCAAAGAATCTCAGTTCGACTTTCCAGGACCCATGTAAGCACAAGGAGGCACATACACCTGGAGTTTATCTGCTGTGGCTGGAGGCCCTGGCATGCCCATTCTTTCCTTCTCTGCCTCTTTCTCTCACTGAAATAAATAAATAATATATGCACTTTAAAAACAGACAAAAGGAGCTGGACATGGTGTCTCACGCCTTTAATCCCAGCACTTGGGAGGCAGAGGTAGGAGGATTGCCATGAGTTCAAGGCCATCCTGAGATGACAGAGTTAATTCCAGGTCAGCTGGACCAGAGTGAGACCCTACCTTGAAAAACGAACAAACAAAAGGTACAAAATGGAACTGGCATGGTGGCGCACACCTTTGATCCCAGAACCCAGGAGGCTGAGATAGGAGAATCACAGTGAGTTTGAAACCAGCCTTAGACTACATAGTGAATTCCAGATCAGCCTGAGCTAGAGAAAGACCCTACCTAAAAACACATCCCTCCCCCCAAAAAAGAAAAGGACAAAAGGAATGAAACTACAAAACAGAGGAAAGACTACCCTGAAAGAGGGAGGGTCCTCGGTGGATAAAGGAGAGGGGAGAAAATGGGATAACTAGAGGGGAACATGCTCAAATTACTGTATGTATAAAAGACATTGGGCTGGAGGATGGCTCATTGATGGCAAGAGAAGGCACTTGCTTGCAAAGCCTAAGGACCCAAGTTCGATTCCCCAGCACCCACGAAAAGCCAGATGCACTAAGTGTTACAAGCATCTGGAATTCATTTACTGTGGCATGAAACTCTGGCATACCCATCATCACTCTTTCTGTGACTGTCTCTCTCTCTCTCCCAAATAAATAAATAATTTTTAAAAAAGAAAAAAAGTTCTCAATAATTAATTTTTTTTTAAGTATGTGAACACCCCCCAGGAATGCAAGTACAGTGATGCTAAACCAAAGACTAGAAGCTCAAGCACTATCATAAACAGTGATACCTAGCTAGGCTGCAAGAAGTCCACATTTCCTGATGACTGAACTGAACAAAGAACTGATGAGTCCCAGGGCCCCAGCACCTACCTCTGGGCTGCACGGTCAGGTGGGCCACGACCTTCTGGGAGCCGATGATGTTGACAGCTTGGCATTCGTACTGACCCTGGTCATGCAGGGCAATCCCAGAGATCCTGAGCGTGCCAGAGGACAGCACCAGATGCCGTCTGTCTACTGAGAGCTGGCTCCCTGCAAGGAAGGACACCAGCCACGCTGGGTATGGAGGCTTGCCAGGTCAGGGCAGAAGAAGGACACCCTAGATTCAGGAAGAATGTTATCCCTAAAGCCCGTCAATGAGAAGGCCTTCCCTGGGTCAGGTCATGACAAACCACTTTTGCTCTAGTAAGCAGGCTCTTGTCCAGTGCCCACATGGGCTACAGACTACACCTGTTGCAAGTATACGATGCCTCTCCAAGCAACTCCTAGGAAAGGCATGGACAAGAGCAGAGTGAACAGAAAAGGCCAGGTAAGGGGCCAGGACAAGGCAGAGACTCAAAGTACCTGAGGGTTGTTCCCAGTCAGTGTGTAAGGAAACAGACCTGGAGATACAGGGCCCAGAACCAGGCCACTTGGACTATCGTGCTCTATGCAGGGTCCCAGAACATTCCTCTGTGGGGAAGCCTCTCCTGCCCAAACAGAGCTGCCCTAGCTTCCCAAGGAGACATGTGGAGCTGGTCTCCACCCCAGCATGCTCCTCAGGAGCCTGAGACAGGGTGCCTCAGTGGAAGGATTGGACATGATGTCCCTCTGGTTAACACCAAACTAACAGGTGGTGTCCAGAGTCCTTGGCTGACTACACGGCAGGCACACAGGGCACACCTACTCTGGCTTCTCTAGTGGATTCTGCACTGTCCTCACCACTACCTCGTCCAGCCTGCTGAGCCTTCATCAGACAGTGGGAACCTGAGCTATGGAGGCCAGTAGTCACACATCAAGTCAGAAATGGCAGAGGGAGCTCTGGGAGTCAGGAGAAGCTGGAATCCTACTTTTGTAGAATCCATGCTACATCACAAGGGAGGTCCTCCCACAGTTGGTATGTGAAGATCCACCTACAGCTTAGCCCTGTGAGGAAAACACTAGATTTACATGACCCAGGGACAACAGATTATTATTATTATTATTGTGTTGTTGTTGTTGTTTTTGGTTTCTTGAGGTAGGGTCTGGCTCAAGCCCAGGCAGACCTGAAACTCACTGTAGTCTCAGGGTGGCCTCGAACTCACAGCAATCCTCCTACCTCTGCCTCCCAAATACTGGGATTAAAGGTGTGTGCCACCACGCCTGGCTAATTATTTATTTATTTTCCTGTGTCAGCTTGGAGGTGAGGAGGCAGATGAAGATCCCAGACAGCCCAGAGGGATATCTTACCTCCCTTGGTCCAGGCGATGACTGGCTGGGGGTAGCCGGTGGCCTCACAATGGAAATCCACTGTCTGACCCTCAACAACCACTCTGTTCTGAGGGGTCACCGTAAACTGGGGAAGAGCTTTAGAACAAAGATATTTGAAACAGCACAGTTAGAGACAGCACTGGACCAACTGACTCACAAGAAAAGGGCCAGCACTGCAACAGGACGCTACTGTGGGAAGTGTGTCCATGAGCAGGGAGAGACGGAAGCACAGTGAGCAGAGCAGAACGCACACAGGAGCAGGCAGCGCCCAGGCGGAATCCCGTGGCAGGCAGCAGCTCCCCAAGCCACTCCAGCAGCTCACTGCCGCCTGAAGAGCCCTGAAGAAGCCTTACCCCATTACCGTCTACTCTGTGCAAATGGTTAAGCGTGTTCCAGGGACTGCGACCAGATGGTGACTCCAAGTTAAAGGACACTGTGTCCAAAAGGAGCCCATGTTATAAAGTGACAAGTTCAAAGAAGTAAAACCTTTTTCCATGGCTGCACAGTTGGGTGTGAATGGAAATGAGAAAGGCAGAATTATAAGCTGTTAGTGAGATAGGGGACAGCCAAAGAGAGGAGCACCTCTGCACTGTCCAGAGCGACCCACCACATGTCCTTTTTCATAGCTTACCTGCAACTGAATGAGCCAGTTTAAAGTCAAATTTAGAAATAAAACCTGAGACTACATAGTGAATTCCAGATCAGCCTGAGTGAGAGTGAGAACCTACCATGAACCCCCCCCCCCCGCCAAAAATATAAATAAAACCAGCAAAGTTTTAAGCTATATCCTCCCAGAGTCCTAGGTGTAAAACCTCAGGAGATGTTCATGACTCTCCGCAAGGTATACAGACCAAGTCACTACCACTGTGACCTCAGCACACATTCAAGCTGTGTAGACTGTGCACACAGCACTGTGGCATCAGGGAACATCCGTAGCTGTCCGCATGGTTACACACTGAGACTTACTTCCAACGCCCAGGCATTTGGGCACATGTGTACTCTTGCACACCAGTACTTGGGTGCTCTAGACTCTGCAAACCCAGAAACTCCAGAAGAAAGTCTACCAGTCATTCAATTCTGTGGCATCAGTCATATGGAGTGAGAATTATGGATTTACAAAAGCAAGTTAGCAAGGCATAGTGGTGCGCATCTTCAATCCCAGCACTCGGGAGGCTGAGGCAGGAGGATAAAGAATTCAAGGCCAGGCCATATAGCAAGATTTTTTTTTTTTTAAAAAAGAACAAGTTAAGGAGCACAAAAAGGTAGAATGGTGGAGCCAGGGCGGAGGCCAGGGTGCACTCGGACGAGTGGAGGTGGGGAGCCAGGTGGAGCAGAAGAGGCATTACAAAGCCAGACGTTCAGGAACACTCGAGGAGGCTCACCTTGCACAATGATGAAGGCCGTGGCGTGGATGCTGTCCACGCTGTTGGATGCAAAGCACGTGTACTCCCCACTGTCAGCCTGCTCGACACTCTGTATGTACAGGCCACCAGAAGGAGTAATATTCACTCGAGGGTCAGCTGGCAAAGGTGTCCGGTCACCTCGTGTCCAGGTGATCCGTGGCAGAGGATGGCCCGTGGCACTGCACTCCAGAGTGACACTCTCGCCCACCAGCACCTCTGTGTTCTGCGGCTGGATTACAAAAGCAGGCCGGGCTGTCACGAATAGAAATTGTCCATTAATTTCTTCCAGCTTCACGAATGCTTTGCCATATATATATATATATATATATATATATATATATATATATACACACACACACATACATATACATATACATACATACATATATATATATATATATATATATATACACATACACATACATATACATACATATATATATATATATACACACACACATATATATATATGTATATAATTTATTTATTTTTGTTTTTTTTTTGAGGTGTGGTCTCACTCTAGCTCTGGCTGACCTGGAATTCACAATGTAGTCTCAGGATGGCCTTGAACTCATGGTGATCCTCCTACCTCTGCCTCCCAAGTGCTGGGATTAAAGACATGCGCCACCATGCCTGGCTTGCTTGATATTTTTGACGTCCAGACTACTTATTCGTTCCCTTAACTTAACAAATAAGCAAAACCAACAATATTTAATTGCATACTTTCCTTTTTTTCATTTATTTGTTGGCAAGCGGGCGTGCGGGGGCATAGGTATATCACCACTACAAATGATCCCAGATACATGCACCACTTTGTGCATCTGGCGCTATGTAAGTACTAGGAAATTGAACCTTTGCCAGCAAGCTTTCCAAGCAAGCGCCTTTAACTACTTAGCCATCTCCCCAGCCCTTTCTTTCTTTTTGAAAGATATGTGTAGACAATAAAAATGACCTCCACAGGGAGGTTAACCACAGGCAGACATGGGCACTGACTGCCACAGGAAGAGTATTTGCACATTATATATATCCTAAATCCCACAGAGAACTGTTGCCTTGTGTATTACAAATATACAATGGCCGCCTTGTCCAACCTTGTTAGTAGTTCCTGTTGACATAAAATTTTTGCAGAGGACTGGAGAAATAGCTTAGCAGTTAAGGCACTTGCCAGCAAAGCCTAAGGACCCAGGTTCCATTCCCCAGTACCCACATAAGCCAGATGCACATGTGTCATTGTTTATAGTGGCTAGAGGCCCTGGTATGCCCATTCTCTCTCCATCTCTCTAATAAATAAATAAAAATATTACAAATTTTAAAAACTACAGTGAAATATTCTTTCATTTCTAAATCTAGAAATAAATCCACACACTAAATATGTTTTATAGATGGGTAGTTTGAAAAGAGAATTCTCACACACTGGCTTTGGCTGTAGATGGACATAGCCCACCCAGAGATAGGCAGTCATGCAGATCAGAATAGATGTGGATCTGGAAATTACCCTCCTGGGAGCTCAATCTACAGATTTTTTTTTGTGTGTGTATAAAATAACACATGTTTAAATATCTTTTCTGTGTTGTACCTTTGGGACGCAGCCCTTATACACAAATGTAGAATCTACAAAGTTCCAAAGATCAATTTATCTTTCATTATTTATCTGCACAAAGCTAATTCTAGTCTCTATTGTGACACCTGTCCAACTTGCTGTCACCCATAATGCTGTGATTCATGCATTGTCCCAGACTCAGCAACATTGTGTTGGTACATAGATTGCACGTTATGTTGCCTTCCTTTAAATATTTTAGTTATTTATTCTTTGAGAGACAGGGGGAAGGAGAGTGAAAGAGAAAGGAGAGGCAGATAGAGAGAGAATGGACACGGCAGGACATCCAGCCACTGCAAACGAACTCCAGACACATGCACCACCTTGTACATCTAGTTTATGTGGGTACTAGGGAATCAAATCTGAATCTTTAGGCTTTGCAGGCAAGCACTTCAACTGTTAAGCCACCTCTTCAGCCCTATGTTGCCTTTCTAAATATAATAAAATTCCCCCAAATTTCTGAAATTCAAATAATTGGCCCAAGGGGTTTTAATTTAAAAGTGGGAAAGTACTCCAACCAGAAGCTCATTGAGTAAAGACGGCTAATGGAATTCAATGCAGCTGTGAAAAGGGATAGAGCAAAGACCCTCTACTGTGTAGGAATGAGAGACTAGAAAGGATTCCAAGACTCAGGAAGTGGAAGAAACTCACCATGCCTGTGCCAATTTGGTCTAGAAGGAAGAAGGATGCAGATTATTTTGGGCAGAGGAGGAAAACACAAGGTGAATGAAGGAAAAAACTGGAGTGAGGTTTTTCTGCAGTTTTAAAAAAATATTCTTATTTATTTATTTATCTGCCAGAGAGAGGGAATGGGCATACCAGGGCCTCCAACCACTGCAAACAAACTCCAGATGCATGCACCCCCTTGTGCATCTGGCTAACATGGGTCCTGGGGAATCGAACCTGGGTCCTTTGGCTTAGCAGGCAAACACTTTAACTGCCAAACCATCTCTCTAGCCCTTTCTATAGTTTTTAATGTCTGTTTAAACTTCATTAGTCAAATATATAACAGTAAGTTCTAGAAACAGCAAATCACATTTAATGCCAGCATTTGCATCTGATGGGTAGACAAGGCTGTGAAGTTACCCAGAGGTGAGTATAATTCCAAAGTCAGGTTTGCTTGAAAGCACTGCAGACTCTTGTCAATTAAAGGAGCTCTGGGGACATCCAAGATGAGACAAGACAGGTAGCAGATGAGGACTCAAGGAAAACTGCAGACCTGGGCAACACTGGTACTAAGTCACCAGTAGGCGAAAGAACTAGAGGGGAGGTTGATCCCAGGTCCTACTGGCAGACACTGGTGAACAGAGGAGAGAAGATTCTCACCAAACTAGTCAGTGCTTACAAGGACAGACCAACAATGGAGAGCCTAAAACAAGGAAGTGATGAAAGGTGGGAAGCCAGGCAAAGACAATAGTACAAATATTGTATAGATTAAAAATACACAAAACTCACACAGCACATAAAATGAAGTGAGCAATTCCATTTTGGATAGGAAGAAAGACAGTAACTTTAGACTTCAGTAATTTAAGAATATATTTTAAATTTTCTAAGATACCCACAAAAACATCTAAACAGGTGCTAAAAAGTGAAAAAAACCATGAATAATTTTAATAATTTGATATTCAAAAGTTTAATTCCTCAGAAAAAAAATCACATAATTTTATATTTCCCTAATAACAGTACATCAAAACAAATACCTGTTTAGGAGCCAGGAAGACCTAAGTTACTCTGTTACTGTTGCCACAGGCTACTGACAGAGTCTGGGACAGGTGTTGACTCATCTTCTGTACAGCTGATGGTGCCCTGTGCCATTTGGCAGGTACAGGCTTTGTTACTAATACAACTCCTGCAGCTATAAAGGCAGCCACAGATGAGAAGTGAAAAAGTCAATGTAGTTATATCTGAATAGGACTTAGATTACAGGTGCTGAAATGTAAAATTTACATAACTGTAGCAGACAGCTTTAGGTTCACTGAGATGAACTTCCAGGCCAGGCACAGTTATGGAGGAAGGGATATTTATTGAAGCCTACAGATCCAGGGGAAATTCCATAAATGGCAGAAGAAGCTGGCCTGCTTTCACAGGACCAAACACAGAGAGAGAAGCACAAGCCTAAAGGTCAAAAACCACAGCACACTTCAGGACCTCCAGCTAGGCACACTTTGCATATCTTTAGATTGAAATCTGAAACCCACCACCACACCTTAAGATCACCCAGTGACACTGCCTCCATCACACATTGTCAATTGTACTCAGTTTAACTTCAAGTGTCTTGACCAATTTAAGATATTAAGACCTGTAAAATCAAACCAGTTAAACATTCCTAACATATAAAGGCACAGAGTAAACATTTAACTTGTATAAGGCATAGCAAGGAGAGACTAAAACAATGCAAACTCAACCACCATCAAACAAACATCAAACTTCTGCAGTTCAAGTCCAATACAACCAAAGACTGACAGTCTCTAGATTTTCCAGTTTTACCCCTCTACCTGGGCAGAGTAGCCAGGGAACACGTCCATCTCAGGCCAACAGTGTGCTCTATGGGAGCACTTGCTTAGTCCTGGTATATCCAAAACATCATAAGGTCTTCATGCAAACTACGGTCCATCTTCCAAAGTCTCTTTTAGCCTACCAGGCATCATGCCCTGCCTCATGCTGCATCTTAGCAGCAGCTCCTGGGACCATGTGCAATTCACAACCACTCCTCGCATTTTTTACGTTTCTGAAACCAGTACCAGGTGTGTAGAACACAACCATATTCTTCACTTACAAACAAAATAAATCATAACTTTGAAATGCAGGTTCCTTCTCTAGTCAATTCTTTCTAAAAGTGTTTGTATTTCTATGATAATCTTTTCTCAGGCATTTTCTCAGTCCTTTCCATGGTAAAGCAATTTGACCATCTTCCTTTAAGATTGCTAATGTGTTTGAAAATAGAAGATTCAGTAACCTAAAATTACAGTGCCTCAGTCTCAGTGCCTGTAATTTTAACTTGCTTGAGGTTTTCTAGCTTAAAATCTTAAATCTCTCAGTCCAATATCTCCAGCCAAGCACATCAGTACATTACAAATTTAACTTTGATCAAACTCTCTGGGCCTGGGCAGCAGGACACAGCCAGCCCTTATGCAAGTAGCCCAGTTCCAACAAAGTCCTCTGCAGTCTTTCCTTCCCCTTAGAAAGCTCATAAGCCAAGCCTCGAAGTTCAATGCTATCTGCACTTAGTATTCTCAGACTCTCATCAGAATAGTCCATAAAACTTGGCTTACCACTCCAGAAGATATCTTCATTTGCAAGCACCAAGTCCATGCCTATTCCTCCAAAACAAAGGTTCCAAAAGATCAACATCCACATAGTCAGGTTCATCTCACCCCACTCCTGGTATCAAGTTCTGTAGCAGACAGCTTTAGGTTCACTGAGATGAACTTCCAGACCAGGCATGGTTATGGAGGAAGGGATATTTATTGACGCTTACAATCCAGGGAAGTTCCTTAGTGGCAGAAGAAGCTGGCACCTGCCTTCACAGGACCAAGCAGAGAGAGAGAGAAGTACAAGCCTAAAGGTCAAAAGCCACAGCACACTTCAGGACCTCCAGCTAGGCACACTTTGCATATCTTTAGATTGAAACCTGAAACCCACCACCACACCTTAAGATCCGCCCAGTGACACTGCCTCCAGCCAGGTGGCTAGGGATGCAAACTACAAACAAATAAACAATGAATATATTGGGAGCCATCTATTCTATTCAAACCACCACAATAACTATCATGTCTTATAAACTATTAGTCAAGAGTGTTAATAACTTAAAAATGTAACAACCAGGGCTGGAGAGATGGCTTAATGGTTAAAATGCTTGCCTGCGAAGCCCAAGGACCCAGATTCAATTACCTGGTACCCACGAAAGCCAGAGTACATGGTGTCACACCCATCTGGAGTTCATTTATAGTGGCTTGTGGCTCTGCACACACACACACACTCTCTCTCTCTCTCTATTGCTCAAATAAATAAATAAATAAACAACTTTTGAAAAATGGAACAACTATACTTAAGTCACAAACTTTAGAAGAGTGTGGAGAAGGCATGTTTGTTCCCCAGAATGTAGTCTGTACCCCTATAGTCAGACTTCTAGGCTGAATCCCTTCTGTGCTATCCAGGCTTAGCAGCAGACTATAGGATGCCCTCCATGAACATCTGTGCCAGCTATGCCAGCTCACTCCTACTAGTTTGTTAAATAAGGCTGTTGGCCTAAGAAAGAAACATAATTCAGATCAAAAGGAATTAAACTCAGAACCCTTGGGCCAGAGACAGCTGTCCAGAAATCAGAGGCCTTGTTCACAACGCTGCTCTCCTAGATGAGTTCATTACCCAAATCAATTGTTATTCCCCCATGTCCCATCACACTATTATCCTGTTGCAGAGCCCACTTGATAGGCGATATTGTTGTGTATTTTTTACATGTGTGTGTAAAATGCTTGTGCATGTAAGCATGTTCATATGTGGATGTTAGTGGACCATTTTACTCCTTGTAAAGAGTATGTATCAGCCTCCTATGACCAAGAGATGTATCTTGTGTTTCTGTGTAGGTCTTCTGCAGTGAGTCTGCAAAGATGCTAACTACCTGGTGTTGAACTTAACAGAGTTATTTGCCTAGGGGATTTAATTCAGGAGCAATATATTCCATCTAGTTTCCTTTGAATGAAATTAGTTAGGGATTCTCCTGCATTAATGTGACTGGGTGTCTGTTGGGCTGCACAACAAAGGCAAAGGTGAGATATCAGTAAGGAGCTACGAATAGTAAGGAGCAAACAAACAAACACATGAAGAACAGGTGTACTGCCATCAGAAGGGCTTTACAGAGACCAAAATATAAACTACCGTGAAAAAGCCAACCCTGGAGCACCCTGTGGACAAAGCTAAGGTGACTTCCCTGGAGTGAGAACTTCAGGCGGCCTGGGTAGGATGGCAGCTCTACTGCCCACTCTCCTACCTGTGCACTGGCGATGGGTGAGACCCCAGAACAGCACTGTCAGGGCAGAGGCAGATGCAGGCCATGGGCTGAGCACTTGAGCGAGAGCGGGGCTGACCCACACAGCCTATGTGCACAGGACACAGCTGTGGCTCCTGAGGTATGGACAACTTAACCATGGAAATCCTACGTAAAAATTAGCTTTTTAAAATCTCCTAAGTAAAGAAAGCCCTTGGTAGAACAGGGGTCTCATTGTCAAAAACTACACATTGGCCTTCAGTGGGAAGCTGCCTGGTCTCTCTAGGTTTGTTTGCACAGCCATCACCTATATAGCATAGTGACTCAGAGCATCAGCATGTGACCCTCAAGCAGGCCGGGCCATGGGCTTAGGCCACACACAGATCACCTGTGGCCCTGCACTTCAAAAGCCCAGGGCCACCCTGATGCAGCTTCACTTTAAGACCGTAATGTTTCATGCTTTGCTGAATTGGGGGCAAAGAAAAGAGGAAGTGGATAGTCAGGTGCCCCTCACATTAGACACTCTCCACATACCTGGAGATCCAAAGTACCTGAGGGTCACCTCCTGAGTTTTCGCCTCCCCGGCCACATTCTTGGCCATGCACTGGTACACGCCCTGGTCTGCCTCCTGGGTGTTCTGGATCATCAGCGTGCCATCGTCCAGCAAGTTTAGGCGCGAGTCTGTCTTCATGCTCAGCTCGTTGCTACAAAGACAGAAGGCAGTACCCTCAGCCGCTCACGTGCTTCCGAGGGTTAGTCCTGCGGGGGATCAGTGCCAGGGAGTATAGGAGGCACATCCAGGTGAGAGGACCTCAAGAGCTGGCCTTCCATCCTCCCCAGTGACCGATGCAGCAGCACGTCTGGAGAAGGACACACTCATGTGCACTGACACCTGATGCCCAGCAAATTCATTTGTCATATGTTTACATACTTTAATGTGCTTCTAATTCTACAGGGAAAAATATAATGGAGAAAATGCAAATTGAAATATTTTCCTTCATTACTGCAATTAAATCAAAA
The DNA here is from genome assembly GCF_020740685.1 of Jaculus jaculus. Lineage (NCBI taxonomy): Eukaryota > Metazoa > Chordata > Mammalia > Rodentia > Dipodidae > Jaculus > Jaculus jaculus. Next base: position 57,108,626 of record NC_059103.1, read on the forward strand.
GAAAAGGTAGAAACATTTTTATTTCTTTGTGAGTGTGTGGTGTGCTAGAGTGTGTATGCATGCTCATATGTGAGTAGGAAAATGTGTGTTGTGTGAGAGAGAGAAGGCCAGGCGGGGTGTTGGGTATCTTCCTCCATTGCTGTTCCCTTTATTTACTGAGGCAGTGTTTCTCTCTTTGATCACAAATAAATAAATACTAAAAAGAAAAAGAAAAGAAAAAGAAGAAGCAGGACATAGTGGCTCATTCCTTTCATCTTAGTACTTGAGAAGTAGATGTAGGAGGATCAGGGGCTCAGGGTCAGCCTCAGCTACACTGTGGGTTTGAGGTCAGCTTGGGCTACATGAGACCCTTCCTTCCGCATTTGTAAAAATAAGGCAAAGTTGGCATGGTGGCATTTATCTGCAGTTCCAACCACTCACTGAGGTAGGATTGCTTGAGCCCACCAATTCAAGACCAGCCTAGGCAACAAAGCAAAATCCTTTTTCAAAAATATAAAATGAGCCAGGCATGGTGGCATGCACCTTTAATCCCAGCACTCGGGAGGCAGAGGTAGGAGGATCACCATGAGGTCGAGGCCACCCTGAGACTACATAGTGAATTCCAGGTCAGCCTGGGCTAGAGTGAGACCCTACCTCAAAAAAAAAAAAAAAAAAAAAAAAAGAAAACATAAAAGGAGTAACACCTACAAGCCATTGATCAGTCTCTTTTGGAAAACAGAGGAAGACCGAAGTGTCACTCCCAGCCTCAGTTCCGGGGACTTTTCCACTTGGGCTGCAGTACAGACTCTGAACATGTGGTCACATGTGGCTAGTTCTCACACAGTAATGACCTCCCATGGTGTCACCGCCTGAGAGTCTCCACACCTTTGTCCTTGTCCCAGCACCTGCATTCCCTACCCTCGCCCTCCTGTGGTTTCTCCTGAATGAATGCCTTTATAGAAGCACGTAAGAACTGACAGGTGAAGTCTGTTGCTAAAAGAACAACAGAGTATAAGAGATGCCATGGTGTGGTGGCCTGTGGAAATGGCACGGACCCAGGAGGATGCCATGCTGGCAGGGGCAGGTCAGGCCTTGCAACACTGGCTCAATTTCTGTCATACTTGGTTCTGTGGTTTTAAGTTTTAGCATCAATTCTTTCATTTATAAAATGTGGGTGGGAAGGTTTTAAACTGTATTTCTGCTTCTCTACCATTTATAGCCGAACTCCTAACATTTCAGAATTGCTCATGTTCAATTCTGGATTTTAAGTCTGGTCAACCTAAGGGTTACTCAAGACAGGAGGTTTATGAAGATGGATGGCATCTCATGTTTTCCCTGCAGTGTGGGTCCAAGGTCAGTGTGACCTGACAGTTACAAGGATAATAAACTCTAGACTTGGCACAATTCCCCGAGGTCTTCACAAGATCTCTTTCAACTGTGCCCTGGATCACTCTTGAATGCCACCTGGTGATTCTCCTGTTCATCTTATCTGCAAATAGCTTCACCCATGAGAGATCCCCACATACTGAGATCTGAGCCTCTCTGAAGGATTATAGTGTCTGGACCTTGTGACTCTGAACTTTCCACATACTGATCAAGAGGGCCTCTCTGCTTCCACAAAACTGAGCACAGCCAGTGAGCTTGGCACAAAAATGCCAGGAGCCTGACCAAGAATTCAGATTGCATCTGGCCATGTCTCCTGGTATGAATGGACTTGAGAAGTGACCATAAGGTACCTTTAAGTTTAAGGTTTCCTTTTAAGTACTCCATTGTCAAGATGCATGCTTGTATGTGTTTTATGTCAACACAGACAAGGAACAGCCCCAAGTCCCCTGCACTGATGTGACCCCCAATCCCTCCTGGGCCTCTGCCCCCATGCCACAGTTAGCCCAGCCACTTAATCCTCATCATGTCAGTGTCTCTCCCCATGTCGCTCTGCCTTCCCCCTCCACTTAACCTATACCCAGCTCTCCCATACCCAGCAGGGGCCTCCTGGGCCCACACTCAGGCCTTAATAGAGGAATGCAGGAGATCTCCTCTGCAGCCCACAAGCATCTGTTGCCAGGGTTAAGGTTTCCAACCACCACCGTCCCTTAGGATGTCTGTGGAAGCAAGGGAGCCCCTTTTCTCAGGACAAACGTGAGAACCCCAAAGGCCAAGGGCCCTGTACCCACTCAGCATATTGGCCAAGGCCCCATGTTGAGCCTCACAGAGTTGGCTTGCCCAGCAGAGGTCAGCTGTCCCTAACCCTTCTTGTCAGTCTGTCACCACACCAATGACCAGACACCAGAAACCCTGAACAGAGAAAGGAAAAGCAGTGACCAGACAGACTTAGAGGTGGACAGACTGCTCCCACCCAGCAGGGCAGGGCAATCTATCTGCCAAGTCAATGGTGACCTTGGAAAAATGAGCTCCAACCAAAAGGAGGTGTCACTCCCAGGGTCCTTGGCTACAGGAAAAAGTTTCCCAGCCAGTGGTCAAATGATTTAACATGGAAGCTTAGGCATCCTTTCCCAGTTACACCTTCCTACTTGAAAGGGGAAGGTGTCTGTTAGGGGGATGGGAAGACCCAGTCAGCAGAGCAGCATAGTATGTGTCTAAAACATTTCTGGAAGACTTGGTGCTCCCTGTGTACTCCAGTGACATTTCTGCTCAACACCTGACCAACTCACTTGTTTCGAAGCCAAATGATCTCAGGTTTGGGGTTGCCTTCAGCTTTGCAGGTGAAGTAAACAGTGTTCCCTGAAGTGACATCTGCATCCTGTGGCTCTGATGTGATCCGGGGTCTTTCTGTACCCAAAGAGAGGACACCAATGGAAACCCAAGGCATGTGTACACAAGAGCCCAGACCAAATCCCTGTGCCTAGGGAACATCACGATGCCCAAGCAGACACCTCAGCCAAAGACACTCCCACAAGGAAAGCAGATAGTTTTTCAAGACTGTCAGCCCCAGATTGCAAAAGATGCCCCAGGACCTGTGGAATGTCAATCTGGGAACAAACAGCCTGCCAAGGCTATCCCAGTGCTCCAGCATGGTCTCTAGGACCCACTCACCACAGTTCAGCTCTTCTGGGGTGATGGTGGCCACGGAACGTCCCTGGATGCGTCTGGGATACTCACAGGTAGCTGCCGCCTGAGCATTCCCCGACTGGGCATAATCTTTCAACAAGTCAGCCAGCCACAGGATTTCACAGTCACAGTGAAGTGCATTTGAATCCAATCGCCTGTGGGAAGAAGCCATCAGCAACAACTCAGGAGTCACAGAGACAGTGGCACATGCTGGATAGACCAACTTCCATGACCTGAGGCCAGCCATGCATGCATGGAGCACTTCATAAGTTACCAGGGTGCAGAATCTGAAGCTGGCCCTTGCCAGCTGGGGAGAGGATGCAGCAGTGCAGGCATCCACAGACAGAGCCCAGGAGCACAAACTACCATGAAGGCCTCCATCACAGGGGCAGGGCCAGTGAGCAGCAATGTGCTAACATCCAAGCCCAACGGCAGGCAGGAAGGTTGTTCAGTGGTACAGTAGTTGCCCAGCACACTCAAGGTTTAATTCCCAGCACTGCAGACAAAACCAACAACCGGGTTCGACTGCTGCTAGAGGAATCAGAGGTGTTCCTGATCACAAGAGCTGGACTATCATGTATGACCAGCCAGGGCTCCAGATCAGCTCAGTATACCCATTCCTTAAGGAATATGAGACAGCTGAAATGCATCTCACCTGTGGGCCAACTCCAGAGTACCCTGAGAGATCCCGGTAACAGCACTGTTAAGCCAGACCTTATCAACAGAGGTACAGACAACGAGACACCCCACCTCAAAAGATGATTTCTGCACAATAGTAGTCACTTGGGATCCCGTTGGAATCGCTGCTACCTGACGCATGTCATGAGGGACACAGCCTGAACTTTCACTGTCAGACACAGGGGGCAGTGCCACGCCCACCCAGAGAAGAGCTGAGATGGTGTAGGAACTCACTTGCCCAGAAGCATGGACCTACTGGTGGCCGCATGAGGGATTGACCTGTGGCTAGTATCACAACTAGGTCCACAGTCCACTGCCTGACAACTCCAGGGAAGACCTCATGCTTTTCTGCATTTTCCAAGGTATTAGTTTGGAAGAGAGGGGGCCCAATGAGGGGTGTCATTACAGAACTCAACGTACTCTAGCAGAAAATGACTTTCCTCCTTGGAGACAGAGGGCAGCTCCCTGTGCTCACATGAGGGGGAGGCAGCCAGGTGGACTGGGATCATCACTTGCCTGAGCACCTAGCACTCTCTCCCAGAGCCTGCAACCTACTGCTGAGTAACAAGACCCTGCAATGAGCACAACACCAATGAGGTAGTGGGTGAGCCCAGATGGACAGTCCAGCATAAAGTACCTGGCCACTGTGTTCCAGCTGACCAATGAGCCAGCTGAGTCACATACTATCTCCATGGCAATCAATGGGGAGTCAGGCCAGTGCTGGTGGGTCACAGACTCCCAGTCTGGGGCGTTCTGTTTAGACATGTGCAGAGGCCAGAGGACAACCTTAGGTGCAGTGCCTCAGGTGCTTTGTGCTTTGTTCTTTGTGCCTTCTGTGAGACAGAGTCTTTCATCAATCAGGAACTCATCAATTGGGCTAGTGTGTCTGACTAGTGAGCCCCAGGATTGGCTTGTTTCCATCTCCCCAATCTTAGGATTACAAAGCATGTACCACCACTTCCAGGTTTTTTGTTTTTTTTTTTCGAGGTAATATCTTGCTCTAGTGCAGGCTGACCTGGAATTCACTATGTGGTCTCAGGATGGCCTTGAACTACCTCTGCTTCCCGAGTGCTTGGATTAAAGGTGTGTGCCACCCTACCCAGCTATTTCTAGGTGCTTTTTTTCTTTTTAATATGTGTTCTAGGAATTGAACTCAGGTCCTCATGCTTGTAAGACAAGCACTTTAGCTACTGAGCCATCTCCCCAGTCCTAGGAAGTAAAGGGAGCAATTAAGGGGCGCACCAGGGTGGGAGGGCCAGCATTCCCCTAAAAGTGGGGTTTGTCTGACTTTCTAAGGTTGAGAGCAGGAAAAAAAAGCTAGCTACAAAGTGCCCCAAACAGATAGCCTCTAGTCTACTTTCTGTAACATTCACCTGGTAATGCCTTCCTCCTCTCCTAGCCACCAAAGATGGCTGTTTCCATCCTATCTCCCCACCCAGAAGTGACAGTTACCTTGCCTGATGATTTCTTTCCTAAAAGAAGAAACAGGAAAGCCTTACTGTAGTGTGTCTTACTGAAAAGATAAATAAAAGTTGGGATGAGGTGAGGCCCTCTGAGCACTGCAGCTCATTAGTATCTCATTAATATATCTAACTGGGAAAATGCCCTCAAGACCAAAGAAATCATATCAATGCTGTCAAAGCTCCATCAGGACAAAAAGCCTTAACTCTATCCTAAGAATTAGCATAAAAAGATTGTTTTCAGAGACCTTAAAACAATGGGAAGGCTTTAGTCAGCTTAAGTGCTTCAGGTAAGTGTGTGCTAAGAAAAGGAACTGAAAGCTACAGTATGTCAATGCTTCCAGATGGTTTTTGTTCTTTCCATAAAATATACTCCATGGAATTAATGAACAACTTGAAGAATTTAAACATGAATTTTACAACTGTCTCACGTTAGTGCTGGGAAGATGGCTCAGCAGTTAAAGGCATTTGCTTGCAAAATTTGTCAGCCTGGGTTTAATTCCTCAGCACTGATGTAAAGCCAGATGCAAAGTGGTACACACATTTGTGACCCCAATGCCTATACAACAGTGGAAGATGGCGCAAAGAGACTCTGAAGTTATTGGGCTAACCAGGCTGACATTTGTTTTTAGTCTGGCAGATCACCTGCAGTAGTGAGAGACTTTGTCTCAAAGAAGGTAAGAGCACAGACACCTTGAAATTGTTCTCTGACCTCCACATGTGTCATGGCATGCATGCCCACACAGCTGACATATTATACATAGACATAAATAAATATTTTTAAAATGTTTCATGTTGTCTATAAAAGATCACCTTGTTACCATATCTGAGTCATCTGTTGTCTACTTTGTGTTCAAATGGATATAAGTAGCACTCCCTCCTCCCCCGACCAAACCCTTGTACACACTGCACAATAGAGCTCTTCTAAAGCTCAGGAAAATCCACTTGTCTACAGAAAGGATGGAGAAAGGGAGAGTTTGAAGAGAGAAGGATGTGAAGGCACCACACTTACAACACTTACAATCGTTTCATGGATTCCAAATGATTAAATGTCCCCGGAACTAAATGTGTGATCCTGTTGTTATGTAAAAATCTGTGGAAAGAGAAAATATAACCAACTGGCTAGCCATGCAAAAGAGAGACAAGCAGACACATGTCTCACTGACTTCATTTACTTTATATGAATGAAGTCAGAGTAGTGCTCTTTAATCCAGAAAACAACTGACCTTTTTTCTGTTTTACTACTAGGTACAGATACAGACAGAATCTAAAACCCCACTTCTGGTTGTTAGTTAGGAGATGGATTTTACAACAAAATACCAAGCAGGTATAGCAGATGTTAGTACGACTCCATCCACCTACCATGACCATATACAATTAAAAAAAGAAAGCAGGACTCACAGTCTCTCTAGCTTTGGCAAGTGATGGAAGGATTCCGGGTCCAGCGTTTCTATCTGATTAAAGTGCAGGTACCTAGAACATTAAAGAAGAAGCAATGTGAACGACTTACCATCTTCTTTAGACCCAGACTTTCTGCTCAGAAAGCTTTGTACAAGTCACTTCACATCCAGGTGTCACTAGGTACTTCTCTGCATTCCACACAGCGTGAAGAGAAATGGAATATTCGAGAAGGAAGACAAAGCCCAACAGACAAGACAGTGTCTTGCAGTGGGCGACCACAGGGACACCTTGAGACTGATATCCACGGGCTCTCCCTGAGCCTGCATGGTACAAAGTGGTCTGCTGCCACTGCCCAACACACTCACCTCCACAATACCTGGTAATAGTAAAGAACAAAAACCAAAAACAACCTCAAAGACAGCATATATGTATGCATGGAATCTCCACACTCCAATCTTGCCACTTGCTTATAGTTGACATACACTTCAATGTGACACCAAATAGAAGAAAAGTAGCTTTGAGCAAAGGGAGATGATGTAATTCCTCAAGTTTCTCAAATAATACAAAATACCCTGAGTTGACACTTCTTTCCATTAAAGAGATTTCTGTTGCATAATTTACCAATTCAGGATATAACCAATTTCTTTCAGTCTCCCAGATGCTAGCTGTCTAATTTTGGTAGAATTTTGCTTTCTTCTCGTTCTTTCTGTCTTTTTTTCTTGTTGTTTTGCTCAAGTAAAACACCAACTAAGTCACCCTTCTCAGTGGGTGAGTCTGCAGGGAGACCTGCACTCACTATCACAAAGAAGGCCTCTACTCGAGCGGCCACTGTGACAAACTAGCGTTCCTGTCCAATGAGAGGCCAAGACACTTAAGCTAATAGCAAAACCAATATGCCAACTGCTTCAGGCACTTTTCACAAGTCCAGACCAAAGGATGTTCTTAGAATGCATGCTTGGGATCATTTCATTAATTCTGAGATTAGCAATACCAGCAGGCCCCCAGATCTGGATTTCTTTCCCTGGCAGAGCCAGTTCTGAGACTTTTCATCACTGAAGGCCATAGTGTACTGGCCACCAACCCGTCCTTGGGGACCAGGGTACCATGCCCTCCCTGATCTTTCTCATGGGCAGGTCTATGCTTACCCACCTCCCACATGAGGACAAGGGTTCAAGGCAAGGAGTAGGAAGAAGAAGGGCACTGAGGTCAGTAGTGACTGACCCAGGACAGTGTCTGATGTCGGCAAAGAATACAAGACCAAACAAAAATCCTCAGTCCACATGCTGGGCATGTGACATCAATAGGCATGACCCTCATGGTCCGTGGCCTATGGCTCACAAATGCTGTTGACAAAAGAAAGCTTCTGGGGAGACTTTAGTTAGACAAGTAAGGCAGGGAACTAGTTCTGAGCTAGGCTGGATGACAAGCCAGGCCACATGAGAGAAAAAAAAAAGGGGGACATTCATGTCCCAAGGAAGCAGGTAGCCTGGTTTGTCTTTAGAAACCTTTCACCTGGGCTCTACAGTGAAGACCAGCTAGCTAGGAAGGAGGAACAGGTGGGCCTCAGACTCCCTGCCTTAAGACACTCTAAGGATGGTGCTTTCAGAGTTTCCAGAACCTGGACTAGCTGGGGCTCCAGGGAACTTCTGTCTCCATTCCCACTCCTTGGAGAGCTGAGGGAAAAGCAGGAAGTGACACCTCAGGCACATGACACTAAATTCAGCTTCCGACTGGCTGGGTGGAGCAGCCTGGAAGATGGTAGGGCCTTCCTGAGGAGCTGCTCAGGTACACCTGGCATACCCAGTACTCTCCAAAGCCACTGATCCAGTTTCCAGGCCTTGTGCTTCCCAGTGTCCCCAAGGGCTGGCATAGATACATGTCACCAACAGCTGAAGCTGAGGACCTGTGAGGCTGTAGGCAGAGTCAATGGGAGCTGTCCCTCGGGGCTGTAGGTCTGCACGGTGTCAGAGGGAGCGTGAGGCCCAAGTACTGCTGGACACACTCATTTCTGACATCACCTGCAGGGGTCCTTATCCCCTAGACAATGTTCAGGTCATGGCAGGAAACCCAAGACCTGGCAGCACGGACCCATCCCTCCTATTCCTTGGCCACAAACCCAGGCTGTCCAGAGGCCCGGCTGATTTGGGATGGTGTCCTTCATCATGGATACATATGAGCAGGAGGCCCCTGGCCACCTCACAAAAGCCACTCATGTCCTCTTGCTCTACTTCCTCCCAGGCTGGGCACATTCACTGGACTCAGCTCCTCAGGAAATCAGGCTAGCACCCTGAGGAGCAGGTACACAAAGAATGCATCCCTTTGTCAACTCTGCATTCAGAGGGTCTCCAGGTATTCCCATAAATTTCTACAATAACATGGATTTTGTTCTATTTTCTTTGAAACCAACTGTATATCTTATGGATGAAACTTTCATCGATATTCTTCCTGTAAAACCCACTCTGATGCAAACAGATGACTGTTTTTATTTGGACAGAGGTGTACTGTGTACACGGACGCTGCGTGGGCATCACAGGCTGTCTGCCACTGTCCTGACGTGGCTCCTCCAAGTCTCCCAGTGAAAAGCAGAAACAGAGTACTCGTATGTCCAACAGGTGTTTTCCATCCTTGTGGATAGCACTCTCCCTGCAACAACCTGAAACCCCACAAAGACTGCCTCGGCTTGCTGAAAAAAAGGCCACTGGCCAGGCACATAAACCAGAAAAGGCCCTTGTCATTTTATCACAAAAAGCATGCTGACTTCATAGCAAAGTCCACATTTACATGTAGCCAAAGAAACAGGAAGCACTTCATCACACGCCACACACGCTAACAACAGCTACAGGGGCAAGGGGCCAGTAGTCTCCAAAACAGTGACACTGTGACTGAGCAAACGAAGCCCAGTGTGTGCAATGGACACAGCTTTGGTCCCGCTACTCCTGCCGCCCCAGCCCTTCCTTGATCCCGGCTGCCTGCCTCTGCATACCAGGTAGCTGCACAGTTCTACTGAGAGACAGGGGACAGTTCTCAGTTCTACTGAGAGACAGGGGGCAATGATCCTAGTGTTCTTGGAATCAGGAAGGCACCTTCAGGGCTGGGTAAACAGAGCCCTAGGAAATGTCTGCTCTAGGACGGACATGGAAGGCCCCAAGCAAGATGGGACAGGTGAGTGGAGACCGCTGCTGCTGCTGCTGCTTCTCCTCATCATGCACGTCCTCCCTGCACCCCAGGAAGGACAGGCATGCATCATGCAAACAGCAGCATGGTTTTGGTCTCTACAGGAGGAAATGAGGCAAGTAGCATGAAGGACATGGAAGCACACGTGGGGAAGGGCACTTACAGTTGTTCTAGAGAGGCAAGTCCCTTAAATGCTTGCCTGTCAATTGACTGGATCTCATTCTTGTACAAATAGCTGAAACAAGAAACATGGAGGAGGATTAGCACACACACCAGAGCTCTCAACTCCAGGTGGAAACGAAGAATTAAGGTGACACGCACGTGGAGACAGTTTAAAATTAATGATCATATTAGGATGCAAACACAACATTACATGGTAGATACAATGCCACTCACAATGGTCCCTGCCCTTACATCTCAAGGGTCAAAAGCAATTGGTCAACAGAGTCCCTATGGGGCTAGTGGATTCCTGACGTTTTTTTCAAAGTCAAAAGGAAATACAGTGATTTCCCCACACATGTAAAATACACCAGAACTTTCTACTAAACAGAAATGCTGACACAGCTCTGAAAAATCAAAAACAATTTGGGGAGCAGATAACAGGGAGCCCAGGATGTCTTGACTTGTTCAGCCACCTGGAGCCCCGCTCTTACAGAGTACAAGTAGCAAGGCTTCTCAAAGAGCCATGCGGCCTGCAGACTGTTTCTGTATGGCCTGCAAGCTATGAATTGACTTTTCTTTCTTTTTTTTATTTGACATTTTAAAATCATTGAAGTTTTCATAAAAAAGAATCATATTGCATAAAACATGAAATTTCCATGAAGCTCCTGCTCCACAGTCTCTTGGCAATGGTCTGAGGAGGCTTTCATTCAGATTCTCTACTGTACGTTTGAGTTGTGTGGACAGCTGAGCGTTGCTTGTTCCTGGAGCCTCAAATATGGCCCAGGCATATGCGACTCCTCTACAGAGAAACCCTGGCTATGAAGACTCACACCTAAGAGCCACAGGTCCATCTCAGTATAACATCTTGACATGCTGGTCCTGTACCATCCCTCATGGCACAGTCCCTAGCATCTGCAGGATGTCTGGTGACCCAAGAGGGTGCTGTGAACAGAGATGGCTGGCTCTTCCTGAGTGTTATGGAATGCTTTCTTCATAAACGTTTGCAGCTGTGGTTTCCTAAACAAGACTGAGCTGGTCAACATTCTATTATGGATGGACAAGGCCCCACTGGAGGAAGGGACGTCATGGTCAGCCACTGGGAAATTGCTCATACTCCATCAAATAAGCCTGTATCCATGCTCATGCTAGCCTCTCTGATTTAACTCAGTGGGTCACCAAAAAAAGAAGATAGGAGAGTAGGAGGAGGATTAGTTAGAAAGAAGGGTTTTACTAGCAGTAGAAGGGAATAAGTGAGGATAGTAGGGGTCAAATATGGTCAAAATACATTACATATGAGTACAACTGTCCAAAACAAAAACAATTTTAAAAATGAGATGGCTGATGGCTCTTCCCTTCAGGTATGGTGCTGTCTGACCTGTCCTTTATTAAAATCAAACTGGCTTCACCTGTGACATAGGCAGAGGTACAAGTCAAATCACTTCTCCCACTCTCCCCATTAGGCAAAACTTACACTTCAAATAAATGTCTGGCGTTACCTACCTGTTAACCCTACACAAACAACACTCTTTCTTATGTGTGTGTTTGTAGGTCACAAAACTAGAAAGGGGGGTCATAAAAGGGGAGGGCAAGAGATAGTAAGGAAGGTGGGAAAGAGAGGGACTAATGGATGGAATATATATATGGAATGGGGAAGACTGACTGGGGAAAATCAGCGAGAGGAGGAGAGTGGGCACAGTGAGGATGGGGGACAGGAACAATGAGTCCATATGCCCAAGGGTGCCATCCTGACACCATTAATCTGCATGCTAATTAAAATTAATAAAAGTGCAAAAAGAAGGTATGAATCAAAATGAAGCAAAAGATGTGTAAAACCGAACGGTAAATAGAATAAGAAGACTGAATGCAAGCTTCCACGTCACTTCTTAAAGCAAAACACCAGTGAGAACATCACTTTGCATGCCATGTCGTTTTCACAAGGATTCTTGAACTCGAGTCCTCAGGTTTGCACAGTAAGTGCTCTTACCTGCTGAGCCATCTCCTCAGCCCTTGGGAGAGCTTTAAACAATTAAGATACCATTATCGTGGTGCTTTATCCACATTGCTGTAACATGACATCTAGAGAACTAGAACCAGAAACCAGAAGCTGGCACCTGCATGCTGCTGGCTCAAAGGAGGACAGCAATCCACCCATCTCCCAGAGTGATCCATCTCTGAGACCTACTGCCATGACTGCGTCCCAGCACTTGCGGCCACCACCTCCCCAAGGGGGAAGGGGAGATGTAAAAGCACGGCTAGAGGGTTAGCAGCCAAGGGACAGGGCCAGCAGCTACTGCGTAAGGGACGTTGTAAGAAGCAGTGTCCTAAGCCACCTCATACTGACAGTGTTCTCAGAATACACAAGGTGATCTGCAGTTATTTAAAACCAATAGCAAAAGAACAAAAATAAAATGAAGCACAGAGACACTTAAAAATACAGACACATGCATGCAGCCCAATGCTGGCCATCAGCTAACTGCACCTACTTTCCAGGAAACCAGAGCTCCCTGGTGGAAATTGGACAGCACTTAAAATAACAGCAGCAGCAGGAAGGCAAACAAACAAGAGCTCACAGGAGAACTCAAAGGCCTGTACTGTCCCTTGTTCTAAAAAGTCAGCAACAATGCTTAGTAATGTTCATACAGCATTAAAAATCAACATTCCAAGCCAAAGAAGCAGGGAGAAGCTCAATGGTTTCACAGAGGAAAATTCATTTTAATATACAGTTATAGTAGTCTGTAATGAGAAACCGCTAAAGTCTAAAAGCAAAACAAGAGTTCCAACCTGAATTCACACTGACAAAATGATTGTTTTAAAAACTAGCTTAAGCCAAGCATGGTGGTGCACGCCTTCAATCCCAGCAATCAGGAGACAGAGAGGTAGGAGGATCGCCATGAGTTTGAAGCCACCCTGAGACCACATAGTGATTTCCAGGTCGGTCTGAGCTAGAATGAAACCCTACCTTGGAGGGAAAAAAAAAGAAAAAAAAAAAAAAAACTAGCTTAACTTAAAAGATTCAGTAGAGCATGATTTTCCAACAACAATAAGTGATAAAATGGCTGGCTTTGGAACATTATCTAAGTCCTAAGAAGAAGAAGAAAAAAATGCTACATGCACATGATAAGAGCTTCTAACCTGCCTCACCTAGGATGCAATCTATGTAATCCCAGCGTTTCACTCAATCCTCTTTTACAGTTAAGTGTACTGCATGGTAACTAAGCCAGTACTTTAGAAGGAACTCATTTTCTTAATGTTTTCTAGTGCTTTCTTTTCTTTTCCATCCTTTCTATGTTTTATTTTAATGGAACCATGGAACTCATAATAATCCTCCTGTCTCATCTTCCCAAGTGCTAGGATTACAAATATTTACCTCCATACCCACCCAATTTATTTTGCTTGTATTGTGAAGGCAGACCATCTTTTAAAAAATAATTTATTTATTTGAGAGAGAAAGAGACAGAGACAGAGAGAGAAAGAGAGAGAATGGGCATACCAGGGCCACTAGCCCCTGCAAATGAACTCCAGACACATGCACTCCCTTGTGCATCTGGCTTCATGTGAGTCCTGGGGAAATCAAACATGGGTCCTTTGGCTTTGCAAGCAATTGCCTTAACCACTAAGCCATCTCTCCAGCCCCTTGAAGGGTGACTATTTTCTAAACTACAAAACTGATCCAACAAGCAAGAGATGTTTAAAATGATAACAAATTAATTCAAGTGAATTGTTAAATATAAAAGTCAACAAGATAAGAACAAGAAGCAGCTAACTTCACAGAAATTAATGACATTTCAAAAGAAGAAGTTACACCTTATACTCCACCTAAAGGTGGAAAACAAGAAGGCTTGTATGTGCAAAATACATCTCTATGCACATATCCCAGTAGGTGGTGTGTATCGAAGCTCACTGTGGGAGTCTGACTGCCTGAACCTCCCACCTCATAATGCTCTCATCACCCAGACCACGGCTGTCAGGGGTGGTTAGGTGAACTTCATTCAGATGACTCCCCTATGCAAGATGACAACTCATTTTAAAATCCCAGCCAAAATTTCACTCACCTTTTGAAACTAAAGACTCTTGGGATGGTGTGTTTTTACAATAACTGATAAATGGGAAACATAATGGTTCTACACTTAAATATTCTAAGTACATAGGGAACCAGCTTATGGGGTAAAGAACTGGTCATGAACTTACAGATATTTTAAGTTTTCCAGGTCTTCAAACGCACCACTTGGTATTTTCTTGATCTGGTTATTGTTAAGAAGCCTGTGAAAAAATATTTCAACACAAGTTTTGAAAACACATCTAAACTGTTCTAAGGAAAACCATTTCTGTAGCCTTTGGAGTATCACAAATGGCAGAACTGCAGACCTGGCAGAGTCAGTAAATGCCAGCTGCAGTTTAATCCCATGATTCCCAGATCTCTCTCTACCCTACTCCATATTTTTTACTTTCCTATGCATTAGAGACACAAGGTCATGCTTTTTTATCCTGCTATCTTCATGGTACATTAACTACGCTGATGGCCAACCTGACAAAATTATGGAATTATAGGAGTGGCCCACCACATCCCCGAGGCAGTGCACTCATTCCGACAGGTAAGGACTCGATGGCCTCGATGGATGGAACCATCTCCCACCCTGCCCTGTGAGGACCCGAGTAGTTCCTTTCCCCCACAGCCCAGCACCCAGGAGTGGCTTTTCACCATGCTCAAGGTACTCTCAAGAGCTTGGAGTTTGCTGTTACTATGTGTCCCCCTGGGATGTCTAAGCTCTGTGGTGTGGCTGAGTGGTCCCAAAGCCCTATCCGTAGCTAGACTGAGCTCAGGACATGCTTGCGGGGGGAGAGGGGGGTGGAGACAAAGTCATGCACAGAAGCAAATCTGGCCAGTAAGAGAAGGTGTGATGCTGGAGCAAGCCAGGAGTCCACAGAAAGCCAATGTGCTGGCTCTACTAACCCCAACGGACACACACTCAGGATGGGCAGGTCTCTGCCTTGCTGGCTTTCAATGCCCCATTCTAGCCCCCGCCCCCCACCACACACTCATTCCCATTCACTGAAATCGTCAGAAGATGATCAGAGAACTTGACTCATTTCTTCAAGTAAATGGTACAAGATTTCTTTTTCTTTCTTTTACCCTTTCTGTCCTACTGGCTAACAATCAAATCTTACTTACAGTGTATTCAAGTTCCTCAGGCGTCTGAATGCTCCAGGCTGGATCTCTCTGATTCTGTTGAACCGAAGGTCTCTGCAAAGAGATGAAATATGTTTTGAGAGGCAAGAAATGCAGTTTTCCCAGCTCCTGTGCTTCGCACACAAATAGCTTCAATGGACAAGGCCTTAACTGAAAAAGCCAATGAGTATATGAGTATTTATCTGAATGGCGGACCATGTCACTTTAAGGAATCTGTTTAAACAGTGAGTATGGGGAGATAAAAATCGAATGAAGCCAGGTGTCCTCCAATCCCAGCATTTAAGGAGGTGGAGGTAGGTGGGTAATTGTGAGTTCAAGACTACATCATGAATTCCATGTCAACCTGAGCTAAAGAGAGATCTTACCTAAAAAAAAAAAAAAAAAAAAAAAAAATTAAAAATCTTGTGAATTCCTACATATCCCAAAGCCCAAAGCCGATGCAGCAGGCGGATCAGGCAAGTCTGCATGCAGGCTGCAACCTCACTCTGTGTGTACTGTTAAAACTATTTCTCAGCTGGGGGTGGTGGCTCCCACCTATAATCCCAGGAGGCAAGGGAAGAAGGACTGCCATGAGTTAGAGGCCAGTGTGGGCTACAGAGTGAGTTCCAGGTTAGCCTTAAAAAATCTGTTTCTCATTCCCCCTAAGGTAGGGCATAGACCTAGCAAGCCCTCAGAGGACAGAACTGACTTCCCATTGGCAGAGCAGGAGTTGAGATCCACAGAGTAAGTGTGGGGAGGCTACAACCATGGGTAACAAGCCCAAGAGGAGAACGGAGTAAGGAGAAAGGCCTGCAGTTAAGTAGGAGGTGACCACTTGCAGGCAGCTTCATCATCCTCTTTGCAAAGCTCATCCTCAACTCAATAAAAAATGAATTTGCATGCATGAAAGTCACTGAGAAATAAACAGAAGCCCCTGTCTTTATCGGATCACCTTAGAAGATTACACTAACTCCTTCTTCTTAATACAGTGGTGATTAATATGGGTTCAACTGTGTCTTCCCAAAATGCCCCCCTGTGAGGCCCAACCCCAATGCCTGTGATTGGAGATGAGGTCCTTTCACCACCCTGCGTGTAGCACTCTGCTAGAGCCCCAGGACAGGAACACAGGAACCCCAAGTCATGACCGGTCCTAAGTGGGTGCTTCTGCTGCGCATCTTTGGAACTCCTAACCATTTACAGTCTCTCAAGGAATCTAGTTATTTTGAGCTGATTCAACAGATGTTGGTGATTTACTTTATTCAAAGTAGCTTCACAGAACACATGGGAGTCACTAAAATGAACTGCTGAGCTGAGGAGGCAACAAAGGAAATGCGGTTCTTTCCTGGCACTGCTTAGGTCCAAGTTCTCGAGCAGGGGAAGGGCCGGTCAATGCTGTTTCTCATTCAGCCTCTGTCCTCTACCCCTTGCTGTCCCAGCCTCATTCCAATCTCCAACCTGCACCCTTCCCCTTGTTAGCATTGTGTTGAACTCCTACTCCCCACCAATACTCAGCTCCAATGAGAGTGAAGAGATGGTGAACAGAACCCCACAAAAGCTAGAAAGCAACTGCCGAGGGCACAGGGTGGTGACTTGAGATGGAGCCCCGGAGAATGCTGGGAAAGCTACCGACCAACTTTCAGCCCAGGAGCTCTGCTGCAGCCTTCAGTTGGGATCACCACACTTCCCAGCCCTGGGACAGAAATGCTGGCTCCGAGCCCCTGGCTGGTGGTAGTGCTGAGATGGCTGGGGTTTAGCCACATGCTGCAATGTGAACATGTTCGACAAGCCAAGTCAGATAAGAAAACTGGCTGGGCATGGTGGCACACGCCTTTAACCCCAGCACTCAGTAGGCTGAGGTAGGGGGATCATTATGAGCTCCAGGCTAGCCTGCAACCACAGAGTGAGTCCCAGGTCAGCCTGGGCTACAATGAGACCCTACCTCAAAAAAAAAAAAATAAAAAAGATAAGAAAGATGCTTGTTGTCCTTGTTTCTTAGCGTGACTACTAGAGAACATAATAGTACATCATACACCTCAGTCACACCACACCCCTGCTAGACATGGCTGGCCCACGTTCAGGGGCTACTTCACAACCAGTGTATAAGCAAACAGAACTCCTTATCCCTAGACTGACAGCCAGACGTACTAAGGCCAAACACAGTCCACTCTGCAATGAAGGGAGACTCTTAACTATGAAGTGAAACAACCACAAAGAACCAAACTGCAATTCTAGAACTGTGAAATGGAGTAGCCAAGATGAAAAGCTCACTACATGGACCTTGCAACATATGGAACATAGGAGAGGCATAACTTTGAAAGTAAGATACATAAATTACCCACAGAGAAGAAATCATTGACATTCCCAGTAATCACCTCACACATATCTTTCTATTTTAATCTTCTATCTAATGACCACAGTACTTAAGAGGGTGTACTGAACAGGGGTGGCCTCAGGCACTGTTATCCTGCATAGAAAGGAAAGGGCAGGGCTGGGGAGACTGCTCAGTGGTTAAAGGTACTTGCTTGTAAAGCCTGACAGCCTGGGTTTGAGTCTCCAACACTCATGTAAAGGCAGATGCACAAAGTAGCATATGCAGCAGTTCATTTGCAGTAGCAATAGTCAGTATGATTATTCTTTCTTTCTGTCTCTATCTCCCTCTTTTTCTGTCTCTCTCTCTCTCTCTCTCTCTCTCTCTCTCTCTCTCTCTCTCTACATGCAAATATAAATAAATAAAACCTTTTTTAAAAAGAAAGAAAAGGAAAATGCAGATGGTAGAGGCCTCTGTTCTCCAATCCAGAGACAACCTTGGAACACCCAAAGAGAAACCAACTGTCCTTTCAAAGATGAGTCCCAAGTTAAAGGCATTTAGGCACCATACAGAGCTGCTTTTCTCCACAATGAACTCTTTCTAAAGAGCTACAGGAAGAAGTTGGCTCCTAACAAGTTTTCTGCAGTGTTCTTACCTGGGAACTCTCAGAAAAGCAAGTTCTAGATCACACTCGCATACAGAGTGGAAAACCAGGTAGGGGAGTGAAGAGTATGTTTTAGCAAGCTCTCCAGGGGAAGCCAGATGAGGCTCAACAACAGCTGTCCTTTAGTAACCATAGGAAAGTGAAACCATATGAATGTGTATTTATACATGTGCACACATGTGAGTAGATACAGGAATACACATGCTAGTGTGTGCACGCTCACCACAGCAGTTGCTCGGTGCTTCTGCATTTCCCCTCCAATCCTAGGCTTACCTGTCACTGCTGGAAATTTGTGAATAGACTAAATGCCCCAGTTATAATGTGCTCAAGGAGCCAGGCGTGGTCATGCCTTTAATCCCAGCACTCTGGGAGGCAGAGGTAGGTAGATGGATCACTGTGAGTTTGAGGCCACCCTGAGACTACATAGTGAATTCCAGTTCAGCTTGGACTAGAGGGAGACCCCACCTCAACAACAACAAAGTGTTCAAGGCCTGGGGAGATGGGTCAGTGGTAAAAGGTGCTTGCTGGCAAAGCCTGCAGGCCTGAGCTCAATGCCTCAGCACCCACATCAAGCCTAATGCCAAGTGGCAGATTTATCTGTGATCAAAAGTGCCTATGACACTGTGAGGTAGAGCCAGGAGGATCTGAAGCTGGTCTGATGTTAGTTGAAGTCTAGCAGCTCATTTGTAGCAGCAAGAGATTCTGTCTCAAAGAAGGTAGAACAAAGACATCTCAAAATTTTCCTGATCTCCACATAACACACCATGGCACATGAGTCAATACACACACTACATATACACAAGGTTTTAAAAAGTTAAGTGCTCAAATCCATGAATGTAAAATAAATAGACAGGTTTGCATACTTCTTGGGAGACAGACCTAGGTGACAGGAGTGAGAAGGGTCCTCCATCCTCATCATCAAAGAGTTAGGTACTACTCAGCTGACAGAATCATTAAAATCATAATAAATATTTCCAAAGAAAATCCAACTGAAAAAAAAAACAAACATTGTTCTAAACTTCAAAAAAAAAAAAAATCAAGAGTACTTCAAAGAGTTGTCCTCACTCTTCTCTGAGGCTCCCAAGCCTCACCCACCTCCACTGGGTGATGAGCAGGAAGGGGAGCTGCATGGCCGAGGACCATGGATCACTGTGCCCAGCCCACTTTCTAATGACCAGGCCATCTGGAGCCCACCCTCAGTCAACCGTGGATCTACTTCCCCAGCGGACAATGAGTATCTCAAATTTCCTTCCTGAAGTTGGCATGAAAAAGGAACAAAAGTGAGTTCTAGAAAGTTCTGGGAAAACCACAAATGGAACAACTACTGAACAAGAACTTGGAAAGCCAATCTCAGAAGGAGCATCGGTGACTGTTTTGCCACCAGAACTAAAACCCTAGATTGTACCCTGAAGAGCGCTGGTCCTTTCTAAGCTCAGGGCAATTAACCATGAATCACCAACAGAACCAACACCAGGGAACACGGCACAGAGGACAATGAGACATGAAGCTTCTTGAATGTCCACTGTATTACCTATGTTCTAGAAGGAGCTCAGGGATTCATCCATTAGTGTCATGAAGTTAGTTAGTAGTAGGTGTTACAGTCAGGTTCACATTGCTGGAAGAAAACACCCAACCAAGAGCAGCTTGTGGTGGTTGGGGGCGGGGGGAAGGAATGGTTTATTTTGGCTTACAGACTCAAAGGGAAGCTCCATGATGGCAGGAGAAAATGATGGCATAAGCAGGGGATGGACATCACCTCTTGGCCAACATCAGATGGACAACAGCAACAGAAGAGTGTGCCAAACACTGGCAAG
This sequence comes from Jaculus jaculus, assembly GCF_020740685.1. Lineage (NCBI taxonomy): Eukaryota > Metazoa > Chordata > Mammalia > Rodentia > Dipodidae > Jaculus > Jaculus jaculus. Next base: position 57,128,502 of record NC_059103.1, read on the forward strand.
AGGAAGCTGGCTATAATAACCACAAGTCTGCCCCCAATAATACACTGCCTCCAGAAGGCTTCAATTCCCAAACTGCCATAAGCTGGGAACCTAGCATTCAGGACAAGTTAGTTTATGAAGGACACCTGAACAAAACCACCATACTAGGTGTCAATCTCCCAGTTAAATAGGCTCTACAAATGGGGAGTGGTCAGAATGCACAGGTAATCCCACCAAAGTTCTCAGAATGACAATCAGTATAAGATCATGGCCTGCAGCACAGTCTCCATTAGGCCAGAGCAGTGAGTGAGGTTCCATCTGGGAATAGCTAGGGACATGAAGTTAAGACATACTGAAAGTGGAGGACTGGAGGGAAGGATGGAAATCAGCTGGGCCAGGAGAAGTTCACTCACATGGCTGGTAAGATTCCCTCACATGGCAAGTAAGAACTCAGAAACTAAGAAAAGCTGCCTGAAGTCACTCAGCTTGTATAGAGCAGAATGAGAAATACAATGGCTGGGCGTCAGGCCTGGGGCACAGACCCACTCCAGGAGTGAGAGGCTCAGCTGCGGGCACACTCCAGACACTCCTGTCCCAACAGCCCCTCTATTCATCCATGCCTTCTTCCCCAGGTTTCAGTGCCACCCTTCAGACCTACTGACTGAGGGCCATGGCAGAAGGTGGCACAGACCTCTCATGTGCAAAGAGCCTGCAGCAAGTATCAGAAATGAACTGGGAAAGCCCAGCATAGTGGAGCATTCCTGTGATCCCAATATTTGGGAGGTAGGGCAAGAGGTCAAGAGTTCAAGGACATGCTTGATAGGCTCACGGATCATCTTGGGCTACATGAAACTCTATGTCAATGTCAAAAAGAACAGGAAGGAGTCAATGTTGCTCCTCGCAGAGCTGGGGAAAATGATCTAAGACTTCACAGGGATACACAGGAGACTGAACAGCCAAAGTAATCTGAAGGAGAGAGAACACAGCTGGAGGCATCACAACACCTGATCTCGAATTGTACGACAGCAATAGTGACAAGGACAGCATCACGTTGGCACCAAAATGGACATGCAGACCAACGGCACACCACAGAGGACCCAACCCATGGAATGGCACCTCCCTAATCAAGACAATCCCTCACAGGTGATTCTAGGTCCTGTCTCGTTGATGGTCTTGTCACAGCCCCTGAGAAGCGGGCCCTTCCATAATCCTCTCCAGAGGTCCTAGCTCCCATTCCTGGCCTTCTCCACCCTCTCCACATCAGTCTCTATCAAGAGATTGGCACATGACCACTGCTGCTGGGTCCTGGCACCTAATGTCCCCCTGTCCCAGAAACACCTCACCACGCACCCCACTAACTCCAGCTCAAGAAAGCTTGACCTGGCCTCCAACACGGTGATTTAAAAAGCAGTGACTGGGAGCAGGCATTTCTGCTGTGACTTCACATGCCTTTCTGGGATTCTGAATCTTTCAAGTATTAAGTCTGAATTAGTAAACTCCCCATGGCTCCCCAACACCCCCCTCAACATGAGCAGGCAATGTGCCAAGGCCCATGATGAACTGCTGAAGTTTGTTGAGGATCTGGAACCACATAACATGACTTTAAAAGAAGAGCTCCACAATGTGCCTTCACAAATGAACTTCGTAAGAACAACAATTTGTTAAGACAAGCTTAAAATCTTGAGCCATCCCATAACAACAACAACAAGAAAACCTCTAATAGGTCAAATCCTGCCAACATGAGGGGTTTTTGTTCATGGTTTGGGTCCCCATCCATGATGGTTTTTAAAAATCTCAATCAGGGACTGAGAGATGACTAGAGTGGAGACAGTTCAGTGAGCAAAGTGTATGCCTCATAAGTATAAGGCCCATATAAAAAAAATTCAGGCATAGACTGGAGAGATTGCTTAGTGGTTAAGGCACTTGCCTGCGAAGTCTAAGAACCCAAGTTCGATTCCCCAGAGCCCACATAAATCAGATGCACATGGTGGCACATTTGTCTGGAGTTCATTTGCAGTGGCTAGAGGCTGTGGTGTGCCCAATTTCTCTCTCTTTAATAAATAAATAAATAAAAATAAAATATTCTTTAAAATTCAGGTGTGATAAAGGCATAACAACACATGCCTGTAATGCCAGCACTGGAGAGGCAGAGACAGGTGAATCTGGGACTCACTGGCCAGCCTGTCTAGCATACTTGGAAAGCTTCAAGCTAATGAGCAACCCTGTCTGAAAAAAGGTGGAAGGCACCTGAGAGGAATGACACCTAAGTTAGTCCTCTGGCTTCCACACCCATGTGAACACATGTGCACAAATGCTCACGTGCACACACAAACAAGCACACTGACGGTGGTGGTTTGATTCAGGTGTCCCCATAAACTTAGGTGTTCTGAATGCTAGGTTCCCAGCTGATGGAGATTTGGGAATTAACACCACCTGGAGGCAGAGCATTGTGGGGGCGGGTTTATGGGTATTTTAGCCAGTTTTCTCATGCCAGTGTTTGGCACACATTCCTGTTGCTACTGTCCACTTTACAGTGGCCAGAGGGTAACTTCCACCCTCTGCTCATATCATCGTTTTCCCCTGCCATTGTGGAGCTTCCCCTTGAATATGTAAGCCAAAATAACCCCCCTTCCCCCCCCAAAAGCTACTCTTGGTCAGGTGATTTCTGCCAGCAATGTTGACCTGACTACAATACTTACACATACAAAAATCTCAACCAACATTTTAAAGTGAGATTTCCTTTTAAGCATCTTTTTAAAATAATTCTAAATTTGGGACAACCACCTTCAAAACACACATTAAGACTTAAGAGATGGCTCAGCAGCTAAAGGCACTTGCCTGCAAAGGCTGATGGCTCGTGTTCAATTCCCCAGTACACAGATAAAGCCAGATGCACAAAGTGGAACAAACTCCTGGAGTTTGTTTACAGTAGCAGAAGGTCCTGGTGGGTCCATACTCTCTCTCTCTTTCTCTGTGTGTGTGCACACACCTCTTTTTCTCTTTCATATATAAATAGATAAAATATGTTTGAAAAAAGACACATTAGTCCCAGTGCCAGCTGTCCCTAGAGGGAGGTATGTGTTCTAGTCCTTCATACCGTATTTCTAGTAGTTCAGCCCACCCTAGCTCCTAGCACTTCCTAAACTCCTCCCTGCTATGTACTGGGCATTTTTCACTCCAAAATTCTTATGCTGAACCCTAACCCCCAGTGTAATGGTATTAGAATAGGGCCTTTGGGGGAGATTAAGTCATGAGCTCACTTCTTCACCATGGGACTTAGAGGTCCCAGAGTTGCTTCACCCTTCCATCATTTGAGGACATGAATCAGATTACAGGTCCTCATCAGACAAGGAAACTGCAAAGAACTTTGGCTTTGGTCTTCCAGCCTCCAGAACTATGAGAAGTGAATTTCTGTTGTGTACAAGCCACTCAGTTTATGGTATTGTGCTACAGTAGCCCAGGACTAAGGCATACTACATATTCAAAAGCAATGGTATCAGGGCTATAGAAATGGCTTAGCACTTGCCTGCAAAGGCTAATGACCTAAGTTCAATTCCCCGGTAGCCATGTAAAGCCAGATACAAAAAGTGGTCCAAATATCTGGAGTTTTGTAGTGGGTAGCAGCCCACATCCATTCTCTTTTTCTTTGCTTGCAAATAAACAAATAAAAATATTTTTTTATAAACAAACAGCTGGGCGTGGTGGTGCACACCTTTAATCCCAGCACTGAGGAGGCAGAGGTAGGAGGATCACTGTAAGTTCGAGGCCACCCTGAGAATACAGAGTGAATTTCAGGTCTGTGGAGTGTATTCCACATTAGGTTAAGGTGTGAAGATTCACCCTGACTGTGGGTAGCTCCATCCCATGGGCGGGGTTCCCAGACTGTGTAAACAGGAGAATGTGGGCTGTGCACCTACGTTCATCACTCTGTGTCCTGACTACAGATGCAATGTGACTAATTACTTCATGTTTCCATGCTTAAGCATAGTCCAGTACCCTGAGCATCAACTTGCAAGACAGCAAGGACACCCTCTTCATGCACAATTACATCTTTTCCCAAAACACTACCTCCAGGAAAGTTGGATGTGTGGTAGTGAAAGGGAGAGATAAGTAGCATCGGCTAATTCCTGTAACCTGTACGCAGGGTGCAGCTAGCTGTGACCAGGCTGTAGAAAGCCGTTCCCCAAATGTAAGACACAGTTCTCTATAACCCAGATATAGGGCCATATCCTCAAGACTCAGATATGGAGTATAGTTCCCCATGGCCAGAGTTACAGGGCTAAAGCCATTTTCTTTTATCTGTATTCTGCTGTGACTCTATAAACATGGAGCCCAACCACACTGTTCCCAAGCCACACGTGTGTCTTCTGCTGGCTGAAGCATCTATGCATCATACACTCCTGTGACCCGCTCTCCGAGGGCTCCTGGGGGCAGAAGATGCAGCTAAGGGTTTCCATGGGGAGTAAAGCCACAAACGACAGCCCTCTACCAGTAAGGACATGAGAAGGCCCTACTCTGTTGGCAGTTGCAATCCCCACGACACCGGCCTGCCATTTACCCCAACCTTGAGGAGGCTGCCTTCCCTGCCACCTTCAGGTGGCAGCAAGAGTGAGCGGAACAGGCTGGACACTTGCAGCAGCTCTCTCCCACAGGGTTCTTGGTTCATCAAACCCGGGAATGGGCCTACGCATCTGTCCTAGCATCTCTGGACCTGGCAGAGTGAAAGGTAGAAGATCCAGGCTATACATGGATGTGGAGCAGGCCTGGCAGAGCATGAGATGGAGAATACTCCTGTCCCAGCTCCTCTGAACAGCCTTGTGCCCAGCTAGGCTACAGTTCCTCTTCATACCCCCATCAAATCCTCCAGCAAGCAGATTAGGTAAGCACTACAGAAGCCTCAACCATCAGCAGCAAAGAGTAGTGTCCTGTTAGTCTCCTGAGCCCCTAAGTACTCTCAGGTCACCACTCTTAACTTTACGACTCCACTAAGCAGAAAACTCCGATGGAAATACATTTAAGCCAGGAGTGATGGCGCACACCTTTAGCCCCCGCTCACTAGGGACTGAGGTAGATCACTGTGACTTGACACCAGCCTGGGGCTATAGAGTGAGTTCTAGATAAGAGATATTTTTTTAAATACTTTTTTATCCATTATTTATTTACTTTTTTTTTAAATTTTATTTATTTATTTGAGAGCAACAGACACAGAGAGAAAGACAGATAGAGGGAGAGAGAGAATGGGTGCGCCAGGGCTTCCAGCCACTGCAAACGAACTCCAGAAACGTGCGCCCCTTTATGCATCTGGCTAACGTGGGACCTGGGGAACCGAGCCTCGAACCGGGGTCCTTAGGCTTCACAGGCAAGCGCTTAACCGCTAAGCCATCTCTCCAGCCCAGATAAGAGATATTTTTAGGGGCTAGGGACACAACTCAGTTGGTAAACTGCTTGCCTCACAAGAGGATCTGAGTTCGATCACAAGAAACCAAATAAAAAATGCAAGGTATGGTGGCAGATGCATGTAATCTCAGCACTGGGGAGGTGGAGACAAGAAAGTCCCTGGGCCTCACTGGTCAGCAAATCTAGCCTGCTTCGTAAGCTTCAAACCAACGAGAAAGCCAGTCTCAAAATATGGATGGCATTCCTGAGGCCACACACACATACACCCTACATACACAGGAACATGAACACAAACATTAAAATATAGAGGTGCGTTTTAAAACATTTTTATTGACAACCACCATACATATACAATGTACACTGATCATAAACTCCTCCCACTGCAGTCTTTTGCTCCCCCTTGTGTGCCCCTTACTCTGAACCCCCTTTTCTTTCCAACTAGGTCCTCTTCTATTTTAATGTCACTAGTTGCCCTCATATTATGTAGGAATCAGCCCACTATGAGGTCATGAATGCAATGGCCACTTTGTGTCTGAAAGGCAGGTTCCAAAACTGCATTTTTAATCAAGCCCAACTGTTTTATCTGAGCCTTTTGAAAACCAGATTGTCAAATATAAATAATCAGGAAGCAATTCTACTTTAATCTTAGGTACCTTTCCTTTGGCTAAAATGACACACCCACACATCCAGTTCCCCCCAGACTGCCAAGCATGGCCCGGAAGCAGTGTTGCCAGCCTGCCACGATGGGACGAGAGTCATGAACTGCAGAGGAGCTCCCCCGAGTCACAAGGAACAGGATGCCAAGGTGTGACAAGGTGTGCATAGCATGGAACCCACTCAGTCAGAACTCTAGGAAAAAGAACTGTACCCAAATGCTCAAAGCAACCACATGCCAGTCCCTTCCCAGAAGATACCAAGAGTCTCTCCACAAGGAGCATGTGCGGCAGTGTTAACACTGCCCAGTACCCTGCTGGTGGCGCCAGAGGCAATTCCTCCTGGTGCTGTGGCTCCACAAAGCCAGAGGATGGAAATGACCTGATAACTCTATCAGAACCCTTGCTCCAGCCAGAACAAAAAGCCTTGTCAGGCTAACAGGCGTGGGAAGAAAGGCTCTACTAAGTTATCTTCCCATCTCTGAGCTAAATGAGCCCAGAGGCTAGTATTTGCTTTGGATCACTGTCCCACAGAGAACTCCCAGGGCCTAGACAATTTCACACATGGCTCATCTCTACATTTCTCTGTTCCAAGAGCTCAGTGGGGGGAAAATGTATCTCCCTCCCTCCAGGGTGCTTAGCCCATAGTTATGGGGAAGTGGAAGGAGGGGATCCCTTTACCAGCCATGGGCATCATCCCTGACCTCCAGTCCAGGGAAGGACTTCACCTGTGTGCTCTGACCTTACCCTTGCCTGACTCCAGGCAGATGCCATAGTTCCCAAATTTTCTGCCATTCCTGAACCCTTTTTCTCACTGAAATCACAAGTCTTAGGACTCCAAGGCGATCATCCACTCACTTTTGCATGGCAGCAGGCGTTCTGGAAGGTTCCATTTCTGACCCAGGATGGTGAAAAACACACATACACACACACACACACACACACACACACACTCATACACACACACACACACACATATACACACCCTACATACACAGGAACATGAACACACACACTGAAAAATAGAGGTGCATTAAATTTTTTTTATTTTTATTTATTTATTTCAGAGCAACAGAAAGATGAGAGAGAAAGAGGCAGAGAGAGAGAGAATAGATGCACCAGGGCCTCCAGCCACTGCAAACGAACTGCAGGTGCATGCACTTTCTTGTGCATCTGGCTTATGTGGGTCCTGGGGAACTGAGCCTTGAACTTGGGTCCTTAGGCTTCACAGGCAAGCACTTAACCCCTAAGCCATCTCTCCAGCCCTAGAGGTGCATTTTTAAACATTGTATTGACAACCACCATACATATACAATGTACACTGGTCATAATCTACTGCCATCTTTGTTCCTGCCCCGTCGTGTGCCCCTTTTCACTGTAGAGATGAGGCTGCTCTAAATTATCCCAGATTATATATCAGGTGGAACAGTGGCTTCAGGCTATGCTTTATCCTAGAAGACTCCACTTTACAAAGCAGCCAGCAGCTGTCAATTTTTAAGTACAAACACCCAGGCAAAAAGACTGGATGCCACTGAGCCATTTCTCTAGTCCCTGATGTCATTTATCTTCTAAAAACAATTTTATAAATTATAAAAATATGTAAAAGACTTGGGGGGACTAGAGAGATAGCTTAGTGGTTAAATGCTTGCCTGTGAAGCCTAAGGACCCCCCACTAAAGGCTCGATTCCCCAGGACCCACGTAAGCCAGATACACAAGGTGGAGCATTCATCTGGAGTTCATTTGCAGTGGCTGGAGATCCTGGCTCACCCATTCTCTCTCTGTAAGCCTCCATCTCTCTCTGTCTGCCACTCTAAAAAAAAAAGAATAAATAAATAAATAAATGACCTGGGAAATGCGGGAAAAAAAAAAAAGACTGGACGCCTTTTGTCCATGTAGACATCACTACCACAAGGCACAGACTGATAACCAATTCATGAAAGTAAAAAGTAATACTTATGAGCTTGTCAACATAGATGGGGAATATGGGTAAATCAAAACCAGATCAGAAAACCAGGCCTGGGACAGGGGAGACAGTTCAGATTATAGTGCTTGCTTACAAAACCTGCTGGCACAGGTTTGATTCCTCAACACCCCTGTAAAGCCAGATACACAAAGCGGTGTGTGCATCTGGAGTTCATTAGCAGTGGCAAGAGGACCTAGCACACCCATTCTATCCCTTAACACATGCACACCCTTTTAAATAAATAAATTAAATTAAAAATAATAAACAGGCCTGTTAACCTACAAACACACCAGATGTAACTGCTCTACAACTCTGAAAGGAGCATTCAAGACTGACCTGCGGCTTGACACAAGCCTTGTCCAAGAAAACAGCCTCAGTGAAGGACATCTGCCTCTGTCCCTGGATTCTACCACTTAACACTCAACCTTTGAACTGCTTGTTACTAAGACCTGCTGTCTGGCAACTTTACACTAGAACAGGTGAGCCCTGAAGGGCCAGTCATGGAAACTTATCTGATCCCCTACTGAGTCTTTTCCTGGAGTCTGCTACTTGCCACTGGCTTCCATGCAGCTTCTGTGGCCTACGTATCATTGGATGAAGTGTAATGTGTGATGAGAATGAATTGTAATTAAGATCAGAATAAAAGGGCCTATCTCACAGCATACCCTGTTCTATGTTCATTGGGCCCATCAACATATCATCATGGATGGTGAATATGGTGGTTTGAATCAGATGGCACCCATAAATTCATGTGTTCTGATGCCCAGATGGTGGCAATTTGGAAGATAGGCCTTGCTGGAGGAGAGGTGTATTGTTGAGGGCAGGGTTAGGGGTGTGTGTTATATCTAACTTCCCTTTGTCAGAGTTTGGCTCACTTTCCTGCTGCTGTTGTCCACCTGATGTTGGTAAGGACAACCTTTCCCTTGCCAACATGGAGCTTCCCCTGGAGACTTTAAGTCAAAATAAATACTTTCCTTCATCAGTTGCTATTGGTCAAATGTTTTGGGCCAGCAACACGAAGGAAACTACAACAAAAACTTGTCATCAGAGAAGTGGGGTTGATACTGCTAAAGCCCTTATATTTGGCTTTTGGCCTTTTGGAACTGACTTTCAAAAGGAATACCAGGGGCTGGAGAGATGGTTCAGTGGCTAAAAGTACTTGCTACCAAAGCCTGATTGCCTGGGTTCAATTCCCCAGTCCCCACATCAAGCAAGATGCACACAGTGGTGAATGCATCTGGAGTTTGTTTGCACTGGCAAGAGGCCCTGGTATGCCCATTCTCATTCTCTTCCTCCTTACAAATAAATAAATAGATGTAAACATTAAAAAAAGGAATATGGAAGGATTTGAAACCTTGGCTAATAGATACCTTGCAGTGCTCAAAGTAGCATTTGATGGACCATTCTGGTCAGAGTTGAAAGACCTAAAAGAACTATGGACTGTGAGGTTTGTTTTATGAGGGGAAGAGCTATTTCCAGAGGAGTCTAGAAGCAGCTTATGTGAGAGGCTTACTGCACCTTCCCATGTCCTGAGAACTTGTGCAGGGTTACATTATGTAGAAATGGACTGGCGTGAACAAATGGACATGGCACAGGAAGAAATGAAAGCTTTAGGCTGGAGACAGTGCCTTTTTAGATACAATTGTTAGAGGGATTACCACCATTAAGAATGGGACAGCTGTTTTACATTGGGACAGCAAAAAGGAAGGTGCCAGGATGATGAAGTTCTCCTGCTCTTCAAAGTTGGCTTCATTCCCTCTGGAGGAACAAATATGGTAACCCACCTGGTATGATGAGAGCATAACAAATGCAGGAAAGAAAGGGTCATTGGATTTGCAACATAATTAGAAGCTGGATCAGGGTCACAGTATTTAAATAGAGGCTACAGAGGCCGTGGCATGGATGAACCATGGGTTGCGGTGGAGAGCCCGGGATTCTGTTGAGATGCCAGGACAAGTACTGCCAGCTTGGGATGGGTTATTCCCCAGGCTGTGAGAAGCCTAGCTGAAGGGGCAGAATTGGAACTTCAGAAACTTTATCACTGGTTAAAGATGTTGGACTTGGAGCTACCCTATTTCTTTTGGTGTTTACCCTATTTATTTTAAATCTTATATTGGGGTTCAATATTTCTCTGCTATGCCCAGCACCATATTTTGCAGTGGAAATATTTACTCCATGCCATTATGTTCTTTTGCTTTCACAGCTCACAGTTAAGAAACCCTGGACTATGGAGATATTTGAAAATCATTGGCATTGATAACCACGGAAACTTTTAACATTTCTGGTGTTTGATTCATGTGTCTCCCATAAACTTAGGTGTTCTGGATGCTAGGTTCCCAGCTGATGGTAATTTGGGAATTAACATCTCCTGAAGGCAGAGTATTGTTGGGGCAGGCTTATGGGTTTTATAGCCAGTTTCCTCTTGCCAGCGTTTGGCATACTCTCCTGCTTTTATTGTTCATGTGATGTTGACCAGGAGGTGATGTCCACCCTCTACTCATGCCATCATATTCCCCTGCCATCATGGAGCTTCCTCTCAAGTCTGTAAGTCAAAATAAACTTTTTTCCTACAAGCTGTTCTTGGTTAGGTGATTTCTGTCAGCAATGCAAACCTGACTGCAACAATGTTGGACTGAAAGCATTGCATTTTATGTTATGAATGGTCATCAGATAAAGGGGTCAGGGGTGGAATGGTGTGGTGAAGAATGGTTTAAAAAAAACAAACAAACTGGGGGATAGAGAAATTGCTTGTGAAGCCTAATGACCCATGTTCAACTCTCTAAGTCCCACATAAGCCAGATGCACAAGGTGATGCAAGCACGCAAGGTCATACATGCTCACATGTCTGGAGTTTGCAGTGGCTGGAGGCTCTGGCCTCAATCTCTCAAAAAAAAAAAAAAAAAAAGCCAGTCTGTTGGGCTTGCCTCCAAAACATGCAACATGGGCTAGAGAAATGGCTTAGTAGTTAAGGTGTTTGCCTGTGAAGCCTAAGGACCCAAGTTCTCCCCAGAACCCATGCAAGCCAGGAGCCCATGGTGGCAGATGCTTCTGGAGTACACTTGCACTGGCTAGAGGGTCTGGCACACCCATTCTCTCTCTCTCTCATATAAACAAACAAATAAAAATTTAAAAAAATATATTTTTAAAAAGACACCAGGTGTGGTGGCGCACACCTTTAATCCCAGCATTCAGGAGGTACAGGTAGGAAGATTGCTGTAAGTTCAAGACCACCCTGAGACTATATAGTGAATTTCAGGTCAGCCTGAGCTACAATGAGACCCTACCTTGAAACTCAACCCCCCCGCCGCCAAAAAAATGACATCAAAATAGTAAAGCTATTAGTCAAAGGAAGGAGGTTGTTCAGTGGAAGGAGTACAGAGAAAAGTAGACAAGAGATTGATAGGGACTATGATAAAAATACATTATATAGATGAAAGAAGGTTGTCAATAAAAGTTTTTGTAGTTGTTGTTTTTTGGTTTTTCAAGGTAGGGTTTCACTCTAGTCCAGGCTGACCTGGAATTCACTATGTAGTCTCAGGGTGGCCTTGAACTCACGGCAATCCTCCTACCTCTGCCTCCCGAGTGCTGGGATTAAAGGCATGCACCACCATACCTGGCTTACAATAAGTTTTTTTTAAATAGGATAAGAGCCTGTGATTGCTAATGGCCACACTATCCAGCAAAATCAAGATTATTATGGTTTACAGCCAAGAAAACTAATGATTTTATGGTATTAAAAACTGATGAGAGATGCTATTTCAGGATATTTGCTTAGGCGGGAACAAACCAATGGAAGATGGTAGAGAAAATCGAGGAGAATCAAGATTGATCAATAAGACAAGACAGCTAACTGCCCACCACAAGATATGCCCACTCTAGCACATCTGTCAGTGCCCAGGAGAAATTGCAGAGGAAGCAGTGACATGAATACTGCTCTTACTGCAAGCCTGACAACCAGCTCCAGGCCAATAGTGACAAACACAATGCTCAATCAAAATCTATCACTGCAAAATCCAGAGGCTACAGATAAGTCAACACTAAATCAGACTGCCAACAGGCTTGCCATGACTCAGGGAACATTGCAGAAGTAGGGGAAGAAAAATCATTAGAGCCACAGAGGAAAATCCTGAGCCACACCCCTGCCACACACACACACACACGAGTATCCCATAGGACTGAATGAGGCCTTCATGACCCTACAGCGAATAGCATAACTCTACTATGGAGTGCATCCAGGGCAAAGGGAGAAGGGGTAAGGTAGTTTGAATAGATGGCCTCCAATATAGTCACTGTTTTATTAGTTTGTAGTTTGTATCTGCTGCCACCTGACTGGAGGTGGTGTCACTGGGTGGATCTTAAGGTGTGGTGGTGGATTTGAGATTTCAATCTAAATATATACAAAGTGTGCCTAGCTGGAGTTCCTAAAGTGTGCTGTGCTGTGTGGCTTTTTGCTTTTTGGCTTGAGCTTCTCTCTGTGTTTGGTCCTGTGAAAGCAGGCCAGCTTCTTCTGACATTATGAAACTTCCCCTGGATCTGTAAGCTTTTATAAATCCCTTCCTCCATAACTGTGCCTTGTCTGGAAGTTCATCTCAGTGAACCTGAGGCTATGTGCTACAAGGGGCAAAGGGATAAAAGAGTATAAGCTGGCCGGGCATGGTGGCACATACCTTTGATCCCAGCACTCAGGAGGCAGAGGTAGGAGGATCACCATGAGTGTGAGGCCACCCTGAGGCTACATAGTGAATTCCAGGTCAGCCAGAGCTAGGGTGAGACCCTACCTCAAAAAAAAGAGTATAAGCTATTAAAAATAATATGTGTGTGTGTGTGTGTGTGTGTGTGTGTGTGTATGCGCGTGCGCGCACATGTGCGTGTGTGTGTGTATCTGTAGAAAAAAACTGTTGACATTATGGAAAATTCTGGAAGTGTCTATGTTTCTGACATAGCATACTTATGAGACACACAGGCACCTTCAGCCTTTTTCCCAGGCCCCAATTCCAGGCTGCAAGTTACAGTTACAGTGTGAATTCACTTCAAAGGTTCAACAGAGCATGGGTAATTCTTTATACAACTTGCTTGCTTCACTTATGTGAAACCCAGACACCATAAGCATCAAGTTTGACATCTGGTGGGGTCCACAGAGATCCTTTGCTAAATGAAAACTTTTACAAAGGTTAGTTCTTATCACAGTGGCACCCTGTAGAGCCCAGGTCACTTTTTCACCTGATAGACAGGAGGGTATGGCATTCCAGGACTAAAATGCTTGATAGAACTTTCTGCCATTGCCTGGCCACTCATTCCGGCACAGGCTCCTACCCTGCCCTGCCCTGCCCTGCATCCCTGGGGCTGGTATAACCCTTGCCCTCTGCTAGCCACTTGCTCCTTTGGGTGGGCTGTATCTTTTGGTGTTCACACATGATGTGGATGCTTGGGGTATGGAAACCATCATCCCATGGGCTACCAGCTTATGCTGGGAAGAACCATAGGGAAAAGTGTGTCCTGTATTAGGAGGCAGGGAAGGCCCCAGCATATGGATAATTAAGGAGCAAGGCAGCAGAAGTAGTGGTTTGCCAAGTGGACAAAGATAGATTTAGTGAGGGGTACCACAGCCTTGGGGTGTGGTAAGGTAAGCCACACAGGAAAGCTGCACCACATCCAGCAGCCAGAGCAAAGTGAAAAACAATGCTAACCAGCTTTGATGATCACATTTCTAGTGCACAAAAGGCTCCATGTCAAGTGTTCCAGATAGCAGCTGGCACCAGCCTGTCCCAGAGCTCCTCCCTCCCCCAGGACAGTTTTGACTGACAATTCTAAGGCCTCTCTGGAAGTACGAGCAACTGTGCACTACATTCTCTCCCATTATTCACAAAGGTGGCTTGTTATGCACACACTCTGGAACTTGACTTTTCAATGAATACTGTGCAGTCACCCCCACCTCTCCACTGCAGGACTTGACAGATGTTCACACAAATGCACCCACCCCCCAGTGTGAGGGAGGTAATCGAGTAAGATCTTTAGGAAGTGAGGCCCTTAACTGAGGCCCTAAGTGGACCACACATGGAATGAGTATTCTGAGAAGCCTAGAACATTGGCTTCCTCTCTCATTACCATGAGAGGACATAGAAGCAAAGAGCCAAGACCAGAACAGGACTACACAAAAGGGACTCTAGGTCAGCAAACAAAATGTGTATAGTGACAGCACTGACTAAGCAGACACTTCTACAGACATGCTATTTTCCTCTGCAGGACTCTGAAGCAGCCAGGGGCAAGGGATGGAGCTCAGGTTCCTTCCCTAAGTACTATAGGTTGTGAGCTGACGATGAGCAGGCAAGGTTAGAAGAGTATGGAATGTGACCCTAGCATCCCAGAGAGAGCTGAGAATCATGACCTTAGAGTATGGGGTTGTGGTGGTTTGATGCAGGTGTCCCCCATAAACTTAGGTGTTCCGAATGCTAGGTTCCCAGCTGATGGAGATTTGGGAATTAACGCCTCCTGGAGGGAGTGTATTGTTGGGGGCGGGCTTATGGGCATTATAGCCAGTATCCCCATGCCAGTGTTTGGCACACTCTCCTGTTGCTATTGTCCACCTTATGTTGGCCAGGGGGTGATGTCCACCCTCTGCTCATGCCATCATTTTTCCCCTGCCATCGTGGAGCTTCCCCTTGAGCCTGTAAGCCAAAATAAATCTCTTTTTCCCAGAAGCTACTCTAGGTTGGGTGATTTCTACCAGCAATGCAAACCTGGACTGCAAAAGTAAAGTGGTACCAGGAGTGGGGTTGCTGCTAAACACCTGACTATGTGGCTTCAGCCTTTTGGAACTGATTTTCAAGAGGAATGTGGAAGGAATTGAAACCTTGGCCTAAGAGATGCCTTGCAGTGCTTTAAGTACAGCTTGATGGACTATTCTGGTCAGAGCAGTAAGAACTATGGACTGTGAGGTTTGGCTTATGAGGGTGAGAAAGAGCTTTGCTTGAACTGGGCTAGCAGTTTGTGTGAGAAGCTTGCTCTTTTGCCCATGTCCTGAGAAGTTGTGCAGGGTTGCTTTGCGTAGAAATGAACTAGTGTGTGCAGAGGGATATGACACAGAAAGAAAAATCTTTGGGTGAACTGTTGCCTGTTCAGCTGCAACTGAGAGATTACAACCTTTGAGACTGGGCTAGCTCACCTGCGCTGGGGCAACAATAAGAATGTAGACTCTTTTGAAGGAGCTTGAGTGCTCAAAGAGTGTCCTGTTCTTCCAAGTCTGCTTTATTCCCCCCTGGATTAATAAATTGGCACCCTACCTGGTATTGTGGAGTATAATAATGCTGGAAAGAGGGTCATTGAGTTTGCAACATGTTCCTGTGTTTTGGAAATGGCCATGGGCATTGTGAAGCGGGTTTGCTAGTTGCCTGCATAGAGACCCCATAGAGCCACGAGGATGAACCGTAGCTTGCAGTGGAGACCCAGTGGAGATGCCAGGATCATGAGATGGCTGCCAATGAGAGCTGCCAGCCCCGATGAAGTTTCTCAGGACTGTGAGTAGCCTAGCTGGAGGGGCAGAATTGGAATGCCAGAGACTTGTTGCTGGTTAGAATTATTGGTCTTGAAGATTTGTCACTGACTAGAGTTGCTGGACTTGAAGCTACAGTTTGGTACTTGCCCTGGTTGTTTTAAATCTTGTATTGGTTGAATGTTTCTTTGCTATGCCCAATGCCATCTTTTGCAGTGTGAATATTTATTCTGTGCCATTATGGGTTTTTTGAGGTTATTTTTTGGTATTATGGCTCAGTTAAAAGATCTTGGACTATGGGGATGTATGAACATCAGTGGGATTGATAAAAACTATGGGGACTTTTAAAGTCAGACTGAATACATTGTATTTTACATCATGTATGGATATCAGTTTATGAGGGCCAGGGGAGGAATGTGGTGGTTTGATTCAGGTGTCCCCCATAAACTTAGGTGTTCTGAATGCTAGGTTCCCAGCTGATGGAGATTTGGGAATTAATGCCTCCTGGAGGAAGTGTATTGTTGGGGGTGAGCTTATGGGTATTATAGTCAGTATCCCCATGCCAGTGTTTGGCACACTCTCCTGTTGCTATTGTCCACCTTATGTTGGCCACGGGGTGATGTCCACCCTCTGCTCATGCCATCGTTTTCCCCTGCCATTGTGGAGCTTCCCCTCAAGCCTATAAGCCAAAATAAATCTCTTTTTCCCAGAAGCTCCTCTTGGTTGCGTGATTTCTACCAGCAATGTGAACCCGGACTGCAACAGGGGTCATCTGCTCAACAGTCAACAATGACATCCATAGCATTCATAGCAATGTTGCATTTTGATCCAACGATCCATTTTTATGTCAGCTCTTCCTATCGTGGTGTACTAAAGTCACTGGGGAACCCAGCTCCTACCTGGGCAGCCTAAAATAAAGTGATTATTGTGTCCCCAGGCCTCAGGACAGGCAGTATGGTGTCTCTGGAAACATCTGGCACACAGACAGGGGTACTGTTACTCTGACACCAAAGACATATCCACCTAGCCACTCTTACTTAACGTTCTCAATTGTAAAACATGGTGACCAGAGCACAGCCCACGCACTGGCAGCAAGTTGTGGAACCCACCTGCGCTGCCCAGAGAGACTGGCAATGTGCCTCAGCCCAAAGCTGCCTCCCATATTCCTGACAGAGAACCAGGTCTGACTCCGCCTCACTTGTGCCACTCAGAACTACAGTTACAATGGGCAGTCTTGAAAGATGTAGCTGTGTTGCTTCCCTGCACGGCTGCCACACTTCTCCATGAAAGTGGTTCAGTGTTCCTCTCCAGTGACCAGCAATCACTAGGAAGGGTGTGGGGGCATGCTACATGGGATTCACACTCTGCTGGGGTAGTAGTGCCCTGTGACTCCAGCTCAACACTCTCACATCTCAGCTGGCATCCAGGAAGTAGAGGCAGATCTGCACTCACCTGGACCTGAATGTGGTCCTTTCTATAAATAATGCAATTGCATCAGGTTTTCATGCCAGTCACAGCTGGGGATATTGGTTTAGATCAAGAATGCAGGCTGGGCATTTGGCATGCAGTTCAATGGGAGAAAGAGAAATCACCAGTGAAGATACTCAACAGCGGACACTGCAAGCCTTATATTTGGCCAGCTAGGCCAAATGAGCCAACTGGTGCAATAATGGCACATCTGTCATCGTAGAAACCAACTGCCCTCTAATTGGACTGGACGTCTGTTCCATGCGAAGGAATACATCCCTGATACTGAAACTTAAAACAGGGGTAGTCATGAGCCCTAGGGGTGTGACATCTGCTGCTATCTGGCTAAATGTATTACTATGCTTATCAAACTGCCCAGGAAGCACTTCTCTTAATGTTCATAACCTTTTATTAATGCTACTCTCAGTTTTGGTAGAGAATCTTCTCTTTTCAGATAGCAGTAACCTTGGGACGACTCAGAAGGTATCATGATGCTGGAAAGAAGTGACCACAGTGCTCAGTACTGCAATATCTCTATCACACCTTCCAAGGCTCAGGGTCTAATGCAGAAGAGATGGTGGAAAGAATATAAGAGCCAAAGAAAGGCTAGGACTCCTTCCAACATGCTCCCTCCAGACACAAAATGGCCTAGATATCAATGACCTCACAGTGCCTAACACTACCTACACAAGGCCATCCTAAGAGGAGGAAAAGATCATGACATCAAAATAAAAGAGAGACTCAGAAGGGGAGGAGATATGATGGAGGATGGAGTTTCAAAGGGGAAAGAGGGGGAGGGTAATACTATGGGATTTTTTTATAATCATGGAAGTTGTTAATAAAAATTTGAAAAAAAAAGAAAAGAAATAAAATAATTTTAAAAACAAACAAAAAAGAATGCAGGCTGGGGAGATGGCTCAGCAGTTAAAGGTGCTTGCTTGTTGATCTGGAATTCATTATGTAGTCTCAGGCTGGCCTCAAACTCACAGCGATCCTCCTTACTTCTGCTTCCCAAGTGCTGGGATGAAAGGCATGTGCCACCACAAATAGCCCAAATATTTTAAAAAATATTTTTATTTATTTATTTGCAAATAGAGAGAAGAGAGACAGACAGACAGACAGAATGGATACACCAGGATTTCCAGATGCTGCAAATGGGACTCCAGATGCATGCACCACTTAGTGTATCTGGCTTTATGTGGGTACTGGGAAATCAAACTCACCAAAATGTTTTGGAGTCAGACGCACTGCCATTGCGCCATGAGGCCGACCACCAAAATGTTTTGAACAGGCGTCCCCAGCTGAAAGCTGTGGAACCTTTAGTGGGTGGGGCCTCAGCACTAGGGAGGCTGAGGTAGCTGCTGAGAGCTATGAGTTCAAGGCCAGTTTGGAGTTCTACATCAGCCTAGGCTAGAGTGAGACCCTATCGCATAGAAACAAACAACATAGGAGGTGGGGCCTGGCTGGAGAAAGTGAATCACAGGCAGGACTCTGAACCCAGGTTCCAGAACCTTCTCTGTTTCCTAGTCTGCAGGGATATGAGAAGCCTCCACCACATGCTCCTTTACTCCACCGTGCCTTCACTGCCACGGACTGAGACCCTCTGAAGGTCAGCCAAAATAGAAGCCTTCTCCCTTAAGTGCCAGACAATTTTGTTAAAATGACACAAACGTGACTAATACGCCCAACCTGGGTCTTTATGCAGCTACTTTAAAAAATATAAGTACAAGGGCTGGATGGATGGCTTAGCTATTAAGGCGTTTGCCAGGTTCGATTCCCCAGGACCCATGTTAGCCAGATGCACAAGGTGGCGCAAGCTCCTGGAGTTTGTTTGCAGTGGCTAGAGGCCCTGGCATGGCCATTCTCTCTCTCTCTTTTTTCTCTCTGTCAAATAAATAAATATGTGTGTGTGTGTGTGTGTGTATGTATACATACATACATACATACATACACACACACACACATACACATATAAGTACAAGCCAGGTGTGGTGGCTCAAACCTTTAATCCCAGCATTCAGGAGGCAGAGGTAGGAGGATCACGGTGAGTTTGAGACCCTGAGACTATATAGTAAATGCCAGGTCAGTCTGGGCTAAAGTGAGGCCCTACCTTGAAAAAACAAAAACAAACAAAAACGGGAAAAAATTATTCCTAATTTAGCATATGCTGGGCAGTTCTGAAAGAACTCAGACATGCACAGTGACCAACAAGGTCACAGTGATTACACACAGTGACCAAACAACAGTGTCACACTGTTATTACACAGCTAGACAGACACTGATTAACTCCATTTGTTTGTGCTCAAACTTATCTTATTTCTTATACAAATAACTGAGGCACCATACAACACACTTAGACAAGGCAACAGATAAAAGTTTAAGAGCAGAAGAAGAACAAGACTAGTGTGGAGGTGCTGCAAGTACCAGTGTTCCAGCAGTCAACGGAGAATGTAAAACCAGCTCAAGGGCAAGAATCATTAGCTCAAAAAGAGCCAAGTGGCTGGGGAATGCCAAATGACACTGAGTCATCTGAGGGGATCCACATCCATGAGAGTCTGCTCTAAGCAAGCCCTGCATGGCCCAGCAGCTGGCTTCAACCTCACTGCAGCCTACGCACAGTCTGAAAGCACAACTCAGGAAGAGAAGTGATGTAAAATGTTTGAATATACTTATGGATTTGAGAGACAAAGAAAGATAGAAAGAATGCATGTGTCAGGGTCTACAGCCCCTGCAAATGAACTCCAGACACATGTCACCTTGTGCATCTGATTTACATGCACACTGGGGAATTGAACTTGGGTCCTTAGGCTTCGCAGGCAAGCATCTTAACGGCTAAGCCATCTTTCCAGCCCAGTTATATAATTTGTATTATGTTTCTCCCTTCAGGGGCCTTTGTGAACCCTGCTTTGCTTGTAAGTATTAGCAAATCCTGTCAGGCATGCATTCCTTACCATACCTAGACACATACTCTCCTTTATCCAGATTACTGAAATTAAAACAAAATGACAGATGACCAAGAAACAAGATTAACCTCTGGAGAAGCTGAGGCTGAGTTTGTGGCCTGTGTCTTCACTGGCTCCCTGGTCACCAGACAGCTTCAGATATTATGGAACCCCACCAGCGCCATCAGATGGGTTCCCGTGCTACCTACTCTACAGCCCCTTGACAGGAATGTCTCTGCTGATAAGGACATGGGTCAAGGCAGGCTGAACAAAGGCAAGAGGCCACCCTCCCAAGAGGTTGAGGTGGCTATACTTCCTGGCTTGCTCGTGACATGATGACCCCAGGATCTAGCTCATAGCCACAGGACTACCAAGAACCCACCACTCCACAAATGTCCAACTTGAATCTACAAACAACACGTCCCCATAAACACCACGCTGAGATTTTACACATGCCATTCCTAGAAAGCCACGAGGCAACTGAAGGTGACCAGCCTTCGAAAGTACCAGCAGGGACTGTCCTTGAGCCTGGTCTTGCAGTCTTCACTTTGCCAGGGATCAGAGAAGGCTGTGGCTCTCCTAATCTCTGGCCTAAAGGAGTTCTGTAGATCTGTTTTTCCATAAGCAACTCCAGTTTCTTCCTAAGAAGTAGTTCCCTTTTCCTAGAATTAAGATTTCTGGAAGGATTAAATCGGAGCCTTGCATTGTGGTTGGTGAGCTCAGCCCCAAAACTTGGCATCAGAGCTGGTGGGTTCAGTCCCAACTTAGAACCTATAGGGGATCCTAATTTGGGTCTCTAGGTAAGCTTTACCCACTCCTGCCTTCTCATGGGCAGGACCTCTTCATTCTCTCTCTTCTTTCCTTCTCTCCTCTCCTCTCCTCTCCTCTCCTCTCCTCTCCTCTCCTCTCCTCTCCTCTCCTCTCCTCTCCTCTTCTCTTGATCTAATAAAATCTCTCTAAACTTTACCCTCTAGTCTATGGATTTCAATTCTTTGAAATAGTAAGATAAGAATCTGTGGACACTCCAAAATTCTTATCATTTTGGCACATTGCCAAGAAACAACAAAATTCCAGTTTCAGACACACCATTCACATGTGAGCGCTCAGGGCTGACATCAAAGGGTATCCCTCAGGGGGGCCAAAAGTAAACCAGCCATGTCTGCCCTGGGCCTCCGGAGGGGAGCTAAGCAGAGGCTCAGGACACGCATGCATGCACACAGTGAAACATCACCCAGAAATGTCATTCCGTGTCTGCCCTATTATTCAGATGGTTTTCCAGTATCAACACTGAGTCAGAGTATTTTTTTGGACTGCACAATATCTTAGGTCCCAAATGACTTTGGAAACTGCAGTCATGTTTTGCTATCACAGAGCAAAGAAAAATGTCTAAAGTTATCTACTACTATATTTATGAAGTTTAGGTTAAAAAACCCTCCCCCACCCCCTTGACTGAGGTGAGGGGCATGAATGTTCTTGGGGAGAAGGTTCAACAGGGAGAGGGTTCCAGGTCCACACATGCTTCATGGGAAGAAGGCTCCACAAAGAGAAGGTTCCACTGGGAGAGGGAGCTCAGGGTCCACATATGATCCACAGGGCGAGGGATCCACAAAGAGAAGGTTCCACACAGAGAGGGGGGCTCAGGGTCCCCACGTGATCCATGGGGAGAGGGCTCCATAAGAAGAGGTTACATGAGGGGGCCTCAGGGTTGACATGTGATCCATACGGAGATGACTCCACAAAGAGAAGTTGCTACAGGGAGAGAGTTCTATGTTCTCTACCATCTTCCGTGGGAAGAGGGACTGCAGTCTGCACATGATAGGTATGAAGGCCCAGCCATAGGTAGAGGCATCTGGGACCCCTTATGATCCACAGGAGAGAACTCCATGGGGAGAGGATTCTGCTTGAGTGAAGTTTACAGGGAAGGGCTCTGAGATTGTCTGAGTGTCTTAGGGCCCATTGTACTACCCTGCCATCTACTAGGTTTGCACTGCTGGCAGATATCACCTGCCGAAATTGGGGGAAGAAGGGAGGGTATTTTGGCTTACAGACTCAAGGGGAAGCTCCATGATGGCAGGGGAAAACAATGGCATAAGCAGAGGGTGGACATCACCCCCTGACAAACATAAGGTGGACAATAGCAACAGGAGAGTGTGCCAGACACTGGCAAACTGGCTATAAAGCCCATAAGCCTGCCCCAGCTATACACCACCTCCAGGAGGCATTAGTTCCCAAATATCCATCAGCTGGGAACCTACCATTCAGAACACCTAAGTTTATGGGGACACCTGAATCAAACCACAACATTCTATTCCCGGCCCCCATAAACTGATAACCATGCATGATATAAAATGCAATGCATTCATCTAATTTTAAAAGTCCTCATATTTTTATCAATCCTAATGATGGTCATACATCCCCATATTCCAAGATCGTTTAACTGAGCCATAATACAAAAAAAAAACCAAACAAACCCGTAACAGCACCAAATAAACAGTCACACTGAAGAAAAAGGGGGGGCATTGGGCATAGCAAAGAAATATTTAACCAACACAAGATTTAAACGTGGCAAACATCAACAGTGTAGCTCCATGTCTAATGACTCTAGCCTCCATGTCCGATGATTCTAACCAGCAACAAGTCTCTAGATTTCCTATTCCACCCCTCCAGCTAGGCTACTCACAGTCCTGGAAAAACTTCACCCGGGGTGGCAGCTCTACTCAGCAGTCATCTCACGGTCCTGGCATCTCCACTGCTCACAGCTCTATCAAGTCTCCATGCAGGCATCCAGCAAACCTGCTTCACACTGCCCATGGCCATTTCCAAAACAAAACAATGCATTACAAACTCAATGACACTCTATTTCCTGCATATCTTATACTCCACAATATCAGGTAGGGTGCCAATATGTTAATCCAGGGGGGAATAAAGCAGAGTTTGAAGAACAGGACATTCCTTGAGCACTCAGGCCCCTTCAAAAGAGTCTACATTCTTCCTATTGCCCCAGTGCAGGTCACCTAGCCCAATCTCAAAAGCTGTAAGCATCAATTGCAGCTAAATGGGCAACAGTTTTGGCCCAAAGATTTTTCTTTCTGTGCCATATCCATATGTTCACACCAGTTCATTTCTACGCAAAGCAATTGTGCCCAAACTCTCAGGACACAGGCATAACAGCAAGCCTCTCACACAAACTGCTTCTAGCCCAAGTTAGGCAAAGCTCTTTCTCACCCTCATAAGCCAAACCTCACAGTCCATAGTTCTTACTGCATTCTGGCCTTTCAACTCTGACCAGAATAGTCCATCAAGCTGTACCTACAGCATACGAGGCATTTCTTAGGCAAAAGTTTCAAATACTTCCACATTTCTCTTGAAAATCAACTCCAGAAGGCCAAAAACACATAGTTAGGTATCTAGCAGCAATCCCACTCCACTCCTCTGGTACCAACTTTGCAGTCGGGTTCACATTGCTGGCAAAAATCACTCAAGAGCACCTTGTAGACAAAAAGGGTTTATTTTGGCTTATAGACTCAAGGGGAAACTCCATGAGAGGAAAAACAATGGCATGCGCAGAAGGTGGACATCACCCCCTGGTCAACATAAGGTGGACAATAGCAACAGGAGAGTGCACTGAACATTGGCAAGGGGTACCCATAAGCCCACCCCCAATAGTACAC
Source organism: Jaculus jaculus (assembly GCF_020740685.1). Lineage (NCBI taxonomy): Eukaryota > Metazoa > Chordata > Mammalia > Rodentia > Dipodidae > Jaculus > Jaculus jaculus. The sequence continues at coordinate 57,152,064 of NC_059103.1, forward strand.
TCCCTCCAGGAGGCATTAATTCCCAAATCTCCATCAGCTGGGAACCTAGCATTCAGAACACCTAAGTTGAGGGGACACCTGAATCAAACCACCACATGTGCCCATGGAATCCCCATTATTTTTTAAAATATTTTACTTTTATTTATTTGAGAGAGAGAAGGAGAGAGAGAACAGGCACACCAGGGCATCTAGCTACTACAAACAAATTCCAGATGCATGCACCATTTTGTCCATCTGGATTACATGGTTCCTGGGGAATTGAACCTGGGTCCTTCAGCTTTGCAGGCAGGTGCCTTAACTGCTTAGTCATCTCTCCATCCCAGCTTTATTTTATTTTATTGAGATACAGTTTCATGCATACCAGGATGACCTAAAACTCACTGTCTAAACAAAAATGGTTATGAACTCCTGATCCTCCTGCCTCAACTTTCCAGTTCTGGGATTACAAGAATACACCCCAACACCAAGTTTATGTAGTGCTGAGGAACAAACCCTGGACGTCATGCATGGTAGGCAAATATTCTACCAACTGAGTTATATCGCCAGTCCTTGAATTGTCAATTTCATTAAATAATACATTATAAAGTATTACTGTTCTTTTTTTTTATTTTTCAGTCATTTTTAAAGTGAAAGCAAGCCAAGCACTGGTTAGATCTGTCTCTGGTGTTGAGCTCAGTGTCTGGATTCACCTGGATCTGGCATGTGGTCAGAGCTGGCATGCTGCAGGTCTGGTCAAGTGCTGGGCCTTGCCCACTCTGGGCCACTGTAATTGTCTGTAGCTTTTGATTGGGAAACACTGTTTTCAGGCCACTGGCAAACAAAACCAATTATGCAAAGCCTCCTGCTGTGCTTTATGAATACACACAATTTTACTTGCCCTGTATATAGTTTCCTTAAGAATACACCCAACACACCATCCACGGGAGTTGAAAAATAGAATCAGTATTTTGGTTTATAGACCTCAGCACCACCTCAAAAAAAAAAAAAAAAAAAAAAAATGATGCTGGCCAGAACCACATCATACCAAACCAACATTCTAACAAGGCCACTTTATTTTCTCCCTGGAGGTCCCCCCAACTGGGGTCAAGGGTGAGAACAGCTCAATCAGAGAAAAAGGGTCCCAAGTTTGTCTCTTTATTTTTTTGGTTATTCAAGGTAGCTAACCTGGAATTCACTACACAGTTTCAGAGTGGCCTCGAACTCACAGCAATCTGCCTACCAGTGCAGGGATTAAAGACATACACCACCATGCCCGGTCCAAGTCTGTCTTCTTAACCAACAGTGAGATCAGAAAAAACAGAGCAGATGAGCATGAAATCCATCACTTCCCAGTAAGTGTGTCAGTGACAACATAAGCAGCAGGAGGACATCTTCTTAATGGAAACGAGTCAAGACAATAGTTGGTATCGGGAGCCCAGCAGAAGCACAGACACAATCCTAGGGGCTGGGAAACAGGAGCCTGGGCTATACTGCAATTGTCGAAGTCTTCCTGTTTATGAAAACAGGACACAGGTGCAGAGTAGTTGCATCTTCTAATGGAGAGAGCAGGCCCCGGCAGGACTGGGTGTCTGTTGCTGACCTCCCAGGACCCAAGGGTGGCTCACAATCAGCAATCGGGGTCTCAGTCTCCACACACCTCCAGAACTATGACAGATTTCAGCTCTGGCCTCCGTGGTGGCCATCTTATCTCTACTTCTCAAAGCTCCAACCCCTGGAGCCTTCCCGGTTAGCTTTTGTGCCTGGGAAATGGGGCTAAGAGCAGTGTGGTGGAAATTCCTTTGGAACACCAGCCAGTGCTCAGCAAGTGAAAGGAAGGATGTCCTCCAGTGAGCAAGGAAGAGGTCAAGGGTCAAGGAGCCCTGCCCCTGCTTTACAAAAACTCTTAAGCACGCAACTGGGCCTCAGTACAGGGAAGCCCAGGGAAACGCCCACATTGACATAAAGACACACACACACACACACAGAGGCACATAGAAACATACACACAGAATATGTACACAGCATATCACACACACAAGCATGCACACACAAAGAAACAAGTATACAAGCAAGCAGAAGAGAAACACAAAATCAGAAAAACAAAACACTACATGGGGCCAGGGGGATAAAGGCAATAGAGGTCTTCTTATGTTAAACCACCCCATTCATGTGCCTGAGGATTACAAATATTTCAATTAAAACATTTCTTAATTGTTAAATTATTCTGCACTTATTGGACAGGGTATGACATGGCATGTGTGTGGAGGTCAGAGGACAACTTTCAGATCAGTCCTCACCTTCTACCTCCTTTGAGGCAGTGTTGGTCACTACTGTTTACTGGTCCCTTTGCAAGCTTCCTGGACGTTCTCCTGCCTCCACCTCCATTTTTCACCATAGATGCACTGGGATGACAGAAGCCTGCCATAGCTTCCGGCTTGCACATGGGATATGGAGATCTGAACTTGAGTACTCAGAGATGTACAGCAAGTGCCTTATCTTCTGAGCCATCTCCCCAGCCCATAAAATGTGTTTTTACTTTGCTTAAATCAATGGCCTTACTTAATAAGAGTCTTCCTTCATTCCCTACCTCACTTCTTTCTTCCCTTTCTCCTGACTTCCTTCCTTCCCTCCCTTTTAATTTTTGAGTGTATCTCTTGCCATTAACACTGGGTGCTAATCCACGAGAGGTGGCAGTGGATTGGCTCCACACAGGATGCTCTCCAGTCAGAGGCCTTCTGGGATCGCTGCCCAGAACCACCCTCCCCTGCTGCTCAGCCTCCTCTGTGCCAAGGAGCTCATGTCCAAGAGCTGGTGCTCTCATACTCCTGTAGAATCTAGTCAGAGAGTGGGCTTCGGTTTTCATGGCTGGCCACTAGGTTTTCTGTTTGGGTACTTTATTCTCTTAGCTTGTTGAGTTAGTGAATTAGTGGGTTTCATTATGGGATTTTCAAACACTTTGTTCTTATTGGCTTTCCCTCCCATTCCCCTTTCCCCCATACTTTTAGAGTCTCCTCTTCCCCTCTAGACTACCTGGTTGAAGATCCTAAGAGACAGTGTAGGCCTGAATATACGTGAGGCCACTGTATACACTGCCAGTTTTGGTCACGTCCCAACCAATTCAATCAGCTGTGATCTGGAAGGACCAGAGCGACATGTGGCACACCAGGTGGACAGTGTCAGTCAGGGGTGCCAGTGAGATGCGTGTACATGGAGATGTAGCAGTAAAAATAAGAGCTGAGATTACATAACAGGGGCACAGGGTGAGACAGACGGGGAGAGAGATAGAAACTATCTTAAGGAACAGGTCTGGAAGACAACAAAAGCTTGGCAAGTCCAAACTCAAGGTGTACAGGCAGGCTAGAGTCCCAGGGAAGAGATAGGGCTGCACTTGTTCTAGCAGAACTCCTTCCTGCTTAGGGGAGGCTCACCTCTGCTCTATAAAGAACTTCAGCTGGTTAAGGCTCACTGAGTTCTGGAAGGCCATATGCCTTCCTCACAGGCTAGGGATTTCATGCTAATCTCTGTGCCTTCCTCACAGGCTAGGGATTTCATGCTAATCTCATCTAGACGCCTTCCCAGAAACATCCTAAACCTGACCATCATGGACAGACAGGGAGCAGGGCAGTCAGGCCTCTCACTTGTACAAGGTGGGAACGGGGCGTGCCACAAACACTGTCTTCGAAACAGCTGAGTAGGTTAACTGAGGTTAACAGAGACCAGTGCACTCTGGGTGCAGCCAACAGACGGATAAATCATGTTATCCCACTGGGCACACATCCAAGAGTCAGACACCAGCCAGAGGAAGGCCACAGGCACGCACCGCGCCTGGGGAGGAGCTGACCCCAGGCTCCCTGAAACATACTGATCCTTGCTGCTTTCTTCAGACCTCCATCAGGATCATGGTGTTACCTCTGCAGAGGAAATGATCATGGAATAGAACCCACAAACATAAATACCAAGTAGGGAGGCCAGAGGCTCTGTGTCCCCAGAGTTCCCTAACATTGAGCTTACTCGGGATGACAAGTACAGCCAGGGGAACTAGCCACCCAGTGGGACAGCATTTTAAAGTACTCAGTAGGCACCATTTTCATCAACCCGAAAGCAGAACAAAAGAGGTATGCTGGAACAGGCCACCCTAAAGAGTTTTGAAGAGGGGTGGGGGCTGCTGGCAAGGAGGCCTCTGAGGGCACTGAAAGAGATGAACCCTTGTGTAAAGAGAACAAGAGTCACTTTTAGCCAAAGCAGTCCCTCCAGGAGTTTTTTAGGACTTCCTCATCCCTCTCAGGGCTTCGTCCTCACCCACCGAACTTACCCCCACCCCAGCCCAGGAGCCAGAACTGCCAGGGAGTGACCCTGGAAAGATGGAATACAATGCCCTCATGAAAGAAACCCCTCCCCCACCCCATACACATATACCCCGTGCTAGCCAGAGATGACCCTGGGAGGACGGGAGACCAGCCAGATTACATTCTGTAGGGACCCCACTAAAAAGGGCTGCTAGACACAGAACTCTGGGGAAGCTCACAGCAAAGAAGAATCTCTAGGACTAAAAAGAAACATTGCGAGCTCAGGACACAAGAGGCCTACTAGTGGGGCCCATCTGCAGCCATATAGTCCTCTATATGCATCCTCTATAGTCCTGAAGCTGGACACCGGTCTTATACTCAAATCGTGAAGACGGTACTAGGAGCAGGGTCAGGGTGACAGGATGGGGCAACTGCTGCCACATACTCACATTTTTGGATGTGCCTCACAACCTGGGTTCTCCCCAGTCAGTGAGCAACTAACCACGGAGTTGCACATACCAGCACCTGAGGCTGAAAAAGGATTCCAGCAAGAAGGGGTGGTGAGCGGATGGACTGATGCGTGAGCAGGTGGACAGATGGATAGATAAATGAGTGCGTAGATGTGTGGGCCAATGGATGGCTGGGCAGATGGATATGTGGGTAGGTGGGTGAGGTGATAGAGAGATGGATAAATGGTTGATAGGTAGATAAATGGTTGATAGGTGAATGGATGAGTGGTTAGTTAGATGAAGCAACACAGACATTGATTTTTAAAATTACAGGATGGCTTAACGGTTAAGGCATTTGCCTGTGAAGCCAATGGACCCAGATTCAATCCCCCAGGGCCAACATAAGCACAAGGGGCACATGTGCCTGGAGTTCATTTGAAGTGGCTAGAGGTCCTGGCGTGCCAATTCTCTGTCTCTCTATCTCTACTTACAAATAAATAAATAAAAATTATTTTTAAAATTACAGAATGAAGACAATACACACAGATGTTCCAAGATTAATGTTGATCTACTTGTTGCCATGCCAACACAAACATCCCACTTTTGAAAAAGTAACAATGACGACTATTTTAATTGCTATTATTTTATTCAAAGTGCAGCACCTCTGATTATAGAATTTTAGAAACATTTGCTTCGCTCCAGGAAGCAACAAGTCTAACCTTCCTCCCTAAAGGAAGTCTGGCAGTGACTAGGAAGAGGACCATAACGTTAATGACAAGGACTTCCGACACACTGCAGCTCTTGTTTTCCACTGGGAGAACACACAGGCACTCACAATTTATCGGAAAGCTATGCTTCTTTCCCATGTTTCTTCTCTTTATTTTAATTATTTGAGAAAGAGAGAGAGAGGCAGTTAGAGAGAGGATAGGCATACCAGGCCTTCCGCCACTGTAAAGAAACTCCAGACACACGTGCCCCTTTGTGCATCTGGCTTACATGGGTCCTAGGGAGTCGATCCTGGGTTATTTGGCTTTGCAGGCAAATGCCTTAACTGTTAAGCCATCTCTCTAGCCCTTTTCCTGTATTTCTGAGTGAAGAAAGAAATCCTCTTGCCCAAGAGCTGACAGTCTTATATTTTTTTAACCATAAAAAGAAAAACAAGCCGGGCGTGGTGGAGCATGCCTTTAATCCCAGCACTTGGGAGGCAGAGGTAGGAGGATCGCCATGAGTTCAAGGCCACCCTGAGACTCCATAGTGAATTCCAGGTCAGCCTGGGCTAGAGTACAACTCTACCTCGAAAAAACAAAAGAAAAAAAGAAAGACAATATTAATTTAAGAGCTCAAGTCATTGCTCAAGCAAAATCTTCTATCTCCACGAAGGCCAGTCTTCTAGTTGGAATATGTCTAATTTCCACTCTGATAGTTTTGTCTTCTCAGAAAGTAACCAATGTTAGATTTGTGGTATTTTAGGAGTTGTTTCCAAAAATAAAGAAGGGGGTTTGGGGAAGATGTCTACAATCATGAGCATTTCTGTGTCCCATCCTCAAAAGGAAAATTAGATGTTTCTAAACATCTGCTTTGGCAAGACTGCCAATCTAGTATGCACTGAAAACTATACTCTGGGCGATTTCCTGTCTGTACTACAAGTCTCTCTCTAAGGCTGCCAATGAAGTCCACCTAAGAACTAAGGAGAGGATCTCACCTTGCGCGCTCACCACCTGCTCCACAAGCTGCAAGGCCACCACCCTCAACATGGGTTCATCCTGAGCCAGCTCAGTAAGACTCACCTGCCTGCACCATTCATCACACCTCTCAACAGAGCCAGACCCACCCCATCACAGCTTGGAGCAACACCCCTGCAGGGAGGAGACAGGCCAGCCTTACTATTTGCAGATTCCCAAACTGCTCCCTCTTATATGTGCCTCCCAAAGGCAGCACTTGGAGTTCTTTTGCCATCAGCTGAGAAGAAGTGCAGAGTGGTGGGAAATTTCAGTCACCTAGCACTCACATTCCCAGCTGAGATGGAATCAGTGATGGGTAGCCTGTTTTTATTTTTGTGTGTTTATGAGTGCTGTGTGTGTGTGTGTGTGTGTGTGTATGCACATGCATGTGTACATGGAGGCCAGAGGTCAATGTCAAAAGTGGTGGTGCATGCCTTTAATCCCAGCACTAGAGAGGCAGAGATAGAAAGATAGCCATGAGTTCAAGGCCACCCTGACACTACTTAGTGAATTCCAGGTCAGCCTGGGCAAAAGCGAGACCCTACCTCAAAAAAAAAAAAAAGTCTCATCCTTACTCTACACCTTATTTTTTAACTTTTTTATTAATAACTTCTATAAATGTACACAATGATCATAATCCCCTCCCATGACCCTTCCTTTTCCAGAACCCAAATCCTTCCTCCAGTGAATCCCTTCTTCTTTCCAAGTAATCCATCCTGTACTTTGATGTCATCATTGCTTTTCCTCCTCTATTATGCAGGTCGTGTGTACATAGTGTCAGCCACTGTGAGGTCATGAGTATCAAGGCTACTTGGTGTCTGGAAGACAACAGTGTAAGCACTCCTCCCCTCTCTGACGCTTACATTCTTTCCACCACCTCTTCCACAATGGTCTCTAAGCCTTGGAGGGTATGATAGAGATGTCTCATTCAGTGCTGAGCACTCCATTGTCACATCACTTCTTAACACTTTTTTGCCTTATTTTTTGAGATCACTGAACTTGGAACTCATTAATTTGGTTAGATCAACTAATCAGTGAGCTCCAAAAATTCCCTGTCTCCACCTCGCTAGCATTGGGATTACAGGCACACTCCACCCCATCTGGTTTTTACATGGGTGCTGTGGGTTTGAACTCAGGTCCTCACGCTTGTGTAGCAAACACCTTACCCACTGAACCATCTTCCCAGCCTCCCAGGAGGCTCTTGTTTCCACTGATCTACTGTGAATAAACTCTTTTAAAAAAATACACACACACACACACACACACACACACACACACACACACACACACAGACATATATACGCACATATATATTTGAAAGAGTAAAAGAGGCAGGGGGAGGGGAGAAAAAGAATGAATATGAATGGGCACACTAGGGCCTCTAGCCTCTACAAATGAATTCCAGATGCATTACTTTGTATATCTGACTTTACAAGAGTACTGGGGAATTGAACCCAGGTTCTTAGGCTTGCAGGCAAGTGCAACTGCTGAGCCATCTCTCCAGCCCAGGGTCTTTTTTTGAAGCTTATTTAGTGTCAAAGTTTTAGGATCTTTGTGCTTTTGATTGGTGAATTCACAAACACCCTTAAAACAGCCCAGGTAGCTAGGTGAATATTCTAGAACAGCACATCAGGAATGAAGTGCAGGCCTCTTAGCCTGAGTTCAATGCTAGTGGATCAACAACATGCACATATTAGGCATCTTCTAACAGACATACAACAAAACCAAGGCTATCTTCAGATCTGTTGATGCAAATGCTGTGATACGGCAAAGGCTCAGCACTCATATTCAGTGTCTGGGCCATCCTCCCATAAACAGGGAGAACTAGCCATAAGCTTCTCCTGGGGAGCAGAGGCCCCTCCCAGTGCAGGTTCTCGGGACTTCAGTGTTACCACTGGCTCAGAAGAAGCACAAAACAAAATGGGACCTGTCTGAATCCAGAATAAAGACAGAGCTGCCAAAGGAGTTTCAGGAGCCAGATGGAGAGGCACACACATCTAATCCCATGGGGAGGGTAAGGTAGGAGGATTACTGAGTATGAGGCCAGCCTAGGCTACATTGTGATTTCCCAGCCAGCCTAAGCTACATAGCAGGAACCATCTAAAAATATGAAAAAAAAAAAAAAAAGAGTAGGGTTGGGGAGATAGCTCAGTGACCCGGTAAGTCACCTGCCACACATGCATGAGGACTAGAGTGCAGCACCCACATAAATGCCAGGCAGGCATGATGGCCCACTGTAACCCCAGTATTTGAGAAGGATCCTGGAGCACGCTGATTAGCTACCACTAGCACAACTGGTGAACTCCGAGCTCAAGGGGACACCACCAGACATCAACCTCTGGTTTTTACACTCACCTAGACATGTGTTCACACACACACGCACGCACACACACGTATGCACATGTGTAGGAAGAAAACAAGAGTATAGAAGGAGATGCACATCCTAGGCTGTTCTCAGGGTACACTGACAATGAAGGCATGGGGACCAAAAGCCAACTCTGACAATGTGGATGCAGTCACAGGCAAATCACAGGTTCTTACACCGATTTTATTTCCACAGTCCTTGGATTAGAGGCCCTCATTCTCACCCTGTCACAGGCTTGTTTCAGTGAGATCTGTGCTGTGTTCTTCCTGCAGTGGACAAGTGATCAGGGCTCAGTTAGCGGGAACATCTGTCCTCAGGAAACCCATGTCACGGAAGGAAAGAAGGCAGAGTATCACATCAGATGCCAACCAGGACCTTTTGTGTGGCTCAAAACCATTTATATGACTATATAAACACGCCCTAAAAATAACCCAGACAGACACACATAAAAAACTGCACACATCTCAGAAGTACTGGTTACCAGAAAAATGAAAACAAAGCAATGGCCTGTAATAAGAATTTGGTCATAAAAATTTGGCAATTCCAAAGAAAGAAATTGTGTCCACTAATGAGGATGTATGGCTGGGAGGACAGTCAGTACACAGTGCTCACCTAGCACAGATTTGGTCCTGGGCTCCATCCCCAGCACAAGAACACACACACACACACACACACACACCATACACAAAACAATGAGGCAGACCTTATTACTGAGTAGACACATGACAAAAATAAGTATGCAGGGGCTAGAGAGAGAGGGCAGTTGTGCAAGTGTGAGGACCTGAGTTCGGATCCCCAGCACCCATGTAAATGCAGAGCATGTGAGTATAGCCATGCACATCTGTAATCCCAGCACTGGGGAAGCAGGTGGAGGCAAGGCAGGTGTCCAGGGTAAGGGAGTTAGTTAACATAGTGGAATTGGTAAACCCTGAGTACAGTAAGGTGGAGAGTAATTGAGGAAGATACCCAATGTCAACGTCTGACCTCCATATGCACACACGCATGTGCATATAAACATGCACACATACCACACACACAGTGTGTGGCCAGACTTTAAACCACACAAAGCACATTACAACAGGACATGTAACATGTCCTAATTTTTGAAGAAATCTATGAGACATGTCAACATTCACATATGCCTAAGCACATATAGGTGTCTGTGAAAACGTTCTTCTGATGAAAAAAAACCAACAAATAGTTTTCTCTAATGACAGAATGAGTTGTTTTGTTTTGCTTTATTTACATGTATTTTCAAAAATAAACATGTCCAGCCTATAAAAAAAAAACTCATTAATGTTATAAAAGAAAAATAAAGAGGATAGTGCAATTAGTGGGCAAGGGAGCAAGTTTCACAACTCCTTAGCTGGCAGCTTGTGGAGATTCCTGCAGCAATGGCTAATTCATATGTTTGTGCCCTGGACCCAACTTCTCGCTATAATGAACAGTCCAGAAATGCTAGGAGAAAAGGCACGGGCACATTTCCAATGAGCTTGCAAGTTTATATGCAACATCAGAGCTGCAAGAGGTAACAAGAAAGAAGTGGACAGCCTCCAGCTTTAAGCAGGAACCCATGCAGGCTGTGGGCACAGACAGCAAAAGATGTACTATTACACCCCAAGTAAAACCTGTCCCAAAACACAGCTGACTCCAGGTCCTCAGAAGCTAATGGTCTGACTTTAGGATTAAGAATTCTTCTGGTTTCTTTCTTCTAGCTGTCACCACATCATACATCAATTTCACAATTACTTAGGTGGCAAAGATGTGAAACCCACATCTCTATTTGAGAGAGTGTGAGAAAGTAGATGGGGAGAGAGAGAGAGAGAGAATGGGTACTCCAGGGTCTCCAGCCACTGAAAATGAACTCCAGATGTGTGCATCACTTTGTGCACCTGGATTTACATGGGTACTGGGGAATCAAACCCAGGTCCGTAGGCTTTGCATGCAAGCACCTTAACTGCTATGCCATCTCTCCAGTCCACTTAAGAGAACTCTTAAGTGAAGCAACTGGCTTGTCAGTCATCTAGCTGTGAGAACACAGAGGCGGGAACCATTACTGAAACCAATGTCCCCTTAGTAAATAGAGCAGCCCTCTGCCACACATAAATAGGCCACCATTAATCCCTAAGTGGTACATGATGCAATGCTGATTTCATCAGGAGCTGGGGGTGCACATACAATAAAGGAACATGCACCTCGTGACATCTGGTGGACCTCTCTGAGAGGGAGCATACTACTCCGAGCCCTTCCATGTAAGCTAACAGCAGCATCCTATAGAAGAGCACCAGGAATGAAAAATGAACCACAAAAGGGAATCCAAAAGAGGGTGCAGTAATCATGCCCTCCTTGTTGATGTCCACTGCAGCTGTGGCAGAAACATCAGTGCTGCTTGAAGCCACTTCTTCACAGGCAAATGTTCAATCCACTGCAAGGGGTGAGCAGAAGGTGGGACATGTGACCAGAACTCACCAATGCAGTATGAGCAGCCTTGAGAGTCACCTTGGAAAGCTTAGCATGGTGAGCCTATTTTCCCGGTCACTCTGCTGACTCCACATTCATCACAGCCTTGAGGCCAGTGAAGGAGAAGGACAGAGTTTCAGAATGGACAGAATGAGAAGAATCATTGGCTCACTGTTACAGCAAGTATGACCCAAAACTAGACAGTAAACACTATGAGTGATGATACCCCTCTGTCTGCCTTTGTGGCTAGCAGGCAGCCACAGACAAACTGGGAACCACAATCCTGGCTTGCCCCAACTCCTCTCAAGCTACAACAGGCAGCTGCCCACAGACCTTTGTTGGCAACTCCTGGCTCGAAGTAGAAGCTCTGATGGAAAGCTGCCTAGCCAAGAACATCTTTGTGGATAATTCAAGTGGTCTAACCTGCTGGGGCCCTGCCACTGCTAATCAGTAGAGCTCGGGCTAAATTACCCAAAGACAGATGGAAAACACCGAAACTGAGTCATTTGTAAGTTTTCTCAAAAATCTGAACTTTTGAATGTGAACTCAGAAAATTATTCTGATTATTTTTACTACACTTTGTTGCAAAGGAATTGAAAGAAGGCGACACACACACAAGCTTGGGAGATGGGTAAAGAACGTGCCAAACAAGTATGAAGACCTGAGTTCAGATCCCCAGTGCCCACTTAAAATGTGAGGTATGGAGGCACATGTCTGTAACTCAGCACTAGAGAAATGGAGACAAAAGATTCCCTGGGATTTGATGAGTTGGTTTAGCTGAATCAGTGAGGTGAGCTCTAGCTTCACCAAGAGACCTGTCTCAAAGAATATGGTAGACTACAACCCATATCAACCTCTCGCCTCCACCCACATGTGCACACACACCACTCATACACATACATGCAAAATCATATGCACATGTGCAAAAAAAAAGTGAATAGGACTTCCACTTTCAAAGATGATGGAATAACAGAAGTGAGAATGTCTGAAACAACCAAAAATCAGACAACATATAAGCAAGTACCTCAGGCATTGTACCTCAGACATTGTACTTCAGGCAAAAATAGAGCTGAGCCCTAGGAGGTAGAAATCAAATGAGGGGCTGGGCATGGTGGTACAAGCCTTTAATTCCAGCACTTGGGAGGCACAGGTAGGAGGACTTCTGTAACTTTGAGGCCACCCTTAAAACTATACAGTGAATTCCAGGTCAGCCTGTGCTAGAACGAGACCCTACTTCAAAAAACCAAAAAAAGGGGGGGGAAGCTGAAGAGATTGTTTATTAGTTAAGGCACTTGCCTGTAAAGCCAGAGGACTCAGGTTCGATTCCCCAGAACCCATGTAAACCAGGTGCATAAGGTGGTGCATGTGTCGGAAGTTCGTTTGCAGTAGCTGGAGGCCCTGAAGCACCCATTCTCTTTTTGTCTCCCTCTTTCTCTATCTCAAATAAATAAATAAATAAAAATAATATACATGATATGTATATAAAGAAATCAAATGAGGTGAACTTGTGATTGGCCAGCAAACTGCCTAAGAAAAGATGATGCCAGGAGCAGGGGAGACCAAGCCATCCAGAACTCACAGAATTCACAGGAGAGATATTATAAATAAGACACAGGAACACCACAGGGAAAGAGGAGAAAGACCACCCAGATCTTCAGAGTGGGAAGCTGAGTCTGACATGAAGCTTGTTTCTGGCTCAGAAACAGCAGTGTCAGCACTTATACCAGGTTAATAGTTCTGGTATACACTTATCATACAATCCACACCACAGATGCTGATTACAGTGTTTGGGAGGGCCTCAAGTTGAATGGTTATTGGAAATTTCCCCAGCATCCACCAAGGTGAAGGTCATAATATCTGAGATCTAGTTGTGTGTGTGTGTGTGTGTGTGTGTGTGTGTGTGTGTGTATGAAGATAGAGGAAAATATAACCTATAAGAGTAAATTGTTCAATCAAGCCAATCCCAAATCAATGCAGATGTTACAGTTTGCAAACAGGGACATGAAAATGGTTGTAATCATTGTGTTCCACAGGCTCAAAATATATAGAGTAGGCCAGCTGTGGTTGCACACACCTTTAATCCCAGCACTTGGGAGACAGAGGTAGGAGGATTGTCATGAGTTCAAGGCTACCCTGAGACTACACAGTGAATTCCAGGTCAGCATGAGCTATAGTGAGACCCTACCTCGAAAAACCAAAAACAAAAAAGTAGAGTAAAAACATGAGTACATTTCTTTCAAAAGCCCACATTTTCGAGAGGCCTAAGTTTAAAAATGCATAAATTAATAGCAGTTTACACAATGCAGAACAAAAGCATTGTTCTAAAGACACAAAAGTGGAAACTGTAAAATGTGGTGGCCTAACGTTTGCCTCACTGGAACCTTTACAGAAAGGACACAGAGGTGCAACAGAAAACATATGTGAAGTACTTGTATGCCTAAGTTCTCCAAATTTGATGAAAACTATAAACTCACAAATTGAAATTTTAAAAAAAATGAAAAATATAAGGAATAGGAATAAAATCACATGTGTATATCACAATCACATTGCTCCAAACCAGAGATGAGGGAAACAAACCCTAAAATCAGTAAGAAACAGGAGAAAGGCGACCACAGACATTTCACTGGAAACAATGGAAGAAGACAGTGAGAGGCACAGACATTTCACTGGAAACAATGGAAGAAGACAGTGAGAGGAACAACAGGTTTCCAATAGAGACAGAAAAAAAGTCACGCCCTAGCATCCTATTCACAGCAAAATAACCCCCCAAAAATGAGGTGAATAAAACTTTTACATAAACAAAAGCTGAAAGAACCATCAGCAGGTGTACATTACAAAGAGCGTTTTTAAAAAGCCCTTCACAGTGGATGGAAAGGCATTTCCACACAAGAAATGCAGAGCCTCTAGTAGAACTGAGTGGTTTTTTTGCTTATTTACAAAAATTTTAAGACTTCCAGAATTCTTTTATTTTGAGAGAGAGAGAGACACACACACACAGACACGCACGCGCGCGCGTGCACAGAATGGGCGCACCAGGGCCCCTAGCCACTGCAAACAAACTCCAGATTCATGCACCACTGTGTGCACCTGGCTTAGGTGGGTCTTGGGGAACTGAACATGGCTCCTTACACTTCACAAACAAGTACCTTAACTGCTAAGCCATCCCCCCAGTCCTGCTTATTTAAATTCTCAAGAAGATAAAAAGATAAGTCTGCTTAAACAGAAACAAAAAGAATATAATGTGGCATTTATAATGTATGTAAAATTAAAGCATCTGATAAAGACATGATAAAAGTCAAACTACGGAGGAGTGGAAGTAAGCATCTCATAATATATGTTCAGTTCAGTAGTATAATTTAAAGATAAGCTGCAACAAAATATAAATGGACACTATAAATCCTAATGTAACTACTATAATAACAAGAGATTTACTATGAATAACCAATGAAAAGCAAAATATAGAGTAATTACTTAAAATGCATTCAACTCAAAAGACAAGAAAAAAGGAACAAAGCACAGATGGACCAATAAAAAACTCAGTCATATCAATTATCTCATTAAATGAATATGATCTGAATGTACCAATAAAAAGAGATGCAGTACTAAATGAGACCTCTCTATCACACCGTCCAAGGCTCAAGGACAACTGCAGAGGAAGTAGCAGAAAGAAGGTAAGAGATAAGGAAGGGAAGGACTGCTTACAATGCTGCCATACACACACAAAATGGCCTTGATGTTGATGACCTCCCAGTGGTTGACACTACCTACACAAGACCTGTGTAATAAAGGGGGGAAAAAATGACACTAAAATATAAGACTAGCTGGAAAGAACAGATTCTGGGAAGAAAGGATTTGGAAGGGGATTATGATCATGGTATATTATCTATGGAAGTTGCCAATAAAAAGCTAAATAAATAAGTAAATAAATACAGGGATAGAGAGATGCTCAGTGGTTAAAGGTGCTTGTTTGCAAAGCCTGATTGATGGCCCTGTTTCAATTCTCCCAACACCTTCATAAAGCCTGGTGCACAAAGTGGGGCGTGCACCTGGAGTTTGTTTGCAATGGCAACAGGCTCTGGCTAGCTGGCTTTCTACCTCTCTCTTACACAATAAATATAACTAGAAAAAAAGAAATGAACGTCATCAAAGTATACTACATGCAGTATGAAAATGTCATAATGAAACCCATTATGTATAATTAATATACTAACAAAAACCTTTTTTTCAAAAAAGCAAAAGCCAAAAAAAAAGCAAAAGGCAGAGGTTGCCAGATGGATGAAAAGACAAGGCCTTCCTATGTGCTGACTGCACAAAATGCACTTTGAATATAAGAAATACACATATATATTTAAGAATGGGAATGCATGATAAATGTAGTATCAAGAAGATGGAGCAGCACTATTAATATTAAACAAAATAGGTGTTGGGCCTGGGAAAAATGGCTTAGCGGTTAAGGTGCTTGCCTGCAAAACCTAAGGACCCAGGTTCAATTCCTCAGGACCCACATAAGTCAGATTCACAGGGTGGCACATGCAAATGGAGTTCATTTGCAGTGGCCAGTAGCCCTAGTGTGCATGTTCTCCCCACCTCCCTGCAAATAAATAAAGTATTTTTTTAAAAGAGATGTTCAAGAATAAAGAAAATTACTCCACAATGATAAAGGAATCCCTCCATCAAGAGAACATAAAAATCCTAAACATTTATGCACCTCCTAACACAGCTGCGAAATATATGATGAAAAACTAGTAAGACCTCAAGAAGAAACAGACATGTTTTCAACCACCAAAAGATTCTAACATTTTTTTCTCAATAATTGGTGAAACAAGTATACATGAAGTCAAAGGTTTGAACACTGCTGACCAATTTGGTCTGATATTACAGAATACTTTACCCCATAGGGGCAGGATACATTCTTTTTATTTATTTATTTTGAGAGAGGGAGACAGGCATATAGAGAAAATGGGCATGCCAAGGCCGTTAGCCACTACAAATGAACTCCAGACACTGCGCCACCTTGTGCATCTGGCTTACATGGGTCCTAGGGAATTGAACCCGGATCCTTTGGCTTTGCAGACAAATGCCTTAACCACTAAGCTATCTCTCCAGCCCAGGATATATTCTTTTTAAGTACACAAGGTACAGCTACACAATAAACCATACACTAGGCCAGAAATCTCAGTAACTTTGAAAGGATTTAAGTTTACAACTTATATTCTCTGATATAATAGAATTAGATAAAAAAAATGCAGAAAGAGCTCTGAAAAAGTCCCCAAGTATTCAGAAACTAAATACACAACTGTAAATAACAAAGAAACCAAGAAGAAAATTTAAAAGTATTTTGAACATAATAAAAATGAACTGTTTAACACGAAATGTCTATGTGAGAAAAGAAGACATGACCCAAATCTACAATTTCAACTTCCACCTTAACAAAGAGTTAAATCTGAAGTAGAAGAAGAAACAAAGATGAGAGAAATGAATGAACCTGGAAGCAGGAAAATGAGAAAAATCAACGAATACAGAAGCTTGTTTTTTGTTGCAGTTATTGTTTTTCAAGACAAGGTTTTGTTACATAGCTCTTGGCTAGCCTGGAACTCCCTGTGTAGACCAGGCTGGCCTCAAACTTGTGGCCATCCTCCTACCTCTGGTACTTGGATCAAAACCTGGTTCTCCAGGATGTGGTCCACATCCACCACGAACTGTTGATCAGAGAGACCTATTAGATCTCCCAAAACAAACAAAACAGACTTCTGTCAGGGCACTTGATTACCCACCAGAGGTTAATGGTAAAACCCTACTGCTGAAGATACCATTTGCTGTCAGCAAGGACCATGGAGGACCTGGCTGGAATCCAGCAGAGAGCCAGTCCCCAAACAATTAGCCCATCTAGTGCTGGAAGGTGCTACATGAGCTGGGGGGGGGGGGGGGAGGGGCAACATCTGTCCAAGCAACTCAAAGTCTAAGTGACTCAGAAGCAAACAACCTGATGTGATGCTCACACAAGTGCAATAGTGGCACACAGCCATGGTAGGTAACCAACTGCTCTAGAATGGGCTAACAGATCCGCTCATTGGAAAGGAAACCATATCTGGAACTGGGAAACAAGTCAGAATCATATCCAGATAATGATTCCACTTTCCAGTGTCATGCTCCCATCAACCTTAGACTATAAGAGGGTCTACTCCCTTTTAATTATCTCTAAATTAATAATGGTTATCCCATTTAACCAGCACTGACTTCACTCTGTTGGAGAATCTGCTTCTCTTTTTCAGACTGGAGCTGGGCCTGAGGAGATAAATGACCCAGTGTACTCCATCCACCCTGGCCCCAGCTGAAGCCACAGAGAAACTGGGGAAATGAGCAAGAGTGCTGCTTTCTTAGCGAATCTGATATCAACACAAGGGTGATGGAGAAAGATACTAAGGACACTCAACACCTACCAAACCAGAGATCCAGAGGCTCCTAAGTGCCTATCACTGAAGTATACTTAAAATGCTTCCAGCATGGCTCAGGGAATTTTGTGGAAGAGGGGGCAGAAAGATGGTTAGAGCCACAAGCTGGGACATTTTGCAGAGATACTGCCTCTCCCCCCGCCACAAATAATGCACAACCCACAATCCCCATGGGGTTGACCTGCATCCCCAACAAAGAAGGCCTCTCCAGAAAAGGAGCAGAGGGGAAAAAAAAAGGATGGTACCAACCTGTATTGTTTACATACTAAATATGTCCATTTCTAATAAATAAAGTTAAATTTAAAAATTCTTTTTATAAAAGCTGGTTCTCAAGCATCAATAAAACAGATAAACCTTAAGCTGGCCAATTACAGGGGGAAAGAGCAGATGCAGAAAGTAGGCATCGCTAGATCCCACAGATAGCAAGATGATGAGGAGGAAGTGTCCAGATGATAAACACAACAACTTCTGAGAACTTCTGGAAAGTCTCCCAAAGCTCTCTGTAGCAGCTACAACCCCGAGGAGCCCTATATTTACAAGAGACTTGCAACTGTCATTTGAAATCCTTCCATGACAATTCCAAGAGAAGGGGGTGGCTCACTGGGAAACTGCAAAAATCACTCAGGAAAAAAATGAAATAATAACCCTGACACTCCTCCAGGCATGAGAAGGGGCAGTCATAACTGCTTTGAGGCATAACTTACTCTCATATTCTCAGTCCAGACAAACGTACTCCAGTAAAGAAAATTCAAGGAGGCCAACACCGGTCATAAGAGAGAAGCAAGAATCATGTGCTTTGCAAGAATCTCAGGACAGGAGGAACGGCACACCAGGGAACAGGGACACTGCAGGATGAGAGGTTAAGTGCTCACTGTTCTGCCATGTAGGAAGGAGCCACACAGGCCGACAGAGCAGAGAATCTGTCAAGCCTCCACCTCCAGTATATGCACCTTTTCAAATCCCATTATGTTTTGATAAGGTTTGTTGTTCCTTACACGTAAAATCACCTGGACAAACAGTCCTTGGTTAAGCTCTTACCTCAGACCTGAGGATACACAAAAGATGAGGTGATGTAAGGGTACCCATCATTCAGTTGGGATACAGCTGGGTTCTGAACATAAAGGCCTGAGTGCTTATCAGAGTGGGCTGACAAATGCCCTGCTCAGGGGCTACAGTCCTGCCTGGCTGCACATGGACATATGGCGTGACATGATCCCAGTCTTCCAAGAGTTGATTAGCTGCAGGCAATCAGATCTGGAACAAATCCCCATTGTATAAGGTCTGACGTGACTCCTACAGAACAGACCTGAGGACTCCAGAGCAGACCTGCTCATCTTGCTACATCTCTGGGTGCAAGTCCCTTTAGAGATCTGCTTTGTCTGTGTGGTGTGCTTCGGATGCATGGAGAGGGCAGCTGTCCTGCAGCAGGTCCAACACTCACAACTTCAGATAAACCCCAATCAGCTCCTCCCCACACAATGGCCAATGGACTCCATCCACAGCTGCGGTGGGCTGAGCAAGAGCAGGTATGAGCACATGCAAGCTAGCTCAGGAAGCCTTGCCCACATGCTTGCGTAGTCTCTACTCACAGCACTTGCTAGTTTCTTTGGAAGGGAGCCCACAGCTGCTATTACCACCACGCAGAGAAACCCCGTGTCAGAGTAACAGAGACGGAAGCCAAGTAGTGCATGGGGTTCTTCATAGTGTGGCTCCATCAGCATTAAGTTGATGCCTGGTACAAGGATCAGATGGATGGATTCTCTTCACACTAAAGGACTAAAGTGCCCCTGGGTAAGCATCTGCACCAGGCACTGATGTATGCCACCTAGAAACAGGAGCCCTCAAGCCCTGGTTAGTCACTTAGGGCTCTCTCCTTCTGGCCAGAACCCTGGGGGCCCACAGTGAACATGGTCACCTCCATGCCTTCACAACTGGAACGGTAGGAGAAAACAGTGTGTTCACCTACCTGAACATCCCCCAGCCCAAAGATAAGGGCCACCAGCTGCCTCTCACTCTCAGTGACCATTATGAGGAGGAAAGGGCATCCCAGAGAAAAGAGTCAAGGGTGTATTCAGAGGACAAGGAAATTCTTGTGAACCAAACAGTGGCATGGTCACTCATGGGAGCTTGGCAGACAGCCCCCCACACACCCAGACCCTTTTCCCCAAACCCTCAGGTAAGGAGGAGAATACTTCTTTGGGGAAAGTAACTGACTTTACAAAGAAAGCTGCTGGCAAGCCACTGTCACCTAAGTGCCCCATCTGGGGAAGTTGTGCTAGTAGATGACAAGTTATGGGCAGCTGCAATTCATACAGGGACAATTCTTTACCAAGGGGGACCATTTTCTGGGTTTCATGATCCCAGGGGTGGGGGATGAGGGGTAGCCCATAGGCAGATGGGACCCATGAGATAGCAGTATTCATGAATTTCACCCAAGTGAGTCCAAGGATTAGGTCTTTGTGAGGGTCTATAAAATAGCACAGGCCAAACACAAAAGAGGTGACTAGAAAAATGAAGCATGCAGACTGGCACTCTGGCAGATTCACAGTGGCTGGGGAAGTTTGGGCCAGCCTACTCTGGAGACGGTACATCAACTAAGAAGCCATCCCCTGAGTCCACCCCAAACTTCACAGCCTTAGAACCCCTCATGACAAGGTGACAGTTTATGACATCTCCCTTTATCTGGAGTGCCATGATCAGCTAAGCGGATGTTTCCAAACTTGATTCCCACAACTTCAGCAGTGGAGGCTTCAAGGCATAGAAAAGGAGCAGGGCATTAGGGCAAAGACACAGTGCCCATGGGCTCTGTACTATTTTGTTTAAATGCTATTTCCTCAAGAAGGTTAGCATTGAGGAGACCACAGAGAAGGCATAGAGTAAAAAGATTTGCCTTATCTTTTTTTGAAATTGTTTTTATTTACTTACATGTGTGTGTGTATGGGCACACCAGGGTCTCTTGTTGTTGCAAGTTTGCAGCTTGTTTCTGCAGCCCTACTTTTTCTTTTTTTTGTGGGGGGGGGGGAGTTGGTTTTTCAAGGTAGGGTCTCCCTCTACCCTAAACTAACCTGAATTCCCTATGTAGTCTCAAGTGGCCTTGAACTCATGGAGATTCTCCTACCTCTGCCTCCAGAGGGATTAAAGGCATGTGCCACCATGCCTGACTTTGCCTTATCTTTTGATAACAACATTTAACTACCACTTCTACAATAGTGTTGAGTTCAGCGCACTTTGCAAAAACTAAGCAGGCATTTCTTCACCGGCCTTCTCCACATCCTGGAGGGAGTTGTGGGTGGCATCAGAGGAGGAGAAGCTGTTACTTCATTTCACACTTTCCAGGGTGGCCTGACAGCAAGGTCAGTCCCAACCTGAACCACAAGTTGGGACCTTGGGACCACTTTGGAAGGTCCAAACTCTGAGTCAATCTCTTGGGAAGAAGGGTGGGGGCAAGGTTTTCCATCAAAGGGACAGCATCACAATGTAATGGGGCCAGTTTCTTTGAGGTCACACCTTTTCTGTTTCCAATTTCTACCAAGCTGTTTTATGTTCTATTGTGTTTTGTCTTGTTTTGCAGCAATAGGATTCTAACTTGCTAAGGCCTCTGCCACTGAGCTACATACATCCCCACGCAAGCAGAAAAAAAGAACATCAGCATGTACTGAGGGCAGGGAGTGCGGAGGCAAGCTGAAAGCAAGCGCTAAATGCTTCTGCATCTGGCTCTCAGGCAACCCGGGCCACCCAGCCACAGAACAGCACTCTGCCTCCCACTTACATCTGGTTGGTTCCCAATCCCCACACTGCCAGTACCCCCATCACGAACACCTGTCCACTTGTAGACTCCATCCACATACATTCTCCCAAGGAAAGAGACTTACTAATCGTCATCTAGACAGCACACCTGCCCAGACTTCATTCCGGCTCCTAGCTCTTCTCTCTGCCCGCTCCTCGGCAGTCCTCATAACAGGGAGATGCTAGCAGTCTTCAGAATCTCCTTAGCGCTTTATGAAACCTAACTTTGTGTCACTTCTCTCACAGAATCAGTAACACCAAGGGCAGTCATTTCATAATGTTTTGGAAAACCTCAAACATCCAGGAACACATAAGGTATGAATTTCTGCAAATGCACCTCTAGGGAAATCTTCGAAGAGCTGACTGCAGTGTCACTCACCCTCTCACACCCGCTCGGTTAATTCTGTGGAGGAGTGTACCATGTAAAGCTGGATGGAGGACACCCAGCACTCATTTTAAAATGCTGTTCATTTCAAAAAGCAATTAAAATACACTTCAATTTTCCGATTTCATCAAGATGTGAAAATGGCTCTGGGATTCAAGGTGTGTCCACTGACTCACTAAAGAATTAAATTCTCCAAGACCTGCATAATAAGAGGGGAAAACGACATTGGAAGAAGAGATTCAATGGGAGAGGATTATGATCATGTTATATTGTCTGTATAAGTGGAAATTATCAATAAAAAAATTGTGGTTTTATTGAGGTAGGGTGTTGCTCTAGCCCAGGCTGACCTGGAATTCACTATGTAGTTTCAGGGAGGACTCGAGCTCAAGGCGATCCTCTTACCTCTGCCTCAAGAGAGCTAGGATTAAAGGTGTGGGCCCAGCTAAAATGAATTTTTTTAAAAAAAAATTAAGTTCTCTGCATTTGGAGACACCCCACTCTGGCTCGTTTTAAAAGTTAATTCCCCCATTTAGATACCAGCCTTGGCTGACCATCCACACCCTTTGGGAGAGAAGCCTTATTTAGAAAGAAAATATCCTTCCCGGCAGGGAGACACTCACTGGCCTCCCCCACCGGGGCAGAACATCACCACCCGCACACTCGTCTCCACTAAAGAGGTAAGAACACTGACCGCCCACTTCCCTCAGATTTTTACAACTTTTGCAGGCTCTTCGGGAGTGCCAAAAGTCCTCCAGCCCAGCCACGAAAAGTGAAAACTATTTTTGGAATGCAGAAGTGCAGCTGTGGCCGCTGAATTACAGCAGGCGCCTCGAAGGCTTGCCTGCCTTCACGGAACCTAAGCTTTCTAATCCAAGCTCCCCCAGGCCTGCAGAAGTGAACTCGGGCGGTGCGTGGCGCCGAGCAGCCCGCACAGCAAAGGATGGGAGCTGCCTTGGGATCTGGGATCTAGGGCCTGCGGGGGGGGGGGGGGGGGGGGCAGGGCACTATGCACGACGTCCACTCGATCGCCTAGTGCCAGGGAGGTGGAGCACCTCCTCGACAGAACCAGCTCGGAGTAGAAACAGCTGGGGAGACACTGGCGGGGCAGAAGGCTGCTGTGAGTGAGCCCCAGTTCCAACTCCTCCCCACCTGCCCGAGTGTTCGGAAGCCGTCAAGACACTGCGACCGTCCAGCTCGCCTCGGGGGCAGAAAACGTCCAACACAAGCCCCGTGCCCCGCGTGGTCCCCCCGAATATCCAGCACACTGGAGGCTCTCACGCCCCGGGCTGATGTGGGGACACTTGGGGGTTCATGGAGCCGCGGGAGCCGAGGACCGGCGGCGCAGGGTTCCCGGGCGCAGGGTGGGGGTGGTCCCGCACTCCCGCAGGAGGGAAGAGGGGGCAGGAGGGGAGCGAGAGGATGGAGACGCGGAGAGAGTGGAGGAGGGGCGGGGAGGAGCGGGGCCCGCGCGGAACTAGGAGGGGCGGAGGGGGACTGGGCTGCAGAGAAAGAGGGCGCCGGAGACGCGCGGGGCTTTCCCGGGCAGCTCCCAACCACTTCCCCGTCCAGCAGGGGATTCCGAGTTTGAACAAAGGCGGCTCGGGAGGCCGGCCGCGCACTCAGCGCTAAGCCCGCCCCCGGCGTCCCAGCCAGGGCGGACAAAGGCCCGACGCTCCCCTCTCCCGACTCCTGGAAGCCCGGATCCCCCTGCTTCCGCCGGCCCAGCATCTCCCCTGCAGCCCCATCCCCCAGGCTTCCCATGTCCCTCGACTGACTGCCCTCACTCCCGCGCCGCACTCACAGGATGGAGGTCTGGGGCGCCACGGCGGGCACGGCCTCCAGCAACAGATGCATGCAGCGCACGGTGGTGCGGAAGCACAGGCAGCGGCTCGGACAGCCCGCGCCCGGCTTCGGGGCGACCACCGCCAGCGCGCCCCAGGCGCAGCACAGCACGAGCGCCAGCAGGCTGCGAGGCGCGGGGCGCGCGGCCATGGCCGTCGGCGCGAACGGACGCTGGCACGCTCGGACCGCAGCGGAGGCCCCGGCGCGTCCACCGCCGGCTCCCAACTGCGTCCGCCGGCCGGCCGCGGCCCACGTCCCAGCTGTGCGCGGGGGGCGGGGGGCCGCCAGCTGTGCACATGCGCGCGGCTCCTCCCCGGGCCCTCGGCCGGGCGGAGGGCGGGGCGGGACGAGCACCGGGCCGCAGAGCCGGGTGGCTCAGACCCCGGCCCTCTGCAGCCCAGTCTCAGCGGTCAGGGCGTGGCGGCGTGCGCACACCCTGCTTTGGGTGGGTGGGGGGAACTCTAGGTGCAGAGCGAGAGGTATGGTGTGTGGGTTTGAATCCCTGAGTCTTGCTTTTGCAACCTGAGGCTCCACGCTCCTTAACCTTGGTTTCTCACCGTGTGCTTTAAGAGCTTTGCTGGTGGTGATGTCTTGTTTGCAACACTTTGGACGTGTAGTAGGCACTTTTCGAAGAGGGCTTTCACACTCTTCGGAACCCCTCTCTCTCTCTGTTCACGTCTCCCCTCCTATAAAAAAATCGTCCACCCTTCATTTAGCTTTTCTTATTCTCGGCCCGCCGGTACTGAGGCAGACAGTGGGCTCTCTGGGGCCCGTAACTAAGGGCAAGCCTCACTTACAGAACAGATGGTCTGTTGAGAGCCCACGGGGAGCAGCAGTGCGGCACCCGGGGCTGCTCACTGGCCCCTCGAGCCTTCCCTCGTGAGACTGACCGAGAACAAAACACGAGGACCCTTCCAAGCTCAATTTTGTATAGGTAAGCAGAAGACAAGAAGAGACTGCGCTCTTAAGACAGTTTCCAAAGATTAAGTGAGAGGGGCTGGAGAAGAGCTGGAAATGTAAGTGGTATTATCTCATAGGCTGGAGTGGGATAAAGGGGGAGGAGCTTCCTGGCTGCCATTGTTGTAGGTAGGCTTGGAAATCAGTGAAGGAAAGACCACCCAGGAAAGCATCACAATCGACCCTCCCTGGGACTTTAAATACAGTATGGAAAAGAGGGTGGGGGCTTCAGAGCTATGGTCTCCTGCCATACGAGTTAATTCAACTGAGCCTGTCCATCCCCGACCTGCTTAAGAGGCACCCCACCACCTAAAGGCGTGCTGAGGTGCTTTCCCCTCAGTGAGATAATGTACTATACGCCTCAGAAGCCTAGCCGGAGGTGCAGTTGCTTCCAGATCCTCTCTGTTAAGCCTGCCTGCTATTCTGACTTTTAAGTCAAAAAGCCTAACTTTTTTTCTCCTATTTCTTCCTGGATACCAACCAAAATCTTACGCATGCTTGCCCAGACACTCTGGGCCTTTTTGTCAATAAATCCCCTTTGCTTTTGCACACCATATTTTGTGTACCTTTTTGTTTGTTTGTTTTTGGTGGTCATGGGAAAAAGAACTTGACAGTAAGAAAATCTGTAACATGGGACCTGCTCTGCCTCACCTGGCCTCCTTGTCATGAAGACATAGTCCTGAGCCAACATAGCTTTTCTCCCTTAAATTGTTTTACCACAGTAATGAAATACTAACACAACAAGCCAGATACAGTGGCTTATGTCAGTAATCCTAGTACATGTGAGGTTGATGTAATAGGATTGCCATGAGTTCAAGGCCAGCCAGGGCTACATATTGAATTCCAGTACAGCCTGGAATGTGAAACAGTGTCTCAAAAGGAGGGGGATGGGCATGGTGGCACACTAGGGAGGTAAGGGTAGGAGGATTGCTATGAACTGGAGGCCAGCCTGAACTACACAGTGAATTCCAGTCAGCCTGGGCTAGAGTGAGACCCTACCTCAAAAAAAAGGGGCGGGGGGAGGGTGCTGGGGAGATAGCTTAGTGGTTAAGTGCACTTCCCAAGTAAGCATAAGGACCTGAGGGGGCCTGAAACCACCCAAGTTCAAATCTACAGGTCCCACTTAAATGGCTGGGTGTGGCCAATCATACCTGTAACCCCAGTCCCGCAAAGGGAAGCAGAGGCCAGGGACTCCTGGGGGAAAAACAGAAAAGCACCAAGCTCCAGTATCCGTGAAGAGACTCCCACCCCAATAAGAATGGGTGGAAGAGTGATGGAATGGGACACCCAAACTTCAGCTCTGGCCACCAGAAACAAGTGCCCATGGAACACCACAGATGGCACATACATACATGTGCATGCACCACAAACTCCACACCACACACTACATACAACATATAAGCAACAAAAGCAACTAGCACACACCTTGACCTGACTCCTGTGCTGTTACCAAGCAGAGGTCCTGTCTGACTGGAGGTGTGATTGTTAGAAAAAACGAGAGTAGCAGAAATGAAACAAGCAGAAACACCACGCTCAACAGCTGAAGCAGGCTTTATTGAGGGGCACCTGAGAGGCAAGTCAGGAGCAACTTCCCTTACAGAGTAGAAGGCAGTGGAATCACTGGCATTCTTTGGTTGAAGGGCATTCAGACTTGCCTGGGGGTGGGAGGTGGGTCCTGAGCGACTTCAGGGAAATAATTAGACAGGTGATTTGGGTCATTTCGGGGAAATGACCATCTATTTGCAATTGAGATAGGTGGCCTGGGCAAATAAAAGATTGACTCATGAGTCTGGCGTGGTGTTGTCCGAGGCCACCCTGAGACTACATAGTGAATTCCAGATCAGCTTGGGCTGGAGCGAGACTCTACCTGGAAAAAAAGAAAATAAAAGAGGGGACTGGAGAGATGGCTTAGCAGTTAGGGCACTTGCCTAGAAAAACCAAAGTGTAACAGGGTACTAGGGGTTCAGGAAAGACCTTGAACCCCAAACCCTAGGTTTGTTTTTAAGTTTAGCCAAATAGTTGAATAAAAAAAGACTGAGAAAGATAATTATTAAATTATTATATTTAGTGAGGGAAGTACAGAGCCAGAAAAAGGCATCCATGTGGCTAGAGATCCCACGTGGAAGGCCTGGGGGAAAAGCATAGAAAGAAAAATGAAATTCAAGGAGCTCCTGCCATGAGGGGAGCTGGAAGAGATAAAGGAGCCTATTTGAATAGTAAGGGCTAGGGGCCCAGCCAAGGGAAAAACTCACCCACAGCTGGAAGTTCCCAAATGATCAGAGAGCCTGCCCTCTCCTTGCAAAGATATTTATAACCTTTTAGTGAAGGTGGGCTGTCTTCCAGCTCAGGTGAACCAGAGGAACAGTTGGTTGCTTAGGGCTAGGGACTGTCTCAGGAAGCAGTTAGCCCTGGCACCAAGTTCCAGGGGCTGAACTTGACCAACCACAATATTTAAGTCCTATGAAACACCTCCCTCCCAGGGGGGGTCCTGGCTGTTTGTGGAAAAACAGTTCTAGGGGAACTAGGCAAGAGATAAGAAGTCAGATCATCTTTGATTTCTAGCAAGTGCAAACTTTCCTGTGCTTTTCACCTGAAAGATCTAGTCTCTCTAACTCAACACACCCCTCTCAAAAGGACCCAGGTTCAACTCCCCAGGACCCATGTAAACCAGATACATAAGGTGGCACATGCATCTGTAGTTTGTTTGCAGAGGCTAGAGGCTCTGGTGCACCCATTCTCTACCTGTCTCTCTCAAATAAATAAAATTGGGGGAAAATTTTAAAAAGATTGACTCATGACATGAATCAGTAAATGTGGTGAGGGAGTCCTGGCATGCAAGAGTGAGCTTCTAAAAGAATCAAAGTATTTATTACTTATTTATTTCAGAGAGATAGAGGGAAAGAGACAGATATAGGGAACGGACTTGCCAGGGCCTTTAGCCCCTGCAAAGAAACTCCAGATGCACGTACCACCTTGTGCATCTGGCATACACGGGTTCTGGGTAATTGAACTTAGGTCCTTTAGGTTTGCAGGCAGGTACCTTAACCACTAAGCCATCTCTCCACAGCCCCAAGAGAGTGAGCTTTAACTCAAAGTTGGTAAAAACAGGTCTAGCTTAATAGGATTCTGTCTAGAAGAACTGTAACCCAGAACAACAGGTGCCTCAACTTGTCACAGAAAATACAATAAGTTGGCTCTTATAAAAGGCTAATAGATCCCAAAATAATTTTGGCTCCGACTGGTCACATTTAATTCTCCACAATTGCTGCAGCCCATTGTTGAAGTTGTGGTAACACAGGTGTGGCTTTTGGGAGCCTCAGCTTTCAGTTCCCTTTTTGTCAAATGTACATGGCAAGTTGTTGTCCCATGTAGCTAGAAGGTTTCCTCCTACAGTCGGCTATAATTGAAACTAAATAAGCAGGGAGTCTGCTCTTCAGAAGAGTCATAATTAAGAGAAACAGAGCTGTTATGAAAGGCATACCTGGATCATCTTAAATCTATTAGTTATTTTACAAATATATATATATATAATATAAAATTGTGTATATGACATGACATTTACATGTGACACAGGAAAGGGACAGAGTAGGTGAGGGAATAGTGTCTGTGTAAGGGAAGTTAGTTTGGATGAAAGGAGTTAATTGAAATTTCCGGACATATGAAAATTTGGTTTAGACACGGTAGGAAGTATAAGAAACTAGTATTGAAGCAACATTTGAAATGTATCTGCTGCAGTCAGGTTCACATTGCTGGTAGAAATCACCCAACTAAGAGCAGCTTGTCGGGAGAAATAGGTTTATTTTGGCTTACAGGCTGGAGGGGAAGCTCCATGATGGCAGGGGAAAATTATGGCATGAGCAGAGGGTGGACATTACCTCCTGGCCAACATAAGGTGGGTAATAGCAAGAGGAGAGTGTGCCAAACAGTGGCTTGGGGAAACTGACTATAACACCCATAAGCCTGTCCCCAACAATACACTCCCTCCTGGTGACGTTAATTCCCAAATCCCCATCAGCTGAGAACTAGTATTCAGGACACCTAAGTTTATGGGGGCCACCTGAATCAAACCACCACAATATCAAACAATTCAAAATTATTTAAACATGAAAGAACTTAAGAAATTAATTGATTTTGAAGTGTTTGATTATCAGGTTTCAGATGCAGAGTTCTTTATGATAGTCTATCATATGGATGGTTTGTGAATTTTGGTACAGACTAAAGAACTGAAATTTAGGAGAGCTAATAAAAGTGTGTAAGGCTGAGAAAGCCAAAAGCTATTTTTTTTATTTTTATATTTTCAAGGTAGGGTCTCACTCTAGCCCAGGCTGACCTGGAACTCACTATGTATTTTTCAGGGTGGCCTCAAACTCTCTGTGATCCTCCTATATCTGCCTCCTGAGTGCACCACCATGCCCAGAAAGAAAGCTGAAAACTTTGATTAATCATAATAGTTTATTTTTGGTAGTTGCTTATTTTACCATAGTAACCATGAAATTTTGTATAATTAGAGCCAATTTTGTCTATTAGAGCAAGTCTTTTCTCCATGAAAACCTCATATTGTAAGTAGAGAATCAGATGTCATACCAAACAAATAATGGATTTAACTATTGGTTTTAGAAACTTCCATTAGTAAAAGGATAAAATATAAAATCTTTGTAAGACATTTTTATAAACATTGGTAAGAGTAGAAGAATATTTAATAAATCTTATTGTTGTAAGCAGGAAGCAGACATTATACCACACAAAATAAAGCCTTCATCTAATTAAAACATATAAACTAAACATTTGGATATAACTAAATTAAAGTTTTAAGTACCTCATTTAATAAAAGATAAAACAGGGCTGGAGAGATGGTTTAATGGTTACAGTGCTTGCTTGCAAAACCTAAGGACCCAGGTTCAACTCCCTAGTACCCACATAAGCCAGATGCACATGTGTCTGGAGTTTATTTACAGTGGCTAGAGGCCCTGGCATACCCATTCTCTCTCTATCTGCCTGTCTCTCTTTCTCAAATAAATAAATAAATAAAAAGTTTTTTTTAAATTTTTTTTTTATTTCTTTGAGAGTGACATACAGAGAGAGAAAGAGCCAGAGAGAGAGAGAGAGAATGGGTGTGCCAGTGCCTCCAGCCACTGCCAATGAACTCCAGATGCACCCCCTTGTGCATCGGACTAACGTGGGTCCTGAGGAATCAAGCCTGGAACCAGGGTCTTTAGGCTTCACAGGCAAGCGATTAGCTGCTATGCCATCTCTCCAGCCCATACAAATATTTTTTAAAAGTTAAAGATAAAACATGTAATTCCTATTTGTGCCAGGCATAGTGGTGCACGCATTTAATCCCAGCACTCGTGAAGCTGAGGTAGGAGGATCACTGTAAGTTTGAGAACAGCATGGGACTACAGAGTGAGTTCCAGGGAAGCCTGAGCTAGAGTGAGATCCTACCTTGAAAAAGAATTCCTATTTGTAAACATTAGTAAAAGTAGAGTAATATCTAAGAGAACTATTGGGTTTTTTTGTTTGTTTGTTTTTTCGAGGTAGGGTCTCACTCTGGTCCAGGCTGACCTGGAATTAACTCTGTAATCTCAGGGTGGCCTTGAACTCATGGCGATCCTCCTACCTCTGCCTCCTGAGTGCTGGGATTAAAGGTGTGTGCCACCACACCCGGCAGAGATCTATTGTTATAAGCAGAGAATCAAGCATTTTGTAAACATTACTAACAGCAGAACCATATTTAAGAAAACTTGAATTCTTGACCCTACAAAGTTAGTATTTAATAATATAATCATATTGTCTTTTTAGTTTAATTCCTAAATATACCTTAATCATAAATTTAATAACATTTTTATTTAACTTATTGATTTAGAAATGTATATTATTTCTTTCATATCTCTATTCAGGATGAGTATGTTGGTTAAAAGGGAGTAGTTCTTCTTCTAAATTTACCATGGAACAAGGAAATTGGGCCTGCCCTTAGTGACCTCCAAATCTAGTGTCTGTCTATATATCTTTCTCCCTGTCAAGACTCAAGACCCTAAATTCATTTAAGAAATGGACACTGACTTGATCTATGTTCTTCAGGTCAGAATTGGATTTTTTAGGGCCTCTACTCTTGCTGACTTTTAGGCCTTAGAAGACAAAGGGGACTCAGACTGTTGTAGAACCCTCTGTGAGTGGATTGATGGAGCTGTAGGATTCTTTGAAGACTGTCATTGTCTTATGGAATACCCAGAAGGTCAGTTATATCACTTTTATATTTTTCACTTCCATGTAACATTTAAATAAAGCATAAGCAAAAATACTACACAGTTTAAATAATTTTGTTAAGACTCAGTTTTTCCACCTGTTAAAAACTCGACATACATAATTGAAAACCTAGATAAAAAAATGAATTTTGGGGGCTGGAGAGATGCCTTTGTGGTTAAGCACTTGCCTGTGAAGCCTAAGGACCTCGGTTCGAGGCTTGATTCCCCAGGACCCACGTAAGCCAGATGCACAAGGGGGTGCATGCGTCTGGAGTTCATTTGCAGTGGCTGAAGGCCTTGGTGCACCCATTCTCTATCTATCTGCCTCTTTCTGTCTCTCTCTGTTGCTCTGAAATAAACAAATAAAAATAAACAAGAAAAAAATTTTTAATGAATTTTGCCAGGCGTAGTGGTGCATGCCTTTAATCCCAGCACTCAGGAGGCAAAGGTAGGAGGGTCGCCATGAGATCAAGGCCAACCTAAGACTATATAGTGAATCCCAGGTCAGCCTGGGCCAAAGTAAGACCCTACCTAGAACCCCCCCCTAAAAAAAAAAACTTGAATTTTAACCTGGATATTCTGACACATGCCAACATAAACAAATTTACCAACTTGGTATCTGAATTTCATTCTATCAGGACCTTGTAAAAATAAAGAAACTGTCAAAGGCCATGGATAGTCCAATACCTTATAGGTAAGTAAGACAAGAAAGAAAATACAGAGCACCAAACTCTTCCTATGCTAATCCTTTTTACCACAGACATTTTTAATTCTCATAACACTTTTACAACATACCTTCTGTATTACCATTTGGGACAATCTTTTACCTTACAAAGTCCTTTCTGATCTAAAAATATGTTCTGGGGCTAGAGAGATTGCCCAGTGGTTAAAGGTGCTTGTTTATAAAGCCTGAAAGCCTGGGTTCAATTCCCCAATGCCCACATAAAGCCAGAAACACAAAGTGGTGCATAATCTGGAGTTTCTTTGCAATGGCAGGAGGCCCTAGCATGCCCATATTCACTCTCTGCCTCTGTCTGCTTCTTTCTTTCTGTCTCTCTCTAAGAAATAAAAATATTAAATTAAATAACCAAAATATGTTCTTTCTCAAAAGGCAAGTCATGTTGGAAGTCCTGAAGGTATAACTCAAGAGGTACAAAGGAAGAAAACAGTGGATTCTGGAAAACGGTCTGGAAGCCATTCTTAAAGGCCAGATTTATAGGTGCACTTTGAGCAATAATACCTTAAGCAAACCTGGCCACAGTTTAAAACTGCACTTTTGAAAGAAAGAGAGAAAACTAGAGGGAGATTGCCATTTACCTTGGCACAGTGCAGGAGTGGTACGATATAACATCCATTCTATGGGTCCTAACTCTGGCTGCTTGGCTTCAGGAAGGTCTGGGGCAGGTTTTGGGGAAAAGAGGTCCTAGACCTTTGCCCAGTGAGGAGGGGATGAAGGAAAAGTGTGGGGTGGCTGTGGTCAGCTCTTTAGGCTGAGTAGCTGATAGGAAATGTTGATAATGGGACAAAGAGAGGGTTATTCCCCCAGGGGGAGGTGCTGGGCTGGAAAGCAAGACTGACAGAAAGGAAAACAAAGAATGCCCTGGTATAAAGGACTTCTTGCCATTTGCCATTCTGGTCTTCGAAGTTATCAAGGTTTAAGAATTTGGAAGACACATGGCATTGTGGCAGTGAGAAATGCCAGGAAATTTGTCTGAGGATCAGGCATGCCCAGTCTGAGGCCAGAGACCAGAGGCCTTCTCTTGGAGAAGGGAGAGAGCTTCAGAAAGAAAGCAGACAGCCATGAACAATTGCTTTTGACCTGTGGCTCCCAGGGCAGCCATCAGAGAACAAGACAGGAAAGGAGATGGGTCTGTTCTCCTAGGTACTATACAAGAGACAATTGGGAGGCTGACTCACCATCCCTTTAGGTAAAGATGGTCCAGGGATGAATGTATCCTTTGTATATGGCCTGTCTGTGGCTAGAGCTAAGTAGGGAGAGGAAAAGCTTTAAGGTAGGTGAATTACCCTGTCAGGCTATAGAGAGTTGCAGTCACCTGTGAATTTTGATAATCACTGAAGAGTAGTCTTACCACTGGTCTCACAGTCTTGCCCAAGGGAGTTGAAATTTTCACAGAATTCAATTCATTGAGAAAGAAAGGGATCCCGGAGTTAGTCCAGGATGAGCTACCACTGCTCCCTGGATAGCAAGAGGTTTGGTTTTTCTAGATGTGGATCCTAAAAGCTTAGAATACCAAGGGGGTGGGGGGATGGAGAGATGGCTAAATAGTTAAAGGTAATTTCTTGCAAAGCCTGACTGCCCGGGTTTGATTCTTTAGTAGCCGCATAAAACCAGATGCACAAAGTAGTGTGGACAACTGGAGTTCATTTGTAGTGGCAGGATGTCCTAGCGTGTCCATACTCATACTCTCTCTCCCATAAATGAGTAAATAAATACTGAAAAGAAAGAAAAAGAGGGCTGGAGAGATGGCTTAGCGGTTAAGCGCTTGCCTGTGAAGCCCAAGGACCCCGGTTCGAGGCTTGGTTCCCCAGGTCCCACGTTAGCCAGATGCACAAGGGGGCGCACGCGTCTGGAGTTCGTTTGCAGAGGCTGGAAGCCCTGGCGCGCCCATTCTCTCTCTCTCCCTCTATCTGTCTTTCTCTCTGTGTCTGTCACTCTCAAATAAATAAATTAAAAAAAAAAAAGAAAGAAAAAGAGCTAGGAGAAAATAGAAAATGAAATGAGAGGAAAGAGTGGGCTCAACAGCTGAAACAGGCTTTCTATTCAGGGAACACCTGAGGAGAGCTCTAGCCACCTAGCTCTAGCCAGGTAGGTCAGGAGCAATTTCTATGACAGACTAGGTGGTTCTTATCAGGGCAGGGAGAGTCATTGGAATTATTTTGGGCTACTTCAGGGCAATGGCAATTAGGTGATTTGGGCCATTTTAGGGAAATAACAATTCATTGCAATTGAGATAGGTGACCTAAGACCAGAAACTCACACATTATAAAATGGCAATAATAAGAGTTCTAAAAATGGGAGCATTCTAACAGCATTTTCAAGGGTTCTGCATCTGGGAGCCATTTAGAAAGAGAGCTCCCACGCTGAGGGAAAGTACTGCTCAGGTATCATCACAAGTCTGCAGGTGCACTGCTGGCAGGTGGCATTGCAAGGGGTCCAAAAGCTGTCAAAGGAGGCTGGCTCTATAATGTCAGCACTCTGGTCTCTCCATGACCAACACACCTCCAACCTCCTGGAGCAAGTATACCAAGAGGAGGAGGAGAATGAGACTATCAGGCATTCCAGCCTTACCTAGAGCATGCCATCACTCTGCAGAACCCCTACCACACTCTAGGTGGGACCTGAGTGTGGGCATGGCCAAAGGCTGGACTTATAAGGCCTCTGAGAGGCTGTCTACCCAAACACATTTGAGCTCTGAGTCAAGTCCCTATGGAAGTAGAGCTAAGTAGCCAGGAGGGCAGAACTTCAGGCAGGTGTTCTGGCGTGGTTGAGCAAAGGACAGGACAGTCCTGATACTGACCACCTGTAATTCGCATAGACTCTGTAGGTCAAGAGCTTGATGCACCCCAGCAAGACTGCCCTGACTTCAACTTGAGCTACAAATTCAGGCCTCTCACTTGTCTCACCAACTGGGTACAAAACCAGTGCTCTCACTATCTTCAGCTCACAGGACATAAGAGAGCTACAGTGACCAGTCACTCTAAACATGAGACAGCTTGAGTTGCAGACATAACTGACAGGCAACTTGAGGGACAGATAATAGAAGAGAAGGTTTTAAAGGGAGGGGAAAGGAAGGATGAGGGGAGATATATACAAAACTAAAGCCAACATGGGTTAATACCATATAAACCTTTCTCCTAAATAGAAAATTAAAAGCTATAACCCTTAATAGGAGTGTGGGGGAATCATCTGGGCAGAGAGGCCCCAGAGAGAGTAGGAAAAAGCCTATTCCTAAAACCATTGGTTCTGGCTTGTAACTCCCAGTACCAAAAATGGGTTACACCCCACAGTGAGCTGTTGGCCAAAGAGACCTCTGAGGTCCCCAAAGCAAGGCAACACTTGATTACCCTTCAGAGTTAAAAGGCAAGACCTTATTGCTGAAGACATCACATGCTACTGATATAGGATATCAAGAGATCACGCTGGAATTTGGAAGGAAGCCAGTCCCCCAATGGCTAGCCCTCATACTGCTGGAAAGTGCCACATGAGCTGCTGAGGGAAAATGACCACCAACATTGTGAACAAGCAGAGGATCCTACTAGAGATGAAATCCATGAGCCAGATGAGATATACTCACCTGTGCAATACTGGCACTCAGCCTAGGTATGTAACCAATGGCTCTCTGATTGGATAAGAAACCTCCTCAATGGGAAGTAACTCATAGCTGGTACTGGAACCAAGTCAGAATCCTATGGCAACAAGGGTCATGGACTCCAGTGAGAAGTTCCAAATATTCTTTGGCCAAAAGAAGGGCTACATCTACCAACATCTCTCTTAATTAACTAGGCTTATCCCTTTAACCCATGCTGCTCTCATTCTCCATTACAGAATCTGTCTTCTCTTTCACAGAAGGCAGTGAGAACCAGGAGAACCAAAATCCGTCAACATAACAAGAAAAGATATCTGATTCCATATCATGAGATGAGCCACCTCTTGCATATCCATCAGGGTCCAGGTGACACCACAGAGGAACTGGCGGGTTAAGCATGAGGACTGTTCTCACAGTGAGCCTGACAACACGCACCAGGGAGGTGACAAAACACACTGAGGACACTCAAAACAAATAAAAGCAGAAATCCAGAAATTACTGAGAGCTTAACACTAAACCAGGTTCATAACACATCTGACAAGTCTCAAGAAAACTTACAGAAGAGGATGTAGGAAGAATTTAAGAGTCACAGGGTAGGAAGGACCCTTGTCCCACCCCTACAATGACCGATTGCTGCTCTCATAACTCATAACCCATAACCCGTAGCCCCACGGTGAATAATCCCTCTGCAGTAGTGCCCTCAGCGGAATGGGAGTGGTGAAGAAGGGAATAGGGCCAACACATGATTTGTCCATGCAGCAAAATTTCTAATTAATAAAAAATTAAATAAAAATAGATAAAAGGTACGTATGAAATGAAAAAGTACAGGGGAAGGATAGCAGGGTTTCAGGTGCAGAATCCATGTGGCCTCACCTCAAGGAACCATGTTCTCCAGCCAGTGAGTGCCACCAACCGCCAGTATCTACTCTTGGCTCCATAGCACCTTGAGTGAATAATCAGTCATGTCATCGAACCCAGCCTCTCACTTGCCCCCACTCCAGGGAAGTCAGGCTGACATCACAGGCTCAAAATCCCGGTCCCTGCATCACTTGCCAGACTTTCCGGTAACCATCCCCAATCTGAGTTTCCTCAGTAACATCAGCTCAGCTAAATGAGTAATACTCCTGCCACTAGGGAAATGCCAAGCTGGAAAACAGATGAGACAAATTCTTTCTTACACAATACATAGTACTTGGGAAAATGGCACTGGGGCTTCCAGGTCTGTCATTGAAGCCAGTATCTCCAAACCAATGTGTAATCACTGTCCACTGACCAACCAGATGTCCTGTGTACTAAGGAATCAAAATCTGCCTATAGCATGCTTCTTGGCTCCATGGGCCTTCTGGTCATCTCTACCTGCATCTTGCATGAGAATGTCAAGGTTCTATCAGAAACCCAAAGTATCTCTCTCCCTAAATTTGTACTTTCCTTCTTAGCACTTGCCCAGTCCCCTGTTCACTTTCTCATAGCCACCAGCTTGGAAATTGTCATTGCAGGCAGTCCTCATCTGCACTGACATGGGAGTTTGTTTGCCTCTCTAGGCCCTCAGCTGCTGGAAGAAAAGACATCCTCTGGGCACCCCCTCTGGGTTTGCTTTGTCTTTCCTTCCAGCAGCTGAGGGAACTTTATTATGTTGGCCCTGCCACTTCTTTGCACATACCCCTCTTGTTCCAAGCTAAAGGGCCTCTGGCCTCTACTATCAGGATCTGTTTTTGTTGTTGTTGTTCATTTTTTATTTATTGATTGGAGCGCAACAGACACAGAAAGAAATACAGACACACACACACACACACACACACACACAGAGAGAGAGAGAGAGAGAGAGAGAGAGAGAGAGAGAGAGAATGGGTGTGCCAGGGCCTCCAGCTACTGCAAACGAACTTCAGACACGTGTGCCCCCTTGTGCAATTGGCTAACGTGGGTCCTGGGGAATCGTGCCTCGAACTGGGGTCCTTAGGCTTCACAGACAAGGGCTTAACTACTAAGCCATCTCTCTGGCCCTACCACCAGGATTCTTGAACTCTTTTCTCCATGCCCATCTCTCCCTACCCACCAGACATCAAGTAACTTTAAACTTGCTGGGCAAACTTCTACTGAGCTTCCTAGGCCCAGCTCAGCTCAGTGGCTCTCCCAACGCTAAGAATGCCTCAAGCCCATTTTCACTGCTGTCTCAGCATCTGTTCATGTCTAATGGTGCAGTGTACTTGCTTTAGACCCCAAGCTGACGTCTGTAAGCCCTGCTACCTGGCATGCCCAGGAAAGGGCAAGGTATACTCATTAGAATAGACACCACCAGTGTGCTCTGTATGCGCCCCCGCCCAGCCCTTAATGAACACACATAGCCCCTGTCTCAGCATGTAATCTGGCATAGCCAGAGGTGGGAGACACCTTGTACATGACCAGGCAAGGCTTCTGTGTTCCCAATTATGCTGGTTTAGTTTGGGGACTCATCAGAAAAACC
This sequence comes from Jaculus jaculus, assembly GCF_020740685.1. Lineage (NCBI taxonomy): Eukaryota > Metazoa > Chordata > Mammalia > Rodentia > Dipodidae > Jaculus > Jaculus jaculus. The sequence continues at coordinate 57,189,777 of NC_059103.1, forward strand.
CTAACAGTGGTCATAATGCTCTATGTGCTTCTCATCAGATCTGGTGCCTTATCTGAGTGAGGGAACTCAAGACTGAAGGTATTCAATGACCAGGGTTTAGTTCCACCATAGAGGACACTGATCAGAGGGTCCCTGAGGTTCCCTGACTCCCCAGGCACCTTGTGTCTAGTCAGAATTTGTTCATATGTGGTGACCTCCTACACCTGACATCCTCAGTACTCCCAGCCTCTCATACCTAGACAGGCAGTGGCACTTCAGGGTGCCACAAATCAGTAGCTTCTAATCCAAAAATCATCTCCCACACCAATTGTGGTGACTGATTTTATGCATCCACACGGCTAGATGAAAGCATCCAATGACTTCATGGAACATCAAGCTAGGTGTTTGTTGAAGTATTTTGAAAATATAATTAACCCTGTGATCAGTGGCTTTAAGTAAGGGAGATACCCTTCCCTGATATATTAGGACTTACAGAGTCAGGTGAGACCTTGGGAGTAAAACCTGAGGTTTCTCAAAGAAGAAATTCTGCTACAAGACTGAGCAACCACTCCTGCTGGAGATTCCTACATCTCATCTTGTTCTGGAGGCCAGAGTCATTGTCCCACTTATCACATGATCAGTTTACTTGAAATAGTTCTATCCATCCATGTAACATGTCCACCTATCCATCCAACGACCCATCTATCCACCCACCCATCCATCCGTCCCTCCTTCAAGCAAGCATCTTTAAGTGCTGACCTGTCTCCCCAGTCCCCATCCATCCTTCATCACCTATTCTTCTGTATACCCTTTCATCATCTCCCTTCCAACCACTTACCCAACAAATCCACTCACCTATCTTTTCATATAGCCACTCATCTATCTATCCATCCATGCATTCTGTTGGTTCTGTTTCTCAAAAGATGCCTGGTGGGCATAGCAGCCATCTGCATAGCACAGTGAGGTATTGCCAGAACTGGGAGCCAGTGCCATGATTTAAGCATGAAAGAATGTCTGATTTTCTAATTTGACTCTTACAAAGTCAAATGTTCCTTCCATGCCTTTCTTCATCATCCGCTGCCTCTGCCCTCTAGAGGCCCCCAGAAAACAGGAGTCCAGTTTGACTTCCTTGCAGGTGAGTTTGAATTTCCACTTCCTTGTTTTTTTTTTTTTTCTTTTTAATTAACTTTTGTTCCCTCCATAGAATATACTAGTGAAACTTCAAGCCAGAAATGCATGCTGATTTCCACTTCCTTCTGAAGAGCACTTTCCACATCCGATCTGCCTCATACTCTGTCAGTTGTCCAATAGCAAACATTTCTTCCAGGTACTGACTGCAGTGACTGGTCCTCTTTAGTGTATTCTTTCCTCATGCAAAAAACCAAAATTGGTCAGAGGTGCTCTCTTCTAATACCGCCATTCAGTACTGTTGTTGGCCTGGAGATACTGACGACAATGATACTGACAACAATGGCTACTGCCGTCTAGCTGCCTGTCTCCTCCCAGCTATGCCTGGCTCCTGACATCCATTTATCTGTGAATTTGACTCAAGAATTGGAATAAAGTCCCTCAAAATTGAGAAAGCACACATGTTATGAGAACATGGGGAAGACTTCCTTGCTTGCTATGGTGGTTTGAATTAGGTGTCCCCTATAAATGCATGTGGTTTGAATGCTTTATCCCCAACTGGTGATAATTTGGGGGGGTGGGGTAGAGCCTTGCCAGAGGAGGTGTGTTGTTGGGGGCAGGCTTATATAGCCAGCTCTCCCTTTCCAGAACTTGACTCAGCCTCCTGCTGTTGTTGTTCACCTGATATTGGCCAGGAGGTGATGTCCAGCCTCTGCTCATGCCATCTTTTCCCTGCCATCATGGAGCTCCCCCTCGAGACCATAAGCCAAAATAAACCCTTTCCTCCCACCATCTGTGTTGGCCAGGTGTTTTCTCCCAGCAATGAGAAGGTAACTATAATACTTCCCTGAGAACAAAGGTCACAACATATGAGACTAGATGATTCTTTTAACAGAACATAAATGGTATGCCACTTAGCAGAATGAGGATTCTTAGATATGATATTTTTTTTTTATTTGTGTTTATCCAGGTAGGGTTTCACTCTAGCATAGACTAACCTAGAATTCACTATGTAATTGCAATGCGGCCTCAATCTCATGGTAATTCTCCTACCTATGCCTCCCAAGTGCTGAGATTAAAGGCACGCAGCACCACACCTAGCAGATATGATATTTATAAAAGAAAAATAAGGCCGGATGTGGTGGCACATGCCTTTAATCCCAGCATTTGGATGGCAGAGGTAGGAGGATTGCCATGAGTTTAAGGCTACCCTGAGACTACATAGTGAATTCGAGGTTAGCCTGAGCTAGAGTGAGACCCTACCTTGCAAAAAAGAAGAAAAATCAGTAACTAAAAAATCTTGCTGTTGTTAAGAATCAGCTCTCCTAGTAGTTGAAAGCCTGACGTAGAAACATGGCTATCTTAATTGAGCATTTTAAAGCCACTTTTTATATCTGCCATGATAAGCAAACCAACATCAATGAATTGAATTTCATCTTTGACATTAACTTATTCAAAGGAATTGGAACTGAATGATATCATGTAACAAATTAAGATTACCTATTCACGTGTTGCTAAATATTAAAAGTCTAGCTTGTTGTAAACTTTAGGCAAATCTAGTTGGCCTTTGAATTTTATGCTTTTCTGTCTCACAAAAGTGTGAGAACAACACTCTAACAAACTAACATGGCTTTCATGATCTTGGACAAAAGAAGCAAGTATAGAAAGAACTAAAATGCTATATACTGCTCACCATTCTCTTTTCCTTGTCACAGAGGCAAGTGGACATTTTGCCTCAGGACAATGTCTGGATGACACATGGGTTAAAACTGTTTGGAATCTGATATCAGGGGACAGCCACCCTCCTCGGAATCCAGCTTTCCATGAATTTAGCCAGCATACTGCAACTTATCAATATAATTTACATTGCAATGAGGTTCAAAAAGTAAGAGGAACAGTGAGTAAAGTCTCAGTATGTTAGCCCTGGTTTAAAGTTTTAACAGCCTTGTGTGGCACTTTTATCTAGTTAGAAAAGTCTCTTCGGGGACCTCAAAATCATGCCCCCAGCTGAAAGTCAGCACATGTGGTTCCATGGCAGCCAAGAGTACTGTGGTGGCATCTTAGAGCCAAGAAAGGCTGTACGTAAGACAATTCTTTTGTATTTTCTTTAAAGTAGTTCACTTATTCTAGAAAGAGTATGGGTGCGCCAGGGTGCTCCTCCTGACACTGCAGGTGAACTCCAGATGCATGCCCCACTTTGTACATTTGGCTTTACGTGGGTACTGGAGAATTGAACCCAGGCCATCAGACTTTGCAAGCAAGCACCTTCAACTGCTCCATCTCTCCAGCCCCATAAGGCACTTTTTAGATGACATTCAAGCCCGATGGGTTAGGATGCAGTCTAGAGTAGCCCATACTAAAGACTCATCACTACTATCTATAAAACAAAAAGAAGATACACTGGATCGTCTTCCAAATCTCTTTTGTTTCTTTCTTTTTTTTTTAATTTTTTTTGGTTTATTTTTATTTATTTATTCGAGAGTTACAGACAGAGAAAGAGGCAGAGAGAGAGAGAGAGAGAATGGGCGTGCCAGGGCTTCCAGCCACTGCAGACGAATTCCAGATACGTGCGCCCCCTTGTGCATCTGGCTAACGTGGGATCTGGGGAATCGAACCTGGGTTCGTTGGCTTTGCAGACAAACGTCTTAACCGCTAAGCCATCTCTCCAGCCCTTTTGTTTCTTTCTTTAGAGCATTCTCTGGATACTTTTTCTCTATTTTCCTTGTGTGCAGTCACAAGAGACACCAGACATTTTTTTTTTAATTTTTTTTTATTTATTTATTTGAGAGCGACAGACACAGAGAGAAAGACAGATAGAGAGAGAGAGAGAGAGAGAGAGAGAGAGAGAGAGAGAGAGAATGGGCGCGCCAGGGCTTCCAGCCTCTGCAAACGAACTCCAGACGCGTGCGCCCCCTTGTGCATCTGGCTAACGTGGGACCTGGGGAACCGAGCCTCGAACCGGGGTCCTTAGGCTTCACAGGCAAGCGCTTAACCGCTAAGCCATCTCTCCAGCCCCAGACATTTTTATATTAGGCACAATTACCAATGTAGTCTGGGGTATGCTGTATCCTCATTCCTACCCATTAGCACTTATGAGAGGCAAAGTCTATGGATTTAGCTACTCTTTATCATCATGACTTCATACTAATGCCCATGATCTAGATAACCTCATAGACTGCCTTTTGTCCGGTTGATCCTATCTGTGTCATGCAGGTCCTGTGACTGATCTCTTCAAAATTGTCCAACTCCTTCTACCAGAGCAGTCTTTCATACATTTTAGAACCATGCTTATGGCTCTAGAGATGTCTAAGCCACTCATTTGTAAATTTAACCTCTAAGTTTGTCTCAGCCACTAAAGCAATAGTGGGGGGGGGGAATGTGGAATAAATATTGAGCCTTATGTCAGTTCTAATAACTGCATGAGGGTCAGAAGAAGGGATGGATGAGAGTGGATATGAGGAAGGTTAATCAAAATTTAAGTTGTTATAAATAAGTCATATGGAAATCTACTTCTTCACCAACTAAATAATACATATATTAAAAAAGAGTTTGTGCCAAAGTACTCTGTGGGATTGGATAAAACTGCACCTAGAGGCCATAGATTGTTACAAGAAAATTTCAGGGCCAGGGGTGGGAGACCTTCCAGTGAGTTGTTGTCATGGAGGCCCCTGATACCCCTCAAACATTATAGGCTATTTTTCCAAGGCTCGTGGTTTCTCAGCCAAATTAGATGGTAAGACCCTAGTGCTAAAGACACCATGTTGCAGTTACTTTCACACTGCTGGTACAAACACCCAACCAGAAGCAGCTTATAGGAAGATGGAGCTTATTTCAGTCTTACAGAATTCAGAGAAAACTCCATGAATCGCGAAAGAACCTAGCTACTTCCATAGATGTATCCATAACACAGAGAGAAGACCCAACAGCCAGCAAGCATGAATAGCCAGAATTCCAACTGCTCTGAACACACCTAGCAGGTTGCTGGAGACTTAAGTTGGAAGCATGAACTTAATCAAAATTTTCTGAGGCTACGGGGAACATATATTCACATTCAAATTACCACATACCACATGCTTGGGCTGCAGGACACTGAGAAATCAAGCTGGAGGTGAGCTGTAAACCCCCTCACTGTTGACTAACTATCAGGATTTAGGAAACAGCTATGTGTGCAGCCTGTTCAGGGAGAAAAGTAATCAATCGTCATAACCAACAGTGTACCCTGCAAGCTTTATGGTTGATCAGCCAGTCCACATTCGCCAACTTCTGCAATGGTGGCATGTCTCTTATGAGGAAAACCAGCTGCTCTCTGATTGGATTTGAGGCCTGCTCCAAGGGAAGGAATTCATGCCTAGTATAGATTGAGATGTCATAAGCCCTAAGGGGGAAACTACTATTGTTGTCTGGCTAAATGGATATATTATGACCACCAAGCTTCCTTCTAAATACTTATATTTATGTCCATATTTAATACTACCCTCATTTTTAGTTCTCTAAGCTTCTCTTTTCAGATGGTGGTGACTATTGGGGTGACTCAAAAACTCACCAAAGTGCTAAAATGATATGATAGCAATGTGTTCAGAACAACATGAGACATCGCTATAACATCCTCCAAGGCACAAGGACCATTGTAGAAGAGATGGAAGAAAGAATGCAAGAACCAAAAGAAGGGGAGGAGGGCTAACAATACTGTCTTCAAGACACATAGTGGCCATGGTATTCATAATCTCACAGTAGCTGATACAACCTATACAAGACTTCTATGATAAGAGGAAAAAATGTGATGATATCAAAATCAAACAGAGACTAGTTGCATAGGAGAAGGGATTCAGTGGAAGGGGAATTTGGGATGGGGTAAAGGGAGGGTAATGAGAAGGGATTATGGTCATTGTACATTGTCTATATATTGGAGGTTGTCAACAAAAAGTTAAAAAGTAACTACATGAGAGTGGAAGGGTCCCCAAATCCTTATAAGTTGAGCTTATAATATTATCCTAAAGAATTTTGACTCTTTCTTTGAATCTAGACAGCATGCAAGCACTTTAGCACTCAGGGTGAATTCCTCATATAAATCTGTTGGGCTGTCTAGATTAGGAAATCTATATTTACCAAATCCAACATAGAGAATAAAACTGTCCTCAACAACGTATCTTATCTAAACCAGAAACCAGACTGGAAAACATCAGATACTGTCACTCAAAGTGTCTAAGTACTGAGCATCACCTCAGCCCCCTAGGTAGCGGCCTTTAGGACCCAGCAAATGAGACTACTCCCTGAGCCTCCCATCCATCTAGGATCCTGTTCTGCCATTTGTGCTGCATGTTAGCTACACTGTTGTCTCCTGCAAGGTTTGGCTGGTATGTGGGATCTTTTTGCCAACACCCCACTGTTGCTTGCAATTTAATATGGGTCATAGCCTTGTGGTGTCCAGGCTCCCCTCAGGGTCCTCTTTGCTGTGCAGGGGCTCCACTCTTGTCAGCCCCTTACCTGAAAAGGCTGCATGGGCCTATGTCCCATAGCATTTCACACAGCACAAACCCAGTACTGTAATCACAAGGCAGAATTTGCATTTTCTCCAGACTTGAGTTTGGATTCCCACAGGAATCTTCCATGGGTCTTTCAGGTCCAAGTGCAGGTCCAGACCCCTAAAAGCATTAATCCACTTAGCCCTGGTCAGTTGTGGAATCCCCTTTACCAAGGCATAAAGTTCTACAAAGTACTGAGCATGTGTGCATGTGTGTGAAATTTTCAAAGCTGGGCTGAAGAGATTACTCAGTGGTTAAGGCATTGCCTGCAGAGACTAAAGACCCAGGTTCAACTCCCCAGTACCCATGTAAAGCCAGATGCACAAAATTGTGTATGCATCAACAGTCCACTTACAGTGGCTAGAAGCCCTGGAGTGCCCATACTGTCTGTCTCTCTACTTTCTCTCTCTGCTTGTAAATAAATATTTTTAAAATAAATTTCCCAAATTTATCATCTGCCTAGTTTCAAAGTGTGCCCAATTCCCAAGAGGAGGAGAGTTGCAAAGAAAATGGAGCATTAGGGAGAGAACAGATCATGCATACTTTCCCTCTAAATTTCCATCCAATGCACCATTATATGATATGGGAATTTGGGGTCCTTTGAGAATGTCAGAGCCTTATTTAATCTCTTGGGTGGGTGATAACTCAGGAGCTAGGGCCTTGGAAGGTCAATGGTCAAACAAAGCTCTCAGAGTCAGTGGCATGCAGGCTCTTGTCTTATGAATTCAAGGAATAAATTTTACCGAACGTAGAGTAAAATTTAGAAGGGTTTTATTATTATGGTTTAAGAAAAAGAGAGCTTAGCACTTGAGAGCAAGAAAGTTTGAAGAATGAATGAGTATAGAGCTCTGACCTAAGGAGAAGGCAAGAGAGGTTTTCAGAAAATGGAGAAGTTGCCCCTGAGACCCATGCTGTGTTCTTTTGTGGAGACTAAGCTAGTCAGACCAATCCGGACTTTAGGTGTCTGGGATCAGGTTTCCAGGGAAAGGCAATCTTTCCAGAAATCTTAATCTTCAAGGAAGTGCCTTCTTAGAAGGTGGTGATTATTTCTCCTAGGAACTCCTCTATGGGAGAAGAGATGAGAAGAGGCCAGAGCCTTCTGACATTTCTGACCTGTAGCAAAGAGGAATGACCTAGATTCTCTACCTATAGGCTTATAAATACTCATCGTTTCTACTTTTGAGGGCACCCTGCTATCCTTAAACTACCTTAGAATCACTCCTCTTACAGTCTTTCCACTTCTTCTGCCGTGTTCCCTGAGCCTTGGAGGGCACAATAGAGACAGGGAACTATTATTTCAATAGTCTGATAGCCAAAAGGAGGGGCAAAAGTGTTTCTCCTTAGGTTTTCTTTTCTTTTCTTTTCTTTTTCCAAGATAGGGTCTCACTGTAGCCAAGGCTGACCTGGAATTCACTATGTAGTCTCAGGGTGGCCTCGAACTCAAGGTGATTCTCCTACTCTGCCTCCTGAGTGCTGGGATTAAAGGTGTGCACCACCACTCCTGGTTAGGTTATCTTGCTCTACAATGTTAGTGCCTGTTTGCAGATGAGATAACTGAGGATTAAATAATTTGATAAAAACAATGAAACAGGAGGGAAGAAAGAAGACTGAAAAAGGAAAAATATCATTTCCCCAGCATTTCTAGCTCACTGACCCCACCCTGTACCCTCTGTTTTGCAGGGGACAGACTGGCTTGTATGCTGCATTTCTGGTCTCAGTGTGGGCAGCAAAGTGCTTTGGAGAAATCTCCAGCCCCCAGTAGGAATGTCTTCCCCCTCACACAGCCACTGCCACAACTGGCTCAGCACTAGGCCTGGCCTCCAGCTAGGCTATTTCTTTTTATTTTAATTGATTTATTTCTTATTTATTTATTTATTAGAGAAAGAGAGGCAGAGAGGAAGAGAGAGAGAGAGAATGTGCCAGGGCCTCTAGCCACTGCAAATGAATTCCAGATGCATGGCTCCATCATGAGAATCTGGCTTACGTGGGATCTGGAGAATTGACCTGGATCCTTAGGCCTTGCAGGCAAGCGCTTTAACTTCTCAGCCATCCCTTCAGCCCTGGCTTGGCTATTTCTAGAGGAGATACAGCCTGATCTGAGGTCATATTCCTGAAACTCTGCTAAGTTCTGCTTGCTGTGTGGCTCAGCATACACTTAAGGATCTCTGGGTCCCTATTTGTACCACAGTAGTCTGGTATTCCCCAAAGGTATCAGACCACATACATCCCTGCCCTCTCTGTGATGGTGTCACAGTGCCATATCCTGCCCTACCCAGCTTGAGCCTGGCCTGAAAGGGAGGTAGCCACATTCCCACTGCTTCAAATGACTCCTCAACCTTCTTCCTTTCTCTGGGCTCCAATTTTCTCATCGGTAAAACAAGGATGGCTGCTATCCACAGGCTATAAGGATTCAATGGGAACATGGAGGTGACTGCCTAGATCAGTGTAGGCCATGGGAATAAGATGTGAATGCACTCTTGCTAGGAGCCTTCTGGGGTCTATTGGACCCTGGCATGAGAATAGCTAAGGAGCAGCTACTACAAGAACCCTACCCGACACAGCTCATCTGCAGGCAAAACCAGCCATTACACCTATGGCCACTGGGAGAGCAAGATCTCCTACAGGATACCTGGGGAGCTCAGCAGTCAGACTCCGAGAGAACCACAGACCAAGTGACTCAAGCATCAGAAATGTGCCTCCCTTCAGTCCTAAGCCTAAAGGAAGTGCTCTTCTCTGCAGAGGTTTCCCAGGGAGGACTGGCTACTAGAAAGATCTGCCCCAGGCCTCTCTGCTGGGTAAACCCACCTCTTGCTTTATCTTAGAGGCACATCACTTCAATCCCTGTCTTCCTTGTCTCAGGGCTCTCCCCAGGGTCTGTCTCATGTGAGTTTAGGCTCACCCTAAAGACCTCACTATAACTTAATCCTCCTACATCTGCACGGCCCTATTTCCAAGTAAGGCTCCATTCCATCTCCAGGAAGCTTATGGATATTGGGGTGAACATTCATTTCCTGCTCACTGGGGAATAGTGGAGTGAGCAAAATAGAAGCAAGGTGTGTGATTCTGTACTCATGCTGTGGCCAAGTCACATTACAGGGTTGCGGAATCTCCTACAAGAATACAGTGGAAAGAGGAGTTAAACTGCAAATCAACAGCAAGAAAAGCTATAGGCAGACACAGAATCATGGGAACTAAACAGTACATTACTAAATGATGAATGGGTCAATAAAGAAATCAAAAAGAAAATAAAACAATTAATAGAATCAAATATTAATGAGAACACAGCATACCAAAACCTTGGGGACTTAATGAAGGCAGCCCTAAGAGGGAAATTTATAGCTTTAAATGCCTATATTAAGAAATTAGAAATGTTGCAAGTAAACAACTTAATGTTTCACCTTAAGGCCTTGGATAAAAAGAACAAGGCAAACCAAAAATCAGTAGACGGGAAGAAATAATAAAGATTAGGGCAAAAATTAATCAACTAGAAATAAAAAAAAAAGCACTACAAAGCATCGATGAAACAAAGAATTGGTTCTTTGAAAGGATAAACAAGATTGATAAACCCTTTGCAAATCTGATCAAAAGAAAGAGAAGAGATACAAATAATAAAATTAAAGATGAAAAAGGTACCATTACTACAGATACCAATGAAATGCCGAAAATCCTGAGGACATGCTTTAAGAACATATAGTCCTCTGTGATGGTTTGAATAGATGACCCCCAATATATTAAGTTTTTTATTGTTTGTAGTTTGCATCTGCAGCCACCTGGCTGGAGGCAGTGTCATTGGATGGATGTAAGGTGTGGTGATAGGTTTCAGATTTCATTCTAAAGATATGCAAAGTGTGCCTAGCTGGAGTTCCTGAACTGTGCTATGGCTTTTGACATTTAGGCTTGTACTTCTGTCTCTCTGCTTGGTCCTGTGAAAGCAGGCCAGTTTCTTCTGCCATTATGGAATTTCCCCTGGATCTTTTAACTTCATAAATATCCCTTCCTCCATAACTGTGTCTTGTCTGAAAGTGCATCTCAGTGAACCTGAAGCTGTCTGCTACAGAATTTGGTACCAGGAGTTGGGTGAGATGAACCTGACCATGTGGATGTTAATCTTTTGGAATCTTTGTTTTGGAGGAATAGGCATGGATTTGCTGCTTGCAACTGAAGATGCCCTCTGGAGTGGTAAGCCAAATTTTATGGACTATTCTGATGAAAGTTTGAGAATGCTAAGTACAGACAGTATTAAGCTTCAAGGCTTGGCTCATGAGCTTTCTAAGGAGAAGGAAAGACTGCAGAGGACTTTGTTGGAACTGGGTTACTGGCATAAGGACTGCCTGTGTCTTGCTGCCCAGGCCCAGAGAGTTTGATCAAGGTTAAATTTGTAATGGACTGATGTGCTTGGCTAGAGATATTGGACTGAGAGAGTTAAGATTTTAAGCCGGCTGGGCATGGTGGCGCATGCCTTTAATCCCAACACTCAGGAGGCAGAGTTAGGAGGATTGCCATGAATTCAAGGCCACCCTGAGACTACATAGTTAATTCCAGGTCAGCCTGAGCCAGAGTGAGACCCTACCTCGAATAAACAAACAAACAAACAATAAAAGATTTTAAGCTGGAAAACCTCAAGCAAGTTAAAATTACAGGCACTTAGACTGGTTTTAGGTTATTGAGCCTGCTATTGTCAAACACTTTAGCAATCTTAAGATAGATGGTCCAATTGCTTTACCATGGAAAGGATGCCTGAGGAAAGACTATCATAGAAATGCAAACACTTTTGGAAAGAGTTGACAGGAGAAGGAACCTGCTTCTCAAGGCTATGATTTTTTTCATCTCTGAATTAAGAATATGGCTATATCCTGCACAACTGGTATTGGTTTCAGAAGCATGAAAAATGCATGGAGTGGTCATGAATTGCACACGGTTCCAGAAGCTTCTGCTGAGATATGGCATGGGGCAGGGCCTGATGCACTGATAGGCTGAAAGAGCCTTTGGAAGATGGTTTGCATGAAGACTTGAAGATGTTTTGTATATACCAGAACAATGCAAGGGCTACCATGGAGTGCACTGTTGGCCTAAGATGGAAATGTTCCCTGGCTACTCTGCCCAGCTGGAGGGGCAGAATTGGAAAATCTGGAGACTGTCAGTCCCTGGTTGTATTGAAATTGGAACTGCTGAAGTTTGATGTTTGTTTGATGGTGGTTGAGTTTGCATTGTTTTAGTCTCTCCTTGCTATACCTTATACCAGTTGAAAATGTTTACTCTGTGCCTTATATGTTAGAAATGTTTAACTTGTTTGATTTTACAGGTCTTAATATCTTAAATTGATCAAGACTGTGGGGACCTTTGAAATTGAACTGAGTACAACTTACAATGTGTCATGGTTATAAATCTATTGCGGGCCAAGGGCAGAATGTGGTGGTTTGAATAGATGGCCCCAATATTTTCAGTATTTTATTGTTTGTAGTTTGCATTTGCAGCCACCTGTATGGAGGCAGTGTCACTGGGTGGATCTTAAGGTATGGTGGTGGATTTCAGATTTCATTCTAAATATATGAAAGGTGTGGCTAGCTGGAGTTCCTGAAGTGTGCTGTGGCTTTTGACCTTTAGGCTTGTACTTCTGTGTTTCTGCTTGGTCGTGGGAAAGCAGGCCAGTTTCTTCTGCCATTATGGAACTTCCCCTGGATCTGTAAGCTTCAATAAATATCCCTTCCTCCTTAACTGTGTCTGGTCGGAAAGTGCATCTCAGTGAACCTGAAACTGTCTGCTACATCCACTAAGTTTTAAAATCTGAAATAAATGGGCAATTTCCTTGATTTAAATGACCTACCAAAATTAAATCAAGGCAAGACAAACCATTTAAACACCTATAACAAACACAGAAATCAAAAGTTATAAGCCGGTGGTGCACGCCTTTAATCCCAGCACTGGGGAGGCAGTGGTAGGGGGATTGCTAAGAGTTCAAGGACCGACTGAGACTGCATAGTGAATTCCAGGTCAGCCTGGGGTAGAGCAAAACCCCACCTTGAAAAACCAAAAAGAGCAAAAAAAATTATAAAAAATATTTCAACTAAAAATAATCCAGGCCTACATAGATTCACAGGTGAATTTTACCAGACCTCTGTGGAAGAACTAATACCAGTGCTTCTCAAGCTTTTCCATAAAATAGAAAAAGAAGAAAGGCTACCAAACTCCTTCTACAAAGCCAGCATCACCCTGGTATCAAAACTAGACAAGGACAGAACCAAAACAGAAAATTACAGCCCAATCTCCCTCATCAACATAGGTGCAAAAAATTCTCAAGACAATACTGACAAACAGAATATAAGGACATAATCAAAAAGGTCACTCACCCCAACCAAGTAGGCTTTATCCTAGAGATGCAGGGATGGTTCAACCTATGCAAAATGATAAATGTAATACACCATATAAATGGGCTGAAGGACAAAAATCACATGATCATCTCAATAGGCACAGGAAAGGCATTTGACAAAAATCTAACATTCCTTCATGGTAAAAGTCCTACAGAAACTGGGAATAGAAGGAACATATCTCAACATAATAAAGGCTCTTTATGACAAACCTACAGCCAAGATAATAGTAAGTGGGGAAAGACATGAAGGCTTTTCACTAAAATCAGGAACAAGACAAGGATGTCCACTTTCCCCATTTTTACTTAATATAGTACTAGAAGTCTTAGCTATAGAAATAAGGCAAATGCTGAGGATGAAATCAGAGAATCATTTACATTCACAATTGCCTCAAAAAAAATAAAATAAAATAAAGTACCACTGGGAGTGCTGGCACATGCCTTTAATTCCAGCACTTGGGAGGCAGAGGTGGGAGGATCGCTGTGAGTTCGAGGCCATCCTGAGTTCTACGTGGTGAATTCCAGGTCAGCCTGGGCTAGAGTAAGACCCTACCTCGAAAAACCAAAAATAAAAAAAATAAAATAAAATAAAGTACCTTGGAATAAACCTAACCTAGGTTTAATCTCTACAATTAAAACACTTAAGAGAGCCATTGTAGTACATTGTAGTACACTGAGCTCCAGAGGCAGCACAGCGGTGGGTGAGAGCTGGTCGGGCGACTGGGTGACTCTCAGTGTCACGTTGAGGAGAAACATCAACTGAAGATGGGCAAAGGCGATCCTAAGAAACCGGGAGGCAAAACGTCATCATATGCACTCTTTGTGCAAACCTGCCAGGGGGAACACAAGAAGAAGCATCCAGATGCTTCTGTCAACTTCTCAGAGTTCTCTAAGAAGTACACAGAGAGGTGGAAGACCATGCCTGCTAAAGAAAAAGGAAAATTAGAAGACATGGCCAAGGCCAACAAGGCTCGTTATGAGAAAGAAATGAAGACATATATCCCTCCTAAAGAGGAAACAAAAAAGAAGTTCAAGGATCCCGATGTGCCCCAGAGGCCTCCTTTGGCCTTCTTGTTCTGTTCTGAATATCGCCTCCAAATCAAAGAAGAACACCCCGGTCTATCCATTGGTGGTGATGTAAAGAAACTGGGAGAGCTTGGAACAACACTGCTGCGGAAGACAAGCAGCCTCATGGAAAGAAAGCTACCGAACTGGGGGAAAATTATGAAAAGGACATGGCTGCCCACAGAGCTAAGGGAAAACTGGATGCAGAAAAAAAAAAAAAAAAAAAAAAAAAAAAAAAAAAAAAAAAAAAAAAAAAAAAAAGTTGCCAAGGCTGAAAATAGCAAGAAAACAAGGAAGAAGAGGAAGATGAAGAGGATGAGGAAGAGGATGATGATGATGAATAAGTTGGTTCTAGCACAGTTTTTTTTCCCCTTGCCTATAAAGCATTTAACCCCCCTGCACACACCTCACCCCTTTTAAAGAAAATTTGAAATGCAAGGCTGTGTAAGGTTTGTTTTGAAAGTATGCAGTGTCTTCTTTTTGAATATTTAGCACACTACCAAATGTGTCTTTAGATAGCCCTGTCCTGGTGGTATTTTCAGTAGTCACTATCCTTGCCTGGTACAGTATGGGGAATGTAAATTGGCATGGAAATTTAAAGCAGGTTCTTGTTGGTGCACAGCACAAATTAGTTATATATGGGGAAGGTAGTTTTTTGTTTCATCTTCAGTTGTCTCTGATGCAGCTTATATGAAATAATTGCTCTGTTAACTGAATACCACTCTGTAATTGCAAAAAAAATAAAATGTAGCTGTTTTGTTGACATTCTGAATGCTTCTATGTAAGTACAATTTTCATAAACAACTTTATTCATGACACATTTAAAAAAATTCCCACCCCCTGGAAATGAGCTAAAAAAAAATAAAGAAAATCCACCTCCCACCTCCCTGTTCCCACTTCCTCCCATTCCTTCCAAATGAAAGGGAAAAAGGTAAATAAAAAAAAAAAAAAAAAAAAAAAATTAAAAACTAAGAAAAAAAAAAACCCTCCAAATCCCCCCAAAACAAAGTAGTAAATTTCCCCAGGGACAAGGGAAATTTACACTGGAGCCGCTGGGAGCAGGACAGAGATCTTCCAGCTACAGAAACCTGCACAGAAAGGCACTCAAAACAGAAAAACACAAAAGGAAACAAAATCAATCACCAGGCAAACTGGAGGGGTCGGGAGCAGGAGAAGGGCTGGATGGGCGATGGACCTGGCTGGACAGGAGCAGGGAGAAGATGGAGGGAAGGAAACAAGCTCAACAGTTTGGTGTCCTTCCAAGAGCCCTCGGTTAGAAAACAAAACCCTCCTACCACCCATGCCCACCTACTCTGTGAGCAGCCCTCAAGGGAGTAAAGGGAGCAAAGAAACAGGGAGCAGCTTGCACAGTTGAGACGTGTCCATGGAGAACCCCGAGAGGAAATGAGCAGCCCCTGCCCCACTCCCTGGGCTTTCCCCTACCCCCAAAGCAGGTCCCTCCTCAGCAGTTAGTAATGGGATTCTCACACCTTCCACAGTATGTCTTTTTAAAAAATATATATGTTTTTCCATCAAGTCATCTTCTGTTTTTCTTTCTTTTTAAATTTTCTTCCCCCCTTCTTTTCTCTCTCTCTCCTCCTAATAAAACTTTTTTTTAGTAAGGGGAATACCATGATGTCACTCTAGCCCTGTAGATTTGACCCCCTGGGTCTGCTGTTAAAAATCACTGTAAAATAGAGATCAGGAACTGTTGTAGTTGATGGTCCCAGCACGGTGGCTGGCACATGAGAAACCTGGATCTGTTGTGCTGATGCCTGGTCTGTTGTTTCTTTTGGGGATAACCTTGATCTGTCTTCCTCTAAACAGGGACTCATCTAAGGCTAAGGAAGTCCTCACTGACTCATTGTCTGAGAACTCTATGTATGCAAACCCTTAGTTAAAAAAAACAGCATGGTACTGGCACACAAACAAATGCATAGAACAATGGAACAGAATAGAAGCCCCAGATGAAAGTCTAGCCATCTGTTTTTCAACAAAAATGGCAAAACATATTCACTGGATAAAAGACAGCTTCTTTAACAAATGGTTCTGGGAAATTGGGTAGATATATGTAGAAGAGTGAAAATAGATCCTTATCTCTCTCCATACAAAGAATCAAGTCCAAATGGACCAAAGACCAGAGTATCAGACCTGAAACTGCTAGAGGAAAAAACAGGGGAAACCCTACAACATATTGGCATAGGTAACAAATTTCTGCAGATAATCCTGCTTGCTCAGGAAATAAAACCACTAATTAACCACTGGGACCTAATGAAATTAAAAAAGCTTTTTTTTTTTTTTTTTTTTTTTTTTTTTTTTTTTTTTTATAACAAAGGACACTAAATAGAGGAAAGAGGAACCTACAGAATCAGAGAAAATTTGTCAGATATACATCTGACAGAAGATTAATATCCAGCATATACAAAAATCTCAAAAAAAAAAAAAAAAAACTGGGCTGGAGAGATGGCTTAGTGGTTAAGTGCTTGCCTGTGAAGCCTAAGGACCCCGGTTCGAGGCTCGGTTCCCCAGGTCCCACGTTAGCCAGATGCACAAGGGGGCGCACGCGTCTGGAGTTCGTTTGCAGTGGCTGGAAGCCCTGGCGAGCCCATTCTCTCTCTCTCCCCCTCCATCTGTCTTTCTCTCTATGTCTGTTGCTCTCAAATAAATAAATTAAAAAAAATAACTAAATAAGAAATCAAGCAACCCAATTAAAAAATGGGTTATGGAACAAAATAGAGAGTTCTCAAAAGAAGAAATACTGATGGTCTATAAACATTTAAAAAATGTTCTACATCCTTAGTCATCAGGGAAATGAAAATTGAAACTACTTTGAGATTCCATTTCACTCCTGTCAGAATGGTTATCATCAAGAAAACAAACAACAATACATCTGACAAGGATATGGAAAAAGAGAAAGCCTTCTACATTGTAGGTGGGAACGTAAACTGGTAGAGCCATTGTGGAAACCAGTGTGGAGGTTCCTGGGATAGCTACACATAGACCCAGCTATACCTCTCTTAGGCATATATCCCAGGGACTTGTCACACTACACTAGAGATACTTGCATATCCATGTTTATTGCTGCTATATTCACAATAGCTAGGAAATGGAACATGCCTAGATGTCCCTCAACTGATGAACGGATAACAAAGATGTGGTATATGTATGCAATGGAGTACTACCCAGCAGTAAAGAAAAATGAAGTTATAAAATCTGCAGGGAAATAGATGGATCTGGAATGGATTATCCTAAGTGAAGTAACCCAGGCCCAGAAAGCCAAATGCCACATCTTCTGTCTCATATGTGGATCCTAGCTACAAATGTTTAGACTTGTATGTGAGTTGTAGTAAAAATCAGTAGCAGAGGCCAGTAAGCTAGAAAGGGGCTATAAGAGTGGGAGGAGAAGGGAGGACTTCAGGAGAGGGCATTGCATATATAAATATATCAACAGATTACTGGGGGTGGAATGGCCTAAGTGAGGTCAGAGGAAGAGGTTGAGTAAAGGAAGGATGGGGGAGGGCTAAAATTTAAGATGTTATGAATATACCCTATGGAAACCTACTTTTTTGAACAATGGAGCACCCATAAGCCAGATTATTTACTATAAAATTTCAGTGCAAGGGATGAGATAATTTCCTGTGAGTTGTTGTCCAGGGAGGTCACTTATATCCTCAAAACATTACAGGCCATTGAAGAGGTTCTTGTTTTCCCACCAGGAATAGATGATAAGACCCTATTTTTGTTTAATTTTTTACTTATTTGATAGTGACAGACTGAGGGGGAAAGAGAGAGAGAGAGAGAGAGAGAGAGAGAGAGAGAGAGAGAGAGGGAGAATGGGCATGCCAGAGCCTCCAGCCACTGCAAAAGAACTCCAGATGCATGCACCCCATTGTGTATCCATTGTGTGGGTCCTGGGCAATCGAGCCTTGAACCGGGGTCCTTAGGCTTCACAGGCAAGTGCTTAACCACTAAGCCATCTCTCCAGCCCTGATAAGACCCTATTGATGAAGATTCCACATGCTTGGGCTGTAAGGTCACTGAGAAATCTTGCTAGAGCTGAGCTGAAAACTTCTGTGTGGAGCAGCTGACAGAAAGTTGGAAAAAGCTATACCACATGTAGCTCCATGGGAGAGAGAGAAGTCACCAGTGGAGATACATAACAGTGGACTCTGCAAGCCTTAAGCTGGGCTAGCCAGGCCAAATGAGCCAACTGGTGCAATAGTGGCATGTCTGTTATGGGGAAACCAACCACTCTTTAAAATTGGACTGGAGGCCCACTCCACATGAGACAATACATGTTTGACACTGAAAACCTATGACAGGGGAGGACATGAATCCTAGGTGTGTAATGCCTGCTGGTGTCTGGCTAAATGCATATACTATGCTCACCAAACTGCTTGGTAAGCACTTTTCTTAATGTTGATATCCATATATCAATGATACTCTCACTTTTGGTTAGAGAAGGTTCTCTTTTCAGATGGCAGTGACCACTGGGAAGACCCAAAAAGCACCATAATGCTGAGAAGTGACAGAGGAGCTGTCAGCACTAAAACATCTCTATCACACCTTCCAGGGCTCAGGGTCATTGTGGCAGAGGTGGCAGAAAGAATGTAAGAGCCAATGGAAGGGTAGAACTGCTCACAATGCACTCTTTCAGACACAAAATGGCATGGATATTAATGACCTTGCACTGCCTGGCACTACCTACACAAGACCCTCATAATAGGAGGAAAAGATGGTGACATCAAAGTAAAAGAGGGACTAATTGAGAGAGAGAGGGAATATGATGGAAAGTGTATTTGTGAAGGGGTAAGTGGGGGAGAGAAGAGAATTACCATGGTTTATTGTCTATAATTATGGAAGTTGTCAATAATAAAAAGTTTTTTTAAAAGTATAGTGGTGAGAGGAGTCTGGTACACAGTGGTTTTCCCTTAGTGTCAACTGGAAAATGATAACACAGTCTAGCGAGGAGCTAGGCTCCCTCTAGACTATGGCCAGAGTCTATGGGTCCCATCATGGTTCCTGATTTCAATTCAACTAGATAAGCATGGATTCTAGGGCTTTTCTCTACCACTTCTCAAATGCTGCATCAGACATCAGGACCATAACTCAAAGTGGTACTGAAGACCAAGCCCAGAGCTTACCTTCGTTAGACTTTGAGCCAAGCAGCCTCTACACTTGGGCAATACTGACATACACTGAATTGCACAGATGTCTGGGTGGTTTTTTCAGATGAGCAAGGGCTTTCCTCAGGCCTGGATGATGCAAACTGTAGAAGCTCTGTCTGGAAGATGGGTCCAGATGGGATAATCTCCCAGTAAGATCCAGGCTACTGATGAGATGTTTGCTCCACTCCTAACATTCTGTGTTCCAGCCTGGACACAGTTTTCTTGGTAAAAGCTGCAGAGCATTCAGGCTACACTCCAGCTTTCATCCTCGCAGGAAGTCAGGGAGATAAGGGGTATAACCAAAGAGAGCCTCATGGAGGGTCTCTGCCAAGGCAGGGGCTCTGGGCAGGAGCAGGAAGTTCTCAAGAATACCCCTGCTTCCAGGACCCACTGCTCCTGCTTTGGAAGGCTTGGAAAAACATAGAACTGACCCTGAGAGCCTAGCAGGAACTTGGACACAGACAAAAGGTGTGCCACTGCCCAATTCTGGCTCCAGGAAATAGAGAGGAGGGGGCCTTGGCAGGTCATCCTGCCACATCAGTACCAATGACAGGACAGGCAAGGCAGGGCAGAGCATACATTCCTTCAGCTCTCTGGGAAGTGAGCAATTGACTACTACTGATATCAAGGTCCCAGCCCCTGAGAAACAGCATAGCCTTAAAGATAAGCAATCTTGGCTGCTGGCTGTAGTGCAAGGCTGTCTTTCCAGATAATCAGGAGGCCTAGGAAAAAGGACTGCTTGAGCCTAGAAATTCGAGGCCAGCCTGGACAAAACAGCAAGACCCAGTCTCAAACAAAAAAAAAAAAAAAAAAAAAAAAAGGAAAAGCAAACAGTGCTTGAGTGTTGACCAGCATGTACTGGCTCAGGGGCCCTGCATGGCCACAACAGAAAGAATGTGAATGAGCTGAGTGCCGGTGCTCAGGCGGCTCACAGCTTTGAAAAGCATTGTCCATATGTGCGTTGGGTTGGAAGAAAACCAGGGGACTCAGCACTATCTACCTTTCTGTGAGTGTGTCATTATTTCAACTATGTTGGTTAATATCTTAAAAATTAAAAATAAGGAAATAACAAGAAGCATTGTCTCAATCTTAACCTTTTACTATGGAAATTTTTTAAGTAAAAGAGGGTCATACGATATGGATAAAGTGGCCCCTGAAATAAAGAAAGTGGAGTGAGTGGAACTGAGACAGGAGAGAAGAGAGGAAAAATTTAAGGGCCGTGGGAATGGAGAGGTGCCCTCTCTCCAGAGTCTGGTTGGGTCTTTTGCCAACTAAGTCAAGAATTAAAACAGAATTAACACTTGCTGAAGGCTGCCTACATGGGAACAATGTCCCTTTTCTGTAGAGATATTTTAACGAAGAATGCTAAAATATCAATGAGCCAGGCTTGAGGCTTAAGACTTGTGAGTACGGCCTTACTCTTTTCCCATATCTAAAGCTGCTCTTTTCTAGAAACTCACCAGAAACCTCATTTATAGCAAAATGTATGTTCCAACAAAGAGAAAGACCAATGAAGAAGAAAAGCTTTTCTTTTCAGATGGCAGTGATCCTAGGTTTACTCAACTCACAAAAGTGCTGAGAAGACTTAAAAGTGGAGTATTCAGCGCTACATGAGACATCTTTATCATATCTCCTAAAGCTCAGGAAACTTTGGGAAGACGTAATGGAAATAATGCAAGAGACAATGGAAAGGGAGGAGTCCTTAAAATACTATCTTTCAGACACAGAAGTGGCCTTGATATTCATTACCACACAGTAGCTGATGCTATGTACTTAAGACCTTCATAACGGGAAGAAAAAAGGGATGGCATCAAAATAGAGGAGAGAGTAGTTGGAAAGAAGAAGGAATTCAGTGAAGGAGGAACTGGGAAGGGGAAAAGGGAAGAATTCTGTTTTACATTTTTAGGTCTTTCTCTAGCCCAGGCTGATTCATTATGTTGTCTCGGGCTGGCCTTGAACTCACAGAGATCCTCCTTCCTCAGCTGCCCATGCCATCACACCCAACAGAAAGAGAAAAAGAATGGGCACACCAGGGCTTCTAGGTGCTGCAAAAGAGCTCCAGATGCAGGTGCTACTTTGTCCATCTGGCTTTACATGGGTACTGGAGAATCCAACTAGGGCCATTAGACTTCATGGGCAAATACCTTCACCACCAAACCATCTCTCCAGCTCTAATGAATTCAGTTTTGAGACAGGATCTCTCATATATTCCAGGCTGACCTTGAATTCATTAATATTGACAAAATGGCCTTGAGCTTCTGATCCTCCTGTTCTCCCATCCAAGTGCTGGAATTGTAGGCCCTGTGTAGAAAGGATTATAAAGGCTGTGATACTCACAAGGCAGGGACACACATAGTGCTGTCTGGTCAGACACTCTGGTGGGCGAGGTAGGAGGATTGCCGTGAGTTCAAGGCCACCCTGAGACTACAGAGTTAATTCCAGGTCAGCCTGGACCAGAGTGAGACCCTACCTCGAAAAACAAAAATAAAAACAAAAACAAAATAAAACAACTTGGAAAAGCCAACATCTCAAGAATCAATTATTTTCCCCAAAGCACAAAACTGCCTTGATCAGAAGTTGCGGAGCAGCTCAGGCTGATAGATATGAAGTATCTTATCATAGTTCTCCAGGTGGCGACAAGTAGAGTGCCCCCACCCTGTGTGGCAGACACACTGACTCTCCAGCCAAACACCAAGCCCACGCAGGCTGGCACTGAGCAGGCATTCTGTCAACAGCAGTGAAAATCATAGTTAGGTCCTGCCTGAAACTCTCCCATGATCCTCTCTCAACAGGGTAAGTGCTCTAGGAACAACAGAGTGGTTGTTGACTCAGCAGTTTAGCTGCATTCCCTACAGGCAGGATTTTACTTTGTTAGGAATTTTTTATGTACCCATTGCCAATACGTCACACACTATCTAGCAGATCTTACCTAGCAGTCAAAATACGTCAAGCACTCCATGTAAGTGCTGATACTTCAGCCATGGGTATGTTTCCCAGTCAACTTGAGACCTAGTGAGTTTGTTTTAAGAGAAAATTCCAGAACCATCCTTTGTAAATCAACTCAACTTCATGACCTCAGAGTTTATTGATGACCCCCACAATGCACAGTAGCCCTGTGCTGGGAGTAAATCCTGAGCTTTCTGCACATGGCACCTGGTGATGTGTGGAAATTTTAGGTTCGATGTTACTACCTGAGGCTAGATCAGCGTCTTCATAACACATCTCTGGAGTCTGTTAAGTCTGCCACTTGTGGCAATACCTGTTACTGGCACCAGTTTCTAATGTACCTCAGTGTAGAGAGGAGTCCAGGCTTGCTGAGGGATTAGAGTTCCAACACCAGCTCCAGCGGTGGCCAGCTGCCCAGCTGCCCAGCTTGGGACAAATTGGCCACTCAGAACCTCAGAATTGTCACTCATGAAAGGAGAGTGTGCCTTGAGACTGATGGAAGGCTGAGAATGTTTGGAAACAGTGATGGTCAATGGCAGTGTTCTGTTCTATCTGGACTTTTCTAAGACTTAAACTTTGCTCCTTGTAGTGATTTGAAGGTGAGATGTCCTCCATCTGCTCATGTGTTTGAAGCCTTGGTGCCCAGCTGGTAGCACTGTTTGGGAAGGTTGTAGACCTTTAGGAGGTTGATTGTTGTTAGAGGAAAGGGATCGCTAGGGAAGGCACTGAAGATTTATACGTCAGCCCCACTTCTTGTTCATCCTCTGCTTCCTGATTGAATGCAGTTGACTAGCTTCCTGCTCAGGCTGCCATACCTTCACTACCATGATCAGATGTATCTCCTAACCATGCAGCCAGAATAAACCTTTGCCTTCTTTAAGCTGCTTCTGGTCAGGTATTTGGTCACAGCAACAAGAAGTAACTAATATAGTCCTCATTGATTGTACAAATGATTCAGGCTCTTTAAGTAAAAAGTCTTATTGACTTTTTAAAATGTGCACAGTGGAGTTATATATACAGTTTTTTTTTTATATAGGTTAGGTTATAGTTTTGTATCCCTTCACCCCCAAACCCAATTTCCCTGAGGGTCCTTCTCTATAGAGCCCTTGGTGTTCATTGTGGGGTAATTAAGGCCTCTGTCATTTGGGTGGTGGGGGAAGCTGGTATGGATATTTCTACCTACTCCATGGCTTTTACAGTGTTCACTTCCCCACTTTCACTACAGCCTCTGAGCTCCTTGGCAGGGTGGTTAGCAGGGATTTTTTTATTTTTTAATTTTTTATTATTTACTTTTTAGCATTCAGTTCTCTGTAGAAACTGTGTTTCTGCTGTGATGTGTTTCAGTTCACCACTGTGTTTGCTGCTCTTTCTCTGAAGGTGTTTGTCAGCCAGCATTGGGAGTAACACTCCTCGCTGCTTCCTCTGCAGATTCTTTGGATCATGGTGAATGTGGCACAGGTGGCACACCTTGTGGTGGGCAGCCAGCTGTCTTTTCTTTTAGAATTGATGAATCCTGGTTCTCCTCAGTATCCCCTGCCATCTGTAAAATAAAACAGATTCTCCAACCAAAGGTGAGAGCAGCTCTGCTTAAGGAGGATATATATATAATTTTGAGAGACATTTTGATGAGGATACCCACTCAACTTGTCCAGAGAACAGTGGGGCCTTCTCTCTGGGCATTGTTAGCTTCCTGCCTGTAGGGCACTGACTTGGTTCCCAGAACCAGTTATGAGTTCTTTCCCACTGAGTGGGCCTCATGTCCAATCTGAGAGCAGCTGGTTATCCCTGTGGGCTGTGTGCCACTATTACACAAGTGTGTACTTCTGGTCTGGGTGGTGGCTCGTGTAGTTTGCAGGCTCTTCTGCTTATTCGCGTTGTTGGTGATCATTGTCACACAGCAGCTCCCATAGTGCTTTCCAGGACCATGAGGGTTTCCCAGGAGAGGATTGGCTTTCCTCTCAGTTCCCATGTGGTCTCTTGGTATCCTGAGATGGCAGCCTGTAGTGTATTTAGCAATAGGGTCTTATGTTTTAGCTCCTTTGCATAAGCAAGTGCTTTGCAATGACCTACACTGTTTTGGGGTCCTAATGGGTCTCCCTGGCCAACCACTCACTTTTGGGGGAAACCTAGTTTGGGTCTTGGGATTCACAAGCCAGAGCCAGTGATTTTAGGATTAAGCTTTTTCCACCCTCTACTGAGTGTATCGATCTGGTCTGTCCACCTCCCTTAGCTGGAGATTATATCTTGTATGCTGCTATCCAGGAGGAAGTTACCTATGTATTAGCTACTTGAGTCTTTACTTTTGTGTGTTCCCCTCCTCACCCTCACTTCTCCTGACTCTTCTGCCCTCCCACTCCCCCCATATCCTTTCCCTTTATTAACTTTCCTGGTAGCCCCTTCTCTCTTTCCTCTCTGTCTTCGCTTTTCCTGGTTTCATTCTAGCTACACTCCTATAGTACTAGTGCTTACTGGCTTTTGCCCTCCTCTTCAGCTGGTCCATTTTAGGAGCCACATATGAGAGAAAACATGTGGAACTTGTCTGCCTTAGACTGAATGACATCACTTAGGATGACATTTTCCAAGTCCATCCATTTTTCTGAAATTTTCATTATTTCATTTCTCCTTACTGCTGAAATAGAATTCCATTGTGTATATGTACCATGTCTTCATTATCCATTGTCTGCTGATGGGCATCTGGGTTGCTTCCAATTCATAGCTATTGTGAAGAGAGTAGCTGTAACATGTTTGAGCTAGTACCTCTGAGGTAAAGAGAGGAGTCTTTAGGGCATATGCCCAAGAGAGGAATATCTGGGTCAGATAGTAGATCTATCTCTTTTTCAGGAGACTCCGCAGTGGTTGTACAAGTTTGCACTCCCACCAGCAGTGAGTGAGGGTTCCTCTTTTCCCACATCCTGGCCAACATTTATTGTCATTTGATTTTTGTAATGGTTGACATCTTACTTTTAATTAATTTATTACTTATTTAAATAAATAGTTTTATTTGTTACTTTTTATTTGTGTATATGTACATGTGTGGGTGTGAGGGCCAGAGGAGTTTGTGTGCACTGCCTTCTTTGAGACAGGTTCTCTTGCCACAGCTTCAGATTCTCCTGGCTCCACATCCCATTGTCATAGGCATGCTGGGATCACAGAGGCATGTGTCACCTTGCTGGGGTACATGAGTACTTGGGAATGGAACCCCAGAAGACAAGCTTTGCAGACAAGTGCCTTTAATTACTGAACCATCTCCCCAGGTCCTTTTAGCAAAAGGTATTAATTAGTTCTCATAAGCACAAACAAAGTTGACTTGGCATTTCTAAACTCTTGACCTAGGACTCATGTTGCTTTAGCCCTCACAGTTTAGGAGAGAAGTGCAGGTCTTTATCGGGACCTCCGGTGTGAAGGTCCCTGCATGAGCTGAACTATGGAGCCTTGTCATATTCTTCATTTTGATCCTTCTGACGTTGGAGCTCCATGGTTGGAAGATGCTACTTTGACAATCTATTGTCTGAATTACTGCCTTAGAAAAGGGCAGAAAAAACCCAACATATCTGTGCCAGGAGCTATGCATGAAGAGAGGCCTGAACTTGGCTGCTAGCTCCTGGGAGGTGACTCTTAACCCCCAAACATCCTGCCTCAGGAGACAGTCTTTCTTTCCTCAGAGCCGGAGCCACAATCCTTACAATGCTGACCTAGGGTCGGACAGAACCAGCTTACTTCAGGAGCATCGGTGGTGCTCAGCCCCGCCTACCCACAGCTAGGAGCTGGAGATCCTGGTTGACCTGCAGAAAGGCTTCACCTGGTTCACATCAAAGTCTCCGATTGGCAGTGGCTGATTGCAAGGGGGGAGGGGCTGGTGTCTGTTCTCACTCTTGGTGTCTTGCCATGCGGTGCATTCCTTGGGAGGTATCGTATACAGATACTTTCTCTGTTTTGATGTTCTAAAATTGACTGGGTTTAAATAGCCTGGAACAATTAATTTACAGAATGATCTACAGACTCTAATGTACAGTGTTCACTGTGAATGTTTGTGAGCCAAGCAAGATGGAGAAGTATCTAGGAGATTCTCTTTGCCTCTGTGAATAACCTTTAAAATTTCTAAGCTAAAATGAACTACTTCTATAATCTAAAATCTCTGCATAGTGCTCATGGAATCTCTTATGATATCCCTCTGCCATCAAGTAGCGACTTGCAGCCTACAAAGCTGCTCTGGGCACAGGACGGTGTGCTGGCTCTGTGTGACATCACAAACCCTCATAGAGACATTTCATGTCTCTGTCATACAGGAGCCACACTACATGGAGTAATGGACATTTTTGCTCCCACTTAAAGCCTGCATGGGAAAGGAAAGGAGGCCTGGTTCATGGTCAGTGCTCTCTAGGTCTGCACAGGCCGCTGTGGTGGCATTATTGGATTTCATGGAGAAAAGAAAAAAAAATAAGCAGGAGTTGGAGGCTACATTATTGAAAATACTGACAACTGTCCCTTCAGAGTGGTATAAGCACTTCAGTTGTCACAGACAGATCTCCTGCCCTTCGGACATACTAGTGCACTCACACATTTTTGTTTTGCACTGGGATTATAAGTGAGCCACCAAGCCCACCTGGCAGTTACGTGAGTGCTGGGTATCCAAAGTCAGGTCCTTAGACTTGTGGGGCGAGGCCTTTACTGACCAAGCCCTCACCCCAGCCCAACACATTTTGTGCTTCCTTCCTAAGTACACCCCTGCCCCCAGTGTCTGCACATGGGGACTTTGAAGGCTCAGGAGGCAAAGGGGGAGGCACCCTTGTCCACGCCTTTTGCAGCTGGTTACTTCAGCTCCTTGACACACCTTTCCACTGCTCTGCTGCTGTGTAAGCTCACTGTTCACCCTGCGCCACTCAGTTTCCAATTTCCCTGAGAGAATATGGGCGCTGTGATGCTTGAGTCACTTTAGGTAGCCTGCCTGTTACCCCTGGATGCAGGCTCTTGAGGTCACATTGCCTATGGATGGAGAGTCTCAAGGGAGAGGGGGGGTTCTCAGTATTTCTTAGGGATCATACCAGAAGTCAAGTGTGTCCTGCCAAGGAGCAAGCACCCTTCATTCTGTTGATGGACCCCATAAAGTGAGACAGGAAGCTTGTGTTATCCAGTCCCCTTCAGAATGTCTTAGGAGTGTGCCCTTGTATTTTGCAAATGCAACTTGATGCCAGAGGGATATCATGGAGTTTCCATGAGCACTATTCAGAGATTTTAGATTGCAGGAATAGTTCATTTTATTTATTTATTTATTTTAAACAGTTCATCTTAGTTTAGAAAAGTTAGAGGATGCTCATAGATGCAAAAAGAGTCTCCCAGATACGTCTTAACCTGTTTGGCTCATAGACCTTCACAGTGAACACTGCACACTCAAGTCTCTAGACTGGTCCATAACTTAACTATTCCAGGACATTTAAACTCAGTCAATTTTAGATCATGAAGAGATTCCCAAAGCTCTCTCAGCACACTGGACATAAACCTGGAGTGCTTACCAAAAACATGGAATCCTGTCCTCTCTCTGTCCGGAAATTTTCCCTTGGTGGTCTTGGGTGGAAACTGGGGGCTTGCACTTATAACCTGCGCTCTATACTTTGCTGGGGCTCATGGTGGTCTCATATATCAAAGTTGGGATAAGAACAGTGGGCTACACAGCTGAAGGTAGAGTTGAATTGGATGAGGTCCCTCTATCTGTCTAACTCAAATACTTCTATAGTTATGTCACATTGATGTGGAAAATACAAGACATTTGCTATGTTCTAGGAATGGAAGAACAGAATGGTGGAAATCAGCATAGGTGGGCTGTGGCCTCCTCCATTCCCCCTCCCTATCTCTCTCCTTCTCCCCAGGAACTTAAAAAAAATTATTTTTTTTTTGAGGTAAGGTCTTTCACTCTAGCCCATGCTGACCTGGAGTTCACTATGCAGTCTCAGGGTAGCCTCAAACTCATGACAATCCACCTACATCTGCCTCCTGAGTGCTGGGATTAAAGGTGTGCACCGCCATGCCTGGCTGATGGTGACATTTTGGGAAAAGCATCATGTTGAGTTTCAATTCAGTTTCATCACTTCAAGAATGACCTTACTTCTTTAAGAAAACTGATGTCACAACCATCTCTTCCCCTGATGTCAGTGACTAGCAAGCAGTGACAGCAATAGGAGAGAGGCTGGGAACCAGCTGGGCCAAGCTGTTACTGAGTAGTAGAGAAATTTCACAACCAAACAAACCATGCTTGTCTAAGGATCCTAGTGCAGCAAGCAGGCATCCTTTCAGACCCCTCACACCCTGGTTAGGGGCTATGTGGCTCCGCATTTTTAATGAGAAAGAGAGAATTGGCACACCAGGGCCTCCAGCCGCTGCAATTGAACTCCAGACATGTGTGCCACCTTGTGTGTGCATGTGTGTGACCTTGTGAGCATACATCACCTTGTGTGTCTAGCTTATGTGGATTCTGGGCAGTCAAACCGGGGTCCTTCGACTTCACAGGCAAGCATCTTAACTATTAAGCCATCTCTCCAGCCCATGTGTGGTCCCTTTTATCCTAAAGGGACGGAGGCATCAGTCCCCACTATGGGTTTCTAGGGCAACAGCTTGGCATTTTCCTTCAGCCTTCCAGAGAACACCTCTTTCTCAGCAGAACGGAGGTGGTGGGTTGGCAGTAGCATTAAGGCACCAAGGCCTGGGATTGCATCTACACCTGGGACAGTTGTGAGCAGCCATAGACTAACAGATTGTAAAGTACTAGTTTAAACGTTCTTTCAAATCACACCTTTTCTCCTCAGGGACAAAAGCAAAAGAAATAACAACAAACTTCCCCTCTTCTTAAGCAGCCAGCCACACCTTCCTTCAGACACCTTGGCCTACTTCCCTCTGAGCTCCAGCCACACAAGCTCCCGCCTCATCAGGGACAGAGGATCTCTGCACAACAGGGACTAGATAGAACCAAGGCATCCCTGCACCCCTGGCCTTTATGCACCATTGTAGAGTTGGTGGGGCTGTGAACCCCAACACCAGTTCTGTATCCTCCTTCCACTAGGCTGTGGATTGCTGCCTGATCCCGACTAGCTCTGTGCCCCCTTCTCTATCCATAAACACTAGCATTGTCTTAACTCAGGCTCTGACTTCTGCCTCCACTACAGAATGTAGAGGGAAACCAATAGTAAATGGTAAAGTTTTCCTGTGGTGGTGTTTCAAATCGCTTCCAAGTCTCCTCTCTGGAGAGTGAGATTCAGTAGGTTCGAGGTGGACCCAGGCAGGGGTTTGGACATTGTGTATCCTTTGGACATTGCAGCTGTGAGTCAGGATGGCAGAAGCTCAAGTGAGGGCAAGAAAGAGCAAAGGTACATGAAGGGGTGGGGTCTGTCCCCCTGCCTGCCTGTCAGCCCCAGAGAGCCCAGAGGCAGGGCTGGGCCCAGTTCCGTGCCACCGCTTAGCCACTGACCCATCTTGTGTCTCCATGTAACTGTGATGGGAACGAGACAATGTGAGAGCCAAGTGGACCGTGTACTTGAAGCCCGCATGGTAAACAGTGCCAGGAGGAGGTGGAGCTAGGACTCCATTCACATAGGCTCGTGCCAGACCAGCCCAGGCCATTGCCACTTCTTTCAAACCTAGATGTTAAAGGTCTGAACTTGGGAATAAAAAGTGACAAATCAACCTTTTCCTACCCAACCCCTCAAACTTCACTACAAGGTTGAAGGGAAAGAAATTGCTGTGGAAGGGTCAACCTTTTCAGAACGTGCAGTCACATTCCAGATGCTAACAGACAACACTAGAGACGTCATATTTATAGCCAACCATGCACATCTATTGTGTTAGAAGCCTCTCAGTAGGCACCCAGGGCACAGGTGTAGGTATCTTCCTAGGAGATGGGGTCAGTGCCCTCCTCTGTCCCCTTAGATCCTTGAAGACATTCTCCTGAGTTATGGAGCTGGGTAGAGGCCACTTTAGCCATTACAGCGAGTTACCCTCATTGGCAAAGGACAGAGAAAGAACTCTGAGAGACAAGGGAAGCAGAGTGTTTCTTCAGTGATCTTCAGCAGACCTGCGCCCCTCCTCTTCATGTGGGCTTACTCCCATGCTGAGGAGCCCTTGATGTGCACGTTCCTGGACCATCTCCTGAAGATGCCCTTAACGGACCCTCTGGCAAGGGAGTCACTGTCAGCCTGGACCCAAAAGATCCCGGCTCCCATCTCCTTCATCGTGTCTAGGTCGAATTCTAGTCTTTGGATATAATGACCCACTCCTCCTACCTGCTCCATAGAGGAACATCTGGAAGAATGACAAGTATCAGAGGCACCGGAAACTTCAGGCAGAGAGCACTTGACATAGAGCCAGCCAGTCCCAGGGACATGGGTGCTGAAGGTGGAGTCAAGCTCAGGGACTGTGCGAGTGGCCTCAGCCATTGTAGGCGGCTCTGCAATTTCGTAAGTCTCACAGTAGACTGACCCATATCCTCCTTTTAAGATCATTTCTGCTACAGAGAACCAGCAGTGGGAAAAACCTCTCAACCATTCCTTCACTGAGGCTTTACCAGGCTTACCCTCAGGGACTCCTGCCCAGGGTTCTTACTGGACCCTCCCTCCCCCCATGGCTTGCCTTATCTAGAGCAGGCAGACTAAAAGCTTAAACAAATGCAGCTGGCAGCGTGGCCTACTCTGAGGCTTCTAATGGTGCTGAGCAAAGTTGGTTTTTTTTTTTTGTTGTTTTTTTGTTTTTTTTACTTGAGACAGTCTTATATAACCCAAGCTGCTGCTGTTGTGGAACTACATAATCCAGGATGACCTTAAATTTTTAGTCCTCTGACTCCACTTCCTTAGTGCTGGGTTTAAGGCAATGTGCCATCACATCTGATTTCTACTGTGCTAGGCGGTGGAACCCAGGGCTCTGTGCACACTAGGTGAGCACTCTCCCAATGCAGCTACATCCCCAGCCCTGCCTGAACAAAGTTATGAATGAACAGTGACTCAAGTCTTTACCCAATGTGTTTTCCTAGAAAGCTGTTTCCTTGTTACCATCACCACTACAAGCCTGACAAAGGCCTCTTCCCTTCTTCCCCTCTACGCTGATATGCTCACAGGCACAGCCATGTCATAGGTCTGTTGCAAGCTCATTTCAGAAGCAGCCAGGCCTTGGAGCTCAGCCTAGCACCAGGAAAGGAAGCTGAGGCTACACAGTGGGTTAGTAATGGCGGCTATGTGTCCAGATGAAGGTCAAAGATTAGAGGCAAAGAAGAGTCAGGTGACTGAGAACTGACTTCTACTGGTCAGAAAATAAGCCCAGTTACCAGTGAAAGCTAGGGAAAACGTTCTAGATCTGGAGAGCAAGGGTTTATGGTTTATCTATAGAAGTGGGGGAGTTTTTAAAATTAATTATTTATTTATTTGAGAGCGACAGACACAGAGAGAAAGACAGATAGAAGGAGAGAGAGAGAATGGGAGCGCCAGGGCTTCCAGCCTCTGCAAACGAACTCCAGACGCGTGTGCCCCCTTGTGCATCTGGCTAACGTGGGACCTGGGGAACCGAGCCTCGAACCGGGGTCCTTAGGCTTCATAGGCAAGCACTTAACCACTAAGCCATCTCTCCAGCCCGTAGAAGTGGGGGATTTTTTGACACACCACTGTGGGCTCATCTTTAGTACTGTCCATCTGCAAAGCCTAAAGCATCTAGGAACATTCTGGAATTGGTATTTCATTGAGTTACAGGATATGGTTTCTGCAATAGAGCAAGTGACAGTCTGTAATTCTTGAAGCAACAAGTACACCAAGCCTTTAACCCGAATGAGCAAGTCTGATTTTTTTTTTTTTTTTTAATATTGAACTATCTAGTCATGCTGATGGGAGCCAACTGGAGTGAGAAGACTGCTCAGGGGACAAACGGAAAAACGTGGATGTGGCATTACCCACTAGCAGCAGCAGTGGAAATGAGTCCCTGTATGTTCTACTTCCAATGGCCAACCCATGAGCCTCTTGATTGTCTCCTGTGCTCTCTGACCAGGAACATACTTCTTTTAAAGCTGAAAGAATTATTCAAGTGGGTTCATTACTGCAAATCCATGTCCATGTTCAATCCCAAAATGAGCAACAAACTCGTATCACTTGAGTGTTTTTTTTCTACAGTCCATAGGCAAATTGAAAGAGGAGACTTTTCATTACTTTAAGAAGCCTGTGGTTACTTTAAGGTTGGCCATCCAGGACATCTAGGTAGACATCCTGCATGTTAAATCCCAGTCAGTTTTTTTAAAAAAAAAAAAAGCAAAAAACCAAAAAACTAAGCACGGTGGTCATTCTTCAGAGAAGTAGCAAATCCTGTATACTCTGATTTTGGCATTTGCAATAAAGGCAGAACAATATTGGATCCCCCACCCTGCCATACACACCGCCCCGCCCCCAACCACGCTGGAGTGCCCGAGGGCTTGCAGACACCTGCTGAGAAGACAGCTGTGATTTACTGCAGACAACAACAGCTGCACTTCTCAGTCATGTGACATGACCCTATGCCATGTCTTGTCACTTCCCTGTTGCTTTCCTTCCCTTTTACTTGATTTCCTCCACCTTTTGCCCAGAACACAGCGTCTGTTAGTACTCACCTTTTCTTCCCTGTCTTCTTACGTTTCTTTGCTTGAAAAATGCTACTTAAGACAACTTGAAGGATATAAATAATACTACCAGCTGGGCATGGTGGTGCATGCCTTTAATCCCAGCTCTCAGGAGGCAGAGGTAGGAGGGTCATTGTGAGTTCAAGGCCAGCCTGGGCCTACAGAGTAAGTTCCAAGTCAATCTGGGCTAGAGTGAGACCCTACCTTGAAAAAGAAATAAAAAAATACTATAAAGTATGAGGGTGTGTGTATGTGTGTGTGTGTGTGTGTGTGTGTGTGTGTGTGTGCAGAATCCTATATATCTGAAGAACAGAGGAGACATTTGAAGTAAGGAAGGGAGCAGCGGTGGGGAAATGGCTCAGTGGCTAAAGGGGCTTGCTTGATATAAGGATGGACCTCGGAGAATCCAGCCTTCCGATTGCCTCTGGGCAGTAAGTTTGCCCTCTCTGCATCTAGAGCAGACATACATGGACCTAATTTTTCCTGTTTTTCTACTTCTAGAGTTTCCTCAGTAACTAATGTGTGTGTGTCACTGATTGAAATGTAAAGAAAAGGAGTATGGCATGAATTTTCCCCCATACATATTTAAATTGTGTTTTGTTTAAGACTCTCACTTCTCTGCATGGTCCTTCTGTGCTGAAACACCACAACATCTGTCCAGGAGAACATTGGCTGAAAGAAGCAGTAAGGTGTGTTCTGCAATCAGGGCCTCAGGTCATTGGGAGGGGAAGAATAGCTGGTGCCATCTATACTAAGGGGAGAGCTGGCTCCTTACCCCCTGAGGAGGAGAGGTGAGAAAAAGCTGTTAATCCTTCCAAAAAGTCCAGGGCAGTCACAGGAGGTGTGGCCAGGCTTGGGCATCTTGCAGGACCTCTTGTGTATGATGGCCCACAGACTGTGATCCAGGGTCTGGCTGAAAACTGTTGCTTACTGATGATCACTTCCTCCTCTGCCTCTGTATCTTGCAGACATGCTATTCTAACACCCAAGAGCAGGCACAGACTATGAAGCTATCCTTGGGTAACCTGGGCTCCCTTATCAGCCCCAACCTATATCTTCTTCCTTGGCTGCCTGAGCCCTGGGCGTGCTTGAGTGTCTTGGATGTAAAACAATTAATTTCCTTGTCCATGGTGAGAAGAGCATGGCTGAATCCTCCTTGGGACTCTAAGGCAGAGCTTACAGAGCTTCAGCATCACAAAGCGCTGTCCACTGTCCTGCCTGTGCTATCTTCCCCACCCTTAGTCGAGACTCAGGTGCTGTGCGGGGTGTCCCTGACTCTTCTGACTTCCCCGAGACACTGATGTGAGGGCACTGTGGTCCTAGCCACCCTTCCTGCGCTCACAGGGAGGCCAGCCCAAGTGTCCACCCAGATGCTGGGATCTGCCTCAGTGTGCGGGCGCACACGTCACATTTGCTTTGTTATAGTCAGCATCTCAGTTGCTGTGGAAAGTGCATTGTCATGACTTGCTCATGCTTTCCTCTGTACGAGGATTTTAGGTATTTTTAGGATAAATTTTGGCGATTAGTTAAAATTTTGTTTTTTTTTTAAGGTTTCTGAACTTAAACTGTATTTTAAAAATGTTGGTACCAAAAGAAAATGTTGGCGCTGCCGCTTAGGCAGGTTGACTGAGCAGAGACTCCCAAAGATACGAACTACATCCACTTGACGTTTTCTAGAAGATGGCATTTTACAGAGCTCCAAAGTGCAGGTCTGCAGCAGAAACGGAGGACTCCCAGGGAAGACAGTCAACACTCACCTGTCAGGACTGGGGGAGTCCAACCAAAGGCCCCAGGAGGCTTTGTGCACTTGACAGTTCTTCAAGAAACAATACTGCTGGAGCCAGCCACCAGCCACACTAGTTGGCAAAAGGTGTGCAGTGGAACCTGTTTTGAAGCAGCAGAGGGCACCAATGGGAGTGAATTTCAGAGTTTTACAAAGGTTGTGGAAGCTCTCCCTCAGATTTTACGTTAAGGGATAGTATATCCTAGAAGAGTTTATTTTGGAATTTTATTTTATTTTTAAATATATTTTTAATATTTATTTATTTATTTCAGGGAGAGAGAAAGGGGCAGACAGAGAAAGAATGGGCATGCCAGAGCCTTCAGCCATTGTAAACCAACTCAACGTACAGGCACCACTTTGTGCATCTGGCTTAGGTGGATCCTGGGGAATAGAACCTGGATCTTTTGGCTTTGCAGGCAACTGCCTTAACCACTAAGCCATCTCTCCAGCCCTGGAATTTTATTTTTTAAATATTTCATTTATTTATTTACATATTTATTTATTTGTGAGAAGGGGTAGAAAGCCCTCTTATCACTGCAAATGACCTCTACATATATGTATCGCTTTGTGCATCTGGCTCTGGGGAATTGAACCTGGACTGGCAGGCTTTGCAAGCAAGCACCTTTATCCACGGGGCCATCTCTGTAGTCTTCAATTTTAGAATTTTAAACCAAGGCTATTATTAATAGAGATGATCACTTCTTAGACTTTTAGTCATGATTAATTATATTAATAGGGATGATATGAAAATGGGTAACCCATTGTTCAGTCATATTTGAAAGGTCAGCTAAGTTCTATGGTAACCTTGTTGCTCAAATCTTTGCTAACATTCTGGAAATAGGAAGGCATCACTTGTGAGCTTCTGAATTTAATAACCAGTATCAGGGTTACGTGACAGCACAGCCCTGCTGTGTGCCCGAGAAGGTACATAGCTCCTCATTAAAATACATCTGGCAGAAAGTAACAGTCACATAAGCCAGTGTAGGGACACTTTGCAAAGCAATTTTCCTAGATTCTTGAAAACTTTCTATGTTCTTGGAGACATATGAAAGCTACAGAGCTCCTTAGAATCAAGAGCCGAAAGTGGCAGGGCTAGTAACAGCCAGGGAGTGATCTCACCTATGATGCCACTCCTGCTTTTCCTAGGCACCTCTGGATGTGGACCTTGGTTCAGTAACAGCAGTGTCTGTCTCCAGGGTGCTGCCTACCCTGTGGCTGTCAGGAGGATGCCTGTGTTCCTGGGAGACGCTGGTACTGATGGGAGCAGCATCCATAGGTCCCCTGAGCTGGATCTTAGCTGGGGTGAAAGGAGGGTGGCATGGAACTGAAACAATGGCAAGTACAGAAAAGCCATCCTTTAAAATGTCTCAGCCCCGTGAGCAAGATGCAGCACTAGTCATGTCTCTGGGTTGGGGTTGAACCTCTACCAGTTTTACTCCAAAGGCAAAGCCCTTTGGGGAGGGGATCCTGGGATCCCAGATGGCCTTTCCAGTGAAGACACAGACCCGTTGGAGATCCTTCGTGCTACAAACGTGGCAACACCTTTTTATTCAGAGTAAGATGTGTTCACATCAGCATGACAAGGTTTGTACAAAGTTCACGATTTAAAAATGAAGTCTCACAGCAACTTGTGATTCCACACATTTATAGCAAAATTAAAGTGTCAACAAACCCATGCCGTGTCGTACAAAAATAAATCAAACTTCAGTTCCACAGAGAGCACAATAAATAGTTTATACAAAATTCTGTCTTAATAAATGATTACTTAAATTAACTTAGAAATGAATATGAACAATAAGTTATAATAAATAAGCTCTGATGACTCACAATAATCCCATGTGGAAGGTCAGCATTCTAACATGTGACACTTGGTGATCCCTATATAATAGTCACAGATAACTTTTGATTTGATATTATGTACCAACGTTACATGAGCAGCAGATTTGTGCTTAGAATCCCTCTCCATTGTACATAGGTGATAACAATAAGATTCCAGACTGGTACTACCTATTACTCTACTAAAAGCATTACTACATTGGCCAGGAAGCTGCAGACAAGACGCGGTGGGGAAATGCATATACCGCTATGAACAGGGGCCCTCCCGGGTGAGGGCCTGGGACCATGTATATGGCATCAGGTGACAGTAAGCACCTTGCTTCAGCTCTCAAAAAGGCAATTCTGAGCATGGCAGCTACAACTAACCGCACAACAGAAACGGGGCGCTGGACAGAGCCCCAAGTAATTACATAATCTTTTTTCCCAGCTAGTTATTAAAGTCCTCGTGGAAAACTGTAAGCTTTTGTACAGTGAACAGTATAAAGTGCCGCTGGGATATTCTTCTATTTATACATATATATATATACCGAGGTTGAGTATTGTATCAGAATATTTGTTGTGAGATCCCTGTAGTCTCCCTTAGCGACCGTGTTGGGCCAGCCATGAGGGCCTCCTCTATAACTCATCCGGCTTCAGTGTCACGAGGCGACTGACACAGGAATTGCACACCTCCGTACGGATATATAGGACAAGGTAAGTGCAAATGGTCGACTGGCACATTGTGGGGACAATGACCCTGTAAGTCCTGTTCTGCTAAAAATATTTTTTTTTTATTTTTACAAAACCCATCTTTTTTATTTCATAACAAAATTTTAAAGTACTTTTGTACTTCCTGCATAACATCAAGACATGGAAGGGAGAGATGCTACTGAAAGGGAATCAGGTCAACGTCGGGAAACACAACACACCGTCAAAGGACCTCTCAGAAGGGGGAACGCAGCAACCAAAAGTGGTCTTATGCATACATATAGTGCAGTCATTTGGAATAAAACAATCAAATCTTGAAGGTATTAACAAGTCTAAGATGATCAAGATTAAAGCAAAAAAGTGCCAAAGTATATATTTAGTTACTTTTAAAATCTGATTGCATTCATTTTCAGATTAGGTCACAAGAAACCAAACAAGGCTATGCAAATGCTACATGGTCAGCTGGACCCAGTGAGGGTAGAACGTAAGTCCTTGGCCTTGGTCTCCACAGGGCTCTGAATAGGACCAAAGCTTTTTCAAAGTCAAAGCTGGGGCTGGAACGGGAGCGGGCAGTTTTCTGAGCTGCCCGGCAGAAAATCCCATCCAGTAACCAGGGCGCTCACAAGCCTTTATCCCTCAGATGCGAGACAAGAAACAAAGAATGATGTTTTAAAAGTGAAAAGGGGGAAGAAATGTTCTTAAATTATCTTTTGTTCAAATTGAAAACAATCAACTTCTGTTAGGTAAGCTACATTGCCGTGACAGTTCAGAGGGGCACAGGCTCTGGGAGAAATAAGAGAAGACTGTTCCAAAGTTTACTGAAAATCAAAGGAAATCTTCATGTTGTCCACCTCTGACAAGCTCCTGTCTTAACGGAAGTCTCCGTAGTCACACCATGTAATGTTTAGGAGTTAATTAAAAGTGCTGTTTAAGCTGCTTTGAATCTTCTGCCAAGTTTCCATGGCTTGATGTTGTCTTACAATAAATTACTTATTTCATTTCTTACAGTTAATCCATATGCCATTTCCTTGGAATGCAAAAAACCTCATTTATTGCCCCCACCATACACCATCCTCCTAAAACAAACAAACAAAAAAATCACATAATATTTCCAAGCATTGTTCAAAAATAAAGCATTTTTGCAACCAATTCTCGCTATGAAACAATATGCACACAAAATGTATTTCTTAAATTCCACAAAGTCCTCCAACCTGAGGCAAAATGATAATGTTTAAAAGTGGCCATGGGGCCACAAAGTGATCATCCAAACCTGTTTTTTTTTTCTTTTTCTTTTTTTTTTTTTTGTCCATTTCGCTTCAAAATACTAAAACATTTAATCACTAAAGCATTAAAAAGAATTTACACTCTTATTTTGATCAGCTTACCTCTTCAGAAATATATAGACCCCCAAATGTGCATACAGTAGCAGCTATAAACATTACATGGCATATCACACTATGTCAGCTTATATGAAAACGTACAAAATGTGAATGTATCCAAAAAACTATTCTGCAGGAACTATCTTGAAAGCAAGACATAAAATCATTATGAAGTCTTGTAAGCATAACACTGTTTCAACAGAAATAAATATATAACACTTTCTGGTAAATTACAGCAGCAAGAAACAAGAGGCATCCTTTTTAAGCATGAGTTTCATCACTACAGCAGCTGTTCAGACCTGAATTCCTCTCACAGCCTGCTTTATATTTTCCAGTAGGGCTTTATTTTCTGGACTCTGATAACGATCTTGATTTGTATACATTTCCGTCAAAGTAGTCACGTAAGCATCAAAATTTTGTTCATTGATTGGATCCTACGAGATATTAAATAGTAGTTCATATACAACTTTTATTTTCTGAATAGTATATTCACAAAAGCATAAGACAGTATCATAGCATCGTGCCACTGTTTCCATCATACTTAACAGGCCTACTCAGAGCACACTAAATGTTTATGTGATCAGCCCCACCAATGTTTCTAGAATTAACAGTATGGTTTTGGGGTGGTGACCAAAAAACATCCAAAGGCTGAAGAACCATGAGACAATGACAACAGAAATGTTCTCAGTGAGATGGACTGTGGAGGCTCCCGAGCCCTCACCTGCACTCAGCCACTTACCATGTGAGGCAGTTGGATGTTTGCCAGGCTGTGGATCAGAGACTGGCTCAGGTTAGCCAGCTCGTGCAGAAGTGACTCGTTCTGCTGCTCAATGACTTTGTTCTCCTCCTCGATCGTCTTCAGGTTGCTCTCCATCGTGGTGATCTGAAACGTACAAGTTTGGTGACATGTAACACGAGCAGGCTGCTGACAGCACGTGCCATGGCCATGTCAGGCAAGGAAAGGAGCTTTCTGCTTCAACACAAAGGCTGCACTATGGAGATTTGTGTCTTTGATTCTTTACATTTGAACATTTGGGGACTATAATGGCTTGTATTGAGGTTTCTATGCTGTCCACTTGCCCCTCCATACTAGTTTTTTTTCTTTTTACAGATTACATACTAAGGTTATTTTGTGCACAGAGCTCTTAATATTCTGACACTTTTGATCTATAGCTTACAAATGGTATTAAGTATTACCTTTCATTCCCCTACTTATTTATAATTATTTTTCATTTTACTACATGTGCTGGTTTGATGCAGGTGTCCCCATAAACTTAGGTGTTCTGAATGCTAGGTTCCCAGCTGATGGAGCCTTGGGAATCAACACTTCCTGGAGGGAGTGTGTTGTTGGAGGTGGGCTTATGGGTATTACAGCCAGTTTCCCCTTGAAAATTTTGAGCACACACTCCTGTTGTTATTGTCCACTTGATGTTGGCCAGGAAGTGATGTCCTCCCTCTGCTCATGTCGTTGTTTTCCCTGCCATCATGCAGCTTCCCCTTCGAGCCTACAAGCCAAAATATATCTCTTTTTTTTTCCACAAGCTGCTCTTGGTTGGGTGATTTCTACCAGCAATGCAAACTTGACTGCAATACTACATATCTAGAAATTCCAGGATACAATTTGAAAAATATAAGTATGAATATCAATCATTGTCATTTATTGTCTTAATGAGAAGGCCTCCAAGACTGCACTATGGGTGTGAATTTGTATTTCATATTAGGTGTTTCTCATAACAATCTTCTTTGAAAAAAATCCTTTATTACATTGAGTATACACATCTCCTGTTTTCATAGGATACTCCCTACTACATTTTTGGCCTTGTCTCATTTAAAAAATTTTATTTATTGACAATTAAAAAAAATTTTTTTTGTTCATTATTTATTTATTTATTTGAGATTGACAGGAACAGGGAGAAAGACAGATAGAGGGAGAGAGAGAGGATGGGCGCGCCAGGGCTTCCAGCCTCTGCAAACGAACTCCAGAAGCGTGCACCCCCTTGTGCATCTGGCTAACGTGGGACCTGGGGAACCGAGCCTCGAACCGGGGTCCTTAGCCTTCACAGACAAGCGCTTAACCGCTAAGCCATCTCTCCAGCCCTATTTATTGACAATTTTAATGCATGTATAAAATGTATTGTGACCATAATTTTCTCCCATCCCCTTGTCTTGTTCCCCCTTTCCATCCCTTTTCCACTGAATTGCTTTTTCTTCCCAACTACTCCCTCTTTTCTTATGTGTGTGTGTGTCTGTGTGAGTCCCACAAAGTTTAATTAGGGTAGCTGTCATGAGCATGAATGGAGGATTGCTAACCAGAGTATGTGCAACCGACCAGTGACTATACCACTGACTATAAATGTCTCCCACTCCCCCAGTACCCTTTAAGTGCCAATGACTCCGCAGAAGGACAGCTGCCCTCTTCCACCATCTATGATGAAGTGCTATGGATCCAATATTGTATAGGTCTTGTGCAAATAACAATAGCTGTTGTGAGATCATGAATGGAATGGCCATGTCGTGTCTGAAGGACACTATCCTGTAGCACTTGTTCTGATCATCTTGCTCTTACATTCTCTCCTGCAATGATCCCTGAGCCTGGGTTTTGATGCATCC
The DNA here is from genome assembly GCF_020740685.1 of Jaculus jaculus. Classification (NCBI taxonomy): domain Eukaryota; kingdom Metazoa; phylum Chordata; class Mammalia; order Rodentia; family Dipodidae; genus Jaculus; species Jaculus jaculus. The sequence goes on from NC_059103.1 coordinate 57,230,856, forward strand.
TTTGAACTGTGCCATGAACCTTCTGCCTTGGCTCTGGCCCTTTTCCTATCCAATTTATGATGTCTAGTGTCTTCTGACCCATCTTGTGTTGCTTGTGTGCCTCTTTCATGAGTTTTCCTCTCTTCTCTCTTTCTCTACTTTCTCATCCTCCTGCTACTACACTTGGTTTAAGTCCCAAACTCACCCCCCCCCCAAATCTATGGTCATAGCCTGGGGCCAGGCCCTGTGCAGAAACCAGTGGCACCCTGGGCGATGCCTGCTAGGGCCACTGGGTGAGTGAGGGTTCTCTTTGGAAAGAACACATGGCCCTGTTGTCCTGGGAGTCACTGAAGGAACACATTTCCCCCCTGCACATCCTAGTCAACTCTCTGATTTATTTTCCTTATGTCAATCAGGTTAATATTTCAATGCCAACCGTGCCCTGCAGCCCCAGCACTGGGTGTGTGGACTGATCACCACTGGGGCAGGAGGCTATAAGGGTAAGGGTATAGCTCTCTGCAGTCAGCTGGGTTCTAGGCCCAGGCTTAGAACCAGGATCAGCTTATGGGTTACTAGAGGGATGTTAACTTGTATAGACAGAGCATTCTGAGCTTAAAATATAACCTAGGAAGGTGGCAGGCTGTGTTTCAGGACACACAAGCAGGAGGCAAAACAGAGAGAGACAGGGGAGAGAAACCTCACAGGCAGTTCTTTTTGGACCAGTGGTTACACCGGTCCCCAGAACCAGACCCTTCTACCTATGTTCAGAGTCCTGCAGCCTCCATAGCCTTCTTCCACCAGCAAGCCTGTGAAAGACTATGCAGGACTCTGGCCCATACTTCAAATGGGCTCACTCTCTGATTGGCTTACAAGTCAGTGAGTTGATTTGCTTCCACAGGATGGACAAAGCCTCCAGGGAGGATAAACTATAGGCTGTCTGTCTCTACCAGTGTTATGGAGGCCATTTCAGATCTACTTGCCTTTCAGCCTGCATTCCCTACTTGTGGTAGTTTAAATGTATGGCCCCATAGACTCGGGAGTTTTATTAAAATTGAGCTTACAACTTCAGCCCCTAATAAGCAGATCCCTGCTACAAGGGGCATGTCACTGGGGGCAGATCTCTCTATGAAAGGGAGCCAGCTTCTTCTACCATTGATGGCATTTCCCTAGACTCTATAAGCCTGAAATAAACTCCTTTCTGCTGTAAACTGTGTCTGGTTGGATGTTTGTCCCAGCAATTAGGTGCTGACTGCAATACCTTAAAGGGTTTAGACTCTCAAGGAAATGGAACTTTCTTCCTTGCCAAGCAAGCCTCACCAGGCCTAAGAGTCATGTGAAGCCTGTGGGTCAGGTGAGCCTACAGATATTGTATTACACTATTCCCAAGATGTGTGGATATCACTCAGCACCAGAGAAAAATTTGTAGACTGTGTAGATGGTGCAAAGGTTCAGCCCAAACCTGGGCCATAATAGGAGCTCATGCTGCAATTGCTGCCCAGGGACATTTCAGTCTCCTGACGTGGTGATCAGTCTTGCAAACCCATGCCCTTCAGAGGGGTGTGTAGAGACATATGAAACTACCCAGGCATCTATTTCTCAGCTGAGTTTCCAACTCTCAGATGGAACTCTAAACTCCAGCTGCTCATCTGGACTCAGATCCCTGGGTCTGAGGCCTTTCTCAAGGTGCTGAGTCTATAAGACCGAGGGTCTATGGGGCCTATTGGCCTCAGCTACTTTAGGCTAGTTAGGCACAACTTGGGTTGTTTTTCTGGAAAGAAGGAGCTTCCTGCATAGCACCTTTCATGGATACGTGCCTTTGGCAATAAGAAGAATTCTGTTTTCCAAGGGCACCTGACCCTGCTCACAGTGTCCAAGCTACAGTGGCACATGCTAGGAATGTTGTGAGTTCAAGCACAGTGTGGCCACTCTTGAAGAAAAAGCACTGTAGAGAGGGTGCACAGAGTGGCCTCCCCAGTTGGCATCACCTGATAATGCTCAGAGAGAGATGCTGAACAAGAAAACAGGGCACAGTGACTGCAGCAGTACTGGGCACTAGGCATCCACATGACTGGTGTCCAGAAGCTGGGGACTGAGCCTGAAGCTACCTTTTAGTACATGCCTGTCCTGGAGCTCAGGGAAGAAGGACAATGAGTTTTCCCTTGCATAGAGCTCTGAGGACTGTCTGCCCCACCCCTTGTGTTTATGGTAAAATGTCCTCCAGGAGGGTCATGAAGACAGGAGTGTCTTTTAGCCAAGCTGGAGGTCTGTGAGGGACCAGTGCATAGCACCTACCCACTCGTCCTCCTAAGCAAGTCCAATGTCTGCTGCAGCAGACACATGAGCCAGGTCATCCCTGTCTGTTCACTGCCTGCCCTGCTCCACCTCCCTCTGCATCTATATCTCCCAGCATGGCCTCCACCAGAAGGAGGCTTGGGACTTAAACTTGTTATGTACTTAAAGATAACTGTGAACTCCTGATCCTTCTGTCTTTACCTCCCGAGGGCTGGGAGTCCAGGCATGTACCACTACATACCTGGAATTTGTATGGGAATGAAACCCAGGTCTTTGTGCATGGTAGACAAGCACTCGACTGACCAAGCTACGTTGCCCAACCATTTCTTCAATGGTGAGAAAAATCCCTAAATAATGCCATAATTTTGTCACACATACAACGTGTGACTCACGTTTCAATGCTTTTGACACTGCACTAGCAGTAGCCAGGGAGCGCGGGTGCTACTTTCACTCAGCAAGATTGCTGGTGTGCTTCAGAAGTCAAAGCACTTGCTGTCTGACATTTGGCCTGGAGTAGGTAGCCAAGTACTCATGTTGGAGTAATGCGCTTCACAAACATGCAGCAGATGCACAGAGTGGGGAAGCATTCTGAGGTCTTGGTGGTGAGGTCACTGAAGGAGACAGGGACCCAAGGGAGGCTCCCTTGTGAAGGAGTCCAACTGTCATGTATCACCATGTGAGACTGAAGTGGGTCAAGACAGTAGTTTAGGGATAAGACGGGGACTGAGATACCCAGGGAATTTATATCACAGGGAGAATAACTCATGACCCGATGTGTGGTGCAGAAACACAGAAAGTGGGTCCAGCTGCAAGGCTGAGAGCCTGCCCATCTTAGTGGAAGCAAAGCTAGAGAGGGCATTTGCTGGCTCCATGGTTCATGGGGCCAGATGCTAGGGAATTTCTCATTAACACTTTGGCCTGCACAAACTATTTCTTTTTCATATTCTAGCAACATTCCCTTCTCCCTCCCCAACAAAGCTGTGCTGAACCTGACTTCAAGACTACCAGGGCCTGATTCCCTGCAGATTTCTAATCTGAACCCTCCTCCTCTTTCCTCTCCTGCATATCCTGTGCTGAAATGCTCCCTTCTCATCACCTGTGGCAGCCTACCATTCTCCTCTCACAGGTGATTCACACCTCCTTCCCTCACCTCTGGGGCCCTCTCCTTGTGCCTCAGTCTCTTTCCTACTCCTCACCAGGCACAAGTGAACTTATCTCAGCTTTGTAGCTCCCTGCTTAAATCCCTGTATGCATTATCAGTACTGTTGGCTGTTGTGAATTGAATTGAATTGGGTAAGATGAGTGGCATTAATCCTGTTGAGTCTAGAGTCAAGGCTTAAGGCTGCGTATTCAGGTGCCTGGCACACTTTGAGATCCGATACCTGTACAGCACTGAGTCCAGTTGCATTGGAGTGGGCAAGGGGTGGAATCAAGGGCTCCTTGACTATTCTGATGGCCTGGAGAAGTGACAGGCTGGGCACTCAAGACCTCTGACCTTAGGTTGTGTAGGATCAAAGGTCTAGGAAGAGACTTCCTTCCCATGGAGCTGCAGAGCATGTTAAATATTTCAGGTCCATAAAACCTGTGTTTGTTGCGCTGACATGATCAGGGACACTACTTGGCTCACCTACTCAGTTATATAGGTGACTTTTTCCTGACATTGAGTTCTTAAAAATGCGCAGTGAACAGAATGTACTTGATATTTTAACAAGAGCACTCCCAGGATAGAGGGAACTACGGCTTGGATAGGATTTTTTTGAGTGTTCTCCTGGACGTCAAAAGTTGATATTTAATTCCCACTATGAGGTGTGGTGAAGGCAGAAACAATCCAGGCATGGAATTTAATGACGGGACCTTTGGGGGTTGTTAGCATTAGCTGAGGTTATCAGATGGGCCCCTTGATTGGCTGCTTAGATCCTGTTGACTTAATAGGAGAGACAGACACACACACATACACATAGTGACTAGAAGACGTACACGTATGTGCACACACACAGTGCAAGTGCATATATTTGCACACATGTATGCATGCACCTTCCACAGCAGGCTTGAACCACAGGGGACTCTGTCAGTCAGAAAGTCATGACTACATTTGACCCCTGATCCAGAACCTCCAGTGACATCAGTCTTCTTGTTTTATTTTTTAGCACTCCCCCCCCCCCTTTGTGGCATTGTGTTATTTGCAGCAAAACAGACTGGCACAGATGGCAACCCCCAGCACCTTCCACAGTGATGCTGGGCGGGCGGGGTGGGGGCATCTTCTAAACCGGGGCAGGTGTCGGAGGCACAGGAACATTCAGCTAGAGTGCCACTTCTCTCACTGGGCTCTGGTCTAAGTCTGGGCCCTCCTGAGCAGAACCAGTCATCTGCATAGAGCAGCAGCCTGGGGCATTGGATGTGATCCTTCCTCCACTCCTGGCTCCAGTGTGAGCACTGGGCAATGATATTCATCCTCAACCATCTCACTGGTGAGTCATACCTGTCTCTAGCTTGTCACAATATACATTTTACTGTGAGGCTTAAGTGTGTGAGGTGGTCTTGAAAACAGTGCTTCAGTTGAGGTCTGAGTGGACACAGCATGCACTGTGTGTTTGCAAGCAGGGGGTCCACATAAACACCGCAAGGTGTTCCAAGATGACACCCTCACAGGAGAGTGCCGGGGGCCTGCAAAGGGTACTGTTAGCAAACACTCAAAGGTGCTTAGTAAATCTTTCTTCCCTCTTCCTTCTCCCTCCTGGCTGCTGGCCACTGAGCCCTGGGAGTGCACACACACACACACACACACACACACACACACACACACAGCTTTCCATCACCCTCATGCCAAAAATCCTGAGTAAAAACCAGCACTTCTCAGAAATCCTGAGAGTGTCTGCTGTCATTGTACATGTCACATGATCAAATGACAATAGGGCCTGAAATACTGTAGGGGAAAACCCTCCTGGTCCATTTTTCACAGCACAGGTGATGTGCTCTGGAAATGACTATTCACAAATGCATCTGCTTCACCGTAGAGGTGCACACACAGAGACGGTGCACCCTTAACCACTCTGTGATAATAAATATTGCTATGAAATGATTTGGCATAAATAGGTGCCAGGTGAAAAATAGAAGAGAAAATGAGCAAAGGCCACAGAAACAGCACCTCTTCCAAAAATCCCTTTGGGCAGCCTCTGGGCAATAGCACACATGAGATTCAGGACAAACTTCTGTGTCAGAAGGAGAATCGAGGCTCTGTGCTAGCATGGGAAGGCAGGCTTCACTTTAGAACTTGGATGGAACTTTATATTAGAACTAAAATCTGGGTTCCACACTTAAAATATAATTGTGGCCCCTCACTAGCACTAGAATTGAGACTCTAAACTAGAATTCAAATTGAGGCCCCATGCTAATAATGGAATTGAGGACTAGAATTGGGAGAAGGATATGGTGGCCCATGCCTATAATCCCAGCACTCAGGAGGCTGAGGCAGGGGGACGGCAATCAGTTCTAGGCTAGTTTGGACACATATAAATCTCAACAACAACAAAACAAAACAACAACAGCAGAACTAAATTTGGGACTCCATGCCAAAGCTAGAATTGTGGTTCCACACTGAAGCAAGAATTGTGGCTTCACAAACTGTTACCTGAGTTCTGAGTTTGATCATGTCGGCCTCCATCTGGGAATTGGACTCGTTTAGCTCCTTGATCTCTTCATCTAACTGTTTGATCTCTTCATCATTTTCTATACCTGTAAAGGCAAAATGAACATGTACTTGAAAATAGAGCAGAAACTTGGATGCTTTCTCTACTTTTTTTATATTTGGAATTGATTTGTTTGGAAAATACACCCTTGAATTAAAAAAAAAAAAAAGTCACACTTGGGTCCTTCTGTCCCATCTCAACCCCTCCTCTTAACACCAAAGCATCTAGAAAAGAAAACCAGCTGAGCTTGCAAAATGTCATGCCAACGGGCCAAACCTCCCGATTGACCAGTCAGAGCCTCAAATTTGACGCTTTGACATTGGGCAGAAGTCACAGTGCTAGACTTGGATTCTCTATGCTCCGTCTCCTCATTGTTTTCTGAACTTGGGTCTCCTTAATCACTCCCATTTTCTCCTCTGTCATCCTGGAGCACAGCCGACTTACTCAAACAAGTCCTATGTGAAGCCCATCATTGACTTGCCCAGAAGCTGGGCAGGAAGTAAGTTGACTTTTGTGTGGTGAGTGGTCCTAGATGGCAACTGCCAACATGTGAGAGCCTTGAGTGGACTCCACATGTCCATCCTGGCAAGCTCCTGCACATGGTCAAATGCAGTATCTGCAAGGATATTTTCAATACTGGCTCTGCTGTTAACACTACACCGTGAAGATTAAAGTATTTGGGATTCTCTTGCTTTTGTCCTGGTGGCCTCACACAGTTGAGTTCACACAGGGAAAAGAAGAGCAGAAGTGTTGCAGATGAACATCACAGACGTGGGATCCTGAGTCCCATTGGGCATCTGCCCCAGGATGGGATCTTTGGTCTCAAAGGACATACAACAGTCTAGGCCTCCAGGGCTCAGTGTAGGCAGAACTGATTTCATGCTTTGCAGACAGAATAATCCTGTCAGCTCAGGCCAGAGGCCAGAGATGAGAAAGAGGCAGATCTAAGAGGTGCAGCCTTAGAAGTCACCTTCAGAGAGTGAAACAAAGTTTTATGTTAAGATGAGAATGCCCAGTGCAGAAACTTTCTGATTTGGGAAGTAACTAACTCCCTACAATAGCACAGGGCTGCTGATGGAGAGAAGGAAGCTGAGAGCTAGGAAGCCTTTGTCGCCCACTCTCTCCCAGGTAGGGCTATCCTATCCAAGCTCCTTCTCCTCAAAGACCTGCGTGTCTCCCCTTGAAGTTGCTTCTTTCTCTTCTCCTTTCAACCAGTCCCTATCTAAAGGCTACTTCCTTCAGTACTGATTATCCAGTGAGCCAGACCCACAGTAACCTGTCAGAGGATGCTCGCCCCAGCTCCAGGGCTGATTGGTAAGATGTGGTGTTAAGAGTTTTGCAAGTACCTAGTGCCTGAAATGGACTCAGTACCTGTTCTCTTTCTGGCAAGGAACATGGTTCTAAATTTAGTGACCAAGAGGGCAGCAGCATTGATTCTGAGTTTCTCAAAATGGAGTTCCTGTTGCTGCCTGTTTGGAGCTGCAAGCAGAGAGCAGGCAGGTAGATGTGAGGCTTTCTAGAAGGTAGAGGCTGGTCTCCATTTCCCAAGTGCTTAGCCCTATGTTGGGCAAAAGGGAACAAGGAGGCAGGACACTGGCTGCAGATCAGGCCACACACACCACACATATGGTTATGTTTCCGGCAAGAACAGGCTACATGTTAGGGAATATTTGTGCCTATCACTAGCAAGGGAAAAAGCTTCTGCAGACAGATCCTCTTGTGCTGCCCTCAGCACCAAACCTATGAGGGAGAAGATCTGATGAAGTGGCTGGGGCTCCTTCCTGCACACTGGGAGCAGCCAATCCTGGTACACCTTAGCAGGGGTAGAAGAAAGAACTCTTGACCCAGGGTCTGAGGTCTTTTCCCAGGAAGGCCCATGTTGGAGGATGGACCTTCTGGTCTGAGGTGAGGAGCTCTTGGCTCTGGGTGGCACATTATAGTGCTTGAAGAGCTCTGTGGGTTCTTTTGGGAGCACAGAATTAGAATATGTCATGCAAGAGGGGCTAAGGTTTCTGCCTCTCTGGATTCAAGATGACCCTGGCTCCACATGGCCTCCCGCAAAGGCTAAAAGGGGAGGTAGGACAGTTCCTACCTCTTTCAGTGGATTCTAGTCACTGCAGCCTGCTTAGGTAGGTACTGAGCAACTGAGCTCAGTAACATGGATGCTGCCAGCCTCAAGGGCCCTGAGTTTTGTCGATTAATCAACAATGGACTGTTTTGTGTGCTTGTCTCCTTAGTCCATGGATCAGTACAGAACCCGTGACCTGAAGCACTATAATGCTGCCTGATGGAAGCTTCCTTGGCATACGTGTTTCCTCTGTGGGGACATTGTGGCTTCCTGCTCTCAGTTCTAGATGGTTCTTTAACTCTATGTCTGGGGGCAAAACCATCAACAAGTGCACAACAATGCAAGCATTTGGCTAGATCCTGCGAAGAAACCTGTTCGCAGTTTACTGAGGCAAGATGAATGAGTGTCCTCCCTCCACTTTGGCTAGGACCCATCAGTGCTCAGCTGCTTCCTCCCTCTCAGTATGTTGGTTTGATCCAGGTGTCCTCCATAAACTTAGGTGCTCTGAATGCTAGGTCGCCAGCTGATGGCAATTTGGGAATTAAAGTCTCCTGGAGGCTGTGTATTGTTGGGGGTGGGCTTATGGGTGTTATGGCCAGCTTCATCATACCAGTGTTTGGCACACTCTCCTGTTGCTATTGTCCCTCTGATGTTGGCCAGGGGATGATGTCCACCCTCTGCTCATGCCATTGTTTTCCCCTGCCATGATGAAGCTTCCCCTCGAGCCTATAAGCCAAAATAAACCCATTTTTTTCCCCACAAGCTGATCTTGGTCGGGTGATTTCTGCCTACAATGTAAACCTGACTGAAACACTGTGCATGTCTATAGATAACCCTAGAAGTGCCATATCATTGACTTTTGGCTTAGAAACGAATTTTAGGCCATAACTGAGTTATGCATGTAGGATCTAAGAGGCATAGAGTAAACTTTGGGGTGTTTCTAGGGCCCAGGGCTGGAAAGGATCAGTTGTCACCTACCAGATCCTTCTGAAGTCTTTATTTTCCTCAGCAACCTTTGTATGCACAGAATAGGTCTCCAGCAATAGAGACCCTTGAAGGATAATATTGGGCTTTGCAGACAGACTAAAAGGAACCATATATGGATGAACTGAGAAAGAGGAGAGGATAGGGAGGGGGTTTCTGTCTTTGCTTTCCTGACTGGAGCACCCCAAGGCTGCTTCTATGTGGGGGACTCAGGGCTGAGGGTCTGAGGGAAGAGGAAGGAAAGGGGTGGCATGGTTTCTGGAAAGCAAGTCAGCATTACAAGAGATCCTTGGGGTGTGGTTTATGTTGGAGGGAAAATGACCTTTACTATGGCCTCAGAACCATGGGCTGGAGAACTGGGTCATGGGACACACAATGATGGCTGGGCTTTGTGCCCACCAGTTGTACTGGGAAACCTGGGATGTGGTTACCGCTGCTGGCCTCCTCTGACTAGAAGTGTAATGGTTTAAATGTGGACTGTCACCCATAGCCTAATGTGTTTGTGATTAAGCTTCATACCTAATCCCCATCTTGTACAGCCTTAATGAAGGGGGATGTCACTGGGTACGGACCTTGAGATTTTACCATTCAGCCCCACTTGGCAGTATCAGGTTGGGTTCCCTCTCTGTACTTGCACCCCGCTGCTGTGGAGACGTGAGCCCAGGCTGATGGCTTTTGTCATGCTTTACCTGCCAGGATGAAGCTTCCTCTTATACTGACACTGGATACACAGTCTTTCCTTACACAAGCTGTTTCTGGTCAGGTGTTTTGTTACAGTAACGAGAATGTCAGTTCTACGAGCTGGTATATTGACTACTCAAGTGTGGTCACTGTTTCTAGCCTCTCTGACCAGCAGGCGCCCTGGAAATCTGGGGTGTGGTGACCAACATTGGCCTCTCTAACCAGCAGATGCACTGAGGACCCTGTCATTTGGTTTCTGTTTTTGGCCTCTCTCATGAGCAGGTGCACCAGACCCCAACAGGCTCTGGTTACTGTTGCTGGCCTCTCTGACCCACAGAAGCACTGGGAACCCAGGGTGTGGTTACCATTGCTGGCCCTCTGCTTGATGGTCAGCATCTGTTCTCCAGATAGCTTTGCTTTCTTCATCGCTGACGTGGCTCTTGGGCATCCTGACAAGCTGTAGAAAAGACAGAGACAGCTGTAAGCCATGAGCCTGAGCCCTGCAATGACAAACGTACTACACTGCTGTGCTTTATCAGGCCGAATGCCAGCAAAGGGCTGTCTGCGTATGTGAGAAAGAGACACCAGTGGAATGGAGGCCAGCATGTAGTCACCGGTGAGTGTGTGCGTACCATGTGTGTGCATTTGGGCACACCGTGGCCTGAAGGTGGGAACATGGTTAACTGTGACTTCCGGAGGGAGGTCTCCAGCGTGGGACTGTAAGGGTTAGGTGCATCGACTTTTGGTGTTGTGTCTCACAGAGCTGTTTGGAACTTTTGTGCAGTGACTAACGTGCTTCAAATAAAAGCTTGCTGGAATGCAGCAAACACACAAAGGTCAAATTTGACTTGATTTCAGACACATAGAAGTAGATAGAGCAGAGCAATGAAGTCTCTGTCCAGGTTCAGACATGGCCGTGGCCGTGCCCAGCCCCACTTCATGCCACCTTCACACAGGGTTGTTTCTGTTGTTATTGTTGTTTGTTTTTTGAGTTAGGGTCTTGTAGCCCAGGCTGACCTGCAATTAGTCTCAGACTGGACTCAAACTCACAGCAATTCTCCTGCCTCAGCCTTCTGAGCGCTGGGATTAGTGCTGAGGCATGTGTTACCATGCCCTCTTTTTTTTTTTTTTATGAAAGAATTCCAGGTGAAAGTTGCACAGGAAACTTTTGAAAAAAAAATTCCAGGTACAAAAATGACTACATTATTTCAGAACTATATTATTTCAGAACCACAGTTCTGAAAGCAGTTCTGCTACTTAGCTCCAGAGTCTGGTTTTGAGGTGTCCCCTGCTGTGATGGTCCATCTTTGTTGGCAGCCTGAGTCACCTAGTACACACACTTCTGGGAATGCCTGTGAGTGTTTCAGAGAGGCAACACTGAGGAGAAAAACTCCACCTTGAATGTGGGTGGCATCATTTCATGGGCTAGGGTTCCAAACTCAATAAAATGGGAAAAATGGGAAAAATGCGAAGGCAAGCTGAGAGCCCAAAAGTCTGGCTTCCTTTCTCACTGCACGTGGAATGCTTCCTGAACCACCTGTTCCTTCTCCCTGTCCTCACCCCTGACATCTGTGAGTGTGAGACGCAGCTTACCCCACCCACCCAGAGCACTGGCCCTGGGAGCACAGCTCATCTCCATGACTCTTCCTAAGAACAGTGCCCAGGCCTGGGATGCTTCTTGGAGGCCACTGTGATGGTCCTTCATCCGCACGCTGCCTCACTCTCAGCTCACGACTTCCCGTACAGGTGACTCCTCTCTGCATTTCTGCAATACTCTATCTGGTGTTACTCTCCTGCCTCTGCCCTGTGTGCTGAGCACACAACACTTCTCACCTAGCTGTCCACGGAAGAGGGCCATCCTGCTGCAGGAAGCCTCCAGCAGAACCTTCCTCCCTCCCTCCAGGCTGATTCAGGGACCCTGCAGACTCCTTAGTCATCTTCTCACATTGTTCACCTCAGGCTGTTCCCAGACCCTGAGCACGGTGCATGCGGCGGCAGCAGTGTTTGTAGACAGCATGCCTTTGATGAAGTTATATGTAATCAAAAACTGGAAAAACACTGACACCAAATGACACATTGCTTCCTCAAGATTCAGCTTCCTACATGGGTGCTTTTAGCTTCCTCTGCTTTTCCTCTCAGCTGAGGACACTGAGCTCTTAAAGGCTGGGCCTCGTGAGTCCCCAGGAGTATCCGTATTGCTTTCCCACTGAAGATTTTCAGCTCTGCTCAGTGTCTCAGCTATCACAACTGGCTCACAGGAATGTCTTGGGCAGGCCCTTGGCTCCTGGCTCAGGGAGCTGCTCCTGTCTTAGGAGTTCTCGGGGCAGCCAGACCACCTACTTCTGGGTCAGTCTCTGCTTCTGCCTGGCTCTCTGGGACTCACTGCCCAGACTCCCCAATCCTCGGTGTTTTCACTGGTAAAATGTGGGTGGAAGATAAACAGGAAGTTCTACTGTGAAGTGCTTTGAGGGCCAAACGCAGAGAAATGACATGAAGCAGCAGTCCCATGCTGCTCTTTGTCTGCCAGCTTTGGTAGCACAAGACGGTCTCACATAAGAATGAGGCTTGAGGCCTGGACAGTTGGCTTAGCAGTTAAACGCTTGCCTGTGAAGCCTAAGGAACCCAGTTCGAGGCTCAATTCCCCAGGACCCACGTTAGCCAGGTGCACAAGGGGGCGCACGCGTCTGGAGTTCGTTTGCAGTGGCTGGTGGCCCTGGCGCACCCATTCTCTCCCTCTCTCTTTGCCTCTTTCTCTCTCTCAAATAAATACATAATAAAAATAAACAAAAAAAAAGAATGAGATTTGAACCAGAGTTTGGGAAACTAAATTAGGAAAAAAAGGCAGACTCAAAGAAAGGTGCATTCTGCTCAAACACACCTCCTTTGTGTCCCACCATTTCTGTTCATTGAGTACACCATCAGTGAGTACAGGTCAAATTTGGAAATGAAGTCTGAATGTCTTGGCTCAGACCTCTGGGTGGTGCCGGGCTCCCTGAGAACTACTGCCATCTGGTGGTCAATCACGCTGTATCACCCCACCGCCCCCGCCCCTCTTTGCCTGGCAGTCTGGGACTGGTGCGTTGGTCTGGCCCAGGGTTGTGGAAGACCGACCGTGCACATACCCACCTGGCCCAGGAAAGAAGCCCGGGCTGGCCTTACTGCTACAGAGTGAGTGCTAAGCAGAAACCTCAGCCAGTTGTGGAAACTCTCAAATTAAGATGAATGATTTTTGAGCCTTGGTTTGTGATCTCAGTGACAGGAAGTTCAGGGCAGCATGTGGTTAATGGCCATTCCTCACTGTGTGCCGGGAGGAGGGGTGCAGGCATCTGGCACCGATATCAGAGTAGGATCCAGCAAGGGCTATAGTGGCTGCAAAGGAGTTCTAGAGGCTTCACACTTTTTACCAAGACACCTGTCCTTGGGCTTCACTTGGAGAACATTCTGCGGCACACTTGGTAGGCAAACTTTCCGGGGGAGTGTGGTCAGGACGTGCATTGTCCAGGGGGTGGAGGGACATGCATCAGAAAGGAAAATACGTGATCTGGAAGAAATCCTGGGCTGTGTGACTCAGACACAGCTGCTGCCGGTGAACTTTGTTCTCTACACAGACTAAAGGTGGGGAGAGAGCTTGCTCAGAGCCCTGGAGTCTGGGGGACCCTGGAGGAAGTCAGGCTTCCAGACACAGTCCCTGGTGCTCCACTCACTGTCATTGCTCTCTGGCTCTCTGATTGCACAGTTACCCAGAGCTCTCGCGATGTAATCACGCTTCCATGATACACGCTGTGAGCCATGACTGTGCGCACTGTAGCCCTGCCGGGGCTTCTCCGTGTCCAGTGCCATCTCCGCTGGTAACAGGCAGAGGGAGTGAGCCTGCTCCCTAGTGGGAACAGTGATCAGGGGATAGGAAGGTGCTGTCTGAGCTCATGGAATTTTTTTTTTTCCTTATTCATGAATCTCCTCCTAGCTCAGTGGGAGGAGAGCCCTGTCATTCCCTTCTCAATTTGGAGAAGCCCCCAACTCTGTGCAAGAAGCCCCAGAGTCAGTGTGTGTGGGAGGGGAACTTTCTGGAAGAGGCTCCTCTGTCTCAGGCAGCTGGGTCATGTAGGGGCAGAGGTGGCCTGGTGTCTGGAAGTGACACCTGTCACATGACCAGCTCAGGGACTCAGAGACTCATAGCTGTGTTGTCCCCCTTGCATTTTGCATGATTTTATTTGTCGGGGAGACGTTCTCCCTACCAGGGTGAGGAGCTTGTGAGGCCTCCCTCATTTCTTTAGTAGCCACTGTTCTGTGTCTCTGGAAGGGACAGCCACCTCCACACAGGTCCAGGGCCGATGCGGCAGTCCTCCCAGCACAGCTTCAACAGGCACAGGAGCGGGCGGAGGGGAGATGCGGGTCCTTTCCCTGCCCAGATGAAACTTAGAGCCCAGCCTAGATGGGAGAAATGTTCAGCTCCACAGGAGAGTGGTGAGCGAGGTTTCCAAAAGGCTGGAGTTGAGTGAACTACTTCGATCACCAAAATGCCTTAAAGGTTGAGACCTCAAAATAAGACTTCTTCTCCGGAGTGTTTCCCAAGAGAAATATCACGTCAGAGCGCCCAGCTGGGGTCTGGTCAGTAAAGCCAGCCAGGCCTGACTCAGGCTTAGGGCAAGTTCCAGGCTCCCATGGTCGGAGTGGCATTTTCGGCCTCTGTGTGGGCATTTGTTCTTCCAGCAGCCCTTGCTATGCTGCAGGCAGACTGTGCAGAAAGCTCGGGCACAGTGTGTACCAGAATTTGCTGTGTGACCACTCAGGTTCCCCTGGCTCAGGCTGCCAGGTGGGAGGCCCCTGTCAACCTTCTCAGTTTCATAAACAAATGTCGTTCTCAAAACTCCAGGAGAGCAGCTGCACGCAGACGGCTTTCCTTCAATGCCGAGCAGTTGGTACTTGCCCAAGAGGCCAGTTTTGGTGGCTTGAGTGATTATGTAAACAGTGTGGGGATGTAAAATACCCTGCTAGGAGCAGGCATGGTGGTGCAGGTGGCAGGAGGATCTCCTGTTCAAGTACAGCCTCTGCTAGATAGAGAGGCCATAACTGAAAACAAAAAAGGAGCCCTGTGTAGGCCCTAAATTTAGTATTCACACTCATTCCTGCAACAGAGAGCATTTGTGTAGCACCCCAAGTGCAGAAACAATTGCTAGATGAAAGGGGTCACAATACCAGTGGTGGTGGTGCTCCTTGGACCCCACTATGATGCCAGGTTACAGCATGTGGCCCAACCCCAGCTTGAGCCCTCTGTCCCCCTGTGGCATTCTGCACTCACCCTGAGAGACAGGTATTTCGGCAGGGTTCCTGGGGAGCAGGGCAGTGTGCAAGAGTGTGTGCCACCTAGAGGCACGTGGAGGCGAAGCCACACCATTGTTCTAGCTTGTCCCTAGCTTGTTTCTCTCTTCTCTCCCTCTTTCTCATCCTCCCTTCCCCTCTCTCTCCCTTCTTCTCTCCCTCTGCCCTTTCCTTCCTTTCCCTCTCCTACCTCTCCTTTGTGACAAAATATATTTGTTGGCAAGGAGGGAGAGAGAAAGAGACAGTGAGAGAGAAAGAGTGAGAAGAGTGTATGGGTATGCCAGGGCATCTTGCAAATGAACTCCAGATGGATGTGCCACTTTGTACTTCTGGCTTTACATGGGTACTAGGGAATTGAACCTAGGCTGTCAGGTTTTTCAAGCAGACACTTTAACAGGTGAGCCATATCCCCAGCCCTCACCTCTCTTTCTGTCTCTCTCCTGTTCCTGAGTTCAAACTTTCATAACCATAACTTGTTCTATGGGTCAGTGTGAAAAGGCTACAGTTCCTGGGTGTTTAGCGCAATGCTCTGCACACTGTTGCTGAGGGTGTTTTGTAGTGATGGACACACACCCTCAGTTCATTTCAGCCAAGAGGGTTGTGCTGCACACTGTGGGACTTGGTGGTTCAGCTGACAAACCTTGTGGGGTTCCCTGGGGAAAACTTCACTTAGGATGGCAGGGTCAGCACCTGCCAGAGGGTTCCCAGCCTACTTACTGTTGGCCCCACAGAATCGTGCAGGTTGGCTGGCTCAGGCTGTTCAGGCCTGGAGAAGGAACCCCTTCAGGGAATGGTTCTGTCCACACTGCCTAGGGGATCTGCTTTGCTGAGGAGCCTGACTAGAAGGATGCCTGTCCCCATTTTCCTGGTTACTTAGTGAGGCCTTTCCCCCAGAATACTCAAGATCTTTGCCCTGAGAATGCGGCTTGTTTTATTTCTTGGGTAATTTTCTCTCTTCCATTATCTGTTATCTCAGCCTTTCAGGAACTCTCAGTGGTTGTCACTAAACATCCTGAATTGTTATTTTACTTTTGAAATATATTTTATCATCTTTCCTTATCGCTTTACTTTATTTTATTTTTGGCTTTTCGAGGTAGGGCCTCACTGTAGCCCAGGCTGACCTGGAATTCACTATGTAGTCTCAGGGTGACCTGAAACTCATGGTAATCTTCCTACCTCTGCCTCCTGAGTGCTGGGATTAAAGGCGTGCACCACCACAACTGGCCATTATTGCTTCATTTTATGTGAGACTTCCTACAGTTTTCATCTTCACTTAATAACTAATCTTTTATTGTACTTAATCATTTTTAAGATACATTTTTCCCTGGGATTCTAGACACAATAAATTGAATGTTTTTTTTTCTATTCTTTTCTGATTGGTGACAAATTATAGGTTTAAAAAAAGATTTCTTTCTTCTGTTTGCTTTCTCTGAGTTTTCCCTTTCCTTTTTGGGTTTGTTTATTGCTTTTGGCATCTATTGTCTAACCTCGTGTTCTTAAATGGCTGTGATCCCTGGCTACACTCAGCCCTTGCAGGCGCCAGTGACCATCGCTGCATCTTCCCTGATGCCAGCTCTAGAGAAATTGGCCCCTGTGTCCAGAGAGGCTGGGCATGGTGTGGACTGCAACGTCACGAGAGTGGTCAGTCACCTCAAGCTGGGATCTGGAGGCAGAGGGAGGAGGCTGGGCAATGCTGCTCCAATGTACTTACTCTTCTTGTCTGCACAGTGACCTGTCTGTTTGCTGCTGGCAGAGCACCTGCCTCAGTGTTTGCCCTTTGCTAAGGTGCAGGCGTGTGGCTCTCTTGCCCTTGTGGAGTTTTAGCTGGTCTTTGTTTCCATACCCTCTGCCTCCTCATGCTCAGAGGACTGTGGTTGTTGGGAATAGCACAGAGTGCTCATGCCTTCCTCCTTTTCTCCTTTCTTCCCGGTCCCATCTCTCATCTTCACCTCCTTGGGCTGGCAGCCGCTCGCTGAATCTTGGACCACCCTTTGCAGTCCCAGTATTTTCAGATGTGATGGTGTGCTCTTCCTTCTTACGTAAATTGTTTTGTGCTTTACCTTGCAGGTTTATGAGAGGTAGGTATAGATTCAATGTACATAAATGTCTTCAGTCTATTGAGTTTGATCAAGATTTCATTAGTGATGATACTCAAAACCATTTACTGGAGCAAGATCGCACACACACACACACACACACACACACACACACACACACACACACGGTGGCCAAATAGCTTGCTCTTATCTTCCCTTTCCAGTGGTCTATATAGCAGAGTGCAAGTTGTACCCAATATTGGGCACCTTACTCCTCATGGAGCCAGTGTTTATTGGAGTATTGCCTGAACACCTTGGCCAGGTGTGCTGGTCGTGGGCTGGAGGCAGAAGTGTGGCAGCAGTTCCCCTGAGAGACCTCAGACTCTCTTCATCCAGGGTAGGATGACTGCTGGCAACAAGCTGACTCAAAAAGAAAGCTCAACTGTGGGCAGCCCTGTGTGATGTGTTTTCAGGGCAAAAGCTTGTCTCGCTACGACTCTGAGTCCTCCAGAGCTTACCACCAGACGACTCTCCAGACAGCATGGCCAGGTTCCCTCTCCTTTTTTCTCCCTTGGCTGTCCTCCAGGCTCAGAGCCGGGCTTCGTGGTTGGAGACTGCCAGGTCTCCCACAAGGACAGGCTGATAGCCCAACTCCTGGGCTCTGTGGGCATGGACTTGGAAACGGAATCTTTAAGGACAAGATCGGGTGACCATGGACCCTAATCCAACACGGCCAGACATGGGCAATGTGGACACAGGCAGGAGGGGGAGGCTATGCGGGGATGGCGGGGGCCATGCCTGGTGTGACCGTTCAGAGCTGGAGAAGCAGGAGTCCTGCTGCTCAAGCAGGGTTCAGGTGCCCAGCACCAGCACTGGAAGGAGGTTTTGGGATTTAAACGGCGCAGTGATGGTTTGCTGGGTGACTCTTGGTGAGGCAGCAGCGTTCATGGAAATGCTCCCATGCTGCTACTCTCCCTGCGTGAATAGTGACGATCCCGAGGGCATGTCCTAGGACTGCTCAGGCAAGGGGTTTGCATGCGGTGGGCAGGTGCGGTGGCTGTGGCTGTGGGGATGGGAGCGGTTGTTGCGGGGGTGCTGGTTAGAATGGTTGTGGCGATCAGCACCATCACTGCAACCATCACAGCCACCACCACGAATACCACAGCCCCCGTGACCACAAACACCGCCACCAGTGCTTCTAGCACGGCAGCCAGCAAACCGCTACGGCGCCCTCATAACTACAATACGACTGTAACCACGGCAAAACCCAACCATTTAGAGGAATCAGAAGATTTAGCTCCACATGAATTATTAGGACTTCAAAAGTTTTTGTCTTCTATTGAAATGAATTCACATAGTGGACACGTTAGGACCAGATATCAAGTTTTTGAATGTATGAGGTACTGGAGATGGAACCTAGAATTTGACACATGCCGGACAAATCTCTACCCCTGAGCCACCTCCCCAAGCTCTTAAGACTTGAAGTTTCTGAAAGACCAGATTCTCCCCATGGTCACTAGAGATAAACATATCCATTTGCTTGTGTGGTAGTTTGAGTCAGATGTCGCCTGTAAACTCATGTGTTGTCAATGCTTGGTCCTCAGGTGGTGGCAATTGGGAGGTGGGGCCTTGCTGGAGAAGGTGTGCTGCTGGGGACAGACTCTGGGTGTTATAACCCAGCTTCCCCTTTGCCAGAGCTCAGCTCAATCTCCTGCTACTATTTTCTACCTGTTGTGGCAGAGGTGATGTCCTGCCTCATCCAGTCCCTGCCCTCATAAAGCTTTCTCTCTAGACTAGGCCAAAACAAACCCATTTCTCCCATCAGCTGATTTTGGTTGGGCACTTTGTCCCAGTAATTGAAAGTAATGACAACAGCTGGTATAGTTAATTTTTGCTTGTGAGTTCATTTTCCTTATAAATTTATAAGATTGAGTTTGGGGAAGTGGCAGACTCAGGGTCAGTCAGAGACGGTGGCCAGATACTGCCCATGACAGAATACTCAGGTAGCCCCAAAATGTCTAGGTCAGATGTACAATCCATACCCAACTTTCTCCCACTGAGTGTAGTTGGGCAGTCAGGGGACATGGTGTGAGACCCCATCTCTCCTGACTGGGGGAGAGCCAGGTTGTCGGTTGTGGAGGGTGGGGCAGTAGCCAGGGAGCAGTATTAGTTATGAGTGGCTTTGCTGCCAACATGAACAGGGTCTTGAATCCTCACGTCCAAGGAGCTGGATTCTGCTAAGAGCCTGAAGGGGTTTGATGAGGACCTGACCCCAAGGAGGTGTAGTTTTGCAGATGCTGGGGTGCCCTGCCTGGGCCAGACTGACTCCCCCCTGCAGAAACCCACTAGGGGCAAGCAGAGTACTGCTCAGAAACCAATGCGGAAGACTACTCAGAGCCGGGCCAGCTGCCCATCCGCTTTGCAGGCTCGGTGGGCGCGTGCGTGCTGTCCCTCCACTTTTGTCCTGTACTGATGAGGCCCTGGGGAGGGCGGGGTGAGACGGTGAATTCGAAAGTGCTTTAGGAGAAAAAGTCCCACAAAAATAAAGCATGGTTTGGGTTCCACTCACTGTCAACGCTTTGCCAAATGCTCTGCTGCTTCAGGCAGGAAGGTCAAACAGATGTGACCTGTGGCTTTCGAACTTTTCATGGGGCCCCGAGGGATGCGTGATGTGAGACAGATGTTGGATCTGAGCTTTTCCCTACCAAGTGCTTTCCAGCAAACACTGGAAGATGGAGATTAAGCAAAGGGAGCTGAGAGGAAGAGCTCTCAGAGGCTGTGGTAGAAGAGGCCTCCTGTGTAAAGGGTCAGTGCAGATGAGGAGGCTTGGTGTGGCTCCGCCCCTAAGAGGGACGCCCGCCCAGGAATATAGCAGGGAGTCTGACTCCAGAAGGTAGTGAATGCAAATGTCCCAAGGGTTTTCTCATCAAGACGAACTAGTAAATCAACTGTGCTTGGAAACCTGCCCCAAGGTTCAAAAGCGAAGGTGGAATTTGGGAGGAGGCATGGGAAAGAATGAAATTCTTCAATGCCCACAGGTCACCACGGAGTTGGTGAGCCCCAGTCTTTCCCCTGCAGGTACTATAATATGGAAGGTGCACTCACAGGATCTTGCTTTGAGATCCCAGCCCCTTAGGAAAACCCAGGTGTGGCTGAGAGAATGGTTCTACTGTGCTCAGAGTGCACACCACCTGCCCGGTCTCCCCAAGCACCAAAGCAGAATATATTACTTCTGTCTTTCCTCAAGATACTCTGCCCAGGTGGCCCCAGGGCTGATGCTGAAAGAATACGGGCACAAAGAGGGGCCCAGGTGATCTCCCCAGAGCAGGAGCCCAGCAGAACCCTGGGCCTGTTTTCTCTCTCTGTCTCATGGGGCCTTTATCCAGGAGGATACCAGCCTCCTTAGACTCCATCTCTCCTCCAGGTCCTGCAGACCAGAACAATGGCCCTTGTGCTGTGAAACCTAATATGGCCTTCCAAACAAAAACCTCTCCCTTGTGGCCGATCCCCTCGCAGTGTGCTCCTTTCCCCACCATTTGGCCCCACTGAGGTCGAGGAGCTCCGAGGAGAGAGGGGGGAGGTGAGTGTCTAGAGAGGACTGAAGAGGGCATGGGTTTCACTCCAGAGGCAGCCTGGGGCCTGCGAGCTCAGGTACTGCAGGGCTCAGAGTGTCTAGAGCCAGGAACTCGCTCCCTGGTGTGTGGAATCTGGGCTGCTCATCAGAGGCCTGAGCAGAGTGTAGGAGGTGCTTCCTTTGTTTACTGGCTCTGATCTTATTATAACTTCTCTGACCCCCAATGAGGATATGCCAGAGACACTTATGTCCCTCCCTTTGGTTATTATATCAAAATAGTGCACCCAAAGAAACTAGAATTTCCCGAGGAATTTCATCCTGGGAGAGGGAGAAGGCTAAAGCCTGGTGCCAACCAGAGGAGAAACTTGTTTCCATGAAAGAGATTTCACACCGTTCTGACAACTTGTCAGATCCCCTTGCAAGGGGAGACTGGAGCCCAGATAATGGTCTGTCAGGTATGGGTGGGACCACATTTTGACCTGTACTACTTAGTTCCATATTCCTCTGGCCATCTACTTAAACTAAAAACTCTTGACGGGACCCTGAAGATGAACTTGCAGGGGGACAGAGGGAGGGCTTTAGATATCTTTGTCCCTCTTCCCAATTAAATACATCTCCTTTTCACTCTTGTTTTTTTTAAACAGGCTTAAATTGAGGACAGGTGGCAAACCTGGCTTGTTAGAGGCTGTTCAGATACAGGCTCTGACTAATAACTCTGGCAAGAGTTTGAACATGGCATTGTTCACCATAACAGGGAGAAGAAGGACTCTCCTGTATTGCTGGCAGACAGGGATGCATCTTCCCACTGGGCTCAAGGCTGTGGCGTTACTAAAGAGGACAGGTAGGGAGGAGGTCCATTTTACTCCAGAGACAAGGAGTGATCTGTCCTCTGAGGCTAAGAGCAGAGGCCTAGCAGTGAAATGCATGCTCCTAGCAGTTGTTTCTGGCATGCCAGCCTCCTGGTAGAGTCCGGCGCTAGGTTGTAAGGACAGACAATGCCATATGCCAGAGCAGCCCTGGTTAAGGCCCAGCTTTTCTGCCATCTAGTTGGGAGCTCACAGAAGGGGACTTGATCTCTTCCACATCGCTTTCTCATCTTTTAAAAAGGAACTGTTCTGGTCTGCAGCTTGGTGGATGCTTTGGTGTTTGCTCAGCATCAGAGCACAAGGCTCTTCCTTGGGTGGCTTGGAGACCTGCACCTGCTCGCCTCCTTCTCTCCCCTCCGTCTGTGGGCTGACCTCGTGCCCTGCACTACCTCCAGTCAGCGCTTAGTTGCTTTGGTTCTGGCTCCTCTCTGCTGGGGATGGAGAAACGACCTGCGTGGATGGTGCTGCCCGTGCCTGAGGGGTGCTCCACTACCCCTCTCCAGGAATAAGCCTTTTAGCCGGCTAGTGTTTGCAGCCTCCCAACTGAAGGCCTAAGTGAGAGGATGGAGTAGAATCAACTCCCAGAGGTAGTTGCTGTTGTGACCTCTTGGGTTTGTTAAGGTTCTGAGTAAAGAGGAACCAAGCATTCTAGGAAAGCTCTGTCTTAGAACCACAGCCAAGCAGGTAGACTCATGGCACAGCCAGGGCCTAGAGGGTCTGTAAGGAAAACATCTGACAAAAGATAAGACTGGAGGGCTGGAGAGATTGCTCAGTGGTTAAGGCACTTGACTGAAAAACCTAAGGTCTGGGGTTCAATTCCCCAGTACCCACATAAAGCCAGATTCACAGACTGGTGCCTGTGTCTAGAGTCTATTGCAATGGCTAGTGACCCTGGCATGGCCATTCTCTCTTTATTTGCCTCTTTCTCTGTGTCAAATAAATAGACTATTTTTTAAACGATAGGACTTGATTCTAAAATATTTTCTCTTAGAGTTAAAATCTGAAATTTGGGGCTGGAATGGAGGCTTAGCAGTTAAGATACTTGCCTATGAAGTCTTAGGACTCAGGTTTTATTCCCCGCTACTCACGTAAGCCAGATGCACATGATGGCACATGTGTCTGGAGTTCCTTTGCACTGGCTAGATGCCCTGGCATACCCATTCTCTTTCTACCTGCCTCTTTTTCTCTCAAATAAAATATGTTTTTTTAAACATCTAAAATTTAATTTTAAAGAGCCTTCTTCACTTTACTTAAACAGTATTAGAGATGAAACAAAAGTAAGTTAGAATATCACTACATTGTCCCTCCAAATCAGAGGAGAATGGTTCTAAGACCTCCAAATATCAAAACCAACACTAGCTCAAGTTCCTTTTATAAAATGGGTCATTGTTTACATATAACCTTTACAATTCTTCCTTCTACTTTTAAACATTAATTTTTTTTTTTTTGTGGTACTGGAATGGAACCTAATACCTTTCTCAAGTCAAGCAAATGCCATATCGCTAAACTGTATCTTCCAGTTTATGTCATCTCTAGATTATTTATAACATCCAGTACCAGGTTAAGTGAGGCCAGAGAGTAGGCCTGATCTGATGGGTTTATTTTATTTTAGTTTATTTTGGTTTGCTTTTCTGATGTATGGTCTCCCTTCTAGCTCAGGCTGGCCTGGAATTCACTATGTAGTCTCAGGGTGGCCTCGAACTCATGGCAATCCTCCTACCTCTGCTTCCCAAATGCTGGAATTAAAGGCATGCACCACCACACCCTATGAGGGTTTAGTTATTTTTATAAGAACTCATATGCCTTCTCTGCTCTGTGAGGATACTGCAAGAAGGGGCCACTGACAAGCCAGAATATGACTCTCCCCAGCAATCCCAGCTACCAGCAACTTGATCTAGACCTCACCCTCCAATGTGTGAGAGGATGGAGTGCTCTCTGATACCCGGTGTCATTGTATTACAGCCACCAGAGCTCACCAGTACAACTATTGCTTCAGTATCCTGGACCTGCAATCTCGTGGCCCTGTAGTGGCAGAGGCCCCATAGCCCCTT
Source organism: Jaculus jaculus (assembly GCF_020740685.1). Taxonomy (NCBI): domain Eukaryota; kingdom Metazoa; phylum Chordata; class Mammalia; order Rodentia; family Dipodidae; genus Jaculus; species Jaculus jaculus. Next base: position 57,254,392 of record NC_059103.1, read on the forward strand.
CTGTGGCAATTTAGGGTAACAAGGCTCACCAAGAGTAAAAGTGAGGAATGTCCTTGAGCCTGCCTTTGCAGTCTCCACTTTGCAAGAAGTCCTGATCTCTTTCTAGAGTACCTTACCTAGATCTATTTTTCCTTAAATTCAGCCTGAGTCCCACCCTAGGAAGGAATTCTTCTTTCCTAGAATTAAGATTCCTGGAAGGATTACACCTGAATCTAGTTAGTTAGCTCAGGCCCTGTTCAGAATCTATAAGAGACTCAAATCTGGTTCTTTAGGTGAGCTTTACTTCACTCCTGCCTTCTCCTGGGCAGGAGCTCTCTGTATTCTTTCCTCTTTCATTCTCTGAAGTTCTTTAATTTCTATTTATAATCTAACAAAATGTAAACTTTATGCTCTGGTGTGCAGATTTTAATTCTTTGAATTCATAAGACAAGAATCTGGAGACACCCCAATATTACCACATTGTAGAGGTACATTGGCTGAAAACCACAATTCTTATATCATTTTGTAACATACCTTCCTTGGCCTCTGGCTTTCCCAACTACCCCTTCCTCCAATTTCCACTCCTCCGCAGGAGCACAGACCCAAGGCTTCTTCTAGAGCGGGGGTGCTTCTTCCCTATCCATCTTTAGCACTTACCCCAGCTGGCTGTCCTTTGGCCGTCTCTAGGGACTACCTTGCTCACTTCGAGGAGACGAGAGCTTCTTCATTGGAGCTGCTGGGTCCTGGGCCACCTTGCTGCTTGTAACATCCCTCCTCCTGGTAGACAGTCTCCTTTCTAGAGAGCAGACCTGTCCACCCAGAAGCTGTGCTGTTGAACTTTCTCCACCTGTGTCCCCTGACTGTAGGATTGGCAGCTCAGGAGAGAGAGCTGGACAAAAACGGAGGTTTCCTTAGGAAATTCCTAGAGTCTGGGTTTCCTAGGAAGCCTGTGCAGTCTGAGCTCACACTCGCCACTATGTATTGCACTGCACGCTGTCTTTGTCTGACATCCGTCTATCTCATGCCATATGCCTTGAGGCCAAGGTCTTATATGAATGTGCCCCTTCATGGTGGCTCTGAGCTGGACACTTGAGGTAAGGTCATGCTGACCACCCCTTTGGGCTCTGCTGCGCCCAGCATGGAATTGATGAATGTGCTGTGTGTAGTGCACTCCCAGTTCTGGCTGCTATGACCGAAATGGGGGGAGTTAATTGGGAAGAGTTGAGAAACAATTCCCTACCCCATGTTGTATGGAATACTCCTGCTCCATATATAAAGCTACTCTTTTATCCACAGACTTCTGCCAACACAGGATTATGGCTGGATTTCCTTTTGAACTTTTCTGTTGGCTCTTATCACAGCCTCATTTTTGGAAGAATGAGAATCTCATATTAGCTGCTTTGGTGATCACAGCATCACCTCCAGAGGTCACAGGAGCCATGTGTTCAGGTGACCAATTCCCTGGATGTGTTCTCTGCATGCAGGTGGATGCCTTGGCTTAGCCACCAGCTCTGCTGAAGACTCAACTATGACATTCTGGTGTCCTGACTGTCATGGCTAATCTTGTCTACTTGCCCATCGAGAATCAGCACGGAAACAAGCCACTGGGCATGTCTGTGAAGGAGTCTCTAGATTGGATTAACTGAGGCGGGAAGACCCACTCTAGTTGTGGCAGCACCACCCACGGGCCAGGGTCCTGGGCTGAGTGAAAAGGAGAGAGCTGGCTGGGCTCCAGCATGTACCCCTCTCTGCTTCCTGACCGCGGACATGGTGTGTGGAGCTGTAAACTAAAATAAAGCCTTTCTCCATTCAGTAGCTTCCTGTCAGGTTGTATCAATAGAGAAGCACCTAACATTGGAAGCGAATGTATGGGAATGTATGGGAAGGGTGTATGCCTACAAACTGTACGGACTAAGACTAGGAAAACACATTTCATATGCCAATTACAAGGAGTTAAAAGGATTGGGCCTTTTGTTATTGTTGTTGTCTCAGTAACATATCTTAGAAGGAGCCTTGGTTTGAAATATGTTGAGAATAGAACTGAAGGCCTGATTTTCATTTTAAGAACTACTTTAAGGACTCCGTCAATCCTAAAGATGAAACAAAACATTTCCTATTCCTTCAGATCAGCCCTGCCTTCATTTAGACATGACTTGACTTTGGAAGTAGTAACAGGAGGAACCCTTTTCTCTATCGCACACCACTTACGTACACATAGGATGCCTGTTGCCCTAGGGCTCACTATGATTGAACTGGAGAGGACTGCACTGCATATGGGCTGGGTGCTTACAGCGAGAGTGGACTCTGCATGCCGGAATGCTGGGAATGTGGCTTGGTGTGACCACAGCCCAGAACTCATGGATATGTGTGTCTGCTTCATTAATTCTTTGTAATTTGGCACTTGCTGGAAAGTCACTGGCTAGTTGTCACCATCTTGGGGAGAGATAAATACAAGGTGGCTCCTGTTTCCATCTAGTCTTCGGTTCCAGAGTTGGCTTTGTTCCAGCACATAGGGTGCAGCAACAGTGACCCTTTCCTTGGGCAGGTAACGGAGCCCTGGATTCTGGAGACAGCTCGCTATGACGCGGTGGACTCAACAGTACTGAACAACACTAAACACAGCTAAGACACCACACAAGCATAAGATCAAGCCAAAGGTAGGTTAAATGTGCTCAGGACTGAGCCATCCCTGACATCTGCCCTCTGCCCTCTGCTATTCTTTCCTACAGGCATGCTCACAACGTTGAAGCGGGCCCAGGTCTTGGGCCACATGTCCAGGAAAGACCTATGAGATTGCATATTAGTGCCCATTTGGTATTTGGCAGCCACACACTTTGGTCTCCTTTTCCTCCTCAGAGGCCTTGGCACTCTGTTTACACCCTTAAGTGAAATGAAGTCTCAGCATTGCTCTGCCAGTGATCTGCCCAGTACTTGATGGGAAGTATGTCTGAAATGACTGGTATGCCTCTTTCCCTCCCTGACCCCAGCAGGAGTCCCTGAATGGAGCTCCAAGGCCTTCCCCGGTCCCTGCAGCAGCCCAGGATGGGGAGCTGGCATTGAGGTGGGGTCCTGTCACTCATGTCTCTGACTTCTGTGGCCTCCAGAGATTTGGAATCCAGAAAGAAAGCATCTGCATTTCCTTGGAGGGAGGGTGACTAGCCTCACAGAGGCCAGGCTATGGAGCTCTAGCCAATTTACATCAAATTTCTAGAAAAGAGCACCAGGAATAACAAGTGGTGTGATCATTCCATGTATGCTCTCTTAGAACTGTCTGCACACCAACAAAAGCTCCACTTGGTCAAAGGCCCTTTGGGGGAAGATCAGAAGAGGTGGTGGGTGACACACGGGGCTAGGCTAGGCAGGCTGCTCCCTGACTTCCATGGTTCCTGAGGTGTGGTACTCTTCCCTTCCCCAGGAGCCTCAGGGTGGAATCTGCTCACAGCGTCCACTCTCCAGGCTCTGGGAAGCCAAGCGAAACGCAGCTTTGGAGACCAGAGTACCCAACCCTTCTTTGTGTTTGCTCCTAAAAATCATATGGATAAACCTGAGAGGGAAGTTGAGGAAGGGGGTATTTCTGTGGAGTGCTCTGCCCCTTCAGAGGCCTCCTCCCATCTTAGACACTGAGCAACCCAGAATATTTAGCTCCCATCAGCCAATGCAGCTTGATTTATCTGTGCCAGGCGAGAAAGCACAACTGGTCTTACTCACATGCTATGCAATGTTTTTCATTGTCATTAGTAGTAGAAGATATGGGAGAAAGAACTATGTGGAGGGGGTTTTGACGTCACCGGTCCAGATTAAAAGCTGCACTGCTGCTTGGAGCATGGATTTGTGGTATTGTCAGCACGAGAGCAGGTGGGCGTGCGTGCAGGCACTGCAGAGGGAAGTATACTTGGCTTTCTCGCTGCATTTGAGCCCAGAAGGTGGCAGGGGTGCCCAGTGGGAAAGACTGGCACTGGAAAGGGGAGGTACCTCCCGGCAGACAGGACCGCTAGAGATCAAGGGATGAAGGGACCTGGGTTGCAGCCCAGGGGTAGGTGCCTTTTCTCTATGAGGGTAACTTCTATAATAAAGACAAGAGTACCAGCCTGGGAAGGCAGTTGAGAGATTAGATCAGGGAAAGGCACTCCCCCCCCCCCAAAAGTATTTGTACTGTTTGAATTTTCTACCTGAACAGGAATTTCTTTGATAGCTAAATATACTTCAAAATGTTCAGGCTGTGGGTGACATATTCCTGAAGCTGTCATTAATCCTTTGGCCTTCATGTCAATGCCTGCTCATTGTTTGACATGTTTAGGTGATACAGCAGCAGCAAGCGGACCCTTGGGACACCATCTCTGTGCACAGGTGCCTGGGATTCCCCAGCTCCTGTGCCCTGTGGGCTCCCATGCTCAAAAACCACGCACCACGTTTAATGCGTGCTCGGCTGGCCTTTGGTGAGACCTGTCGCCATTCAGACTTGTCACTTCTACAAGGAGCCTACCTAGGGGTACATCACAAAACAGGTATCTTCCAAGACAACGTAATCGTACATTTTGTTTCAAATTAAGCAAATGAAAGTTAGTAAGACTGACTGAGTCTCTTGGGAGTTTTCTCATTATCTGTCAGAGATCTCACAGGAGGCTACGTGACAAGCACCATCCTCTTTTCCCACTGGGGGGCTGCCTGCCAATTTCAGCCAAGGAATGTCTCCGTCTACAAATATCTATGTGTCCGTGTGGGTGCTCTTGTGGATTCTTACTGTGTTAAAATAGGTTTCTTTCCATGGACCCTGATATAAAAAGCCCACTCCTGGAAAATCCCATTGTCTTAGTGCACAGATGTGGTTGAAGGGGTGTGTGTCAAGTACATCTGAAATTCTGTTCATCTTTCCCCAAACTTTCATGTAGTGATGCTTCAGTCTTGTTCGAGATCAAATGGTGACATAGTAGATGAAACCCCTCCCACCAGAGCCAGGCGTGCCCCCAGACGCAGAGGGACTCACCTGCGGTGTGTGAGGAAGCTGCCACTGACATGTCCTGACCCGTCGCAGCCCGGTGTGGGGCAGGACATGCCTTCCGTCTTGACCGACTTCCAGGAGAACTGGGAGCCGTTGAGGTACCCGTCCTTCTGCCTCTTGGCTGCCAAGGGGCACCCCGAGGCGCTGCGGTGGGACGCATACTTCCCGGTGATGTGGCCCTGACCATCACAGCCAGGGACCGGACACCTGGACAACAGGTAGGGGAAAAGCTTCACTGACTTTCTGTCAGGGGCTGGGTGACCTCTACAACACGGTCAAACAGCCCTAGGTGAAGGAGAAAGGCATAGCAAAGCTAACACAGAGGAAAAGAAGATGGAGAGCCAGGTATGATGGCCCAAGCCTGCAATCCCAGTACTTAGGCAGTGGAGGATCATAAGTTTAGTACCAGCACAGTCTTATGCATAAGACTGTAAAACAAAACAAAACAAACAAATAAACAACAACAACAACACAAAACCTGAACAACCAAACACAAACACAATAAAGAAGAAAACCAAGTCTTCAGAAGACGCCACCTAGTGGAGCTGTGCAATATTGCACTCTGCGAACCTGCAGTTCCTGGACTGCTTTGAGGGGGCTGTTGGGCCCACATGTGACCAGAAGCACTAGGGTAGATGGCTGATTCTGGTACTCTTGGAGGCACAAAGTCCCCTAGCTGATGGGTGAGGCACACTTCAGAAGCTGCATCTGAGGCTCCTGAGCAGAGCTGGTGAGGGAGCCATGGGGACCTGCTGGAGTTGTAGCTTCCCAACCAGGCTTGTTCAGTCCACTGCTCACCCCTGCATGGTTGAGGCCCAGACTCAGACAAGAGGCTGGGGTGCCTCAAAGAAGGCAGACTTCTAACGTTGAAGCCTCTGTTTTGCCAGGCCGGTGGATTACGCCTGCATTTCCTTTTTATTTTATTTTTTTGAGACAGGGTCTCATATATCCCAGCTGGCTTCAAACTTCCTATGTAGGTGAGGGTGACCTTGAACTTCTGACCCTCCTGTATGCATTTCCATAGTGCTAGGATTATAGAGGTGAACCACTACACCAGGGCTTTGTGCATGCTAAGCAAGTACTCTACCCATTGAGCTATAAATGTAGCCTTGAGTTCCTTTTTTAAATATATTAAAATATTTTTATTTATTTGCAAGGAGCAAGAAAGAGAAAATGAATGGTATGCAGAGCCTCCTGCTGCTGCAATGAGCTCCAGATACATGCACCACTTTGTGCATCTCGCTTTATGTGGGTACTGGGAAACTGAACTGGGGCCAGTAGGTTTTGCAAGCTCCCGAGTTTCTTTTTAAACTGCACAGTCTACATCCCACTGAACCCATGTTTTCTATTTATTAAAATAAATTTTACTTGGTCTTAATAACTTATGTTTTCATTAATATTAATTCAATTTATCTCTGAGATACTGACATTCAACTTTGGGCAGATCCATTAGGTTTGTCTTGTGACCCAGGCACAGCAGGTTTTGGCCAGGGAGCGGTGGCTGCAGGGAGGCTTAATTCATTAACTCTCCCAAGCCCACTCCGGAAAGGTAGGGAGTGAGCCTGTGTTTTTTTAGTTAATAGCCGAATGCCAGCAAAGCATTGCCTTTTGGTATTATGTTTAAGACCCTCACAATCTTTTATAAATCTGAAGTCCCCAGTATATTCTGCTGGGGAGAGGGAGTTGCTTGTGACTTGGGCCACTGGAAACATCAGTGAGTGACACTGGCATGCTGTTGGCTGTCCATGTAACTTCTCAGCCAGTTAGCAGATGCTCTTTGGTCTGGGTTTATCTGGCCGAGTCACTTAGTGAGATCTTGGCAGGTGCTCGCTAAGACCCCCTGGATGTTCACTGGCTTCCCTGAGGGTGTGGGCCCCTGATGGCCTCTGTACCTGATGGGTTCCTGGTCTTCTTTGTCTTCCTTGCTCTGTGCTATCCGGATGCCACTCTTCTTTGCTCTCGGGCACCCTGAAAGGCTAAAGAAGAAAGAAAGCTCAGAAATGCTGCATGCTGAAACTCGGCGTAATGTTGTAATCAGTGACCTGTGTCTCTTCCCAGCCTGGACTTCTGGGGTGAAATCCAGGAGGGGGGTAATTTTGAGCACAAGTTGTGTCTTTTCAATGCCTTTACATGCATGCTGTCAATCCCTCTCAAGGGGGCCAGAGAAATTGGGATGGCCTGGGATGCTGCAGACGGGAGGAACCTGGTCAGCCTGGGAAACTGGAGCCAGACAAGATTCTAGTGGGGAGGGGAGAGAATCACGCAGAAGGGGAGACACACAGTCAGATGGGCCTGGCTCCAAGTCAAGCTGGCCGAGCACCACGGCTGCCCTCCAGGCCCTGCAGCCTAGGCTTGTGCAGGGATCTTTTCCTTCACTCTAGTGCATCCTTCTGCTGAAGACTGCAGAGGGAACACTGAGTTTATTTGAGCTGATATGAACACACTTATTTGGTTTCTGGGCTTTGAATACAAGATTTTATTGTGGAAGCTTCATGTGCTGCCTCTCTCTTGAGTTTCCCTGCCTCTGTGGGCCTTGTACTATGGAACAGGTAGCACAGGCTCTGACCCTCTTGGGACTTGTGTGGCTGCTTGGCACTGGGTTTCTCTGAGTTCAGACCTCTGCCTCCCCTGGCCCTGTGTCCTCTGATGGCTTCCTGCCCAGGCTCCCTACCTACCTACCCTTCAGCCTTACGCTTCCCTTGTCTACTGTCCTCTCTGTGTGCTGGGCGGGCACAGGGAGGTTATTCAGAGCCACTTGGCAAGTCCTTCCTTCTTCCTTCTCCACTTGCTCTGCTCACTGTTCCTCTAATAGCTTCATCCCAGAGCATTTAGGACACCCTGTATTCATGTGTCCCAAGCCCCTAGCCGTAGGCCTTGGTACAGAGCAGGTCACAGTTAAGTACAAGTTAATTGCATCAGCATGAACAGAGGAAGAACACACACAGGGGCATCATTTTCTCCCAGGTCCCCAGGCGGTTAGGGTGACTGGTCCTCAAAACGAATGCCTTGGGCCTGCCCTTGCAGTCTGCACTTTGCTAGAGATCAGCAAAGAATCTGGCTTCTCCTTATCTCTTACCTAATCTGCTTTTCTATAAACAACCCAAGTCCCTCTCTGGGTGGGCGTTCTTCTTTCCTAAAATTAAGGTTTAAATTGGATCCTGGAATTTTGATTGGTTAAGCCCAGCCCTAAATTTGGCTGCACAATCTACATCCCAGACCAATCAGCCCTCTCTCAGGCTCACGTGAGCCTGAAGGGAAAGCCCACCATAATACGGTTATAGACAGATCCTTACCAGGTGGGCAAGCACTTTTTTGTTGCCTGTTCACCTCTCCTGAACTCCCAGGTTTCTGGTCTGGTACCCTCTGGGAGTCCTTGACCCATACTCCCACAAGGCTCTCTACTCCCTCCTGCCCCCCACATGGCAAGAGCTCTTGATATTTTCTTCTTTTTCCTCTCTAAGTTTCTTTTCACGTTTTAGGCCTGTGCTCACTTCCCACATGGGCCTTCAGACCACATGAGACCACATGGGTGTATGCATTTCCCCTTCCTCGGTTCACAGACCATCTCTCTTCCTCAGATATTCTTGAATAAAAATGTAGTGGCTCATAAATTATCCTTCTCAGTCTTGGCATTTGGTTAAAAATGACACAAACTCAGGGTTTGGAGTTTAAGGACTCCTCCTGAACTCCACAAACACTGATCCATGTTCACCAACACAGCACAACTTGGGTTTTCTGCTTGTCAGCACCCAGCAGCCCACAAAAGCCCTGGTCATGAGGCTTGAGGCTTTGTTCTCACAGGTAGCACTTAACTGTTTGCCTGGCAGCTTTTTTTTTTTTTTTTTTTTTTTTAAATGAGCATGAGAGCAAGAGAGACAGAGAATTCCCACACTGGGGCCTTAGCCACTGCAAATGGACTCTAGATGCATGTACCACCTTGTGGGCATGTGCCCCATGCACCCGTGTCGCCTTGTGCATCTAGCTTACATGGGTCCTGGGGAGTCAAACATGGGTCCTTAGGCTTTGTAGGCAAGCGCCTTAACCACTAAGCCATTACTTCAGCTTCTGCCTAGAACTTTTATATGGCTCATTTCCTGTTACTTTCCCTGCCTGGTACACAGCCCTCACTCCGGATCATCCCAGTGACCTTCCAAGAGGAACCATTGTCAACTAGTCAGGATTTAGCTTCATCTTGCAACCAGCTCTCCAGGCATTTCTGTGAGGGGTTTTCTGGATTAGGCTAATTAAGATGGAAAGACCCTGGGGTCTAGGACTGCATGAAGAGGAGAAGGCTCGTAGAGCACTGAGCTTTCATCTCTCTCTTTTCTCACTGCGGACTGAATGTGACCAGCTGCTTGATGATCCTGCTGCCATGCCTTCCTCTCAACGATGGGCTCTGTAAGATCAAACAATGCATTCTTTCCTTTAAAAAATTATCAAGACTTCTCCCTTCCTGGAAACAGGAGGACACCGTTACCCCTACCTAGGCCCAGAGCCCTAGGAGTGTGGAGGAAAGCTTATTCAGTGACTCAACGAACAGGGACACGAAACCCACTCCTCTATAGACCCCAGACAGAGATTCTCTACAGTGACTACATTTCAGGTTGCTGGTATGGGTATGCTCAGCCACGCCTCTGAACATGAGGAGGAGGTAAGGTGTTTGGTACAGGAAAGAAGGCGCAGGGCTTCCATCAGTGTCTGTGGTTCTTCTTTAGGGTCCATGGCTTCAGCTAGCAAGACGCCAGCCACGGTTGACTTCAGCTTGGAGTGATGAAGAAAGGCTTTTGTAGGTGCCCTGGCCCGTGAGAGAGCAGCTTTTGCTTTTGGGGGCTGCTTGGTGACTCCATGCACAACTCCTCACAGGAGCATTCCTACCAGCATTGGGCCTATCTTCCCACTTTAAGCACCTGTATTTCTGCGCTAGGGATCCTTCAGATATAACAGACTGCCTCTAAGCTGGTGTTTAGTCCTGTGTTGCTGATCTGGGTGTATCGTAATGTGTATAAGCAAATTCACTAGGTGGCATTTGTACCTCAGATGATGAGATAGCCACTCCCATTTGTCTAGCATGTTCTTTCCTTCCTCACACCATCAGGCTTGGCAGCCTTGAGCTTCCTCAGTGGACCAGGTACACCGTACCGTACGTAGGCTTGGAGGCGATAACCATGTAAGTGTGTATGTGCATTTGAACAGGGCAGCACTGTTCCCGGCTTAGCGGCCAGAAGGTACACCTCATCCCAAGAATAGCCTCTCCCTGTCGATATCCCCTCCTCCTGTACCCACATGAGCCTTTGGTTCTATATGAGACCTTTACGTTCTCCATAGATGAGCTAGGCTTTGACGTTAGAATCCCAATATCATTTTTCTTGGCCCCTGACACAGTATGTACTATGAAAGTACCAACAGAACTTACTAGATGTTTGGAATTCTGAGCTGAAACTTGGGATTATGCTCTAATGGAGTAACATTTTCCTAAGCACAAATTGTTTCCCCATAATTCACTATCATTGACATAGGGGTTCTTTATATATCTAAGTTTTTCCTTGAACTTTTGTGTGCTTGAAATATGTAAACATTATAGGAAGCCACTGCTTTGTAGTAGGTTCCTGTGGTATGTGAGACTAAAGCCCAGGAGTTTCACCTACACTAAACTTCATGTCACCATGCTGAGCCCAGGCTATTGTCTGATGTGTCAGTTACTTTCTCATTGCTGGGATAAAATACCTGACCAGATGCAGCTTAGGGAAAGAAAGGCTCGTTTTTTGCTTACAGTTTCAAGGTTAGGAACAGGTGGGTGGTGCCACAGCTACACATGAACAGGGAAGAAGCAGAGAGGGAGGAGAGAGAGAAGGAAAGCACTTCAAGGCCCACCACCAAGTGACACACTTCTAAAAAGGCTCTACCTCTGAAATGTTTCCAAACAGCATCCCCATCTGGGATTAAAGTATCCAAACACGTGAATCTATGGGGAGCATTTTACATTCAGACCGCCACACCTGACCTTCTCAGAAACCAGGGTTCCTGATATGTCAGCCAACTTTCTCAAGCAGGCTGGTATGTCAGTGGACATTCTGCCTTAGTCCATACACAAAGAAGGGACCCGCAGTCACTGGATTGATGTTGACCCATCAGCTATTTTTCTACTGTCCTGTCTCATTAGGAAAGCAACTCTGAAATGACTAGTCTACTTTTTTGTTTTGCTTTGTAGTTTCTGCTTTCCTCACCCTCCCTCTGTTCTATCCATTCTAACAGTTGCTTCTTCATGGAGTGAAGTGTTACCACAAAACTGAAAATAAAGTCAACCCCAACTATAACCTAAATAGTTGTAGTGTTATCCTTTGATAGCTATAAATGCTGGTGGAACACTTGCTTTCTTGGGTGCAGGTTCAGGCTGGAGTGGGACCTGAGGCAGCTCCAGGTTGGAAGAGGGTGATTGGAGGCCTAGCACCTGGGAGCTGGCTGTCTGGATAAGGAAGGGGCCGTCAGAAGGTGGGCCTTCCAATGTCCAGGCCAGAAACGCTGCTACACCCAACTCAGAACTTGTGGGCAAGGGAAGGCCTTCGCTGGACCTGTGGCATGGCAGCACATCCTTCCAGTGGGCCCATGTTGGCAGTTTTCACAGCTGCTTAGTGAAGAAGTACATCTTCTGATTTTGTGACCCTTGAACGAAGCCTTTTCCTTTGGTCTTCTGGGTGCCAGCAAGCTTGCTATGTTCGTTTCCATCCTGGGGTCCAGTGATTTTTCCCTCTCACAGCAGGAAAGGCATTTGGGATCATGATGTGGGCTTCTAAAATCACAGGGGAACGGAGTAGGAACATGCAGTCAACCCTTCGGTCAGGGCCTATGATCATGTACCCCATAGAACAACGATAGGAAAGTGCCAGGGAGATCACTGGAGCTGACCACATAGATAATAGGAATTCCTGCCTTACTTAAAATTAGTATAATAATAATCTCACAGGACAGTGAAGTCGTGTATGTAAGAAGATCAATGCTGTTTTTGATATATAATAAACTCGGCAAACTCGGTCTTCTGTTTTCAGAGGTTATTCGGGCAGCCAGAAGGGTGCTGTTACTCTGTAAGATGCTGCAGTACTTGAGTGGAAGGCAGTCATGTGTCACAGGATCTCAGAGGGACATGCAGCAGGAGCAAGTGGCATGATGCTGCTCAAAGGGCCAGATGACAGCCATGGGGTGTTGGTGGTGTGAGCCTATGTGGTGTAAGCATTCAGGAGTCTCTGCACCAGTCTGACAACTGCAGGGGGAAAAGAAGGCCCCAGTGAAGGGTGGGAGGAGAACATACAGTGGAGCTGGGTGAAATTTATCTCCTGATTTGATAAGATCACCAAGCCAAAGCCTGCTGAAGACTGGGCTATGAAAAGTTTTACAAGCATGTGGAGAACCAGGGTTCTCCGTAGCCGAGGACAGTGGGAGGGGAAAGCATGGAATGATGTTTTTGAGAACACCATAGCTATAGACTCTTGTGAAGATGAGTTTAAGGAGTTTCAGATGTGGTGAGGCTGGACGCTGCACCACTGACTACACCTAAACCAAAGCAATCAAATGCTGGCTCAGGGCATGCCCCTTCCCAGTGGGGTTACCCTGTGATCTTCCAGGGCTATTCTGTGTCTGCAGGTCCACATAGCTGTGACTTTGGAGACAGACAACATGGTTTCAGTTCCAGCTCTGCTACTTAATCTCTTGCAGATTCCATTTCTGCTGAGTGGCAAAAGGATGGCCTCCTCTGTCCATGGTGTGTCTGGAGTAGAAGCATCCTCCAGACCCCCAAACAGAGAAGACTGCACACTGCTCTGCAGCTCGGAGTCAGGGCACAGGAGACAACTCTGAACCCCAGACAAGGTTATGTGTGCACACGTGCTCTCAGTAGGAGGGAATAGCAGACACGCTTCGTAGGCCTGTGACCCATGGGCATGCTCTCAGCTCAGGATTCTTGTTCTGAGACCTTCCTCTCACTGTGGCATGAAGAAGGGGTGCAGGTGCTTTGAGTTCAGTGCAGATTAGAATTGTGGCATATTTGTGGAAAAAAGCCAATATATCTCTGTTCAGATCAACGTCCCTGTGTGGTTTCTACAGTACACCTGAGCCTGACAGCCTGTGCTGCCAAGGAAGGACCTCACTGAGAAGAGGAGTTCCTCATGCCTTGAGAAGCTGAGGAAGGCTGTGGACAAAAAGCACTGGGGCTAGAGAAGGTCCTAATGGAGCTGTTGGCATTTGTCTTTAGAGCCAATTCACACAACTCTGCTGATTGAGCTGTGGCCTGCCCTTCCTTAGCTGCCAGTTTATGAAAGAACTGTTAACTGAATGTAATGTTTTCCTTAACATGTGCTCAAAACCATTTTAGCTTCTTTGCAAGGGAACCTGTTACTAAATGACATTTCAATAACCTCTAGTTTGCACTTACTAACCCCCCTACAAGGTGATACATGTCAACAATTTGCCTTCCAAAATCAAATCTACTTTGCAACTCTAACAATAAGCCATGGATTTACTTGCTCCTGTGTAGATCATAGCTTAAATATGAACTTGGTTTATAGTGTAGACAATAGCTTAACTATGAGCCTGGTTTACAGTGTAGACCATTGCTTAAATATTTTTTTTAATCTATTTATTTGAGAGAGAGAGAGAGAGAGAGAGAGAGAGAGAATGGGCGTTCCAGAACCACCCCTGCCCCGGCCACTGTAAGTGAATTCCAGACACACGTTCCATCTACTGCATCTGGTTTGCATGGGTACTGGGGAATCAAACTTAGGTCCTTTGGCTTCACAAGCAAGTGCCTTAACCATTAATCCATCTCTCCAGTCCCCATAGCCTTAATATAAGCCTGGTTTACAGCGTTGACCATAGCTTAAATATGAGCCCAGCTTACAGTATAGATAGTAGCTTAAGAAGAAGCCTGGTTTATATGCTCCACACATACTACTCACACATTATTTTGAGATAGAGTCCCTATGTAGCATAGGCTGACCTTTAACTCATGGCAATCGTCCTGCATCAACCTCCCAAATGATAGGATTATAGGCATGTGCTACTATGCTTGGCTCAGTTACATTTTAATGACACACTTATGTTCTATTAATACATAACAGTCTAAAACACAAGTAAAATGAACAAAGATGTTTGTTATATTAAGGTTAAATTTATATGATGCTGAATAAAAAATCAGTAGCAAAGCAGGCATTGAAGTGAAGCGTCTATTTTCAGTTGTGGAGATTTTAAGGCAATGGAAGTTCTGGCAGCATTTCTTTTCTAATGAATTAATATGAAGATTAGAATCGAATGTGTGAAGCTTTTGTATTTACTCAGATGTTTGTCATGAGTTCCAGTTATCTAAATCACTCATCTATCCTTGAATCCTTTTGGACAGACCCCACTCTGTCCTGCATGTCTAATGGTGCAGATCATGGAGCAGATGTCTCCTGACCCAGGCCAGTGTCTGGAGACATGTGGATTAGCACCAGAGGGTGGTGACTGTTGAGCTGATCAGCAACCCACATGCACAGAATGCCCCACGGCAAACCCCCAAATGTTAGCAATGCCTGTGAGCAACCCTAGTCAGGAGCCAGAATGTCTCACTGAGCATGAAGAGGGCCCGAGAAGGTGCTAGGCTTCCCGGAATGCCCTGGAAGCCTGTCTAGTTCTGCTCTTTCACAGACATATGCTACCTCTGCAGTCTCAGAACATGGGCACAGGGACAAGTGAGGACCAGTGATGTGCTGTGGGTGCTGGGCCTCATCCAAACCTAGCTAGTCAGGACCTGCTCTGACCACTGAGGTGGAATCAGTTGGCTTTCACATCACAGTGTTGTTGCTGACCTGACACTCCCTGTAACTGTCCTTCCCTCTCTCCTTATGCTCCCTCCCTCTCTCCATCTCTCCCTCCTCCTTCCATCTTCGTTTTGTCCTTTTTCCGCCTTTCTTTCTCTCCTTCCTCCCTTCCTCCCTTCCTCCTTTCTTCCTTCCTTCTTGCCATGGGAGATATTTTATATATCTTTATTCATTTATTTATTTGAGAGAGAGAGAGAAAGAGAAAGAGAGAGAGAAAGGGAGGGAGGGAATGGGCACAACAGGGCCTCTAGCCACTGCAAACAAACTCCAGATGCATGTGCCACCATGTGCATCTGGCTTATGTGGAATCTGAGGAGTTGAAACTGGGTTCTTAGGCTTCACAGGCATGCGCCTTAACTGCTAAGCCATCTCTCCGGGGCTCATCTACTTTAATAATGCCTATGTTATGATCTTGAATACAGGCAGAGAAAAGGCAACAGATACCTTAGAGCTTACTTCACTTATTTGCTGGTTGTGGACTACCTCACAGGGAGGAGAGATCACTGTTGGTCAGCCTCAGTTCAGGAACCTTCTTGCCCTTTCCTTGCTGCCCTGGTGTTCACAATACATGATGGGACCAGGCACTACATGAAATAAGACTCCCCTCTGTGTGGGTAGTATGCTGGCAAAGACCCTCCTCTGTGACCAAAGTCTGATGCAGGTGATCTTGGGTTACTCCGTGTCCTTAAGAATGCGGTGTAAGAATTCTGCAAAGGCAGGTTAGTGAAAACTCCTCATGGTATGGTGGACATCTCACCACCTCCCTGCCTGCAGTGGTGATGCCATGGAGTCAGCCAGGAACACCTAGGTCCTCATAGTGGTTTTCCGTCTAGTGATCCTACTGTAGATTTCCTACTGTCCTTAGAGGAGTCAGTGAAGGTTAATCTCTCTCCTTCACTTCAAGAAAGGCCCTAGGTCAGGGGTCCTTACATCTTTTGCTATGTCCCCTTGAATAGTCAGTCTTGCTATTTTTAGCAAGTGTTTAACTTTTTTTCCCCCCAATATACCAAGAGTTTCTTTCTCATCTCACCTAACATAGAACCTGGCACACACTGGGAGCTCATACTGTGCTGAGAAAATGGCAGGTCATAGAAGCTTTTTAGCATCTGGTAGGATGGCATCTCTATGTCACAGTGCAGATTTTCTGGGAATCTTTCTGCAGTGGTAAGCTCTGTAGAGCTCTACTTATGGGCTTTGTGGCTGAAATTCTAGTGTTAAAGTGACCAGTGTTGTGTGTGAGAAGCCTTTCCTCTCAAGGACAGTTCTCAGAGATTTACAGCACACTGGAGATGGGTTTCTTTGTTCTTCCAAAAGGGAGCACTGGATGCGGTTTTCAGTGCCCCCCCTGCTGTCCTAAGGCAGCATGCAGACACAGGAGAAAAGAGAGGACAACCTTGCTCCCTAGCGTGAAGTACCCTATTTGAGCCAAAGCCAGCCTGCTGCAGAGCCGAGAGTCACCCCCCTGCTGGGGCGGAGCTGCTCCTCTGAGGAGAGGTCGGCTGGAGAAGCATCTACATACCTTCGATGAGAAGCATAATTGCCGGTGATGTGTCCAGAGCCGTCACAGCCGGGGGTGGGGC
Source organism: Jaculus jaculus (assembly GCF_020740685.1). NCBI lineage: Eukaryota > Metazoa > Chordata > Mammalia > Rodentia > Dipodidae > Jaculus > Jaculus jaculus. The sequence goes on from NC_059103.1 coordinate 57,270,795, forward strand.
ACCTGCGAGTGAACATGCAAACGGGGGAATTTACTTGAAGGAAATAAAATTCCCTGGATAATTGACTTTTTATTCATCCAAAAGGCAAACTCTTTATTGCTTAACCTTGCTACTGAGAGAGGCTAAATTGATCTGGGAGCTCCCTGGCTCCTTCACCAGCCTGACCACATATAAATCTGTCACTGCCTTCTTCCTTCCCACACAAGGACATTGCCAGAAGGACTATGAATTTTTGTGACTCCTTAGGACTCAGTCTCTGAAGCATCTAACTTCCCCTTTTACAAGGCCACTCCACATGGCCTTTCCCTCCAAATATCTCCCTTATTGTTACTCTGAATCAGCCACAGCCCACAGGGCTCGTCAGCACCGGAATCCACACACCACGCAAGCCACACGGGTGGAAAGATGTACACCGTGGCTGAGAGTATGGGCTAATTCGATCCAGCCTTGAACAGAGTTCCCTGCACAGCTCCTCACAGCACCAGCCAGTCTGGGGGAACTCAGGGTCCAGGGAATGCAGAAGTCCATACCAGTGCTGTGTGGTCAGGACCCCCATCCTCCAGCTACCGAACACTCAGGACACCTGCACCAACTGAAAGTCTGTCACCTTTCCTGCTTGGGTGCAGTGTAGGAGATGGGGATGCATGCGCGGAGCCAGGGAGCGCAGGCCAGCCTCTCCACTGTGTCTGTTTAAACTGATAGGAAGAAGGGAATTCATCTGTCTTCTGAAGTCATGCTCTCAAGGCTCTAGGAGAGAATTGCTTTTGAAGGGTTTCATAATGATTGCTCTCCATGGCACTTATTATCAATGCCATCCTACGAAGTAAACAGACAGTATTGCAAAGACACCTCTTAAAGTTGTTTCCTTCCTTTTTACCACGACAAGGAAAAAAATTAAAGGGCAGAAATTAAGAAAAAAGTTCTTGTTCCATTGACCAACAAGCACACAGTGATTGAGCTAGCAAATTGCTTCCTGGTCTTGTGTGTCTATCCCTTTCCAGTGAGTACCTAAACTCAGGCCAAGGACAAGGTCACACATGGCAGCAGTTAGCAGATGCACTTTGCTCCTGAAGATCTTAGATGCCTTGGCTCAGGGAGGGGCTGTGCCCAGGGGCTGGTTGTTACACTGAGAGGGTACAGTTAAGGATGGGCCTTCTCCAGGTCAGATGACTGTGTCAAGGAGCAGGCTGGACACACAGGAAACGGAACAAAGTTCATGTGTGTGTGAATATTATATTTTCACACTTGGATGCATAAAGCAATTTTCATCATTTAGAAAGTTTTCTCATTTTTATTGATAGTTTCTATATTGTTTATCAGGGAAAAGTTTAAGTTTCAGCTTGTGCTGTGAGGGAAGCAAAGCCAACTGATGGCTGGGAGGTGGGGCTTCTGCTTTGCCTTTTTGTCCACCCAGCCACCTTAGCTGTTGGACCTCTGAATAGGCAGCGGAATGAGGTTGTGCATTTTGAAGAGCGGCATGTGTCAGCAGTAGCTCCAGTCTGGAGTGGAAACCTGGGTGGTCAGTGTAGCGATGTTGGTTTACACTTCCTGTCCTATTATCAGACCTGTCAAGGCTAAGTAGGTATTTTTTAGTAACTCAGTGGGTGAGAGAAGCAGCTCACTTTATTTTATTTTATTTTATTTTTTTTCGAGGTAGGGTCTCACTCTGGCCCAGACTGACCTGGAATTCACTATGGAGTCTCAGTGTCGCCTCTAACTCACGGCAATCCTCCTACTTCTGCCTCCCGAGTGCTGGGATTAAAGGCGTGTGCCACCACGCCCGGCTGAGAAGCAGCTCACTTTAGATGATCAGTCTCATCCCATCAGTCACAGTCATACAGGGCATCGTGTGTGTGGTGGGGGAGGGGGAAGACACATGTGTGGGTATGTATGGAGGACAGAGACAAGGGTTCTCATTGGCTAGTACTTGCCAAGGAGGCTAGCCTGGCTTCACAGGTAGACCCAGGGATCTTCCTGTCTCCACCTGGTGTTTGAGTCATGCCATTAAACCTAACTTTGGGTTATAGGGATCCTCATTCTTGCGAGGGAAGAATTTTACAAGGAGGGAACCTTGGAAGTCTTAGGCCATTCTGAGAGAGTCTGGTCTTCTTGATAGTTTCTGTTTTGAAAATATATCAAATGCAGTGTTTCCAACCAGCTAATAATATACAGTTGGCCTTATTTTTTGAGCTAGGGAAAAGATGTTTTTTTTTTTTAATTTTAATTTTTGTTTTTTCAAGGTAGGGTCTCAGTCTAGCTCAGGCTGACCTGGAATTCATTACATTGTCTCTGGGTAGCCTTGAACTCACTCACAGAGATCCTCCTACCTCTGCCTCCCAAGGGCTGGGATTAAAGACATGTGCCACCATGCCCGGCCAGACAAAGATTTTTAAACTCTTTTGAATTTAAATGTTTAATGAAATTTAACTTAAAATTTGCTCATTTTGATATGAATAAATAGTTTTCATGCCTTTTGTCTTTTGAGGATATAATTTTCTATATTTTTCCTCAAGATGAAAATGAGGCATTATTATCAAGAAACAAGACAATACAATGAAAATCATCTTACTGCTTTCTCTTGAGGGGCACGCACACACACACACACACACACACACACACACACACACACATTTTAAAGTATCCTACCTTATCTTTTACAAGGGTATAACTCATCTATTAAAGGCTCAGCTGTTAAAGGTGTTTGCTTGCAAAGCTTTCTGGGCTGGGTTCAATTCTCCAGTACCCATATAAATAAAGCCAGATGCACAAGGTTGCACATGTGTCTATAGTTTGCAGCAGCAAGAGGCCCTGGTGCACCCATTCTCACTCTCTCTCTTTCAAATAACACACACACACAAAGTATAAAAATGCCCTCTTTCTACCATAAGGCTAGAAAAAAAATAAAGCAAAGGATTTTGCCCATTTTCAGAGTTTTCACTGTGTGAGTGTGGCTGGGGAATGGCCACACTCCAGAACCTGGCCAGGTGAAGTCTGTACTAACTGCTCTGCCTCTTGTGCCTGTGGGGACCACTCGCAGCCAGCAGGCCGTGCTGTGGGGCTGAAGGCATCTTTCCACAGGAAGGGAGGCAGCAGCAGGCGCCCCTGTCCTTCACTGTGTAGGGATAATGGCCTGTCAGGTCTTCATCAGTAGCTCTGCATGGAGCTCAGACCTGTTGGCGTGCTGCCAATCCCCACCCGTAGGTGGCGCCTCTGGGCTATGAAAGGCAGCTCCATAAAGCTTCAACTGCTCTCCCAGAAGCTCACATTCATCCTTACCTTGACTCAAGGCCTTAAGGCTTTTAAAAACTTTTAGATTTACATACAAATTTTCCAGCTTTAAGGCATCTTAACATTCAAAACCACAATTTTCTGCAGCCTTGAATGTGGGAGCGATTATTCATCTAAAAAGTAACTGCCTCTCAGGCCTGTCTGCTGCCAGGCCTTGATGGTAGGAGGGGTGTGCAATTGACTCTCCTCCAGGAAAGGAGGCCCACGTGGGACAATCCACATCCCTAGGATAGCATCAGAGGCAGCATGAGCACACAGCTTGGGTTTTGAAACTGCCGGAGAGATGGGCTGAGTTTCCATGGAAACGGCCCTCAGCTCCCTTGGGGGAGCTAACAGGCTCTCAACACTGAAGTGCTCTAGGCCAGCAGAGGGACGTTTTAAAGGACACTGCTCAATGGCCCTTCTTGCTTTCCTAATAGTTGCCATGGACAACGGCACCTGGGCTATTTTAAGCTATGTAAAGTTTCTTAAAGAAAACGTTTTGCTTTATTGATATATATATTTTTTTCTTCTCTGAAGATATTATGGGTAAAGACACCCAGAGAGAGGAAATGATGAATAAGTAATCTCACAATCTTTACTTACTGACTCACAGAACTATTCAAGGCAAAAACTGATCTCCTGATCTTGCTATACCTTAGTTTGGTGTCTATGATATTAAGAGAGCATAATTTTGGGGATAACCTATTGTTATCTGGCTAGGAAAATTGGTTTTGTATAAACATTGAAAAATATTGATGGAAATATCATATTACGATACTTTAAATAGTGCTTAATTTGAGAGATAGAGACTCATGCAAAATTTAAGAAAAAAATAATAATTCGGGAGTCCTTACAGCCCGTGCATTTTGACCTGGGGGTGCAGCCTTTTGCAACAGACCTGACACCAGAAAACAGTGGATTCTGAGGCCCTGGTCCCTCTACCTCCTGCATTTCTTTTTATGCTTTACCCTTGACGAAATGCTGGATGTTGGGCTGGAGAGATGGCTTAGCGGTTAAGCGCTTGCCTGTGAAGCCTAAGGACCCCGGTTCGAGGCTTGATTCCCCAGGACCCAGGTTAGCCAGATGTACAAGGGGGCGCACACGTCTGGAGTACATTTGCAGTGGCTGGAAGCCCTGGTGTGCCCATTCTCTCCCTCTCTCTATCTCAAATAAATAAATAAAAACAAAAAAATTTAAAAAAAAAAGAAAAGAAAAAAAAAGAAATGCTGGATGTTGGTAAGAATTGCCACTGGCCACAGCTACTCAGAGGGTGTAGGCTACTTCCTCTAGCATCATAAAAGAATCTGCTGCTGGTGCATTGAAACATGTGATCATGAAACCAAAGGATTCTACATTGGCACATGTCACAAAGACAGGATGGTCAGCACACCTCAAGTTTGCCTTGGGGTTTTCTCAGCAGACACAGACTTATCACACAACTCTGTGGGTGTCCTCTTCTCTATAGAACCATAGCCTGGAGATAGGGTTCTAGTGTGGCAACAGTTACATCCCCTGACTGAAGTTGCCTTATTGGTTAATTATTCACAAGTGTCTTATAAATGCATCTTCTATATTGTCATCACACCCCCTCTCCTTTAAAGAGACATGTTATTTGGATTAAGTCATTGTTCAAAATTATGTTAAGAAATGTAATATGTGACAGTCTTCATGATGGGTGCATCTTCTGCTTAAATGAGTGCACACAGCTAAAGACAATTTACTGCTCATGGTGTGTCATGGGGACACACATCAAACCAAGGCCATGCACAATACTGGCCCAGAAACTTCCCGGGGAGGTGTCCAGGATACAACCAGCACCCTGAAATTTGTTTTGCAGAGGTTGCATAAGCTCACGTGTGTTTGTTGGACACAATATGGGTTATCATGGGTCAGCTGTTCTGTACTCCATCTGCTTGGAAAAGAGAGTCACAGTGACAGACAGAGGGTAAGACCCCCTCAGGTGAAAGTCCCTAAAATTATGTGAGCAGTGTGTGTCTGGGGCATAACCTGGCACTCCTGCTGGGTAAGACAGAGCCCTTACTCATGCAGTGGAGGCCCCAAATCAGTGCATAAAATATCATGAAATGACACATTAATTATCACAGAATAGAGGCAATTGCTTATTCAAAACAATCAATCCTATGAACAAAGGTGACATACACTGCCTCCCTGGCGAACTCTGTCTGGACTTGCAGTGTCCATGACTGGTCACTTTGGGTTGAAGACTTTCACACACACTATGATTTGGAGCCAAAATGTCCAGAAAAGACAGGATGTTTGGATTGATAGCATTCTATGTGGGGCAGATGTTCTTTAGTGTTTTGAAGAATTTCACAAGAGTACTTTTTTATAGCCTCATTTGTCCCTATTTCATGACAGCCTATCTAAATAAAGCACAAAACACATTTTTAAAACCATACTCTTTGTTTAGTGACCTCAAATTGAAAATAAGTAAAAAAAAATGCAAAATCAGACATTTTTAAAACACATCTATAAAATGAGGATTCTGGCCAAAAGAATCAACTTTTATCCCAATTATAGAAAAATTCCAATTAAAAAGATTTCTTCTAAATAAATATGGTTCTAAAGGCAAACTTAATTTTGATTGTTTCTTTCTATAATTGGAAAACAATAAAGAAATCTGGAGAAAGAAAAAAAAAATAGAGGCACTTTGAAATGAATGTTTAACACACGCTCATTCTTGTGCTACAACTCTGCATTTTTTCCACAAACAGAAAGAAACCAGTTACTTATCAGAAATATACACAGCTTCTGGTCAGTTGGTTAAGTGTGTTTCTTAAACCTCAAGGAAAGACACCGTCTTATAAGTTGATTTTCAATTTGTAAGGTTTGATCATTTTCTTTCTTTGCAATCTCACCTTAGGTGTGCATCTTTACAACCTTGTTTGGGCCTAATATAGCACTTGGTGAATCTGGCACTGGGGCTAGATGTCTCCCCAACCACCTCCTAAGGTGTCCTACCCCAGTAGAGCCCTTCTCCCAGTTACACCAGGAGCTCTAGGCCCCACCTTATTTCTGGCCTTTCTTTCCGAAAGCTTCCCTCAGGAAAGGAAGGAGTTGGTGTCTTGCTATTTAAACATGCTGACTATACAGTTGTGCCAACAAGCACAGGCCCTGGGCGGAGGCTGCATCTCCCTAAACCTGCACAGAGGGTCCAGACGGGAAGATTGTGGTATTTGCCTCCACCCTGGGAGATTGAAGGGCTTCCATTCTGTTCTGAAACCCCAGAGACAGGTGAGGGGCTTCCACAGTGTGAAGATGAGGACTTGGGAGTCATGAAATCTCTCAGATTCCAAAGTACCAAGTGGACTTGCTTGGATGGGAGGCTTGCTTTTGGATGGAGGTAACATGAAAAACAAAATACCTACTTTTATGTCCCAAGCACGTTCCTTTATAAGTTTTCCACTCAAAACCAAACCAAGAAATAGAAAATAATTAAAAAAAAAATTTCCTTAACATGATTTCCAGGTTAGGTGTCTGAGTGGATTAGGCCTCTGGTGCTCAGAAAGCAGAAGTGTCATTGTAGAAGTGAGACTCAAAGTTCTGGTTACATGGGTCATAGGCTCCAGGGAGCTGTGCAGCTCTCGTGGGTCGAATGGGTATCTATGTGATAGGTACTGCAGCTAAGGCTCCCTGATACCCAGCACAGTGGTCTCTGAACTCGGGGACCTGTTCTGAGAGGTGGTCTGCTACTGAACAAGCATCACAGAGACAGATCTGATGGTTGAGCCTGAAACAAGGCTGAGGCTGTGGGGCACATGCGTGCTATAGCCTACTGCTCCTAAGCTACAGGCCTGTATGGAATATCGCTGCATCGAGTGCCACAGGTTGTTGGAACATCATAGACTAAGCATAGATAAAATGTGGGAAATAATTCTATGAGATCACCATAGTAGACGCTTTCCTTCATTGGCCCACACGTTGCTAAATAGCACTGACTAAGCATCCTAGCCAGAAGACACATGGCAGTCTACAAAGTTTATTTGAATCACAGGCATTTCTAGAAGGCAGCTTATTGTTGATGTTGGGGATCACATGCCTGCTGTCAGCGCTGGGGTGGCCTCTGACATGCACCAGGTAAGTTTTGCCTTCAGCCCCTCCCTCCCCACTCTGGTGGCCCACAGTGCCCATGGAGGGTGTGTCCTGCACCAGCAGTTGGTGTTCAAGGATACGGGACCCACCATGGAGCTGACCAGAAGCCCAGCTCTGCATCAGGCTCATTTCTGCCACTGGAGCTCAGGAGCAGTCCGTGGGCGGCACCTGGGCTGCATGGCAGCGTACTGGCATGCCGCATGCAGCTCTGGGTTCTTACGTTTCAGTCATGCAGCTACAAGTCTCAACTTGAACATCATCTCTGTGGATCATGCTGTCCTTGTAGTCTGGGGGTGGACGCCTAACTCGGATCCCTTGGTGCCAACACTGTGACCTGCTGCACGGGCTGGAGGGCGTCCCAGGTCCATCAGCAGTGGGCTCCTGTCAGTGTGGCAGCACGTACCTAGCACATCCTGATGTCCCATTCACTTAACGGGATGTGTCCATGGGAAACTGCTGCCAGAGCACATGCACGTCCAGCAGCAGGGGCAGCTAAACAAGAGGCGGGGCAGCCGCAGTCAGAACCCATGCAAAAAAAAAATACAAAAGGTGACTAGTGCAGCGGGCTCAAGGCAACAGAAACCACCATTCCTGACCTGTCACCCTCGCGCAGTCAGCACGGAGCATCCACCACAATGCTCACGGTGCGGGGGGTTCCTCATCTGACATGCAAAGGGCTTTCATCCAGAGCTGGAAGGTGGGGGCCAGACCTAGATAGAAGTACTCACCTTCAGTTGGTCACACTGAGCACTAAGTCAGATCCATTTATGTGGGATGGGAGGCCACTTTCAAGTTTCCTAGGCCGGTTGTTGGAATGGACCTCTTTCTGGCCACAGGCTCAGAATGGGTGTTGTGTCTAAGTACAACCATGACTAGTCTACTCAATCCAGCATTGGATGGCCCAGAAATGTTCTCACAAATGGAGTGAAAAGCACTCGTGAGCATATCCAAAAAGACCTGTCAAACATCTAATGGCTTCCTTATATTGAAATACATTAAGAGGTACAGGAAGGGAGGGGCGGGGATCCCTTGCAAAGTCTGCTCAACACCCATGTTCTCAACCATGAACAAGTGGATTGCATTCCAGACAGACTAACCCACCCACAGTGCTCTTCCACTGTGGCCGCAGTCAAGAGTACACACACACACATGCCCACACAGCTCACAGCAGCTTGAGGGAGGTGGAGAGGACCAGGCCTGGCTGCCATCAGCTCAGACACGGTTCTTAACCGGAGGACTTCGAGGCCCAGAGCATCAGAGAGATGGGCCTTCAGACTCGGACACAGATTTTAGGGGAGACAAGCTGGCTGCCTGGTGACTTCTCAGGCCATCCAAACCCACAGTGACACAGAAAGTCAGTTCCATTTCTCTCTATGGATGACAATATTGCTGTTCAGCTAAATGCAAAAGGAGTTTCTGTCATTTAAAAACCGGTCAGTTCTGAATGCTAACGCAGGGGAGACCGAATGTCCAGGACAGTAGCAGGAGGACAGAGCTGCCTGTTGGGGAGGTATGCGAGTTTTCTTTCTGGCTGAGATGTTGTTGTTATTCTTTAGTATTATTAGTTGTGTTTTACCTGCCCATTTTCCTATGTTTGTTACATCCATGGAACATTTATTTATTTATCTGGGGTTTTTGGCAATAGGGTTTTGCTAGCTATGCAGCCAAAACTAGCCTCCAATCCCAAATCCTCCTGGTTCCATCTCTGAGTGCTGGGAGTACGGGCAAGGGCCACCATGCTTGAGCAGGATCCCTTATTCTCTGCAGCCATTCTCCTGCCTCTCACAGAGAACATTTGGTATTCTGTTAGCTTGAGGACCCCACACTGCACTGCAGCCTGTGCACCCTGGCTTGCTCACACCCTAGGCTACTCCCCGTTTTCCTCCCGGATCTTGCCTCTCACTCCTCTCCTCTTGGTTTTATTGGTCTGATTTTCAGTTAATTTCCCCTCATTGAGTCTCTTATCCTGAAAAAAAGAAGCTTTTCTTCTTATACAATTTGCCTTTTTCCATAGTCTCAGGAAAATTTGTTTTTGGTCAACTCAAGGATCTCAGAGACTTAAGTTGTAAGAAATATTAGAAATGAATTAACCAAACATCCTATTTTTCAGGCAAGGACAGAGATGCAAGTAATTTATGCATCTTATTTAGGGTCCAACAGCAGCGAGACAGCTGCTAACAAAGTTTTTCTTTTCCTCTCCTCCTTTCCCCTCTTCTCCCTTTGCCTCTCCTATTCTCTCCTCTCCTCACCTCTTTCTTCTCCATTCCTCTTTTCTCCTCCAGTACTTTTCTGTGAGTAGACTTTTTGTTGTTTTGTTTTGCTGTTTTTCAAGGTAGAGTCTTGCTTGCAGACCAGGCTGGCCTTGAACTCAGGAGCTTCCTGACTCAGCCTTTCCAGTGCTGGGAAAAGAGGCATATGCCACCACACTGGACTATAAGCAGACCCTGTTTCCCACATGAAGATGGGCTGGATACTCACTTCAAGAGGTTCATATATTTGTATTTTTCACTCACTGATTCCTACAGACCTTCCAGGGCTTATAGAGTTGGGAGATTAAGAGAGAAAGGGGAATAATTTGTGACTTGTAATCAACAGCCAGCAATAGTTTCTACCAATTAAACTGTACCCAGTTCCCATGATCCCTTTGCTGTGCATGAGGTTCAGCCAGAGATGTGGACTAGGGCAGGGCATCTTCCATGCCTACTCCATTCTCACCCTGGAATCAGTGAGGTGTGCCCCACTGTCTGAGTGTTCAGAAGGAAGAAAAAGTCCAGAACAAGGAATAGTAAGGGGTGAGTTAGGGAAGAATAACAGAGGAAGGAAGGGGATACAGTGTTGAGAGGAGGGTGCTGTGGGCTTTCTGTGAATAATGCACATCTGTGCTGTGCCTAGTGATAGCCCTTATTTTTGAGTTCATTCCCTGCTCTGACCTCTTGGAGAGAAAAATAGGAATCTTTCCTTACGTATTCCCAACGTCTGAGTCAGTCTTGACAAAACATCACTAATTTTGGAGACCTGAGTGTGGATGGGCTGCTGTGACCTTCCTAATGCTACGGGAGGATGAACAAAAGATGCATGAAAGAAGGTTCATTCTATTGCTGGGCTTGAAAAGAAGCCCAAGCCGTTCTCATCTGGAATTTGTTTGAAAAAGAAAGTTGGAAAATGGATTGAATGAAAGAGAGATGTGTTTAGAAGAATACAATGAAAGTAAACTGTGATGAGTTGAGAGGGAAGGAAAGGTCACAGACACCAGGCCTTAAGATTGTGCCCTGTGCTGGACACTTTTCCCCATGAAAAGGCCAGCAAGACTGAAGAGTCAAGGCAGCTCAACTGCCCAAGCCCCCTGTTGAAAGCAACGTGCACAACCATACTTCAAAATGGCCAGGAAGGAGCTCAGGGCACCTCTACAGACATTGAAGGAATGAAGGCCAATTCCACTTAGCCAGCTTGCTATGCAGTCATGTCATTTGTGGGCAAAAACGAATTGTAGATATTTCAGAGAATTAAGACTCAAAGAGAGCAAAGTTACTGCCATCTATCTCTGGAAGGCTGATCTTAGGAGGAGTAGGAGACCTCCTATCAAGCTCTCACAAGGGCTGGGCCCTTCAGAAGAACCTTCTGACTATGCCTGAGTAACGAGGAGTGTGCTGGTCATCCTGGAGGCATGCCAGCACATGGCCACAAAGAAGGGTGGGACCTTCACGGGGCAGATTGGAGCAATACCTACTGGTGACCTCAAAGACCTCCCTGGCTGGGGTTCCATGTGTGTTAACAGCCTGGGGCAGCTGATCACAGCCCATATCATTTTGTGGGAGGTGGTGTCATGTCTTAGGGGTTCAGGAGGCTCTGATGTATCTCAGAATGGATGTGAATGATAGCCTTTTGCCAACATTTGGAAGATAGCTGTCATGAGGGGAGGTGAGCTAGAGGACCCAGGAGTCCCAAAGATAAGCAGAACAGGTCGCGCGAACCTTCTCCATATAATATAGCTGTCTCCTGAGCCACAGTTCCACCCTCCCATGCCCTGTGTTCTCTACTTTCTTTCCAACCTCCTCAGCTCTCTGCAAGCTCAGGGTATCCTGTGTGCCTCTGCCCCTCCCTGTCACACCTTACTCCAGTGAGCACCCTTTAAAGGTCCTCATGTTAAGCTTCTTTCCTCCTCTGTGGTATTCTGTTCTGGTCTCCAACTGCACGCACTTGAAGTTGTGTCTATCTGTCCTTTACTGTTCCATGTGGACAGGGCCGAGTGGTGATCATCCTTACTAAGCGCCACTCCTCCTGCCACACCAGCATTCAGGGTCTCTAAGAGGAGGTGATGAGCCCCTCCCCACTGGGACTTAGCATCCTACAGGACTGGGCAGATATCATGGTCCTCTTTCCTGACCAGTGAGCAAGGGGCAAGACTGAGAGACCTGCTCTAAAGTGCAGGCTGATTTCAGTCTTAGCATTCGGTGGGGCATGTCCAGCTGTCCTTGTTGCTCTCAGCTGGATTCTAGGGAGCTCAGGTCACAGAATAGCTTTCCCCTTTATAACCCAGCCTTACTCTGTTTTGGTTGCAGCTTTCTGTCCACTGAGAGCTCTCACTGGATTTCTGCTGGAGGCTCTTGCTTTGGAGTCCCAAGAGCTGACCCAAGGCCACCTTTACAGAAGATGCAGGAATAAAGACCAGCTCCCCTTAGTAATCAGTGAGAGTGTCTCACTGGATCCTGGCTGGGCTCCTGGTGTCTAACTCATGGTTTGACTGGGCTCAAAGGTTCACCTCTTGCTTTGAGGAAGGTTCGGGAAAGTAGAATATGCCCTCCAGAGCCATGTTGCTGGCCGGCTGTCAGACTTGCCTGTTCATCACAGCTCATCGTCCTCAGCTGACTATTTTACTCATCCTCATGGGTCCTGGTGACCCTGCAGAGATCAGAGCACCATAGAAGTACTGGCATCCCCCAGCCAGGTCCACTTAGAATTGAAGCTCTAAACTCAGTGTGGAATTCCTTAACTTTTGCAAGTGTTAGTTTTTCATCCATGAAATTGGAAAAATAATATCCACCAGCATGCCATCACCCTTGTTGGGACCACAGAACAACACCAAGGGTAGTTTCCATAAGAGGAGAGGCCTCTGCTCCCTGCAGCTGTTAGCCTTGCTTGAGGAGGCTTAGGTAATTGGTCAGAGCCCAGCTAGGTTCCCTGGGTTCCCTGGGTGGTAAGATGCTCATGATCAAGGACAATCAGAAGAGACAGCCCCACTGCAAACCCTTCTCCCCTCTCCCTCTCTTGCACAGGGTACCCAGTGGGTGCACCAGCCACATAGAGCCACAGTCACCATCCTACCCACTTCCCACACTCTCGCATCCCCTGACCAAGAGTCCACTGTATTCAACCCTGAAGGAATGCACTCAGCAATGTGCACTGATCTGCTTGAGGTAAGAAGTGGGTTTTGAACTTAGCTATCCAGCATAAGAGTCAAGGTCATACCCACCATGCTAGTGCGTATGTGTGTTTGTGTATGTGTGTGTTTGTGTATGTGTGTGTGTGTGTATGTGTGTGTGTATCACAGGAGATGATAAGCACAAAATGAAGCATCTAGGATATAGAACAATAGGGCTGAGGTGGCCTTAATGGGGAGAAGGGAGCGGGAAGGAGGGAGGTAAGCACGCAGGTAAGGAGTAGGCAGCAGAACACAGAAGTGTTTTACTAAAGACATTTACTTCTTACCAGAGACTAAGAAAGGGATACAAGGCAAAGGCATTATGTAGAACAAAAGGGACCTGCAGACACAGCTACTGAGCCCCTGACCCTCTCTGGTTCTCCAGAGATGTCTAATCTATGGTTCGTGGACTGCATGCAGCCCAGGATAGCTGTGAATGCAGACAACACAAAATTGTTAACTTACTGAAAACATGAGTTTTTGGCAATTGTTTTTATGTAATTTGATTGCCTGGTTCTTGAGCATGGATTTTGGAGATGACAACATGATGTCATAATGTCATGCAAAATAAGCATATGTATACTCTTGTAGGCTATGGCTTTGTGTTAACTGGACAGCCCTAGATTGAATGTGTGGCCCAAGACAATTCTTTTTTTTTTTTTTTTGTTTTGTTTTTTGGTTTTTCGAGGTAGGGCTTCACTCTAGTCCAGGCTGACCTGGAATTCACTATGTAGTCTCAGGGTGGCCTCGAACTCACAGTGATCCTCCTACCTCTGCCTCCCAAGTGCTGGAATTAAAGGCATGTGCCACCACGCCCGGCTACGAAGACAATTCTTTATGCAACGGGACACATAGAAGTTAAATGGATGGACACCCCTGGGGATGACGATGGAGATAGAAGATGAATACAGGTGGAGAAGGGGGAAGAGGATGGTCCTGCTGCCAGAGCAGCACAGTGGGAGGGAGGGAAGCCTGGACCACAGCCTGCAAAAGTTCAGGGAGCCTCTCTCCAGACTCTGGGCACAGGGCTAAGGAAGTGTGGGTAGTGGGGGAGGGGGAAGGGGCTCTCAGAGCCTAGGGGAAGGCACACATCAGGGCCTCAGAGCTCCATGTCCTGACCTCTGGGATCCAGGGCCCAGAGTGTCTATTCCTGTACTCCATCACCAAGCACAAGTCCATTTCACCCCACTATCTGCTAGGTTATCCTGAACTGCTAACCACTCAGATTCAACAAACGTGCTTAAGGGTGTGGAAAGGAAGTGAGTTCTGTCTGAAAAGAAGATGTATGCCAAAGACAGCTCAGTTCACGGGCTCAGCAGGAAGGTAAAGGGACTCACGGGTTACCCTTGAGAGCTTGGGTAGCATTGGCCTCTGCAGCTTCTGCTCGCTGCCGGGTCTGTGTTTAATAACAGTTTTGTGATTAAATATAGATATGTTCATTAATGCAAATCTGCTCTCAGGCCTCTGCTATATGCTGCCTTCACTGCATGAGCTGTTCTCCATTAACACGGGGGTCTGTTCCAAATAAAAGAATGGGTCATGGGGTCTGCTGCTTTGGCGAATTTTGGTACCGACACTCTCGATCTTTACTCACTCGCCCTTTAATGGCTTTTGAAAGAAGATTTTTATCAAAATGTGGCTGCTTTGTTCAATGTGGCTCTGAGAAGCCAAGCGGATGATGATGGTGATAAAAGATGAGGGATAGTGGATGGGGCGAAGGAACCCATTCAGGGTGAGTTCTAATGGAAGCATCACTTACCTGACACCTGACATCAAAAACATGTTTTTTGTTTTTTTTTTTTTTTGGAGGAGGATCCATTTCAAAAATGTTTTGTTGTTTTGTAAGCTATAAGAGAAGATGTAAGCTAAATTGGGGCTGACTTTTGAAAGAAGGAAAAAGGAAAGGAAGGAAGAAAAGAAAGGAAGGAGTAAGGAAGGAGAACGGGAGAAAACCTGTGAGACTGGATTTTCTGCGGACAAGGTTTGGGGACACGGAGCCCTCCCATCTGGTGACAGCGGGCCCTGGACTCTCCTTCCCACGCGGAGCAGACAGGCATGGCCAACATGGAGAAGGCTTCAGAGGTTCCTGCTGCAGCAGTGGAGGGTCTACAACCTGCTTTTTCTGTGCATATTGTGCTAGGCTGGGCCTGCCCTGAGGCTGCAAAGGGAGGCAGGAAGGGGGAGTGAGTTGCTATGGCAACCTGGTTGCCTGGCTTCCTCTTTCCTCAGCCATCCCTGTGGTGCAGACTGGTTCTATGATATACAAGGGGGAAAAGAAACATAAAAGAAAAGCTTGGTTCAAGTCACCAGGTGCTGAGCAAGGCTGATGGGGGAGGAGAGGGGCCCTGAGGGTCAGGTGGCCTGGTGCCCTAGGGAGGGCAGGAGCCTTTCAGTGAGGTGGCTTCAGCTCAGTCTATGGGTCATGTTTGGTGGTGTGGGAGATGCCCAGAGCTTCACTCTAGTCCAGCCTGACCTGGAATTCACTATGTAGTCTCAGGGTGGCCTCGAACTCACAGTGATCCTCCTACCTCTGCCTCCCGAGTGCTGGAATTAAAGGCGTGTGCCACCACGCCCGGCTGCCAAGACAATTCTTTATGCAACGGGACACATAGACACATAGACCTTTCAGTGTCAGACATGAACCCCAGCCCCACAGGCTTCCACAGAATCATGGCCTTTGGGGCCTTTAGACCAAGAGACTGTCCTCCAGGCAGATCAGACTGTGTCACAGACCACCAGGGGAGAGTCCCTGATTCAGAGCTCAGCTGGTGGGCTCAAGTCCAAAATGCAGGCCACAATCTTGTGTTTATTGTACTTCCCTTTTCCAAGCCATCGTGCCTCCATCGCATTCAAAGCGAGCACCGTGGAGTTTTGTGCTGTCGCTGGGTGAAGGACCACAGGTTTGCCTGTGCTGCACCTCAGAACAGCCTAGGAGCCAGGACACAACATGATAGAAAGGGCAGTGGGGAGAGGGTGTCTCCTTAGACCTGGGCCCCAGCCCACCCTCTCAGCAGCCAGTGGAGCCCCTCTAGGCTCAGTCTTCTGGACTGGGATGCACATACATGTGAAGGTGTGGGCACATGTGTGTATGCATATCATGCATATGTAGTGTGTGGACATGCATGTCTATGCCTCTGTGGGCATGTACATATTCATATGTGGAACATGGTATGCGTATGTAATATGTACATGCCTGTAGGTGCATGTGCACCCCTAATATGTGTATGCACAGGTGGGGGCATATGCTTGCAAGTGTGTATGTATAGATCCATATGTGGTGTGCACATGGCTGAGATTAAAGATCTGGCCTGAGTAGAATGGAGGTTTCAGCTTGGATATTTATATCATCTGATTTTCTCTGCATCTAAATAATGGACTTTCTGAGGGTCTTCAAGGCACCTCTATTGTTCTTTGTGGCTCTGACTTGCTCACTGAGGGCGAGACACACCACCTACTGTTGACTATTAATATGGGCATATACTGCCCCACCTGCTGCTGACCTTGGTCTTGTTGCAACCACTGGCCTCTGCAGAGGGCCAGACAGAGCACAATTCTGTCTGACCTCACAAGAGCTTTGGGAAGCTGGGGTACGTTTTATTGCTATTTTTTTTCTAGATAAGAAAATTTAAATTTAGTAAATGTCAGTGATTTGCTAAAGCCCCGTGGTCAGCAAGGGTAAGTTCAGGATCTCTGGGCTCCTTAGCCTTCATCATAGGGTTGCAAGCATCTGGGCTAGCTGCACCACTGGGATCACATGCCTTGAAAGCCACTCTCTGTCTCTGTCATCAATATCAGACTAACCTTCAGGGCTATCAGGCCCAGCACAAAGCAGACATTTAAGAAAGTACATACTGAATGAGCTGGTAGATAGCACACCATTTTGAGAGAAGGGAAAAGCTAGCAAATGTATCAACTTGGCAGTAAAGCTCCCAGACACTGCAGTGACGCCCACCATTGAGACATACAGTTAGAACAATCAAAGTGCGCTTGCTACAAGGAACGACACAATAGCCAAGATGGGCTGGGTTCTGGAAGGTGCCAACACCAACCTGAGAGTCTAGTTATTCTCTTGCCTAATAGACCACTTGAAAAAGCCAGGTCAGATCTAGCTTGGAAGCTCTAGCAAAAGAATCTTAAGAGAGGGTTTCTTTCTGTCATTGCCTGGGAAAGAGGAGCTCTGATCCACCCTGGTCCACAAGGGAATAAAAAGGCCTCCATTTCTAGTATGTTCTCATCCTAAAACACATGTCATCCAAAAAAGGAAGAGAAATGAAGCAAAAAATTCAAAGTAGCTTGAGAAATAAAGAAATGACAAAGAATCGAGCTGATCAAAATATGCCAGTTGGGAAATGTTTCTGAATCTGGGGTGGGGTGTCAGTGAGGGTTAGAACTGTGGTGGATTTGATGGGCATGCTTATTTGATGACTTTAAACCTGATTTGCAAGTCTGACATAAGAACTTAAAAATTGTACCATATTAGACAAGAGTGAGAAAAAGACATATTAGGAAAATGAAATTCTTTTATCTTTGATATATTTTGATCTTGATTCAAAGGTAAGAAATTTTATTTTGTTGTGTTGGAATCAGGTTAAATTTTAGTTTGTTAATGATCTTTGTTATTTTTCCCTTATACCTCTTCTCTCCTCCCTGCAAACAATGTTAGAGCTCTTTTGGCCTGTTCCTCCTGTGGCTTCTAGATGGTTCTCTGTGTGTTAATGAGCAGTTACTTAGTGAATGTGTATACATGATTCTGGATGCCAGGTGCTATTCTGAGCACTGTGTAAACACTACTTGCTTGATCTCTACAATGACCTATGGAGAAGCTGCCGGCACTGACTTAGAAAATAGATATAATGTATGAGGTCTTCATGGCCAATGTGGCCAAGCCGGAGGCTGAGGCAGCAAGTTAGGCTTTGGACCTATGCTGACCTTGGCTCTGGTTTCTGTCCCCTTCTGTTGCCTTCATGAGAAGAACTCAGATGCCACAGATGGTGTGTATAGGGGGTGGAGGGTTATATCACATTCAGAGATATATCTGGGGAGTCTTTATGAATGTAGTTTTTTGATGAAAGGCAGATGGGGGAGAGAGAGAGAGAGGGAGAGAGAGAGCCTTAGCCACTGAAAACAAACTCCAGACAGCCGTGTCACCTTGTGTACATGTGTTACCTTGTGCATCTGGCTTATGTGGGTTCTGAGGAGTTGAACCTGTGTCCTTAGGCTTCACAGCAAATGCTTTAACCACTAAGCCATCTCTCTAGCCCTATATATGCAATTTAAATATTCTGTTTAAGTGTGTGTATTTGTGCATGTAGGTATATGAGCATATATGTGTACTTGCATGTGTGTATGTGTGGGTATACATGCATGTGTAGGTAAGAGGACAACCTCTAGTGTCATCCTCAGGAATGCCATGCACTTTTTTTTTTTTTTTTTTTTTTTACAAGAAAGGGTCTTGCACTGGCTTGGAACTTGCCAAGTAGACTTGACTGGCTGGTCAGTCAACCCTAGGGATTCTCTTGTCTCCACCTTCCCAGCACTGCAGTACAAGTGCATACCACCAGACCTGGTATTTACATGGGTACTAGGGATCAAAGTTCGGTCTTCATGTTTTCAAGGCAAGCACTTTTCCAACTTAACTATCTCCCAAGCTTACTAACTATAATTTCAAAAGGAAATGTTCAAAGGAAACAAATAATACATCTCAAATACTTGTGATGAAACAATGATCAAGAATTGAAATTATTTATATTTAGCCTAAATATTTGCTCCACTAGATAACCTCAGAGAATTACCAGCATTTCTATTACAAAAGTTCTGGTTATGATATGCTAGGAGGGAAAAGAGGCATTCCTCAGAGAGTCACAAAAGTCTCTGACGCTGTCCATGATCAGTTACTAAGCTGAGCAGAAGTAGCAGTTGGACACCACACAATGTCCAGTTCAATGAGGCACCACCTGGGCGCTGAATACAGAGCTCTGTAAAACAAGTCTAAATCTCAGAGTCATAGGTCCTGCCTTCTAGAGAGTTCTCAGAAAGCCCAGCCCACATGTGTGAGCCTAATTTTAAAACATTGCATGTTTAATTTAAAACAAACTAACATAAAACACTCAATGAAATAGACTATGTTTCAGTGTAGATCTGCAGGCTCTATGGTATAGTATATGTACGCAAAGATACTTGACTTGACAATATACCCATGGCCAAGCTCTGAACTGCCTGCTATCTTCAATCTAGTAAGTATGACGAGGGTGATGGTGAGAGAGAGGAATCTATTGGATGACCTTGCAGGAAGAGAAGTTTAAGCAGGAGGCAAGGGCTGGAGGAGAGAAGGCAGAGGGCAGAGCCTCCTGTATAGGAACCAAAGAGCTATTTGACTCACCCCAGAGTAGAATCCATGTTCAAAATACCTGGCTTTCCATCTCATTGCCTGACACAAACAAGCTAGGTCTTCATGCCATGTAAAAGTTCAGCTATTCCCATGATGAACTTGAAATGTGGATAGCAGATACAAGGTCCAATGGGAAGATTCAAGTGGCTGAGCTCCAGAAGTTTTGGGTTCCTCCTATGTAAGAGGGCTCCATCTCCACTGAGGAGTTCAGGAACAAAAAAGTGCTTTTTCATACTCTAAAGATGCTTGGCATCTTGGTCAGAGATGTCAAACTGCTGACATCTAGATGTCACTGACCAGCCCTGCCTGTGTGGTGAGCAGTACTCTGCCCATGTTGCCACAAAGACATTCTGTGGACACGGTCACCTTGGCACCAGAATGAAGGGCAGCTAGATTTTCTCAGAGGACAAAGACATAGCTGAAGATGTGTCAGAAACATCCATCACTCTGCTCAGTGGCAGATGCCTGTGATGAGACATTTTTGTTGCTGCAGGAAGTCGTGCTGTATCATTCTGCAAGTTTTATAATTTTGTCACCTTCTTGTGACAACATATCTGATTCCACCACTCCCACTCTGTCTTCCCTACAGTATAGACAACATTATACAGCTGCCCATCAACTTGGCCTTAATTTCCACACAGGCATCCAGATCCTTACACTTTTGTGAACCTTCTAGATAATGTTACTCAACTGCTTCATTTCACAAAGAGGACCCTGGCATGAGAAAAGTGGTGTGAGTTCTGTAGGCTGGGTGACATGTCTGCTGATCCACCCACTGCCCTCATCAATTTCCCTTTGAATTCTATGGAGTCTCACAGAGTTATGTTGCACAGAGAAGCATATTCTCATTTGCTCATTAATTTAGTTCTTGGATTTATTGCAGTGTGTAAAACATTCTACTAGGTGCTGTAAGGTGCTGTAGGGAGGTTCTACTCTTAAAGGGGGCTACTTTTCAACACATAACACAGGCCACCAATGACCACAGAGTAAGAGGCCAAAAGGTGGTCGCAGGAAAGATGTCAGAACCCTGTGTGGGCTATGAGTATCAGATGCCATTTCTAGTGTAGGACCACAAGAGACAGTTGAGAGTATAGTGCTCTCATTGTCCTTCTATAGAAGGCTGGATTTTGATAAATACAATAGTCAATGAAGGTCATTTCAAAGGCATAAACTTGCCTGGCAAGGGGCAAAGGGTTGCACATAATTCCTAAACCAGGAAGTATGCATGTTTTTAAATGGTTAACTTAAGAATTGAGGAGTAGGTTAGCCTGGGTTTAAGTCTCCGGTGAAATAAATAGTCTGAAAATTATTGAGCATGGCATGTCTTTCCTATTTAGGGAAACACAATTAAGAATTCAGTTAATCAGATACAGGCACTTCATTCAGGTGGCTGTATCTACTGTTTGAATTAGCCCAGAATGAATATTCCAGCACTGCAGAAAGTTCTGCCAGAAAGTAGGCAGGCATTCATTTCAGTCAAATTACCTTTTCTTTTAACTATTTGAAAGTATTTGCACTTAATGTTTTTTTTTTTCCCCAAAACATATATCAGGTAAGAGTGGTACATCTAATTGCCTTATGCAATTTGAATATCCTTGATTTCTCTATATTTCAACTCTGAATAGAAGAGATTTTAGGGACGTGTAGGAGTCAGATAATTTAAAATGGAATCAGACAATATCCAGTAGGCGGAGAAGTGGATCTCTTTCTCCAAAGATGCAGCAAAAGATTGAACACATGAGATGTGATTGTCCTTGGGTTGTCACCGCTGGGAGATCCCAAGGATGTTTAAGAGTAAGCATATAAGCAGGTTAGATACATAGGTTCGATCTGCAGTTGCCTTTCTGAGGGTCCCTGCCGCCTGTCCAGCCTTCCCTTGCCTACAAACAGCCTTCAGTCCTGCCACATATTTCCAATCCAGAAAGAACTCTTGAAAGAATCATGTTCTTTCCTAAAAGTGTCAGGAAAAAATACCCTCCAAAATCCTTGTCAATAATTTCCCAAAGGGAACATCTACTGTACTTCTAATTTTGTTCACTTTGCTCTAGGGAACTATAAATTAGTGACATGTTTACTAGATTAAATCTTTAAATTTGCAATTAAAGTCCAGTATAACCACATATGGTTGGTCAGACTTTCCATCACTGAGGTTTGTTCCTCACCCTGCATAGGACCTGGAGTCTGGTGTGGACCTGAAGCCCCCAGAAGTCTAAGGGTGCTCATTTCTCAGTCATCCAAAAGGAAACAAGAATGAGATGAACATGGATCAATTCCCAATAAATATGACAGGTTACAGTTAGCTAGAAAGAAATATGAAGAGAATGCAAAGACAATTGGATAGTTATGGAAGAAAAATGTCTGGCATCAAATTCTAGCCCTTTGATAACAAAAGGTGTTTTATAACTTTATCATAGGATTATAACAATAAATATATACACATATATTAAAATACCTCTAAGATGTCATACTTAAAATCAAAAAGAATATTAATTTTCATTTTGTTAATATTCATCAAATTTGACATTCATTAAAAAAGTAATAGGAATTCAGAAATTACAAAGTTAATTTGTTCTAAGAATAATTTCAAATAGCTTTTGAAGAAGAGATGTTATATTGCATTTGATAACAAGTTTTTCTTTGTTTTCAAGTAAGCAGTATCATTCTGATGTTTGTACTAAATGTTATAATTTCTAAAATGTTTATTTATTTATGTTGTAGCAGGGTGTTAAGGGTTCAGGAAAGTCCTTGAACCCTAAACCCTATGTCCTTGTCTACTTTAAAAAACTTACTTATTTATTTGAGAGAGAAGCAGATGGAGAGAGAGAGAGAGAGAGAGGGAGAGAGAGAGAGAACACTAGGGCCCCTAGCCACTGCAGATAATCTCTAGACACATGTGCCACCTTGGTTTATGTGGGTCTTAGGGAATTGAATCTGGGTTCTTTAGCTTTTCAGGCAAGTGCCTTAACCACTAAGCAATCTCCCCAGCTCCCCGTCTACTTTTTTTTTTAAACATTTTTTTTTGTTCATTTTATTTATTTATTTATTTGAGAGTGACAGACACAGAGAGAAAGACAGATAGAGGGAGAGAGAGAGAATGGGCACGCCAGGGCTTCCAGCCACTGTAAACAAACTCCAGACGTGTGCGCCCCCTTGTGCATCTGGCTAACGTGGGACCTGGGGAACCGAGCCTCGAACCGGGGTCCTTAGGCTTCACAGGCAAGCGCTTAACCGCTAAGCCATCTCTCCAGCCCACCTTGTCTACTTTTAATCAAAGAATTGAATAAAAAAAATGACTGAGAAGGATAACTATTAAATTATTATATTTATTAAGGGAAGTACAGAACAAAGAAAAGACATGCACATGGCTTGAGATCCCATGTGGAGGGCCTAAGAAAACCATGGAGTAAAAAGAAAGGAGAGAAAGTTCAAAGAGCTCCAGCCATGTGGGATGCTGGAGGTGATAAAATGCCCATGTGGAAGGTAAGGGCTAGGGGCGCTCCCCTTGGCTTGGCCTGGATGGGCCTGGGCTCAGCCAAGGGGAATCTCACCAGAAGTTCCCAAGTGATCACACAGCTCAGAGACTGTGCCCTTCCCTAGCAAATGTATTTATAACCTTATGGTGGTGGGCCCTACCTTCCAGCTCAGGTGAGTTGGAGGGATAGCTGGTTGGTTAGGGCTAGAGGCTATCTCAGGAAGAGGCTAGCCATGACACCAAATTCCAGGGGTTGAACTTGACCAACCACAATGTTTAAATCCTAGAAAAGATCACCCTCCCAGGAGGGGCCCAGGTTGTTTGTGGAAAAACAGGTCTAGGTAAGAGATTAGAATCCAGATTATACTTTTTGATTTCTAGTAAGTGTCTTTTAACTTTCAGGGATTACCCTAACTGCCTAAAAGAGCTATCTGACTTCCTTTTAGTGTGTGTGTGTGTGTGTGTGTGTGTGTGTGTGTGTGTATACCAAGTTCATGCCACTGCAAATGAATGTGCACCCACCTTGCTTTACATGGGTGACTAGGGAGTTGAACCCAGGTTTTCAGGCTTTACAAGAAAGTGCTTACCACTGAGCAATCTTCCTAGCCCTGAATGTTTCATAATTTTTAAATAAAGTGTATGGTGTATACGAAGAAACATTTCCTTAGAAAAACCTACTGAATGATCCTATTCAGAACTGAAATTCTTCCCCAATTTTGCCATAACAAGACCTACAAAGCTGGGTTAATAAGTGATGGAGAGTAACCTCCACACCCAAGTCCAGACATGCTATGGGCACTGCAACTGCTCTCACATGCCTTAATGGTGAATCATCGGAGTGAAAAGATATAGACAGGATACAGTAAAATGGCCGATGAAAGGTGAGACAGAATGCCAGTGTCTGCTGGACCTGGGCGTCCATTGATAAAACTTCTAAATGTTAGGTGAGTCCCAGGCTAGCCCTAGGAGAAAAACCCCTATGTAAAAGACTGTGGGCAAAGTTCGCTATTTTGCTGGACTTTCATTACTGTGCAAAACTGGGGAAATCTAGACTGCATTGGTCATATTATATATTTTTTTGGAAAAAGTGGCAATAAGAGCCAAGCATGGTGGTGCACATCTTTAATCCCAGCAGTAGAGAGGCAGAGGGTGGAGGATCACCATGAGTTCAAGACCACCCTGAGACTATGTAGTGAATTCCAGGTTAGCCTGGCATAGAGTAAGACTCAACCTCAAAAATAAAAAAGAAAGAAAGAAAGAAAGAAAGAAAGAAAGAAAGAAAGAAAGAAAGAAAGAAAGAAGCCAGGTGTGGTAGTGCTCACCTTTAATCCCAGCACTCTGGAGGCAGAGGTAGGAGGATCGCTGTAAGTTCAAGGCCACCCTGAGACTACATAGTGAATTCTAGGTCAGCCTGAACTAGCATGAGACCATACCTCAAAAAACCAAACAAAAAAAGAAAAAAAAAAAAGTAAAGAAAAACAATTGGTAAGATAAATATGAGAACACGTGAAGATTTCATTTTGTATGGTAAGATGGGGATCACCAAAGTTTTGAGGCTACCCTTCACAGACTGGCTAACCTCACCACAATCTGGACGGTGTTGAGGCATCCATCGTAAGCCTATGCAATCCAAAAATACCCCATTTTAAAAACGACTTTCCTGTCAGGAAGCCATTATTTCAGACACTCAAGATTCATGACACATCTGCCCTGGGCCCTTGGCCATTTTTTCCAGGCAGGACGGAAGGTCAAAGGTATCTGTGGAGAGAGCACACTCACTCTACCTGCTGTGGGGACCACAGGCCAGAGCTGCCTGTGCATGGTCTATTTTCCAAGCCTTTCCAAAGACCAAACCAGCATCTTGCCTTTTCCCAGGGTCTCCTGTGGATGGCCTCCCCCATTCCTCCCCTGAATTCTAGTCCCTGGACTCTGCCATTCCAGGGCAAAGTTTGTAGCCCTGTTGGTCACTGCTGAGTCTCAGGGAAACATTAGTCCACTAGCCTGCTTGCAGGCTACAACCTCGTCATCCTCCCTGGCTGTGCTCTCTGCTCCAGGCAGCCTAGTTTTGATGCCCATGACACCATCTCCTCGATGGGCGCACCTCTGCGTATCTATTTTCTGGTAAGGACCAGAAAATCTCCACAGTCCTCTCAGGTTTCGTCTGTGTGCTCTCCCGATTCTTAGCAGCCTCCCTCCCAATGTCATGTCTGTCTGTCTCTTCTCCTGCTTGACCCTGGGAAGCTCTGTAGTGTAACAGTATTCTCCTATTCTCTGCTGCAAGTGCATGACCTAGGGCTCTTGGCGAATAGAAGCTGGCTCCAATTTCTAGGTATGGACTTGATGTTTTTGAAATGATTGAAGGAGTGAATGAATTGTATCCTTGTTGGGGGGGGGTCCCCTGAAAAATCTCTGAGCACTCTCATATTTCTAGAGGCCCAGACATGAGACTCCAGGCCTTACATAGGGCTGGGAGCATAGTTTGTGATTCTATGTAGTCATTTCATAAACTCAGGAGGGTTCTAGGCTTTCTTCTTTTCCAGAGGAACCCTGGGATATGGGGGTGGAATGGAAAGTTGTTGGGGGCAGATCTGGACATGGGTGTTAGATGAAGGGCACATTTTAACCATGATGATTAACATGGCAACCAGTAGAAATACCCTGTGATAAAATATGCCCATGGCACATACTAAGGATGTGTTAGGACCACCACACTGGAACATTCTACATGGGGTTTCAGAAAGTGTTGAGTTTTCCACTCTAGCTAAGCATGTAAGTCTGTAGCATTCTTTCTTTCTTTTTTACTTTTCTCTTTCCCTTTTCCCTTGTGGAGCCGTTAGGAGGTGGAGTCTTGCTGGAGGAAGTATGTTACTGGGGATAGGCCTTGAGGTGCTATAGCCCAGCTTTGCTTTTAGCTTTTCTGCTTCCTTCCTGCTGATGTGTTGGTATCCTGCCAGCTGTCTGCTCTTACCACGCTTTCCCCATCATGATAGAAACTGCCCCTCTGGAAAGCTGAAACAAACCCTTTCCTTCCAAAGCTGCTTCTGGCCAGATACTTTGTTCCAGCAATGACAAAGTAAGTCCTACCTCCTTCCTTTCCCTCCCTCTGTCCCTCCCCTGTCTTCCTCTCTTCTTCCTTTCCTCACCCTCTACCTTCCTCTCTCCCTTTCTGTGCTGGGCAGACCTCCAGAGTTCTCCAGCAGTGTGTGAAATGCAGCTTAGCTTTGCCATTTGTGGCTCACCATTTTCAAGACTTTACTGCAGGTGGTAGTAAAATTCCTAGAGTGAAAAATTAGACCCAGGTAATCCGGGGGTTTGGTGTGTGTGGCAGTTTGAATAGATGGACCCCAATATAGTCAGTGTTTTATTCCAGTTTGTAAATTAGATCTGCAGTCACCTGGCTTGAGGAATGTCACTGGGTGGATCGTATGGTGCAGCCCTAAGATAAGGGGGGGGATTTGAAATTCCAGTCTAAAGATATGCAAAGTGCCTGAGTTTCTCCTATGGTTCCGAAGTGTGCTGTGTGGCTTGTGTGCTTGTGGTTTCTCTTTGTGGACCTGTGAAAGCAGGGCCAGCTTCTTCTGTCATTACAGAACTTCCCCTTGATCTGTAAGCTTCAATAAATATCTCTTCTTCCATAATTGTGTCTGGTTTAGAAGTTCATCACCCTGAAGCTATCTGCTAGTGTGTGTGTGTGTGTGTGTGTGTGTGTGTGTGTGTGTGTGTGTGTATATTTTACAGAGGACCAAGTGGCTGACAGCCCAGCTCCTGCAGTTCCCATTCATTCTGTCCACCCCTACTTATGCAGGTGAATAAATGGGAAGATGACTCAGGCACGGATGTGCTGAAACATGCCCTCCATGACATCTGCACTATATGGGTCTTATCACCATTTTCACATGGTAGGTGGAGGAGGGTAGTAAAGGTCATCAAAGTAGAAGAGGTACTAATTGAAAAGCAAGAGTTCAGTGGAAAGGGATAGTAGGAGGAGGGACAAAAGAAGGTAATGAGGGGGTTATAATCAAATTACATTTTGTTTACTTGGAAATTGCCAATAAAGTTAAAAAAGAGAAATGGATGAACAGATTTCTAAACTTACTGTGATGTGATGCTTGGATATCTGCCATCCCTGGACTCCTGTATCTCCCCATGCAGGTTAGAAGAAAACTACAGGAGTCTGAATGTGTGTGCAGGAGTGTGTTTGCTTATGAGTACATGCATACATGTGCATGTCCACGAGTATGTATGGTTTAAGCACAGTTACATGCAAACCCTTCATTCCTGATGGAAAACCAATACAACTTTGGAAGGGCATTTTGAGAAGGAAATGTGATGTGTGGGGACCTCATTCAGCTCTCTTCATCAGTGACACTTATCTTCTGTGCACCGGAGTGGTCTGCCCATCCTTTTCCGCAACTCTCACATATTTAAATGGGCTTGGGCATCCCTGAAGGCTTTTCTCACCAAGGTGATAACTAGCTTAGAAGCACTGTTCACACACTCCTGAGGCATGTGGAGCATTTCATTGTGACAAGCTGTGTCTTGCCTTGCAGGTTGGTGTAGAAGCTGAATCTCAGGATCATCAAGTCAGGGCTGGCCTATATCCTGACAAGTTATGTCTGTGTGTACATGTGTGTGTGAGCACACATGTGTGGCGTGTGGGGGGAGGAGGCTGAGTAGAAAGTTCCTGCCCTCAACACTCTCACCCGGTGCCTCTGTACTCCAGCTCAGAGATCTCCCAAACACCCAGGACTCTCCAGTGAGCTGAGCCAGCAGCTCAGCTATTTTCTTAGTAGGAACATGCATGGGGCAGTGATCTTTGAAAAAAGTCCTCCCCACTAATATAAGGTGAGGCCAGCTCTCACAATGCCTTTTGTCATGAAGAGGTTCAGTTTACACAGA
Organism: Jaculus jaculus; assembly: GCF_020740685.1. Classification (NCBI taxonomy): domain Eukaryota; kingdom Metazoa; phylum Chordata; class Mammalia; order Rodentia; family Dipodidae; genus Jaculus; species Jaculus jaculus. The sequence goes on from NC_059103.1 coordinate 57,298,356, forward strand.
AGCCTATGCAAACTCCTGCTAAAAAACACAGCTGTCTGGTGAAACCAAACTCAAGTTAGAGGTGATTGTAATTCTTCAAATTCAGTGGATTGACTGCTGTAAATCAAGAATGTCTAGAAACATTATAGTAATGCAAATGATAACTAAGGACAATGAAAGGTGCATATCCCTTTAGCTTCCTAAACAATGGCCCTGGAGGAAGCAATGCTCTGCTAGACACAGGGAGGGGATAATCTCCTTGCACCTGCCTGGGATTTACAGCTGAACATGTAAGCCCAAGAAAGGCCTAGAAATAAGTAGCTTTTATATTTTGGCCTAAGTTCAAATGTCTAATTCTTGGCTTTATAGTTTATTTTAAATAAATGTAAACAGGTAGGAAAAGGTTCCATGTGACTAGGATTCCTGTGTGCTTAAATCCAAAGGACCTCTAGGATCCATGCTTATCTGTGAATGCAGATGCTAAAGGCAGTAAGTTGGACCCCTTCCCCCTCATGGTGCTTAAATCACCAAATACCTCTAAGCAAAGACCCACCAGGACCTAAAGTTGCTTCTCTGATAGCAGTATACTTGTGGAGGCACTGGGGTTTTTGAGCTATCTGTGCATAAGAAGATAACTTGCATTTTACCAGAGTATAACGGGTAGCCAGCCAATTCAGGCCACCATAAGAGCTCATAGCTCTGGCTGAAGCCAGTGTTTTCTTGGCCTACATTGGTTATGAGACAGCAGAACACCAGTCCTGTGTCTGCCACTGAGCACATTTCCCACATAGAAAAGGAATCCCTGCCAGGAGGCGGCAGCTCCTCAAAGAGGCCACCATGCTGTGGCTCCCTTTCATATGGTGCCCTTTAGGGAATCTTAGAAGATACCATTTTAAGAGGAGAGGCATTTCTTTTGAGATAGAGCTTGCATTAGGCAGAGTTCCTACCCAAAGTACCATACTTTGCACTGTGTTACTCCTTTTGCTTGTGGCCTCAGTGTCAGCCAGAAACTCTGTGCACTGGCAGTACTGTGAGGTTGGCTGGCACCAGGGCATAAGAAGACCCTGCTGGGACCTACCTCCAGCCTTACGGGGCTGGATATCCCTTCCCTCCATTGGCCAGGAACTGTGATGTCCACTTCAGATGCACAAGGGGCCAATGAAGCAGTATCAAGAGTATAAAGAAGTCATCCACATTACAGTTTAATGCATCTTTAGTTCATACAGTGTACATAATTAGGAACAAAATTAATGATTTCTTTTTTGAACTATCCCATATTTGTGGCTCTGGGTAACTGAGCAGAGTGTTACCTCAGGAAGTCTAAGAGCTGTTGGCCAATGGGTTTTCTAGCAACATTCATCTGGTCCATGGTTAAGAATGTCCTGATAATGGCCAACTATAAAAACTTACTGTTGGAAATGGAAAGAGGAAAGTTTCCAGAAAATTCCATATGGTAGCTGATGCATAATAATTATTTGAGGTAATTGGGACCCACTTCCTAATATGTCTTTATGAAAAAATCGAGGGTGCTGCATAACAGTGACCAGTGATTCATTTCTTACTCAAGTAAGATGTTATATTCAATGATCAATGTTTATAACAACAAATTGAAAGATGCACCAATTATTCTAAGCTGTTGTTCATCTTAAATGGACTGGCCCATGCTCCTCCGCTTGGGAAAACCACCCCACAGACCTTTCTAATTCTGACAACTAAAGGGATAAGCTGAGATCCGCCAATGAAAGCGATAAGGGAAAAACCTATCACGACGGTCTATGGTTTTCTCAGTGTAGGAAGACCTTACATCAAGTGAATTGGCCATTTAAAATGTTAGTCTCTTCCTAGAAGATATTAAATAGAAACCTTTAGTTCTGAAGACCCATTAACAGAAATAGAGCATTTCAGGAAATTCATCAGGTTTAGATTTTTCCAGCAGGGGTCAAACAAAACAAGACTTATTCTCAAAGATGAACTTAGAAAATGAGTGTGTCTTTTAGATCAGCCCCAAAGAGGCAAAATTGTCTGCCTCTGGATGACACAACCTCCCCTCCAGGAAGAAGAGGAGGGGATGCTGGCCAGGCCTATGCCTCCCGTAGGATGTGAGTGGAGCGCGTTCCTCTGTGGATGCTGAGGGCGAGGACCAGCATGCCATCTCCCAAGACGAGATGAGACAAGGTGAGAGAGTGGGGACTGGAGAAATGGCAGGTCTGCCTGGAATTTCAGATGAACGAAAACGCCAGGCCCAATGCTAAGGAATGCATGCCAATGAAAACTACACCATCAGGAAAACATTCTGGTCTTGAGGTCTCAAGACACTGAGCAGTCAGAAGCAATATGCAAGTTGCACAAAGGCTATTTTCTTGTTTATTGCTTGGCCTGTTGCAACTGGAGATATGCCAGACGTTTGCAAAATATTCCTCATCAAGAAATTCAAAGGAATGCTGCCACATCCTGACGTGTTGGCCAAGATCCAAGTGCAGTTAGTCACATTTTTGACTATGAGGGAAAGGTGGGTTGAAGCCACGACAAAAAGACGCCTGAGCAAAATGTGCCGAATGATTTGTTCTTGCTAAGGCTGTTGCTGTGAGATGCTAAAGCTATTGTCCATTAGGCACTGATTTGGATGAGGCTAGACTGTGAGATAAGAGGAAGCCCTCCGGCCGTCTACAATCCATGAAGACAACGCCAAGAGTCCTGTGCCGGGAAGGCTAGTTCAAGAAGTCACTGAACATGAGCAGGTGGTCTATGGCACTAGGGCCCTGGACAGGGAGCCTGAAAAAAATGACATGGGTGTGAAACAGAAGGCCATACTCAGGACACCCCTGGTCTATGATTACAGGACTGGGGTGGGGTGAGGTGAAAGAAGGCTTAGCACCTTTCTGGATAAAGCCTTATTCCTTATCAGATGAGAACTGAACATTTGACTTGATGAAAAGATAGATTGGAGAAGGAAGGAGGAATTTCTGTTTTAGGGATGCTTGGCTCTCATCACACAGTTGGGCAGCCAAGTCTTCCCCTTCCTCCTCATAAACACTTGGGATGTCCTCACTAACTAGAGCGGGGAAGGCTCTGGTGCTCTTTTTATATACCAGCTCCTTACAAAGCCTGCCTGGGACTGGATGTGGTGACCACACATGCAGGAGGACAGCCTTGGTCTGCCAGGGTGGTTGCAGGCAGGGCCCGTGATTTTGCCAGATTTACGCTTAAGTTACAGCACAGAGGAGAGGGAGGTGCAGCTACCAAAACCATGAGTGTGTCTGTGCATGTGTGTGGACACCAAGATTACACAGATCCCTGAGTTGAGCTGTCACTGGGTTGGGCAGTACAATGCTGAAACCACAGTGTGCTTAAGGAACTGGCTGTTACCAGTTACTGGGGTTTAGCCTTAGTATCCAACTGCTGAATAAGTTGTATAATGTTTTAACTTCTAACTTTAAAGATGAATTTCGATTCTTCAAATCACAATAATTTTCTACAAGTTTGAGTAACTCTGGAAAATTTCTCTTGCAGGTGCATGCATATCTAAAGACAAGAACCCATGCCTTATAGGAAATCTCAGATAGCAAGGGTGTGGTATAAGAGCTGGAGGTAAATATGAGGGAAAAGACAGGATGGACTATGTGGACGTACAGCTGGAACCCAAGGCCCAGACCTGTGGGTTAAATCATACTAAATCACAGGCATTTTCCTTTCAAACGACACACCATTTCTGTGAACTACCGAGTAGATTTTTAAAAGAGAATTATTGTCATGATAGCTTACTTGAGCTCTTGTGAACTGGTGGCCAGCATACTTCGAATGCTTTTGTCCGCCAGGGGGCAGCCGGACAAACTGTAAGACAGGCCAGGAGAGGCTGTGAGTGAACCCCCTAGGCAGCGGCATCGTCCAGACGAACACAACACAAAGTTGAAATTAAAAAGTTCAATGCAGAAGAGCAATGAGCCAAGTGCTGTATATTGATTTTTTAAAATTAACTTTGAATGTTCAAGTATAAATTTAAGAAAACATTTGTGTTAAGTTTTAAAAATGATCAAGTATATATTATGCTCTTTGGTTTAAATGTCAGAGAAGAATTTTGCAAATTTAGGTGGTCTAAGGTTAAAAGACACCATAGAACATATCAATTAGCACATTTTTGAAGGTCAACAGACAGCACTCAGAGGGGTGACACAGAATTCAACATTTGTACTTTGACAGCATTGTTGAGGTAAGCTGAAAACAATAAATTGAAAAGACAGAATCCACCATGAGAAAAATGAAGTCACACCTTCTGTGTGAGGCGTAATTACCAGTCACATGACCACTCCCATCACACCCTGGAGTTGGACATCTGCCACCAAACAAAAACAAAGACAGCCAGAATAGTAAGTATGTTTTTTTTTTTTTTTGTTTTTTTTAAAAAAACTTTTAAAAAAGGTTCATTGTTTCCAGTTTAGCTGCAATGTCTGCAAGGGGAATTAGGCACCCTGGAGAAAGCTGCGAAGCGCACAGGGCTAAATGAAATGACGCCTCCACACAGTAAGCGCGTCCCGAGGACAAGCAGGCGCGCACAGCCTCTGGCTCTGCTCAATGGGCAGCTGGAGAGATTGGTGGGCTGCGGATGTGCATGCTCAAACAGCAAGGCATCTACAGGTCCGCTCTTTAAAAGTAAGCCAGAGACAGGGAGAATTAAGCAGAGTTGGCATGTCACCTCATGGTATGCTTACGTTATTAAGTCCTTCTTGCTCTCCTTGCATTGAGGGTACTTGGGTTTGGGGCTTGGGATGGTCACCTCCCCTGGATACCGTCTTTCTTCCAGAGCTTCCTGGAATGGATCCAAATCTTCAGGCTGCAGACAACAAAACACAGCTTCAGGGCCCCATGCAGTAGCACAGCGCACAGTTGAAGGAGGTCCCCTGGCTGCAGGGTTTCCCCCTCTGCTTTTCTGCGTCTATTATATTTAAAGTCGGAATGTGCCTTTGTCCTGATAAGGCTTCCCTGAAAACACAATGTAAACTGTGTAGACTGTTCAAACTTTTGCAACTGTGGTAACCTACCAGCAGCCAGGGATCTTGTTCGGCCTGGCAGCCAGAGAACACTTCAGCTGCTCTCTCCTGTCCTGTGTTGAGGGCACACCTGCAGGGCCATTGCTTCACGTTCAATATGGACTTGCAAAGTTCAGCTCTCTAACTCAAAGTATTTTAGGGGACTGTTTTTTTTTTTTTTTTCCAATCACTGGTATTTAACCTGAATGTGCTTTCCTCTCTTCAGATAATGCAAGACCAACCATGTCAATATTGCAATTTAAAAATATTCTTATGAACACTTTCTTTGTCCTTTTTTTCTTATAAAATGTCTTTTGGGGTATCCACATGCAATAATCTAGAATCTCCTGTAGAGGGCAGTGTTCAGCCCGCATACTTCCCAAGTTCATGCTGCAAACTCCAGGCTCCAAGGCAAGGCTTAACTTCTGAGATAGTCCACCTAATGAGGACACACTTGTTGCTGGAGGGATGTTTACTTTTAAATAAATTCAGGGATTCAACTACCATGTCTTTCTTGATAGTCATAATTTAACTTCAGGAGACAAGGAATTTTAGCTTGTTACTCAGGTTTGCTTCTTTTTTTTTTCTATAGTGCTGTAATAATTAAAATCGAAGATTAACGATAATAGACTTAGCTTAGTGTGGTGGTGCATACCTGTGAAGCTAGCATTATGGAGACTGAGGCAGGAGGATTTCCATGAATTTGAGGAAGCCAGCAAGGGATATCTACATATCAATAAATCTATTTATATATCTATCATTATGGAATACTATTCTTTTTGTGTTTTTGAAGCCATAATTTTCAGATTTGAATGTCAAAGAAAAAAGGCTAATAAAGCAAAAAAAAAAAAAAAAAAAAATCTCCATCTTTAAGCCCAAGAAGTTTTGTACCTACATTAGTAATCTGAATGTGGAAAGAAGCCATGCAATTTCAAAAATGTTCTTGACATAGGTGTTTTAGTAATATTGTTATAAAGAAGGATTTAGGTAACTTTTACTAGGATAAAATTTATTCAAGAAATATAGTCATCTGAAGATTTAAGTGAGTTTATTAGCAAAATAAATTCAGGGGTTTGATTTTTTTTTTTTTTTCTTTTTTGAGACAGGGTCACAGTGTATGTCTCAGACTGGTCTGGAACTCTTGGTGTTCCTACCTCTACCTCCTCAGTACAGCGATTACAGGATGATGTGACTGTACCTGGTAATTTAAGAGTTTAAGGCTGTCATATTATTCCCTACCAGAAAAAAAGGTACTGTTTCCTTGAAAACAAACTTTTAATACAATTTTCTAGAGAAACCATTGTAACAAAGCATACTTGTTATAAAATAAAATGTGAAAGAGTCAATAGTTTGTTTCACTCAAGAAAATGACAGTCACACACCTCCTGTCTTCTGGGTAAAAAAAAAAAAAAAAAAAAAAAAGTGTCTAGGTCCTCAATAGCTAACGGACCTGTTCTGGGAGAAAACAAATGCTCGTTTGAGTCGAGCAAATGGCCTGCTTTTTGTTTTTTATTTATTTATTTATTTTTTGTTCATTTTTTATTTATTTATTTGAGAGCGACAGACATAGAGAGAAAGACAGATGGAGAGAGAGACAGAGAATGGGCGCACCAGGGCTTCCAGCCATTGCAAACGAACTCCAGACGCGTGCGCCCCCTTGTGCATCTGGCTAACGTGGGACCTGGGGAACCGAGCCTCGAACCAGGGTCCTTAGGCTTCACAGGCAAGCGCTTAACCACTAAGCCATCTCTCCAGCCCATGGCCTGCTTTTTGATTGTTGCTAAGGCCCTTTTAGTCTCACAGCAAACACAGGTGGGGGCCGAGACTTACGGTAATTTCTTTGGAGTCATCCTCATCTATCCGCCGGGGCTTCATTTTGGTGTAGTCTACGGGCAAGTCCCAGCAGTCGCCTTCACTCAGCTGGAAACACCGACTGCTCATCACTGCCTGCTGCTGGGGGGACATGGGTTCCAGTGGTGTCAGGACTGGACAGCAGCTGTCCCGTGGCCTCTGCTTGTTCATGCTCAGGTCCAGGGTGCCATTCTCATCCACCTCCATGTCAGGGTTCTGTTGATAGAAGGATGCATAATCTGGAGGGCCAAACTGTCTTGCAACCCTTTCTGTCTCCCCAGACTGAGCACCGCCTTCAGCCAGTACCCCGCTCACTCTGAATCCCTTGTTACCGCCTCACTGACATGAACTGTGAAGGCGAATTGATATGGTCAGTTGGCACGTGTCTGCTACCCCAGGTTTACCTGCAGCACTGCTTGGAAGATACATCCACACATGTGTGTATCTACCCACAATCTATCATCCAACCATCACCCATCTATGCATCCTCCACCCACCATCCATCCATCCAGCCATCCATCCTCCATTTTGCACCCTCCACCCATCCATCCTCCATTCTCCATTCATCTCTCCACCCTTCACTCATCCGCCACCCATCAGGTCCTCTATTTATTTACCATCCTTTATCCTCTCTCCCTATGTCTACTTTCTGCAATACATCAGATTTTAGAAATACAATGTGCTGCCAGGTGGGTGGCGCACGCTTTTAATCCCAGCACTTGGGAGGCAGGGGTAGGAGGATCGCTGTGAGTTTGAGGCCACACTGAGAGTACAGAGTGAATTCCAGGTCAGCCTGTGCTAGAGTAAGACCCTACCTTGAAAAACAAAAACAAAACAAAACAAAAAGAAATACAATGTGCTATCTTTGTTCAATTAGGCCACATCTACTTTTAGAGATGAGCTTGTTAGAAGAAATTCAAATAACTGCTCATATTTTATTTCATTCCAGCTCAAAAGCCTACAAATCAACACTATGTTTGTACATGTCCATATGTATTAGCTTTAATTTTTCCGTTTAGTTAAACTGATAGGAATAATTTCAGAATTAGAAAGAAAGGATGGAGGAAGGAAGGAGAAAGAGCTAGAATTTTCTTTCTAACATAAAACCCAGCACTGGGAGATTGGCACTTCATGACAAGGGCTTTGCACCCTGGCTCCCAAAAGCTTCGCTGTGGGTATTCTGCTCTGAGCTGCTCTGGGTATTTGCACACTTACAATCAGCCAACTGCTTAAAAAATGAAAAATGAGCAATTAAAAAAAATGAACAGTTAAAAAAATACAATAATGTTTTCAAACAGGCCAAGCTCTTCAGAGTTCGCCCTGCTGGCAGAAGGGAGACGGTAAAGTCAGGTGGAGGAGAGCAAGCAAAAAAGTCAACCTGCCTCAAGAGTGGACATCCACTGTGTCACTCATAGCTGGAATGCAGCTGTCGCTGCTCCTGTCCAGCAGCCCCTCCCTCAATTGTTACACAATTGGAGACACATGGGGGCTGGCATGCTGTCCTTGGGGCTGCGTCCTTCACACCTTCTACAGTGCCATTCTGCCTGAACTCTGGCTGAGCCCACTGCTGACTCCAACCTTTGATACTAATTTAAGCAACACAATGAGAATGGGTCATTCTCTCAGCCTTAGTACAATTTCCGGAAAACACAAATGAAAACCGAAACAAAAAATCAAAACAGAGCAACCCTGTAAGGAGTTCCTGTTTTATTCTTGCAGGGAGGAATTTCTTCTGTGCTAGCCTTGCATTTTATCATCCCTTATGGCCGTGAAGATTGCATGGCTCTGACACCGTTCCACTCTCCAGGAATAAAAACATCAAGGGAGAAGAAAGCATTTCCCAAACACTGCAATCACTCACAACTACTGTCAGGGCTCTGAGCTCCTGTTGCATGCTCAGTGGCTTCACATATTCTGGAGAGCCACCTTTGTTTATCTGGAGGGTGGACAAACTGTCCTTGTGTCCCTGTGGCTTTATGTGGGTCCCAGGAAGACCTCCACCTAATGCCCAGGGAAGCATCTCTCTTGCTCTCTGCCCAACAGAATGTTTTCCTCTCCTGTTCTCGGAGCAAGCAGTGCCTGCCCTGAGCTGCCTGACAGGAAAGTAAACACCAGAAATGCCCTCACACACACTGGAATCTTCTCTGTCAGGGATCACACTGACTATTCCAAGAGTGCACTCAAATGTGACCCCTAGGCTTCATTGTCCAGGATGTGTGTGGCAAGGAGTAGCTCTGCATCTGTCCCACACTGCTGGCTGGCACGCCTCTTTCCCTGTTTCCATGTCAAACGGCACTGCTTTGTTGCATGTGTGTATGGGAGCGTGCATAATGTGGCATGTGTATGTACATGTGTGGGGGTCAGAGGTTGACACTGGGTGCCTTGATCATTCTCTGCCTTAATTCTTGAGACAGGGCTCTCACTGAACCTAGAGCTTGTGCATAGGGCGAGTCTAGCTAGCCATAATGTCCTGCAGGGAAGGGAGTTCCTCTGGGCCTACCCCACAGTGCTGGGACTACATGTGTGTGGCTATGCCCACCAGCCACTTAGGCGTTTACATAGATGCCAGGGCTCCAAACTTTGGTATTTAAGCTTGTCCTGCGAGTACTTCATTGAGTGACCCTCCAAACTACTTTTTAGTTTTGTGTGCTCATTATTGGCAGCTGAGACCCCATGACCATGAAGACAGAGTGCTGTCCAGTTTGCAGAAAAGACTCTTGACTCTCAGAAGGACAAGTTCTCCACAACCTCTCTTGACTTCCCCGGGCTGCGGAAGCCTGGCTGAGCTAACTGCACAAGATGCAGGACAGGGTGGCAGGGGACCAAGGCGTTTGCCCAGGGTGCCAGGGTTGGGGGGATAGCATGGTGTCAGGGCAGGTGGCGACCCGCAGGGGGCTCCAGCCGCTGGCACCCGCGGAGGCGTACCCGCGCGGAACACAAGTCCTGAGGCTTGGTGGACAGGTTCTGCGGCATCTCGCGGCAGCGTGTGGACAGGTTGAGGATGGCCGTGGCCGCCATGTGCGCCGCCTCCATGTCGTGCGTGTAGTCGAAGCTGCTCTTGCTGCACGTGCTGCTGGCGCTGCTGCCGCCCCCGCAGCTCAGGTTGCTGCTGCTGCTGGGCGCGTAGCTGCTGGTGGTGCTGCTGCTGGGGCTGGCGTTCTTGCAGTACCGCTTGGCTGCAGAGACACACGACCATGCGGTCAGGCCCTGGGCCCACACAGGGGACACACACCCGGCCTGCTGCCCACCTGCCCACTTTGAAACACACAGCGACGGAGAGCCCAGCTGCCCCTTTACCACGGTGTATGTGGGAGTGAACAGAGAGTGGGGGTAACTCTGGAGAGGGTGGAACCTTGTCGTGATGGGCTGTGCAAGTGTGCTGCAGCGCGCCTCACACGCTCCTACTGGGCTAGGACAGGACTTGGCTACCATAAGTGACTGGTGCTCTAGTCTGGCCAAAGGTGGAGGGACTGGTTTCAGAAGCAGACCTTCGCAGATCATTCATCCATCAAGGGGCTGGCCATTTCTTCCAGCAGAGGGAGTTGTAGTTAATACAGGTGACCCTGATTCCCAGAAGACCTGAGAATGCCCACCAAGACTGTGGGGATGGGGTTTTGGGAAGTTCGTTTCTTCCAAACACCTCCACTCTGTAACTCTCTTACAGGATGTTAAAGGGAGATGGTTTTGGTATGCCTCTGAGGTCATAGATCATTCCTGGTAACTGTTGGACACCACAGGGTGGCCCTGGTAGTGCTTGCCAGCGAGGACTCAGCTCATGTGACCCCAGCCCGCCCAATCCGTTTGCAGTGCTCTCATAAACAGCCAGTAGGCACTTGAGAGGGAGGGGCTGATGTTCAGAGCAGCTTAGAAGTCTTATGTAGTACCCGGATGAGAAAATGTCTCAGTGGATGATGTATTAGGATGGGCCTTTTTTTTTTGTTTTTGTTTTTGTTTTTTTAAATTTAACTAATATAGACTAGCTATCAGTTAATGTTGTCAGGGATAGATATTCCACCCAGTATAACCAGAGTGGGGAATTACATAAGGTGACCCTGGAAGGAGCTGCGATAGGCCCTGGGCAGGCTGCACCACAGGCTGCCTTGGTCTGGACTAAGGATGTGCTGAGGGCTTCCTGGCCCTCGCTGGCAATGACCATGCCAGCCATTCTAGTGGGAGCGGCAGCTGTGGCTGTGAGGGGTCTCGTGGCTGGGCCCTGCTCTTCTGGCTGTGACCCACCAGGTCATTAGCCTCCCTGTGACCAGACCCTGACCAGGGCAGTTTTTTTTTTTTTTTTTTCCCAAAGAGGAAGAAGTAAATAAAGGAAACCACAAACCTTCTCACACAACTAACATGGACTTTATGAGTCATACTAAGGAATTATCCCCAAACAAAGGAAAACCAGAATGGAGCAGCCATCACTGGCAGCATGAGTTTGGGCCACAGGCTGCCCACTCAGGACACTAAGGAGAGGTACTGGTGACATGTTGCAAGCTCAGGTTACTCTAGGCCAGGCGTGATGAGCAGAGCTCGAGATGAGAGTCCCCACCCCATTCTCGCCTCACTATGAAGTAAACTGCACCAGTTACTGTTTTCACTCAGGTTCCTACACAGGGACTGGACGTCAATTTATACACCCAACTCATGAAAGGCAACACTTGGAGACATGGTTGCCTTTGCTGGCTCATCAGCCTGGGAACAGCTGCAGGGAACCATTCCTACACTGGAGAGGTGAGGAATGAGGGAGGCCAGGGCCCTGTGAGGTCCTTCTCTTTCCCCTTGGTGAATGCCCTCTGCAGGGCAGCAGAGTCACACAGGGCAGAGTGGGCCATGGCTGCGGTTGAGTGCAGCCTGGGTCAGGGCTGTGGAGGTAGATGCCCAGGGATATGTACATAGCAGAGGACTGTAGAGCCGCCGCCCCCCCCCCCCCCCAAGGCCTGTGCTAGGGTCACTGCACAGCATGCTTTGTGATGCTCTGGATATGCAATAAAATTCATAATTCTATGTTATTAAATTGTTTTTATAACATGAAAATTGTGAAAATTTAATAATACATATGAGACTGTTTGCTTTGGAGACAGGGCCTCACCATGTAGCAAGCCTAGAACTCAAGCTCCTCTTTATCTGCCTCCTGTGTGTTGGTGTTTTAGGTATGTGCCACCACACGGTTCTGTTTGTTTGAGGTGGGGGTATGCCTTTTGCTCGCAGTGGCAGTGAAGGCCTTACTGTCCTTGTACTGCACTCCAGATATTTCCTGCCTCTGCCTCTCCTTCTCCTTTTCCTTCTTCTTCTTCTTCTTCTTTTTTTTTTTCTTCCTGGTTTCTCGAGGTAGGGTTTTACTCTAGCCCAAGCTGACCTGGAATTTACTAAGTAGTCTTAAGATGGCCTCGAATTCACAGTGATCCTCCTACCTCTGCCTCCTACGTGCAAGTTCTGGGATGAAAGGTATGTGCCATTTTTTTTTAAACTAGTGATAGCTAACTGCTTGTTTACAAAAATGTAATATGATTTCTTAGTTAAAAAAGAGACTTGGAGCTATGGAACAAACTCTAGTCAGCACAGGAGAGTTGTGCCAGGCAGGTTAAGGTAATGGCATTTTCTTCCAGTGAAAATAAGGAGTCCTACTCAGGTACGTGGCTCCAGAGTCAGAGTAGAGCTGACTGATGACTCTGGGTCTTCAGCTACATCCCTTGTCCCTTCTTATGGTGACTGTACCTTAGGTTGGGCACACAGAGATCTGCAGCAGGACCATGTTCAGCCTTCCACCTCCCTGTGAGTGGAGGCCATGTGCCCATCTCACAGAATCAAGACTGAGGCAAAGTACCTGGGCTGCAGTCTTGGGAGGGATGGCCTTGTCTAGCCTTGTTCAACGAACTACCATGACTGACCAGTACACAAGTGAGTCTATCTGATGGCTGAATTTCTCCCATCTTATCTGGATTGTTTCTTCATCATCCTGGAGTTCTAAAATGTAAACCTGGTGGCGCATTAACTCCCTCAACTTTATACAAGTGGATAGGGCTCAGCTGTTGGTGACATCTCCACACGCCTGTCCATTTGCGTGCAAGCAGCCAGGATGGTGTCCACCTCAATACCCGTTCTTTTCTCAAGTGTAAACAGTGTTTGGTTCATAATAAAATTAAGGGAGTCTGTACTTTAAATCAGTAAGGAACCCAGTGTTTTCCACTGCTGTAATGGTGCCTGCTTGTGATGCCCACAGAGCTGTGAGCTGGTGGCATTAAGGCCACACTCGGCATGGTTTTTGGTTATGGTGTTGTGTCCAGGGGTCCTACAGAGTGGGGCTAGATGGGATGCCCCTGTCTGTCTTTTTTCCCTGTCAGTTTTATGCTGTACATCTGACTGAGCCCCAACTTTGTCAGAGAGTGTATAACAGGAACAAAGTATGCTTTCTTTTTTCTTGGAAAACACCTATTTTAGATGACTTGCCCTTTTGTCAATGGCTAAACAAGAGTTTGCTGCATTTTGGATCTCAGCAGATGCTGGGAAAGTGAGAGTTGCGATGGCTTCTCCCCTGGAGACCACCAATGTTGGACAGCAGGCAGCCACCCTGAACGTCACCTCTGCTAGCACCCTGTTCCTGGCTGCATGAGGCAGGGCAGCATTACAGATTCCTGGGGTTAAACACAGCTGCCTCCAGAGACAAAAACAAAACAAATCCCAAAGCCAAACAAATACCAAGCCTGCACACAGATCTTTCTCACTAGCCTATGAAAATTAGGAATGTTTGTTTCTTTCTGCATGTCTAGTTTCTTTCAGGGGAATAGATCAATGTGTCTGCACAATCCTGAATTTTCATGACAACCAGATACACAAGAATACCAGGGGCACCCATGACCAAGTTTCCACCAGGGTAGCCTTCCTCTTGTGGCTGGCGTGGTCCAGGCCACCTCCTGAATCAGGATCTGTGGCTCTGGCTCTCAGCTTCTACATCACTCACCACGAACACGGGGAGATGTGCATGCAGAATCCTACATAGGAAGCACCTTCTTGAAGGACATGTGGGGGCAGGCATGCCTAGTAGACAGTACCCAACAGGGTTCTGATTTCTGTCTCATTCAGAATACCCTTTGCATGGGTACTCCCTGCCTGGTCCACCTGCACGATCTTGCCTTATAGTCTGGCGTGAAGGCAAGGAGCTCATAGTTGAGGTGTGTTGGGACCTAGGGCTACACATCAAGCTTCAGTATGTCTACAAAGGAAGGACAAAGCTGGCTGCTAGAGGAGGCTGCAGGGTGTTTCAAGCATGCACCCTGGAAGCCACGGCAGGAGACTGCCAGTAAAGGCCTCAGGAAAAGATTTTAGGCAGCAGGAAGAGGGTCCAGCCTCAAAGGTAGGCCTGGAGGGCAAGAAAAACCCTGTCCCAGAGGATTAATATGGAGGACCTGGGTTGGAGGGCCAGCACACTGCCTGATGTAAGTGCCTGGGGAGTCTGGGGCCATGGGCCAGGTTGAGAGGGCAAGACCAGAGAGTGGAAATAGTGAGTGAGAAAGAGAAGGCTCATAGATAACCAGAGGTCTGAGCTTAGAGACCAAAGAAACAGAAATAGCCAAAGGGAAGAGCCATGGGAGGGAGCACTGGCAGGTTGGAATATAATGAGTTCAACAAACCCAAGGTGGTGACATGTGTCTGGAGGTGCAATGCAGATGACTTAGATCCAGGCCAGCAATGCTTCTGTAAAGGGACTGATGGTGGACAGTTGAGGCTATGGGGGCTGAATGGTCACTGTGGCGATGTCTGGGTTCTGTGACCTACACAGCAGTCCGGACCACAGGGGATTAGGAAGGTGGACTTGGCTCATCACTGTGGACTTAAATTTAAATTTCCTTGTTTCAGTGTCATGAGACATTCTTCTTCTTTTGTTTTTCTCCATTTGAAAGTGTAAGAGCCACCCTTAGCTCACCACATGACCTAGCTGAGGGACAGATGCAGCCCAGCAGGGAAGACCCCCACTCCTGGGCTGTTCCTCTCAACCCTTCCATCAGACCCACAAACTTCCCCTTCTGATGGAAGGTGCCTGGCCTCTGCACTGCGATAGGAGACATGGTGAAGCTATCTCCTCAGCGGTCCTCACAAGTGAACCTTCTGGCCTCCCCAGGCTTTCTCTCCTTCCAAACTCTCCACACCAGTCTTGCTCCAGTGTCAGGACTGAGTGTAGAGTCGTTACCCTGTTCCTCAGCCAGATTGGGCAAGTTTTCCTGGGCATGAGTCCACATCATGGTCTTGTGTTTATTCACCCTCTCTTCTCTGAACCCTTCTATCCCGAACGGAAGGCCATGGGGACTGCTAACAGACACAGCCACAGGTCAGGTGTCTGGGGGAGGCAGATGGTTGGAGAAGGAATTGCTGACTATGAAAGAGATTGGGGGAGTGTAGTGATGGAATCAGGTCTGGTGAGGGGTCCTTTGTCTCTGCTACTCCATTCTGTGCTGCTCCTATTTCCTCAGAACGATATGATTCTGTCAGGCCTGATTCCACTGTTTCTTTAAGAGCAGTGACTATGTTTGTGTGACTGAAGGAACACACTGGATGCAGCGACAGTCACCTGTATTGACATCTACCACCCAGTGCCCAGTTTCAGGGATGCCTCCCATGGCCCCTATTCCCTACACAGCCCTGACCCACCACTCTCACCCTGGATGGGCCCTTCCTTGATCTTTCTAAAGCCTGCCAGCCAGAAGAAAGCATAGAACCAGAGCCTCAGTTTGTCTTCCCAGTAAACTGTGGGCACATTTCCTTTTTCCTGGTTTTCCTAATGCTGAGGTTGACTTGAGAGTGCTTAATGGGTTCATCTTTCCTGGGGTGTTGACAGAAAGCATGCTCAACCTAAGCAAGATAGGAATTTTCTCTAGGCTTTAGAGAATTATTACCAACAAATAGCACACTTGTTCCTGTCTTTATGGTGGGAAATGCACATCCACATACCACCTCATCCCCACTGACATCACAGCAGCCCTCTCTGTTCTTGAGGGAGTGAATGAACAGGAAGGTTCTTCGGCCCAGAACCTGTCAACTCATAAAGGCAGTGCTAAGGTAGTGTGAGCACATCCACTTCCAGCCCAGGAAAGAGCATGTGGCCACGAGACACTGTGGGTGCACTCAGGCTCCACGTGGGAGCCCCTTTCATTCTAAGGCTGGAGGCTGACCACAGTAGTAAAGTAAAAGATGTCAGACCACACAAAACAACCCATAAAAGGAGTGTGAAATGAACATCTAATTAGAGGATTAATCAAATCACTGAATGATGCCAATAGATTGGTAATTCTATCAATAGAATCTTTAGTTATGTGAACATAATTTCCTTGTGAATTTTCATTTGCAACTGAATGAAAGAAATTACATCAAGACCTGAAACTGGCACATAATTATTTCCAAATAGACAATAAAACAAAAATAATTGTTTCCATTATGCCCTATAGTCACACCTTTGTTACATTTATATCTGAGTCTGAATAGTAAAGCATTGACACATGTGGATGATCTATATATGATATGTCAAAGAAATATTAAATCTTGCAAACCTAATAATTATCATTACAAGAAATAACATAGCAGAAAGAAGCACAGAAACTCCCACTGAATTGCAAAAGCTTTCTGAAGTTCCCAAATCTTTCATTTAAATGTGTGCTTATGTAGTTTTAAGGAGTGTCTTTTCAGAAAAGGACCCCAAATCTTTAAAAGCCCATCTCCTCCATGCTGAAGAGCACTGAGACCCCAAAGTGATCAAGTGACCTGTGGTCATCTGTGACATCAGTTCTAGGAAGGTAGCAAGTGACCCAGAGGCCCAGGTGAGGCCAACTTTGCTTCTGTCTCTCAGCCTCACAGAGAGGAGCTCAGGCTCAGCCGCTCACAGGGCACAGGATGCATGCTGCACTTGCATGCAGAGCCTTGAGTAGCATCTGAAAACTACCAGTGCACAGAGGACCCCAAGGATCCCAGTTTAACCCACCTGGGGTGCAGCCTGGGCATAAAACTTGGACTAAGCCATCCCCCCAGAGGCTGCTAGCATGCGTCACCATGGAGAGCATTGAGGAAATGTGGGGCTTCTCAGAAGAGAGCAATGCAGTACTTTCTGTGTGACTTGTCTTGGACAACGACTTAAAAAGAAGTATATTAGACAAGGACACTGTCTTAGCCACACCATGAAACATAGGGCTCTTAGGGCCTCCCCGTCTACTTCCTGTAAGCAGCCAGAGACCAACACCGTTGAGTCATTGTGGAAAAATGTGCCCCCTCCTTCCCGCAGCTTCTCCACCTGCCCCTGGTGGGCCAACGGGCCTGCATGCAGCACAGGGCCATGCTGTGCCTTTGGCCACCCGTGCACTGGGTGTGCATGGATGCAGGCGGGTCTGCAGGACATGGATACACACAACAACAACATCAATGGCAATGTGTCTCTCATGTATAAGAGTGTGCACCTCCTACCATCGTCATATCCTTTGGGGGATATGTCCCTGGTTTGCACCTTGGGAGCTATGGCTCTCTTGCCATACGTATGGTTGTCGTAAGTGTTGTACTCAAATGAAGTCTTGGAATACTTCTCAAGCTCCTTGGCCAGGTTGGAGCGTGGCGTGGTGGTGGGGACATTGTTTCTGTAGCCATACTGAGGGATCTCCAGCTGCTTGACAAAACACATCGGCCTGGAAGTAAACAGACAACAGCGCGGTTTCTCACAGCCGTGCATGCAACATGGGTCATGCCTATGCTAACCCGTCTTACTTCCTGCATGGGCCAAAGATCTGGGATCTTTCTCAGGTCTTGTTTCCTGAAAGAAAAAGTCAGTTTTCTGAAAAGAGAATTAGTTTGATTTAATTATAAAGCCCCAAATAAAATATCTGCCTAAAAGACAACACAGGAGATAAAAAGAACAAGAAATAAACTACTTCAAATGATCTCTTTTTCTCTCTCACTTTCAGGAGGACTGGTGTCTATGATGAAGATATGAGACCCAAGCATAAGGGCAAATATGACATACAGACATTGTCTTTGTAGAGGTTACAAAGAGTAGTAGAATCACACAAAATGACATGAGAAGTGAGACATTTTCCTTAAAAATAAAAGGAGTGGAAGGTATATTCTTAGGGACCTAGATAGAATTTATCTACTTGAATAGGTAGGGAAACATTTGGTGAGAATTCATGTTTTCTTTCAATATTTTTACCTAAAAGTCCTTCCCTTTAGACATTGGGAAAATATTTAAATGTAGGAACATTTGATTATTATTCATTCTCATGTCTTCTTTCTCTCTCTCTCTCTCTCTCTCTCTCTCTCTCTCTCTCTCTCTCTCTCTCTGTGTGTGTGTGTGTGTGTGTGTGTGCTCACAAGTATGTGTATCTCAGAAGTGGAATTCTTAGACTTTTAATTGGAAACTATTTTAGACACAAATAGAAGCTATAGAGTCCCCCTTATGCCCTTTACCTACCTTCTGACCTGCAGAATAGATACAGATGTATGTTTATACATAGTGTTTTAAATGCTCAACAGCCATTGTTTTAGATTTCTCTTAAGGACCAGATACTGACAAAACACCCGCAGGCATTTCTACTTTTGTACAGCACAACTAATGACACAAACTCTGAATTTCAGGGGACTTTTCTGATCATTTCTTCTCTTTCTGATTCATGTAATATATATATTTAACTTCTTTAAATAAGGACCTGAGGAAGTCTGGTGTTTAGCAGGCCAAAAATAAAAGAGCTGGGAGGACAAGAGGAAATTTGACCACTTGTTCAGAGTTTAGTTTTGCTTTTGAAAAAAATGAACACAGTGAAGAAGCCAAGAGGCAGGCAGGAGGCTCTTAGAGGTTGTCATCCCCATACACAGAAAAATCAAAATTCATAGAGTAGTCAAGTAGTGGGATCATAGGTATTTTCACTTTCTTAGTTCTCCTCCATTAAATAGTACTAATTTTCCACAAGTATTTCGACTTTTTCCTGAAGGAGAAAGGGAATTTAATCACTGAGAAAACCATGCAATAAAATAGGGCTGACAAGGTGTTCCTAACCCTCACCTAGTTATTTTCTCCAAGTGACTTAGTCCAATAAAGGAACTCAGCAGAAGCCCCAAGCCACATACTTTATCTGTAGAGACATTGTTCATCATTCACTTATGCAGACAACAAACATGTCCCTGAGCTAGCCCTGAGTTTTTAGCTATGGTGGGTGTCCACTAAACAGAATATCCACATGCCTGACTATTAGGATGACAGCCACTATTCATGTGCAGCCAAGGGCATTGCTATGAGACTAAGAAAGCTGAATACAAGATGACTATCAGAGATCTCATGTGGCTGTGAAGGGTTGTGCAGGAGGGAGATGTGTTTGAGGGCTGTGGGACTGTAGAGCTTCTCCGCTTCCTCACCTGCCAATCATCCTCTTTCTAAGCTGGAAAAAGGTTGAGCCAGCCGATGCACCTCAGGCCTTTCCATTATGGCAAATGACGTCAGATAAGTCATGAGCTCCTGCATTCTGGGTGTCTTGCTTGTTAAATGGTGGTGATGCTGCCTACTCCCACCCACATCCCAGGGTGTTTGAGGATAAAAGGTGATGACAACTTTGACAGCTTTTCATACATAAGGCATCCAGGCATCTGCAAGGTGGTGCTCATCACTCTTACAGTTTTCAAAATCAGCAGTGCCATCCATAGGTCAGGACATGCCCCTGCCCCAAATTGAGATAAAATTGTGTCGGGTGTCTTATTACTTTTCAAAGCTTCTCTTTCATCTCGCATGCATACCATGGTGAACTATCAGGGTCAGAAAAAAACACAAGACACACCTACGTCCGATTCTTATAAAATGTCACATTGGGACACTACTGGACACCTGGAAGGCATGCTGACCTCTGGGCTCCCCCCCTCCCCAGCCCTGTGTGGTGGAGGAGGCAGGTTTCAACTTCTAGCCTGACACCTTCTCTCTGTCTAGAACACACACACTTCCAGGAATGTCCCCAGTTCTGTACTTTGGGGTATGACTGGGATGGATTGTGAATGATCCCATTAAGGACACACTCTTGTTGGATACCTGAGGACTCGGTCCGAGGCCTGGTTGGACTTGGACACCTCACAGCTCTGGTGTTTCTCTTGGGCCTTGGCCAGCTTCTCTGCCGCAGCAATAGGGCATCCAGAGAGGCTGCAATTACAGAGAGGGGGCTCAATGAAGCAATCTCAAATGGCTCAGCTACACACCAAGCCACACACTGTGCTCTGTCCTACAGCCAGCCAAGAAGAACCCCAGGGGGTGAAGCAGGGAGAATTTCCCAACTGCCCTGGCCGCAGTCCCCTGAGGGTGATCGGTTAGGGGTGGTCCTTCTCGCTCCTGACACCTAATGCTGACAGCAGCACTAGTCTTGCCCAGAGACAGCATGCTAAGAGAACACAAACTGGTTAAATTTTAGACAGAGAGCACAGCATGGTGGAGCACACCTTTAATCCCAGCACTTGGGAGGCAGAGGTAGGAGATTCGCTGAGAGCTCAAGGCCACCCTGAGACTACATCGTGAATTCCAGGTCAGTCTGTGCTAGAGTCATACCATGCTCTAAAAAACAAACAAAAAGTTTCAGACAGAGGTGTATTTTTGGGGCATTTGCCTTTTCTGGATGTCAGGTTGCAATAGCTGGGGAAGGAGTTTTTCACAAGCCCAAGAGTGGCAATTTGGTGGCTGGACCAGCAGGTGGCGCTCTGAGCTGATCCCACAGCACTACCACCTGCAGGCCTTGCATTGCAGTCTGTCTGACTTGGGCAGAAAAGGGAAGGGAGGACTCAGAGGCCTGAGGCCCTGCAGTTGAATGGGTTGGCAACTAGCTCAGGTGAGTAATATGGGAGAGGAGGGGATTGGTGAGTCTTTACGTTTGAGCTGCTTCTTCACAAAATTTATGGCGTCTCCACCACAAGCCTCTGTGTTTATTACCGATGTGTGCAGGCATGCACCCAAGCCCAGTCATGTGGCACCAAGGTCTAATGAAGGCATTAATACTGTGAAGACCCAGCGGGGACCTAGTGGAGCTCTGATTTCTGTTGTCTCAGCCCTCCAGCAGAATCAGCACCAGAAAGCCTCAGAGGGGCCCAGAACTGCAATATTCCATCATAAACTTAATACAAGAAACCCAGTTAATTGTTAGCAAATAATGAGTCCAAAAACAAAAATTGAGAGGAATTTCATAGCTTATTCTAGGTATAATTTTATGTGAGCTATTGGAGGCTGAAACCACAGGAAAACAGACCTTAACGGTCACTTTCTGCTATTGCAAAGAGAAAGCCCGGTTCTGAGCTGGGTTTTATGAGGAATTTAGTATCTCTCAAGTCTGAAGAGGACAGGGAAGAGAACTGGATGATCTTGTCACACATCAAGGTGTGATTTTTCACCTTGTGTATTTCCAGTGATCATCTAGTTAAAGTTAGACACCCAGAGCACCATCACCCCAAGTACACCCCCAGCACTTTTGGATATTTGGTAGTATTTTAATGATATCTGTGCTGATGGCTTGGGGCATCAGTGGAGTTGCAAGGACAGCTAAGTCAGTCACACATGACACAGCATTGCTGGGTTCTAGCTCACTGTCCTGCATGGTAAGTAATAGACCAGTCCCTTCTACATGGGAAGATGGATCCATTCCACGATGCTCATTAAAACTGACATGGACGTGGTTTCTATCTTCAGACACTGTACCCAGAAGGGCACCTTGTGAGGACCTGGTGCCCCATTACACCAATAAGGTCAAGATAACTAAAAAAAGTCTAATCCACAAAAAAAGGCAGCTAAGCCGTTCACCTTCCATGCACTATGTGATTGACTCTCTGCTCTTTAGAAGTGACATGCCGCGGGCCACTGTCTCCATGGGAAAGAAGGGGACACATGACAGGACAGAGCTCCCTGGGGTGGGGTTGTGGATGGCTCCCTCCAGCATAGATCCCAGGCGGGTGTGGCTTACCTTCTGTGTGAGTTCCTGTTGCTATTCACATGCCCTCGCCCTGTGCAGCCCGGAGTGGGACACTTGAGCACATTTTCATGCATGGCAAGAACTTCACAGGGAGAGGCAAAGAAAATAGTTCAGCATTAAAACAGAGAATTGTCAGAGTACAAGCATATGCATTTGTTTTAATAGAGGCTGGATTAGTTTGTAACAGACAATCCTACAAACGTCTGTGATGAGCATGACCAGAGAACACATGTGGGAAGAGAAAGAAGGTTGTCTGACTGCACCAGATGGGCATGCAAAGCGAGATGTGCTGGCGGGCTGCTGTGGGGGCCAGAGCACATGGCCACTGAATAATCCGGAGGGAACAGGGAAGCAAGGGCCTCCCCAGCACCGGGCGCTGATCAGCCATGTAACAGCACGTAGCCTGGGCATTTTAGAAACATGCCTATGCTTTGGAAACACGAACTTCTGAAAGTGCACTGGAAGTGAGTAGAAACCCCCAACTTTAAGTGCAGTCACTTTTTGTTTGGGAAACAAGTACCTTCTTGAGTATTCAGTAGCATGAGCTGGAGTGTTAAGAGCTACGCACTCTCACCACATGAAGTCAACAAATGGGAAGGACAGGAAGGATACCTTCTTGAGTGAGGGCACTGTTTGCTGGTCTTAGGGGAGGCTGTGTAAGCCAACTAGAGGTGGAAATGCTTGGGCTTGTTTTGATCCCCCTCTTTGGATGTTAGTGACCACTCTACTACTCTATCTGGGAAGGCTTGTGGGCTTAGGAGTCCTGGGGATGCCAAGACTCCACACAGGCCCACCCCTCTTACATCGTTGTGTTCCTCTGCTTTTCCTCTTTGTCTAGAGCAATGGCTTCCTCTGTCCTGCAATCTGCACGTGTCTATGCACCACCACCAATGCCACCTGGCTCTGTCTATGGAGCCTCTGGCTTTTTAGAAACAGAGCTCATTGAAGTTTTGTCTTTGAGCTTTCACAGCTGATGGTTGGTAAATGGGGATCAAAAATGCCGAGTCAGCCTTCTGCTGATTTCCTGTGGGAACCTGGAATGAGCCCAGGGGTTCTCCTGTCTGAGGTCTAGGCACAAGTACCTGCTTTAGAGGATGAGCCTTTGTCTTTCAAGTCAATTCTTTACTGTGCTGTCTCACCTAACCTCTTCTCTTTCTGCCAGGACTTCCATTGACACATGCCATTCATTCTCTGGTCTTCTCCCATTGCCCCTGTAGAATGGCATGGCACACTTTCTTTGACTCAGCTTTCCTATTGCCTTAATACACACCTTTCTTTTCCCTCTATGCCCACAGTTTCTACTATAAAGTCTTTTCTGGAGATTGCAAGCACCACTGCAGCTTGGCTATGTTGTAGAGCTCAAGCTGACTGCATCTGTCTCTTGCTAAGGAGAGACACAGGTGCCTCGGCCTGTGCATGCCTGCAGCGGGAGGGGCTTGCTTCCTCTGTCTGGGGTTGCCTGGGTCGTCTCAGTCTTGAATTGTTTCTTGACTTCTACAGCTTGTGTCACCCCGCTCTGTTATTCTTTCACCCTTTTCTGAAGCAGCCACATGGGCTTTTTAAACCAGCAGCTTTAAACCAGTCCCTGGCTGCCCTTCCTCCTGGGCTCCTGCGGAGCCTCAGGCCTGGCCTTCTTACCGGGGACTTCTCAGAAATGCCATTTGTCCCAGTTTGCTGTCTCTTCTTCTGCCTGACCTTTGAGTACGCTCACTGCGAAGCCTCTGCTTGGGCTACTCCTTAGCTCCCACTTCATGTCTTCTCCCTGAGCCACTCAGTCTAGTTTCTCATCTTCTCAAAAGGGTGGCATCCTCAGGACACCCAAAACGCGCTGGCCAGTGTGTGTTGCCAGGCTGTGGCATGTGGTGACGGTGGTGGGAGACCCTGGCTGGATTCAGGCTGAAGGCTTCTTAAGGGAAAAGCCATCTCTTCTGTGGTGCCATCTTCCTTCCCAACTGTGTATGGCAGCAACCGAGCCCTTCACTGAATTCAACTGGATGGAAATGGACTGGGGGAGCCCGTCCACAAGAGTAAAACCAAAACACTACTATGGAAGCCTGTATTATGTGTTTCCTTTAAATTTCTGTGGTATCACGAAAAAGTATTCATGAACAAATGCTTCCCTTTTTCTCTTTCCCTTCCTCCTTTCCTTTCCTCCCCATCTCTCTTTTCTCCTTTTTCCTTTTGTGTCTGTGTGTGGGGGAGGGTGGGAGTGGGAGGCAAGTTCGACGTAGATGAGGCTGGCTTCGAACCAGTAATCATCCTGCCTCCACTTCCCAAGTGCTGGGATTACAGATGTGCGTTACCATGCCAACTTTAGGAATGCTTTCTTTGCAGACATGCTATGACTCTGTAAGGCCTGGACAGACTCCAGTCTTGCTTTTGCCTTGCTAAAGTCACCCCAAGTGTAGTTGACAGTGGCAGATACAGATTTATCCAGCTTTCTGCTCTTCAGAGTACAACCATCTTTCTACCATATCTAGACTTTTCCTATGAAAACATGGAGTCCAGAAGACCTCTTTTTTTCTTTTTTTTTTTTTGAGGTAGGGTCTCACTCTAGCCCAGGCTGACCTGGAATTCACTATGTAGTCTCAGGGTGGTCTTGAATTCACAGTGTTCCTCATACCTCTGCCTCCCGAGTGCTGGGAATAAAGGCGTGTGCCACCATGCCTGACCCAAAAGACCTCTTTTCCATAGACAGAACTAACCTTTTGCTTTGAAGGCAAAATGTCTATGGCCTGAAGAAAAGCCCCCACCCCCAAACACCCTTTCTCCTAGCTCTTGGCCCTAGAGTTTTATTTTGTACAGAGAACCTGCGGCATGCCACACAGCAGGTCAGGATTCAGACGGGAATGTCACACCCAGGGTTCAGAGGAGATGACAGGGTTGGGAGGCAGAAGCGTTTTTCAGCTGAGTCTAGTTACTGACTCAGGCTGGTGAGCACTTGCTCAGATAAGCCCGTCCATTGCCAGCCACTGTGATAATCCTTAAAGGAGAACGGTGTTGGTCCCTGGTTCCCATGTTCCTTATCTGGAAAACAGGGTAATGCTCCCCTGCAGGGTTTATGGCATCGAATGGGTCAGTGCTTGCAGGTGCCAGCCAAGCACCCACCACGGTGTGCTCACACGTGGAAGCCACTGTCGTCAACCATGCGTCTCCCTGTCATGTAACACACGGGATTGTAGCCACACCTGGATTTGTTCATCATCACAACAATTCACATTAGCGCTCTAAATCGTTACAGGAAACAGGAGTGTATTATTTTAGTAGGCCTGGAGTCAAAATAGCTTCTAAAAATATTTTACCTGAGAGTATTCAGCTTTCCCTATATCTAAGGTTGTATAAGTACAAAGAGTCACCCTGCTCTCTGACAGGTTTGCTTCACAAGTACGTCAAGGGTGCCAAGCTAATAGAGTGGACCTCAAAATGCCATTAAAAACCAGCTAGTCATGTTGCCATGCTGTGAGCCATCTTCCTCACTGGAAGCTATTGGAAGAGGATACCCAGAACACTATAGGCTCAAAACCAGGATCACTTGTAAACTCACTCATTTCTGAAAATATGTTTATGTCCTGGATAGCTGCCCCTCATTGATTTCATATAGCTGGCATATTTATCGCCAAGAGAAAGATACACCAAAAAGGGTGTGTGCCATTTCAGTTGTAAAAGAAACTTTATTTTTTCATAGATCATTTTACATTATCAGAGACTATCTATTAGAAAAAAATGAAAAAAATAAAAAAACCTCACTAGATTTAAACCCATTTGTCTATGGCAGGGCAACTGTGCTGTGAAGGATTTTGTACGTTAAGATGTAGCAGTGCTCCAGCTCTAAATGCTGATGGGCAATGATCAGAAGCCCAGGTACTGGGGCAGAAGGCATCTCCAGGCCTCAGCTCCAGGGATTCCTAGCAGGCTAGTGCTGGATGGGCTCTTAAAGACTACCTAGCTCAGTTCTACGAGCTGTGAGAACAAGTAGAGAAATCACCTGCCTGAGGTTCAGTGCAAGCAGAACTGAGGCCTCAAGCAGAACCCACATGGATGTGAGAGCCTCCTTCCTGGAACTCAGGCTTCAGGGTGAGTTACTTTCAGGGGCTGGTACCAAGGAGACCCAGGGGCTGAAGGAGGTGGTTTCTAGGGGTGCCCATCAGGCTTGGAAGGGGCCTCGTCGATGACCACTGCACTGAGGTGCCATGGAGATGAGATTAGGAGGGGATGATTGACAGAGCTGGAGCGCTCACACGCCCCGGGGAGTGGAGAGACACGGACTTACTTTCTGGAGGGACCCTATCTTTGTGCGGGCATCCAGACAGACTGCGGTGATGCGGATAAAGCCCAGTTACATGGCCGGTTCCATCGCACCCGGGGGTTGGACACTTGCTCTCTTTCTTTTCTGTTCTTGAGGGATCTAAAAGCGACAACAGGTGCCAAGAGAATGAATGTTTACCAACTGAAGACACATGCGGTTATCCAGCAAACTGAAGAGACCTTTGCTAAACAAAGAAATAAGGCAGGAGTCAGGGACAGGCTGGACATCAGACCTTTGTTTCTGTAGCTTTTGGGCTTGGGTAATTTTTTCCAACCTTACACAGTGTTATCATGAATCAGAAAAGTATTTCAATTTTCATCCTAAAGAAAAAAAGCGCCTATTTTTAACCTTAACACTTGGTTAATTGGTTTCCCGTGTGTTACATGATAAGCTATGTTGCTCAAAGAAATCAATGTAAGTAGTGATGAGACAGTGGCCTTCTTAGAGAACAAAACTCCACACTATCGTCATTGGCAATTTCTCTGTGCAATTCAACCAGAGCAGGATTCTGTTCACAGCCCTTCAGCTGATTCCTTCTTACTGAAAGCTCTGGTTGCATGCTCTATGAGCTGTAAAATTTTCCAGGCATCAAACTTTGCTCTCTGAGGTTAAGAGATACTGTTTCTTAGCAGAGCAATTCAGCCCGTTTTGGAAAACCATCTGAACTCTCAGAAGGCACTGTAAGCAGATGACCGAGAGGGCGGCGATCCCACCTGGCAGGGTGATGGGTAATCAAAAACGCTTCAGAAGCCGCTGGAGCAACCATTGGTTTTGATTTCTTCGTCTGTGCTTGGAACCCGAGGAAGGCTCCTGTAAGGCTGTGCATGCATACACAAAGTAGGAGGTCAGGCTGCTCTAGAGCACTACCAGCTGCTCCGCGTGCCAGCCAAGAGCCAATCAGAGCAGACGTTTGGTCCAGAATTGGATGTTAAATGCCAGAGATAGAACCATATTGCCAATAGAATAATTTCTATACCTGGAATTGACCACAGTTCATTGTCATGCCTTGTACAAGAAAGTACTCCTGAGGCCAGCATAGGCCAAATTCTAATTCTAAGGATGTGATGCCCTATGATACAGAGCTATTTTGTAAAAACCAGATGCTCAGATCAACAGACAGGGGCTACTATATGGTCCTGAGAATTCTGGAGTTAAATTTTTCTTTAAAGGTTTAATTTTTTTTATGTGGATACCGTATCAGTTAGGCCAGCCTTGATGGTAGCGCAAGCTAGCCTCAAATTCACAGAAATCCTCCTGCCCCAGCCTTCTGATTGGATTACAGGCATCAGCCACCAAGCCCGGTTTGATTTTTAAATTCTTATAATCTTATAGACTTTCTTAAGTGATTCTTAAGAAATTGAAATAGACAAAGGGTTCCCAGGAATTGTTACATGCTAGTATGTTGATATGAAAGCACTTTCCCTTCCTTTTATGACAGCAATGTAGTTTATGCAGTATTCCTGTCAGGGGCTGCCAGAACCGCTAAAGCCAGCGCTGGGGTTGGAAGGAAGCTCTCCCTGGTATTGTCAGTTATTGGCCCTGACCCTATAGTTGGCTCATATCGTCCACAAACAAACCCAAACTTTTATGGTGGTTCTTCAGTTTCTAAAACCTGAGATTTGCAAATGAAAGCCAAGTATTTTATTGCTTTTTGAAGGATTTTATGACATTGGAAAGAGTTAATTCATGTTATAAAATAGTAAGTAGATATTAACAGTTTCAAAGAAAAGTGTTGATTTTTTAAAATAATGAGATTTTTAACTAGATATAAATAACTTGTAGAGGATAAGAAAATAATTTATGACAATTATTAATCATGTTAACCATTAAGAGAATGTGAAATCAGCATGCTTAGGGTTTCACAGATTCCAAGAGTTTTGGAAGTAAGTAGATCTTTATCAAAGCAATGGGGCTCAAAAGCTGCAGTGTTTGGAAGACGGGAAGTGCGTCCTCTCCTCTCCATGCCTGGGTCTTGGCTGAGAAGGGCCTAGGGGATGCCTTTACCATTACCTCCTCTTGATTTCTTATTTCTTGTAGTCCAAATACATATAAGCAAGCGTGAAACAATGGAACAAGCCAACACACAAGGTAATGAACCAGAATCCTTGAAACAACTTAATACAAAAAAAAAAGTGTGCTGGGTTCAGCTTGTCTGCCTTCAGTATAGGGAGCCGGGGAGGGCTTGTGTAGAAAGCAGAGGAAGTTCTTTTACAGCAACT
The DNA here is from genome assembly GCF_020740685.1 of Jaculus jaculus. Classification (NCBI taxonomy): domain Eukaryota; kingdom Metazoa; phylum Chordata; class Mammalia; order Rodentia; family Dipodidae; genus Jaculus; species Jaculus jaculus. The sequence continues at coordinate 57,326,686 of NC_059103.1, forward strand.
CAAGATTTTAGAAATATCATTCATTGGTACTTCAAATCAGTTACATGTGTCTGCTCATCTTACAGCAGGAACAAAGTAGCCAAAACAGAGTCCTCAGATGTGTGGGACAGCTGCTGCCTTTATCTAACTGGCTGTGTCAATGAGATATCATGTCTTGACTTCTTGTTTTTATCAAGAGAGACTTAATCTCTTTGATTCACTTTTCCTCTCCTTCCTCCTCTTTTTCCTTCCTTTCTTCCTTTTTTTTTTGGCTTTGTGTGACTTTATTTGTTTGTGGATCTGATTATAACTATAGATATATTCAGGAGAACTTGGGATAGTGCTGAAAATGCCTATAGAAATCAGAAATAACTTTAGAAGAGGTAGAAATCAATGTCTTGTACTTCATGACAAATTTCAACCTCTCTTCTTCTCAGTAAATGCTAGTGTTATGGTTCTTCCTCTCCCCTGCCCCATTTGTACAAGGGAAGCAAGCAGTTTGTGTTCCATTATTTCACAAAAGCAAAGCAAAATAACAACAAAGCAAGAGAGAGAGAGAAAGAGAGAGAGAGAGAGAGAGAGAGAGAGAGAGAGAGAGAGAGAGAGAGAGAGAGACAGAATTTGCATAAGGCTCTGAGTTTAGAGGACCACAGGAATCACAGTAACCATGGTGATGGGGACTCCACGATGGCCAATTGGCCTCTGTGAGCATATATCACTCACTATGCTTCTCGGGGCCTGAGCTCCATCCTCGGCGTGTCTATTTAGAATTCTAAAACACAAGCCCAAAATATATTTGAACAGCAGCAGTCATATTGGAAGGCACAACTTCATTCAAAAAATGTTTGATTTTTAAACAATTCTCAAAATTTCAACTAAAAGTTTCTAATAGCTAATTTTAGCAACTGTTATTCACAAGGCTAGTTCCATAACTCAAGACACAGGTGCTAGGTTTCTTAGTCTCCATGGGGCCCAAGGCAAGCCTGGTGCTCCTGTACTAAGACTAGTTCGTTTAGTAAAACACCCTCCATCTTGCTGCATTCCTTCAGTGGACTGAGCTCACCTCCATGGCAGAAAGGGCCACCCATATCCACGTACTTGTCAACCAGAAACTGTGGAGCTCTGGCTAGGTTCCCTTCCAGCTAGAATTTTCTCATAGTAATACTCAATTGAGCACAGAGCCATGCATGCACATTGAGAGGAGAGAACACACCTGGGCGAGCCAAGACAGGAGAGGTGCAGTCTTCCTGACTGTTCAAAGTTTGTCACATTAAATTCCTGAATCTCATGATCAGGTCCACAGTGAGGAAACTCAGTATTCATAAAACACAGGTTAAAATGAAAAGCAGAAAAAGAAACATTTTGGGGGGAGATAATGTAGAAAGGATTTAAGAAGCTACCAATTTCATTGTTGGAATTGCTTCTAACTTAGCTCTATGAGTCTTCTGAGTGAGGAAGGGACCTATGTCCCATTGCAGCTGAATACTGTAACTACCATACACACAAAGCCACCCAGTCAGGTAGACATGTGTGACATACTTACTATACATTTGTAATATACATGGTGAAATATAGATATAAATATATCCCACAAATTTCATTAAGTAAAATTCAGCTGAAACCCTCATGTTGGATAGTTTTGAGCAATTTAGAAGAAACTACATTTGAGGAGAGAGCCCTAATTTCCAGAACACAATGGAGTTAGTGAGGGGGTATATTCTAAGGAAATTTCTATTGATTTCAACTAGGGCTATTCCACGCCTTGCATAGCAAATGGTTCCCATTGCTGATTATCTTGGATAATTAATGTGTGGCCACTGTCCTTATCTTATGTCATTGGTCATCTCATTTCTATTCAATTCCATTTGGGGTGTTTTCTAAAGGGGCAGTTTCATCAATAACTATCACTTGGTGATACTTTTATAAGTCATGAAGCCTTCTACCCAATCCAATTTATGAAGAAAGTGTCTCATTTCTTATCAACATGGATCATGGTTCCTTTGTGACAACTCAGCCTTGTCCTAATGTTGTCCATCATAGGGTGTGCTTGTATTTAGATCCTGTCTTCCCAAGGAAGCACTTTCCTCTAAATGTCATGTGATCCAACTGCTCTCATAATAGCACAGAGAGCTGCTTTATGCATTTATCAGAAAAAAATATTTTATTTCCTCTTCAGAAACATTATCACAAAGTATAGCTCTGGAATAAACTAAAAATATGTGTCAGAGATTAGATTTAGCATGATTAATACTTATGCAGAGATTATCAACATCCTTCACTTAGCTCCCATTTGCCTGAGGCAACTTACGTTAGGTAGAAATATTACCTTTACCATAGTATGGCTTTTTGACATGGCTGTCACTGGATTTGGGCTTTCTGTCCTCCCCGGGCATCTGTCTTGGAGACTGGTCCTCATAGGATCTCAGGTTATCCCTCCTCCCGGCATCCATGGCCATCTTCTCGCGCATGGCCTTTGCCCTCTCTGTCTCCAAGGCAATGGCTTTCTCCAGAAGAGTCAGATTGCCCTTGGTCATGTCAAACACCTCCTCAGACCTGTCTGAGTTCACTGAGGTGGTATCGTCATCCCTCTCATGACACCCATCCTCCTTGGCACAGCTGGAGAACGTTCTAGATCTGGGGCTCAGCTGCTCCTCCAGCCTCATGAGATTCATCATGTCTGAGTAACTCCTATCCGGCGTCCTCCCAGGGAAGTCATCCTCTTGCCGGACATGCTGGCGCATGCCCACATTGGGTGGCTGGCTCCTCTCCTGAGGGTTGGTCTCGCTGAGCTTCCTGGCCAGGTCGAAACACTGGTTCCTCAGACACTCCAGGCTGCTCAGACACACCTCCTCGTCACTTTCCTCCACCATCTTCTCCATGAGTCCGTTGTTCATGGGCTTTCCCAACATGACATAATTCATATTTCTCCCATCTTGCTGTGACATACTATCTGTGTAACTTCTGTCATTGATGTTCTCTGATAGCACAACGCCATGTCCTTGTGCTAACAGCTTCAGGGAGTCCACTGTTTCCCTAACGACATCACTGTCTAGATCTAGACTTAGTTCGCTTTTTCGACCCAGATTTTCATTTTTGTCACTGTCATCTTCCAGGCTATTTGAGGTATTGCTGTTCATTTCTGACTCAGTCCTAGCCCGATATGCAGCATCCTCAGCAATTTTGCCAAGATTCAGCAACGACTTGGCCACCAGTTCATCATAGTTGTCATATTCGTCATTATTGTTGTCGTCCTTTTCTGTGTCCTGCATTATTCGAGTGCTATGACAGTTCAACTGATGGTCTTCTGCAAAGAAACAGAGAAGACAAGAAGGAAAAGAAAAGAGAAAAGTGGCTAGGCTTTGAAGTGTACCACTGCAGCGTGGATAGCTAGCTGTCAGTCAGTTAAACTCGGTTTGGCCTAGAAAAGAACCTTAGGTCAGGCCTGCTGTGGGGTGGAACATGTTGGCATAAAGAAAGTGAATTGTGCTAAAGAGCAGGAGGCCACTTAAGAAACTTACCATGAGCTGCTCAGCTTCAGTTCATCTTTGCCAACCAAGAAGTATGGCAAACATAATATTAAGATGCACAGCTTTATTTCTAAGTCCTAGACTTTATCACCTGCCTTGGTTTTACTTAGAGCTGGCAGTAGTATATGAAACACATTTATCTTGCTATCAAACTTTCTAAAACTTCTTGAACTTTCCTTTTTGTTAACTTTCAGACAGATAGTTTCCACAATAATGTATAAGTGGCCTATTTTCAAGGCAACATGGAGTTAGTCTGAGATTTCTGAGGAGTCAGTCATATAGCAAGGCTACCTTGGGAGGGAGCTCCCTGCCACATGCACACCCTGGGGCTGAGTTGGGACGTTCCTTTGATTCTGATAGCTTTCAGTCAGTGTACTGTGGCCCATAGTGATGGGACAGAAACTCCACACGGAAGTGGGAAATGCCTCTCATGTCCCTGTTCCATCTGTATGGAGATGTCTGGTAGACATAATGTGACTAATTACCAAATGTCTATAAAAACCAGATTGTGGGCAGGAGAGATAGATGGCTTAGTGGCTAAGGTGCTTTCCTGTGAAGCCTAAGGACCCATGTTTAACTCACTAGATCCCAAGAAAGCCAGGCGTGCAAGGCGATACAAGTGTGCAAGGTGGCACATGCATCTGGAGTTCAATAACAATGGCTGGATGCCCTAGTGCACGAGTTCTCTCATATTCTCTCTCTCTTAAAAAAAATAGGCCAGTCTGTTGGGCTACTCTCAAAAACAAACAAACAAACAAATAAACAAAAATCACAAATCACAAACCATTGGGAGGAGGTTGTCAGACATCACAGCACCATCCACCATTTCATTTGACATGCAGTGGTGCTGTACTAACCAAGCTCACTGGCTTGAGGAAATTTGCATGTATTGGGAGAAATAATACAGAATAAATGTTGTACTTGACCCCCAAACCAGAATGTATTTAGAGAAACTTCTACAAATCCAATGTAAACCATGATGCAAACCTCTCTATTTCATCAGAAACCAGACACCATTTTTACCAGACACCACTGGGGTCTGAATCTCTATTCACAACTCTGCATTGCAAAACATAGATAGGAATACATGGGCTGTCGGTGTACCCACCCCTTCAATAGGATGGTTAATAGATGCCAGTTCACATCTTTCCTGTGTTTCCATGATACAAACAGCAGAGTGAGGAGAACTTTCACTGTGTGGTAATGATCTGAAGGAATGAGGCATATCGACATGCTCAGAACACCAGCTGACTACAGTTGAGATACTGAATCTCTGGTGCTTTCCTTATGGATTTTATGCAGAAAAGGCTTGGTTAGTGAGTAAAGATTTTGAGCTCAATATAGCAATAACTGAAAATAACATCCCTGTTATCCCACTTGGAGTCAACAAATACTTAAGATCTAACCTACCTCCCAATCAACAGCAAGTTCAATTCATCATATATTAGAGAGAGGTTATATGTATCTCTCTTCTGGATGTAACCTCCTTTGTTTTATCACATTACCTCAGCGTCTTTCCCCTTATTATAAGAATAAGTACGTCCTTAACGAGCAGCAAAATGACAGAAAACAAACTAGCAAACACAACCACTGTGGCCAGGTGGATCTGAAGCCCACACTTGCCATTGGCTGGCAGTTCTGCTTTCGGGAGCTGAGCGTATCCTGTTCTAATGAACCTCTGGGAACACAAACATTCTATTCCTTCCAATGCACTTTGTGGTAGTATGCATGGGCTATAACTGGAACATTCTTGGGGTGACAAGGCTATGTGGTTTGTACACAACCATGATGGTCTGGACGGCCATCACCACTACCCATATGGAACAAACCAAGGGACAAATTTAGAAGGCATGGTTTGAAAATAAGATAGGAGGGGCCACACATCAAAACATTTTCAAAGCTGAGTCAAAGAAGGACCCACAGTCAAGTAGGATTCACTAGTTCCATGATTTTCTCCCAGAGAAAGTGAGGGACTCATCCTATGATCCTAAAGATCTTGAAGAAGGAGGTGATCACTGGAGATGACAGCCTTGTAATCTTCCTTACTGTGTGTCAAGCCATAGGGATCCCTATGCTGGAAGAAGACAGGGTCTTACGAGTTGCTTCACCTTCCCAGAAGGTGATGTAGGTACAAGTTTGTTCAATCACCATATGTTTATGTCAGGATGGTCTTCAGGTCTCACCCTCTGCCCTGCAATATGGCATTGCCAAGGAGTGAGAACCCATGGGTGATCAGATATTATCTACCAATCTCACTACTCAACCTATGTCCCATTCTCACAAGAAGGTGAAAAGAAAAATGGGGGCTGGAGAGATGGCTTAGCAGTTAAGGTACTTGCCCATGAAGACAAAGGACCATTCCCCAGGACCCATGTAAACCAGATCCACAAGGTGGCACATGCATCTGGAGTTCGTTTGCAGAGGCTGGAGACCCTGGTTCACCCATTCCCTCTTTCTCTCTGCCTCTTTCTCTGTCTATCAAATAAATAAATAAAAATAAAAATCTTAAAAAAGAAAAATGGGCAAGCTTCTTTTCATAACACCCCAGCCATATTAACACACGAATCTGAGAAGGGGTCTGTCTCTTCCCTGTTAGAGAACATGGAGAATGTAGTTTTCTCCACTGTGCACACCAGGCAGCCTCTCTCAGGGAAGTGTAGCAGGAGCATGTTTGTGTAGACTTCGGTAACTGTGGGACGTATGTGACCAGCCCATCACTCCTTTGCTGCTCACTGATTGTACAATGACGGTGACCTTTCAGAGTCATAATTAGTTCATTTGTAAAGTGAAGATAATAAAACGTCCTGGCCCTTTCTGAAGTCCTCTTTCAAGTCCCCACTGGGATGCTTGAAGACTTTTTGTATTCAAAGAGCCTGGCATGGGTGGTAGCAAGTCTTATGGAGCATTCTTCCCCAGAACAGATGCTTGGGGGAACTAGCCAATGCGTGGAAGGAATCTGGAAGCAGCCAATAGGGAATGTGTCTGCAGACAGCCTGCTGAATGGTCAAATTACTCAGGCTCAGTGTCACCTTAGGCTCTGTGAGTGGTAGCAGTGAAATGGTGGCTGTGAAAATGGGATTCTTGGCCAAAATTTCTTATAGGTTAATGTCATGTTTACAGTTACCAGTATTTAAATTTTGGCCAAGAATGCCATTTTCACATACAGTCAACTCATAATTATGGGGACTAATGGAGGAAATCAGGCATCAAGCCATCTGCAAGCATGTCCTGTGGGCCATGTCTTAGTCTTGTCTAGAATGGGGTAGTGGTGGTGGTCACTCATGGTGAGGCTTAGAATTCTGTCTTTGTAATTCAAGCAATTTACTTTTCAAGCTAGTTTTTGCTTTGGTTAAGACTGAAAGGATTCCCACATAAACATGGGTTTTGGCAGATGGACCAGGATTATTTTTTTGACAGTGTGGCATTAGCAATCCACAAAATGAATATTCCTGCCTCAAAAAATTCCAGGAATCAATCTTAAGAGTTTCTGTTCTGGGCTGGAGAGATGGCTTAGCAGTTAAGCCCTTGCCTTTGAAGCCTAAGGACCCCGATTCGAAGTTCGGTTCCCCAGGTCCCATGTTAGCCAGATGCACAAGGGGGCGCATGCGTCTGGAGTTTGTTTGCAGAGGCTGGAAGCCCTGGCGCGCCCATTCTCTCTCTCTCCCTCTATCTGTCTTTCTCTCTGTGTCTGTCGCTCTCAAATAAATAAATTAAAAAAAAAATAAAAAAAAGAGTTTCTGTTCTATCAAAGAGGGAGAGTGCATTTGTGATGATAAAGTTTTTTGTTTTTCCTTCAGAAAGCAAATGTACTTGTTTCTGCTGTAGGTAAGAGAATAGGCTCATGCAATCAGAAGTCCATGAAGAAGTTGAGGCACAGCAGGTCCCTTTGTAGTGTGTCATTTGGCAGAGTCCCAGGACCACATTGAGACCAGGGATGAACTCTCAGCAGGTCTAGGCCTAGGTGTTCCCTAATAAGTTAGGGGATGTTTATATTGAGATGGCAATGAGAGAAGTCTGGTTCTGCCACTATGGAAATGAGCCCAGAGGCAGACATGCTCCTTTGACTGCTGAACCCAGGAGACCTTTCTAGGTGTGCCCACCTGCCAGTCACCCACCCCAGTGTCCTTGCTGTACCATGCATAATTTTACTTCCCATGATGGCTTTATAAAATGTTGTAAGTTTGTGTTTCCTCCTCTGGGTCAGGTTGTTAGGAGTCTATGTTCCACTGATGCAATCTCAGAGTCAGGTTTTCCTGTCGTAGTTAGAGCTTGGTGGATTAAATTTTTTAAACTGGCTCTTCAGTAGTTTGTTTCTAGAAAGCATGTCTGAGATGTGCCTTTGTCTCCTTTCACCATCTGATCCTGATCAAGCTATAGCTATTCCTTCTTAGCACCAGAACAGGCCACAGGCCAGTGAATACACACTGAATTAGAAAGTACAAAGCAACAAACTATAAGAGCAGAAATCTCTGTAGTCTGCACCAGCCTGAAGGAGGTCTGGCTTAAAGATGCACCCAAGTGCTTCAAACCATGAAGGATCTCTGTCTTTATCCACTACAGAAGTGCTTTATGAAAGTATAAGAATATGCAAGAATCAAAATGCGTAGAGCTTCATGTCTTTAATCCCAGCACCTGGGAGTCAGAGGTAGGAGGATCCCTGTGAGTTCAAGGTTACCCTGAGACTACATAGTGAATTCCAGGTCATCCTGGGCTAGAGAGAGACCTTACTATGAAAAACAAACAAACAAACAACAAAAATACAAAAGAAATGTATTTCCAATTTATAAATATAGAAATTTGATAGTTTACTTAAGATGATGAAAAGTGATGGAAGGTGTTTGAAGAGCAATTGCAGTGGCAGGAAAGGCAAAAATGGTACATGCATATTACATGAACTGCATCATGCAGACAGCAAGAGCTCTGCACATGTGTGTAATTAGTTAGTGAAATCCATAAGTGCACAAAGCCATCCACCTCATTTAGAAGTGGTGATCTGCTTATCCTCATGATGCCCATAGGGAGGGACTATGAAAGTCCTCCAGTGGTTGCTACTCCTGAAAGACAACTGTAAGAAACCACAAACCATGTGGGGGCCAAGTGACAGAGCTGAGAGGCATGCTGGGATCCTGGATGCAATTGTCTTACCACTGTGCATAGTGACTCTGTTTCTATAGCAACCAGGCTGCACAATCCTCACCAAAGAGGAATCCATTGAGCTTGATGCAGACTAGCAGCTACTCCTTAGCTGACAACATACTAAATGCCCTTGTGTGTAATTGCTGTTGTCTGTAGCATCCATCTTCAGATTTTTCCTTCCTTTAACATTCCTCACTAGCCAGGCATGAACTGAAGACATATTTATATCAGCAGGCTTTGCAGCTTGTGCTAGAACTTCCAGCTTAGTAACCTGCCACCAACAGCATCCTGATTAGGTTTAAGTTCATTCAGGTGTGGGAGGGTATCAGGTATTTTTCTCATTGCTGTGACAAACTTCTTGAGAGAAACAACATAAGGGAGGAAGAATGTGTTTTGGCTCATGGTTATAGTTCCTCATGGTGGGGAAGGCATGATAGAGTTCACTGTGGCAGAGACATGTGGCTCAGACTCCTCACATCCTGACAAATCAGGGAACATTGACTGAGAAATGCTGGCACTCGGTTGCTTGCTCCCTTTTTATTCAGTTTGGGACCCAAGCCCATGTGATGATGCTGCCATATTCATGGTGAGTCTTCCCTCCTTTGCTAAACATTTCAGAGATTACCCTCAAAGACACAGTCCAAAGTGTGTCTCCTCCTAGGTGATTCCAAATCTAAACAAGAGAGATGAAAATGAGCCATCATAGAAAGACATTAGAAAATTAGTTAAATCCCATACTCTGGATGGATATTCAGGATGGCTCTGGGCTGACAACTTCAGGTGTGATCATGAAGAAAGGAACTGGGCAAGTAGATAATAGAAAGTCAGGTGAGAACCAAAATGAAGATAATAGAGAAGGACTGGAAGAGACTGAGGGCATATCCTGAAGACCCCATCATCTGGCTAATGACCCTGCCAACTCATGCAACACACTTTCTACTTCCACAGACCAGACCTGAAACACAGTTCATCTCCTCTGAAATCTTCCACTTATTTCCCCAAGCACACTCTGAAGCACGTGTATTGTCTTCCTGGATGGTAGGTGAGAAGCTGCTCACATTCTCCAGCCCACTGCTGTCCAGGACAAGGACTTCTACTAGAAGAGGCCCCAGACTCTGAGCTCATGGGGACAGAGTCCACCCTTCCTTGTTCCTACCGCAGGGAGCAGTCTGGGTTCTGGGTTTGGTGTTTCTCCCAGTTCAGCTCTGGGATCCTGGCATTCTGATTTGGAACATCCCTTGTCCTGAACTGATCAATAGGTACTCAGCTTAGCTGGAGGACCCCAGATTCCTTTACACTCAGAAGTCTTCTGGAGCAACAGAGAGGAAGGGTTCTGGAGGATTGGAGTGGGGCATGATCACATTGTCATCTTGCTTCCTAATTCTATTTTACTCAACAGTGCTTGTTTGCATTGTTTGCACTGGGTGTGGTGGGAAGCTTTCTGTAGTCACAGCTCACAGGAGCTTTCTGAATTCTTCAGGCTAACTGTATCCTGCTGGAAACCTGCTCTTCCTGACCTTATCTGGTGGAACATGGAGAAGATCACTGTATAGTCTGCAACTGCATGGTCACCTTCTCAGACTCCAGGGCATGTGTGATGAACGGAACCATAGCTTCCATGTAGGCCCTAATCCTCATACCACTTTTGAAGAAAGACATGCTCTGCTTGCCATTGGCGTGTACTTAGTGGAAGCACACCCCTAGTTGCTAGCTGGTTTTCCTACAGGATTTTTCTATAACAGATACTTCCATTATTGTCAGTACTTGTGGGTCTTCTGAGCAATATAGAACAGGGTTATCCCAAACACATATCCCCAGAAAACAAGATCGGAGTTAGGAAAATAGTCATGTGCTTTAAGTAGAAAAGACCCATCTGGGCATTGTGTCCGTCACCACAGGAGGCTAAGGAAAGTGTGCAGGATACCTCAATAAGAAGACACCCCATGTGCCAAGCAGACTCTGCCTCTGGGTATGAGTGGGAGTCAGGCAGACAAAGGACAAGGGCTGTCAGTGGAAGGAGACACTGAGCATTAGAAAAGTCTAAAGCACAGTGGCACTGGGCCTCTACAGGACCCTTACAGGTCACCTTCTCTGACAATGCATTCACTTCCTATTTGCTCAATAGATGTAGTCAGATGGGCATAGTGGTGCACAGGCAGGAGAATTGCCATGATTTGGAGGCTACCCTTAGACTACATAGTGAATTCCAGGCCAGTTTCTACTAGAGCGAGACCCTACCTCAAAATAGCTAACCAACTAACTAACTAACTAACTAACTAAATAAATAAATAAAGATGTCATTACAGTTTAATTCTATTTCAGTCTATTTTTTTCTGCCACAACCCTTCCTCTGCTAGTTCCCTATAAACAATGTCCTCAGGATGGCCATGAGGGCTGGACAGGGACCCAGGCAGAGGTGTTGCAGTTTCTTGGGGACAATTGGGGATGCTTGCTGATAAGGGTTATGGAAGGAAAAGAAGTATACGAATTCTGTGTTTTGATGGTAATACAAATGCTCAAAAATCCTTCTTGAAAGTTGTTCAGAGTGAGTGATATCTGGGATTTATTTCCTATAGGCAACAAAGTTTATTTAGAATTAGCTGGGACTCATTTTTGAAGGGTAAGTAGATTATAGAGACAGAGAGGGTGGTATGGTATGGGGGATGGGAAAGTCCCTACGGAGTCTGCATATTCCCTTTGACTCTTTTCCAGTGTTTTAGAGAGATATGCCTCAATCCATCTTTAGTCTGACACCACCTATGAGAGGGAAAAGTACCTTTTTTCCTTGGGTCACACTGTTCTGGCCTCTTCTGTCCAAGTACTAACCAGGCCTGACCCTGCTTGGCTTCTGAGATCAGTCAAGATCAAGCATGTTCAGGGTGATATGACTATAGACTGTTTTGGCCTCTCAAGACTCAGGTTCCTAGGAGATAGCCAGTTGAGCAAAGACTATTTCCCTCTATTCCAAAGATTCCCCCACTTCCCTGTGTGAAGAAGAAGAGCTCTGACGGGCCCAGGATACCCAGGAGGAGTCGCACTAGCATAGGAGGAGTACTCTGCACCATGGTCTCATGCCCCCGTCCCACACCTTCTCCCACAGTCTCTCTGTTTGCAGGCCCAGCAGCTACCTTTCTCCATTGGGTGGAGTTAATTTTATCTCTTCAGTGCTCAGTACCGGGACACTGTTTTAGTGCTCTGAGTGTGTTTCCAGCCTGTTTTTGAAACCCTGCATTGTTTCTCACTTCTTTTCATCAATGTCTGCACATTGAAAACTTGACCTCCTTATCTGTCGATACATCAACTGTATTGGCCTTGATTTTGCTTGTACTGTGCCTACGGGCTTGCAGCTATCCTTCCCCTTCCAGCCTTGCCTATCAGTCAAACTTGTGGCATAGTTAATCCTTTCTTCACCCCCAGGCAGGATCTGACTGGTCTTCCATTGCCTACCAGCTCAGTGCAGGGCTGAGAGAGCACAGGCTGGCATATGTCCGCCAATGCAAACCCAGAAAGACCCAACTGAGTCACCTTGTCTGAGTGTCTGCTGACTCTGGTTCACTTCCACCCTGCTGGAAGGAAGCAAGTGCCAGACGTCTCCCCAGCCCCCAAGAGTGTGAAGGTGACAGTGGCTCAGCTGGCCAGATTGCACTGTGCCTCTCATGAGAATGGCCCCAGCCAGGAGCCTGACACAGGGAGAGAATGGGAACCCAGGGAGCCATTCATTGCCCTGGACTCAATCCTGACATTTCTAGACATCTTCATCCAATGAACAGGCAGAACCTTTGGAAAGGGCACAAAACTAGTCCTCTCCTCAGACTTCAAATATTGTGGCTATGACAGATTTTTCCAAGCAGCCAGGGAAGGGGAAAGGTGACCCACATTAATAGCTATCAATTGAGTCAAGTTAGAGCGCAACAGTGAACCATGAAGACAGTAAGATCCTTGTCATTAGAAGAAACTGTAGTTGGTGGAAGCAGTGAAAGTGATTAAGAAGAGAATATACACTGAGATGTCAGTTGCATGCTATGAAGACATGGGTGGGCAGATGGAGAGCCAGGAGGATAGCTTGGAGAGGATAAGGTCTGGTCTCTTGGTGAAGAGGATCTTTGAGTTTGAAAGACAATAGGAAGTGAGTTCTATAGTGAGCACATTCCGGAGGAAGTAGCAGCAAGGGTCAAGGCCTCAAGGATCCAGAAGAGCCAAGACAACATAGCTGATATAGGGTGTGGAGAGGCAGGGGATAGACGGAGAGCACAAGGGCCTGAGCACAGCACATTTAGGTACCAAGCCTAACAGCTCTCTCTAGCAGTCATGAAAGGTATAACTACTGAGCACTGAGAACAGTGGCCCCGCTGACCTTGAGTTAATCCCACACCCATCTGGAAGCCAGCTTATTTCCCAGAGGGCACACCATGGTTTCTGACACCATAGCTCTCTGCAGGCCACACACCATTGTCTACCCTGCTGATGAAGGAACCAGTCTGAAGCCAGTTGTTTCTCCTTTAATGCAAGTTTATAAGGTTGGACATACATCTTGGTTTCTGAGTCATTTCAATCTGGGTAACCTGGCTAATGGTTGCTTCCTGAGACATGACTCTGGTGGATAAAGCTCTTCCTCAGAATGCCCAGGAGCATGGGCAGTGAAGCAGGCACCAGCCACACCAGGCCACGGAAACTAATTGACCCAGCCCTCCACACTTGACACTGCTGCTTCTCGCAGCAAGCAGATTCTAGGATTCCAGCCCAGCATGGGGGAGCAACGTTTTGCTATAGGAAACAGTATATGTGGAAGACTGTAGGAGGAGAGGGCTCTCACACTGCTTTGGATTCCAAGGAAGAGAGATCCAGGGGCCATGATTCAAGGAGAGACACAAGAGTTTTGTACTTCATCTGGGGACAGAAAGGAACAGCGGGGCCATGACATGTGCGTCAGTGCAGCAGGAGGACCGAGGGCTCTGTATCCATACCCAGCACTGCTGGCCACATGTGGTAACTGCAATGTGGCTGGTGTGACTAGAGATGGAGTTTAAAAGTCATGTGATTTTTGTTACTTTAAGTTAGACACAAATTTGTTAAATTTAATTTAGTTAGACTTGCATAACCATATTAGGTGATGGATCCCCCTATTATCTAGCACAGGGAGAGAGCATGGATACTTTAGCAATTGTTCTGTCATGATTATTATTATTATTTTTAATTTTGAGAGTGAAAGAGAGAGGAAGAGAGAGAGAAAGAGCGAGAGAGAGGGCAGGTCAGGGCCTTCAGCTGCTGTGAATGAATTGCAGATGTGTGTGCCCCCTTTTGTGCATGTGTTTGGTAGTTTGAATAGATAGCCCCCAATATATTCAGTTTTTATTGTTTGTAGTTTGCATCTGCAGCCACCTGGCTGGAGGCAGTGTCACTGGGTAGATCTTAAGGTGTGGTGGTGGGTTTCAGATTTCAATCTGAAGATATGCAAAGTGTGCCTAGCTGGAGTTCCTAAAGTGTGCTGTGGCTTTTGGCTTTTTGGCTTGTGTTTCTCTCTCTCTGTTTGGTCCAGTGAAGGCAGGCCAGCTTCTTCTGCCATTTATGGAACTTCCCCTGGATCTGTAAGCTTCAATAAATATCCCTTCCTCCATAACTGTGCTTGGTCTGGAAGCTCATCTCAGTGAACTGGAAGCTATCTGCTACAATGTGCAACATTGCACACTTGCATGAATGTTCATCTGGCTTATGTGGGACCTGGAGATTCAAAAGTGTGTTCTTAGGATTCTCAGGCAAGTGCCTTAACCATTAAGCCATTTCTCCAGCCCTCCCATATACATACATACATATATCTATATATCTATATATCTATATATCTATATATCTATATATCTATATATCTATATATCTATATATATATATATATATATATATATATATATATATATATATATATATACTGGTTTTTGAGGTAGGGACTCATTCTACCTCAGGCTGATCTTGAATTCACTATGTAGCCTCAGGGTTCTCTTGAACTCATGATGATCCTCCTACCTCTGACTCCTAAGTGCTGGGATAAAAGGTGTATGCCACCATGCCCAGCCCTCCCATAATTTTTATGACACATACAAATCTAATATATGCATATGATTACAGGATATAAGTTTGCCAAAGCCTCTCTTTGTGCCTGATGTGGTCTTTTGCTTGGTTGGACTAATGCTCTGAACTTCTAACCTCCTGAGAGGAGGCTTGCTGTCCTTCTAGCATGCCTGGAGCTCACTCGGCTCACAGACTCACATGCAAGCTCCATCAAGTGGAAAGGTGCCTGTATGAGGAGCCCCTTACTCTATCGAAGTCAGATGCATCAATGTTCCCAGGTGGGCCTCTGTGAGGAAACTGGGTCACAAGGATTTTGACCTCATCCATGGATTTACAAGTTAATGAGTTATTGATGTGATAAAAACTTTAGGAGGTAAGACCTTGTTAGAGGTCACTGTGCATTTGAAGGATATATTTTGTCCCTCCAACTGCTACAGGGTGAGTAACTGCATTAGCACACACTCTCCTCTACAGATGAAGCTCTACTTAGGCACAGGCTCAGAAGCAATGAAGCTAACTGACCATGGTTGAGATCTCTTAAATGGCAGCCACAATAAGTCCTTTTCTTCAGTTGATTTTCTCAGCTGTTTTATGAGAATGATGACAAGCTGACCCACAGTAGGTACAGAGACAGAAAGATAGAAACTGACCGAGAGAGAGAAATAGAGACTAAGGCAGAGGAGGAGCTAGGTTAATACGTTACCGTTGACCTCAGAGAGCTTGTGGGTGGAAAGATGTGACTATTCTATTATTATTATTATTATTATTATTATTATTATTATTATTATTATTATTATTTGAGGTAGGGTCTCACTGTAGTCCAGTATGACCTGGAATTCACTATGCAGTTTCATGGTGGCCTCGAACTCATGGTGATCCTCCTACCTCTGCCTCTTGAGTTCTGGGATTAAAGGCGTGTTCCAACATGCCTGGCTCTATCCTACTATTCTTAAATACCTAACTTAGATGAACTATGTCAATGTCATTAGTAAGAAAGCTTCTCAAAACTTTACGGATAAGTAAAAATTTGATTCATTCCCATCCGTGAATTTAGATCCCTATTGAATTAAAATTCTAAGAAATAAACACAGCTCATGGTTCTTAGGTTAAATAGTTATATATCCTTGAATTTATTTCATGGAAATTTTAAGTCATGATTTGGTCACAAAATGGACACCATTTGAAGTCAGTAAAGGGCTGGACAGATGGCTTAGCGGTTAAGTGCTTACCTGTGAAGCCTAAGGACCCTGGTTAGAGGCTCGATTCCCCAGGACCCACGTTAGCCAGATGCACAAGGGGGCACATGCATCTGGAGTTCTTTTGCAGTGGCTGGAGGCCCTGGCATGCCCATTCTCACTCACTCTTTCTCTCTCTCTCTCTCTCTGTTGCTCTCAAATAAATAAATAAAAATGAACAAAAAAATTTAAAAAAGAAAGTAAAGTCAGTAGAGCCATGATCCTCTTGGACTCAGATGGAACCTCTTCCATGTCCATTCACATAACTCTAAATATGGAGAGATGCCTGGACCAGACCTCCTCACTGAGCAGAGCAGAGCAGAAAGTAGCTGCAAAGTCTGAGGCAGAAGATAACTTCCCCTCTGTACCATCCAGGGCAGAGGCTGCAGTGGTGATGAGGAATGTTGGAATTTGGAAATTAACTGGACAGCTTCAAGCTGTTCCCAGACCCAACCCGGTTTATAGTGTGACTAGGTCACTGCTCCAGGTAGGCAATGGCTGAAGTCTAGAGTGGCACAGAGCTGAGTATATGTCACACCACAGTCACCCTTGATCATGATCACAATATCACAGCTATGAACAATCCACACTGTTCACATTTGTCAAGAACTTTTATGCCTGTGCTTTGTAGACTGCAGAATAAGATCAGGAGTGAGTTTAGAGTGAGTCCTCATGCCTAAATCCTGCTTCATACTGAGGTCTATGGAGGCTAATGTCTTGCTGATGGTGAGTGACACAACTAGAGCTGGAAATATCCCCTAGACATTGCACTCTGACAAACTGGCACTTAGGATTAAAAAAAAAAAAATCAAATGAATGAGATGCACCCAATATGTCGCTAATTCTTTAAAGCACACTTTAAAAACAGGCTGAATGAGATCACATTAGATCTATTATCTCATCTTTTCCTATTACTATGTAAAAATGCTTTTCCCTACATGTTATGCATGCTCTTTGCATCTTCTGTATACTTAGCATTACATTTTCATTACGTTTCCTGGTTTCTTTCAAAGTACCCAAACGTTCATGAAATATGATATAATTATATTTTATAATTAAGCAAAAATTAGTTGGCACAAAGTGAGTTTCTATTATAGGCTGATACGCAGACAGTTCTCACTGAAGGCAGCCTCATTTCCAAGCTGCAGGGCCATAAACTTCAGCACACCTGCACTCCAAATGTTGCCCCCATCTTCCCCATGAAGGCTCTCATGGACACAGAGAAAGGTTAATTTTAAGAAGACAAAAATTCACCATTTTCTTTCTCCCAACTGTGACCGCAGCCTTCCTCAAGTTGAGGTCTTGCATACTAAACATATCATCTTTGTTCTATGTTGGTCTCAGAACTCATTGCTTTTTCTGCTGACTACAGAAGAACACTGGCTGGCTAATTCTGATTTTCACAGTCTGTCTGCATTTCAGCTTGCTTCCCTCATCAGGGACCTGTCCCTGGGAAAGATACAGGAGGATAATTGGCTAATCAATATGGAGAACAGTGCCCTGAGGGGAGGCTGGGGAGTTCAGGGGCAGACCACTCAGCACCTTCATCGTCTTCCCTCCTGACAGCGCCAGCCATCCACCTCAGGTTATCAGGACACGAATGCAACTGGGGGCCCAAGCATCACTCTGTTTGAAAGAAAGCACACCCTGGGAAATTTTGCAATTAGAAAAATGTTTCTGTGAGGAAAAATTCACGCAGCATGGTCTTTGCCTAGTATCGAGTTATTACAAGAAATCGAGTTACTGCCGAGTGGAAATGCCCTATTAATTATGTCCTCCTATACTGGAATGTTACGTGGTTAGGGCTTTGGGAAAAGGGTCTGAGATCAGAATCTGCAGGTGTGGACCACCAGCTCGCCAGGTTGCTTCAGTGGACAGCAGAGGGGAGCTGCATTCCAGAGCAATCTCTCTTGCTTGGTCTCCACACCCTAGGCTTTTAATTCTGGCACTGGTTGGCTGTTTTGACTGACTTTGGGGAATCACATAGGACACTGGGGAGGCTTCCAACATCATTAAGCAATCCACTCTTCCTTAGAGTGAACTTGGAGGCAGCACTCACAGCTACTGAGAAGGAGTACCTGCAGTGATTCACCCTGATTTTTATGGGAACAGTGTTTCAGTGCCCAATGTCTTAGGTGGATATGAGATGCTAGAGGCAGAAAAAAAGTCCCAGCATTTGGAAGTAGAGAGTTTAAACAAATGACATCAGTTAAAGAGGGCAGCACACCTGGCCTGTGGACTGCATGTTGCCTGGCTTTTCCTCAGAGCAGTCTCCTTCCTGTTTATGAGGAGATGCAACATGAACTCAAAAGGATGTGTGTGTGTGTGTATTTAAAACATGAATGGACATATACATATAAACACATACATATATTTAAGGACCTTCATTCTTGATGGAGGAAGTGTGAAAATAAGTCATAACTCATACATATTAGCTATCTAATTAAATCATAGCCCTCATCATGGGAATCTCTAAAGACATTTATCATAGTATGCATAAAATATGCTAATTAATTTTTTTTTTCTGGCCAAGAATGGTGGCTCATACTTTAATACCAATACTCAGGAGGTTGAGACAGAAGGATTGCCATGAGTTTGAGGCCAGCCTGAGCTACAGAGTTCCATGTCAGCCTTGACTAGCAGGAGACATTGCCTCATAAAAAATTCTCTGACCACAGCACATTAGCTCTATACAACCATGTTCTAAGAATTTATGCCAGAATAACCCAACTTTACAAAGTCACAGTCTAGCATATCTCCATAATACTTCTGAGTATTTTTCAAAATATGTCTCTGTGGGTATTTAAAGATAGGTTCCCTAAACCATAATTCTAAACATAATAAGATCAAAATGTTTAATTCTAGAAAATGGATAATAGAATATAAGTTTGGTCAAGACCCTTGATTCATATTTCAAACCTGTTAATCCATTGCACACAAAGCCTTCATAACTCCAAATATTAATGTCTGCTGCTTCTCAAACAGTGTGAGAATGTGAAAGAACAGGCTTTCAGAGCATCTCAGTGATATGCCATGGTCAAGATATAAGCCATCTATTAGGCTTGACAGTTAAGGGTATCCTCCAAAAGTGTATACAGTTGATATTATGGCTCTACATTATTTGCCTAAGTGGTCTTTTCTACTAACTTCCCACATATTGCACCACACAGGGCTATATAATAATTCTTAGCATCTCACTAGTGGTACTGACACATTTGAGTGCCACAGCAGAGTGGGCAATGTCAGTGGTAATGATTGGCATGAGCTTTGACATAATTTGTTAGACTTCTGGTTACAATGTTCTGTAATATGCAGACACAAGAATGTTGGGAGAATAGCTTTTTATTTATGTAATTTATGTTATGTGTCTCTGTGTGTAGATATCTAACACAAGTGAGAAGTTGATTTCATAAGATCTTGACTCCCTATAATAGTACAGGCTCTCTCATCAAGTTCAGATTTCATAATACAAATGATCATGAAGTTGGAAATACCCACATTTATTTATAACTGCACATGGGGTGTAGCAAGGCCTGCATGATCTAAATGGGTTCTTTCCAGCAGCTGAGACAATGACTCTGCATCCATCAGTTAGCTCCCTGGGATCTCAGATTCTTGAAGAGCATTTGAGCCGAGGGAGAAAGGTAAGAAAAAGAATCCCCTTTACAAGCTCATCATGTTTTGCATTTCTATGAGGAAAACCCTAAGCCACCAAAGAGTCTACTTAGGATCTTGAGAAAGCCACCACTCTTTTCTAGAATAAAAACAACGGCCTTTAGGACAGGGTTCATTTTGAAGACATATTTTTGAGTTTTGCACTGACATAAAACTGTGCACAAAGCAAATCATCCATAGTGTATTATGGAAGCACCCTCCATGCCCTGGGCAGAATGCTTTCTGCTTATATAACTCACAATGTTGGATGCTTCAGACCAGAAACATGGTCTTCAAACCTGAAAGAACCTGGCCAACCTCTTGATTAGTTCCTTTCAGTAGCATCTCTTCCTATTGCAACCATATGACAGTCACCAAACTAGGGCTTTGGCAATCAACAGACAGGGAATCTACCTCACTAGTTCATGCATGATGCCTTTTTAAGGCTCTCCTGCTGTGGAGGTGTATGGGGTAAGGCATGCCAACAGCACTGCTTGGT
Organism: Jaculus jaculus; assembly: GCF_020740685.1. Lineage (NCBI taxonomy): Eukaryota > Metazoa > Chordata > Mammalia > Rodentia > Dipodidae > Jaculus > Jaculus jaculus. The sequence continues at coordinate 57,346,776 of NC_059103.1, forward strand.
AACTGCAATTTTTGGGCAGAATACTCAAGAAAAAGTAAAGTTAAAGACCAGACATGCTAAATTAGTTTTCTTGCTTCATTTTGCTTTGCTAATCAAATATGTACACCATAAATATTTCAGCAAGTTGCTGTGACAACCAATCTGGATAACTATTTGAGAGAAACAGAATCTAAAACCCAGCAGATAAGTGAAAGGAATTATTCTTTAAGAAATGGTTAAGTTCACATAAGAAGCTTATCTTTTCAGTACTGAGCAAGAAACTTATTCATACAACAACTGTTAGGGTGCCAAGGATATTAATACCAGAAAATTCACACAGAAAACTTAAACAGATCATGACCTGACACTTGGTTAGTATTTTAAAGATTACCATTTTCCTCTTCTTCTTCCTCCTCCTCTTCTTCCTCTTCTTCCTCTTCCTCCTCTTCCTCCTCCACATCTTCTCCATCATCATCATCATCATCATCATCTTCCTCTTCTATCTCCTCTTCTTCCTCCCGGTCCACCTCCTCATCCTCATCATCCTCATCGCCTTGATCATCGTTGTCCTCAGAGAATTCCTCCTCATCGTCTTCCTCCTTGTCATCCATGTCTTCAGTGCCGTCACTCTCATAGCATTCGTCTACTGAGGAGCTGTCTGCTTTCACCGAGAATGGTTTTCTTTTAGGAGCAGGCTCTTGGGGCTGTTTGTCTTGTGTTTTTCTTTTTTTAGCCAAGGGACAACCATACACACTGATAAAAACAGAGAAAGAGAGATATGCATTACAATCTGAAGGAACGTTTGATAGGATCTCTGAAGACATTAGAAGTTGAGCATAATTTTTATAATGCAAGTGCAAGGGGTATGGTTTTATCTATGTCCCCCCTCTCTCACACAAATCTGCTAAGATGGTAGAGCAAAGTACTTCTTGTGTCTGTCTAATTACCATTAACATATAGTCAGAGTCTTCTAGCTTATCTATCCATGACTCCAAATGGCATGGGGATTCTAGCAAAGTTCATGAGGATAGCTCATGAAACATTTACAGTGGTTGTATGTCAGGTGCATCTACAGACGTGAGTGCCAATCCAACTTAATAAACATTTTACTCGATCTACATCATATAAAACATACTTTAAAATGGAATTTATTTGGGCTGGAGAGGTGACTTAGTTAAGATGCTTGCCTGCAAAGCCAAAGGAGCCAGGTTTGATTCCCCAGGACCCATGCATGAGGAGGCGCATGTGTCTGGAGTTCATTTGCAACAGCTGGAGGTCCTGGCCTGCCTCTTCTCTTTCTACCTCTATCTCTCTATCTTTCAAGTAAATAAATATTAAAAAATAGAATTTACTTTAGACACATCATGTTAACATACACACACATAAAATATAAAAATGTGTATGCTGTGAAAGAGCTTGGGCATACTTGGGTCTGTACTGATTATCGATACAATAACCTCTTTAGAAATAAAAACCTAGTGAACACAGACAAACTATAGATGGTTGTTGATGAAAGGTGGAGCCTCAAGTATAGGGGGCTGGGTATTGTCAGTCGGGTAATATTGGTCGCATCCTTACCTCCCAGGGAATGAATTCATGGTTACTGTCAGTATCCACTAAATCAGGCTGAAGTTGGCTCAAATTGGGTCAGACCCTCACAGAAGAGCTCACAATCTTTCCTGACAAAAGATGATTATCCAAACTCTGTTGCCTGTCGAGTTTTTCCTTTTCTGAAAAGTCTCTATGTGCTTCAAGGAATCAGGAGGGAAAGATAATGAGGCAAAAATGCTGTGGGAAACATTTCATTTGTCCAGACTGCCATGTGTGATCTCCCTTGCTGTCTGCTAGGCTCTGGAGGGGAGTCCCACAGATTGAGTTGGCACGGTTTTGGAGCTGGGAATGGTGACATGATCATTTCTGAGTCAGCTGGTAGGGATCCTGTGCTACACAGGAGATGATAAGGTAAAAGGACAGTCCTTCCCCAAGGCTGTGGGGTCCAGCAGGAACTTGGATATATGTCTCTACTCCCTCATTGCTATTCACCATTCACCCCCTATACCTACACATCATGGCAGTGAACCAATGTGGGATGAATGCCTGGATGAGGGCTTGTGGATCCTCTGATATGGTATATGGAGGATATTATGTCATTCAAGAGAAGGGCAGATGGTCAGGTGCCAGCAAGACCTCCAGGGAGAATCCACACTGGACCTGAACTTTCCAGGATATGTAAGTGCTAACTGGCAGAGCAAGAGATACCTCAACACATGTCAAGTCAGACCATCTCTAAACATGAGCATGAGGGAGAGCACAATGAAGCATGGACCTCCACATCACAGCTCAGAGTGTGAGGGTGGGATGAGCAAGAGAACTTGACAGATCCACCTGGCAGCTGCTGGGGGCGCTCTGGATTTCTCTGCAGGACACTGAAAGCCTTGAGGAAGCTGGTGTGCCATCCAGTTTGCACATGGAAAGGCCATGCAGGCCCATCCTCAGAAGACCTAGGCTGCTTTATAATACTCAATTGTATTGTGGTTTTGACTCCCCTACTTGTGGGCTTTTTCAAGAAGATGATGAGAAGAAAGGGCGAGTTGCTCCACTATGACTTGAGGGGGATAAAGGGGGTCACCCTACTCCCACAAGCATGCTACCCATCTCATAAATATTCATAAAAGCTTCTATTTTATTTATTTATTTATTTATTTATTTTTTGCTTTTTTGAAGTAGGGTCTCACTCAGTCTAGCCCAGGCTGACCTGGAATTCACTATGGTGTTTCAGGGTGGCCTTGAACTCACAGCGATCTTCCTACCTCTGCCTCCCAAGTGCTGGGATTAAAGGCGTGTGCCACCATGTCCGGCCTCTAATTTTATTTTTTATTAAAGTAACACACCCGAGCTCTCTTGCTGCTCCCTGCTCTTGGGTCAGCCCGCATCAAACTCTCTGGGATACACTATTGCTTTGTTTGGCCTTGCCAAACAATCTTTTGCTTAAACTGTCTATGTCTCTAGGCTGAGCTCTTTCTTTCAAGAAAACAAGAACCAAGGAAAACTCCAGCTCAGTAACAGAGGGACCCTCATGCCCAAACTGTGTCTGGGCTGCCTTTTGCAAGTATTGGATTCGGCACCTGGGTTCTCTCTCTGGTGGGCCTCAGTTTACTCACCCGCACAATGCACGAGAACCAGTCCTTCAATGTCTTAAAAATTTAAAACATTCAGACTTCCTGAATTGATATTCTCTCCTGGCTGGAACTTAGCTGAGTGCAGGATTCAACATCACCCAGACTATTTCTGTTAAACCTGGCCCAGTTTACGCAGTTTGGCTTGCATCTGTCTACATGTGCATGTATTTCCAAAAGACAACTACAGTCAGCAGTGTCCCCAGATTGAGGACACCATGAGGAATCAGTGGCAGAGTATGTGGAGCAGCTGCAAAGGTGAATCCCAGGGGAGGCCTCAGGGACTGTGCTTGGCTGCCACCCTTATCTTCCACATGCAGAGAGGCTCCACGCTCAACTTCTCATTTGCAATTCACCACATGGCCTCAGCCCGCATCCCTCGTCCCTCAATCCTGCTTTCAGTCACACAGTGAAGGCTCACTGGAGGGAGGCAAGTGCCCAGTGAATACTTGTGGAAGGACAATCCACTGTTTCTCCATTGGTGGAGAATGAGAGAGTTCACCATGCTGTGGTGGGATTATTGGTCACATGCCACATAAGGAAATGGATGGACACATGTGTTGCTGACACCCATGTTTCAGAGCTACAGAATCCAAAACAGTAGCCATTACACATATTTGATTTTTTAAAGATTTATTTTTATTTATTTATTTATTCATTAGAGACAGAGAGATGGCTGTGGGGGAGAGAGAGAGTGAGAATGGACCACCAGGGCCTCTAGCCACTGCAAACAAACTCCAGATGCATGCACTACCATGTGCATCTGGCTTACATGGGACCTGGAGAATTGAACCTGTGTCCTTAGGCTTTGCAGGCAAGTGCCTTAACCACTAAGCCATTTATCCATCCCTATTATTATTATTAGTTTTTAAAAATTTATTTTTACTTATTTATTTATTTGTTAGAGACAGAGAGATGGGTGTGTGTGTGTGTGAGAGAGAGAGAGAGAGAGACAGAGAGAGAGAGAGAGTGAGAGAGAGAGAGAGAGAGAGAGAGAGAGAAAGAAATACTTGATGATTTAATTAAAAATAATTTAAAGTCCAATTACTGTGGTGCACTAGTCACATTTCCAGTGATACATGGGGCTAGGGGGTAGCTTATGGGCAACACAGACATTTCCACAGTCAAACAGAGTGCTCAGGGGCAGTCCTTTGAGAGTCCAGCATATTTCTGGAGAATGGTCCCTACAGTAGGCAAGTAAAGCAATGAAGGGCATCATGGGACTCAGATGGACATGGACAATGGTGGAAAGGCCTGGACTTGGAAAGGCAGCCCAAACTTCTGGAATGGAGACTTGGGTTCTCTGATGCTTGGCCCGGGCATCTTGTGAACATGTCCTGTGGGTCCACCCCTAGGATCAACCCACCCCTGAGAGAGAGGTGGTGTTGAGACATGGTCTCAAGTATGTATTGAAGTTGCCTCTGTGAGGTCAAAGCCTCTACATGCCCCTGAGGTTTAAAAGTAGCCTTGGAAACCAAATCCATCACCATGTACTGACCAGTTGGCTAACACTACTCACTAGGCCTCTCCTATATTCATTTTCCTTCTTATAAAATACAATATCTAAACATAAAAAATCACTATTTTTTATTTTTTACACACACTTGAAACCTCAAGGAATTAGTAAATACAGTTATTACTAAGGACATGGTAGCTCAAAAACATTCTGCCAACAAGAATGATCTCTTGTAGATTTTCCATGTTGTCTCCATAAATTAATGTAGGTCTCAGGCATTAGAATTAAACTGAACACTGGCCTTAGGATGTAGCAGAGAGACAGCCCAAAGAGGAGAGAAAAGGGAAATAATGTTGACTTAGAAATGAGAAAGTGTGGTCTTAGAATTCTAACATTGATTAAGCCACATAAAGGTGAGGGTGTTGGTGTTACCCAATGGTGAAGGCTGTGGCATAGTACCCCACAATTATGGCTGGGGTGCATTATTCCATTGGTGAGGGTTGTGGTGCAATACCTGCCTTGGTTTGAAATAGGTGTTCTCCATAAACTTAGGTGCTCTGAATGCTAGGTTCCAAGATGATGCCAATTAAATCCTCCTGGAGGGAGAATATTATTGGGGGTGGGTTTATAGGTATTATAGCCAGCTTTCCCATGCCAGTGTTTGGCACACTCTCCTCTTGCTGTTGCCCATCTGATGTTGGCCAGGAGGTGATGTCCACCCTCTGCTCATGTCATTGTTTTCCCCTGCTATCGTGGAGCTTCCCCTTGAGTCTTTAAGCCAAAATAACCCTTTCTCCTGCAATCTGGTCTTGGTTAGGGGTTTTCTGCCAGCAATATGGACCTGACTGCATCAGAAAGTTGGTACCAAGAAGTGGGATCATTGCTGCTAGAAACCTGATTCTGTGGCTTTTGCCTTTTGGGACTGCTTTGCAGGAAGAATGTGGAAGGATTTGAAACCTTAACCTAAGAGATGTGTTGCAATGCTGTAAGTACAGCTTAATGGACTATTCTGGTCAGAGTTGAAAGATCTGAATGCAGTTAAAAACTATGGACTGTGAGGTTTGGCTTATGAGGGTGGGAAAGCTTTGCCTGGACTGGACTAGAAGCAGTTTGCGTGAGAGGTTTGCTGTTGTGCCTGAATCCTGGTAACTTGTTCAGGGTTACATTACATAGAAATGTGTGTGAACAGAGGGATATGGCAGAGAAATGAAATCTTTTGTTCAAAACTTCTGCCCATTCAGCTGCAATTGTATGAGCAATTGTAGCATTTGAGATTGGGCCAGCTGACCTGCATTGGGACAACAGGAAGAATTCAGTCTTTTGAAGGGGGTCTGGGTGCTGAAGGAGTGTCCTGTTCTTCAAAGTTGTCTTTATTCTCCCCTGGACTAACAAATTTGCAGCCTACCTGGTACTATGGAGTATAGCAAATGTAGAAAAGAGAGGGTCTTTGAATTTGAATTTGAATACAAACATGGATTTGTATTTTGGAAATGGCCATGGGCAGTGTGAAACAGACTTGTTGGATTACTTGCATGGAGACATGATGGAGCCATGAGGATGAACCATGGATTGAAGTGGAGAACCAGTGGAGATGCCAGGACTACGGGGTGGCTGCCAAGGAGAGCTGACTGCACAAGATAAAGTTTTCTGGGACTGTGAGTAGTCTAGCTGGAGGGGAGTAATTGGAATTCCAGAGACTTGTCACTGGTTAGAATTATCAGACTTGGAGGCTTCTCACAGGTTAAAGTTATTGGACTTGGAGTTACAGAGCTTGATGTCTGTCCTGTTTGTTTTAAAACTTGTATTGGGGACTGGAGAGATGGCTTAGTGGTTAAGTACTTGCCTGTGAAGCCTAAGGACCCTGGTTCAAAGCTCGGTTCCCCAGGACCCTAGCCAGATGCACAAGGGGGCGCATGCATCTGGAGTTTGTTTGCAGTGGCTGGAAGCCCTGGCATGCCCACTCTTTCTCTATTTGCCTCTTTCTCTCTATCTGTCACTCTCAAATAAATAAATAAAAATAAAACCAAAATAATTAAAAAAAACTTGTATTGGTTGAATAGGTCTTTGCTATACCTAGTGCCATCTTTTGCAGTGTGAATGCTTATTCTGTGCCATTATTGTGCTTTTTTTTTTTTGGTATTATGGCTCAGCTAAATGATCTTGTATTATGGGAATGTTTGAATATCATTGGTCTTGATGAAAAATTATGGGGACTTTTATAGTTGGATGAATTCATTGCATTTACATCAAGTATGGTTATCTGTTTATGGTGTCCAGGGGTAGAATGTGGAGGTTTGAGTCAGGTGTTTCTGAATGCTATCTCCATCTGATGGCAATTTAGGAATTAAAGCCTCCTGGAGGCAGTGTATTGTTGGGTGTCATAGCCAGCTTCCTCTTGCTAATGCTTGGCACACTCTCCAGTTGTTGTTGTCCATTTTATGTTAGCCAGGAGATGATTCCCAACCCCTCTGCTCATGCCATAATTTTCTCTTGCTATCATGGAACTTCCCCTTAAGTCTGTAAGCCCAAATAACACTTCTTTGTTCTCCACAAGCTGCTCTTGGTCAGGTATTTTCTGCCAGCAATGTGAACCTGACTGCAACACTACCCCACAGGTAAAGGTGTTTGTTTATTAGCTCACAGTTCTTGGTGAACAGGAAGTTACTCTTTTCAGACATGGACACATTATTGCTGCTGTCAAAGATACACTTCATGGCTTGAACAGGGGTTCAGTCTTGTCCATGGAGAACACCATGCTGTTGGTTCCAGTCTCACTTAGGACATAGTTGACACACAGGATGCACTGGGCTGAAGATTGTGGGGATTTCAGATTTGTTATCCCATGCTTCTTGCAGCTCTGCTCTCCCAAGGGCTTCTCTGGGTGCATCCAGGTCCTTTGAAGGGTCTTGAAATTTGCCTTAACTTGGCTTAAACAGTTTGCATGCTCTGAAGTAGACTGCTCTGGAAAATGAGTAACCTTACCTTGGAACTCCCTCCATGGAGCTATGTACTTGATACACTAGGTAATTTGAAGGCTGAATTCCAGGTTATATATAAGGACTTTTTGTTTGCTGCCTTCCTTATGAAAACATAAACATGGAGCAGTGTCTGTGTAATTGAAAATTAACTTGACAGCCACCCTACGGTCTCTGCCACAGCTGTTAACAGGAGAGGATGGGGTGTGGAGACCTTGTGACCTATGTGAGGATGTGCTCAGTGGTGTACAGTGGCTGTCAGATGGGTTCAGAGCCATACAGTGGTTCTCTATAGGCACAGACGATGTTTGGAGTGGCGTACAGAGGAGTCTCACATGAAGTTTAACATCATTATTCAGTCATAGAAGTACTGTGATTCTGGGACACTGATTTCTATCCACAGCTCAGCCACACACTGATGGAGTGCTTTACAATGTGTGTGCCTGTGTTCTCTTTCTTCCTTGCAGTACTACAGATCAAACTTAGGGCTTCATACGTGCTAGGCAAATGCTCTGCTGCTGGTCTACATCTCCGGCCCACTTTTTATTTAAGTTGCCCAGGCCCAGGCTTGAACTCAAGATCCTCTTGCCTCAGCCTCCTGAGTAGCTGGGATGACAGGCACACCCCACTAGGCCTGGCTCTGCCTAGTTTTCTAAACTCTTCAAGCTTGCAGCCACCCTGTGAGGCTGGCATGCTTATGACTCCATCTTTGAGGGACAGAGGCCTTGAGTACCTAGCACAGGGCCACACCTGGGGGTAGCACTGGGCAGGGATTGTAACCCACTCTGTCCATGTTGGAATTTCTCATTTCTAAGGTCTGCCAACCACCTATTCCTTCTTCTCATGTATATGTGGTATGTGTGTATATGTGTGTCAGTATGCGTGTATGTGCAAGTACGTAGGTAAGTAAGTGTGCATGCGTGTAGAGGTCAGAGGACAGTGCTCAGTATCTCTATTACTTCTTCACCTTCTATTTGCAAGGCAGGGTCTGTCTCTCTCTGAACCTAGAGATCACTGACTTTGCTAGACTGGCTAGCAGTAAATCCCAGGGATTACAGGCACATACCACCATGTCCAGCATTTTACATGGGCGTAGGGATCTGAACTCAGGTCCTCATGCTTGTGTAGTAAGCACTTTACCCACTGAAGTATCTCCCTAACTCTGGCCCTGCTTGCCTGCTTCCTTCCTCCCTTTCTCTCTCTCTCCTTCTTTCTTTCTCTCTCCTTCCTTCCTTGATTCCCTCCTTCCTTTCTTTTTTCTTTCTTTCTCTCTCTCCTCTTTCCTTTCTTTCTTCACTTCCTTCCTTCATTAGCTTATTTTTCAAATAGGTTAAACTCTTATATCACCTCGCCCCCAGCCCCATTTCCCTGAGGACTCTTCCTCAGTAGGGTTATTGGTGTTCACTATAAGGTATTTAGAACCACTGTTAGTTTCTGGGGTAGGGGATGTGGGGCTGTGCCTCAGGGTATTTCTACCCCACCCCCTTACAGTCTTGCTGCTCCTCTTCCTGAACAATCCCTGAGCCTCTATGAGTATATTAAGAGTTAGTTTTTAGTGTTGAGTTCTCTGCAGCCACTGTATTTCTGTTACAATGTGCTCTGGTTCACCTCTGTGTTTGTTGCTGTTTGCCTGGAGGTCATTGTTGAGGCTCTGCTTCCTTATGTGGCCAATGTATGGGCCCCTAACAGTGGCCTTATCCCCCAAAACCTTTCCTATAATGAGCAGGAGCTGAATTCCATAAGCACTGTGGAATGAGGACTAAGTGAGTCTGCCTGCACGGGAGGAGGCGTTTCCCTGAGCACTGCACTGCACATGATCCTAATGTCATGGGATACAACACAGCAGCTCCTCCTTGGGAGAATGGGAAGGAGGGAGAACATTTCACAGGGTGCAGGAGAGACAGACACACAGAAAGACAAAGGGAGAGAGAGAGGAAGCCTGAGCTGTCTGCTGGGTAATGAGAGAAACAGGTGGTGTGGTGTGGATTGCCCAGTCTTCCTTGGCCATGATAAGGTGGTGGGTGTTTATTCCTGGGAGTAGCCAAGCCCCCGAGAAGATAACTGATGGGTGGCACCAAAAGTGAGCATTGCAGTGATGACTCCTTGGCTGCAGTGTGGGGAAAGGGAACAGACATGCGTGGTGAAAGGCTATTGACAGGTGGTGTTAGGTCATAGGTCAGCTGGCTTGGGCACGGGATGGACAATATCCAAGCTCAAATGTTCAGTAGTGGAGAAGTTGTCAGGGACACCTCTAGATCTTCTGGCCTAGGTGCTGGTGGGAAGGACTCCAGAGGAACTCACATCTGCTGGCTTATTTGTCTTTGGAAATGAATGGAGAGGCCAGCTCAAGCAAGCATGCCAAACCTTAAGTGTTCTCATGTCGATGACGGCTGGTGGGTGGCCTTGACGATGTAGGGTGGAAACATGGTCTGGGGTGTATAGGGGTGGCTGGGGTTCTGCTCAAAGCCCTCACTCTTTCCCAGAACTCATCAGTGCTGGGCGTGCACTACCACCCACTACTGCCCACCCAAACCGACTTGCTGCCCAGCATCTCCTGGGCTATACCACCAAGCATCCATGGGTGTTAGAGTATAGGAAAAGGCTGGCAGGAGGATGATAAAGGAGGCTAGAGGACTGGACGGTGCTGTGAGCACCCCGTGGAGTGCTCCCGTGTTGTGATTAGAATGGAAACTGCCCTTCAAAGGCTCATGTGTTTGAACGCTTGCTCTCTAGCTGGTGGCGCTCTTTGGAAAGATCGTGGAAACCTTTATGAGGTGAAACCTTGCTGGAGGAAATGTGCCACTATGGGTGGGACTTATGGTTTTGTAGGCCAGCCCAATTTCCTGTTCCTTCTATGGTTCTTGGCTGAAATGTGCCAAGTTGTATGCCATATTTTCCATGAAACTTCCCCTAAAAATGCAAACTAAAATAAACTCCTTCCTTAAATTGCTTCTAGCCAGGTTCATAACAGTGGAAAAGTAACTAATATAGCAGCCACTGGGAGGAGGGCAAGGTTATCCGAACACGGAGCCTCAGACACTCATGGTGGGGAGAGGAGAGGACAGGTCAGGAGGGCTGTCTTTGCAGCCTGCAAGCACTCCACTAGTGTCCATGAGGAAGGCTGGATACAGCACCATGTGAATGTGAGGGAGGAGCCTGAGATAAGCTCTGTGGAGGCTGCTGTACACTCTGGCTATTGAGGAAGGGCTCCTTGAGAGAGGAAGACACATCTTTCCTTGTGGTGGGTGGACAGAAGCAGTGGCATGGTTGCTGTGTTGCCCAGAGTAGGCTCACAGAGCTGTTGCTGCATGCGCAAAGCCCTCTCCCTTGTAGGCTCTGCACTTTCCCTTCCTTGCAGTCTGATTCTGTAACGACTGTCAGTGGAGAATCTCTAGTTTTGTGATTGCTTGATAAAAATAAGTTTGAACACTTCGTGGTGGTAGACAGAGCTTTTTCCTAAAACTTGCTAATTCAGATGCCTAAACAAAAAGCTCTAATGTTTATACCAAAGGCTACACTCTGTGGGTGTATGTGGCACACAGAGGGTGAGGTCTGGAGTGGGCACTGTGCACACTGTTAACACGGCACTGAAAATGTCAATCGTGGGTCACACTGCCACTGTTACCAGGTATTTGTTAATTGTATTGTAATATACTTTTAGTTGTTGTTGTTTTTTTTTTAAATTAATTCTCCCACACTGTTGTCTGACTGCAAACTGCTAACAGTGTTAAACTTGATGTAAATAAATGATGTCCTTGAAAGGGACTGCTCTCTGCCTGTCTTCTCAAATTAAAAAAAAAAAAAAATTATCCCAGGCTAATGAGCTAAAGGATTGATTTGATTAGTCTAGCCTCTTCCTCAGCCTCACTAGGGCAGTGCAGGGGATGCAGAGTACAGAGGCCTACCTGCAGCCCCAGAGGAGCCACAGAGCAACAAGGCCCCTGACTCCTGTTTTCTCTTCCTGTCTCATTGTGGGCGCAAACTCTACCATTCCTTATCACTTAACTTCTAATGGGTTGTTCATGTGCATTTCTTGAATGCACAGAACATTTAAATACTTTCAAAAACAGGGCTGGGGAGATGGCTTAGTGGCTAAAGGCACTTGCTTGCAAAGCCTGATGGTCCAGTTTTGATACTCCTGTGCCCACTTAAGGCTAGATGCATAAAGTGGAATATGCATATAGAGTCTGTTTGTCATGGCCAGATGCCCTAGAATGCCCATCCCCAATATCACCCTCTTCCTTTCTCTCTCTACAAATAAATAATACAAAATTTAAACAGCTTAATTTAAAGCATGAATTATTCAATTAAAAAGTAGCATGTCAAAATTCTTCATGATATATCTTTTCAATCACATAACACTAAAATAACTAATCCATGATGGAGAATGGAATTTCAAAGGGGAAAGGGGGGGGAGGGAGGGTATTACCATGGGATATTTTTTATTATCATGGAAAATGTTAATAAAAATTGAGAAAAAAGGTAAAAAAATAAAATAACTAATCCAGTTTTGACTATATCCTAGTATACTGTGATTTTGTTCACTATCCTTTGTAGATAGTGGTGAGCAAACATCTAGTTGGTTTGAAAAAAAATATGTGTACATGTATTTTTATGTGCTTTAAACTTGATATAAATGCTATAGGTATTAAAAATATTTAATGAGGGCTGGAGAGATGCCTCAGCAGTTAAGGCACTTGTCTGCAATGCCTAAGGACCCAGGTTCGATTTCCTAGTACCCATATAAAGCCAGATGCAGGCCCTGGTGTACCCATTCTTTCTCTCCCTCCCTCTTTGTTTGCCTTTCTCTCATTCATAAATAACTAAATGGTAAAAATATTTAATGAAAAATTGGTCAAGGCTGGGGAGTTGGCTCAGTGGATCAAGCACTGGCCACACGGCTGAGCACCTGATTCAGATCATCCTTCCACATACACGTTGCAACATGTGTGCACCTGTGCTTACCCTCACTGTACACAAAAATTATTCAAAATATTTAACTGACTCTTGTTTACAGGTCTTAAAGAAGCCTCGGTTTCTGGAAGCCAGGGACTTGCTTTTTAGCTTTTTAGGGCTGGAAAGATGGCTGAGTGCTTTAGGTGATTGCCTGCAAAGCCAAAGGACCCAGGTTCAATTCCCCAGGACCACGTAAACCAGAAGCACAAGGGGCACATGCCTCTGGAGTTCGTTTTCAGTGGCTAGAGACCCTAGCATGCTCATTCTCTCTTTGTCTGTCTTTCTTCTCTCTCTCTCTTTGCTTGCAGATAAATAAAATAAAAAACCCTCTCTTTAAATGACAGGTTCCTAGCAAATATTTACTGCTTTTAATAATAATTCAAAGGGTCAAATCATCCCCTCTTTAATTTCCTTTACCCACCCTAATAGTTTTCCTTTTCTTTTTTAGTGTATAGAAATTTAAGTGTCATTAATTCTGGTTATTTTCTAGTACAACTCATTTTTCTAGTACAATTTGATTCTCCTCTATCCTCTTCTCACATTCCTCTCTCCCTTCAGCATTCTTCCCCCTTCCGTTTACATGTCCATGTGTTCTTTTACCCTTCTTCCTACTCACCTCTTTATACTCACCCTGGGTTTCCATTCTACTTCTATAGGTTTTATTCACGCTTGACCTTTGTGTACATAAGCATAGGTATTACAAGCTAGGATCCACATGTCAGAGAGAGCATGTGTTTTTGCTTTTTCTAAATAAGCAGATGTAACTCTGGCAGTCACCACACACTGACTCACAGTAACTTCCACCTTGGAGATTGGATGGAGGCCAGGTTCAAAGCCGGGCCTATTTTGCTAACCAGTTCTCCAGGAGATGTGGTTGGTTTCCTGGCATCTGAGAGTCTTATGTTCATGTTTTTCAATTCTCAAAACTGTTAAGATATCCAACTCCTCTTTCTTTGTTCCCTTTCCAAGTGTGTCACTAGCCTTCAGTAGAGTACTTAGCTGAGCTGTGAGACAGGGTCACCAGAACTTTCTTCCTGCTTCCTCAGCACTGCTTATTCTTTTTTCCTTCCTCCCCCTCCTCTGTCCCTCCTGTCTCCCAGTTGTACTCCTCTGTTTCATCACTACTCACACATGTGCCTAAAAAGTAAGAGGTCTAGAATGTTAGCTTGGTGCTTGTCCCATTAGTATGTGGACCTCAGTTTGAATCACTAGCACCCATGTAAAAAAGCCAGGCATGGCAGCATGCACTTGTAATCCCAGTGCTGGGAAGGTGGAAAAAGGATGGTCCCTGGCACTCACTGGCTAGTTTGTCTAGCTGAATTGGTGAGCTCTGGGTTCAGTGAGAGACACTGTCTCAAAACATAAGATGGAGAAGGAATTGATTGGCGCATTCATGAGCCCACGCTGAATAACGATAGTCCCTCTGAGGAGGGCTCTCAGTGGAATGGGGAGGTCAGGAGGGGACAAAAGAGGATAACCTGATGGGGATATAGACAGTATGTTATTTACAGTATGTTAATATATTAAAGTGCCTAAAATTTATAAACAAAAGAAGATGGACAGCAAATGAAGAAGACATCCAGCCTTGATCCCTGGCCTCCACATGCATATGCATACACATCCAAACACATGTGCTCACACATGAACATGTATACACATAAAAATAAAAAAAATAAAAGAAGCAAACTCTGTGTGCAGTTAACAGAACTTTCAAAATTACATTCAAGTATTTATATTTAGTCTCAGTCTGATTGGCATTTTCATTAACATGTCCTGAAAAAGAAAGTGTTGGTTAGGGGACCAAAAGCATGTTCCTAGGGTACCCTTAGGGCTAGGTGAATGTCTGCCCCAACACTTCTTTCTGACAGACCTTACAAGCCCTAGTCTATTGTTTCTTAAATCCCATTTGAAATCAAGCACATTTCTTTTTGAATCACAATTTTTATTAGGTCTGTCAGATTTCTTAAATAGCTCTTCCACAGGGAATCCTATCTCCACTCCAATGGCTGCTTTTTGAAGTGGTTTTATTAGCACATAAAGTGTTAGTTTGAGAAGCAGCAATGCTCCACATTGCTTTTTTAGTTCTTGGAATGTCTCTGAATAAGTATTTACTCATGTCACTACTTGGAGTTCAGTTTGCCTTTGGAAGACAGAGTTCTGTGCTCACCTTTGTGGGTCAGCAAGTGCCCATTCAGTCCAGTGTAGCCACAAAGGAACCTGTAGCTTTGGCCAGGCAGCAGAGCCTGATACTACATTGTGACTGAATTTTCTTTTCTTTTTGTTTGTTTTTATTTATTTATATGAGAGCAACACAGACAAAGAGAGAAAGAGGCAGATAGAGAGAAAATGGGTGTGCCAGAGCCTCCAGCCACTGCAAACAAACTCCAGATGCATGCACCACCTTGTGCATCTGGCTTACGTGCATCCTGGGGAATCGAGCCTCAAAATGGGGTCCTTGGACTTCACAGGCAAGCGCTTAACTGCTAAGCCATCTCTCCAGCCCCTGTGACAGAAATTTTTTCCTGCAAATGGAGTCTGTATTGGTGGAGTTTTGTTTGTTTGTTTTCATTTTCTTTTCTTTTTTAAACTTTAATTTAATTAATGATTTTTTTATTTCACAATTTTTATTAACATTTTCCATAATTATAAAAAATATCCCATGGGAATACCTCCCCGCCACCTGCACTTTCCCCTTTGAAATTCCATTCTTCATCATATTACCTCCCCATCTCAATCATTGTACTTACATATATACAATACCAACCTATTAAGTACCCTCCTCCTTTCCTTTCTCTTCCCTTTATACCTCCTTTTAAACTTACTGGCCTCTGCTACTAAGTATTTTCCTTCTTATGCAGAAGCCTTATAGTAAGTGAGGTAACCCAGGCCCAGAAAGCCAAGCACCACATGTTCTCCCCCATATGAGGATCCTAGGTACAGATGATTGGGCTTCTGCGTGTTTTCATTTTCTATGTATGCATTGATGCCCAAACTGTCCTTTGGGTGTGCAAAACTCTGATGTGTAAGTTTTCCTCTATTTTTTTTAAACTTCCCTTTGGGTTATGGACTTGGCAGAAGGGAATCCTTCAAGCTCCTACTGGTGGCACAGCTTTGGTAGATGTTATGTGTGTTTTCTAGAGCTAAGGCATGCTAGTTTTAACACTCAGGGCACTCATGCGTGTACTTTCTCCTTTCTGCCTTTGGTTGTCCATGTGATGCCCAATGGACGCCAACTAGACTCACTAAAGGTAGTTCTCAGGTTTCCTACATGATGTTTAGTGGGCTGGTCCACTGGGAACATTGGGAACAAAGGCTTTGTGATGGTTCATCTCCATTGTTGTGGAGGTTTGATTCTGGCGTCCTCCATAAACTTAGGTGTTCTGAATGCTAGGGTCCCAGCTGATGGAGATTTGGGAATTAACACCTCCAGGAGGCAGTGTATTGTTGGGGGCGGGCTTATGAGTATTATAGCCAGCATCCCCTCGCCAGTGTTTGGCACACTCTCCTGTTGCTATTGTCCACCTTATGTTGGCCAAAGGGTGATATCCACCTTCTGCTCATGCCATCGTTTTCCCTGTCATCATGGAGCTTCCCCTTGAGCCTGTAAACCAAAATAAACCTCTCTTTTTTTCCCACAGCTGCTCTTGGTCAGGTGATTCCTACCAGCAATGCGAAACTGACTGCAGTAATTGTCAACTTGACAGGATCTAGAATCACCTAGGAGACAAACTTCTGTGCATGTCTATGAGGGTGTTTATAATTAAGTTAATGGAGGTGAGAAGACCCACTCTGACTGTGACAGCTCCATGCTATGGGCTGGGGTCCCACACTGAATAAAAGGGAGAAAGTGAACTGAGCACCAGCACTTGTAACTTTGCTTCCTGCCTGTGGACACAATGCAACCAGTGGTTTCTCTTGCCACCATGTCCTGTTCACCTTGATGGACTGTAACCTCAAACTGTAAGCCAAAACAAACTCTTCCTCCCTTAACTTGCTTTTGTCAGGCATTTTGTCATAGCAACAAGAAGGGAAGCTAACACAAGCTTCTTAAAATTTCTCAGGTGAAAAGTGGTCACATGTGGGGAAAATTTGCTAAACTGTGTTACAGGGGACTACCTCCTCACTCATATACTCCCAACATCCCCTGTCACCCCATAGAAAGGAAATGGCTCTTGTGGGGTCTTCACCTGCACTGGTCTGCACTCAGGGTGAGATCCTAGCTGCAGAACTTTTTTTTTTCTTTTCTGTTTTCAGAGAAGTATGATATTGCTTCTTTCATGTCTGACAACAACTTGCTGAAGGCGCTGGAGCAAGAGGAGGCAGGTGTTGAGCAGGGGATCATGCAGCTCTCTCTTAGCTCATTAACTGGGTCTGTAGACTGTGTTGCTGCTGTGGTGCCTAAAGCTATTCCATCTGCCTCCATATTTAATAGTACTAAGCAGACAAGAATTCCCTTTTCTATCAGTTTTCACAGAAATTGCTATCTCACCAGCTTTTAACAGAAAGGTGAGTCTCAGTCCTACTCAAGGCAAAGCTGCCAGTCTCCACCAAGGTGAGGAACCACACAGCGTTTTAGCCTCTCTGTTGTCTGTGCTGGAGGTTTTGGCACCGCAGGTCCTGGATTTCTCTTCTCAATGGAGAGCCAATCAGACACACTTGGGGCTTCGGCTGTAATTTCTGGACTCACTAGGCACTGAAGGGGCATCAGGGACCTCTGTGGAGAGCAAGGAGGACCATGGGGCCAGCTAAAGTGAATGACCACTAGGGTGTGAAGGTAGAGTGTATATAGAAGGAGTGTACATGTGAAGGCAGGATGTGTGTGTGTGTGTGTGTGTGTGTGTGTGTGTGTGTAGGGAGCACAGCTTGTGTGATTGCTGAGGCTTCTTATTCTAGGATTCCATGGTATTTCCTTTAATAGCTCCTACTGTGCTAGCTTCCTCACATTCTCTTAAGGATGGGCCAGTTCCATAAACTGAAGCATACTAGGCACTAGGGAGAGATGAATAAATTTATAGTGTACAGAACCAGGGCCCCTTTGGACATGCTGGCTTCTTAGTGTTTGATAGATACTAACAAGATCAATGACAATATCAAAAATCCACGAGCGGGGTCCATCAAGGGTAAAATGAAAACAAACAAAACAGCAAATCAGAGCAAAAAGGTGGCTGCAGTGAAGGGGGTATCTTTAAGCTAAAGAGAGCCATCCAAATGTAAGTTTTGGGCCACTCTGGCCATACACTTGAAGATACAGCCCAGAATTAACATGGCCCCTTTGAGAAGAATGAGTCCGGCAGCTCGATGAGGTCCCCTCTGCCTCCTGTGCACCCATGACCCCTGTTCTCTGCAGCTGTCTCCAGAGAGTAGGTCACAGTCAGCAGTTCTGGTCCCTGATGATCTCAGGAGTGGACAAGGCTTGTGGAAGCCAGGCCTGACCTGGGTTGTGTTGTGGCCTACTTGTTTTCTGGGTCTTACCATGCCTGCACTCTACTCTTGCATGAAAATCAGCAGCCCTTGGTGATTTTATTGCTCCTAAACTGACTGTCATGAAATGAGGAGACTGGGTCTCTGGGATGGGCAGGGAAAATGGGAACTTCCAAGTGACTCTCAGGGAGATGGTGGGGCTTCTGTGCTTACTGGCTGGAGTACCCACCTGGGTGGCCCTGGGCCCTGCTTCCTGGTCATCTGTACCCATGTCATCTCTCTGGAACCTCTGAGTACTCCCTGTCTCACTGTTCCACTCACTGCTCCACCATCTCCCTGGTCAGGTCGGATATTATCTCCTGGGTCCTTCCTCCCCAGCCTCTTATGACTCACAGATGGAGGCCTCAGAGAGGCACCTGGCTTCCCGGAAGTCATCATCACTCCCTTTCCCTTCTCCTGTTCTCCCCTGACCTCACTTCTTCCTCTCCTCCTTTGTTTGCAAGGCAGGAAGAGATTTGAACACTTGTCATGTATAAAGGCTTTAGTGAGCTGTCCCTTCAAATTTTCATCCACAGCACTGCCTCCTAAAGGATGGCACCAGCAATATCCTGCCCTGATATGGAAGTCTTTTGAGCTGGGCATTTCCTCCCACAGTCACATGGGTGGTGGTCTCCTTTTTTCCACAGTACCTTCTGAGCTGGCTACTGCCTTCTTTCTCTACACTGGGATCCATCCACACCCTGTCATCAACCTGTCCTGTCTGACTGAGTCCTTTACACTTGACAACACTCCTGGGTGTTCCACCTCTGCAGAGAAAGCCTCAGCCCAGGAAGGGCCGGGATTCCTCCTATGGGTTCTCTGCTCCAAGCTCCTCAGGTTCTGTCTTCTGTCCTCTGGAATAGGATGGACAAAGTTTGTTTGCTACTATGATCTGGCAGGTGCCTAGCACATTTGGATGCTTAACAAGTAGTGACTAACTGACTGGTGAATGATGGAGAGTGGGAGGCTTCCCCGGGCCTCCTGCCTTATTATGGGCTCTACCTGCACTACTGCACAGCTCCTTCCTGGCTGTCTCCACTTGTCTTTCCTTGGCTGGAGAGTCTCCTCCCTTAGGCAGGCTTAGCCACCCAGGGGCTATCCCACTCTACTCATTCTCAGAACTCCTTCATAGCATCCAGACCACAATGTCATATGTGAGCTTCTGTAGGGGCTTGAGTCCCTTAGGGGTGAAGTGCACCCCTGCCACAGGCACTCCTCTGTGCACATGGTGTGGCCCATGAGTGTCAGACTAGACATGGAAGACATGATTTCACATGTAGATAGAACTGGGCAAAACCCAATCTGCTTGCCTGCAGAAATGGGGCTCATGTTTGTCAATCATGTCCCTGTGCAGCAGCCTTTCCCTCCCACAGGTCGTGGCACGTTTTAGTTACACTAAATAGAGAGTGAGTATTGCTGCCACAGGTGAGAGAAAGCCACGGGAGATTTACCTGACTTCTCTGAATTTGATGCAGTCTCTTTGGGGGGGAAAGTTTTACATGTGGGGAGTGACCTGGCCACAGTGGCTGACAGCACATCAGCAGCACGTGAACAAGCGCTTCACAAGAACTTGTGAAAAAGAAACCCTTGCATGGTGTTCCAATGTAGAAGAGAAACTATCCTCTTAGGAAAGTTGTGTTGATCTCATGGGTATGTGAAGAATCACATTATTTGAATGATGCAGATTGTGTAGAGCTAGGAGGAATTTAATGTTTTCCTATGGGTGAAAGTACTCCAAGATACAGCCACAGCTGAGTGAAGTTCTAGATTCCATCTTCCACAGTGTTGGCAAGTTGGACATGTTGATGTCCAAGATTTTCTTCCCACTAAGAACTATATGCTTAGCAGAGTGCATTTCTCAGAGGGCTTGAAAGAAAACAGAAGGCCTGTGTGCTCTCATAATGTCAATTTCCACCTCTGGTATCTGAAACCACTGGCAGAGCTCATGAACTCTATCCACCACCCTGAACACACCAACCTCGGTGTGTCCTGGCACTCTAGACGTGTGCTTATGTCTCTGTAAGTGTTGTACTTGAGACATAACATGATCTTTAAGGACATTATCTTTAGGGTCTGCCACTTTGTCCCCTTGTCCCTAAATATCCTTTCTGGCAGAGAGCTGCCCATGTAGACTGCCCACTGTAAGTGGTGGGGCATAGCAGGATATTTTGTTAGAACTATATAGGTTCACTGTGTCTTGTACCTGGCAAGAGAAGTTAAGTGATCATTTCAAACTTTCCTCTTTGCAATTTCTAATCAAAATGATGCAATTTCTGAGATAAATAAACTGACAAAGTTTCCAAACTGGTCTAAGACATTGTTCTGGAAGTGCAGCTCTGCCATTTGGTCCCATCTTTTTGGTCCATCCATGCATGTCACATCTGTCTAAGATCTCCTGGGCAACCTTGTATTGTGGGCCTACCATTCATCTCTGTCCCAGGATGAACTGCTAGAGGTCCACAACGTTTGTGTTTATGGAGAGTTGGCCTGGTGGCACTGTCTGGTTCAGTTCTGGACAGCAGCAGAATGGGACCAGGTTCTCAGACCAGCCTGGAGGGACATAGGTGGGCAGGATGGATTCTGAGGCCCCAGGGTCTCCAAAGAGAAATGGAAGAAGAACCTTTCACATTTCCACCCATTGCCATCCTTGCAGAAACCCTGGCGGGGGTACTGTGTCCCAGAACATGCCTGATCAACCCTGCCAGCTCTGTGCAGCCCTGCTTCTGTTGCCCTCTGTCTGCATTCTGACCACCCCAGGATGAGAGAAAGGGGAGAAGACAGGAGAAGAAAGAGACCCTTCTGGAAACTTCTGTGGTCAGTCTTCCTAGGGACTGCACTAATCATTTCGTTAGGGGCTGGTAAAGTGGATGCATCCTGAGCACACCCAGGAGGACAGCTCCTAAGCATGCCAAGGCTTAGTTGTATTGGTGTATGGTTTCTTGGTTCTCAGTTCTTTTCTCCAGTGAGATTAGCCAGCACAAACACCTTCTTTACTTTCCTGAGGGAGATAGTTGGTGATTCTTAGACTCCATTCTTCTTCTGCCCTCCCTTTTCCAGCCAGCCAGGAAGACAAGGACTCATTCAAAACTCAACGAGTTGCCTGATTGCCTGAAGAGGATGAGGAAATGGGCAAGAGCCTCCACATAGCTGATGACTTTTGTATGGAGAGATTGCATGAGGAGTTCATATATCTCTGCTCTCTCAGGAAATGAGTCTTTGTGTATAAGAATCTCAGCGACATCGCACATAGCATTAACCATGTAGAGGCTTGCAAGAATGGTTACCAAGTGGCATGAATAGCTCTCAACCTGGGTAGGGTGAGGATGATGAGGAAGGTGGAGGAGGCTGGGTAGGGTGAGGATGATGAGGAAGGTGGAGGAGGCTGGGTAGGGTGAGGAAAATGGGGAAGGTGGAGGAGGCTGGGTAGGGTGAGGATGATGAGGATGGTGGAGGAGGCTGGGTAGGGTGAGGATGATGAGGATGGTGGAGGAGGCGGGGTAGGATGAGGATTTTGAGGAAGGTGGAGGAGGCTGGGTAGGGTGAGGATGATGAGGAATCTAAACCTGCTGTGCCACTAATTTAAATCCACAGCTACTGTCAAGTCTCAAATGGAATGAGGATAGGATGGATTGTCTCATTTTGATTAGTTCTATCTCCTCACATGAGGATGTTTATGATGGTTTTGATCTTAGTATTAGTCTTAGGTCCCCTACATTGTAGCGAAGAACTAGGATGCAATGCTTGTCATGAAACTGGTTGTCAGAAAATCTCTGCTATGTGACATAGTTGGGAACTGATTTGTTCTCTTGGTGTGGTGTGATAGTTAAATAGTGGCACCTTTAAGAGAGACTGTAGTGGTAGGGGTGTCTTCAGGGTTTCAGACATTTTGGGTATTCTGTGTCTCTAGGTTCAGGTTTGGTGGGCATGGATAAGATCCTAAGCTTGCCTGGTCCCTCCAGCCTCTGGTATCTGGCCTCACACATGACCTATCCCCTGCAGGTTCACTCATGCAAGGTCAGTCAGCAAAACTCTTTTCCTTAAAAATGTGTCTAGTCCTGGGTATTATGTGAATGCAACATTGATCAGAGACCCCAGGTGTACCATTACCAGAACAGTCATCAGGTCTGACCCTGATCAGTCTCACCAGAATCTCTCAGCCTTTCTCACTTTGCTTCCTCATCTCTCTCTAGCACCTCACTTTTCTGAAAAGCAGGGACACCCAGTCTCCCCTGCAGTCCACTAATGTATATTACCAAGCCAGTTGTTTGCAGGCTCCACTCGCTAGATGGAGCACTGCTTGGGTCTGGGAGCATCTGCAGGTACTGCTGTACAGGACCACATCAGTTCCTCAGGTACATGCTTAAGAAACTTGTCATTGCCATGTCGGGATATCATCTTTGGACACAATGAGGTGAAAAGTGTCTTCTCTCTCCTTCTTTTGAATTTTGAACTTTAATATATGAACACATTACAAATTGGTCATATGTCCATTGGGTTGTACTCATACACCCCCTCTTCCTCACCCTCACTCCACTGAGGGACCTCCTTAGTGGAGTTACCAGTATTAACTGTGGGATCATGAATGTGTCAGTTGTCTTGGAGGGGGGATACCTTCCTACCCCATGGCTCTTTCATTCTTTCTTTTTGTCCACTCTTCCGCAATGTTCCCTAAGCCTCGGAGGCTTCAGCTCTCCGAAGCCTCTGACTTTCTAATTTGATGAGTTTTGATTCACCTGCATCTCCTGCCATCTCCCTGGAGGAAGTTTCCAGGCTAGCAGTGATAGCACTCATATTTGGCCCCAAAGTGGCTTTTATTTATTTGTTATGAGCCTGGGGTAGGTGTTGGTGAGGATGAACTATGGGCCATTTGGTGGGTCTTCACCAGCAACGCTATGGTATGCATCTGTTTCTGGTATGGAGTTTGTTGTTCCAAGGCCAAGTTCATATATGTTTGTTCACTAGTCAAAATATCAGATCAAGGGACCAGAGAGATTTACGAGGTTAATGCCTGTGTGGCAAGCATGATGCCCTGAGAGGGACTGGAGCATCCCGTCATCATGTGAAAAAGCTGGGCATGGCCACATGCCTCTGTAATGCCAGGCAGTTCTGTGTGGGGCAAAGATGAGAATCTCTGGGGCTCACTGGCCAGCCAGTCTGACTGACAAGGTGGCAACTCCATGTTCAGTGAGAGACTCCATCTCGAAGAAACACCAGGATGCGTGATAGTAGAGGAGGATACCTGACCTTCTTCTCTGGCCCTTGTAAATGTGTGTGACATGTGCACATAGCACACACATCACAACACACATACACACACACGCACACACACACACAGAGTATGAGGAAGATTTTAGATCAAGATAGCTGCATTGTTTTGTGTGTCAAACTTATCTTCTAAAAGGAAGCCAGAAGGTCTGTATAGCTAGATGTGCAGCAGATACCAGCAGATAGACTGCTTTCTTTGGAAAATGGCCAAGAGACTTTTTACAAAAAATAAAATAAAAGATTTATTATGACAATAAAGGTTAACTGCCACCACAGTCCAAGATGACGATGTCCAAATGTGCCTGCACACACAACTCCCAGTGCCGCCTCAGAGCACTGGCAATGGGGTCATCTTCACCCAAATAAATCTGTAGGTCTCAGCATTTTTGCACCATGCACTGCTGTGGTCGGCTCTCAAATTAATGTTAAAATATGTATGCCCTAACTTGTGATTTAAAGTATCAGTGACAAATAGTAAAAGGACAGGCATGCAATAAAGCTTATGGATGGGGTGACAGCATGCACAATGATGGCTCATAAAGAACGGAGGGGAGCTATTTATTCCACAGGACTCGGGAGTAAATGCAGATAGGCTGGCTAGGTGGCAGCGTGCACTGAATTCCCCATAAACATCCCATGGCGCACCCTGCTGCATGGCAGCCCCGTCATTAATTAGAGCATCCGGCAGACGCCTCAATGTATCCATGCACCCAAGTGGATCCTTATTTTTCACATGTGGGGCCTTACTAATTAAAATCAGCTTTGCAATTAAACGTGGAAAATTGTGTTAAACTTTCAAGCGTGGTTGAGAAAAATGCAATTATTTTTAGGGTGTTTTATTTCGATGTAAATGAAATTTCTAGCTACATAAGACCAACAAAAGCCAAAAGATGGCATAGGGGCTCCTGTTTCTGTCTTCTCTCTATTCTTTCTTCTCCTTCTTTTCTACCTCTGCTTGCTTCCTTTCTTCCTTCCTTCCTTCCTTCCTTCCTTCCTTCCTTCCTTCCTTCCTTCCTTCCTCACTCACTCCTTCCCTTCCTTCTTTCCTTCTTTCATTTTTGTCTTTTTTGGATTATAGACGCTCCTCTCAGTTACACTCACAATGTTCTGCTATCTCTCAGCCAGTACCTGGCCCTGTTCCAAAGCTTTTACTGAGTACTCTCTGTCAAGGCATGAATAATATCACCCCGAGGCTGTTGGCAGAATCCAAATGAGGCGTGCATACATCAGGAAGCAGCCCTCCACGTTAGCTCCCAAGCAAGCTCCTGTGAAGACAGGCGATTATTCACCCGTTGGCCACCCTGGCAATCACACTAGTGGGTGGAAAGGTGCATGAAATGGAAGAGAATCCAAACAAGGAATCTGTATAACCAGCAGGAGAGAGTCCAGTAATTTTCTAATAAAAAAGGAGAAGCTGCCACTTAAAGCTTAAATTGCAAAATGGAAGATTTAGCACAGTGTTTTCTAAATTGGGGTAGGCTGATGTATACCAATCCCAGTGCCTAACTTTTGGGCGCTTGTCAAGGGTGCAAAGATGATGGGTGGGATGTTTTGTCAGAAACTGAAGCTTAACTAATAAGTTATCAAAAATTTCAGTGAAGAGTTCAGTGTAAATGAAACACATCAAATGTTAAATCAATTCAGAAAAATAGACTGATAATGTATCCACACTGTAACCCCTCTAACCGAGCCCCAACGGAGTAGGAGGCTTTTGTAAATCATTTGAAAGTTATGAAATATAATTAATTCCAAGTGTTATGGCATATGTATAATTTTTTGTATGTGTATGTGTGGTATACTGTACATGTATGCATTATGTGTGTGGGTCCATGTGTATAAAAGTTCATGTGTATACTTGTGGAGGTCAGGGGACAAAGGACAATCTTGAATATTGTTCCTCAGAAGCATCTATCTTATTAAAATTATTTATTTAGGGATGGAGAGATGGCTTAGTAGTTAAGACACCTGCCTACAAAAGCCAAAGGACCCAAGTTCAATTCCCTAGGACTCACGTAAGCCAGATGTACAAGGTGGCATATGTGTTTGGAGTTTGCAGTAGCTGAAGGCCCTGGGCATGCCTATTCTCTCTCTCTGTCTCTCTCCTTCTCTCTTTCTCCCTCTCTTTTTCTCAAATAAATAAATAAAAATTATTTATTTATTTATAAACAAAGAGAGGAGAAAGAGGAGAGAGAGTGCACCAGGGCCTCTAGCCACTGTCAGCAAACTCCAGATGCGTGCACCACTCTGCATCTGCCTTTACTTGGACACTGGGGAATTTAACCTGGGTTATTAAGCTTTGCAGGCAAGTGCCTTAACCACTGAGAAATCTCTCCAGCCCTCATCCATCTTTTTTGAGGTACTGGCTTGGAGCTTACTAATTAAGATAGACTGCTAGTAGGAATCTCCATGGATTGCCCTGTCTCCATTTCTTCAGCACTGGAATTACAGATGCATAGCAAAGACATGCCTGCATTTTGTGTGGGTACTGGAGACCTAATTCAGGTTGCAGCCATGAGTACCTGACATACTGCTCAGCCCATATGTAACAATTTCTGCAAAGCTAGAATTACATTTCCTATCCATTATTTAATATCATTCTGTAGTAAATGTTAACAAATTAGGTCATTTTTATTTATAATTTTTATTAGGAAAATTATAAAGAAATGATGTAAGAACAATAAAGCAACCAGTATTTGTAAAAAGCTATTTATTTGTGTATGTATCTGTGTATGTGTGTGTATGTGTGTGTGTGTATATATGTGTGTATGTGTGTGTATATGTGTATACTTGTGTATATGTGTATGTGTGTGTATTAAAGGACAACCTCAAGGTGTCTGTGCGTTTTTTCCACCTCTTTAAGGATCTCTTACCACTGTGAACAAACACATCTAGCTGGCCCAAGCGCTTCAGATTCTCCTGGCTCTGCCTTCCATTATCATAGGCACATTGGGATCATAGGTGCCTGGGAAGGACCGAATTCATGAGAGCAGGTTTTGCAATCAAGTGCTTTTAACTGTTAACTGCTAAGCTATTTCCCCAAACCCACTCCAGTATTTTGAAGATAAAAACAACAGACTTCCGTGGTACTGCTTGGACATTTGACTTTTTAGTTTAAATTTTAGGATTAGTTCATGAAATATTTCAGATTAGTAATAGTCTTCTTAGGTACCCAAGCCACACCCAAAAACTTAGGTTCAGAGCATAGGAATGCTTTCTTCCCACATGTTGGTACTCTTTCCCAGGCAGTTTTAAGTTTGGGAGATGTTATCAGGCATGCAGAGACCCAGGCCATGTGCTTTCCCTTTGCTTGGGTGTGGCACTGGGGTCAAGCTCATAGCTGCAGAAGCCTGTGCCAGTCTTCTGCTCCCATGGAACTGCTCACTGAGCCACTGCAGGGCTGGGCGCTCAGACCCTCACCAGGAGGGGGGCCTGATGGGCCAGGCCAGCAAGAAGGCATGGAACCATTTGCTGAATGAGAAGTTGGAGATTTCCAAGAGTTCCATTTTTTTTTCCCCGATCAGCTATCCACTAAAACATAGCATCAGGCGTGGAAGAAGGCACTAGTACTTGGCAGTGTAAATTCCCATAGGTACCACAAGCCAGCTTATACAGTGGGGCAGGGAGGAGTATAGAACAGTAAGTTCTGCAGCCACCGGGAGTTTCCTCCCCAAGCTTGGGGACCTACTTTACAACAACACTTTGGGAAGTTGGGGTGCTTAAGGTTACTTTGTACGTCTGAAAACGAGAGTTTGATGAGGTCGTACATCCGAGATGTATATACGTCCCCGACCATGCCTAAGTGTCAAGCAGGAAATGGTGTACTAGAACAGCAGAGTCGTACACTGAGCCATGTGCGCAGAAGTGCAACTGAGTGAGTGGAGAAGGAGAGGTCAGGCTTGCTGGTGCAGAAAAGATGGAATAGGTATTTCGGATCATAGTATAGTTACTGCCTCCAGTCCTCACCGTGAATACTATTGTATTTTTATCCTATTTATATATTTATCATATTTACATTACATATTTACATGGCACAAGAACTTAAATGAAGCAAGTGGCAGATTTGTGTGTCCAGATAGTAAAACAATTTCTGAAGATTGCTGTCCTGTCTGTTAGGTTCCTAAGAGACCAACCAGAATTGGGGCACAAAAATGTCAGCTGAGCTTGGATCCCTCCTGGCAATGTTCAGATATTCAAACATACTCATCCTCACTGCCAGGGAGGTATGTGTCTCTGAGGAATTGCTGGAATGCTTGTATCAGACAATGGGAAGTTCCACATTCACCTTTCTCATTTTTGCCATGGCCACCAGCAGGGTTATGCAGAATACAATGCTATATCAACATTGTATATATTCTGCACTTCTGAAAAATATTGCACTTCCATTTTTCTTGTATTGTACTAGTCTACCATTATTATTTTACATTTATTTTGGGAAGCTACAAATTATATATTAAGCACTTATTCACTATTAGTACCAACAAATATCTACAAATAGATTATCATTTATTCAAAGACAGTATATAAATTAATGTAAAACACCCCAAATAATTATTTTAGCCTTATTCCATTCCTTCTCAAATTATTGCCTCTATTATCAGGTTTTATCTGGTGGGTGAATCTGCTGTATTCCCAACTAATCTCAAATCCACACACCTGTCTTTGTTACAGAGCAATCCATCCATTCTATCACTGTCACGGATGGAACGTGCATTCCATGAGGAGGCTGTCTGACTACCCAGGGATCTGTATGTGGGGATGGCAAGCTAAAATGATTTCCTTAGGATTTTCATAGTGAAAAATAAAGGCCAGAAGGGTAGGCATCACTTTATTATAGGTTATTGTTACCCCAAATATAGATTATATTTTATGGTGTGGATGCCTTACATTCCTGTGCATGTTCAAAGAGATATTTTAGCATTCTAATATAACAAAATAACACCATAGAGAAAAATAAAATTTCAGCCTTAAAGTGAATGCATTCAATATTGTTAAAAGGCTGTAAAGGGAGCCGGGCATGGTGGCACATGCCTTTAATCCCAGCACTCGAGAGGCAGAGGTAGGAGGACTGCTGTGACTCCATAGTGAATTCCAGGTCAGCCTGGGATAGAGTGAGACCCTACCTTGAAAAACAAAAACCAAAAAAAAAAGAGGCTGCAAACGGGGTACCCTCTCCTGTTGCTACTGTCCATCTTATGTTGGCCAGGGGGTGATGTTTACCTTCTGTTCATGCCATCATTTTCCCCTACCATTGTGGAGCTTCCCCTAGAGTCTGTAAGCCAAAATAAACCTCTTTTTCCCCACAAGCTTCTCTTGGTTGTATAATTTCTGCCAGCAATGTGAACCTGACTGCAACAGTAAGCTTGGTACTGAGGAGTGGGACTGCTGCTAGACACCTGACTGGGTAGCTTTGGCCTTTTGGAGTTGATTTGCAAGAGGGATGTGGAAGCATTTAAAACCTTGGCCTAAGAGATGCCTTGCAGTGCTGTAAGTACAGCTTGATGGACTATTGTCTTCAGAGGTGAAAGACCTGAATGCAGTAATAACTATGGACTGTGAGGTTTGGCTTATGAGGGTGAGAAAGAGGTTTTCCTGGACTGGGCTAGAAACAGTTTGTGTGAGAGGCTTGCTATTATGTGTCTCAATAAGTTATGCAGACTTGCATTGCATAGGAATGGACTGGTATGAGTAGAAAGGTGTGGCACAGAAATGAAATCTTTGGGCTGAAACTGCTGCCTGTTCAGTTGCAATTATATGAGAGATTACAACCTTTGAGATTGGCCAGTTGACCTGCTCTGGGGCAACAGGGAGAATATAAACTCTTTCGAAGGAGTCTGAGTGCTCAAGGAGAGTCCTGTTCTTCAAAGTCTGCTTTATTCCCCTGTAGATTAACAAACTGGCACCCTACCTGGTATTATGGAATATAAGAAATGCAGGAAAGAGAGTGTCATTGAGTTTTCAATGCAGACTTGTGTTTTTGAAATGGCCATGGGCAGTGTGAAGCACGTTTGCTGGGTGCCTGCATGGAGCTGGGAGGATGAACCATGGATTGTAGTGGGAATGCTGGGGCCATGAGATGGCTGCTAAGGAAAGCTGCTGGCCAGGAAGAAGTTTTCCAGGACAGTGAGTAGCCTAGCTCGAGGGGCAGAACTGGAACTCCAGAGACTTGTTGCTGGTTAGGAGATTTGTGTTGGTCTTGGAGCTACAGAGTTTCATATTTGCCCTGGTTGTTTTAAATCTTGTACTATTTGAATATTTCTTTGTTATGCCCAATGCCATCTTTTGCAGTGTGAATGTTTATTCTGTGCCATTATGGTTTTCGGGGGATTTTTTTTTTTTTTTTTTTTGGTATTATGGCTTAGTTAAAAGACCTTGGATTATGAGGATATTTGAACATCACTAGGATTGATAAAAACTATGGGGACTCTTAAAGTCATACTTAATGCATTGTATTTTACATCATGTATGGATATTAGTTTATGGGGGCCAGGGGTGGAATGTTGTGGTTTGATCCAGGTGTCCCCCATAAGTTTAAGGTGTTCTGAATGCTAGGTTCCCAGCTGATAGAGACTTGGAAATTAACGCCTCCTGGAGGCACTGTATTTTTGGGGGAAGCTCGTGGGTGTTACAGCCAGTTTCACCATGCCAGTGTTGGGCACACTCTCCTGTTGCTATTGTCTACCTTATGTTGGCCAGGGGGTGATGTCCACCCTCTGCTCATGCCATCATTTTCCCCTGCCATTGTGGAGCTTCTCTTCAAGTCTGTAAGCCAAAATAAAGCTCTTTTCCCCACAAAAAAGGCTGTAAAGGGCAGGAAATGTCACCAATATCAGGGCAGCTCCTACTGTATTGCCACTTCTGACAAAGCTTCGTCTCCAGAGCCACCATAAGAGTGAAACCCAGGCTTCAGTGCCAAGCTTCGCTGGTGGAGCAACTGCAGGAGTAGTAAGTGTAGAAAGCGAGGGAACTTTTGTGAACCAGCAAATCTTGTTTTCTCATGTTTTTTTTTCTCTTTTTTTGGTGTATGGTGTATATGTGTGTGCATGATGCAGACACGCACATACCAAGTACACATGTGAGATCAGAGGACAACTTTCATGTGTCTGTTGTCCTCCCCTTCCACTTAGTTTGAAACAGGCTGTCTTGTTCACTGCTGCTAGGCTAGCTGGTTCATGAGCTTTTCAGGAAATTCTCCAGTCTCTGCCTCCCATTTCAGTGCCAAGGTGCTGAGATTACAGAAGCCTATGAAAGCTTCATGATTTTATGTGGATTCTGGGAATATGAATTTAGATGCTTAGGCTTGATTGATTGGCAAGTACCTTATCCACTGAGCTATCTGCTATCTTCTCAGCCCCTTCTTACCCTAGCATATCTTTTAAAACCAGAAATATCAAAGCCAGCCACAATCGAGATCTTCTAAACTACATAACATGCTATGAGATGCTAAAATTTTCATGTCTTACTTAATATAAGGAACAGTTCTTTTTTCATAAGAAATTAAAATGACCCCCTTTACTTAAAATTTACTTAAAATATGCAGAGATAAAAAGTAAAACCCGGGCTGGAGAGATGGCTTAGCGGTTAAATGCTTGCCTGTGAAGCCTAAGGACCCCGGTTCGAGGCTCGGTTCCCCAGGTCCCACGTTAGCCAGATGCACAAGGGGGCGCACACGTCTGGAGTTCGTTTGCAGAGGCTGGAAGCCCTGATGCGCCCATTCTCTCTCTCTCCCTCTATCTGTCCTTCTCTCTGTGTCTGTCGCTCTCAAATAAATAAATAAATAATAATAAAAAAATTTAAAAAAAAAAGTAAAACCCAGAGAACCTCACTTGGCTCCTCATGAGAGGCTTATGTGGTGACACCATGGTCACATGATGCTTGGCTTTGTTCCCTTCTGGCCCAAAGGCCCTGAGGGCCATAGCACCCCAGAACCCTGTTCTGAGGCCCTTGTGTGGTACAGGTGAAACAGGGATCCAGGTCTCTCAACTGGGAAGCAATAAAATTTCAACTCTACTAAATATAACCTGATGAACAATTTCTATTAAAATATTAAGAAAGCTAACAACTACATATGCTATGAGTCTTGCTAAACTGATGACATTATTTTAAATTAAATGGGTTTGCTGGCCACTGTCCCAGCCTGCATGGTCTGAGTCCTCACAATGCTCAATCTATGTGGTTCATGTCAGGTCAACAGCTTTTTGCATGCATATGAATGTATGGTGTATGCATGCATGTATATGCAGGCATGAGTGCACACGTATGTGGGTATGTGTTTACAGGCCAGAGACTGATGCTAGGATGTCTTCCTCTATTGCTCTCTACCTTATTTTTATGGGACAGGTTCTCTCGGCAAACCAGGAACTGGTCGATTTATCTTGACTAGCTAGCCAGAATGCTCTGAGGCCTTCTTTTACTGTCTTCCCAGCACTGGGATTGTAGGTGTAAACCATCACACCAAGCATTTTATGTGGGTGCTGGGGATCTGAACTTACGTCCTTATGTTGGTACAGCAAGCACTTTACTCACTGAGCCACCTCCCCGGCCCCAATCACCAACCGTCAAATGGAAGATGAGGCCTAACTCAAGTCTCACTCAAATACTGTGTGTAAATAGAGAAATAGATCTCATAGAGGTATGCATACAAACACCCCTCAGGGACACATCAATCCACGTTTTTATGGAACAAATCTTGTGAAGGATCCAAATAGGTATGCAGAAACAGGAGAGGGAAACTCTGACTTGATCAGTGCGTACGGTGAGCATGCACCCTCCCACTGATACAATATGACAGTTACATGTTCATGCAGTAAGAACAACAGAATGCTTGAAAACATTCTCTGGAATGTGTTTTTTAATTTTTTTAAATTTTATTTTATTTTTTCTCAATTTTTTAAAACATTTTCCATGATTATAAAAAATACCCTATGGTAATACCCTCTGTTTTTTTTTTTAATTTTTTTTTTTTAATTTATTTGAGAGTGACAGGCACAGGGAGAAAGACAGATAGAGGGAGAGAGAGAGAATGGGCGCGCCAGGGCTTCCAGCCTCTGCAAACGAACTCCAGACGCATGCGCCCCCTTGTGCATCTGGCTAACGTGGGACCTGGGGAACCGAGCCTCGAACTGGGGTCCTTAGGCTTCACAGGCAAGCGCTGAACCGCTAAGCCATCTCTCTAGCCCAACCCTCTGTTTTTTTTTTTTCCTGCAGAATAATAGCTATGAAATTATATCTAGCTGAAGCCCAGCTAAAATTTGTTAGCCAAATTTAATAATCTATTTTCATAGCAGTATGATAAAGACTAACTATGGACTAATGAGGAGATGATTAGAGGGAAAATAGATCTTGCTCACTGTTTGCCAGCTTGTTTTCTGTTGAACATGAGGTAGTTTTTGAGCTTCTGGATTAAGAGTATACAGGTATATACTGCTTCACAAAGCAATGCTGTGTGTTAGCTAAGTATTTCGTTACCTGATTTGTTAATTACTATTTTCTATCAAATGAATAATTCTGTAATATATTGAATTTAATAATTTATTTTATAGAATTCCCTTTGCAGAAGTATCTCTCACCTCCTTTGAAATATCACAGAGGAAGTCAGACAATCATTTCATGACAGATGCAGATTAACCATTCCCTTTTCCTCCTTCCCTGCCAGCAAGGGGACCTGGGGAGTAATTTGTGAGTTTTCTGTTGAATTTACAAAGGAACAATCAAAATAATTGCTTGATTTCACCCACAAATTAATGTTGCAGTAAACAGCAAATAGAGTGTGAGAACTGGGAAGACGTCACCCTGTGCTGCCCCTGTCTCACTCCACTTGGACTCTGCTGTGTCCCAAGTCTGGCCACAGGACGTTTGACAGCATACGCCCACCTTATCAGACCTCACAACTTGAGTTGTGAGAAATCAGCTGGAATTGCAATGAAACCCATAAACCCCACTCATCATTCATGGCCAAAACCTTCTTGTATTCCCACCTGAGCAAAGACCAATGTGAACAAAGAGACAGGCAGCTGGCCACAAGGGAGGCCCTATAGCCTTGATGTGCTTTCAGCTACCTTACCTTCCAGATGTTCTTCAAACCCATCTGTTAGGGACACAGAACCTCAGTACCTAAAGGAGTCATAGTACCATTGATTCCTCAAAGCCTCAAGGGTGTATTCTGTCCTAACTTTTACCCCCAACATGACCCTCCACTGCAGATACCTGGTTGCTATCTGAGCTTGTGCTTTCCAGTACAAACTCTTCAGTGATGGGACCCTAGTTCCTACAGGAACCCCAGTACATCCCATTTTAAAATACTTTCTGAGATTCACCATTCTGCAGTTTCTGGATGAGATACATGGAGGGGGTTGTGAGAAGCCCCAAGTCCACTTGGTGCCAAGCACTGGGTGCATGGTTGAGGATGTTATATCTCATCTTAATTTGTGTCATCCTACTTGTTTTTGTCATCTCCACTTCTTGACACAGAGTGCCTTATGCATTGAGGACCCATTTGGAAGAAGGAAGAATGCAGAGACCAGAGACATGAGAGGAAAGAAGGCAAGTATGGCATGCACTGTTTTCCAGAACACCTACCCACACATCTTCACCACTTGCACTGGGTCTCTAAACAAGTCACCTTAGACAGCACATTGTGTAAAAGGCAGGCATTACCTTCTGTGTCGTGCGTATTTGCCACTGACGTGACCGCTGCCGTCACAGCCAGGAGTGGGACAGCTGCAACAGGAAAGAGCTGATTACACAGGTGCATGGGCTCTGAGGCGTGTGGTCCTCTAGGGACATCTTCAGTAGGAGGCCGAGGAGAGAGAGAGAGAGAGAGAGGGAGAGAGAGAGGGAGGGAGGGGAGGGAGGGAGGGAGGGAGAGGGGGACACCAACCAACAGACAGGGTAGTATGGAAGTGCTTTTTATTAAGTAGTGTGTGGTAGGAATTGATTTCATTAGTGCAACAGGTCATGAGCAAGCTGCCGATGAGCTGGTAAGTGCAGTGTGCCCATTCTGAGGCATGGATTTCTAAACTGTTGTTGGGGACACCTTTTATAAACACAGTACTAACCTGAATAGCTCTTGTATGGCTGGCTCCACGGGAACTGCAGAGAGATGAAAAGCAGATAAAAATTTATTATCTGTCACAAGTGCCCTTCTTCTACAGAAAATTAACAAAAGGGTGGTATTGGGGGTAATTGCGCAGGGTGAAGGTGACCTGAAGAAGAATGTAGACATACCTCGAACCCCTTTGGACCGTGTGCGATGGCGCTTCTCCTCGGCGTCCACGTCCATCTGGGGATAGAATAGCAGGTGGTCAATGCCCTTCTCCTGTGAGTGTACACTAGTGTGCTTGGTTCAGCTTATTGTCCCTGACATTCTATTGACAGGTCCTTGATCGTGTTCAGCTCTGTGGCGGAAGGCCTCCGCAGGGTGGTGTGGGTAAGCAAAGGGTTGGGCTGTATAAGTGCATTAATTTAGGCATGTTAAGTAGACCTGAATCTCATAATCAGGAGGGCTCTGCACTCTCTAGTGGGGAATACAGGTGAATCTTCAGGGGCAATCTACTTGCTCTCTTCCCAAGACTTTGATTAGGATACTTTGGGTGAGTCTGAGTTGTCCTTTGTACTATGAATATAATAGATACCACACTTACAAGCTAGGTTAGAATTGTCTAGACTCTCCTTGCAGCTTGCAGGTTTAATATGACTAAGGGCTTAAGGTTAGAGGAGAGTGGTTAGCCGAATGTCATTCGCATCATTGGAGGCTTTCAATGTTGTCCAAATTCTTGGTCACAACAGCCCAGATTGTTTTAAATTGATCAGCTTCTTTACAGGCACACACATCCCTGCCCATGGCAGCAGACATACCTTGTGCACGATAGAATTCAAAGTATATCCACATAGTGCCTGGTCGAATCCTTACAGCAATCTTATAAGTAAATTGTTTTTTATTACATTTATTTTCTACATGAGAAACTGACAATTCTGCCCATGAGATTTACCTGAGATTGTCTGGATAGGTTTTGTTGCTGTGACTCAAAATCATACCTACTGTAAATGTCCCCTTTAAGCCACAACAGGGACACTGTGTATATACTAGTGAACTGATCACCAAATATTTCTACAATGTATGCCTACCAAATACATGAGTATATACATATTCAATGTGCATATATCAAATTCTATTCAATATAGCAGATGGGCTGGTAAGACATAAGTAATAAAAATGATGGTGTCTCTTGACTAGGATCACTCAACTCCACGTGTGTGTGTGTGTGTGCATACATGCCGTGAGGCCTGTGAGGGAGACCAGAGGACAACTTCTCTGTGTGTGCTCTAACTTCTTTGAGCAAGGAACAAGCTTCCAGACTGCAAACAAGTGCCAGACTGCCTGGCCCGTGAGCGTGAGTCCTCCCTACTCCACCTCTCATTGTCTAAAGAGCCCTGGGATCACAGGTGCATGCATTACTTTGCAACTGGTTTTATGTAGGTGCTGGGGAGTTGAAGCCAGACTTGCAATCTTTGTAAGCAATCACCTTTAACCGCTGAGTCATCTCCCCCTTTGTGACTTTATAAAATTAATTTATTTGAAAGCAGAAAGACACGGAGAGAGAAGAGAGAAAAGAGAGAGGAGAGAGAGAGAGACAGAGACAGTGAGAAAAGTAATGGGTGCACCAGGGCCATTAGCCACTACAAATGAATTCTGTATGTGCTTTTTTGTGCATCTGGCTTTAAGTGGGTACTGGGGAATCAAGCTCAGGTCATTAGGTTTTGTAGGCAAGTGCCTTAAACTGTAACTCATCTCTGATTTTACATATATATTTGACAGAGAGACAGACAGACAGAGACAGAGAAAAACAGAGCATGGACACACAGATGAACTCTGTTCTATGTGGGTACTAGGGAATCGAACCTGGGGTGTCAAGATTTTCAAGAAAGTACCCCCAACTGCTGAGCCATCTCTCTAGCCCCACATCAGTGAATTTTTATGCCACACTTCACATATTCAGGCTGCATTCCTGGGCAGAAGACTGGGGCATTGTAACATATTCTATCCCTACCCATAGCAACAGACATTAAAGCCACTTCCTTCACAGGAAAAGAGACAGGTCAGATGAAGCATAGAAGATGCTGTCCAGCTGTACATGTCCCTGCAGAAACATGTCTTAGAGGGTGGACATGCCCTTGCCATACATACCTGGAGTATCTACACTTCCTCTGCAGAAACGTGATGTTGAGGCATCTGGACATTACACATCTCTGGCACAGCAGTTATGACAATTAGCTATCAAGATTTATTTACTAATACTGTGATCACCATAGTATCCAGAATAAAGTTCAAATAATGAGAAACACAAACTGATTTAAGAAACTTACTATCTATTAATGGGAACTATCTTCTGTAGATACAATAATACACCTGGCTTAGTATAAGGACAGTTTCAGAGAAGGAAGAGCCCATGGAAAGTGGACACTCAAGGGAGAGGCCCAGGGAAAGTTGGGATGCTTAAGAACTATGTGTCCGGGTGTGGATGGAAAAAATGACTGAAGCTCAGAGTTGCATGAAGCACAGTTAATGGATAAATGACAGGTGAATAAATGGATAAATGGATGGGTGGCTGGCTGGATGGGTGGGTGGGGAATAGATGGATGGATGAAGAGAAGGAGGGAGGGGGAGATGGACTGTAGACAGATGAATGGGAGGGTGGATGGAAAGATAAATGTATAGATAGATAGGGGGATGGAGGGATAGAGGAATGGAAGAATAGGTGATAGAGGGATGACAGATCAAAGAATATTGAGATGGTGTGGTAGAGGGATGGATGGAGGGACTGGATTGTGGATGACAAGAAGGTGAAGGGAAGAATGAATGGTAGACAGATGAATGGAAGGGGGTAAATGGTAGAAGGAGGGGTGGAGAGACAGATGGATAGATAGATATATAAATACTGTTGCTGATTCATGGAAGGTAGCAGGGGCCAGAGAGCATATTGGAAAGAGCACCTGTGTGGAGCAGAGAGGAGGGTGGCATTCAGGGCACACGCAGAGTGGGAGGGAACATGAGGCCTATGGGGTCCCCAGGGCTCAGAGTGGGTCTGGCTGGACACAGACTGTATTTGCTTGCAAATCATTAGTGGAGTAAGTAACAAAGAACATTCTAGAGGAAAGGGTGACTTAGCCACAGTCTGAGAAACAGGATGGAAAGGAGTGGGTTAAGAAGATTTGCATAATCATCTAGGGAGACCAGGCTGGGGTGGTTACCTTGGCTAGTCCCATGGGCCAGTCCAACTGCTGGTCCAGTTCTTATAACATAACTGGCCAGAGTTGGAGGATGTGGGTGGAAAAGAGGAGCCTCAGAGAATTTCTACTAGGAAATGCATGTGTGTAGTAGATTCTTGGGCATCTGTGGCACTGTGTCCCTTTTCTGTCACCCAAGCAATCTGATTGTGTGGACTTTGATTTAAACAGCACCCCAAGGGACATATGTCTTCAGACGTGATACATTGTAAGACTTTCAGCAAGGCAACAGAGGACCAATATAATGTGAGGTAGGTGGGTGCTATGAACTGACAAGCCTGTGACAATGGGAACACCACTTTGCATTCTCTAGAAACAGTGTATCATTTCAACCAGTATACAGTCTGCAAAAAGTGGATCAAAACACAGGAAAAAATCCTCCAGGGCAAACCACATGGTCAGTAAAACTCTGGTCCACCTGAGCAGATATCACAAATGGTGACGACAGATTAAAGCAGCTCCCAACGAACCACAGCCGGCATTCACAACAGATGTTGGCTGCCTAGTCTTAAAAATGTAGCAGGAAAGTATGAGCCAGGACTCAAACATTTTGTAATAATATTACCCCCTCCAATGGACTAGATTTTAAAAGAGACAAAATTCAGGGCTTACAGGCCTCCTCATTTTACTCAGGGTATGGATAGATTAAAGGACTCACTTGCCTTTCTCAGTTGTAAACAAAACTCTTATATGTATGTGTATTACAGATAATTCTGCTAATGTCTCATTTGTTGTATAAGATCTACAAAAGCGATTCAAGCTGTGTCAGACACCATCCCTCTGGAGAGTAAATTTCAAATTGGACTGTGGGTCTCTGGATCTTCATGGTAGGAATGAGTTGTATCTACCACAGTCTTAACAGTAATCCTTTTAATTTTTGGACTTGGTGTAATTTTATCTCCTTTTGTTTATAGCCAACTCATGCTCAGATGGTCCTATAACAATGCATCTGGGACCCCTTGATTGTTCTCCAAGTCCTGAAATTCAGCAAGAGTGGACATCCTAAGCCCCTCTATGATCCACTTTAGCTGAGTGCTTTTAAGTAAGAAAGCATAACATTTTTTTTTAAAACTTTCTTTCTTTTCTTCATACACCAGCCAAAATCTTAAACATGTTTGCCTTGGCACAGGGGACTTTTTGATTTTTTATTTTTGTTTTTTCACCTTTTTCTCATTTTTGACTCTTTTCTCAGTAAATCTCCTTTGCTTTACTCCACCCTCTCTGCATCCCTGCTCCCAAAAAAAGGCATAGTTTGAGTTTGTCTTTTTGTCTTCTAAAAGTCTTGTATGGTTGTCTCATGACTGGTTAGCCAGGAATAGTAGAATAAAATTTTATTCTTAAGGAATTCAAAGTTGAATCGAAATTGTAACGGACTGAGTTGGGAAATACACTCAACATGGGATGACAGAAGCTGGGACAAGGTGCTGTAACCCACTGGAGCAGCTGATATTTGAGCTGAATTAAAATTAGGTAGTTGTTTCAGGTTAACATAGGAATGGAGGGTTTCAGACAGAGGAAATGGGACATGAAAGACCCCCAGTTCAGCTAATCAGGTCACTAGGGACTTCCTTCAATATATCTTGTAGCTATCAGTTTTCCTGAGTGGCTATTATATTGCCAGGAAGGTTCATCTAGTATCTGATGATCAAATATTTACCATCCTCCTGGCTGTAGTCCCAGAGACAATGTCCAACCCAAAATGCACTTGACTTAGTTCCCTGTGGCCCTCATATTGGAACATGGGCATCAGTAGCTAATGGCTCATGTAGATGTCTAAAATTATTTTATTTTAGAATTTAATCAATTAATGATTAAAACAACCATTCCTGCATTTTTATTTTGCATATAGAAGTCAATTTTGTTTCTTTTTGGAATTGAATAGCTGTTCTCCAACTACTTGCTTATCACATTATTCCTGAACATAAAAAATGCTATGGGTTGAATTCCTGCCATCACTCAGTGTGCTTTTAGACTCTTTCCTCTTCCATTCCTGTTTGTTTATCTACTGCTAACCCTGCTTGGGGAACAGTGGCTCTTAAGTGTGTTTTATTCTCTGCCAAACAATGCTTCCTACTATGAAGATTAAATGAGATAATTTATTAAAATATGCCTAGCACAGCTTCCCATGTAGAGCAGACACTAAATAAATGGTAGGACCTTTTCTTTTCTCTTGCAAACAAGAAAATCTCAATTTGCTTGAATTTCACTTTTACAGATGTTCAGTAGATGCATCCAGTGTGTTCAAGATCCGTCATGAAACACATAATTCATGGTTGCACTTCCTATTGTCGCTCCTAAGTGTGTGGTCATAGGACAGGTGATATCAGCAGGCTCCTTCACACACTTTTCTTCAGGGATCCATTTCCCCACTGCCCCCTGCCATCTTGGATTTCTTCTGGGTGTCCCACCTTCTGGGTCCTGCAGCAGCAGCAGCAGCAGTAGCAGCTGTTGGGGACCCAGGCATGGCTCAGTTCAATAGCCCATGGTTCTCAGTCCAAGCTGCAGGAGCTTGTTTACTGTGCCAAGAATGCCACCCTCACAATACTTCAGTTTAGCCTCCTTGGGACTGAAGTTGCCTCCAGTTTCGGAAGAGCTCTGCAGCAATTCACACCAGAAAACTCTTCTGCAAGAGCTACTTTAGCATTTATTCTTTGATTCTTAAGCTTCTTTTTTTTATTTTCAAAAATAATTGTAAAGTTTCTAAGTAACTTTAAGTAGTTTTTACTTTTTAAAATAGTCTTAAGCTTAAGAAATAGGATTTTGTGCCAACAGACAGTATTGGGAATGACTTATTAAAGAAAGAGCACATGATCTATTTTATGATGTATAAACTTTACATTTGAAATCAGGGTTTATCTTATGACTTTCATCTTCTTTCCTTTCTTTTCCCAATGAAATGCTCTTTCTTCAAGTTGCACCTCAGTGAAGAGAATGTAATATTTCAAATGCACTAAGCTCTTATAGAAGCAGTGAAACCCTTTGAGCCCTTGGAGGCTGTTTTCTGGTGTTGAATATTTTGCAGGTTGCAATTATGGGCCCAGCAGGAGCTACACTTTAAGTTTTCAGACAGTGGGACCCATGTGTATCATCTATATAACCACTCTTCAGACTTATTTTTTCCTTCATGGTCCCTCTTGAAGGAAAGAGGCCAGAGAGTGTCCTGAATTACAAACTGAAAGTAGATGGCTCTAACTTAGACTCCAGAACCTGACAGCTGGCTCTTTACTCAGCCTCAGTGTTCTTGTTTTCAGGAAACAGCACTTGACTTTGTCTTTCAGTCTCTATTGCTCAGATTTTCCCATTTCACTGCTTAGCTTCACTAAAAGGACAGATTTGAGGAAGGGTACAGTCCAAAGTTTAGTGGGCTGAGTTGTGAGAGGTTTAAAAGAGTCTATAAAAAACATGGTGGGTAAGGAGGAGAAGCTCTGGGCACAGGAAGTGTGAAGATGTAATTGTATGTATTGTTCACCAGACACACCTATTCTTGGAGTCACTGTTTCCTAGTAACACCATCCACATAATTCCACAACAGAATAAGACTCCATATTTTGGCTCAAGGTCAAGCAAATTTGGGATTATAAAAGTTCAGCTGTGGGTTGAGGAGATTGCTCAGTGGATAAAGTGCTTCCCATGCATGTATGAAGAACTGAGTTCTATCTGTAGAACCATGTTTTAAAAAACTAAATAACATGCTCCTCCAGACACAAAATGGCCTGCATATCCATGACCGCACCGTGCCTGACACTACACAAGACTATCATAAGAGGAGGAAAAGATCATGACATCAAAATAAAAGAGAGACTGATTGAGATGGGGAGGGGATATGATGGAGAATGGAATTTCAAAGGGGAAGGTAGGGTGGGGGGGAGGGAGGGTATTACCATGGCATATTTTTTTATAATCATGGAAAATGTTAATAAAAATTGAGAAAAAAATAAAATAAAAATAGAAACCAAAACACAAAACCCTGAATAAAACAGGTGTAATTGGTGTGCTTGTGATCCCAGCACTGGTGAGTCAGACAGGAGGAGCCCTGAAGTTGACTGGCCAGTCCATCTAGACTATTTGATGAACTCCAGTCCAATCAATGAGAGACCCTGCCTCAAATACAGGTGGGTGATACCTGAGAGAAATGCAGCTGACAAGGTTGCCTCCTGGTCTCCACTTGCATACACGGCACATGTACCTCTCCCCCGACTCAAACACAACCATACATACTGAAAACCACCTGTAAAGGTCAGCAGGAACCAAAACCTTGTGTTCTAGTCATCCTGGAAAAGTGTTCAGAGTGCCATGACAGTTTAAAGTGGCTGTCCGAAATATGACAGAATATTCTTTTGTTTGGGATATTAATTACAGTGCAAGAACACTTCTATTTAGAATGAATATCTGATCTTCACAGTGAAGTAAGTATGCTACTACTCAAGAGGCTACAGCAGAGCTGGGAGTGATGAGTGGGCTTCCACTTGACAGCACCACGATTTGTAATTGTTCTATTGCTCTGACAGGAGGATAAGATAGTAAAATGCCTTGGTGTGTCTGCACCCATCTTTCCTTTCTCTCTCTTCTTCATGTGTTTATCTGAGAAGGAAACATGGAATGCTGTTTTCTATAAAAGGTGATGGTGTCCTCAGCCTCCTCATCCTGAGAATGGTGTGTGTGTGTGTGTGTGTGTGTGTGCGCACATGTGTGCACATGTGTGTATGTTTAGAGGGGCTGATCAGGGAGGGAAACAGATAGAGGAAGAGCAATTATCATGAAATTCCCTTAACACCTCCTTTTTGAACACAGAAATTGACATAATCAAGAGTGTAAATGTCTCCTTCTTGTAGGCCCTGGGGTAGAAAGGTGCTTGTCACATGGTGTGAACCTGCAGCTAAAAGATTAGATGAAAGAATGGCTATGAACTATGGCTTCTGGCAAGCTCCACTGTCAAGTACCCTCGACTAATAATTTTATGACAGTCTAAAACCATTCATAATTCAAATAAAGAGCTGCAAGGAGACCTTCACCTCACATGCAGCCAGAATACGTGTCTGGCTCCATTTCTCCCAGCGTGGCAGGGACACCATGTCAATGGAGGGTCAAAGACGAGCACCGAGGCTTCACTCCACCATGTATCTTGGGCCTGAGGGAAATGCAAACAGGGACTCTTTGATGCTTAAAAGGATCCATAGAGAAACTGTTTTGAGGAAGTCCTGGGCTTCCCTTGTGCAAGGAAGGATTCCTCAGATCTTTCAACAAGAGAATCTAGCAGAACATTGGAAACTACAGGGAATGAAGGCATGAGTGATGTCTGACAAAATAATTGATGTTTAATTTAATTCGAATAAGGATAAGGTATCTAAACTTTATTTATGTATTTGAGAGAAAAAGAGAGAGAA
This sequence comes from Jaculus jaculus, assembly GCF_020740685.1. Classification (NCBI taxonomy): domain Eukaryota; kingdom Metazoa; phylum Chordata; class Mammalia; order Rodentia; family Dipodidae; genus Jaculus; species Jaculus jaculus. Next base: position 57,389,710 of record NC_059103.1, read on the forward strand.
ACAGACAGAGAAAGACAATGGATATGCCAGGGCCTCCAGTTATAGCAAACGAACTCCAGAAGCACATGGCACCTTGTACATCTGGCTCACGTGGGTCCTGAGGAGTCAAACCTTGGTCCTTTGGCTTTGAAGGCTGACACCTTAACTGCTAAGCCATTTCTCCAGCTCTCTGATGTTTTTAAAGAAAAATACTGTGTTGTACCAGCAATGGTCTAAATTTCTCTTAGCAACAGCTGGCCAGAATGAGTGGTAGTATCCCCCTAGAGCAATGTACACTATCCTAGATTGTGTACCATCCACTCAGGCTTTCTTGTCTCTGCTATAACTGCTGATGCCACCTACCCATGCATGTCAGGATTCAATTTTCTTGTTCTCAGTGTGGTCTGAGTTGGTTCAGAGGATGGCTTGATAACCATAGCTTCTGTGCTCAGGCTGTGGGAAGTCCAGGGCTGTTGTCCTGGTATCCTCCATTACTGAGGATCAGTATAGTCTAAAGAATAGCAGATGTCAAAGACCTGAAGTCTTTGTACAACTTTGGAGAAACCAGGCCTAAGGTCATGCACAGAATGCATATGGCTTTTTCAGAACAACATTCGAACTTGGTCTTGACTAAGGATGAATGTCCATGTGGTAGACTTCAGAGGCTATAGGGAGGCTCTTCCTGCATGCTGAAGGCTCACAGCCCACTATCTACTCATGATGCTGCTGTGTTCCTGTCTGTCATGAGCTGTTACTCAGTGTTAGCCATGCCTTTGCTCTCCATCCAGCTTCTTGGAGTACATTGAATTTCCTTTTATTTTTCTTGAAAGTTACCCTAAGACTGAACAGGTTCCTGAGGTCATCATAAGACCGGTCACATTGTAAAAGAAAAGATCAACTCTTGTCTGCATCTCTCCCACCTAAATGTGGAAGCTTTAAATGTAAATTAGGATCTCTGACTTTTTTGGAATAATATGGTGACATGGAATTAATAGTCTATGTTTTACTTGTCCATAGTTGGCCTGAGTAAGTAGTAAGAGAGAAGAGAGCTGGTAATAGAGGGGCCTGTCCCGAGCTGCCTGGTGCCTGGCTGAGGTGGGGGAGAGTGGGCTTCTGATGCTTGACTCTGAATGGTTTTGAAACTGTCCTTCAAGAGTCTTCCTGCTGACAATGTCCTCTTGGCCCTCAGGACTGACCTTCTTTCACTCGCTTATGTCACAGCAATACTGGCCCTGTCCACAGTGTAAGCTCTTTGTGCCCTGCATGATGCAGGTAAGCAATGGGAGGGCACCTGGTAACAACTGGAGGGCACATTACTGGTTTGGCAGGTGGCATGCAGTGTGGGTTCTGCTCTATGCTCACTGTCAAGCAAGCTGGACAGAGCAATGTGTGAATGTGAGGATTTTCATGAGTAACATTCCTACTTACCTCCCTGGGTGGGGAGGGAGCCAAATGTGGCAATGTCTCCTCAAAAAAAAGAGTCTGCCCCCAGGACCAATATTCTAGATGTATTTGCTATAAGAATAGAAAGCAGAAATGCTGACACCACCCAAGCCGAGCTAGTTACAGGACACTGGTCATGCAGTATAAAGCACCTTGGGATGTCTAATTGCTTTCACAGTTCCAAAATTTACTTGCCTTTTGTGCCTTTGAATCAGCATCCCGGGACATAGGCTACAGAGAAGCCCAAGTACACACAGTGACCACAACACTTGCTGCATGCCCTGTCTAAAGTGTGGAAAGGTGAGGAAGACAGCTTCGTTTCCTAGTTGAGAGACTTTCCTTTGGACTCCTGACACGCTTCCTTAATTCACCTATTTTAAATAGGTTTTATTCTATTTTAAGTTTTCATGGTGCTAGAGATTGAATCCAGAACCTCACACATGTAAGAGCTCTGCCACTGGGCCACGGAGCTACATCCACAAGCCTTTAGCAGTTTCAGACTCCCACCTATTTCCAGCAGGTGGAGGAACCCCTGTGACTTATCTTTCCAGAATGCCAGCCTTGGAAGTCTGCAAATGGGTCAGATCTTCAAGCAAGGAGCCCTTAAGTAGCTGGTCACACACTAGGGAAACAGACTCATAAACAAGATATTACGTAGCATGGAACAAAATGAGCACCAAAATATGAAAGGCACTATGGAAACCACACACATCCTTTGCCTTTTTCAGCCAAACCATTGCAGTTATGTCATTTAACTGTGTGCCTTAGTTCTCCTATATGTATATATGTGCTTAGTAGTACCCATGTCCAATGGCGTTGGAAAACCAAAGAAGGAAATAGGTTTGAATGTATTCATGGATGGGTATGGTCATGGTCACCATTCTATGAAAATGAGGAGTGAATCTGGAAGGGTTGGCTTGGCTATGTGTCCTAGGCACACTTTGGAACAGACTCACCTATCCCCAGCCCCAGGCTTCTTTCATCTCAGGGTCGGATAAAATTATGCAGAATACAAGAGGGCTGCATATTCAATAGAGAATAGAGCTCACATTTCTGTCCCCATAGCCTGACAATTAACATCTGGGTTTTAGCATGTACCTACGTCAAAGCTTGGACATCCCAATATTGTCAACTTGACAGGATCTAGCATTGTCTAAGAGATGGATCTCTGGGCATGTCTTTATGGATTAGGCTACTTGAAGTAGGACAATTTACCATTCCATAGGTTGGGGTCTGGGGCTAAACGGAATTGACAACTACCCAAACATCCTGGTGCCGCATCTTCTCCACCATGCTGAATTATATTTTGAAGTGTGATAAAAAAAAAACCCTTCCTCCTTTAAGTTGCTTTTGTCTGGTATTTTATTTCAGAATGAGAAAACTAACTTAATACACCAAGAGTAAGAGAAAGGAGCACCCATCAAGATCCTTACATCTCTACTTGAACTGAGATTCTCAGAGAGAGAAGTTTTCCTTTGAAACTCTTCTAATTACCAGAACTGTGCCCATCACCCAGGTAAAAGTCATAGAGTGGGCTTTTGTAGCTTCGAATTACTGTGCCCAGTCTGCTCTGGCATCACCTGACTGGTCTCACAATACACTATTTGACCATGGCAAAACTATAACAGAAACACCAGGGGATATGGCACAGGGTCATCAGTCAGAGGAGAAGTGAGATAGGAACTCACACTCTGATCTCAACTTGGTGCTTGGCCCTCATCACATACTGAAGACACTCAGTGCTCTGGCCACCTCTCCTCCAAAGAGGCACTGACCCAGGACTCACTCCCATCAGGAAGTCCTGTTCATCCTTTGACTCTGCTAGCACTTTCTGTAGTGGTCATCTTTGTCTGTTCTTGCCACCAAACTCCTCTGTGCTCTGTGGCTCATTCCTACCCCTCTGGTATAGTCGAGACATTACATTTAGTCATACATTTAGTCAGTCTTATTTCACCACTTTTATTCCAGTGGAAATGTATGTTGCAATAAATGTACACATCCTTATGCATGTTTTAAGAAAAGATGTCAGCTTGTCTTTAAAAAGTGTAAGTATCCATGCACTTTTTAATCAAGAGTGACCCTATTTTTAAAAATTCTGGCCGCTTCTCAGTCCTAGATGGCATTCTCTTCTGTTTTTGCAATGTGAAACGATTTCCTGCTACTGTTCAACCTTGCCTTTCCCTTCCAACTAAGGAGTTGGTGTTCCTCCATCCACTGGCCTGTGGACTTCTCCTCCTGTAACATGAGCACTCACAGCCTCTGCCTATTTTTCTTCTTTGTTAGAACAGTTTTCATATCAGCCCAATATATTTTATGTTTTGTATGTGCATGCATGTGTATTTGTGTGTTTGTATGTGTATGGGCACACAAGTGTGTGAAAGCACATTGTATTTGTATGTGGAGCCCAGAGGGAATCTTCTTATGTCTGCCTCTGTTTCCCTTACACACCACTATGGGACACACCATTATGCCCAGATTTCACATGGGTGCTGAGGATCTGAACTCAGGTCCTCATGCTTGTATGGTAAGCACTTTACCCTCTGAACCATTGCCCTATCTCTTCCCCTAATCCACTTTTGAAACCTGCATTTATGTACACAGTTCTGTAATCAGGTGCAGATCTGAGGTGCTCTGAAGCTGCACCTTTCTGTATACAGCATTATCTACCTTTGCCTCACCTAATTATCTTTGGGTACTAGGGAAAAAAATTAAACCTCAAAATTCAAATGTTTTCACATAGGAAAATATTGCTAGAACCTCCCATTTTTATAAATATGTAAGGATTAGCCTAGTGAATTTTTGAGTTCATAATTTTCTTAGAGATTTTTTTTCAAAATTATTTTGCTCAGAATTTAGAGAGAAGAAAATACTGAAAGAATAAAAAGTAGAAAAGCTACAACAGCTTATGCATATAATAAAAAATAAGTGTATCCTGAGACAACACAGTGGTGCTCAGGGAGCAGAAGCGCTGTTGCACAGAACATTTACAGACATGAATTGTCTCACATCTTAGAACAAGCAGCTGTGGGAATGAGACGAGGCCAGCCTGGAGCTTAAACAATGCCGGGTAGGAAGGTCTTGCATTTTCTTTGCCTTTGGGCCTCAGCATCAGGATTACACAAACCACAGAATAAGAGCCACATTTCCCCATAAGCTTGATGAGAAGGTTAGAGGCCATGAACATGCACAATTGATGTAAAAGGACTTTGTAAACTGTAAGTACTTAGCATACAGAATGTGTGAGATGGCAGTCCTGGACACCCCAGTGATGGTGTGTACACCATAGGATTTCCATCAGTTACTGGAACCTGCTTGTCACTAAGCTTGTCCCTGTTGGATACTGATCCTATCAGGCTTGCCATTCATGATAGAAACTCCTGAAGCTGAGGACACCACCCTCCAGGGAGCCTTTGAGGAAGGAGTGGATAAAAAAGGAACATCTAGATAGATAGGACAGGAAGAGAGCCTAACAAAGCCTCAGAAAAAAACAGAGATGGTGCAGGGAGAGAAAGCTCTGAAAAATATGCAGGGGAAAGCAAAGGGCATTACTTGTGACATTAAACATCTGTGGAAAGGACTAGGTGGCATGTGGGGGTAGGATGCCATGGGCAGTGGCCAGTACTAGTTGCTTTCCTTGCATGAGGAATAGCCATTTCAGCATGGGGTGATGAGAGTGTGTGGTGGTTTGAATCATATGTTTCTCATAAACTCATGTATTTTAAGTGCTTAATCCCCAGCTGGTGGCAAGTTGGAAGGTGGAGCCTTGCTGGAGAAGGTGTGTTTCTCTGGGTGGCTTAGAGGTGCTATAGCTAACTCTCTCTTGTCAGAACGCAGCTCATTCTTGTTTTCTACCAGCTGTGGTTGGAAGATTGTGATGTCCAATCTGTGCTTTACCATTTCTTCCCTTTCATTATGAAGCTTCCCTAAAGACCAAGGCAAAATAAACCCTTTCTTCATATCAGCTGCTTTTGGTCAGGTGTTTTGTTCCAGCAATGCAGAGATACCTACAATAGAAAACTGGTCCTAGAGACGTGGTGTTGTTACTGCTAAAAACATGATTTGTGACATTTTGCCTTTTAGAACTGATTTGCAGGAGGAATGTGGAAGGACTTGAAACTTTGGATTAAGAGATGCTTTGCTGTGCTGTAAACAGTGCTTGGTAGTGGAAAGACCTAAATGCAGAAAACCAAACACCTGTGGACTATAATGCTTGGCTTATGAGGTGAAAGAGAGCTATGTTCAGTCTGTGCTAGAGATAGATTATGTGAAAGGCTGGCTGCCTAGTCCTGAGAACTTGAGCAAAGTTGAGTTTAGAAGAAATGGGCTGGTGTGAGCATAAGAGATTGTACAGAAAGAAACAAAGGTTTCCAGCTGTAGACTACAGCCTGGTTCAGCTGCAGTTGTTTGGGAGATTACCACTATTGGCTTTGGGCCTGCTCTTATATATAGGAACAGTAAAAAGAAGGAGTTCTCCTGCTCTTCAAGAATGGCTTTATTCCTCCCTGGATTAACAAATTTGGTAGACCATATGGTACTAGGGAAATATAACAAATTTTGAAAAGAGAGGGTCATTGGCTTTGCAGTAGCTACTGGGTGCTGTGAGGCAGAATTGTTGAAGTCCCTGTGTGGAAGCCCAGTGGAACCATGAGAATAAATAGTGGGTTGTGTGGGCACCCTAGATTTTGGAGACACTAGTACTATGAATGGCTGCTAAGTAGACCTACCAGTTTAGGGTGAAGTTTTCTCTGGGCTATGGCAGGCCAACTGGAGGGGCAGAATTGGAACCACAGAAATTTTGTCACTGGTTGCAGATACTGCACATGTAGCTATGAGGTTTGATTTTTGCCCTGTTTGTTTTAGTTCTTGTATTGGTTCAAGCTTTCCTTGCTAAGACCAATGCCATCTTTTTCAGTGCGCCATTAAGTATATTTAACTTATGTTTTGATTTTATAGACTTTTTTTTTTTTTTTTTTTTTTTTTTTTTTTTTTTTTGGTTTTTCAAGGTAGGGTCTCACTCTGGCTCAGGCTGACCAGAAATTCACTCTGTAGTCTCAGGGTGGGCTCAAACTCTCAGTGATCCTCCTACCTCTGCCTCCCGAGTGCTGGGATTAAAGGCGTGCGCCACCACGCCCGGCTAATTTTACAGACTTTTATTTTTTTTTCAATTGATTTTTTTATTAATTAGTTTTATATTCAGCAAATTCAGTCAGTTTGGTACCATTATTAGGCTGATTTTACAGACTTTTAGACAAAAGACTTTCCTGACTCTCACATATGACGTTGGACTTTTGAAGTGTTGGGATTAATAAAAATCTATGTGGACTTTTAAGATTGGACTGAATACATTTTTACATCTTGAGGTGTAGTGAGTTTATGAGGAACAGGTGTGGAATGCAGTAGTTTGAGTAAGCTTTCCCCCATTAACTCATGTGTTTTGAATGCTTGGTCCCAAGATTGTGGCAATTTGGGAGGTGTAGCCTTGCTGGAGGATGTTTAGGGGTATCATATCCAGCTACCCCTTGACATAGCTCAGCTCACTCTCTTGCTACTTTCTGCCCACTGCAGCGGGAAGATTGTGATGCCCAGGCTCTTATCTACCATCTTTTCCTGCCATCATGACACTTCCCCTTGAGACTGTAAGACAAAATAAATCCTTTCCTCCCACCAGATGTTTTGTTCACAATGGAAAGGTAACTACAACAGAGTGACACTAGTCTGTACTTAGTCCCAGGAGGTACAAGACCTCTGGGCATTTGGAGGCTTTGCAGCGTGCTAACCATGCAGAGGAAAAGGAGGATCCAGAGAGGCAGTAGGAGAGTAGAGCAATTTGTATCTATTTTTTCTTTTTCCTTTTGCGTTCCAGGGTGGATTATTCTCCTCTGAGAGGAGTAAGCAACAGATAGCAAAAGATGACTGGATGGGGGCTTCATGGGGCAATGCTGAGCTGCCACAAAGATAGACATGACGGAGTCCGAGAGCGCCTGGTGCAGAGTGCCAGGGGCCCTGGCTGAGGGTCTGGATGCCCAAGGAGGTCATTCACCACCGGTCTGCGGACTGAGATGGTGACAGTTGCTACCTGGTTTTGCATGCACAGAGAAAAGGCCCATGCACACAGTGCTGGAGACTCCATGTTCCAAACAGACGGTGGTGCTTACCTTGTAGGAAACTTTCTCTCCTGAGGACGGAGGCAGGGTGACTCTGTGGGCAGGACGCAGGCCCAGAGCCAGCTTTCTCTAGGCTTGCCCTGGTCCTCCCCAGTTTGGGACTATGGCCAAGTCACTTAAATTCTCTGTGCCTCCATCTCTCCATCTGCAAAGCATGACAAACATAAAGTACTTAAGGATTTTGTAGACACATGAGGGTAATGTAAGTAATGACTCTTTTGAGACTGACCAAGGATTTTCCTCTTTTCCACTGACCAGCACACCTGTGGGCTGGGCACACATTCCTGCACTCAAAGCCATTCTTCCAGGCAGGGTTTATCCAGCCTCTTGCTCAGGCTGGACTATGTGAACCAGCCCTGTCTAGGAAGTCTTGTCCATGACTGTTGGGTGAGCCTTGAACTGAGGAAGACTCTGCTTCTTGAACGAGGTACTTGTGGACCAGTCTTTCCAGGCATCTGCCAGAGGACCTCCTTCATATGTCTGGGATAAAATCCTCTTACATAGTGCCCTCATAGGTGGGTTCCAAACCAAGATTCGCACTGTGACCCTCATTTACTTGTGATTTCTTTGGAGATTTTGTGAGCAATAGAACTGGGATGGTCTCTTGAATGTGTGGAAGATTTAGAGAGCAGTATTTTTTTTGTTGTTGTTTTCTTGTTTTTAGGAAGTCTTACTGTAGCCCGGGCTGATTGGAAACTCACTCTGAAGCCCACCTTAGCCTCCCTAGTGCTAGGAGAGCGTGCTTTTATATCTATTATGCCCTTTGCACTTCATGCTAATTTTGTCAATGAAGAAAACAATAAAGTGAAGTGTGTGCCCAAAATTCTCTAGATGGTGGGGAGAGCAGGGCCTGAGACCCAGGGTTGTTCTGCAAACTGGGACCTCCCTTCTGGTAATGCTGTTTCCACACTCCCAGGAGAGGAAGGGAGGATAAGGACAGGAGGGAAAGAGAGTGGAGAGAGGGAAGTGAAGGAAGAAAGGAAATTAGATAAAAAGAAGCTGTTCCCAGTTATCTGTGAAGGAGGTTTTGAGCTCTCATCAAAAGTATAATGCTATAAGTGATGAGCCCGGCCAGTACAGTGCCTAATGGTTAAGTGATTTAAACCTGATAGAATAAGGTTTTAACAGCACCATCAATTACGACCTGAGGACTTGAGCATGTTGTTTTGTGAGCATTAATCATTCCTAGAATTTTCAATTTTTGAACTAGATAATGTAGCAAACATGTCTAGCTCAGTGCTAAGTGCCTCACTGAGTGGCAGAAAACAGTGGTTTTGTCATGATGGTACTCCATTTTGTTAGAATACACACTGTCTGTGAAACTCAGTTTCCCATGTGTAAATATGATGGTAAAGACAGCAGAAAGCTACATGTAAATCTCCTGCCTTGGACTTGGGGGGATGCAAGCAGTGAACTGGAAGAGCTTACTGGGCACTGCCTCCTGGGCCCTGTGTGGGAAGCCACAACTCAATATGAACCAAGAGGTGAAAGACCACCTCCTACATCTATACCCATGTGGAAAGAAAGAATAGAACTTGGGGATAACTCAGTGGCAATCTTAAATATGCAGAACAATTACTTGGGTTATAAAACAATTAGGAAGTATGAAAGAAGAGAAAGGAAAAGGTACAGAAATATTCTTGAAACTTCCTGGTCATATGTAAGCTTACCAAAAAATAATCAGTAAATTAGAAATAATTAATTCATTAATGACACATTCAATCGTAATGCTTTACCATATGTCCTTTAAAGTACTTTTGTAAAACTATAGTTATAAAAAAGTATTCTGCAATCAGCTAATATTCATCTGAATTTTAGTAATAGTGTCAAGAAACACATGACAATAGCTCATTCTGTTAAAACTAAAAAAGTTATTTATTAATGAGTGAAAAGTGAAATATTGTGATATACCTAATTTTTGGCATAAAGTAAATTGGATCTAAGATTCCTGCTTACTAATGCTATCATATTAAGCATACTTGTTTATGGACTTTTTAAAAATATTTTTATTTATTTACTTGTTAAGGGTGGGGGCGGGTATGGGCATATCAGAGCCTCCTGCCACTGCAAACAAACTCCAGACACAAGCACCACTTTGTGCATCTGGCTTTATGTGTGTACTGAGGAATCAAACCTGGGCTGTCAGGTTTTGCAAGCAAGTACCTTTAACTACTGAGCCATATCTCTAGCCCTGGTTTGTGGGCTTTTGTTTTGTTAACAAACTAATTTGAGGACAATCTTATAAGACAACACTGAAGAACAGAAAATGATGAGACAGAACAGCTTCCTGTGCAAAGCCTGCCTATCAGAAACCTTCATCAGAGGGTGGCTGTGCTGACCCAGAACAGAGCATGTGTTCGAAGCCAGCCTACTGCTCTCTGGGCAGGAACAGGGAATATCCCACTCTGCAGCCAGTAGGATGGGAAGAGTCCTGTCCTGAGTGGTGAGACTAGAGCATCTTAGAATCTGTGAATTTTTAGCTCATTTAAAAAAAAAAAGTAAGTCAATGGCAGGAATCTTCTTGGGAAATAAATTTCAGTAAAGATCTCAGACTTAGTTTATTTTTATATGCTTTTTGAGAAACTTTGAGAGACTTCTGCCCACAAGTCTATATGGAGAGCTTGGCTGCAGAAGAGAAGACTGCTTAGGCAGGCTGACTCTGGGGAGGAAGAGGTCCTGTCATTGTCCTACTGGTTCCTTCTTGGTCAGTCCTAGAGTAACAGGAGGTGATCTAAGGGCTGAGGAATGGTCTATGTGGGGTGAGTAGATGGCTCTAATGTCTCTTTCATGGGGATTTCTTCTTTATGTATGGAGACAGCCTTGTGTCTTCAGATCAAGAACTTCAGGTGAGTGTTCTAAAGCCCTGTATGTTAGAAATAGGTCATCCCTTTCACCTCCAACATTATCAGTGTGACAATGACTTGTTCAAGAAGAAAGGGTGCTACTTTGCTCCAGAAGCCACTACTTAGACTGGGCTTGTTTCTGTTTGCTTAAAAGCCTGAGGTCTCCTGTGGCCCCACCATCTTCCCTAGCCCCCAGGGTTGTGTGGTCAAGAGTGTAATTCTCTCCCTTTTGCAAGTGCACAGCTTCATGCACCATAGATTTTCAGAAATCCATTCTCCTCTCTCTCTGGGCTTCAGTCTGGTCATCTTTCAGGAAACGTGGGCTTGCGGCACCTGGGCCTGTGACTAGAACCACTCTGTAGGAGCGCTGCAACAAATCTTATACTTACTTCCTTAATTCCATCATCATCCTCCCTTCATGGACTGCCTTATTGTAAGCATGAAGAACTGAGTTTGATATTCACAACCCATATAAAAATGTAAAAATGTTGTGTGTGTTCTCAAAAACTTATAATCTCAGCACTGGAAAAACAAATATGGAAGATATCTGGGGCTCATTGACCAGTACGCCAGTGAGAGGCCCTGTCTCCAAAAAAGGTCAACGACATTCTTGAAAAATGATTCCCAAGTTTGTCCTCTAGACTCCATATGCATACATGTGCATGTTCATCTGGGCACACACACATGTAAGCAGAAAAGATATACTCTTAATTAGGCCTGTCTGCTGGTCCATCCTGCCACTGTACCAGGAGTTCCCCATCAGTGGGTGAAGTCTTGGTATTCTGGGATAGGTCTCTTATAGTGAAACCACACAGTGATGGCCCAGTCACCTATTTAAGAATGTTTTCCTATAGAAAGTTGATGCTGGTGCTACTCTTTAGAACTTTGTAACATTCATTTAAGATTCTGAAGTCATGTTCAGAGCAGGTATTTCAGAAAAAAAGCTAGACTCACACTTCCTGGTTTCAGAACTTCCAGAAAAGCAGTAGCAATCTAGAAGGGATGGTGTCATATAGGGACACACATCCGGTCAGCAAGAAAGAATCCAGTTGAGAAATTAACTCATGTGCTTGCTGACAACAGATTTCCCACCTGAGTGCCAAGACCAATGAAGGGAAAGGTCATCTTTCTAACAGATCACAGTGGCTCACTTGATCATTCCCCATATAAAAGAATGCACATGGACCCATCTTATGCCATATACAAAAATAACTTTAAGTTTACTGGAAGTTCCAAATGTAAGCAGTATAATTAAAAACATTATAAAAAAGAGGAGTAAAGTTTAGGAGTCACAGCTATGACACTAATGTAAGGGCAAACATGAAGAAATAGGATAATTGGAGTTTACAAAACTTTAAGAACTTCTATGTTCCACATGCACCATGCAATCATAGTGAAGGGAGATGTGCCTGAAATACTAAACAAAACCTCACAGACATCTCAGTCATTTTCAGGACTCTGGGTTCTGGCTCCCTGGGTCTATCCTCCCATGGCATCATTCCTTCTAGATTGCTGATATTTTGATGAAAATTCTGACATTAGGGCCAGTGAGTCCTCTGGCTATGTCCTCTAGGACAGACATGTGCTATGGGTGTGGCTTCAGAATCTCAAATGCTACAAAGTAGTAAAGAGCTGGGCTGGCCTTCAACCTTTTTTTCTTACTGTAAAACATTGTAAGAAGAGGTGACTGAGATATCCATGTGGAGTTGCAGTATACCAAGAAATTTCTCTAAAGAAGACTTGGGGCTGAGGGGTGGGGGAGGTTAAGGTGTTTGTAATTTATAATGCCTGCAAAGCCTAATAACCAGGGTCAAATTCCCCAGTAGCCACATAAGCCAGATGCACAAAGCGATGCATGTGTCTGGAGTTTGTTTGCAGTGGCTAGAGGCCCTGGTGCACCCATTCTCTCTCTTTCTCTCCTCTCTATGCTTGCAAATAAATAAATAAATACATAATTTTTAAAAGATTTTTTAAAAAAATATGTAAGTACCCATAAACACAGGTAAAGATGCTCACACACTATTGGTCCCTGGAGGAAGGAGGATCAAAACCAGAATGGATACTACTGCACATCCACTGATATGGCTAGAAACATGAAGTCACATGTAAGGACTATCAACAAGGGTGTGGAGAAGTCAGAATGCTCATAGACGATTTCTCCCTCTGACACATGAGAACCATGCTAGTGGGAATGTAATGTGGCTTATCAGTTTGGAGAGTAAGTTGGCTGTTCCTCATATTATTAAACAAAGAATAACATTATGATGGAGTGAAAGGTTTGCACAGAAACATGCACCTTCTGGTGCAGCATCATTCCGACCACCCAAAATATGGAATCAATTTAAATTTTTATCAGTAAACCGAGGGGAATATTGGGCTGGAGAGATGCTTAGTGGTTATGGCCCTTGCCTACAAAGCCTAACAACACTGGTTTGATTCCCCAGTACCCACATAAAGCCAGATATATGATGTGGCACATGCGTGCAGAGTCTGTTAGCAGCAGCTGTGGGTCCTGGCATGCCTATTCTCTCTATTCTTTTTCTCTCTCTGTAATAGAAAATAAATAAATGAAATATTTTTTAAAGATTTATTTATTTATTTATTAGAGACATGAAAGGAGAGAGAGAGAATGGATCTGATGGGCTTCAAAATACAACTTTGGTAGTCACAAACTGGAAAACATCACTGCAAGGAAATGAAGCCAGTTTCAAAAGGCCGTATCATTTCCCATTTATACCAATTGTGTAGAACAGAGAGATTTATAGGCAGAAGGTAAGTTAATGTCTGCTTAGGGCCAGGGGGCTATGTGGTTGGGGGCCACTTCTTTCTGAAGTGATGAAAGTGCTATAAGACAGGTGGCAGTGACTTTTGTTTTGTATATCTGTGAATGTTTTAAGACCCACTGAATTTACTCTGTCAGTGGTGAATTTTACAGCCTGAATTAATAGTACTGCATGCTGCTCTCTGCCCTTGCATGGGTGATGTAATGTCTGCTCAGTATAGAAGGGAGCCATCGAAGGAAATGGGCCAGTTATCTGAAGAGACAAGAGCTGTCAGGAGCCCAGTACACTGTGGATGCCCAGTGCTGGCTGGGAAACTCCCTCCCTTGTCCAACTGTGTTCACACTCCTCTTTCCTCATAGTTCCGCTGTGTGCTGCCTTTGCGTAGAACAGTTCTGAAGCCAGAGCAGACATGACTTGCCTGAGTTTGTGGAATGCAGTAGCTGATATGGGGTGTGTGAATTTATGGTATGTTAATTTTATCTCAATATAGCTCTTAAGAAACCTTCCTAAGATACCCAGAGGAACACTCAGGCAATTCCAATCAAGTGACCCAAACTTTCTGAGCACTCTTGGAAGCACATCTGCATACCCCTTTTCTGCTTCTGACACATGGGACTCTTGGGGACCAGTTTTGATTTCCTCCCTGCATTTTAGTTAGATTCTGCTTGAATTTTTCAAGGTATCTCCATGTCCACCCCTCTGCTCATAGCCCAAATTACTGCATTTCAGCAAGGGCATCTGATATGTGTCTGGCTGCTATTGACTCTCACTGCTCATTCTGCCTCTGCCCAGGCTGAGGGGGGCAAGTTGCCTGATGTCCCTAAGACACAAGAATGACATGCTGGACACAAACATCAGTTTTCACGGCAAGGGCAAGCCTAGTCCTCATGTCACTGGCCGGTGCAGGGTGTAGACACTCACACATGCCATGCCAGACCCTGGTGGCTGCAATCTTGATTGAAGGTGCGTCTATTGCCCGAAGAATGAGTCATCTCCTGAAAGTATTTTGCAGAGCTGGTGACAAGCTGGAGGCAGGGTTTCCAGCTGTCAGTAACTTCTATCTAGTACTCCTAAGTATGGGGCAATTCTCCCAAAGGCATGTGCTTGGCCTGAGGGAGGGCGCTCTCTGGGCACAGCTGCTCCAGGCCATGTGCTCCCATGCCTCTGTGTTAAGTGGCAGGGGTGTCTTTTTCTCACAGGCTATTAAGGACATGGGTTCATCCAAGAGGCATTTGCTAAATGCAGAAGGCTGAGTTAACTGGAGCTTTGGTGTCCAAGATGTTGGCCGACTACAACTTTTTCTCTGCTTAGTAAATGACAACGTACTGCTAGGAGGCGCACAGCCTTGCGGCCCCTTGTGAATGAACGGGACCATACTTGAGAGTGAGCAAAGGTATTCTCCATCATGTGTGCTTGGCCATGAGGTGGATGTTCAAGAATCCTCCACTACCCCCATTCAGTCTGGAGAGTCCAGTGGCTCCTCTTGTGGCAGAGTGGGGATTTAGTTCTTTGATAAACAGTCCCTGTCCTTTTGAAAGTCAGTCTCTAACTCCCTCCTCAACAGAGGTTTAATTAAAGCTCACAGTGGTCAGAGCTGTGGATAAACACCATAATCTACCCCACTGCCCAAGGCTTCAGACAGGAATGAGGCAGGTACTGTGGAGACCCCATCCATCCATCAACCATCAGCCTAGGGAGTCAGAGGAGGGATGACAAGGCCACAGTGACAGCAGGTAGCCCTCACGGAGGGTTATCTTCTGTGTCTCCTGGCCCAAGTCAGACACCAAACTTATTTCTACCCATAACTCCTGAGCCTGGCCTGATGTGGGTAGCTTAGACATGGAGTGCAGAGGAGCTGTGCTGAGTCCAAGGACAGGCAAGGTTGACTTGCCATAAAGGTCAAAGCAGGAGCCATGGGAGAGTTAGCTGAGGGAAATCAGCTACAGCAGATGGAGCTCCCTAGACAGGAAGAAGATATGTTGTCCTTTCAAAGAGAGGAGGTAGGAATGGCAGGGAGCTGATTCCCAGTCCAGGATCCTCTGTGGACAGTGCTGCTTTGGGGAGAGAGGAAGGAGTCAAGGTTTTTGAAGGTTGATAAGAAATCTGGGCAAAAGTTTATTGGGTTCCCTTGGAAGTGACAGCCTAAAATTAAAACTGTGTCATAATATATTGGTCCTGACTTAAAACATGTGTCCTTTGTGGGTGAATATTTATATACTGAGGAATCAAATATTCTGAGGCACAGTAGATCACCAGCCCACTGATGCTGATGTGAGTGGACATCACAGAGTCACCATCAGCATCCCAGGAAGCCTCTCAGCTCAAGTGATTTAGTTATGCTCCATTGTGAAGGCATGTGACACACAACATGCTGTTCACCAGCACTCCATGGTCACATTTGAGTCTCACAGGAAGCCTGGACAAAAGAAGACTGTTGTCCTCTACAGATAAGGAGGCCCAGCTTGGGGATGGGAGGCTTCTGAAACTGGTGACCAGGACAGTCATGCCATCTCTAGTAGTGTACACCCTGGAATGTAATAGTACCTTCACGGATTCTATCTAGTCGCCCTTGGGGAAAGCCAACAGAACAGCCAAAAACGGGATAGCGAGTTGGAAGAATGCTGTTACTCTCCTGGCTTCTCTGCAAACTCAGCAAAGTAATGATCAGAGCTGTCCGCAAAGAGGACAGTGCACAATAAAGCCAAGACAGAAAGAGGGCGCATGGTCGTGATGGTTCAGTGGGTGAAGTGCTTGCTGCACAAGTGTGAGGACCTGAGTTTGGACCCCCAGCACACATGTAAAATGATGGGCACTGTGCCACATGCTGTAATCCCAGTCCTGGGGAGGCAGACACAAGAGGATCCCTGGGTCTTGCTGGCTAACTTGTCTAGCTGAATGGGTGAACTCTGGGTTGAGTGGGACATGCCTAACAGTAACCTTTGTCTCCTTAACTCTCTCTCTCTTTTTCTCTCTCTCTTGCACACACACACACACACACACACACACACACACACACACACATGCACACACACACACATACATGTGCACCAGCAGTCATGTATACCAACAACATAAAACATGTATACATACAAGAACAGTACACATGCAAAAAAGAAAGGAAGAAAGAAGGAAAAAAGGGATGTGAAAGGGGTTGGATGAGGGTAGGGAGATTCCCAGCCTGGGCTCCAGGTCTGCTCCTGCTTCCTACACTAAGTAGCTCCTTCCTTTCAGTGACACTATGATGACACTGCCCGTGTGTGCTTTGTGGATGTTTCCTAACCAGCCAGGGCCGAGACCAGCATGCAGAGCGGGTGGGACTCTCCGCCACAGACCAGGCCTTGCGGCTCACTGCACTCAGCCAAAAGCAATGCCGAAAGCCTCACAAACACCTATGGATGCCGGCAATGTGGCCGAATTCATACCATCCTTTAACAAAGCACTGGTTTTGAGGAAAATCTGCCTTTATTTTGGTACAGCCTTAACCTCGTAAGGAACACTTGCCTTGATTCACACTGTGGCTTGTATTGTGAACTTGGTCTATGTGTCAGATACTGTTGGACTTTTGGGATGCAGCTGTGACAAAGCCAAACAAATCACTGAGCTCAGGGAGCGCACAGTCCAGGGGGAGGAGACAGCACACACGCTGCGTGGTCTGTTGGTGGGAGAAGCTCTGAAGGATGTCACAGAAAGCGAAGAGACAAAGGGTGGAGTGGTAGGAAGGGGCTGCTGACGACCTAGTTGTGCTACAAAGAGCGTCTTCAGCCCTAAGCAGCCAGGCAGCCCATGGCATCTCATTCTAGGGTTTTCAGGCCCTGGGGACTCCCCAAATGCTGCCAGCTGGGACAAGATCCTGGAGATGCAGGATTCCTGGCAGCAAACTGAACTAGTATCTGATCCAGCATGTCTCTGTGTGGTTGATGGCCTGCGAGGCAGCATCTGTGGAATCAGGGAAACATGCGTGGAGCAGAATTTAGCAGAGAAGGAATGACAAAAGCAGTGCTTAGACTCAAGAGTGTCAGAGAAGCTGGCCACTGGATAGGAAGAAGATACCCATGTGCACTCCTGTCTGTTCAGATCATACGAAAACAAGAGACTAATGAGGTTTATCATTCCAGAAACTAAGCTGTCTAGACTTCCCAGTCTGAGGAAATATGTCCTGAAACAAATGGCATGGATCTCACCTCTCAGGTAGAATTCAGCAGTACCCACCTGCTGAAAGTGCAAAGAAGGTACTATCGAAACCTTGCTACAACATGAGTCCAAAGATCCATGCGTTTCCCCTCTGAGGCAGAGGACAGGCAGCTTGGGTCACCTGGTCCTTCCTACTGAGCAACAGTACACATGCTTGAGCTATTGTCTTACTCATGGACTCTGGGATGTGGTGCTGAACATCACTCAGAAACTCATGACCTCCTCCTTATGACACTGGTGAGGACAGCTGCTTCTGAGCTCGTCTGCTGTAGACCACACCCTTTATCTGTAGCCTGTATCTTCTTGGCTTTGCAA
This sequence comes from Jaculus jaculus, assembly GCF_020740685.1. NCBI lineage: Eukaryota > Metazoa > Chordata > Mammalia > Rodentia > Dipodidae > Jaculus > Jaculus jaculus. The sequence continues at coordinate 57,407,428 of NC_059103.1, forward strand.
AGCTATTTAGAAGAGATGGAGAATTAAATATAACTAAACACCTAAATGTGGGAGAAGGTGGAATGATATTTCACAAATCCAGGACCCAGCACGGCGAGGTTAGGCGTGGACTTTGCTGTATTAAGTTGCTTTGAGATGTGGCACCTACTGCCAGTCCCTCTGCTTTTCCTCAGGCCAAGGTCTATTCTTTCTTTTCTTTTGTGTGCACATGTGGTGTGCACGTATATGTTTATGAGTATTTTTGTAGGTGTGTATATGCAGGTGGAGGTCGCATACTGGTGTCAAGTGTCTTCCTTAGTTACTGCCCAACTTATTTTTTTTTTTTTTTGACACACAGTCACTCATTGAACCCAGATCTCACCAATTCTGCTAGACAAGCTAGCTTGGAAGCTCTGAGGATTCTTCTGTCTCTATCTTCCCAGATCTCGATTATAGGTGAGTGCTACCACCCTTAGCTTTTTCACATGGATACTAGGGATCTGAACTCAGGTCCTCATGCTCATGTGGGCAACATTTTACCCGCTTAGTCATATCTATGGTCTTATTTCTTCTTTTTCTGATGTGTAGAAAATGACACCTTCTTTTTAGTTACTGAGTGTGCTAAATAGGATGACATGGAAAATGCCTAATACATAAGCAATGCCCAAGGAATGTGAACTTTCCTTCCCCTAGTAAAAGGAATAATCATAAAGACTATATAGCCAGTAATAGAATGTAGCTACTTCTTTTTTATTTTGTTGTAATTTTTAAATTTTAATTTGTTTATGAGAGAGAGAGAGAGAGAGAAAGAGAGGGAGGATGGGCACTCCAGGCCTTCTAACCACTGCAAACAAACTCCAGATGCATGTGCCACCTTGTGAATTTGGCTTACATGGTTCCTGAGCAATCAAACCTGGGTCCTTTGGTTTTGCAGGCAAATGCCTTAACTGCTAAGCCATTTCTCCAACTAAAGTGTAGTTATTCCTTTAAGTGGAACATGATTGTTGACATCATGAAGCAGAGTGTGATTACAGAGACCTACAGAAAACCTTGACCTGCAGCCATCATAATGAAATTAACAGCTGACAGTGAGGTCTGTCATGCAGAAATGCCAGTATTTCCCCCTAGAAGGAGCACGAAGGGTCACTACCTGGATCGAACCTTCCTATTCCCTTCCTTCCTGTGCTTCAGTTGCCTTTAATTCTGCTTATGCTGTATGTGGTCCTGGGGGGTGCTAGAGTATATAGAAGATGGAAGGTTGGCTAGGGTGGGCACCTCTCAGTGGTTCGGGTGTTGTGACTTGTCATACATGCAGGGTTGGGAAATTTTGTGAGGCATTTGTTTTTGAGTCACCCATACTTCTGTCTGTAATCTCAACAGACTCATTGGTTCACTAAGTGGACATTGTGGGATCTTTTCTTTGGCTTGTTGTTGTTATATTTGGGATTGACAGAAGGTTATTTATGTATACCTAGGAAAAGTCATGCAACAGCAAGGTATAAATGCTTATGAGGTGGGCTGGAGAGATGGCTCAGCAGTTATAGTGTTTATGATTTAATTTTAAAGACACTATTAAGGTGTAAAATCATAGTTATAATATGATTATAACCTCAATTCACAATGCATAATTAATTATGGCAAGACATAAAAATGAATGTTAATAACACATGGTGCTAAATGGAGGGATTTGGAACAAACATTTTTTTTTTGAGACAGTCTCACTCTAGCCTAGTCTGACCTAGAAATTCCTCTGTAGTCCCAAGCTGGCCTCAAACTCACAGTGGTCCTCCTACCTCTGCCTCTTGAGTGCTATGATTAAAGGCATATGCAATCATGCCCTGCTGGACTAAATATTTTTAGCTTCCCAACTTCCTTTGAATCAATTAATGATGATAATAGTTACCCCAAACAATGCATAATAGTGAGTTCTGAGTATAAAAGGAAAATTACCTGTGTTCCTTGTCTTAATGATACTAAGAAATCTTTGTCCTAGCTATTCACTTATAACTCAAGTTTCACAAGAGACATAGATAAGAAATATCTTCAACTTGCCTATGTCACTTATTTTCTAGTCTCATTTGTTTGTTTGTTTGTTTGTGAGGTAGAGTCTTGCTCTAGCCCAGGCTGACTTCACTCTGAAGTCTCAGGGTGGCCTCAAACTCATGGCAACCCTCCTACCTCTGCCTTTCTAGTGCTACGGTTAAAGGTGTGCACCACCATGCCTGGCTCTCATTCTTATCTTCATGATCACTGTGATCCTTTCCCCATTCACCTCTCTCTCTTTCTCTTGATACATGGTCTTGCTATGCTGTGTAGCCTTGGCTGGCCTGGACATCATTAAAAAACTAACTAGATAGCTTAAGTTGTCCTAGAACCCTCAGCTATCTGGCCTCAGCTTTCTGTGTGCTAGGATTACAGGTGTGCACCTTACACTTGCTATTCTTTTACATATATTTATTTTAGTTTATGGTTTCAGAAGGTTCAGTGCTTGGAGGCTTCAGTTCATGTGATTGGGCAGAACATTATGGCAATACGAACATATGGAGAACAATATTCACTGCATGGTCAACAAAGGAAGGAGAGAGTGAGAAAGAGAGAGGGGACTTGGGATCCATATAACATTTAAAAGTTTCTCCTTCTAGTAACTTACTTCCTCCAGTTACACCCTACCTTCCAGAGTTTCTAGAACTTCCTAAAATAGTTGCATTAACATGAGCCTGCAAGAGGCATTTCATATTCAACCCATAACATTCTGCCTCTGGTTCTGAAAGACTCATGGGAATCTCATAATGTCAGGTGCATTTAGTACATCTCCAAGAATCCCCAAAATTTAACAGTTCCAACATTGTTCAAACGTCCACATTCAAATTAGTTTTTGAGACTCAAGGCAAGCTCTTAGCTGACATCCCATGTAAAATAAAGAATAAGTTATGTATTTCCAATATAGAAAGAAAAATATTCCATTTCCATAGGAAGGAATAAGAGAATATCAAGGGAGAATCAGTCTGAAGCAAAGTTGAAATTAAGCAGCCCAAATCCCATATCTTGTAGCTCCATGGCTAGCAGGTGGAGTGCATGGTACTGTGATATGAGCTCCACTAAGCCTGGACAGCGTTGCCTCTATGACTTTCTCATTTACAGACCACATGATCTTTGTCTTGTGCTAACTTACTCATTGCTTATAGGTTTTCTTGGCAGGCATTCATGTTCCTGTCCTCTCTTAGGAGATCCCCTGGGATCTCCACTGTAACTTAGATTTCACTCTTATACCTCATCTATGTAGGTGTTTCCTGCAGGGTCTCTAAACCTACCACACATTGCCTGGATTTCCAGGACTTTCTTTTTCAACTTTGATGAAAACCTCTATGAGCTTGTAACCCTTGCATTTAGCATTCCTGCAAAATTACCATCACGTGGATGGTACCAACGACTGTCAGCAGCTCAAACCAAAGCTGGAATCTCTTGGACTAGTAGCCCCAGAGTAAGTTTGTGGCTGAAGCACAGACCTCCTGAGTGCCCTTGCTTTCACAGGTTGTCCTGGCAGCTCTCTCTTTTCAAGGAAAAGTCTTTCAAAGGAGTTTACAATTTTATGCCCTGGAGCCTGTGATGGGTAGAGCTTAACAAAGTATTTAGCTAGTCCGTAGGCATCTTTCCCGTTGGCCCAGTGCAAAGTGCTAGGCTACTACGAATATTGTGAATACCTTCAGTAATCATGCCTTCCTAGTCCATAACTTTCAACTCCTTCTCCAGCCAGATTGCATGCTTTTCAAGTCTTTCTTTTCTCCTTTTAGATCCCCACTCTCACTACAAATCTGTCAAAAAGTAGCCAGAAATAATCATGCCACCACCTAAAAGCTTGTTTTTCTTAAAATTTCCTCTACAAGCAATTAGTCCACCACCTTTAAAATTAGCCTTTTACAAGGTTTCAGAACATGGTCAAAATGTAGTTTTTTTCTTTTTTTCCTTTTTTTTTTTTGCCAGAATGTAACATGAACAGTTCTAGTTCAATTCCCAGCAGGCTCCTTGTTTTCTTCTGTAACTTCTTGAGCTCAGCCTTTATTGTGTGTGTTTCTAGCAGCAATTAGGTCTACTAAACCCTCAGCAAAATAGCACTCTGTTCATGGCAATCGCAGAGTTTCTCTAGCTCACATCTCTAAACTCTTCCAAGCTCCTCTTGCATAAAGAACCACCTAGTCAGTTGATAGGATGTAGAATTTTCATGGAGACAAATCTCTGATCATGTCTATGAGGGACTTTGCAGATTATGGGGAGGACCCATCTTAACTTTGTCAGTACTACCTCTATGGGCTGGTTCCCAGACTCCACAAAGGAGAAACCTAGCTGAGCAGTCAACATTCATCCCTGCCCACTTCTCTCCTGTTGCTATGATGATGTAACACTGGCTTCCTGCTCTTGCTATGCTGCTTTCCCTGCCGAGATGGACTTCTTGAAACTGTAAGCCGAGTTAAACCTTCTCCTTCCTTTAGCTGCTTCTGATCCAGTATTTTGTCCCAGCATTGAGAAAGTAACTGATACACTGAAGAAAAAGATTCTGCAGAATGAATATATTTTGGAAATATTGGGTCTGATATAAATGAAAGTTACATATTTCTTGGTTAACTTGGGGACATCATCTTTCATTTGGCTGATTTGAGAGCAGTACCTCATTGAGGAGTGCTGAGGGAGACTGTTCAACCTGTGGAGATCACAAATTTTCTTTTCTTCCAGTTCATGATTGGCTGGTGCCAGTGTGGTGAAGCAGGCCAAACACAGAGTCAGGAGCTGGTGCAGAGATGAAGGTTGGTTCATCTCATCATAAGTTGCAGGCACTGTCCTTATAAACAAAAGTCCACAATCCTGGACCTCTAGAACCATGTTTTGTCACACTCTGCCTGAGGTAGTATAGTACTTCATGGGAATGAAGGTCATGAACAGGTGGACAAGAAGGACCTGTTCCAAACATTGAACCCAAATATTGAGCTTGGATATAATATGAGGTGCTTCTCCATATTAGAAGCAAGGCCTGTCATGGTCAGGCAGGTGGGGAAGGAGACTTCTGGTGCAATCAGCCATAGGGGCCACCACATTTTTGTTCCCTCAGATATAGAGTGTTAGGTACTCATACTGAGGCTGTATGCCTATTTCTTTCATGTTACTTAAAGTTTTTGCTAGCAAAAGATTTAATGTGCTATTTTCTGCAAGTACTTGTTTTTCCAGAAAGTATTATGAACATGTTCACCCAATTTAAGCAGATGTCGGCTATTTGTGCTTTATCTATAAGCACCATTTTCTAAATTAGGTTGATTCTTCACTGTTGATGTTTCTATCACACACCCAATGACACACATGTAGTTTAACTTCATGGGGTGGAACCATAAGAGACATTGGCACATACTTCAACATGTTGACCGTTCATGACTTTGAGCACCTTTGAGTTTTGTCTTTTCTCTGTGGCATAATATAATAAACCTTTCTTTTGTATTTTTTTTCATGTACTCCTCAGTCCTCACTTAAATCCTAGCAGAATAGGAAGCTGATCATTTCCTAACACTACAGGGAGGGACTGGTGTATTCTCGGGTCCCCTCACTGCCTTGCTGGATTTTCAGGGAAAGGAAGCAGAGAGGGAAACAACAGAAAAATGGAGGACAGGGATCTAAGTCAGTTGCTGCTAAGTCAGTGTCCACAAGGTGGGGATAGGGGTATGTCACGTACCACAGAGAAAACATGTGGAGCAGAAAGTTTACAATGTGGTAACATAAAACAACAGTTTTGGTTTTGTAGATTTAACAGTGTTTAGGTTTTCAAACATGCTTATTTTTAATTAGCAGATTACTGTGTGTATATTTATGGGGTATAGCATGATGTTTTGAGCTATATATACAATGTAGAAGTATCCAATAAAGTAGTTAACACATCTACTGCCTTGCCACCTTCTATCTTTGTGGTGAGGATATTATTAAAATCTGTTCTCCACAGTCCATGACACAATGTTGACAGGTCCAGCATGTCTGGGTTTTGTGCAGATTATGACAGCTGCTATGAGGGCATGAGCGCACTGGCCATGCCATGCCATGCCTAGATGGCAGTATTCCTTTCACGGCACTCCTCCCCTTCATTTGGTGCTTACCTTCTTTGCAAAAAGTTTTTTTGCTTATTTTATGAGAGGGAGGGAGGAAGGGAGACAGAGACAGAGAGAGAGAGAGAGAGAGAGAGAGAGAGAGAGAGAGAGAGAGAGAGAGAGAAAGTGCTAGGGCCTTCAGCTGTTGCAAACGAACTTCAGACACATGCGCCACCTTGTGCAGCTGGCTTATGTGGGTCCTGGGAAATCAAACCAGGGTCCTTTGGCAGGCAAACACTTTAACCACTAAGCAATCCCCTCCAGCCTGCTTTTTCAAAAAATATTTCTATTTATTTATTTGAGAGGGACAGAGACAGAAAGAGAGAGAAAGGAGAGAGAGAGAGAGAGAGAGAGGGAGAGAGAGAGAGAAAATGAATATGGGCACTCCAGGGCCTCTAGCCACTGCAAACAAACTCCAGACACATTCACCACATTGTTCATCTGGCTTATGTGGGCCCTGAGGAATCAAACTTGGGTCCTTTGGTTTTGTAGGCAAGTGGCTTAACTGTTAAGCCATCTCTCCAGCTCTGCTCTTACATTCTTTATGCCTTCTCTTCCACATTGTTTCCTGAGCCTTGAAGGGGGTGATATAGATATCTCATTTAGTGTTGAGGACTCCAGAATGATTTATTGGCAGTACTTTGATGAGTTTTCAGTCTCTTCAGTTACGACCCACAGTTTGTTAAACCATCCCCCACTTGTGCCCATGCAGACAACCCTAGTTAAACACAGTGGGTCACATCAACACAAAAGAAAAAAAAAAAAATGGAAGGCCCCAAAGTAGAAGAGGAACTAGTTGGGAAGAAAAGGGATTCAGTAAAGAGAGAGGGGAAAAGGTAATGGCGGGGGAGTATGATCAAATACATAAATAAATTAAAAACCTGTTTTTTCAGTAATTTTGAATTATATATGTTAAGGGTAGTAGATTGCTTAGTTTACTCTTTTAGTCTTAAGGGACTTGATACACTGTCATCACTGTTTTCCTCTTGCAGTGTCACCACCAGCCTCCAGGGATGAACTCTTCCCTTGTGTTCGCCAGACAAAGAAACCATGCTCACTGTGCTCCGAGGGAGGCACAGCCCAATAGTGTATTGAATCACTGTCAGTTGTAAGCCTGTGACTGCAGCATGCACAAAAGGCATACACACAGCCAATGACACTCACTGTTCCTTTGACTCTCCTGGAAGAGTGAAGAGGCCCAACCACAAGTGCTGAGTTTCAGAGCCTGCCTGTTGTCACTACCTGCTTGGTGGGGTCTGTCATTTCCTTCACTGTTGGATCTCAAGGTCAATGCACCCTCAGTGGTTGAATGCGATTTTAGTAAAGGGGAAAAGATGGTTTCTTGATGCCATTGGTGGTTGGTTTTTCAAGCTCTAGCCAGGGTGAATACCCAAGAATAGCATTTTTCAGGCAGTCCACTCTGCTTGGACCCAATGAACAATGCTGGGATCTGGGTGAGTGGCAGCAGGCATTAGACAGAGGGCAATTAGCATCTGACTTGTAGTAGACATGGTCCTCTGAAGGTACAAGAGCAGCTTCCATATGAGACCATCTTCATTTCTATGTGTCAGGAGTTGTACCTGGGGCCTTAGGCAAGGCCAGTACCATGCTGAGGTCTCTTGCTCAGGAGAACTGTCTTGGGTATCAGGACCAGTCCTGTCCCAAGCCCATGGACCTTTAGTGACCTATAAGTACATTGTTAGCATGAGGAAGCCATATATCCCACATGCTACAGTTGACTGGCCCTTCTGCCTTGCTCTGTCCATGGGTTAATGTTTCCATAAGCTCTGTTTGCACTGCTAGGACTCCATATGTCTGTATACACTAGCACATTAGCAGCACACTCCAACTTCACGCAGATGCTGCCACAGCCTTAGCCCATGCGTGAACACAGACTCAAGTCTTTTATTTAGCAGAAATGTTGTGCATTCATTCTTAATTGGAGAAATTCCTATGTCAGTGTAAGTAGATCCATCTGAGGTTCATCGTTGACAATGGCTCTGATGTGACAACCTGGCCACATGAAATTTATGAAACTTGCAGATAAGTTGTATAAATTTAGGGGGTTTTGTTATATTCCCATGGAGCATGATACTCTCATAAAATTGTATATGTCTCCCCATGCATATCACCTTATAGATAGAGACTCCTTTAAACTTTTAACAAATATTGCTTTACTGCCCATCAGAGTGTCTTAAGCCGCTTGCCACAAGCATATGAAAGTCTGTTTTTCAAACCCTCTGCCAGTATTTGGAGTTTTGAATTTCATTGGCACTCCGTGGAATGTTTGTGAATCACAGGTTGCTTGCTTCTATCCTGACCCTCTTAAAGCATTTCTGCCTTCTTTTCTAGCACCCCTGGCTGGATTGTTCCTCTTTTTGACTACATTATAATGTTTTATAAACGGTATGCTAATCTTTTCTTATTATGCATGCCAAAGGCCTTCCCAAGTCTTCATAGGCCTTAACAGTATCTTATCTTTGCTTGTAAGATTTTCTTACACCAAAGCTTTGAACTTTGACATAATTATATTGATTAGTGTTTTAATTTTTCATAAATTCTAGTTTTTATGCTGTTTCTAAGAAGGCTTTTCCCTCTCAATGGCAAAAGAAAGACTCTAGGATTCTCTCCTAATCTTTACATAAGATCTGGATTAAAATTTACATCTTCAATGAGCCAGAGTTTATTTGGAGAGGATGTAGCATGGGAACCTTGACAGTGAGTACAGACCTCATCAATACAATGCTGCAACCCCAGGCCCCTCCAGGAGATGGGTGCCTTGGGGCTCTGCAATCAGAGCACTTGTTAATGCACTGTGAACAGCCTGGAGAAAGTATGTGTCCTTCCAGTGGGAATGAGGGTGGACTGGAGGATAAATGGACAAGTGCCCAAGGGGAAAGTGCTGGGTGGACAGCAACCAGGATGGAATTCTTTGGCTGGCTGGGAATTCTGGGGATAACATGCTTTCCTAAGGAAGTTCCTGGCAACAAGAACAGACAGATTAGCCGAGTGAGAAGCCAGCTATGAAACATCCAGTTTGAAGACAGAAAATGTCCAGGAAGAGATACCTTGTACAAGTCCAGAAAGGAGGGCAGTGGGCATGGGGTCTGCAGACCATGGGAGTGAAGAGTCCTAGATGAGGCCCAAGATAGGCATACTGCATCACCTTGACTTCTGATGCCATAAGACAGGACTAAGGGACTACTTTGTTCCTGGTAGGAGCCTGGCATAGGACTTTAAATAGAAGAGGGAGAGGTATGGTTTATTCTCTGTTTTTGCCTTCATGATGTACATGTGTGTTATGAACAGTTGTATGCATGTGGGTGCAGTTGCATGTGCTTGTGCGTTGTAGTTACCTCCATGCTGCTGGAACAAAATGCTCAACAAAAAAAAGCAATCAATAGGAGGAAAGGGTTGACTTTGGCTTACAATTTTGAGGGGAGCCTCCTGATGGCAGGTAGAGGATGAGGCTGAACATCACTTCTTGCCACAGCAGATGGCAGGAAGCAGTGAGCTGAGCAAGAGTGAGTTGACCTCTAGTAAGCGGAGCTAGCTATCAGACTCTTAAGCCCTCACCTGTTAACATACCCCACACAGCAAAGTTCTGCCTGCCAAAATTGCCACTAGCAAGGAACCAAATACTCAAAGCACAGGAATTTATGGAGGACATCTGATTCAAACTATCTCAATGTGTGTAAGGAGGTCAGAGGTCAACATTGGGTCTTCGTCTATCACTGTCCACCTTATTTTTATGAGACAAAGTCTCTCACCAAGCCCAGAACTCACCTATTTGTCTTGACAATTTAGCCAGCAAGCCACGGAAATCCTCCTGTCTCCACCTCCCCAGTGCTGGCATAAGAGGTGTATGTTACCATGGCCAGCATTCTACACAGTGCTGGGGATCCAAACAGAGCTGCTCATGCTTACATGGCAGGCACTTTACACTAACATGAAGCCATCTCTTCAGCCCCTATAATTTATGTGTAAACAGAGCTCCACTGCTTGGTTTTGGGCATTTTATCTGGAAAGCAGATGGTGGGAGCAGAGTAGACTGGATACAGTTCTTTGGAAATTGGTCATTTCCCCCTATTTCCTTGAGATCCTGCCAATCCTGACATACTTGAAGGGTGACACACACCATGGCTCTTGCTTGTCTACATATGTATGCTGGGATCCAACTATGACCAGGACATCAGGTTTATCAAGGCAACAGGAATTAAAGTAAGTTTCCAAAAATGTTCTGCATGTAAGCAGGCACATAATAGGCCAAACCCCACAGGGTTGAATGCTTGCATGTGACACATCCAGCAGGTAGATATCTTCATCTCACTTGAGCACATTGGCACTGGCATCAGCTGTAGATGGAATAGCCTCACGGTGCTGACTAAACATGTCCTGACTTTGCCCTGGCAATCTCACAGACACACATCTACTGAGAATGTGTAGGATTCCTTCCAAGGTGGGAGAAGGTTTCTGCCAGAGGACACACGGCACTCTCCTCTGCACATGAGGAAGAGCGCACATCCTAGCCTCCCTGCACATGGCCTAACACATGAGGTCACACACAGTTGATCCCTGAGCTGGTCGTCTTGCCCAGTACAGATGTAAATGTGCTTTAGTTTATAGGATAGTGGCTCTGTATTGGCTGACTCAGCATCCCGCTGGCTTTAATGTCACAGTCTTTCAGTAAAAGGAAACATAAATCTAACCATTAAATGATGCTAGAATAGTAGCAAGAGATGCTCTAAATTTTCTTTTCCACCTGTCAACCCATGAGACCTCTGCAGAAAGCTAGATCTAGTCTTCTGGGCTCCGGTGCTGTGAGAGAGCACCTGCCTGAGATTGAAGTCTGTCTGTGACATTGACTATGGGGATCCTGACTAGGGTGCTGATCTTGCTTCTCTAACCCCAAGAGAATCTGCCTGACTAGGTGCTCCACCACCCTGTTGTGAGTGCTCCTCTTCTGTTCTGAGTTCTGTGCTGGTGTTGAGTGGCACTGATTCTTTGGGGCTTTTAGTTTGGGTGGAGATGGAGGTCTAGTGGTCTCTGCTTCTTGTTGACTATCAGCCTGTTGCCATGGTGTGGGCTGAAGATTGAGGCTGATATAAACTGCCTGTTTTCCACCAGGAGCCCCTGGGTATCTATGCTGTATTCCCTTCTAGGTGTTCTCACAGACCAGTTTGAATCTTCTCCTTCTCTGGAAGGAGAAATAGGACTTCTCTACAAAATTAAAATAAGCAAGGCAGTATTCAGTGTTTGAGTAATCCTATAAGTCTTTGTGAGGCAGATGGAAGGACAGAGGGACAGAGCCTGGAGTTCATGCCATGATCTAGACTGTAAGCAGATGGAAAGGTAGGCAGACCAATCCTGTGCCCTGAGGAGACAAGTGCAGGGTCAGGGGAAGAAAAACAAATAGAAGACTGTGTTACTGTCATGGCCCATGCTTGGAGCCCTGTGGGAGCCTTCCACTCTCGAGGTATCAGTGGCCTTGTCAGAAGAGCACAAGACTGGGCTTCAGCATAACCTGATAGCTGTCCAGCTGAGACTGACATAAAGCTACTTTGAAAGAGGGCAGGGAAAACTTGCCAAGACCCACCTATGGACCGTACCCTCCTCAAGTCTGTCTATGCTCTACAGAACTCAACCCACAGGCCACAAACAGGTTGCTGTTTTGCACACGGGCAGATGCTCTCTCTAACACAAAAGAGTCTCAGTAGCTAGAGACTTTTGAAGGACATTCCTGACACAGGCTTTAGGAGGACCTGGTAGAGGGGAAAGTTTTGTGGCACACCCTCATGTCTGGGGAGGGCCCAGCTTAGGCTCCAACCCTTTAAAATGGCACTTGGGGGTTTTTCAAAGAATGCCAAGTTGCTGAGGTGCTGGGCAAGGAACTGGGAGAATCTTCTTTTACTCTTTCTGAGATCAGAGCTTGGTCTCTGTGATCCCTGATGTCTGACAGTCTTATACCTAAACCCTAAAACCAGTGCAAAACAGTTTCTGAGACTACAATGTCCTTGGTGAGAAAGGTAAAACAAAGCAGGGTAAGTTATACACTCTTCATGGTGTTAGACACCTTTCAATGTGTACTAATTTCAAAGTGCCTCACTTAAAACAAATATTCATGGCAGAATTATTTTGTCAGCTTGCTTTCTTAGTATCTGGAAAGCTTGGATTCTTTTCTAAGGAGATATTTTACAAGGATTTAAAAATACTTCCCCCAAAAATGCCAATTTCAAATAATTCTAGCTTTTTTATCATGACTATAATCTAAAAATTAGCATATTTTATCCTTCTGCCACTTCTCTTCCTAAAATCATTTTCTGTCAAGTTTCCTGGTTGGGCCATCAAGTCCAGAGGAGAATTCTCCTGCTTGTTGCTGCCCTTGTGTCTGGTCAGCTGAGTTACTTGTTCTCCTGCCTCTGGCTGAGCTAACACCCTGGTGACATTCAAGTTGCTTTCCCTGCCCTGCCCCTCAGGTTTAAATGATGCCAACAGCCTGGCCTTGATTCTTGTCTTCCAACATTGGCAGTTTCGTATCTCATGGTGTCAGTCTTTTCATGCAACTAAACAACACCTAAAGTGACTCCTCCATGCCTGTTCTTTTGTAATCTAAACTACTGCTAGAATTTCAAGTTCCTTCCCACAGCCCCCAGGGACTTGCCTACCTTTCTACCTACAAACCTCTCCACTGTCTCCTGCCCACAGCCCTGCCCATGGCCAATTCTCCAAGCCCAGTCAGAGTCTGTGTCCTTGGTGTTTCCTTCCTTGCCTTTCCTTGAGATCAGAAATCAGCTGACTCTCCCTTCCTCTTTCCTTTTCCAGTGAGAGCACGATAGAGCATCTTTCCTGCCTTTCTCCCTTAAGCTTCATGGAGTCTGTGTCACCCAGTGCCTGTAGTTCATTTCATTGTGGACAATTTTGATTCTGAACCATGAACAGAAAGCCAACATGCAGGATGGCTGAAGTCAGGATATTTCTACAGGAGGGCTTCCTCTCAGCGTGGCTCCTCTGGCTCTCTGAACCTCTGTGTGAGTCCTCAAAGCCTTGGTGGCACACAAGTGTAAACAGAGCACTACATCCTTCTCATAGTCCTAGCACAACCTCGGCCTGGAGTTCAGAGTCCACCCTTGCCACGCGGGTCCTCTGGTTGTATTCGCCTAGTATGATCTTCCCACAGGAGACCCAACAATATGTGCTGAATGGAAATCAGCTTCCAGACTAGCAGGAAACTATAGACTTTCTTCTGAATGGGAAAGCCTGATGGCAGAAGATGACCAGCTTGGTTTTTCTCATCCACAGGAATGGTGTGGGAGAATTTTAAGGAAAATATTGAGGACAAGAGATATGCATAAGTCATCCCAGACACACAGTGCTACAGGAGATCCTTGGTGGACTGACCTGTGACAAGGTGATGACTCTCAAACCACAGCATGCTGCTGTGGAGTAGATCCATTAACATGCTCGTTTGCATAAACTTACATGCAACATTCATGCCACCCAGCTCCCAAATCTGTATACTGGATAAAAATTTTAAAGAGGTTGTATGACCTATTGCAATTATATTCAAACTCAATATTCAGAGCAAGACACAAGAAGCAAAACAAAAATCTAAACCAATTACATGCATGACAAGCTGTAGACAGGCAAGGCTTCAGTGAGAAGCAGAAACCCCAACAGCTAGAGCTGAGGTCTCCCCATCGTCAGCAGCAACCACCAGCGTTCATCCTTTGTCATGACTCACTTGTTTAACAAACATTTACCGAATGCCACTGCATGCTGTGCTCTGTGTTAGAGGTCCAAGGTTTGGAATTTTATGTAACCATCATAATAAAATTGTGGCATGCACATTGCTGTCTCCATTGTAGAAATGTTTTGTAAATTTGAGTGTGTACTGGTGAGGTTCTGCTGTAGGCAACATGGGCAGATGAGGTCTGCTGACTCTCTTCTACCTTCCCTGGGTTGCAGAACAGGAAGAGTTTCACCAGAGGCTCCTTATCATAAGCCCACCGCTGCCTGAACTACAGATGTGAGGGTGAGGTTCATGAACTGGGGCTTTGCCCACAACTGGGCAAAAGATGAGAGAGGAAGGTGGAGGGCAGTGTATCGAAATGGGAGTTCTCCCAGACCTGTGCAAGATTCTTTCAGGTCTCTGATATGTAAGAGAGGTCCAAGGTCATACAAAAAGAGAACAGTGTCTGAATTAAACACTAGCAACAGCCACAGGGCCAGTTTCATTTCTTTCCACTCCCTGAAAGCTGGGAGACTTAATGAGAGCATGACTGTCAGGCTTCACTGGTGTCACCTAGTGAGACATATCCAGTCATGACTGGGCCTCTGGGAGGTGGAGAGACCTTTTCACCCAGGGCGATGGCTCTGTGCTGACAGTACTGCCTCTGAGCTCATGGGGGCTGTGCCTGCCTGGCTGCTCCCTCTCATGGTGAAGTCCCCACACCTAGAGGATATAGATTTGGGATTATGTTTATATGCATAAAGTCATGCAGCTGCATTTCTTCAAAAGAAATCTTGGGTAGTGGGGATGGCTCAACATGAAAAGTGCTCTCTGTATAAACATGAGGACTTGAGTTTGGATCCCTGGAACCCATTAGAAGTCAGGCATGGTGGAGCTATCTGTAATCCCAGTGCTGGGGAGGCAAAGAAAGGAGGATTCCCCAGGAATTGCTGACTGGTCTGGCTGAATTGGTGAGCTCTGGGTTCAGTGAAAGACCTGTCTCAAAAAACAAAGTGGATAGCAACTGTAGAAGACACCCAATGTCAACCTCTGACTTTCACATGCACATATGCATGTGTGCCTAGATACATACTAACATACCTACACACATACATGTGTACCACATGCATACACATGTGAAAAAAATGAGGTTGAGGAACTGGATGATGATAAGAGCTTGATGCACAAGCAAGGGCATATAAATTCAATCCCCATGACTCACATAATAAGCTGGGCAGGTCTGTGCATGCCTGCAACCCCAGTACTGAGGAGAGTGATGACAGAAGGGTCACTGGTCAGCCAGTCTGACTGCAAATATGGGGAGCTTCAGTTTCATTGAGATACTCTGTCTTAGGGAAATGAGGTAGAAGAGTGGGAGAGAACACCCAATGTCCTCTGTTCTCTGCACATGTGTGCACAGAATGTATGCATTTGCACACATACATCCACATACATCACACATACCACACACTTACACACACACCTCAATCACACATTGAACAAATAGTGTCCAACAACTTGAATATAATTCAGAAGATGATAGGTATACATTTCAGTCTGTATGGGCCAAATGTACATTTTCTGTCTAAGGTCAGATGGAAGAGAGCACATCCTATCTCTCCATGACTTAACTCCTGAGGCAGCTGTTTAGCCACATTTATGTGGTGAGTTCATAATCTGTAACTTGAATCTTCCCATAACACCGGGCTCCCAAGAGTGACTCACCCCATTACAGTACACTACAGCAAACCTGGCTGGTGCGTGATTTTACAGTACTGTTTTGCAGTTCTTAGCTATTGCTCATTCATTCACTCATTCATTATTTATTCCTTCCTATTAATAAAAGTTTTGACTACCTCTTGTTTTCCAGCTGCTATCCTGTGGCTAAACATACAAAAAAAATTTAAAAAGATAAATTGATGGATTTAACTGCAATTTAAATAAACATCAGCAAGTTTAAGGTAGTTTTAGTTTTATTAGAGATGCCTTTGAAGCTAAGTGTACATCGTTGGAAGTGATGAGTGAGTAATGCACTTTGTTGAATAGTGTCTTGAGACTAAATTTGGTTAGTTTGGGGAAGCCCCTGTAAGAATAATACAGACAATGGGAATGTACATTTCATGCAGACAGATATGATTCATGTACTAGCCCCAGTCCCGACGAGGTGGCTTTGTTTTGACTCCTAACCAGGATGACTCAGCTTGGTGATGACAGTGTTCACGTATGCTTAAGCTTGGTTCTCAGGTGTTGAAGTCCCCAGCTGGTGGTGCTATTCAGGCATGATTGGATCCTGGTGGCACTAACTTCTGATGAATTAATCCTGAATGGGCATTGTTGGAGGAAGTAGGTCACAGAAGGCATGACTCTGCAGAATGGGTCTTGTCCCCACCTCTTCCTGTTACTTCTTTCTGCTTCCTGGCATCATAAGATGAGCAGCTTTTCTTCTCTAAGTCCTTCCAGCATGATGCTGCTTCACACGGCCCAACAACAACGCACTCAGCTAACCACGGACTGACCCTCTAAAACTGCCAGCCAAAATAAACATTTCCTTTCTATTTCCTATTTCTTGTTGTTTTCTCAGGCATTTTGTCACAACAATGTAAAAAGTAATATGTTTCATTTTCTTCCTGAAGTTACACCCTTTCATCTTAGTTCCAGAAAGGGTATGCCATTATGGGTTTTGTAAAAAACAAAACAAAACATTTTTTTTTCCTTCAGAAATTAAAAAGTTTCTGTAAGTGTAGAACACAGCATGTCACATGCAAGTGAGCTTTGAACACCTACGACCTCAGACATCTCAGTGTCTTGAGAACCTTATAGTGCTTGTGATGGCAAAACCCAGCAACAAGTGAAGCCATGGCCTGCTAGATGCCGCAGAGATCAAGGACCAAGTCACATCTTCCTGGTTACCTGCCTCCACACTGAAGAAGAAAAGAGGTCACTGGACTTTTCCATGGTTCTGCAGGGAAGCAGCTGGAGGAGATTCTAAAAAGAAAGCCTTCCAGCTGCCACTCACCAGAACCAGGACACATGCAGAGAACAAGACATCAGGAGGAGATTGAGGACTCCACGTTCTATGTAACAATGGCCTCATTTTCAATATTTGAAGGTGACATCAGAAAATAGCCTTAAAATTTTAGATAAAAGGTTAGGCTCTGTTTCTGAAAGTTGTGTCCAGCAACCTGATATGTCATGAGTTTCCAAAGTCAGATGACCCAGAAGGAACTCTTCATGTCACCCCAAATCTCGGTTCCTTGTGTCTTCATCCCAACAGTAGAATCCTGTCCACACAGTTGCTCACATCACAGACCTAGGAGTGGTCCTTCAAGCCCCATGTCAACAACTTCAGGATACCGAACATACCCCACGAACCCTTTACCTTTATAATGCAGTCACCTTAATCCTAGTCCTCACTGAGGACTGAAACTTGGATTATCCTTTGCCATTCTAGTCCCTTGGCACTCAAGGTCTCAAGACATAGATACAGTCTTGGTATTCACTTGTTATAAGCGACTTTTCACTGTACTTGAAATAAACGTTAAACTCCTCTGACAAGCACTGTCAGTCTTTACAAGAGGTGGCTCCTTCACTGGTCCCCCTTCTCACTGTCTTCATGGTGCCCTGCATACATAAATCACCAATAAAGGTATCACCAAACAAGCCTGTCTCAGTACTGTCTTGTGGAACTCCCCTCCCTCTGCCTCCAGTACAATTCCTTCATAGTCTTAGAACCAGCTCTCTTACTTTAACCTCAGCTTAAGTGTTGCCTTATTTAGAAAAGGATTTCCAAACTGCTCAACTTATGCCACTGCTATCCTTGTTTCAGCCTGCCTGCTACACTTAACGATATTCATTGTGACCTGCTGGCATCTTCTGTATCCTTTTGTTGGTTTGTCACCTCTTCCAGTTTCTCTCGGCACTTGCTTGTGGTTACATGGACTGGACCATACTCACATGACTCCGCATTGCATCTCTACCACCTGGCACAGAAGGCTGACTAACATGCCTTCCTGGGGATTATGGTCGCCAAGCAGCCTGCAAAGTCCTTGTTGTAGCTACAATGGTGTTTTGCTGTGTATGACAGTGATTGGGTTCACGTGACTAAAACACTGACCTTACCCCATTGAAGGTGATGTATAGCTGTGTGATGTTTGTATGCTGTATATAGGCATAGAGGAAGGACATACTAGATCCCACACCACCCAAGTTAGCTAATGGCAGCTAATGGTTGCTGGGAGAGGGGATTCAGGTTACTCAGTAGTGCAACTGGCAAGTCACCTATTCCATGGTAAATAACCTTCCATCCATGATCATGCCAGCAACCCTAATTTAACTCAATGGTGTATTTTTTTTAAGGTATGACGGTAAGAGATTGATGTGGAAGTACCAAGGCATTAAAATGAGGTAGAGGTAGGTAACAGATGGTAATAGGGGAATATGATACATTGTATGCATGTGTGAAAATGTCAAAAATGGGCAAAATAAAGATTTAAAAGACAAAGACCATTATCTACAATATGTATTCTTTGACTATTGAATGGATTTCCATTTAAAATTATTAAAAAAAAAAAAAGCAACTACTGGCCTTGGGGATGGGGAGACAGATTGGGAGGTAAAGTTATGGCTGTACAAGCAGGAGAACCTGAGTTTGAATCCTCGGAACGCATGTAAATGCCACCCGCAGTGATGCCAGGCTATCATAACAGCACTGGGGAGGCAGGCAGGGGATGCCTAGAGCTCATTGGCTATCTAGTCTAGATGAACTGGTGAGCTCTAGGTTTAGTGAGAGACCCTGTCTCAAAGAATAAACTAAAAGGAGATCGAGGAAAACACCCTGATGTACACCTCTGGCCTCCACATGCACATGCATTTGCACATGCATACACACACACACATACACACAAAATGCCAACTGGCTGAGTTTCCAATACCTTTGTACCTCTCTTTAACACTGCTTCTACACAGCCTCAGATTATACTTACTTTGTATCTGACTTGATTTTCTTACTATATTATCAATTCCTGGAAAGCCGATGCTCTTAGTGAACTTCACAGTCCATATAGGGGTTGCATGAAAACAATAAACACTGAGCAGTGAGATTCAGAGGACAATCTTATGAGTGCTGAAGCAAGTGCCTTTATTTCATAAGATGTCCATATCTTACAGGAATACTGAAAATTTAATTTGGAAGAAAGTACATGACTTTTACTATCATTTTTTAAAAACTGAATTAGAGGTTTGGGATGAATTCCAAAGTTTTTTTTTTTTTTTTTAATTGAGGCAAGCCCAACAGACTGGCCTTGTTTTAATGCAAGAAAGTGAAAGTGAGCACGAGAGAAAAAGAGAGAGAAAATTGGTGTGCCAGGGCCTCCAGCCACGGTAATCGAGTTCCAGACACTCGCACCACCTAGTGCGCATGTGTCACCTTGTACACTTGCATCACTTTGCGTCACCTTGCATCTGGCTTATGTGGGACCTGGAGAGTCAAACATGGGTCCTTAGGCTTTGCAGGTAAGCACCTTAACTGCAAAGCCATTTCTCAATCCCCTGGGATGACTTTTAAACCCAAGGTGAATGATGCAACCTTGACCCACACCTTAGCCAAGGGGAATACCCTCTTGTTCTCAGCGGCATTGCTATCTCATCCTTCTGCTCACATCAGACCCAGTGGCAAACTGGAACCTGGATCCTTCCTGGATTTACCTCTCTTTCCACTACCTTTCTTCCACAGTCTTTCAATGGTCTGTTGATGTGGATTTCTGACATCTCTTGATTGGCCCATTTCTGTCTGTCCTGCCTCACACTCCTTAATAGGCTCCATGTCTGGCATTCTCTGTGGAATATCACCCTAGTGTCATTCCTGTCAGCAATGCGCTTCCTCCAATCAACATATCCTGCTGTAACCATCAGTCCTGAGAATAACCATGTTAACTGTTGGCTTGGAATTATTGACAGTTTGTTCCTGCAGTCTAAGAACAACATCCCACTTCCCAGACTATCCTGTAGCTCATTTTTTCCTTGAGTTCATTCTCACGTAAAAGCTCTTCCCACCATACACCACCCATACTGAATCACCAGCTCCTATCCTCCGCCAGGTGTGGATACTTCCCCATCTCTTCTCTTGACTATGCCCTTCTTAGCTTCATGATGGTTCCCAGGAACACTCCTTTCATGGGTTTACTTGACAGTCAATTCATTCTTGTCTGCATCAGTTGCTTCTTTTATCATGATCCCATCACACTGGACTACAAGTGTTGAGCCACCTACACACAGTGTTCCATCAATATTGTATTATGTGATTTGTGAGATCCTGTTCATGTGCCTTTTTGTTCTGTATAAGAACACAGTCAAGGAGTGCTTGTTGAGTGCACAGAGAGGTACTACTCTGTGCACGTTTCCTCTAATGTTCATGACAATTATGAGCCGCTTTGTGCTTCTCCCCCATAAATCATAATGTTTAACCCTCACAATCTCACAACTGTCCCTTGATTAGTCTATGTATGACTAATGTGTTCTCTGGGCATATCTTTAGTTGAATAATTTGCTAATTAGCCAGAATTAGCTTCTAGTTGGGTGTTTTGCTTCAGAAAAGAGAAAGTAACTACTACCCATGGAAAAATGTGAACTGTTTAGAACAAACACTGTAGATGGCAAAAGATGGATGTGACCTTGAACCTCAAAATTGTCATATGTTCTCTACCCAAGAGAACATGATAAGGGAACACTCAATAGGAGATGGTGTGCTTTGGTGGAAACTACATGCAATTGAGACCCTGCTGACTCTTCACACCTTTAGAGTTTGCTCAATAGGGGTGGCTTAAGGTGTCATGGCTTAAGGAGAGACAGGGAGGGCTATCCCAGGTGGAATGGTTGCCACGTGAAGGGATGAGAATAGGATGGAACTGGATGATCACTGTTCTCTCACTGCAGGGAGAGGTGGGTAAAAATATGCAGACATAAAAAATAAGGATAACAGGTGATTGAGTCCCCAAAGTGTGTTTGTGACTACATGTGTGTGGGCTCTGTGTGATCACAGCTGTGGTTGTACTCCTATAGAACACTGCCTCTGTGGTGGGGCATGCCTGCAGAACACTTCCTACAACTGGAGAATTTAATTTATTTCTCTTGTTCTGGAGTCCTGACCAGTCGCTATGGCTTTCCTGTGTGTTCAGGGATAGGAGTCTGTCCCCAGCACTGAATACTGGGCTTTGTGTAAGGAAATCAGGTTCTATGATGAGGTGGCCAGTGAAGAAGGGAAACTCTAGAAATCTGCCGGTCATCCAGCCTGGAATATGCAGAAGTGACTTGCTTCAAGCTGAGTGGAATGTGAGGACCAAGATTGGGGGTTGTCCTTTGACTTCCATATATGCTTCCTGTCCCACAAACAAGCACACACAGACTTAAACAATGTAAAACTGCAAAGTACCTGAGGTGTTCTCCTACAGAATTCTCACATAGTTGGTGAATCTAAAATATACTACTAGTTCACAAGTAATTCTGTTTCTGGTAAGTTGAATTTTGCATTTAATTGAAGCTTTGGAGAAATGTAGGAATTGAGCTGCCTGGTATTGAAAGATAGTGAAGTTGTCACATGCTGGCATTTACAAGGTCATTGGCAACCAGCCTAGCTCCCTTGAAGCAGGAGGATTTTTCTCCTCTAACACGACCTCCTCCCAGATTTCAGCTGCAGGAAGGGAAGAGTGACATGCCTGATGATGCTGGCTCTCAGAGCTGTCCCAGAGAGTGGCTCCAGGCACTGAAGATTTCCATGGAGCTGGAGCTGGCTGTGCCCTGATATGCTAGAAAAACAAGCAGTCTTGCAGAGATTTCCCTTGCCACTAGTCAAATGTCCCAACATCAGAAAGACCCACTATCATGTCTCCTCCTGCTTCTGGGCAGAGAACATTGGGGCGTGTGTGGTCCCCTGCAGCAGTGCCAGTCTATCCACCTTTTGGTCATGGAAGATTTTGCCTTTGCTCTCTCACCAGGTGCAGGCCCGTGGCTTTCTCAATTGTTTCTTCGAAAGCTTAAAAGCATTGTTGTTCTTATTGTTGAGATATTGTCATTTTATATAGCCCAGGCTGACCTCAAACTCCCACCTACCTTCCTGCTTCAGTCTCTCTAGTGCTGAGACTATAGGCATGTGCCACCACTCCTGACTTAGCAGATGGTCTGAAACCATACATTTGTAGCTTCGACTGGCCTGTGTAGGCCTTTGATACCAGAGGCTCTCTGGCTGTGAAGTATTCTCCCTCTAGAGAACTGTGCTGTCAGCATACTGGAGTTCTCATGGAATTGTGTGGTATGGCTTCTTTCCACACAAAGAAAATGCCACTGATAAAGTTTTGTTTCTGAGATGGTGGAAAAGATTGCATCTTTGCCCCCACCTCTGAAGACCATCAAAAATGATCACAGTTGAAAAATGTCTTTAATGATATAGGTTATATTTTATTCTTCTGTGCTTAGAGTGGCAATGTGACAAATATTCAGTCTAGTCACGTCCATTTTTCCAGAAACCTTGTTCCAATACATTATCTTTAATGAATGCTAATTTATGACAGAAATCCCATGAAATTGCTCATTATTTTTGTATTGATTATTGGCAGAAATGGAGAAAGGGCTTCAGAACACTACTCAAGGCCTGCCGTGCCTCAGAACTCCTGGCCTCATTCCATCATTCCTTGAGGCTGGCAGCCCATGTCTCCTCCCCCTATATCAACAGCTGCCGCTATCCAAGGTTCAGAGTTCTCAGATCAGCTGTCCTTACCATCTCTACCCATCCATCCTGCCTCTCAGACCTTACTGCCTTTTTTTTTTGTTTTTTTATTTTGTTTTGTTTTGTTTTTCAAGGTAGGATCTCACTCTAGCCCAGGCTGACCTGGAATTCATGGTGTAATCTCAGGGTGGCCTCGAACTCACGGTGATCCTCCTACCTCTGCCTCCCGAGTGCTGGGATTAAAGGTGTGCACCACCACGCCCGGATCTTACTGCTTTTTCTTGTAACTAGCATAGTGGCACCTTTGGACTGTTACCAGGGCTCCTTTCCTTGTGCTTTAACCCTTCTTGACCTCCTGGATAGCAGCTCCATTCTGAATGCTTCTCATACCCTCTGGCACACCTGACACATAGACAAGCTGGCCATTCTTGCTCCCAGCCCATTCACCTTCTGCAGCTTTGCATCTCTGTGCATCTGAAACTTATAGATACACCTTAGTACAGCCCCTGAAATATTCCTTGCTGATTTCAACTCACAGTTACAAATGGCTTTCACAGCAGTCCTTGGGGTTTCTACACTCAGGGCCCACAAGCGCTTGGCGCTTGGTTACTACCCCTGCCTTCCTGTCACATGCCATACCACACTCATCACAGCAGACTCAAGAGCCCTGGTATAGCTCCTTACTGCTAGGTTTTCTGCTTGCTTCCTCCCGTACCCTGACTTCAACAAGGCTTTGAGCAACTTGCCATAGCTAGACTATCATGCAAGGTCACTGTCACTTCCTTGATGATCTTGACTTTCCTCATGAAGTCACAGAATCCACACTCTGTGAGCTGCCTGGCTTGTGTCTCATGTCAGGTTGTTCCGAATGTGGCAGAGGTCTGATCCACTGTCTACTCTGTTGTGTCCTCAGCTGACTGGGACTGAACTCAAAAGTAATCGACTCATTTCTTTGGGTGAGGAAATCTCCAGGCAAGATAACATTCAGGCTGGCACTGATAAAGCAGCTATAGTTGTCAAAGAGATAGACACCATTGAAGAGAAACCTCTTGCACTTCACTGGGACAATAGAAAAGGTGTCCTTAGGGCCGAACACCACACATCAGAGATGCCATCTTATGACAATCAAAATTAATTTGAAAAATGAACACAATTACCTAGAAAAATATTTTGCCAAGATCAGCCTGAAAGGTATACAAAGTCTGTCTGCTACAGCTGTGATCCAAGGGATTTGGCTACATTCTGAGCTGGAAGTAAACCGTGGCAGCACCAATCATGTAGGAAGGCTGTGGCATGAAGAGAGTGGCTGAGAGGGCTGCAGGTCATAGAGCTGGAGAGGAGTGGCTTCCCGTGCAGTCTGGGTGATTTCATCAGGAGTCCCAGATGCTGGACATGAAGCTAGACAATTTGGACTTTGTCCTGCTGGTTTTTTGGTCTTGTTTTGGTCTGATCTTTCCCTATAATGCTCATTCCTTATTTCTTGGTTGGAAAGGTTTACTTTGTGCCATTTGTATGTATCTAGTCTTTTTTTTTATGCTATAGGAACTCATGGTTAAGTGTTTTCCAGAGTCGATGTTGAACATGTTTGGACAGAGTTGGAACTGTGAAAGACCATAGGGACTTTTGAAGTTGGACAGAATGCATTTTATGATCATGAGCTTATAGGGACAAGGAATGGAATGTTATAGCTTAAAAGCAATGTTTGAACCCAATAAACAAATGGAGTAGAGTATTGAGCAGAGAATTCTCAATGGAAGAAATATAAATGACCATTACATATTTAAAAAAGATGCTCAACATTTTAGTCATCAGAGAAATGCAAATCAAACAACTCTGAGATTTCATTTTACTCCAGTCAGGATAAAATTCATCAAAAAATCAAATGTCAACAAATGGTGGTGTGGCTATGGGGAAAGAGGAATCCTTACCCACTGCTAATGGGAGTGCAAATTTGTACAACCACTATAGCAATCAGTATGAAGACTCCTGAAAAAGGTGAAAATAAATAGATGTATCATTTGATTCAGCTATACTACTCCTGGGCATATACCTTAAAGACTCCACATTTTACTACAGAGACACTTGCTCAGCCATGTTTGTTGCTACTCTATTCATAATAGCTAGGAACTGAAGTTAGCCCAGATATTCATCAAGTGATAAATGGATAATAAAGATATGGTACATATGCACAATGAATTCTATTCAGCACTAAGAAAACATGGAATAATTAAATTTGCAGGGAAATGGATGCAGTTGGAAAAATTCATCCCAAAAGAGGTTGTGTAGGCACAGAAAGACAGATGATATACTCTCTCATCTGTGATCAATTTAAGATCAGTGAAAGTCATAGGAAACACCAGAGGTATGGGCATAAAACTAGAATGAGACCAGGAAAGAGAAGAAAATTGGAAAAAAGGAGTCATTTGAAAGTTTAGGAAAGAGATAGATTATCCGGGATGGGAGAGGATTGGAGGGGTAGGGGGAAAGGAGGGTAGGGAGGCAGTTACACAAAAGTTAAGACCACATAAATTAGTTCCAAAGCAACGCTCATTCTGACTAGCATTCTATGAGATATAAGCACCAGTAAAGAGGAAGGGGACCATCTTGACAGAAGGTGGCAAAAGCTTAACTTTAAAACCATGTACTTTAACCAGTGAATCCAAGGCCCAGAACTGGGTTGTTTTCCACTGTGAACTGTTAGCCAGGGAGACCCATGAGATTCCCAAAAAAATGTAGACCATTGCCAAAATTCTTGATTGCTTGCCAGTGCTAAAAGATTTAAGACCTTATTATTGATGACACCACAGGCTGGGGTCACAGGACATAGGAATATCACACTGGAACCAAAAGGGCAACTAGCTCCTTCCTGGCTAGCTCTCATAGTGGTGGGAAGCTCTGTGGAGAGCAATGGTCACCAGCAGCATGAATAAGCAGGGGTCGCTGCAGACTATGAAATATAGGAGCTGGTCAAGAAGTGCACACATGAGAATGATCTGTTCCAGGTTCAACCATTTTTCCTCAAATTTCTTTGTGTCATTTTTTCTTACTGCTGTATAGAATCCCATTGTGTAGATATACATCTTAGTTATCCATTCTTCTAGTGATGGACATCTGGATTGATTCCAGCTCTTAGTTATTATGAATTAAGCCACTACAAACATGGTTGAGCAAATCTCTCTGGCCTGTGGTTTGAAGGTTTAGGGTAGATGCCCAGTACAGATCATTCTCAGTGAACTTAGCTAATCACACACACACACACAAAATCACCACATAGTCTTACTCATCTACAGCACCTAACCTGAATCTACCCAAGATACCTTACATACCCAGCAAGCATCTCATGGACTAGACACTAGAATGGATGGGGAGGGAGGAGAGGGCATTGAACGGGTAGGAAACACTAATCTAGACCCCAACAGCAATGGTACCATAAAATGACCAAATGGCTGACCTTCATCAGTCCCTTACAGGAAACACTTGAACCACAAGACACTGGAGAGGGTATGATCAAGTCTAACCTAAATCTTCTACATCTTCCCTCCCTCCCTCTCTCTCACCTCTCTAACTCTTGGATATTAGTTATCTTTTTCCTCATTTTATTAGTGGGCACTGACATGTAACTCTCAGTACCAGCATGGGGCTACCATCTGCAATGAGCTTTTAATCAGAGAAACCTACAAGGTTTCCTAAAAGAATGACAGATTTCTGTCAGAGTACTTGATGACCCACCAAAGGTTAGTGGTAAGACCCTATTGCTGAAGACACCATATGCAGCTGATATGTAAAATGGAATGCCATGGCTGGAAGCCATGAGAGAGTCAGTCCCCAGATAGTCAGTGTGTCTACTGCCAGAAGGTGCTACATGGGTGACTGGGGGAAATAACCAATATCTGTCCAAGCAATCCATGGTCTAACCTACTTAGCAACAAATAACCGGTTGCGATGCCCATACAAGTGCAATAGTGGCACACAGCCATGGTGGGGAACCAACTGCTCTTGATTTGGCTAACTGATTCCCTCAGTGGTACAGGACCCATAGCTGGAGCTGGGAAACAAGTCAGAACCATATCCAAACATAAGCCCACTCTCCAATATCAAGCTACCATCAATCATGGGCTATAAGAGGGCCTATACCTATTAAACTCTCTATAAAAAAGTAAGGGTTATCTCATTTGCCTTGGTGCTAACTTACTCTCTGTTGGAAATCTGCTTCTCTTTTTCAGATAGATGCAGATCCTAAGGAGAGAGCCACCCCATCATACCTCAAAAGGGCCCCAGCGGAAAATTGGCGAAAGAAGCAAGCGTGCAGTTTTCCTGATGAACCAGATACCATCACAAGAGGGAAGGAGACCAACACAGAGAAAAATCAACTCCTACCAAATCTGAGAGCCAGAACCTCAGAGGCCTCCAACACCTTATCATTGAAGCAGACCAAAAATGAACCCAACATGGCTCAGGGAAATTTTGTGGAAGAGGGGGCAGAAAGAATGTCAGAGCCACATGCTGGGTCATGATAAGCAGAGACATTCATCGTACCCGTAACTGTGGGCTAACTCCAAAATGCATGACCCATATACCTCCACAAGGAGGGACCAAGGGGAGGGGGTAGGTTACGGATGAGCCTAATAACGGTACCAAACTGCCTGTATTTGCTGAATAGAAAACTAATAAAAAATCCACATTTTTTTAAAAATGTAAAAAATAAAAAAAAAAGAAGTGCATACATGTGTCATGGTGACACACAGCCTCTGTGGGTGACTAGCTGTTCTTTGACTGGACAGGAGGCCACTTGGCGGGAGAGAACTCTGGTACTGGAAACCAAGTCAGAATCCCACAGCCAGGAAACTCAGACTTCAGGGAGCAGTGGCTGCTCTCTGAAGAAGAAGAGTAGGCTTATTCACCAAAACATAGCTCTCAAATAACTTTGCAGACACCATTTAACCCATGCTTCTCTTGCTATTGGTTGCGAGAATTTGCTTTATTTTGCATATGAGAGAGAAATCAGAGGAGAACTAACATCTGTCAGTAAGAGGAGATAGCTGACCACATACTACAAGATGTGCTACCTTTACCACATCTGACAGGGCCCAGGAGAAATTGCAGAGGAAGCTGTGATATCAATACTGCTCTCACTGATATCCTGACAACCACTACTGCCAACCCCTCACAAAACAAAAATAGACAAACTACACAAACCTCAGTAATCATGGACCTGGACTTCTCATGGTGAACAGATTCAGTGCATGATGTACTTGTTTCATGTCACATTCCCCCATCCACTAGACCACACTGAGAAGAAGCCTAAGTCAAAAGGCTCTCACTGTGATACACACCATAGACAAACACACAAGAAACTGCAGGGGCCTTTGAAAGTTCTGGAGTCACCACCTTCGGCATGTGGTGAAGCATATCAGTATATCTGATTTCTTCTTCAGAAGCTTAGTGTGCTCTTAGATATCAGCAATAAAATGACAACTAGGCCCACACTCAGATGGAGGCTGGGTGACAGGTGAACATCCAGCATCTTCCTCCTGAGTCAACCAATGGTGGAGGTTAGGTGAGCTGGGGTGTGTCCAGCCCAGTTCTCCTGAACCTGGGGAGGCTGGAGGCATGATCAGCCCCTTTCTCCTGAATCCAGGAAGGATGGAGCCTAGGTGAACAGGGGTGTGTGTAGCACTCTTCTCCAGGAAGGTTAGGTGAGTAGAGGTATGTACAGCCCTGGTCTCTTGAACCTGTGGTAGATGGAGACAGAATACAGGGGGTATGTTCAGCCCCTTCCTCCCAAATTCAGGAAGGATGAAGCCTCGGTAACAGGGGTAGGTCTATCCTTCTCCTGACCTGGGGACAATAGAGACTGGACAACAGGAGTGTACACGCCTGTCCTCCTGCACCTGGACAGGATGGAAGCTTGATGACAGTGGTGTATCCAGCCTTCTCCTGAGCCCAGGGAGGATGGGGCCGGATGACAGGGGTGTTCCCAGCCTTTTCTTCTTGAATCCATTTTGGCTTCACAGGCAGGTTCTTTCTTCAAAATGGTCTGGTATCTGTAGTCCCTTTAAAAATAATTCAGTTTGTACCGAGGACTCTGTGTTCCTGCCCTGCTGTCCCCTCCCTCTATTTTGGGACCCAGCCCTCTTCT
The DNA here is from genome assembly GCF_020740685.1 of Jaculus jaculus. Lineage (NCBI taxonomy): Eukaryota > Metazoa > Chordata > Mammalia > Rodentia > Dipodidae > Jaculus > Jaculus jaculus. The sequence continues at coordinate 57,436,110 of NC_059103.1, forward strand.
CACTGAGCAGTCACATTCCCAGCAGGTACAGCTGACACATGGAAATTTGTTGGATCAGTTGCACTAATTGGAATTGTGTGCTCGTCTAGGCTGATGGCACAAATAGGAGGTGTTTAAACATGTGAGCTCACAGCCCTGCTTATGGTTCATTTCCATGTAAATGAAGAGAGATGGCAGTTTAAGTGCCAGGAGCCTGATAAAACACCAAAGCCAGCCCTAGACTGGAGGCATGAAACCTTCAGTAAGAAAACCTGTGAAGAGTAAAAGAACAGTACTTCCCTTTCTAACTTCCTGCCCGTAAGTTTATGCAAGAAACTTCCATTAGCAGTAATGAGAGCTATGCATGTAAATCTTTCATGAAATTATGGGAGATGAGCCTCATCCATCACTGTGTGGGCTCTTAGGCAGCCTTCCTGCAGATGGAGCTGTGCCACATAGGTATAGTCTGGCCTTCTCAGAAACAGTGGATCCTGGAATGTTGACAGGCTGTGAGAAGGTGTGGGATGGGAAGCTAAAGGGGTGGTGTGAGAGAAACGCTGCAAACAATTGATTTGAGTAATCTTCAAAACCATCCACTTTTTCATGAGCATGAATGAATAACCCCTATCCTGTGCACATAATCTTCCTGTGCCTGCTTATTCTCTTGCTTCATATGTGTGCTTGTGAACATACATTTATGATTGTGCAGGTACATGCATATATACAGGTTTGTGTGTGTGTGTATATGTGTGTGTGGTGTGTGTGTGTGGTGTGTGGGTATGTGTGCCAGAGGAAAACCTTGGGTGTTGTTTCTCAGGATCCATCCACCTTTGTTTGAGACAGTCTCTCACCACCATGGAGTCAGTGAAAACCTCAAGGATCCATCTGACTCTACCTCTCCATTGTTAGAATTACAAACCTTTACAATCACACCCCACATTTTATTTGAGTTCTGGGATCAAACTCAGATCCTCATGTTAGCAAGGCAAGAGCTTTATTACTGAGCTATCTCTCCATTACGTTATTTTTTAGTCTTTTTTCTTAGGAAGAAAAGTAGAGCATTTTAAACAAGCTTCCAGTAATGAACTGTCCCCACTTTCCCTGTCTGCTCCTCACACAGATGCATCATACCTAGGAAAGGAGTTAGCCTGCCTTTTCTCAAGTGGGGGTTTTGCTTCCTAACTCAGGGTGTTTGTGTATGTAGGGGAACACCCTCTCCCATGCTCCCTCATATGCATTTGGAGTATGTGGGTCTCTGGGAGAGGCCTGTCCTCTCTGAGGGCCGCTCTGTCTGTGTTTGGTGCTGACGACATTACCCTGACCAGTCCTTCTCTGCTCATCTTCCCCTGGTATCTCAGACAGCATGTCTGGGGAGGGGGGCACATCTTAACCAGGGTGGGATTCTCTGTTCCCCAGAGCATTACCAGCTGTAACTTTGAAGTATTTTACAAATCCAGCATGCTGCTTGCAAGGAGCCTTTCTGTGAACATGTGAGAAATGTGAACATGGATATCACTTTTAAAGAGGAACACACGAGTGCAGGGCACAATGGCCTTAGAGCATCAAAAGGGAGACAGTACAAAAATATTTCCTCCTTTCTCAACATCCAGTTCCTCTCATCAGAGACTACCTCTCCGGTCCCCTTTCCCTGCAGCTCTGCTTTCCCTTGTAAAACATCCCCAGATAAAGGTGCTTTTGGCACACACACGTGGTAACACTCCACACATGGCTCTGTACCCTGCAGTATTTTTTCTTAACAACATTTGGCCAGATGATTGCTTAGGCTCATATAATTTTGCTCATGAAAATTTCATAGATTCACATGACCAGAATGCAGTATAATGTGGTTACCCTGTCTACTACAGATGGATGTGTATGTGCCATTTCCAAAACTGCTCTTACCATAGATGTGCTGTAGATATAGCCCACTACATGACAGACACCATTTAACTTCTTCCAATCTCCCCACAACCCCCAGAGGTATAAATGCACAGACCCACAGAGGAGGAAATCAAGGCCTCCTTGATGAAGCCAGGCATGGCCCCTGAGTGCTACAGTCGGCAGTGATGTCATGAGCACCTGTACACTCAGCAGTGGGGGTGGCTTAGCTATGGAGGTCTCTTCCTCTCTGAGTCTTGTTGGTATTCTAATAACCAACCCACAGCCTACATGGCTGTCACTACCAACTGGTCAGCAAGGCTGGGCACACTGGAAGAGTTTGAACATCTTTTCCACAGTGTATTCTTTAGACTGTCTTCCAGTACCTCTTTCCCATTGTCAGCTTCTAATGTCAAATTTAATTTGTTTTCTTTTTTATTTTTAAGACAGGATTTCATATAGCCCAGGCTGACTTCAAATTTGCTATGTGGCCAAGTCTGATCTTGCACTTCTGATGTTCCTCCCTCCACCTGCTCAGCACCAGGATTGTGGGGGTGCACCAGCATGCATGGATCAGCATGTCACCATAGCTACCCACTTCCCCACTGCTCTCTCAGTATTGCTCCTCACTTGCTTTTCCTGAGTGCAGAGTTAGAGCCACACTTAGTGCAGGATTTTTCACTTTATCTTAGGAGAACTTCTGATTACGAAGACTCAATCTTCTCTTTTCTACCTCAGCTATGTCCAAAAATATACCCCTTTCAGGACTTAACTTGCTATGGAAAATAAAAGGCGGATTTCATTTCTATCCACAAATTCTGCTTGTTTCTGTCTTTACAAAGGCTCCCTGTGACAAAAAAAAAAAAAAAAAAAACTAGCATGATTTTTATTCTAGTTATTTTTAGAATGTGTCTGAGGGCGAGTGAAAAAGAAGCATTTCCAAGGATGATTCTCGAACTTTCTAGAGAATATGGTCTGTGAAAATTCCTTTATAGGTACAAGAAGGACAATTATGTCTCACTTAAACATTAATATTCTTTGACAGATGTACTGTATAAGGCTTAGCATATTGAATCAAGTTGCAAACTTCTATTTAGGGAAAAATTTTGAAAGTTCAATTGGCTAACTCCATGAAAGGAACTATTGACACAGTAGATAAACTGACTTAACAATCAGATAATGAAATGGAACATAGTGATAGCTATTTTAGCAGGATATGCCTGTCCAAAACTACTAACAGTGGTAGGTCTCTATGAGTAAGTTAGCATCTGATTTTTTTGTCAAACAAAAACAAGACCCAAAAAACAATGCAAACTATTATCAAGGAGGAAATATGACACCAGCAAAGAAAGTTAGCCTTTAACTTAGACCACCACAGAGCGAGTTCACAGAAAGACAGACTTCTTCCTACTACACATTTTAACAGAAAATACTACTGCTGGAAATTAAACAAAATATTTTTAAAATTACCCTTCATATATTTATGATTTTATTTGCATAGTTTTTCATGTTTTTGTCTCTTCTTTTCTTTTTTGGTCTGTGTTTCCTGTTTTTCCTTTCTAATATACTTTTTAGTAGTCTTTTATGTCTGCTTAGTGAGGAGAGGTTGAGATTCACATCCAAAGTAGTGGGTTTCACCATGGGATCTGCATACATCCTTTGTTTCTGTTGGTCCTTGCCCCAGCCACTGCTCACATCCAGCTCTTCTCATTCCTTCTACCCCACGTCCTCGTCCACACTACAGGGCTCTGTTACTGTCTTTACCCCAACCCTCCTTTAAGATCCCTTTCTCTTCGCATGGTCCCCTTTCTAGTTTCATGACCTATACATATATGTGTTTAAAAATTAAAATGCAGGGTCTTCAGAGAGAGAAAAAATGTAGTGTCACTCTGGATCTGGAATATGTCACTAAAGATACTTCCAGCTCCTCCTATTTTCCTGCCCATGTCATGTTTTCATTATTCTCTATTCCTGAATAAATTTCAGAAATCCTTCCCAGTTATGGGTCCATCCAGAGTGAGCTGCTGGGTGTCATATCTTAAACTATGGCCAGTGGAAGGCCAAGGGCCAGCACTGGGCAGCATGCCATAGACTTTATACCCATTCAATGAGTGTTTCTGCTTTTCATTTTCTGCGAAATTTGTGATACAGTATAGGGTTCAAAACAACTGCCATCCATGACCTGGGGACCACTTTGAAACACTGTGCTCCCTCTTGCCAAAACTCAGAATAGATCAAAAACTTCTGGTGGGCAGGAATACATGCTGCTGGAGTAGTTTCTCTGAACTTGAATGTGTAGCTTCAGCAAATGTGCCATTCTCTTGACTTCTCTAGGGCTACCCAAAGGATTTGACATCTAGTTGTGTATAAGCTTTTGATATTGTGACATAATGTTGTCATCTGTGAATGTGCTGGTCTGCACTGATAGCCTTCTTAGGATGCATGCAACTATGTGCTGCTAGGTTGGATGTGCCTACAAGATCCATTTGCTTTCTTGCAAGGGGGGAAAGGTCAGCCTCAAGCTTCCATTGCCCTGGGACAGCAGAGTACTGCTGACCCCCAAGATCACACAACAAGCTTGGTCGCGGCTGCACACAGCAAGTGGTTCATATTGCTGACCTTCACTCATTGCAATGGGGCCTTGGCCAATGGAAAAGCAGCTTGATTCTAGCAGTCTCCTGACTCGCGATCCCCATGAGTGCCAGTGCATTCTAAATCCCGCTACAATATATTACTGAAGACAAGATCTCAGTTCCCATCCCCTGCAGTCCTCCACAATACCAAATGACCTCACCTACTTCCCAACTTTACTTCAGTACAAACTGAAGTACAAATCACGGCTTGCAGGCTCATTGACCTAAAGGGGAGGAACAAACTGTTACGGTGAGCCATTTCCATCGCACTCCAGGCAATGGCAGGAGTTGGCAACTTGGCGCCCTACTTTCCAAAAGACTGGTGGTCCATAAATTTGAAACCACAAGTCTTAAGAAGTGCAAATGCCTACTATTTCCTGAGATAAATGTCATAAAAACTAAAGCTCAAACAAGCTTATCGATTTTTCACTGTCTATACTAATTTATAATATCACACTGTAATAAATATCCTTCAAATGCAGTAAGTAAATCAAGAAAATAATTATTTTTTATATACTTTTCTTTTTTTTCATATATATATATTTAGCCTTTTTGGCTCTGGTTGGGTTTCACTACAGCTCAGGCTAACCTGGAATTCACTCTGTAGTCTCAGACTGGCCTTGAACTCATGGTGATCCTCTTACTGCTGCCTCCCAAGTGCTAGAATTAAAGGCGGGCACCACCATGCCCGGCCTAATCATTTTTAATCATGCTGTCAGAATCATCTCTAAGTCATAAAAGAATGTTTTTCAATCATTTTATAATAATTTATTTGCATACTTTAATAATTATTCACAGCTGATCATGGTGGCACATGCCTTTAATCCCAGCACTAGTAAGGTAGAGGTAGGAGGATTGCTGTGAGTTCAAGGCCAGCCTGAGACTACAGAGTGAATTCCAGGTTAGCCTGTGCTAAAGTAAAACCCTACATCAAAAAACCAAAAAAAAAAAAAAAAAAAAAAAGATTTTTTTTCCTTTTTTTTTTTTTTTTTGCAAAGTAGGGCCTGGCTGTAGCCCAGACTTAGCAGGAATTCACTCCGTAGTCTCAGGCTGGCTTCAAACTCACAGTAATTCTCCTACCTCTGAATTTTTTTTTTTTTTTTTGAGCAAAAGTGTATGAGTCATGCACTCTGCAGTAGGCTGAGGCAGGAGGATTGTTGTGAGTTTGGGCTATATATTAAGTACCAGGCAGGCCTAAGTTAGAGTGTAGCATTCCTTTTTTCCTACTCATTTATTATCTATTTATCTGTAATATATCATCTATCTATCATGCATCTATCTATATATCTACTTTATTTATCCTTATCTCAATATATGTATCCAAAAAACACTTCAAGCAAGGAACAACAACAAAAAAAATGTGTTGTTAGGTTTACAACATACAATGGAAACAAAACAAAACTGAATGAAAGATCCATGGGTTGCCATAGGGCATGAGAGGCAAGACTGAGATGGAGAAACCGTTCTCAGTCATCAAGGACATGGAACGGAAAGTAAACTGCTTCTGTCTTCTCCCTCCTGGGCCACTTACTGTGCGATGCTTCTCCTCATTGTGTGTCAATTTCCCATGGAACAAATCACACCCGAACGGGAGACTGCACCTTCACAGTGAAACTTCAGGATAAAACTGAATGGTACTCTTTTTATTTTAAATAAAGAATTCATTTAAAAATATTTTGTTTTATTCATTCATTTGAGAGAGAGAAAGGAAAAGAGGGAGAGGGAGAGATTGAGAGAGAGTGAGAATGGGCATGCCAGGGCCTTCAGCTACTGAAAACAAACTCCAGACACATGTGCAACATTGTGCATCTGTCTTACACGGGCACTGGGGAATTAAACCTGGGTCTGTATCCCTACTGGCAAGCACTCAATAGCTAACCCATCTCCCCAGCCCCAGAATGGTACTGGCATAAAAAATATAAACAGACTCATGTACTTGAATAGAGCCTGTCCTTGCAAATGTGGACAAGTTATTTTTGATAATGCTTTAAAGACTATTTAATAGGAAAAGGATGCTGAGGGAATTGGATATTAACTTGAAGAAGAAGAAAGTAGGACCCTAACCTTAAGCCTATAATGAAAAGACCCAGCTTGGCACACAGAGTACAATTAATAAATGCTTAACTATTATCACATCTTGTATTTACTTCTTATGATCCATTTTATTTGACCTTTATACATCCTTGTCAGACTGCTTTTGTACAAGAAACTAGACTTTGAAACAATATGCAAGGTTGTTGGCAGTGCCGTGGCCAAAACCCTTGATGTTGCTTAGCTTCTTCTTCTCAAACTGCTACAGAACATGGATTTACAGGCCTAGATTTGTCTCAGTAGATCCTCCTTCTTATGGACACACCATCGTGTTATAATAGTCACTATTCAGAATGCAGTCCATGTGTTCCTCAGGAAGCATATTGATTTTATTTTTGGCCAAGTCTTTAGCATGGAAATGGGATGTGCAGTGATTTTCTCCTTGGGCTCCAGTTCGGGGAATTAGATTTCCTCTGCGCCAGCTGCAGGGCACCACAAGTGTTCTCAGCTCAGCAATCACAGTGGCTAATTGGGACACCAGAGGACAGAAAAATGCCCTAAATCTGAATGTGGTCCCATGGTACTTTTTATGTCTCCCATAAGAATGAGCCCAAAGTCTTTAAGTGAGATGCTGAAAGAAGTTAGCTGCTCCAGACAGAAAGATGACATGACATCGGGGGAAATTTACAGGGAGAGGGAAAGTGTGAGCTGTTGGAGGCCATAGAACAAGGCACTGGGAATATGCCTGCCTGGCCAGAGTACTGAGACCTCTCCTGAGGTAGGAGTACAGGAAAGCACTCTGGAAATCTGCAGTGACTTGTACCTTGGGGTAGACAGAGTGCTATGTTTCTTGATTTGGTGGGAAAATATACTCTTTGAAGGCTGGCCCTGTTCTACACTCAGAACTTTCCTGCCAGGGTCCTCCTGAGACATCTCACACAGAGGTCTATTGACTCAATGACGTATGACTGACTGAGTTCCTAATTCGGGCAGCAACCTGTCTCTTCGGGGTTGCTAGCTATTTGTATATTTTGAAAGCTCCAAGCCCAAGTTGGTGTTCCCCGTCACTGAGAGCACGGGCAAAAGATCATAAGCATTCATCAAAACCACAACTGGCTTTGTCTTGAGTACAATTTTTGTCATATCATTCCTAAGGTTAACTTTGTTTGCCTTGTGAGACAGGCTCTAGCCAAGGATAGCCTAGAACTCCTGACCTCTTGCTTCTACCTCCCAAGTGCTGGGATTATAGGTGTATGCTACCATGTCCATCTTAACTTTTTTTTTTTTAATTTATTTATTTGAGAGCGACAGACACAGAGAGAACGACAGATAGAGGGAGAGAGAGAGAATGGGCACGCCAGGGCTTCCAGCCTCTGCAAACGAACTCCAGATGCGTGCGCCCCCCTGTGCATCTGGCTAACATGGGACCTGGAGAACCGAGCCTCAAACCGGGGTCCTTAGGCTTCACAGGCAAGCGCTTAACTGCTAAGCCATCTCTCCAGCCCCCATCTTAACTTTTGAATATTTTTGTTAACTTAGAAATGGACTTGGATTGATGTCTGGAATTTAAGGCTACATGGAGTTAGTGATTTGTATTAAATTTAGATCTACAATACCAGTCATGTCATACCAGGTTCTTTGCTAAGCTCACAGAGCCTCCTGCACTGACCTTTAAATAGGAGCAATGGGTGCTTCCCTTAGAACAGACTTGTGACTCTGCAGGGTGGGTAAGCATGGGGCAGAACTCTGTCACCATCAACAATATTGTAGAAAAACTGACAGGTGGAAGTGATTAATCCCACATCCAAACCTCTCTTCGTGGTTATCACTGACTGTGGTCCTGAAGGATGCTCTAAAACTCTGGTACACCTCAGGGTGGGTGTCTCTAATCACTTGTAATAAATGGTCTCTTAGGAACCAGGTTCATTCATTGAAAGAGGTAATGTGGATGGCTGGATCAGTGCTGACTCTCCACCCAGGAAATTATTCCAGCTTTCAAGTTCTGAGTTTCAAGAATCAAACTACATCTTTAGCTTCAGAACTTTTCTTTGTCATGGTATAATTTGGACAACTGTACTTAAAACTATGATATATTTGCTGATTGCTCACCAAGCCAGGCTCAGAATAGCTAGGTAATAATTACTTTTTTCAGATCGAGGAAAATTATTGTTGAAAGTCATGGTACATGTGAAAAATTGCATACAGAAATTCATTATGACAGAATGAAAAATTGTTCTGTCTGATAAAGAATCTTTGATCTGAATATTCAGTGTAATACTCATCAAAATCTCTCAAGGACATTTTTCATAAATACAGAAAAAAATCATTCTAAAATTCATATCTAATCCCAGAAGACTCTGAATCACCAATACAAACTTACTACCATGCTACAAAAATGGAAACAGTATGGTACTGGCATAAAAAATATAAACAGACCCATGTACTTGAATAGAGCCTGTCCTTGCAAGTGTGGACAAGTTATTTTTGATAATGCTTTAATGACTATTTAATAGGAAAAGGATGCTGAGGTAATTGGATATTAACTTGAAGAAGAAGAAAGTAGGACCCTACCCTTAAGCCTATAATGAATAAAACTCATCATGGGCCAATGACAAAGATATGTAAGGTAAAACTAAAAGCATGGATGGAAGCCTCATGACATTGTATTTAATGATAATTCTTGAATGTGATGCCAAAAGACAAGAAAAAAAAATAAGTTTTACTATATCAAATCTTTTAAAAAGTACAAAATTTTGGCCATCAAGAAACACTATCAACAGTATAAAAGCCACTCATGAGATGAGATGGGTACTTGCAAATTGTTTATCTGATGAAGGGTTAATATCTATAATATATAAAGAAATCTTGTAAGTCCACAATAATAAATATCCTAATAAAGGAAAGGGTTTTGTAATATCAATTTCTCCAAAGACTATATGTAATTCTCTTTTTATTGTTTATTGCTTTTTTGAGATAAGGTCCCAGTCTACAGACCAGGCTGGCCTGGGAATTCATGAAGATCGGTTTGGCCTCACTCTTCCAAGTGCTGAGATGACAGGTCTGAGCCCTTCTGCTTGACTAACTTATGCAATTTCTCAACAAGGCCATGAAAATCCACTGACACCACTCATCTTTAGGAGATGGAAATCAAAATAACAGTGGGATATTATTTTACACCCACTAGAATAGTTATGATCATATATATACATGTATGCATATATATGTATCTATAGTGTGAGAGATTGAAAAAAATAGCAAGCATTGACTTGGATGTGGTAAAATTGTAACCACAGTACTGTGTTGTGAGTGTAAAACGGTACAACCACTATAGTGAATTAAAAACACTGTATAACACACATGACCAAGCCTTTTCACCTGTGCATGTACATGCAGAAATCTTGAAAGATTTGAATATGAATTTCTAAATCCAAGCTCATAGCAGCATTATTCACCACAGCTGAAAGGTAGAGAAGTGATACTATCCATTGATGGAGGACAGTGAACTATAATTCAGCCTTTAAAAGGAAGTAACTCAGCTGGAGAGATGGCTCAGTAGTTAAGATGCTTGCATGCAAAGCCTAACAACCTGGGTTTGATTACCCAGTACCCACATAAAGCCAGATGCACAATGTAGCACATGCAACTAGAGTTTCTTTACAGAGGTATTGCCCATACTCTGTATGTCTCTTTTATCTATCTGTCTCTGCTTGAAAATAAATAAAAAATTTTAAAAAGTGTTTTAAAAAAGGAAGGAAACCTGACACACAGTACAATCTGGATAAACCTTGAAGACACTATGCTAAGTGAAATTGACTGGCCTCAAAAGCACCTCACTGAAGTAGACTTAAAATGAACCCAACATGGCTCAGGGAATTTCATGGATGAGGGGATGAAAAGATTTTTAGAGCCACAACTTGGGACATTATGCACAGAGATATTGCCTCTTCCCCATAACTGACTGCTGCCCCCACAATGCACAACCCACAATCCCCATGGGGATGACCTGAAACCCCAATGAGGAGGGTCCCTTTGGAGGGGGACAGGGATGAGGGAAAGGATGGTACCAACATGTGCTGTTTACATACTAAGTATGTCTATAACTATAAAATAACACATGTATTATGATCATACCCATATAAAACACCTTATAGATGTCAAAATTCCAAGCATAGAAGGAGGTATGGTGCTGCCAGGGAGGCTGCAAAAGGACGAAGAGTGAGTTGATGCTTGGTGGATGAAAAGCTGGAGTTCTGGATGGCCATGTTGGCAGCTGCTGCACCTGGTACCTAAGCTTAGCTGGTACCTACGAACATGCTTAATACCACTAAGCTATGTTTTCAAATGACTAAGATGGTGAATGTTGTTAGGTATATTTTATCATAGTCAATTTTTCTGATAAAGAAACTCAGCCATGGCCTGAAATTTGGAGCACAATTTGTGTAGACACACTGAGGCCACCAGCAGTGACTGGCAGCAGCCAAAGAAACTTTCTTTATGCAGGGAGGCCCTGATTAAAGATGCCCTTAACATCCTTAAGTAGGAAGCACCCTGAATAGAGCCTATACAGGAAACAGATCTATTTTCTTAGGGTTTAGTACAAGGAGCTCCTGTGTATATGGAGGATAGACAGACCTGCAGACAGAGCTGTGAAACTTCTAGGCAATGTTGCAGTTTGGCCTGAGAGGGCCCCAGCATCCACATCTAGGAGCAGGAGACATACTTTGACCTTATGTTGTTTTGCTCATTGATTAAAGGGTGGTTTGTTCTTTAACAAATGTAAACCCTCCATCTGCAAACCTATTTTGATATCTTTCCAAAAAAACCAAGTTTTAAGTTAAATATACTAAACATTTGTCTGTGTGTGAAGCATAGAAATGAGGTGAACTATTACCTTTACGTGGCTTCTTGAATACCCATATGTTCATAAGGCCAGCTGGAACCTTCTTTTGTTGACAATGCCAGACACACAAATGCTTGATTGAATTCAATAACTACATTTTCCCCTCTTCGACCAGATGTGGTCACTCTAGAGAAGAATAGAGAGGCAGGATAATGAGGCTGACATCCACAATAGAGCAGAAATCCTACAAGGGGGATATGGTGATCAGCGAGGACTGCTGAGTTTTACACACTGGCAGTGAGTAAGGCATTAATATCAGGCACACAGACACATGACCTGGGCGGAGGGAGGGATGGCAGCACTGATTACCCCCATCACAGCCCATTTCTGATCAATGATCGCTACTAGGAAAATCCTTTATAAAACCAATTAAATTGCCAGTACAATGTGAAAATTACACAAAGTCATACAAATTCCTATAATACTAGCTAGAAGAGTTACTCTGTGATTGACTCAGGCAGCAGTAAGACAATGGAAAATATTCTTGAGGCTAACTGGAGAAGCATATACATGCATTTCTATACAGATTGGATAATTAGTGTCATCATAATGTTTAATTTAGTTGTGTCTTCATTTCAGAAGACAGTAAATTACATGGTCACTTCTACCCCAATCATCACACAAGAAATGTTATTAGGAAAACATGATGTCTTAAGTAATACTTCAAACCTCTGATTTGTTGAAGCCATGAGGCAGTTTCTAAGTATTTTGTTTGGAATGGCTCATTTTTAACCTGTGATTAATACTTACAAATTGAACACAATTCCTTGGAACATGATATATTGTTACCTTGTCTCAGAATGGTTTGCAGGTATTCAGTGTCTTCTAAACATTCACACTGACTTCATCATACAGCCTTCACCAAATAAAGAATAATGGTGGATCTTCAAAGTGAACCAACACAGAGGAAAACAAGTAGCCAAGTGTGTGGCTGAGGAGTGGATGTTAAAAACTACAGCCACTCCCTCTGATGTGCTACAAACGCTGAAAATCAGATTATTTTCTTTTCATGAAATATTACTAATGTATGTGACATCTTAGAATTTTGGCAATTCTAGGAATTCACCTGTAACACTGTGAACTTTCTATCACAGTCCATTAGTTGATCAAACAGCCTCAGGAAAAGTCTATCTCTTAATTCTGCTGTCTCAGGGAGACCTGGGTGTTACATGCCAGCCTGGGGAGCAGATGTAGCTCTTTTGTCACTGGTGTTCTTAAAGTTGACAAGAGAAAGACAGATTTTTTTTTCATTAAAGTGATAATATCTACAATTTTGTGGACAAAAACAATAGACCTGGCGTGTGCTCTACACATACTCACTAATCAGAGAATTATTTAAGTGCCCCTTCATTTCCCAGGTGGGACTGTGCAAGACTCAGCCTTTCCTGGGGGCTGAAATGGCATCACAGATCTGGTCTGACAGACCAGGTGACCCATGGCTTGCCCCTTTCTTGGTCTCTGAGCTCACTGAAGAAGAGGCGCACACTCCCAAACACAAAACCACCTCTGGAGGAGAGGAAGTTTTTGTTTTAATAAAATATTTTATTTATGATTTATTTACAAGCAGAGAGGGAGAAAGACAGAAAGAAAAAAAATAGAAAGGAGAGATAGAGGAGATGGAGATAGAGAATAAGAATGGGAACTCCAGGATCTATTTGCTACTGCAGACAAACTCCAACCACATCACTTTATGTATCTGGCTTTAAGTGGTAGTAGGGGATCTAACACTGGCCATCAGACATTGTAAGCAAGTGCTTTTAACCACTGAGATAGCTTCTCAGGTTGAGGATAGGAAGGTTTTATAGATGTCAGGACAATCCACCTCTGTAAGCCTACCTTTCTCTAAACTGCCTGTCCATTCTGAGATGGAGATTGGAAAGTCACTGATTGTCCATTCCAAGGCACTTGGTACCTCTGTGCGTGTGTGTGTGTGTGTGGGGGGGACACTTGTATATATTTCCATATATGACATTATGGTTATTTCACTGTGTAGCACATCACAGGACAACAGTTATGATTATATGAGACTCTGTATTTACAATAGGTCAGGAGCTATGGAAAAAAGCACCTTAAAAGCTCTGGCCACTTTTGCTTGGCTGTTCCAAATGCTTGTGATCCTTTGTGAAGGGTCTAAGTGGAGATTTTAGCAGCTAAAGAACAAACACCGACAGGTAGGTGCTCTCACACCACTTGGGTCCTCCCTGCTCCCCTTCTGTCCTCAAACCTCCCAGAGGAGAATCCAGCAGCTTTTCTTTAAGGGGTTCATCATGATCCAAGACTGTATTAAGGAGACTTTGGCTTCAAACTGATAGCTCGAGATATTTGTAGATCCGATGCAATTGGAAGAAATGCTACAAAGATCTGATTTGCCCTCCCCTCAGTGTCCCTCACCAATAGCACATTGCAAACTCGCAGTGTATCACTCACTTGGCCCCAGTCATCCTGTCCTTACTTAGACTTCCCAGTCTTTCTTGCACATGAGTGTGTACCTGTGTGTTTGTATGTGTGCTCTATAGTGTGGATGGTGGATGTCTCTGAAGACATACATGATGAGGATGTTAATCCCAGGCTGGCACTAGTAGGAGGATGCTGTGGCCGAGTACATCATCTTTAGATTTTAATAATCTTAAAGCTTAAAGTCATGTGAAACCCTAGTCCTTTCTTCCCCTTTTGCTTCTTGGCTCTTGATACAAGTGAGTTTGTTCCACTTCCTACTCCTCTCTCTGGCCCTCCTTGACTGGCTTCTGGAACGTTTCCCAATATTCTGCGTTTTGACCTGCCCAAACTGCTCTTTAAGTGGAACCATACCACCACATACTTAGCAAGTGGCTCTTCTTATTCAGCACAATTCTCAGGAGACTCCCTGGGCTGCTGTACACATCAATAGTTAGTTCTTCTCAATGGCTGATTAATATTCTATGGCATAGCTTTATGATGGCTTGTTAACATTTACTCTCTGAAGGTCATCTGGGGTACTTCCAGTTTGGGACTATCCTAAATAACACAAATATTTGTATACGAATATGTAGGTGAATATAAACTCCCATTTGGGGGGTAATATTTCAAGTTAATACCTGGCACTCCATAGTAAGTAGCCCACATCTAGTTTTAAGGGACCGACTGAAAGGTTTAGCACTGAGACAATGCCAGGTCACAAGCCACAAAGCAAAACTGTGTTGGTTTCTGTGCCTCCACTGAGTGTGATGCTGCTATGGATGTCCTTGTGAACCCTTGTGGTAGGTACGTGGGAGTCTCACTGGGTTGAGATTCACTGTTCCTCATAGCTACGAGGACTGGATATCACATGCCCATATCCATTGCCTGTTAGCTGCATTGAAATATATACCCACGTCTTTAGTTCATTTTCTTGTTGCATTTTGTTAAGCAATTGCACATAGTTTTCTGTATGTTTAGAGTGTTTGTCTTTTGATTGAAGCCTGACAGTTCTTTTTGTTTTACTTATATCTGAGTCACAAGAGACAGGAACAGCGTCTGGCTCACAGTGCATGCAAAGCTGAGTTAAACCTGGGTTATTAGGAGAAATATTTTAAAGTTCTTTTCCTGACACTGAGAACTAGCAGCAGTTAAGAACATTAGGTTTATAGTCTACAAAATAATTTCAAATATGTTGTTCCAATGTGTTACTGTTGTCCTCTGTGAGGGGACAGGTCAAAGCATTATTTCCATCTTCAGACAAGTGCTGGGGACTTGAAACCACATGCTCAAGAGTGCTGGAGACCTGCATCCACTGCCCTATGTGGCTGCCCAAGAGTCCCCACTGGAGGGAGCAAAAAGCCACAGATCTTAACTGGAAACAAAGTTCAATCACTATTTCTATCCACTCAAGGACAGTGGGGTCATGCAGGGTGTTACACGGAGGCCAGCCAGTCTGTCTTGTGATCACAGTCACTTTGCTCTTCCCTGGAAGATCTGTGGGTCATGAAATACCAAAGATATCCTATTGCTATGAGTGGAAGGCTCTAGTTAGCAGACAAGGGATCTGCTGTGTCTCCAGGGTCCCTCTGTCTCACATTGAGTGAGGGCATCAAGAGGAGAGTCTGTATAATAGTTTTCTAACCCCCTAACTCACAGTGGTCTTTTAATGAAAACACACCACATCTTATCTGCGCAGTACTTGTGTGAATGTTGGGGTATTCTGAGCCATCCATCCACATAGGCTCCTGCCAACTGGTATTGGGGTCAGTGTTGCCTAAACTCCTTATGTGGTGGGTGCTGAGCCTCCAAGCCTTGCCTTTGGTGGACAGCTGGCCTAGGGGACTGTGAATTCTTACCAACTTCTTCATGCCAGAGAGGAGGAAATCCAGGTGTGCTGGTCACTATCAGGGGTACTTGAGGGTTTGATAACATCTCCCTCTCAGGATTCTTCATGACTTTGATTTTTGTCTTAAGCACTTTGATTTTTAGAATCACTACAGTGAAAATAACAAAGAAAGAGACAATAGGCAAAGCTTGCAGTTCTGTAGGCAATGATTCTCATTGAAAACATGGTGGGTGTTTTTTTTTTTCTGGCAAGAATTTTCCAGAAATCCTTGAAGATTAAACTGTATCTAGGGTTAAGGTTTTCTCTTGATTCTCTTGCTGAGTGCATCTTATCATGCTGGGAGTGCAGATTTCATCACTCACAGGACCCTCCATGAAACCTTTAAAAGCAAGGACCACAGTCCTTGGATACAGTGTTTCAGAGCCAAGGACAAGCTAGGTGAGCAGACAGTCCTCCTATGCAGCTATGCTATGCGGCAGCTGGGGAGTGGGAGCCCAGGCCAGGCTCTGCTCCTGTGGTCCGTGCAGTCTGGGCTGTGGGGTCCTTTGTCAGAAACTCATTTGATGAAGCCTGCTGCATAGGAGTGAGGCTAAGTAAAAATTTTGTTTTAGGTCAATGAATTATTAATACTTGTGTTAAGATTAATTTTAACTTTATTTTTATTAATATTCATGATATAGTGAGAACAACTTTTACTTTTTCCCTTTAAAAAGGCCACATGGTGGTTAATTCACTAAATTAGTTATGTGGTCAATAAATGTTATTTGTCTTAAAATTCAAGAAATGATTGATTACTTTGTTTAGTTCTTTAGACTGCTTATATATTAAGATATGGATTAAAAGCTAATAATATATCTTATAGTAAAAAAAAAATAGATGTAAAAGACTTCAGTCTGAAATTTTTGCTTTGGAGCAAAAAGAAGCCATGATTTATTTTCTTTCTCTTTTCTACTCTCTGTCCTCCTTTTTCTCCTTTCCTCTTTCTTTCTCTTCTGCATTCTCTCCCTCCTTTATTTTGCTCTTTTCTGCTAAGTTTATTTCCAAATGATGAGGTAGAAGAGAATGTTTTAGGTTGGTATTTGTAAGTACTTCTCCATACATAATGCAACTGGGTCACCTTTATTCTCAATATATGAAAAATGCTGTTTTGTACATATTTTTTTAATACTAAAAGAGAATAGCAATCTGTGATATAATAATTTTAGCATATGGATGTAATTTGGAGAGCGGGAACAGATAATTCAGGGGCAGATTCCCTTCTGGCTAGTTAATAATTTATTGACAGTGTTCCTCAGGATTCTTGATTACTGTGGTTTATGAATCTATGGCTTGAACAGTATCTGGTTTTGTGATAAGGAAGTCTCAGCCCTTTTAGCCTGGCTGTGGGAGCCCCATGGCTGAAGAACGGCCTGCTGAATGGCCAAGGGAGCACCCTGGTATAACCTTAATGGGCAGCCACAGCCTCTGGTAGACTACAGCTCCAAACAGGCCATCTCAAGTCAGTGTTCTTTGTAGCATAAAATATATGTAGGCTACCCACTCTTAAACAAAGAGGTTGAAACAGATATTTTTGCACATTTGTTAACATGGCAGCAGTCAGGAAACCACCACTTGCAACAACGAAAGAGCTGCGAACTCGTGGCTTGCTCTGCTCCCAGCGAGCCAGCCTCCATCAGCTGCCAGATATGCAGAAAACACCCCAAGATTTGCTTCTTAACTAGTCTAACCTAAATAGTAAGATCTAGGTTCAGCAAGAGCTGTCTCACCCAAATAAGGTGGAGTGAGAAAGACACATGATATTGACCTCTAACCTCCACATGTACACAAATACATGAGTTTGCACACTTGAACACACTTATGCACCCCACAACACATGAACATATATGCACTCTGCGCGCGCGCACACACACACACACACACACACACACACACAATGAACAAATGTGGACATTCTATCTCCTTCATGAAGACCTGCAGCTCCACTTAGAGAACTGAAAGGCATATGCCAACACACACTGTGGAACATGCCTCTCACACACTCCTGGCCCCACATGGCTCTATTGGACATCTTACAAATGCTGAGGAACATTTTAGAGTCATAACAGACAGGATGTACGGCTGACAGGTGAATCACATGCATTGGGCCCTGTTTCTCACCCACAACTGCTCCCTTTCTGCTGTCATTGACTCACCTACTTCACTCTAATTTCTCCCTAGACTCTGAATAAAGTGATCCCCTCCTGCACAAGCAGACCCTGCAGATATTCATCTGGACATGGTCTCAGGGGTCCTCTGTGTGCCCCACCTGGACAGTGTTACACTGGGAGTTCCCCTAAAGGTTAAGACAGGAACAGCCTCCCTGGCCATCTGAGGCCCTTGCCTTCGGTCCTATGGTTGCTGATCACCACAATCACAATCCCCATTGTATAGTTTAATTCTATGTTTGGTGGGCAAGATCATCCTGTGCTTCCCTAAGGAAAGGATCTTGGGTAATGACGCTTTTCAGTGATTTAATTTTATTTTATACTATTTCTTATTTATTTACTTGAGAGAAAGAGGCAGATAGGGAGAGAAAATGGGCATGCCGGGACTTCAGCCACTACAGAGGAATTCCAGAATCATGCACCATCTTGTGCATCTGGCTTTACATGGGTCCTGGGGAATTGAACCTGGGTCCTTTGGCTTTGCAGGCAAATGCCTTAACCCCTAAGCCATCTATCTCTCCAGCCCTTCAGTGATTTCTAAATGTTAAAATGTCTGATTTGCCTTAACACCTAGGTAATAGAAATATGAATAAAAATATTGAAATTGGGAATGATTTGGCAGACATTTGGAGGTACCACATTTTGTTCTTCTTCCAAAGGATGCTCATTTTAGGGTTCTTTTTCTCTTTCTCATGTCTGGGATTATTAGAATGTTCTTTTTCTTCTCATGCTTTGGAAGTTTCTCCAAATACACAGTGGGTGTAGGTCTATATTCATGCATCACAGGGCCTTCTCTTTCTTTTCTCTTCTCTTCTCCTTTCCCCTCCCCTCACTCTTCTCTCTCTTTTTTTTTTCTATTATAGCTTTTTTTCCAATTTGCTTTTATTCATCTTTCACTCTTTCTTCTCTACTTTTCTTCCTTTGTTTGTTTTGGTCTCTTTCATATTGGAGGAATTGCTCAAATATCTTGGGCTTCCAGGCATTCAATCATACTTAATAAGCAGTGTCAGAAAGTCCTCTGAAGCCCCCTTTGCAGGTGTACTTTTTACTTCGTGGTAACCCTGAGGGGAGCTCTACTGGGCTCATGTCTGGCCATAGGGTGCACAGTTATCATCTGGGCCTGAAAGCCAGGTGACATGTTTGCAGGCCAGTCCTTATTCTTCTTATCTGTCTATTCATGCTGACACTGGTCCATCATCTGTACCTGACTCTCATTTGTAAAGTGGTATATAATAACTAAACACTCTATGGAAGAGTATGTGATAACGAAATAAAAAAACTACAAAATCATAATGCTTTTGATATGGAAGTATTTTTAGGGCAAAATTGCTGATTTTTTTTTTTTTTCTTTTTGTCACTAGCTGGAAAAAGATCCAAGAAGACTGAGGTCAGAGCTGTCAGTGAAAACTCCTCTGTCTGCTACTTAAGGGCCAACCCTCGTTTTCTTTCTACTGAAAAGGGAGGGCATCTGCAAGTATAACTGGATTTAGACCTTCTGACAGTCCTCCAGGTTTTAGTCCAATTTCATACTCCACCCAGTGGTCTCTGCCCTACCAAGTCTTTAACTTGAATCTAAATAATCTTTGCTCATCCCGTTCTTTCATTTCTCTGAAGCTACGGATGAAGTAATTCTCACGTTAATTTAAGCACTGTGTCTTGAATATTCCTCCACTCTGGGCTTTTTTCCTTCAAGTCATCATATATCAGCCTGTGGTGGTTTGATTCAGGTGTCCCCCACAAACTTAGGTGTTCTAAATGCTAGGTTCCCAGCTGATGGAGGTTTGGGAATCAACATCTCCTGGAGGGAGTGTATTGTTGGGGGTGGGCTAATGGGTGTTATTGACAGTTTCCCTATGCCAGTGTTTGGCACACTCTCCTGTTGCTGTTGTCCACCTTATGTTGGCCAGGGGGTGATGTCCACCCTCTGCTCATGCCATCATTTTCCCCTGCCATCTTGGAGCTTCCCCTCAGGTCTATCATCCAAAATGAGCCTCTTTTTCCCAGAAGCTGCTTTTGATTGAGTGATTTCTACCAGCAATGCAAACCAGATTGCAACAGTTAAGTGATACCAAAGAGTGGGATTTCTGCTAGACACCTGACTGTGAAGCTTTGGCCTTTTGGAGCTGATTTTCAAGAGGAATGTGGAAGGATTTGAAACCTTGGCTGAAGAGATGGCTTGCAGTGCTGTAAGTGCAGCTTGATAGACTATTCTGGTCAGAGTTGAAAGACCTGAATGCAGTAAGAACTATGGACTATGAGGTTTGGTTTGTGGGGGTGAGAAAGAGCTTTGCCTGGACTGGGCTAGCAGTTTGTGTGAGAAGCTTGCTATTATGCCTGGGTCCTAAGAACTTGTGCAGGGTTGCTTTGGGTAGAAACAGATTGATGTGAGCAGAAGGTCAAGGCACCGACAGAAATGTTTAGGGCAAAACTGCTGCCTGTTTAGTTGCAATTGAGAGATTACAACCTTTGAGATTGGGCCAGCTGACCTGCACTGGGGCAATAGGAAGAATGTAGACTCTTTTGAAAGGGCCTGAATGCTCAAGGACTATCCTGTTCTTCAAAGTCTGCCTTATTCCCCTCTGGATTAACAAATTGGCACCCTATCTGGTATTGTAGAATATAAGAAATACAGGAAAGAGAGGGTTATTGAGTTTGCAACACGGTCTTGTGTTTTGGAAATGGCCTTGGGCAGTGTAAAGCAAGTTTGCATGGAGACCCCATGAAGCCATGAATATGAACCGTGGATTACAGTGGAGACCCAGTGGAGATGCCAGAACCACAAGATGGCTTCTAAGGAAAGCTGCCAGTCTGGATGAAGTTTTGCAGGACTGTGAGTAGCTTAGCTGAAGGGGCGGAATTGGAATTCCAGAGACTTGTTGCTTGTTAGAATTATTGAACTTGGAGATTTGTCATTGGCTAGAGTTGTTGGACTTGAAGCTACAGAGTTTAATGTTTGCCCTGGATGTTTTAAATCTTGTACTGGTGGAATATTTCTTTGCTATGTCCAATGCCCTCTTTTGTAGTGTGAATGTTTATTCTGTGCCATTATGTGTTTTTTTTTTTTTTTGAATATTCTGGCATTATGGCTCAGTTAAAAGTTCTTGGACTATGGGGATGTTTGAACATCATTAGGATTGATTAAAAACTATGGGGACTTTTAAAATTGGACTAAATGCATTGTATTTAACATCATGTATGGATATCACATTTGGGGGCCAGGGGCAGAATGTGGTGGTTTGATTCAGGTGTCCCCCATAAACTTAGGTATTCTGAATGCTAGGTTCCTAGATGATAGAGATTTGGGAAATAATGTCTCCTGGAGGGAGTGTATTGTTGGGGGTGGCTTATGGGTGTTATAGCTACTTTCCCCTTGCCAGTGTTTGGCACACTCTCCTGTTGCTATTGTCCACCTTATGTTGGCCAGAGGGTGATGTCAACCCTGTGCTCATGCCATCATTTTCCATGCCATCATGGAGCTTCCTCTTGAGTCTATAAGTCAAAATTAATCCCTTTTCCCCACAAACTACTCTTGGTTGGATGATTTCTACCAGCAATGAGAACCTGACTGCAACACAACCTTTAAATTTTATCTTTCTTCTCTCTAATATCCTCCTACACATCTGTTGGTACTAATGTTCCAATCTTTTTTCTCAACAAATTCCTGCCTGCTGATCAAATCCTTTTATCCTCTTCTATGACATTGCAATTGGAGCAATTATAATTATCACATAACTAAACATTAGGCTTCTTCAAAGATAGATGGCTTATTTATACATGTATTCTTAGATCCTGGTTTCAAAATTAGTTTAGCAAAACTGAAACAATTACAAAGTGAATATCTGGTAAATAAAGTAAAAATACATACCTTGTTACAAGTCTTAATCTTTTCTGCATTCATTTTTAAAGGTCTTTAAAATATTTATTCTTGATTTATGAAGGAGAAAGGGGAGAGGGAAAGAGAGAAAGAGACGGGGGTGGGGGTGGGGGGGAGAGAATCTTAGAATGCCAGGGCCTCTTGCACTGCAAAGAACTCTAGACACATGTGGGTATTGGGAAATCAAACCTGAGTCAGAAGGCTTTGCAAACTATCACTTTTAACTGCTGAGCCATCTCCCAGCCCCCTTTGCTGCATTCTTTTTAGTTGCAACTCATAACGCAATATTCAATAATAGCTACCTTTGTGTTATTATATTGTAAGTGTAGTTTCTCATGTCAACCATGAACCCCAACCCCTTATCATATTTCTACATTCTCCAATGCCCTGAATCACTTTTGTAAATGTTTAGAAAAAACCATCATGTCTCAAAGATTGCACTCCAGTTGAGATTCAGAGAACATCCCTGGTTTGCCCTCAGTGGCATCACAGAGCTGGTCTACTATATTTGTGTTTGTTTCTGTGTGTTTTTTGAGATAAGCTCTTGTAAATACGGCTGGCCCTCCTGCCTCTGCCTTGCAAGTGCTGAGAGTACAGTGTGCACCACAATGCCCACTCAACATTATTTCAAAGTTTGTAAGCACTATGATTTCCTTCTTAAATTTTGCAAATTTTCTTGGTAGTTCCTAAGATATAATCACATCCTTTGTTCAAGGCTAGCAAAAATAAATTTTCCACACTGGCTATTCATGTCCTAAGATCAGCCATGATGAAGCATCCTCAGAAGTTTAGGGTGGATACCTTTCAATTCATGGCCATATAATACCTGCTGCTTGAGGTTAAGCATTTAGGGGAGACAAGGTAGGCTTTACCTAGCTTCTTTAGGAGTTGATAGTAAAGTGGAGAGGAAAGGAGAGTTCCAGAGAAAGAGGCTGTGAGCAATGACAAGATCAAGTTAACACAGTATGTAAACTCCACTTTGTTAATTTCCCTATAAAGGATGCAGGGAGTAAACACAGATCTGAATCTACACTACAGCCAGAATAACCCTAGTTCACAGAAACCCTGGAGCTCTTGATTTGGAGACAACAATTGAACAGTAAGTGAAGCTGAAAGCACACCTCAATGGCCAGATTTGATAATTTTCCATTATCAGCATGGAAGATAGCATCAGGGAGAACATGAGAGGAATAAAACTTAAAAAAATAGTTTTCTTTTTGTTACTTGCGGGCAGAGAGATATAGAAGATCGAGAGAGAGAATGTGTGTTCCAGGGCCTCCAACCACTGTAAACAACTCCAGACACATCTGCCACTTTGTGCACCTGCCTTTATATGGGTACTAAGGAATCAAACCCAGGTAGTTAGGATCTGCAGGCAAGTACCTTAACTGCTGAGCCATCTCTCCAGTCCAAATATGACTTTTGATAAGGATGAAGGAAACATCCAGACTCACTAATACAGAGATAACATAGCTAGAGTGAATGTGTCACAAGAGAGAAGAATATTATAAGATTCTAAGGAGAGTCATCCCTCAGTACTGCAAGATGAGGTGTGTCCAAAGGGAGACCCTGCCCACGCCTGGAATGTTCCTTCATTGCTTTTTTTTTTTTGAAGTAGGTCTCATCTAGCACAGGCTGACCTAGAATTCACTATGTAGTCTCAGGCTGGCCTTGAACTCACAGCAATCCTCTGACCTCTGCCTCCCAAGTGCTGGGATTAAAGGCATGTGCCACCACATGCAGCTTTCATTGCCTTTTGACTCAATAATCTTTAAAAATCTAGACTATGAATACCTAAATTTTTGACAATCTTAAAAACTTTTAAGGTGGCACAACTGAAACTTTATGGAGCACACAAAATATCTAACGGAACACAGATATTATAAAACATGCAGAGAAGCTGGAGAATAAGTCATTCAAATGAGTAACTTTCAACCACTAATTTTTCATTATAAAATATGAGAGGGCTCTAAAATAAGTATCTGAGGGTATTATAAAATGGAAATTTAGAAAGGAGTTACTTCCAAGCTTCATCATATTGTAGTGATACCTACAATATTCAAATCAGGGATGAATAAAAGCCCTTAAATGACTATAGTCCCAAAATGCAGGGCAAAATATCCAGTGACAATTACATTCAACAATGGAGTGTACGGCAACGTTGGGAGCACAGTGTGGTCGCTCTGCCCATCACTCACTCCTTCCTTCAAAGGGACAGTCCCTCGTGCAGCATGTGCTTCTTGCTTAGACTGGTTGCCTGTCTCAAGCCCTTGACATCTTGAACAACTCCATCAGAACAGCCATTTGACTCTCACCCCAGTTTGACACCACGCTCCCTATGAGCCTATGTGGGTCCCAGTGCCCCCCAGAATGGGAGTGGGGAGTCCACCCTTGGCTTTCTAGTGAGCATCTTCTGCCTGGTTCTGGGCTCAGACCCAGGCCAGCCGAGTACTCTTCCATGCTCTGTTCTACTCTGATAATGCTCTCGTGACTTGACTGGGGCAGGGGCCACCATTTCTTTTGTTGAACTGATAAAATGCTACTAGCCATAAGCCTATGTAATTTTCTAGGGTTTATCAGCATTTTTTTTTTTTTACATATGTGTATGTGTACAGTAATGCCGTGGCATTAAGAATGCCAGTTTGAAGTCATAAGACAAAGAAAACATTAGACTCATAAGAATACCATGAGGGCTGGAGAGATGGCTTAGCGGTTAAGCGCTTGCCTGTGAAGCCTAAGGACCCCAGTTCAAGGCTCGGTTCCCCAGGTCCCACGTTAGCCAGATGCACAAGGGGGCGCACGCGTCTGGAGTTCGTTTGCAGAGGCTGGAGGCCCTGACACGCCCATTCTCTCTCTCTCCCTCTATCTGTCTTTCTCTCTGTGTCTGTCGCTCTCAAATAAATAAATAAAAAATTTAAAAAAAAAGAATACCATGAGAATGCACATTTGACAGGACATTTTGTTCCTTTGCAAAAGATGGTTCTTTACCTTGTGTCATTTTTGGGGGGCCAGCTCTCTCTGCTCTCTCTATAAATTGTCTACTTTCCACTAAATTTATCTGTTTTTATCCTACTCATTTAAAATGACCATATTGTCTAAAATACCTGCTTTCAATTCCCCAAAAGTAATTTATAGTCCTTAAGTAGCAATTATTTAAAATGCTAATGGAGCACAGAATTACCTGATATTAGGGTTAGAGCTGAATCTGCTTTTTGTTATCAAAATGGACATTTGTGAATAAAATCAACATGCAATGATGTTCACAATGAGTAGAGAAGAACCCATAGAGCTCACTATGTACCAGGTGTGTCCTAGGAACTGTGAATGCTGACAGACCTCATGACAACCCCAAGAAGCAGGTGTTATGGGAACATCCATATGACAGGAATAGCTTCTGATGAGAAGCTCTGCCACCCATAAGCTGTGTGATGGCTGAGAAGCCATTTGTCTTTGGAAAACCTCAGTTTTGTTATCACTAGCATTATTGTTTATAAGCCTTCTCTATATACCTATTGTAAGAAGAAGGGACCTCATCCTTACCCAAATGCTGAAGTAGGAAGACTACAGACTCTCACAAGTCCATCTCCACAGGAGCAACAGGAAAGAAGGAAATCAAAGTGGGGATGAAGAGAACATGGATGTGGTCAGCATGGGAGTGTGGCTTGGCCTGGGGCAGGTGGTAGCCTTTCAACTGGGGAAGATAAATAGCAATGGAGCCTTTAGAGCTTGGTTCCTGCTTTTCCCAACTCTATCTTCAAAAGAGTTGATAAGTATTTAGGCCAGTGGCTGATATTCAGTGGTGTCTTGCAGAAGTAATTCTCAGAAGAGCAGAGCGTGCACAGTGGTATCAAAGTAAAAAGATAAGAAATCTCACAGAGGATGAACAGTCCTTCTACAAAGAACATCACAAAACTTTATTAAGAGATATTGAGGGAGGGCTGGAGAGATGGCTTAGCAGTTAATGTGCTTGCCTACCATGTCAAAGGATTCGGGTTCAATTCCCCAGGACCCAGGTAAGCCAGATGCACAAGGTGGTACATGCATCTGGAGTTTTTTTTTTGCAGTGGCTGGAGGCCCTGGGTCACCTATTTCTTTCTTTCTCTCTCTCTTCTCTTTCCCCCTCTCTCAAATAAATGAATAAAACTAAAATATTAAAAGGAATATGTTGAAGAAGACCTAAATAAATAGAGAGATAAATGCCATCATTATAAGAAGATAAGACTGTGGCAATAAGAAGTCTTCCCTCAAATGAATGTACAACATAATCTCAAAGTACTGAGTGAATTTTGTAGGGATTTGACATACACATGGAAGAGTAGAGGATAAGATCATCATTCAAGACAGGGCAAAGCTAAGCATAATGCATGGATGATGAAGGCCAATGCCACTCTCTTCATCAGTGCCATGCACATGGAAGACATTGTGGGAGAAAGCTAAGGTGGCGCACAGGAAAGAGGAGAAGAAAGGCACAGACCATAAAGCTATTGGCCACTTAGGTTCAGAGGAAGCATAACAGACATAGGCGCTTTTCCCTTTTGTGGCTCCGTCATTACAATGAAAATATGCTATCCACTGTTCTTGATCATGCAGACTACAGCAAATGTGTATTTCATTCCCTGAACACTTAACCTGTGCATAAGGTTTCAGCAGTCTGTCACCTGAGTGTATCTGTCTCCTGAGATAAGAATCTCCTCCCAAGGCTGAGACTTCTGAGCTGAGAGGAGGTGAGGTCATGAGGTTAAGCAAGGGACTTAGGTTTGTTTGCATCTGTTGGGAAGATGAATCATTTTACCTCACAACTTAAGGGAAACAGGAGGCCACATGTGTCATCTTAAGTACCAAATAGTGAGGTGAAACTAGGAATCCGGCAGGAAGGAAGAGCAGGGCTTTGCAAAATACCATCATCATGCCACTTAGCCACTTAAGGCTCTAAGGCAGCAGGAACTGTGCTATAGATTACAATATTGCAAGTCACAAAATCTTAGAGAATCAAATAACCTATGAGTTGGAAAACAATAAAATCAGCCATAAAGAAATAAGCCAGGCATGGTGGCACACATCTTTAATTCCAGCACTCAGGAGGCAGAGGTAGGAGAATTACTGTGAGTTTGAGGCCACCCTGAGACTCCATAGTGAGTTCCAGGTCAGCCTGAGCTAGAGTGAGACCCTACCTTGAAAAACAAAACAAAACAAAACAAACAAACAAAAAAAAAGAAATGAAGTAATGACTCCTTCAGAACAGTGGCATTTGACTACAGCCACAGAACAAAATGTAGATCATCCATCTGGGAAAGAAACTCCTGGAAACAATGGCTTTTGGTAAGAGCATGAGGACTGCAAACTTTAACTTAGAGATTCCCATCCCCACGATCTTGGAAGAGCTGGCTGGTGAGTGGAAAATGCCAGAGAGGTTTGATGGGCTTGTCGCTGTATTCAGTATATCCCCTATAGCAAAGTAGAAGAGGGACTAGTTGAGTCTTGAAGAAAGAGAACCTTGTAAAAAAAATGTGAAGGGAAATAATAAAAAGGTACTAAGAGGATATTAAGTTCAAAATATTATATATGTATATTTGATAAAATTGGCAAGCATTATTTTAAAAATATATGATAGATATATTTTTGAAAAATATGACTTTCAGGCTGGAAGATTGCCCAGTGGTTAAAGGTACTTGCTTGCAAAACCTGCTTGCTCACATTCAATGACCCTGTATCCACTTGAAGCCAGATGTACAAAGTAGCATATTTGCAATAGCAAGAGGCCCTGACATGCCCACATGCTCTCATTTTCTCTTTGCTCGCTAATGAATAAATTAAAATGCACTTTTTAGAAAAAGAATTTTAGGGCTGGAGAGATGGCTTAGTGATTAAGGTGCTTGCCTGCAAAGCCTATGGACCCAGGTTCAATCGGTCAGTACCCATGTAGGACAGATGCACAAGGTGGCACATGTGTCTGGAGTTCGTTCACAGTGACTATAGGCCCTGACACACCCATTCTCTCTTTCTCTCTCTTTCTCTCTCTCTCTTTCTCTCTTCCTCTGTCCCTGAACAAGTAAATAAAATATATTAAAAAATCCTTAAAAAAATCCACTGAAGTCTAAGCCACTACTCCAGGGGAAATCTCTATTCTCAGAGAACAGAGGTGGGGAGACCTACCTCTAGGGTATGTCAGAAACAATAGTGAAGGCAGCAACTTCTCCCCGCCTAAGGCTGTGATTTGTTAGAATAAACAATAGAAGTCAGCAGGGAGTGTTCCAAAGGAAAATACTAGAGACCTAGCCTACCATAGGGAACCTGTGCCTGGGAGGTTTAGGAGACTGCTGTCCTCTGGGAGAGACAAGTAAAAGGAACAAATTAACCGCTGAATGACCCATGTTTGAACAAGCAGGGTGTGATGGATTGGGCATCTTGTGGAAGTGCTGTGGCTTGAGGGCTACCTTGCCTTCTTATACAGATGCCCTGGCAAATGGCTAAACACCATCATGGATGATGAAGAAAGGCAAAGAGAGAAAGATAGAGACATAATTTAAAAAAAAAAAAATAAAGGACTTGCCTGCAAAGCCTAAGGACTCAGGTTTGGTTCCCTAGTACCCAACCACATAAGCCAGATACACAAGGTGACACATGCATATGGAGTTTGTTTGCACTGGCTGGAGGCCCTGGTGCCTCTTTATCTATCTATCTATCTATCTATCTATCTATCTATCTATCTATCAAATAAATAATTAAAATAAAAAAAAGAAATTAAAAAAACAGAAGAGAGACTGGTTGGATGAAGGAAGAAGTTCAGTGGGAGGGTCACTGGAGAGAGGGAACAATAGAGAGTAATGGAATTGTATTGCATTATTATCAGTATGTAAAAATAATTAATAATAACAATCAAAATATTTTAAAAATGCTGCAGTGGTCACTGGCTCACTACTGTTTTTTACTGACCCATATGCAAACACTCAGGAAGCCAAGTTTTCAAGAAATGAGCAATCAGCAAATACCAGGAACCTAAAATCAAACTCTTAAGGACCTCGGAATTTATATAATGCAGCATATAAGAAACCCTACAGATTTAATCCTGGAAAATCACCAATCACACAAATAGCAACAAGGAAAACAAAGCATAGCAACAGAGAACCAACAGCAGCAGCAGGCAGCCTCAGGGAGGAAAAACCAAGTACCTGAGCTACTGGGGAATATTTTTCACAGAAACAGAGAAGTAACATGCATGCAGACACAAGTGTGGGGTTGGGGGGATAAAAAACAGCCAACAGCAAATCTTTCTAATGGGGCTCACATTTTGCATATTGTAGACAAAAACTTTAAATCAGTTATTATAAATATGTTCAAATGATCAAAAGGAAGTATAAATGAAAAACTCAAAGGCATAATGGAAATGGCACTTCACCAAGTAGGGATATCAATCTTGTGACAGAAATTATTCAGATATATAAAAAGAACAGGATAGAGTTTCAGTAGTTGAAAAGTGCAAGAATGGAATGACTACCCATCAGTAGTGCTGGTGATGCAGAGTGTGGTATCATAAGCAGACAGAAGAATGAGTGAAGAGAAATGAAAAGACTTGGATATCTGCAGGGCATCTCTAATTTTACCAATATATATCTAATGGGAGTGTCAGGAAGAGAAAAGTAAAGAGTGAAAAAAATATGTGAAGAAATAGTATCTATTTTTTTTTATTAATAAGAAATAACCTCAACATTAAAAAATATCAGCAAGCCAAAAGAATAGACTCAAATGAGTCCACATCTATCTATCTATCTATCTATCTATCTATCTATCTATCTATCTATCTATCTATCTATCTGTCTAATCAAGACAAGATAAGCAAATAAAAAACACAGAGAAAAGTCTTAAAACAGGGAGAGGAAAATGAGATTGTACAGTACACAATGAGATTAAGGTTAACAGCTGATTTCTCCACTGTCTGTGGAGGTCCTTGGGTGTGACATCTTCAGAATTAACCCCAAATTCTTTAACTAGCTAAATTTTCTGTAAACAATGAAAAATAAGACTAGGTTATAAATCAGAGCTTCTTAAACTTTTTCCATGCATGTTCCCTTTTCATTAGAGAAATTTTGAGTAGACAGTCAAAAGTGACTGAAAGTAACAAGCCAGGAAGGCCTCCACTTTACTAGAGATCCAAGTATGATATGACTTCTTACCTCTTCGCTAGACATATTTTGCAATAAACAACCTGGGCCCCTCCTAGGAGGGTGGTCTCTCCTAGTGTTTAAATCTAATCCTAACGTTGTAGTTGGTCAAGCTTAGACCCCAGCACTTGCCTGGCCTCTTCATGAGACAGTCCCTTACCCAAACCAATCAGTTGTCCATCTGGCCCACCTGAGCCAGAAGGTAGGGCCCACCATCATAAGGTTGTAAATACGTTTGTGAGGGTAGGACAAGGGCTGTGAGCTGCCTGACCATCCATGAACTTCCAGTTGCTGGTTAGCTTCTCCTTGGTTTGGCCCAGTTGAGCCTAGCTGAGGGGAGAACCCCCGCCCCCAAGTCCTTTCTCTCTCATTGGGCTCTTTGCTCTTCCTGCTCTCCACATGGCAGCAGCTCTTTGAACTTTCTTTTCTATCCTCTCTATGGTTTTTCCAGGTCTACCATGTGGGCTCTCAAGCCACGTGGGTGTCTTTCCTTGGTTCTATACTTCTCTAAATAAGTATAGTAATTTAATAATTACCTTCTCAGTCTTATTTTATTCAATTATTTGATTAAAATTAGACATGAACCTAGGGTTTAAGGTTCAAGGATTTTCCTGAACCTCTAGCTCCCTATTACATGACCATGGTTATATAGCATGCAAAATGGTTATACAAATCAAGAAATTTATGATAATAATGAATACTTTGGTGTGCATCTAAGTTAACTATTTTAAAAGTGAAAGCAAATTTGCAAATCAATGAATTGATGTACCTGCTGATTTTAACAATGAAGAATTAAATCTTGGCTGAATATTTGGCATTTCAAGGTATAGAGCATATTCAACATTTCTCACAGTTGATCAAGATTTGGATCATCAGTGTGTGAGAATGCCACTTCACATAAATACATATACAATACAAATACAGAAATATATTTACGGCAATTTTAGAAATGGAAATTCTGACTTAATCCCAAGACAAAATTTATTTAACATTTTTTGTGATATTCAAGTCAGCAACTCAAGCAGAAAATTTTAACTTCACAATCCAGCACAGTACAGCCCAAAGTTATACTAGTTGCTGAGGATTGGCTATAGAAAACATTAAGTCTCTGTTTTCTAAACTTAAACCATTATGTGTCTCTAAGCGCAGAAGACTTTGTATGGGCAGTGAAAAGTACAATTCATAACATGCAGTCATCAAACCTTAACTGAGGTGTCTCAGACAGTGCTTGTTGGTTTTGTGTGATGTGATGGCACTCACAGGGCAGAGTGCTCATATGGTGGTCTTCAGAACCATGGTGACAGTGAAGTCACATAACACATGGGTAAGCACTACCAGAAACACATTGGATATATGGTACAATTGATTATTTAGTTAATTATCGGTCATACACTTATTCACATTCACTCTCTCCCTCTCTCTCTGTGTGTGTGTGCATAGGTGTGCAGGTGTGTTTACATTTGTGTCAGTGGCTTTCATAGGTTGATGCTGTCTTCCTTGATCACTCTCTACTTTATTTACGGAGGCAGAGTCTGCAACTGAACTTGGCCCTCATTGTTTTGGCGAATCTAGCTAACTAGTTTCTCTGGGGATACCCTGTCTCTGCCTCCTGAGTGTTGGAATTGCAGGTCGGCTGCCACACCTGTTTGGCTTTGTACATGGGTAGTGGGGATCCAAATTCTGGTCATCATGCTTATATGGCCAGCCTTTTATCTACTGAGACATCTCCCCACACCTCATTAACTCCTCATTGTTACCAAATTTTTCATGGCCCTTACATTCACTTATGTGATGATCCCAGAAAGGATGAGACCCTCAGTTTACAACGTTATGGTATAGATCAGTGGTAAAGTGGTTGACTAGCATGTGTAAGCCCTGAATTTGAATCTGCAGAACCAAACAAGACAGAGGGAGAGGGAGAGAGAGAGAATGAATACATCAAGATATCTCCAGGTAAACAAAAACTGAGAGAATAACTTGACAGAAGACCTGCTCTATGAGAAACACAGAAAGGGGTTTTCATACTTAAGTGGGGAACTCTAAAAACACAGCTAGGATAATTGTACATATATTATGAAAGACAGTGTAAATACACTTTACATGTAACACGTTTGTTCTGAGATACATTATAAAAGATATCTATAGTAGACAGCTACAGGTTTGCTGAGATGAATTTCCAGACCAGGCAAAATTATGGAGGAAGGAATATTTATTGAAACTTACAGATCCAGGGGAAATTCCATAATGGCAGAAGAAGCTAGCATGCTTTCACAGGTCCAAACAGAAAGAGAGAAGGCCAATAGCCACACCACACAGCACGCTTCAGGAACTCCAAGCAGAACTAGGCACTTTGTATATCTTTAGACTGGAATGCCAAATCCACCACGACACCATAAGATCCACCCAGTGACACATCCTCCAGCCAGGTGGTTGAATAAATAAACTACAAACTATAAAACACTGAATATATTGGGGACCATTTTTACAAACTACCATAGCATCAAAATCAATAACTTTGCAGTTGTGCTCATCACCTATGAGGTACAAAGTTGTAATGTGACAGACAACAGTAACATAAAAGAAGGCAGAATGAAAGGAAGTAAATTAGTTACTTTTTAGTTTCTGTGCACAAATGCTTCATAAGCAATTTATAGAAGAAACATTTGGCTTATAGTTTCAGAGAGTAGAATCCATCATGGGGGAGAGAATAGCTGTAGTGGGAAGAGAACATCACATCATCACATCAGCAAGGAGGGAGGATATATATATATATATGCACATACATACATACATACATACATATATGGAGAGAGAAAGAGAGACCAGCATTCAGCAAGCAGGGCTGGGATATCACTTTTTAAGGCCTGCCCCTAATGATATATTTCTTCTAGCTAGGCCCACCTCCTAAAAGTTCCACAGTTTTCCAGAATACTGCCACCAACTAGGAATTATAGATTCAAACAAACACATGAGCCTATGTGGGACATTTTTATATTGAAACTACCACAGGATGTATTTAGAAGCAAAGTTCTCATCTACTTTTGAAATTGGACTAGCATTAATATTCAGGACTATTTTGATTTAACTATTGATTATGTTTTCCAAGGCAACTGTTGAGACATAATTTTATCAAGGAAAATATTAAAATAAACAGTAAAGGAGCTAAAGAGGTATACTGGAAGGATTATTCAATGAAGAGAAAACAAAGTAAAGAAATGGATAGATAAAATATACTTAGGATTTAAAGCTGTAAGTTAACTTAAAGGCAAAATGGTATGAAAGTAATGAGAGTGGTAGAAGTCAGCACTAACATCAAAGGAATAGATGGAAAATACAATGTTTTTATTTGCTTTAGAGAAAGGGAGGGGGAGAGAATGGGCACACCAGAAACTCCTGCATTGCAAATGAACTCCAGCGGCATGTGCCACTTTGCATATGGCTTTATGTGGCTGGCTGTATAATCAAAATCAAACCTGGGTTTGATTTTTACAAGTAAGTGCCTTTAACTACTGAGGCATCTTCCCATCCCTGATAAAATACTTTATTAGAGGTAATGACATTTCAAAATAATAAACAGTTCAGTGAGTCAGGGATATTTAATAATTATAATGCTGCTACATATAAAACTATTATACATAAACAACAGAGCCACAAAATATGATGTAAACCTGACACAATAAAAAGGATAAAAAGAAAATCCAGTAATAATTGAGGGAGTCAGCATCCTCTTTGTTTAAAAATGGACTGAATAATTTGGAAGATGGCCTATAAGAAAATAGAAGCTTTCATACTGGGGGTATGGATCAGTGGGAAAAGTATTTGCCATGAAAGCCTGAGGTCCTGAGTTCAGATTCCCACTATGCATATAAAAGTCAGACATGACAGCTTGTTCTTATTGTCCCTGTGCTGGGGAAGCAGAAACAGGAGAATTCCTATGGCTTGCTGGCAGGCTCGACTAGACAAATTGGTGAGCTTAATATGAAACCTTGTGTCAAATGATAAGTTGGAGAGTGGCTGCAGAAGGCATTTGACATTAATCTCAGGTCTTTACACATGCACACACGCACACGCGCGCACACAAACACACACACACACACACACACGCACTGCACTCATACACATACGAATATTCACATATGTACTATGGTGGTTTGATTTAGGTGTCCCCCATAAACTTAGGTTTTCTGAATGTCAAGTCCCCAGCTGATGGCAGTTTGGGAATGAAAACATCCTAAAGGCAGTGTATTATTGGGGGCAGGCTTATAGGTATTACAACCAGCTTCCTCTTGCCAATGTTTGGCACATTCTCCTGTTGTTGTTGTCCATTTGATGTTGGCCAGGGGGTGATGTTCACCCTCATGCCATCATTTTCCCCAGTCATCATGGAGCTTCCCCTCCAGTCTGTAAGCCAAAATAAGCTCCCCCTCCTCCCCCACAAGCTGCACTTGGTCAGGTATTTTCTGCCAGCAATGCGAATTGGACTGCAATACATGCACAGTACATACACACACAAAAAAAGCAAACCCACAACAAACATCATTTTACATCATGAAGACTGGATGTTTTTCCCCAAGATTATATGCAAACAAGAATGCTTGCTCTCCTCAATTCTGCTCAACAATTAAGCATGTGAAAGAAGTAAAATACATCTGATTGAAATGAGATATTTCTATTGACAGATGACATGATCATAATAGACTCTTCAAGATTAGAACTAATATGTTAGCTGAGCAAATTGTCAGGATGAAAGAACCGTTTAATAATACAGGTGTTGTATTTCTGATCATGAAAGCTATGGCCTGAAAGTTTATGTCCCCCCCAAAGCTGTATGTCACATTTTAAGCTGTGAGGTAACAATATGTAGATCTGGGCCCAGTGACGGAGGTTGGGTTGTAAAGGTGACCTGAGAAAAGCTCCCTTGCCTGGTTTCCCTGACACTGGGAAAAGACAGCTCTTCCTCTATAAGGAAAGGGGCCCTCAACAGGTACCAAATGTACCAGTGCTTTGATCTTACATTTCATTGTTTCCATAACTCAAAGGAATACATTACTGCCATTTATAAACCATTTTATGATATTTTGTTACAGCATCTGCAATAGATTAAGAAAACTAGAAATAGAAAACAAAACACAAAAATTAGGAAAGAGTCCCATTCATAATAGACATAAAGAATAAGTTACATGAGAATAAGTTTAGGAAAGATATGCATCCTGAAAATTTTAAAATATTAAGAAATTAAAGGATATAAATACATGGGAAGGCATCCTACATGTATAGATCAAAAGACTTCATAGTAATACTCCCCAGACTGATCTGAAGATAGTGTGGTGTTACAATGTATGATTTTAAAGTATTTTTTTATTACTATATTGAGAGAGAGAGAGTGGGTGTTCCAGGACCTTCAACCTGCTGAAAATGTTCTCCAGTTCCATCATGTGACTCCTTGTGGCACATGTGTGACATTGCATGCTTATGTCACGGTGCATCTGGCTGCGTGGGACCTGGAGATTTGAACGTAAGTTCTTAGGCTTTGCAGGCAAGTGTCTTAACCGCTAAGCCATCTCTCCAGCCCCAATGTGTGACATATATATTCTCAACAAACATACATGTATGGGTTTTCACTATGAAAGAGCAAGAGAAATGTGGTTTCTATTTTTCTCTAGGGCATTTTTAGTCTTAGTTTCTAACACTAACCCATGGCGGTATTAATGTAACATTAGAGGGGAGGACAGTGCCTCTGAACTCTAAGTTCTGCTAGCTACCTCTCATGGTTCATGTTAGCCAAGCCCAAGCCCTTGCTAGTAGTGTTGATGTTCATTCTGATGAGCTTAGGACAGCAGGACCTGAGTGCAGAAGTCTCACATATTTCAGACTCTCTTGACATTTACTAATCAACAATTCCCTGCCAGCCTTATCTGTACATTCATCCTGTCATCCA
Source organism: Jaculus jaculus (assembly GCF_020740685.1). Taxonomy (NCBI): domain Eukaryota; kingdom Metazoa; phylum Chordata; class Mammalia; order Rodentia; family Dipodidae; genus Jaculus; species Jaculus jaculus. The sequence goes on from NC_059103.1 coordinate 57,471,988, forward strand.
TCCAACTACTTACAAACAGTTTTGGAGGAATTTTGCTACTGCTTTATTTGGAAACTAGGAGTCTAAATCCAAAGGGTTTTATAAGTTTCTTGACCTCTTTGTCCTTGCCTTCCTTAAAAGCACATTAGGTCAGAAAGGCTGACAGGATGTAGCAGTTCTGCTGAAGAGCTAATGCTGCTCACACTGTAAGATGTGTGCAGAGGACGTATGTGGGATGGTGGTGCTTCACACACCTGCTACCCAAATACCAGACTGCTCTAAAAGTAAGAACCAAGACCTTCTTCCCAATTTAGGTTATTTCAGTCTTCACAGCAAAGGCTGAGGCTAGAGAGATTCAGAAATTGTGTGATGTCACAGGGAACTCTTAAGAACACGTGTTTGGCCAAACTCATGCCTTTCTCTGAGTTATTGACAGGTATCCTCATTTTATCTGTGTTATGAGGGCACACAACAATCAGGTAAGTAACAATGGCAACCACCACTTGTTAAGGCCACATGTCAAGGTTTCTGACTGTTACTCCAGTGCCATTAATCAACAATGTTCTTTGCTTTTTATCTCAAATGTTGTTTTTGAATTAATTGCAGAAAAAGAACACTTTTCCCAAATGTTGTATATAACACAGGAATTTTATAATTACAAGATCATCATGTGAAAATGCAATGTTAGATCTTAAAACTCCATAGTCACACACTGGGGACTAGAGTTCCAAAAATAATGCACCACAATTTTGTCTTACTGTTCTTCACAAAGCACAAGTTTACAGACATTTAATTGTCTCCTAACCTTTCAGAGAACAAGGCACCTTCTCCAAGAGAAGGACCAGACCTGTATGATTGGGGATAAAGCCGGAAGTTGTCAGGCATGTCACACAGCACAGACCCTGGGATGGGTAATCTCAATTGTTAACCTGATAGGATCTAGAATCATCTAGGGGAGAAATCTGAGCATATCTGTCAGGGATTTTCTAGATTGTGTCAATTGAGGTAGGAAGATCCACCCTAAATGTGGGTGACACCATTCTATGCTGGTATCCTGGACTGAAGAGAAAGGAGAAAGGGACCTGAACACATTCATTACTCCGTTTCCTGAGTGTGGATGCAATGTGACCAGCTACTTCATGCACCTGTTGCCTTTCTTCCTTACCATGATGGGCTGTTTCTGAGACGTATAATCCAAAAAAGAAGCTTTCCTTTCTGTATTAGTTACTTTCTTGTTGCTGGAGAAAAATCCTGATCAGAAACAGCTTAAGGAAGGAAAAGGGTTATTTCCACTTACAGTCTTGAGGGAAAATTTCTAACATGGTTTCAAAAACCAGGGCAGGAGCAAACAACTGACTTTACATTGTAGTATCAGCAAGGAGTAACAACAAGCAGGGCTAGAACACTGTAAGGCCCGCCCCCAGAGCCAGACTTCCTTTCAGCAAGGCTCCACCTCTTAAAGGTTCCACAACCTTCCCAAACAGTACTACAAGCTGGGGATTAAGTTTTTAAACACATGAGACTATGGAGACACTTAACAGTCAAACAGTCATACTTCTTTAAGATTCTGTGTCAGATGTTGGGTTGGAGCAGTAGAAATGTAAGTAATACCGATCCTGTAACCCATGTCACTGGGCAATCTTCTCATTACCTAAGACCCCTAGCCTGACTTTGATATAAAGACCCGGGAAAAGCTTGTCCATGATAACTGAGAGCTGAAAGCCATATCCGGGAGCTGTGAGCTTGCATATCCAGAATGAACCCAGCAATGCTACTTGGAGTGACACAGCAGATAAGGTCATCAGTTCTCATACAACACATCCAAGCAGTTGGAATTTTGCTCTGAAGCAATGCCTGCCCTAATGAAGTGCTGCTGTTTTCCTCAGCCTATCACTTTGCATGCCATCCATCCTCCGCCCTTGCCTGTGTAATAGCTGGTTGATGTAGGAGGGTGGCCTGCTACTCACATTAATCAATTTGAAACCACTGCAGTGGCGCACACATGATCACACAAGCCTTGCAGGACTTCTGCAACTGAGTCACTTTCCGAGCCACTAGTTGTGATACAAGACAACAGTCTACACAGCCAAATTCAGGGACTTGATGCCAACTGCATTAAATATTCTTGTATCATTTTGAGCATTATTATTTTTAGCAACAAATTTTATACATAGTTGAGGTGAATGAAAGAAAAAAGCAAAGGTCTGAGGAAGCATGTAAAGTTAATGCCAGCCTCATATAGCTCATTATTTGACTTTCTTTCTCTTTATTTATTTATTTAATTTGAAAGATAGAGAGAGAGAGAGAGAGAGAGAGAGAGAGGGAGAGAAGGAGAGAGAGAGAGAGACACACACACAGAAAATTGGTGTGTCAGGGCCTCAGCCACTGCAATTGAACTCTAGATGCTTGTGCCACCTACTGTGCATGTGTGACCTTGCACTTGCCTCACCTCTGTGCATCAGCTACATGGGATCTGGAGAGTTGAACATGGGTTTTTAGGCTTCACAGGTAAGCACCTTAACCACTAATCCATCTCTCTAGCCTTCATTGTTCAACTTTCTATGAAAACTGTCCTTATCTGGAAAAAGGTAGGTACCAAAGTGAGCAGGCAAGATGAAGCTCCCAGATGGGCCTTGCCATGGGTCAGACTTCTGAAGTTAGAAACTGCAAGTGATAGATTGGGAAGATCTCCACATTGCCTTTGGCGGTTTAGGGTAACACAACAGCTTTTAGCAAATTATTGGTTTGTTTGGTTAACAGAAAATCCCACACAGTTGAAGCAAAGGTGGCTTTTCAAAGATGATGTAGGAATGTGTTAACTACACCATTGATGATAAGCTTGACATGATGCAAGTGAATGGTGTTAATGTGAACAATCACGTGTCACATGTAAAGAAGAGTAGAGTTCAAATTATAGAAACATTGTTCATTTTCTCTAAGCTGGTCAGAGCTTTTGTATACAAATCAAGTAAAAAGAAACAGGGAAAAGAAGACTATGAAGGCCACAGCAAATTTAACATCTTAAAACAGAAATCATACCTGTGAGTCTTATTACCACAAAAAATACCATGATATAACCTGCTAGCTCTGTGATCATGGCAGAGTTAATCAACCTCTCTGATATTTCACTTCCACTTCCATAATATGTAGGTATAGATATCTAAATTGCATACTGATTATAATATATAAGTGCAAATGAGATAATATAATACAAATCACTTAGCAGGATGGTTACACTGAGTAAGTAGCAAATAAAAGTCATTGGTTCTGATTATACAGTTGACCCTGCACAGAGTGAGAACTGCATGAGAAGAGGAGCCTGTGCTTGTTTCAGCTCAGTCAGCATGGAAGGAAACTGAGGTAACTAAGAAATAATGAACCTTTTCTACTTTAGAGATGCTACATACAACTCTAAGAATACGAGAACATCAAGTAAAAGAAAACAGAGCAGTAAAAGCTATTTTAGAAGACATTATCACCCAATGACAGAATACCCATACCGCCAACCACTGTGACAAGGTGGAACATGCAGGTCCAAGACAAATGCAAATTCTCCACAACCACACCACCTGGCATTGTGATCCCGACTTGATTAGGACATGTACAAATCTGCTTCCCCTTACTCTGCCAGGGCCCATGCAAGGAAGCATTGGGATTGGGTCCAGCATTCAGTTACAACACTTGGAATCTCCTAAGGAATCCTCTTAACTAAACCATGTGGGTGCTGCTGGATGATGAGGCTAGATCACACAATGAGTTTTAGCACCCACATTCCCTTCAGTAACACTAACAAAGTGAAGACCACAAAAGCTCTCTCATCTGAGAAGAGTCCCAAGTGTACATTAGATCTCAGTGGAAACCAAGTTGAGACGACTTCACCTAAAGTACCTCCTGAACATAACTTCAAGCATCTCAAAGCAGTATAATGACTACTGAACACAGAGTAACATTGAGTACCATTCCAGGAACTCAACATAGATGTGTCAAGAAGATCTGACGCACACTCTACCTCCAGATTAGTAAGTCTCTACATAACATGAAAACCCAAGCTAATACACCTTCCACAAGAAATGCAAAGCACTTAGCAGAGGATACCCATGAAAGCTGTCGGGAATAATCTCCAGTAAGCTCAAAAGGATGATTATAAATATGTACAAAGAACTCAAATTGGATATGGGTAAATGCATGAATAAAATCCTGAATAAATTCAAAGAGGGCACAAAGAACCAGAGAAAGTGAAGAAGTCTAACCAGGCTATAAAAAATGGAACATAATAAAGAAATAGAAAAAAAAATAGAAATCTTGAGGTAGAACCAAACTGAAATAAAGATGAGAATGAAGAATACAGTAAGTCAAACAAAAATCTCCTTGGAGAGTCTCAAAACAGAATGAACCACATGGAAAATAGAATAGCAAGCCCTGAAGACAAGGAGGAGGAACTGGATCAGCTCGTCAAAACCAATTAGAAAAAAAGAAAATCAGAAAGGACATGAGAGAAATGTAAAACACCTTGAAAACATCAAATGTCAAATTATGGGCATACAAGACAGAGAGGAACTTCAGAACAATGGCATATTTTAAATGAAATTATAGGAGAAAAATCTAAATGTGAGGGAATAGATTCCCATTCAGGCACAAGAAACAATATAGGCTGGAAAAAAGATAGCATCTTCAACAAATGGTGTGGGACAAACTGGACATCCACATGCTGGAAATTCAAACTTGGTCCACTAATTTCACCATGCACAAAAATCAAGTCCAAATGGACCAAAGACCTCAATATAAGACCAGAAACTCAGTTACTACTGAAAGAAAAAAAAGGTAGGAGGAACATTCCATGATATAGGAATGGGAAAAGACTTCCTGAACAAAACCTCAGTAGCACAGGGTCTTAAACAATCACTCCACCATTGGGTTTTCATAAAGCTGAAAAGTTTCTTCAAAGACAAATATACAATAAGCAGAGCCAATAGATGACACACAAAATGGGAGAAAATGTTTGCTGTCTATTCAACTGACAGAGGCCTAATTTCTCAAATCTACAAAGAACTCAAAAACCTAAATTAAATGGGTCGTGCATTGTGGAGTTAGCCCATAGTTATTGGTATGATAAATGTCTCTGCATATCATGATCCAACATGTGACTCTGACATTCTTTCTGCCCCCTCAAAGTGAAACAACCCACTCACAAAATGGGGCAAAGAATTGGACAGGCAGTTCTCAGAGGAAGAAATACAAATGGCAAACACACACTTAAGAAAATATTTGTCATCCCCAATCAACAAGGAAATGCAAATCAAAACAACTATGAGATTCTACCTTACCCCAATAAGGATAGCAAACATCAAAAAATCAAATGAAAATAAATGCTTGTGAGGATGTGGAGAAATAGGAACTGCTTCCACTGTTGGTGGGAATGTAAGATGGTACAACCACTTTGGAAAGCAGTATGGAGATTCCTAAAAAGGTTGACTATAAAGTTACCAACAGACCCAGTTATTCCCTTACTGGGCATTTATCCTAAAAGCTTCACACCTCAGTTCAGAGAGATTTGTTCAACCATGTTTATAGCTGCGCAATTCATAATAGCAAGAGCTGGAATCAACCCAGATGTCCATCATGAGATGAATGGATAACCAAGATGTGGTATATCTATACAACGGAATTCTACACAGCAGTAAGGAAAAACAATATAATGAAATTTGAAGAAAAATGGTCAAACCTGGAGTGGATCATTTTCAGTGAACTCACCCAATCACAGAAAGATAATCATCGTATAGTCTCACTCATCTACAGCTCTTAACTTGAATCTACCTGAGATGCCGACATACCTAATAAGCATCTTGACACTGGACAATAGGGTGGCTGGGGCAGGAGGGGAGGGGATAGTGGAGGTGGGAGATGCAGAACTGGACCCAATGGCAATGGCATCATAACATTCTACATCTTAAAAGACAGCCTCAATGGTTGAACCTTCATCAGGTCCTTAGGTGGAATATCTGAATCACAAGGCCCAGAGAGAGTATGATGAAGACTGACCTTAATCTTCTCCTCTTTTTGATTTTTTTTCTCTCTTTCTCCCTCCATTCCTCTTATCTCTATCTCTTTTATATTACTTATATTTTCTCCCTTCTCTTCTTGGGCTCTGACCTATAACTCCTAGTACCAGCATGTGGCTAAAATCCACAAAAAGCTGTTGATCAGAGAGACTTACAAGGTTTCCCAAAAGAAGACAAATTTCTGTCAGAGTACTTGATGACCCACAGGAGTTTAGTGGTAAGACCTACTGCTGAAGACACCATATGCTGTTGGTATATAACATGGAGTGACCTGGCTGGAATCTGAAAGAGTCAGTCCCCAGAAAGTTAGCTTGTCTTGTGCCAGAAGGTGCTACATAAGTGAATGAGGGAAAATGACCAACATATGTCAAAGAAACTATGGTCTAAGCTACTCAGCAGCAACAACCTGATGTGATTCTCACACATGTGCAATAGTGGCACACAGCCATGGTGGGAAACCAACTGCTCTCGATTCGGCTAACTGATCTGCTTATTGGAATGGAACCCATAGCTGTAGCTGGAAATCCAGTTAGAATCATATCTAAAAGCAAGCCCGCTCTCCATTATCAATCTCTATTAAATTCTCTCCAAAAAACCCAAAGGTTATTCCATTTATCTGAAGCTAACTTCACTCTCCATTGGAGAATTTGTTTCTCTTTTTCAGATGGATGCAGATGCTAAGGAGAGAACCAGCCCAGCACACCTCAAATGGCCCCCAGCTGAAACTAAGAGTATTTGGAAAAATAAGAAAGAGTGTTGCTTTGAGAGCTGCTTCCTTAGTTAACCTACTACTCACTACAAGAGTGAAGGAATATAGACACAGAGAATACCTAACTCCTACCAAACCAGCTATCCAGAGACACAGAGGCCCCCAAATCCTCATCACTGAAACAGACCTAAAATGAACCCAACATGGCTCAGGAAAATTCACAGAAGAGGGGGCGGAAAGAATGTTAGAGCCACATGTTGGGTCATTATGCACAGAGACATTGCCTCTTAACCATACCTGATGGCGAACCCCAAAATGCATGACCTATATTCCCCAACAAGAAGGGTCCCTGCAGAGGGGGGAGGACAGAGAGGAGTCTAACGGTCATACCAACATGACTGTGTACATAACTAATTAAAACATAAAAATAAAAAAGAAGCAATAAATATAAGAACACCAATTAGACTATTAGCAGAAAAAATTCCCCATGTAGTATTATAGTCAAAGCAATAAATACTCAGAACAAAGAAAGGAAGCCTCGAGGGCAAATCATCTTATCACAACAAAGGCAGACCCATCATAATAATGGCCAATTTTTCCTGGGAAACACTAAAATCCAGAAGGGTATGGAATGATGTGTTCCAAATATGGAACATATTTCAAGTTCTGGAAGTTGCCAATCTAAACTTCTATGTCCAGAAAAACGATCTATCGTAACAGAAGAATAAAGAAAAGCATTCCATAACAAAAACAAGCAGAAAACATTTATGAATCCCAAACCAGCCCTACAGAGAATACTAAATTTAATTTTACATGTTGAAGAGAAGAACCAACATATTCAAGAAGACACAGGCTGTAAAACTAATAACCAAAGCCAGAAGAAAGGAAGGCCAAGAAAACACCATCCTGCACAAAATCATCAATATGAAACTGAACACACACATTTCAATGACAATTCTGAATACTAGTGGTCTCAATCCCACAATCAAAAGACATAGACTAACAGGATAGATGAGCAAACAGGATCTATTCTTTGGTTGTCCTTGAGAAACTCACCTCGCTATCAAAGACAGACCTTAGTATGAAAGAATGGAAAAATATTCAAAGCAAATGAAACAAGGAAATAAGCATGTGTTGTTATTCTAATATCTTACAGAATAGACTTCAAACTAAAATTAATCAGAAAGGGGTAAAAAGATCTTTTCCTACTGATCAAGAGAACAATTCATCAGGGGGACATTACAGTTTTAAATATACACATGCTGTAAATATGGTTGTACCTAATTTATAAAATAAAACCTATTAGGCATAAAGACAGCCAAATCTAAATACCATAACAGTAAATAACTTCAATACCTTATTATCACCAATAAACACATCATCTACACAGAAAATAAACAGGGAAACAAGGTAGTTGAAGAGCAACACAGATCAAATGAACCCAATAGATCTTTAAGGAGCATCTCATACAAATATCACAAGAACACACATTCTTCTAAGTAACCCATTAAACTGTTAAAATATACCACATATTGGGACAAATGAAAGTCTCAACAAATTTAGAAAAATTGAAATAACTCCTTATATTTTATCTGAATACAATACAAAGCTAGAGATCAAGAGAAGCGACAAAAAATGCACAAATTCTTGTAGTTAGAACAACACACTATTGAACAATAAATGGGTAGTTGAAGAAATAAAAAAATTCCAAGCCGTGTGCGGTGGCACATGCCTTTAATCCCAGCACTAGGGAGGTAGAGGTAGGAGGATCTCTATGAGGTTGTGGCCACCCTGAAACTATATAGTCAATTCCAGGTCAGCCTGGCCCAGAGAAAACTTCTGCCTTGAAAAACCAAAACAAAACAAAACAAATTCCTAGAACTGAATGAAACAGTTGAAACAGTAAACATATCCCCAAACCTCACATTGAACACATTGAAGGTAGTCCTAAGAGGAAGTTTTATAGCTCTAAGTGCCTAAATTATGAAAGTAGTGATTCCCAAAAATTAATGAGGCATATGAAAGCTTTGGACAAACAAGAACAAACCAAGCCCCAAAATGCCAGACAGAAAGAAAGAAGCAAGTCCAGGGCAGAAATCAATGAAATAGAAATCAAGAAAACAAATAATCAGTAATAGAAATAGGTGATCTTTGAAAAGATAAACAAGATTGATAAACTATTAGCCAAATTATCCAAAGGAAAGAGAAGACTCTGATCAGTAAGATTAGAGATGAAAAGGAGATATTAAAACAAATTCCTATAAGATTGAAGGAATCATAAGGACTTATTTCACAAACTGTATTCCACTAAACTCGGTAAGTTGGAAGAAACTGATGAATTTCTTGACACATATGATGTAGCAAAGTTTATTCCAAAATATAATAAAGAATTTAAATAGAACTAAAGCAAGTAATGAGATTGAAGCAGTAATCAAAATCTCCCAATTAAAAATATCCAGGCTCAGATGGGTTCACTGCAGAATTCTCTCAGATCTTTATAGAAGATCAGAAACCTCTGCTTCTCAAGTATCTTCAACAAAGACGCTTGATAAAATTGAAAAGGAGGAAATGTTCCCTTGTATGAAACCAGCACTATAACCATAGCAAAACCAGACAGAGACATAGCAAAAAAGCAAACTATAGACTAATATCCCTGATATACACATATGCAAAAATTCCTAATAAAATACTGGCAAGTCAAATTTAAGAACATATTAAAAATATCCACTTCAGTCAAATAGCTTTATCCCAGGGATAGTTCAGCATACAGAAATCTAATAAACACACTCATCGCATAAACACATTTAAGGACTTAAAGATCATCTCAATAGATGAAGAAAAGTCCTTTGACAAAATATAACATCACTTCATAATAAAAAATTAGGAAAGATGAGGGATAGAGGGATCATTTCTCAACATGATAAATGCTATGTATGACAAACCTAAAGCCAATATTATCATACTAATGGTGAAAAATTTGAAGCATTTCCACAAAGATCTGAAACAAGATGGGGTGTCAACTCACCCCGCTGCTATTTAGCACAGTACTTGAAGCCCTAGCTACAGTGATAAAACAAGAGAAAGAAATAAAAGGTATACAGATTGTAAATGAAGATGTCAAACTATCTTTATTAGCAGATGATATGATTCTGTATTTTAAATGGCCTGAAGACTCTACCAGAAAAGTCCTAGAGCTTACAAACCCTTTTAGCAAATTGGCAGGATACAAAATCAACACACAGAAATCAGTACTCTTTGTATATACCAATGACAAACATACTTAGAAAGAAAACAGGGAAACAGCACCATTCTCAATAGTAAAAAAAAATTAAATATCTTAGCTTACTCCTAACAAGGTAATTGAAAGACCCCAATGATGAAAAATTTGAAAGAGTAAAGAAAGAAATTGAAGAAGATATCAAAGGATGGAATGACCTTTCATGCTCATGGAATAGAGGAAATATCATGAAAATGGCCATCCTACCTAAATTAATTTACAGGTTCAATGTAATTCCAACTGAAATTCCAACACCATTCTTCACAAAAAGAAAAAGAGCAATCTCAAAATTCATATGGAAACACAAAAGGTCTCGGATAGCCAAAACTATTCTCAGCAAGAATGTTACTGTAGGTATACCCATACCTGAGTTCATGTCATACTGAAGTAATAAAATCAGCATCATACTGGAAAAAACCCGATGCATAGGTCAACCTAATATTATAGAAGGTCCAAGTATAAGTTCATGTAACTACAACCACCTAATTTTTTGATAAAAAGGCCAAAAACACACATTGGAAAAAAGAGGATTTTCAACAAGTGCTACTGGGAAAACTGCATATATACATGTAGAAGAATGAATCTAGACCCCTATCTCTCACCATGCCTAAAAACCAATTCCAAATGGATTGAAGACCTCAATATAAGTCCAGAAACCCTGAAACAACTTAGAAGAAAAAGAAGAGAAAACTCTTCAAGATATAGACATAGGAAAGGACTTTCTGAATAGGACTCCAATATCCCAGGGAATAAATCAAAACAATCAACAAACAATATCTCGTAAAACAAAAAGTTTTATACAGCTAAAGAAACTGCAAACTGTCAAAAGTTAATCCACAGGGGCCTGGATGTGGCTTAGCAGTCAAAGAATATGCCTGCAAAGCCAAAGGACCAAGGTTTGATTCTCCAGGACCAATGTTAGCCAGATGCACAAGGTGGCACAATGTGTCTGGAGTTCGTTTGCAGTGGTTGGAGGCCCTGGTGTACCCATTCTCTCTCATTCTCTGTCAAATAAATAAATAAAAATAAAATACTTTAAAAAAAGTTAATCTATAGAATGGACAGAATCTTACCCAGCTAATCATCTGACATAGGATTAATATCTAGGATATAAACAATCTAAGCAATAAAACTTAGACAACCTAATCAAAGCTAGGCCTGGAAAGTGTTATGCAGGCTGATGGGGGGGGGGTCATAACAATTTCAAGCAGTGGATCCTGCATGCTACTGAATCAACCAGCCAGATAAGATGTGCCACCTGGAGCAATAGTGGCACATGAGTTATAGAGGCAACCAATTACCCTTTGATTGGATCTGGTCCACTTGAGGGGAGGATATTCACACCTGATACTGAAAGCTGAATCAAAAGCCATAGGCTCTAGAGGTAAGCTACCACTGCCCTTAGGCTAAATGAGTACACTGAGCCTATCAGATTGTCTTCTAAATGTGTATGTTTATATCCACTGACTAACGCTACTCTCACTTGAGGTTGGTGAAATTTATTTTTTTTTTCAGATGTTGATGAATAGTGGGGACACCCAAGACTCATGAAGGTAATGAGAAAAGAGAGATCCCAGTGCTTCGTGCTGGATGAGGCATTTCTACCACATTTCTATCATTACAGAAGAGGTGACAGAAAGAATATTAGTGTTGTTTTCATTGCTAGCCAGAGAAGCTGCTCTATGGAGGAGGAACTGAGAAGATTTACATATCACTAAAGCTGAAAATAAGAGGCTGCTAAGAGAACTAAACAAGACATCTCTATCACACCCTCCCAAGCTCTGGCAACATTGCAGATGAGGTGGTAGAAAGAAAGAGCCACAGAAAGGGAAGAACTTCCGGCGACAGTTCTTCAAACATGAGCTGACCAGTTGTGGTGGTTTGAGTCAGCTGTATCTTATAAATCATGTGTCCTGAATGTTTAATCCCCAGCTGGTGTCAATTCTAGAGAGGGAGGCTTGCTGGAGAAGATGTGTTCCTGGAGGTGGGTCAGCCTCCCTTTGCCAGAGCTCTGATTAGTTTATTGTTGCTATCTTTCAACTGCTGTGGCAGAAGTGATGTCCAGCCTCTGCTTGTGCCATGTTTTCCCCTGCATCATGAAGTTTCCTCTTGAGACTGAAAGTAAAAATAAACTCTTTCCTCCCATCAGCTACTTTTGTGGTAGTGTTTTGTTCCAGCAACAGAAAGGTGGCAAAAATACATGTGCTTTTATGAACTTACAGTGGTTGTCATCATCCCTTCAAGACCTGGACAATACTGAGCCCAACAACAAATTGACAGAGAGAATGGAGAAAGACAAAAGCAGTGAGACATCTAAACAGAAGAAGGACTACTTGGAAAGAGGAGAATGCTCAATGGAATAGGGGTGGGGGACAAAAGAAGGTACTAGAAAGGGAATATGATCAAACTGTAAGCTTATTTATTAAAGTTCTCAATTAACAAGTTTATACAGGGCTGGAGAGATGGCTTAGCAGTTAAAATACTTACCTGCAAAGCCTAAGGACCCAGGTTCTATTCTCCAGGTCCCACGTAAGCCAGATGCACAAGGTGGTGCATGCATCTAGAGTTCATTTACAATGGTTGGAGGACCTGGAGCACCCATTCTCACTCTCTCTATTTCTCTCTCCTCTCTCCCTCTCAAGTAAGTAAACAAACAAAATAAATGAAGTATTTAAAGAAAAAGTTTATAGAAAGAAAAACAAGAAAAGGAGTCCTCTGTCAGGAATCACACATGGTTGCTATCCATGTTTCATATAAAGGGTATTGGTTATTTGAGAAGTTCATGGGAAACAGTGCCAGAAGCTCTGATTATAAGGATTATGGCTCTGCAAGAGACTGGCTTTTCCTACTGCACCAGAATCTGGCTAAACAGGAAGTCCCAACATTGTTTCATGAGCAGACCTGTGCTGGGAGGCCAAGCTGTGGCTACTTTGGTTACTGCCTGAGGGAAGAGCAGGGTCTATCTTTCTTCTTCAGGGACTTATGTCCTGTGCTTCATTCCTGTGCTGTAAATATTCCACCATGCCTGCAGCCCTTGGCCTCCCTTTTCCTTGCTTCTGTGTGGCTTGAAGCACAGGTGTGTGCTGAGGTCCTTCTGGTAAGCACTTCAGAATTGTTCACTCCAATACCTCATTTACTGCCAGAATTTCTGCTGCTTTTCTGCTCACTCTCCCCATCCACATCCTCCCTCCTGATGCTCCTGTGGGACACTCTCTGGAGAATGGCCACCATCATGAGATGCTCCTGCAACATCCCATTAAGAGCCTCTTGAGCAGTACTTCCCAGCCCTCTTACTCAGCTCAGGGTACAATAAGAGCTGGCAGTGTAATTAACATCAAGGGCCCTTGGTCTGTGGAAAACCCATCCCTGAGAACACCATGGGGACAGAGATACCAATAGCCATCTGTCTCCTATATCCTGTGGCTTAAGAGGAGGCAGCATGTAGAAGGAAAATACTTCCAGGCACTAGGCCACCCAAGTTCTTCAGCCAAAACTTGAAGAAATGTACCTTGCTTAGAGTTACTTTGCATGCAATCACAAGTTTTAGCAAGCAGCTGGGTTTTGGCTGGCAAGCAACCAGTCAGGACCCGTGCTAGAAATCCTTCACCAGAAAGTTGAATCCACAGCAACAGGGCATGCCAGTCAGTGATCCACAGTGTAGACTATGCTGACTGGCATGCCCTTGCAGCACCTACTTGTCCCTCCTCAGCAGGCACTGCACATGCCAGCCCAAAGGTTGTAGCTTCTGAAGCCACGAGTATGGCTGGATGGAACTGGTTGTGAAACACTTATACTTCAATGTGTTCTCAACTTCCTCTCACACCTGTGGCTCTCCCAAAGACCCTGCACCCTGGAAACTTTGTGTTCTTCTGCCCACAGGCTGCCTTGGATCTTCATGTCAAGTTGGCTGCCCAGGGACTTTTGGTGCTGGCTGTAGACTCTTGACTATGTTTGTCCCTCTGGTGAGCTGTTGACTGTTGGGTTTGTCTTTTCTTCTTCTTATTCTCCTCCTCCTCCTCCTTCTTTTTTGAGGTAGGGTCTCCTTATAGCCCAGACCTGAAATTCACTGTGTAGACTCAGGGTGGCCTCAAACTCATGGCATTCTTCCTACCTCTGCCTCCTGAATGCTGGGCATTAAAGGTATGTGCCACCATGCCAGCTTGAATTTGACTTCTTACTGAGAACTCAGGACTGTGTCCTGACCTCTCACATTATAGCCTATCTGAAAAATTACTAAGTATAGACAGGTTTTCAATCCATAATCATTGGCCACTGGTACCAACAGGCCTTCTTTCCTTATGGCCTTACTAAGTTATTTAAGTTTTAGGAGATAAAGTTTATCTTTTGACCACTACCAGTATTTTATGCTTTGTAAAGAATCTAAACATAAAACAAATATGAGATGAAAACTAAGGCCAAGGGTCCCAGTTTTAGAGCCTATGATGCTGGTTTTTCCTAGCATATGTCCACAAACATAATCAAGGATGAATTCTATGAATGGTGGCATTAGATTTCCTTGCACCATTATTCTAGCCTCACCCTGGAAAGTAGGTGGTATCCTCTGAGAGAATGTATGGAGATGTGTGGAAATAGTCGGTTCCCACTCTGGGGCATAAGGAGAAGTGCTTCTGGCACCCAGAGAACAGAGGTCAGAAGTTTTGCATTATTCCCTGGGAAAGGCAGATAGATTTGGCATCAGAAAATGATCTGACTATCAGCTTAATTGTGTGATTTGTCCTTGGTTCTGATGAAGCAGAAACCTATGGCCATGTCAGAAGCCCAGGCCACAGAGGGAGCTGAGCTGGTCTGTAACATTTTTGTCTGCACCCCTGCCTACAGGGAAATGAGGCAGTACCAGGCAACTACTAAAGATAGACAGCTAGGCCAGAAGTGACCTCCTGAGGGATGGGCAACATGCTGACAGCAGAGAGGTCTGCATCCGCCCACAGCAAGCTCAGCCCAGCAGGGACCTCAGAACTCCACACAGCACCAGTAGGTCACTGATTAAAAGCTTTAGTGACCTGGAAACAAAGCCAGGCTGTTCAGAGGAGCCTCAGCTGCTTTTCCTGAAGGTCTGAAGCCCAGTTCTTTGGTTAGTACTCCACTCCACCCCCCATGATATAGTTAGCCACTGACCACGCCCTAAGTCACTAAGTTGCTGTCATTGTGTGGCACATGGGAGCTGGCTTTCCTCTCAGATGCTCATGACCTTTCCTGAGGGGTAGACTCAGTTTTGCTTCTCTGCAGACCATCTCAGTTTGCACTGACATGAAAAGGAACATTTATGTTTTGTCCCTTCAGAGCAAGTCCTGCTTCCATTGTTGATTCCTTTGTTTTTAGTCATTTTGCAAAAGAAAAGAAAGAAGTAGAGACATGTAGACAAGACATTAGGAAGTCCTTTCTTAACCCCTAAAGATTCTGAAAGATCATGGCAGGTAGATCTCACATATGATCAAGATACTTATCCACACCTGGTCTCAAAACCTGCTTGTTGTCATTTATAGTGGTGAGAAGGCGGTGGCTGTCATCTACTCACCCAAACCCACTTTGTTTCATTTTAAGTCTGACAGAAATATCTTAACACAAAATGGAAGCCATATGGTTGCTGTATCTGACCAGCCCTGGAGCTCCAGAAAGCTGAGCGCTGTGATACCCAGGTACCTGTCTGCAGAAGAGACTTGGAGATGGAGACATTCTGAGACTGGAGACGGCAAGGATCAGTGTATTTACCAAGGACCTGAGTGCTTCGGCCTTGCATCTTACTTGAGCCAGACACCCTGTTACTCAGAAGAACAAACCCAGGGGTGGAAGAGCGGAGGGATGGAAATGTTTCTTACACGCTTTTGAATTTAAATAGTTTAAGAGATTGGGAGGACAGTTCTACATGGGCAAATTCCAGAGAAATCCCTGGAAGAGGAGTTTTGTTTTGGATCCCTGCTTACTTTGGTGCTGGTAGACTGTGGTCCATAGACAGTGAGGCCTCAGGATGTTTTGTCACACCTGAGGACACGGACTACAGCATTCTAGTCAGGTATCTCCTCCTTTTGCCTGTCTACTCTAGGGAACTTTGACAGAGTCTGGTAAAAAAAGGAGGACAGCAGTGGGATGGGAACTTGAAACAAGTATTTAAGGTAAACTTTAGTAGAAAGATGCCATAAGCCATGTGCACATGTGAGCAGACAGTTGATTTCCCATTGCATGGCTCTTCAGTACTCAGCTGCTGATGAAATACCCTCACCCTGACCTTTATCTTGTTTACCTTCACCCCCAGTTTCACCCTCACCATCACCCTTATCCTCTCCTTCACCAAACCTCATCTTAACCCTCACCTTCCTTCTTGCCTCATACTCACTTCACCATCACTGTCACCCCTCTCCTTCACCGAACCTCACCTTAAACCTCACCTCCCCCTTGCCTCACACTCCGTCATCACTGTCACATTTAACGCACCTCATACTCACCCTTATATCACCTCACCCTGACCTTCCCTTCACACTCATCCTCATCTCCAGCTTACCTTACCTGTGTTCCTACCTTACCTTCACCATCACCTTGATCTTCAACCTCACTTTCAAATCATCCTCATCTTCACCTTCAACTCATCCTCACCTCATGTCACCCTCATGTTTACTAGCACTGCTTTTGCCCTGACAGCTGCTGTTACTTCTCCTGATGCCAACCCCACTCATGGTCTCTTCGTATTCTTAGCTGAACCCTCATCTCCTATCTCCACACAAGACATAAGCCTGCATAAAAGGTTCACTTAATTTTATCACGTTGCTACACTTTGATAACTAACCAGGGAACAAAAAGTACAAGAACACATGGGACTAATATAAAACCATATTCAGAATTCACATCCATACCGAGTGCATAGTGCTCTATGTCTTGGTATAGAGCAATATGTTTCTAAACATATAAGGGGATCAGACAGTCTTTTAGATGGCTACTTGGCAGTGCCTATCCAAAGACTTTCAATGTAGTTTAACATGGAATCTTAAAATGTCCTGATTAGATTTGTTGGATATTTTATCTGCAATGTGTAGGTAGACTGAAAAAAAGGAAATTCTGCATTGAAAGTGTTTTTAGAATGTATACACTGTTGATTATCCTGTTGCTCACTGGCAGGCACCATCAGCATGCCATTATGCAGTGGTTACTGTGCAGGCTTCAGTGACAAGGAGCAGTCCTTCTTCTTCTGTATGCTGTTCCTGTGGAGGCATGCTGGCTGTCTACACTGTCTCAGTCCCATGTTTTAATGAACGCCAAATGAAATTTTAGTAATAAAATAGTTGTGGTATCTGCTAGGCTATAAATCCATACATCTGTCCATTTTTCCATCCACCCATTCTTCTACCTATTGATAGGGGTGTTTTAAGGATTAAGAGAGACAATGCATTTAAAATGCTTCACTTAATCTGCTCGGTAAATCGCAAGGCAGCAGCTGCTCCTGCTGTACCACGTGTGAAAGGATCACTGGCCTCTGCTGTCTTGAAAGGCAGGCTCTATGATTAGTTTCTCCCATTCCGAACACTTCAGTGGTTCTTGATTGCTGAGCAAATTAAGCACACGTTCTTCATCCTGCTGCTGTGCCCTTTCTTGGATCACATTATCTCAGAAGCCTGCCTTATCCCCCACCGTGGCTGTCATTTTCTTCCCCGAATCCCCACAGCCCCGCACTTGCACCATGTCATGAATGTGTTCCACTGCATCTACGCTTGTTGTGCAGAGGACTCCCTGAAATAAAATTTATCCATTTCTGCAAGATCCTGGCACAGTCGTGGATATAGCTGGTGCTCAATAAATGCTTGAGTGACACTATATAACAGTGAGATGTATAATTTACTCATAAGATTGAAAGCCACTAATAAAATGCATATGCATTTTGTTTTTAAATTTTGTAGGTTAGTTTACAGGGTTTAGGACTAGACAGAGCACAGATATCTGTTATGAAAGCTCTTGTCCTTGCTACCCTCTCTGCCTAATTTTCAGCTGTCCTCATATATAGCCATTGTTTGTTTCCTTGTGGATCCTCTTTTGTGAGCACATAACAAAGAGGATACCCCTGTTCCCTTTTAATCATTCAAGAGACAGCCTGCTGCATGGCTCTGCTGTGTGGCCTTTTCAGTTGTCAATACATATCTGGAATACAAATGTAAAGTTGATTAGCACTCTATATTATATAAAACCTTCATTGGGACTTAATGAATTTAATCCCTAAATCACTGGCCCTGGAAAGGGGAAGTCATTTGTCCAAGACCACCACAGAATCCAGCTCTTCTCCTTATCCCACTGATAATGACCAATGACATCTAGTTATAGTATCCAAGACAGGTCTTCAGTGGAATACTAATCTGTGTGGAAGTCCCATGTGTTAGATAAACAAACAATTTAAAGGTAACATATTAATATCATGCAATATTATAGTACACCTAGCATCCCTATGACAGTGACTGCTCTGGGCAGGGACATGTGACAAGTGCTGCTCCTGTGTTTGGAGATAATTGAGAATTCCTTCACAGAACAGCCTCTGTTGCTATGGACACCATCCCCAGGAGGAGGTTTAGAAATTCCTCCACATGCTTGCATGTACCAGAGAAAGCCTGCTTAGTTGCTTTTCAATTCTCAAAGAAATCTCTGCATGGGGTGGAAAAGAAATCACCCTACAAAGCAAAAACCCAGCACCAGAAGAAGCATGTGTATGCACAGTGGCCTTTACAAGGAACCAGATTTGAAAAGTTATTCATCCGCAGTCACCTAAAGGGAGGCCGTCTCCACTTCGAGAGCTGCTCCCCATGGCAGGTCCCCAGCTGGTCCTGGGAGCCGGGTGCCAAGATTGCTGTGAAAGTTTCTATCAGCATTGTGCCAGCTCCTGACCCCCGACACCTCTTTCACAAATACAGGAGTCAGTCCAGATGCCAGACCATCAGAGGCAGTATGGCTTCAGGACAGAAAGGGGATGGCCTGGCCACCAGCCAGCAAGAAGAGCAGGATGTCATTTGATGTGTGGGGTGCTGCCATCCTAGGTTAAAAGGAGCATTGTGACAAGTCCCCAATGTCCCTAGTGTAAGCTCCACGGCCTTACCACTGCGAGTGGGTCCTGCAGGTGTGTAAGTTCATGCTAGTGCATGTCAAGGCCGTGACTCCCTGGCTCGTCCCTCCACAGAACTTCTATTCTCACTCGTGCTGCTGAGATGGCAAATACACTCTTTCTGCTTATGGGAAACAAAGAAAGCCATGCATGAATTCCAAAGGGCAGGTGTTGTCAGCTTGGATTCAGATGAAGAAATGGGGCCCATCCAAGAGATAAATTCAACAGATACTGAACAGAGAAGAAGCATGAAAATGGGAAGTGGTCTCTGTAGCTCCATGCCCCTGGGCTATGGAAAAGTGGACCCCAAAAGCACAGATCTCAACACTTGTGAGGACTGTTTTAAGAGCGTTCAGAGTTTTGACACAAGTGTGACCTGAATGTCACTAATGTGCTATAAAGCTCTTTATTGCAGCATAAAAAGAAACGGATTTTGGTGGTCAGGTCATGTTACTCCCACCTTATGTCCTCCAGTAGGCAGCACAAATAATTTGATGCATTCAAATGTATGAAATATCAGATAAAAGGGCCTGACTATAAAACAAACAAAATCTACCCAATTGTGATATGACACATTTCCCAGAAGTACTGAGGCACAATTATAAAATTATTTGAAGTTGGAAATGACTGTATCTGAATAGTATCAAGGCAGTGTACAACACGGAAGACAGAAACAGAAGGTTAAAATTTAAATTACAATAAAGTCACATTTCCAGACCAAAAACAAAAACAAAAACAAAAACAAAAAAAAAAATAAAAAAAACACTAAGAGGAAAAACATGAATGCTGGCTTTTAAGTGGGCAAGTTCTGTGTGTATTTTGAGTGGGCAGGTCATCCGAGGGACAGCGTGGTCCAGAAGCCTTCACATGAACAGTGGCTCAGAGGCCAGCTGTCTGGTCAGACTTCACCAGCATGGAGGGCCTTGTCTTTGGCCACGAATTTGACACTGGCTGCTTTAATGGCTAAGGTCTGGCTTGGAGGACTGTCCTCCGTAGCTTGGCAATGAAGCCTCTGCATAATATAAGAGGTGCTCCTCCCTGGCTCATCATCTCCAGAGCACCTGCACACTAGGGTGTTCCATCTGTACCATGAGAGGTGGCCGTCAGGGGCAGCGTCCAGAGCTTAGCCTGCCCTTTGTTACAGCTGGGTCCTTGTCCCATCCACTGCTCTCATTTCTAGCAATCATTGCCCTGAAGGAGAAATCTTCCCACCTGGAGCAGGATCCCAGGTCACTCAGCCCATTATAAACACTTCAATGGGAGATATTATCATTATTATCCAAGATAATAGATTGGCTCTTAGCAGCAACCCTTTTTATTACTGGAAAATGAGGCACTCGACTTCTCATATTCTGTAATGACATCTACTTTTATTTATTGATGATTTTATTTTATACCTCTGACAAGAATGACTCAATCTTCACAAAATGTAATTGAGCAGTGCCGTTTGCAAAGGCTCCTATGAGGTGCCAGCTGAAGTGAGTGAGTGCTTTGACCTGGAACGACACACTTGTGGCTGCTGTGGATATCCTTGTCCCTGTGTGCTGTGCTGTGACCATATGGGATACACAGGGTGGGGGGCGCAGACCAGGGCCAGAGGCTTCCTGAAGAGCATTCACTTTCCCCACTGGGGTCTGCCCTGAAGCCTTAGGGAAGAGCCTACTAAACGAAAGGGATGGCACCTAGTGGGTGGTATATGCCCCCCTCCCACGTCATCCTGTCTCTGGGAAGAATACTTCAACACATGGCTTTCTCCCCTCTGCACTTCTGCCCATATGAGCACTCTCCTCGAAGTATTCAATATGTTCCTTTTTTTTTTCTTGTGACCAAATGCAAATTTTTTTTAAACAAGTGCTATCAGGGTGGGCTGGGTCAGCAGCAATTACAGACAGCATTTTCCTCCTAGACTTTCCAAAGATCTTTAAATAAGAAGGCATGGTAAGCTCACAAGACTCTTGTAGCTCTCCTTTGCACCTTCTCATATTTGCAAAATGAACTGAAGCCAGGGTATGAGAACCATTCTGAGCTTCTTACCAGATCCGAGAACCCCAACAAATTGCCTTCTGAAATAACATGGAACAAAATGTAAGTGAAGCGCATGCTTACTGTGGCTCACTTAGGAGAGGAGGGCCTCATGAATTTCAATAGAGTCAAGGAAATAAACACTGAGCTGAATATATGTGATTCATTGTTCTGTCAAGGGCAGGATGAGGCACCAGGATAATGAGGGCTTTACATTTCTTTAAAGCGATTCTGGATTAAACCAAAGCTAAACACCTTTGAATTAGGAG
Source organism: Jaculus jaculus (assembly GCF_020740685.1). Classification (NCBI taxonomy): domain Eukaryota; kingdom Metazoa; phylum Chordata; class Mammalia; order Rodentia; family Dipodidae; genus Jaculus; species Jaculus jaculus. The sequence continues at coordinate 57,493,394 of NC_059103.1, forward strand.
TCTACTCTGATGATGGAAGCCAGCCTCGTAGGGTGGTGAGCTGTGTGACATGGAGCTGGGGCTCCTGTGCTGGAAAAGATGGTGAAAACCTCGACCAGGGATAGCCTATCTACCTGTTATCTCGGATACCTTTCAAGTTTTTAATTGAGGGTAACCACTTAGAGAAAGTGCAAGAATGTGCTCACTGTCAGTGGTTGTATTCTTTTCTTTAAACTGAGATATACACTGACTACACTTATGAATAGATCCCTGAATGAAGCAAAATCCATCCCCATGGTTGCAGCCTCCCAGGTCCATACCTGCACGATGTAAACCATTGTCACCCACACGTCAGGCAGCCCTCACAGCCTCGTGAAAACTACCCACTCCAAATACAAGCACTCGATACACAAAACGCATTAGAGGCATTTTGAAATAAATATGCCTAACACTGGACTTACTCTGTACCTCAGAATCTGTCCCCTTATCCTGTGGCCAGTGGTATCCACTGCTATCCCAAATTACAACTACTAGGTCAGCACAGTAACTAAGAATGAGATGCAGGGAAAGGGAGAAAAGGGGTGCTTCTCAGCCTACCTTAGACCTCTGTGGCCTTCTGTAGGCTAGTGACACTTCCAGAGCCTGAGAAACATTGCCCATAGAGCTGAGGTGGTTTCCATATCACACAGGCTTTGCAAGCACTACCTTATATCAAGTGAGGTATACTGAACAAGAATCCAGAGACTGGCACAGGCAGCAAGGAATGCAAGTTATATGTGTAACTTCGGAAACTCGGGATTGGGCACAGGTTCTGGTGTGAAAAACAATTACCATGACACCTACCAGTGACAACAGGCACAATCCCCTCACACATGGTCCAGCAGTGTGTCACCAATGATGACTCACCCTCCCTCCCAATGTAGCCCATGTGCTATTCCTGAGCATAGATTTTACTGGAGTGTCACCAAGCCTATATGCTTACAGTCATCTGAGCCAGCGTTTGTGCCAGGACAGTAGAGTGGAGCCTTTGTGTGTTGTGCTTCCCTATGACATGTCACTTTGGGAGCATAATCACATACTCAGAGCTTGAAAAGCAGGGACTGGAACCTGGGTGACAGGAGGGAGGACTTCTGCAATGTGGGGACATGCATTGTCCTGACAGCCTGTCCTTATTTGGTCTTGTAATTGTTGTGAGGACAGCTGTGAGGAGAAGCCATGGCACAGAACATCTGATTGGGTCTGCAGGCCATGCTTGCCCCAGATGCAGTCCTAGATTCCACAGTACAACCTGTTCTGGGACATGTCACAATCAAAGCAGTGACTTCCTGTGGTAATCTAGTACATCTGTCTACTAAATCACAAGCAAGCCCTTGCCCAGTGGTTGACCTGTCTCTGGGTGCTCAGCCTGAGAAAATTCAATGGATTTCAAAACATCATGGAAGAACATGTGACATATCAACCAACTACTTAGCTGGTCATTGTACAACAGAAAGGGCCTCTTGCCACTGTAAACAAACTCCAGATGCTTGCACCACTTTGTGTACATATGGCTTTACATGGGTACCATGGAATCAACCCCAGGCCATCACCCTTTGCAAGCAAGGGTCTTTAACTGCTGAGCCATCTCTCTGGTGCCTGAAGAACTTTTAAGCCATCTTCAGTCAGTGTAATTTCTCCTAGTGCTTGGGAGGCTGTGTGAGGCTGGAGTGCAGAGAGGCACAAACAGTATAGGTACTACCCAGAACAGGTGTCTGGATTTCATTAATGATGAAGAGTACAGCCTCTGCCAGTAACCAGTTGTTCTTTGATTGGGCATTAGGCCTGCTCAGTGGGAAACCAAGTCAGAATCCCATGGTCAGAAAACTCATAGACTTCAGAGAAAAGCCCACTCTTGGAGAAGGAGAGTGGGCTTACATGCCAAAAAGTCTCTTAATAACTTTTCATACCCTCTTTAGCCCAAGTTGCTCCTATTCTTGGTTAAAGAATGTGTCGTATTTTACAGATGGCAGAGAAAATGAAGGAGAACAAAGATCCATCAATAAGACAAGAGGATGGCTGACTGCACCATGAGATATAACACCTCCACCACATCTGCCATGGTCCAGGAGAACTTGAATGGGAAATGGCAACATAACTACTGCTCTTAATACTAGCCTGACAACCAGCTCTAAGGTGATGGTGACAGGCATGGTGATCAATCAAACTCCTTCAGAGGAGAAACTCCGAGGCTACAGGGTACTCAACACTAAATCAGACTGCAAACAGGCCTGCCATGGCTCAGGCAACATTGCAGAAGAGGAGGTGGAAATACTGTAAGAGCTACAGAGTGGGTAGGAATATTCTAAGGCACAGTTACCCCTCTTCCCTGTTACCCTCCAGGGAGTGACTGAGGCCTTCATGATCACACAGTGAATACTAGAATCCCACTGAAGAGGGCCTCAGGAAAATGGGAATAGGGGCAAAGGGATCAAAGAGTATAAGATATACTCATCAATACTTAAACAAAAGTTATAAAATAGGTTCATGTTTGGTCTCTATCTCTCAGTCTCTTTCTCTCTTATAGAAAAAAAAAATAAAAATAAATAGCCATGTGTACAAATGTAATTTTATGGAGGAATTTCACAAAAGTACTTGCTATGTATCTATGTATCTATCTATCTATCAACAATAATAAATTCAGTGTCAGGAGATTCTAAATCAATGTTCAGTTCTGTAGCCGCACAGACACACAGGGGTAGTGTTTGCACATACTGGTCAACTATGTCCCCCATCATATACAGAAAAGGAATTCAAACCCAAAAGTCCATTCTCTGATACTAGGGGAAACTGGTCACTAAGCTAATGGGCCATTAGTGTGCAGGAAATGCTGGCCAGGGGAGATCCAGAGTGTGTTACCTCAATTGCATGTTCCTAGATGCATGCAAACATGTTCCCCTAGTGTAAACACACACACACACACAGAGAGAGAGAGAGAGAGAGAGAGAGAGAGAGAGAGAGAGAGAGAGAGAGAGAGGGAGGGAGGGAGGGAGGGAGGGAGGGAGGGAGGGAGGGAGAGAGGAAGGATATCCTCCTTTGGCCTCATTATTTTTAGCTTCATTTCTCTGCTCCCCCATGGCTGAGTTCTGGACAGTTTCTTCTTTTCCAAGATACGGTTTCACTCTAGCTCAGGCTGACCTGAAATTCACTATGTAGTCTTAGGGTAGCCTCAAAGTTGTGGAGATCCTCCTACCTCTGCCTCCCCAGTGCTGGGACTAAAGACCTGCACCACCACGCTTAGCTCTGGGTAGTTTCTTAAAACACCTATGTGTCTCATGTTCATCCTTCAAGCCATTTTAGCTTCTGTTTTTACCACATCATTGAGGCTGATTTCATCACAGAAACCCAGTGACCACTGCTCTATTCTTGTCTAATCAGCTCTCCTAGAACAGCCTCTTCCTTCCAGTCCATCTCCCTCTCTTCTGTTCTTGCTAACTCCCTGTCTACTCGTTTACAAAATTCTTCCCAGCCCCCCTCCCCATCTGTTTCATTCTCTGTGTTTGGAGTCCTGGGGATTCTTCCAAGATTTTTAAAAATTTCTTAAAAAATATTTATTTATTTGAGAGAGAGAGAGAGAGAGAGAGAGAGAGAGGCAGAGAGATAGTGATTGAGATATCGCTAGAGAGATGCAGAGAGAGAATGGGTGTGTCAGGTCCTCTAGCCACTACAAATGAACTCCAGACACATGCCTCACCTTATGCATCTGGCTTTACATGGATCCTTGGGAAGGGAACCTGGTTCCTTTGGCTTTGCTGGCAAGTGCATTGGTGACTAAGCCATCTCTCCAGCCCATTTTTATTTAAGGTAAAAATTATTATTTATTGATTTGAAAGAGAGAGAGAGAGAGAGAAAGAGAGACCAGGATTCTTGTTCATATGCTGAGCTCCCTGAAAGAGGCCCTGACGTGGAAACTGTGACAAGGGGATGCCTTCCAGTTCTCTTGGGAGATATCCGTAAGTGGCTTCGAGGCACTGACCAGCGATGACAGCTGGGCTCTGACACAGAGATGGGCCTTCAGAGCTTTCACTAGAGGAGAAGCGGTTGCCTCTACCACCTCAGAGCTCAGTTAAAAGTGATGGTGTGTCCTGGAAGGGATATAACCCTAGGGCTGGCACTTCTCTTGGCCTACAAGGAGGCCCTAACTATAAGGCATGTGCTACCCACAATCCTGGTGGCTGGGAAGAAGGGATATTTTCATGTGAGGGGAGACCTGTGATGCACCTGGCATCCAAACGGTAGTGCTATTTACAGAAAATTACTCATGTGTGCATTTCAAGCCCAACATCCTCACTGGTGGCTAGACCCCGATAGCCACCTGCTTTTGGGACATGTCTTCTGGTGTCTGCAGAGCACCTCAGATCAGCAGCAAGTGGCCTTCATAGACCTCCTAATCCACACTTGTCCCTGCTGCTGTGGGCTGGAAGCAGGTGGGAGAGAAGTGAGGAACTCAATGAGGCGGAAGAAACAGGATCAGGATGAGTGTCACCAGGCAGTGAGGGATGGCAGTCATTTCACACTTCGTTATGAGAATGTGGGGATGGGTGTGGGATTGAATTTAAAGAGTTTAAAGGGCAGTGTGTATGCAGCAAGGCCTCCTGCTGGGCTTCCCAGGAGATCCATAGGCAGAAAAGCAATTATCAAATTGTGTATTTCATCACCAAGAACCTACAAGAGAGCTGGTTCAGACATTTGTGTATAACTTATCTAAAATTGTTTAGAAGATAAAGCTCGAAGGGTACTGGAATAATCCAGCCTCAGTGTGTCTACCCTTGTCTGTGTGCTTGTGTGCTGCTGTGACAAGTATGTCCCTCCACGAATGCATCATTTATTCACTGTCCTCATTGTTCCTGTGAGACCCAAGGGGAGAATGGACCTGCATATCCAAACGCAAACGTGCTCTGGGTTGTTCTTTGATGTATACACACAATTGTCAACCACTGCTTCTTTGCCAGCTTCCTGAGAAGGGAGCCCATGGCCTTCAAAGCACATGAAGGATGGGAAGTCCACAGGGAAACACAGTACTCTGCCTTGTGGGAGGATGGACAGCAAGTGAAGGTGAGCATGACAGGCCTACTAAACAGATCCTGCCCAACCTCCAGGCACACTCAGTGTGCCCCTGTGAGTGTTGAATTTCTTTTCCCTAGCAGATGTGTGAGACAACACCAGCTTACAAGCATCCTCTCTGGACCTCCTTACACCCTGAGCACAGGGATAGGGAACCCCATGGCCATTTTCTTCTGCTGTCCCCACTGCATCCTCGTAAGGGATTCCAAACAAAGAGCATCTTTGAATGATGAGAGCAATAGCTTGCTTCCAAAGGCAAATCGGTGCCATGTTAGGACACTGCACCACTCTGGTCAAACCCCAGCAAGCTGCTGTGGCCACTATCCCAAATGTAGCCAAATGCTCATTGCCTTATGCAGGCGACCACAGAACTTAGAAACCAAGAAATACTTAGACCAACTTCACAAAATTTACTGGTCAGAGGGAAAAGCTGAATGTTCAACACACTTTTAATCCTTTCCTCAACCACACACACCAATCTAAAAATACAAACAAAAACAGAAAACCCGAAAGGAAAATCTACATACTTTTTTGGGGTTGCATCTGCACAGAGCTCACTGTGAAGATACAGCACACGCAGGGCAGTAGATGCAACAAGAAAGCCCTGTGGTGAAACTTTCATGGGATGGACATGGCAGGTCATGTTCAAATGCAGATTCTGGTGTCAGGATTGACTTCTGCATATCCCAGACCACACTGATGTCCAGAGCCTTTGGGTCAAACAGATGCCTATTGTGAGAGGGGCATCACCTGACTGAGCCTCTCATTGGAAGCATCTCCCTCTGTTGACCACTGTCTTTCCATCAGAGAGCTCTCCATGGGTGCCATCTCATTTTGGTAGTGATAGGAGATTTCATTATGAGCCTTAAGCCCATGGGTTCTCATTCTGGCCCTGAATTAGGTGTCCACAAGCAAGTCACAAACCTGGCTTAGATGAAGTTTCACTTTCTGCAAAGCACTTATAGTGCTAATCAGATTCTTGGGGCTGAGACAATGCAGACAAGAAGATTAAGACAAAGTATCTAATAGAGAGCTTGGACTCTAGTAAGTAATGTTGCAAGTGCTCAGGAAGTACTGTTCCCATTGCTGTTTCTGCCATTACTATGGCCCCCAGCCAGAAGACAGTGCTCTGGGACAGTGTTCTGTTGACATGCCACCTGCTGAAATGACAATATGCCTCTCACTGCCTGGGCTTGGCACTGAATACATAGCAGAGGGAACCAGGCAAATGAAGATCTTCTGGGCTTCATTTGGATAAAGCCAAATTGCAGACTAGCTTGGATCACTGTCACTCCAGTTTCCTAGTGTGATTTCTAAGCTATAGGCTCTATCTGTCTGGGGTAAAACCTGCCCTAATAAGTCCAGTGCATAGTCCAGGTGAGTCTAAGAAGGCCCTGGATAATCTTTTTCAAGCCATAGAGCAAATGCCCCAGGCCTTTTCAGCTTGAGGGGAGGAGGAAGAGAAGGAGGAAGAAGGGGAAGAGGAGGGGAAAGAGAGTTTGTGGGAGAATGTCATTGGGGAAACGTGATGTAAGGGGAGCAGAAATGGCCCCAACACTACCTTCTGCACTCCAATCATCCTATAATGTGCATGCTGGAAAAAATTGAGCCTTTTTAAGGTGAAAATTTGCTCAAAGTTCTGTTTTTAACTGCCAGCTTCTGCCTCAGGTAATTTCACAGATTTTGTTCTATTCAACCTTCATAAAAGTTATGAGGGACTCATTGTCTCCATGAGGCAAGTGCAAAAGAAAAGGAGAGATTCCCAGACCTTGTCTAAGTAAAAGCGGAGGATAGGGCTTCAGGGAGCTCCTCTGGGTTACTGGTTACTTAGTGTCATTTAAAGAGACAAGAATCATTTAACTCTCAAAATCTGCTGCTGCTGGTGTGTGTGTGTGTGTGTGTGTGTGTGTGTGTGTGTGTGTATCAGAAACAGAAAACTGATGTTGTCACACTCAAATAAAGGTATTTTACTAAGACAGCCTTCTGGCTCCTTTACCAGGAAAAATAAGTTCCAAGGTCACTATAAAGAGCTTTTTAAATTGTCTTTCTAGTTCTCATTCCCAGGCTTCTGATAGGTAGGGCGGTATGTATGTATGTAGAAAGATAGGTAGGTAGGTAAGTAGGTAGGTAGAAGGGTAGATTGCTAGACAGACAGGCAGACAAAAAGTACACAGTTGGTCCATCCTATTTGAAGTATGATTCTGATCCCTCTCCCTCCATAATACTGAGCATACTTTGCAATTAAGTAAGGAAGGGCTGACCTTTTAGATGCTGAGGGTGTGCTTCTTTCAAGAAGTGATACACGAGTAGAACAGATCTTGGAATGTAACTCAACTGTTTCTTTTCCAGAGGGTCATTGTCATTTGTCACACTTTTAGTGATTTCCACCCCCTAACTTGTCAGTTCCTTTTTTAATATTTTATTTTTATTTATTTATTTGAGAGAGAGAAGAGAGAGAATGGGCATGCCAGGGCCCCCAGTCACTGCAAATGAACTCCAGACACATGTGCCACCTTGTGCATCTGACTTATGTGGGTCCTGGGGAATCAAATGTGGGCCCTTTGGCTTTGCAGACAAGCACCTTAAGCACTCAGTCATCTTACCAGTCCTTGCCACTATTTTTATCCTGCTTAGAACCCAACTTTTGATGCTGACTGGGTGCTTATTTCAGCCAGAGAACCTATCTGCACTTCCAGGTACAAAAGTACCCTTGCATTCCTTCTCATAGCGGTCTCTACTTTGTGTTTGCACACACTTAGGGTCTGTGACCCTGTTCCTGACTGCTCCCTGTGGCTGAATTATAGAGACCACCCAAGGACTCTTTTGTGTCACTATCACCATAGAGACTTCTATATAACTCCTCCCGTTTAAAGTCTCAGTTGGCCCTCTGCCAGATCATCTCATTTGCTTTATTTTCCTCCAGGCAGAATGCTAGAATCCCAACACCCTACCAGATGTCAATCTCCAAAGGCATGGTTTTATCAAGTTATCTACTGCTAAATTGTTGGTACCTACGACACAGTATATAGTAGGTATTATTTATTACTAATTATTATTATTTCATTTATTTGAAGAGAGAGCACACACATACAGGGCTTCTTGCAACTGCAAATGGACTCTGGATTCATGAGCCACTTTGTGCATCTGGTTTTATGTGGGTGCTGGGGACTATAAGCAAGTGTGTTTAACCACTGAGTCATCTTTACAGCTCAGGTATTGTTTTTTAAAAAGTGAATTTATGGCACCTCCACAACCAAACTTTCAATAGAGATGAGGGGTCTTCCAGTGTGGTTACAGACCCATGGGCCAAGGACAGGTATTGGGGCATGATCATGTCTCGGTGTGCAGTCACAGTTAGAAAGCAAGGTGATAACTCTGGAAAACATTTAAATGTTATGAAAATCAGTTGGGTTCAACTTGCTGAGTATGTCTCAAGTATCTAGCAGTGCCTGGCTGTGGTGATATGCTGCTTGAAGGGCAGAAAAAAAGCTTGTCCTTGCCTGCTAGAGTTCATGGTCTTGTGTGGGGCATGGATGAGAAGAATAAGTACCCAATAGCAGGCTGTCATAGAGCAGCTAGGGAAAGGGCGGCTTTAAGGACTGGATTCCTGATGTTTAGTCAATAAAGAGAGCTTGGGTCTCTCAACTCTTGTGCAAAAATTGTAAGGTTTAGGGCTGGAGAGATGGCTTAGCGGTTAAGTGCTTGCCTGTGAAGCCTAAGGACCCCGGTTCGAGGCTCGGTTCCCCAGGTCCCACGTTAGCCAGATGCACAAGGGGGCGCATGTGTCTGGAGTTCGTTTGCAGAGGCTGGAAGCCCTGGCGCGCCCATTCTCTCTCTCTCCCTCTATCTGTCTTTCTCTCTGTGTCTATCACTCTCAAATAAATAAATTAGAAAAAAAATTTAAAAAAATGGAAGGTTTAACTCTGACTTCATGGTGCTTGTCAGAGCTGAGAATGTAACCATAAGGGGTCAAAGAGACTTCAACACCCATGTTTATTTCCCACTTTTACATCGGCTTTAAATCAAAGTCCTTATCCATTTTTTTCTTCATCCTCTGTCACTCCTGAGAGAACTCAGCCACACAAGGCTTGAATTCTCAGGATTACAGTCCTTGGAATAGTGAACAAATTCTCTTCTCACCTTCCGTGTTTACCTCTTCCACAACCCTGCCTGGTCTCCTCCAGATTTGTGACTATTTTAACCAGAGCACTGCAGTGGAATGGGTATTGTGACTTCCAGTTATGTCAGGAGACACAAGCCGTGGAAGACCCCTGACTACCTCAAGACCACCGTAGGCAACAGGGGTGAGGCAGATGTGGAGCCTCTGAGCAGATGACACATTAGACTACTGCCAGCCCTGGACAAGAAAGACCCACCTAGTGACAGTCATCCACCACAGATCTGTGCGGAGTTAGTCAAAATGGTTTTTGGAGCTCTGAGCTTAGTGTGTGTGTGTGAGTGTGTGTGAAAGAGAGAGAGCGAGAGAGCATGAATGTGTTCATGTGTGTATGCAAGTATGCACATATGGGAGCCAGGGGACAATCTCAGCTACCATCCTTAGGAATGTTGATCACTTCTTCTTTGTTTGTGCATGACAAGTTAATATGTATGCGCCTATGCAACAACCCATGTATCCACCTGTGGGGATTGTGTGCTCTCCTTTGGTGATTGGCATGGAACATTGGGTGTCCTCTTCCATTGTTCTTTTGCCCATTCTTATTTGAACTGGAATCTCTTACTGATCTAGGAGCTTGCCATTTTTATGCTAATTGTAGTGATTCTTGGTTCTCTGCTCCCCTATGGGACTGGAGTCACAGATGCATGTGGCCATGCTCAGCTGTTTACGTGGGTCCTGAGAACTGAGTTCAAGCAGTATCTAGGACATCTTCAGGCCCTCATGCTGGCCCATGCCATGCAATACTCTTAACTGTAGAACTATCTCTCCAGTCAGTGTACATCTTTTTAAAAAATATTTATTTATTTATTTTTATTTGAGACAAAGAGAGAGAAGGGAGAAAAAGAGAGAGAGAGAAGAGAGAGAGGGGGGGGGAGAGAATGGATGTGCCAGGGCTTCTAGCCATTGTAAACAAATTCCAGATGCACATGCTACATTGTGCATCTGGCTTACATGGGACCTGGAGAATCAAATCTGGCTCCTTAGGCTCTGCAGGCAAGTGCTATAACTGTTAAACCATCTCTCCAGGCCCTCTTTTTGAGACAAAGTCTCCCATTGTGCTGGTGTTTATCAATTAGGTTAGACTAGCTAAGCATGGATCCTCCTGTCTCTTCCTCCCCAGAGCTAGGAGTACAGGCATGCATTTCCAAACCTAGTATTTTACTTTGGTACTGAGGATTGTGCTCAGGTCTTCATGCATGCAAGACAAGCACTTTATCCACTAAACTATCTCCCTAGCCCCTCAGGATAGCTGTTTAGGTAGCAGTGGCCCCTCTGCAAAGTTCTAGTCTACTCATTCTGCCAAACTTTGTTCCTACTTTCCAGTATGCTCTTTGACATGCTCTTGCTCAGACTTTCAGATAAATCCCAGGGTCTTTTCCCTTCACTAACATCTACCGTGAATCCAAGAGAGATTTGGCAATTGCCCTCAACAAACAAGATGGGGTCACCACAGGACCTCAGTTAAGACTTTTTGGATCAAATGCAGTAGTGGAGAACCATGAAATAATAAAGCAGGTTAGGGTCATTGCAGAAGAGAAGGGATAAGCCTGTGGAGTCCATCACTGGGTGACCAGGCTCCCCAGGGGTCAGAAGAGTCACAGGGTCTCTATGACATGCACAAATGAGGAGGTGGACTGCAGAGTAAAGCCTAGTGGGATTCAGAACCAGGTCTGGAGGATATTTGGCTGATGTGCAGCCTAGCCCAAGCATGAGACATGAGCAATGCTATAGGCTATGTGGAACAAATGTGAGGGTTTTTCCTTTTTGCAACTGTTTCCTTAACTCTGGGTGTTTTCTACCTAATTATATCCACTGAACTAGACGAGGATGCAATGACCAGAGGAGGATCATCAGGACCAAAAGTAAGAAAATATCCAGAGATGTACAGAGTCAATGAGATATCCAGTGTTGTAGTCAGGTTTGCATTGCTAGTAGAAATCACCCAACCAAGAGAAGCTTCTGGGAGAAAGAGGTTTATTTTTGGCTTATAGACTTGAGGGGGAAGCTCCATGATGGCAGGGAAAATGATGGCATGAGCAGAGGGTAGACATCACCCCCTGGCCAACATAAGGTAGACAATAGCAACAGAGGAATGTGACAAAGACTGGCTTAGGGAAACTGGCTATAACACCCATAAGCCTGCCCCTAATAATACACTCCCTCCAGGAGGCATAATTCCCAAATCTCCATCAGCTGGGAACCTAGCATCCAGAATACCTAAGTTTATGGGGGACACCTGAATCAAACCACTACATTCTGCCCCTGACCCCCATAAACTGATAACCATACCTGATGTAAAATGCAATGCATTCATCTAATTTTAAAAGTCTCCATAGTTTTTTAAAAATCAATTCCAATGATGTTCATACCTCCCCATAGTCCAAGATCTTTTAACTAAGCCATAATACCAACCCCTCCAAACCCATAATGGCACAGAATAAACATTCACACTGCAAAATATGGCATTGGGAATAGCAAAGAAATACTCAAGCAATACATGATTTAAACAGGGAAAACACCAAACTCTGTAGCTTCAAGTCCAACAACTCTAGCCAGTGACAAATCTCTAAGTCCAATAATTCTAGCCAGCAACAAGTCTCTGGCATCCCAATTCCACCCCTCCAGCTAGGCTACTCATGGTCTGGAAAACTTCATTGAAGCCAGCAGCTTTCTTTAGCAGCTATTTTGTGGTCCTGGCATCTCTACTGGGTCTCCATTGCAATCCATGGTTCATCCTCATGGCCCCAATAGGGTCTCCATGCAGGCATCCAGCAAACCTGCTTCACACTACCCATGGCCATTTCCAAAACACAAGACTGTGTTGCAAACTCATTGACCCACTTGGCAGCATTTCTTATACTCCACAATACCAGGACTATGGGGATATATGAACAAATTGTTAATCCAGGGTGGAATAAAGCAGACTTTGAAGAACAGGACACTCCTTGAGCACTCAGTCCCCTTCAAGAGTCTACATTTGTTTGCTGCCCCAGTGCAGTTCAGCTGGCCCAATCTCAAAGGTTGTAATCTCTCAATTGCAGCTAAATGGGCAGAAGTTCACCCAAAGATTTTTCTTTCTGAGCCATATCTCTCTGCTCACACCAGTTCATTACTATGCAAAACAACACTGCACAACTTCTCAGGACCCAGGCATAACAGCCAGCTTCCTACACAAACTGCTAGCCCAGTCTAAGCAAAGCTCTTTCTCACCCTCATAAGCCAAACCTCCATAGTTTTTACTGCATTCAGGTCTTTCAACTCTGACCAGAATAGTCCATCAAGCTGTACTTACAGTACTTCAAGGTGTCTCTTAGGCCAAGGTTTCAAATCCTTCCACATTCCTCTTGAAAATTAGCTCCAAAAGGACAAAGCCACACAGTCAGTTGTCTAGCAGCAATCCCACTACTTGATACCACTTTACTGTTGCAGTACGGTTCACATTGCTGGTGGAAATAACTGAACCAAGAGGAGCTTGTGGGAAAAGAGGTTTATTTTGGCTTACAGGCTCAAGGGGGAAGCCCCATGATGGCAGGGAGAATGATGGCATAAGCAGAGGGTGGACATCAACCCCTGGCCAACATAAGGTGGACAATAGCAACAGGGGAGTGTGCCAAACACTGGCATAGGAAAACTGGCTATAAAACCCATAAGCCAGCTCCCAACAACACACTCCCTCCAGGAGGCATTAATTCCCAAATCCCCATAATCTGGGAACCTAGCATTCAGAATATCAAGCTTATGGGGGACACCTGAATGAAACCGCCACATCCAGGAAGCTGCTGATCATATGAAAAAAATGGTGAAAATTTCCCAAATTATAACAGGGTTGTTAGTTTCAGGTGGGACATAAGAAGTTTATAGACCACAATTTATGCATCTTGAAATATTTTGCTTATACTTAGAATGTGAAAGTGACAGTGACAAGATATATGTGTGGACACAAATATGTACTCATGGGCACAATAGGAGTAAGGAAGTTGCTGTTGTTAGGTTCTTGCTCTGGATTTATAACAAGCCATATTGATTTTGAGCACCTGTGTAAAATCAGGGTTGTATGGAGGTAAGATTACAATAGAAGTCATGGGACATAAACGTGTTCCATTACAGTAAGAGAAGCCCATATGGAAATAGGAAACGGACAGAGTCCAGTGATCTGTGTTCTCCAAATGAATTCAAGAAGCTTAACATGCAAACACATGCAAATATTCAGACATGTTGAAATGTGTCAGCCCTCCAAACAAGTAAGACAACCATATCCTATTTCAAGCCCTAAGTCAAGATATGCAAAATATGTGTATGAGTACTGAAATTAATGATTTCTTCACTTTCAGAAGAGTACAAATGGGGTGAGAAAGATATCAAGATCAATGATCCCAGAAATTTTACTCAGATATACAGAAGCCATAAAATTAATGGCAGGGAGGCATATTACAAGTAAAGATGAGCTGTGAATGTGCCTAGACCTCTTGGTGCCATTCAAGACACTGAGAAGAGGGCTGGGTGATGGCTCTGTCTGTAAAGTGGTTACCTTACAAGCACGAGTACCTGAGCTCAATTTCCAGAATTTACGTAAAAACCCTGGGTGTGCTGGTGTGTACTTGTAAGTCCAGCACAGGGGAGGCAGAGATGGGCAAATCCTTGATGTTCCCTGTCCAGCCTGTCCAGCCTACTTAGAATTTTCTAGGTATTGAGAGGCCCTGTCTCAAAAATGGTGGACAGTGTTGCTGGAAAACAACACCCAAGGTTGTTCTAGCTTCCACACACACATGCAAATAGGTGCATAAGTATCTGCACACACATGAGCCCTCATCCTCATATACAAGAACACGCACACACATTCATGCCTGCAGAAGCACTTGACAATTATTCAAATTGAAGAATTGGTAATGACATATTGTTAACCACAGCCCTTACGTACTACCAGTCACTGTAAAAATAATTCCAGTTATTCTTCTTGGAGTTTTTTAAAATGAAATTGGAATTTCTATGACAATGGATTAAAAGTTTATTATATAACGAGAAAGAGAAAGAAAGGGGGGGGAGGGAGGGAGGATGAGCCTGGTAGCATATGCCTTTAATCCCAGCAATCGGGAGGCAGAGGTAGGGGATCACCATGAGTTCAAGGCCACCCTATGACTACATAGTGAATTCCAGGTCAGCCAGGGCTACAGTAAGACTGTACTTCAAAAACCAAAAGTCTATATGTCTGATATTTCTCCTTCCTCTCAAAATGAAATACCACCAAGAAAACAGGATACTTTCACAATAGTATACAAGTTTGCAACACTGATAGTTCTGTGATAAGTGACATGGGAAACACGGTGACCATGTCAAGGAGGATGGCAGTGGGGTTAGGAGCCCATGAGTACATGGAGCCTCTGTCCTGGGGGACAGGTCTGCCTCTGTAGCTGCTGCCCGGATTTCTGGGGAGTGAAGTGCTCAATTACATGAAGGTAAGATATTGACCTAGGATACCGAGCTACCAGTTGGGTTTGCAAAGATGTTGAAGCCAGATACTAACTTGCAATTATTGCTTCAAAAATGGGAAAGGTTTCTTGTGCATCTTTCAGTGATATAAAAATAAATATCGGTAAAAATGCTGTGAGAACAATTTCCTAGGCAACTCGATAGGAGCAAATACTGATTGTGATAACATGCTGCTTTAAAAATGAGGTGATTCTTTTGACCTACATAAAGAGCACGTTGGAACCCATGTTTGCTATTCATAGACAGTACTCTATATTGCATCTTACTCGGGAGTCATTATCACTAAGCAATTAAGGGAAACTAAAAATTCAGTTTTTATGTAATGAATCTATTAAAAATTTATTTCAGTGTGAGCACTGGAGTAAGTCTTTGAATTCCAAAACATGTTTCATTTTACATTATGGCAATCGGACCTTATGGTTTATCTCTAGGTCACACTTTGGGCCAAGGCCAGCCTAGGTGTGACCCCTCATTTGCCCTTTGCTAGTGACAAAAGTTAGCATCTCTATTGCTATGGACAAAGAACAGCAGCACTGATTTCTTGATGTAGAAGTAACACTGGAAAACGTACACTTTTCTATACATAATTTTAATAGAATTATGAATCACTATTTCAAGTGTTCAAGCTAAAACAGAATACACTAAAGGTTTTGCATATTGTGTGTATGCTATGGTGTGCATGCTTGCATATGTGCATGTTTGTGCAGATACATGTGTGGAGGCCAGAGGACACCCTTGGATGTCATCCTCAGGAATGTAGTCCATCTCTTTTTGAGACAAGTTTAGACTGACTGACCAGTGAGCCTCATGGTCCTCCTGACACTGCCTCTTTAGCACTAAGAATACTGGCACACATTGCTATGCAGTATTTTACATGGGACTAGGGATCAAACTCATGTCCTTAGGCTCAAGAGGCAAGCACCTTACCCACTGAATTACCTCCCTAGCCCTGCATTAACTTATATATACCAACTGCAAAGTGGAAGTGTGGCATTTGTTTGCTTTTAATCCTGGCTGTCTTAGGTAACTAACAAGGAAATTTGGTTTCCATAATGCCAGAAAACGAGGCAGTTAAGGTGGGTAATTAAAATACCTGATGTCGACAGATTTACATTTAAGTTTGCCTAGCCAGTTTAGACATTTTAACAATCTAATCACATATCTTAACAATGGAGATCAGAAGGTGTTTCTGTTCCTTAGAGACCCTGTCAGGATGTTTTCACCTTCTCTGGCCAGAGGGCTGAATGTAACTTTGAAAGCATGGTTTCCTAGATAAGCAAATGGGTTTAACAATCCCCTTTTCTATGTGCACAGATGTCCCCAGTTGGGGGGGGGGTCCTCATTTCTACAGCCATACCATAGGGTGAATCATCTGGGCAGAGACCAGTAAAGCTGGAAGCAGGCTTCTTGCCCAACGCACCACCCCACGGCCCCACCACCCGCCTCTTCTCCTAGGTGAACTTATGAAGCCAAGGACTGCCTCATAGCTGCCTGTGAGCTCCGTGATACAGCAGTGATTATTTCAGAAAGTAGCATTTCCCTCTTCATTCTCTCCTCTCTACCACATTAAGCTTCTTTCCCATGGAAGATTGTGTTGTTTATTTTTATTCAAAATAATTGTAAAGCCAATGCAGATCCTTTGCTTCCCTTTCTCCTAAAACTAAAGCATAGCACCCTGAGACTGGCAGTTTGGGCTGGTGAGGAGCAGTGTGAGCTACAGTCACATGATGTCACAAGTACTTCAAGGAGGACAAGAGAAGCTAAGCCTTGGACTTCTCTCTCTCTCTCTCTCACTCACTCACTCACACACGCACACACATCTTATCCCCTTCTCAGTAACAGAGAACCAGTTGTATATCAGACACTGAGTGTCCATAATGAGCACGTTGTTTGAGTCCTGATCATGTCATTGGAATTTTAAATATTTTTATGTATTTGTGAGGGGAGAGAGAGAGATTGGATATGGGCACACAAGCATTTCTAGCCACTGCCAATGAACTTCAGACACATGTACCATTTTGTCCATCTTAGCTTTCTGTGGATACTGGGGAATTGAATCGAGGCCAGAAGGCTTTACAAGCAAGTGCCTTTAACGACTGAGGCATCTCCTCAGCCCATGACTGGTATTTTAATTTCATTAATCAAGTTTGAAGATTAAACCTAAAAAGTCAGCTTTCAATGAATCTGACTTTTACCTCCATAACCTCTAGGTGGCGATAAAGGTCACAGCTAAACCAGATGCCTGACTCATCCCACTGAGGGATGCTTTTTCCTCCTAGAAAGTCAAGGTGTTGTGTCTGCCCATGTCTGACTGATCTATTTGCCTAGTTTTTTTTTAAAAAAAAATATTTTATTAAAAAATAACAATTGAAAAGAATTGTGCTTAACAGTCCTGTTTCTCTGTCCTCTGAGTAATACAAGAGGTAAAACCATTTTTTGATTTGATTACAGTTTTCGTTATGTTTCCTGTCTTAAATTGTGTGTGTGTGTGTGTGTGTGTGTGTGTGTGTGTGTGTGTGTGTGTATTTGTGGGTGTGGGTGTGTGCGCCAGTGTTCAATGTTGGCTGTCTTCCACCAGACAAGGTCTCTCCCTGAACCTAAAGCTTATCAGTTCAGCTAGACTACATCGCCAGGGAGCCCCAGGGATCCTGTCTCTGCCTTCCCAAGCATGAGATTACAGACGTATGTGGCTGCTAGCGATCAAACTCAGATCCTCATGCTTTTGTGACAGGCAGTTTACCACTGAGCCACCTCCTTTGCTTCCTCTCTATCTCCTATCTTTTCTCTTGTAAGTTCTGGTCAATCTGTGTTCCAAATCTGGCCTCTATACTTCCTTCCTTATTCAGGGGAAAGAAGATGGTGGTTTGCTATCTCAATGTCCTTCTTTCCAAACTCTGGGAAGGTGAGGATAAATCTGGTTAGCTGATCAGGATCTGGTAGGTGCAAGACGACTCCTGGGTCTGTCCCCCCCTAATTAGGGCAAACCAAGGTCTTGCCTTGTCTTTTTGAATAGTTCTCCATTCAGCAGTTGTTGGTCCCTTCATCAGGTAACAGTCCTACCTATAATTTGCTTATGGCACCTACATTATCTTACTGTTGATGTCAGTAGCAGTGCCTTGCCAAAATCTGAATGTTTTCTGCAAACTGTGAACATGGGCAGTGTAGGTTGTTTGTAATCTCAAGGCTATCGAGACAATCCTAGACTGAAAAGGATCAAGCCTGAGCCATGCCTCTTCCTATATGTGCCGTCTTGAGTCTTTTCCTGCCTTAGTTTACTCATCAGCAATGTGATGATGCTCATGGTTCCCCCACCTCATCCATGAGGCTCTAAAGGTATAATGTATTAAACTGGCAAGAAGCCCACAACAGGTCCTGGGGCAACACTCTGAGCAGTAGAGCTGTGTTACCACATGGTAACACACATGGCTATGCATATCTGGCATTTATCTAAATGACAGGGCCCGAAACTCTTTGTGATGCAGGACTATACTCTTAGCAATTGAATGATACATTATACTTTACAAAATCATTCTTGTGTGGTCTTATGTTTATAAAGAATGCTAATCTTCTAAGCAGAATAGAATGTTTAAAGTTAAATATAGACTGCTTGAGTATTATTTCTATGACTTTGGAACATAAACAGAATCTACCAGTGCGTAAGAGTTCACACTCCTTCTTTGTCCTGTCAAAGAAGTTTCTAGTCTTGCTGCACAACTTGTCTTTCCCCATCACCTGAAGATTTCATTTTTGCCAGATGCTCCCAGCCACACATTCTGTCACAGTCACCACTATCGTGTTGAATAAATACATGCTGAGTTTCTATAGAATTTAAAAGTTAAGAGACACCCCAGTCTTGAGGTTTTCTTTGTTGGGCTGTGAGGCTGAAATCAGTGAGTCACAAAAAGAAGTCCTAACAATGACATTGACAGGTTCCGTATCCTGTCCTCACCTTCCTCTTTCACAACCCTCACCCTATCCATGGATGGCATGATGACTTTAACTGCTCCCACACTGTCCTGCCTCTCACCATTGTGAGTCCAGGCCTGGTTAGAAGTGGTCAGTACCAGAGCAGGTCTTTCCACACCTGTGTCTTGGTGGTCATCAATTACAGAGATGAGCTGCTTAAAGTTTCATCCTAGTGCTGGAGAGATGGCTTAGTACAAGCTTTCAGGGGCTGGGAGAATGGCCCAGTCAGTATAAGCTCCTGTCATTTGAAAATGAGTTCAGATTCCCAGCACCTACATAAATGTTGGGTAGGTGTGGCAACTGATCTAGAATCTTGTACTTAGAAAGCAGAGATTAAAAATTCCCATGGTAATTCAGCTAGCTAGACTAACCAAATTGGCAAGCTCTGGCCTCAAGTGAGAGGCCCTGTTCAATCAATAAGATGGAGAGTGAACAAGGGAGACACTAGACAGTGAACCATGGCTCTACATGCACGGGGTCACATGTCTTCCCACACACATGCAAGCATGCATACACACATGCACATATACCCCACACACATATACATGAAAACAAAACAAAACAAAAACTATCTAAGTGTAAATCTTCAGCAATGGGCTCTTGTGATCCTTTCTGAAAGTACAACTTCAGTTCATAGCCTTTACTGAACTGTGAGGTCCATAGAACAGGAAGTGGAACACTTTGCTCCCTGGGTGCCCAGGTGGAAGGTGCATCAAATGCCTTGAAGGTGTTAAACCAGTGTTGGTCAAGTGCACAGATATTGAAACATAAAAATAAATACTATTGAGCAGTGTGAAGACACTTTATGTGATCTCCAAATTTAGCAAAAAGATGAGATGAGAAATTACTAGAAATATAAAATATTTCAGGCTTTTAAATAAATCACTAGAAATATTGTAAATAGCCTTTCTTGGTACATTTATACGTTGTAGATAACTAAGGGAGAAACTTGGAAGGAAAAAGTAGGAATAAAAGTTCTGAATGCCATTAATACTCAAAACAAAAAGCCCTCAATAATCTCAAGCTGTTTAAAGAGGAATATGATTATATTTCATCCACTGGCTTTCTGAAAATATAAAAGGATGTAGGCATTCTAGCTTCAACATTACAAATCTATGGCCAATAAGTAAGAATTTGTGGGTTATATGTACCTGCAAATTATTTTCATATACAGGATGCTGCTTACTTTTCCTTATGACCTGGGATACAGGGAAAACAAGTAAGTATTTCCCTTGCCCACAATGGCCAGGCCAGGCTTGGGGGATTCTCATGTAGTTAAGGGAGAATAAGGGTCTAGAAGTGAGCAAGTCCTTTTGGTGCCCAGCTCCTCACTTGTTCTACCAGACCTCGTGCAATCTTGTCTACCTGAGAAGAAAGTCACTTGTTGGTGTTAATGGTTAAGCTACTCTAAGGCCATAAAACTTAGGGCAGTAGATTATTTTGAGACTTAGAGATAGCTCAACAAATAAAGATGCTCATTATGCATAAAGCATATTCAATATTTGCTATAGATTTGTTCTGAATTAACGCAATCCTCTAGGCCCATCTGGGAAGACTGTGCTTATAATTAAAATTGCCCTTTGAAGCCGGCACTTCCCCCTCCCATGTTTGACACCCTCCCTATTGTTCAGAAAATGTAGGTCTTGACTCTGATTGCATTGCCTGTGACAGGACATGAACCTGCCCCACCCATAGTGCCATGGGGGCGGGGGGCGCTATGGGATCAGAAGGTCTGAGTGGGAAGTAAACTCCTAACCTCCTGTGAGGCCAGGGAGTCTTTTCAGGCTCTCTCACTGCTGGGCTTCTCTTCGCTTGGGAAGAGCCATGTGTGAGGCACGGGCTGCATCAACTGCTGTAAGAGCCGCCTGGGGAAAGCCTTCCCCATGTATGGGCCCCACTGCACTGCTGTCTGTGTGCTGAGATTTCTTAAAAGAATTGTCTCTAGATAAGAATTGCTTTCTGACCACTGGAATTTTCTTCTTTTGCATTTCAGATGACTTACAGCCAGCAGCACTGCCATATTCATACCACACAATCAACATTTTTCCTTAGATTGTAGATCAGCAGTACTTCTTACGGAAAACCTCCAGAGCTTCTCTATCCAACAGATTCTCAGGATTTGTACATTTCTGAAGAGTTGAATTGCCATGGGATGGTAACCAAACTAATGAGCTGATTGTTAAATTCTCTATGCATTTTAAGATTAGGCTTTGCTATGCATATGAGCACACACACAGAAATACCACAAGAAAATCCTTTTCTCTGTGCCTGGTAGTGTGGACATATAATCCCAGGTACTCAAGAAACTGAAATGGGAATTTGACATGTTCCAGGTGAGACCTATCTCAAAATAAAATGTATGAACAAAAAGACACGTAGCTCATTGGTAGAGTACTGGTCTGAGTATGCATGGCCCTAGATTCAATCCTCAGTAAACACACACATACACACACAATCTCTGTCACAAATGGACAGAACACTTCTCACTGAAGACAATGGTCTTCACTTAAACTCAAGGGCATTGGTATCTAGAAACACTTTTGTCTAAATGTCATATCCATGTAATCACATGTGTAAGTGACTAATGCATATTTCAGAGCTCCTTGAAGTTGTGTTAGGTTCTTTCCTTCTTGAACTTTGTATACCTGGAATCATGTGGCTGATACAATTCTGTGCTTGGATTCTCTGCTGTTCTTTTTATTGTTTCTGCTGTTTTTTTTTGTTTGTTTGTTTGTTTGCTTGTTTGTTTGTTTTTTGAGACAGTGTATCCTGCTATAAGCCAGGCTGGTGTCAAATTGAGTATGTAGCCAAGACTAGCCTTGAACTCCCAATATCCCTGCTTCTCTGCTTCTACCTCTTAAGCCCTAGGATTAAAAGCATGTGCCATCATACCTGACTTTGTGTCTTATTTCTTTCGTTCTCACAACTTTTGTGAGAATGAGTCACATACTAGGTAAATTACATTGAATTAACAGACTCCTGAGTAAAGAGCAAGGCAAAAGCAAATGCAGAGACACCTATCTGACCTGAAGATCTATCTCACAGGGATACCGCCCTGTGTCCACATGGCAACTCACACTTTGTGATGTATGAGAAGCCTTGAGATTTCACAATCACTAGCTTCATGAAATCAAGTAAATCAGTAATTTCATCTAATTCTCTCAAAAGTAAATGTATTAGCACAGCCACCTAACACATTTGCTATGAATATTGAAAGAAATAACACATGTGTAATTATTTTTAACTAGAAAATGCCATGATAGAAGATGGCGAGGCAAGGCAGAGATTTGCTTTCAGCTCGCTGGCAGTAGCATCTCAGTCAAAGCTGTCCCTTGTAGCCCTTAGCTCTGCAATGGGAATGGGGTTTCCTGTAGCATGTTCCTCATGGGGGACTGGACGAGTGCAGATGCGGCCGGGGTGTGGCTCAGTAGCTGAAGTGCTTGCTGCAAAACTCTGAGGATCTCCAGCACCCATGTAAGATGAGTGCGGTGGCTAGTTTGCAATCTCAAGAACTTGTGGGATGGAGTTAAGATTCCCCAGGGAATCCTGGTTAGCTAGACTAGCTTAATTAGTGACCTTGGGGTTACTCTAAGAGATCTTGTCTCAATAAAGAAAGTGGGAGTTGGGCTGGAGAGATGTCTCAGGATAAAGGCACTTGCCTTTGAAGCCTAACGACCTGGGTTTGATTCCCAGTATCCACATAAAACCAGATGTACAAGGTGGCTCAAGCATGTGTAATTCATTTACAGTGTGGTTAGAGGTCCTGGCATGCTCATTATCTCTCTCTGCTTGCAAATAAATAAATATAATACTTTGTTTTAAAAGAGAAATTGGGAATTGTTGAGGAAGATACCTGGCATCAGTCTTTGGCATGTGTACCCCCACACAAATGGGAATGATGAAGATGCATACACGTATGCACATATAGCACATAAACATACACACAAAAGAATTCACATAGACACAACCAAAAGTGTACTCACTAAAGATAGAAATCATGACAATGGGATTATTTATATGATGACATGACTTATGTCCATCAGCTTTTTACTTCCTTAAATGAAACACTTAACACCAGCTGTAATACCAAAAAATTAAAGCAGAAAATGAATAGGTGATAGAAAAGCAAAGACTGCATTATAGAGAAATTTTAAATAGTAGACACATATAACTTCAACAGCAAACTCAACAGAATAGATTATATCAAATGGTGAAATATTAATAGCACTGCATCAAGATCAGGGCAAAGATGTCCTTTACCAGCATTTTCATTCAAAATCATTTAGGGGGCTCCAGTTAACAATGTGAGTTAATTGTCCAACATATTTGCATGAATATTAAGAGAGATGCTTTATTTGCAGATGAAATGATTTCATGCCAGCAAAATAGAAGAAACTCTTCTAAGGAATATTAAACTTAGTAGAGACCTTCTCAAGGTGGTTGGAGTAAAGAAATATACCAAGGTTAATGGTTCTAGTTGTTGTGTCGGACATCATATTGATACTGAAATGGCACAAAGAACCCTGGTTCCCTAGGAAGACAGACATCATGATGCAGGCATGTCATGGAACTCCAATGACAATAGTGACAACATTTACCTAGAGGAGAATGCTGAAGTGATTGAGGACATCTAAGCTCTGGAGAATAAGTGAATGTGTCTACAATCTGTGTCCATATAGGGGGAATAGGTGTCTGAAAGGTATAGGGTAGTAAAGTTCACTTGTAACAATAAATATTTCCTGACTGTCAAACAACCAAACATTGTGCCCTTGCTGATGTCCAGACTTACTGTGAAGCCAATATTATCAATCCAATTTGGTATTGACATAGAAATGGCAAAAAATGATCAACTGGAAAGGTCAAAGCTTAGAAATATACAAGTATACAGGGGAATTTCATCAGGTACAAATATAGATTATTTTGTGAATATAGGTGGCTTTTCTCATTGAGGATGCCTGCCAAGTTGGAATCCACACAGTATAGAATAATGTCAGGCCCACACAGAAGACACATAAATATGCATTTCAAATTGAGTAAAGATCCAGTTTTAAAGAACTATAACTATTAGACAAGTTTTAGCTTATTATGATTTAAGAAGTGGAAGAAAATCTCAGATGACATAAGAAATAAATAAATAAAACTGATAGCTTTGGATGCATAAAAGTGAAAGCTTTCTATCCATAAAGGACCCCATATGCTCCTAAGTCTAGGAAGCAGGGAGTAGATAGAGTGAAGACAGACCATGCAGAAAACAAGTGTTCTTCACCACAGAAGGATTCTGAAGATTGACAATAAAAACATAAGTAGTCCATCAAGAGTCAAGAAAAGGAATACTAGCTTATGGAAGTAAAAGTCAAATAGCAGAATCTTATAAAGGTAACCACACTTTTCAGCAGTAAGGCAAATACACATTAAAATAACAACAATTTATCAAAGTTAAAAAAAATTCTATAGATTGATAACAGGCACCACATCTGGTATAGCAACGAGTGAGTAACATGCTGGGTGTGAGGGACTAGAGAGATGGCTTAGCTATTAATGTACTTGCATGTGAATCCTAAGGACCCAAGTACAATTCCCCAATATCCGTGTAAGCCAAATGCACATGACGGCACGCGCATCTGGAAATCATTTTCAGTGGCTAGAGGGCCTGGCACACACACAATCTCTCTTGCCTCTCATAAATAAATAAATGAAATGTTTTTTTAAAGATGCTGAGTGTGGATGTCTGACATCACTGATTAAAATTCTGGGTAGTTCCCATGGCCCCACAACCATAGCCAAGAGTGTCCCTTGCAGAAAAACACGTGCAGTTGCCCTGACACACAGTACAGTGATGTCTAAGGTAGCACTTTTGGAGTGGCAACACTCTAAAATCACTTAAGCATATATTAACAGGGGAATAACACAATAAATCAAGGCTAACACACAGCATGGGACGCTCTGTGGCTACTTAAAAATGGAACTGTGGACCCGAGTCAGCTTTGATACATGATGAAGAGAGGAAGGGACGTTGCGCAGAACATCTTTGTGGTATAGAATCCCATCGTTTGTAACACACAACTGTTTTGTGTGGGTACAGGTGCTGTTGTGGATGAATGGCAGTGAGCTTGAATTTCTTGGTAAAGAGCAAGACAAGCTCTTTCAGTGCACATCCCTTTGCCTTGTTTATTATAATACTGTTCTTGAAATGTCAAAGAGAAATCCAGGCTAAAAAGAAGTGTTCTTTTCACAAATATGTTTACAGGTCCAGTGAGAAAATTCAACCTTAAAAATACTAACAGAGGCTGGGAAGATGACTCTGTGAGCAAGTGCTTGCCATGTAAGCTTGAGGACCTGAATTTGATTCCAGCACCCATGTAAAAATTTTAGGAATGCTGACATGCACTTTTAAGTCCAAAGCTGGGGATGTAGAGATGAGCAGATCTCTGGGGCTTGCTGGCCAGCTAGTCTAGACAAATTGGTGAGCTCTAGACCAATAAGAAAATCTGGCTTAAAAGAGGTGGATGCTATACTGGAGGATAATATGTAAGGTTTTTCTCTGGTCTCCATACACATGTACACACACATGCATAAAAACACTAACAGGGGCAATTTAAATTTAAATAGAAATATATCATAAAGGTTCACTTGAAAAGATGGGATTTGTGGGCTGGAGAGATGGCTTATGGGTAAAGGCACTTGCCTGGGAAGCCTAAGAATCCCAGTTTTATTCCCCAGAACTCCCATCAGCCAGATGCAAATGCCCATGCATTTGCAATGCCTAGAGGTCTTGACACCCATTCTCTCTCTCTCTCTGTCTCCTCTGCTCTCTCTCCTAACTAAATAAAAAGAAAATATTAAAAAAGAGATGGGATATGTGTTATAATAGCCTTGCAAAGGCAGAACTGGGATAGCATTTAACACAGTTCATGACTGGGCAAAGCTATTCAGGATCTTCCTCTTCCTAACTATAAAGAACTTTAATCACACAAAGAAGATTAAAACAGTGAATGTGGATCCAGCATGTGCCCATCAGTTCATGTGCACCCCAGAGAGATAAGGCCAGAAGATGTCGGTCCAGCAGCGTCACATGTGCATGCCACTCAGTGGCCTAGGAGGAAGTCTCACACCAACCACACAGCCTATGCTGCAGTAGATACAGAAAACCACACCCATGGACACTAGAGTAGCAACCATCAGCACAGCATATTTCTTAATTTCCAGGGCAGACATTGCCTTATCTTTGTAAAATTGCCTTTTAAAGAAATGTGGCTCTTATTGGTGAAAGGTCTACATGGAGAGTTTATTTACTCAACGATGGAGCTCATAGAGCCATCTACCACTAGCCTTTGGGTTTATGGATACCTGGATGGCAAGGCATATTGACAACTAAATGAAAGGCTTGGCTAACAGAGATCTGGGTTCAGCTTTTATATGGGGGTGAGGCAGAGGATTAGACAGACTATATTAATGACAGTCTGCCTTGTTGATAATGAGACAGTTGGAAGGATCTGCCAAGATAGTGATCATGTGAAGTCACTGAGCTTCATTAACCCATGGCACTTCTGACCACTCTGCACCAGCCCCAGGTGCCTTTCCCTGAGAGCTGCATTTTACTCATCATACCTTCTGCAGGAAGCAGAGGGTTCTGCTTCATCTGGGAGAGGGGCAGGCTCTAAGTGAGTTTCATATTTGGGCAGAGCTCCAGGGTCTCTTAGGAGATTTTTGTCTGCAGAACTGCATGCATTATTTCAGCCTTCTGGAATGCCAGCTACACTCAGCAGTGCTCACTGCCCCTGCTGGAGATTCAGTAGGTTCTTAGTACCCTGGTCTTCAGTTACTGTCCTACCTTTAAGAAAAGCTTGCCATTCTTCTTAGCTACAATTTTCTTTCTTTGTATTAACTGTTATTAACCAATTTCTGGAAAAAAATTAGAGCTAGGAAATGACCCTCTCCCTCTTCCTGGTGTCCTCCAGTGGCAATTCTCTTTCAGGAGCAGAAGACATACTCAGGAGATGGCACTTGTTAAATGTTGCCAATGATGTGGCATCTAGATACCACCCATGTTGCTCTCATCACTGAATATCCTCTTGAAAGTCTTGGTAGATGACAAGCCAGTAGAACAAGGTGCTGACCTTCACAATGTAGAATCACCCACTCACAGTGTGTGACAGGCTAGCCTAGCTTGGTTTGCAGACTGGGAACACGTGGATGGAGGAACATTATAAACTACTGAACTTAGCAAACAAAGAAAGACAGTTTCAAGGGCTGGAGAGATGGCTTAGTGGTTAAGGCACTTGCCTGTGAAGCCTAAGGACCTATGTTTGACTCTGCAGGTCCCACCTAAGCCAGACGCACAAGATGATGCAAGTGCAGAAGGTCACACATGTGCACAAGATGGCACACATGGCTGGAGTTCAATTGCAGTGGCTGGAGGCCCTGGTGTACCAATTCCCTCTCTCTCCCTCTCTCTCTCACACACATAGAAAGGCCAATTTGTTGAGCTTGCCTCAAAGGAAAAAAAAAAAAAAAAGATAGCTTCAGATAAAGCAATGGAATTATCCTAATAATCTTTATATTTTTTGTTTTAAATCCCAAGTCATTTTTCTTTGTGAGATAGTAACGGGGGCTGGAGAAATGGCTTAGTAGTATGGCTCAGGTTCAAAACCCCAGTGCTCACATAATACCAGGTGCACAAAGTGGTACATGAATGTGGAGTTCATTTGCAGTGACAAGAAGCCCTGTTTTAAAGCAGAAGGTAACAGAATACATGTACTATGAAAGCAGCAGGGGAGCTAGTTGAGGGGAGTGGACCAGCAGGAGGAGGGCAGAAAGTTGAGGGAAGGGAAGAGAGCGAAAGATTCAATACAAGGAAAATATCTATGCACTTCTCAAAATGAAACCTATAGATTTCTATATTAATTAATGAAAACTAATGAAAAGCAAGCCTTTCACTTCACAGCATCATGTGTGTTTAATTTTAAAACAAAACCAACACTGATTAAGTTTTTCAGTTCCCCTGAAAACCACAGTGTGCATCAAGCTTTCAGGTAGCCACTTGGTACCAGCCTTATTCAGGACAATGCTAGAAGACATCCTGGAGGATAGGCACACCTCATTTAGGCCAGCCTGGATGAGAGGTTGGCTCTGTGATGCCCCTACCCTTTTCCTCACGGTCCACTATGCATGCTTCTTAGTGGCACACACAAGTGTCCTAGATGTACAAACAGAGGACAAATGCCCAGGACAGAATAATAAAAGGGCATAAGAATAACGTTTCTACATTTTGTACTTTAGCTCAGGGCTTAGAAAATGGCTCAGATGGTGAATTACTTGTCTTGCATCATGGGGACCTAAATTTAATCCCCAGAGCCCACATAACAAAGCTGGGCGGGGTGGCATGGGCCTGTAATCCTGGCACTGGGGAGGTGGAGACAAGGAGGAGCCCGAGGGCTCACTTGACAGATAATAGCCTAATTGATGAGCTACTTCATCCAGGTCAACAAGAGCTCCTGTCTCAAGAAAATGTGAATGGCAACTGAGGAATGACACCTGAGGCTGTCCTGTACTCTCTTCATGCACACACAAGGGCACCTGTGCACACGAGCAGTACATACATCCATCCATACACCATTTTTTTTTATCTTGTCTACAAAAGGAAGTTTCTGCTTTCTGCAGGAATTACCACTTGCTTCCCTCACTGAGTTGCAGTTACTAGACTTTATTAATTCCAAATAGCTGGATATTTGAGACTTACCACCATTTCCTAAAAAAAACAATTGTCCCCTAGGGCAAGTCAAGTCCCCAATATAAAGAAGAAAATAAAAATTAAAAAAAAAAAACACGATGTTTGGTTGGGCCTTAGTGGCTTAGTCTTTAAGGCCTGAGTCATATGATTGGCAAGTTCAAGGCTAACCAGGGCTACCGATGAGTTGAAGGCCAGCTTGGGCAACATAGTAAAACCCTATCTAAAATGAAAGCAGAGTCAGGTGTGGTGGCACATGCCTTCAATCCCAGCACTTAGGAGGCAGAGGTAGAAAAATCACCATGAGTTTGAGGCCACACGGAGAATACACAGTGAATTCTAGGTCAGTTTAGGCTAGAGTGAACCCCACTTCAACCCCCGCCCCCTAGAAAAAAACAATAAAAGAAAAGGTGGAGCACTTGGAGGGCACCAGGCATTGAGTATCTCAAAAGAAAAAAAAAAAAAAAAAGAGCAGCAAACATGAGCATGCTCATTCATTCTTAAAATCACGCTGTGCTGCCATGGGCGTCCTTCAACAATCCACCAGCCTGCTACATAATGGTATGGAAGGTGATTGGGGTCAGGTGAGGTCATGAGGCCTCTTGATAGGATCAAGGCCCTCATAAAACAAGGAAGATACCATAATTCTCTCTCTGCCATGTGTGGACACAGCAAGAAAGCAGTAAATGGGCCCTCCCCAGGCCCCAAATCTGACCTCCAGGGCTGTGAGAAATGATTGCCCACCAGTGACATTTTTACTGGCAGCATTAGAAAACTAAGACCCATCTCTCTTTGTCCTTAGCAGACAGTGGATTTTCTAATGCAAACTTGCAGGCACATCTCTTCCTCTCATCCCTCTGTCTGGTCAGCCCAGGCCAGAGCTGCCACAAATGTGTGGCACCTCCTGAAAGTTGCCTTCTCTCCAAGCTTTGGTCCTGGATTGCTCTGCTCCCGGCAGCCCCTACAAAGTCCCAGCATGCTAGATGGACAGCAGGCCCTGGACTGCATGGCATTTGTGAATAGGTAGTTGTTTGACCACATCAGGGCAAGACACCCAAGTTGTGTTACTGTTTACTCCAGAGGATGGACCATGTGTGTGGTGACTAAAGGCAGTGTTGAAGGAAGAAAGGGTGAATGGTATGAAGAGAGGGGAGGGAAGAGAAGCATGCTTGGTATTTTGTTCTCTGGATGAACCCCGATCACACATATAGTATGATGGCCTGTCATTGCTGATAAGTGGAGAGAGGACAGGTGGCAACATGACAATAGAAAGAGCAGTGTGTCCTTTCAGCCATCAGTCAGCTGCATGGCCCCTTCTCAGCTGTAGGGGTTGAACCCTGCATTGGATGCACTTCTGGTCCTGTCTCCCCTCCTGTTGTTTAAATTTAATTTATGTTTAGCATGTGTGTGTGTGTGTGTGTGTGTGTGTGTGTGTGTGTGTACACATATGTACACATGCAGTCTGCCTGTAGTGGCTGGAATAGAATGTCATGTATCCTGCTTCATAAATTTTCTGTCCATTCTTTAAAAAAAATCTTTTTATGTATTTATTTACCAGAGGGGGAGGAAATGAATGAGTGTGCCAAGGCCTCTAGCATGTATTACCATGTGCATCTGGCTCACATGGGTTCTGGAGAATTGAAACTGGGTCCTTCAGCTTTACAGGCAAGAGCCTTAACCACTAAGTATCTTACCAGCCCCCTTCACCCATTCTTACTTAAGTTGGAATCTTTTAATGATCTCAGAGTTGCCTTTTTTAAAATACTGTGTTTTGTCTTGAGTTTCTGCTCCCCACAGGCCTGGGGTTACAGATGTGCATGATTAAGCCTAGCTATTTGCGTGGGTCCTGGGGATCAGTGTCATGTGTTCTCTTTGGCCTCCTCAGGCCCTCATGCTTGCACAGAAAGTGGTGTTAACTGCTGACCATTTCTCTATTCTTTACTTTTTAAAGTCTCTGTATGTATGTGTAATGTGTGTGTGTGTATGAGTAGGCTTCAGCCATGATGCATGTTTGGAGGTCAGAAGACAGCCTCAGATATTGATCCTTGCCTTCCACCTTGTTTGAGGCAGGGTCTCTCAGGGTTCAGCACCCCATTTTCCAGGCTAGCTGGACCAAGAAATTCTGTAGGTTCTCTTGTCTCTGCCTGCCTGCCATAGGAGCATGGGGAATCATGGAATTTCTTGGTGCAGCTTTATGTGGGGTTCTGGGTAATCTCAATTCAGCTCATCATTATTATGTGGCATGCTCTTAACCCACTGAGTGAGCTTGCTAATTCCTCATCTCCCCTTTTATGGCTCCTCCACCCTTGGTTCTGTTGGAAGACGTCAATGAGCAAAGGAAGTAGTGTGTGCCTTTCAGAGAGGTATATGACCCCTTGACCTCTTTGTGTCCTTAAGCTCCTCAGGAAACTGCTCTGCATGCAGGTGCCTTTGTGGATTCAAGGTGTTACCTTTAAATTCGTCCACTCCTTACCAATAACATCGCATCTGATGTCCAGGAAACGGCTCAATTCTTCAAGCCTGGGCTGAGAATCTTGTTGACAGGTAAATGCATTTCCCAGCTCTCAGAAGCAATTGCTGAGAGATAGAGAGATGAGGATCAGTCTTCCCTCCCCCTCCCAAGAGGACAGAGCCAGTCAATCATGAGTCCCAGCCCCCGTATAACCTAATTTCTTTGTTGGTTTAAAATCAATATATGCTCTTTCTCTATTCATTTTTGATTATGAAACCTTCAATTTCAGTAAATCCATGTAATTTCTGCTGGTTAGATGTTCTTCAGAAGCCAAAGAAATCAGGCATTCATCCTTCACACTATGGGTGGCTCACTAGGCATCAGGGCATCCTCTTCAGGCCAGCTGGTCAGAACAGATACAGCTTGTTACCACATGGAGACTTGCCCAGGAAGAGGCAAAGGAGCCACGTCCCTCTGTGAGTAAGGAGCTTATGGTTTGGTGGGGTTACCATGCTTCATAGCTGTGGGGTCTACACAGCAGAGCAGCTAGTCTTCCCAGAGGTGAAGGGTTCTGGAAGACTCCCCACCAGGGTGTGCAGGGCACAGGGGCCCCTTCTTCTCTGACAGTGTCTTGACTGACTATCATGGTCCACTGGAGATCCAGTTTTAGCACTGAAATGCCCCCTTCGTTATCACATGGTAGTCTATGAAGCATAAGCAGATGCACGGGCAGAGCCGGGGAAAGACCCACACTGGCACAAAAGAGATCTTATTTCTAATGTCTGATGAAAGACAGAGTAGGGTAAAGATAACAGTAAATGCTGCTCAGCCTTTCATCTTTTTGGAAAATGACATTATTTTGAGAAAAAAATATTTCTGGGGCTAGGGAAGTAGCCCAGTGGCAGAGCACTTGTTTAGTTTGTGTGAGGCTTTCAGTCTATCTCAAGCAAGCCAACAGTGAATTTTTATTAAAGTCACTCATAGTCTCAAAAATGAAAAATGCACCTAACTTCTGCCAGGCTGCTGGTTTATTTTACTTTTCTTTATTCTGTTTTAAGGTTAGCATTTCAGAGCAGGGCTTCAGCAACAGTCAAAACTTGTATCATGTAGTATAAATTAAAAAGTACAGCACAGGGCTGGAGAGAAGGCTTGGCAGTTAAGTGCTTGCCTGTGAAGCCTAAGGACCCCGGTTCGAGGCTCGGTTCCCCAGGTCCCACGTTAGCCAGATGCACAAGGGGGCGCACGCATCTGGAGTTCATTTGCAGAGGCTGGAAGCCCTGGCGCGCCCATTCTCTCTCTCTCCCTCTATCTGTCTTTCTCTCTGTGTCTGTCGCTCTCAAATAAATTAAAAAAAAAAAAAGTACAGCACAAAATGTCTCATAAACTAAGCTATGAACGGGTTTCCCACAGTAGAAATAAATTATGCTGATTCTTTTATTTTTTTTAAGTACTGTGTGTGTACTTGTATATGCTTGGTACACATGTGTGTGTGGGTATGCCTATGTATATGTGTGTGGAAGCCAGAAGTAAGGCTGGGTGTCTCTCTCCCTGTATTGCTCTCCTCCCTATTCTCTGAGACAGGGTCTCCTGCCCACTGATGCAGCCAGACTAGCTAGCCAGTGAGCCCCAGGGATCTTTCTGTCTGCAGCTCCTAGCTCTGGAATTGGACACATCATCTTAACATGTGACATCTTCCCACAGTCCTGCATTCCTTGTGTGTCTCATGTACACAGTCAATAATGCACATGGTCATCAGAGTGCTTTTTCTCAGGTAACAGTAACTTGTCTAGCTTTCCAGCTCTGCAGAGTACTGAACCAGAATTACAGACACCCCAGTTGCCTAGGAAAGCACACCTCCTTCTCCACATCTGTCTCTCATACATGCACATGTGTGAAATGCTCACTCAGCTCTACCCTTAGTGGGCAGCTGACTTAAACCCACATCACCACACAGCAAGAGCTCTGTTCCACTGGGTGTCAGCATATGAACTCTTGTATAGAGGCTGCCCTCAGCCTACTCCAGTCACTCCCATAGCAGGACAATCTCAAGGGAAGAGAAGATGTGGACAGGTTTAATCAGCTGGCATCATGGTCTCCCAATCTCACTTGTTGGCAGAAGCCAGCTTGCCAACCTGTGTGACTAGGCAGAAGGTCTTCCTCTATAGCAGCTACATGATAATTGACTTATTTGTCAACGATTCATAGTTGCCAGGTAAGCAACTCTGCAGTCAGCAGTTAACTAGAAATACATGAGTGAATAGTGATATTAGAGAATGAAAACAGGACGCCTGAACCACTTTTCTGTGGTGCATCACTTGTAGGTAGAATGGAAAATGATCTTCACAGGCTGGCATGGGAGTCTGAAGACAGCTTAGCTTCTGTCTGTAAAGGAAAATTCATTTTGATCCCCACACACCTGACTTTTAGAATGCCACCTGCTCAGAAGTTGGAAATGTCCTGTGTGCATATGCTTGTATTTAGTGCAGTATTTTCTCCAGGACCAAAGGATCTAGGGAATTTACGATGCACTTTAAAAATTTAATTTTTAATGACCTTCACAAGTTAGCCGGCATCTTGCTGCTACAGCTAACAAGATGTAAAATAATCTTTGTAACTTCAGTACCGCACCATGTTTCTTTTACCATGCAAATTGAGGAATATTGCAATGGATGACACCTTTAGTTAGATAATTATTCCTGGATAAATAAATTATTCCAATGGAAAAAGTAAGAAGATGGACTGGATGGAAAAAGGCCCTTGATCATGAAGACTCATTTTCTTAATATCTGCCTTTGTAAAAACTGTGTTTGTTTTACAAGGGTAGAACCTGAAAGAAATCTTCCAGAAGTGTTGGACACTAGAAACCTCTCCACTTCCCTGCTGGCAATCAGCATGCATGAAACTCTGAGGTTGTGGTCTCATAGCTAGAATAGGTGCCATATAAAGGGCTTTGGCGAAGATTATTATGCATAAATAAAACTAAATAACCAGTAGCCAGATGGGATCCTGGAAATCAAAGGAACAGATGATGTATGTCCAGCTGGCTATTTCAGAGCTGCCCTTCTCAACTCCACACCCTTCTGCATCTGAGACCCAGACCTGAGCAATACTGTAGATAAAAGATGCATGATTAACCTAGCTCTGTCTTCATAACCTTCTTCTGGAAACTGATGCACCATGATACCCTTGGTGGAACAAAATGGAAGAATATGGTAATAAGGGAAGAAATCTTTAGTTCTTAGCAGAAGAGAAACACACATAGACACACACACACACACACACACACACACACAGAGAGAGAGAGAGAGAGAGAGAGAGAGAGAGAGAGAGAGAGAGAGAGAGAGGAGACTGAAAAAGCAGACAAATAACAGAGTACCTTGGAGATTAAAAAAAAGGGGGGACTGGGGAGATGGCTTAGCAGTTAAAGGGACTTGCTTACAAAGTCTTTTGGCTCAGATTCAATTTCCCATTACCCATGTAAAGGCAGATGCACAAAATGATGCATATGTCTGGAGATTATATGCAATAGTAAGAGGCCCTGCCTCACCAATTCTCTCTGTGTGTCACAAAAATATAAATAAAAATATTTGAAAGAAAATAGGGTTGTGGGAGTGATTCAGTTGGTAAGAGCACTTGCTATGCAAGCGTGAAGGCTTGAGTGGACCTGATTTATCCTAAATTTGGCTGCCTAGCACTCAAAGAGCTGGGCATGGCCATGTATGCCTGCAGCCAAAGTCCTGCAGAGGGTGGAGACTGAAGACTCACAGGGGCTGTCTAGTCTGCTAGTCTGATTGGAAACTGCAGCTAGGTTCAGTGAGAAACTCTACCTCAAAGAAACATGCACATGAGTGATATCAGAGGATACTCAGTGTTTTCCTCTGACCTCCAAACTGTGTGTGTGTGTGTGTGTGTGTGTATGCATGGGATGCATGCACCTGTACACAATGCGAATGCATGATACACTACCACACCACACATAATGCACATGCACACATGCAAAAAGTAAATACATAACATAAAGTGTTAGGGCTGGAGAGATGGCTTAGCAGTTAAGGCACTTGCCTTCGAAGCCTAAGGACCCAGGTTCCATTCCTCAGTATCCACATAAGCCAAATGTACAAGGAGGAACCTGTGTCTGGAATTTGTTTGCAGTAGCTAGAAATTCCAGTGCACCCATTTTCTCTCCTTCTCTCTCTCGCTCTTTCTTGCTTACTCTCTCAGTCTCTCCCTCTCAAATAAATAAACAAATAAAGTGCTGAAAATAATGTTGTTAGTCTATTATAACTGTTTGGAACTTAATGTAAACTTTTGATATCTGAATGTCACTTTACAGCTCAAACAGGCAGAGGATGCTGCTCAAGAATTTTGTACAATGATCATTTAAAAAGCTGACATCTAGGTGAATCCTACCTTTTCTGTTTTGGAAGTAAGGAGCCAGGATGATATACACTGGTCCCATGCAACATCTAGAATATCTATGCATGTGTTTTCCTATCTTGGCAGAAGAGGCTCCTGTCACCACTGTTTAAGGACATGGCAGCACCTAAGATTGGCTCTAATGATCACCGCACAGGTCACAGAGAGATATGTGCCTCTTACTACATGAGCAAGTTATGATTGTGCTTTATGTTTTCTCAAAGGGATTTTATAAAGAGTTACATAATTTGGTTAAGAGGTGAATGTGTCTTTTGACCCTAAAAATTCAGGAAAAAGGCATGTCTAAGTGGTGGCGTTGGGATGTAATATCTGTCCTCTCCCATGGGCACACAAATGCTGCTATTGGGCAGAGTGGTGCTGCTAACAATAGTAACAGGAGATTGGAGAGAACATGCCATCCATCCTATGCCTGGCGTTTTTACCTGCTTCTCAGCTACTCGATGGTATATACAAAAATACCACAAGGTTGTCTCTTGTAGCCACAAGAAATCCTACTTGCTTGGGAGCTATTGCAAGGACTCAAGAAGAAAAGAGGCTTTCCAGGAAGCATGAGCACATTTCCACAGTGAGCATTTCCTCATTGTTTCCATGCTTGCTCCTAATATGCTTGTTGTAGCAGTCTGTAGGTTAATCATGGACTGAGGGCCTCATTTAAACACAGAGTCTGCTACACAGACCACTTAGAAATGCCTTTCCTTTGGTACTGCTACCCTCAGGTCTGGGTGTGGCCTGCTGTGACCTTGAGCGTCCTCTGCAGCTACCCACCCTTTGTCAGTTGCCTATGTAGAAGAGAAGGAAAGAGCTCTGCAATGTTTTCAGTGTCTCATCTGAAATCATTTCTGCTTCGTGACGACTTCACATGGCATTTTTCAGAACTAAGGCTCAGTGACAACTGGGCTGCTGCAGTGATTAGCATTCAAAGCCACCCAGAGCTGCAGCTGAGCTCCAGCTGCTAGCAGGCTTGAAGAGACCCCGGCGCTTTGCAACCCCCTCAAACAAGCATTTTGGAGACCAGCATTCCACGACCAATTCCTCTTAATGCAAAGCTAATTTGCAGTGATGATGAATGCCACAATCAGACGGCCCTTTCAGCTCGGATGTTCTCTAGTCTGCATCTGAGAGCTGGCGTCAAACAAAAAACCTGGAAGGGCCAGGATGAGTTAGCGGATAAGCTACTGTGAGGGACAGAATACGTGCTCACACACGGTCAGTATCTTGCACAGTACAGGCACGTCCTCTAGGCCCTGCACACATTCCTACAGAGAGACTAGAGCGGGGGCAGTGAAGAGGGAGAGAGGACTCATAGGGTGTGGGAGGTTGGGTCTATAATAGGCCACCCCGACTGTGTTTCAACTGTGGCTTGTCCTTGTGGAATTGGAAAGGTGAAAGCATCATGGGAACCTGAAGTGAATTCTCTGCTCAGGCTTGTCATATATTCTGTCTCTGAAATTCCAACCTTTGGCCTTCATGGTGACTCCAAAGGGTTCTGAGACCTCTCTACCTACGGATCTGGAACAGCAAGCGGCTCAGAGGGTAGCAGTGTGCTGACAAGCTGCCAGCCTGCTTGTGAGGGCTGAGGCGGCAGCCAACGGCACAGGAAGGCAGGGTGTCTGCGTCCTAGACGAGGACAGCTGGGGCCCATGGCACGCAATTCGTCCACCTGGGAGTCCCTGCACCAGACAGCAGCTCACTGTCACTCTGAGACACAGGTCCATCTGGTCCTATGTCTCCCAGTTACCAGGATTTCCAATTTTGAATTTTTAATACAAGTTGCCATTTGCTTTCTCAGTTTCCGTCTCCAGCTGAGTCTGCATGCAGGTTTAAGAGTCACCCAGAGAAGCCACTAACGACAGTGAGTGGTTATCTGTGACCAGGATTGTTCCTGGCCCTCCGGGGGCTCCTCAGTAACAGGTGGTTTGCTTAAGAGTACAGCTGACATCTACTGCTGAGGTTTTTTCTGGTTAGCTAGCCAGAAGAGGTGTGGCCATAGCAGATTCGTCCAAGATCAGACCCCAGAGAGGAGATGAGGGTGGGAGGGCAAGGGCCTGGAGGTAGAGATTAGGACTGTCTCTAGCTCATTGCTTCTTCTTCCACTTGCTGCAGAGCACTGGGTATTCATAAATGACTCACAGGAAAAAGTTCTAGGTGACAGTAAGGTTGAAAACACTGTGGGTCATGCCAAACTGGTTTTTTCTCAGCACAAGTTTTAAAGCTGTTAATGAGTGAATGCAGTTTGTGATGCCAGACGGTGAAGATGTCTGCGGTGTCCCAGATTACTAAACCATGATATCCTTCAAGAACAACGCAGTGGATGGTAGCCCCAAGCTGGTACTGGGAGTTACAGGTCAGTGCCCTCTAAGAAAATGAGGAAAAAGATAAATAATATACAAGAGTTAGACAGACAAAAGAGAGAGGGAAAGAGGGAAGATGCAGAAGATTTAGGTTAGACTTGATCCTACCCATCCTACCCTTTCCAGTGTCTTGTGGTTCAGGTGTTTCCTGTAAGGGCCTGGTGAAGGTTCAGCCATTTGGTCTGCCTTTTAGGAAGTAGAATTTTATGGCACCATTACCGTTTGGGTCTAGATTAGTGTTTCCCACCCCTTCAATGCCCTCCCCTGAGCTTTTGATCAGAGAGACCTACAAGGTTTCCTAAAAGAATGACAGATTTCTGTCAGAGTACTTGATGACATGCCAAAGGTTATTGGTAAGACCCTACTGCTAAAGACACCATATGCAGTTGACATGTAAAATGGAATGACATGGCTGGAAACTGGAAGAGAGTAAGCCCCCAGACAGTCAATATGTCTAGTGCCAGAAGGTGCTACATGGGCGACTGGGGGAAATGACCAATATCTGTCCAACCAACTCATGGTCTAACCTACTTAGCAGCAAATAACCTGTTGTGATGCCCACACAAGTGCAATAGTGGCACACAGCCATGGTGGGAAACCAACTGCTCTTGATTTGGCTAACTGATCCCTTCAGTGGTATGGGAACCATAGCTGGAGCAGGGAAACAAGTCAGAACCATATCCAAACATAAGCCCACTCTCCAATATTAAGCTACCATCAATCATTGGCTACAAGAGAGCCTACACCTACTAAACTCTCTATAAAAAAATTAAGGGTTATCTCATTTGCCTTGGTTCTAACTTACTCTCTGTTGGAGAATCTGCTTCTATTTTTCAGATAGATGCAGATACTAAGGAGAAAGCCCACCCCATCATACCTCAAAAGGGCCCCAGCTGAAACTTAGGAAAATTGGAGAAACAAGCAAGGGTGTAGTTTTCCTGATGAACCGGATACCATCACAAGAGGGAAGGAGACCAACACAGAGAAAAATCAACTCCTACCAAATCAGAGAGCCAGAGCCTCAGAGGCCCCCAACACCTCATCACTGAAACAGACCAAAAATGAACCCAACACGGTTCAGGGAAATTTTGCGGAGGAGAGGGTGGAAAGAAGGTCAGAGCCACATGTTGGGTCATGATATGCAGAGACATTTATCGTACCAATAAGTGTAGGCTAACTCCACAACGCACAACCCATATACCTCAACAAGGAGGGGCCAAGGGGAGGGGGTAGGTAACGGATGAGCCTAATAAAGGTACCAAACTCCCTGTATTTGCTTAATACAAAACTAATAAAATAAAAAAAAAAAAAGAATCAGGCAAAAAAAAAAAAAAAAGAACGAAAGAACAAGGCAATGTGTGTACCTGTTGTTCAGACTGGCTGAACAGCCTTTCCCCATCCTTGGTCAAGTGAGCTTTCTGTCAGGCAGCTGTAAGCTTCACTTACATGCATGGATTCATGTTCTGGTGAAGGTGAACACGAGGTGGGAAGCCTGATAGAGCACACCACTCTTAAAGTTCTCATTGTAAATGGTCTTTCTTGCCTTCCTTACTTTCTTCCCTCCATGCCTCCACTCTTTTTTTTTTCTCTCCCTTATACCTTTGTTCCTCCCTCCCCCAATTGTGTGTGTGTGTGTGTGTGTGTGCGCATGTGTATGTGTATGTGAATGTGGAAGTCAAAGGACTACCTAGGGGTATCAAGCTTTGCTTTTTGGTTTGTTTGAGACAAAGTCCCTTCTGTTTTCTGTTTTCTGTAGCTCATAATGCCAGACGAGCTGGCCATGTACTTTGGGATATATCTGCCTCGGTGTCCCATGATAATAGGCATGCTGGGATGACATGTGCATGTGTTACTTGTGTCTGGCTTTATGTAGTTTTGGAAATCTGAACTCTGGTGGTCTGACGTGCAAGGCATGTACTTTTAAGTACTACACCATCTTCCTACCCCCAGTTACCTTCTTGAACAGAGACAGCTCAAACACTTCCAAATGTCATGGGCTGTAACCCTTAGAAATGCTGGTGAACACTAGCATGGGCAAGAGCAATGAGTCCAGTACCTTCTGCTGTAGATATCAACTCGAAGTCTTAAGGAGACATGAGCTGGTTTTGCTACTTGCTTGAATGGTGTGAAGCACCCCAGAACACTGTCAGTGATGAGACAGGCACAGTTGAGGAAAGTGAGACACTGACCAAGTTGCCTCAGCCTGTGTGACTAAGACAGTGTTTCAACTCTAGCCCATCTTCCATGGATGTGGTCGGATTTACCACCTCACATTTACTTCTTGGTCTGCCAATGGACTGGAGGACAGAAGATATGGTGACTAGCCCATAGCACCTTCCCTGATGGTGCTACAAGTTTTCATGCTGTCTGCATTGTGTGGGGAGAGATAAACATGGGGAATCAAGAGAGCTTGTGTTGTTACATCATGGCTGAGCCTCGACTGTTCTGCCCAAGCATATCCCCACTGCTGGAATCCCTCTGTTTTCCACATCTCTGTGCCTTGGCTTTCCAGTGTCTCAACTCTCATCTGGGCAACTGAGGCCCAGTCCACCTTCATCCATCCTTATCATACTCAATGTCTAAGAAGAAGCCAGATTTATATCCCAGGGTCTGACAAGAGTGGGCATTTCCTCCTCCATTTCACTTTCCCCTCTGACTTGCTATCTAGTACCCCTTTATGTGTGGGATGGGTCATTGTGAAAATGGGACCTAAGGAGATAGGGGAAGGAGCAGAAGTACAGCCTCATAGCCGCCTCAGGAGAGATCCTGGAGGACCAGCGGACAGAAGAGCAGACTGGGTGTCTTTGCATGTAGTTTTGGGCATGCATTGAGGCCATGATCATCCCTTCAGCATTGCCGATCTTCATACATGCTGAAAACATGTTAGTCTTAGATTTCATTGTATTTTCAAACTCAGTAAAGACAGTCATTACTAATGTCAGTTGGTGGTGGTATAAATTGTCTCCCATAATCTCATGTGTTTGTAATGAATCCTCATACTTAATCCTCAGCTTCGGGAGGTGAAGCCTTGCTGGAGGAGGAGTGTCATGGGAGGTGGATGTCGGGGTGTTATAGCCAGAATCACTTGTACACTGAGCTCACTCTCTCTACATCCT
Source organism: Jaculus jaculus (assembly GCF_020740685.1). Lineage (NCBI taxonomy): Eukaryota > Metazoa > Chordata > Mammalia > Rodentia > Dipodidae > Jaculus > Jaculus jaculus. Next base: position 57,534,186 of record NC_059103.1, read on the forward strand.
CCCTTGCTGCTGGTAAGATAATGCTTCATCTTACCATGATTTTCCTGCCATCGTGAAACTCCCCCTGGAAAACTGTAAGCCAGAAATAAAACCATTTCTTCAATAAGCTGCTTCTGGCCAGATATTTTGTACTAGCAAGGAGAAGGCAGCTATTACATTCAGTAATAAGTAAATCAATAAATTATACTGTAACTTCTTATATGCTGTAGTAAATTGGGTGATTTGGAATAGGATAAGCCAATACTGCCCTTGCACAGGATGGCTTGGAGGTTACATTAGCATCCTCTCCAAAACAGTCCAGAATACTGACAGTTTTGACAAAATTAAAATTCTCTTAGAAATCACATCATGGAACATGGTAACACTAATTTAATTTGAAATTTAACATAGCATCATCAATATTTCTCCTTTTTATTTCTTTCTTTTTTTTTGGAAGGATAACCCCCATCAATGGGGATATATCTTCTCCTTTTGATATTCTTATTCCCCATATCATTATCTTAATGGTATATCTTTTCATTCTTCTTCTTATATTTGGAGTTCTGATGTGAGAGAGGAAGGATAGAGGGGAGAAAAGGAGAGAAAGAGAGAGAAGGAGGGAGAGAGGAGAAAAGGGGAAAAGGAGGAGAGAGAGAAGGAAGGCGAGAGGGAGGGAGGGATGCTTTCCAGGGCTGGCTGAAGGAAAAAAAAAAAGTCAGACAGGCTGGTTTGCTTGCTGTGATTACCCTCAGCATTCGTGCATAAAGCAAACAGAAGGGGAAGCCCTTCACTCTGCTCCAAGACACCCAGCAGAAGCCATTCTCTGAAGATGCTAAGAGGACAGGCCACTTACTCGGCATCCTCTCACATCTTTTATTCAACTCAGCTCCCATAGCGCTGAGCTTAAAAACTGAAGAGTTTCCTCAGAGTTATAAGCCAATATAATGGAATAGTGCTTTTGTGGCTACTGGACCCAAAAAGGTCTCTGTGAAGTAGAAAAGGAGGAGAAAATCAAAATGCATGTCATTGAGGCTGGAGAAGCAATTTGCAGACTTAGAAAGAAAACAACCAGGAGGGGTAACCCCTCCCTGCCCACACACCCACCCTGTGATGACCCTGAAGCAGGCTATGAGGACCTTCACCACCAGATGCTGACCTTGTAGTAACAATATATGGACTTCAGGGGCAAAGGCTGAAAAGAGAATTCATTGCATGTTCTAAAGTAGACTTCAGCATTGAAAATTAACAAGTAGCAGGTACAATAGGAAAGGTGGTATAATATAGTGCCGACCCATTAGAGATGACTTGAGTTAAACTATGGGGGGAGGGGTAGGGCCAGGCAAGGTAGGTGGTGATCTGATCACAAATGGGAGAGGAAGAGCACATGGAGGACTGCCACTGTAGGCACGCACAGGGGCCTGAACAGCCCACAGTGAAACTTTGAGATATTCCACATAGCACCAGGTGAGGACAACAACTCCACCCAGCAATGACTGCTGCACGATGGACAGGGAGGCAGGATAGTAGAGCTTAAGAAGCTTTTATTTCAAATGCTCTACTCTTTAGAATAAAGTGGATTTTTAAAATACACAATAAAATTTTTTGACAGTTGAATTACATCATCAACTTGATCATTCATATCAGGAATCAAGTAAGAGACAGCCCTTAAGGGTGGGTCTGTGAGAGCATTTCCAGGAAGAATTGAGGGAAGGAGGAAGACGTTTGCCCTAGTGTGGACAGCCCTTCTAGTGGTAGAATATAAATAAAGAAGTTTCAGGAGAACCTAGTGCTTTCTGCCGGGCTACCCATGCAACTTGCTGGTGTGCACATCCACTCGGTTGCTGCATCGTGGCCTTCCATCGTGGATACTGGAAACCAGCTTCAGCAGTGTTCCAGCATGGACTGAATACCAAGAGTTCTCCAGGAATCCTCCAGGTTATCAGTGCAAGAATGGGGCTACTGAGGCATCCAGTCATGTGATCTAAGCAGCTAATAGGTTTTCTGACTCTCCAACCTGCAGACAGCCTTGGTTGGACTGTCAGCTCTTATCCTGTAAGCCAATCCAACAAGTTTCCTTTGTAATACATACTCATTCTATTACTTCTGGTCCTCTAGAGAACCTGACTAATACAAACCTTCTAACAAAAAATGGAATTGATAAGTTGGGATGCTGTCCTAGGAGGACATGTTTGCATTTTAGCGCATGGACCCAGTGACATGCCTTCTGGAGCAGGTTTGCACTTAGGGACCATCCATCCACATTCCCAGCTCCATTTGGAGGGACCTGCTGAGCACATGTGCTCTCCCTCAAGAGCTTCATGGTGTGACTCTCTCAGTTTGGCAGGAAGAGAAAAGTAGGCAGGAGCCAAGGAGCCACCAGCTCCATCCTCAGATGACAGGAAAGAGCACAGGGCAGTGACTTACCACATGACAGGAGGCATTATCCCCCATTCGAGCCTTCCCTTTCTCATGAAAGTGTGAAAAATGAACATTTAGCCTAAACATAAATGTCAATCTTATGTTTATTGTTTAGTTCACTGGAGTCATAAAGTAAATCTCCATCCTCACGCAGAGGCTGGGTGTGCTGTCTTTCATGTCAGTCCCTCAGAAAGCTAAGTGGAGAAGAGCTTGGCACTTCCAGCCCCACATACCAGTGGGATCTTAGGTGGCAGTTCTCCAGTCCAGGCAGAGGTGGTATCAGCAGAGGATGGCCACCCTGGCCTGGAGAGTGAGGCTGGGGAGGACCCTGGTGAGGCAGCAGGGCCTTGGGAAGTGTTGGGAGACATTGAGAAAGAATAAACATATTTAATTGGTTTATACCAAAAATTAAAAACTGTTTTTCTTTTTGGTTTGTTTCCAACAATTTGGGAGGAAATTCCAAGATTTCATTCAAGCCTATTTAGACAAAATAGAATTTTGATGAAGTTACAATTAGCTTGGCAAAATACATGCTGTACAGAAGAACTAGGAGGTGGCAGTCAGTTTATGTAACTGTGGCGCTTTGCTTGTTAGGGGCCTAGAACTAAGTCACTTTTACAAAACATGGTACTCAAGTGGGTCAGTTAACTGCCATCTAACAGTGGCAGGACAGTTATTAGCTTTGTCTTTAGGTTTTATCTCAGCCTTTAAAAGCATGTTGTGGAATTGGATAAAGTACGTGAAAGTCATTTAATGTGGAACATGGCATGTGCAGACATCAGGCATTTTATTTATAGTGCTGCTTCATCTGTACAAGGACGAATGAGCCAGTTCATAATTTTACCAAGTAATTAAGCAAATTTAACATGTCCATGGACCAGACTTTTGTCCAGAAACCATTTGATAATATATACTTATTGCTTTCAGAAGGCTTTCTGCTGCTCTTGGTGGGGGGGGGGGGCATGGCAGGGGTGGACAGGAATGGCAGTGAACACCTGGCTAGCAGTTGCTGCTCTAATTTCACTCTGCTATTCACACTGAGCAGCAGTTTGCATTATCTCTGTATTTTTGTTATTGACAGCACAGGCCGACGAGAAATTCAGATGATATATGTGTTGAGCATATGAGCAAGGGTACCAGATGAAAAGTGGTGAGATACATGTTTCATGAATATTCTGTGCAGCCAAATGCCATTGTTTCCCCTGGCGCCTCTACCTGCTTTATTTCAGGGCAAAGACACTTTGTTTTTATCTCATTTAATTTTAAAGAAAATATCTGTTGCCATAGAAATAGTTTTCATGCCGACACTGTTAACATACCAACTAGTCTTTGGGTTTTGGCAGTCAACAATTAGTGTGTCTCTTACAAATAGACATAGTTTGTTTCTCTACAGACTATATTAGACAACACACCATGGGACTCACATCTCCAGAGGTCAAATATCACTGAGATGACAGAGGTAAACTGTACAAATGATATGAGGATATTGACACCTAGCTTCTTGTGGGTGTGCTCATGTGCATGAGTGTGTATGCATATCATGGCATGTCTGTGGAGGTCAAAGGACAATCTCAGGTATCTGTTATCACTTTCCACCTTGTTTGAGGCAGAATCTCTTATTTGTAGCTACTTTTTGCACCAGGCTGGTTGGCCTGAGTCTTCCAGGAGTTCTCCTGTCTCTGCCTCTCATCTCATCATAGGTGAAGTAGGATTATAGACACAAGCAACTACATCTGCCTTTATGGGAGTTCTAGGGATTGGGATTCAAATTCAGGTACTTACACTTGTACAACAGGATCTTAACCTGCTGGGCCATCTCTCTAGCCTGACATCTGGCTTCTAAAATCATGTCTGGTCTTTGGCACACCATTCTGTTCACTCCAGCCTACCGCCTTCTGGAGATCCAGCTTACCTCTTGGGCAAGGTTTAGGGGTAGGGAGACAGAGCTCAACTTTCTTTTACCTTTCCTATCAACATTATACCCTGTTACACAGAAGCCTTAAGCACTGAACCCAGATCACACTGCCCATCATGGCAAGTGGGCCTTGGCACAAGTTCAGGGAGATAAAACTTACATATGCTACAGCCTTTGCCAGGCAGATTGAAAGAGAAAAATCCTTATTCCTTGCTGTTGTTTCCTATTAAAAAAATCTGCAAGGAAGGGCTTGGCAGATCCATGGGGAGCTGTGAAGCAGCACGTTTGGCACAAAGTCACCTCAGCAGCAATTTGCATGTTCAGGGCTGTCATCCCCGGGCTGTGCCTGACAAGACCTGCTGGGGCCTATCTGAAATGTGCATAGCCGCATGGCATCTTTCTCTTCCATGCTTCATGTCGAACCCCAGAAGATTTGAGCCAGGGCTGTTCACTGTCCTGAGTCAAACTGGAACTGATAGCAATGTTCTGCTCTTTTCTCAGTGTGTGCTTTCTCCTTATCCCATGGTCTGAACAACAGTAGCACACATGCATACACGAGGTGGGGGACACATACAATGCATGCAGGCACACACCCACACACACTTTAAAGTAAACAGAGGCACTGTTATTGACTAGGAGGATCAGTGAATATCAACCCTTGGCAACAACATCTTTCACAAACAGGCAAGCAGAGCAGGTGGACCGGGACCTTTGCACCCCAGAAGGGCCTGTGTTCAGTGCTGCAGGATATCAGGATATAGTAATACCTGAATGCCTACTTGGAGGATATTCTCTTGTGTACTGTGGTCTATGATCTTGAAAAGAGAATGACATAAACACCATGTCTCAGAAATGCTTCTGTTCATTCTTAAGATCCTTGCCAGGTCAAATGTGCATAAAAGCATGCTGGGGCTGAAATTTCCTGTCCACCAACATCTGGAGGAGCACAAATGCCCTCATGCACATGGGTAATGGAACAAGCAATTGATATCTAGAAGACGATCTGCCTTTTGCCTGTATAACAAGGTTTCCTGTAATAATGGCCATGCAAAGAACAGTGCAAGCTAGCAAGTCCAGTGTGATGTCCCTGACCTGTAAACCCCTCTCCTTTCCAAACCATGAGTGGCTGATATAAACACCAGGAAGACAGTAAAGGTTATTGTCCTGGTCCACTTCACTAGGCCTTTCTGGGAAGAACCTGACTAGTTCACATCCCTGGACTTTTGCTGTTAATTAATTACAACAAATTTACATTGCCCATACAATTTATGGGTCTATTCTTTGGTGTCTTAGTGACTTACTCTATCGCCCTCACACAGTTTGGCAGTGGCTATGATAACCGTTATCAGGGAAACAAACTGGTAACATGACATATTATTAATTGACAAATTACTTTAACAACCTACAGATTGCTCTGGTAACTGGCTAGGGTAGCACCATGGACAGCACCTGAAGCTTAGAGTTCAGAAGTCCTAAAAAACCAGTCTTTGCTCAGGAAGTCACTCAGTGAAGCCAGAGGGCTGTTGGGAAGGTGGTATGGAACTGAAGGAGCAGGGGTGTGATTGTTCATCGGTTTGAACACTTGGTTCTCAGCTGGTGGTTTCAAAGTCTCTAGGATCATCACCTAGCTAGTAGAAGTGAGTCACAGGCCCTAAAGGTGATACTTGCTTCTAATTCTGGCCCAAGTTCTCTGCTTCCTGGTCCATCGGGATGTGCAGAGCTGATGGCTCATACTCCCACCAGCAAAGTCACCATGCCTTCCCCATTGACATAGAATATATGCTCTCAAACAATCAGCCAAAGTAAACCTTTTCTCAGTTGCTTCTTTCAGATATGTTGTCATAGAACTGTAAAAATAACTAATATAAAAATTGGTATTGAGAAGTGAACTTACTGCTGTGAGAAAGTTGGCCATGTGGTTCTTTGGGCCTTTAGAACTGATTTATGGTAGGACTAGAGCAACAGGCTAGAGAAGACCTAGAATTTTAAAATCAGAGCGTAATGCACCCTTTTGGTGGGAGTACAAAAGATGAGAATGCAAACAGAAATACAAGCTGTAAAGACTGTACTCATGAGGTTTCAGAGGGGAACAAGGAGTCCATCAGGAAGTAGGCTAAAGATCATTCATGTTATATTCTGGAAAAGAATCTGTCTATTTTCTGTCTATGTTCTGAAAATTTGAGTGTGACTGAATTAAAGAGTATTGAGCTAATTTACTTGTCAGAGTAAATGTCCAGATAGTATATATTAAGTTTGTAGGATGGTTTTTTCTAGCTGCTTTTAGTAAAAATATTGGTAAGAGTTTAGAGCAAAAAGTAGAGCACAACGCTACAAAAACCATGTTGTTTGGTAAAGAGAGAATCGGGAGTGCATTTAGTAGAAAATGTACAAACTAGATGTAACTACTGGAGATTAGCAAGGGGCTGGGGAGATGGCTCAGTCAGCACAGTGTTTATCATACAAGCATGAGTACTCTCTGATTCTCAGCACCAAAATTTTAAAAAGTGCAGTAGCACTTGTAATCCCAATACATGAGAAGCAGAGACAGGCAATTCCTGGGACTTGCTGGCTAGCTTATCTAGCTGACTTCATGAGCTCTAGGTTTAGTGAGAGACCCTCCTTAAAAAATAAAGTAGAGAACAATAGAGAACAATTGAGGAAGATCCCTGATCTTGACCTCTGGCCACTACAAGAATCTGCATACATGTGTGTCTCCACACACATATTAATACACATAGACATGTACACTTACCACACATGCTACACACACACACACACACACACACACGACTAAACAAAAGCTCAGGCTTTTAATGACAGCATTTGGAAGACTGAGGTAGGAGGATTGCTATAAGTTGAAGGCCAGCTTGGCTGGAGTGAGACTCTATTTCAAAAAATCAAAACTAAAAAGACTGACACCATTAAAGAGAAGTCTGTCACTTTTCAATGGGACAATAGGAAAAGTCTCATGAGGACCAGACCCACTCATCCAAAGCTCCAACATATCAAACTGAATGCCCATTTGAAGGGCTCATGTTTAAAAAGATCACCTGAGAAGTTGGAGCCTCCAGGGCACTCTACTCAAGAAGGACCACTTAGATTCATAGCCACTCTGAGGCCATTGTGGCTGTAGTCCAAACAGGCCTAATTACATCTTGAGATGGTAGCAGAACTTGGCATTGTTCATGTCTTGCTGCTTTTGCAGGCGTGCATAATGCAAGAATTGTGTGGCCATTGAGGTTTTCACAAAGGTTTCAGAGACTAGCTGGTGAGGCCAGGCAATGTGCAAATCTGGAGCTCTTGAGAGAGTTGTGTATGAGGCTGCAAAGGTGAACTTTAACTTGCAATGGAGACTTCAGAATGTTGGAGATGCTAGGAACAAGGAACATCTGTTATGGACAACTACGTCATTTAGTGGTACTGGATCCACAGAGAACCCATGTATAATGTGAGTGACACAGTCATAGAGGCATGGATGCTCAAGCCCATTAGAGATCAGATGATGCTATCATGAGCCCTCGACACTAAAAATGAGGTAGGGGATTTGGTGTTTACCATGCTGGATTTGGGGCTTGTTTTGATCTGGTCCTTTCTTCTTCCATTCCTCTCTTTTGAAATGGTAATATTACTTATACCATTATATGTGGGAAGTATGCAACTTTTTTCCCAGTGGCTCAAAGTTAAGAGATTGCTTTGAGTCTCAAAAGAGAATTTTGACTTTGGACTTCTGAACAGCATTGACATCACTAAGACTACAAGGACTTCTGAAGTTGCATGAACAAGTTTTGCATTATGATGGCTATAAGCCTGTGGGGGCCATGGGTGGTAGAAGCTATGTTTTCCCTATGAAATGTTCCCTAATGATTATGTGTTTGAATACTTGATCCCCAGTTAGAGGAACTCTCTTGGGAAGATGAGTAACATTTAGGACTGCAGCCTAAATGAACTTGCATGTGGCAGGCATGAGAAGTAAAGAAGTCATCTGGGATGTGAGTCACAATGGGTGAACCTTGAAGGTGATATCCACTTTGATTTCCAGCCACAAGCCATCTTCTTCCTGACCCACTGAGCTGTGAGGATCTGATGTTTCTCACTTCTCCCACTATGGTCCGAGCCACCACAGCCCACATGCTTCTAGGATGGATTGTACCTCTTAAAACCAGGAGTCACATTAAACCCTGGCCCTCATAGTTGCTTTGGTCAGGTATCTGGTCCCAGTTATGTAAGTAACTCAAACAGGGGCAAGCACAGTCTTTGCTGTATACACCATAACTTTCTGACTTGGCAAGAGGTTCAGGAACCCAGGATTCACACTATCTTCTGAATCCTCTAAACATTTATAGGTCCTAAGGTTAGCAGGTCTATTTTTCACTGCAAATGTGAGTTCAATGGTGGCAAAAAATGTTCTGCTGAAGGCTTTGGCAGGTGGCTGCCCTACCATCTCAGGCCTGCTGTAAGAAGTTGCTGCTGATGTATGGTCAGTGACCTCCCTCTCACCTTCACCCAAACTCTCCACAATAGTAGTGGTTAGTGTCTATAAGCATTGCCTCAGAAAGGGGGCCTCATCCTCAGGCCTTCTGGGAGCCCAAGATCAAATCTTATAAAATGGAAATTCTCAGGCTGCCTTTGGCCATTCAACAACAGGTGACCTTCAACTAAGTAACCCATCCATCATGTGACCTTACAAATCCCTGTACTGTCTCCTGATTGTCTGATCATCCACTCCTTCCTATGACTGACAGCTTGCATTTGTTTGGCAAAGTGTGCTATCATATTCTTCCTCTCTGAACCTTCATAAACACCAGTGAGTGGAAACAGGGGGCTCCTGAGTCCAAATCTCAAGTTCAAATTCTGCTTTGGAAGTGGTAGGATAGTGTGTGAGGTGGTGGATTCTTTCCTGTGGAAAACAATAGTGATCAGGTCAAACTCACAGTATCGGCAAGCTGTTTAATTAAAGAAATGTGCGCTCTGCCACATAGCAGGAATGTCCCTCTCTAAATGTTAATTCTTGTCCTGGTCATCACATACAGTGTGGACATAGCAAAGGTCAGGTAAACTTTGCAAAGGAAAGCAAGACCTCAGGAGATCCAAAGCTTTGCTCTAATAAAAACTTTTTTTAAATTTTCAGAGTTTGTATTTCTTATCTACAGAAGAAGGATACTCCAATTAGGAGAGGGACAGGTGATAGTACAAGGTTAAGTCTGACCATCAGCGGTGATGGTGCAGGGTGGGATCAGCCAGGCTCTGTGAGCTACCTTCTCCCTGCAGCAAGACAGAGAGACAGCAACACCAAACGCAGGACAAAGTACGTCTGTGTGTGGTGCAGACGCATCAGAAACAATCTCAACAAGACCCAGACTGGGGACTCCACAGAGCAAATGTCAGCTTGTTCAACAACGTTATCACAAGATTTGAGGTTTGGGAAGAGGAATAGGAACTCACTAGGGCAAGACTGCTGTCAACGCAACTGTGGACCTCACTGAGATTCCGGCTCAAGAAACATGGATTCACTTAGGTTTGTGATGTGGTATGGGAAGTTTAAACTCTGTCTGCATATTTGATGACAATTAGGATGCTTTAGACTTTTTTGCATGTATGTGTGGTATGTGTGCATGGTCTATGTGAGCGTGTGTGGCTGCATGCTTTATAGACATGCTTGTGGAGGCCAGAGGACAACCTTCTGAGTTGTTCCTCAGGGAGACCACCAATCCCTTTTTAACACAGGTTTCTCATGGGCCTGGGCTCATTAATTAGGCTAGACTAGCTAGGTGGCCAGTGAGCTCCTAGTTCTGCCTGTGGTTGGATTACAGTCATGTGATTACACAGTTGGTTGCCCAAATCCTGGCAATTCACACTCAATATTTTAATATTTATAGCTGAAGGAAAAATATATTTATATATAATCTAAGTGTTATATTAGCGAAAAGAAAGTTCGTACTATTACAATCATATTACATAATATATAGTCCATGTTCACATCTTCTTAATTGTACAACTGTCCTTGTAACTAATTTAATATATAAAATACAACTGAGACATAAAGTTACATTTCCCTTTATTGTCCTAAAAATTTCTACTATCATTGCTACTATTTTTCCCATTTTCATCTCATAGCTATTTCTTTAATCTTATATTCAAAAACCCTTTTTCAAAAATAATTTTGAGATTTTGACCTTAAAATTATAACTCTATTATCAAACAAATGAATAAGATAATCTCTTTTTATATTTGGCAAATCAAGTTGTAAGCTAGAGAATTTAGAATAAAGTACATGCATGAAAAATATAAGATCTACAGAAAAGGGGTGGCTAATAAAAGGCATTTAGGGGCTGGAGAGATGGCTTAGTGGTTAAGGTGTTTGCTTGTAACACCTAAGGATCCAAGTTAGCTTGCCAGGACATCTGACATTTGTTTGCAGTGGTTAGCTACCCTGGCATGCATATCCCCCCCATCTCTAATAAATAAAAATAAAAATATTTTTAATAAAAATGATATAAGAAAAGGAAAAGGCATTCATGATGGTTGTGTACATGTTGTTACCAGGAGGATTGCTCAACATTTCAGAGACTCCCTGTTTCCTTATTTACTTCTTTAGTTCCCTCCTTTCCTTTCCTCTTCCTCCTTCTTCCCTCCCCTCTTATCTCTTTCTCCCTCTCCCTTCCCTCCCTCCTTCTTCCCTATCTCTCAGCCATTCTCCCTTCTTACCTCCCCTTTCCTCTTTCTCCTTCTTCATCTCCTCCTTATTCTTGCCCCTTTTCCCTTTTTTCCTCTCTACAGCTCTCTTTTCTTGCCCCCTCCTCTCTTACTCCTTCCTTCACCTCTCCTTCCATCCCCCTTCTTCTTCTTCTCTTCCTTCATCTCTCTCCCATCCTGCCCCCTTCTTCCTTTCTATTCTTTCTCCTTTCTTCCTTCTTCTCTAATAATATCATAAACCATAACACTGACAAGCTGAGTATAGGCAGCACTCCTCACTCCACACTTTTCAGTCTTCCTTTTAATTGTATCATCACTGCCATGCACCTCGATCTCTTCTTCAGTCTCACTCTATTCAACAACATCAAATAGTGTCTCTGCACCCATAACTGACATAAAATGGGTTTCTGAAAGTGTCACTATAGACGTCCTGATGAGGGAACAATAGTGGTCTGTGGTTTCACAGTTCAAGTCCAGACTTATAGTTCACCACCTTGGCCAATTTCCTTATTTTAAAGTTGAGCTACTAATGCCTTTTGATCTGACAAGGTCAGGGGGCATGTAAGGTGCCTTGCTTGAAAATGCTCTTTTATGTTTCTTCTAAAGTTTGTTTTTAATAAGGAATATATTTACATAGCTTAAACATAAAGATACAAATGAACAAAAACAATGAAAAATTTCCCTCATAATACAGCATTTTCTGCAGAAGCATACATAAACATTTCTGTTAGCTTGTCTATCCTTCTAGCAGTTTTATGCAAATATAAGCAAATATACACACGTGTGCAGCCATAGTTTCACTTGTCTTCTGCATCTTGCATTTTTCTTTGGCAAAGTGTCCTTGAAATCCTCCTGCAGTGGTTCAAAGAGCAATGCTTCATTTCTGACACAGCTGTGTAGTAAAGGAAGGCAGTTTGCTTTAAAGAGCAGAGCACACAGCATGGATGTAAATCAGACTGCCTCCACTGTGGTCTTTCATGGCACAGCCGGGGTGTCTTAGTTCTTTATGAATAGTGATGAGGATCAGTGCTGCTTAGAGAGCTTAGGCTGGGTGCTGCTGCTGAGCTATGTGCTTCAGGTGTTACTGTAGGGAATGCTAGCGGTCTTATGATGTGCCAAACCTTCTCACTATTTCATATGACAAAGCTGAGGTGGAGAGAAGTGGGTGTGCAATGCCTGCCTGCTGTCAGGGTGGCTGATGTCATAGGTATGGCCACAATGCTTTGTCCCCACCCCTGCCAGTTTGCACCCCTTCTTTTTCCTACCCATCCTGCCCTGGCTAAAGCCTTGAGGCCTCCAGCATCTCCTCGTGGTCTCTAGCCAGCCAGCATTCTGCCCACCCCTGCATTACATGGTGTGAAAGGGAAATCAGAGCATGTCTCTTCTGCTGAAGCTCGCCCCCATGCCTCCTTGTCACTGCATCTGAATCTGTCGTGCCACTCTCCTTGGGCATCTGCTCTACAAGGTCACACTCTAGCTTCCTGGGTATCTACCTGAGAGGTGAGGAACATGTGTCGGCCAGGGGCAACCTCTATGGAGCTGCCTCCAGAGACTCCCACATTCTCCTGCTTTGGGTCTGCGCTGGAGCCATCACCTTAATAACCTTCTTTTCCAGCTCTTTCCACACTATAGGTAGCTTTTAATACTTGTGTTTCTCCCATTTAGTGGCTAGCAGAATTGTCCCCTCACTTCTGGTTTGAGTATCTGGCCTGTAGTGGCTTGACTTGAAAATGCCACATAAATGCATAGAATACATTTTATGTGTACATGATTTTTAAAATGATTTGCTTGATGTTTTATTTAACCAAAGAGAATTTATTTCAATTAGTTATAGGTGGCTCCCTTTACTTGGACCTCTAAGAATCAAGGAGTCTGAAACTCAAGAAACAGGTGACCTAAAGTAGGGGATAAGCAAGGGTGGTTCTCTGAGCCTGAGTTCAGCTTGTGAGTCCAAGCCTAGAAAGATGGCAATGGGCAAAGTGATGTTCCAGGTGCGAGGGCCAAGAGCGAAGGTTAAGCATTGTGTTTCACTCAGAGTAAGATTATGGGCACACAGTAGGTAACCAGAAGCAGATGGCACAGACTGAAAACGTGAGTGTGATTTTCTATTCCTTCTGCCCCTTAACTAGGAAAATTTATTATGTAGATGATGGGACATGACCCAGGATATCCAGCGTCCTACTTTTTCTACTGAATAGTGTTTACCAGAGGCTGCTCTTCATCAGGAAAACACAGTAACAGCCTTCTGATGGTACAGGCATCCACTCAATGCTGAGACCATCCACCCCCGTGGCACCCTGAGCCCCAGGCACTAAGAGCTAGAGCACTGATGAGCCATTTCTCTCTTTGCAGAACCTCCAAGTTCTGCATGTGGCCTTGGTCTGAATAGGTGTCACCAAGTATGAATTATTTTGTCTGCAGGCAGGTTTTGGAGTTCTGGGACTTGCATCACTCTCACTTTGCAGTGAACTTCTTCTTCGCAGATATCATGGTGGCCAGACCCACTACCCCTTTCTGATGCTCAGCTACGCATCCTCCCAAGAGCCCTGGGCTCCAGTTGGTGATCTTTGACTATGGTCATTCCCCTCTATCCATTGCCCATTTCCAACACAACATGAGAGCTGGAAAGTTCTATCACTTTCTGTGCTTCAGGAACTTAATTTAGTGCTTTATAGACTTTATCTTACTTTACTATTCTAACAGTCCTTAAAGAATAAGTGACAAGGGCTGGAGAGATGGTTTAACAGTTAAGCGCTTGCCTGTGAAGCCTAAGGATCCCGGTTTAAGGCTCGATTCCCCAGGATCCACGTTAGCCAGATGCACAAGGGGGCGCACGCGTCTGGAGTTTATTTGCAGTGGCTGGAAGCCCTGGCGCACCCATTCTCTCTCTATATCTGCCTCTTTCGCTCTCTGTCACTGTCAAATAAATAAATAAAACTAAACAAAAAATGTAAAAAAAAGAATAAGTGACAATAGTAATTCACCTGATCAGGAAAAGGGGTTGTTTCTAGGAGCCATGCAGTGTAATGGTTGGAGTTGTTCCTTTGTCTGACTGCTTCTAACATTTTATTCATCTCTGCTTGGTTTGAAACTATCCGTAGGTCAGCAGCCCCTTCTTCCCATCACTGCGTGCAGACTGCAGGAGTATGTGAGGTAAGGCTTCTTCCACTAGGTTTATAGGGCTGGGAGATAGCTCAGTGGGAAAGCAAAAGAAGCTAATATCAATCTCAAGAATATACATTAAAAATATTTCATACAAAATATGTTGTCAATAACTCTGAGCTGTCTAAGAATAGAAAATGGGCTATGCCATTCAATCAAATACAATATAATGAAAAGGCAGATGTGGTGGTGACACGTGTCATCTAGCACTGGGGCTTTCTGGAGAGCTGCTCTACCCTAGCAGGTGAGATCCAGGCCAATGACAGACCCGGATTCATAAAGAGGTGCATGGTGTTTCTGGAGGAATGATACCCGAGTTTGTCCTCTGGCCTTCACATGCACACACAGAAATGCACACACATATAAAAACAAGCATATGACTAATTAGCCCTTGGCTTTGGCCTGTGATTAGGCAGCACATCAGGGTAGGAGTAAGTGGCAGAGAAAGTCCATGCATTAAAAAGCCTATGATCAGATGGAGCAGTGCTTAGAAGATGCAAGCCACCACAGCAGACGCGTCATTTGATGATCTGTGTTTTCATGGAATTATTTATGCTACAAATTTCCATTCTAAATCAATCAAGCAATCAATCAATCAATGGCAGCATCACTGTCTTTTCTAAATTTAACCCCTTCATTCAGCTTTTGGTGTACAATATATGGAAGATTGAAATAATTCTCTTTTGTGTCTGCTTTTTCCCCCTTCTTTTTATATCTATTTTCTAGTTATATGATATTGCTCTGAAGGGGCCAGACTAACTACTTCATAATAAGAACAAGTGTGCCATGAATACATTCCTTAGATTTACACTGTATCTTCAAGACTGAGGTGAAAGAAGAAAAAAAGTGAGGTTTTCTTGCTTCAGAATCTGACTGGGGCTACTTAGGATCTCTCACCTTCCAATGGGCCAAACATACTTGTTACCAACTTTGTCCATAAAGTTTTATTGATACCCAACCTTGCCAATTTGTTCCATGTGTTGTCTGTGGCTCATTTTGTACAAGCACGTCAGTGAGTCCTGGCTACAGAGACGTATGGACACAGGGTCTGGTTGTGTTACAAATACCTGGTCAGTCAGCTTATAAAGAAGAAATGTTTTATTTTTTTGGCTTGCTGTCTTCAGGTTTCAGTCCATGACTAATTAGCCCTTGGTTTTAGTCTGTGATTAGGCATCATAGTAGGAGTGAGTGACAGAGGAAGCCCATTTGCCACATGCCAGAACATGAACGAGGAAGAAGCTGGGGCTCCACGCTTCTCTGAAGGATACACTCTACTATTATCATGCATATTGTTAAGGTGGACTGTATGAATCATACACACACCTGAGGGGCACATCACATGTGTACCCATGCACAAAAGCAGAAATGTACACACCCATACAAGAGGTACACACATATATACACTGCACTGCATACCTTTACACAGGCACTCCCAATGTCCCAGCTTTACTTATGAAGGATCCACTAACTCCCATCAGCATGGACTGCAGACCAAGCCCTCAACACAAGGTATTTAAGATAGAGACTGAGGTACTAATCCCTTTCCAATAAGTCTGTCACCCTGGTCTGTGTCACGTCTATTTGTGTCATCACAAGTTGCCATTTTATTGGTGGCCATGTGAAGATGGACATTTTGCTTCCAGAAGCTAATGTTATAACACTGCATTCTCATTAGTATAGTATTTTGTTATAATCATCTCACTGCCAATGGACCAATGTATTTATGACATACATATGGGAAATGAATATTCATTTCATGAAGATAGAGCATGCATATTAAGGGAGGAGGAAAGGAATGAACGATTCTTAGCTGATGTAGTGGTTCTTATCTAGATTATATGCATTTGAGAGGGTGAGTTAGGAGGATGACTGTGAGACAGAGCTCCCACACACAATTTCTGAAATCACAGGTGTAACTGTCAGCAACCTGAACCTTTTGTGGCAGTCCACCTTCCATTGTCACCAAAGCTCAGACTGAGAGGCAGTTCATGCATCTTGAGTATAGAATGGCACTACCCCATGACATGCAAGTTCCTGCAGAGCTTCCAGCTGCTATGACTTTCTGATTGTACCTGGAGGCCAGAAGCTCATTGTTTCTCCACCTGGGATAGTCTGCTAACCCAAGGTCTGCTTGGCTGATCACAGGGTGGACACAGGAAGGGCTGGACAGTCCTGTGGTCACCAGAACAAGGCAGAAAGAGGTGAGGGATTTCTAGAACTCTGAGGTCACTTTATCTTCCTTGAGCAAGCAGAACTTGTTTTACCTACCTGAAAAATGCACATTTTTCAAAAATGAAGGGGAGGCCCTGACTAAGGGCCTGTTCAAGGTCAAGTTGGTCAGGATTGTCATGGACTGGCTATCAAAACATCCTCCTGCTGTTCTTGTGGCTTTATCTATTTTGTGATGAGGTTTCTATTTGGACACTTTCTGTCAAACTGTATTGATAATCCCTATTTAAATGTTAGAAATGGCAATTTAATAAAGTCCCACTTAAAAATTACCCTGACATAAAGTATTGGATTAAACCCCCTCATCACTAAAGCTCAGGAGATCAGAGAAAACAAGAGTCTGTGAACATGACGCCTGCAGCTCAGAAACGTAACTGATTTTAATGTCAACTAGGAGTCAAAATCACATCTGAAAAGGATTTTTTTTTTAACTACAAGAAAATGTACAATTAAACCTAATGCCTTTTCCAAGCTGAACCAATGATTGCACTGGGTTTTTTTTTCAGAGAAAATGAGTGGGGTGTAGAAGGAAATAATGAGAACAACTGTGACCCATTACTGCAGTTCACAGAGCTCTTACAGACAGCAGCCCCCACCAGGTTGCAGCATATGGAGTCAATCCCAGCTTTTCATTTCCATGGAGTGGAACAGAGTTCTGTTATCAGACAGACAAATGGGGAAGTCACAGACAAATTGCTAATGCACAGTGAACCTGAAAGTACAGGCCAGAGTTTCTCTCATAGAACAACTGCCATTTTGCCAGAACTCCCTTTTTCCAGCAGAACAGGTTGTGCCAAACACACTGACAGTGGCCTCAGAGGACAATGCTTGGGCCTCTGAGGCCAGGTCCTTGCACTTTCAGAAACTGAAGATTGGCTAGGTCCAAGGTCACCATGACCTCTGGCAGTGATCTGGTACCTACCAGCCCATTCCAACCAACCCGTCTCTCCAGATCAGCATTTGTGAGTTATTCTTGTTATTTTTAGCTTTTATGATGAGGATGGATCCAAATTAAAATGACTTTAAAGGAAAGTCTTCATTTGAGGCCATCATCATGTTTCCTTGCCATCGTCACCCCATGGACTCCTCATGGCACACAGGGTGCTACCATCAGCCCGGCCCTGTGTAACTTCAGTGGTGAGAACAATATTTGCACCATCTAACTTCACTGTAAACTCTCTGTGAGTGTGAACTGTGTGGCAAAATACATGGCATGATAGCTAATTACCTCCCTGAAGCCACACACTCAGAAGGCTGAGGGGAGGAACCCAATGCAGGGAGTGGGAACAACCATACCATGAATCCCTAGGTCCCGGAGCTCTCACACCTGGTGCTCTTTGGACTGCTGCTGATACTGCTGACTTTGGCCACAGGATTCAAGGATGCCTGCTGGATGGTCTTACCAGTTGTCCCTGTGGTTCATTTCCTAAAGGACAGGATAACAAAGATATTATCACTAACAGATAAGGAGACAATGGGATGACTTTCCCTGGCACTTCAACACTCACAATAGCTGTGCTTAGTACAGGTATCTCCATGCTAAGATGTGTGAATAGGGACTGGGTGTATAGCTCAGTGGGAAAAGTGCTTGCTGCATAAGCATAAGGACCTGAGTTCTTAGCTCCAGTACCCATGTAAAAGCCAGGGTAGGTAGCACATGCCAGTAATCCCAGTGCTAGAAAAGTGGAGGCAGGAGATCTCTGAAGTCTGAAAGTTAGCTAGTCTAGCTGAATGAGTGAGCTGCATGCTCAGAATGAGGTTGTATTAAAGAATAGGTTGGACAGCAACTGAGGAAGACATCTAACATTGATCTCTAGCTTCTATACACAAGTATACACATGTGTACAAACATACAATCATGCATATATACTTGCACACGCAGTATGCACACATAAAGAACAAGCAATAAGAACAGATATATGTCAATGGTTTTCCCCAGAACGTTGATTTGAAAGCTTACAGCAGATAATTGGAAGACATTTTCAAACCTTTAGTTAATTCACTTTGTAATGTGTAGCATTTCATAGTTTTAAAACATGCCTGGGTTTAAGGTTAAAACTAAGCCCACTTAATATTTAAAATATTTTTTGTTCATTTTTTATTTATTTATTTGAGAGTGACAGACACAGGGAGAAAGACAGATAGAGGGAGAGAGAGAATGGGCGCGCCAGGGCTCCCAGCCACTGCGAACGAACTCCAGACGCGTGCGCCCCCTTGTGCATCTGGCTAATGTGGGACCTGGGGAACCGAGCCTCGAACCGGGGTCCTTAGGCTTCACAGGCAAGCGCTTAACCGCTAAGCCATCTCTCCAGTCCTTAATATTTAGATTGATCAATTACCAGTCAGTTTGAGTGATTATTGCTTTCTTATATATCTTGATGAAACTAGGAAATAATGTAAAAGGTGATAAATATTTTATATGTTCAACTCTACTTTTAAAATAAGGTGATTTAACTCACAACAAAATATAGTTGGTTGATGATGACATTATATCAGCCATGTTGTGTCTTAGCAGAGCATCACCAAAAGGCATTTTCTTCAGTAATGAACATTTAGAATATATACATTAACTTCTGCCAAGGTTTGCTGCAACACTGAGCATCAAAAATGCTCTGATTTTAAAATATCTGGATATTTCAAAGAGTATTATCAAAGACAGAATTCATTTTTCAAAAGATGAGATAGAAAATCAGAAAGCGAGCACGAGGTGCTTTGGTAGTAGGAGCCATTGTTTCTGGTGTCTCTATTCAGAGGCCTCATTAAGCAGAGTCTCTGGCAATAACTGTGGAGGTGTTGATGGGCAGCAGTGAAGTGTGTCAGGGAATGAAGAGACCCTCAGGGCTCTCCAGCCGCTGTGGATCAGCCACGCACAGCATTGCCATAAATCCTCTAAAAGACACTGTGCTCCAGTTCTTGCAGGCTACCCTGGAATAAGAGTCTTCATAGTGCTCAGTAAATGGACTCAAAAGGATTACGCATGACTTCCTACAAAATACACAAATGCTACAAAGTGCTGCTGTGAACATGCACTAAAATGAGCACACAGAGGGCAGAACAACCTGGAAATAATTTCATGGAGCTAAGAGTGCTTCAAACTACCATCAAAAATCTGCTTGGAAACCAGCTTGAGAGTTGGTGTCAGTGTCTGGGTTCTTGTTCTAGAATCATTAGTTTGCAGTGAGTTTGTGCTATGGCTAAATATGCTTGTGTTTTACAACTAAGTAGAACGGTGTACCAGAAGAATCTTTAAGGATGGACAGCTTGTGCTTTTCTCTTGCCTGCTAATGCCCAACATTTACAGTCATGCATGCATGTACACACGTACATAGATGGACACAAACACAAGTGCATACACACTCATGGGCACACACATACAAGCATAAAAACACACGTATACATGCACAAACATTCACACACATGCACACAGATATATACGTTCATACCCATACAAATGCACAAATTCACACAAGCACTCTCAAACACACACTTAGGTCTGGAAACACATATACGTATATGTGCTCACATATCTGCACACAAGCACACACACACACTTCCACAACTAACAAATGCACATGCGGGTATGCACTTACATAGACATACACACACATGCTCACACTCATACACATACATGCCCACATACTCATCTGCATACACACACAAATTGTAAGTGCAAGAAATTAATTTTCCTCAGCACGAATTGCTCCTTTATTCACAGTGGGTCTGAGCATTTCACTTCTACATGACAAAAGCGCAAGCCCCAACTGTTCTGATGTCAGTTGTCCCCTGTCATCTATCTACTCGGGAGTTTTTCCAAGATAAACAATGCCTCCTAGAATCACTGTAGCTTGACTACAGAGCCCAGTAATGGCGAAGCTGAGGGGTTATAATGCAGACTCCAGCACTGCTGTTCCCAGCACAAAGGGCCAAGGACAAGAGGGCATGCTGACTATCCGATACAATCTGTCTTCCCTTATATTAGCTTTGAGAAAGGGATCCCCTATTCTCATAGCCAGATTATGGGAAGCTATTAGCATATACACTTGACATCATTGATTTTTTTTGACATCATTGATTTAAAAATGATATTGTGGTTCTTTTCATTAAGAGCTGTTAACTCTATGGTCTGCCACTGCGCCTGGACCACAGGACCTGGCTCCCAGTGATGCTTTCTAGAGGGCAGAGCCTCTGAAGTTCAGGTTCTCTATCTTAAAAACACAGGGCCAGGTTAAAGTTAAAATTTATCATTTAGCACTCAATACTTCTTCCAAGAATCTCCAATGCCCTGCTACACACTTGGCATGAATTCCTATCCAGGGAGCCATTCCCACAGGCAGCTGCATGCCTGGTTCCCATGGACCTCTCCTCTGTTTATTTGTATGCCAGGACATGTTTGTGGCTCTGAGCATTGGTTGAGTGGCATCTGGAGTTGTTGTGTGGATGCCTTTCTGTCCTGGCAGTGCTTCAAAAGCTGACCCTACAGATGACAGGAATAATGAGGCTGCCTTCTACAATTTTGCCTGGAAGGTGGCCCCTTCTCCACTGTCCCAGAACAAAAAGGGGGTGGCAGCCCTTGGGTACTTTCAGCAGGTGCCAGTATCTGATCCTATTGGCAGTCAGCTCTGCCACCCTGGATTCCCTAAGGTTTCCCGCAGCACAAAGGCCTTTTGTTAAAAGAGGCTTGTGTGCAGTGACTCGTTATATGTGCTACACTAACTTCCTGCATAGCCCTGTCGTTTCCCCTTAAAAGTTCTGCATGAAGGCTGCAGAAATGCTTTAGTGATTAAGGCACTTGCCTGTGAAGCCTAAGGACCCATGTTCAACACTCCAGATCCCACACTAGCTAGACAAACAAAGGTGAGGCAAGCACAAGGTGACCCAAGCATCTAGGTTTCAATTTCAGTGACTGAGGCCATGGTGTGCCAATTCTCTCTCTCTCTAAGAAAAAAGATAAAAACATTCTGCTGAGACTGGTGTAGCAAACAGCTTCATGTTCACTGAGATGAGCTTCCAGACCAGGCACAGTTATGGAGGAAGGGATTTATTGAAGCTTACAGATCCAGGGGAAGTTCCATAATGGCAGAAGAAGCTAGTTGGTTTTCACAGGACCAAACAGAGAGAAAAGCACAAGCCTAAAAGTCAAAATCCACACAGCACAGCACGCTTCATGGACTCCAGCTAGGCACACTTTGCATATCTTTAGATTGAAATTTCAAACCCACCACCACATTTTAAGATCCACCCTGTGACATTGCCTCCAGCCTGGTGGCTGCAAATGCAAACTACAAACTAAGTAAACACTAAATATATTGGAGGCTATCTAGTCAAACTACCACAGTTGGTTAAAACATTAGGGGCATGTTTTGACAGTGCTTCCTCGGGTTTACAACATTAAACAGCAAGAGCCAGACTACTGTCCACTAGCATGCCTTGTACAGCATGGTAAAGAGAAGTAAACTGAGGCAGAGTTTCTAAGAATATTTAGGAAATGCATCCCAAGGACTCCTAACCCAGCCTGGTCTGTCCTCCTGGATGGCACTGCACAGTGTCTGGACAGAAAGTTAGTTCACAAGGGGATTCCATGGAACTAGCTCAGTGCTCACACCTGGGATGCTGATGGTATAGAGGAAGCAGTGCCTTGACCCCTGAGACAGTGCTGGGGGACCTTGATGGCCTGCATGTTCCCGTGGCTTTCTATGGAATCTTTGCCTCTTCAGTGTGGGCTTCTAACTCATCTAATCCTATTGGTTGAAGGGCCAATGTTCCCACATAGTGCCAATATGGAGAAACTGCATAAACTCTTTGCTCCATAGTAGGCTGCCCATGGTCCTCTCTCAGGAATAGACTGCATTCCCATTTGTGCCAAGTTATACATGTGTTAGGAACCCAATCTCATGCTTGTGAGAGAACAGTTCAGTTTCTAGATGTCTATGAAATTCAAAATATGGCTATGCCTACTTTAAGATTTAAAAAAAAAGAAAGGGATATTTTCAGAAAATAATGTTGATAGGCAAGGAAGACAAACTCTCCAGTGGAAGAAGTAATGAATGAGAACACCTTAAGTAGGAGAATAGGAAATCAGAAAAATGCAGGGAAATATCAAAACCCTTCTTTTCATGTTTAAATGCTATGCACCTCTTTTGTGTGTGTTTTAAAGACTAAATTGGGAATGGGGAGATGTCTCAGCAGCCAAGATCACTTGCTGTATGAACATGAGGGCTGAATTTGATTCCTAGCACTCACATTAAAAAACAAAAAAAGCCAGGCCAGGCATGGAGGCACATGCATGCCTTTAATACCAGCACTCAAGAGACAGAGGTAGGAAGACTGCTGTGAATTCCAGGTCAGCTTGAGCTAGAGTGAGAACCTACCTCAAACAAACAAACAAACAAACAAACAAACAAACAAAGAAGTGCTGGGCATGCCAAGCATACCTATAACCGAGGGAGGTAAAGACAGGAGGATCACTGGGGATCACATGAGTAGTTCAGTGAAAGACTCCATCTCAAGGAAATGGCATCGAAGAGTGACAACACATTCTCCCTTGGCTTCTGCACACATGCATATGGAGCATGTGTAACTACACACATGTGCATACAACACACACATACCACAAGCATGCATACACATATGCAAAACAATTTAAATCAGTTACATCTTTATTTTGAGTGTCAGATGTGTTTGGGTGATTCAGAGGCCTCAAGTCCCCCTTCAATTCACAGACTTTAGAATCAGTTATATCTCTAGATACCGGGAAGTTTGAGGATTGATAATTGAAACCTTTATCTAATGAGGTACCCTGGTTCCTACATGTCAACTGATCACATTGAAGGACTCAGGGTCCTCAAAGTGGAGCTATTAATAGTGTCACATGCAGTGTGTTCTTCTTCGCTGAGATCTGTTTGTACCATTTCCACATTGTGGGGTGATGTTACGACTGATCCTGAAAGGAGACATGTGTGCTCATGGTGGTGTGGCCAGAGCAACCAAGACCCACTATGCCAGGAACAGGAAATTGGAGCCTTTGCACTGACTACTGGTGTGGAGGTGTGACAACTGAACTCTGATGCAGGTTTAAGTGGATGTAAATGGAACACTCTTGTCAGGGATTTGGCAGTATGGATGAAAATTTTAAATGTGCATATGCTGACCTAACAATTTTAGCTCCTGGTGTCTACCAAATATGTTTTAGTCACGTGTGAGCATAAATACATGTTAAAAATTGTCAATACAGTATCACACATAATCAAAAGTGGTGAGTGTTGGACTGACTTGATGGTTTGTGCTAAGACATTAATTAGAATGGATCCTTATGCACTGATAAGCAAGATAGCAAGACATACAGTGAAGCTATTAATGACTAACACTCAGCACCAGGCACAGCATAACACTTTTTAGGCACATCATGCCAATCCAGGGCCCAGTGCTATACCTCATTCTCTATGAGTAAAATGCAAACACATAGAATGCTGTTTAGTGTGGATGCAGACCCTGCCCACAGACATCATTCTTCCAAAGTAGGGCCCACGAAGATGAAGAAGCATTGCTATTTTTTCCTTGAAATATTTCAAATGGCTTAAAATTTTGTTGCTAAAGCAAATCCATGTGGCATTTATATAACAAAATAAGTGAAAATAATAATAATTTCTTATATTACTATTTTCAAACAGGATATATTTCAATGATTTTAAGGAATGAATCATAAATTTAGGTTAAAATTTATACCTCCAAAGTTACAGGAGAGTTATGAGACACCTAAACCTTCCCATGCCTTATGGTGTTTTTTTTTTTTTTTTTTTTAGCTGTTCCTAGGATCCACATTTCTGCTTATACTCAGAAAGCAAAAGCATGTTATGAAAGTCAGAGTGAGACTCAGATAGATCATTCTGACTCCTTAAGAAAATTCTTCCATATTAAGCAAAATTATATAGGAGGGCAATTAAAAGTAGATGCAATTAAGACAAAGAATCATGAGTGCTGTCAGTACACTTTGTCATTTACTCTGAGACAGTGGCAGGTCTGTGCATGCCATGGGCACCTGGGACTGTTCCTCACACCCTCACAAAGATCACTCACTCCATGAGAATGAGACTTTATCTTCAATCCCAGTGCCAGCAACAAACATGTGGGAAAATGACTCTTCATGTGCATATGCAGGGTGCAGACCAGTAAGTGCCAAAGTGGACCATTCTAGGTTCCACTAATGACACCAGAGACAGTGCCTGAGTGTGTGTCTCAGGACAAGTGCTCATGGTCACACTGCTAATTAACAGTACTACCCTCTGACACTGAAAGTGGTCAGTTCACCCACTAAACTTTCCACTTGCTGGTATACCTTTTCAATTGAATGACTAAAAGGTTGTATAAGTCCCTGAACCTGAAACTTCCTAAGAGGTAATTGCCTAATAAATAACCTCAACCACAGCCTTCTTCATGGTTTTTCCCCTTGGAAGCCCCTCAGTCTATATCCTGATGGCCCCTTGGCTTCCTAACCAGGTACTATCTCCTCTTGTTCCACACCACAAGAAAAATCAATAAATCATTGCTTCTTTGTATCTGTACAAGCTCATCAATAAATTGACACTGTAGTAATTAATATCACAGTAGAACCCCTTACACTTACCACCATTTAAAGTTGTAGGTGGTTCCATGGACAAGCTTGTAGAATGGAAAGCATGCTCTTTAGGCCCAGGGCCTCCTGAAACCTGGTTATGCACTGGGACCTTCATGCCATCCTGTTCCTGTCTCAGTGCCCTGAATGCAGACCAGACCATCCTACCTTGGCTCACACATTCCTTCCTTCTATATAAATCTTAAGTAATTGTCCACCTTCATATCACATTCTGGCATTCTCTAATGAGAGAATTTCTGAATCATTCTAGCCTTCAGTAGGCTCTCCGTCCTCTGAAGCATGGAGTCACTGATCTTCTAGCCAGCTGGTCCTTAGTCATATGCACAGATAGGCTTCCACTGCCACTAAGAGAACTTTCCCAGTTTTTCCACTTTCCATTATACTGTTTCAAATATGGTGAATTTTTGATAGACAATGATCATATCTGCCCTTCATGCATCACCAGAGGCTACATGAGTGGAACTTTGTTAGAAAGTATTAATTAACAAGTACTAAAGTAGGGACTGGGGAGATGGCTCAGTGGGTAAGAGTGCTTACTATACAAGAATGATGATCTAAGTTCAATGTTATTTATAAAGCCAGAGATGACTACTTATGTCTCTAACCTGAGCTGAGTGGGGCAGAGTCAGGAGGATCTCTGGGGTTCCCTGGTAGTCCAGTCTAGCTGCAAAACAGGGGTTTCTAGATAGAGTGAGAGACCCTGTCACAGGTAAATAATGTGGAATATGATAGAAGGCACCTGATGTCCTTCTCTGACTATTGCATTCATGAACTTGGGGAGTGCATTGCTGCACACATGTGCATGACACACCACTACTACTACTTCACATATCAAAACATGTGATAAAGTAGTTCCTAACAACTTAGACCTTTTCTCTTGTGAATTCTTTGTGGTTGTGGTTTCTCGCATGATAGTTAGCATACATTACACACAAATATTTACTTATTAGTTTGAAAACTACAAGCAAGTTTTTCAAGAGAAACCAACCATCTGTTAGGAAAGAAGACTACTTGAGGCAATTTTAACCAGTTTCACTTTCTTGTATGTGAATGTATTTGCCAGGAAACACCTTGATGGGGTGAGTGTAGGAAGGGACATATGTACAGGTGTGTGGGATGTGCATGCATGCACATATGTATAATTCTGTTGTTTCTGAGACAGCATATGTGGAGATGGTGCTCTTAATTGTTCACTGAACTCCAAAAAAAAAAAAAAAAACCTTGCATGAAACCCTTGAATAGAAAATCAGAATTATGACATTAAGACCTCACTTAAAATATAAATAAATCATTGTCTTCCAAGGGCTATGATTGTAGAGTATGACTGAAGAATGTTATTAATCCAACTAAAGTGGTGGTCACACATTTCCAGCAGAAATGCTGATCACAAGGGCAGGAGGCCTGTGTTACCTCAGCTGTTGTCAGGCTGTGCTGTGTGGAGCGGCTTTGCTTTCCTGGTGGAGAGCCAAGGGTCACACAGACAACACTGTGCTCTTAGCTGAGCACCTGTTCCTACAAAGAAGTGGCAAATGGCTGTGTGGGGCAACGAGACTTTCCTAGATGTGTCCTCCAGCTCCCTGCTTCATTGATGACAGAGGACTTCCTAAGACAGTATGTGCATTCCAGCCCTGCTAGTAGAACTGATTAGCTCTGTTTTCAGAGAAACTGATTTTTAGGAAGGTGGTCTGGACAAGCTCAAAGAGCCTCAAGCTTCCTGGTAGGATGTGAACACATTTCCACCCTAGTAACTGGCTTCCAGGATTGTATACAGCAACTTGTGATATAAGAGTTTACTTTGGCCCTTGGGGACCCTGACCAAGGAAGAGTCCCCTGTCTGAAGGATCTACTTTGAAGGAAAGTTCTCAGGATTATTAAGCCAGAACCTATGGCAACCCTTAAGCCCTGCATCAAAAAGCACTCCTTTCAGCATAGCTTTAGAAAAATTTACCTTCATAATGTGTAATCCATCCTGGAACAGCTAATATTTTGTCAACACTGATTCAAAATATATTAAATTTCCACTGTGCAAGAAGGATAGTTGAGTTAGTGTGAGCTGGCTAACAACATATATATGGAAGGAAGCCAGGAGGAATAGTTACATGGATTCATCATGAGTTAGGAGCTTGGCAGAGGGCACTGACCAGATACCAGATGTGTCAAAGTACAGTGTCGTGGCACATTCAATATTTTGCAGCTGAATGGCGAGGCATACTCTGCTTCTCACTTGGCTATTCTTTGTCCTAGCAATGTACCTTTGGTCCTTGAGGAAGGAGCAGCCACACTGACTGGGGCTTTTGATGCAGGATATGAGATAAAGAGATACAAGTGCTTGGCCCCTGTGCAGGCTGAACTCTTGTAGAACAGAGAAGGAGGGAGACCATCTTTTTCTAAGTTAAAAGTGCCATGACAGAAGTATGCACCATGCTGACTCGCCCAGAAGGAAAGGGGTTCTTCCTTGAACTAGGGAGCTCTTCAGCCATATGGGGTAAGAGGGCATCTTTGGAAGGGAAGCAGTGAAAGGCAGCTTGGTGGTCAGCAAATCTTGATGGGAAAATGCGTTACATCCTACAGGGTGGAGGGGCCACCCAGGTATGGAATGGTCAGGCTGACATTTCATAAAAGAACCTTAGGAACATAGGAAACAGGGAATGGCAAGATGAGGTAAGTCCTAACTCACAGAGCCTATCATGAAACATAGGCATAGAGAAGTCACTCACACCTGTGAGTAGTGAAGCAACGCCCAGGGAGGGGAATACAGAGGTGGTGCTGGGTTTCAGGAAGAGGAGAGATGGTGACAAGAAGCCAGGCATTCACCCTGCTCCCCTACATCTTGTCAAAAGGCATCTTTGAGTGAGTCATGCATCTTATGTTCCCCAAAGTATGCTGTGTTTCCTTGGCTGTGCTGGAATCACACAAACACACAAAATGCACATTTTTGGCAAGCACTTGAAGGAGAAGAGGGAGATTTTAATTGAGCTCCATTCAGTGTCCCTATCTGGCAGTGCCCAGAGAAGCAGTCCTTCACTGTGATGACGGAAAGAGTCACATTCTCATTATCAGTCCTCAAGGTTGGAGCTACTGGACAGTTTATTGATGTTCAGGAATTCAAGACCCCAGATTCCGCAGCTTTTTCTAAACCACATATTAGAGAAAGGATTTGGATGTATAACTAGTCTGCAGAAGTGTGTGACGTGAAGTGCCTGACAAAATATTCCTCAGTGTGTTGTACCTTTGTGTGATAACTTCTTGGAGAAGGAAGGAAGGAAGGAGTGAGAGAGGGAGTCCTGATGTCCTCCATATTTCTAACAATATGAAAAGCGCTGGAGCATCTACCTGGAGGGGAGCCACTAATACACTAAGTGGTTTCAATATGATCAATGTTTATCATTGTAAATGATGATAAAATAACGAATATATGCTCAGTAAGTATTCAAAAGAAAAGAAGAACATAAGTGACATAGGATGAAGACACTCACAGGTGCTTCCCCAGAGTGGTCACATCAATGTAGGGGGACCTAGAGAAGCACCGTAGGTCCTCCAGTCCATTGAAGCTGATCTTTGCAAAGATACATTTTACGGAAATAAAGTTTAACCTGGCGTTAAGAATAATTTCACAGGTTGATTTTATCCATGAAAACATTTCCAGGGACTGGGGGAGGGCTTGGTGGGAAAAGTGCTTGTCTGGGCAGCATGAGGACCTGAGTCTGATCCCCAGAGCCCACTTAAAATGGCAGACATAGCATTGTAAACCTTTAGTTCCAGTTCTGTGGAGGCAGAGACAGGAGGATCCCTGTAGCTCACTGGCTGGTTAATCTAGCCTAATTGGGGACCTTCAAGCCAAGGATAGCCTCTATCTCAAAAGAAGTGAGCAGTGTAGTTGAGGAACAAGATCTGAAAACAAGCTCACCTCCTACTTTGGTCTGTTGTGGGGTCTTGTTATCAGGTGAGCTGTCCCATGAGCTTCTTGAATATTCTTCTCTCTCCTCCTCCTTTCTCACTGAGGGCATGCTGTGATTGCAGACTCGTTACTGCATCCAGTTATGTGGTTACTGGGATCTGAACTTGGGTGTACATGCCCACACAACAAGAGCGTTGTTCACTAAGTCATCTCTCCAGGCCTAAGGAATTACATTTTGATTGATAAGGCCTATTGTTGCTACCTACTTAGTCCTGACTTTTTTATTATAAACATATATTCTAAACATTCTATTGACAAGTTTCATACATGTGCATAATCTATTTTGATCACAATCCCCTCTCAGTATTTCTTTTGCCCTCCTTTCCCAATGAATCCCTTCTTTCTAATTAGTCTCTCCTATTTTGATTATTTTTATGTCTTTTTTTATTTTTTGTATTTTATTTATTTGCAAGCACAGAGAGATAGAAGAGAGACAAACAGAAAGAATGGGTGAGCTAGTAATTAAATATGTAGACAGGGCTGGAGACAGGACTCAGTGATTAAGGCACTTGCCTGCAAAGCTTAATGACCCAAGTTTGGTTCCCTAGTGCCCACATAAAGCCAGATACACAAAGAGGCACATACATCTGGAGTCCATTTGCCACAGCTAGAGTCGTGACATTTTTAACAGGAATTTTTCAAAAATCCTGCCCATGAAGGTCCTACTTCCTGCCATGCCTTCCAGTAAATACAGATCACTGAGTTTCCCTTGTTTTCATGTGTTGTTTTTGTTTCTTCACTCAGTTTTTTTTCAAAGCTTCATGGAATCAAAAATTTATAGTTAACAGATGGCTATAAAATAATATTAAAAACTCTTAAATTTTAATTCTGAAATGTTGCAAAATTATGAATTAATACCATTGTCTAGAAAGCACCTATTTATGCTATGAAGCAAGCTTCACTTCAGCCCTTATTTAATCAATTCAGCCTAGAATTGATTAAAAAGATCTATAATTTAAAAGATTCAAGGCCAAATTATAACAATAGTCTTTCCACCAAAATGACTTACAAAAACTGGCCATCTCTCTGAGAACACCATCTCTTTGCGTGTTTAGTCTATTTGGTTAAAATAATTGACACCCAGTCCTGGGAGAGGCAGTAGAGGCAGGCACTTGGAAAGTGATTTGATTCATTCTTATGTCAATTTATGTAAATATAATTGGAAAAACAAAACAAAGCAAATCATATGCCTGAAAAATCAGTCAGCCTCTAAGAGGGAGTTTACTGGATAAGCCTGTAAACTGATTAGCAAAACAAGGCCTGAGGGCCACACCTCTTCAGGAGGTCCATTAACTTGAGTCCCACCATAGCAAGTCTATAATGCACTTCCATCCTGCTGCTGATGCTGCCAGGGACCAAGTAATACAACATTCACTGTCAAATATGTGAGAGGACTCAGT
This sequence comes from Jaculus jaculus, assembly GCF_020740685.1. Classification (NCBI taxonomy): domain Eukaryota; kingdom Metazoa; phylum Chordata; class Mammalia; order Rodentia; family Dipodidae; genus Jaculus; species Jaculus jaculus. Next base: position 57,564,569 of record NC_059103.1, read on the forward strand.
GTTGGAAATGGGCTAAGTCGGGGCTAAGTGACAGTTTTTCAGAAAGAATACTCTCTGAGCAGGACCAAGGAGATCTGCCTTCCACTCCATATTAGTATACGCCCTATGCATCTGTGCCCCAAGCTCCTGGCTGAACAGGAGGCCAGGTGCATTCATGCTCTCACAGTTGTAATGCTGACCTGCATTCTGGTATGGTTCCCTTTGCTGATGACCAAGTAAGCTGGTGGACATTCTTGCCCTAGACTTTCATGTAATCATTAATAAAAGCCACGGACATACTAACACTCAGTTAAAAATGTAGGTGGTTTGAGAAAATTTTTGACAATGTAAAAATAATGATAAAGAAGTAATCACTTGTTTTCTGTCACATAATTAAGTCTTCTTCCCTCCCTCCCTCCCTCCTTTCACCCTCTCTTTTCTTTCTTTCTTTCTTTCTTTCTTTCTTTCTTTCTTTCTTTCTTTCTTTCTTTCTTTCTGCTTCCTCTCTCTCTCTTTTTTCTTTCTTTCTGTTTTTTTTTTTTGGGGGGGGAGTGCCAAGTCTTATTATAGCCCAGGATGGCCTAGAACTCACTCTGTAGACCAGGCTGGCTTTGAACTCACAGCAATCTTCCTACCTCCATCTCTTGGAGTGCTGGTTTACATGCATGACCCACCACACATACCCAGCTTCAATTTTCTTTACTTTTCCTTTTCCCTCCTTCCTTCTTACTCCCCTCCATCCCTCCTCCCCTCTCTCCCTCCCTCCCTTGCTTCCTTCCTTCCTTCTTTCCCTGCTTCCTTCCTTTCTTCTGTCTTTTCTCTTCCTTCCTTCCTTTCTTTCTCCCTTTCTTCTCTTTCTTCTTTCTTTCTGACAAGGTCTCATGTAACTCATGGTGGCCTCCCAGTATAATCTTGAATTTCTAACATTCTTGCTAACACTTCAGATGTCACGAAGGACCAACTGGGACATATTTGCCAGCAGGTGGGTGGAGTGATGTATAAACATGAAGTGGGCCACTAGGAAATGAAGATCTGATGTTTTTCTCTGCGAGTAATAATTTCAGTAGCAATAGAATAAATTGAGCTTAGCTAAGTAAATATCATGCTTGTATAAGAACCCAGCCTGTGATAGGGGCCAGCACTGGCCATGTGTAAGGATCAATGTGACATTCTTGCTGAGGCTAGTCTAGTTTTGCCCATTTCTTTGGAACTTTGTATCTTCGGATATATGTTCCAGCTGTAGGCATCTCTTTTCTGGCCCAGATATCAAGGGGAAGTAACCATCTTTAGCAGGGTGATGAGCTATGCTTTGTGGATGTCTGTGAATAAAATGTTTCTTTCTGCATTGAGTTCTGTCTTCATGCATAAAGGGATTTGATAAAAGCGTGTGAAGCTATATACACATCCCAAGGAATGCTCTTTGAAGACAAAATAATGCACATTATGCCGGCTTCTAAGGAGTTTGCTTTTTACTTAGGTTCTTTGCTTCTGATCCCTTTCTTGAGAAACTGCCTAGGGATATTTTTTAAAAGGTGTGACCCTCCTGGCCTTCAGTGTACAGCTTGGGTCTCTGTAGACCCAGACATAAGGTGAGGCAGGTTTCAGGCACTCATCGCCGTGTAAAACAAATTTCAGAAGAGCTCTGGTATTTGGTCACAGCTCCGCTTCCGCACAGGCATTTCCTGAATCTGCCCATGATGAGCGTCAATGCAGCCGCTCTGTCAGTTCCCTCTGGAACTGTACAGACTGTGCCTCCTGGAAATGTCATCTGCCAAGACTGCAATTACGGCACTCCAGCAATCACGGGTACAATGCAGAATGGGGGGGATTCAGGTGAGCAGGAGAACCCGCAATCAAGCTGGGGAAGGGAGAACAAAGCCATTTTTTTTTTTTTTCATTTGCCGTCAACACAACCATCAGACCTTAATTACAAGGCAAGTGAGGGGCTGGCACTGAAAAGCTTATTATTATCCAGCTTGGCTCCAAATCAGCTCTGCATTGATGCGAGCGCCCAGAGGAAGGCAGCTCAGCCCCAGCGGAAAGGAGCAGCCGAAGAGCGGCAGGGAGCATGCTCCAGTGAATTAAAAATAATTCTACAGGAGGGAGGTGCCCAGCACCTTAGAGCCAGCAGAAAATGCACTTTCAAAGTCCTGCAGCCTTGCTGGGTTCATTCATGATGGAATTAAATTTTGACACACTCAGTGCAGCCAGAACTACTTTGTCACGATGACTGACCCCGAAGACACCCCCACAATCCAGTATGCAGACTGTGCTAGGCTGTTGTTCTAGTTCTTTATGAAAGTTCCCAGAACCCTTCACATATATGCTGATCTGCATATGCTTGCCATATGTAATTTATTAATATTCAATGAATATTATATACATTTGCTTATGTCCACTTAGAAATATAAAACGAGTTTGCCATATCCTTTAGAGACTAGCCTGAGAGCTTACAGCCTAACCATATTTGATTATAGCCTATATGTTAAAAATAGGGTGAGCAATATAGGTCATTGGTAGACACTTGCCTAGCATGCCATAGTCCCCAAGTTCAACTCTTATTACTGTGAATGAATGAATGAATAAATAATAATTAAATAAAGAAATGTACTGCTTACTGATAAAAACCACACACACATTTTAATCCTGTATCAAAACACCTGTACTTATGTATGAACTAAGCCTCAAAATTCATAATCCTCAGTATTATTCAAATGTGATTGTAATACCAGTACACTCAAGTCAGAGCATGAGCTAACAACTGTTTTGTTTAAAGTTCTAGAAGTAAGCTAAGCATTTTCTGGTATGTCCCTGAAGATGGAGTTTGGGTACTGTCCCACAGGGGCTGGAAATTAATACTGTGCACCTCTCAGAGGCTAGCCTCTGAGAGCCCATGGGCTTATGGTGCAGGCTTACCCTCAGGTACATACGTTACAGCACTAATTAATGACACCTGTCCAGACCTTTCCATCACCTCATCTATTTTTAACAAGCATTTTATTTATTTGAGAAAAAGAGACAAAGAGGCAGATGAGAAAGAGAGAGAGAGAGAGAGAGAGCCAGAGCCTCTAGCCACTGCAAATGAACTCCAGACACATGTGCCACTTGTGCATCTGGCTTATGTGCATACCGGGGCATCAAACTGGAGTTCTTAGGCTTCACAGGCAAGTACCTTAACCACTAAGCCATCTCTCTAGCCTGTATCTGATCTATTTATTTAAATGGCCAGTATGGCTGGACTAGGTCTACTGAGAACCATACAGAGTGATAACCAAGGGACAGACCAGACCTCATAGGAAAGCCATACCCTCTGCTCTGTATCCACTGTATCCTATGTTTCCCTGGCCTTTTATGATCCCAGGAAAGACATCTATCTCAGCAGATTCTAATGTCTCCTGAGCCTACTGTTTGTTTGGGAATGGAAGGAGCTCATGAGCACCAGAGAGAAGGAGCTGTCATCTTGCTGACAAGCTGGCCAAATGTAGAGATCAGCTTATGGGCAATGTGGAATTTGAACTTTCCTTCCCCATCTGAACATCTGGGCCTCTCATGCCAGGTGATCACTCACTCCTCTGTTTTTGTCTCTCCACTTCCCTACTAAGATGTAGGGTCATAGGACTGTAGGAATGGCTTAGTGGTTAAGGTGCTTGCTTCTGAAGCCTAAGGACCCAGGTTTGATTGCCCAATACCCAAGTAAGCCAGATGCACATGGTGGCACATGTGTCTAGAGTTAATTTTTAGTTGCTAGAGGCCTTGGTGTGATCATTCTCTCTCTCTCCCTCCTTTCTCTGAAATAAATAAAACAATAAAAACATCTTAAGGTACAGAGTTATAGAAATATGCCCCTATATACAGCCCTTTTGGATCTTTGACACCTGCCTGGAGTGTGGCATTTATTAGCTGAGGTTACTGCCTCCTTCTTCCCAGAGTCTTCTAGAAGGCCTGGGGCCAGGTCTACAAGTCTATTTCTGTTCTTCCATACATGCATCACTAGGCAGAATGGATGACCTTGGTAAGCCCAGATCTTGTGGTGCTATCCCCACTTAGGTCTCTTCAGCAGCTTTCCCTCACCTCTGAGCACATTTAAGCCCTCATTTCTCACCAGGACACTAGGCGCACTGGCGCTCTCCTCCTCATACTCCCAGCCTGCAAACACGAAGTCCACAAGCATGTCTCCCAATATGGATTGTGGGGTTTCAGGGTCCCTAGTTCCCTTATACCCTTGGAGGGGTGGCCACGGTCTTCCTTTGCTCAACAACATGCTCTGGAAACCTGGATTATCTTCAGATACGTTGGCCAAACCTACCCCTGCCATATAGTGAGGCAGAGATTTAACAAAAGATATGGTGCTGAGAAGAAGTGACAGAGGAGTGCTCAGCGCTGAAATACCTCAATCACACCTTCCATGGCTGAGGGTCCATTGAGGAAGAGGTGGTGGAGAGAATGTAAGAGCCAAAGGAAGGGTAAGACTCCTTACAATGGGCTCCTCCAGACACAAAATGGCCTGGATATTTAGGACTTCACAGTGCCTGACACTACCTACACACAGCCATCATAATAGGAGGAAAAGATCGTGGCATTAAAATAAGAGAGAGACTGATTGAGAGGGGGAGAGGATATGATGGAGAATGGAGTTTCAAAGGGGAAAGTGGGGGAGGGAGGGAAGTACCATGGGATATTACTTACAATTATGGAAGTTGTCAATAAAAAATAAAAATAATAAAAATTGTAAAAAAAAAAAAAAAAAGTTCAACATGAGAAATTTCTAAACATGAAACAGTGACTCTTGGGAAAATTGGTCCTTGCTGTGGAAAGTGTGACAATCTTCCCTAAATATGTATTACTAATATTAACATGCAGAGGATTTTGAATTATTTCAATGAATAAATGTGCCAATAAACAGTGTTTAGAAATGTCTTCATTTTAGTTTTTCATCTGGAACAATGAACAAAGCCCTTATAAATGAAGACCTGGTGATGGCTTCCGAATATGAAGACCACACAGAGGCCTTGAGGCCAGAGTCCTTGAGACCATGGCTCTCAAGCAGGGAGTTCTCAGTGCCGCAGGGTCCCTGAAGAAGCTGCTTTTCCTGACAGGAACAGCCACTACTCATCTAAATATTACTCCTGCCTTTGGTGAGGTCACTTTCTGAATCTTCTCTGTGGCTTTATTATTCATGGCCCTAATTTTTAACTTTCTGAATAATTTCTTTAGTCTTTTTAAAATTGTTTGTGCATGTGTGTATATGTATGCATGTTCTTATGTGTGCAGGTATGACTGCATGTTTGACTATGCACATGCACGTTCAGGCCAAAAGGCACCCGTAAGTGTCATGTCAGGAACACTGTCCACTTCCTTTAAGACAGGGTCTTTCATTGACCTGGACCTGACCAATTAGGCTAGACTGGCTGGCCAGCAAGACCCAGGGACCCTTCATTCTACACCTTCCCAGCACTGCTGTCTATCCTCCATGGCACTGAGATTATAGGAATTCCATCACGTCAGGCATTTTTACATGAGTGCTAGGAACTGAACTCAGGGCCTCATGCTTGTGCGGCAAGAACCTTACTCAGTGACTTATCTCACAGCCCTATGTCTTTTTTTTACTTTTCTTATGGGAAGAAAGTTCTCTGTAATCTAGAACTTATCTGCTGTATTCCTCATGTGTCTCCACAGAGCCTGACATATAGAAGGCACTTAGTAAGTGTTTGATAGTGAACAGAGATGAATAAATATCTTAGAGCAGATCTCATCTGTAAATGCTGTGGTGCTACCTCACACATTTGTACACATAGCAGATTCCTCTGTTGGAAGTGTAGGAAGGGAAGTCATGCTAGGAGCTTAGAAGGTGCATCTGCTTGCCATGGGTGCTTTTAGAAACGGGAGACTGGAGGCTAGTCATTGGCTAGTTCGGCCTGGAGATGAGATCAGAGCTCTGAGGCAATCTGCTCATGAAAAATCTCACTCAGCTGGCCGACTGAGACATGGGTCACAGAGCATGGTGAGGCTAACAGCCAGATCTGAGTTTGCGAAGTAAATACCACAAGATTTTCAGTAGGTTTAGAAGCTCTGGGAAAATGTCAGCACTGTACCCAGTATAAAGCCAGGGAGCACAGCCTGCGAATTACTTTTTAATCTAACTAAGCCAATGGAGCGCCAGCCCAAGGCTGCCGCTGTTCATTGCCCAGAACCCTACATGCTGCAGTGTTTATTGTTTCCCTAAACATTATTGCTGCTTGATATACTCATTCCCTTCAGAAAAGCCTTATGATGCAAACAGAGTGCTCTAAATCCTGGGTGCCCACAGCGCTTGCTGGAATTGACACTGGGTAAGGACTGTCCCATATTCAGTTTGCATTCAGAGGCTGGCTAGTGGTAGAGCTCTTCTCAAATACCTGGCTACTTTCTCTTCTGCCTCTCAGATACTGGATACTGCTTACCACATGCCTGGTCAGGTGTCTCCAGTGCTTTTCTGTGCAGGATGCTCTTCCCAGGGCCGGGTTTTGGGATCCACGTGACCTTGGCTGTATCTCAGAAGGAGAACAAGGCTCAGCTAGGCTCACACCTTCCCATAGGGGGTATGAATGGCCTCTCATGGTGAGTCTACAGGTCTTGTCTGTCAACACTGATGCCTGGAGAGCCTGACTTGTTGGTACTGGAGCTGCCAATGCTACACTAAGGTCTATTCCTCCCTGAACCTTCAGTCATCAATCCAGTGTCTGGATTAGAAAATCACTTAGTCCCTCTGGTCCTAGAACAGAAATGTAGCACCTATCTAGAAGGCCTTGCCAATTAAGACTCATAAAAATGCCTACATATTGGAGAGCATGGTGGGGTCATATGCCCTGATGTCTAAAGTCTCAGAGGTACTCTACTACCATGACACAAGATCAACTACAACTCTGGCACTTTTGGCTTTTCAGCTCCATTAAATGAGGCAGATATGTGGCTTGTTCTCTATTCCTACCTGTGAAGCTACAGAATACATTACTGATTCGTTTTGAGTTTAGAACTTGATTCATACAGTCTGGGTGAATATAGTCTTGGGTATGCTATTTGTATCTGGTAAATTCTAAGGAAAGGTACAAGAATAAAAATTAAAAATAACTTATCAGCACTCTGTTGACTTATCATTTAATTCTATGACTTTTATCTGATTTGGAAAGCTACAAGGTTGAGTACATCAATAGTGGATCAGGAGACCGTGAACCTGGGGTTGTGTTGGTATGATTTTAGAAAACATGAGGGTGAACACACTCCCTCTGCATCATGGTGGAATCAGCTGAGCTTCTCAGAATGTGAAATAGTCCAAGGTTGTATTTTATAGTTAAGGTATCTGATATTTAAGTATCTTTTTATATGAATTGATTTCTAACCAAAAACTTAGTTGAATTTTTTTGCTTGTTTACTTATTAATAAGGCTTTCCTCAATAGTGATTGTCATTTTCTAGTTACTACTCATGTCATGTCTTTCTTTAGAACATGCCAGAAGGTTTGGAGTGCCAGAGCTTGTGTCATAATGGAAGTGGGATTGGCAGCTATGAACCTTTTGCAGGTCATGGCTGTACCAGGGTGGGAGAGGGCAAGTGGTCCTTCAAGGAGCATCTTTTGCCATTGCTTGGAGGTGTGAGGTTCTGAAAATTGCATTGGCAATATCTTACTTCCCATATCAGGAAGTAGGGAGTTGCAGGGGGATGCTACTACATTAGGACACCCACATGTGTGGCTATTCCAAAGGTTTCCATGAGGCTAAGGGGAACATCGAGCCTCATCAGACCCAAGCACTCTAACAATCAAAACAAACAAAACAATCAATCTGATGGGTACAGTGTGGATACATGTCCACTGTGTCATTGAATGCTACTGTAACCTCTCCAGCATGTCATACTGCACTATTAATGCTAGAAAGGTCTTGGTATTGGTCTTCTGTAGTGAATGATCTCCATGTCTAACTAACACAATCACTCCTGGTAAACAGGAATAGAAATGAGCTCTGTCCTGGCAATGGAAAATGATCATATTTGTGAGTAATCCTCATCCTAATAATAAGTACAAATGTCAGACTCCATGTCCCATGTGAAGGCATCAGAACGCATTCACGACACATGAAGATGAGTCTCATGGCAGAGAGGACAGGGTTCAAGCTCTGTGTTGAGCATCAGCTTCTTGCTTAAGACATTTGAACTGAGAATCTGAATAAAGGGTTTTCCAAAATTGCTTGCCTGGGGGCCCACTACTAGGGCTTGGGACCCTCTGAGAAGACAGTCCCTTGAAAATCACCAGAGGTTTCCATTAGAGCCCACAGGGCTGCTCCCTAAGAGCAAAGGCCAACTGCAAATAGCTCTGTTCCCATGGGTGCTGAGCCTGAGCTTTGGACTATAACATGATTGACATGTTTGGACTAAGGTGTTCTATCCGTAACCTATACAACAGGAAGAAGTAAAAATAAACCTTTCCTGGAGGAAGGCCACACAGTACAGACCTCAGAACAAAGTGAAAGTATTTCTTGTACAGTATCCATAATTTAAACAAAATAAAGCTAAACAAGCACATAGCTAGATTTGATCAAAACCCAAGAACAGTGTCAAACAAGATCAGATATATTGGGAATATCTGATAAGAATGTAATTGTTGTGAAAATGCTCAAGGAATTTAACAAAATTTTAAATTTTAGAGGAATGAAAATTACTTGAGCAACAACCTGGAGGCCAGTGGCACACAACTATCATCCAAGTACTTTTGAGGAAGAGGCTTCAGAATCATGAGTTTGAGGCCAGCCTGGGCTATATACTGCATTTCAAGTCATCCTGAACTGAGACCATGTCTCAAAAATCAAAATAAATAAGTATAATAAGAACTCTACAACTAAACATTAAGACCATGGAAACGTTAAGCTTAGCATCAATAACAATGTGCTTGTGATAAAATTAGTGAACTACAAATGAGTACAAAACAGTGATTAACACATTGACAAAATAATATAAAATAGATGAAGGAGTATAAGATATGGGCTAGAAAGATGGCTTAGTGGTTAAGAGTACCTCTTGTACAAACATAAGGCCCCAAGACTTTTGAGTTTGATTTCCCTAAACCCTTGCAAATAGTTGGGCATGGCAGGGAGCAGAGTTCAAGGAATCACTGGGGCTTGTAAAAAATGCCAGTGCTCTGGGCTCAGTGGTGACTCCATTTCAAGGAATCAAAAGGGTGAGCAATGGAGGGGGTGCCTAATGTTCTCCTCTTGCCTCCACATAGGCACATGGGGGTGCTACATTTGCATACACACACACACACACACACACACACACACACACACACACACACCACATCACACCTATTATACAGAGAGAGAATATATGTGACCCATAGTATAAATCTCTTATTCCATGCAAAATAAAAACCAGAGGTGGGGGGCAAGCAAAAAACAGAAACAATATTTGAAGTGATAAAGGCTAACAACTTTCCAAACAGGATGAAAGTTGTTTATTCACAAGTTCAACAAACTCCAAGAATCCAAATTGAGATAACTATGAAGAAAATCACTAATGGAAACCAAATACCAAGAAAGTTTTTTTTTTTTTTTTAAATCAGGCTTATTGATGGCTGATTTCTCAGCAAAAACAAAGAAAAAATGAATCCAGAAGACAGTGACATTCAATGCTAAAAATGCTTGAAGAATGGAATTTCGAACCCAAAGGAAAAGTTTTGCAGAAATGAAAGCAAAGGCAAGACATATTTGTATACATAAACAATTAACTTAGTGACATCAGCAGATACACACTAAGGGAAATAGTAAAAGACTAAATTAAGAAAGAAAGTTAAGATTGTAACTCAGAGAAGCATGAAGGAACAGTGAGCAAATAAATCTGTTAACACATAGGTGAGCTGTAGTGATCTTTGTCTGAAAAATAATAATAACATTTTGAGAGATTTAATGTATCTGCAAGAAAATAATCATATAATAATTCCTTCCCTCACAGTACCACACAAATGGGGGTCACTGGAGATAAAGCACTGGAAAGGGTGCTGATAGGAAAGTAGTAGAATTGGGTAAAATGGTAAATGTTAATGGTCTACACATGAGCTGTTATCTCTGAATGACAAATAAGCAAGGGGCAAAGAATGTAGCTAGCAGGCCAAAAACACTGAGAGAGCCAATAAGATAAAAGGCTAGTGCGAGTAAACTTATAAACAAACTGATAGAAGAGCTGAAATAAGGATTGGGGGTAGCTCAGGTAAGATGCAAGTAGGTAGTCTGCCTGAATTTAGATTCCAGAACCCACATAAAAGCTAGGTGCAGTGGCACACACCTATAATTCCAGTCCAAGGGTGGTAGTGCCAGGGTATCTCTCTCTCTTTCTCTCTGCTTGAATATAAATAAATGAAATATATAAAGAAAAAGAAGGGGAGAGGAACATGACAATGACATCTTGACAATGTCCCTGATTACTAAGTGATTGTGGGTCTGCTTCACGGTGACATCATGACAAGCTCATTTTGCTTTGAAAACTCTTTTCTTTTCTTTTTTTTTTGAAGCAGGGTCTCACTCTAGCCCAGACTGACCTGGAATTATCTCTGTAGTCCATTCTGGCCTGGAACTCATGGTAATTCTCCTACCTCAGCCTTCCAAATGACAAGATTAAAGGAATGCACCACCACGTGTAGCACAAATACTCTGTTTTATTTTTAATATATTTTAAAAATATTTTATTTAAGTTCTGATAGAGAGAGAAAATGGGCATACCAAGGCCTCCTGCCACTGCAAACTAACTCCAGACACATGTGACACTTTGTGCATCTGGATTTATGTGGGTACTGGGGAACTGAACCAGGGCCAACTGGGTTTGCAAACAATCCCTATCAAGGAAGGACAGGAAGCACTCTCCACTGCAATCTTGTTGTAGACAGTCTTTCTGAAAACTCTTGTTATCTTTAGCAATTGGGCCATCTACACATTGACTGCCAGAAAGAATGTTTGTTCGCAGGTGAGCTGTACTCCATGGTCTCTGTTGCACTAAGAGCCAGGAACATATTGTTCCTTCCAGTGGTGCTTGTCTTCATTTAGGTAAGCCTCTGATCTCTATGTTGGAGTTGTCTGTTCCCAAAGTGCATTTCTAAGCATATCCCATCTGACCCTACAGGGGTCCAGGACCAGACTTTTCACTAACTTAAGTATGTGGTAAAGACTAATTCAAGAGGTCCATATCTTTCTCATACCATAGAATTCCTATAACAAATTAGCTGAATGGGTGAAACCAGTATGCAGTTATTATCTGACAGCTCTGGAGAGCAAAAGCCTCAAAAAGTCAAATGTTAATAGGGCTGTCTCTTGGGAAAGAGTCCCTTCCCCTGCTTTTCTACATTCTAGAAAACCAGCATTCTTGGCTCCTGGTTTGGCACATCAGTCCAATCTGTTTCCATGACTGTGAGTCTGTTCCTCTCCCTCCCTCTTACCAGGACCCCTGTGCTTCCATGAGGCCCCTCCTCCAAGGCACAGTGGTCCTCTCTCCAGATCACTGAAGTCATCACACTTGCAGACCTCTCTGCAATGTCAGCTGGCATGTTTACCTGGTTGGAGAGTTCCCACATGGGCCAGTTCATGTCTCCATGCTGTAGACAGTGAGCAGAGCATGAAAGCCAGCCTGCCATTCTACAGTGATACCACTTCTGATGAGGGAGTTCCACAAATTTCATAATAGCTGGGAAAGTGAGACAATCCTTGCGTGCCTGGCCAGTTCTGGTATGTTAGCAAACCTGAGGTTACTGCTCCAGAGAGAAAAAATTCCCCATGCACACCATTTTGCCAAGTATATGAGGAGCTATGCAGTCCCACAGCCAGATGTGGCAGGCTATGTCACGAAGACCTCAAGTTGTAACCAGAGGCTATACCCAGAGTACTTGACAAAGTGCCTGATACATCATCACACCAGCTACCGAAGGGACAGGTAAATCAAAGTTCTTGAAACTTCTAACTTTGAATCAGACAAAAACTGTGTGTTGGGATTTAACCTCTATGTGGGACCATTGTAATGGGGCTTAGAGTAACTACCAGAGCCTGCTCTGTCCACAGCTCACCAAGTCCCTGGTTAAATTTGTCCCCTTTTGTAAAACTTCTTTTTTTCTACCTCCAAAATGATTAAAACTATCATTTAACAGCCTTGTGTATTATATACCTTCTATTTTGTCATTAGTGGCTGGCCTCATTATTTGTGGTGCTGCTTATTGAACTCAGGGCCTGGTTCATGCTAGGCAAGTGCTCTGCCACTGAGCAGCATCCCTAGTCCAGGAATTAGCCTTTTACAGTCTCTTTTCACTGCCATTTTAAGCTGAAGCCCTCATTGTAACTTGGTACTAATGACAAACCCTCCTAAGAAGTCCTACTCAGGTCTTATAGTAAACAGCACCCAGTTATTACTATAACAGCAGGAAGTGAACATTTTTTTTGTTTTTTTTTTTTAATTTATTATTTGAGAGTGGCAGAGAGAGAAAGAGAGAGGGAGAGAATGGGAGAGCCAGGGCCTCTAGCCACTGCAAACGAACTCCAGATGCATGTGCCCCCTTGTGCATCTGGCTAACCTGGGTCCTGGGGAATCGAACCTCAAACCGGGGTCCTTAGGCTTCACAGGCAAGCGCTTAGCCACTAAGCCATCACTCCAGCCCTGAACATTTTTCTTGGAAGCTCATATAGAAAAGTAGACAGTTACCATACAACACAACTGATTTTCTTTTTGTCAAATTATCTTTTGTTCACCATTTACTATGTGAAACTCAAATCATTCTTAAACCCAAGCCTACTCGTGCGAGTCTAGGAAGACACAGGTTAGAGCTCTTCCCTAAGCTCAAACATTCTAATAAAAAAAAATAAAGCAGAGTGAGGGTTGTGAGTGATATACCCAGTACTGTGTGCCTTGTGTTCAAGAGTGTACCCACAACGACAATGCTCATCGTTAAGCTTTCAGACACAGCCATCCCTTGATGTCCACAGGTCCTCATATAACATGTACCTATTTTCATGGAAACCATGCATGTATCCCTCAAATCATTTCCAGATTTTTTTGTGCACAGACCAAAAAAGAATGTTGGGTGTCCTCCCCTATCTCTCTTCAGCTTGGTTCCTTGAAACAGTCACTAAACCTGAAGTTGCCAGTTTTTTTTTTCGGGGGGGGGGGGTCAGACTAGCTGAACAGAGAGCCCTAACAGTTTTCCTATCTCTACTCCTTAGAGGACTGACATTACAGGGATGCATGGCCACACCCAGCTGTTTATGTTCACATAGGTTCTAGGGAATTAAACTCAGAGCAAATCAGGCACTCTCAGGATCTTATGCTTTTGTGGCAAGTACTCTTACCCACCAAGCATCTCCCCAGCTCCCATTTCTAGGATTCTTATGTTATCTACTATAGTATAAATACCATGTAAAAGTTACACTGTGTTAGTATCGGGAAAGTCATAATAAAAAGAAGCCTGGTCGTGTATTTCAGTATAGGCAAATGCATTAAAACTGCTTTCATGGCTGGGGAAACTGTTTAGTGGTTAAGGTGCTTGCCTGTGAAGCTTAAGGACCCAGGTTTGATTCCCCAGTATCCACATAAACCAGATGCACAGGGTGGGGCATGCTTCTGGAGTTTATTTGCAGTAGCTGGAGACCCCGGCATGCCTGTTCTCTCTCTATCTGCCACCTCCTGTCTCTCTCTTGCCCTCCCTGTCTATCTCAAATAAATTAATTAAATAAATAAGCATTTTTTAAAAAAGTTTAAAAATGCTTTTGATCATTGGCTGGTTAAATCCTGAAGTGTAGAGCAGAGGCCACAGAGAGGACCATCTGCATTCATTTCAGCCATTATGAATTGTAAAGACCTCTCCCCCCTCTCCTCCACTACCATTAACCTGGGGCTGGGTTAAACACTGTTTCTCTGGTGTCCAACCACCCCCGACCCCAGTTCTTCTCCACCCAGACAGCCATGATCCTCACTGCTACTCAGATTACTTCTAAAATGCACATCGAGTGATATCTCGCTCTCTTTCTCTGCCCTATTCTCTTCAGCTATAGGTGAAAGTCCAGAGTCTCTGATGATCTAAGGATGTCCCTAGCTCTAGCTAGTGCTCCTGAGAGTGGCACGTTTGTTCCCACTTTACATTTCACATTATAGCAATCAATCCCAGGGCTTACAAGTCTCCTAGGATTTTGTTTGTTTGCTGTGCAGTGCAGGCTGCCCTAGAACTTGCTCTATAGTCTAGGTTAACCTTGAATTTACAATCCCTCTGCCTTAGCCTCCTGAGTACTAGGATTACAGGTATGCACCCTCATATTGAGATTCCTTAATATTGAAGTGTTTCATCTTTTCCTGTCTTTGAACATCTATTTTAATTTGCTTGCTTTTTGTTGCTGTTACCTAATGATGCCATTCTTCAAACTACATGCTAGTGGAAATCTTGAGAAGAGATTTCCTGTTACTTTGCCCACAATTTAGTCGGTTCCTGCAGGGAACTGCATTCTCCTCTATGTGTGTTTACTCAAAGGCAGACTGTCTGTGGATCTTTCTACCCTTGTTACCTGATACAGCATGTTAGACTATGGTATGATAGCAAATCAAACTAGCCACACTGAAAAAAGACCAGAAAACTTTCAAGTTTATACCTTAAAACAAACTCCAGAGAACTCACATGCATGTGTCCCCTCCAACAGTGTGAGCACACAATCAGTACTGACCATCTGCAATATACTTTTTCCATATCTTCACTCTTGTCCACTTGACATCCTGCTGCTGACAACCATCTTTCTTGCAACCCATTTGAGGATTTTGTTTCATATCACAATTCTTTTGTTGTTTCTTTGTTTTAAAATGAAGAGCTGTCTATTCCTAAGAATGAGAAGGCTACTGTGTATCTCCTGGTGAAAATGTATGTTAGGTAAGCTCCCTTCAGTGATCTGAATAAAGTGTTGGTGGTGAGTTCAGTGTTAAAAAATCAACAGCACATATTAGGCAGAATCTCTTTAAGCACAAAACACATGCCACTAGGGATCTATTGATCAGTTTATTGCACTGCTGTGACCAGAGGCTCACAGGAAACTGTCCTTGAGTTTCCTGTAGGAGCAGTGGCTGGGGATTGAGCATGCGGAGCCACATACAAGGGACAGTGACTCTCTGCTGTATGTCATTATATACTGGAATCATATTTATAAGTACAATTATAACAAGGCTTTTTCCTGCTATAACCAAGTTATCAATTAAAAGGTTTCTACATGTTCTTACCCCATTTTTGTCCTTTGATGAAGAGGAAAACATTTTGGGAATATTGGCAGCCTGAGCCTATTTGATAAGTCTTTTTCAGCACTGGAGATGGAACCCATGGAGCTGCACCCTCCATGCAGGTCAGGAATCTACTTAACTCTGTAGTGTCATACACTGTATAGTGTGATGTCTTGACACCTACTCCACCAATTTGTTGACTCTATACATTTTGGAAAGTAGACCAGAGAAAAGGATTTTTTTCCCATTTGTTCACTTTTGATACCCAAACAAGAAAACTTCCCCATGTTGTAAATAATTTTGACCATTGTTAAAGAGACTCCACAATGAGATGAGTTCAGGCCCATGAATTCTCTCAAGATCTGATGAGGCCAAGACTCTGCCTCATGAAAAGTTAATAAGGGCAGAAACTTACATAGTTTTACTCAGATTTTCTGAAAATCACAAGCTCCCTGAAATGCATTGGTAAGGATCTAGAAGATACTTACCAATTCAGAGTCTGAATCCCAGTGGTGGGATGAGTTTGAAGCACCTATGCTTACCTGTAATGTGCTTTGTATTTAGACCCCACAGCCCCCACAGTTCTAACTCATAGACTTATTTTTTGCTTCATTCTTTCTACTGCCCACTGAAGCTGGGAGGCTGGGGTATAAATGTTATCCCTATGGTCTCTTTAGTTAATGGACCCCACAGTCATTACAATTGAGCTAAATTCATTGCCCACACATGCTTACCTAAGTTCCAGAAAAGTCACCAATTTAGCAAGTTTGTCTGCTACTCATAGTTAAAACTCACTTTGTCTTGTGCAGGCAAGACCAGGGCACAGAGCATGAGCTTGAAGCAAGCAGACCTTGGACATGATTGAATCTGCTCTGCAAGTCCTTAAATGTGAACACAGGCCCAGGGTGGACCTTTGAAAGCTCAGTGTTTCCATGGCTGGAGGTAATGGCTCAGGGGTAATGTTCTCTTTCTAGCACGAGCAAGAGGCCCAGCATCACATAAAACATTAGGTCATTCCTAATGAAAGGTGCTAAGAACACGCATATTTTTCAGACACGTGGTGAAGAATGGGCAATGCGCCTGGACGTCTTGTCACATTCAATCCTACAAGCGGGGTGCTCTGTGCCATCAGAGCAGGTATGACTCTCAAATTCCTCCAACAGGAATCAAAGTAACCGAGATTCAATTTTATCTCCCACTACAAAATTTATGAATAGTATAAAACTTTTCCAAATGTATTAATACTATTTTTATGATGAGAGAGGGCTGAAGAGATAGCTTGGCAGTTAAGGCACTTGCCTGCAAAGCTTAAGAGCTTATGTTCAAGTCTCCTGGTCCCATGTAGCCAGACACACAGTGATGCAAGTGCACAATGTCACACACGTGCACAAGCATCTGGAGTTTGTTCACAGTAGGCTGAAGGTCCTGGAGCAGCCATTCTCTCTCTCTCCCTCTCCGTCTCCCCCCCCCCATAAAATATTAAAAAAGAAAAGAAATAAAATGCCTTCAAATATGACATTATTTTTTAATAAAAATTGTCTGGCCCTATAAAAGAGAAATTTCTATCTCCAAGTACAATTTATTTTTATGCTTGCTTTTAGGACATGTCACAATTGGAGTGATATCTCTCAAATACACATTCATCCAAAATGGAAGAGGGATAAACTTCCACTTTGCTGCAACTAGATCAAGAAACTTACTTTTCATTTCTATCCATAAGCTATTCCCAATGTTATTAAAACTTAGCTACTCAGCTTCTACTCTTCTCAAATGTCATGATTATTCTCACAAAGCAATATAAATACACACACATATACATATAAATACATCTCTATTTTTGTGACAAATTGGTTCAGGACTACAGGGTTTAATTGAATTGTTGATAATTAAAAGTTTGATATAAATTTTGCTAGCAAATTTATAATGTGTAGAAATGTGAGCATTTTAAATAGACTAGACATCACCTGTCACAAAACTTTACAAAGGAGCAAAGAACAATGGCAAGTATCCTTCTTCATAATTCTCCTTTTGGGCTGGAGAGATGGCTTAGCAGTTAAACGCTTGCCTGGGAAGCCTAAGGACCCTGGTTCGAGGCTCAATTCCCCAGGACCCACGTTAGCCAGATTCACAAGGGGGCACACACATCTGGAGTTTGCTTGCAGTGGCTGGAGGCCCTGCCATGCCCATTCTCTCTCTTTCTATCTGCCTCTTTCTCTCTCTGTCTGTCACTCTCAAATAAATAAATAAAAATAAACCAATTTTTAAAAATTCTCCTTTCTAAAATGATTCTTTCTGTATTACAACTTAATTTTACTTTGAAGCAAGATTAAATGTATTTCCCCAAAAGTGCCCACTCTATCTTGGGTGGAATAATTTCCTTGTTATATTGTTGATGCCTTTTATGAGGTGAATATATATTTTTTCATGTCATCCCAGGAAAAGCCACACAATAGTCACTGTGATCAAATACCCAAGAGAAACAACTTAAAGGAGGAAGGTCTGATTTTGGCCCATAGCTTTGGAAGGTTCATTCCATGGTTGTTTAGCCTATGTACTTGTGCAGAACATCACAGTGGTAGGCGGATGTGGCATAGATTATTGATGTCCATGCAGACAGGAAGTATAGGAAGGAGAGATATTGGCAAGCAAGTACAACTTTCAAAGTCATACTCCACTAGCTGGACCCTGCTTTTTAATGTTCCAACTACCTTCAACACAGTACCACCATCTGGGGACCAAGTTCGCAGCACATATTAAGCCTGTGGGAGGGCATTTAACATTCAAACCATAACAATAGATCAAATGGTTTCTGATTAACTTGGCTGATTTCCACAAAAAAGCCCAACACTATTTCCAGGAATGAAAACCTAGCCAGCACTCCAAAAAGAGAACATTGAGAGGCCATCAAAATTTAGCCAAGTATAGAAAGAAGCAAAAAATTAAAAACAAATTTATAGCAAGAGGGAAAATGTACCAATTTAAATGGCTGTAGAACTGAGAATGACAGTATATTTAGAATGACAGATATTTACAATAATTGTTATAATTACATCTCATATTCAGAAAGTTAAATAGAGACAGATGTCAAGAAAATTTGAATCCCAGTTTTACAAATGAGAGTGACAATGGTTGGCAAGAAGAATGCACTGATGGGATTAACAATGGATTAGACCTTCTAGAAAGAAAGATTAATGTAAGGTAAAGTAATGGAAATTATCTAAAGGAAATACAGAGCAAAGGTGAATGAAAAACACAATGGAAATATAAGCAAGAGTTGAGGCAACTTCTATTGGTCTCATACACCTTGTAACCACAATCATTGAAGAAAAGGAGTAGACAAAGTTCAAACTTACATACTCGTGGTTATAGCTAATTGTTCACATTTGACAAAAACTTCAAACCCAACAGATTTAAAACTAAAGTAAATAAATGAATTAATAAGATATCAAAGCACAAACTAGGAAGAAAATTACATACACTCAGTATAATCAAATTACTTGATAAGTACCACACAGAATATATAAAAAGTAGTTGGGAAGCTATGTATCAAGAAATAAAGTTATGGAAAGTAACATTTATCATCCAAGGACAAGGTCTTTAAAGCACTTAAAAAACACTATTTTTAGCCTAAAATTACTTTTATCACAGATAAATGTGTGGTATGTTTGTAGCCATATGTATGCATAGCTGCATGAGCACATTGTGTGAGTATGTGTGTGGAGGCCAGAGGACCAGCTTGAATGCCATCCTTAGAAATATTGTTCACCTTCTTTGAGACAGGGTCTCATTGGCCTGGAACTCACAAATTGTCCTAGACTAGCTGGTCAGGGAGCTCAGAGATCCTCTGCCTTAGCCTTCTCAGAGATAGGATTATAGGTGTGTGTCAACATGCACAGCATTTATTTGGGTATTAGGAATCATATTCAGATCTTCACCCCATAAGGCAAGAACTTTGTTCCCTGGGCCATCACCCCAGAACCCTAAAGTTCTTTACTCAGAGAATATATCATTTTAAATAAAACTGCATTTTAAAACATGTTAAAGTTGAAACCATATATATAGCCTGCAGGTTGATTCTGCAAGACATATTAATGGAAGTTTTAAACACAAAGACTATAACATCAGGTTTCAAGATTTCAAGGGATATGGGAAGTGGTAACTATATAAAGTTATACAGTAGATGTAGGGAATAAATATATTTTTTTCTTATTTAACACTTAAAAATAAATAACTGTTAAAATAATAATCTAGCTTATCATTATATCATATAGGTAAGAATAAAAATTTAAAGCTAAGAGGAAGAAATGAAAGTATACTACTGAAATTTTTTTACATGTAAAATGGTATACTATAATTTGATGGTAGTTTTTTAAAGCAAAAGATGCATTTTATAAATCCAAAGAAAATGCTAAAAAACAATAGCAATTAAAACATAAAATAATTAATTCTAAAGAAGTCAAATAAGAAAATTAGGATAAATTGAAACATACAGAAAGATGCTAGACTTGGACCTAACTATATTATGCTTATATAATATATAATTTTTTTTTACCACTATGACAAAATAAATAATTTTTATCAGGTTAAATAAATTAAATTTCTCCCATATGATACTTACAGAAACTCACATATAAACTATATTGGGCTTGAGAGATGATTTAGTGGTTAAGTCACTTGCTTGCAAAGCCCAAAGACCCAGTACCCAATAAAGCCAGACGCACAAGGTGGTACATGTGTTTGGACTGTTTGCAGTAGCTAAGGGGCCTGACATGGCCATTCTCCCTCTATCTGCCTCTTTCCCTTCCTCAAATAAATATATAAAATATTAAAAATATTAAGCATAGGAAATTGAGAAGAATATATCATGTAACATTAGTCAAAAGAGAACTAAAGTGACTATATAAGTAGCAGACAAAGTAGCATTCAAAGCATTAAATATCGATGGGAATGGAGAAGGTCATTCATTAATAACAGAGTCAAGAAGAGGTAAGAACCTTAAACACATATCTGCATCTAATAAAAAAATACATAAGCAAAAACAACTAACCAAATGAGAAAAGTACAAAGTGACCCATAATGAGAATATGTGCCAAAATACACAACAAGCATTTTTGCATGTATATGTGTTTGTGTGTGTGTGTGGTATGCATACACATGTGTATGCATTTTCATACCTATGTGAGCACAAATGTGTACATGTGGAGGCCAGAGGTTGTGCATAATGTTTTCCATGATCATCTTATTTACTGAAGTAGTGTCCCTCACTCAAATTCAGGAATCACTGATTCAGCTAGTCTAGCCAGCCATCTTGCCCCAGAGGTCCCTGTCTCTGCCTCCTAAGTGCTGGGACTAGAGGCAGGTCACCAGGCGTACCCAGCATTTATGTGGGTACTGGACATCTGAACTGTACTTTTCATATCTGCATGGTGGATATCTGTACTGTAGTTTTCATATTTGCACAGCAAACAATTTATCTACTGAGCCTCCTTCACCCCAATAATATATTAAAAGTATAGCACAAATGGAGCTAAATACAGGCTAGTTTAACATTTGACAATAACTGATCCAATTCACCACAAATTAAAAGAAAACTTACATCATTATCTAAATAGATGCAAAAGCATCATGCGATAATATCAACATCCATTTCTGATTAAAATGACTAGCCAACTAGGAATTATAAGAAACTTTTTCAACCAGTTAGAGGGCACCTACACAAAGCCTCTAGAATAACTATCAGGTTATCAGGAAATGGCACATTTTTTTAAAGATTTTTTTGTTTGTTTGTTTGTTTGAGGTAGGGTCTCACTTTGGCCCAGGCTGACCTGGAATTAACTATGTAGTCTCATGGTGGCCTGGAACTCATGCTGATCCTCCTACCTCTGCCTCCCAAGTGCTGGGATTAAAGGCTTTCACCACCATGCCTGGTTTCTAAGATCATTTTTATTCAACATCTCATTGAGCATTTTATCCAGTGTATGAAGGCAAGGGGGAAAAAATGAAGGCATATCAATGAAAAAGATGTAAGTCTATTTATAGATGACAAGGTAGTAAGCGTAGAAAATCTGATAGAAAGCTACAAGAGGTACAATTGCAGATAGAAAGGTTGGATAATATAAGATGAATATTAGTCACCATATTATTAAAGCCATCAAAACTTAGGTTCAAACAAGGCAATATGTTTTAGGTCACATAGTGTGAAAATTAAACAATTACAGCAAATCCTGCTAAAGAAATTAAAGAGGGCCTATATAATCTAGAATTCTTTCACATCTATTAATCAGAAGATATAGTATTTTTTAAGTTTTTATTTTTACTTATTTATTAGAGACGGGGGGGGGAGAGAGAGATTAAGGGGAGGGGAGAAAGAATGGCGTTCCAGGGCCTCTAGCCACCGTAAATGAACTCCAGACATATGTGCCACCCTGTGCATTTGGCTTACATGGGACCTGAAGAATGGAACCTGGGTTCTTAGGCTTCACAAGCAAGTGACTTAATCACTAAGTTATCTCTCCAGCCCAACATGTAGTATTTTTGTTAAAGTAACATCCTAAATGTTTTACATTTATGGTTTCAATAAATCTCAGTTAAAATATTTTTAATATTTAACTATAATTTTTATTTATTTATTTACTTATTTGACATAGAGAAAGATGGAGGGACACACACACACAGAATGTGTGCACCAGGGTCTCCAGCCACTGCAAACTGCAAATGAACTCCAGAAGCATATGCCACCTTGTGCATCTGGCTAGAGTGGGTCCTGGGCAATTGAACCTGGGTCCCTTGGCTTTGCAGGCAAAGGCCTTAACCACTAAGCAATCTCTCTAGTGCAAGTCTCAGTTAAAATCTAAACTCATTTTTAATGATTTTTGACATGCTGATTCTGAAATTCACAAGGAAAAAAGAACATAGAGTATCTAAAACTACTCTGTAAAAAATAAAAGTTGGAAAATTAACCTCACCTGGTTGTCAGATTTATTATAGACCTGCAATATCAGACAGCATGATATTGGCCAGAAGTCAAACATGTAACCAATGTTACAGACTGAGAATCTAGAAACATGCCCACAAATATAGAGACAATTGGGTTTTTAAAAAAAATTTTTATTTATTTATTTGAGAGCGACAGACAGAGAAAGACAGATAGAGGGAGAGAGAGAATGGGCGCGCCAGGGCTTCCAGCCTCTGTAAACGAACTCCAGACGCATGCGCCCCCTTGTACATCTGGCTAACGTGGGACCTGGGGAACCGAGCCTCGAACCGGGGTCCTTAGGCTTCACAGGCAAGCGCTTAACCGCTAAGCCATCTCTCCAGCCCGAGACAATTGGTTTTGACAAAGATTTAGATGTCAATCACAGGCGAAAGGATTCTCCTGTATAATCATGGAAAAATTCACAAGAACTGAGCTTTGAGAACACGTGGACCATATACACATTAAGGTAAAGTGGATCATAAATGTAAGTACAAAACAGAAAGCATTAAAGAGGAAGATATTTCTGACCTAGAGTCAGGCAGATATTTTTAAAACATATCATCAAACACCATCCCTAAAAAAAAAAAAAAAAAAAAGCTATGGTTAATGTGGGTTGGGACACTGGGACACAGGCATGGATCACTAAGAGGCCCTCCTTCCCAGGACCCACAGGCAGATAGAAAAGAGCAGCTCCCTATTGCCAAGGGAAACCCAAGGCTACCTGGGTTATGGGATTGGGTCCTGTGTAGTTTCTAGCATGTATAACTTTCCCTGTCTTCAGAAACTTTAAAATGGGATCAACTTTTTTTTTTTTTCCTTGGGATTTTTGGTCTCCCTCCCTATCCCTAGTTCTCTGATTTCAGACTACATTATTCCCTCTAGGCATGGTATTTCCAAAACTAATAAAACTTTAACTTCTAAAAGGGCATCTTATCTCAGCCTCTCTTGAACAAGTCTGCTATATAATAACAATTAGATGTGTATATAAATAATTATTATATTCTAATATATAACAATGATATTATCATGCTATGAAATTATCAATTTGGACTTAATTTACTTTAAAAGTCTTGAAAAGAAACAATTGAAAGAATGTAAAAATAAGCTATAAGTTAGAAGAAAATATTTTCAAATCGTAGAAAGGACATAACCACAATATATAAAAAACTATTAAAACAATAAAATATAGATACCAATATAGACAAGTGAATTTTACTAGACCCTTTAACATATAAGCTACATGAGCAGGTGCCCAGCACTGGCAGACAGCAGAGGAATAGCAAATAAAAGCCCTGTGACAGGTATTGCAAGGTCATTGATATCCAGGCCATTTTGTGTCTGGCAAAAAGCAGTCCTAATTATCACAAAAAAAAAAAAAAACAACCTGTGACAGCCATACAAGTATTAGAGTTTCAACAATAGTAAGACCTACATGGTGAGTCTGAGTGAAGATATGGCAATTCAAAGGTGCAAATGTGAAGTGAGACACCTTAGAAAGCAGTTTGGCAGTCTGCCGAACCATCAAACATACATGCTCACATTAACTTGACATTCCACTCCTAGTTATTCACCCCAGGTAAATGAATACGTACGAAGGCTTGCACATGAATGTGTTGTACCAGCTTCATTTGAAGCCACCCAACAGTGGAAAGGAGTGGAGGCAACAAGGCAGAGTAGTATGAGAACACCCAGACAGCTGAGCACTGCAGGGCACAGCTGAAATCCTAGCCTAGGGAGGCAGAGAGAGGCAGGAGGATCATGAGTTTGGGGCCAACGTGTACTACACAGAGAGACCCTGCTGCAAAAACAAAGCAAAAAACGAACAAACATAAATGAATATATAAATAACAGCCACAAAATGGGATAGTATTTCATAATAAAAGCCGTTATACTATACACAATACAACAACATGAACCCCAAAATGTTAAGTGAAAGGACTGGTGCTGTATAATACAGTTTGTACACAATCCTAAAAACAGAAGGCGCTACATAGGCGACTGGGGGAAATGACCAAGTTCTGTCCAAGCAACACATTGTTTAACCTAATTAGCAACAAATAACCGGATGTGATGCCCACACAAGTGCAATAGTGGTACACAGCCATGGTGAGGAATCAACTGCTCTTGATTTGGCTAACTGATCCACTCAGTGGTACTAGACCCTTAGCTGGAGCTGGGAAACAAGTCAGAACCATACCCAAACACAAGCCCACTCTACAATATCAAGCTACCATCAATCACGGGGTATAAGAGGGCCTACACCTATCAAACTGTCTATCAAAAAAGTAAGTGTTATCTCAATTTTCCGGGTGCTAACTTACTCTCCGTTGGAGAATCTGCTTCTCTTTTCCAGATAGATGCAGATCCTAAGAAGAGAGCTGCCCCAACATACCTCAAAAGGGGCCCAACTGAAACTAAGGACAACTGGTGAAATAAGCAAGGGTGATGTTTTCCTGTGAACTGGATACCAGCACAAAGGGGAAGGAGATCAACGCAGAGAAAAATCAACTCCTACCAAATCAGAGAGCCAAAGCCTCAGAGGTCCCCAACACCTCAGCACTGAAGCAGACCAAAAATGAACCCAACATGGCTCAGGGAAATCTTGCAGGAAGAGGGGTCGGAAAGAATGTCAGAGTTACATGTTGGGTCATGATTTGCAGAGACATTTATCATACTAATAACTGGGGGCTATCTCCACAATGCACGACCCATTTTCATTAACAAGGAGGGTCTAATGGGAGGGGGTAGATCACAGATGAGCCTAAATAATGGTACCAAACTGCTTGTATTCACTGAAATGAAAACTAATAAATTAAATTAAAAAACAACAACAACAAAAAAAAAAAAAAACTGAAAACTTTGTGTAAGTCCATAAATGACTCCATGTGTTGGGACAGAGAAGGCCTTCAGGAAACTCCTATAACTCCCTGTGAGAAAACTTTCAGGTGATGGAGTTAAGTTTATTGTCTTCTGGGGAGAATAGATGTGCAGGTAAAATGCCAAAATATCAATAATCAAACACTTCAAATGAGGAGTTTGTGCTATGCAGGCCACAGCTCAACACAGAGCTGTGGAAAACTCTGGGGCTAGAAGATGGCTCAGTGGCTAAGTGTGCTTTCTGCACCAGCATGAGGGCTTGAGGTGCCTGAGCCAGTAGGGTTTCAGCCTCTAACCCCCAGAATAGCTGAGTGTGGTCACATGCAAACCTGTAATCCAAGTCCTGCTGAGGAGCAGAGAAGAATTGTCAGAGCCCTACAAGCTTCAGAATCAGTAAAGAGACTCTGGCTCCAGACAAGATTGGGCTGGAAGAGTGATGGAAGCAAACATTGACATTTTACTCCATACCCCATAGGCAACCACCCCTGCCTGAGCACGTGGGGTGTGAGAACCCCCCCCCCACACACACACAAAGAACTACACTAGAAGGAGTGAATGAAGTTGCAGAAAGAGCCAACTACAGCACTACACCCCTTCTCCAGTGTGCATCCTGCATTCCCTACTTTCAGTAACCTAAACAAAAGCAGCAGCCACGGAACACGAGGACTACGCCTGGGTGTAGAGACATGGAGACCCAGCACCTCCAGGTCATGAGTACATTTCAAGATCCAGACACAAAGTCTTGCATGGCATAGCTTGAGATGAAAAACAAAACTTAAAAATAGCTGATGGATAATATACTAGCATAGATGAATTTGGCTAAAATGGAAATGTCCTTTTTGCTGTTTAAATGGAAAAGGTTTTGAGGCAGCAAAATTTTGTCACATTGGTAAATACCCTGGGAAGGAGCATCTGAGACCCATGGAAACAAGTTTTCCAGTCCAGTGGTGTTCCATGCATCATTGCATCAGTGTGCTCCTTGAGTCCTGGAGAGAAGGACTGAGAAGACACTGCTTACGTGCCCATAGCATTTTAGAGTGACTGAAACATACAAGCGTCTCTTAAGAGCACTTTCTTTGGGGGCTGGAAAGATTGCCTGCTAAGCCTAAAGACCTTACTTAAATTCCCAGTACCCATGTAAAGCCAGATGCACAAAGTGGCACATGCATCTCCTTGTAAATAGATAAATAAAAATATTAAAAATAAAAAAAGAACACTGTGAGGGCTGGAGAGATGACTTAATGGTTAAGACCCTTGCCTGGGAAGCCTAAGGACCCATGTCTTATTTTCCGGATCTCACATAAGCCAGATGCACAAGGACATGTGTGCAAGGTTGAACATGTGCACAAGGTGGTGCACACGTCTAGAGTTTGGTTACAGTGGCTGGGGGTCCTGGCATGCCAATTCTCTCTCTCTCTCTCTAAAAAAAAGAGCACTTCCTTTGAGCCTGGTAGACTGGAGCAGCTGGATTAGTTTGGTGTGTGGACCTCTTGGCTGATGGTTTATTAGTTTGAGCTTGGTGACCTTTTCAACTTAAAAAGGTGGCATGAGGGCTGGAGAGATTGCACATAAACCAGATGCACAAGGTGGTACATGCATCTAGAATTTATTTGCAGTGGCTGAAGGCCCTGGGTACCCATTCTACCCTCTCTCCTTCCTCCCTCTCTCCCATCATCCTTCCCTCTCTCCTTCCTCTGTCTCTCACTTTCTCTGGCTCTATCTCTTTGTTTCTTTCTCAAAAAAGAAAAGAAAGGTGGCATGAAAATTTTCAGAGATTAGGACAACCTCAGAACATATATGATGGCCCAGTGGAGGACTACCTGGGGTTATGACCAACCCATGTGCAGTCACTCTGTAGTAGAACAAGTTAAGAGAAGAAGTAATGGGAAACAAAGAAAAACAGTATTACTAAATAATGAAAGATAGTAGAAGAGCAGGAAATGAGCTTCCTTCACAGAGCAGCAGATGCCACACTGTTCACTCACTCACAGTGGTCCAGGACTGACAGCACTTACAGAAGTATAAGTACTTTTCTCACAGCCCATATCATGTGTCATCCCTGCCAGCTACACGTTGGTAAGGTTTTATCGGCTAGAACAGCAAGCAAACCTTAAATTATGAACCTTGAATTATTTTAGTTTAGAAGATTCACTTTAAAGAAATAAAAATTTTTATTTTCTAAAAGTGATACAATTTTGCATGATTTCCTGCACATTGGAAGAGCTTCTTTGTGCAACCACAGAACTTCCCGTACAACACCTCAGACCATCCCATATAATGCTTCATAATGTCACACAGAGCTGCAGAACATCTTGTACAATATTGTCGCATGTCCTGTACAGCACTACAGAACTTTATGTACCAAAGAATGTGCTGTACCACACAATAGGACTTGTTACACAGCTACATTCCTTCCTGTACAGCTCTTTAGAGCATCCTGAATAATGGGCAGAATTTCCTGTATAATGCCACACACCATCCTGCGCAGCTGCCCATTTCCTGTACAGGACTATACAGAATTCCCTGTCCAACTCCGCAGAACGTTTTGCACAGCACTGCAGGATATGTTGTACGATGCTGCCACACACTTCCTGAACAGCTGCTAGACTCCTCTATAGCTGCAGACCTTCCTTTACAATTCTGTAAAATGTCCCATAGAAGCCAACCAGTCCTTGGGTGCACAGAGCACCAGCTAGTGATAGCCAGAGGACCAATATTCCAACTTGGTTTCATGTCACATTGCTAACTCCTTAACTGTTTTTTTTGTTCTCACTTTATGTTTGTGAATTATTGTGATATTTGCATAAGTAGAACCAGATGTATATCCTATTTTGGAACAATGGAATAGGTTATATTATAAGTTGATTTTACATTTTTATTTATTTATTTTTGTATTTTTTCAAGGTAGAGCCTTGCTCTAGCCCAGGCTGACCTGGAATTCACTCTGTAGCCTCAGGGTGGCCTTGAATTTACAGAGATTTTCCAAACTCTACCTCCTGAGTGCTGGGATTAAAGGCATGCACTATCACATGTGGCTGATTAAATATATTTATATTTTAAATTTCATATGTAACATTTATCCAACATTTGTATGTAACACATATAAATATTACATATAAAATATATTTTAGGGATGGAGAGATTGCTTAGTGGTTAAGGCACTTGCCTGCAAAGCCTAAGGTCAAGTTTGACTCCCCAGAACCTACATAAGTCAGATGCACATGGTGGTATATGCTTCTGGAGTTCTTTTGCAGTGGCTAGAGGCCCTGATACACCCATATTACTTCTCTTTCTCTCTCTTTCTCTATTTTACTGATAAATAAATAAATTAAAATAAAAACGTATTTTAAACTTCCAAAACTCAGTGACAAGGCTTTCAGCAACCTTTAAGAAATTTTCAATAACTCATATTTCCCTTAAATTCTAAATAATTTTGAACATTAAAGGAGTTAAATGTTTATTCTTGAAAAGCACTGAAAGCCATCTTTATGGACAATGAGTCTGCCCCGAGCTTTTCCTATGGATGACTTGTACTCACCTTTATTTAAGCACAGTAGGGCACCAGAGCAAGGGATGGCAGCAAGAAGAAGCCAGCTGAGTGTCTAGCAGGGAACCAAAGAGGAATTGGATGGGCTCAACATCCCTGGGCATCCTGGAGAGCAGAGGAGGTAACTGCGACCTATTCCTCCCTGAGTTTACCCATATACAGCTGAGAAGGGACAAGACTGGAGTTTGTTTTTTCCACTAGGAAAATGAATGCTTCAAGTGTTCATGTGTTGGCCCAAGTGGACTCAGGAGAGCAAGAAAATTGCACACGCTACCCTCACAAAGGATTACATTTAGCTTAAGATTCTTCTTCTGCTGTCTCAAAGTCCTTAATAGTGTTTGAACAAGAGGCCCTGTGTTTCACCCTGCACAAAGGCCCACAAATCTGTCTCAGGCACTCATTTTGAGATAGCTGAAAGTAGGGTTGGTAGTTAAAGTTTCTCAGTTATTTGACAGTGTTTCAAATCTAACTCTGAGGAAATTAACTGTGTCCCTACTTTAACCATCAATAGAAACCGGTTACACAAGTTCAACCATGTCACTTTTGACAATCTGAAAGTGTTATGACTGACTCTCACATAGCTGTAGTCTTAGCCATTATGAAGCTAAACTTCTTTGTTAACTATTCAGACCTAATATGGGATGTTTCAGAAGGTCTGCTCTCACTTGGCCTTTTATATAGATGGGATAAAAGACAGAAGTGATGGATATGTTGTCTTTGAGCCTTGTGTAGAGCCTATCCTTGGTATAAACGTTAAGAAGCCTATGTCAGCCCTTCCTAGGCATTTACGGCCACTATGAGCTAATTTAATTACTGACCATCTTCACATCTACAAGATGGAGCAGATTTCTAAACTATACGAGACAAGTGCAAACTAGCAGCAAGAAACAGAGACAGTGGAGAAAAACATGAGGTCAAATGGTATATGTTTTCATGTATATGCAACATATACAATGTGCACAGACAGATCATAAGGCCCTTACTAGCTCTTCTTGTTTGGCTTCCTTCTCTGAAAATGCGGAGTCCCACTGTATATGTGGATACATTCATTTGCCCCCAACATTTGAAATGAAATGTAAGGTTTTCTATGTTTTTGCTACAAATATAGCAAATGGGTTACAGAGGTGACTCAATGGATAAAGTGCTTGCCACACAAACATAAGCACATCTCCAACATCTGGGTAAAAGCTGGGTGTCATGAGACATGCCTGTAATCCCAGTGCTGAGGTGGTCAAGACAGGATTCCCCAGGGCTTGCTGGCTCTTTAGTATAGCTGAATCAGTGAGCTCTAGGTTCAGTGAGAGATCTTAAAAATAAAATAAACAGAAATTAAGGAAGATGCCTGATTTCAACTTCCTGTCTCAATACACATGCATGCACATACACATGCATGAATATGTGAACATGCATATGTGCATGGACATACACAACACACACATATACACTTTTTGTGTTAACATTGCACAGCCTGTGAGAGAATCTGACCCCATGACCACCTGCCCTCTCATGATCCTGTAAGTCGTACTTACACCAAAACCATGGACCAGTGATAGGGAAAGGGAAGGTCAGTATGTGTGAGTATGGGAGGCTAATATGATCTAAGTACCTTACAGAGGCATGAGAATGTAATAATGAAACCTATTGTTTCATACAATACTACACACATATACAAATAAATCTATGTTCATAAATTTATGATTTATATTACATCCATGCTTAGCTCACTATTTGTATAAGAATTCAAACTGAAGGTAGTCCCTCCCTGTCATTCCTACTGTATTCAGCTCTTCAGTGACTTGTCAGTAGGTGGAGCCCTGTGATTCTTTGACAACCCTTTTCTATAATGAATGCTCTGCTCAAGTATCAACAAGTTTTTATTTTGTTTTAAATTTATTTTTAACTATCTAACACATGCATATAATGTATTTTGCTTATATTCATCCCATAGCCCTTGAATGGTAAGTAATATGGGTCACCTTTTCTGGTGTACTAACATGGGGAGACTTGGTGGGAATATGGAAGAGAGTCAATCCCCAGACAGTTAGCTCCTCTAGTGCCAGAACATGCTACATGAGTTACTGGGGGAAAATGGCCAAGCAACTTGAGGTCTAAGCTACTCAGCAGCAAACAGCCTGACATGATGCTCACACAAGTGCAGTACTGGTACAGAGCCATGGTGGGTAACCAACTGTTCTTGGATTGGCTAACAGATCCACTCAGTGGAACAGAACCCATAGCTGGAACTGGGAAACAAGTCAGAATCATATCCAAAAAACGAGTTCGCTCTCGAATATCAAGGTCCCACCAATTTTGGGCTACAAGAGGGCCTATACATATTTAATTCTCTCTAAACTAATAATGGTATCCTATTTATCCAGTGCTGACTTCACACTCTCCATTGGAGAATCTGCTTCTCTTTTTTATATGGATGGATGCAGCACCTAAGTAGAGAATCAGCCCATCATGCCTCACTAGGGCCCCAGCTGAATCCATAGGGTAATTGGGGAAATGAACAAGAATGCTGCTTTCTTGGTGGTCCTGGTATCAGAACAAGGGCAAAGGAGATAGACACAGAGAATACTCAACTCCTACCAAACCAGAGTTCCAGAGACACAGAGGCTCCCAAGACCTCAGCACTGAAGTAGACCTAAAATGGCTCAGGGAAATTCATGGAAGAAACGGTGGAAAGATTGTTAGAGCTACAAGTTGGGACATTGTACACAGAGATAACTGATGTCTAACCCCACACTGCATGACCCACAACCTCCATGAAGATAACTGACATCCCCAATGAGAAGGGTCCCTGCAGAGGGTGGAGGACAGGGATGAAGCTGAGGATGGTACCAACATGTACTGTTTACACACTGAGTATGTATGTAACTAATAAAAAATGAATTTGAACTCAGAAACATGAGTCTCCAACATATGTGAAGCAGGTTCTTCTCAGTTAAGGGACTATTTATTGGTCTTGCTGAGCTGTGATGGTAACTCTGGAAATCTCCCTGTGCCATGGACACAACGAGTGAAAAGAAACCACAGGTACCATAGCTGATGGCCTGCAGTGGCCTGTGGCTATCATGAGGAAGGCTGTGCACTCAGCTAATAAGAAAAAGTCCATAACAGCCATTGTCCCTGACTTTCCCATGGATCTTTGCACAATGTCAGACTCATGGAGCAAGATAACCATTTAAATGTCTCCTGTAGTCTCCCCATGTGCTTTCCATGTGGAAACAGCCACATGGCCAGCTGGGAATCAGGCTTCAGAAAGCATTACTGCAAGATAACCTTTCCACATACAGAGAGACATATAGTAGTAGTGGGGACACCCATTCATGAGCCTACCAGTGAAGGTACCCCAATGTCACCAGGAGCATCATACAGCAAAGATGCTTTTCAAATGCACAGAAATCCAAAATGAGGGGATTGAGACTGTCATCCTTTCCATGCTTCCCACCCAGAAGCCTGTCTTTCAGTACTCTGTCTTTCTGTTTTGGTAGTTAGATTGGGAGAGAAATAGAACAGCTAAATATTCAAGCATGAGACAGAGAAAATGCCACACCATTGAACAAAGGATGGGTATGGTCACTGTCATCTACATCTTCTCTCATCCATTTTTTCATTTGTTCCCTTGCCTGCCTGTCTATCATTGGCTAATTTACAAGCATTTTTAGCCCTGTGAGTCAGAGCCTGTGCTCCACAAGCTTGTTGAGAAACATGAAAAATAGTGCCCAGAATCCATAGATGGTCCCAGGAAATTTTCAGTACCAGGAGTGGGATATCTCCTAGTGAGTTGTTGGCCAAGGAGGTCTCTAATGTCTCCAAAACATGATAGGCTAATGCCAACACTCTGGTTGCCCACCAGAACTAGATGTTAAAACCCTATTGCTGAATACTCCATATGCTAAGGTTGTAGGACACTGAGAAATCAAGGTGGACATGAGCTGGAAGAGCCTCCTCCCTGCTAACTAATGATCATGATGCTAAAAAGAGATATGCAGCCTGTTAGTGGAGAGCAGTTTTCAATGGTCTTAAACCAGCAGGGGACAATACAAGCTTTACAGCTGGATAGCTGGGTCAGGTATGCCGACTGGGGCAATGGTGACATTTCTGTTATGGGGAACACCAACTCCTCTCTGATTGGATTTGAGCCCTGCCTTACAGAAGGAAATTCATGCTTGGTACTGGAAACCTAATCAAAAGCCTATGGCTGGGAGGTCATAAGCCTAGGAGAAGAAATACTCTTGTTGTCTGGCTAAATGGTTATAAATTGCCCTCCAAATACTTGTGT
The DNA here is from genome assembly GCF_020740685.1 of Jaculus jaculus. Classification (NCBI taxonomy): domain Eukaryota; kingdom Metazoa; phylum Chordata; class Mammalia; order Rodentia; family Dipodidae; genus Jaculus; species Jaculus jaculus. The sequence goes on from NC_059103.1 coordinate 57,597,484, forward strand.
CCATATGTTAATGCTCCTCTCACTTTGATTAAGAGAAGCTTCTCTTTTCAGATGATGGTGACAATTTGGGAGACTCAAAACTCACCAAAGTGCTGAGAAAAAAAAAAAAATGACAGTGATGCTTTTAGCACGAAGTGAGACAACTCTACCATACCCTCTAAGGCTTTGGAGGACAAGGTATCAGACAGAATGTAAGAGCCAAAGAAAGGGGAGAAGCATTTACAGTACAGTCTGCCAAACACAGAGTGGATGTGGTATTCATGACCTCACAGTGGCTGATGCTGCCTACATAAGTTTTTCATAATAGAAGGGGGAAATGACGACATCAAAGAAGAAAAGACTAGTTGGAAAGAAGAAGGGATTCACTGGAGGGGGATTTTGTATGTGGGAGGGGTTAAAGAGAAGGCTGTAGGAGGATATTATTATCATGGTATATTGGTATATTATATCATGGTATATTGCCTATATGTTGGAGGTTATCAATAAAATGTTAAATAAAGAAATAAACAATGATGAACTTTCAAAAAATATTTTATCTATTTATTTGCAAGCAGAGAGAGAGAATGAGAGAAGGGAGAATGGATTAACTAGGACCTCTTGCCACTGCAAATAAACTCCTGATGCTTGTGCCACTTTGTGCATCTGGATTTATGTTGATACTAGGGAATCAAACCCAGGTCATCAGGCTTTGCAAGCAAGCACCTGTAACTGCTAAGTCATCTCTCCAGCTCCATTGTATTGTTTGTTTTGACTCAAGCTCTTTCTATGCAGCTCAGGTTGAATTTTAACTATGCCTCAGTTTCCTGAGTGCTAAGATTACAGTTATGTACCACCATGCCTTGCTGGTGACACCTGTTTTAAGGACCATGCATATCCTTTTATTAGGCATGGTCTGTTTGTTTTTTGGTCATTTTTAGATTCTGATTTTGTTTGATCTGAAAAGTAGGTAGAACCAGCAACTGGTCACCTTAGTTCTCCTTGAAGCCTGAAACAAAACTACTGAAAACTGATTCTGTAAAGTCACTTTGTCATAGAAGGAACTTTCTACACTCTTGAAAACATCTTTTGGAAGGAGAACACAGTGGGTGACAACACAATAATATGAGACCTTTTGACCATTGGATCCTGTCATGAAGGATGGGCTCAGCTGGAAACTTACTGGACATGTGAGTGGGAGACTTCAGAAAGGGCCCCAGCTACACTAAGAAGGAAACAATGAACAAAGAGAGATGGGCATCAATGAGGCACACCAAGGGCAATGAGCATTCCTGCCCTCAAGCACAGGTGCTCATCCTCGTGGAGCTAGTGTGCACAGAAGTCAATGGATGAAATTAGAGCAGACTTCCAGAACACTATCCTCCCAGCCTTGTCCAGCTGGCCACTGTGCTCCCAATGTCAGTACTTGATGAAGAGCACACCGGGCTTGGAGCCAGCACTTCCACCTGCTCCTTGGTTTACCCAAGTGCTTACATCTATAAGATGGGTGTGGAATGGTTGCTTAGGGCACCCATGAGGCTTGTGAACAGCACGTGGGTGTAGAGCATCGAGATGGCATCACCGTGAGAAAGGATACTTCATTTGTTTATCTGGCATATGGGAGAAGTGGTTGTCCCTGGGAGATGTGAAAGGCTTAAGGATGGCTTAGCCCATTGTTTAAGGGGAGGTATTAGAAATGCAAAGGGTGTGGGTAGCTGAGGAGAGACCTGTGCAGCAATGAGCAATGGTGTGGCCAGTGGTGAGGGAGAGCAGACAGAAACATATGGGGGAAGGTTTTCTGCTGCTGTGTGCAACTGTGGTTCCACTGTCTCTAAGGTTTAAGTTTCCTTGTCAGTTTTTCTTTCTTAGTCCTTGCCTTTTCTCTATGTTTGTGCTACCTGACAGTGCTGGCCTAGCAAAGTGCAAAGTGCCTCTAGGAGCAGGGTGCAGTGGGGTTAGCACGAGGAATCCCTGGGCTGGCAGGGTTGCACAGCATTTGACTCAGTGTCTGAAACGTAGTGGACTTTTGTTGCACATCTCTCAAAACACTCCCTGGATGCAGTAAATGATCTGCAAATACTTTTATTTTGAAGAGAAGAAGGACTTCTTTTGCTCCTGGCTTTAGGACTTTCAGCCCATCAAGGTAGGGAGGACATGGTGCAGCAGAGCAGGTCACATCACTGTGATGGCCAGCAAGCAGAGAGGCAGGATGTGGCCACTGGCCACAGTCTTCCTTTATTTCTCACATGGCCCCTGCCTAAGGGTGCCACCATATTCAGCATGCCCACCTCATTAGCTAATCCTGTGTAAAAGCCCCTGAACACACCCAGATGTGAACTTTACTAATCTCCTAGGTGACAAGTGACATTATGCATCAAAGGTCTGCCCCTTTATCAAATTGGCATCCAATAAAAATTTTCTTGAGGGAATGAATTAATAGAGTTTTTGTAACTCACATAGTTAGAACCAAGGAACCTTGGAGAAATGCCTTGTTTTTCAGAGCTGAGCTTTCTCAAGGTCTTACAGAGCATGACTTAATTCTAAGTCCTGGTTCAGTGTTCTTTCTACTGAATGACTGTACCTTCCCTTTTGTTTAATTGACTTGAAACTTAGGTTAAAAGGATAGAAAAGTCCTTTGTGCAATCTCATGGGAGCCTACAACCTATATTTTAAGTCACATGGCATCAACTTAAGTTGATTCTTGGACTGACTAGATGAAGAAAGTATGCACACAGTGGAATAGTGCTCAGCTTGGACATGCAGGACAGTGTCATTTCTGATAATGCAGATGGATTCAGAAAATATCATGCCAAGTAAAATAAGCCAGGTACAGAAAGACAAGTGGCACTTAAACGTGGGGGTGTCCTCTTGGGGCCCATGTGGTATAAGGTTCATTACCGTTTTAGAGATGGTGAAGCCTTTAACAGTTAGGGCATGGTGAGAGAAGATTACATCACTTGGGGCATAAACCTCAGAAGGGACTGAGCAGTTCCTGTGGGACTGCAGTTGGTTCTTACGAGACTAGGCTTTATGAAAACTGAGCTTGTCCTCTAAGCCTCTCCTGAATCCTATCTTACACTGTGATCTTCACATCTCAGGCTCCTCCCATGAAATCTCCATCTGCCTAGGAATCCACAGGAGAGGTGGAATACATGGACTGTCTGATTTTGGACTTTCAGCCTCTACCACTGACAAATAGAGTTTAACTTACTTTATAAGTATCCAGCCTCCAGTATTTTATTAAAGCAACAAAATGAACCAAGACACTGTGAAGTCAAAATCCAGTAGCCAGCGAGTAGGTAAAGTGCCTACCTTGCAAGTATGAAGACCTGAGTTTGAGCTCCAGTATCCATGTAAATGCCAGGCCAGGTGGCATGTGCCTGTAATCCTAGAGCTGGGAAGGCAGAGACAGATGGATCACTGGCGCTCATTAGCCTAATTGGTGAGCTCCATGACAATGGGAGGCCCTTTCTCAAAGGAACTTGATGGCATTCCTGAGAATAACAACCTGAGGTTATCCTCTGACCTCCACATGTATGCACACACATACACATACACCTATCCACACTTCCCACATGAACATATGCACATGCAGCATGCATGCACATACCACTTAGACACACACATTTTTAAAAAGTAAAAAAAAAAAATGAATAAAAATGAAATCAGAATCAGAGAATAGAAAAGTGTTTGTAAGAGGCTGGGAGTGGGGAAGGAAGAAGATCACTGGGTACAAGCCTCAGTGAGACGGGAGGAGGAAGCTTAATTTCTCTCCGATCAACTGTGTAATATAATGAATATTGCTAGTAGTTGTACACTATCCATTTCAATCTTGCTAAGACATTCATATTTTAATGTTCTTATACAATGCTAAATATTTGAACTGATGATTATGTCAGCTTGATTTCATCATTTATCTGTTGTATGAAAATAGCATTGCTTTTTACCTTATAAATATATTCAACTAGAGTTTGTCAATATAAAATCTTCTTGAGAAGGACTCATAAATGAAAGAACGGCTGTCTTCTCACTCTGAATTGTCTCCTTTGCTATACAGAAGCTTTTTAATTCCATGAAGTCCCATTTGTCAATTCAATTCTTGCCATTATTTTCTAAGTCCTTACCTACTTCTCGAAAGATGAAATAAAAACGGCTGATTAATACATGAAAAATGTTCACTATCCTTAGCCATCAAGAAAATGCAAATCTAAATGACATTGAGATTCCATTTTACTCCAGCCATGCCATAATGGCTATCATTACATAATAAACAACAACAAATGCTGGGAAGATTCTGTGATGGGGGAACACTTGTACAAGCTGGTGGGAATGTAATCTGATACAGCCACTATGAAAGTTCTTTAAAAAAAACTCTGAAAATAGAATACGATGTGATCCAGCTGTACACGCCTAGGTATATACCTCAAAGACTCCAAGTCCATGTACCACAGAGATTCCTGCAATCTCTGTTTACTGTGGCACTATTCACAATAGCCAAGATACAGAGTTATCCTAGATGTTTATCAATCCAAAACCAGATAAAGAAAATGTGGTACATACACAGAATAGAATTTTATTCAGACAAAAAGAAGGAAATTATGTCATTTTTACAAACTAGAAATCATCATATTGAGCAAAATAACTCAAACCCAAAAGACAACCTGCTTTCTTTTCTGGGTGAAGGCTACACTGTGTATTTGTATCTGTAGATCTCTTATGTAGTAAATGACATGAAAATAGAAAGGGTCTATGAAAGAGAATGGGAGAGGGAGGGGCAAGAGATGGTAATGAAAGATAACTATGGTCAAAGTACATAATTTACTTTAATGAAAATGTCACAGTGAAACCTCTTGTGGATATAGTGAGCATATGCTAATAGTGCTCATTCACTAATAAAAGATTAAGAATGTGAATAATAATGGGACTCACTAGAGGAAGATCATGCTAAAAACAGGAAAAGCTGCCTCCCTTCACTTCCCAGTCCCAACAAAGCAAATAAAGAGGGGCCCTAGAGAGGACACCATGCAAGAAAAAAAAAAATGACATTCACTGCTCAAAAATACTTTCATTTTATGGGTTTGGGAGATGGTCAAGTTGGTAAAGTGCTTGCTGCACAAGCACAAGGAACTGAGTCTGATCTCCAGAACCCAGACTTTAAACTATAGTGAAAAAAAAGGCCAGAATATGCAAATGCTTGGGTACCATTTTCACAGACTCTGATGTTACATGTTTAAGATCCTTCTTACAAAAGCTCCATCCTTCTTCCTCCATTAAAAAAAAGGACAGTACTATCTTGGAGAAGAAGATGGAATGCTTTCAGGGCTCATAGTTGGACCATCACTGAAAGCGCTGGGCCCCAGGCTTTTCTCAGAATTTCGGCCATAAGGTATGTTTGGACGCTACACCTTAGTGTAGCACAGACAGTACCTCCTGGGTGCTTTCTGTTCTCTGAGCCTCAGCTCCTTAATCTACAGCATGAGAGTGTGGGACCTGATCAATAATTTTCTAGTGTGTTGCAGGGGAGCACCATACTTCCCTGGCTGAGAAGGAGGGGAAGTCTACTGGGTATTTTCATCAAATCTGTAATACCTGCAATACATTCAGAGTTTCTGCACATATGTATAAGAAGAAAACTCTTTGCTTAAGAGCTGTAGTATGGCTTACCAGGTATCTGTAGTACTTACCAGGTATCTGAGATCTCTGGGCTTGTGTACAGAAAGAGGATAGCTCCTCTAATTATCTGGTGTGTATCCCTCTCTAAGGCCAAGTATCCATAGCAAACTGTTGACTCAGGCGAAGATGAGCCTGGCACATCTCAAATGCTTCTTGCCAAAGCTCTGCCACTAAAGCAGAGATGGCCACTTTAAGTGGATGTGGGAGGCACAACAGGGGCCTTCATATGCTCAACACAGCATAGACCTGCCCAGAGTGAGACAAACCCCACTCCATAGGCAGTGTGCTCTTTATCCTGATCTTGGGTGATATGTAGTATTAGCAAATGTCAAAGTGGGTGGAGCATGCCAAGAATGACCCTGTGTGACCCTGACCCATGTCCCAGCTACATGGAACCTGGTTCCTGACCTTAAAAAGGATGATGATCAGCACGTTCCACCCCATGGTGTTTACCTAGTAATGCATGATGGTGCTATTAATCGGGTTGTTAACTTGACAGGATCTAGTATCACCATGGAAACAAATCTGTGAGAGAATTTCTAGATTAGATTAATTTAGTTGGGAAGACCTACCCTAGCTGTGAACAGTACTATTCAACAGGCTGGGGTCATGGACCAATAAAAAGAAAAAAAGCTAGCTGTGTACCACTATCTACCTCTCTGGCTCCTGACTGGATACAATGTGACCAGCTGCTTCACCCTTCTGCTGCCATACCTTCCTCACTGTGATGAACTGTATTCTTGAACTGTGAGCCAAAATAATATATGATCTATTTTGGAGAAGGTTCCATGGGCTGCTGAGAAAAATGTGCATTCTGTAGAATTTGGGTAGAATGTTCTGTAGATACCCATTAAGTCTAGTTGATCTGTGGTGTTGGTGAGTTCTCTTACTTCTCTGTTGGTTTTCTGTTTGGATGCTCTCTCTATTGATGATCGTGCAGTATTGAAGTCCCCGACTATGATGGTGTTGGTGTTTATTTCTGTTTTGTTGTAAAGTAGGATTTGTTTACAAAATGTGGTACACCTGTGTTTGGTGTATATAGATTTATGATTGTGATGTCCTCTTATTCCATCCTTCTCTTGATAAGTAAGTAGTGACCTTCTTTGTCCTTTTTGATATTAATACAGCAATGCCTGCTTGTTTCTTAGTTCCATTTGCTTAGAATATAGCTTTCCATCCTTTCATCCTGAGGAGGTGTCTGTATTTATTTTTCCTCTATGTGATTGTTGTTTTTTTGTTCATTTGCTGCCAGTTCTGCCATTTGCTTAGTCAGAGTCACTTATTTTTTATCTTCATTTTTGGTTTCTATTCCTATTGTCTCCTTTATGTTTTCATTGGAGATTTCCATTGTGGGACTAGGCAACCTTGTTTGAGCTCCCTCCATTTGATATTTCATGTTGTTTCTTTTACCTTGTGGTCTTCCCATTACAGTGTAGGAATCTTATTTAATTAAGGAGGAAGCAAGAGGTTTCCCTTATAGTGTTTTCAGTGAGTGTTCTGTTTTATGTTTGAATGAAACAGGCTAATGATGGCTTTGTATTTTGGGCTGTGCAAGTTGTGAAGGGTGTTACAAGTGTACCAACCACTCTGGGATGGGTGCTTAATACCACAGGTGGGATTAGATGTCTGGGATCACTTTGACCTGGTCTCAGCTGTGGCTTGCTTAAGATAAGCCCTTTCTCCCTTATGTTACTTTTGTTAGGCTATTCTATCATAGCCAAAATACAAGTGGCTAACATGAATGACAAAACCAAGTTAATGCAATACCAGGAAACAAATACCACTTGATATTTCTAGGAAATAGGCACACCCAGGCTCCACACTGAGGAACTGGAAGGTAGCATATGCACATTGGGAATGTGTCAAATGTTTGCACATATCTTCATACATAGAGCAGACAGAGAGGCAAAAAAATGTCTTGCAAATGCCATCTGAAGTTAGCCTGCAACTACTTGCCTAGTGAATGTTTTGTTCTGCGACCTAGTATTCCATTATATTTTTCACTACTGTGTTAGGTGGGGCAACATGCCTGACAGAAATCAGTTTAAGGGAGGAAGTTTTTCTTTCTGCTTACAGTTCCAGGTAATGGCCAGGAAGGCATGGCAGCAGGAGCTTGAGGCAACCGGTCACATCCAACACAGAGAGGAAACAAAGCAATGAGTGCTTAATAATGCCACAGCGGTTTTTCTTTTAAACAGTTTAGAAACCTAGCCTCTGACATGGTGCTGCCCACAGTTAATCTAGCAAAGCCCTCACAGGCATTACCAGAGATTTATGTTCATAGTGATTCTAAACCCTGTCAATTGGACATAGTTTGAACCTACTGTTACAATGTACTTTGGTAGCAGGTAGCATAAATTCAATTTTGCATGCAGAGAAAGTAAGGCAATAAAATCCAAAGAAACACAAAGTACTAGGGAACTACAGGAGGCATTACTGGCTACCAACAAACAGGATATGAGTTACCTGGACAGGAATGCCTCATCTTTGGAGGGAGGGTGGACAGTGCCCATGCACAGTTCATCTGGAAGTATCTGGTGATGCAATGCTGTGACAATGAAGAGAGTCTGTCTCCATCATTGTCCTCTGTCCTTCCTCCTTCCTGTGGGCTAGCTTGGCAAGCCTAACTATAGCCAAACCACTGAAATGAGATGTAGCCTTATTGAGGGAGGCAGCTGGGCGGCAGTAATTAGTCATTTTGTAGCCTGAGCCAGGAGAGGAAGTAACCTTTCAATGCAGAGGGCAGGCGGCTCATGGGCCTTCCCCCTTCTCTGGGGTCCTTCCACTTAGTTCCAGAGCAAATAGTGGGTCGCAGTGGATCTGCCCTCTTCCCTGGGACTCTTCCAGTTAATCTCTTTTCTCTTTGGTTTCCTTCCTTTTGTGACCTTGACTGTTACATCCTTTCCCCAAAGATTTTCTCTACTCTCCCTGTCTTTTCCTAATAACTGGTAAACTTATTAAGTAAAATTTAAATTTGCCCTGTGACATATTCCTGAATAAAATATTAGGTTCCCTTGCTTTAAAAAGTGATTGTAATACAGTCCTGGTTCTTAACACATGTGAGTAAGGAAAGAGTGGGAGAACTAGGCATGCACATGATAATTTCTGGATAGAGGATTTGGGAAAATCCCTGTTTTTGCTCTGACCACAACAAAAACAGTACCTTGATGTTCCATCTTTAGACTTTTTAGACCCCACTGCTTAGGGTGCAGTTCCTAGTGAGGGATAGTTATCTAAACATGTAGGAAAGAGACAGGGAGAATGAAGCAAAACCTTATCCAAATGTAAGCAGGAGACTCATATGTATTCTTAATGTTCGATACTGGTATGCTACCAAAGACATTTTTGCCTGAAATTTTTGCATTAGTCAGTGTGTTCAACAAAGTGATGAGTTCCCTTTACACATTAGCAAACTCCCTCAACAAAGCTCATTTGCACTGATTCTGATAAATAGGTAAATAAGAGTAATCATATAAGTAAAATATAATGATTTTTTTGTAACACAAAACTTTTTAGAAAAGAGAGAACAGGGATTAAATTGGAAAGCCCCTTGAAATGTGCCTGCCTTGGGCAGAACCCCTCCCAAAGCCCATGGTTCCAGTTTACCCCTGTCCTGCTCCACTGCTCTCAGCAGCCCATTCATGTGCTGCTGCGTGAGTCCAGGAACTGACAACAATTCACTGTGTTCATTGTCCTCCATGGTGCTCTCAGAAGTGGTTAATATACATTGAGGATGGAAGAAATGAAGGCGAGAGGGAGGGAGGGAGGGAAAGAAGTAGAGAAAGGAAGGAGGGAGAGATGAAAGGAAGAAGAAAAATGTTTGTAGATTGAGTTTCCATTACTTTAGTAAGTGAATTAAAGTGGGAAAACTTTTCCTAAGGGTTTATAAATCCATGAACAGAAGCCAGCTCTGTATTATGATCTCTATCAATCTATTCTAACCACACAGCATGAAGAGGAGTAAGACCCACTAAGTGTCTCCTAAGTGCATAAGTGCAGCAAACGCATTGCATGGACCATTACTGTTAACATAGCTACAAATGTCCAAGTGGTGGGTAATACCACCTCATGAACATTGTAGAAGCTGGTATTCAAAAAGTCATACAGGGATGAGGAAATGGCTTAGTGGTTAAGGTGTTTGTCTACAAAGCCTCAGGATCCAGGTTTGATTCCCCAGTTCCCATGTAAGCCAGATGCACCAGGTAGCACACGTGTCTGGAGTTTGTTTGCAGTGGCTGCAGGCCCTGGTGTCCCCATTCTCTCTGTCTGCCTCTTTCTCTCTCTCATTCTCTCTAAGTAAATATATAAATAAAATATTTTTAAAGGACATACACATTTCCACAGTTATGTGAAATGTTGATGGTTTAGCTAGAAGACAATAACCCATCAGTCTTTCCTCTCCTTCATTTTGTTTAGAGTTTTTTTCCATGGGGACATTGTCCAACATAGCACCCATAAAGCCTATGAAGTTTATAAGGACAAACGGTAGGAAGAACCCTCCCCTAGTCCATCTATGCGGCTATCATGTGTGCACACTTGCCCAAAGCAGCACTATGCACATCCAGAGAGGGCATTGATTCTCCTTCCAGGAGACCACATGCAGTGGGTGGCCCCTGTTCTCCATTTCACTTTCTATGGCTTCAGAGTCTCATGGTCAATTGTGCTTCTAAGATATGAAGTGGGAAATTCCAGAAATAAACATTAAATAAGCTATAAATAACTTCTATTACAATGTACTGTTATGTCTACTTTACCATTAATGCTAATATCCTCTCTGTCTAATTGATAAAATAAAGTTCATCATAGATATGTGTTCCCAGGTGAAAAACAAATAGTGACTGTAGGGTTCAGTCCCACCTGCAGCTTGAGGCAACCACTGAGTGTCTTGAACATCTGAAGTTCTTCCTCCTTCATCTGGGGTCTCCTACCTACACATTGAAGACTGGGAATAGAGTCATTGAGGAGGAAAGTTCCTTTTAAGAAGCATCAGGTGTTCTTGATTTAGCAGGTGGGAAATATTTAAATCAGAGTGCAAAGCAGAATTTGACCACAGAGGGTTCATTTGAGCTACAAGTTTAAAATGGGATGCCAGGGACAGAGGTGGTGCTCAAGTTCTTGCCGTGCAGAGGGAGAAAAGGAGAGGAGTGGGTTGGAGGGAAAGGATACAGAGCTAAGGTGGGGCTTGAAGTGGAAAGACTAAGGATATATGCTTTAAGGTGCAGGGGGTGTAAAGGCAGGCCTCATAGAGAGGAAATCCAGGAATGAGGAGGCATGGAGACAGAGGCTGCCCAAGTTAGAAGACAAAAGATAAAACAGGCATGTTGAATATGAGGAACTGACATTGTGCCAAGCAAAAATATTTTATTACAGTTTTCTCAGCAAGTGTGTTAAAGATGAAGCTTTGGGAAGGCTAATCCTATGTAAAAGCCCTAAGAGAGTTTGGTACTCAGAGGCATTCTTAGTGAGTCCTTCTACAAATAGAATGATTCTTGCATGAAAGGAATAATCTTCTATACAAACTTATCTTCCTAAGCTTTGCTTAAATCAGACCATGGCCTCATATGGCATAACCCTTAATATGGGTCGAATGACATCCCTACAAATGCACACTTTAAAGGACTTTACAACATTTTCTTCAAGCTTGCTATGGACAAGCATCATAAATCCACAAACTTCCTTGGAAACCTGTTATCATTTACTATACAAGGTACCAGGGCTGGGAGATAGCTCAGTGAGTAAAGTGTTTGCCTTACAAGCATGAGTTTGATCCCCAGTATCCTTATAAATGCTGGGAATGGTGGTGTGCGCCTGTAATCATGGATAAGCTTCAGACAGGCAGACCCCCAGGGCTTGCTGGCCAGTTAGTCTAGCCTAGTTGGCAAGTCCCAGGCCCATGAGAAAACATATCTCAAAAATGTAAAAGGTGGCACCTGAGAACAATGATACCCAAGGTTGTCTTCTAGCTTCTACATACACAGACACACATGTGCATGTGCACTTGCACATACATGTGCCCCCAAACATGTATGCATACACCACACATACATAAATACACATATAAGGTTCAGTACTATCTGTGGTTTCAGGCATCCACTGGGGATCTTGGGATGTATCCCTCTTGGATATGAGGAGCACTGTATGCCCTTTAAGGCATAGGAACAGAGTCATGGAGGAGGAGAGATCATTTTTAAAAGCATCAGGATATTAAATATTTTTTGGTTTAGTAGGAGGGCAGACATTTAGTTCACATAAGATAGGACATATACAAGGAAACAAGTACATAAAATAAATAAAAGCAAATTTCCTATTGCACTTGATATGTTTGATTGAAGATAAACAGTAAGGTCAGTAGGAGGATATCTGGTAAGACACATATTCTACCTCCCAGGTCACATTTGTTTACAGGTGTATATAAGAATCATATGTAGAATATTCGGAAATCAAACGTATCTTTCTCAGAATTATTTTTATTTTGTCTGGGATTCTGGTGAGAGCTGCAGATGACAAGATGGGTTGGACTCTGTACCTCACATAATGTGTTTCAGCTGCACAGTGGATGGCAGGTGTTCTGGGGTAGATTGTGTGGTAGGAAGAAGCAGGAAAGGGAGATGGCCAAGAGCTGTGAGAAGGAGATAAACTCAAGCCCCACACAGGTGTGCTCTAAGACTTGTCTGATTCCTTTCACAATGCTTTCCTCCTCTTTTTCTCCACCTCTATCTTCCTAGAATATTCTAGGGCAATATCATTCCTGTTTTGATAACACATTCTTAAAAGCACCTCTCCTGAATTTATAACTACACAAGTGTGCATCACTTCCATTAAAACATTTATTTTCAGTTAAGTTATTAGGCAAGTCTTTCTGCAAAATTTCCAAGTCAGGCAAAGAGAAGAATATGTAAAAATAACTTAGCTGGTGCTTTCATAGCCCCTCTAAATGCAGAGAAACAGAGAACGATCATTCAAAGACTGCCTGGCCACCTCTGGCTGGTCCTTGTCTGGCTGATATACTTAGTCTTCTCCAGAACCTTAAGTCCCCAGGACAAGAACATGGCCATTGACAGGTAATGTTTGACCCCTAAGGTGCTGAAAAGGACTCTGGTAATTTGAGTCAATAGTGGAATTTCTGGGTAATGGTCAGAAAAATATCACATGAGGAAGCTTTTCTCAGCACTGACATCACCCAATGACCCCCTGATGGTGCCTTCACATCTAGGTATAGGAAAGAAAGATCAGGCCTGCTTGATAATACACACAGACCATGGGAGAGATGGATCAGTGGCAAAGGCCCTGGAAACAAGTTCCAGACCAAGTGAGGGATCAGAAACATCACAGCAAGTCAGAATTCCGGAAATAATCATTTTACCTCCCAACACTTCTAGCCACAAAGCTGCCAGTTAACTTGAGTCTAAGCCTTATTTAAAACACTTTTAAGATATAGACAGAGAGAACTGTTATAAAATGTGTATGTGCACATACCCCCCAACAATACTATGATAAAAGGGCCTGAAATGGTAGGTTCTCCATCAGTGTGGGAAGCAGCTCACACTCTGCTCAGCTGTTTGCATTACAGACTAGACTTCCTACCACTCTGTGAGGGTGGGAGTGTGGTCCTTCTCATGTTTTGGTGCATGGTAGGATTTTGCATTTGTTGATTCAGAAGTACATCAGCTAAACCAGAGACTTACAGCCAGTTCAGCCCATGAGGCTCCTGGTAAGCCCTTCATTATTTCTTGCAGGCAAGAGCTACATTCTGGCCTCAGAATCCATCAGCCAAGCAGAAGGATGAATAGCACAGTGAGTGAGTGGCTGTAGGAGGTACCCTGCTTGACAGAAACTTCTTGATATGTCATGACTGGCACTGGTATGGGATGCCTCCTCACTCTAGAACTGTGCCAAAGCACAGACTCTAGAGCCAAGTAGTGTAGGTCCTTTCCTTGCCTCAGTTCCTTTATGTCATGGCAGTTCTGGGAACTGGATAAGTTAATACATCCAAATATCTGATAACATGGTTGGCACTCAGGTCAGTAAATCTTGGCTAGAACTATTGCTACCAGTGGGTTACTTTGTTTAGCCCCCAAAGGGATACAGATACAGAATTGCAAAGTCACACAGCCTAGTGAGACATGCTTGCTTAGTTTTTCTACATGAAAATGCTCTGGGCTCATGTTTCAATCAAACTTTCTAGAGACAAATTGGCTGTCACTGGGACCCCAATGTTGCCCTGGCCCTAGGAAGCTGCTTCCCCTGTGGCTGGTGAGAACTTCCATGTCCTATGCCTCATCTTTCCCACTGCCTACTTTTAGGAGGTGACCTGCATACTGTTGCTGCTTCTGTTGCTGCTGTAATCCATGACAGCCACATCCACTCCCACTTCTCACTTCCAATTTAGCTGTTGTTATTATTAATAATTGCAGTTCTAACACATCGACTTTTAGGAAAGAGTCAAATGCCCTAAACATATAAGATACATAAATAAGCAACTAGTAACTAATAATAATAGGCAAAAACATAATTTTACAGAAAATTATGGCCATGGGGCTTACACATTTCACTTCTAGACCTAGCATGTTGTCCCCACAGCCTTCCTTTATGTCCCATCCGAGGCTCCCATAGATTCTTCCTTGAGCTTCCCCACTGTCTTTCCATCCCACAATGTGTGGCCCAAGGAAATGCTCTAAATCAGTGGGGGAATTTGGGGTGAGTTGTTTTTAAGCACAAGCCTCATCTTCTGTCCAGCCCTAAGATCCATCCACAGCCTTTGCTGTAGGCAGAGGCAGCTGTAGCCCTCTGAGCAGTTGCAGCCCATCGATGGGGGCAGGGAGGGGACCAGCAGGGAAGAATTACTCTCTGTCCACTTGGGAATTCAAATGACTTTGGGAACAATAAATAAATCAGTCCTCATTTGGTATTGGGTTTTCAAAAGACTTTAATCAAGCATTCTGTTTTCCAAAAATGTGAATCTTTGGGACATAAAAGATCCACAGGACTCAGATTGGGTCCATTTTCTAGTTTTCAGCTGTTTGCATCAGGTACACAAGGAAAGGTCTGCAATGCTATGGCCTCAGTTGATTTTATCCCCATTCACACCGTTATCATACCAGAGAGATCCCAGTGGCTAAAGCAAGTGCAAAGAGGTCATGTTGGCCACCACAGTGCATCATCCCTGAGATGAAAAAGGGTGTTTATGCCTGGTACAGAGAACTGAGTAAAAAACCTACAGTTTGGAAAGTCATAGACCCCTGGGGGAAGCTTCCATTGTTTCTTGACTAAACATAGATATTATGCTCATCAAAAGGTGTCCCAAGACTCATCAAGAAGATGACAAGAAGAGAAAGCCCAGGGCTGAGCCACTGACAGGTCATCTGTATCACCTCTGCTGGAGCTCTGGGAATACTGCAGAGGTGGTAACAGAAAGAGGATGAGTGCTGCTCTCGCTGCTAGTTGGAGAAGCTTTACTATGGAGATGGCAGTAGACACTGAGGAGACTTAAAACTCATCAAATTAGAAAATAAGAGGATGTAAAAAGGTAAACACTAAAGGAGAGTTCCATCATGCCCTCCAAGGTTCAGGGACAGCGAAGAAGAGGTAGAGGAAAGAATATAAGAGCCACAGTGTGAGTGGGAATACTTTGGGGCACTGTTTTCCTAGTATGAACTAACTGGTACATTCATGACCCCACAGTGGTTTCTGATGCCCCCACAAGAGCAGCCCAGTTCTGAGCTCATCACCCTTTGACATGGAGGGTAGAAGAAAAAAAAAGGCAGTAGTCAACAAAACAGAAGACGTACGACTTTGAAAGAGGAGCATTCTCGGGTGCTGGGGGGCAGGGAAGAAGGGACACAAGAAGAATAAGGGGTTGGAAAAATTATCAAGTTACTAAATGTTCATACATTCAAATTTTCAATAATAATAAAGTATGAGAATTTTTAAAAAGGGTGTTTATCTAGGCTATGTGTTAATATATGCCTAGTATATGCCTTTTCCTTTGCAGAGAGGGCCCTGATTGTGGCAAGAGCACATTTTCTCCCTGATACTTTTCTGTAGCTTCTCAGATGCAGGAGTTAGGGAGGCATACCAGGGGACAAGCATCATCCTGTTTCCAAAAAGGAAGACCACTGGGTGTTGCTACTGGCAGGAAAACTAGTCGTTACATCTTCAAATGTCTCCCAGTACCTCAGGCCACAACAAAGCACAGGGTTGGTAGATAGAAGTTTCCAGCTATAGATATGAGTTAAAGAGCTGCAACAGGGACCAGGTAGTCTCAACTTTGAAAGTGTTTTCTATCTTCTGTTTAAAGATTTTTTGGGGGGTTGAGGATATGGCTCAGTGCTTTCTGAGCAAGTATAATGACCTGAGTTTGATCCCCAACACCCACATAAAAAGCTGAGAAGGACTATCCATGTACATAACTCCAGAGCTAAGTGTGTGGTAGAGACATGAATAACTAGATTCCCTTGGTCAGCCAGCCTGACCAAGCCATGCAGAGCACTTTCTCAGGGAACCAAATCAGAAGAATGATAGAGGCAGATGCCCAATACACTCTTCTCGCCCTGCCTGTGTGCATGGGGCCTGCGCATCTGCACCACATGTGCATATACTACACATAAAATCAAAATGATTAAGTGAAACTTGCTAGCTCCTGTTTTCAGTCATTCCTCTGGAAACAGAAGTTAGAAGTGGCTAAGACCTTGAGAGAATTACACAACAGAAGACAGTGTAACCAAGCTAGAGCAACAGGCAACATTCCTGAAGTACATGAAAGTGCAGTGTGTGTAAAGTGTACACATGCATGTGCATGTGTGCACATGTATGTGTATATGCTTGTGTGCATCAGGGTGTGTATGTTGTACAAAAAGAAAAAGTCACTTGCATGTTGGCCAGGACATGCTGATCAGTAACCACAGCTGTCTTTGGAGGCTGAGGGGTAGCAGTGTTGAGATCACTGGTAACAAGTGGATTGATGCTTTCATGAACAGGATATGTAGTGTGCATGTACAAGTGTATGTAAGTGTCACACATGTATCTACACAAACACATACATGGCTGTGCTTTGGTCACACATGTTTACGTATGGTCTGCCCCTCTCCAGCAGTTCAAGCCAGTGTTTTTCAAACTTCACCTGGAGAGCTTACTTAAAAAGAAAGAAAGATAGAAAGAGAGAGAGAGAGAAAGAAAAGAAAAAAAAATCTGTATTCCTATTCCTTTTGGTTCTGTAGATTTGGGCAGCGCTAAGTCTAACAGCCCTTTGCTCACAGTCCTCAGGAGTTGGTCCTGGCTGGTTACAGGACCCTGCTGAGAACGCTGCACAAAGGAATCATCAGATCACAGCTATAACTAAACTGGAAGACCCCTCTCAACATTTCTTGCACAGTCAGGTTAGTCCAGGTGAAATGAATCCCTGAACCTGGCCTTATCAACTTTGAATTTGGGGTTTATGTTTGAAACCCATGTGTGTCACTCTAGGATGGAACAAAAGAAGCTTTGTTTTCTGTTTTTTTCCACCACTCTGAATGGTGATGGTGGCTGTTGGAGTATTTCAAATGATGTATGTGCCACATGTAGGCTGCCTGTTATGGGTAAGATGGTAAAGAAATAGTTGCACAGCCCAATGGTGTAATATAGTGAAAACCTGCTAATCTGTAGGAAAAGTTGAATGGGGACATGTCAACAGTAATTAAAGTAATCTGTAGCTTTAAGAATTGTCTCCTAACATATCCTGTCTCTTTCTTAGTCAAGAACTTGGTGAAAATTCCTGAAAGATCACCAAGAGGTCTTCCTTTTCAAAGCAAACAGCCCGGCTTTCCCAGGGAGAGCCACCAGTCACAAGAGACCCTGGAGTCTGGAAGACCAGGTTGTGACGGCAGCTCTCCAATGCTGGCAGCCAGTCTGCATAAAACACTAGCATTCACAGAGTGTCTTCTGGAATCTTCTGAGCTTCTAGCACTTTTGAGCCTCTGGATCTAAAAGTTCCAGGGGTTACTTTCCTTTCTATGTACAAATTCATGAAGATAACAGAAAAATAAAATTCTAGCCAATAAAAGAGTAAGTTTTGGATAGAAGTACCAGAGGCAGCAAGACTAACATCAACTTATAACTGATAATCTTTTTGCATATGTGTGTGTGGTATGTGTGTTCATATGTGTGTGTATGTACACATACACATGTGGGTACATGTACGTGAAGGCCATAGGTTGATATCAGGTATCTCCCTCAATTGTTCTTCATGGCTTCTCACTGATCTCCGAGTTTACCAATTTGGCTAGTCTAGCCAGTGAGCACTAGAGATGTCTTGTCTCTCCCTCCCAAGCACATATGCAACCACTCCAGTTGGATATTTTATGTGGGAAATGGGAATCCACATTTGGAAGGTCCAAACTTAGGACCCCATGATTTCACAATAAGAATTTTACTAACGGAGCTGTCTCCCTAGTTCCAGGTCTGATATTTCAAAAATTATATAATCTTATTATTTGATGGCTCTTTATAAAGTGTTAGAAATGGGAAGGCATGCATTAAATGTGTGCATATCATGTGACAAGCTAAGTGTCCGTCATCAACAAGCACGTGAAGAAGACGCAGAGCACACACAGTGGAATGAGAGAAGGACTGTGCCATTGCAGCCAGCAGAGGAACTGGTGCATGGCACATGGAGGAGAAGCTGCTTCAGGGAGGCAAAAGTTGCATGTGCTCACATTTGAAGCTAGACACCTCCAGCCCACAGAAACAGTGGAATAGTGGTTGCCAGGTACTCCAGGCTGAGGTGGAAAAACGTAAGCTGTCCCTCAGGTCAGGTTAGGGACAGGGTCAGGGTTAGGTTAACTTCGGTTAGAAAGGAAGAAGAAATTCTGGAGATCAAAGCATAGCATAGTGGCCATAGTTAATAATGCTATGTTGTATATGTGATATTTGCTGAGATAAACTATCTTAAGAGACATAAAAAGTGAAAACAAAAAAACAAATGAAAAACAAGGGACATGAAATTAGCTTGATTTTGTTAATCATTTCACAGTGAACATCCATCATTAAATCAGAACATTAGACTCTATAGACAATTTGTATTTGTAAATTATTCTTGAATCATACCAAGGAAGATGAGGAATATATACATGTCTCCAAAGGGGAAACTGACTTGGAAATGCTCACATTTTTGTGATTAGTTGGACCACTTGGCAAGTAGCAAATACGCCTGCTATTGCCCCATTAGAATGCAATGTTAGTCAGGCTTGGTTGCTCAGAAAGAGTGGGTTGGAGTTATACCTCTACCTTACTGGCAGGTGTGAGAGGTCAAGTTCTTTAAACTTCCAGAGCAATGGCTACTTTCATAAGAAAGAAAAAAGACATTAACACTCCAGACTAGAACATCATGAAGACAACATGACCTCACTGTGAGATAGTTAAGTCAGTCACTCCCGACACCTCCTTTCCTCAGACAGCCCATGGCTACAGAGCAGCACTGGCACTTGCCACCTGAGGATCTTGCTTTAGTGCCCTGGCTTTGCTTATTATGATCAAAGATCCTCTCCTTCCTTCTTTAATGTTTTCCAACAACTTGGCCAGCACGTAGAATGCATCAGCCAAAAAGGACAGGATTTACAATGGCTGGGTTTTCATAGCTGAGTCTCCTTCACTGAGAAATGATCTTGGTAAAAAGCTGCCTTACTCTGTGCCTCCATTATCTCATCCATGGAATGGGCAACAAACTGACAAAACTTGGTGTGATTTTCCTGAGAACCAGATGAGTTGAGGTTCACGAATGAAATATGAAAATGTTAAAGGAGTACAGCTCCAAGACTCTACTGTCTCAAGCGGAAATGACAAGTTTGTCCGTCAGTCATAATGTCCACCCAGACATAAGTGATGGGCCCGTGGTTTCCCATTACCTCGAGAGCTCCACAATCACTATTGCCTTGCTTTTCAGCAGCTGAGGACAAACATGCAGCTTCCAGCTCACAGAGAGCCTCTGACTGGCTGGAATGCTGCATCTCTCTCCTGTACATCTCCTTCTTTCTATCACACAGAGCTAACTTCTGGCATAGTTACCTTTGTTACCTGATACCTGGGCTGACTGATGTTAATTTCTTAAATAGTTGTCCCTCAAATCCCTTTCCCCCATACTTCATGGTTATGGTGGAGATGTATGGAACCACTGTGGTGCCCTCAGACTCAGAACCAAGCCACCACCAGATGAGGCCTGGCTTCAGTGAGGAAATGCGGCTGTTTGCTCCATGTTGTCATATTAATGTGTTCTGGGACCATGTTCCAGCATATCTCTTTAGAAAGTATGCCAAATTTTCAAATACGCTTCTCTTGGGAGCTCTTCCTTGCAATTTGGTTAAAATGGTCTGTTCTGAAATTTCAGTTTGTTATTCTAGGCTAACTTTGTTTCCTAGTTTCTTTGCATGTAGATCACTCAGACACACCAGGTACCCACATACCCCATCAGTCAGGCAACATTCTCATCAGTCCCTCAATCTGCTGTAGCCTAAATACATAAGCAGTGTGTGTTTAGAAACTAGATCTCCAAACCAATCTCCAACTTTTTTCCTGACAATTCCTTCTTTTGTTGTTCTTAGAAACATGAAAGCAAAAGAGAAAACTACATTTCTAACAGCTTATACACATATGTACTTTGATATTTTTGCTCATTTGCATTATAAATCTGATTAGAGTCTTTTAGACAAATCAAATATGAAGCAGAGATTTTATGAATTAGGAAAATAACTATGTCATATCCTAATGCCGAATAGAGACTGAATCATTTGAATGGAGCAAAACGGACAATCACAGAACCCCTAGGGAGAACTGTGCATTAGTCCTGACTCTCAGGTAGTAATGAACAGAATTATCCTCATCACTAAGTTCTCAAACTTTCTATCAAGGCAAATTTGGCTAAGGAGGATTTTCAAATTTGGTCAGTTAGGCAGACTGCAGGATTTGATGTCATATATTTATGCTAGAAGCAAGTAAGACTATAGTCATCAAAAACGGAGGACAACCAAAATCCATCAACAAGACAAGAAAAGATAGCTATCTCCCTGGAAGGAGAGGCACCACCCCTGGCACATCAGCCAGGGTCTAGGTGAAATTGCAGAGGAACTGGTGAGATGAGCAAGAGTGCTGCTTCCATGTTGAACCTGACAACATGCACCAGGGTGATGGAGACAGACACTGAGGATACTCAAAATATACCAAACTATAAATACAGAAGCTGCTAAGGGGTCAACATTAAAGTAGACTTAAAGCACACCCACCAAGGCTCAGGGAATATTGTGAAAGAGGTGGTGGAAAGACTGTAAGAGCCGCAGGCTAGGCAGGACTATTCAAGGCATTGCCCCACCCCCATGACTGACTTGCTCTTACAACTCATAACCCACAACCCCATGGTGAACACCAGCAACCCCACTGAGGAGCTCCCTCAGTGGAATGGGGGCAGGGAGGAAGGAAATGATTGGCACCAACACATGATATGTCCATACAAAGTTTCTACTTAATTATTAAAAATTATTATTTTTTTTTTACAAAGTTAAGATAAGGGCTGGAGAGACGGCTTAACAGTTAAGGCACTTGCTGACAAAGCCAAAGGACTCAGGTTCGATTCCCCAGTACCCACCTGAGCCAGATGCACAAGGTGGCACATGTATCTGGAATTAGTTTGCAGTGGCTAGAGGCCCTGGCTTGCCCATTCTTTCCTTCTCTCTGCCTCTCTCTCACTCAAAATAACTAATTAAATAAAATATTTTTTAAAATGAAAAAGTAAAATAATTAAGGTCTGCTTATGAGAGAAAACCTGTGGTCTTTGTCTTCCTGAGTCACTTAACATCTTAATTCCTATTTTCATCAACTTTCTTGCAAACATCATGATTTCAAGCATTTTTATGGCTAAATAAGATTCCTATGTATATATGCACCACTATCTTTTCCATTCATCTATTGATGGACATCTAAGCTGGTTCTCTTTCCTAGCTTTGGAGAGTAGTACAGCAATGAACATGAATGAGCACATATCTCTGTTATTCTGGTTTACATTCCTTCAGCTGTATACCCAAGAGTGGTGTAACTAGGTTATATAGTTCCATTTCTGTTTTTTGAACCTCTATACTGATTTTCCTAGTGGCTGAAAGAGTTTACACTCCTATCAGCAGTGGATAGGAGTTCTTCTTTCCCTACATTCTCAGCAGCACTTACTGTTTTATTTTGCTATGTTTTTTTTTTCTTTTTTGATGTTAGCCATTCTGACTAGTGTAATATATTATCATGGTAGTTTTAATTTTCATTTCCCTGATGGCTAAGAATGTTAAGCACTTTTTAAAATACTTATTGACCATTTATGTTTCTTCTTTTGAGGACTGTCTACTCAGTTTATAAACTCACTTATTGATTGGGAGACTTAAGGTTTTGCAGTACTTAATTTTTATAATATTTTATAGACTATGAATATTAACCCCTTGTCTGACTTTTAGCCAGTGAAGTTTCTCCAATTCTATAAACTGTCTCTTCACTCTGGCAGTTCTTTCATTTGTTGTGCAGAAACATTTTAATTTCATGTAATTGTCTTTGTTGATTCTTGAGCTTATTTTCCATGCTATTGGAGTTCTCACAAATTTCTTGCCTATGCTTATACATTCAAGTGCTTTTCTAATATTTTTTGTCCAGTAGTTTCAAATGTCAGGTCTTATATTAAAGTCTTTGATGCATTTTAAATTGATTTTTGTGCAGATCAAATTTCTTTTACAGTCAGATATCTAGTTTGACTAGTACCATTTCCTTAGTAAACTATTTTTTGTCCATTATATGTTTTGATACCTTCGTCAAAAATTAGGTGACTGTATCTGTGTGGATTTATTTATTTGCTTTCTATTCTATTCCATTGGCCTACAAGTCTGTTTTTATGCCTGTACTCTCCTTGTCAATATAGATCAGTAACATAATTTGAGATTAGGTATTGTGATAATTCCAGTATTGCTCTTTTGCTTGTGATTTCTTTGGCTTTTTGTGTTTCCATATGAATTTTATATTTCTTGTGGTTCTGTGAAGAATATCATTGTGCTTTTGATGGGGATGGTATTGAAACTGTTTTCTTTTGGTAATATATCCATTTTCACAATATTATTTCTGCCAATCCATGAACATGGAAAATGAAGACATTTTTTTTGAATATGCAGAATTTTTTCTTTTATGAACAGAACTTTTTTTAGTGTATTACAAAGAAGTTTCTTTTTTATTAATTTTTTTTTTTTAGTTATTTGAGAGTGACAGACAGAGAGAGAAACAGGCAGATAGATAGCGAGAGGATGGGCACGCCAGGGCCTCCAGCCACTGCAAATGAACTCCAGATGCATGTGCCACCTTGTGCGTGTGGCTTAAGTGGGTCCTGGAGAATCGGTCCCCAAACTGAGGTCCTTAGGCTTCACAGGCAAGCACCTAATAGCTAAGCCATCTATCCAGCTCAGAAATAAGTTTTTTGCCCCATCAGGATAAGATACATACATCTCAGGTAATAAAAAAAATCTAGTTCTTTAATGTGAACAAATAGCACAAAGTAAATAAATAAAATGATTTTCCACAAAAGGCAAGATGGACAATACAAACACCTTCTTCAAATATAAAACACATTGAAACTAATAACTTTTAAATAGGTGCTATTGTTGTCCATGGAAAAGGTAGTTAAATTTATTTTTTCCCTGAATGACCTAATGTGACTCCTTTTTTGACTAACTGCTCACCATGTCCCTGAACAATCTTCCTTCATCATCTAAGGACATCATAAGTTTATAAGCACTTGGAAATAGGAGAAAGATGAGTTTTATTTGAAAATAGGGATTTTGAATGCTCATCACCTTCTGGATCCAACCCTCAGGCTACACCCCTGAGGAAGGTCAATGTACAAAAAGAGAACCCAGTTGAGGATATGTGACAAGGTGACAGAGATCTCTTCAGCACAGGAGCAAATAAAGCATAACTGTGCAGTACCAATCACCTACTGTACACAGGTATGAGCTGCATATACAGGAATCCCATTGTGCACATATGGGGAGCAGCTCACAGAAGTGAGGTCACATGGCAGCACTGGAGTTTAAAGGACAATCTTCTCTGTACCATCTTGATCCCAGTCACTGTCAACTGACTCAGCTCATAGCACCAGGTCCTGGTAGGCCATTGTAAAGGAGTGCCTCTCTCCTTTTATACTGATGTAATTTGTGGCATTAGGTTAACATTTTTTTCCTGATTGTAGATCTTCCAGAACTATTGAATATTGCTGGCTTATAGGAAGTGAGAAATCAGCAGGAAAAAATATGTGTACAGGCTGGCTCAGATGTCTTGTGTCACATCTGCTCTGTGTAATAGAGTTTGCAAAGTAATTCTCTGAGGTAAGGTTAACTATTTTTGTTTTCCATTTGCAAGATGAGGAAGGAGAGGGCTAATCAAAATCTAAGAGGGTATAAATACATAGCAAGACACCAGCAAATGTTAAACCCCTAGGGCTCATGACCTCTCCCATCATAGGTTTTCAGTGTCAGGCATATATTCCCTCTGGTGGAGTGGGCCTCCAGCCCAATTAAAGAATGGTTGTTTTCCCCCATAACAGACATGCCACTGTTGCACCAATTGGCTCATTTAATCTGGCTGGCCAAATTTTGCACTGTCCACTGTTGTTTATTTCCACTGGTGATTTCTCTCTCCCATGAAACTGCATGCAGCATAGCTTTTTACAGGTTTCTGTCAGCTGGTTTACACAGAGAAGATTTTTCAGTTTAGCTTCAACAGGATTTCTTGGTGACCTTGCGTCACAAGAATGTGGAGTCTCCAGCAATATGGTCTTACCATCTATTCTTGGTGGGAAACTGAGAGCCTTGGGAATGGCCTGTAATGTTTTGGAGGCCACAGGGACCTCTCTGACCAACAACTCTTTGAAAGATATCCCATCCCTGGCACTGAAAATTTTCTAGCAACAATCTATGGGTTCTGGGTAGGAACAGATGATGACATTAAAATAAAAGAGAGACTGACTGACAGGGGGTGGGGTTATGACAAAGAATGTAGTCACAAAGGGAAAGTGGGGAAGGTTACCATGCTTTATTGTCTATAATTATGAAAGTTGTCAGTAAAAAAAAATAATAATGAAAGGTAAGATGGACTTAGCAATTACATTAATGGGCCAATGCCCTGTGGAATAGAGGCAGAATGTGAACCCAGACTAGGGGGACATCATGGCAGAAGGAGTGTGAGACAGCTAACTACATTATACCCATAGTCAGGAAATAGAGAGCAATTAATGCTGCTGCTCAGAGGGTTGAATCCTAGGCCACTCTGGATCCTGTCACGTTGACAGTAGTAACCATTACAGAGCACCTGGGCCTCTGTCTTGCCTGCTCAGAATAACTGTGCTCTTCTGGGACTCAGCAGTCTGTTCCAATGGATCCCCACTGGGCCCAGGGCCTGGCAATGCCCAGGTGTGATGTCTTTTTCTTTATGACTATCTACGTGATATCCTGCTATGTCATTATCTCATCCCCCATATCCACAGTGACACCCGAGTTCTCTCTCAAGAACCTGCTCTAGGTCACTTTACATTGGAATAGAAGCTGAAACCCTGAGCAGTCTCACAGCCTGATACTAAGAATCAATGGAAGTGGGTAGTGATGAATTAATTCTGGTTTGGGTGACTTCAACAAGCTCAGTTTCAGGTTCCATAAAACACAACATGGGTCCTTGAGGCCATGGTCATGATCCCTGGAGTGGACCAGTTCTGTGTATGCTAACATCACACCCTGCCCGCAGAGTACACAGCAAGGGTAAGGTGACAGTGCCACAGGTTGTATGTCACTGAAAGGTTGATGCAGAAGCAGAGCTCAGGACAGAGACACATAGTCCCTGTCTAGAATAGCACAGCACATCTCCAGGAAAGGGATCACACCACTGCAAGGAATCAATGCCACACCTGAAAACAGCAAAGCAAACCAACAAAACACTTGTGCATGATACCAGAATAAATGCTCAAGGAGACACAACGATGGGAACAATATAAAAATAAAAGCATGAAATCTGAAGGTAATCAGATGTAGGCACAAACTCTATAGCTCCTTCGCCTTTTAAAATGCTGGCTGTCTACAGTCCAGTACTTTTTGGTGTGTGTGTGTGTGTGTGTGCAAAGTGAATGCACATGCATAAGGAAGCCAGAGGATGACATCCAGTGTCTTCTTCTATCACTTCTCTGCCTTATTTTCTGAGAAAGTATCTGTCCCTGAACCCAGAAATCACCCAATTCGATTAGACAAACCAGTAAACAAGTTTTGGGAATCCTCTTGTCCCCACCTTCCCAGCACCAGGATTACAGGTCTATGCCATCTTGCCCCGAATTTTATGTGGGTGCTGAGGATCCAAATTTAGGTCTTTGTGCTTGTAAGGCACAAAGCACACCCGCTGAATCATCTCCTTGCCCCAGGCCTTTGATGACAATAAGGCACCCATCTCCCTTTCTAAAATTGTCATCAGAGTTACTTGTTTCCAAACAAAGAATGGAAGGTACCAGGCAACAGAAACAGGCTTCTAAGGAAGGCTGCCTTGCTACATTTGGCTAGCTCAAGTTGTGGGGTAGCTTGAGTGCCATGGGTGGAGAGCTCCCTCCTGTGGGAGCTGGAAAGACACTTCAGATCCCATGGCAGGGTTCTCACTGGCGAGTGCACAGTCACAAGGGCATAGGTATCACAGGACTGAGGATTTGGGTTTAGTCATGCAAATGCAGGAAGAGCTGCCAGAATCCATGTGTTTAGCCATGGACAAAGATGAGGCCAAGGAGGAAGGGGACAGGGAGCAGCCTGAGACTTGAATTAGAAACTGAAACTTTGAAATTGTAAGACTTCAACTTGGGCATGGCCCATGATGTGCTCTAGAAACCCTAGAGGGCTGGAGGATGAGCAGGCTCTGTGGGGGTCAGAGTCACAGATGCGAGCCCAGGTGTGGGTTTGTTGCACCATCAATGGCTCAATACATGGGCACAGCCTTCAACAACCTAATTATTACAGCTCTTATAACATTTCAGTACTGTACTATTAATTTTGCAAGTATTGTCTTATGACTCTGTGAGTGATGAGCCATGCTTATTCTGTAGAGGAAGGAAATAACTCAAATAAGTCTGATGATTAGAGCTCAGAGACAATGTGTGTGAAGCAAGGCTTTAAACCCAGATCCATCTGACCTCACTCTCCTAGTCTGTCCAAATACTTGCTCTCTGTTGGAATAGTCACCCTACACATGACAGAAAGACAATGATACTTTTCACCTACAGGGCCCAATATTGATGTTCACTACACAGTAAGACCTGATACTTCAGTCTCCAAAGGGCTTTCCCCAGGTCTTGTCTGTAAGCACCGTAGGTATGGTAGTGACAGCATTATCACTGGAGTGGTTGCAGGAGTTTACATGCCAGTGAATATGGTCAGGGCCCTCTAGAGGTGTGGTGCTGGTGAGGTTAGAACAAGAAGGAATATGAGCACAAGCTGGGAGAAAACAGTCATGTATGAAGTGTGCCCCTCTGTCACAGTGATCCAATGCTGAAAGCTTAAAAGGAGAGGAAGTATCCCAAACTCAAAAAAAAAAAAAAAAAAAGATACCTGTTTCTCTCCTGTTGCCTGTCAGGCTATCACCATTTATCATTTACAAAACTAGTGTGTTTAATAGAGTCTGATCTTGAAGCTCACCTCCAAACAAAACATATAAAAAGACTGAATGGGTGTAGGGTCAAAGAACACCAAATTGAGAATGGATGGGGATCTTATAGCACCAACCAGTCAAACCCCTGAAGCTGCAGTTAGTTACCAGAGGAAGGAGAGACATTTTCCTCAGTGCTGGAGCCACTGGCAAGTTGTCCAACCCTACTCATGCTGGCAAACCTAATTTAACTCAGCAGATCATACACAGAAAATGGACAAGAAAGTTAGAGGGGGACTACTTGGGAAGAAGGGGTTCAGCAAGAATGTAAGGGAGTAAATGAGGATAATAGGGGTGAATATGATCAAAATATAACATAAAATGCATGAACTTGTCAAGCAATAAAAAAGAATCTCTAAGACTGTTTTATATTTCAGAAATAAGGGCTCTTTGAGATGGGATGTCTACCCAATTGCATCCAGGCTGAACTTGAATAAAAACTGTCTGTGTATCAGAGAATGCAGACAATGAAGGCAACTGAGAAGGAGTCCTTTTCCTGCTAGGAAAGAATAGGTAAAACGGCCAAGCAGCCAAATTTCCTTATTTTGCTTTCCTGTAAATTGTAACATGGCCACAGGCTCAGTGGGGAGAAAATTACACTACAGCCCTGGACACTGAGTGATCAAATTATAAACAAATCTATTTTCCTTATTAATAACTGTTTCCTAATTTCTTCTGGAATATAAAGAAATCCAGCTCACAAGTCAGGACCTTGATGCTCAGGAATACCTGGTCAGGCAACTTTGTTCTACTACCCGATGGGAGACTGGGGACCCAAAAAGGAAGCCAGAGTGTGTATGGATAGAGTATGTGGGGGAGGCAGCTATGGCCTGTCATATTGGCCACGTCAGCCACCATGGTGACCACAATGTGCAACAGAAACAACTTTAGGGAAGAAAGATTTATTTTGTCTCACAGTTTCAGGAAGGAAACCTGACACTCAGCCAGCCCCCTACCCCTTTTATTTCATTCTGGGATAACAGCCCCTGGGATGACACTGTCCACATTTGCAATGGGTCTTCCTCCCTCAGTTCATCCTCTCTAAAAGCTCTGCATAGACACACCCAAAGGTATTTCTCCCCAATCTCCGAAGTGACTGAATCTACTTAAGTTGCAAACAAAGATTAACCATCACACCTGGAGAAGGGGTTTGTGAACCATAAAGCTGGAAGGAATTGTAAGCAGAACAGATACCACAGTGACAGCATATCAGCTGCACCTCAGGGGTCCTCACTGCAGTGCCTGGAAGGTGTCCCTAACTCTTAGCCATCTTCACTGTTGGCCTGTCCATCAATTCAAATGGAAAAACTGACATTTATAGCAATGAATGAGGTCCTAAGGCCTCCAGAAAGGTGGAGACAAAATTGGGTTATAATCCACACAAGTGGGTTAGAATGTGCTTTATGCTGTTGAGAAAGGAAATTAGAAGCAAGTCAAGGGAGATGACTTAGTGGGTAAAGTGTTTTCCACGCAAGCATGAGGACCTGAGTTCACATCCCTAGAACTCATGTATGGCGTGGGTGTGGCAGCAAACTTCTGTAATCCTATCACTGGGGAAGCAAAAACAGAGGATCCTTAGACCTTGCTGACTAGTTAGTCTTGCTGAATCTGTGAGCTCTAAGTTCACTGAGAGATCCTGTCTCAAAAAACAAGGTGGAGAGAGAATGAAGAAGATACTCACTGTTGACTTCTGGTCTACACATGCACACACACACATGCACACACACACATACACACACACACATGCACGCACACACATGTGCACATGCAAAACAAAAAAAGAAAATTGTGTAAGATATGATTATGGACCATGTTTCCAGAAGCATGGGGACAGAGAATCACAAAGACATCAGGAATGGAAAACACTGAATGAAAGGACCAGGATTGCATGGAAGATGTGCTGGAGCTCTGAGCTGAACAAGCTGGAAGAGCCTTGTCAATACAGCAAGGAGAGCTTCACCCCAAGAGGGGTTGACAGCCATCTGGGTAGAAATAATGCCTCGCAAAGGGGCATCCAGATCTAGAAAGCTCTGCTTTTTCTGTGACTGCAAAGTTGAAGGGCAGAACCATGTCTACCGAGCATCCTAAAGGCAAGTGTGAAATGAAAAGAGGACCAAGAAAGAGGCTGCAGAAAAGCATCCTAACCTCCCACTGCCCAGTGCCCTGCAAGTTTAGGCATCTAGTACTCCCTCTGTTTTGAAAATTCACTTAGGACTTAGTGTTTTCATGAATGTTAGTAAAGGATGAAGTTGGCAGGATAGCAGATGAAAATTTCTAAAGGGTAGAAACAGACATAAAGCAGAATGTAAAGAAAAAATTTACAAGGTCATGTTCTTTCAATTTCCATCAATTCTCAGGTAGGTTTGATTAACCCATACACTGACATTGGGAGGAAGCATTTTCTTTTCTGAGCTTCAAATGCACAATGGTGATCTGGGTCATTGTTGACTACACATGAAGAAGAATGTAAACAAGTGTGAATTTAATAAAGTAACCCACTCCCAAAGTATAGAGATATACTTTCCTTCTATTCTGTCATAAGCAGTATTTTTTGTTGTTATTTTCAAGGCAGGGTCTCATTTTAGCCCAGGCTGACCTAAAACTCATTCTGTTGTCTCAGACTAGCCTCAAACTCACAGAGATTCTCCTACATCTGCCTCCTGAGTGCTGGGATTGAAGGCATGAGCCACCATGCCCAGCAGCAATCTCTTAAAGTGTAGAATAAGAGTGAACTTGCATATTACCCAAACAAGTTACTGTTAGAAGATAATGACAAGGAGACAAGGAAAGATAACTGTTGAGTGAAATATAAAACATATTATTTAAGGCTAATATTTGGACTGTTAGATCCAACTAAAGCATAAAAATATTATTTGTGAATTCTTATTTCAAAAACTAGTTGCAGGTGCAACCCAAATTACTGTTCAGCCATAATGCTAAATAATTAGGAAAAAGCATTCGGAAACCATTATTGTTACTAACAATTCCATTCAGTTGGGAAGTATACCAGGAACTCGTGAAGATGCATTTTGTTTTTCATTAATTTCCAATACAGAACAATCTTCTCTTGGCTTGTGTGTTTCTGGCCTTGGAGATAACCCATGCCAGTTGTTAATCTTGGCTGGCTTCCCCCTACTATGACTTAGCAACACCCTTGCCCCAAATCAACATTATATGCTTGGGGAATTCAGACTCATTTAATTATTAGCCCAAGTAAAATATAATTATGTGGATAAATCTGTAGGGAAGGAGAATAAAACAAACAGCCATCACAAGGCAAAGGGAAGTGACACTTTGATCAACTCCTGCCTTGGTTCATTGTGTAACAAGTGTGTCTTGGTTGGCCTTGTTCTTTGGGGTGATCTGATGCTAGGGAGCTCTTCATTGGCTCAGCTCTTCCATACAACCTATGCTGGACTAAGGGACAGAGGCTAGTGACCTGTCTCCACAAAGATACTACTCAGTGCTCCTTAACTTGTATGTTGACGGAGAATGAGCATTATTTTCATCCAGAGTGAGTATTTTAGAGCAATTTTCAAATGCAAATAGTATTTGAAAGTTATCACGGACTTGTTTTGTGACCACTTGCTCCAGAGATTTCTAGGCATACATCTCCATCATGCAAGCTTTATGGACATTGTGAGCAGCAAAAGTACATGGCCATGATACTACTCTGAGAAGTGTCATGGTAGCTTCTCTATCTATTATCTCTTCTACAAATATGGACCAAGATCCCATCTCTTAGCAGGTGTAAAGACTAAGTGAGAATGGACACCACTTTTGAATGCTGGCAGGTCTGATATCCCACTGGGAATACCGCTAGCTGCTTTTGCTCTGGGGTGCCCTGGAGAGGAGCTGCTGAAACAGAGAACACATCTTGCCATCCCTGAGCTTTGCAATCTCTAATGACTCCTGGCTGTACCCAGCATGGTGAGCTCTTCAGCTTAGCTGGCATTTGTAGCTCTTCAGCATAGAGATGCCACATACTAGCCACTCCACCCATTCCATCTGTCCCAAATAACAGCAAATTGAATAATACTTCTGCTCTTTGAAAAGAATAAAAAATCTTCTGAAGGGCCTTCTGCTTTAAAGACCTTCCTCCAATCAGAAAGCCATAATCTCATTAGTACATTTGTATAAAGTTAACCTTTGAGTCACTCAACCTGAATTATCCCTTGTTACACTCAAATCATGATATCACTTTTCTTTGACTCCAAAAGCCTTTGCAACTTTTAATATGATGTTGTAAATAAAATATGCTTATATATGCTCATTAGAAATCTATGTTTGTGTGTGCATATGTCTGTCTGTGTTCACTTGTGCTATGAACTGAATATTTATTACTTCATAATTCATATTTTCTGCTCTCATATCATGTGATGTAGAGAACAGGCACTTGGGAGGGAAGTAGGTCACAAGGAGGAACTCATTTGTGGGCTTAGTTCCCTTTCCAAGGGGAAAGCTAGCCAGTTCTCTTTCTGCCATGTGAGTACACAGTGAGAAGAAGGGTATTTGAAAACCAGAACAGGGGCCCTCTCTTATTTCCAGGTCTGTTGGCACATTGATCTTAGACTTAGTCTCCAGAACCATAAGACATAAATAACTCCTGGCATACAGCCTGTCAGACCAGCCTGTGCAGACCAGCACAACACATGATTGCCTTGCACCCACCTTGCTGCACTCCATCAGGTGTGAGCATGTGCCCCATATAGCCACACCAACTACTGATTCCTTTCGCAACAAATTTCCGAGTCTACACCATGTGTCAGATGGTGTAGGAATGAAATGAGAAGAAAGGAAAGAAAGGATATATCAATAAGTCATAGATCCAAGTCAAACTTAAGAGTCCCCTCCACCCCCTGCCAGCATTCAAAATTACAGCCAATCTCCTATTTTGGGACTAAATTTAGCTCGGGGTCTTTAAGTATGGCCACAGAAAGACAGCAAGGATAATGAGCAATCAGGCTAAGTCACCCAATAAAGGAAGTGGCAGGGTTTTGATGGCTGAATTAGCCCTTTATAGCTTCATTAAGATGATGGTGCTGAGTGGTAACCAGTGTGGTCTGGTTTGGTGGGAAAGGCTTCCTGTGCTTCTCTGGTCCCACTTTGCACATGTATGTATGTGTACATGTGCAGAGCTTTGTGAGGTCTATTCTACATGAGTATCTGCTTATATATGCTGGTTTCTTATCTCTTAACCAGATGTAAGTACCCTCATGTTGATGTCTCTTGCCCCCAATGCATTATGTCTCATGTGAAATGTTGACCTATAGCAAGGAGTTCTCAGGTGGCTTTTGCAAATTTAATAGTTATACCAGGTCACAAGTGAATGTGGTGGCATGAATGTGCTTTTAAATTAGTATTTTAAGGAAGCCCAGAGTATAAAACTGTCCCCAACAACACAAATTAAGCCCATTAATTGAGCATAGCTCCATGGAGCTCTCCATTGCTCAGCCAGTTAAGAAAGACAATTCACTGTGCAAAGCAAGGTTAATAAACACTGGTACTGATACCCTGTGTTTCCATCCCCTTCCGATAAAGGAATTTGTTCTCCATGTGTGTTTGTATTCTGAGGTGGACCTGTTTGAACTTTCCCTGGAGAGGCCAGGAAGCTTCCTGATGGAAGTACATTGAGTCATGCCATTTGAGTCTGTGGTGTCCTCTTATATTCTGGAGTGGATATAATGAAAAGCTAAGGATGTTTGAAGCAAAACTCCCTCTAAGGTCTGGAAGCTCAAAATTAAGATGTCAGATGACCCTGTTTCTTGTGAGGCACTGCCTGCCTCTCAGACAGCACCTTCACGTGTCCTCACACACAGGAAGAGGCCTGCTGGGTTGGAGGTCCCTCATTACGACCTCATTTAACCTTTGTCTCCCTGGCAGGCTCATGTACGATGGAGTGAGGGTTTCTACCCAAGAGGCTTTGGGAAACACAGTTCGTGCTCTACCAGTGGTGTTTTTGCCCTACCTGCCAAGGGAGATGATAAAATCCAGGCAATTTCAGAGGGTGAAAAACAGCTTCTCCTGACACCTCCAAGTCATCCTGTATGTAGTGAATTCCACACAGTCTTGGGTGTGAATTATTTTTTTTTTCCTTTCTATGACAAAACACCTGACAAAAACGACTCTGAAGGCTGAAAGATTTATTTAGCTTAAGGTTTCAGAGAGTTTAGCCCATCACAGTGAGGCAGGCATGGAGGATGTGAAGCAGAGGGGCCAAGCAAGAAGCGGAAAGGGCAAGGAAGGCCTCAAGGACACGCCTTAGTGACCTACTTCCCCTAACCAGGGTCTGCTTTCCCAAGTTCGGTGGCCTTACAATGGTCTATTCAAATTTCGAATCCATCGATTGGATTAAGCTGTTAATTAGTTCAGAGCTCTTGTGACCCAGTCCTCTTTGAAATGCCTTCACAGCCACATGGGGACGGCCTTCACTGATCTCTCAGGCATTGCTCAATCCAGGCAATTTAGCAACCAAGAGAAACCACTACACCTGGTTTAGCCAAGCTCCCACTAAACAACTGCCCCTGTGCCTCAAGAATTCATAAATGACCTCCATTGTTGGAACCCTCTTACCAGTGCTCTCTACTCTAACCCCAATTTCCTCCTTTCCTGATAGGCTCGACCTCCCGCTGTCTACGGTACCCAGGGGCTAGGGTCTGCCTGTCACAGCATGTCCACATGCTATTTTCAGAGCCCGCTGTCTTCCCTGTGGAATCTGCCCCTGCTGCCACCTCCAGATTGCTGCTGCTCGGTGTCTGCTTTCCCTTGACCCAAGCCAGCAGGCACCCTGCCTCTTGGCCTCCTTGTTTCAGATGTCTGTGGACTGGAGTCACTCACTCATACTCCCTCTGTGTCCCAGACTTCCCTTGTGCTCGTTTCTCACCCTCCATCAGCTACATCTCCAGGGCCATCCTTTAAGCCTGTCACTGCCAATAACTGTCTCCTTGTCACAGCCTCGAGGACACAAATGCCTATTTCATAGCAGTCACGTTTTGCCTTCCTTCTTGGCCCCAAATCTGAGATACTTTTACTTTCTCTTCACCTCTATCTATTCCTTTCCACCTCTGTCCTTGCTATACCACTGTCCCCATCCCCTCTCCTTGAAGCGTCCACCCCCCCTCTTCCTCCAAGCTCTTAGTCAATGCCCTAGTTGCTGGCTCCCCAAAGGACTTGGCATGTCCTGCATGGCCGCACAGGAGCAAGGTCTTAAGGCCCAAGCTATGACTCTCGGCACTCCTGCAAGTAGTGTTTCCCCTTCACCACACTTTCTCTCTACTGTCCTTCTTCATTCTATACTCCAGAGCTATGCAATGTCCCTTCTCAAAAAGAAAACTAAAAACAAACCTCCTAGGGCTAGTGTCTCCTCAGGTCTGCTGACCCTTCTTCCTCTGTACAAGTACCCTCTAGGAAACTGCTCCTGCTCTCTCTGGCTGTGGTGGTCCCTGGGTTACTTCTTCAATTAAGGCTGGTAGGGCCCAGGTAGAGATGTGTCCTAGTCTGGACCCCTATTCCTATCTGATTACACCCACTGGCAGCATTCATGGGCTCAAATTCCTGGATTTTTCCTGGGCCTGTATCTGTCCCTGCTGATCTGCTGCCTCCTAGCTACAGTCTCCATTCTAGCCTGGCCTCTCAGGGAACCCACACATTGGGCTTGTTGGTTGCAGAATGTCAGTCTGCATCACAAATATCCCCTGTGTCCATGGCATCCCTATTCAGTACGGAGAGGCACTTGGCACTCAGCTCTCCATCGTCCTACAGCTTCTCCTCCTGCAGCCTCTGAAGTTTCACAAGTAGTATCCTCTCTTTGGCTCATCCCTTTCAACACTGGGACCCTGTAGTCCCACCACCTCTGCCTCTGTCCACTTCCACCCTTGGCCAGACTTATACCACCTCTGATGCCATAGTCCTAGAGTCCTACCTCCTCTCCTCACTCCATGCCTGCTCCTTCAAGCCTATGGCCTGGCGAAGGTCATGCCTCCACTGCCAGCTCAAGGCTCCTAGGGAGCTTCGCCTCTAATTCCAAGAGGTAAGCCCTTCTCTCCCTGATGATCTTGTGCTCTGCTTCCCTCTCTGGCTGCATTGCTCATTCTTCTATTCCGCTTAAGCAAACATGGACTCTTCACTGTTTCTGGAACATTCTACACACAGTTTTGCCCCAGGAGTTTTGCCCAGCATCTTTCTCTTCCTGAAATCACTCTCCTAGGTCCTTATGAGGCTGCCTGGACAGCCAGCCATCCCCAGAGCCATCCCTAGACCTGTAGGGTTTATTATTTCTTATTATCTCCTGACTTCTACATGATCCCCTATAAGTCAGGCCCTTCCCAGAGCACCTTGCTCCCCAACAACCCACTGTGCCACACTCCCTCTGGCTAGCTTCATTCTTCGCAGTCTTAGATCATCTATATATACACTTAATACAGCCATTTACTTAATGTGCTCTATAAACATACATGCATGGACATGTGTACTCCTTAGAGGGAAATATTTTGTTTCATTTTCTAGTCTATTCTTGGCATTTTACATATATGCCTTGAATATATTTTTTTAATTTTTTATTTATTTATTTGAGAGTGACAGACACAGAGAGAAAGACAGGTAGAGGGAGAGAGAGAGAATGGGCGCGCCAGGGCTTCCAGCCTCTGCAAACGAACTCCAGATGCGTGCGCCCCCTTGTGCATCTGGCTAACGTGGGACCTGGGGAACCGAGCCTCGAACCGGGGTCCTTAGGCTTCACAGGCAAGCGCTTGACCGCTAAGCCATCTCTCCAGCCCGAATATTTTTTTTTAACAAGGGAAGAAATAATGTAAGACCAATCATGTCCAGCCATTGAGAAAAAGTCAATAGTAATGAAAAGGGAACCAAAACTAGTAAGCAGGATTTTGCATAAGGGTTAAAGCCTGCAGTGAGAATAGATAAATGAAGCACTTGGAAACAGGAAAGGCGGATGTAATATGCCAGTCTGTGTCGTCATCCATCCTATTCTATTCCTACAGGGTTAGAACTACCATTTCAGTAGCTTTTAAAATGTGTTATCCATAAAACTGAGTTTTACTTTCTCCCCAAAAAGTGCCGCCATAAGGATCAGTCCTTGCACACACACTAAGGTAGAGCCAGTTCCCAGAGGAGGCTGAGCAAAGCCCTGGACACGGCTGCTCAGGGAAGGAGGGGCATGCCTAGGCCATGGTGTCTGTATGATTGCATAGCAAGCAGCACTGAACATCAAGACTAGCCTGCTGTGAGTTTGAGTATCACTAAGGAGGTGATTTGAGTTATACAGAGGAAAACACTCTGGAGAAGATGACGATGTTCTGTGAACACCAGGAGGTTGAGAGAGTTATGTAAAGCTGGCTCTCATCCACCCACAGAAAGTATTCCTGTGGGTGAAGATAAGAAATCATATTCGAAAGGGTTATTAAATCTTTTGTCTTATATATATATATATATATATATATATGTATATATATATATATTCACTAAACAGTAACCAAATAGATAATAAATAAATAATAATAAAATAATAATAAATAAATAACCAATAAAATGGAAAGAACCGAAGCTCAAGTAGGTACACTTCCTATGTTTTCCACATAAAAAGGAGAAATACGGACACCAGGAAAGTGGGATGGAAACAAAGAAGACTGATAGGGAACAAAAAAAGAGAAGGAGGAAGGAGGCAGAAGAGAAGGAACAAAGAGTAGGAGGGGAGAAACACAGAGAGGAGATAGGGAGGGAAAGAGAAAGGTAGAGAGGAGAGAGGGAGGGTAGGAGAAATGTAGAGAGAAGAAAAGAGGGAGGGAGGAAGGAAAGGAGAAAGGAGCAGGGGAAAGAACTGAATTGAAATTTCTCAAATGTTATTTAAATTTATTAGCAATACAAATTAATATTTCTTCCAAAAACTGAGGACAGTGGGGACAGGGACACCTTTAATTATGGTTATATGTGAAGTCTCGGCTTCTATTTTCAGTATTGAAAGCATTTTGTTACAAGAAGGAAATTCGGCCTTGGTTTTTTTCTTTTGCTAAAGTAATTTCTGAGACTAGGGGGAATAGTCTGAGAAAAGAGGTCTCCTGTAATTAGAGGATATTTTTAAGAAACAATCAATATCAGCACCAGCAGCATGACTGCACTACAAAATGTGCAAAACTTAACAGTGCCACTTTGCATGCCCATCTTACTAAGGTTTTGCTAAAAGCTTTCTCACTCCAGACCTCATATCACTCCTAGATACACCATCCAGAGATGAAATGACAAATGCAGACACATGCCTCAGAGGAAGTCCCTGGGTAGGGGCAATATAATCCAGCCTTGAGACACCCAGAGCCCCTTCCAGCAAATACTTGGGGTCCCTGCTGAGTGATCATAGTGCAGGAACAGGAACCCTGATGGTGATACAATGAGCTAGGTGCACATCGTAAGGAACATCATGATTCTGGGAAAGAACAATGGCAGGACACGGAATGTCCCACACATGGCATGAGGCCATGAGAGATGCAGGCTGGTGATACCACAGTGGACTCTGAATGAAGCCTGGTCTGCGAGGGTAACTGTTTGGAGTGAGTTTCAAGAGCAGATTTGAGTGTGTGCACTACTGCAGACATGTGCAGGTGAGCTGGAGGCAGGGCTGTGTAAGCATTCTTCCTAAAAGCATTGGTGGAAGAAAGCCAACGTCTTCTACCCTGCCATGGCTTTGGTGCTAGCACTGTGGCTGCTCCTACTGATTGCCTACTGGTACAATGCTCCAGTCTTGGCAACCTGGTGAGGGGCTGAGTGGATGCAGTTGGGGTGAGAATCACAAGGCCTGCTGAGAGAAAGTAGTGGCTTCCCTGTTGTTTTCAAATCTTGAGCACAACAATAGGCAAAGGCTGCTTCAGCCTACAGCATTGACACCATTCGAACATCAGTGTCCATCTGGGAGGTTCTCCAGTGGTTTCTCTTCTTCCCTCTTTCACATTACGCATGCTTCCCCACTGCCTGCGTGATACATTCCAACAAACCTCACATGGACATGACCTTCACAACCGCATCTCTGCCCAGCCTTCACGTCAGTCTATGCAGAGTCGACATGTGCTTTTTCACTCTCTAGTTCAGGGAAAGTCTCAGCTATTTCCCTGCCTGCACTTCCAGTCTTTCTCCAAAGCCATTCTCAACGACGGCTGTTACCCACTGAACTCTGTCTATCCAGGCAGATGCAGTCCCATGTTTGCTGCTGCTTCAGGCTATATTGGATTCAGGTTGTATTTCCTTGTTCAGAACTCTGGGTCCGGGCTTCCTACAGCACAGTGTCTGACATGCTAGAGGCACTCAGTGCGCGTGTTGATAGTAATATAATGTTTGCTAATCACTAAGGTGGGTCTATCTGTAATCAGTATTTGTAAGCCATAGAGAATGCAGAACATAGATCTGGTCACTTTACATATACCATCACTTTGATGTACTCTTCCCAAACCACAACATGTAGGTTACATGCAACCAAAGTTAACCATGAATGCAGTACAACACAAAACTGTAAGCATACTTAAAATATTGTGAAATATCTTTCCAGTGGTTTTTTTTTTTGTTGTTGTTGTTGTTTAGCTGCAAAAATTCTTGAGCATGAACCTTACAGATGACAACATTGTGTCCCTGTGTCAAAGATTGGACACACCTGTTAGATAGGTGCAGACACCATAGGCTGCTGGAACCTGCCCAATACAAACGTCATGAAGGATGCCCCCGCCATATGAGACCCCTGTGGCTAGGTGAGGTCCAGGGTGCAGATGCCCATGTGAAGTTTCTCTGTACTTTCTGTCAGAATTATTCTGTTGTTTTGAATATGGACTAGGCAGCTTTTTGAGTTATATAGATACTGTAATTATTAACTAGTGAACTCTATTGCAACTACAGAGAAACTGAAAAGTCAAGAACTGAAGCTTGTTCAAACACCACTGTCTTTTTGTTCATTTCCATCTCTTCCTGTTCACAGTGACTTCATCCTGGCCCTCGTCTTCCTAGAGCAGCTTTTTACAACACAAGCATAGTGTTATCTAGGGAGCGACAGAACAAAGTATGAAAAGACTAAATTTAATCTTCCCACTCAGTGAACACGCAGCTTCCAGTTCTGCTGCTGCCCTTGTTCTCCCTCCTCCTGACTGTCTCTTTCCCCCACAGAAGGGGACAAAGCCTGTTTAAGCCCTGCCCTTCCAGGAAACCCTCCCTGGTCCTTCCATCAGGTACAACGCTCCTTCAGAGCTCAAGGACTCGGTCAGAGACCTGGCATCCATTATCTGCTTGTCTCTACCTCATCTGCTAAATTCTGATCAATTTTCCAGGATGTTTGATCATCACTCATCTTATCCTCCACACCTGGCATAGTGATTTCAGCAATTCTTGAAGATGGCAGGGAAAAAAGCAGAGAATAACCAAATAAAAGACTGAGTGGGGCACACAGTGGACTTCCAGTTTCTTGTATCTTTGTTTTATTCATCAGAGAAAGCTTTTCTTGGGAACTGTGATTGGCCAATTCCCAACTCTCTTTCCTTTGATTGAATCACTGTAAGTTAGAGTTTATTGTGGAATGGGGAAAAGTACCATTAAGTAAGAGTCATGTCATCATACTGCCAGGATTATGTAAGGGCAAAGAATCAGCGGGTCCACAGTTGTAACTATGAAAAAGTAGTTTCACAGCCTTTATAACAGAAAAAAATAAGGAAAACAGTTAAATGCTCACGAGGAAGTCTGTGCTGTGGTTCATCTGGGCAAGTACTCTACTCAGCTTACTTTTGGGTAAAACCATTATCTATCCTCAGCAAACTATTAAAAAAAATCTAATTGTAAAAATTATTACTTAAATAGGTTTAGAAGTCTACTCAGTATAACAAATGTTAGCAAGGTCAAATTAATTTTGACTTAAAATATAAAAGGTAACTATTAACTCTAAACTGTGTTTATTTCATATACCAAATTCAGGAATATTTTTCTATGTGAAAATTACCAATCTAAAAAAGTTCCAAAGAGAAAATGAACATGCTGCAGCTACCTGTGGACCTGCCCATGGTTTACATATGCTGTAGACATGAAAAGTATATACACAAAATCTTAGAGCAACTCCTGTACTCTTCACATGGTCCCGTGGGGACCAGAATACTGTTCTCCTCACTTGACAAATGGAAAACCTGAAGTCCAGAGAGGACACTGACCCCCAGGGGCTCAAGGTAGAAAACTGAGTTTAAGGCTGGAGAGATGGCTCAGTAATTAAAGGGGTTTGCTTACAAAGCCTGATGGCCAGATTTGATTCTCTAGTACACACATAAAGTCAGACACACAAAGTGGGACACATGTCTGGAGTTTGGAGATGCCAGAGACCTTGATGTGCCTATTCTCTCTCTCATGCACAAAAATAGATAAATAGTTTCTTTTTAGAGAAGACTGGGGTTCTTCTCTGCTCATACTAGTGCTGGCTGATGCCTCTGCCCCTCATTGAGATGTGACTTCCCATTAATGAAACCATTTTCCTATGGAAGACTTTAAACCACCACACATGTAGACAGACAAAGAGTAAGCCTCATAAACTAACTCCAAATGTCAGTCATCTACATCCCTATCCAAGAGTCATGTCTATATGGAAGAATATTCCATAAATCATACATTGGTATCTAGAACACAAACTATGTCTAAACACAAATATTAAAAACATCATTAACACATCCAAAAATCTAAAATATCTTTAATATCATGTGAATGTTTTAAATAATTAATGCCAGGGAGGTCCCTGATGACCCCAAAACATTACAGGCCATTGCTAAAGATCTTGGTTTCCCACCAGGAATAGATGATAAGACCCTATTATTGAAGTCTCCACATGCTGCAAGGTAACTGAGAAATCCTAGTGGAGCTGAGCTGAAAACCTCCTCCATGTAGAGCAGCTGACAGAAAGCTGGAAAAAACGATGTTGCATGCAGCTCCATGGGAGAAAGTGAATTCACCAGCGAAGAAACTCAACAGTAGACACTGCAAACCTTAAGTTTGGCCAGCTAGGCCAAATGAGACAACAGGTACAGTAGTGGCATGCTTGTTATAGAGGAAAACAACTGCTCTCTAATTGGATTGGAGGCCCACTCCACAGGAGGGAATACATGCCTGATACTGAAAACCTATGAAGGGGGAAGTCATGAGTCCTAGGCATGTAACATTTGCTGGTATGTGCCTAACTGTACATATTATGCTCACCAAACTGCCTGGTAAGCACTTCTCTTAATGTTCATAACCATATATTAATGCTACTCTCTCTTTTAGTTAGAGAAGCTTCTTTTTTCAGATGATGGTGACCTTGTGATGATTCCAAAGGCACCATGGTGCTGAGAAGAAGTGACAGAGGAGTGCTCAGCACTGAAACATCTCTGTCACATCTTTCAAGGCTCAAGGCCCATTGTGGAAGAAGTGACAGAAAGAACAAAATAGCCAAAAGAAAGGTAGGACTCCTTACAATGCACTCTTCCAGACACCAAATGGCATGAATGTCCATGATCTCACAGTGCCTTACCTACACAAGATCATCATAACAGGAGGAAAAGATCATCATCAAAAATAACAGAAAGTCTGGCTGAGAGGGGGAGGCAATATAATGGACAGTGGAGTTGCCAAGGGGAAAGTGAGGGGGAGGGAATAACCATGGTTTACCTTATAGAAGTTGTCAATAAAAAATAA
Organism: Jaculus jaculus; assembly: GCF_020740685.1. NCBI lineage: Eukaryota > Metazoa > Chordata > Mammalia > Rodentia > Dipodidae > Jaculus > Jaculus jaculus. The sequence goes on from NC_059103.1 coordinate 57,639,526, forward strand.
AATTATAAAAAATAAAAATTAAATAGATAATGCTTTAATTTTTTTTATTTTTTAACAATTTTTTGTTCATTTCTTTGAGAGTGACAGACACAGAGAGAGAGAGAATGGGCACGCCAGGGCCTCCAGCCACTGCTAACGAACTCCAGACGGGTACACCCACTTGTGCATCTGGCTAACGTGGGTCCTGGGGAACCGAGCCTCGAACCAGTGTCCTTAGGCTTCACAGGCAAGCGCTTAACTGCTAAGCCATCTCTTCAGCTCAGATAATGCTTTAATTTTAAGGTTAAATATAGAGTATAAACACACAATTGAGGATATATTTTAATCCCCGTGTTTCATCTAAAGGGAAATAAATAAGGATGGTGGCAGAAATTAGAAAAAGATTTCCTATGAGCAATGATTTAAGGAAAGAAAGAGAGACAGACAGACATGTCAAAGAACCCTTCTCTTTTCCTTAATTTCATCTTCCTAATCATAGGGCTCCTGTGTGATTCATGTTATGTAGGCTGCTTCTCTCATTGGTGATTCATGCCTTCTAATTTTTTGCATATGGAAGTTGGTATGGTAATAATCATGTATCTTTAGGACAACTTCATGACTGAGGGACTATATGGTATCTGAAATATAGAGAAAGGAAGTACTGTCCCCAGTTCCCAGAAGTCAAGAGCATTCTTAAACCTGCTGTGCCAGTAAGAGATCCTCTCCTCTATAAAAGAGGCTTAGAGCACTTCCTATTTCAGCATTATCTTGAGGATCAAGTCTGTTATTACACCCACCTGCTAGGGCAAGGCCATATATGTGTGGGATGCAACCACATGTAGTACAGTGTGACCTGCCACAAGGTAGAGCAGAACGTATAGAAAACCATCTGGGGAGTAAGCTGAGCTCTGTCATTCACAGCCCAGAGACCCCTGGAATCCCATAGGTAAGAGGTGTGTAAAGGGGTGTGAAAATAATACTAACACTTGCATTACAACTGTCATCTCATCCATGAAGTGACAGAGATGCAGGCAATTAGTACTGCCCTCAGATGACAGCACTCTCTTAAGGAGGTGAACTATTTAACATGCTGGTTTAGGAAAACATGACAATCGTGGCCAAATCCTGAAATGCTTCCATAGGAAGTAGTGATTAGCCTGTAGATCCCAGAATAGGTTTCAGACACAACCAGACAGAACAGAATCCATTCGGATGACTTGCATTTTGGTCTCTGTTTTCTTCAATGAATGGAGGAGAACATAGGTACCCACTCAAAACGCAATGGTAATTATCACATTGTCCTAGGACAGAATGGGCTGCCTTGTCCAGCAGTAGTCTACCCATTCCTAGACACCCAAGAAGATGGCTAAAAGCTGCTTTCATGAATAGCAAGCTGGAGGTAACATACTGCTATAAAATGGCCATAGCACTTAGTAGATTCTGGCATTCTCAGGATTAGATATATAGAGTCAAGGTCACCATATTATTCTGCTTATTATGAGATTGTTTTCAGGGTCATTTTGTTTTAATGCTTTGCCTACTGGCTTTGAATTAAGTTCTAGAGAATTTTGAACATATACCAAAATGCATTTTACCCTTTTAAAAGCTAAAGATACATTATGGTATATTTTATTTTCTTAAAGTCAAATCATAAAGCTTCTTGTGGAATGGCAGACAGCTCAAACATGGGATAGTGAGTGCAGAAATGGGACTGCAGCTACACAGCAGGGCAGGGTGGAAACTGTGACAAGAGCACTCCCTATCTCCTAAGCCATTCTCTGTAGCAGCCTTTAACCCAGCAACTCTGCTGTGTCTCTATCTCCATACTAGTGGTTTTAAGTTTAAAAAATTATCAAAATTGTGTTCATCAAGAAAAAAATTATGAAGCCAACAAAATGAAATACCCTGGAAAATTATGCAACAGAGAAACATGCATTGATGAAGGCGTATGAGATGCATGGAGTCAAGAAGGAAGTGAAGGACACAGTGTATAACTTGCTGTAACATTACATATCCAGGGGCTAGGGAAATGGATCAAAGAGTAAGACTGCTTGTTGTGCAAGCATGAGGCTGGACATGACCACACAAACCATGGTCATAGTTCTGAGGGAGGCACAGACAGGAAAATCTTGGGCTTGTTGGCCAGGAGGTCTCACTAAAAACTGCAGCTGCAGGTTCATTCAGAGACTGTCTCAAAGCAACACCCAGGTGAGTGATTGGCAACGATACCCTCTGTTCTCTTCTGGCCTCTGCATGAATTCACAAGGGGCATGAACATCTGTACCCAAGTGCATACACTTTATATTCACATCAGTCCACCACACATACTACACACACATATGTGCATACACACACACATACATGCGCACACACATGCACGCAGGGACGCACCAAAAAGTTACATGTGCAAAAGAAAATAATCACAAGGAATTTTTAGCCAATAATAGTAATTATTTCTGAATTTCAAGATTTCAATGTCTTTTAAAATTACACATGCCATTCTCATACCTTAATTTTTATACATGTAAAGAAACAAAATTTTAAATGACACTGTCTCTCTAGAATATGATATCTATACTAGGTACAATGTTTAGAAGATAAGTTGCTGATGACAGTGACCTTCAAAGTAAGAAACTATAAAGACAGACTGCCTTGAAAATGTATGATTTTGAGCAAGTAAGAATCAATTGTGCAGTAAATAAAGAATCTCAGTTCTAGCAGATCAATTCCTTTCTAACAGTCTTACTGGGAGTTAAATTTGTCTCATAGTACTGTTCAGTTCCATCCACTCATGAGGCCCAGACCTGAATCTCTGCTCCAATGTCCACGCAGGCTAGGGAAGACAGCAGGAAGAGCCCACTGCCCCACTTGCCAATCAGGGGTAGCAGTCACAATTCTGTCTCTAAGTTAGACACATGGCTACCAAGCATGTATCTCCATGGAGACAGAGAACTGTAGTACCAAGCTGAGCTGTGAGAGCATCTAGAGTCTGGTGTCATGCTCCTGTCATTATGGGAGGATGGGGATGGAATAGGTGCTGAAGAGGATGGTTCTGTACTGAGGTCCCCACAAAGCAGGCACTGAAGGAACATGTGCAGAACTGTCTGGAAATCAAAGCATTATGAAAGGCATAAATGTTGGGGTTTTTTTGGCTAAGGTTCTCTGAGTGACTTGTCTCATTTCGGAAATATTTGGGTCACAGTGCTCTAATTTGTGAAAGATATAAGAAAAAGTCATAGCTAATGTATAAATTCAACATGTCTGTTTAATTGACTAAACATCAAAAGCACCTTGAAGTATCTGGTAGAAAAGAGCTTTGACTTAAGTGCCTCATTTGAACTCAGCCATTGTTGCACTCCAAGCCTGGTTTGTTCATTACATTCCTAATGAAACCATGAATTCCCATTGGAATGAACATACCACACTCTGCGATTCCTCAGTTGTCAACACGGGCAGGGCAGTGCCCAAGTGAAAGCTGCACGCACCTTGACCTCGGCTGCTGTCTTTCTTGCCCTTCCCTGCATTTGAGAGAAGAAGATGTGGTTATTGGGATGGGAACTGAGACTTACAGGGAATTGATATTTTCCCTAAAATTTGAACTAGCTTATCAAATGAATGGAGGCTCTGCACACACATATGCCCTCCTACTGCTTGTTTAAAGCACAGTCCTGATGACAGGATCTCTGAACATGTTTGTCAAAGGTGTAGCTCTTTGATTTTTATTTACATTTTTTGCATGTTGTGTATGTGGTGTACGTGTGTATGTGCATATTCATATGTGTGTTAGTACACGTGTGCACATTCACGTAGAAGCCACAGGAAAACACTGAGTATGGTTCTTAATTGCTATCTACCTTACTTTCTAAATTTTTAGATAGTTCATTTAGTCAGTTATTTGAAAGAGAGAGAGAGAGAGAAAATTTTGCACATCAGGGCCTCTAGCCACTGCAAACGAACTGCAGGTACATGTGCTACCTTGTGTATCTGGCTAATATGGGTACTGGGGAATCCAACCTGGGTCCTTAAACTTCACAGGCAACTTAACTGCTAAGCCATTTCTCTAGCCCTCCTTATTTTTTTTTAAATTTTTTATTTATTTATTTGAGAGCGACAGACACAGAGAGAAAGACAGATAGAGGGAGAGAGAGAGAATGGGCGCGCCAGGGCTTCCAGCCTCTGCAAACGAACTCCAGACGCTTGCGCCCCCTTGTGCATCTGGCTAACGTGGGACCTGGGGAACCGAGCCTCGAACCGGGGTCCTTAGGCTTCACAGGCAAGCGCTTAACCGCTAAGCCATCTCTCCAGCCCCCTCCTTATTTTTTGAGACACGGTCTCCACTAAACTTGAGCTCACTGATTGGGCTAGTCTAGCTACTCAGCATGCCTGGAGGATTCTCCTATCTTTGACTCTCTAGCCACTTGGATGACAGACTCACACCACTGCACCCATCTTTTACATGGGTGCTTGGGGTCTGAATTAATGTCCTCATGCTTTCACAGAAAGCAATTGACCCACTGAGCCACCCCCCAAGCCTCTGTAGTGCTTTTAAAATAAAGGCATGTTCTTTACTAAAATGCAAGAATGAGGTCTGGGTGGAAAAGTGAATGAGATCATGGTTGTATGGCCTCTATGCAGAGCCACCAACAAAGGGACATGTGTCGGTGTTGCAGTCAGGTTTGCATTGCTGGTAAAAATCACCCAACCAAGAGCAGCTTCTGGGAAAAAGAGGTTTATTTGGCTTACAGGCTCGAGGGGAAGCTCCTCGATGGCAGGGGAAAACGACGGCATGAGCAGAGGGTGGACATCACCCCCTGGCCAACATAAGGTCGACAACAGGAACAGGAGAGTGTGCCAAACACTGGCATGGGGAAACTGGCTATAAAGCCCATAAGCCTGCCCCCAAAAATACACTCCCTGCAGGAGGCATTAATTCCCAAATCTCCATCAGCTGGGAACCTAGCATTCAGAACACCTAAGTTTATGGGGGACACCTGAATCAAACCACCACAGTCAGAGAGCTAAGTTAGTGTCTAAGTGCAGCCCTCAGGTCAGAAGGTGATCATGGCCCAGCACAGTCTGCGTGTGGGTTCGCACCTGCTTATCTAAAACATGCCAAGGCTCTCTATTGGGAATAATAAATGTTTTAAAAAATAATAACAACAAAGAAACCTGAAACTAGGAAGTTTCTGTCCTACCCTGTGTTCTAGCTTCACACAAAACACTGGGCAGCACGAAGAAAAGACAATCCCTTTGCTTCTTTAGATCAACTTTTGCTACACATTAACCAGAATTGTTCAATTTCATCAGCTTTCTGGGATGAAAACAAAGTTGAATGTTCCATGACTCTGCTGCCCTGCCTCATTTTCTGAGCCTCACAGTCCTGCCCAAAGTCATGCTCTCTCCCTGTGCTGAATGTTTGTAGAGAGTTTAATGAGTTGCTAAGTGCTCTCCTTTTAGCATGGATTGTTGGGCATTCCATTTTTTTCCATATTGAACATTTAAATTTTCCTTAAATTTATGTTGTCTGTGACTGCTTACGTAGTTCCTCACTGGAGCTTATGATCTCTACACAAACACACACAGGTTTCCTTAATATGGGACTTTAGAATAATGCTTAACCAGTATATAACATCCTCTTCCCACAAATATTTCCTTTCTTCTTATCTGGCAATGGAATTAATTCATCATATTTATGCCAAGATGTATTCTAAATGTAATAAGCTAATGTTTTCCTTTGCAATTTTTTTTTATTTATCTGCAAACAGAGAGAGAAAGAAAGAGACAGAGACAAAGAGAGAATGGATACACCAGGGCCTCTAGCCACTGCAAATAACCTCCAGATGCGTGCACCCCTTTTTAACTATGAGGGGTTATTATTATTATTATCTTTATTTTGGGATAGAAAGAGACAGAGAAAGAATGGGCATGCCAGGACCTTCAGCCTGCTGCAAATGAACTCCAGATGCATGTTCCCTCTTGTGCCCATGTGCGACCTGGAGATTTGAACATGAGTTCTTAGGCTTTGCAGGCAAGTACCTTAACCATTAAGCCATCTCTCCATCCTGAATACACCCCTTTTGTGCATCTGGCTTTATGTAGGTAGTAGGGAATTCAAGTCTTGTCACTAATTTTTGAATGCAGGCAACTTAACTGTTGAGCCATCTCTCCAGTCCTCTAATATGTTTCTAATATGTGAAATTTTGCAGTGCAACTCGCATATAAAACAATAAAACCTAACCAAATCAAATTAAAGCAAAAAAGATTCACAGTAAGAGCACTACAACAGTGGATAAGCAATGAGTTACAGCCAGAGCAGGCTGATCTGGGGTTTAGGGCCAGCTCTTTCTGCCTGGCATATGGGAGTTCTGCTTCACTGGGTTGATTTCTGGTTTTTGGACCCTGAAAGACTTCAGTATAGAGGTCTTCATTCTTGTAAAGGAAAATGTCAGCATTTGTGATCAATCTAAGATTTCCACATTTCTTTTCATAGATAGAACTGTGGGTCTTCCAGGACACTATCATTGCTAAAACATGGAGACCATTTTAGTACCATTCAAGATTAAATAAAATACAAGATATGATATTGTTTCTGACCATCCCTAATAAGTGGAAAAATACCAAAAAGAGCCCATTAGAATATACTTGAGAGTTTCTGGCCTTGGGCTCCTCCTCAGTAAGTAATTGGCAGGAAGTGTCATTTATACTTGAGCCACAGTACGCTTGTCTTGTGTGGACATGGGAGGGCCTAGAAACAATAAAAGACTGTTAATTCTACTTGGACAAAGTGGGCAAGATTGCCCATGGTCAGCCATGCCACCATGACACACATGTAAGGAACACTTTTTGGCTTGGGAGAGTCACACCAGTGAAAGACTGGCTCAAACTCCCTGACATTGGATGGCTTTCTGCAGGAAGTGAGAAGCAGGGACAGGAGCAGTGATGAACCTGAATGATGTGAGCCAGAGCAGACCTGTGTAGTATGTTAAACAGGCACACACACACACACACACACACACACACACACACACACACACACACAAAGTACCTTCAAAACTGTCATTACTCTACTTTAGTTAAAATATGCAGTGGCTTGATGACCCACCAAAGGTTAGTGGTAAGACCCCACTGCTGAAGACACCTTATGTGGTTGACATGTAAAATGGAATGGCATGCCTGGAAGTTGGAAGAGAGTCAGTCCCCAGACAGTCAGCATGTCTAGTGCCAGAAGGTGCTACATGGGCGACTGCGGGGAAAATGACCAATATCTGTCCAAGCAACACATGGTCTAACTTACTTAGCAGCAAATAACCTGTTGTGATACCTACACAAGTGCCACAGTGGCATGCAGCCATGGTGGGGAACCAACTGCTCTTGATTTGGCTAACTGATCCCCTCAGTGGTACGGGACCCATAGCTAGAGCTGGAAACAAGTCAGAACCATATCCAAACATAAGCCATTATCCATTATCAAGCTACCATCAACCATGGGCTACAAGAGAGCCTACACCTATTAAATTCTCTATAAAAATATAAGGGTTATCTCATTTGTCCTGGTGCTAACGTACTCTCCGTTGGAGAATCTGCTTCTCTTTTTCAGATAGATGTAGATCCTAAGGAGAGAGCCAGCCCATCATAACTCAAAAGGGCCCCGGCTGAAACTAAGACAAATTGGCCAAACAAGCAAGGGTGCTGTTTTCCTGATGAACCAGATACCAGCACAAGGGGGAAGGAGACCAACACAGAGAAAAATCAACTCCTACCAAATCAGAGAACCAGGGCCCCAAAGGCCCCCAATACCTCATCACTGAAGCAGACCAAAAATTAACCCAACAGGGCTCAGGGAAATTTTGCGGAAGAGGGGGTAGAAAGAATGTCAGAGCCACATATTGGGTCATGATATGCAGAGACATTTATCTTACCCATAACTGTGGGCTAACTCCACAATGCATGACCCAAATACCTCAACAAGGAGGGGCTATGGGGAGGCGGTAGGTTATGGATGAGCCTAATAATGGTACCAAACTGACTGTATTTGCTGAATACAAAGCTAATTAATAAAAAAAAAAAGAAAAAGAAAAAAAGAAAGGGGGAAATGGCTTAATTAACATGTGTGAAGAGTGGATACAGTATGTAAACTGAATTAACATAAAAAAATATGCAGTGGCTGGTTGTAAGATGTTGAAAAATTGACTAGACTTTTTGCTGAATGTCACCAGCATCCCAGCACAAAGGGCTGGGTCTCAGACTGGACGACGCTCAAGAAGGTGATCAAAAGAACCAGCACTGGGCAGAGATCAGTCTCACTCTGTCTTACAAATCTGTCTAAGAACATAAACATTTCCCCAAGAAGAGAGCATGGCGACTTCTCTGAAGTGTGGGTTTGCTTCAGTGATGAGGTATTGGGGGCCTTTGGGGCCCTGGTTCTCACTTGTGAAACGAGGGTATGGACCCCAGTCTTTAGGAATGACTCTGCTATTCAGCTTCAGTCTCAGGCAGTCAGGGGGTGGGTTTCTTTAGTGTCCATAAATAGTCTTGTGATTTAGTACTTATTCCTTATTGCCTTTTAAACAAATGTGGTTGTATTTATGTCTATATGAACCTCCTCCCTTTTAATAGAGAAGAGCTAACCTTCCCCTGGAGGTGCTGCCAAGACCCAAGAACACAGAACTGCTTGGCCAGCCAGCCAGTACAGCCTGGATCTTCGCCTCATAGAGGTGGAAGAAGGGGCCTCTCTGCCTTGGAGTGCAAATCCTTCCATTTTTACATGCACTGTTTATTCAAATTTTTTTCTGGCTTACGCTATTTCTCCTTAGACTTCAGGCATGGTGATGGGATGGTGTCTCATACAATTTTTACAAATGCCATGTTTACTGATAATGATTTATTTTAGGATTGGTTGTTGGAAGTGAGCCAATTTTCACATACATCTATGGAAAACGTGTGCCTTGAGTATTTAATTCAAAACCATCTTATAATATATGAGCATGAGCAGCTGTGGACGGTGACATCATAAGTCCCTGACAAGCTCCTGCCATTGGCTCAGGCAGTCATGCCTCTGCATGCTCAGGCAAGAGTCCTCCTACACAGCTGTTTAAGGTCCCCTTGATGCCATCAAGGGAACAGCAGCAGGTAAAAAGGACAGACCTTGAATCCTCTCTGGAGGGGATGGCATGTGGCTGGTGCCTTGTAACATTTCATATCTGGCAGTTTGTGTGACTTCTGTAGAAGTGAAGACAGAAAAGGAGCTTTAGGTATAGATCAGATTAGGAGTCTATAGAGTCTGTGGTCAGCAACGCCAGCCCCCTTCACCTGTACCGGACCCTACGCAGAGCTGCTCTCCAATCTTGTGCTGCAGGGAGGAAGATTACAGAGATGGTGTGCTGTGGTATGAGCTGAAAGGAAGCCCATCCCCAGGACAAGCCTTCCTTCCCAAGTAAGGTTCAGGGTACCAGGAGAGCTGGGATTTATGTTCTGAAACCCTGATTACTGGCCTTTGGCAACTCACCACCAAAACAGTGCACTGGGGACTCACGAGGCCAGTGACATAGTCACAAGTGACAGTATATGGCCACATATGATGTGTAGAAAGTCAGTATTTGTGGTATGAATGAATCATGGCTCCACTTCTGAGTGCCTAAGGTCACACTGAACCACAAATGGGACAAATGTCCCCATTCTTGGAGGGCCACATGGGCACAGTGGTCCAGGGAAGTACCAGAGCCCTGGCCTACTTCAAGCTGAGACGCTTGCCATGACATTCATTTACTTTCATTTTTAAAATCTGCCTTTGTTCATTGGAAAGGAGATCTCTCTCCTGCCCCAAACAAGAGGGCTATGTGTTTGAGGAAACACCACATGCGGGTGACAACCAGTGATGTTGAGTAAGTCTGTGCAGTTTAAGGATATAACTTTAAGGAAATACAACATGACGTGAGATAAAGACACCAGTGAAGAAAGAAAACCATTCAAGATTTTCTCACAATTATACATGCCAAGTTGAGGGCCTGCCAGCTAAAATGGCAAAGTTGTACAGCTGTCCACATGTCCCACCCACACAGACAGTCTCCTCTATAAAAGGAGAGAGATCAGCACAGACAGTGATCTGATCGGGTACAGAAGAGTCATGGTAGGGAAGGGGGCCTTGTAGCCACCCTAAAACTCATTTTCAGGGATCAGAGTTGACTGGGCGGGGTGAGACCCAGGCACAAGTGTGTCTTAAAATCCCCCCAGGTGATCTCAATGTGAGATGGAATTGAGAGCCACTGGCTCAAAAGAAGTGCTTAAAACTAATAACACCAGGGGCCAAGAAGATGGATCAGAGGGTGCAGTGTTTGCCCCCATAAGCAGGAGGATCTGAGTTTAGACCCCAGGCCTACATAAAAGCATGGCATGGTGATGCATATCTGTAGTCCCAGTGCTGAAGCAGCAGAGATGACAGGATCCCTGTGGCTGGCTTGTCCAACTGAACTGGTCAGTCCTGGGATTACTGAGAGATTCTGTCACAAAAGGACAAAATATAAAGTGGAAGAACCATTGAGGAAGACACTTGAAGTCAGCCTCTGGCCGCCACCTGCACCTGTGCACATGAGAACCCATACGCATGAGACATACGCACACACTTGAACAACAACAAAAATCCCCAGGTTTCAGCTCATGCACTCCAGCCTCCCCTGAGGACTCCAGTACCCAAAGCTCCTCTGTGACTATTAGGCGAAAGGACAGGACAGCCCTGCTCCATGCCACAACCGAGCCTTTGCAGCTCCAGGGTGGACTACTACTTGCAACAACCAGCAACAGTGCAGAACCGTGCAGACTGAAGACGCTCGAGGAAGAACTCAAGCCAAACTCACAGCATGACAAAGCTTGCAGCACAGGAAGTAAGAATGATCGGAAAATCATATAAAAAGATTTTTATTCTTGGCTGTCTGTTGCTCTGACTGTCGTTTTTAAGAGAGTCTCATGCTGAAGCCCAGACTGGTCTTGAACCTGTGACAATCCTCTGGCTTCCAAGTGTTAGCATTACATTGCTAGCCCTGCTATTCTTGGTTTTATCTATAGAGCCACTGTGCAGCTTTTCCGTCTCCTGACACTGACACCGGTGATCCTGAGATTACATCATTTTGTGATATAAATTGTTGTGCCCTGGGCTGAAGAGAGTATGGTACTAAACCCCTGATTTTACATGGTTGGGCCAACACTGGAAGACCTCACATCCATGATTCTAGAAAACTAAGTTATATAATATTTTGCCCCTGCCTAGATGGAGCATGTGGCACTGGAATCTAAAAAATATGAGCTCAGTCCAGTGAAAGGTGACATCCTTTGTCCTAATGAAGCTTATCACACACTAGAATGGAAAATAATGGGGGCTGTGTTTGCTTATGGAAGAGACAGGACATCATCGCTCAGCCTCAGCCCCCTGCTCTGTGCGTCTGGATGACTTTTGAGCTGTGGCTGTGGAGAAATAGCACTAACCACTGCCAGTTGTAGTTCTGGGTATCAGCTCCTGCCTAAGGGAGCCTGCACACCCAGAGCATCACAGCACCTACAATTATTGATTATCACTGTAAATAATCTAGCTATTCTCTGGAGCATCTCCTGACATGTAAAACTGTGACTCCAAGAAAGCAGAGGAGGTGCCCAGCGGCCCAGCCAGCCCAGACCCTGGGTACCCTCTATGGGACGCTGACACCCTCTTCCTCATTAGGCTGGCTGGGCCTGTTGCCTTACACTCTGCTTCCCCCTGTTGGCTCCAAGTGGGAAGAAAGGGACTTAGTATAAACAGGAAGTGTGTATCCAGACAGGTGACTACTGCTGATTTCAGGCAGAGAAAGCAAGCATGGGAAATGGGTGCACAGAAGGGGCTATGCTGGAGGCACAGCCTTTCATAACGCCAACCTCCCCTCCTCACTGACTCTGGGTGTGGCTATTCTTGGAGCAGGCTTGGGCCTCTGTATTTGAGATATGGGAGTTATTGTATCCCCAACAGCCCTATGTGGAAACACACTTGAAATCAGAGACAAATATTGATGTTTCTATTGATATATTTCTATGTATATATATTGATATTGATAAATATATATTGATATATTTCTATGTTATGTAGGGAATTCCCAGCTAGGTTTCTCTTGTCACGTCTCACTCTCTTGTATTTATAAGAACCTCATATTGCCCACACGACTTCTGAGATAAAACACTGCAAATTCAAGAAATAACATGCCCACTGGGTAAGGATCCAGCCCACTATACCCTGTAGGGACTCAACACAGGGGCCCTGACCAGTAGGACATATTCATAGATGTCCTGGTTCCTGCCAAGGTGTGCAACCTCCCACACTGTGCTCAAGTCACATGATAAGGAGGATTATCTTTGTAAAAACAATGCAATGTGTTTGTGCATTATAGTATTACAAGAATGTCCACTTTCAGCTGGGCATGACACCTCTTGCCTGTAAATCAAGCACTTGGGAAGTTATGGCAGGAAGATCACCAAAAATCTGAAGCCAGCCTCCACTACATAGTGAGACCCTGTCTCAACCTGCCCTCAATCAAAAGTCAGCTTTCACTGAGTTGATGTGTTGGGAAAATGAAACCTGACAAACTTTCAGTCCTATCTAATGCCTTATTGTTACCTCAAGTTTATGTACAACACAGAAGAAATCTGGGTGGAGGAGAGGACGAAAGATGAAGAACAAAGATGCTAATATTAGGGAGACAGGAAGGAGCCAAGACACATTATTGCCACTGAATCCCACTCTGCTCTCTACCTGAGCATTTTCTTCTTCTGTTTCATCTGCAAAGCCCTTTACAGGAAAAGCCAGAAGTTGCCCAAGGCAGGATCAAGAAAATGGATGTATTCGCTGGCAAGAGAAGCAGCCACAGACAGTGGGGTACAAAGGATCTGAGCCTAGAGCTGAAGCCTACAGGAATTAAGTATGCCCACACTGAAGGAAGAAGACCTGATAAAAAGTGTGCTCCTCAGGCATGGCAGAGTCATAGCCTTAGCTCTGAGGATGTTATACCTCTCTTAAGATCCAGTAGCCCCTACCTTCAGCTGGGTGTGGGCAGAGAAGCCAACACACAGATGCAGGACTGGCCACAATGATTTCTCCTGCCTTCTTGGTAGCCAGACTGTTCATTCACCTCGAATGATTGTGCTTAGAAAGCAAGTAACTCACTATTGAAAGGAGTACTATGTTAACATGAATCCAAACCCAGTGATCTCCATTGTATACTTTACATGGGCTTAGCCTGGGAAAAAGGGGGTTATAGTTGGAAAGAACCAAGACCCTGGGAATTTTTTTTTAATTTTTTTTCTCTTTATTTATTTGAGAGTGACAGAGAAAGAGGCAGAGGGAGGGAGAGAGAGAGAGAGAGAGAGAGAGAGAGAGAGAGAGAATGGGCGTGCCAGGGCTTCCAGCCACTGCAAACGAATTCCAGATGTGTGTGCTCCCTTGTGCATTGGCTAATGTGGGTCCTGGGGAATCGTGCCTTGAACCGGGGTCCTTAGGCTTCATAGGCAAGCGCTTAACAGCTAAGCCATCTCTCCAGCCCACCCTGGGAATTTTGAATTGAACTTCCCAAACCACCAAGCCAAAGTGTAACTTTATACCCAGACCCTTATCCCATGAAGTTGAGGGCAAAGTCAGCCAGGCAGTGGAACAAAGGAAGGATATTGTATTTCCTTTAACTTTCACACGTGAATAGAAAGGCGAAGGGAAGCAGACTGTTGTAGTTAACTTTGCAGGGCTGGGACAAAGCACCTGGCCAAAATGATGGGAGGAAAGAGTTTATGTCAGCTTCCAGTCTCAGGGAAGTTTCAGCATGGCAGAAGCAGGATGGTGGAACAGAAGCTGGACCTTACATTTCACCTTATCACTTGACAGAAAGCAGCAGCAAGAGTGAACTGAACTCCGGCAATGGGGAGCTGAGTATAACACCTGTAAGCCCTCCCCCAGGAACACACCTCCTCCAGCAAGGTCCACCTCCCAAATTGCACCATCTGGGGACCAGGCATTCAAAACACATGAGTCTATGGAGGCCATGTGATTCAAACCCACCACAGAGATGGCCTTCCAAGTAGGACTTATCTCCCTGTTACATGTGAGTACATAATGGGTTTGAATATGCTTCACTTTGTATCTACTCTTCTTTTCAGGGAGGATGATGGCATCCAGGTAGCAGGCAACTATGAAGAGAGGTGCGGTCTGTTATGACTCCTCTGTGTACCGCTCCTCACCTCACCATTTGCCTTGTAGAAGAATAAATCAATTGTTCAATGTTGAAAACTGCAGCATGCTCACAGCACTCTGCTGGGTGGACGGAGCATGTTACATTGTGTTATATCACAGTTCTTAAGCAGCTAGCATTCCAGGTACAGAAGCAATTTGCAGGAGCCCAGGGTCAGTGAGGAGCAGCAAGAATAACACCCTTCTCAGCATGGTCTCCTGCTCATTGCAAGTGTTCAAGGTGCCACAACAGGAGAAATCTTGTCTAAGGGAGTTTAGAGGGAAACCATGAGTCTGGAGAGATGCTGAGCTATGTTCAATACTCACAGTGTCTATGACACTCTGGAAGCTGAGTTCTGGAGCTCAGGAGGGAGATGGCCTGGACAGATTAGGTACTCTAAGGCCCAAATGCCATGCCATGGGGAAGATAAGCAAGAGTGTCTTTTACCAAAGACCTTGACTCACACTCTGTCCTAGGCCAGAAACAATGATGATGAACCATGAACCCTAAGGCATGCTAGGAATAACACTGCATAACTTTGTAAGTTACACGCTACAAGACCACCAATGGCAGATTCCCCATCACTTCTTATTGCATTTAATCTGAGCATTAGAGTATCACTAGGAAAAGACCACCCCATGATGATGAAGAGTCAGAGAAAACACCCCTCTGTCCCCACAGCCATTTCACTTTGAAAGGGTGGCAACAAAGATACCTAGAATCAAGAAATTGAGGAACAAGCAACTGAGGATTACATGCTTAAACCCCAGCAGGCAGCACATAGGAAACATAAACATGTTCTCTTGATCTTTGGAAGGGTGCAGAACTAAGACAAAATCAGTCACAGGACACTCAACTATCCAGCCTCCCTGAGCACAGTGACATCCTTCACTGCCCAGGAGGAGACAGACCAGAGAATCCAGGTTTCTAAACAAACAGAAGAGCTGCATTCAGCAGGAGCAGGAAAGCCTGACAAGGGAATGGGGCCCACCCACTGCTCCCACTTGAGTTTGACATGCATCTTAATGAAAGATCATTATTCACATTATCATTTCAATTTTGAACTTTTCCCATTTTGTTTAAGAATTTGGGTGCTGAGGAGGTATCTCAGTGGTTAAAGCAATTGCTATCACCCAAGTGTGAGTACTTGAGTTCAGATCCTCAGGCCCCACGTAGAAGTCAGATGCTATGTCTATAATACAAGCATGGCCAGGAGAAGAAAGGAGGTATAGATAGAATTTCCTAGAAGCTCACAGAAGCAGCTATGAACAATAAACGGTGTAGAAGGTTAGGATTATCACCCAAAGTTGTCCTCTGACCTCCACAAGCCTCTGTGGCACACATGTGCCCTCACATATACATATACACACTAAAAAAGAATATAAAAAAATAAAAGCTAAAAAACAATTAAAAGGGCTGGGGAGATTGCTTAGTGGTTAAGGCACTTGACAGGAAAGCCTAATGACCCAGGTCCAATTCCCTAGTATCCACATAAGCCATATACAGAAAAGGGATGCAGATATCTGGAGTTTGTTTCCAGTGACTGGAGGCCACAATTTCTCTCTCTCTCTCTCTCTCTCTCTCTCTCCCTCCCTCTCTCTCTCTCTCTCTCTCTCTCTCTCTCTCACACACACACACACACACACTCTCTTTCTTTCTCTCAAATAAATCAACTTAAAAAAAACACTAAAAGTTCTTTGATTAGCATTGGGGTGTGTTTCTGTGTGGAGGAGATCTGTGATCTTTTTGTTGGAATGAAATAGATACTTTTCTTCTCTAGAAGCCTGCATGGCTGATATCAGAAGCTCCAGCAGGAAAGGGCATGGGGATCAGGAGCAAGGACGCTCCCAAGATGCAGTCAGTGATGCAGCAGGGGACACCCGCACACAAGGAGGAGAAGGAGACATGTTGTCTTTGTCGCTGCCTTTGGTGACAGGGAATGTGTGGCCTCCCAGTGGAGAGCAGCTCATAGCTGCCACAGTCAGAGTCACCCCACACTCAGCATCAGAGGGAGTCTTGACTCTTTCCACACCAGAAAGTCAGAGCATCCTCTCACCTGACCCAGTGTGTGCAGGACTGCAAACAGCCCAAAGTCACCTCATCCAAGCATCCTCCCTTAGGTAAAGAGAAACAGATGCCTCTTAATTCAGTCAGGGCAGTGCCAACAGTGGGGAGCATGTGCCCCCCTGTCAAGTTTGTTCCCCATGAATCTGGGCTCTGCAGGGACAGCTGAAGCCATTTTGCAGATCTACGTTTTAAGGGAGGATCAGGAATAATGTGACTTTTGCTAACAAAGTCTGCAAAACACATACAACGAGCACACTGACCTAGGGTCCTCTGCTTCCCAGAGGCACCCTTACCAAACAGCAGCAGCTGGTGCAGGTTCCTGCCCCTGACCCTGCTAAGGTCTGCCTCCTCCACAATGCGTTCAGTAGCATCATAAAATCATATCTGAATGTCTCTAGCAATGGAGTGACAGTGCAGGGCAGGAGGCAGGGAATTTGCCACAAACAGATGTCCAAATATGTGCACCAGGATGACAGATGCAAATCAAGTCCTTCCCAGGCACACAGTGGGTCCTGCACAGAATCCTTCAGTCCACAGTCCATCAATGATGTCTTCACCCAATTTGTGTGGTATCTGCACTAATTATCTCCCAGACAAGTTTCTATGATCCTAACCATTGTCACCCTTGCTCCTTTCCACTATGCCAGCAGCTGGGTACCACTCAGAATGTCCCAGTTCTTCAGATCCAGAAGGTTCCAGGGATTGCTCAAGGAAGAACAAATGTGTCTCTTACACAGCAGGAATCATCACTCCTCCTCCTCCCTGCTACCATATGAGCGATTTCCTTGGGGGTAGGGTAGGAATGCCAGAAAAATAGCGTCACTGTATTTAGGAGCCATTTAAGGAAAGAAAAGGGAGGCTTTAGTGAAGCACAGCTCCCTATGCTACTCCCCTCTTCTCTCAGAGAAGCACCTAGCATCTGTGTGAACTGCAATTTTCTCCCCTCTACCTCAAGCTCAGTGTCCACACTGCTTGATATGACAAAGGAAATCTAGGAAGAAAGTAAGCTTGAGTAACGTGATGGCTAACTTCTGTTGTCATCTTGACTGGACTTAGAATCACCTAGGAGATTGACCTGTCTGTGAGGGAATATTTAGATTAGGTAAATTGAGGTGGGAAGACCCATTCTAACAAAGGGTGGCGCCATTATATGGATTGGGGAAAACAAAGAGAAAGTGAGCTGATCCCAGCATGAATCTTCCTCCACAGCCTGACTATGGATGCAATGTGACCAGATGCTTCAAGCTCCTGCCATCATGACTTTCCAACCATGATATCCCCTTGAATTGTGAGCCAAAATAAACCCTCCTTTAGGTTGCTTTTGTCATATGCCATGTAACAGCAATGAGAGACGTAAGTAAAGCATAAATGAAGCAGGCAGTTTCGTCTCATTTCAAAAGAAAGCATGGCAAAGCAAATGACCATCAGTTTTCCTTAGCTCATTAAGCCTCCACGTGCCCATCCTAATCACCACACTGTTGGACTGGATACCATGAGGTCTCTGGGAAGACCTGGGCTTTAATTTTTGCTGAAATAAAAACAGAAACATTTGGCCTCTAAAATAACTGCACATATATTTTACAGTAACCTTGTGTTGAGTCAATGCATGTGGCACTGAAAGATTTTGGATTGTTTTTGTTTTGGGTCTTTTTTGGTTTTGAGAGGTTGGGCCTCACTCTACCTCAGGTTGTCTGGAATTCACTATGTACTCTCAGGGTGGCCTTGAACTTGTGGTGATCCTCTTACCTCTGCCTCCTGAGTGCTGGGACTTTTGAGATTCATACTCAAAGATCTTTTTCCTTCAGAAGAGGTGACACTGAAGGACGAGGACAAAGAAATCCCAAACAATAAAAACTGTGTGTGTGATCACCCCAAGAATGTTAGGCATCTGCACTCCTCTGGCATGGTCTGCCAGGCAGTCTTTAAGCAGGCACATTGGAACTTAAGGGATTCTCTTGCTAGCTGCAATGGAGGGCAGGTATGATAGTATCATGCTTTATACACGTCACAAGGAGTTAATATTTCATGGAATAATTCACACTCTGGGATTTTGTTTTTAAATGAGTACCTTAAGTTCTGTCACCAATAATAAATACACTAATTCTAGAAGGACACAGTAAGGTATTCATGGTGAGTGAAGCATACGTGTTTAGGAAGGTCCCCAACTCAGCAGCAACATTGTGAAACCCAAGCATGGAGACTCACAGCACTTTCTCAGCACCAAACTGATCACAGCCCAGGATGGAAAAACAGACTCATGCCACCTTCAGGCATCTGCGTTCATCACCAATGGGCCTGACCTGTGCAGCAAACCAAAGGACTAGAGCTCATCTCCAAGAACCAGGCACCAAAAATCTTACTGAGACTAAACAGCCACTGACTTTGGGAAGGCCTAGCACTACCTGACCATACATCTCATATTTGCTCCAAAGTGCTTCTCTGCCAGTGATTCATTCACAACAGGCCCTTTGAGAGGCATGAGGCAAGCTCGGGTGATGCCTTGGAGTTCAGTCTGAGCTGGTGGGGAAGGGCAGCGGTGCTGGTTACTGGGAAACAAAAGCATCACATCTGTACTGGACCTCAAGCACTCTGTGTGTAAGAAGGTGCAGTGCATGGGGTGCATTTGGAAAGGGAGATCCGTTTATGAGTTCAGACACACAGCTGAGGGGCAGGAGCTTGCATTTACTCCACATCTCCCACCTTTACACAAACAATGCACTGCTGAGTTTATTTCTCTCAAGTGAAGTTAGAATCATGAATGAAATTGGAAATCCCAAGCATTCAATTTGTGAATTATCTGGTTTCCCTTAACTCTGCTTACAACTGACCAATGCATCTTTTACATGACCACAGGGGTTCCTGGACAGGGAGGCTACGGGACGGTTCCTTTCAAGGGGGTCTTTTTTCATCAAATGTCCATCCAACCCCGTCACAGTCTTAACTTGTCATGTTCCTAAGTTATACTTTGGCACTAGATGCTTTCTTACTAGCCTGCTGATGTATTTGTCCTTTTAATTAACTTTAAATAGAAGGGGAAAAGTCAATGTTGTTTGGTACATCAATGTCTTTGGAATGACTTCTGAGCTGTTTAACCTGGCCTGAGGTCAGTTTACCATTACAAAGTGAGACACTAAAATGGGACAGTAAGCTTTATATCAGAGAACAACCTAAGACAAGGTCTCCTAACTAAGAAAATAAAAGTATTTTTCAAACTGTTTTTCCTTTATGTACACAACTAATTAGAAGTTATGGAAAGTGAAAACAAATGTTTCAGCCTAAAGTTGTTTACATGCACGTTTGCAGAGTGCAAGCAAGTGGAGACTACGTGTGAGTACCAGCTCTTGTTCATTGGTGTCTTAGAGTCCCTCCTGCTATGTTGTGTGAGGCAGGCCTGTATGATCTAAAAAATACCTATCCCTTTGTTTCATGAGGATTTCTTAGATCAAAGTATGATGACCTTCACAACAGCCAAATTTAAAGCTTCTGTAGTAAGTTATAAGTGTTATGAAATTGTTCATAGGCCAATGTTGTTAGAGATGAACAAGAGGTGAACATTTAAAGAATCTTTCTCCTTCAGTCTTATGAACCAGGTATTTGCATAGCCAAATTCACAGTTCTTTTAAGTATTAATAAGGCATTAGTTTTCTTAGTAAAGTGATAGTTTTAAGAAATATTCCAACAGTACTTCTGAGTTGTCTAAGGGGGAAGGAGCAGATCTCTCAGTGTTGACTTGCTTCAGGCTTGCTTTCACCCACATCTTACAAAGCCAATAGGTTTCTGATCATGCCCCTCTTCTTGATTGGTCCAGAGTGAGTACCCAGCCCACAGGGACATGATCTTGCACCTCTTTCTCTCTCCATTGACAAAGGAACAGTGTGCAGGCCTGGGTTCCATCCATCAGCTGGCGTTTGGGAGTATATGCTGCACTGGTCACTCTGTGTCTACACTTTTTACCCCACTGCAGTCCCATTCCCCCACACTTAATGCTTTCCCCTTTCCTTTGTTTCTGAGTCTCTGCCTGCCTCTGCCATTGTCATCCTTCCTTTTTCTGTGTCTAATTTTCCCTCTCTAAGGAATATCTATTTTATGTAGACACCTTAATACCTGAGTATTCTGTGTCAAATATGCCAGTGGACAGATGAAATTCTCATCACTTTATTAGCAAATATTCATCTCACATTTCTAGCCTTGCTGTGTGCCATGCACTGGGCAGAGAATAAAACAAGATTTGAAGAAATCTAGCCAGTCAATTTTCTTAATTAGAAGATTAAATATGGAAATATAGAGATCTATACTGTGTCCAAATATCAAGCTCATGTTTGATCTAGTGAAAACACATAAACTCATTTCAGACACTAAGGTAAATCCTGTTGATGCAACTGTAAAGAAAATAAGGCTTGGTCTACCATGAAAATGTCATAAAGGTAAAAGGAAATTTCTACTCCCAAATTTATGTCCAAAATGGGTTAACACTACCTTCCCCAACTACCCCTACATCAACACTTCATGATACTTCAGAGTATGCCCACATACAAGGAAAATAGACTGTATCACTATTCTGTCCACAAAGGAAAGACAGGATGAACACTAAAGTAAAAAGGCATTCTTCAATGCTCAGACTGTAGAGCCAAAGGTTAAGATACATGAGTAGTTGTCTAACCTATCAGCCAATAACTGTTGTCTAAATATTCAAAATACTGGCAAATTTTGCGCAGAGCCAATGTTGGTCTATTTCCTAATGTTCTTCTGCCTGCGGTGAGCTGGGAAGCATGGGACCACTTTCCTTAGACGTGGCGAGGAGGAGGGGCTGCCAGACTTCTATTTTTGCCAGACTTCAAGACAAACTTGACTGAGATGTCAAATTGCAGTGACTGTGCCTGCCACTAAATATGCTGATATATGCACATCCCTGTGGCTGGTGTCTGCTCACAATGAACAATGAGTTCTTCCCATCCCTGGGAAGATAGACAGCTTCGTGTGCTCAAAAGGCTGGTACCGAACTGAAAGTAGAAATCTGATCAAATACTGGGAACTCTTAAAGAAAGGAGATGGGCTTTTTGTCTGATCTAAAACTACTGAAACCAAAGTTGTGAATTTGATTATGGACATGATAATATGCAAGGGTGATTTGGAATGGGGCAGTTGACTTGTCTCTTCATCATTATCATAACTGAGTCTCTTTATTTTCATTCATTCAGTAAATCATTAAACTTGGATTTCCTGGGCACCACTAAGGTTGAACACATTCATTCTTTGTCCTAGGTTAAAAACAATTAAACCACATCACAAACAGCAGTTGTCATCATAATACTAGAGTTTGCAGAAATCCTTTTGTATTTGTCAAACAATTTTTGTTCATGGTTTTATCATTTTATCCTTGCAGCCACTTTGATAAGCATAATCCTTCATTTTGTGCTCAGATTCCCAGATGGAGATATAATATCAGATATAGCCTGGCTTCAAGCTCACACCAGGATAGTCTGATTGTTGCTAAGCTAGTAATACTCTCCTCCTTGCTGGGCACCTGCACTTCTTCCCTGCTGCCCAAAGTTCTCTCTGTCCTTTGCCTCTTGGAACACCATGTAGCATGGCCCTGGCAGATGGAGGCTAGGAAATCCCTGCCAGCTGCTTGTTTATAGAAAACTATAGGGCATATTGTCTTCAAATCCTGAAAACCAGATGTTCCTGTTTTCTAAGCAAGGCACTGGCTGGGAGGAGAGACCTGTGCCTGAAGGGGTGCCCAAGGACTCATGTCATCTAAAGGCATGCAGTTGGGTGGCATGGAGGTCACATTCAGGCAGATCTCACCAGGTCCACTGGAGGGCCATATGCCCTGTATGTAGCATTCTGAGAAGGGCCATGTCTCCATAAGAGGCCATAGAATGCTTTAGACTTCCAACAAGCATAACAACCACAAGCCAAACCCAGCTGGTTTGCAAATCGACATAGTTCATGACTGCAACTGCCAATAAAAATGGTAGTTGACATCTCATGTCCCAAAGCAGAGGATAAAAGACAACATTCTCCTCCAAAAATAATGCTCCACAAGTAAAAATGTACAATGAGTATAACATTGTTCAATCTACTACTTTATGGTACCCTAGCTTGTCCATAGTCACCCCAACTATGAATAGGAGCCAAGAACCCCAGGCTTCCTATCTCTTGAAGGGTGTTGTAGTCCAGGACAAGCATCTGAACTGGAATCATAGAGAAGGGAGAAACAAAGAAGAAGCTGCAAGGTGAACAGGTGCTACAAGTATATGTAATTTAAAAAAAATATTAAGAAGGGTTGGAGAGATGGCTTAACTCTTAATTGCTTGCCTGTAAAGCCTAAGGACTCCGTTTCAAGGCTCAACCCCCAGTACCCACATAAGCCAGATGCACAAGGTGGTGCATGCATTTGGAGTTTGTTTGCAGTGGCTGGAGGCCCTGGTGCACTCATATTCTCTCTCTGTCTCTCTCCCCCCCTTTCTCTCTTTATGTCTGTCACTCTCAAATAAATAAAGAAAAATAAATTTAAAAAAATTTAAAAATATTAATATCTATACCATTTAAATTTTAAAAAGCCCAGTGCTCAGCCAGTTCTCACTGAATTCCTCACAGGATGAAGACAAGAGACCCATCCTAGGAAGGTGAGAGTGCCTGTGTTAACACTGTGTTCTATAACAGAACAGTATCATGGATGGCCACCTGAGAGATCAGAGGATGAGAAATGTGGAGAGTGATACTGAGGAGAGCCATTACTGGAATTGGTGGAGGCCAAACCCTAGGGATAAGAATGATTCCAGAGCAAAAATAATGCAAGCTCCAAGGCAAGGTCCTTCCTTGCACCCTGGTCTCATGTCTCATGTCTCATTGCAGTTTCTATATGGATGGTCTTTTGCTCTGATTGACCTTCCTTTGCTTTTTAATCCATTGTTCCTTTTCAGCTCATTCCTGGAGATGAAGATCTAGAATCTTCCTCTCAGTGGGTCTATCAGTGAAGTTCCAAGAGCCTGAAGAAGCTCATTGCATGACTTGAACAGTCATAACACAAGGGCACAAATGGATGGCATGGCCACGCTCCAAGAAGACACTTACAGAACCGAGCAATGAGCCACAGTTTTTCAACCTTGACCTAGAATGGCCATCACACCTAAGTCTTCTCAGCTGCCGTCCTCTAGGGCAGTTGGTGAAGTCACAGACATTTCACTTGGAAGAAGTAATCATTCTCTGAATAAGTTCCCTGCATGGCAGCCAGCAGCGGTGAGTGGTGATGTGGCTGGTATGAGCCGAAGTGGGCTATGAATGTAGAATGAAAGTGAAAAATCCTCACTGAAAATCATTACACTCCATGATACATGGATATATTATTTTCTATATTCAATCAAGTAAACCTTTAAAATGCACATGCGTGTTCATGTATATGAGTGTGTATGCTTGTATGTGCATGCATGTAGAGGCCTGAGGAGATCCTCAGGCATGCTGTCTACCTTTCGGAGACAGGGTCTCTCACTGGCCGGGTACTCACCAAGTAGGCTAGACTGGCTGGCCAGCAAGCCTCAGATATTTGCCTCCCCAGCAATTTCAAGCACGCGCCATCCCACTTTGTGTTTTATACATGGGAACTGGGAAATAAACTCAGGTCTCATATTGGTACGGTAAGCACTTTACAGATTGAGCATCCCTACAGCCCTCCCAAATGTTTAAAAGGTCATTCCATGACATTTAGAATTTGGACCTGCCTTGAAAATGAGATGAACTTGATTATGAAAGTTGCACATCTCAATCACAAATCTCTGTGCATCAGTCTGACCACATCACCACTCAGCAGAACCAGAGGAAGGGGACACTGTGGAGTCTAGGTTAGTCTTTCAGCAAGGAGCTGAGGAAGTTTCTACACTGTACTCTTCACTATTCCCATAAAGCTGCTTACTACTTCCTAAATTTGAGTTCCTCCTAAACAACTTTTGGGTTAAAATACACAGAAACAAAGCATATTATCTAAAGTTCTATTTTCCCAGAATTTTAATCCGGCAAATCCACACTATTTCAATTACTAAGGTTGCTTGTAGGTTTTAAAATAATCATGAAACAGGAGGGATTCTTCATGCCTCAGAAGCAGACACTTCCCCCATTCCATTTCTCTGCTCTCACAATCTCTCTATAGTAGGAAAGGACAGTGGTGATTTTTTTTTTTTTTTTTTTTTTTGCAATACAAGGGTAGAGCCCAGGGACTTGTGTATGTCTCTACCACTGAGCTCCACCCCAGTCTAAGATGTCAGGTAGCTGCCTATTTCTGGGCAATGACTTCTTTGGAGCCAATAGTAATTTACCACATTTAACTTCAAGGACATTCTTTGAGACTTCAGAAGATGACATTTCTGAACCTGGAGCAGGAAGAGCCTATGGTTTGTTTCTCTTCCTGATGCTGGGCCTTGGCTGCCTGAGTTCTGTGTCCAGGTTCTTGCTTTCTACAGCCTTGTTTTTGCCCTAGTCAGAGGGAGCACTGAGGACAGAGGGTGACTTGTCCTTGGCAGAATTTTATTAGCATTGATTGCTGTGCATCAGGCCATGCTTGTGTTTTCTAGGACCCTCCTTGGGAGCTTGCTCCCCAGAGGAAGACACACAACTTTTATCATCTTCTAAGTAGTATTAAAAAGTAAGAATGAGGAAGGGTGCATAGTAGACAAAGGAGAATAAGTGTGCAGAGGGCTAAGGTTTCCCACAAGGAGACTGGACAAGGGACACAAGAAGCTCAGGGTTGTTATGGTTTGGATATAAATGACCCCAAAGGCTGGTGGGTTGAAGGCTTACTCTCCAGATGGTCATGCTAGGGAGAGGTGGTTTGATTATGAGGAAGTTGATATCAGCAGTGGCTCAATCCATAGATTTATATCTGAATGGGCTGTTAGGAGGTAGGGCCTGGTTGGAAGAAGAGGTGAATGAGGGTGTGTCTCTGGAGAAGATAGCTCAGTTTGCTTCCTGGCTGACATGAGGTGAATAGCTTCCTTCTTCTTGGCCTTCCACCATGACGTCTCTGCTCCACCATAGAATTATAAGCAATGGAGCCAGCCAACCACAGGCTGAAGTCCCAGAAATCTTGAGCCAAAGTAAAGATGTCTTCCCAAAAAGTGACTAACCCAAAGGGCGACATTATGTTCATTGTAAGCCTTAAGTGGCTTAAAAAATAGGCAGTGAGTGTGATATGCACTCTTAGTGGGTGTGGAAGTTTTCCCTGCAGTGACACCATGCCTGTTTCCACACGTCAGAGTACACAGTGGTGTACAGACCGACATGAGTGCTCTCTGCTCATGGAGTGAGGAGCTTCACACTGAATCAACATTGTTGGAAAAAGTAGAATGGCAAAGATGTCATGAATAGCAGTGATTTAAGTCCCAGAAGTGACACTGGAGAGAGGTAAATTGCAGTGTCCCCACAAGTCTCACACAGTGCATCACAAGAATCAACTATGATCAATATCCACTTTAGAAGGATAATCACAGATCCCCAAAATTGTTCCACTGTTTTCGGGCCTTCCCAGAGGAAACACCATCACTGCACAGCTAGAAATACACCATAGACAATCTTCCTGAGAACACTCTGAGGAAGGGCCAGGAGGGCTTTGGGAAAGTGCTCTTTGAAGGTAGCAGGATGTGTTTGCATGAACACTGAAGAGAAAGAATTGGAAAATGAACAGTGATCGTGGCCCACCCACAGACAGTGGGCAGGGTGTTCTGTCTTGGGTGTTTTCTCTCACATGGGTTAGGGTAATACAGCCACAAGAAGCCTACAGGAGAAAGTGCTGGGAGCTCCCTGCACCACATGGTGCAATGAATTGTCAGTGTGTATGGAGGTGGCACGTATGACTAGGTGACAGTCCAGGACAGAGATGATGACAGTGTATACTAGAGTGATGGTGTGGAAGGGGTAGAGCAGTAGGGAGAGCTATTTTAGAGATGCACTTGGCAGGAAGTAACCACTGACTGGCTGCCAGATTAATTATCCCAGAGAATAGCTCTGGCCTTGTCATTCAAATGCACAAAAGACTTTGGTAATTTCCCGTTATCAGGGAATGAAGTCATGGCCTCATCACCCGAGACTGTGGTGAGGTGCCTCATGACCCCCCACGACCTGCCTCACTTGTCCTCCAAGTGGTTCTCCATGTTCCCCCAACCCCCTTCTAAAACATTTTCTACTTCATTCCTACACAAGCATCCATTCCTATTAATTTTTTACTCACTATACTTTCTCTGCCCAAATTTAATTCTCCTTTACATCTGAGGAAATCTTCCTGTCCCCTGAGGTTTGCCACAAGCACCTACTCCATGTTATCCCTGCCTGGCAAATTTCACTACTTTAGGAAAACCCAAACACTTCATTGGCAACCACCCCCCATCTCTACCAATCCCCAATGCTGTTGTCATCCATAGATGTGTCTCTCCCCCTCATCAGTGTGTACAAATCCTGAGCCCAGTAGAAATCCTAACACACAGTATCTACAATGAAGACGAGCTGGTCTAAGCAATGAATAAATATGAGTAGCTTCCAGATGAGAGGGCCTCACAACAAAATCCCCCTTCCTACACAGCCAGCGAGAAAAATCAGCTCATGAAAATAAAAGGCAAGACTTCCGACTCTTTTTGCATAGATTCCTGGCTTGCGAATTTTATCCTTTCTTATTTATTTATTTATTTGGTAGAGAGAAATGGTGGGGAGAGTGGGGGAGTAGAAAATGGGTGTGCCAGGACCTCTAAGCACTGAAAATGAGCTCCAGATGCATGTGCCATCTTGTGCTTACATGGTTCCTGGGTGATCAAACCTGGGTCCTTTGGTTTAACAGGCAAGGACCTTAACTGCTAAGTTATCCCTCCAGCCCTTATCCCTCTCTTTTAATCTTAAAAGGAGAGAAAGTTATGGTAGTTTTCAGTCTTTTCTTGCCCCACCTTCTCACCCACAACATACACATATAGTTACTGTCATTTTCCTGCTCCTTGCCATGTCTTCCAGCACAAGATATGCTTCTTCACACGCAGGGGGACCTTAACTATAGCATTGGGAGGTTTTGGATGAGTACATTGTTTTATTAAATTTAACATGTGTATGTTTGCATATGTGTTGTGGGTGGTACACCTTTTTGTCCATATGTATGTGCATACTCGTGTATGTGCATGTGTGCATATGCATGTGGAGGTCAGAGATCAATACTGGATGTCTTTCTTAATTTCTTACCACGTATTTTTCAGACAGTATCACTCACTGAATGTGGAGTTCACTGATTTGGCTGGACTGGCTGGCCAGTGAGCTTCAGGGATCTTCCTACCTCCACTCTCCAGCAGGGGATTACAGAAGCATACCTCCACACCCAGAGTTTTACATAGGTGCTGGCAACTCTGCTCAGTCCTAAACAAGCTTTTTAACTTTATAATTGATGCACAAACTTGCTCATAACTATAGGAAGGTAAGCAGTGTTTAGATTATACATTGTGTTAAGGTTTAGCATGGCTGTGTCCTCCTCACATGTCAATGCCCCTTCACAATATAAACATTCAGATGGCTTTCTTCCACCATTGTGAACTATCTGGTACCTTACCCTTATCTCAGGTACCCTAGATACTCTTTATCCTATCTGTCCATGACTTTGTGGTGCCCATTGACCAACATCTCCTGGACCTTTGGCCAACCAATCTTCATTTCAGCTTAAAGGAGCCCTGGGCACCAGTGACCCATAAAAGTTCAGTGACCTCTATGAAAACCTAGGGTTGGGGGTAGAGTGACAGCTGTCTAACTCTTCATAGGCCTGACCTACTTGTCTCATTTCCTTCCCTCCAGTGGGCTCCATGTTCTATGATTCACTATAATACTCTGCAGACAGTACTCGGATCCAGGTGTATCATGATGATCATGCAATGGTAAATCAAAGTGCTTATTTGAATGCTCAAATTTTCACTTGTCAATCTAGGTGTCTTCTACTCTAGACTACCAGAATTAGGACATGGATTATATAATAGAATCTATCTACTAAAACTGTGCTCCAGCTTAACTTGTGCCAACCATAACTACCGTTTCTGAAGAGGAAGGCAAGCCATGAAGACAGCAAGGCTGCGTCTTCAAATCCCAAGCCAGCCAAAGTAATTAATTTCTTTGTCTATGTTATAATAAGTTAATGCCTGTACAAGTAACAGAGCTGACAGAAACTGAATTGTAACCACAGATCTGTCCATGTTTTTGTGATATGCATGTTTTTTGTGACTTCTGTCAGGGCACTTTTCTGAATCTATGGTTGTCATAAAGGAAAACTTGACTAAAGTAAAATGAAGTGACAAGCACAAAACAGATGGAACTAAGAGCAAAGAAGGTAAGAGTTCATTAATGCTCAGACATATATTTGCATTTCACATGGTGAATTTTATGGATTACTGAATAGCATTTGGTTACAGGAGTTTCATGTTTCTCCTGGCCTTAATTACTCCTGGACTAGAGTTATGACCAGCAGGGATGCCCATTGTGAGTGTCCAGGCCTCTTGCTTCAGGTTGAAGGGTATTTGGGAAATGATGGTGTCTCATCCCCTAACCTGAAAGAAGACACTGAGAGGTGGTAAGCCTCGCTCCTGTGCTTAAAGTCATCCCTGAGTCATGTGGGAGCCAGCCTATGCAGGGCCTTCCAACCTGGACCTTCCACATGGACTCTAGGTTATGTCAAGGTGAACCATGAATGGAAAATCTCACTTAGAAGATAAAAAGGACAGAGGAATGAATAAACTCACGAAGGTGACTACACGCTTAGCATTTAGTGGAAATGTCTTCCTGTGGAAACTCATAAGAGACTAATGAGCCAGTTTGGTATTTTGGAGAATTAGAAACTTGCAGTGTGTGTACAAATTAACTGCTATACTTAAAAACAGACAGAGCAGAGTCCTCTTATTCTCAGGAGAGACCAAAGAAATCAGTAAAGGAGAGTCGTTACTAGCAAAATCTTTAATTGTCCTCCTGACTGTCTGCCCTTTAGTCACCAAAATCTTGGGACAGGATCAATTCACGACACTAATAAAACCCCAAAGCTGGTTAAAAGCCATGTTTCAAGTGGCCCTAACAGAATTATCAGTGATGACAGTAAAGAGAGAGGGGGGAAATATGGAATATTTTTGTTTTAATAGTGACTAGTTCTCATTTGAGTATTACTCTAGCAACAACTTTCCATTTTAGCAATGCATTACAATGAAAGGAAGCAATTTCATCTGTATTTTGTAGTTTTTGAAGATACTAGGGATGAAATACAAGATTTCATTGGCTGCATTATTTTCTATATGCACTCTACATCTGGCTCTTGGATCTTCGGTGTTGGTGATTTGGGGTATGATGACAGGCTGAATGTATTTTCTAATCTGTTCAAAATTTACTAGACAGGGATGGGCCTGTGGAGTGTTAAAAAGTGACTGCCCTCCATGTACACAAACCCCTTGATCAGATCCTGTTCCCATCATTAACTCTGAAGCCAGGAACAGGTGGCCCAGACCATTTGTAAACAGGTGTGCCACTGTGTCCCTTGAGGGCAGACACAACACCACTTGGCATGTGCAGTGGGTCTCTAAGGGAGAAGGGTTGTTTTGGAGCTAACAATATCCCAGTACCAGCAAATTAGCTAAAAAATATTTAGGCAGCCAAGCTACCACTATCCTTCCTCTCAAACCTACAAAAAGAATTGCAAAAGATACTGAAAGATTCAGAATAGAACTACAGGGGGAATTTCAAGGATTTAGATCAGAATGAAATGACCCATGTTAGACAAACAATAAGAGACTAACAGATATTTGAGCATATTGCCAGGGTTTTTCTCCTTTTTTCCACACATATCTAGCATCAAGCAATACTTCTTGCTTTATGTAATCTCAGAACTCCATTTTTAAGCAGACATGTGGTTTTTTGATGCCTGAACTGCTTGTATTTCTAGACTCTGAATGAATATAACATGCTAATTTCAACTGAACTTGTCTATTACAGGATTTCATGGCAGAATTTTAAATTCTGAGCCTGCAGGTACTCTTAGCCAGGGCTATCTCCATGGCAGTGCACAGCCCCACATCAGACAGTCTAAATGCATGACCACCTTCTAATTCGAATTCACCTCCTCCTGGTGGTAGCCTCTGTAGCCAATGGCGAGCACACAAGTAGTCAACTGCCTTTCTACTGGCTGCATGGTGGCAGCATGGCTCCTGTCTCGGAGCCAGCAGGGACGGTGTGTGTGGGCCAGGGATCTGTCTATCTGCTGGAAGGCTGGGCCTCCCTTAGTGGTTTGGTGCTCCACTGCACTGCACCCAAAGTGTGCTGTTGTTGACTTCTGCTATCGACTGCATGGAGATGTTTAGAGATGGAGACACAGTCACCTGACATTTACCACACTGCTTCCTCCAAATAGGTGTCCATTTGCTGCCTCATATTCTCCAGTGAGCAAATGCCTGTTTCTAACCCAACTTTGCTCCCATTAAAGGCATGGCTATGGTATGTGGAGACACCACAGCAAAGAAGACCAGCTTCCAAAATTCTCAAAAAGCCTGTATTTTTAACTCAAGATCGTATAAGGCAAAAAGCTCAAGTAATGTAATTGATAGAGAAACAGAGTTACTTGATAGGATACTTAATATGGTCACCTGGGTTCTCAAAGCATTAACCACCCAAGAATGGGAAAACAAGGCTCAGCCCATTCTTCTTAAGTCAAAAGAGCAAAAACTTATTTCCAAATCTATTCAGAGAAAAGTTGTCCTTCAGGAATTTATACTTATAGTTATACTTTGTTGGCATTGGGGGTACCCAAGGTATGTAGGTAAATTCTTAGGGATGGTTCTCTATGGACTGCTTCTATCTCTTTTGGCCTTGTACATAACAGAGGATCAATGTGTGCATGCTACAGGGATGTTCTGTTAGTGGCTTAAGAATGGACGGATGAGGGCTGAGGAAATGGCTCAGCGGTTAAGGCATTTGCCTGTGAAGCCTAAAGATGCCTGTTTGATTCCCCATGACCCACGTAAACCAGATCCACAAAGGGGTGCATGGATCTGGAGTTTGTTTACAGTGTCTGGAGGCCCTGGCGTACCAATTCTCTCTTTCTCTCTATCTGCTGCTCCCCCAATAAATAAATAATAATTTTAAAAAAAGAATGGAAGGAGGAAATAGCTTTGAGGAGTCACATTTTTCAACTCTATCCAGCATTAAGTTAGATATTTTCCCTTAGATATAGGGTGCTGAGAACCCAAGGTCTGTCCTCTACTGCTGCTGATGGCTGCTCAGTTGTCAATGAACACTCCCAAAATACAGGATCTTGAAATAATTAGCAGCTTCTCTAACGATCTATGTATGCAGAGCATTTCAGAGGGAAAGAGAACAAAAGAGGTTCATTGTCCATCAGCTGACCTGTCCCACTGGGGTGAAGATGTTGTCCCATCCCTTGATGTGATTCCTCATCAGTACCACAGAGGTCATACAAAAGCCCCGGGGCTTCTCCCTTGACTTTGGGGGGGTCTCAGTGTCAGTCATAAGTGGCCATCTGTTTCTGCCTTCCTTGGTATATTTAATCTTGGGGAAATGCTCCAACAATAGGAAGGAGGGACAGGGTTAAATTCATAACATGGTACTTATTCACACCACATTAGCCATGGGAACACTACAATTAGGCATAAAATTTTATTCCTGTGATAATATATTTCAAGCCCTGAAAAAGATACCATAAGGAAAAGAATTTCCCTTTAAAAAAAAAAGAAAAAGAAAAAACAAACAAACAAACCAATTGCTCTTGAGAACAAACAGCACAACCCCATTTGAGATTAGAAAAGCTATCGCCACTCACAACAGACTATAGAATAAGTGGTTAAAAAAATAAAATAAAGCAGATGCAAATCCAGAAAATACAAACAACTATGATTTTTCCTGTTCACTACTAAAAAAATCAGAAGGCCAGAATTCCTCAGTGTAATACACCTAGCTGTCCCACATTTGCAGGTATCTGCAAAGCACACGTGATCTGGGTCATGGAAGAAGCCAGCAAGCTTTTCTGCAGAGATGCCTTGTAGCAGTGGAAGCCACACCAGTGGCTGTTAGCACACATGGCAGGACCATCCCATTCTCACCACCCCTCAGCTCTTCTCTTTCCTGCAACTGGTGATGTGATGAGTGGTGCTTTCCACCACCCAGTCAACAAACAGCTGGATGGATGCCAAAGGACCATACATTGTGGTCTGCTGTGCCCTTTTTAATCAACTTCCTAATTAAAAAATGCCATGCTGGCATGAGGTATGAAGGGAGCAGGCTTGGAATATTTCACAAAATAGCACCCTCTAATCCTGGAATTGCTGGGAAGCTGTGCTCTTACAGATGTTTATGAGTTTTCCTGGTGCAGAGATAGAATCAATTTGCTTGTGCCTGGCCCTCAAGACATATTAAATTTATCCTGAAGGAAACTGGCTTCTGGAAAGCTCTTGCCTAGATGCATTAGGCAGGTGGGGGCTTCAGTGAACCAGAGGGTCCACTAGCAGATGCAGCATTGATTTCTGAGTATTCACAACCTAGCAGACAGCTCCAGAGCAGACTTGATTTGATGGCTCTCTATGGGGTGCCCTGCAGACTGGATTATTTCCACCACCAGTCTGGCTAGCATTGTTCCATGGCGACGGTGCACTGTGCATTCAGCTTCTGCTCAGATGGCACAGGCTGGGGAATGCATGGACTGGGGAGAGGACATGTGGCCAAATTCAAAGTCAGCCTCTCTGAAAATTGTCCCCTGTTCTCAGGATTCAGGAATGTGTGTGGTGGTGGCCCCAGGAACTGCGTGGGAGTGCTGACTTGTGTAGAAACCTTCTGTGAGTGTTCATTAGAATACACTATGGACTCAGGTTTAGACAATGGCAGAGGTGCTACTCAAAGCTGTGTTTGAGCTGGAAATCCGACAATGAAAATCCTTGTCAAGGTACTAAAAGGAGCCCCCCAATAAATTATTCATCTTCAATCTGTTTGATTTAGAGTCCTAAGCCTGACATTCCACACCTGAAAATTTCTCAAGCAAATGTTCAGTATCCTCAAGGTGTTTTTCTTGAAGGAGATTGAGTGTGCTACCTAAGCAGTGAGCCTTTTGCAAAACGCAGGCAGTATGCAACACTGACTCATAAAGTTCTTTTAACTATATTCATAAGTACACGCACACTATGGCTGAGGTCAGCTTACATGGCACACATATTAGCCCAATGGCTCAAATACTATAGCCTACATAAAACAGTGTCACACTGGCATCTTAAAAGCATATGTTTTACATTAAAAACAACAACAAAAAATGCTAGAAGACTCACAGCATACCCATAAGAGTAAAATTAAAAACATAGGACAGAATTTTAAAGGAAATGAGATTGAGAAACATTGTGAAAAGAAATATTTACACTTTTTTGTTGCTGTTGCTATTCACAATCAGTAGCAGCCCTACCAAAGCAGCAGCACCCAGCACCCGAGTACAGGACAGCGCTACTCCACACCCACCACTGCCCACAGAGCAGCACCCAGCACCCGACGTACAGGACAGTGCTACCCCACACCCACCACTGCCCAATGAGCAGCCAAGTCAGAATGTCCAGCGTTTGGACTAGTATTTTAGAATCCCATAGATGAATTACACAATTCTAATATGCGAGACTACATTCCCTTCCAGAGTTGATATTCAACCCCAGATAAGGAATATTAAGAAAAACAGGAAGGAAGGAAAGGAGGAAGGGAAAAGTTCCTAGAGAAATCACACTTTTGGACTGGCATATCACCACATTTGCAGCTCTGGGACCTGTCATTGTCTTTGGAACAAGTCCTTCTGTACTCTATGGAGTCTGGGGAATGACAGGACAGCCAGTGGCAAAAGTAACTCTCTCAAGAGGAAACTCTTGTGACATAATTTTGGCTCTTACAAAACTGGACTTCACCTGTGAGAGGCAGCCAGGCACAAAGAAAGCTAGTGGATAAATGATATTCAAGTGTCTCTTCCCCTGAAATGGACAAGCTGAGGTTAAAAAGAAAGTTATAACCTATCATAAAACAAAAGAAGTTATTCTGCCATATAAAGCTTGGCTCAACTCTAAATGTAGCCACGGATAAATGAACATTACTTTCTCTAGGTAAGAGTTTTTGTACCTGAGAACAATGTGGTATTTATTATTATGAACTAAACATTTTAAAAACTCAATTGGTCTCATTCAGTTTACTAAATAATTTAAAAACAAAACAGAAAAAATATAGTTGCATGTGTATTTGGGAATTCATATGAAAATAGATTGTGCAAAAATATATTTCAATGTGAATATTCACAAACTTGGAATATGACAAGCAAAAAGAGCAAAACCAAGTTCCAAAGCTTCCTATGAGGGGTTAACATGTTTGCCAATGTCTTGCACTAATGGTCTAGGTACATTAAAGATATGTTTTGTTTCCAATTTTTGTAAGACAGAAGAAACCCCCCTCCAAAAAGTTGTATTTTTCTGTGACATATTCACTGCCATTGTCTAAAGCAAACTAAAGTGAGAAACACTTGGAGAACAGCAAAACGATAGCCTTAAGTGATCTCAAAAAGTCAAGAAACTACAAAAATCCAGTTAAAGGATAATCATTTCCACTAGAGTTCTACTTTAAAAACAAATGAAATAATTGGGTCAGTTAAAATGAAAACCTTTCCCTTTAAGAAGGAGAGGAATTATTCAGATAGGAAAGAACTGTGTATCAGTGAGTCTCACTAGAAACATATCTAAATGAATTTTGCAAAGCCCATGTTGCAGCATGATAGTCCCAGAATTATATAAGAAATCTGTGCCCCTGATGACAATGGAAAATCAGGGTTCTAGAAGGCATTATTATCACTTCTCAACCTAGGAGTCTCATTTGGAAAAAAAAAAAAATACTCTCCTATTTTCTGAACACAACTGAGAACCAAAGGTTGCATTTGTTTAACAGTCTTCCCTATCTGTAGATCCTACAGATAAAGAACAACTTCCTTCACTTTTCACAGTCTCCAGTGAGTTGCTGGTTAAATGAACTAAAAATCTTCCAGCTAGGAAAAATAGACACTAGTCAAAACTAATTACATCGGGGCTTTCATAGCAACCTTTGCTAATTTTGCTGGTCTCCATACACTGTTCCAGAAAAAATATTAATTAAACACGTTGAATAATGGCTGCTATAGATTTCTGAAAACAATCACCTCTAAACAGCTAAATCTCACTTCAGAGGGATGCACTGAACATGGATGAAGCAGCCACCCAAGCCAGCCAAGGACTGTTCTTTTGTTACTGCCCAGAAGAGTTGAACTTTGCTCCACTTTGGGCAGCAGACTCAGAAAACAACAGGAAAGACAGGACATATTTACCTGGAGGGGTATCAAAGAGAATGAATTATCTGCGCCGGCAGTCCCACTCCACACCTTCAGCCAAGCGAGCCTCTGACAAGCAGTCGTTCCCACGGCAGCCACCCCTGCCTTCCATCTTAGGGACTCACCCAGAAAATTCTCCAGCCTGCTCCGCGACTACAAAACTCTTCTAATGCTTTTGAACGCCCACCATTTGTTCTGCGTTCATCCAATCAAGTTTCCACCGCACATCTTCTCTCTATCGGCGCGCAGACTCGGGGCCACTTCTCATCTGTATGCTAATTATTTTGCCACATGGACAAAAGTAATAATGCTTTCAGACAGGAAACTAACAGGCCTGAAGTCGAAGATGGAAATTAATAAGTTGACACCACTAAACGCCAGGGAAGACGGGCATGCGTGCAGAGCTCTGCCTGGTGGATGAGACGCAGCCTCCATTAGCAGGCGGCAGACAGACGGCCCTGGGCGGCCAGCGCTGCCCGGGCGGCCAGCATCAAGCACAGGTTTCCTTAGAGACCACATCGCTGCCGCAGAACACCCAGAGCATGGTGCTGACTTTCCCTGCTCGGGTCCTTTATGCAATACCAAACATAGCTATTGCCCCAAATCCCGTCACAGGAGCGAACTTCATCACTCTAGATGTGGTGTGAAAAATCAGTAATTTCTTGCCTTCCTGTTTACTAGGGCTGCAGCAGTCAGACAAGATTGGGATGTATGCTGTGTGCTTCCCACATTGTACCCACAGGCCTCTAAATCTCCAGAGCAGAGTGTATCATGTGCAGGGCTGTATTTAATCTAATAGATGAGAATGGTAAATACGCAGTCAGGCTGTTGGCTGCTACCAGCTAGGTAATACATCTACAAAGCATCTCTGCTATCATTGATGTTATGGTAAATTCATACTGTGGTCAAATAAACCTCACTAAAGTCAGCAGAATCTGTGTTTTCACTGGTACTACTGCTGCACATAGAAACAAATAAAAAGAGGTCTCTAGTCCTCCCTAGCCACTTCTTAAGAGAACGGACACACGAGAGTTAACTAAGAGGTTCTTACAATCTCTCTGGGTTGTCAGCCACACTATATTATTCTGTTTCAGTACAACTTGAGCTTGTATCATTTTTCCTTTAAAACAAACAACAAAACTATTCCCTAAGAAAGTTTCAGCATTATCAACATATTAGTATGCTCTTAAGAAAAAAGAACAGGAGAAGTTTATTCTGAAAACACCAGACCCAGTAGGATCACAAAAACACAAACGGGAATGCAGGTGTATGACTTTCAGCACCAGCACTTAATTTTTAAGTCCTGTTTTGAATAAGTGGCTTCTAGGGTCAATAAGCAACAAATACATTTCTCTGATGGTACCTTCACCTCCAGTCTCTCAGCACATTGTAAAGGTGCATAAATCATGAAGGTACTTGGCACCTTCCCTCTCTTGGAAGCTCACCGGGAACACCCAGACTCCTGATGACAACTCCAGGGAGTTTCCAGATCCCACTCCAGACAAGGATTCACCTGAAGGGACAGTGCTGGCCAAAAGAGCCCACGCTTGGCTCTCTGCACCCCCAAGCCACGCCATTCTAAGTGTTCTAATGTATGATTGAACAAGAGCTGAAGGTAACTAGGCAGATGGAGAAACGATTGTGGGAAGTACTGAAGAGACTCTCTGACATAATTCACAAGAGCTGGGAGCTACAACAGCCAGGCAAATGAGAAATCTATGTCGCCTTTAAATGAAAGGTAAGAGGTACCTCTTTGCAGAAGAGTTGGTGGCCATCAGCACAGTCCTGTTTCGCAGTCGGTCTATCACAAACACAGCACCCCGGCTGCCATGGAGAGCCACAGCGCATGTGGTCATAGCTCCCTCTGTGTTTCCATCCCATTCACCCCTCCCACCCCTACTGACTAGAAAGGCTCCAGTGCACATGAGAGCAAGGCATACCCCACAGATCAGCCACTGGGGGCCTCCACAGGCACAGGGTGAATTGTGGTTTCCGTGGGAGACTGACAGTCCCCAGTTCCCAGGACCGCTGTCTTCCAGGTCTCTAAGGTAATTCCTCCAAAGAGTCTGCCTGACTTGTGGAGACCAGGCTCACTGGTTACTATACAGGGCACTGCTTCCTTTCCAGTGCCCTCTTAGAAACCACAGCAGTCAAACAAGGGAGGCTTCCAGGGGACACCCTATGCCCCGCCATCTTCTCACAGACAATGCTCTGTCCACTGCCACCAGAACACTTTCCTGCCCCTCCAAACTTTTCCAATATTCCCCACATGGGGAGTAGGGCTTTTTCTTTTACAGAGGTACACATTGAAATTTTTTCCTAACCAAAAACCCAATGTAATGATGTTGGTCAGTGTTTTCTTCATAAGATAAATTAGCATTTATGTACTTTCTAGTTTCCTGACACCTGGCTTCCATTTTCTCTGCCATCTCTGATTACTTCTGCAGATACCCTGAGGACTCATTAGAATGTCAACACTCAAAACAGTTTCATTGTGGAAACATGCATAGAAAAGTCATTGTGTATTCTGGAACAATACAGGTGTAGGGGAGCAGAGAGAAGAAAAAAAGGCAAACAGGGGAAGAGTTGAAGAGAGAGGACAGGAGACAGGGAGAGGGAGATGGAGGGAGGGAGGAAGAGAGAGAACACAAAGATACTTGAAACTGAGCCACATTTCATTGAAGCAGTGTACTAATGGAAAATGTATAGTTGTTGCCTTAAATAATCCATTGTCAGAAAAATCAAACAAAAACTAAATTAAAAAAGTAGAGTATTTAATATTACTCCTGGTACAAGTTATGGTCTTTAAAGAAAAAAATTTTCATGAGGGATATACCAACTTAAAAATGTCTTTTCTTAGATTCCAGCCACATATGATATTTGGATATGAACCCCCAAGTATATACCAAAAATAAAACAACACAACACAAATGCAGCAGTTCATTCTTTAAGTTTGTGGCATCTTTTGACTTTAGTTTGAAATAAATTTAGCCAGCTATAGTTTTTTTACTATAGAATACATGGGAATGAAACTCAGTAAATATCATACTAGTTATTTTTAAGCTTCTCTTCAAGTTTGTCTTCTCTCATGCTTTTATTTTTAAAAATATTTTATTATTATGAATATATTTAGTATGGATACATCATACATTGATACCCTCTTTTCCCTCATCCCTTTCCCCATTCCATTGGGGACCCTCCTCAGTGGGGTTACAGGTATTCCCTATGGGTTCATGATTTTCCAAGGAATAGTAGACAATTTTCAAAGAAAAAAAAAAAAAAGAACTCAGACATGAAAAGGATTCCTTAAGAGACTGGAAGAAAAAGAGCATGCAGAATGCCATGGCAGTAAAACCATACTGTAGAGAGACCTGTCTTTAAGGACCCTCAAGGTCTCTGCAAGTCTACAGACAGTTGCTTTCTGTATAGAGTCCTGATGAGACTTTGCATCAAACTAGACTTTCAAGCAAAGTACTAGGTGCATTTGAAAGAACTCGTGATTAATCAGAAATTGTAACCCTGAAGAATAGGGTCACTTAGCTCAGCTCAAGTCCAACTCCAGAGCAAAGTGTCCTTTATTTCCTCTTGTTCCACAGGCTACATTTTCTTTTTACATAAATTAGAGTAAATAAAACTTTAAGTTGTTTGGGATTTAAAATGTAGCCACTAAAATACATAGTAAGTAAACAAAGAATGTTAGAAGAGATGATGCCTTTTAAAAATATTCACCATCAAACTAGATTGACCTGCAGTATGTATTGTTTCTACATATGAAATTAAAATATTATTTACTTAACAAAATTAATTTTATATAAGTAATTGATTTTTAAAATTACACATGTGGTGCATTCATAAAGACAAATGAGTAATCAGATTGTCAATTCAGTATTTAAATTTTTAGTATCACATTAATAAATCGAAAAACTTTAAAGAGCTTTAAACTTGCAAAACCACATTTATCTCACCAAATTCTTAAAAATTGGCAAAGAAAATGAACATAAGTTATTTGGCAATGAAACACACGGTACAAAGGAATAAAAGTAGAAATTCTCATAAAAAGTTTAAAAAATAAAAATATATAAGTTAAATCTGGTGAGAAACATAGTGGTGATAATAAAAGCATAACCTGAGAAAGAATTCATCCACTAAACATCCTACATGCTTTAAAAAGCATGTGCATATGACTTCTATAGCCCTCAAGAAGATTGCATGCTCATATTCCTTTAAGAATGTTTGTGCATCAGAAGTGCTCTCAAGTTATTGGTCCTCAACCTTGGCCTCAGCACCTAACACAAATCTATGAAGCTGACATTAGTGTGGTGCTGGGTACAAGTTTTATGTGATAGAAGTTGAAATGTATATGACATGCATAATTCCTGCCCTAGGGAAAAACCAGATAGCCCTGGTTCATCTTTTTAAAAAATAAGATTATATTGATAACTACACACATGGAGATGGAATTTTCCCTTCAAAAGTAGTGGTGTTTACAGTTTCC
This sequence comes from Jaculus jaculus, assembly GCF_020740685.1. Classification (NCBI taxonomy): domain Eukaryota; kingdom Metazoa; phylum Chordata; class Mammalia; order Rodentia; family Dipodidae; genus Jaculus; species Jaculus jaculus. The sequence goes on from NC_059103.1 coordinate 57,679,658, forward strand.
TAAACCACAATAGCACCAGTAATTTTGCCAGAATCATATGTCTGATAATTTCAAAAGTGTGTTTGTAATGGCAGCTGGAAGGTCTTTACAAAATAAAAATCATCGGGCATAGAGATCCTGGCTTCCACCATCTTCAAAACATCCGATTGTAGCCATAAATGCTGCTCAGCTTCTACCTCAATGAGCACAATCATTAAGTGATGAAAGTGAGCCATTTTCACATTGCCAGTGAACCTGTAGGAAGTCAGTCACTGCTGAATGCAATTGCTATCAGCCACGGACAGCTCCCGGTGCTGAAAGGAGGCCGGGAAGCCCTCTCACAATGGCTCACTCCACCAGGCTTTGAAAAATCACAGCAAACTGAATGGGGTGGCAAGTGCTCAGCCTGAATAGCACTGTCTACAGAACAATGGCGGCCAGCTCCAAATCCTACTATAATCACATTAATGAGATTAATCAGTGAATTAGCAGCAGTCAAATGTCAGGGAGTCGAAGAAGAATCCAACCAAGATTGGTAATTAACTTTTGGGGGGTGGGGGAGGACGGGAGAAGCAGCAACTGTGCTACCTCCTAAGATTTTCAGAAGTTGATGATTTTGATTCAGAGTTCTGAAGAGTATATGCACCAACAATCACACAGCCCTTCATATTGTACTATAAATCCAAGTATCACGTTGTTTTTGCTTAAACAATAGTCCTCTGAAAAAACTGATTCCCTTAAAAAATTCTCATAAACTACCCAAGATTTACAGATTTAAATTTTTTTAGTATGTAACTAATATTTAAAATCAACTTACTTCTCTCAAACTCAAGCCTAATATATATATAAAAAAATGGTTGATTAGAAAAGGAAAGATTGCATAACTACTGCTACTGCTTCTGAAAGGTCTGTGCATGTGACAAGTTTTAAAAAGTACAGCTAAGTAATGGGCTATTATGCAGATATATCAAAAGTGGTCTCTTTTGGACAAACATGCTAAAAATAATGCTAAAGTGCAACTATAAAAGGAGTTGGAACCAATTGACTTCCACATTTGAGGTGAGTTAATCATTCCTTTATTTCAATCAACAATAAATAAACAAACCTCATTTTTCTTGGATGTGTTACTTAGTTTCATTTAAAATATACAACCAACACTTTGGGTTCAAAGTTTTGAGGGGTGAAAACTTACAGGAATGTGGTGGTGTTGCTTTTAACAGGGAATATTGTACTTTCAGTTTTAAAATAACCACATATTTATTTGTGTGTAAAACGTGCCCTTATTTTTCATTTGAAAAGCTACATGACTTCTATGAAGTTTAGCAATGAGAAAGACTGTCTTATACCAAGAAGGATGTTGGTGGGGTGCTTTTGTCTGTGATATTAATTTTGTTTAGTAAAAAGTAAAAACACTTGAACAAAAAGCTCTTACATAATTATAATGCACTAATCAAATAAACAACAGAAGAGTTTATAGTTTATATAGTTTTGATGGCACAAGAAAGTGTTGTGACTAAACAAATGCTGCATTCAAAATCTACTTATATCCTGTATCATTCACTCTGAGATGAATGTTTACATATATTTATTCTTATTCTGGTCTATCTGAAATCTAAAGTCTGAAGAGTTAACTTTGAGTTTACTTAGTGAGATTAAAAGGTATATCTCTATTGCAAATGCAATGTTCTTTCATGATTGTGAGCATACAACATTGACATTATTGTTAAAAATCTTTATTTCTCTTTAATGAACACAAATCAAACTTTCTTATAATTAGGTAAATACAACGGTGCATTGAGAATCTCTACTTTATCTCCAGCCCTTGTATACAATTCCTTCCTCATTTGTAATGTAAAGTTATCCACTAAGTCTCCAGGAAGTTGTCTCAGTCTGCTCGTATCACCCAAGTTCTAAACATGCAGCAAGTTTTTTCCTTTTTTTTTTAAAATTCTTTTGATAAATAAAAGTCATTGTTTAGACATGCAATCTAATGATCATTTTGCTCTAAGGACAGACTTCTGAGGATTAAAATCTCTACTTCAGGAACCTTGCAGTTCCCAGCCATGCTATGAAAATAACTTTCAAAAGGAGCAAACAATAGGCTTACAGCACAAGCCTGGCGCTACGGTCAAGCAGACCCTGTCCACCAAGTCCAGAGAATCAACCTAAGAGCATCACGTACCTCACACCATGACCACACTGCTCACAAGGGACGGCAAGTTCAATTTTGGTAACTGTGCTGGTTCAAAACACACAGCAAGAAGAGAAAACCCTTTTCCCCACAAGTGGGAGGACGAGGAGGAACACGCATACCACCGAGAGGCAGGGAAAGCTGCTTTTGTCTTCAACGAGCATTGATTTCATAACCCACAGTCCAGGGAATCAAAAAATTGAAATACACCCACCAACAATAGGTGAGGAATCAGGGGGGCTTCAAGAAGACTGAAAGGAAAAGCTCTCTCGCTCTGTTTTGTGTGCAGTAGCTTAGGGGAAAAAAAATGTCGCCCAGGCAGGAATGACAAATGCAGAACGATCGGCTCACGGGCCTAAGGGATCTGCTTTACTTCCACATCCATCCCCGAATGCACGCAGCTCCACTCATCCTCTCCCACAGGCTTTTTTTTTTTTTTTTTTCACGAGCTCCAAATCCCCGGCATATGACCTTCTGTTAAATAGATAAAAAAAAATTGCTTATCAGTCATGCAAATGAGGCTGAATTCATTTTCCACAACAGATGGCCTCATAGATAATGATGATGGAAGAGAGAAAATTGAATGTCTCTCACAAGGTGGCCATGGCAACCGAGAGCAGAATAATATCAATAATAAGCTCACTGCATAATAAGGTTGTCAGTCCTACAAATCAAAGTCTCCAGCTAAATCAGGTATACTACCCCAGCTAGTTACCAGGTAAAATATATGTATGTATGTATGTGTATATGTATGTATGTATGTATGTATGTATGTATGTATGTATGTATTTTACAGTGATCGAGAGGAATGCCAAGATTTCAAGCCATTCAGTGAAAGTATAGGGGGAGGGGGAGCTAGATAATGAAATGACGATGTGACTTTTTTGCTTTTCTTTTTCTTTCATTATGTTTTCTGCAGTCGACTGGGTTTCATGAAGCACCATCTAACTAGCCATATTGAAATGTGGAGTGTGCATGCGTGTGGACGTCCTTGCCCTCTCGCCGGTCTCCTCCTCCTCCTCGTTCTCCCCTCTGTGAGGTGCTGTATATCCTGCATCCCTGCAAACCCAGCTCGCCCGAGGCTTCCACCTTGGCTCCCAGGGGGACATCCTGCAAAATGAATCAGCAGCCATCCTGAGCAGGATGATTAAAATGAAAATGGCAAGGCACATGTCTGGGCGGAACTGGAGCTCAGCGTTGTAGCCTGTCTGGCAAGCATGCTCAATATAGCTCTTGCTAATAATGGCTTCCTGCCTTTCGGGTTTTAAAAAGGTATCACCCTTTCCCTCAACCTACTGCTGCCGCTGATGCTTGGAGAGAGAGAGAGAGAGAGAGAGAGAGAGAGAGAGAGAGAGAGAGAGAGAGAATATTGTGGATGTGTGTGCCAGAGGGCGGTGGGGATGGGTTGCTCGATTCTTCTAATTTTCCATTGCTCATATCCAGACTGCCTGCCTGACAACCTTGTTATTTTAAATTCAAGCTTACTTGTCTTTCTTATGAGGAACAATGACAGTTGATACGTCTTGGTATAGAGGTTACCTGAAGACCATGATCACAATTTTTACTCCCCAAACACTGATTTCTAGCCCAAGCCTTGCAGCAGAACTGGAGAACTCGATGTCTCAGGGGCTTGCAGAGGAGCACACTCTAACACAGCCCAGGTGGAAGCCTGTTTTCTGTTCCCAGCGCTGTAACCAGTCTGTCGCTGGCCCCTAGATACTGTGCAGTGCACAGGCTGAAAATGGAAAATGGAAGCTACCAACTGCTGCAATAAACTGAGCAAAATTTATTGGAAATAAGTCTTCATACTTTTTTTCAAAATTCTCAGACATTGCTTTAAGATTCCCTTAAGCCATATTTTTCAATATCTTTGTAAAAAATTTCAGGTTCTTTTTTAAGACATTGTGGAAATTATTACCTCTCATGAAAAAAAAAATCTTGAAAATAAGAAGCAAAAATTTTTGTGCACTCATTTATATTGTGCAGTTCCTAAACATTTTGTTCTAATTTAAGGAATCATTGCTGCCTCAAATAGTTCCTTTTGGTTCTCTTTGGTAACAGATATGTGATTTTATGTGGAATTTTTTGTCTTCTCTACTTCTTGCTTCTGAAATGTGGTTTCTCTTACTGCGTGGTAGCCCTGTTGCTGCAGTGTGAGTCAGAAATCAATAGCACTGCCCTGGTGGAGGGAGACTCCTCCACCCTGCACAGGGCAGAGACTTCTCCCCCACCCCCCACCATCTCTGTATCCCCCCCCCACACACACACACACAGAACTGACGTCTGTGCAGCTTTTTCAGCTGATTGGTTACCACATCGGATGTTCTCTGAAGCAAAGAATAGGAATCATTTACAGTCAGTGGGAAAAAATGAGAGCATGTATTCTCCTGTGTCTATGACACCAGTCCTGAGCTCTCCACATATGATCCTCATGGGTGATGACCTGTCCCAGTTGTATGACCACTACAGTGATCACAAAACTGAAATTATAGTCAAATAAGGCTTTTTGTTTTCCATTTTATGAAAGACAAAGCATTCCTCTATAAATTGCAAGCACAATAAAATCTCATGAAGACTTACGCAGCTAGGTTAAACAGGGACCTCTCATGTATCACCTCAGGGTTCAAACAGGTATGATGACCACAATATTCCCATGGGAACACAAGAGCAGAGCACAGACCAAAAGAACACAAACATGACCACATAATTAGCCCTGAGTCTGTCTGTCTTGGTTAAGGAGTAAATTTAATCTTCCAGTTTTAGTTAAAAATTGCCCCCCAATCTTAAGAAACAAGCTTCTTATAATATGCCACATATTTAAGAATATAATTATTCTTAAAATAAGCTGGCATATTATCAATCACCGTTGTAAGAGTGTTTCTCACATAAGCATTCATGCCCACACAGATACAGTGTGTATTAGAGAGAGGAAACTGCACATAGGTGCCTATGCCTATGTATATGTACATGCAGACATGTTTGTGTGTGCACATGTGAACATGCATGAATTATGTGTAGGGGTATTTTTCAATGTTGTCTCATCAGGGTTCATCCCTGTTGTGAGCATCTCCCTGACATAGCAGATAGTATTACTAATAAGTGCATGTTTCACCTTAAGATGAGTTGTCCCTGGAGTCTACTCTAGCCAATGACACTTCTTCCCCCCCTCACAATGCAACTACATTGCCTTCATCCTTACCTGACTATCAGCTACTACCCCTGTCATAATCTGGTTCTGGTGAGGCATTTATGTTCTTTCTGCTTACCCCCTGCATGACTTCAGAGCTGGCGAGACCAGCTAAGAGGTGGAAAAGAATGAGTGAATCATGACACCCCAGAGCAATGGCAGGACACTCCAAGTTTGTGTTTTGAAATTACATTGCAGATGCCCTTGGTAAGTTATGATTTCATAAAAAGTTAAATCAAGAAGCATGTAGCAAGGGATAGTAAGTAAAAGACTTTAGGAGGTATAAGTGTACTCAAAGACCCTTTAGATTAAAAGCCCCCCATAATTTATGGTTAAAGCATATAACAAAACTATTTGCATCCAAAAAAGCATAGCATTTTTTTCATAAATTATTTCCAATATACTACATACCAATTCCTATCTATATTAAGATATGCATAGCTTGCCTCATTTTTTAAATTTTTATATATTTATTTATTTGCAATCAGAGAGAGAGAGAGAAGACACACACACACACACACACACACACACACATACACACACACACACACACAGAATGAGTATGCTAGGGCCTCTAGCCACTGCAAATGAACTCTAGATGCATGTGCCCCTTGTGCATTTGGCTTATGTGGGTCCTGGGGAATCAAACCTAGGTCCTTTGGCTTCACAGGCAAATGCCTTAACTGGTAAGCCATTTCTATAGCCCATAGCCTGCCTCTTTTAATTGTTCTTATTTATCTATTTATACGAGAGAATACACTTGAATATACAATTTTTCTAGTGTACATGCCCTCCAATTTAAGACAAAGGAAATTAATTCAACGAAAGTTTTGTGTCTGGAACTATGAGACATATATACTATGCCTGGATTGTATTTCTTTCTGTTGGATCAATTCTGATTGTTCTAATAATCAACGAGTCTCTTACAATGTAGGAAGGGCATTGTCTTTTCTTCCTGTTCTCTAGGCTTCTGATCAGAGACTCTTCTGATGTTGTACACAGAAAGAGTCTCCATATTTCCTGATGTCACAGCCTAACCCAAGACAAGGGCACAAAGCATCGACCTCCACAGAAAGTAGAGAGATGTTTTATCTGAGTTTTGTTATGGGATGCTCAGGACCTGCTCACAGTTCTTTATAATTATAAGTGACTGAGGGCTGTGATATTGTTGTGGCTTGAAGATAAAATGGCATCCCTCACATAATAAGCTCATGTGTTTGAACACTTGGTCCCTATCTAGAGGTACTATTTGGAAAGATTGTGGAAGCTTTAGGATGTGGGGTATTGATGGAGAAAACTGGTCACCAGGACAGGTTTTGAGGTTATATTGCCTGAGCCCATTTCCTATACACTCTCTGCTTCCTGATTGTGGACATAATGTAATCAACTCAGCTTCCTTTTCCTGCTCCTTTACCGTCCACACCATGAAGAAAGTATGCCCTCAAAACCGGAAGCCAGAATAAAGCATTTCTTTCTTTAAACTGCTAAACTGCTTCTTGTCAGGTATTTGGTCACAATAGTCAATTAAGTAACTTTTGTACACAGCTTCACATTACTGGAATGTACATCCAAACCAGATAGTTTATAGGAGGAAGGGGTTTATTTAGCTTATAGATCCAAGGAAAGTTCCATCTGTGGTGGAAAGTACCACCAGCCAGCAAATACAAAAAACAAACAAACAAACAAAAAACCCCAGCGAACACAAAACTGACAACAAGCAGCAGGGAATTGGAGCAAGCAAGATCCCCAGAGCTCAGACATGTCTGCACACTTCTGGGCTGGAATTCAGATCCACCACCAAGCATACCTTAGGGCTGGACCCTAGGACTTGCCCTCCAGCCAGGCCTCTGAAAATCCAAGTTACAAACTTTAATAAAACACCTGAGTCTATGGATGACATGAATTCAAACTATCACAGTAAGTAATACAGAAAATTAGTACTAAGAAATAGTCACCACTATAATAAACCTATATGGTTTCTAGGCCTTTGGAATTAGTTTTGGGGAGGAATGTGGAGGAGTATAGAATTTTAGGCTATCAAAGCCTTCAAACACTATAAGATGAACTTAATGGCCCATTCTGTTCAGAGCTTTGGAAATCATAATAGTGAGTGGAGGACCAGCTCAGGAGGTTTAAAGAAGAGAACAAGGACTCCATTAGGACATGAGCTAGAGACAGTTCATGCTGTATGCTGTCAAAGACAGTGGTTACATTCTGCACATTTCCTGAGTACTTAAATGATGCAGTCTACTTTTCTTGGCATGGAAACTTGCAAGAAAGAATAGCATTCAGGCTGACACTGGGAAAGCAGCTGGAATCATTAAAGATACTGGTACCATTCAAGACAAGTATCCCACACTGTATGAGACAATAGGAAATGTATCCTGAGGGTAAGACCCCACCTATCAGAAGCTACATAATGGAAAAAAATCTGAAATCACTTGAAGGAAGAAAGCCTAACTGAAAGGACTCCCTTCTGGAACACAATTGTCTAGGGAAATGTTTCACCAAGGTCAGCCTGGAAGGCATACAGGGCTGTTACAGCTGTGGTTCAAGGGGGCAACTTCAATCCTCAGCTGCTAGAAGAACTTGGTAGCATTTTCATAAGGTACTAATATTGCAGCAATGAAAAATGCAAGGTTTGGACAGGGGAGACATGCATGGTGTCTTTCTCCATGGCTTTAGAGATCTGCTAAAACTGGGCAATGTGAGGCAAGGTCAGATTCCCAACAAGGAGACCCGGAGAGGTGATTGCATGAAACATGGAAGATGAAACCTAAGTTGAAATGGAGATCGTAAGATCTCAGAGATGATAGGACCATGGGATATCTACCAGTAAAAGCTACAGGTAAAGGCTCAGAGTGGACTAGTCCAAGGGAGATGCTATGTGAGCTACAGGTAAGAGTTGGAAGGGCATCAGCACTATCCAACTCTTTGGAATCAGATGATTTCATCAAGAGTCCCAAATGCTGTACATGGAGCTGCAGGATTTGGTGTATGTCAGGCTGGATTTTGGTCTTGCTTTGGCCTAATCTTTCCTTCCTATATCCCAGTTCTTCCATTTTGTAATGGGAATATTTATTCTGGACCATTACATGTTGAAAGCATGTAATGATTTTGTAACAAGTACTTTAATGATGTGATTAATTGTGTTTGATGTAATGAGTGTTCTTCCTAGTGTGTTATCTCTACCCAAGCAAATCAACTGAGCTCCAAGCATAGGAAACGGGTATTTTTTTTCCCAAAAGGGGTAAGGCCAATTATAAATTTCTTTGTTATATCAGGAACAAATCATGGCCTTCACAGTCTATCTCAGGTTAGATTAACTCTTCATTTGCACACACAACATAATTGCCCTCTTGCCTATGAACAATGGTCCTCTTCAAGGACCTAGAATGTAGGACCTTGTGTTTTTTGGCCAGATAGTAAAATAAAGTTGCCTGCTACCTTGTAAGGTTCTAAGGTCTAACTGGAAGGCCCAGGTTACTTCTACGGACAGAAGGGCAAGGTGTGCTACCTTGTCTTCTGTGCTTTCACTTTCTGGTTTTTTCATTTACTGCTGGGGAGCCAAGCAGAGTTAGTAGTGCTTGCTTAGGGCATCTATCAGGATGGCTGAAGAGGTGCTGCCTCCTGAAGCATCTCGGGAATGTTGGGTCCAGTGAGAAAGCAGCAGATGACTCCTATACAGATCCACTGGGGTGAACTCAGCCTCTCAGTGAAGACTTTTGGCGTTCACTCTGGCAGAACATCTATGAACTAGTTGTTGGTTATAAACGCTACCCCAGGCTTTATGGGACAAAAGAAAAATAGTTTGCTCAGTTGTGTGATGGTGCAGTCCCAGTCCCACACCTGAGCTCCTTACTCTCCATGCCTGGGCCTTTGGAGGACTCCTGATGTCTTGTGAATAAATTGTTTTTCCCTTAAGTAAGGCAGTACTTTCCTTTGCTTGCATATGAGAACTAGGAGATAGTATGAAACACAAACAGACACATTTTCTGTGTGTGTGTGTGTGTGTGTGTGTGTGTGTCACACATATACACACATCATACACCACAGTTAAGCCTTGGTTCCTCTGGGTGAGAGGCCAAGTGGAAGTATAAAGACCCTTTGGCCTGTCTCTCTTTGGGACTTTCCTACAGTTTTTCACACACAGTCCTGGATTATTTGCTTGCAGTTTCCTCCTTCACTTTTGATATTCTGGAGCTTTCTCTAGGAGGTACCCTCCTCCACGTGGAATTCTGGGAATTTCAGCTCAAAGCATGTCTGTACAGGAAGTACACATAAAACTTTCTCAGGTAGCAGACAGGGAATGCATGGGTTCAGAACTATGCTATTCCGAAAATGAAACAAGGAAGTCAGCTAAAACACATGAGCATTTCCTGCCCTGTTATCCACCATACCTTATATGAGCTTTAGCTAGAAGAAACTTGCATGGAGAAAGATCCTAACAATGTATCTGTGATGTAGGGGTCTTACTAAGTTGTAATCACAGCAGTTCCTGACTATCTTTTTTGTTTGTTTGTTTTTTTGATTTTTCTTCTTTTAGGTAGGTCTCACTTTGGTCCAGGCTGACCTAGAGTTCACTATGTAGTCTCAGGGTGACCTTGAACTCATGGCCATCCTCCTACCTCTGCCTCCTGAGTGCTGGGATTAGTGTGCAGCACCACATGCCTGGCTCCTAGCTATCTTTTAATGCACCACTCAGCAGGAGTCTGGTCTCCCAGTTGTGGGCTGACAGTGCCGTAGTCTTCCATTTCCTCTTGTTACTAAGGTGAGCATAGGAGCACCTGAGCAGCATTAGACCCAGACCCTAAGCACCTCCAGTAAACATCAAAATGCCATGGCTCAGCCCCCTGCCCCTTTCATCAGAATCCATACTCCACACAAACCCTGTACCCCACTGGGCTTTGCAAAAATGAATAGCACTACACATAGGGACAAAACAGAGCATAAAAATGTATCTTACACAATCAAATATGCCTAGAATGCAATTACTTCAAAATTTAACCAATGTACAGCTCACTAGTGAAGTATTTATTTTATTTTTTATCTGATGCATCTGTGCCATGGGAGCCATCACTGCTTGAACCAGCTATATGGGAAGCACTCAGTGGCCACCTGACCCCTGACAGCCATGTTGAGTTCTGCTAGGATCACGGATTTCTATCTTTAGATTGATGACTCCTCCACATACAGACTCACATACTACTATTTGCTGAGTGCTCTGGTGAAGGATGTTTGCTCTCCTTGACTCCTTGGCCCTCTCTGTCTCCTGGCCTTGCCATTAGTGGTTCTGCCTTCTCCTTCTCTCTGACTGCTATATTACAGACACATAGCCGTGATGTCCAGTCTCCCAACTCTGGCTCTCTTTGGAGCCCTTCAGCTGCATGTGACAGGGAGAAAGTATCTGGGCAGCCTGAAGTTGGGACCATGGGATTCAGTCACTCTGTTATAGTCACCCTGTGTTTCTCCTATGGCTCCCAGAAGCTTGCCTGGATGTGGGTATGCTGTTTTTGCCTGGAGACATTCCAGCCCATCCTTCCCCATGTCTCAGGCATCCTGCTACTGCTGGACTCTCTGCCATCCACTGCCTGACTTTCCCTCATGCCACTGTGGACAGCGAGGAATGTTTTACTGGAATCAAGATCTCTTAGTAACATAATTTCAGACTTTTTATTGCAACTTTCTGTGATTGATGGCAAGCTTTGCACCAGGGTGGCCTAGTTGTGCCTTCTCAACATGATTTCTAAATGCATACATTCATGAGCTGAGGGTTACATTACCTTGAACTTGCCTTCATCATCCAAGACAAGAAAAAAAAAGATACTCTTTATGAAGGGCATGAGAAGTAGAGATCAGACGGATCCTTACTATCGACATTTGCTTTAGATATGTGTAGTTGTGGAGTTTAGACAATTTACTTCCATTTATAGGATTGAAATCTCATTTCCCAAATGCACTTACTTTCTAAATAGAAATAAAAGCATAAACAGATGTTAGACTTATGGGAGATTACAGATGAAATAAAATACTATCTGAGTGATCACCAACTACCTACTTTAAGAAAGTCAAGAAAGTAACTGGCCAAAGTCAAAGACAGAGACCAAGAGAAGAGAGGCAGAGACAGAGAAGGAGAGATAGTGAGAGGGAAAGAGATAAGTATAAACAAGGAGGGAGAAACAGAGAGAAAGAAGGAGAGAGAAAGAAATAAAAACAGGGTAAAACAAGGGGATATAGGAGGAAGACAGAAAGAAAGAAATGTAGACAGATAGATAGAGGCAGAGGAGGCTAATGTGAATGCTGCTTACTGCGGGTAGAGCACTGACCTGTATGAAGGGGCCTGATGCTTCTCCCCTAAAATCATACCTCACTGAAGGCATTGATAGAAGGAAATTAAAAATGCACTTCCCAACCACTAGAAAAATCAGAATGTGAACAGAATTTTGAGTATTATGCTAGGTTTGAAAAGCCTAGTTAAATTTGCAGCGTGCCTTAACTTGGCTTCCTCAGCATGTGAAGGAGGACCTGTACCAAACACTTTCCATGCTTGTCTCATCTAATGCCAAAGTCAAAATACACAATAATGTGAATGAGCCAACCAGTACCCAAACAGCATATCGCATATTTTGTCCCCTTCATCCAGGGTCATGTTTACCCAGAGTTGTGTGGCTGAAGACAAGATGTGTTTGCCGCACTGTCAGGGTCTCTGGAAATCTTATGCAATTTCCTCAGTTATGAAAATATCTTCACTCTGGGTGAATGTACTTCTTAGAAAAATCCAGAATTTGGCTGTAGAGATGGTTTAGCAGTTACAATATTTGTCTGAAGCCTAAGGACCAAGATTCAGTTCCCTAGTACACACATAAAGCCATATACACAAAGTAACACATGCCTCTGGAGTTTGTTTGTAGAGGCTAGAGGCCTTGGTATGCCCATTCTCTCTATCTGCTTCTCTATTTCTCTCTTTTTCTCTCTCAAATAAGTAAATAAATACAAAAAAAAAATCTTTAAAAGCCAGAATCATTCAAAACATTAACCTCAGTAATAAGTACTACTTGCTTTTGTTAATATTTTGTTTATACAAAATGATAAAATGTTTAAAAGATAACAAAGCTCATGTTCAAATCTATGCCTAGTCAACTGCTTCTGAAAGGTGACCTCAAAGAGAAGTCACCCCATGCTGATGAAAACCACCCAAGCACACACAGTAAACATATGGTTCCACCAAACATCAGAGGTTCGCTGAACGAGCTTACTCTCTCTGGCTTTCTGGAGGCTCTGGAGGTGCTGAAGAATATCAAGGGAGATGGAGAAAATTGACAGTGACAGAAAGGTCAGAGAGGTGTAAAGTATTGGGCAAAGCTGAGATGTAGATAAGAAACAAATGACAATCATGGTGGGGTGCCCAGGGATCCTCAGAAATGCTATAGACAAGACCTTCCCAAACTCTGTAAAATGCCTCTCTCTCTGCTACTAGAGATTCTGCAAAATGGAACACGCAGGGACCAAGGAGCCACCAGAGAGAAAGGCTGCTGGGGAGGGAGCTGTAGGCAGGGTTTGTCCTAAGAGCTGGCTGGTGGACACAGTCAAGGTGGTTCAGCAGGTAGATATGGAGTAGTCACTTATGGCATCTCAGGGTTGCTCTCTGATTTAATTGTTAAGTGGCCTGGTTATTATCTTCAACCAGAAAAGGCAGATATATAATAAGAATTTTAAATACAACATAAACTTTCCTATCTAGACTTGATTCAATTACAACTATGTTTCTAACACACTGTTTTTAACACTGCTACTAGTCACACTAATCATAAAATGATAAATCTCATTAACATTGCCTTTATTCAGTAAGATCCATAAAAGTAAAATTTATGTTTAAATTTTTTAAACTCCTGTGATTTCCTCTGTCCTGGGATATCACAAATAATTATAAATTAATTTTCAATTACAACTGCAAAATAATTTCAAAAATTGTAAATAACAGAATCATAGAACTTTATAAAAAGCTGGGAGCGGTGGCACACACTTTTAATACCAGCACTCGGGAGGTAGAGGTAGGAGGATTACCGTGAGTTCGAGGCCACCCTGAGACTTCATAGTAAATTCCACGTCAGCCTGGGCTAGAGTGAGACTCTACCTTGAAAAAAAAAAAAAAAAAAAAGAACTTAAAAAAATTTTAACTGATTTATAAAAAGTTTAACTATTTTGGGGTACAATGATATTTTCAATGCATATTTAGAATTTTTAAACTAAGAGAAGTTAGCAATGTTGTACACTCATTTATCTTTGTTGCTGATGTAAAGTGGCCAGGAAAAGCTGAATGGCACACTCAGTAGGTATGATTACAGCTAGGGTGTCAGGTGACAGTGAATTACATATAGTCCAAAAACCACAAGGGAGGTAAAACGGTCTCAAAACTGTGTGCCTCTTGACTTTATATCTGACTTTATCTACAGTTTCCTACTAATATGATTTCTTTGCAGACAATCACATGTTGTGTCTTGAATAGAAAATGTTCCCTATATGGTCATATGCTCAAACTTGAGATCTTCTGCTAATGGTGATGTTTGGGGAGGTTGTAGAACCCTTAAAATGTAGACCCTTACGGGAGGAAGCAAGTCTCTGGGGTCAGGACTTGGGGGTTAATCACCTAGCCCCACTTCTTTGTCCTCTGCTGTCTGCATACGGGAAAAATGCTGTCAGCCGCTTCAAGCTCCTGCTGTAGCCAACTGTCTCCCATCTGAAACGGCAGGCTCAAATAAATCCTTCCTTAAGTTCCTTTGTGTCAGGTATTTGGACACAGGAACATGAGAAGTAACTGGTTCATATGTGTAGAAAAACTAACATACTTCTGACTTCTTAGAACTACAGGAAAGGAAAGCAATGCATAGCATCTGATTCCATGATGGTCCTCCTCTTGTGTGCTCTGTCTGGGCACAATGGCTTCTCACAGATCACTACTCAGGAGTCACTGCCTGGCTCAGCATTTTCCTGACTTATAGTTCTAAGACCTTCAGCAAATTTCCCAGCCACTCTGTACCTCTCTCTTTCCATATGGCCAACGGGGAGCAGCATTTGCTTCATGTGGCTGCTCTGAGTATTCAAGGAATGAATTCTTATGGAATGGGACAGACTTGGCCTAGGAAGACTGGAGGATGTTATTGTTTGTTTTGCTATGAACAATGATAGTGGTTCCTTGTAAGAAGGAGTGAAGTGAGAAAAAAAAAAGTGAGATCATGTGGTAAATAAAGAGAAACTAACATATTCAAAGTTTAAAAAATGAAACAAAACTAATAGTATGTCAACATTGGAGAATTGCTATTGTGGTATGCTTAGTATTATAAATTATTCTTACATACTTTTCTATGTACATAGAAAAATTCACATTTAAAATGCATACAACTTTTACCAGCATGTCCTAAGACACCTTACTTTCAATCTTAATCCCTACCAAATATAAAAATATAAATATATAAGTAATTATGGTTTTGTCCTTTACAGCTCTTTGAGTTATAAAATAAAGTACAGATACAGGATGCAGTGTCAAACAAGGCTTGTATTAATGAAGTCTTGTGGGACCAGCTCCTCATTATCTCTATTCAGAATAGAGGTAGCACTCTCTCGGTGCACCCCAAATCCCTCCCTAGGCTCTGTCTCCATCACAACCATTTCACCATCCCCAGATGGACCACCCATTTTGCTAAATTCACACACACATGATAAGGTTCAGTGTGTTCCTCTGTGCAGTTTCCCCTCCTAGACTTGAGGCTGCAGTGTGGGGAGATCTTCCAAAGCATACCTGGTGGCTTCCACCTGGAAGGTCATTCACATGTTTATGATGTCACAGGTCCTTGGCTGCTAAGGACTAGATAAGTGGATTCCATGGATACTGAAAAAGGCTGACAATCTACTTCTTTCATTCATTTCTCCTATGTTAGATGCAATATTTGTAATCATTACTTTTTTGTGTGTGTCTAGTATTGTGGCATGGTGTGTATGTGCACAAGGTAAATATGTGTGCATCCTGTATGTAAGTGTGCAGAGGCAGGAGACAGTGGGTGGTCTCATCTAGCACTTTTATGTGTTGTTTCTGTGAGATGGAGTTTTTCACTGAACCTGGAGCTGCCATTTTTGTTCGTTAGGCTGGGTGACCAGTGAGCCCCAGTAATCCTTTTATCTCATATCCACTCAGGACTGGGGTTACAAGCATGCATGTACATGCCCAGCTTTTTACATGGGTTCTGGGGATCAAACCCAGGCCCCCATGTTTTCATGACAAACACTTGCCCACTGAGCCACCCTCCCAGCCTCAGATAGAATAATTCTACAAGAAGTGCTCTCTTATCACACTGGGTTCCTGGTAGACTTTGTGAAGATATAGCAGTGTAAGCACTTTGAGCCTTCCCTTTTATTTACTGTTGTGAAGATAATTAGCCTTCAGAGTAACAAGTTGGACTTTTAAACTATTTTAACAAGAGGGTCCAGACAGACTGAGTGGGTAGGAAAAGTGCACTATACTTATAGCTGTTAGTGAGTGAGCTCAGTGCTTCCCTCTCCAGATGGACTGCAGTGACTCCAGTCATGTTGGTGGCTTTCTTTCTGCTTGTCTCCAGTTGTCCCAGACTTTTATTGTGCCTTCCTTGCTCCACCTTCTGGAGAAGAAATTGTATGGAGATGGTGTCTTGAGGCCATGACCATGCTTTCTGTACTGCTACTGTCTCGGAGCTGCTCCAGTAAGCATAGAGAGAACATAGTACAACTTGTGCACTTATACTACTAGTTCCATCTCTAAGTCATGATGGCAAGTTGTGTGTTCAGTCTCATACAACACCTCTCACTGCATCAAACACCGATTCTAAGCTGAGCAGATGATGGATCAGGCACATTTCATCACATTGCTTTCCTTATGTACTTGGAGCTCATCTGTCTCGACAATATCAAATATCCCCACTATTGATAGAATTGGAAAAGGTATAAAATATTTTGTACAATTATTTGTCTCATTCCTGTTCATTTTTTTTCTAGTTTAACCTTATGATTCTGTCAAAGGATGTAGCCATGAAGTGTCATCCTCACTTCCCCTTTGCCCTTACATTGAGACAAGTTGACACAACGTTGCATATTTAGTAAAAGTTCTACATCTGTTCACATCTCTCTCATGCTGACTGAATACATACTCTGAACCCTGCAGTCTTTTTTGCTGGACTTAAAAATCCCAGTTTCAGGGCTAGGGTGATGGCTCATTGGATAAAGCTTTTGTCACTCAAGCCTTAGTGCCTGAGTTCAGTGCCCCCCGAATCCCATATAAAAAGCCAGAAGTCATAGTGGCCTTATGGAATTCCTGCACATTGGTGTTGAGATGTGAGGCAGAGACAGGAGGATTTCCTGAAAGTGCACAGTGACTGCAGCAAAGAAAATAATAACAGAGAGATACAAAGAGAGAAACCTTACCTTTATGAGGTGGAAAGGTGAGGACCAAGTGGAAAGTTGTTCTCTGACCTCCACACTCGCCTTTGCCCTCACACACACTAACAAGCGCACACACATGAACACACACACATGGACACACACAAGTCAGCAGCACAACATTGTGCTGGCCCTGCTGATATCTGGTTACCCTCAGAAGAAGAGAACATATAGACAACCTTAACTATATATAGTGTAAGGACTCAGGAGATGGCTATGCTCTGTGTTTAAAGTGTTATCTGTGCAAGCATGAGGAAATATTGCAATTCTATGATTACATTTGCCTTTTAAACACTATATATAATAGCTTAGCCAAGTGTGGTGGTGCACACCTTCCAACCCAGCACTTGGGAAGCAGAGATAGGAGGATTGCCATGAGTTGGAGATCACCCTGAGACTACATAGTGAATTTCAGGTGAGCCTGGGCTAGAGTGAGACTCTACCTCAACAACACCAAAAAAAGCATAAAATATTTTAAATATAAAGAGACTTTTCCTATTTAACATTTTACTCACATTCTGTACATTATCACACATAGACAATCTTTTATTTTTTTTGTAATTCACTTCAATAAATTTTATAAATTGCTTTGAAGGAAAGTGGGAGTAGGGAATTTTTTAAACGAGATTTCTTCTCTTCTTAGAAATTTATTCTGAGATTTAGACATTATATTTGTAGTTAAATTTGATTCTGTTCCAAATGTATTTAGTCCTTATTTTCCTCTTAAGTCTTAATTTTTATGATGCAAGACAATAAAGGTAAATTTGATTTTCTAAGTTGATTTTCACTTCCTTGGTAACTTCTACATATTGTCAGCAAATTTTCTGAACCATATTGATGGCTACTTAGTTCAAATAACTTTTCCTATCAATGTTAAACTTATTAAATGTGAACATTTAAACTTTTGGCATTATATTTGTAGCCACTATGCCAAAGCCTTAAGGCATCCTTGGGACTTTGGGTTGTGTTGATGTAGCCTCCTTTCTGACATGGGGATTCCCTAAGTAGTTCAAGCCCAGTGATTATATAGTCATGTGCTCATTGCCTCCTTTCTCAGATATGAGTGGGAGAGGTACATGAGGAAGGTCCTTCTCAGCTCCTAACTACCATTTACTCTTACAGTATCTGGGCCTCTTTCCTCTTTGTCTTCTCTGAACCAAGACCAGACAAACTTCCCTTTTGTCACTGTGCTTTCTCTGTCACTGAGTCTTCTGCCTTTGCTCTTCCTCTCTTCCTCTCCTCCACAATTTTGAACCCTCCCAGCCCTCAGCAAAACCACCCTTATGCTTAACTTGGACTCCTCCCTGCATACTCACCTGGAACCTTGCTTGACTGCTTTCAGTTCTTCCTCTATCAGATACTGTATATTTTTAGTGTCTATACACTCTGTCCTTTCTGCTAGCTGATACCATTGAAGAAAGCCTAACCTCTAGGTAGTTATCACTTCCCTTAAGATTAAGGGGAAAGAAGCATGTGTGGTAGTACACACTTGCAATTCCAGCACTGGGGAGGTGTAGGCAGTAGGTTGATTGGTCTGAGATCAGCCTGGGCTACATAGTGAAATCTTCCTGGGGTGATGTGAAAATCTATGCATTCCAGCAAGGGCCACATGACAGACCAAAAGAATTATTCTAATCAATCCCAGCTTAATGAACCAAGTTTATTAAGTGCATTTATAGGTGCATGGGTGAGAGGTTACTTACTGATGCATGTGCAATTCAGAAGACACTTTATCACCAGAAATTCCACCCCAGCATGGATTATGCCTTCTGGATAGCAACATTAATGAAGGCCCCAACCCCGGTGAATCTTCCACCTGGTATATATTCCAGCATCTTCTAAGACCATGTACACCTAGGGCAGTATTACATGCAGGAGACAAGGCAGGAGGGAGGAATTTTGCTGGATCTCAAATCTGATGACCTTTCCCCCACCATTGCTTCTACAAGGAAATTTTAATAGGCCTGACCTTGGGAGTCATATGTATGTGTATATATGCTTTAGTCCTGTTTTTCTTTAGCATTTGTATTCTGTTACTTACCAGATCTCAAGAGAGAGAGCCCCAGTCCTCCAATGAGACATTGCCTTCTATCATGAAGATGTGACCCCTTAGGAAAGGCCAATACCCTGCCTTTAAACATGCTCTGGGGTGTTGGTCACAGAACAAGCTGTCTGTCTGTCAAGGGGCAGGATGAGTGGAATGCAAATCTGCTAGTAATTTGGGGACAGGAACGTTGTGCTGTATACTGTTTTCCTTCCATGGCTGATCACATCATAAAGATTGAGGTTACCAATCTTCTAGGAAAAAGGATCCCACCTTACCAATCTAAGCATCTGAGAAAGTCTCTTGGGATATCTGTCTCTGCTGTCATAACTTCTCACCCCATTGCAATGTGCAAATGGGTGTGTATGCACTAGTTGATTGGTTTTTAGTGAAAGGGAAATTTGTTATTTATGTTTTTATTTGTGCTGTAAATATACTTATCAACCCCCTCCCCCAGGACTTCTTTTGATCATCTTTCTCTGTCCATCCTCTTTTGCTTCTTCACTTCTTTTCTCTTTAATTGTTAAGTTTGTGAGGCAGGGTCTCACTCTGTAGCCAAGTTGGCCTGGAACTCACTGACTCACTCTGGCAAGTCTAGAATTTGTGTCAATTATGCTATGTTAACTTCTCTTCCTCATTCCATCCCACCTCCTCCTTCCTTTGTTTCTTTATCTCTTTCTCTCGCCCTCTCTCTTTCTTCCTCCTAAATAAAAGCTGTACAGGGTTCATCACAATATTTAAGTCACCATTAAGTATGAAAGAAGTAGTTGAGGACTGACATAATACAATGAAGTATATAACACAGGCTGTAAAAAGACTTGGCTCGCATTCTATTCAGACTTTTCCCTTGGCAGATGCTGAAAAGCCTGCAGCTGCCTCAGCAATTTGAGCCTCAAGCAGCCAGGGCATGGCTGGGACCTGGACATTGGGAGTCACAGGACCTGCAGCAGTGAGGTATGCTCATCCTCCATCTGAAGGAGCCTTCTCTCACAAAGCAGCTGATCTTGATGAATGGTGAGCTTCTCCTCCTTGGATTACGTTGATCAGAGTGGGTCACATCTGGGGACACAGGGGCTCCCTACTGCAGATGTTGAACTGCATCATCATGACACCACCTGGGCCACCCTCTTACACAATTCAGGAATGAAAAGAAAACTTTCTTTAAATGGAAAGAATTCAGACAATGGTGAGTCAGTGGGATGCTGTTCAGGCTTCCTGGACATGAGTTGGGGCTCAGGAAGCCCCAAGGAGCTCTGGAAAGCTCTGGCTATTGCAAAATCTACATGTGGGAGGGGGCAAATTTAGAGAACAAGCCAATGCACACCTACTTTCCTCTGCATACATTAGCTGAAAGAAAAACAAAGGGGCTGCCCATGAGACATCATAGGGCTTTATTGCTGCTTATAGTCTCTGACTATCTTTACTCCTAAAACAAGGGTTAACTTGAGTGACTGGTGACTGCTAGGGACATAGAAGTCATTTGAGGATCTCTCCATATGGGGGCTCTGTATAAATTAAAGAATTACAGATACTGAAGAAGCAAGAATGTGGGCAGGAAGGCACTGCTGAAGTCTGGTCCCACAGAGAAGATGTCTTGTATAGTGCTAGTAGTTTCTGATCAGCTCTGAAACCACTAACCCTTTATTTGGCAGAACAGTTCCAACAAGACCTATGGGTGTTCCAGAACTTTCACTAGTACTTCTATTGAGAGCAATCAGGGCTTTGTGAGGACTCAAGACTTCACCTTAACATTGCACTGCCTACTTCCCACTCACCTCTCCAGAGCACTTCACATGGATAAGGTGTGTTACCACTTTTGAATGGGACTTGTTATAGCATACTGCTTTTCCTAAGTCCTTCTAGGAGTCATTTCACCTTCTATGAGAACCTTAGGCCGTCAATGTGAACCTTATTGCTGGATTGCATTCAGTCCTTCATAAGAACATTAAAATGTTGCTCACCTGCCAGGAGCTGCACTCAGCACTGTCTACTACTTAAGCTGTTATTGTTCAAAAGACCCTGACATAAATTCCACCATCATTCCAACTCTGCAGGAAATAATACAGCATCTTGGCTAAAATGATGGCTCCTGGGAGAAGTACTCCCAGGAAGGGCTTCCCTGAGCCTGCACCCTGCCAGATTCTGGGGGCAGCATTTCATGCTCTCAAGGTGCACCGCCATGGTTGTATGGCTATTCAAATCCTGGCCATCCCCAGACTGACTATGTTTGGACACCACTGTCCTATTCTTGTGTATACTCATCCCAGAACTCTTTCCTACCTCTGTCAGGCTATCTCCTGCTTCTAGACTCTTCCCTACCCACGACACACTGGAGACAGGCAATGAGCCAGCACTGACAACCTACTATGAAGCAAAGTCCAGGTCTACACTTGGTCACATAGCCTGAGCTTCTGCCCAGAGGCCTTGTTCTGTGCCACAACCCCAGCACACTAATGTCCTCTTAGTTCTGATGTCTCCTTATGCAGCTAGTGTGTGGGACAATATCTCAGATTTTATTTGCCTCTATAGAATTTGAATGTTATGAGAACACTGGGCAGAGATTGTAGAATGTCCTTCATGCAGCATATGTCCGGTATTTCTCTTGTGATCAAATCAGTAGGACCCCAGAAATGACACATAAATGAGGCTTAAGACATTTGCTTTTGACCTTGACCACTGAGCAGAGCTGGTGCTAGCCAACCTCCACTCTGTAAGTTGTTTCTTCCATTCCTTCCTGTTTTGCTCATTAAGGAAGCCTCACTTTCAGCTGCCATCAAGGTAGTGAAGAGGCCAGTAGAGAAGCCGCTGAACCTAGCTGACAGGCCTATGCACACATTTCACTCTTCCCTCCTGTTTACTTTCATGTTGGCCATTCTTTTGTGCTTGTGAAGACTTCTGGATATTTGTTTTGTACTCTGGGATAGAATCCAATCCGCCATTATTTGTCTTGTTCGGCTGTGGTCACTGGGAGCTCTATCATGTCATCCCCTTATCTCCTACACGTGTGCCATGAGTCTGCTGTTTGTATAGCTATTTTCTTCTTAGAACCAAAAGATGCTCCAACCTCATCTTTGCATGTGTCTTTTTCCTGCCTAACCTGAGTTAGTCATTTCTCCAATAAGCCTGAGAGAGAAGAGGTGTTACAAACCAGGCTTGCCCCCTGAAGGAGCTTGCTACACAGGGATTACTACTCCCAGGCCTCTCAGCAAGATCAGGAGAGTCTGTGTGAGCAAACTGATATCACAATCCTTTCCAACTCTACACATCTGATTCTACATTAAGCTAAATATGAGAACATACTATGTCTTCAAATCTCACTGTATATATTCTGTTTATCAGTTTCACTTTCAGATATACTTTCTCTCTGCATCTTGTCAACTATAGTTTTTATTTTGCTAAAATAGTTACCTACCTTTCCCCATTTAAGCAGTTTTACTTATTTATTTTTATGTGTGTGTATGTATGTGTTTGTGTGTACTGGTTCCTATGTTATCTGTGTACATGTGTGTACATGTGTCCTGTGGAGAGCAGAGGGTGACTTCAGGAGTCATCCTCAGGAACACTGCCCAACTCCTTTTGCAGCAGAGTTTCTTACTTCTCTGAAGTTCACCAATTAGGCTAGACTGCCTGGCCAGCAAGCTCCAGGGGATCTCTAGTCTCCACATCCCCAGATTTGGAATTAAAAGTGCAAGCCATTGCACCCAGGACTCAAGTCCTCGTGCTTGTAAGGTAAGCACTTAACTATTTCCTTGGTCCCTATTTATACAGTTTTATAATGTAATCATTGTCCTGGAGGTTTTTCAAAATGAATCCGAGACTACCTCATATAAGAGTTTGCCACACCCCCTACTTAGCACAAGGTAATTAGCTTTACTGTTAGTGGGATATTTGAGAAGTTCTCCCTTAATGTCCTGAGATTACTTCCAAACAAGTGACAAGTTGCCTCGTTACAATGAGGTCATGGATTCTTGCATTTATGGGAGCCCTCCACCTGATGGTAATGAGTTCATTATGAGGAGTCATCACACCCTCCATGTTCTCTATTTGAATATGAGTTGGTCACTTTTCCAATACTTCTGGGGTTCATGTCTTCAGAACTTGAAGTCCTGACAGACTATACTAGTCCTGTATGATTTCACCCATTGTTTATGCATGAAGAACAATAAGACTTCAGAAGTTCATTGGGGTTCTCTGTCTGTATCCTTAAAGTCATTACTCACATGTGGTCTGTAAACTCAGTAACACAAGTGTCAGTCTAGTGTACAAGTGTAGATTGAGGGTAAAATACTTCTGGAAAATGAGGTGGAGTTGAATTGGGAAGCCAGGAATCTAAAGCTGCAACTCACGTGCAATGTAAAGGCTGAGAAAGGAAGGGTGTCTTCTTCAAGGGCTGCCATAGCTGCAGTGCCTACTCTGTGACTCCAAGGATAAGTTAGTGTTGACTCCCAAAGACTGAGCTATCCTGGGAAAGCACCCGCTTCCTCATCCCCTGGAACAAATGTGAGTACGCCATCTTAGATAGCAGCATTTGCAGGTTCTCAGCCTATTTCAAAAATGAGTGCTGTGGGCTATTCTCAGGCCTAGCTTCCCAGAGTCATGTTGAAATCAGAAGAAAACACTCCTATTTCTTACTTCATCCTCTGCTAAATATGAACTCTCTCACTGTTACATTGGCGTGAGGTGTGGAATGACCTTCAGAAAGAGGAAATAAGAAATGCACATTTTAAGAGTGGTAAATACTTTTATTCTCCTACTTAACTCAGCAGGTTACTGGTTACTCTCAAAGCTTACAAAAATGATAGTAAATTATTAAGTGAAGGCACAAACTCAAAAGAAAGATGGGCAATAACTGAATAAAAGATGACAGCCACAAAATTTGGATGGAAAAGGGCTTTAGGTCAATGTTTGGGAGCCCAGGGTTTCCAGATGTCTGAGAATAGCCTTATACAATGTGCAGAGTCGAAGCCCAACAAAAGAAAGAAAACTTGAGCACTTAAAGAAAATAAGTTTTTAAAAATCTTAAGAATATTATTTTTGGGACCTAAGAGAAGATAATACATGCCTAAAATAGGAATGGAAGTTTATATGAAAAGGAAAGAGATTCAAAGAGCCAGAAAGATCCCTCACATATTAAAATTTGACAGTATGTACCAAAATCCTTCTGGTAGGATTGGGGCATAATCTTTCAAAAATTTCCTAGGAAGAAGAACTAAGAAGAGAACATAGAAGAGAAAAACAGGTATGACAACAGTAAGGCAATAAGAAAGTTCAACATGGCATCCAATGTCTGGGAGACTCAGAAAGAGAATCGAGAAGAAAGAGCAGGGAACTTCCTGACAACTAAAGTTCATGTGTGCTCACAATTGAAGGACATAGAGTTACTGATTAAAAAGCCTCACTAAGGGTTCAAAGAGCTGACCAAATGGGAGTAACAACTGAGTACATCATCCAGAAATGTCAGTGACAGACTGGGTTGGGGTCCCAGGTCTAATGAGTTTTCAGGAAGTGACACTTTGTGTGGGCTACTGCAAGACAGGCTTTTAGAGTTCTGAAGAAAAGCATTTTCCAAGTCATCATTCAATGTCCAGCTAAATGAATATCCAAGGAAGGAGTCAATTAAAATATATAAGTATATGTTTTCGTATGTGTGAATGATGTGGATCATCACATACCATGACCTAGTCCCCAACCTTCTTATTAACTGAATCAAAATTTTCTTATGACAGAAAAGTGCTCAATGAATAAACTTGATATTTAGGAATGTTATGATATATAAACCTGATCAACTAGAGATCCGTGGGGTCCTATTAGACAGTTTATCAAATAATCAGAATATGGTATTTAAAGAGATTGTTCCACTCTCTCCTATTGGAAGACAGATATGAAGTTGGGAGGAATATCAAAGACCAGGTGGGAGAAGAATGGAATGACTTTGAGACGTCATTGACTGCACAGTCACACTTCAGAACTGGATCTCCCACCTTCATGCTTCTTGCAAGTCTTTGGCTGTCATCAGGGTGTAATGTTCATGGTAAGCAGCCAAATGTAACTTGAATACCCATTTTAGTCACAAGCTCTTTTTCTTTCTGAGGATATGTGTGTGTGCACGCATCTTCACATGTGTGAGCTGCATGTGGAAGCCAGAGGACAAGCTCAGGTATCATCTTTAGGAATGCTATTTACCTCTTCTTGAGACAGGATCTTTGATAAATTAGGCTAGGTTGGCTAGCCAGCAAGATACAGGAACCCTCTTGTCTCTACCTACCCAATGTTGGGATTACAGGCCACCATGCCTCAGTTCCTCATGTTGTGAGGCAAGCCCACTAAGCTATGATTATCGGCTTTCACATGTGCTTTAATGAGGACACGAAGGAATAGACTCCACCCAGGTACCAGTGTTGAGCATGATGGAAAGGGACATAGTCTCCAGGAAAGGAGGATGAAGGATTCACAGCATATGGGTGAACCAAGAACTGGGCCAGTAGCCATGCAATGAGCCAGAAAAGAAATGTGGCCATGCTGGACAGGTTGGGGAGGGGCAATGGGGGTGTAAAAGAGCTCTTGGCAAGCCAGAGTCCAACCTCTTGACCATACCCAAGAGAAGGTTGGGCAGGAGAGAATGGCCTGTGAGAAGAGTATGGCTATAAATTAGGAATGGGAACAAATCATGTAATTAAAAAATAAGACAGCTGGGCATGGTGGTGCACGCCTTTAATCCCAGCACTCGGGAGGCATAGGTTGGAGGATGGCCATGAGTTTTGGGCCACACTGAAACTTCATAGTGCACTCCAGGTCAGCCTGGGCTAGAGTGAGACCCTACCCTGCAAAACCAAAAAAAAAAAAAAAAAAAAAAAAAGACAATTGTTATCTAAAGAGGAAAATAGGCAGAAAAAGAACATGATGGTTTATGACGGTTTGCATGCAAAATGTCCCCTGTAGACTCATATGTTTGAATATCTAATTGCAAGTTGGTGGCAGTGCTTGGGAAGGTTGCAGAACCTTTAGGAGGTGGGAGAATGTGTCACTGTGGTGGGCCTTGAGCTGTTACAGCCCAACACCACTGGCCTGTATTGCTTCTTCCCTGCTTATGTGGAGATAGGAGACTTCCTCTCAGACGTGCTATGTTTTCCCCACCATTGTGAACACACCCCCTCAAAACTGCAAGCTGAAAATAAACCCTTTTTTATTATTAACCTGCTTCTTCTTTGGTATTTTTCCCTAGCAATGAGAAAGCAACTGACACAGAATGTGATCATTGGACAAAAATCCTCACTTTTCACTAGTACCTATAAAATTAGCACTTGGTATTTTCCCTCATAATTAGAACATGATTGGGTTTGGGAAGTGGCATTGGGGGAAGTGCAGATGTACTTGGAATGTGAAATAAAAAAAAATATGAGCCTTTGCTTCCAAAGTAGAAAGACAGTGAATTAGCCTTACCAAAAATCATAAGAAACAATTATGGAAGAAATTATTCAGCACTACAGAGGTGCCAATCAGAATAACTAGTTGAAAGTGGTGCTTCTGAGATGGAGCAAGACTTGGTGATTCCTTTGCTCAACACTTGTGGAACTGTTCAACTCACGAATCTAAGGAAATTTATATTTTTGATAAAAAATAAAATTACAGAAATGCATTATGGAGCTCGGGAGATGGCTCAGATAGAAAAAGCACTTGTTGTGCAAGCAAGAGGACCTGAGTCCCATTCCCAGCACCTATGTCAAAAGCCAAGTATGGCTGCTCATGCCTGTGGTCTGTACACTTTGTGGGGCAGAAACAGGAAGACCACTGGAGCTCACTGGTCAGCCAATCTGACCAAAACTTGAAATATTCTGTCTCAGGGAAGTAATGTGGAGGAGCAATAAAGAAAAATATCCTCTGGCCTCTGCACGAGCACAGGTGCACACATCTGCACACTCCCATGCATATACCACATACACACATAAAACATACTACATATATGCACCCAAAACAATAACGCATCATATAAGTGCTGAAGCCAGACTTAATACCTTATGTTATTTTTTAATATGAAAGGTTTTGTTTCCTTATCACCTGGACCAATATCTAGTTGTCTTTTTCATTTTAGCATATGATTTCTAGTCCAGGGACAAATATTGTATATGAAATAAATGAATGAAAAAGATAATACCAGATAGTGTGACTTCTCTGAAAGCCTTACAAATTTTAAACATGATATATATACACATTTAACACCTTAATGAAAAAAATGACTAAAAAGGTAGCTGTGTAGTTGTAGGAAATACTCTTAGAAATGTGTACAGACACCAAATCCATGTCACTCTAAATAACTAATATTCTAAATAATTATAAATAGTAATAAAATACTATAGAAATGACCTCCATATTTCTCCATATATTGTGGAGCATCTATTCAAACCACCACATCCATCTAGGTGAGAACTTCTCAGGAGAGAGAGAGAGAGAGAGAGAGAGAGAGAGAGAAATTGGCATACCTGCTTCTCGGTCATCACTGAAGCAAGGCTGTGATAAATAGTCCTTCCTGTGTTCTTCTGATGGATAATCACTATACATTTAGAAAGGAGTTCTTCCAATACCCTCACTAGAGTTTGAGGTGATCATTTTCAAGCTATTTCACCAAAGTGCTTCACAGCATCTGTGTACTTATTGCCAAAAGATAGTTCATCCCAAGACTCTGATGGCACCACAGCTCATCAGTGAGCCCTGCCCTGAGCTGGGCAGTAGCTATTGCTATACAGATGGCAAACTGCTAGCACGTGAAAGACAAATGGAAATGAATATTAAACGTGACAGAAATCAAATATTCACCTGGGCTACTATTATACACCTCCTCTTCCTCTAATTAGGCTACTTAGGAGTAGCCAGTCTTTCTTAGAAGCATGTTTTCAGAACAGTGTTCTGGCCCGGGGAGTGTGGCTGCCCTGTCACTTACACCTGGATTTCATGGCAATTATCCTCTGCTGCAAGCTGCTTTTCCTATCCTCATAATCCTTTTAAAAATGTTCCATTAAGGAAAAGTTAAATTGACTTTCATATGTACATTTTTAAAAGCATGCTGGGAAGAATAAACAAAACAGAAGAGTGAAATCTATTTTCAGAACACCGGGGTGGGCAATCTGTGAATCCATAGATGGTGAGGGCGTTATAAAGGGGTGTGGAGTTTACAGACATAAGCTTCTCCATAAGTGCCTACCCTAACTTTGGCACTCTGTCTTGATGTGTTTGCTCCTTTCAAATTATTTTCTCTAAATCCACCAGCCACCTTACACAGTGTGAATGCATAGATGAACTTTCATGCTATCCAACAGCTCTGTGAGGAGATAGAGCTGAGGAGGCATTCCTCACTACCCAAGGAACATCACAGGGTTAAGACACAAGCTAGGTACTAGGGGTTTACTAGAGGAACATGGGGAAATGATCAGAACAGGAATTGCATTGTTTCACACAGGGCTGACCCTGTGTCTACTATCTTGAAATTATCTCCAAATTAAATCATAACCATAGCTGGGCGTGGTGGTGCACCCCTTTACTCCCAGCATGTGGGAGGCAGAGGTAGGAGGATCACTGTGAGTTCAAGGCCACCCTGAGACTTCAGAGTGAATTCCAAGTCAGCCTGGGCTAAAGTGAGATCTTACCTCGAAAAGAAAAAAAAAAAAACATCTTAACCATAACTTCTTCCTTCTTTGCCATGCTGGACACTTGCTTGCTTCTGGAAGGACTTCATGGAATTCAGTTAATTCTAGAGCCACCCACTGTCCTGATCTAAAGGTAAGATTATTGATTAAACTCCTGATTCCTGAGAAAATGCTTAATTATTTGACAATTTTAAATTACAGAAATGAGTTAATGTCTTTTGAAATTATGAAAAAACAAAATCAGTCATTATTGTCCTAGTTTGAGAAATTATTTTGATGTTACAAAATATGCCTTTGCACACATACATGTATGCATAAACATGTACATTTACACACATACATATTACACATATATAGGGTCCCTTTGATGGTCAGATTTTCACTGTAAAAAGCAATCTGAGAAAGACAAAGAGGTAAGAATTATTATAGTTCATGGATTCAGAGGTTGTCATGGGCCTATCACTCTGAACCTGCCATGAGAAATAATATCATGATGGGCAGGGCACAGTGGAACAAAGGTGATCACCTTATTGGAGCCAGACCCACTCCTTTCCACTGGGCCCCACCTCCTAGCGGTGTATTTTCTCCCAGTAGCTCATGAAATTATGAACCCATCACTGTATTAGTCAATTGCTGAGGTCAGAGACTTCATGATCCAATCATGTGCCCAAAGTCCCACCTCTAAATACTGCTGAACTGGGGACCAAGCCTTTACCATATGAGTTCTTGAAGGTCATTTCAAATCCAAACCATAACAGTTCCTAATTTGTGATGGTTTGCTTTTTAGTTGTGTGTGTGTGTATGTGTGTGTGTGTGTGTGTGTGTGTGTCTGCATGCACAGTGGTTCGCCCATGTGGTGGCCAGAGGGCAACTTCTGGTATCATCCTGAGGAATGCCACCCATCTTTTTCAAGACAGGGTTTTCTCACTGGTTTGGAGCTCAAAAATATTGGCTAGACTGGATGGTCAGCAACTCCCAGGGATCCACGTGTCTCTACCTCCCCAGTGCTGGGTTTGCAAATGTGTGCCACCATGCCTGGCATTTTTACATGGGTTCTGGGGATTTAACTCAGCTCCTCATGCTGCCGAGCAAGCAATTAACCACTGAGCTATCTACACAGCCCTTGATTTATAATTTTTACCTTCACAATTCTGTCAAATGTTTGCACCAGTAGAAACCATCTTTCCAAGTTTGACCTTTCCCTGGACCAGCAGCTAGGCCACCCACATGCTACTGTGCAAGCAGTGACCTGCAGTTCCTCGGCCCTGTACTCACAGGATAACACCCAACACTCCCAGGTACACCATTCACTGAGCTGCTCTATTGGCATGTATGCACTGAATTTATTCTTTACAATATTTTCAAATTGTGATGTATTATCAGAACACAATTGAACAGAGGTGCAGCACTGTGGTTAGTGTGTGTATGTATACATACATACATGTACACATACCCAGATATGTACAAACACATGCTCATACTGCACAGTCCTATTTATCTGCAAGGGATATGTGCCAAGTACTAGACAGTGGATGACCACAACTGTCCATGTAGAAACAAATGAAGATAGATCTGAATTTTTAAATGAGATTAAAAATAAGAACTCATAATGAGATAGAATAATTACAGCAATATACTATCATAAAATGACCAGCATAACTACTCTTGCACCTTCAGACCATTATTAAGTAAACCAGGGATTACTTGAAGATAAGCCCTGGCATACTTCCCAGGCTCCACTGACAACCAAAATGACTTCCAGGTGACTATGGGCAGGCAGCATATGCACTGTGGATACACTGGACATGAGGGGAACTTGCATTCTGGGTAAGACAGAGAAGGATGGTACTCTCTCATTCAGTATAGCATGCAAACTAAAATGGAAAGTACTCATTTCCAGATTTTTCCATTTAAGATTTTCAGACTTCATCTGACTACAGATAACAGGGTATATGTAAAGAGGTAGTAGTTATTCTACACATATGCACACATACATGTATAAGTAGACACACATGTTTTCACATTTCTATACCCACATATAAACATGATGCTAATAAGTTGCATGATGTGTACACACAAACATCTGTACATACCATGCACACACCTCTGCATACATATGCACACATTAACATTTATCCTGTCAGGTCTGGTGTGGAGAAATTATAAAGCATTCCTAAGAGAGGCAAGTGAGTTCATTGGCTTAGGATGATAATAAAAAATAAATTGACCTAAATGCATTGATTTTAATTGAGCCAATTAAATACAATCAAATATAGGATAAGTGTGTGACCACCTCCACAAAAGAATAAAGTACAATGAAGGTGAATATTCATGATTGTCACCAGAATTAATGGTATTACAGCAAAAGGAAGTCTAGCAGTCTGTCTACTGAGCTCAGCTCAAAGAGCACAGTGTGTGAATGATTTGCTGATGGTGTCAGGTGGGAAGGTACACAGACGATGGCTCTTGCATCCAACCAGCAAAGAAAAAAGCTAAACCTTCCATGAACAAACAGAGCAGGGATTTGGGTCCAAATCATTACTACTATATCCAAATTTAACAGAAGCAGCTGTGAAGTGGCTCCCTGCTCCCTGCTTGCCGTCTAGTGTAGTGGCAGGAGTGCTGGTGCACAGCACCTGTGTAGGTACTAAACACAAAATTTGGTGAGCCTTGGGTTCAAGTGAGAGACTGAAGAGGAGAGTGATGGAAGGAAACACCGAACAACAATCTCTGGCCACCAACACTCCCGCAGAAACACACATGCACCTACACACACACCCCAACCCCCCACACACAAACACACACACAGAAAAAAAATCAAAACAAAGCAAAAAGCCAGCAACTCAGTCTTGGGGAGAATAAATTAGTTGAGTTCTTGGGGGAAAGAGGGCATCAGAATGGAACTAACCTTTTGTGAAGGAATTTGGAAATATCTGAATCAAAATATTTAAGTACCAGCTGAGTTTTATGACTACAGAAGATCAACTTCCACAGAGCAGAAGAAAGCAAAAGAAAACATTTAAAAACTGGTTACAAGTCATAGTCTTTGTGTAAAATACCTAGGTTGAGAGGGCCCTTTCTGATTCTAGACTCTGCAGCACATGGCACTCTCCAGGTTTACAACAGAGATTTAGCCCGTGTTCCCTAGCAGAAGAGTTCCATTTCTCACTTGTCATTTCAGTGGCCTGAGCCATGCACAAACACAAAAATCAAAACTTAAAGCAACAAATGAGTTCCCGTGAGTTTGGAGAGTTGGATTTGGCACAATAGCGTGACTTCCACTCAGATTTAAACTATTTTTAGCTCTGCTATAAAATACAGAGCACTGAGAAGCAGTGTTGCAAGGAAGGGTCCGCTTAAAATACTAAGAGAAGTGCTAGACATACCATCTGGAAAATCCAAAGGGCAAAATAAAAAGGAAGAAGTACAAAAGAATGGGCAGTGTGGCAGACCTGCCGGCAGCAAGGACGTAGCAGGTGGCCCCGAGAATACAGTATGACAAACATGCTGAACCATACTTCTGATGACAAACATCATGCCACTCACAAATGCAAGCAGTCAGACAAAAGAGCAGTAACACACACGTACATGCACATATGCACGCACACACACGTGCATACACTCACTCACACACTCAGCAATCCTGTGGCTGGTTGGCTGTAGGACACTTGGTTACTCACTGGAGAAGGCATTCTCATTAGTGTCTGAATCAAACTTCCATGCTTCTACATGCATGTGATCCAAAGTAGATCTCAACTTATTTAAATAACTTTTCCTTACAGTTTTCAGGTGCTGTCACTCATGCAAAAGAAAAATCACGTCATTTGATTTATCACACAGCTCAATGTCACTCGACATATTTGTAATTATCTCTTAGGCACAGTTGCCAGTCAGCTATTAAAATTCACCTCCAAAATGGCACCCTGCTGTCTCTTTTTTAAGCCTTTATTTTTTAGAGCAGTTTCAGATTCTCACAAGGTTGTGAGGGGTTGTGAGGGTAGCAGAGCTACCCCTGTGTTCCTGACATCAGAGCTTCCTATGGCCAGCACGTCCCACCAAAATTGCCAGTGTCTCCTTTGAATAACCTCAGGAGACACCCCATAGAACTCTCCCCTCCTTCAGCCTTTCCATGCAGAACCCATAGTGAGGCTTAATGGGCACAAATGTGCCAGTCTTTATGCTGAAAGCCTTTCTGCTGCCTCGTGCTATTGGGAGAAGTTCAGGCCTCACCCCAGTCTATCGGCACAGCCTCCACTCCTTGCGAACTGCACCACTTCCCTCTGTGACAGAAAAGCTAGTGCTATGACCAGATACCCACCCTCCATTACCAGAATCAGACAGGAAGAGATCCTGGATGTTTTCTGTGACTACAGTCAAATAGAACCAGGAAAGAGCAAACCAAATCATAAGTATGGAAAAGTGAACAAGAGCCAGAACCTTTGAAGGTTATCTCTCCTGTTTAGTAGCTGTGTGTCCTTGGACTGGTCACTTCGTGTCTTTAAGACTGTATAATATTAAATTCTGGTTGTATCATACAGATATTCTCAAATGGAGTAGATTTAAAGAGCTATAGAAGAGCTACTCACATTCTCTGAGTTCCCCTGCAAAATCTGAAATATGCCCTTTCCTTCTGCTGTAAAGTACAGCTAATAGGCACTTATTGTGGTCTACAGGGCTTGGTCTTCAATGGGATCACCATTGTTGTGAAGAAATATAGTACGGCACCTAGGTTGCATGGAAACTGAGATTCATAAACATCTGGAATGAAACTGACTTAGCAACCTCTGCTCCTCTTTTTGTTCCCATCCACCTCCCATTTGCTTCATCCAAGGATTTACAGAAAGCAAAAGATTCTCTTAAGAGCAAGAATTATACTTTGTCCCTGTGGCCTATTAAGGTATACGTACCTGAGCTCAGAGTGAGCCCTGAGCCACACGACAGAGCTGAAAAGCTCTGAACTCACCAGCCGACTTGCAGTTGTATGTGGGCTTGTTGACAGTTTCTCAGATGAAGGTTCATAGTCACAACAGAGACCATGGATGTGGCTGAAAATATCCTGGCCCAAAAACTTAGGGTTCATGTTTGGAATAAATTAGGTAACATCATGGGTTCAAAACTTATCAACCAAGCAATCAAACAAAAATACAAACATAAATAATAGAGCCATTGAGCCATATCCCTTTCCATAATGACAGCCATGTGCCATAGACAAACATTTTAGGGGGTAAAAGTGTGGGGAGGATGGTTCTTAGCAACTGTAGGGCTCACAAGCATGACACCAAACTCAACCAGACAACTCAAAATTGTGTTACTAACATTTTGCTGGCATTATCCATGAGCCAGCAGCTAAGAACCATTCACAAAGTAAACACTCAGCAAGATTGACAGGTCTGGGGTGAGCCTGGAGACCTGACCTAGGAAGCAAACTGGAGGCTGAGCAAGATGCAAGGAAGGAAAGGTCACAGCCTTAATGCCAAAATATCATCAGGGCAGCCTGGTGATTAACAAGCTCAGCCTCAAAGCTAATTAGAGCACATACAATGGAAAAAAATGGAAAAGCAAGGAACTCAAGAGCAAGGAGGAACAAAATTATAAATTCTGTCACAGAGATGGTTAAGTACCAAAAGCTAAAACTTGGAAAATAAATGAGATACATTTGCACAATTAAAAAAGTCAAAATGAGGCATAGGAAAATACAGGCAGGCTTAGCAATGTACACAACAAATTCTAAGGGGAATAAGTGATAAGAATGACTATAAGCAGATATGCCAAACAAATGGAAAACTTCAGTTTAATTGCCAAATTGTTAGAAAAATACAATTTCCAAAATTTGATGTTAGTAGAAGAAAAAGAATTAGATTAGTTCTCTATTGTTTCCAATAGTAATAACTCACTAAGTACACTCCTACTCCTATAAGCAACTTCCAAAATCAAGTACTTGACTAGGCCATCCTACAGACAGTGACCATTCCCCACCCCACTAAATGTTCTAGAATATACAGAAAGAGTGGGACTGCAACCCTCTCTCAGAATTTACTGTAGACATACAAGCAAAATAAAATACCTGAGGAAAAAAGCACATGAAAAAGTTTCTATCTTGCTGAGGAAATATGACATGAAATAAAATACTAGCAAGAATCAGCAACCTATGTACGTATGTACTTGAACAGCAAAATCCCAAATCAATCCAGATATTTCCTAGAAGTATAGTTTATCTAAACATTTAAATATCACACTAGAACTTATGATATGTATAATAACATCATGCTAATCAAAAATAATTTAAACATTCAAAGAGGCAAAAGTGTGATGTGAATGGAAATACCCAGAAAAAAAAAGCTACACCCACATTAAAGATTATACAAGGATGGGCTGAGAGATGGCTTAGCGGTTTTGGCCTGCACAGCCAAAGGACTCAGTTTCAATTCGCCAGGCCCTGGCATGCTCATTCTCACTCTCTCTGTCTCTTTCCTTCTCTCTCTGTCACTAATAAATAAATAAAAATAAATCTTTAAAGATTCTACAAGGGTAACTGACTAAGACTTTATGATTATGGAGAGCCAGAATGTTGTAGACCCAGAGCCACAGTGATCTTGGACTGTCTTAAGTTCTCTCAATAGCCATTCATTGCCCACCACGGTATGTGACCTAACACCATTTTATTCAATCAGTAGGTAAAATTTGGGGATGTATTACTTAATAGAATACTAGTTTCCACCAACCAAAAAGCCAATAATATCATTCAATAGCATCTGAGACCTGTAGCAGAGATTTCTCCTGTTTGTTGTAACCTTCCATATCCAATGTCCCTACTGATATAGTTGGTAAATGCATTGATTTCTGACTTTCATTTGTTTTGTAACTATAAAAGTTTATGTAATTGCTTCCATATTGGAATATTTTATCAGGGTAAACCTATTCCACATTCCCAAGCCATGTCCACTCATATTTGGCTCAGAATAAATTAGTTCTTATTCCCTTTGAGTTAATAGCTGTGTTTTGCACCAATAATCACTTAGGTCTCATCATTACACATTGGACTTACGTACTGAATTATCACATTGTACCTCATAAATGTAGTTAATTAACAATAACAATTATTAAAATCAAGTAAAATGGCTAAATTAAAGAAAATCATGTGATTATCTCAATAAAGAAAATTAATTTGACAATGCCTAATGTGTAATCATCTTTAACAAATCAAAACCAATAGTACTATTTTTAACAGGGAAATAAGTAAACTACATATGATTTTTGTATTTTAAGTCTAAGTCACTAAAATAGCAATTAAGGTAAGTTTATTTTTAGATGTAAACATAAACTGACCAGGAGAAAGGAACAGAGACTCTGTGTGAGTGGCCCATTTCCTGGGGCCACCCCATGGTCTCCACAGTCTGATAGTGGCAATCATTCCTCCTGTACTGGGCCTCTTGTCTGGCATGATGTGGTGCACAGTCCTTCCACAGTATGAAGCTGTACTAGCTGAAAAGCAGAGTTAAGTAAATGCAAACTCTCATCTAAGAAAACTCACTGCTGACTTAATGTCCTTGTGGCATCTCTAGGGTCTCAAAAGGTGATGGCATAAGCTACCATGGAAAGGCAGCCACAGGGTTCCTAAAATCTCAGAAGTCACCCTATTCTGCACTAATCCAGCCAGGAGAGGAATCACTGTGATGCCTAATTATTCCCCAGAGTGGACTCTCCCCAGAGAAATGATGGTACTGTCTCACATGGCCACTTGAGATGTCTTTCTGACTTGTATTTCACCCCGAGTGAGAGCCACATCCTTGTAGTGACTCATAAGGCCCTGCCTGGTCAACATCCATGTTCATGTGCTATGTACCCTATGTTCACATACACACATGCACTCACACACATTTACATATCTTAGCCATGTGACTTTTGCTCCCTCCATCCCTGACACATCAGATCTCAGAGCTGGATGCAAACTTCCTCTCTGCTCTTGCTCAGATGTCCATACCCTCAGTCCCATGCTTGCCTCTGTGTGGATCTGCTGGAGCCTCTCTCAGTGAATCCCACCTGACCCCTAATTTAAAATCAGCCCATGCTAATTTTGAAGGGCATTTATATCAAGTGATTTTTAAGTGCAGGTTCCTGCATGGCCTTAGGGAGCACCTTTTGCTTGGGAAACATATATCTCTAATCTGCAGTTATGCCTGGGGTGCCCATTTGAAATGCCAATAGGTCTGCTTCTCATATCTGGACAGTGTAAGGAAGGTCTTCAGTTGATAGACTTTTTATTTTGTTTGTTTTGTTGTTGTTTATCCTAGGTAGGGTATCACTCTGGCCCAGGCTGACCTGGAATTAACTATGTAGTCTCAGGGTGGCATTGAACTAACGGCGATTCTCCTACCTTTGCCTCCTGAGTGCTGGGATTAAAGGCGTGAGCCACCACGCCTGGCCAGTTGACAGATTTTTTTGTAATTGCAGATGATACAGGAATTTGGAGGTTCCTCTGCTAATGTCCTGATAATTTTGGGGTGTTCCCAGATCCTTGTCCTGTGAAATCCACAGACCAGAAGATAAGGTTTAAAACTTCAGGAGGAAGAAAAGAAAGGGGTGTTTAAGCCCAGAACTTTAGAGAAGGAACCCCACCTTGAGGCTCAGGTTGTCGATTTTTATGAAACTGTGGATGGGCAGCTGCTTTAGCCGTCTAGTCCAGGCTTCAGGTGTCTACAGTCACAATCTCCTCCCGGGAATCTTAATTCTCTAGGAAGGGAGTGGAAGAACTCCCTAAGGGGGCAGAGATAAGAAAAGGGAGATCCTTCTGACATTTCTAACCTGTAGTAAAGTGCAATGACCTACAATTTCCCCTACAGGCCTAAGGATAATTCCTGCACTTAGCCAAGAGAAAACTATTCAACTTGAGGGTCTGTCACCCCTAAGCTGCACAGCTAATTTCCATCTTCCATCACAGAGGCCCACAGAGGCCTCTCACTTCTCTCCTTATTAGAACTCTATAGAATTCAACCTTGTTCTGTGGTGGATCTGATATGTCCCCACAGTCCATGTGTGAGAAGCTTGGGCTCCACAGGGTGGCCCTGTTGGGTAACTGGTGTGGGGCTTCTAAGAGGAAGGCCCTGATGGGAAGATTTGTGTTTATTGTGTTTTACCCTTGAAGGAGCTATAGATCTTAGACGTTTCCTCATTTTCTCTCATTCCCTAGCAAGAACTGAGTGATGTTACTCTACTATGTATACTTGTCAAAATGAGCTGCCTCAACACTAAGTTTTACAAGCAGTAAGGTCAACTGATCATGGGTTGAAACCATAAGCCAGAATGAACCCCTCCTCCTGCTGGGTCGAGTATCTCAGGTATTAGTTCAGGCAGCAGAAGCTATTATGCTTGCCTACAGTTCCCATGATAACACACTTTGTGACTCCTCTGACCATCCTCTGAGGCCTCTTGTTGAGAACTCATTTCTTTCAAGCTAAAATATCCCCATATTGGAGATTTGATCCTTAGCTATTTCTTCATTCTAAAATATTCCTCTGGATTATTGGCAAGAGTTGTGAGTTGTGTGATGATAAGTAACAAAGAAGAGCGCTGATGAAAGGACACTCGTCTTCTGAAAATCCTGATCTTGGTAGGGCACCATCTTTGAGGTGAGCTGCCCTCAGCCCAGGTAGACAGTGAAGGTCCTGTACTATATGGGCACAAGTAAGGTTCTATTGAGAAAGACTAGAACATATGCACTTGTTTAGAAGGCCTCTGTGGGAGTTGCTTTCCTTCCTCATCTGTATCTTTCAGTGGACACTTTGAAATCTGTCCTTGGATATCTAGCCAATGCTACGGAAGCAGCAAGTGCAAATATGTCCTCTGCCTCCTCTCCATAGTTTCTGCTTCTACAACCCTCCACTGCCATAAAGGACAAGGCCCCGTTCTGTTATTACTGAGACCAAAACACAAACAGTACAACTTTGAAGTACATTAAGGACCAGGCCCTTTCTTTCCACTTCCATAACTGCCACACTAGAAGCCACCATTGTGTCTCACTAATTGTTCCAAAAGCTGTATAAAGAATGCCTTCACTTACACATTTCTTTTACTGAGTTGTACACTTAGCAACAAAAAAGAGTTATTGTATTTATTGTATGTGCATTTGTGAGTATATGTATGTGTGTATGATGCAAGGGGGGGGAAGGGGAATTGCCATAGCATGCATGT
Source organism: Jaculus jaculus (assembly GCF_020740685.1). Classification (NCBI taxonomy): domain Eukaryota; kingdom Metazoa; phylum Chordata; class Mammalia; order Rodentia; family Dipodidae; genus Jaculus; species Jaculus jaculus. The sequence goes on from NC_059103.1 coordinate 57,718,348, forward strand.
GGAGGTCAGAGGACAACCCCAGGGTATTTCTCTTCTCCTTCCACCTCTTTGTCTGAGACATGGCCTCTCTTATTGATTTGTTTTCTCTGCTAACAAGCTTCAAGATTCTCCTGGCTTGCCTCCCATTTTCAAAGGTATGTTGGAATTACAGACACGTGATCCGGTTTGTATTGGGCTTTATGTGGGCACTGATGAGGATTGAATTCAGGACAGCAGGTTTGCAAGCAAGAGCTCTTAGCCACTGAGCTGTCTCCCCAGCCCATAGAGTGATTCTTTTCAGAGTTTAACTCATGTTATGCTCTGTACAAAATCATAAAATAGTTCATTTTGTTAAAAAATAGAAGATAAATTGACATTTAAAGCTTTATGTGACCTGGCTTCTCCTTCCTTATCTGATTTCATATTTAAATATTCTGATGATCTTTCGTCCAGGCCCAGCCTCAAGGGTCACCTCAGGGTTCCTCTAGCATGCCACCCACTCCACTATTACAAGGCATGTGAAGCCGTGTCCTGCTTTCTTTTTAAAAATTATTTATTTATTCACAAGCATAGGGAAACAGAGACAGAAAGAGAAGGAGAGGGAGGGAAGAGAGAATGGATGCTCCAGAGCCTCTATCCTCTGCAAATGAACTCCAGATGCATGTGCCACTTTGTGCACCGGGTTTTACATGGGTACAGGGGAATTGAACCCAGGCCACCAGGTTTTGCAAGCTAGCACCTTATCTGCTGAGCCATCTCTCTAGCCTCCCCTCTCCTTTCTTGAATACTTTTCTAATCCACACAAGTGCATACATACACTTCCATACACATAAGAATGTTTGCATGTACACATATATACATATGTATACACATGCAGGTACATGTTACCTATGCACAGAACCACATCTACATGTGTATATACACAGCATCCGTTCCCTTAGTTATATCATGTTTAGACACCTTCTGGTAAGGCATGTCTGTGCTGACCACATACATTTACATTCCATTTTTCTTAGTCTTCATCACCTATTCCTTTCTTATTTTTCTCATAACAGTTTCTGAGGCAGAGATTTTTGCTTCCTCTGTATTGGCAGCATTCCAGTCTACAGGACCATGGTATAGGCATATACTGGTATTCAAACTATCCATGCTACACCAATGGATAACCAAAACTTGAAGTGTAGTTTGGAATTACTTTGGCGATCTGGAAAACTAAGTTGTTCAGAACAATGTATCCCTTAAGCTCCTTGCTAGACATAAAGTCGCTGTGCTGTCACATCCTTATCCTACTTTGACCACATTTTAGGTTAAATTAGCTTTTGTTGACAAACTTTGGAATGGAACACACTTGCCATTAACAACATGGTGCTCATGGGATAATGGATTCCTAAACACCAGGTCATCAGCCTCCAACAGGCTTAGGTTCAGGGCACAATGAATTTATGTTATGTGGTTCCCTCTCTACGATCCCATGCTACATATGTAGTATGCGCTACTATGAGCCATAAGCCAGGTGTCTAATTCTAGCTCTTGTCTGATTAGCTGCATAAACTGGAGCAAATGCTTGCATTCTCCAGCTTCTCTGTCTGTAGAAAGCCATGTATACAGCACATTTTTCTAACATGCCTTTCAGTAGAAAGATTATGGTTTTTCCAAAGGCAGTAAACATTCTTGACAGTTAGAAATCATTTCATTAACCCTTGCCTTTGTGTAACTTATTTGGTTATTTTATAAATGCTGAGAATGTTTAGCCCACAAGCCACCGGCTGGAGCCACTCTAATCCATTTGACTTTCATGGAGGTTTCAGTAGGACAGAGGAATCCAGAAGTCCATTGTATAAGACAACCTGGCTAATCAGTCACCTGTCACCTTTATGAATTTACCAGTGAGCTTGCATTGAGCCATCTAATGCACATTTTATCAGCTGATTTCTGCAGAGATCCAAGCCCTGGCGGTCAATGATCAGCCTCCATGCGACTTATGTTCACCATTTCTTTCAAATAGGTTGACTCTGACTGTTCTGGCTCTCTGGCTTTCCAGAGACAGTTGAAAGTTGCTGGATTGTCTGTGGTATGGGTGTACAGGTCTATGTTGAGGCCTGGAAGATGGACTGAGTGCTCCCCAGATGTCCTCTACACAGGGCAGTTTGCACCTGGCTTGTTTTTCTACTTAATGGTTCCTCATTGAAGAAAATCAAACTAGCTGAAATGTCAAGAAATTTGGAAATTTTCCCTTAGATTTTGAGGCCAATTATGTGAGTTGTAAGAGCAGGACAGTTACATTCTAGATTTCCATGATTCCAAATATATTGCTTGCTAAATAGCTTCCCTAGAAGATTTCTCAAGGGAAAAGAATCCAGAGATACTTTTGTAAAAACACAACATCTTCTTTTCTATGCAGTTAAGTCTGATAATTTAATAAACATATATAATGTGTCATGGTCAAATTAGGGTAAGGAGTATTTCTGTCTCCTCAAATATTAATTATTTTGTTTGTTTGTTTGTTTTTTGAAGTAGGGTTTCTCTCTAGCCTAGGCTGACCAGGAATTCACTCTGTAGTCCAAGGGTGGCCTTGAACTCTCAGCAATCCTCCTACTTCGGCCTCCCCAGCGCTGGGATTAAAGACATAAGCCACCCTGCCTGGATCTCAAACATTAATTCTTTATGTGTGTTAGTTATTTGGAAATACATCATAAATTTTTGTAACCAAGATATACCCTTGCTATAGCAAAGCAGAAAGTAAAGCTGGAGAGATGGATCAGAAGTTAAGGCACTTGCCTGCAAAGCCTAATGATCTAGATTCAATTGCCCAGTGCCCACATAAAAACCAAAGGCATCTGTACTTCATTTGCAGAGGCTGGAGGCTCTGGTGTACTCATTCTGTAGGTCTGTGTTTCTTCTCCCTATCTTTGTACACTTGAAAATAAGTAAATAGAAATATTTTATAAAAGAAAAGCAGAAAGTAATTCCTCTTCTCTGACTCTATTTTATCTCCAATTCCCTTTTCTACTTCTAGCAACCATTATTCTACTCTATTCTTCTGAAACTGACATCTTAGTTTTCACAAATGAATGAGATATGTGTTGACTTCTGGCTTCCACTTAACAAGATGGCCTTCAGCTCCATCCGCATTGCTGCACATGACAGGGTTTTATTCTTTTCATTGGCTGAGTAATATTTTTTTGTGTATATATGATGAAATTTCCCATAACCACTGATCATCTGGTGGAAGTTTTCATTGACTCCATACTTTGGCTATTGTGAGATATGCAACAACCAACAGAGTAGTTATCTCATTGCTATATATGGTTTAATCTCCTCTGGATATAGACCCAATACTAGGATTGCTAGATCATATTACAACGGTCAAGCAACAAAAACTTTTTTAAAAAGATAAATGGAATTTTATGAGACTAACAGCATTGCATATAGCAGAAGAAATAATCAATGGAACTAAGAGACAACTTACAGAACTAGAGAAATTATTTGCTTACTATTCACTCAACAAGAGATTCATATTCAGAATAGATGAAGAGCTGCAAAATAATCCCCTTAAGAATGAGCTAAAGGTTAAATAAATATGTCTATGTCTCAAAAAACCAAAAGGTATACAAATGGCCAACAATTATATGAAAAGTTCCTGAGAGCTGGGCATATAGCTCATTTTATAACATGTTTGACAAACAAGCCTGAAAACCTGAGTTCGATCCCCACAGTCCATGTAAAATGTGGGGCATGGTGATATATACCTGTCATCCCAATGCTAAGGAGGCCGATACAGAGGCCAGCTGGTTTACCCTAACTTGTTAGGTCCAGGACAATGAAAGACCCTGTCTCAAAAAGAGATAGATAACACCTGAGGAGTGGCATCTGAAGTTGTTCTCTAGCCTTTACATGCAAGTGTGTGCATGCATACAGACACATTAACACATATACATACACACTCAAACAAAAGCACATGTGCAACATCATTGTCAGCAGGGAGATGAAAGCTAAAGCGGCTACTAACTGTCAAAAACCAACAAATGTTAGTGAACACATGAAGAAAGGGGAAAGCTTATACAGACTTGGTGGCAATATAAATTAGTACAACTTAAAACGATCATACAGAGGAAAATTAGGGAATCCTCAACATAATGTTGTATAGCTAGAAGATCCTTAATGTCGCCTTACAAAGATTTTGTGACTGAAGAAATACTGTCAGCTGCTTGGATGGGAGCAGCCTGAATCTAGCAACACACTTTATATAATGATGTTGAAAGAGGAAGAGTGAGAGGAGAAGAGGGTTGGTTCTCATGGAGACATAAACGTATCCTTAGCACATGCTAATTTTCCAAAATTTCTGAAATCTTGATTCACTCACTCATTTCACAATTGTTTCTCTATGCTTGAATTGAACCTAGAATGTTGTACATGTTGGGTAAGTACTCTACCACTGAACACATTCCTAACCTAACTATTTACTCTTGAGGCAATGTCTTACTAAGTTGCTCACGCTGGCTTTGAAATCACTGTAGCCCAGGAAGATCTTAAAATTTCAATCCTGCTGCCTCAACTTCCTAAAATAGCTGGTATGATAGGCTTGTAACATGAGAAACAATTTTAAAAAATATAATTCCCCTGAGTCATTCTTGGAAAATTTCAAGCTATTAATGTCAGGAGAGTCCAGGAAACTTCAAAATGTCTTTTGAGGAACTGGAAGTCTGACCATGCAGACATATATGTCTCTACCAGTAGACTATAGTGGACTATAGTCACATGTGTCAAGCAGGATGAGTCTTTTTCCTTCCCAGACTTTTCTCATGGGCAGCAATTTTGTTCCTAAAAGGCAGATCAAATGGCTGAACCTTCACTAGACCCTTACAGGAAACACCTGAACCACAAGACACTGGAGAGGGTAGGATCAAGACTAACCCAAATCTTCTACATATTCCCTCGCTCCCTCTCCCCCTCTCCCCCCTCTCTCTCCTCTCTAACTCTTGTATATTAGTTATGTTTTTCCTCAATTTCTTAGTGGGCACTGACCTGTAACCCCCAAAATAATTCTGCTATGGTTACTATATTTATTCTGTATGACTTCCATCATAAAATATGGTGGGTCTTACTTAATAGCCAATAGCCCAACAGATGGTATGACAGTGTATTTTGGTAAATATTCCATAAGTGGTTTAAAATCAAGAATATTTGACAATTATGTATGGTAAGTTTCCATGTGTCTTCTACTATTAGCTGAGGCTGCTCTAACAAGATAGCATGTACTGGATGACTTTGACAGTGGGCATCACTCATAATAGTCCCAAAGGAAAGCAGTTATGTCCAGGATGGAAGTGTCAACAGATCTGGTGTCTGGCTGTGGCTTTGGCATGTTCTCACACAGAGGCCATCATAGCTCCTTATGAAGGCCCTAATCCTATGATGGGGGCCCTATTTTCTGGTGTCATCTAATCCTTATCACCTACAAATGCTTTGTCTCCACAGCTAAGATTGGACTTTTTGGCATATATAAATGTTGATTTTCTAACAATTAAAAAATCCATTTTTTTATAATTAAGAAAGATGTGCTTAGATATTTTACCATGATTATGAAATTGTTTCTCCTTTCATATTTTTTGGATAGTTGCTTTAATAATATTCTTTTAGCTTACATATAGACCTGTATAGTTCATGACTACACTTGCCTTCCTTCCTCTCTTTCTGGTCATGGGAAAGTTCTAGCTTACCGCTTTCAAGTTCAGGGACTCTTTCCCCTTCAGGATCAGCTCCACTGAGGAACTAGTTGATAGCATTCCTTCACTATCCTTTATGTCTGAGTTTAATTTGATTTTTCATATAATTTCAGTCTCTCTGGTAAAATCCATCATCTGACCACTCACAATGTGCCATTTTGATACTCGAGAGCATGATGTTCATTTTATATTCCTTGCCTGATAATTACAACACCTGCCCATGGTTTTGACCACCCTTGTTTGCAGTTTGGAGACATCCTTCTGGATATTTTTCCTCCTTTCTATTTTGAATTAAATGTGAGAGCCTGTGGTAGTTATTTTGCTTAAAAATGCTTCTGCCTTCCTTCTTCTGCTAGTTTGGATTTGAGTCCATCTACCACTGGAGTTCTGAGGACTTGTGACATTCGATGATAAATCCATGTTGGTATCACATGTGAAACTAGAATAGAAAAAAACAATCTCATTACTTCTACTCACAATGCTACCATAATTCTAGACAGGAGAGTAAGGCAAGAAAATCAAAGAGAAGTTACTTGAGATTAGAAAGAAATTTAAATCATCATTATGTGCTTTTGCTATAGCTATGTACATAGAAATCTCAAAGATCTATTTCATAATTTATGCTAATTAAAGAGTTAGGGGCAAGCACGGTGGAAGATGCCTATAATTCTAGCACTGGGTAGGCAGAGGCAGGATGTCACAGCCAGTTTGAGGCTAGCTTGGGTCTTCCAAGCCAGTCAGAACCATATAGAGGAGAGTCTATTTAAGTCCCTTCTCCCTTCTCCCAATAAAAAGAAAATAAAAATGTCAAAACATTATATTAGCAAGTTGCTGAAATAACATTCCACATATAAGAATCAACTTAAGTCATGAAAATTAAATTTTTAAATCTTCTAAAGTAGCAAGAAAATTAGTAACTATGTTCATAATAAATATGACTAGAGACATGCAATAATTCCATAAGTAAAATTATCAAAAATGTTGACATTTTAAAAGACCCAATTATGTAAGGATATGTCAGATTCGATGTTTGGAAGCTTCAGTGTAGCTGATACCCTAACAGTTCCCAAATTTATTTAGATGCTTGATGTTATCTTGATTAAAATACCAATTCTTGTATATATGTATACGAGTCTTTATAGGAATGCATGTTTACATGAATGTGTGTGCGCGTGTTTCCCAGTGCTTACATAACACTGCCAAAATACAAGAGAGCCAATGTGCTCTTCTAGAACAAGGAGAGAGACTTTACCTATGGTCAGAGCTGCTTTACAAACTATAATCATTAAAGAAGAGAGAAATTCACACAGATGGAGACAAATATGGAAACTGAACAGAATAGAGCTCAGAAGGAAATACATGCAAGTGACATTTAACTTGTGACTATACCACACTTCATTCGGTGAGTAAAGAATGATCTTTCTTAAAATAGTAACAGGAAAAATTGAAATAATATAAAATTAGCTTTTGTCCCTGTTACTATTGCTATTGTCCCTGATGCTGGGTACTAAGTCAGTACAGGGGTGTCGTTCAGTCATGTTCTGGTGGCTTGAGGGTACATACAGGAGAGTATTGACATCCTCATGACAACCACTATAAGACTACAGGGCATAGAAAAGAGAAGTTGATCAGGTGAAGATGAAAGCATGCTTTTAGCATGGGTGGCCTCCCTCAATAACTATACTCCTGTAAGACTGTTTATGAGACAACTGCTATGGCCTAATTCTCTCACACTAGGCCTTGTTTCTTAGAGATCTCACCCTTGAAGCACTGCTGCACCAAGCTTGTAGCACTGTATCCAAGCCATTACAATGGCGATGTACCCTAATCTGTGTGCATGTGCATACACACTCACACACATCTCATCCCAAGATAAATGAAAGACCCACTACATATGAAAGGAAAAGCAATATGCTACATTGTACATTTATTCATTCCTTCTGGGTGACCATATTTTAAACATCAATAAAACCTCAGCCCCACACATAGATCCATTCAACTGCATTGACACCAAGAAGCCTCTGAAAGCCACCCTTTCCCATATGAAAAGGAGAGTACAGAATCAGAAAGACATCTCCAGTACTTACTACTAATGTATTGCTCTCCAAGAAGCACCTATAAGTATGTGTGAGACAGATAGCCCAAGGAACAGAAACAGGCCACATATCTACAAGGTGCCCTGTAAAAGAAGGGTGCTCCAGAATTGATAGAAGTGTGAGTCAGATGACGCCCCACTCTCTCCCACTACTGCCCACAGTGCACTGTCTGTGTGCCTGGCAAGAAAAACTTGGAGCTGTTTAATAATTTTACAGACTGTATATGGGGATGGTGTTTTAGATATATCACATTAAGTAATATAGATTATTAATACCAATGTCATTCTTCTCTTCATTTCCATTTGTGTAGCTACTAGAAAGTTTTAGACCAAGCATGGGTTTTACATTCTATTTCTGGTGAGCAGCGGGGACTGAAAGCCCTTTCCTCACCCTTGAACCAGGCCCAGTACTAGTACCTGGCTCATATATGTGCACTCAAGATAGAATTCCAACAGTTATGAAAATACAGAACGTGGAACAAACAAACAAACAACAGAAGTCCAGTGTCTGTTGGGCCTTGTTGCTGCTGTAACAGCATTCTGTACCTGTTCCTCCCTTACCCTTCATAAGCACCTCTTCTGAGGCTGACTTTTCCCCACCAATACTCTCCAGTCTTCCAGTCTCTTTTCTACCTTTTAGCTTAATGCTGCCTCCTCCAGTGGCAGCCTCTAGTTCTCTTGTGGTCCAACTTGAGCCTTTCCTAAACTGGCCTCCTGTGCTTCGCCCACATCCACATTGCACTTTAACACAGAGGGTTCCAAGGCTGGCTCAGTGTCCTGGAAGGGTCTGGGCTGTGGGGCCTTGCTACATTCCCCAGCGGTGGCCAATTCTATCACCAGCCTCCTCTAGCACTCAGATGCCATCTCATGTGAGGGTCCTGTGTTCCTCCACCTACTTTCAGAGAGTGTGAGAACATTTCCTACCTCTAAAAGTAAATTCCATGACTCTAGTCTATAGCACTTTTCTTTCTCTCTCTCTCTCTCTTTCTTTCTTTCTTTTCTTTTTTCTTTTTCTTTAATGGCATCTCACTGTGTAGTCCAGACTGTTCTCAAACTTGTGATCCTCTTGAGTCAGCTTTCCAGGTATGGGAATTACTGACATGTGACACCATACCCAGTTCATACAGCACTTTATTGGAGACCATTTTTCTGCTGTGGTGAAACCAATATGCAAAGGCAAATGGTCAATCTGGATCCATTCTGCAAAAGTGATGACTCCAGTCCCAGCCAGTCACTCACCTGGACACTGGAGGGTTTCAGCCACCATCTGCTTGGGCCATGAAGTTTCTTTGTGTTTGATTTCTACACTGTTAAGGCCAGCATGCCTTTTGCACTTATAAGACATCACAATTTGAATGTCAACATTTTAAAATCACAAATCGATATATGAATTTCAATTTAATATTTGAAAAGAAGCTGAGTCATGTACCCAAAATGGTCCTAATCCACCTAAAATTTTCCCAACAACTGAATTAAGCTCCAGCTTTTACATTAAACTAATTATGTACTACTAAACAATAGAGTTCCATGGGACACAGGCTAGTGAAGGTTCTGGACAAAAGCAGCTAAGGCATTTCCTGAGTCATTATTTATTTTGTTTGTGTATATGTGAGTGCCAGTGTGTGTTCATGCTTATGCATGAATAGGTGGAGGCAAGGGGACAATTTTGCCTTCATTTCTTAGGTATCAACCATTTTAATTTTTACAACCATCTTTTTTTGAGAAAGGGTCTCTCAATGACCCATGACTTGCCAGGTAGACTAGACCAGCTTTCATCACTACTATATCTCTCCTCTTAAAGAGATTTCTGATTTTCTTCTTTCCATCTCCATGAGAACTTTCCTGTGCTTACTCTCTGAAAATTTTCTCTCTCCTCCTTCATACTGCAGTTGCCAGGCCCACCTACCATAAAGTAGACCCGTGTTACTCACATGGCATGGGGAAACCACGATGCTTACCTGGTACTGATGGTGAAAAGAACAGATTTATTTCTGTTCAGTGCTTCCTCTGCCACATCAGAGAGAGGACACAGCTAGTGTTTCCACAGCAGCTGGGCCAACATTTATGATGTGTGATACTTGAATGGAATAAATGCATCTCTAGATGAGATGAAAAAGTAAAATTGGACAGCTGACTTGCATTGAACTTCGGAGTGGCTAGTGGGCTGTGTACTTGCCTTTAAAGTCATGACAGGGTGAGGCGGGGGACCTAAGGAGTGCTACCCAATGTACACCTACACAGTTGTGTTTCAGATCTTAAACTGAATGACTGGTAAAAGAGGGTATAAAATGCCAGTCACACTGCAAGCTCAATAGGGATTTGAGGTGAAGCTGGCATCTGACCCAGTGATCTTTGGGATCTATGTTTGTCTAAGTACGCCCCTTAGATGCAGTGTTAAGGCTGGTCACAGGGCTCAGGGTGTGCTGACCTCAGCTAGGATTCTCTTCCCAGCTAGGATTCACTCCAGACTATCACAAGTGAGCCAGCAGAGCTGGTTTCAGTCTAACTCAATCTGAAAGACCAAGCATCTTCTGAGGGCATTAAGATGACATTCCAGGTCCAATGACGTTAATTTCTGAACTTAGGGAGAGTTCTCTTAGCCCTCCTACCTTTTCTTGTCTTCTCCATGAATAGGTCAAATGCTGCCCCCTAGGTGCTGGGTAAGGGGCTCGTGTGAACCTTAGTTCAGCTTTAACTATTTCATTTGCTCCAGAAAGCAGACTTTCCCCTCCTGACCTAGGATTGCTCTCATCTTTTCTTGTTTCACATTTTCAATAAATGTGCCTTTAACATTCCCTTTCCTGCTTCAGTTCACTGTAAGATTCCCCTAAATCCAACTGTATGGATTTTACTAAGTTTCCTCCTCATTGTTTGAGTCTTCTTCTTTCCACCTCCTCCTCATCAGATGGATATGTCACTATCAACTATTCTGCATGCCAGGGCCTCCACCCTAAAAAACCTAAGTACACTAAATCCCCAACAAAGGGCCTCTAGTAGCATGGAAAGAATGATAACTGCAATCAAATTCAGTCACTTTTCTGCTTTAAAAGAGAGTGAGTGAAAAAAGCACAGAAGAATGGTTTAAAGCATTTGCAGGACCTTGAGGGCTCTGAGCAGGGCTGTACTGTGAACAGTGAGCTCTGCCTGGGCCACTGCACACTGGGCTTCAGGAGTTGAGTAAGACATTCAGACAGAGCCCATATGTCCCAGATTGTCTAGGACAGACCTGATATCGAATATTCTGTCCCATTTTTCAGAGCATGTTTCAGACCATATGTCCACATTTGTGTTTAGGAAAATACAGTACTTGTGTCTTTAATAGGAAAGTGGGTCCAAATCTGAAGGCACCACCCATGAACCTCACTGTGCCTCCTCTCCTGAGTGGGAACTCAAATGAAAGTGATCTCCAGCCACAAGGGCAACATCCGTGAAGGTAGATCAGTCATCTGGATGACCCAAGGCATCGAGCCAACATGAGACTAGGAACAAGCTATGTACCACCCACTTGGAAGCCAAACACAGCAGGTCTGTACTTTCTACACTTTCAGAGAAGTATGTGTGTGTGTGTGTGTGTGTGTGTGTGTGTGTGTGTGTGAGAGAGACAGAGTGAGAGAGAGAAAGAGAGAGAGTGGCTCATGCTACTTGCTTTAATTTTGCTCTAATTTGTAGTGAAATTGAGAGATTGACCTGGCAGGATGACTGTGAATCAAGTACTTGCATGAGTATCTTGAGTTTGCACCTTCAGAATCTATGTAAAAACAGAAAAACAAACCTTTAATCCCAGCACTAGGGAGGCAAAGGTAGGCGCGTTGCCACGAGTTCAAGTTCGAGTTTGAGGCCACCCTGAAAATGCAGAGTCAGCCTGGGCTAGAGTGAGGCCCTACCTTGAAAAAAAAAAAAAAAACACTGTGGTGGGCATCTATAATCCCAGTGCATCTACTTAGGGAGGGGGTGATGGAGACAGGGGAATAGGGGAATTTCTCAAAAGTTTGTGGGTTAGCTAGCCTGGCAAATGTGGCACCAATGAAGAACAATGAAAGACCCTGCTTCAAACACAGTGGAAGGTGAGGCCCAAATGCCAAGGTTATCCTCTGACCTTCACAAGCATACACATGAGCATGCACATAGATCATACACACACAAGAGAGAAATAATCTACCTTTAGGCAGGTTTGTCTTGATATGTTTTGTGAATGGGTTCATTTTCTCCATCGTCTCCTGCCTTTGGGATATTTCATAAATACCTGGGCATATAATAATATGTAGCAAACATAAAACACAAGAAATAATTAGTCCTCCTCCCAATTTATAATGTATTTAGTGCTATTTTCCATAAGGAAGGTGCCATCCTTTAGAAATATGACTGAGGACTGCAAAGCCTTGTATAACACCAGTCCACACATTTTTCTTTGAATTCTGAAAGTCAAAATTTAATTCTAGGAGATACTTATGAAACTTATGAGTTCCAAAATACCCCTAGGACACACAGACCATCTAGAAAATACTCACACGTGTGTGAGCACACACCATCATTAGACTAGCACACAATTATTTCAAAACAAGATTTGTATTCTGGTTCAAATGAGGTGTTATAATTTGATAAATTTACATCTGTATATATTGAACAGTTTCTTATTAAATGAAAGTTAAAAGTATGATAAATATAATCTAATTATAATATCTAATTACAAATGAAATAAATCACTAAAACCAGCTTAATGAAACTTAACTGTGACTTAATATTCAAGCAAGGAGCTGGAATTTTGACATTCAAGTCATTCAGTCAGACTACAGGGGCACCTGAGCATGGAGGTGCTTTTTCACTGGGAATGTCAGCCTCCTCACACCTTCAGCATTGTTCAGACAAGCTCTAGAGTCCTCGCAGCTTTTGTTAATAACAGTATAGATCCATCACAGAATGTTGCTAGTGCAGCTCCAGGCAAAGGTTTAAAGCAGCAATGCTTTTGATGAAATCAGTCAAAGAGGATAGAGATGACTTTAATCAGTACTGCAGCATAAGAAAGCTGTGACTTTGATCAGAGGGTTAGGCATAAGGGTCAGCTGCCAGCCAGGTGATCTGGTAACAGGAGTGCCAGCAGAATCTGGAAGCCAACAGTAAACACTGATGATGGGTAGGCTGCTGTGGACTTGGACCAGGCTGGTTGAGGGTGGACTCAACAATTTGGTTCAGCACACAAGAGAATTAGGTTCCTCTTTCCTTGCCCTGATTTTCTCTTTGGAACTAGTGTTCCAGTGTATTAGGCCAAGAGGAGTTCATAGCCAGTAAGCACTCAGAGAGGAGACTAGCACTAGTGACATGATTGTCAGACATCTTTGTCCTGACTGACTCTCAGGGTCTTGTGCTGTTCCCTGCTCACAGAGGTCCCTTGGGCAGCCCTCTATGGCACCTACTTCTTGGCTGGCATACTCATCTCCATTATAGAAAACAAGCTCCTTATGTGTTGGGAGGTGAAAACACAGAAAACATGATAAAAATAGTAAGGACCTGTTCACATTCATGTGGCTCATTAGACTTGAGAATGAAAGGTGGAGGTGTCCTGCACCTTAATGGCATTGGAGTTGGGCGGAGTATAGTGTGAGGGACTCAAACTATATGCAGATTCTAAGCCTTGCTGTGGTCCCTCTAAAGAGTTGAATTTATCCAGGAGTGCTGGGGCACACATTTAATCCCAGCAATTGGGAGGCAGAGGTGGGAGGAATGCCATGAGTTCAAGACCACTCTGAGACTACATAGTGAAATGTAGGTCAGTCTGAGTTATAGTGAGACCCTGCCTCAAAAAAAAAAAAAAAAAAAAGAAAAGAAAAGAAAAGAGCTGGTGCGGAGGTACACGCCTTTAATCTCAGCACTCAGAGGCAGAGGTAGGAGGAATGACATGAGGTCTAGGCCACTCTGAGACTACAGAGTGATTTCCAGGTCAGCCTGAGCTAGAGAGTGAGGCCCTACCTTGAAAAATAAAAAAAAAAAAAAAAAAAAAAAAAACGAGTTGAATTTAAATGAATAAGAACTTTGTGTGTTACTGGGACTTTTATTATGAGCCATGCATTTATTCTAGAATCAAGCTGAAGAACAAAGCCAGTGAGGGTCAAGTAATGAGGCTCATCCCACTCGTATGAATGGCCTTAGACACCTTACATCAACTTCCAAGACTTATCCTTTGCTTTAAAATAGAACCTAGTTTTACACACACAAACACACACACACACACACACACACACACTGGAAGGGGAACTACTTGGGAAGAGGATGGGGACAAGAGGGAGAGACAGGAGCAGGAGAAGATAAAGAAGGGATGAACATGGACAAAATGCATAAATACATCATTACTGTGTACAAGAAAATTACACTGTAAAGCCTTTTTAAATACTCAAGAAGATAGAACTATGCTCAATAAAAATTTTTAATAAAAAGTAGAGCTGAAATGAGGTAAGCTACATACGTTTTTCTGAGTCACTTGCTTTACTTACTTCTTTTTTAAATTAAAGAATATCTGTTTGAAGGTGAACATATGTCCCCCATAACCTCATGGATTTTTGATCAGTGTTAAGCTTCCCACTTAAGTCTGTAGCACAGGGATAACTAAACACCTTTAGAGGACATGTTACTGGGAGCAGATCTTGTAGTTTAGCCTTAAGATATGTTCAGAGAAACCTTGAGTTCTTCACAGTTCGTGTTTTCTGGCTGTTTGAGTCTTTCTGCATCTATGGAAGTGAGCCAGCTTAGTTGGTCGCTGGTAGTATTTCCCTTTGATTCCTTAAACCCAAAATAACCCCTTTCCTCTAATAAGCTGCCTCTGGTAAGATGTTTGTCCAAGTTAAGAAAGGTAACTGCAACAGTAAAGCTTGTAACAAGAAGGGGTGCCATTGGTGTGATAAATTTGACCATGTAGGTTTTGGTTTCTTGGAGCTTGTGGGCTATTCTGGTGAGAGAACATAGACAGAATTATGGAATGTGAAGGCTTGGCTTATGCACTTTAAAGGGGGAAGAGAGAACTAGGAACTGTCCTAGCTGGCTGCATTCTTCTGCCCAAATGCTTTGAGTTTTATCAAGGTTTAATTTAAAAGTAAAGGATTGGTGTGCTTGGCTGAACGTATAAAACAGAAAGATATGAAAGATGTACAGTTAATCACAGGAAAAATTCCAGCAAGTTTGAAGTTATAGGCAGAGAAACTGGCTTTAGGTTACTGAGGCTACAATTTTAAGTTGAATTACCATTAAGGATGGACCAACTATTCTGCATTGAGCCAATAGAAACGGTACCCTGAGGATGAGTGATGGAAGGAGCTGGTTTGAATGAAGACTAGTGCAGAAGTATGCTGCTCTTCAAGGTCAAGATTTGTTTCCTCCTGGATTTATAAATTTGCCACATACTTGGTACTTACAAATGCTGGATAGGATGGTAAAGTGTAACACAGTTTTGGTTGGGGAAATGGTCCCTAGGAAAAATGAAGCAGGGTTGAAATCCCTGTGTGGAGACCTAGTAAGATGAGTGTATGAAGGCGAACCAGTTCCAAGAGCTTCATAGATGTCAGTGTAAAGCTTGGTTGAAATCTCTGTGTGGAGGCAAATGAAGCCATTGTTTGGGGCTCTATTTGGGCTGCTCAGCTCAGCGGGAGGAGTAGAATTGAAACCAAGAGACTTGTGCACTGGTTATGAAGGTTAAACTTGAATTGCATATGTGTGATATTTATGTACTTTTTATTGATTTTTTTTATTAGTTAAGCCTGTTCTTTTCATGTATGTTTTTAATGGGAATGTTTACTCTGTACTATGTGTTGGAATGTATGTAACATGTATTTTAATTTTATAGAGCTCACAGTTAAGAAACAGCCTTAAATCTCAGATGAGACTTGGGACTTTTGTACAATGTTAAAGTTGGTAAAGACCATGGGTACCACTGAAATTAGACTGAGCACATTTTGCATTGTGAGATGATGATGGATATATGGGAGCTATGAGAGAAATGTAGTGGTTTGAATGTGAATACATCCCCCCATAGCCTCAGGTATTTTTTCTTTCAATGAAAGCAATGGTCCTGCCATTCTTTATTTCTCACAATAATATGATTTTCACAAAAATACATTTTAAATTCTGATCAGTATAGGTTTTCTTACAGATGAATAACAAAAGAATGAATCCCTTAGTACTTTCTAACATATTGTCAATGTATGAGGATAAAAACTATATGATGAGGGGACTTCTGGTCAAGATGGCGAAGGCCTAGCTGCACTACAAACAACCAGGGAAGAAAAAGGTAAGTATTCAAGGGAAATTAGGAACATTTTGAAGAGGGAGGGCACAGATCGGGATAAAAGAGGGAAGCACACACCCCCGCGACCCACGCCCCGCCACCCCGCCCGCCGCGAATCGCCGCAATGGGCGCGGCCCGGCGCCTCAGCGGCCCGGCGCCCCATGCGCACCAAGCCCCACACGCCCCGGCGGCCCGCGCGCCCCACAACCCCTGCGCCCCACGCCCACGCCCCCCCCGCCCCCCCAAGCGCGCCCCTCACCCCAGCACGCCCCACGCTCCCTATCCACACGCAGAGGCGCAGGCCGAGCGAACTGAAGCTTCCCGTGCCCCGGGCGCCCAGGCCTGCCCCGCGCCCCCACACCCCCCACGCCCCACCCCCACAAGCCTCGAGACACCCCCCCCCCCGCCCGCCCCAACCCCCGCACGCCCCATGCTCCGTATCCACTCTCGGCAGGCGCGCCCCAAGCACCCCATGCCCTGGGCGCCCCGAGACACCCGTGCCCCCCCCCCACGCGCCTCGAGCCCCCCCCCCCCATGCGCCCAACGCTCCCTACCCACACACGGCAGGCGCGCTTCAAGCGCCCCTCAGCGTCCCGCGCCCGGGCACCCAGGTGTGCCCTGTGCCCCCCGCGTGCCTCGAGACCCCCGTGCCCCACCCCTGCGCTCCTCGAGACCCCCCCTTGCGCCCCACCCCCGCCGCGCATCCAGAGTGCCCCGCGGTGTCCTGCAGCATACCGCAGCGTCCTGTGCTCCATCTTACTTCAGCGTGCTCCACACCCCCTGCAAGACCCGCGACCCCCTTGACCCCCTGCAGTGTCCTGCGCCCCCCCCGCGCCCACCTGAGCGCCCCGCACTCCTAGCCGTCCACCCTCCCCACGCACTCTGCACCCCCACCCCCACGCGCCCCTGAGCATCCGCACCCTGAGCCCCGTGCGCCCTGAAGCGCTCCCTGCCCCCCCCGTGCCCCGCCCCGGCGCCTTCGGCCCCCCACCCCGCATGCCCCTCTCCCCCCGCCGCACTCAGCCCGGGCACGCCCCTGCATACCCAGGCGTGCCCCGTGCCCCCTGTGCCCCACCCCATGTGTCCTCAGCATACCCCGCCCACCCTCCACGCCCTGCGCCTAACGCGCGAACCCCTCAAAGCCCCCCGCAAGCCCCGCCCCACCTGCGCGTCCAGAGCACCCTGCGACATCCCTTGGCATCCCGCACTCTGGTGTGCCCCACGCCCCCTCCCCCCACACGCACCCTGCGACCCCCTGAGCACCCCGCGCACCCCCCACGTGCCCTGTGCCCCTAGCCCCCCAGCGCCTCCCACAAGCTCCTCCACACCCCGTGACCCCCCGCATGCCCCGCGCTTCCCCCCGCGCCCCGCACACCCACCGTGCATGCTCACCCCCCTGCACTAACAGCCCGCCCCTCACCCCCTAACTGATCAGAGCACCCCACGCCCCCCGCCCCTCCAGGGCACCCCACCCCGCACCCCCGAGCCCTGCCACCTCCCGCACACCCCACCCTGATTGCCCGGTGCCCCGGCGCACCCCGACCCCCCCCCGCCACGTGCCCCACTCGCTCCATACACACCAGCGCACCCCGCGCCCCCTTCCGCCCACCCGCCCACGCACCCTCTGCACATCCCGCATGGCTGTGCTCTGATCGGGCACCCACCAGTCACACCTGCCAGCCTCCTGCACTGAAGCTGAGACCTCCTACCTTGCCCTTGTTCTCTGATCCTGTGAGTAGACCAGCCGCATGGTGCTCAGTTCGCAGGCCTCTGGGGGCCACCCCTGCCGTGAATAGGTGGCTGCCAGATCCCCTGCTGCTGTGCTCACATCACTTGCCACCGGTCAGCTTCTGCTGTGTCCTGATTCCGTACCCACATCGTCTGCCTCTGCACTACAATTGCACGTGCAGAGGGCCCACCCCACAGCAAGAGCCACATAAGTCCACACTGAGTCACTAGCGCCAGCGCAGCTGCCATCCCCTACCTGTACATCGCCACCCATCCCCCACTCCCCTAAGGCGGAAGAGCACAGACTGTTTACAGACCCCAGTGTACCCAGCCAGAATCTAGGCACCTTCAGGGCTTGCTACCTCAGTCCCCTTTCAAGCTCAAAGGCAGGCAGCTTAGGTGCATTACTGGGTGAGAATTCAGGCAACTTTGGTGCCCCTGTCAGGCTATAGGTAGGCGGCTTTAGCAAGACTGAGCAAAAACCCAGGCTGCTTACAACTGCCCCAGGCTGCCTTGGATTCGCATTAAGCTAGATCCCAGGCTGCTCCACCCACCTACCTGCCCATACACTGACATGGGTAGACCACAGCACAAAAGAAATAACATGAAAAATAAAATGGAAGAAAATCCAGACAGATCACCCAGTCCAACAAGGATCTCAACTAACCAAAACATAGAAGAGTGTTTAGGATCAGAACATCAAGTGGAAGCAATGAACAATGCAACCCTGACCAAACTACTGCTAGAACTGACAGGAAAGCTACAAAGGATAGCTAATCGTATGGATGCTACCATCACTAAGCTAGAGCAATATGATAAGACACTGGAAGGAATTCAAAGAGAGCTAAGAGAGTTGAGGGAGAGTGAAAAAAAAAAGAGGACCTTAAAAATCAGCTGGCCACACTAAATGAAAACATAAAGAAATGCAAGGATGATTTCCAAGAATCATCAAGAAAATCAGAAAATGAGACAAAAAGGGAGCTGGACAAAGCGATGGAAGTGATACATAGGAAAGTAGTAGAAAATGCAAACTTAATTGAACAAGTCCAAACTCACTAGAGGCTCTCAAGAATAGAGTCAGCGAAGTGGAAGATAGAAATTCTGATCTGGAAGACAGGATGGAAGAAACAGTTCGAGAGTCCAAAAATTTCAGTAAGTTCAAAAGTTCCTGTGAACAGAACATGAGAGAATTGTGGGATACACTTAAATGTCCTAATATCAGAATCACTGGAATACCAGAAGGAGAAGAATTTCAGACCAAAGGCATGGAGAACTTATTTAACACAATAATTGAAGAAAACTTCCCCCGTCTCTTAAAAGAAAGGCCCATCAAGATTCAAGAAGCAAACAGAACGCCTAACCGACTAGACCAAAGGAGAAACTCCCCAAGGCATATTATGATTAAGACTCTAAACATTGACACCAAGGAAAAAATCCTAAAAGCAGCTAGGGAAAAACAGCACACCACTTTCAAAGGAAACCCCATCAGAATTACTTCAGACTTCTCAATGGAAACCCTGAAAAATAGAAGGGCCTGGAATGAAACTCTCCAAACTCTAAGAAACTATGGCTTTCAACCCAAACTACTCTACCCGGCAAAAGTCTCCCTTATAATAGATGGTGAAAGGAAAACTTTCCATGACAAAACTCAGCTATACAATTATATGAACACAAAACCAAACCTACAGAAAGTACTCCAGGAAATTCTCCACAGAGAAGAAACAAATAACCAAACACAAATGCCTACAAGAAGAAGATCACAGCAACCAAACCCAGAGTAGATAGAAAAAAAAAAAAATTAAATTCCATGAAAATACCAACACACCTCTACCACCACAACATGACAGGGATCAAATCAAATCTCACAGTCATCACCCTAAACATTAATGGCCTTAATTCACCCATCAAGAGACACAGGCTAACAGGGTGGATCAAAAAATTAGACCCCTCAATCTGCTGCCTTCAAGAAACCCACCTTACCACTAAAGACAGAAACCTCCTCAGGGTGAAAGGGTGGAAAACAATATTCCAAGCAAATGGGAATAAGAAACAAGCAGGTGTAGCTATATTAATATAATATAAAGTTGACTTCAAACCAAAAACAATCAAAAAAGACAAAGAAGGCCACTTCCTACTTTTCAAGGGAACAATCCATCAAGAGGATATACAATCATAAATCTGTATGCACCAAACACAGGGGCGCCGCAGTTCATAAAACAAAACCTACTCGACAATAAAACAGAAATAACCACCAACACCATCATAGCTGGGGACTTTAACACACCATTATAAGTAATAGACAGATCATCCAAACAGAAGCTCAACAGGGAAGTAAGAGAGCTCAACAAAACCATAGAGCACTTAGACCTAACAGACATCTACAGAACTTTCCATTCCAAATCCACAGACTACACATTCTTCTCAGCAGCCCATGGAACATTCTCTAAAATAGACCATATACTGAGTCACAAAGATAGCCTCCACATATTTAGGAAAATCGACATAATTCCCTGCATGATATCAGATCATAATGCTATAGTCCTAGAAATCAACAAAAAAAAAACCAACAAGAGCCCCAACGGCAACTGGAAACTGAATAGCACACTCTTAAACAATAAATGGATAGTGGATGAAATAAAAAATGAAATTGCAAAATTCCTGGAATTGAATGACAATGAGAACACATCATACCAAAACTTGTGGGACACAATGAAGGCAGTCCACAGGGGAAAATTCATAGCACTCAATGCCTTCATAAAAAAGACAGAAAGATCCCAAATCAATAGCCTAACTATCCACCTAAAGGCATTGGAAAAACAAGAAAAATCCAACCCAAAGAGCTCCAGAAGGAAAGAAATAATTAAAATCAGAGCAGAAATTAATGAATTGGAAACCAAGGAAACAATTAAGGCAATTGACAAAAAAAAGAACTGGTTCTTTGAAAAAATAAACAAGATTGACAAACCTCTGGCCAATTTGATCAAGCAAAAAAAAGAGAGACTCCAAATTAACAATATTCAAAATGAAAAAGGAGATATCACAACAGACATCAGTGAAATCGCCAGAATCATCAGGACTTATTTCAAAAACCTCTACTCCACAAAACTGGAAAATATGGAGGAGATGGATAAATTCCTGGATGCATATAATCTACCAACGCTAAACTCAGAGCAGATCAACCACCTCAATTAGCCCATCACGCTCATGGAGATTGAAAAAGTAATAAAAAACCTCCCAAAAAAGAAGAGTCCAGGACCAGATGGATTCCCAGCTGAATTTTATCAAACCTTCATGGAAGAACTCAAACCAATCTTCCTAAAACTGTGCCACACAATTGAAGAACAGGGAAAACTACCCAACTCCTTCTATGAAGCTAGTATCACCCTAATCCCAAACCAGGCAGAGATGCCACAAGAAAAGAAAAGTATCGGCCTATTTCCCTAATGAACATAGACGCAAAGATCCTCAACCAAGCCGGGCGTGGTGGCGCACGCCTTTAATCCCAGCACTTGGGAGGCAGAGGTAGGAGGATCACTGTGAGTTCGAGGCCACCCTGAGACTCCTTAGTGAATTCCAGGTCAGCCTGGGCTAGAGTGAGACCCTACCTCAAAAAACCAAAAAAATAAAAATGAAAAAAAAAAAAAAAAAAAAAAGATCCTCAACAAAATTCTCTCAAACCGAATCCAACAACACATCAAAAGCATTATCCACCTTGACCAAGTGGGATTTATCCCAGGAACACAAGGGTGGTTCAACATATGAAAATCTGTCAATGTAATACACCACATAAACAAGCTTAAACATAAAAATCACATGATCATTTCGATAGATGCAGAAAAGGCCTTCAACAAGATACAACATCACTTCATGATCAAAACATTGGAGAGAATCGGCATGGCTGGTTCACATCTTAATATAATAAAGGCAATATACAAAGCTCCAAAGGCCCAAATAATACTTAATGGAGAGAGACTGGAGGAATTCCCATTGAGATCAGGAACAAGACAGGGATGTCCTCTCTCACCTCTGCTTTTCAATATAGTTCTGGAAGTCCTAGCCCAAGCAATAAGGCCCAAACAATATAGACTGGAAAAATGATAGCATCTTCAACAAATGGTGCTGGACAAACTGGATAACCACATGCAGGAAACTAAAACTTGATCCACACATTTCACCATGCACAACACTCAAATCCAAATGGATCAAAGACCTCAACATAAGACCAGAAACTCAAAAACTACTGGAAGAAAATTTAGGAAGTACCTTCCATGATATAGGAATGGAAAAAGACTTCCTGAATAAAACCCCAGTGGCTCAAGTTCTTAAACAGTCACTCAACCATTGGGATCATATGAAGCTGAAGAGTTTCTTTACAGACAAGCATATAATCAGCAAAGCCAATAGAATACCCACAGAATGGGAGAAAATATTTGCAGGTTATCCAACTGATAGAGGCCTTATCTCTAGAATTTACAAAGAACTCAAAAGTCTAAACAATAAGAAGACAAATACCCCACTCACAAAATGGGGCACAGAGTTAAACAGGCAATTCACAGAGGAAGAGATACAAATGGCAAACACACACCTAAGAAAATGTTCATCATCCCTAATCATCAGAGAAATGCAAATTAAAATAACTATGAGATTCCACCTTACCCCAATACGGATGGCCAACATCAAAAGGTCAAATGAAAATAAATGCTGGCGAGGATGTGGAGAAGCAGGGACACTCATTCACTGTTGGTGGGAATGCAGGATGGTACAACCACTTTGGAAAGCAATATGGAGACTCCTGAAAAAGCTGACTATAGAAATACCAACAGACCCAGTTATACCATTGCTGGGCATGTACCCTAAAACCTTCAAACCAAAAGCCAGAGAGATTTGCTCAACCATGTTTGTAGCAGCTCAATTCGTAATAGCTAAAAGCTGGAATCAACCCAGATGTCCATCATTAGAAGAATGGATAACAAAGATGTGGTATATCTACACAATGGAATTCTATACAGCAGTAAGAAAAAACGACATAAAGAAATTTGAGGAAAAATGGTTGAACCTGGAACAGATCATTCTCAGCGAACTTACCCAATCACAGAAAAAAAATCGACACATAGTCTCACTCATGTGCAACACCTAACCTGAATCTGCCCAAGATGCCTTACATACCCACCAAGCACCTCATGGACTAGACAATAAGGTGGATGGGAGGACTGGGAGGGAATCAAAGGTTGGAAAACAGTAATCCGGACCCAAACGGCAATGGTACCATAAAATTCTACTTCCTAAAAGACAGGCCAAATGGCTGAACCTTCACTAGACCCTTACAGGAAACACCTGAACCACAAGACACTGGAGAGGGTAGGATCAAGACTGACCTAAATCTCCTACATCTTCCCTCCCTCCCTCTCCCCCTCTCCCCTCTATCTCTCTCCTCTCTAACTCTTGTATATTAGTTATCTTTTTCCTCAATTTCTTAGTGGACACTGACCTTTAACCCCCACTTCCAGCTTGGGCCTACCATCCACAATGAGCTTTTGATCAGAGAAACCTACAAGGTTTCCGAAAACAATGACAGACTTCTGTCAGAGTACTTGATGACCCACCAAAGGCCAGAGATAAGACCCTATTGCTGAAGACTCCATACACAGCTGATGCGTAAAATGGAATGACATGGCCAGAAGCCAGGAGGGAGTCAGTCCTCAGACAGTCAGCATGTCTAGTGCCAGAAGGCGCTACATAGGCGACTGGGGGAAATGACCAAGATCTGTCCAAGCAACACATTGTTTAACCTAATTAGCAACAAATAACCGGATGTGATGCCCACACAAGTGCAATAGTGGTACACAGCCATGGTGAGGAATCAACTGCTCTTGATTTGGCTAACTGATCCACTCAGTGGTACTAGACCCTTAGCTGGAGCTGGGAAACAAGTCAGAACCATACCCAAACACAAGCCCACTCTACAATATCAAGCTACCATCAATCACAGGGTATAAGAGGGCCTACACCTATCAAACTGTCTATCAAAAAAGTGAGTGTTATCTCAATTTTCCGGGTGCTAACTTACTCTCCGTTGGAGAATCTGCTTCTCTTTTCCAGATAGATGCAAATCCTAAGAAGAGAGCTGCCCCAACATACCTCAAAAGGGGCCCAACTGAAACTAAGGACAACTGGCGAAATAAGCAAGGGTGATGTTTTCCTGTGAACCGGATACCAGCACAAAGGGGAAGGAGATCAACGCAGAGAAAAATCAACTCCTACCAAATCAGAGAGCCAAAGCCTCAGTGGCCCCCAACACCTCAGCACTGAAGCAGACCAAAAATGAACCCAACATGGCTCAGGGAAATCTTACGGAAGAGGGGGCAGAAAGAATGTCAGAGTTACATGTTGGGTCATGATTTGCAGAGACATTTATCATACTAATAACTGGGGGCTAACTCCACAATGCACGACCCATTTTCATTAACAAGGAGGGTCTCATGGGAGGGGGTAGATCACAGATGAGCCTAAATAATGGTACCAAACTGCCTGTATTCACTGAAATGAAAACTAATAAATTAAATTAAAAAAAAAAAAAGCTGGACATAGCCAGGTGGGGTAGTGCATATCTTTAATCCCAGCACTGGGGAGGCAAAAATAGGAGGATCACCATGAGTTTGAGGCTACCCTGAGACTATATAGTGAATTCCAGGTCAGTCTGGGCTAGAATGAGACCTTACTTTGAAAATCAGAATAAATAAATAAAGTTAGATATGAAAAAAAAATTATATGATGAATATTAAAACACTGAAGTAAGCTCACTTTGAAATGACAGTACTTAGCATCCAGTAACAATAATAAATTGTTAAGCTGTAGTTCAGGCCTAAGGTGTATTCAGAGCAAGTTTGGGGCTCTGGTGGTTCATGTTTGCTGGCTACTTGGTGATATCTCTCTGCTATGGAATATGGAAGTGACCCCACTTTTGCCATTGATGGTTTTCCCTGGATTCTGTGAATCTGAAATAAACCCTTTCCTCCCATAAGCTGCTTCTGGTCAGATATTTTCCCAGTAATGAAAGGTAACTGCAATTATATCTAAGCCAAATGTTGTGTTGTACACCTCTAGTCTCACTACTTGTAACATGAGGCAGGAGGATTATGAGTTCAAGGCCATTCTCAGCTATGTAATAAGTTCATAGGCTTGAGCTACACAAAACCTTGTCTCAAAAACCCCACAAAAATTAATTAACATTATCCACGTGATTTAAAAGGACAACAAATGAAGACCCCAGTGACAACCTGGCTTCCTTCCCACTGTGGCTTGGTGTTTGCCATACAAAGGTCATTAGCTCCCACCCCCTAGGATTTTTGTTTCTGAAGGGTTTTCAGGCTCTCAGGTATATCTCAGGTATAAACTTTCCTTTATAAATGCTTTCTTGGGACATATGTTTTTCTTTCTCTACCTTCACCCTTCTTTTCTAACTAGTGGCTGGCATTTTTCAGTATTTATTTTCTGATTCCTTGTATTTTTTCACATTTTATATTAATCTTGGGTAACTTGCTTTATCATCACCTTTAAGCTATTAATCTCAAATGTTTATTTTTATGGAGTACTGTGATATTAAAATATTATTTATTTATTTACTGGGGGTATTGAAGCCAAGGACTTGTTCATGCTAGGAAACCTATTCAATTTTTAGATCCATGATTTTAGCTGCGTACAAGAAAACTCGAGTTTCATAGCTACTGTGGGTATGTTAATAACTGACCATTATCTTCATATTGCTGCTCTCCCATATGTTCCTAGACATATCATTATCTAAATTGTCCCAAAATTTAGGGACTTACAACAGGTCCTATACTTTTTCTTCTTCTCTTTCTATAAAATATTTCCCTACCCCTTGATCTCCAAGTCTTATGGCCATACTGTTAAGTACTTGTGACATACTTTCCTTCCTCACTCCTGGGAATTTTTGTTTGAACTGGTGAAAGCAATATTTTATAAGAAGATGTCCTTTCTTTCTTAGGTCTGCTTAATCATCTTTCACAGATCTCAGAGGTACCTTTCAGTGCTTCCAACTGATCTCATGAACATTAACATCTCCCCTCCCACGCTACCTTTTACAACTCTTTCTAGAAAAGTAAAAACTCCTCTGGGGAAAGATCCTTATATTGTCCTGCTTCCATCACAGTGGGCTGCTTTCTCCACCTGGGCTGTCCATACCAAGTAATGGTCTGCAAGAACTCCTGCATATGCCCTGTATGGACACCCTCACTTCTGACCCAAGCCCCTTCCCAGATCCTATGGTATCCTGCCATCCTGGACTGGGACACAACACACACCACAGTGGCTTTAGCTTTGGCTATCCCCCCTTCAGCTTGAGGCTTCTTGGCAGTGACAGCTAGCCTCAGACATTAGTTCATTTCTACATACGTATGTACGAATGCTAGGTACACATGAAGTGCAGACTGAGTAAAAGAATAAAAATACAATGGATTCTCATGTAGGAACAGGATGTGTTTCAGCCATTACAAAACAATTCAGGAGAGGGGCCATTCAAAAAAGAACAACTGAGAAAAGCAGGTTATTAAAAATGTTCAAATATAAGTTTAACATCATTATCATGCATATAGTTCTGTATTTATGTATTTTACTGATTACAAAATTTGAATAACAAAAATGTAGTAGAATAAACAAGAGAATCATATGGGATGCTGAAAATGATGTAATTGCCTTAGATTAAGAAAAAAGAATGGCAGGAGTGACAAAAAGGATCAAGAGTGTAGAGAGAGGCTGCACAGATACTTGGAGCTGTCATGGCAGGCCTTATTTGTTTGTAACTAATACATATTAATTATACTATACATAATGAGTTTCATTATGATATTTTAATACATGTATACAATTCATTTTTATCTTATTCATGCCCATTACTCTCTCTTATCCCCCTCTTATTGATACCCTCCCTCTTTCAAACTAATATTCAATTTTATGTTTTTTAATTCTATTTATGTATGAGAGGGAGAAGGAGAGAATAGGCACACCAGGGCCTCTAGCCATTGCAAATGAACTCCAGATGCATGGGCCACCTTGTGCACCTGGATTATGTGGTACTGGGTAATCGAACCTAGGTACATAGGCTTCACAAGCAAGTACCTTAAGTCATCTCTCCAGCCCTCATGTTTGTTTCTTCAGATGACCTAGTGAGTTACATTAGGAGCATGGTGAGGGATTACATAAAAACAGTGTGAATGCCTTACGAGTGGCCTTATTTTTTAGGCCATCTTCAAGTACATAAGAGCAGGAGCCTAGCAAGGGAATCTGACCTACTGAAGACCAGCAGCCACAGACATGGTCAGGCTTTCTGAGCACAGACAGCTACTTGAAGAATGCTCTGGTAGGCATGATCTGAGTCAGCACTGGCCAATGGGTTGAGAAGATTCCAGAACCTAGAAAAAAAAAACAGTCATAACAATACATTCAATAAACAGAAGAAGGACTAATTAATTCACAAGCCATCCAAGACTCACGAATTAAAAGGAGGAATTGGTATTGAACTGGAAATAGACAACTTAAAATTTACATAATACCCACTGTTGGCAAACAATTTAAAGAAATGAATTATGGTGTATCTGTAAGATTAAATCCTGGTGAGCAATTACAAGACATTTTGCAAAGGATAATGAATGCAATAACGTGCTCACTACACAATGTGAGGTGACTAAGGACGAGTGTTGGTAGTACACACTGAGTGTGAGTCTCAATTGTTCATATAGGCCTTGAAGTGTTTGGGAAACAAGTGCAATATAGTAGAAAGATGATACTTTTCTATCATTTGTGATTTTAAAATGTAGATAGATTTCTTTTAGTATAAAAATGAGAACAATGCTAATTTGGAGGTAATAAAAACATAGAATGCTCTGAAACTGAGCCCATCATATGTATATTAAAAAGTAAGAGAAGGCTCACTGTCACAAGGAGAACTCAAAGCATTCTTTAATCAGTGATTGCTGGTAAGTTCGAACTTATTTGAAGCAAAACAGCTAAAACGCAACTCCCCACACACACTGCATGCAACACACACTCCTGTTGCGTTAGATCTTGGAAACAAAACAAAAAGAGTTTAAAATCTGGAAATTGTGGAGGTGTAGCTCAGTGGGGTAGCAGGCAGCTAGTGGGTTTTGATTCTTATAACCTGAATAAAATTAAATAATAAAAGCACACCAGTTTCTTCTATCTGATGGATGCTGATTGACCATATACTTACATATTCTTGTTCTAGCAATGGGAAATAAAAAAGCTTTCTACATCCATACTGATCAAAATAATGAATGGAAAATGTTTGTGGAGAAGTCATAATTTATTTAGGCAATTATCATGAAGTCACAAATAAAATATCTGCACAAAATGATTTCAGAGAGTCACTGGCTGATGTCCCTAGCAACTCACCTGAAGATCTGAGGTCATGCAGGCTTCTGTCAGTATAGTAAAACAAGACTCAGTGTGTAAAAGTGACAACAGGTGACTCTTTGTCTGAGTGTTTGCATGTCTGTAGCAACAAGATCATGTTAAGATGACATCACGAAGGTGAACCTTCATCGGATCTAGATGGTTACCTTACAAAGCGAATAAAAGGCGAGACACACAAAGAGAATGGCACATGGTATGGTTGGTAGCCAATAAGCCACTAGGGTCAAGGGGAAGAGTCTTCTAGAGGTGCTAGAAGGAACACAGCCCAGCTGTCACCTAGATCTCTAGACTGCAGAAGGAGGAGTTAGTACAGGGCTAATGAATTCAATACCTACTTTATGGCACTTTGTTCCAGCAGGCCTAGGAAGCTATCAAGCAGGATAAGCAATGTTTATTAATTTAAATGGTGTTTGTTATAACTGTGTTAGAAGAAACATATGGGGATGGTGAGGTAAGGCTTCTATCCATTTGTAAATTACAACATAAATTTCAGGTAATGACTAAATTTGGCAAGTTAAGAAACATCCATGAAAATGTGTTAAATGAATACTCTTGAGCACTTAGTGTGTAGCATATAGTACATTTACATGGAAGCAAATGTCAGAAAAATAACAGCAGAATCTCCATACGTAATGTATGACCTGGTATATGCTGAGTAGTACTGTAAATATTTTATGTGTTAACTCACTGATTTAGTAGCTCATGAAGGTTTTTGTTTAAATTTATTTCTTCTTTAAATTCATTATTGCATGTATGTATAGACGTGTCAGGATCTCTTGCCACTGCAAATGTGCACCAGATGCATGTGCCACTTTTTACATCTGGCTTTACATGGGTTCTGGAGAATTGCTTGTGGGCCTTTGGCTTTGTTAGCAAGTGCATTTAATCAGTGACATCTCCCTAGACCTTATTTTTATTTTTACTTTTTGAAACAAGGTTTTTCCAAGTTGTTCAATCTAGACTGGAACCTTGTTTTTAGCTCAGACAGGTCTCATACTTGCAATTCTCCTACCTCAGCATCTGACCTGCAGGGATTATAGATATGCACCACCATACCCAGATTGTGTGAGATACTTCTACCATTTCTACTTTTCATATGGGGAAACTGAGAGACAAGCATATAAAAACTAAGTAAATGACAAAATATGGACTCAAGTCAGATACTCCAAGATCAGAGTAGAGTGAGTTTCCACCAAGACAACTGGTGTTGGGTCAGTGAACTGGAAATAAATCCTCTCCAAGACAATGCCTAAGGATGCAGGTCAACTGGAAGCTCTCCTGTGGATGGCTTCCTGACTCCTCCAGAATGTAGTGAGCAATACCTACTAATTCAAGTGTTTGTAAGAAACCTGGTGAATAGAATAAGTAATCACATCTCTGACACTTCATAATATGCAAAGTTATACAGCAAATAAAATGAACCACAATAACGTTACTGTAATTTGAAAATATTTCAGAAAACTCAATATTTATTTTAAACTGTATGTATACATACTTAACAATTCAAACAGATTAAGGGACTTGTTTCAAAAAGATACAATAAAAAGAAGATAAAAAAGACACGTTCTCATTTAAGAATTATATTCATCAGACAAAAAGTGTGTTCTATAAAATTTCCTCCCCAAATAGAACAGATATGTGACTTGGGGTGTGTTCACACAAAACAGAATTAAAGAGTTTATACACCACTTGGAAGAATCTCAGAACATTCTTACAAATGACCATAAAAGAATAGGTTCTATATGAGTCCATGCCTTCATAGATACACGTATGTATTTTTAACAATCTTGTCAATTTAGATGTTAGTATGGTGAATATCTTCTAGAAAAATCAGGAAAGATGTGGGGCAATTTGGTGGATTTTGGTGACCTGCTAATACTGGATTCTTATTGGTGAGGCTGGTATATATGTAGTATGTATGCAGTGGTACATGTGTAGTATCTGTAATGTCTATGTGTAGTATATGTGATTCATGTGTAATATGTGGTGTGTGTGGTACATACAGAGTGTGTATAATATGTTGGTGTCTGTACTCCATGTGGTTTATATATGTATGATGTATGCAGATATGTATCCAGTTGTGTATGTATACCCTGTGCACATAAGTACAGTGGCCAGAGGAAGATGTTTGGTGTCCTCTTTCATTCTATTGCGTTTCTACCTTGTTTCCTCAAGACAGTATCTCTCACTGAACCTGGCTCTTACATCTTTACTTTTTTCTGTTTACACTGGCTGGCCATGGAGCCCCACTGATCCTTTAGTCTCTGCCCCACTCTGCACTATAGTTATGGGCATGTGAAACTATATCCACCTTTTTATGTAGATATTAGGTATCAAATTCATTTCCTTATACTTGTAAAGCAAGCACTTTTACTCACTGAGCCATCTCCCTAGCCCTAATGTTCTGTTTTGACATGGACATTAGCTTAGTGGATATAATCACTTGAATATGATTCCTTGAATTCTGTATTAATGGATGATTCATGTATTTTTTATAAATGTGTTAAAATTCAGCTTGAAAACAGTGAGATGAATATGAGCAGAGTAGTTTACTCAGTCCAGAAATGCAGGCACATTTGTAAACAAGAAACCCCTGGAAATGCATCATATAGCTGAGGATAGAGCCTGCCTTTGAAGACAAGCCTGGGATAAGGGTCAGAGCTGATTCTGCCACTCTGTATGTGCACACTTTGTGCATATGACCAATCTCCTCACGTTCCTCACCTGTGATCTGGACTGATAAGACCTCTCAGAGATTGTGTGAGTGCCAAGTTAGATGTTGAGTGTCACATCACATACCCAGAAAAACCTGAGCACCTTTAGAACTCACCAATAACCCCTTCTTTTCCCAGCAGCCCACATACCATGTATGGTAGTAGTTGTCATTTCTCTTCCAAGGATGCCTTCTCCTTGTATGTAGTACCCATGACTAAGCCACAGTTGGAAAGAGGTATTTTAGTAGTATTCTAGAGTAAATCAGGGTATCCATAACCTAAGACAATTCATTATGCTTTCCATTTCTTTATTTTCTCTTTCTTTCTTTCTTTCTTTCTTTCTTTCTTCCTTCCTTCCTTCCTTCCTTCCTTCCTTCCTTCCTTCCTTCCTTCCTTCCTTCTTTCCTTTCCTGTTTCTTTCTTTCTCCATTTATTCCTTCCTTTATTTCTTTATTTTTTGTTTGTTGTATTCAAAGTAGGGTTTCCTTGTAGCCCAGGCTAACCTCGAATTCACTATGTGGTCTCAAGGTGGCCTCAAACTCATAACAATCCTCCTACCACTGCCTCCTGAGTGCGAGGATTCATTGTGTTTTTCAATATCTAGATAAAAGTTTGAAGAATTCCAATGCATTTGAAATAATAATCAGGGAGCTGAAAATGATGCTGTCTTTGGGAATGCCACACACTGTGCACAGGTATTGATTCATAATACTCACCCTGTAAATCAGTACAAAGTGTGGCAATTAAGAATTAAAATTAGCAGTTCCTGTAGTGTGAGGGACCTGGGTGTCAGAATGTTTGTGGCCTGTGCACTCCCAGCTCGTGAGAGGTGCACTGTTTGGGTACCTGTGCTCTAGGCAAGTGAGGTGCTCCATGTATTTAGGGCCTGCACCTTTGGGGCCTGTGAGCACTAGCAGCATGAGGCATGTTTGGGGCCTGTGTGCTCAGGGCGAGTGCCGGGTGTGGTGTATTTGGGGCTTGTGAGCCCAACTTGTGTTGGTCCCCCTCTCCACCTTGGCACCTCCAGCCTCAGGGTATCTTTTGGACCTCTGCCACCTCCTCTGATCTTGCCAGGCCATTCTTCTGGCAGACCCCATCCCTGAATGCCCCTGAGCAAGCTAATTCCATGTACCTAAGCTCTAGCCTGGTCCATGGAGCCTAAATCCCACACCCCTCTCCTGCCCTTCATCCCCCAATGCTGTCATCTTCCTACCCGTGCCCCTTGGAACATTGCTCGTGCCTCATATGTGGAGCACTGGAATATCTGGAAACCACCTGCCAGGGGTACCCAGTGAGTCCTCCATAATCTGCTGAGCTGGGTACAGTAGGGGCTCAGAAGAAAGTCCTAGAGCCCCTGAGTCCCGCAGGCAAGGCACAGTTGTGATCATGGGTTTAAGAAATTCCAGACCTCCAACCAAAGCCCCAATATCAGCCACCAGCCCAAAGCTGCAGGCACAACTTACAACCTTCACAACCCAGGCATATGTGGATACACTGGCATCTTAGGCATCTTACTTTAATCTGGTTCAAACCCAAAATAGAACATTCACTTAAGATCCTACTGGGCAAATACTTGTTTCCTCCTTGATAAAACAGCCTTTTGCCCTGAGCTGGGTAGATGCCAATGCAAACAAATAAAAATAACAAAGACAATAAACTGAGAGATCTCCATCAAGATTGCTTAGTACCACAGTGCATTCTCCAATGAAAAAATATAAATATAGAAAAAAATCATCAAATGGCAACACAATAAGCTTACTTACCCTGACCAGGTGAATGGCTGAACTAGAAACAAATCATCAAAAACAATAATCACATAAATGAAATTGAGCAGAATCATCTCTTACATCACAGAGATTATATCACTGAATTTATCTTAATTGAAAAAAAAAAAAACAAAGAGACCACAAAAGAGAGATAAATGAACTGAAAGTGAGCCAAAAAGTAGAGGATTCAATAATCAGATAATTAACCTTAATGCATACATGATTAAATGCAAGAATGAATTCCAAGAAATATCAAAAGAATCAAACTATGACTTGAAATTGGAACTTGACAAAGGTATGGATATAATACAGAAAAATGCAATAAAAAACAAAAATCAAATAGAGCTTGTAAAAGCCACTAACAGAGGTAATTATCTGAAGGCAGAAATCATATCTGGAAGACAAGACAAACAGAAGAAATGGTTCAGAACTCCAAAAACTTTGATAAATTCAAAATATCATGCAAGCAGAATATGAAGTTGTTGTGGAATACCCTAAAATGACAAAATATCCAGATCATGTGTATACCAGAAGGAGAAGAAATTCAGGCCAAAGGCATGAAGAACATATTCAACAAAATTATTGAAGAAAACTTTCCCACTTTCTCAAAAGAGAGGCCCATCCAGATACAAAAAGCATACAGAATACCAAACAGACTGGGCCAAAGAAGAAACTTTCCAAGGCACCCTATAGTTGAAACTCTAACAAATGAAAGCAAAGGGAGAGAGCTAAAAGTAGCAATAGAGAAATAACTCATTACACACAAAGACAATTCCATCTGAATTACTTCTGATTTTTCAGTGGAAACTCTGAAAGCCAGAAAGCCTTGGAATGGAGAACTTCAAATTCTAAAAATTTATGACTTCCAACCCAAACTATTTTTCCCAGTGAAAGTACCCCCTCATAATACATGGTGAATGGAGCACTTTCCATGACAAAAGCCAGCTCTGTGATTTATATGAACACAAGCCAAACCTACAGAGAATATTCAGGAAATATTCCACCCAGAAGAGTCAAACAAACAAACTCAAAAGCCTAGAAGAAGAAGAACACAATAACCAAACTAGAGCAGGCACAAAAATGTTCAAAGCCCAATAAAGCACCAAACCCCAGAAAGTCTCCAACATGGCAGGGATTAAGTCAAACATCACATTTATAACAATAAATATTAATGGTCTTAATTCACCCATCAAGGGACACAATAACCAGAAAAATGTGCCCTCCCATCTGCTGCCTACAAGAAATCCACTTCACCACTAAGGATAAACAACTCCTCAGAGTAAAAGAATGGGAGAAGAGTTTCCAAAAAATGGAAATAAGAAACAAATGGGTGAGACCATATTAATATTTGACAAAATAGACTTCAAACCAAAGGTAATCACAAAGGATAAAGAAAGATTTTTTATTCATCAAGGGAAGGATCCAACAAGAGGACATCACAATCATAAATCTATACACACGAAATACTGGTACACCACAGTTAACAAAGCAAAATCTACTTGACAACATACCAGAAATAAACTCCAATACCATCATAGTAAGGGATTTTAATACCCCATTATCACCAATACACTGACCACCCAACCAGAAAATCAACAGGGAAATAATAGATCTTAACAACAACATAGATCAATCATACTTAACAGCCATCTGCAGAACATTCCATTCTAATTCTACAGAATGCAAATTCTTCTACCAGAAGTAAATTCAGAGCAGATAAATCTCCTAAACAAACCTATTGTATCCATCAAGACTGATAATATAATCAAAAACCTCCCCAAAAGGAAAACTCCAGGAGCTGATGAATTCTTAGCCAAATTCTACCAAACCTTCATCACAGCTCTGAATTCACTTTTCTCAAGCTCTTAAACATAATCAGAAAACAGGGGATTCTCCCTAGCTCCCTCTATGAATCAAGTATCACCCTAATACCAAATACAGACAGGCATATAAGAAAACTATATACCTATAACCCTGATGGGCTTTAATATAAAACTCATGAACAAAATCCTTGCAAACCAAGTACAATAACACATAAAAACATTACCTACCTTGATCAAGCAAGTTTCATCCCAGGTAAGCAGCAAGGGTTCAGCATGCCAAAATCAATTAACATAATACATGACATAAATAATCCTAAACACAATAATTATATGACCATTTCAACTGATGTAGACAAGGCCTTTAAAAAAACACAACACCACTTCATGATCAAAACACTGGAGAGACTATACATGGAGGGATTTTATCTAAACATAATAAAGGCTGTATACAAAACACCTAAATCCAAATCATACTTAATTAAGATCAGGAACAAGACAGGGGTGCCCACTGTCACCATTGCTCTTCAACATAGTATTAAAGTCCTAGCCCAAGCAATAAGACAGGGGAAAGAAATAAAAGGGATTCAAATGAGAAAGGAAGAAATCTAACTTGCCCTATTTGCAGATAACATGATCTTATAGATAAGGGACCTGAAAGACTCTACCATAAAACTTATAAAGCCTTTCAGCAAAATCACGGGATACAAAACCAACACAAAAGAATCAGTAGCCTTCTTATACGCAAAAGACTAATATACAGAGAAAGAATTGAGCAAGGCTGTCCAGTTTTCAATGGCCACACACACACACAAAAATCAAACAGATTGGAATAACACTAAACAAAGAAGTGAAAGACGTATGTAACGAAAAAGATAAAAATACTCAAAAAAGAAATCAAGGAGGACATGAGAAAATGGAAGGGCCTTTCATGCTCATGGATAGGTAGAATTAATATTGTGAAAATGGAAGTTCTACCAAAAAGCAATATACATATTCAATGCAATACCAATAAAAGTCCCAGCATCATTCATCACAGAGATAGAAACAATGATCTCAAAATTCATATAGAATGGCAGAAGGCCCCAAATATTTAAAAAGCCACTCTGGAAGTATCACTATACCTGATCTAAAGCTGTACTACAAAGCCATAATAACAAAACATCATGGTACTGTCACAAAAACAGACGCATATGTTAAGGATCGTGTTATCTGCAAATAGGGCTAAACTGTTGTACTGATATATTTGTCTGGGGAGATGGCTCAGCGGTCAAGGGACTTGCTTTGACAGCTTTGATTCAATTTCTCAGTGTCCACATAAAGCCAGATAGTAGTAGATGCATCTGGAGTTCCTTTGCAGTGGCTAGAAGTCATGGTGCACCCATTCTCTCTCTCTCTCTCTCTCTCTCTCTCTCTCTCTCTCTCTCTCTCTCTCTCTCTCTCTTCTTGCAAATAAATAAATAAATAAAAATATATTTAAAAAACAGACATACAGTTCATTGAAACAGAATTAAAGACAAGCCTAATTCAAGTAACTATGGCTACTTGATCTTTGACAAAGAAGCCAATAACATACATTGGACAAAAGATAGCATCTTCACCAAGTGCTGCTGGACAAATTTGATAACCACATGTAGCAAAATGAAACTAGATCATCCCCTCTCTCCATGTACAGTAATCAATTCCAAATGGATTATAGACCTCATTTTAAGACCTGAAATTCTCAAACTACTGGATAAAAAATAGAGGGAACTCTCCATGACATAAGAGTGGGAAAAGACTTCTTTAACAATACCCCAAAATTCAAGGAAACTAACAGTCACTCAACCACTCTGATCTCATGAATATAAAAAGCTTCTGTACAAACAAACATACCTACCATAAACAGAGACAACACAGAATGGGAAAACATCTCCAGCTATACCACTGACTGAGACCAATTATCTGGAATCTACAAAAATCTTTAAGACTAATAAATTTTTAAATATCCACTAAAAATTTGGGGCAGAAAACTGAATAGGGAATTCTCAAAGGAATAAATACAAATGGCTTATATTCACCTAAGAAAATGCTCAACAGATCTTTGCAGATTCTAGATTCTTTGTAGATTCTAGATATTAGGCCTCTACCACTGGCATAGCTGGCGAACATTTTCTCCTACTCTTTGGGTAATCTACTGGCTCTTATTATCGCATGTTTGTGCAAAACCTTTTTAGCTTCATGAGATCATACTGATTGATCAATTGTTTAACTTCCTGAGCTACTGGCATTTTGCTCAGAATTCTTTCCCCACTACTATATCATGGAGAGGTTCTCCTATTTTTCTTTTTCTTTCAATAGTTGAAGATGTTCAGGTCTTATATTGTGATCTTTAATCCACTTGGTCTAGATTTTTGTGTATGATAAGTTGAATGGGTCAAGTTTCATATTTTTTTCTGCATGTGGCTGTCTAATTTGTCCAACACCATTTGCTGAAGAAATTATCTTTTATCCACTATATGTTGTTGGCACCTTTGTCAAAGATCAAGTAGATGTAGTTTCCTGACCTGTGGGATAGGTCTTCATTTCAGTTCCATTGGTCTATATATATATGTCTATTTTTATGCCAGTACCATGCTTTTTTTGTTACTATGGATCTGTAGTATAGCTTTTGATCAGGTATGGTGATACCTCCAGAGGTGTTTCTTTTATTGAGGATATGTTTGGATATCTGATGTATGATGTCATTCCATATGACCTTTGACATTATTTTTATATCTCTGTGAAGAATGATGCTTGAATTTTTATTGGTATTGCTTTTGGTAGAATTGCCATTTTTGCAGTATTAATTCTACATATCCAAGAGAATGGGAGGACTTTCCATCTTCTCATGTCCTCCTCAATTTCTTTCTTGAGTGCTACTTTTTCATTACATATGTCTTTCACATCATTGATTAGTGTTTTTCCAAGAATTTGATTTTTTTGTGACTATTAAAAATGGGACAACATCAATGATATCTTTATCTTTATATTTGTCCTTTGCATATAGAAAGGTTACTGATCTGTGGGTATTGACTTTGTATCCTGCCACTTTGCTGAAGGAATTAATCACCTTTAGAAATTTTGAGGTGGAGACTTTTGAACCACTTATGTACAGGACCATGTCATATTCAAATAGGCATAACTTGACTTCTTCCTTTCCAGTTCATACTTTTTTTGATTTCCTTCTCCTGTTTTATTGCTTGGACTAGGACTTCTAGTATTATTTTTTTTTATTTGATCAAATTAGTCAGGGGTTTATCAATCTTAGATTTTTTTTTTCAAAGAACCAGCTCTTCATTTCATCCATTTTCTTAATTGTTTTTGGTTCAAACTAATTAATTTCTGCTCTGATCTTGATATTTTTTTTTCCATCTGAAGCTCTTGGGGTTACATTGTTGTTGTTTTTGAAAGTCTTTAAGTGGATGATTAGGATATTAATTTGATACCTCTCTGTCTTTGTTATAAAGGCACTTAGTGCTACAGATTTTCCCCTTAGGGCTGATTTTATTGTGTCCCATGAGTTTTGGTATATTGTGTTTTTGTTATCATTCAATTCTAGAAATTATACAATTTTTATTTTGATTTCTTCCACAACCCACTCATTATTTAAAAATGTGTTGCTCAGCCTCCAGGAGCTGGTGGAATTCCTGATATGTCTCTTGTTGTTAATATATAGCTTTAAAACATTGTGATCCAACATGATGCAGGAAGTTAATTCAATTTTCCTGAATTTATGAAGGCATGTATTTTGGCCTAACATGTGATCTATTTTGGAGAATGTTCCATGGGCTGATGAGCAGAATATGTATTCTGTAGAATTGGAGTGCAATGTCCTATAAATGTCCATTATGTCTAGTTGATCTACAGTGTTATTAAGTTCTATTATTTCCCTGTCGGTTTTCTGTTTGGATGATCTATTGGTGAAAGTACAATATTGAAGTCTCCAACTCTGATGGTGTTGATGCTTACCTTTGTTTTGTTGTCAAGTAGGTTTTGAAGTACCACCCTACCCCAGTCAGGATGGCAATCATTAAAAAAAATAAATGACATTAAATTTTGGTGAGGATATGGGGAAAGAGGAACCCTCATTCACTGTTTGTAGGAATGCAAAGTTGTACAACCACCATGAAAATCAACATGGAGACTCCTAAAAAAGATGATGAACTTGGTACCAGCACAAGGGTGAAGGAGATCGACACAGAATAATCAACTCCTACCAAATCAGATATCCAGAGGCACAGAGGCTTCCAAGACCTCATCACTGAAGCAGACCTAAAATGAACCCAACAGGGCTCAGGGAAATTTATGAAAGAGGGGTCAGAAAGAATGTCAGAGCCACACATTGGATCATGATACACAGAGACATTTCTTCCTACCCATAATCGAGGGCTAACTCAACAAGGAGGGGCCAGGGGGAGGGGGAAGGACAGGGAGGAGGCTAACAATCGTACCAACTTGGCTGTACTCACTGAGTACAAAACTAATTAATAAAAAAAAAAAAGATGAAGATAGAACTACCGAAAGACTCAGTTATTCCCCTGTTAGACATTTACCCTAAATTCTCCAGGCTTCACTACACAGATGTTTGCCCATCTGTGTCTATAGCTGCCCAATTAATAATAGCTAAGAAATGGAATCCACCCAGATATCTACCATTTGTCAAAAGGATAATGAAGTTGTGGTACATTTACACTATGGAATTTTATACACCAGTACAAATATGATACAATGAAATTTGTAGGAAAATGAACAGACTTGGAACAGATCATACTCAGCAAATACACACAATCACAGAAAGACAAATGCCATGTGTTCTCACTCATCTATGTTTCCTATCTGGGAACAGCTTGAGTTGCTGGCATACCTATCAACTTGAGGGACAGATAAGAAGGATGGAAGGGTTTGTGGGGAAGGAAATGGGGAGAGGACAGGGGGAGATATGCACAAAACCAAATCCAATATGAATTGATACCATAGAAACATTCCTCCTGGATATCAGACTAAAATATATAACCTGCATTGTCTAGTAATAAGGACCCTGAAGAGACTTGAATGAAGCCAAACCTAAGACATTTGGCTCTGGATTGTAAGTCCCAGTACTAGAAATTGTTTACAACCCACATTGAGCTGTTGATTGGGTAGACATACAAGTTCTCTCAAATAAGACAGCCTTCTGTCAAAGTACTTGATTACCCACCTGAAGTAAAAGGTAAGGCCCTATTGCTGAAGACATCACATGCTGCCAATGCAGAACATTAAGAGGTCTGGCTGAATCTAGAAGGAAGCCAGTTCCCAGATGGTTAGCCCACATAGTGCAGAAAAACACTACATGAGCTGCTAGGGGAAAATGGCAAACCATGTTGTGAGCAAGCAGGGAATCCTGCTATATGAAAGCAACCAGCCTGAGAAGACATACACACCTGTGAAATAGTGGCACACAGCATAGGTAGGTAACCAATGGCTCTCTGATTAGCTAAGAGATCTGCTCAATGGAGAGGAACCCATAGCTAGAACTGGGAACCAAGTCAGAATCATATGACCAAGATTATGGACTCCAATGAGAAGATCCCACTAGTCCTTGGCCAAAATTTAGGCTGTACCTATCAAAATCTCTCTAAATTAACAATGCTTATCCCCTTTAACCTATCCTGATTTCACTCTCCATTGGAAAATCTGTTTTTCTTTTTCAGAACGCAACAAGAGCCATACTCTGTAACTTTCTCTTCTCTTCCTTCCTGTTCCATTCACCTCCCTAAAATTCACCACTGTCACCTGTATTGTGTGTAGTGCCACAAGAAGCTAGCACTCAGGCTGGAGAGATGGCTTAGCAGTTAAGCGCTTGCCTGTGAAGCCTAAGGACCCTGGTTCGAGGCTCGGTTCCACGTTAGCCAGATGCACAAGGGGGCGCAGCGTCTGGAGTTCGTTTGCAGAGGCTGGAAGCCCTGGCATGCCCATTCTCTCTCTCTCCCTCTATCTGTCTTTCTCTCTGTGTCGGTCGCTCTCAAATAAATAAATTAAAAAAAAAAAGAAGCTAGCACTCAAAAGGGGCTCTCTTTTCATCTGAACTTATGCCTCATTCCTCATTTGATTGAGTGGGGATCCGTATGACACATGATATCATCCTATGTAGATGAAGAAGGATGGATAATGACAAATTATTTTGTTTCTTTGAAAGATATCAGAGATCAGAATAATTTGGGTTTAGTTATGAGAAAAAAAAAATCCAGAGAAAATGACAGTCAGAGCTGGTTTTGTTTTTTCCTCCTGAGACACTTGGTGCTTAGTGTTGGTGTAGTTCAGGGGACAGTTATTGCTTATTTCTAATGATTGGAGGCCATGGATTCTGGTATGCATCCAGCAGCACACAGAAAGTTCTCACAGTCTGGGGCTGTACATCTCCAGGATGAGACTGAGGACACCTGACTACAGACCAACAGGTGCTACAGAGAGGAAAGAGATTGGCTGGAAAGATTTTAGGAAAATCCAGCCAGCCATACAGGTTTTTAGGTATTTTGATTTATTTTCTTTTGAAAATGTGTGTGTGTGAGTGGGAGGAAGGGTGGGACAGAGGGAGAGAGAGAGAGAGAGAGAGAGAGAGGAAGAAGAAGATGATGTTGATGGTGATGGGCATTGTGGTCTCTTGCTTGCTGCAAAAAAAAACTCCTATACATGTGCCATCTTGTTCATCTGGCTTTATTTGTGTGCATTAGGGAACCATACCTGAGCCAGCAGGCTTTGTAAACAAGCACTGTTAACCAATGAGCCACTTCCATAGCACTGAGTTTAACTTCTTAAAGGACCATAGAAGTTCTACCTCTTATTCAATATTGTTTTCTTTTCACACCCACTAGCCAAGACTTGCTATTCAAGTTGTTGGAAGTCAGAATTGAGTTTCTTTTGGTTGTGGTTTTGAGACAGATGTGAGAGTAGGTCCAGAAGGCTAGCTCGTGGGATCATTTGCACCATCTCCACTTCTGGTCAATCTATCTAAGCTTTCCCTGATAATGGAGAGGTGACCCCCCCCCACCCTAGTGTGACCAGTGTTGCTGAGACACACTTTATGGTCCCACTGCAAGAACAGCACTTGCTACACATTCTGATTTGTATTTGTTAACAGCACCCCAGCAATTAGACTCCCTAGGTGGCCTCCAAATCTTGAGGTTTCTGCCCTGTGTATTTGCACTTATTTTCCCATTTTGTGAGTCTGTACATGATGATCCTAGGGACTGCAGCTAAGATGGTGCACTCTTGGAGAATCAGGCTCAAGTCTGGCAGCTGGAATATCATGTTTACTGGAGGTACAATGAGAAAGAACCCGAGGGGAACAAGTTTATGTATATCAGTCACACTTGGTAACTGAGAGTATAACCCCACAAGAAGTCACTGTCAACACAGGGCTCCCATTTAGTATGGTACACCCTGTTTTCCTCAAGGCTTATCTAATCCTTACTTTTGAGGGTAAGGAAAA
The DNA here is from genome assembly GCF_020740685.1 of Jaculus jaculus. NCBI lineage: Eukaryota > Metazoa > Chordata > Mammalia > Rodentia > Dipodidae > Jaculus > Jaculus jaculus. The sequence continues at coordinate 57,760,383 of NC_059103.1, forward strand.
TTCTAAGTTAAATTCCCTGGCAACAAGGAAACACATTAAAACTATTAGAACAAGCCTGCAGAAATGAATCAGTGGATAAAGTGCCTGCTGTACAAGGATAAGGACCTGAATTCAGAACTCCAGTGCACACATAAAAGCCTGGTTTGCAGCACATGCCTGTAAAGCCAGCATTGGGGACATGAAGACAAGAGGATCCCTGCAGCTTGATGGCTAACTAGTATAGCCAAATCACTGTGTTCTGGGGTCAGTTGGAGATTCTGTCACTTGATTTATCAGAATGGAGAAAGTGATTTTTTTTATCTTCCAAAAAAAGGTGCCTCATGTTCTTTTCCAGAAGAAACAATAGGTGTAGCAACTGTACATCAGTGAGTCAGAAATCTGTGAGCTGTGTGCTAGAAGGAGCATTGTTTCCATCTCTACCACTGTGTGTTCTTGAGCAATAAGACTGTCAGTGTCTAAGTCTGTGCTTGTGGGGTTTTGTGCATCCTTGCATGATTATGTGGTTTTGATATGTATGTGTGTGCAGATTCACAGTGTGTATATGCATGCACTTGTGCATGTGCACATGCATGTGGAAGTCAGGAGTCAATATTAGATGTCTATTCAGTTTCACTCTATCTTATATCTTGAAACAGAGCCTCCTGCTGAATTTTGAGCTCACCAAATCATCTAGTCTAGCTAGCCAGCAAGCACCAAGGATTCCTTGTCTTTGTTGAATGCTAGGATAACAGACATGTGCCACTATGGCCGGCATTCTACATGAATGCCAAGAACTGTACCCACTGAGCATCTCCCCAGCGCTTACTCTGTGCATGTAACAGAATTATCACTTACTAATTTCAAAAGTGTCCTGATCAGATTCACAATGTTGGTCTTTATCCTCAAGTCAAGTTATTAAAATGCCCTAATCTTCACATAATTTTCTTCTGTCCTTGATATACATTCAAGTACTGTACGTATGTCTAAAACTAAGCTGGTATTTCTAGGTCACCAAATGTCCAGACATCACCCTTAAATGTCATCATGATCTCTAATAAATATTGATGAGCCCAAATGTATATTCTCATTTGCATACAAACATGGCCCTCAGCAGCATTGACAAAATATAAGAGAACATAATAAATCTTAGTCATTAAATTTAATACATCTAATGGACATCTAATGCTATTTTCTTCATTATTGACATTTCATATTTGTCTGGTGTTTCAGAAATGACAAAGTGCTTTTATATCTGCTTTTTCAAAGTTTAATCATTTGAACATATACCCAACATTGTTCCAGATGCTAAGAGAATTTAAGAAAAATACAAAACCAGCTGATTAATTGATATATTCATAATCAGAAATTTCATTGAAAAGTCTTACTTGAATGGAGATATCAGCAACGCTGTGATACTTCCTACCTAAACTTTGCATAGTTGTTTGAAACTAATGACAAAATTTAAAAAAAACACACAGTAACAAAACTTAATACGTGACTCTATGGCACGATTTGTCCACCACTACCTTTACTGAAAACTTAAATATAATTGATAATTAAAATTATGTCTATTTAAGGAGTAGAAGTGAAATTTTACTATATGCATATGTCATCAAATATATGTGAATATTTGTGTAGAGTAAGGAAGACAGTTTGATTCATATTTGGAACATAGTGGGGCTTTCTCTAAACAATCTGACATGTTTTTATTGATAATTTTATACATGTACATAATGTATCTTAAGCATAATCCCCTATGATCATCTAATGTGTGCCTTCCACTGAGCTTTCACCTTCCCAACAAGTCCATCTTTTACTTTAATAGTTTTTTTGTGTGTGTGTTGATGTGACTCACTAACTTTGAAGTTGTCTGCATAAGTTCAAGTGGGGATTTATATTTACTACAGCATGTTGATTGACATAAGTTTTAAAAACTATATCAGTTGAGAGAAGTATCTTTATTAGAAGGATATAGAATCCTTGTGAGGACATGGCCATCATCAATAAATGTATTCTCATTTAGAATTTGCAGTTTTGTAGCCAAGCATTGTCTTTAACACAAAATATGTCAGGCTCCAACCTGACCTGTTCCACTTATTAGCTTGGAAAATGGGCTGGATCAAATGCCTTACTTTTGCTCATTGACAAAATAAGAACAAATACTATGTACTATATAGATGCTAAAAGTACTAACAAAATAATAGGGAACTAAATCTGGAAACATATAAAAAGGTAATATACAATGAGTGAGTGGAATTGATCCCACAACAAAGTTTACCAATTGGAAACCTAGTGATGTCATATATTATATTAATGGAATAATGGGAAAGATATATCATTACCAAGACAAATGAAAAACATGGCAAAATCCACCATATGAAGACTGGAAAGCTAAGTACAGACAGGAGTGGTTCACCAGGCAAAGGACATCCGCAAGCACCACATAGGTAGCAGCAAGCTGACTTTTGGAAGATTGAACATATTTCTACTAATGTCAGAAGCAATTCCAAAGTGGCAGTAGTCTTTGTATTTGTGGTTTGTGTCTTGGCTGTCATAGCAAACAAGTTATTGCCTGATTTCAGCCACAAAGACGAATGGTTGTTCTATGAAAAGCTCTTTTCATAAAATCTGCTCTCCCCAATTCTTCATTCTCCACTAGAAGCTTGTCCAGTGTAATCATGCAAAACAGAATGAAAGCATCCTGGCTGGAAATGGGGAAAGTAAACTACCTATACATGTAGATGACATAGCCTGATGTATTAATCAGGATTCCCTAGAGGAACAGAACTCCTAGAATGAATTGTTTTTAAAAGGGAATTTATTGGATTAGTTTACAGTAGTCCAATAGCAGTTGCAGGCCCAAGAATCAAGCAACCCAGTTGCTGCTCAGTCCATGTGGCCAGATGCCTTACCAGTCCCAATCCAACACTAAAGGCTGGTAGGCTTCCTGGGGAGCTGCTGGTTTTCAATCCACATGGGTCTTCAGTTGAGGCTGGTCTTCTGTTCATGCTTCCTTATATAAAATTCCCATCTGAGAGGAGCCATACACTCTGGAGGAAGGGCTCACTCTGGGGAAAGGACTTCCTCCTTCAGTTAATCCTTCCTGGAAGCAACCTTGGAGACTCAGCCAAAGAGATTTCTGTGCATTACTAAACAGGTCAAGTTTACAACACTTTAACCATCTCAAGTCCACTTCTTGTAAACTTGAAACCAAACCATATCTCCTTACATCATACTGAATTTCCAAATGAAAACAGTAACAAGCTCACAATTCTGCCTAACATGGGTATAACTACCCCATATACAACCGGAAATACAAAATCTTTCCCCCAACAAAAAGCAAGATTCCTTGAGGAATACTCCGTTTCTTTTTTTTTTTTTCCAAGTCCAACAATACTTTTATTTTTATTTTATTTTTTTTAATTAGTTAACTTTAATTGTAAATTTGTTTCATTTTTTTTTCTGAAATTTTTAATAACATTCCCCATGATTATAAAAAACATCCCAAGGTAATTTCCTTCCTCCCCCCACTTTCCCCTTTGAAATTCCATTCTCCATCATATCACCTCCCCTCAGTTTCTTTTTTTTTTTAATTTTTATTAACATTTTCCATGATTACAAAATATATCCCATGGTAATTCCCTCCCTCCGCACCCCCATCCCTCAGTTTCTAATATAATAGGTATAATATAAATTCAACAACAGTAAGCTACTGATATAATCTTAATATTAATATGTATAAACACTCTGAATCAAGGTAGGATCAAAATATTGAAATTACAGTCCTCATTTCTGTAACTAATATGTGGCCTTAACTGGTATTTGTAACTTCCTTCTTCTACTACCCATTCTATATTTCCTCCACTTTCAGCAAGCACCTCAGCAGGTCTTGGTTCTTCACCTGGATGGATGACCCATAGCTTCATTCCTGAAGGATCTGGGCCATTTATCACACTACCTCGATTAGGATGTTGCAGTTCTGCATCGACTTTGATAACAGGACATGGAAACTGTAGCAGACAGCTTCAGGTTCACTGAGATGAACTTGCAGACCAGCACAGTTATGGAGGAAGGGATATTTATTGAAGCTTACAGATCCAGGAGAAGTTCCATAATGGTAGAAGAAGCTGGCCTGCTTTCATAGGAACAAACACACACAGAGACAAGCACAAGCCAAAAGCCAAACAGGCACACATTGCATATCTTTAGATTGAAATCTCAGACCCACCACCACAATTTAGGATCTGTCCAATAACACTGCCTCCAGCCAGGAGGCTGCAGAAGCAAACCACAAACTAATAAAAAACTGAATATATTTGGAGCCATCTATTCAAACTACCACATTCTGCCCCTGGTCCCCAATAGATTCATAACCATCACTTGTTGTAAAATGTACTCTGTTCAATTTCAAAGGTCCCCACAGTCTAGATGAATTTAAGATAGTAAGTCCTGTAAAATAAAGAGAGACTAAAACAATGCAAACTCAACCACCATGAAAGTTCTGCAGTTCAAGTTCAATATAACCAGAAACTGACAGTCTCCAGATTTTCCAATCCTGCCCCTCCAGTTGTGCAGAGTAACCAGGGAACACTTGCATCCCAGGCTAACAGTGCTCTCTGTGGTAGCCATTGCACAGTCGTGGTATATACAAAACATCTTCAGGTCTTCATGAAAACCACATTCCATCTTCCAAAGGCTCTTTCAGACTATCAGGGCATTAGGACCTGCTTCATGCCACATCTCAGCAGTGGCTCCTGGAAACTTGTCAAATTCAAGACCACTGTACACATTTTTCATGCTTCTGAGACAAATACTAGGTGTGCAGGATACACCATATTCTTTTTTAAATTTTTTTATTAATTAGTTTTGTATTTGGCAAATACAGTCAGTTTGGTACCATTATTAATCTCATCCGTGACCCACCCACTGCCCTTGGGCCCTCCTGTTGAGGTCATGCATTGTGGAGTTAGCCCACAGTTATGGGTAGGATAAATGTCTCTGCATATCATGACACAACATGTAGCTCTGACATTCTTTCAGCCCCCTCTTCCGCAAAGTTTCCTTGAGCCATGTTGGGTTCATTTTTGGTCTGCTTCAGTGATGAGGTGTTGGGGGCCTCTGGGGCTCTGGATATCTGATTTGGTAGGAGTTAATTTTTCTCTGTGTTGATCTCCTTCACCCTTGAGCTGGTACCAGGTTCACCAGGAAAACAGCACCCTTGCTTGTTTTGCCAATTTTTCTTATTTTCATCCAGGGCCCTTTTGAGGTATGATTGGGTGTCTCTCCCTTTAGGATTTACATCTATGTGAGAAAGATAATCAGATTCTCCAAAGGAGAGTAAGTTAGCAGCAGGACAAATGAAATTACCCTTACTTTTTTATAGAGAATTTAATAGGTGTAGGTCCTCTTGTAGCCCATGATTGGTGGTAGCTTCATAATGGATAATGGCTTATGTTTGGATATGGTTCTGACTTGTTTCCTAGCTCCAGCTATGGGTCCCATAGCAATGAGGGGATCAGTTAGCCAAATCAAGAGCAGTTGGTTCCCCACCATGGCTGTGTGCCACTACTGCACTTGTGTGGGCATCACAACAGGTTATTTGTTGCTCAGTAGGTTAGATCATGAGTTGCTTGGACAGATGTTGGTCATTTTCCCCCAGTCGCCCATGTAGCATCTTCTGGCAGTAGACACGCTGACTGTCTGGGGACTGATTCTCTTCCAGCTTCCAGCCATGTCATTATATTTTGTGTGTCAACTACATAAGGTGTCGTCAGCAGTAGGGTCTTACCACTAATATTTGGTGGGTCATCAAGAACTCTGACAGAAATCTGTCTTTCTTTTAGGAAACCATGCAGGGTCTCTCTGATCAAAAACTCATGGTGGATGATAGCCACATGCTGGTACTGGGAGTTACAGGTCAGTGCCAATTAAGAAAAGGAAGAAAAAGATGACTAATATACAGTAGTTAGAGAGAAGAGAGAGAGAGAGATGGCAAGGGAGAGGGAGTGAGGGAAGCTGTAGAAGATTAAGGTCAGTCTTCATCATACCCTCTCCCGTGGCTTGTCATTCAGGTGTTCCCTTTAAGGGCCTGGTGAAGCCATTTAGTCTGCCTTTTAGGAAGTAGACTTTTATGGTACCATTGCCATTTGGGTCTAGATTTGTGTTTCCCACCCTCTCCATTGCCCACCCCTCCATCCCCACCCATCCTGTTGTCTAGTCCATGCGTTGCTTGCTGGGTATTTAAAGCATCTTGGGTAGATTCAGGTTAGGTGCTGTAGATGAGTGAGACTATGTGCCGATTTTTTTTTTTTTTCTATGTTTGGGTAAGTTCACTGAGAATGATCTGTTCCAGTTTCAACCATTTTTCCTCAAATTTCAATCTGTCATTTTTTCTTACTGCTGTATAGAATTTGATTGTGTAGATATACCACATCTTATTTATCCATTCTTCTAGTGATGGACATCTGGGTTGATTCAAACTCTTAGCTATTATGAATTGAGCTGCTAAAAACATTATTGAACAAATCTCTCTGGCCTGTGGTTTGAAGGTTTTAGGGTAGATGCCCAGTAAGGGAATAACTGGGTCTGTTGGTATCTCTATAGTCAGCTTTTTAAGGAGTCCCCATATTGCTTTCCAAAGTGGTTGTACCATCCTACATTTCCACCAACAGTGGATGAGTGTTCCCACTTCTTCACATCCTTGCCAGCATTTATTTTCATTTGAATTTTTGATGTTTGCTATCCTTATTGGGGTAAGGTGGAATATCATAGTTGTTTTAATTTGCATTTCCCTGATGATTAGGGAAGATGAACATTTTCTTAAGTGTGTGTTTTCCATTTGCATTTCTTCCTCTGTGAACTTCCTGTTCAGCTCTTTGCCCCATTTTGTGAGTGGGGTGTTTTACTTTTTACTCTTTATATTTTTGAGTTCTTTGTAGATTCTAGAGATTAGGCCTCTGTCAATTGGATAACCATCAAAAATTTTCTCCCATTCTGTGGGTTATCTATTGGCTTTGCTTATTGTATGCTTGTCTGTAAAGATACTCTTCAGCTTCATGTGATCCCTTTGGTTGAGTGACTGCTTAAGATCATGAGTATTGGGGTTTTGTTCAGGAAGTCTTTTTCCATTCCTATATCATGGAAAGTACTTCCTAAATTTTCTTCGAGTGGTAGTTGAATTTCTGGTCTTATATTGAGGTCTATGATCCATTTGGACTTAAGTGTAGTACATGGTGAAATGTGTGGATCAAGTTTTAGTTTCCTACATATGGTTATCCAGTTTGTCCAGTACTATTTGTTGAAGGTAATGTCTTTTTTCCAGCCTATATTGTTAGGGCCTTTGTCAAATATCAAGTAGCAATAGTTGCTTGACCCAAAGTCTGGGTCCTCAAGTCTATCATTGTTCTATACTCCTGGTTTTATGCCAGTACCATGCTGCCTTTACTACTAGGGCTTTGTAATATAGGTTTAGATCAGGTGTGGTGATGCCTCCCAACATATTTCTTTTGCTGAGGATATGTTTTGATATGCGAGGCCTTCTACCTTTCCATATGAAATGTGAGATCATTTTTTCTATCTCTCTGATGAACACTGTAGGGATTTTAATTTGGGGCTGGGGAAATGGCTTAGCGGTTAAGGTATTTGCCTGTGAAGCCTAAGGACCCTGGTTTGATTCCCCAGGAGCCACGTAAGCCAAAGGCACAGCCATATTCTTAATTCAGGGACAAAATAAATCATAACCTTGAAAAGCAGGTTCCTTCTCCAGTTAACTCTTTCCAAAAGAGTTTGCATTTCTATGATAGTCTTTGCTCAGGCATCCTCACCATTGTTTTAGTGTAAAGCAGTTGGGCCATCTTCCTTAAGATTACTAATGTGTTTGACAATAGTAGGTCAGTAACCTAAGACCCAATCTCAGTGCCTGTAATTTTAACTTGCTTGAGGTTTTCCAGCTTAAAAATATTAAATCTCTCAGTCCAATTATCTTTAGCCAAGAACATCAGTCCATTACAAATTTAACCTTGATTGAACCCTCTGGTCCTGGGCAGCAAGCAGAATGCAGCCAGCCCTTATTTCCTTCCCCTTAGAAAAGTCATAAGCCAAACCTCAAAGTTCAATACTGTCTGCACTTAGTATTCACAAACTGTCATCAAAATAGTCCATAAAACTTGGCTTACCACTCCAGAAGGCTCCTTCAGTTCTAAGCACCAAGTCCATGCTCATTCCTCCAAAACAAGTTCCAAAAGACCAACATGCACATGGTCAGGTTCATCTTAGCCCACTCCTTGGTACAAACTTCTGTAGCAGACAGCTTCGGGGTTTGCTAAGATGAACTTCTAGACCAGGCACAGTTATGGAGGAAGGGATACTTATTGAAGCTTACAGATCCAAGGGAAGTTCCATAATGGCAGAATAATCTGGCCTACTTTCACAGGACCTAACACAGAGAAGGAAGCACAAACCAAAAGCTGCACAGCACAGCACACTTCAGGACCTCCAGCTAGGCACACATTGCATATATTTAGATTGAAATCTCAAACCTACCACCACACCTTAAGATCTTCCAAGTAACACTGCCTCCAGCTAGGTGGCTGCAGGTGCAAACTACAAACTAGTAAAACACTGAATATACTGGGATCCATCTATTCAAACTACCACAAAAACATTAAGAGATGCCTTAAGGGATCTCCTGCACCCCAGACATACTCTTCCTTACCTTCACTGTGGAGGTGCACTCCAATTTCTCCCTAGTAGTCTGGATCAATCACATCTGCTAACACTGTAACTCCTTTATTAGCCTGTTGAGTAGAGGGCAACAGGAACCCAAAGCAGCAAGGAGCAAGTCTTAGCTTCCATTGCACTGTTCTTTGTGCCTCCTGGCAAAAGCAGTCTGCCCCCTGGCATCAAGGCCTCTATGTCAGCAAAGTGTTAGATTTTGAGAACAGGAAGCAAAAATTTACCTAATGGGTCACTTGGGGTGGTGGTAAGTATGACCATTCATATTTCTAACCCTTGATTCCTGAACCCATGAATCTGGGCTATAGGAGAAACAGTACCATATATAGGACATTGATTCAGAGAATATACAGCCTGCTGGAGGACACTTCCCCAGCCCTCCATCCTAGTTGGCAAAGTAGCTGTTTCTTTAAAAGGCCATTCCACCATTCTATCAAACCAGCTGCTTCAGGGTGGTGGGACCAGTGGATTCCATGATCTTGAGCCCACTGCCATACTTCATTGTCTGTGAATTGAGTTCCTTGGTAAAAAGCAATGCTGTGTGGAATACAATGATGGTGTATAAGGCATTCTGTAAACCCATGGATGGAAGTTTTGGAAGAAGCACTACATGTAGGAAAAGCAAATGCATACCCAGAATAAGTTTCTATTCCAGTAAGGACAAAACATTGCCCTTTCCATGATGGAAGTGGTCCAATGTAGTCAACCTGCTACCAAGTTTCTGGCTGGTCACCCTGAGGAACACTACTATATTGGGGGCTCAGAATTGGTCTCTGCTGCTGGCAGATTTGGCACTCAGCAGCAGCTGCAGCCAGGTCAGCCTTAGTTAATGGAAGTCCATGTTATTGGGCCCATTCATAGCTTGTATCCCTGCCACCATGGCCACTTTTTTCATGGGCCTATTGGGCAATGACAGTGGTGGCTGAGGAAAGACATTGACCACTATCCACAAAGTGGGCCAGCTTATCTACTTGATTATTAAAGTCATCCTCTGATGAGGTCACCTTCTGATGGGCATTAACATGAGATATAAGTATCTTTATATCCTTTGCCCATTCAAAGGGTTCTATCTGCATACATCTTACCCAAATGTCCTTCTCACCAATTTTCCAATTGTGCTCATTCCATGTCCTGGACAATCCAACCAAACCATTGGCCACAATGTATAATCTCACATTTGGCCATTTTTATTTCCAAGAAAAATGCACAATCATGTGCATTACCCAAACTCCTGCCCATTGTGAAGACTTACTTTCACCACAGTCCTTCAGAGTTGTCCCAGAAAGGGGTTGTAATGCTGCAGCTGTCCACTTCTGGGACATGCCTGTGTAATGTGCTGAACTATCTGTAAGCCATTCCCTTGTCCTCTCCTCCTCAGTTGATCATAGGGCATACCCCATGATGTCATAGGTGCATAGGACAGAAGGCGTTGTTACAGGAGTAGAAACCATAGACATTTGGGCAACTTCCTCATGTAACCTACTTATGGCCTGGTCAAGCCTGGTCAAGCCTGATCACATATATACCACTTCCACCTTATGATGGACAGCTGCTTTGGACATAGGACCTTATGGGCTGATGGGCCAGATAATATCCAGCTCATAATGGGCAGCTCAGGTCTCATAGTAACTTGGTGGCCCATTGTCAAATGTTCAGTTTTCACTAAGGCCCAATATCAGACCAAGAGCTCTCTCTCTCTAAGGGAGAATAATTTTCCCAAGATGATGTCATGGCCTTGCTCCAAAATTCCAAGGGCCTCTTCTGTGATTCACCTACAGGGGCCTGCCAAAGGCACCAAATGGCATCCCTGTCTTCCACAAACACTTCAAGTACCATCGAATCTGATGTATCAGATGGCCCAAGGGGCAGAGCAGCCTGCATAACATCCTGGACCTGTTAAAGAGCCTTTCTTGTTCTGTGTCCCACTGAAAACTAGTAGATTTCTGAGTCTCTTGGTATATTGGACAGAGTAAGCCATTAAATGAGGAATGTGCTCTCTCCAAAATCCAAATAGGCCCACTAGATTTTATGCTTCTTTCTCAGTGGTAGGAGGGGCCAGTTGCAACAACTTATCCTGAACCTTAGAAGGGATATCCCTGCATGCCCCACACCACTGAACTCCTAGAAGTTTCTCAAAGGTGGAAGGCCTGTGAATTTTTGATGGATTTATTTCCCATCCCCTGATGCGCGTTTGCTGTACTAGAAACTCCACAGTGGCTGCCACTTCCTGCTCTTTCAATCCAATCAGCATGATGTCATCAATATAATGGATCAACGTGACACCTTATGAAAGGGACAGGTGATCATGATCCATGAGAACTAAGCTATGACACAGGGCTGGAGAGTTTACATATTGAGGTAAAACAGTAAAGATGGACTTCTGACCTTGCCAGCTCGAGTCAAATTGCTTCTGGTGGTCCTTATGTACAGGTATGGTGAAGAAAGCATTGGCAAGACCAATAGCTGCATACCAGGTACCAGGAGATGTGTTATCCTGCTCAAGCAAAGAAACCACATGTGGTATGGTAGCTGCAATTGGAGTCACTACCTAAGTTTCTGATAATCCACTCTCATTCTCTAGTATCTGTCTGTCTCCTGAACAGACCAAATAGGGGAGTTAAAGAGAGATGTGGTGGGAACCACCACCCCTACATCTTTCAAGTCCAGGGATGCAATATTGTTTTTTTTTTAATATTGTTTATTTTTATTTATTTATTTGAGAGTGGCAGATAGAGAGAGAAATGCAGAGAGAGAGAGACAGAATGGGTGCACCAGGGTCTCCAGCCACTGCAAACGAACTCCAGATGCTTGCTCCCCCTTGTGCATCTGGCTAATGTGGGCCCTGGGGAATGGAGCCTCGAACCAGGGTCCTTAGACTTCACAGGCAAGCACTTAACCGCTAAGCCATCTCTCTAGCCCGCGATACTGTTTTTGATTTATTATTTTCCCTAGTGGTGGGAACCTCAATGGCTTCCATATGGCCTTTCCAACCGTAATAGCCCTCACTCCACAAATCAGGGAACCAATGTGGGGGTTCTTACAACTCCTCAGTATTCTCTATCCCAATTATGCATTCTGGGACTGGGGAAACAGGGTGAGTTCTGGGACCCACTGGACCCACTGTCAGTCTAACATTTGCCAAAACTCTATTGATCACCTGACCTCCATAAGAACCTACTTTAACTGGAGGGCTACGGTGCTGTTTGGGGCCTCCAGGAATCAATGTCAATTCAGAGCCAGTGTCTAGTAGACCCCAAAAGTCCTGATTATTTCCTTTCCCCCAGTGTACAGTTACCCTAGCAAAAGGCTGAAGGTCCCTCTGAGGAAGGATAGGAGTAAGCTTAATATTGAAACTTTTGAGGGTTGTAGGATGGTCCTTCCTCAAAGGGTCCTGGCCCCCTTCAATCAAAAGCTCAGGATCTGTAAACTGGCTCAAGTCTGGAAACTGATTAAAAGCCCCTGATTCTCTGTTGCTGTAATTCAAAGTGGCTTCATGTTCCTTTGCTCTGGAAATTTTCTGATTATACAGATCAAGTAGGAACTCAACGGGCTTCTTATCTATTTGACTTCATGATTAATCAGCCCATGTCAAAGGTTCATACAAGCCATATCTTTATGTGCATAATTTTGCCTACACTGTCTTTTATGAAAAACATACTTACCTTGTCTTTTGTGATTCAACACTGCCATTTGGCCCTTGTTATCCTGAGATCCAGTTAGACCCATTGCATCTAAGTCAACTAATGCAGCAACTGCACTTCACTTCACAGCAACTTCACTGTGATGTCTTCTGTACATAAAAAACCAATTATTGGGCACTTTAAGTATGCTAGTGCTCACCTCACAATCCTGTTTCTTATAGTCTTAGTGAAGGGCACATCTTTTGGATGCAGCCATTGTGGAGGCAAAGATGAGTTTACATGGCAAATCCACTCCAGCATTCCAAATTCTCTGAGCCTTTTAATTCTGTAACCAACATTAAGCCAAGAGATATTAGGCAGCTTGATCTAATTCACAATGGGCCACCTTTGGATCCATACTTCAACCAGCCAATCAAATAAATTCTTGGCACCTCTTACAACTGCATAAACTGCTATATTAAATATAAAATCTCTGCTCAATGGGCCCATTTCAATAAACTCAGCCTGATCTAATCTTATGTTTCTTTCTCCATCACCCTTGCCCTTACAATCCACTCCCACACATATTCCCCATGTTTCTGCCTGTACAAGTTAGAAAACTCCTGAAGTTCTTTATCGGTGTACCTCACCTCCTCTTCTGTCACAATTTCTATCTCACTTTTAGGGCCCTGCTTGGTTATAGGTCTAGAGGCAAAGATGGTTGGACTGTGGGATATCAGCTCCTCCTGCTGATTCCCCAGACAAAGAAGGATTAATTCCCTCAGGCAGAGATGGGGAGAATAATATTTCACAGAGTGGAGGTGAGGATACAACTGCTACTAAGGGAGAAGAGGTCATATTTTCATGCAAAACAACTTCTGTAGAATCTGAGAGTTCAATGTCCCCAGATTCTTCAGGGTCTCCCCACACATCACCATCCCAAGTCACAGGATCCCACTCCTTTCTAATCAATGTCCTCACTTTAACTTCTGTTAGCTGGTGAAGCTTGGATTTGAGTATACATTGCATGTTAGACAATCTTACCTCAGAGCTTGGGTTTGGTTTTCTGCAATTTGAGCCCTGTTTTGACTAGAGAGGAGACTCTTCTCAAGGGCACCCTTATGTACGTGGGTCTTAAGCTTGTACTTTTCCTTTCTGAGCTTCTGCTGTTACCTCAATGGTTTGTTCAGAGATGCTAGAAGCAAGCATCCAGCCTCATCATTTGCCTTATTCTTCTTCAAATATTCAAATGTTTTAAATACAGTCACTAAATTCATATTCCTAGCTCTTCATAAGACATGACTCAGGATCACCAAATGCACCTATCTTAAGGAATTCTTTAAATAGTTCACACTATGGATTATTAGTACCCTCCTTATTACAAGTAAAAGTGATCTCCTTATTACTAGCAGGACCTTTAGTAGTGTTAGAAAGTCAACTCCAGATAGCACCAAGCCCACTAGAGAAATCTATCCTTACAATTCTGTTTCTCTAGAGCCACTCCTGGTACCAACATCTGTACTAATCAGGGTTCTCTAGAGGAACAGGATTGCGAGAATGAATTATTTTAAAGGGGGAATTTATTGGGTTAGTTTACAGTAATTCAATAGCAGTTGCAGGCCTGAGAATCAAGGAACCCAGTAGCTGCTCAAGTACATGGGTACATGCCTCAGCAGTCCCAATCTGGCACTGAAAACCTATAGGCTTCCTGAGAAGCCACTGGGTTTTGATCCCCATGAGTCTTCAGCTGATGCTGGCCTTCAGTCTGTGCTGGTTTTCAGTCCACACTGGAAAACAGACAGCAGCTCTGACAGCCAGATGGAAAGAAAGGGCTCCTTTCGCCCCTATGTAAAGTTCTTATCTAACTTATATAAAGTTCCTATATGAAAAGGGCCACCTGCTCTGGGGGAGGGCTCACTCCGGGGGGAGGACTTCCTCCTTCAGTTAATCCTTCCTGGAAGCAACCTCAGAGACCCAGCCTAAAAGTATTTCAGTGGATTACTAAACAGATCAAGTTGACAGCACCTTAACCATCATACCTAATATGTAAAATTCTAAGAACACAAATAAAAATTATAAGAAATCATAATGAATGTTAAGATCAACATGTAAAGTCAATTGAATACAATTGATTTTGTATACTATTATATAGAATTATGGATCGTTGATTTAAAATCTAAAAATGATTTCCAAGATAATTAGCAGTAAAATATAAAACATACTCTGAAAATTATAAATTTTTTGCAGTTAGGTTCACATTGCTGATAGAAATCACCCAACCAAGAGCAGCCTTTGGGATAAAAGGATTTCTTTTGGCTTATAGACTCGAAGGGAAGCTCTGTGATGGCAGGGAATAATGATGGAACAAGGAGTGGGTGGACATCACCTCCTGGCCAACACAAAGTGGACAACAGGTACATAGGAGTGTGCCAAACACTGGCAAGAGGGAGCTGGATATGACACCCATAATCCTGCCCCCAACAATAAACTGCCTCCAGGAGGCATTAATTCCCAAATCTCCATCAGCTGGGAACTTAACATTCAGAATGCTTAAGTTTATGGGAAACACCTGAATCAAACCACCACAACATTGTTGAAAGAAATCAGAGGCCTCAGTAAGGAAAAACCATTATTAGATCTTGATCAGATTAAATACTCTTAAGATAACCATGTCTCCATCACAGATTTAACATAAAACCTATGAGAATTCCAGCCACCATTTCTTCAGAAACGAACAAGTTGATCATAAAATTCACATATAAATGTAAGGGATCAAGAAGACTCCAAAACAGAGAAAACTCAGGAGATTCAACCTTCATCAACATGACAAAAAAGGACGCCCACTGCCTATCATAAGGCATGTCACCTCTACCACATCTGCAGGGGCCCAAAAGAATTTGCAGAGGAAGTGGCAACACAAGTATTTCTCCCAGTGCTAGCCAGACAGTCAACCCCAGGGAAAGACAACAGACACTGTGGATGATCAAAATACATCAAATTAGTAGCCTAGAGGCTACAGAGGACTCAACAGTAAACAAGACTGCTTATAGATTGTAGGAGACAGTTTCAGGTTCACTGAGATGAACTTCCAGACCAGGTACAGTTATGGAGGAAGGGCTATTTATTGAAGCTTACAGATCTAGGGAAAGTTCCATAAATGGCAGAAGCTGGCCTGCGTTCACAGGTCCAAACAGAGAGACAAGCACAAGCCAAAATCCAAAAGCCATACAGCACAGCACACATCAGGAACTCCAGCTAGGCACAGTTAGGCATCCTTTGCATATCTTTAGATTGAAACCTTAAACTCACCACCACACCTTAAGATCCACCCAGTAAAATGAAACCACCTCCAACCAGGTGGCTGCAGATGCAAACTACAAAGTAATAAAACACTGAATATATTGGGGGCCATCTATTCAAACTACCACACAGATCAACCTACCAAGGCTCAGAGACTATTGCAGAAGAGGGGGCAAGAAAATTGTAAGAGTCCCAGAGTGGGTAGAAATATCCTGTTTTACAGTCATTTCTCCCCACCTCCACTAAAGACTGAGACTTCATTTACCCAACAGTGAATGAGCAATAATGATCTTACTGAGGAGTACTCTCAGTGATTGTGGCAGTGGGACTGGGGAAGGGGGGCTATAAAACTACAACCTCTGTTAAAAAAAAAGAAAATAAATAAATTTTAAAAAAGAAGAGCTGAAACAATATTTGAAACTAACAAGTCTGCAGAACTTGGGGTTATCATCTCAACACACACTGTATGACTGCAGCCGTTAGAAGAGTGGTGTGCTGGCACCTGGCACTAGCTGAGGGATAGACATGCAGATTAATGGATAGGGACTGAGGACCAGAAATAAATCCTCACATTTATTCTCCATTGATTTTAGGCTATAGCACCAAAACAATTAAATGGGGAAGAAATAATCTTCTCAACAAGTTATGGTGAGATAATTGGACATTCACTTCAAATCATACACAAAAATTAATAAAAATAGGTCAAAGACCCTATTATAAGAGCAAGAGCTATAAAATTCTTGGCAGAAAGCAAGCATATATCTTTATGACATTAAATCAGCCAGTGGTTTGTTCAATATGACATCAGAAACACAAACTACAGAATAATTAATAAGCTGCTTTCTCTTGAACACTAAAATCCTCTGTGCTTCATCAGATTCCACTTAAGTAGTGAGACATAGCCCACATAATGAAGGAAAATATTAGTAAAACATATATCTTATAAGGAGCAAATATATAAGGAATTCAATAACAGAAAGAAAGCAACCCAACTGAAAATGGGCAAAGGGCCTGAATAGAATTTTCTACAAATCAAATATGCACATGGTCAAAAAGTACAAGAAAAGAAAATCTGAACAGGAAAATTTACCAGAGAAATGTAAAAGTCACAAGGAGATACAACATCATATCTACTAAGATGGTGATAAACAAAAAGGTAGTAGTAAATGTTGACCAAAAAAAAAAAAAATGCAGGCAAAAAATAGAGACATAGTTCATGTTATACTCTTCCAGCAATATAAAGTGATACAGGCACTGTGTTTAACACTGTGATAGCTGAACATAGATTCCCCAAGGGACCCTCTGACGCACTCCTTGGGTTATGTCTCAGAAGAAAGAGAAACAGCAACATTTCCACACAGAGACTGGCATGTGCATATGCATCATGGCTGCATACATAGAAGTAAATAGGTAGAAGCATCTCACACAGTTCACACAGGGTTCATGGGTAGACGAATGGTGCTACATCCATTTAATTATGAGTGGGATATAATTTTGTAATAAGGAAAAATGAAATATTGATAGAATCTACAACATAGGTCTACCTTGAAAACACGAAGCAAAATGAAAGCCACTCATGAAAGACCACATATTTGCAGCTGAGGAGCAGAGTGGTTGGGTTGGGGGTGGGTGGTTCTGAGGAAATGTGAAGTGGCTGCCAATTGCTGAGACACATGGTAATGAAAGGTTCTAAAGCTAATTGTGATGGTTTCACAACCTGTGTGTGTGTTGGGGGGGGGGCATATGACAGATTCCTCCAACTTTAAATGTTCTCTCCTAAAGAGAATAAGGAAGACAAGTCTGGGAGACCAGAAACTTAGAGTTCACATAACACTCCCCAAGGTTGTATTAATTATAATCTAAAATATTCCTTCCTGTGGGATAGGGAGGAAGTTCCAGAGACTCAAAGAGTCACCAAGTCTGGGAAACTGTTCCAAGACCCCACCTTAAGGCTATATAAAGGGAAAATAACTGCTTAGATATGAAACTGATTGATCTTCCTGAAAGTCATGTAGTGTGCTTGAGACTCTCCAAGGTGCCTGCTAGTGGTACGGTGTGTTCCAAAGACTTAGCTCCTGGAAGTTGTTACCTAAGCTGAGGTGAGCTTTTTGGTGATGCAGATGGAATTGAGTTGAAGGGGCTGTGGGAGGTCATCATACAGGATGGAATGAGACTTCTTATGGTGTGGCTGCCTTTGAGCCAACCACTGCTTCTGTCAGTAACCCTGCTCTCTTAGCAACCCCAATAAGCCCTGGTTTTGGTATAATTATCCATTGGTCTCTCATCTGTGCCCTATCTGGTGAGGCATTTGTGTCACCTCAGGGAAGTTTCCTGTGACAGGGTAAAACTCACAAAACCCTGAATTGTATACTTAAGTGAGTGAATTTCATGACATATAAATTATAGTTGCTATGGGTTGAATGTTTGAGTCCCCCCAAATTCACATGGTGAAATTCTAACAGTGACATGATGCAATTAGAGAAGACAACACCTAGAAGGTAATTTGGTCAAAAGATGAAACCTTTGTGTTGGGACCAGTGGCCTTATTTTTTAAAATAGTATCTATTGCATGGGTTACAGTCTTGTATCTCCTCTTCAGCAGTCCCATTCCCCTGACAGCCCTCCTCAGTAGGGTTACTGGTGTACACTGTGGGGTAATTAGGGCCTCCCTCCCTCTCTGCAGTGAGGGGAGGCTGGGTTTTAACATAGTTCTACTGTGGCTCTTACAATCTTCCTGCCCCTCTTCTGTAGCAACCCTTGAGCCTTGGTAGGTGTGTTAGCGTTTTGTTTTCATTCTTGATTTCTCTTTAGCCTCTGTATTTCTGTTACCACATGTTTCAGTTTGTGTCCATGTTTGTTGCTATTTCCCTAGAGGCGGTTATCAGCTAGCACTGGGAGCAACACGCGTGTTTCTGCACTTTCTTCTGCCCCACTTTTGGAGTGGGTTGTTTGATTTTTTTTTTTATTGTTTAGTTTTTTGAGGTTTTTCTTTCGTAGTTTCTAAATATTAGGCTTCTGTCAGTGGTAGAGCTGGTGAAGATTTTTCTCCCATTCAGTGGGTAATCTATTGGCTCTTGTTATGGTACTTTTGTCTGCACAAACCATTTTAGCTTCGTGAGATCCCATTGGTTGAGTGCTTCTTTAATTTCCAGGGCTACTGGGGTTTTGTTTCAGAATTCTTTTCTCAGTCCTATATTATGGAGAGTGCCTCCTGTTTCTTTTTCCAATAGTTGAAGAGTTTCAGGTCTCATACTGAGGTCTTTAATCCATTTGAACTTGATTTGGGTGTATGATGAAATGAGTTGTTCTAATTGCAGTTTTCTACATATGGTCATCCAATTTGTCCAATGCCATTTGTTGAAGATTCTGCCTTTTATCCAATCTACATTATTGACACCTTTGTCAAAGATCAAGCAAGTATGGTTACTTAACCTAAGGTCTGGGTCTTTAATCCTGTTCCATTTTCTATGTTTCTATTTTTATTCTAGTAACATGCTATTTTTGCCACCAAGGCTTTGTAATATAGATTTAGATTGGGGATGATTATACCAGTAGAGGATTTTTTTTTTTTTTTTGCTAGTGATAAGCTTGGATATCTGAGGTATTCTGCCATTCCATATGAATTTCAAGATCATGTTCTCAATCTCTGTGAAGAATGATGCTAGTATTTTTATTGGTGTTGCATTAAATGTGTATATTGCTTTTGGTAGAATTGCCATTTTCACACTGCTAATTCTACCTATCCAGGAGCATAAGAGGTCTTTCCAGCTTTTCAAGTCTTCCTCAATTACTTTCTTGAGTCTTTTTGTTTTCATACATATAGGTATTTCATATCCTTGGTTAGTGTTATTCCAAGGTATTGAATTATTTTTTGTTGTTGTTACTATTAAAATGAGACAACCACACTGATTTCTTTCTCTGTATAGTTGTCCTTTGCATATAGAAAAGCTACTGAATTTATGTATCCTGCCACTTAGCTTAAGGAATTTATCACCTTTAGAAGTTTTGTGATAGAGACATTTGGGTCACTTATATATAGGATCATGTCATCTGCAAATAGGGCTAACTTGGTTTTTTCCTTTCCAATTTGAATCCCTTTTATTTCTTTCTCCTGTCTTATTGCTCTGGCTAGTACTTCTAGTCCTATGTTGAAGAGCAGTGGTGAGAATTGGCACCCCTGTCTTGTTCCCAATCTTAGTAGGAACTCCTTGAGTCATTCCCCATTAAATATCATCTGGGCTTAAGGAGCTTTATATATAGCCTTTATTGTGTTGAGATATAAATCCTCCATGCCTATTCTTCCCAGTGTTTTGATCATGAAGTAGTGTTGTATTTTGTCAAAGGCCTTCTCTGCATCAATTGATATGATCATGTAGTACTTTTGGTTAAGTATACTTATGTGGTATATTACATTGACTGATTTCCATGTGTTAAGCCACCCTGTATGCCTGGGTTGAAGCCTACTTGACCAAGCCTACTTGATGTGTTGTTGAATTTGCTCTGCAAGGATTTTATTCAGGATCTTTGCATCTAAGTTCATTACGGATATGGGCCAATAGTTTTCTTTCCTTATTGCATCTCTGTCTGGTTTTGGTATTTGGATCATAAAAGGACTTTGGTAGGATTCCCTGGTCTCCAATTATGTGAAACAGTTTGAGAGAAATTGGATCCAGTTTTTCAATGAAGGCTTGATGGAATTCAGCTGAGAAGCCATGTGGTCCTGGACTTTTCTTTTGGGAGAGGGTTTTTATTAACTTTTCAATCTCCATGGAAGTGATACATTTGTTTAGATTATTTTGTTCTGAATTTAGTATTGGCAGGTGGTATGAGTCTAGGAATTCATTCATTCCTTTTAGATTATTCAATTTTGAGGAGTAGAGGTTTTGGAATCCAGATGATTCTTCTAATTTCATTGATGTCTGTTTTGATCTCTCCTTTTTCATTTCTGATTTTGTTAATTTGAGATTTATACTTTTTTCTTGATCAAATTGTCCAGGGGTTTGTCAATCTTGTTTATTTTATCAAGAACCAGCTCTTTGTTTCATCAATTATGTAATTGTTTTCTTAGTTTTAAATTCATTAATTTCTACTCTGATCTTGATTATGTCTTTCTACCTAGAGCTCTTTTTTGTGAGAATGTCATTATTGCATTTCTCCCTACTGCTTAGTAGAATTCTATAGTATATATGTACCACATCTTTGTTATCCATTAATCAGTTGATGGGTATCTGGGCTGATTCTAATTATTAGCTATTTTGAATAGAATGGCAATAAATATGATAGAGCAAGTATCTGTGAAGTAGAGAGTGGAGTCTTTAGGGTAAATGCCCAGGAGTGGGATAGCTGGGTCAGATGTTAAATCTGTTTTCATCATTTTCAGGAATTTCCATATTGATTTCCATGGTGGTTGTACAAGTTTGCACTCCCACAAACTGAATAAGAGTTCCTTTTCACCTTAGACTTGCTAACATTTGTTGTCATTTTATTTATTTATTTTTGGGAGAGAGAGGGAGAGGCAGATAAAAAGAGGGGGTGGTCATGTCAGAGCCTCTAACCACTGTAAATAAACCAGAATGCCAAAAGAAATGCAGACAGTATATACCTGGCTCATGAGGTTTAAGAGGATTACAAAGACTCTTGGGAACTGGAGTAGATCATTCCTGTTACATTCTGACAAAGAAACTGACTGTATTATTTCTCTGTCATAAGACTTGGAGTGAAGTTGTATTCTAAAGTAGTGGACTAATTGGTTTGGTGGAGGAAATATCAAAATAGCATAGCATTCATGCTATGGCATGGTAATTGCTCACTGCAGTGACAGAATAGAGAGATAGAAGTGTGCAATGTGGCAAAGAAAATGTTAATTATAGATAAGGGGTGTAGATGAAACAGCTGTCTTTACTAATAAGTTAGCAACATTTAAAAAATAATGTCTTGCCTTGTACTAGGACCACAAGAGAGTGCCTTGAGAACAAGACCTGTCCACAGAAGTTTCCAACTTATGACATGCAAAATGCATTTAGATGAAGAAAGCCAGTGTAGGAATTGCAGATGAAAAGGTTCTCTTCTTGAAAATAAGCATCTAGGAAAGTGTTTTCTCACATCCAACCACCAAGGTGCACAAACGTCACCACAGTCATTACAGAAGGGGTCTACTACCTCTCTGCTGGCAGTAGAGCGTGGCAGCACCATAGCACTGCTTTCTCAAACATGCAAAAGGCAAGAGTGAGAGAGTCATAAAAGTGCCACAGTTCACGAAGTAGATGCTGCTAAGTTTTTGGATGAAACTATTAAAACTAGCAAATACTATGGGAGAGTGGTAGATTTGTAATGCTTTGAAGAGGGGATAGAGAACTCCAGGACAGTGGGTTTATTGTCCAGCAGGAGAGCCATGCTCCCAGGCAGCCTTCAGCATGGCAGAGAGAAGACAAGAAGATTACTGCTGGTAAGTGTGCACATGAGGGCTTGAAAGATGAGACCAGGGCAGTTTCAGAAATAATCTGACTGCAAGCAAGATTAACTAGAGCATGATGCACAGCACTAATAGCCGGAACTAATTATTGTGGCTATCTCACAATTTTTAATCCTCACCCTTCACTTTGGGAGGCAGAACCATGTGGATCTGGGTCTGACCAGGGTGGCACCTTCACATTCTCAGGCCCTGAGCCTGGGTGGCTTTCTGCCTGCAGCCAACGTGTCAGCCACCAGGTGCTCCTGCCAGCCATGGTTTTGTCTCCATTTCTGCCATTAAAGGAAGCTACTGTCTGGGAAGGTGGCAGAGCAGCCTGTCCCTTCATCTGTCACTGTGTCCTGAGTACCACAGACTCTTTCAGGAGTGCCATATGACTGGTTTTATTTTCAGTTTTTTCCCTGGTCACCTTGCTTAGGGGTTGTCTTCTTCAGCCAAAGGAAAAGAAAGTTGTCAAATGAAAGGAAAAGAGTCATTCTGAAGTTTTCTCAGGTTCCTGTGCAGTTAAGACCCAGAAAGTCACCTGCAGCCACCTGCCTGTCCAACTAAATACAGACTCCTAGGCCTCCTATGTCCATCACCAAACTCAGGACCCTGGGCTCCTGTCAGGCACAAGCGCTCCTCAGTGGAGTCACATTCTGCACCAGGTGCCGGAATCAGGGAATAGTTATAAGTTATGGAGGAAAACCACTGCAGTAAGACACACTTTGGGAATAAGAGTCCCAGGGTTACTAGGAGGGGCTCTTTACTCTACCTGGAGGCAACAAAGGACTCCCAGAGGATGTGGAGTCTGGGAGAATCTGAGGTTGACTCAGGGAAAGGAGCCAAGGAGATCAGCGTTACAGGGGAGTGCAGAAGGAAAATGACCATCTGGGGACCCAAAGTGGATCAGTGGGACTGAGAGGGTGTTGGAAGCTGGGAAAGGCAGAAAGGACACTTCACAAGGGCAATAAAATGGAGCAGAATCACTTCTGCATTTGGACTTTTTTCATGGCTAGAAGGCTGGTCAAGTAATGCTGAGTGACTTATCTAATCACACACCACATGGCACAGAGCTGGGGGGCTGCTGCTGCTCTTGATCAAGTATTTTCTCGTTCTCACTATATTTTCTTCTTTGATTTATAAGCACTTTGATTTGTATTTTAAAATGTAGAAATTTCTCAGAAGACTTCTGTATTTTACTTGATATGATTACTTTTTGCCATATAGGTGCCTGTATGTGTATTTGATGTGCACATGTATGTATGCATATAGGCATGAATATGTGCATGTGTGTAGGTGTATGTGTATTTGGAGGTAAGAGTTTGATATCCGCTTTCTTACTCAATTGCTTTCAACTTATTTTTATGGCACGGTCTTGGGCTGCATTCAGAGCATACTGATTCAACTAAGCTGGCTATCTAGCAAGGTATAAAGATATACCCATCACTACCTCATCACCATCATGCCTAGAATTTTATGTGGTTACTGTGGTTCTGAACTCAGGTCCTCATGCTTAGCAAGCACTTTACCCACTGAGTCACCTCCCCAGCCCCAATATTAATTTTAATTTTATTGAATTTTGGTCTAAGTATATGATCTGAATCATATTAGTTTTTGAGCATTTATTGACTCTTCTTTTGTAGTAAGTTTTATAGATGAGTTTTCTGAAATGTTTAGAAAAGATATGTATTCTTTCATTGTTGAGCATATACTCACTGGATCAATGTCAGACCAACTTTGTTAATTTTTCATAAACTTTTATTTCTAGCTTGCCTAATATATCTGCTTCTACTATCAATGTGATAAAATATCTAGCCAACACTCTGGACTTTCTCCATCTAAATGTTTTTGAGATTATATTATTCAAAACAAATAAATTTAAGCATTTTATAATTTGTGATTACTGTGCCTGTTTTCCTGGTTTACATTTGTATGACACATCTTTCAGTATCACTTTACTTTTAATATATCTGTCATAGGTAGTCTGCAAGAAAATACATGAAATTTTACTTTATTTTTTAAAATTTTATTTGTGTGAGAAAGAGATAGAGAAAGAGAGAGAGGGAGAGAGAGAGGGGGGGGAGAGAGAGAGAGAGAGGGAGAGAGAGAGAGAGCCTCTTGCCTGTTGGAAATGAACACCAGACACTTGTGCCACTTTTTGTGTATGGCCTAAACAGGGGAATTGAACCCAGTCCAACAGGCTTTATAAGCAAGCACCTTTAAGCACTGAGCCATCTTCCCAACCCCATTTTAACATTTTCTTTGCCTTCTGATTGATATGATTCTTTAAAATATTTTTATTTGTAGTGACAATTGATATATTTTGGCTTCTTTTAACTTTTTATTTCTATCTAATCTTTTTTCTTTTACTCCTTATTTTTTCTTACATTGATAGATATTTTTATTATTCCTTTAAAATATTGTAAGTATTTATTTGTAAGAAGAGAAATAGAGAGTATGGATGTCAGAGCCTCTAGTCACTGGAACTGAACCCCAGATGCACACACCACTTTGTCCATCTGTCTTATGTGAGTTTTGGGGATTCAAACCTGGGCCATTAGGCTTTGCAGGCAAGTATCCTAACCTCTGAGCCATCTCTCCAGTCTGAGATTTTTATACTTCATTAGACATTCTATTCTTGTTATTTCATTAACTAATGACTTGTTAAAATAAAATCCTACTGAGTATTTAAATCTTTTTATCAAGGGACAAAGGTATTTTGAACTAGTTAAGTCTGATTCTGTTCACATGTTCCATCCATGTCATTTACTACTAATTTCCATGAGTATTTTTAGACCTTCAAATATTTTTCTTCTCTGTTTGAGTCATTTATTATTTAGTAAGAGAACAAAATTGGACCCATATTTTTTATCATTAGTTATGTACATAGTGTGTATACAGTCATGTTGGTACCATCATTAACATCCCCCCTGTCCTATCCACTCTGCAAGAACTCTCCTCATTGGGGAATGTGGGTTATGAATTGTGGGGTTTGCCATCAGTTACAAGTAAGAGGCAATGTCTCTGTGCATTATGTCCCAACTTGTGGCTCTAACAATCTTTCTGCTCCCTCTTCTATGAATTTCCCTGAGCCATGTTGTGTTCATTTTAGGTCTACTTCAGCGATGAGGTCTTGGAATCCTCTGTGTCTGTGGATATTTGGTTTGATAGGAGCTGAATGTTCTCTGTGTCTATCTCCTTCACTCTTGTGCTGGTACCAGCTTCACCAAGAAAGCAGTACTCTTGCTCATTTCCCCAATTATTCTATGGTTTCAGCTGGGACCCTGGTGAGGTGCGATGGGCTGATTATCTCCCCAGGATCTGGGTCCATCTGAAAAAGAGAAGCAAATTCTCCAGTTCAGTGAAGTCAGCACCAGATAAATGGGATGATCATTATGATATTAGAGAGAATTTAATAGGGATAGGCCCTTTTGTGGCCCAATATTGGTAAGAGCTTGTTAATGGAGAGCAGGCTCTTTTTTTTTTTTTTTTTTTTTTTGATATGGTTCTAACTTGTTTCCCAGTTCCAGCTATGGGTTCCTTTCCATTGAGAAGATCAGTTAGCCAAATCAAGAGCAGTTGGTTACACACCATGGCTGTGTGTTACTATTGCACTTGGGTGAGCATCACATCATGTTGTTTGCTGCTGAGTAGTTTAGACCATGAGTTGTTTTGACAGATGTTGGTCATATTACCCCAGTTGCTCATGTAGCACCTTCTGGCACTGGATGAGCTAACTGTCTGGGGACTGCCTCTGTTCCAGATTCCAGCTTGGTTGCTCCATATTCCATACCAACAGAATATGGTGTCTTTGGCAGTAGGATCTTACCACTAACCTTTGGTGAGTCATCAAGTTCTTTGACAGAAATCTGTCTTCTTTTGGGAAACCTTGTAGGTGTCTGATTAACAGCTCATTGTGGATGCTAACAAATTCTGTTACTGGGAGTTACAGGCCAGTACCAAGGAAAAGAAGGAAGAAAAAGATAGTTAATATAAAAGAGAAAAAGAGAAGAGAGACAAACAATGGGGGGAAACAGAAGATTAAGGTTAGTCTTCATCATACACTCTCCAGAGCCCTGTGAGTCAGGTGTTACCTCTATGGACCTGATGTAGGTTCAACCATTTAGTATGTCTTTTAGGATATAGAATTTTATGGTACCATTGCCATTTGGGTCCAGTTTTGTGTCCCCCTCCTCACACTTTCCGTCCCTTCCTGCCCCACCCTCCCTATTGTCTAGTCCTTGAGATGCTTATTAGGTATGTCAGCATCTCTGGCAAATTCAGGTTAGAAGTGGCAGATGAGTGAGACCATGTGACAATTAGCTTTCTGTGGTTGTGTGAGTTTGCTGAGAATAATCTGTTCCAAGTTTGACCATTTTTCTTCAAATTTCATTGTGTCATTTTTCCTTACTGCTGTGTATCTATCATGTAGATACACTACATCTTCATTTTCATCTAATGATGGGCATCTGGATTGATTCCAGCTCTTAGCTATTATGACTTGAGCAGCTATAAACATGGTTGAGCAAATCTCTCTGGACTGAGGCTTGGAGCTTTTAGAGTAAATTTCCAGTAAGGGAATAACTGTTGGTAACTGTATAGTCAATCTTTTTAGGAGTTTCCATATTGATTTCTATATTGGTTGTACCATCTTACAGTCCACCAACAGTGAATGAGAGTTCCTATTTTTCCATATCCTTACCAGCATGTTTTCATTTGATTTTTAAAAAAATTTTTTTTTAAATTTCTTTATTTGAGAGCGACAGACACAGAGAGAAAGACAGATAGAGGGAGAGAGAGAATGGGCACGCCAGGGCTTCCAGCCTCTGCAAACGAACTCCAGATGCGTGCACCCCCTTGTGCATCTGGCTAAGGTGGGACCTGGGGAACCAAGTATAGAACCAGGGTCCTTAGGCTTCACAGGCAAGCGCTTAACCACTAAGCCATCTCTCCAGCCCTCATTTGATTTTTTAATGTTTGCTATCCTTACTGGGGTAAGGTGGAATCTTATGGTTGTTTTAATTTGCATTTCCCTGGTGATTAGGGATGGTGACACTTTCTTAAGTGTGTGTTTATCATTAGTATTTCTTTCTCTGAGAATTCCCTGTTCAGTTCTGTGCCTCATTTTGTGAGTAGGTTGTTTGAATTTTTATTGTATAGGTTTTTAAGTTCTTTCTAGATTCCAGAAGTTAGGCCTCTGTGAGTTGGATAGCCAGCAAGTATTTTATACCATTCTGTGGGTAATCTATTGGCTCTGATTATGGTATGCTTGCCTATGAAGAAACTTTTCAGCTTCATGAGATCCCTATGGTTGGGTGATTGTTTAAGATCCTGACCTACTGGGAGTGTGTTGAGGAAATCTTTTCCCATTCCTATATCATGGAAAGTTCTTCCTACTTTTTTCTTCCACTAGTAGCTGAGTTTCCAGTCTTATATTGAGGTCTTTGATCCATTTGGACTTGATTTTATGCTTGGCAAGAAATGTGGATCAAGTTTCATTTTCATGCATATGATTATCTAGTTTGTCCAGCACCTTTTGTTGAAAATGCTTTTATCCAGCCTACATTGTTAGGGCCTTTCTTAAATATCAAGTAGCTGTAGTTGCTTGACCCAAAGTCCAGGTCCTTGATTCTGTTCCATTGGTCTATAATCCTGTTTTTATGCAAGTACCACATTATTTTTAATTTGTTTTATTCACTTTTATTTATTTATTTGAATGTGACAGAGAGAGAAAGAGACAGAGCGAGAGAGAAAAAGAGAGAGAATGGGCATGCCAGGGCTTCCAGCCACTGTTAGCGAACTCCAGACGCATGCCCCCTTGTACATCTGGCTAACGTGGTTCCTGGGGAATCAAGCCTCGAACAGGGGTCCTTAGGCTTCACAGGCAAGTGCTTAACTGCTAAGTCATCTCTCCATCCCCCACATTATTTTTATTACTATGGCTTTGCAATATATCTTTAGATTAGGTATGGTGATGCCTCCAGAGGTGTTCCTTTTGCTGAGAATATGCTTGGATATTCGAGGCCTTCTGCCATTCCATATTAATTTTGAGATCGTTTTTTTAACCTCTGAAGAAAAATGTTGGGATTTTTATTGGTATTACATTAAATCTGTATCTTGCCTTTGGTAAGAAGATTGCCATTTTCACAATGTTAATTCTGCCTATCCATGAGCATGGGTGGTCTTCCCATTTTCTTAAGTCCTCCTCAATTTCTTTCTTGGGAGTTTTTAAAGTTTTGAATTATGGGTGTTTCACATCCATGGTTAATGTTTTTCCAAGGTATTCTTGTTGTTGTTGATATTTAAAATGGGACAATATCACTTATTTCTTTCTCTGCACCTTTGTCTTTTGCATATAGAAAGGCTACTGATTTTTGTGCATTGATTTTGTATCCTGCTACTTTGCTGAAGGAGCTAATCACATTTAAGAGTTTTGACATGAAAATTCTCAGGTCTTTATGTATAGAATAATGTCATCTGCGAATAAAGCTAACTTAACTTCTTCCTTTCTAATTTGTATCCCTTTCATTTCTTTCTCTTGTTTTATTGTTTGAGCTAGAACTTCCAGTACTAAGTTGAAGAGCAGAAGTGAGAGTGGACAACTCTGTCATGTTCTTGATCTCAAGGTAATTCCTTTAGTCTCTCCCCATTAAGTATTATTTGGGCTTTTGGAACTGTATATATAGCCTTTATTATGTTGAGATATAAACTGGTCATGCCAATTCTCTCCAATGTTTTGATCATGAAGTGATGTTGTATTTTGTCACAGGCCTTTTCTGCATCTATCAAAATGATCATGTGATTTTTGTGTCTAAGCTTATTTATGTGGTATATTACATTGACAGATTTCTATATATTGAACCACCCCTGCATTCTTGGGATGAAGCCTACTTGATCAAGATGGATAATGCTTTTGATGTGTTGTTGAATTCATTTTGCAAAGATTTTGTTCAGGATTTTTGCATCTAAATTCATCAGGGAAATAGGCCTATAGCTTTCTTGTGGTGTCTCTGCCTATTTTTTGGTATTAGGGTGATTCTAGCTTCATAGGAGTGGGGGAGCTTTCCCTATTCTCTGATTGTGTGGCACAGTTTTAGTTATTCCATGAAAGTTTGATAGAATTCAGCTAAGAAATCATCTGGTCCTGGACTCTTTTGGAGTAGAGGTTTTTAGTTACCTTTTCAATCTCCATGGGTATGATAGGTTTGTTTAGGAGATTAATCAGCTGAGTTTCGCTTTGGTATGTGGTATGTTTCCAGGAATTCATCCATTACCTCCACATTATCCAGTTTTGTGGAGTAGAGGTTTCTAAAATAAGTCCTGATGATTCTTCCATTTTCATTTATGTCTGTAGTGATCTCTCCTTTTTCATTTCTAATTTTGCTAATTTGAAGCTTTTCTTTTTTAAATTTTTTTAATTAGTTTTGTAGTCAGTGAATACAGTCAATTTGTTACCATTATTAGGCTCATCCTACCTTCTCCCATTGGCCCCTCCTTGGTGAAGTATATTGGTCATGCATTCTGGAGTTAGCCCACAGTTATGGGTAGGATAAATGTCCTCATATCATGACCCAAAATGTAGCTCTGACATGCATTCTGTCCCCTCTTCTGCAAAATTTCCCTGAGCCATGTTGAGTTCATTTTTGGTCTAATGAGGTGCTGGGGGGCTCTGGGTCTCTGGTTCTCTGATTTGGTAGGAGTTGATTTTTGTCTGTGTTGATCTCCTTCACCCTTGTGCTGGTACCCAGTTCACCAAGAAATCAACACCCTTGCTTGTTTGGCCAATTGTTCTTAGTTTCATCTGGGGCCCTTTTGAGGTATGATGGATGGCTCTCTCCTTAGGATCTTTATATATATATATATATATCTGATATAAAGAAGCAGATTCTCCAACAGAGAGTAAGTTAGCACCAGGACAAATGAGATAGCCCTTACTTTTTAATAGATAATTTAATAGGTGAAGGCCCTCTTGTAGCCCACGAATGGTGGTAGCTTCATAATGGAGAGTGGGCTTATTTTTGGACATGGTTCTGACTTGTTTCCCAGATCCAGCTATGGGTACTGTACCACTGAGGGGATCAGTTAGCCAAATCAAGAGCAGCTGGTTCCCCACCATGGCTGTGTGCCACAAGTATACTTGTGTGAGCATCATGACAGGTTATTTGCTGCTAAGTAGGATAGGCCATGAATTGCTTGGACAGATGTTGGTCATTTTCCCCCAGTCTCCCATGTAGTACCATCTGGAACTAGTCACGCTGACTGTCTGGAGACTGACTCTCTTCCAGCTTCCAGCCATGCCATTCCATTTTACATGTTAACCACATAAGGTGTCTTCAGCAGTAGGATCTTATCACTAACCTTTGGTGGGTCATCAAGTACTCAGACAGAAATCTGTCTTTCTTTTAGGAAACCTTGTAGGTCTCTCTCATCAAAAGCTCAGTGTTAATGATAGCCACATGCTGGTTCTGGAAGTTACAGGCCAGCACCCACTAAGAAAAGGAAGAAAAAGATAACTAATATAAAAGGGTTGAGAGACGAGAGAGAGAGAGACAGAGAGAGAGAAGCTGTAGAAGATTAATGTCAGTCTTCGTCATACTCTCTCCAGTATCTTATGGCTCAGGTGTTCCCTCTAAGGGCCTGATGAACGGTCAGCCATTTAGTCTGCCTTTTCTGATGTAGAATTTTATGGTACCATTGCCATTTGGGTCTAGATTTGTGTTTCCCACCCCCTCTGATGCCCTCCCCACCCATCCTGTTTTCTAGTCCATGAGATGCTTGCTAGGTATGTAAGGCATCTTGGGTAGATTCAGGTTAGGTGCTGTAGATGAGTAAGACTATGTGGTGATTTTCTGTGATTGGGTAAGTTCACTGAGAATGATCTGTACCAGGTTCAACCATTTTTCCTCAAATTTCTTGTGTCATTTTTTTCTTACTGCTGTATAGAATTCCATTGTGTAGATATACCACATCTTATTTACCCATTCATCTAGTGATGGACATCTGGGTTGATTCAAACTCTTAGCTGTTACTAATTGAGCCACTACAAACATGGTTGAGCAAATCTCTCTGGCCTGTGATTTGAAGGTTTTAGGCTAAATGCCCAGTAAGGGAATAACTGGGTCTGTTGGTAACTCTACAGTCAGCTTTTTCAGGAGTCTCCATATTGCTTTCCAACGCAGCTGTACTATCTTACATTTCCACCAACAGTGGATGAGTGTTCCCACTTCTTCACATCCTTGCCAGCATTTATTTTCATTTGATTTTTTGATGTTTGCTATCCTTACTGGGGTAGGGTGGAATCTCATAGTTGTTTTAATTTGCATTTCCCTGATGATTAGGGATGATGAACATTTTCTTAAATGTATGTTTCCCATTTTTATTTCTTCTTCTGTGAACTGCCTGTTGAGCTCATTGCCCCATTTTGTGAGTGGGGTGTTTGACTTTTTACTGTTTAGATTTTTGAGATCTTTGCAGATTCTAGAGATTAGGCCTCTGTCAGTTGAATAAACAAATATTTTCTCCCATTCTGTGGGTAATTTTTGGCTTTGAAAGAAATACCTCTGGAGGCATCACCATACCTTATCTAAAGCTATATTACAAAGCCATAGTAATAAAACAGCATGGTTCTGGCATAAAAACGGGAGTATAGACTAATGGAATAGACTCGAGGACCTGGACTTTGGGTCAAGCAACTATAGCTACTTGATATTCCACAATGGCCCTAACAATGTAGGCTGGAAAAAAGACAGCATCTTCAACAAATGGTGCTGGACAAACTGGATAACCACATGCAGGAAAATAAAACTTGATCCACACATTTCGCTATGCACTACAATCAAGTCCAAATGGATCAAAGATCTCAATATAAGTCCAGAAACTCGAATACTACAGGAAGAAAATACAGGAAGTACTTTCCATGAAATAGGAATGGAAAAAGACTTCCTGAACAAAACCCCAGTAGCTCACTATCTTAAACAGTCACTCATCCCATGGGATCACATGAAGCTGAAGAGCTTCTTTACAGACACTTGACCAAATTGGCCAGGGATTTATCAATCTTGTTTATTTTTTCAAAGAATCAGCTCTTTGTTTTATCAATTTTAATTGTTTTTGTTGTTTCCAGTTCATTAATTTCTGTTCTTATCTTAATTATTTCTTTCTGTCTGGAGCTTTTTGGGTTTGTTTCTTCTTGTTTTTTCAATGCCTTTAGGTGGATGCTTGGGTTATTGATTTGGGATCTCTCTGTCTTTGTTATGAAGGCATTTAGTGCTATGAATTTTCCCCTGAGGACTGCCTTCATTGTGTCCCATAAGTTTTGGTATGTTGAGTTCTGATTGTCATTCATCTCCAGAAATTTTGAAATTTTCATTTACATTTCATCCACTATTCATTTATTGTTTAAAAGTGTGTTCATCAGTTTCCAGGAGCTTATGAGATTCGTGGTGCATCTTTTGTTGGTAATTTCTAGTAATATATGATATCATTCAGGAAATTATGACAATCTTCCTAAATATATATAAAGGCTGGCTTTATGACCCAGTATATTATTATTATCTATTTTAGAGAAGGTTCCGTTGGCTTCTGAGAAGAATGTGTAGTCTGTGGATTTTGGGTACCATGTTTTGTAGATGTCATTTGGGTCTAATTGATCTATGGTTTTTTTGAGCTCTCGTACTTCCCTGTTAATTTTGTTTGCATGATCTATCTATTACTGATAGTGGAGTATTGGAGTCCCCAGATATATTGGTGTTGTTGGTTATTTCTTTTTTGTTGTCAAGTACGTTTTAGTTTATGACTTGTGGTGCACCTATGTTTGGCCCATATATATTGATGATTGTGATGCCCTCTGGTTGGATCTTTCCCTTGATGAGTAAGTAGTGGCCTTCTTTGTCTATTTTGATTAATTTTGGTTTGATGTCTATTTTAACCAATATTAACATAGCTATGCCTGCTTGTTTGTTATTTCCATTTGCTTGGAATATCATTTTCTATCCTTTCATCCTGAGAAGGTGTCTGTCTTTAGTGGTGAGGTGGGTTTCTTGAAGACAGCAGATTGAGGGGTCTAATTTTCTGACCCACCCTTTTAGCTTATGTCTCTTAATTAATATTTAGCGTAATAACTGTGAGGTTTGATTCAATCCCTGCCATATCGTAGTTTGGAGTTTTCTTGGGCTTTGTAGTTTTTTGTTTTTTTTTTGTGTGTGTGCGTGTGTGTGCTTCTTGTGGGCACTTGACGTTGGTTATTTGCTTCTTCTGTGTGGAGAATTTCCTGTAGTACTCTCCGCAGGTTTGGCTTTGTGTTCATATAGTTGTAAAGTTGAGTTTTATCATGGAAAATTTTTCTTTCACCATCTATTATAAGGGATACTTTTGCTGGGTAGAGTTCTTAGATTTTGCAGTGTTCCATATCAGGACCTGGCTTTCTGGATTTCTGGCTTTCAGGATTTCCATTAAGAAGTCTAAAGTAACTACAATGGGGTTACCTTTATATGTGATGTGTTCTTTCTCCCTAGCTGCTTTTAGGACTTTCTATTTGTTATCAATGTTTAGAGTCTTAATGATAATTTGTCTTGGAGAATTTCTCTTTTGTTCTAGTCTGTTTGGAATTCTGGTAGCTTCTTGTAACTTGATGGGACTTTCTTTTAAGAGAGTAGGAAAGTTTTCTTTGATAATTTTGTTGAATAAGTTCTCCATGTCTTTGGTCTGAATTTCTTCCCCTACTGGTATCCCCATGATCCAAATCTTGGTACCTTTAAGGGTATCCCACAGCTCCCTCATGTTCTTTTCACAAAAAGTTTACAACTTATTGAAACTTTTGGACTCACAAATTCTTTCTTCTTCCAGTTCCGAGTTTCCATATGAATGAATCTATTCTTGAGTGCTTCTATAGAATTTTGGGCTTGTTCAATATTGTTTTCATTTTCTTGTGCTTTTTAATGTATGGTTTCCATACCTCTGTTTAGTTCCCTTTTCATGTCATTTTCTTATTTTCTTAATGCTTCTTGGAATTCATCCCTGCATTTCTTTATGTCTTCATTGATCTTAGCCAGCTGGTTATTGAAGTCCTCTTTATTTTCACTGTCCTTCAGATCATTTAACTGTCTTTGAAAGCCTTCCTGGTTCTTTTCTATTAGATCTAATCTAGTGATGACAGCAATCATACAATTATTAGCCCTTTTTTGGTTTTCTGCAATTTCTGCTATTTCCTTCATCATGGTTGCATAGCTTATATCTTCATTTTGTGGTTCTACTCCCATTGTCTCTTCTATATTTTGATTAGAGACATTCATTGTGGAGCTGGGAAATCCTATTGGATCTACTTCCATTTGATTTTTTCATGTTATTCCTTTTTTGCTGTGGTCTGCCCATCACAGTACAGGTATTATTTAATTTAGGAGGAAGCTGTAGTCTACCCTTGTTTCTTCAGTGATCCTTCCCTTTTATGTTTGCTTCCAGTAGGCTTCTAATGGCAATGGTGTCTGCCTGCTCAGAAGAAAGGAGCCCCTGAGG
Organism: Jaculus jaculus; assembly: GCF_020740685.1. NCBI lineage: Eukaryota > Metazoa > Chordata > Mammalia > Rodentia > Dipodidae > Jaculus > Jaculus jaculus. Next base: position 57,794,976 of record NC_059103.1, read on the forward strand.
CTCAGATGGGGGTCTGGGGACCTGATGAAGGGGCTTGTTGTTCCATGCTTCAGGGTATGGGGCTGCATGATCATGTGGCCTGAGAGAATGAGACAAAGCAGACTGGTGTTGGAGCTTGGCTGTGGAATGGGATGAGGATGGAATGGTTGTGGTTCTGAGATGCTGAGGGGTGAAGGTATGGGACAGCAAGCCCCTTGGGAATGTGTACCAGGGGGTTGATGTGACTGCAGGGTACTGTGACAAGGCAGGGTGGGGGTATTGGGATATCACATAAAGGTCCCCTGTTGGAATGCTAGCCTGAGACTGTACATGGGGGTGAGGTGGGGCAGGGATATTTGTGTGTGGAAACACCTAGGATGGGGGGAATCTAGCTTGTTGCCCTGGGCCCAGGAATGGGAATAGGGAGAGTAGTGGTGAGTGGGACAGTGCTCGTGCATTGAGCTATACAAGCCTGCTGGCCTGGGTCCACTTAGCCTGCAGTTTGTGCAGGAAGAAACTGTGGCTGGGACTTTGGCTAGGAAGTCTGCTTGAGGAGATTGGGGGACTGGTGGGATACCCAAGAGCATGGGAGTCAGCATATTCACTACTTTGTTCCTCCACCCCCTCCCACTGGAGGTCTACTAGAATCTGAAAACCTCTAAACACCCAGTGAACCTTGAAGGTCTTGCTTTTCCTGCCCTGGGAGGGGAGGCATGGTTGGGCAGATGCCATTTTGACTGTAAGTCCTGGATCCATATCTTACATCACACATATAAAATAACCTTAAAATGGCTTAAGAATTTAAAAATAAGATCTAAAATATTTGATATTGCCTTTGGCAGTAATATGTTAGATATGACACCAAGGATTCAGGCATCAAAAGAAAAACAAAATAAGTGGGACAACATCAGTGTGGAAAGCTTCTTCCCAGCAAATGAAACAGCCAATAGAAGGAAAAGGATGTGTCCTACTTGGAGAAGATGTTTACAATCAAATGATGTATCTCTGTAAACCTTAAGAAATATGCTGGTCAAAAACAATGAACACAAATAACCTGATTGAGATGTACATTAAGTTCCTAAACACACATTTCTCAAAGCAAGATGAGAAAGACAGCCAACAGACATATAAAACTATGCTCAAAATCACTAATTCTCAACTGCTCCACTGTCTTCCTTCGCTGACTCACTGGCAGGGTTCAATCTTTAGCCTTGCCTGCCTGCTGGCATCTCCCCAAGTAAGAATTCTCTAAGTGATCATACAACACAGTGTGGGCACTAGACAGGCCAGGCCTTCCAGGGTTCAGCCCAGGTATTCCAGGAGAGCGCACACACAAGGAGAAGCCTGCTCAGACTCAAGAGTACCCACTGTAAACCAGCAGACAGTCTGCCATCTACACTCCCTTGGTCAAGGCTTATAAAGCCACTCAACACAGGTTGTGCAAGTATTGCTATTGTTGAATCTTTAGTGATTCCAAAGGACTTTTTTGAGATGGGCAAACCCCACTGCAAAACAAGTAATGCAAGAAATCAAGGCAAGATACCATCACCAAGAATGCCTAGCCTCATAGTGGAAGCCAACAATGAAAACTTAAAGCAAACTTCAGACATTTAATTCCAAAATGAAATAATGGTAAGTATAGAAACAAATTACTGAGCATGTGAACTAACAGCTCAATGAAATTGAAGAAAAACAACAAAAAATAATTCAAAAAAGAACTCAAATGATGGCTAAATAAAATGGAAGAGAAGAAACAAAAATAACTAATAGATGTCTGAATAAAATAGAAGAGAATGAAAAATAAATCAATAGATGGCTGGATGAAATGAATAAGAATGAACAAAGAATAATCTCAAAGGTCAGTGGAATAGACTCAGAAGGAATAATCAAATGCAGAAATGAATTCAAAAAGACAATAAGAAAGTTGAATCAAGAAATGAAAATGGAATTCAAAGAAAAATGTAGACTCTGAAGGAAAACGTGCTGAAAAGCAAAAATGAAAGAACTCATCTAAATAGATTACAAGTAGACCTGAGCAGCAGAATAAATTATGTGGAAGACAGACTATCAGGCCTGATGACAAGAAAGAGGAAATTTCAGGAGTCCAAAATCAATGACAAGTTCAAAAATATGTGCAAACAGAACATGAGGGGAAAGTGGGACAGTGTGACACCATAAATGAACAAAGATTTGGATCATGGTCAGATAAGAAGGGGAAGAACTACATGCAGAGGGCAGAAAGAATATCTTCAATAAAAATGATAGAAGAAAAAATTTCTTAGTCTTACAAAAGAGAGGCCCATCCAGACACAAGAGGCACACAGAACACTGAAGATCAGAGAAAAAAATTTCCTATGTCACATTATAGTTAAGACATTAGGGGACTTCCAGCCAAGAGGTGACTGCCTTGCTGTGCTACAAATCCCGGGGAAAGAAAGGCAAGGCATTAGGGATTTACTGGGTCATTTAGGGGAGAGCAATCACCAATAGATTGTCAGTAGGAGGCCACAGAGTGGAGGAAAACAGAGAATGGCTGATCCACTGCCCCCAAATAGCCGCCGTTTCCACAGAACCATGAGCCACCGCGTGCCAATCCCTGCATGCATAAGCTCAGTTGGCTCTGTCCACTCACCCTCTTACTGCTCCAGACACCAGGCATTCAGCAAATCCTGGCAATAACAGGGAATTGCAGATTCCCTCTCGAGCAGGCAGCCCACTCCTCCCGCCAAATAGCCACCATTTCCATGGAGCCAGGAGCCACCCTGTGCTGATCCCTGTGTGCAGAAGCTTAGTCAACAACGCCTACTCATTCACTTACTCTCCTGCCACTGCACTTCAGTGAGCCCAGTCCCACAGCAACTGCCACACTAGCTCAAAGAATGTCTCTCACTTGCGCCAGCTCAGGTACCATCCTGTATGCCACACAGGCCTACCCCATTGTCCTGTGGCAGTGGAATGCAGACTGCTTCTGGGTCCCAGTGTTGCAAGCCAGAGTTTGGGCTGATTCAGTGCGTGGTGCCTTACTGTCCCTCCTTGCTCAAATGCCGGCAGCTGTGGTGCATTACTGCTTGAGAATTCAGGCAACTTTGGCACCCCTACCAGGCAGTAGATCAGGAGGCTTTGACAAGTGACAGCCAAAGCCCAGGCTGCTTGACAACTGTCCCAGGATGCCTCAGATTCCCATTATGCTTGAGCCCAGGCTGATCCACCCACCTCTGTACCCATACAATGTCATGGGCAGACCACAGCACAAAAGAAATAACATGAAAAATCAAATGCAAGAAAATCCAGCTAGAGCACACAGTCCTACAATGAATACATCTAACCAAAATATAGAAGAGTCATTAGGACCAGAACATCAAATTGAAGCTATGAGCAATGCAACCCTGACCAACCTACTGCTAGAACTTGCAGGAAAGTAACAAAGGACAAATAATCGTGTGGATAGTGCCATCACTAAACTAGAACTAATGGATAAGAAATTGGAAGAAGTTCAAAGAGAGCTAAGAGTTTGAAGGAGAGTGAAAAAAAAAGAAGACCTTAAAAATCAGTTGGCCATTCTAAAAGAAGACATAAAGAAATGCAAGGATGAATTCCAAGAATCATCAGGAAAATCAGAAAATGATGTGTAAAGGGAGCTTGACAGAGGAATGGAAAGTATACATAGAAAGGTAGTCGAAAATGCAAACCTAATTGAACAAGTCCAAAACTCACTAGAGGCTCTCAAGAATAGAGTCAGCCAAGTGGAGGATGGAAACTCTGATCTAGAAGACAAGATGGAAGAAACAGTTCGAGGGTTCAAAAATTTCAGTAAGTTCAAAAGCTCCTGTGAACAGAACATGAGGGGATTATGGGATACACTTAAACATCCTAATGTCAGGATCATTGGAATACCAGAAGGAGAAGAAATTCAGACCAAAGTCATGGAGAACTTATTTAACAAAATAATTGAAGAAAACTTCCCCAGTCTCTTAAAATAAAGGCCCATCAAAACACAAGAAGCCAACAGAACTCCAAACAGACTGGACCAAAGGAGAAACAATCCAAGACATATTGTCATTAAGACTCTAAACATTGACACCAAAGAGAAAATCGTAAAAGCAGCTAGGGAAAAACAACACACCACTTTCAAAGGTAACCCCGTCAGAATTACTTCCAACTTCTCAATGGAAACCCTGAAAGCTAGAAGGGCCTGGAATGAAACACTGCAAAGTCTAAGATCCAATGGCTTCCAACTCAAACTACTCTACCCAGCAAAAGTATCCCTCATAATAGATGGTGAATAAAAAACTTTCCATGACAAAACTCAGTTTTATAATTATATGAACACAAAACCAAACCTACAGAGAGTATTTTAAGAAATTCTCCACAGAGAAAAAAACTAATAACCAAACTCAAATACCTAAAAGAAGGAGATCACAATAACCAAGCTCAAAGTAGACACAAAAACACTTCAAATTCCATGAAAACAGCAACCCACATTTACCATCACAATATGGCAGGGATCAAATCAAATCTCACAGTCATCACCCTAAATATTAATGGCCTTAATTCACTCATCAAGAGACACACGCTAACAGGGTGAATCAAAAAACTAGACTCCTCAATCTGTTGCCTTCAAAAAACCCACCTCACCACTAAAGACAGACACCTCTTAAGGGTGAAAGGGTGGGAAACAATATTCTAAGCAAATGGGGATAAGAAACAAGCAGGAGTAGCTATATTAATATTGGATAAAATAGACTTCAAACCAAAAATAATCAAAAAAGACAAAGAAGGCCACTTCCTACTTTTCAAGGGAACAATCCATCAAGAGGATATTACAATCATAAGTCTGTATGCACCAAACACAGGTGCACCACAGTTCATAAAACAAAACCTACTTGACAATAAAAGAGAAATTACCACCAACACCATCATAGCTGGGGACTTCAATACACCATTATCAGTAATAGACAGATCATCCAAACAGAAACTGAACAGGGAAGTAAGAGAGCTCAACAAAGCCATAGATCACTTAGACCTAATGGACATCTACAGAACTTTCCATCCCAAGTCTGCAGACTACACATTCTTCTCAGCAGCCCATGGAACATTCTCTAAAATAGACCATACACTGGGTCACAGAGACTGCCTCCACATATTTAGGAAGATTGACATAATTCCCTGCATGATATCAGATCACATATATTGCTATATTGCTGGAAATCAACAAAAGGCCCACCAAGAATCGCAACAGCACCTAGAAACTGAACAGCACACTTTTAAACAATAAATGTATGGTGGATGAAATAAAAAAATGAAATTGCAAAATTTCTGGAATTGAATGACAATGAGTACACATCATACCAAAACTTCTGTGACACAATGAAGGCAGTCCTCAGGGGAAAATTCATAGCACTCAATGCCTTCATAAAAAAGACAGAAAGATCCCAAATCAATAACCTAACCATCTATGTAAAGGCACTGGAAAAACAAGACAAATCCAACTCAAAGAGCTCCAGAAGGGAAGAAATAATTAACATCAGAGCAGAAATTAATGAATTGGAAACCAAGGAAACAATTAAGACAATTAACACAACAAAAAGCTGGTTCTTTGAAAAAATAAACAAGATTGACAAACCCCTGGCCAATTTGATCAAGCAAAAAAAGGAGAAGCTTCAAATTAACAAAATTCAAAATGAAAAAAGGAGAGATCACAACAGACATAAGTGAAATTGGGAGAATCATCAGGATGTATTTCAAAAACCTCTATTCCATAAAATTGGATAAGATGGAGGAGATGGATAAATTCCTGCATGCATATCATCTATCAAAGCTAAATTCAAAGCAGATTAATCACCTCAATGAACCCATCACACTCATGGAGATTGAAAAAGTATTTAAAACAACCTCTCCAAAAAGAAGAATCCAGGACCAGATGGCTTCTCAGCTGAATTCTATCAAACCTTCATGAAAGAACTCAAACCAATGTTCCTCAAATTGTGCCACAATATTTGAGAAGGGAAAGCTACCCAAATCCTTTTATGAAGCTGGTATCACCTTAATTCCAAAACCGGGAAGAGATGCCACAAAAAAAGAAAACTACTGGCCTATTTCCCTGATGAACGTAGATGCAAAGATCCTGAACAAAATCCTTGCAAACCGAATCCAACAACACATCAAAAGTATTATCCATCTTGACCAAGTGGGATTCATCCAAGAAACACAGGGGTGGTTAAACATACGGAAATCTGTCAATGTAATACATCACATAAATAAGGATAAACATAAAAAAACACATGATCATTTCGATAGATGCGGAAAAAGCCTTTGACAAGATACAACAACACTTCATGATCAAAACATTGGAGAGAATAGTCATGGCTGGTTCGTATCTTAACATAATAAAGGCAATATACAAACTCCTAAGGCCCAAATAATACTCAATGGAGAGAGACTAGAGGAATTTCCATTAAGATCAGGAACAAGACAGAGTTGTCCACTCTCACCTCTGCTTTTTAATATAGTACTAGAAGTCCTAGCTCAAGTAATTAGACAGGAGAAGGAAATAAAAGAGATACAATTTGGAAAGGAAGAAGTTAAATTAGCTGATGATGACATGATTATATATGTAAGGGACCCAAGAAAGTCCATCCCAAAACTCCTGAAGGTGATCAACTCCTATAGCAAAATAGCAGGATACAAAATCAATGCACAAAAATCAGTAGCCTTCACTATGCAAATGACAAAGATACAGAGAAAGAAAGAAGGGACATAGTCCCATTTTCAATAGCAACAGAAAAATGAAATACGTTGGAATAGTGTTAACCAAGGAAGTGAAAGATCTCTACAACCAAAACATGAAAACACTCAAGAAAGAAAATGAAGAGGCCTTGAGAAAATGGAAAGACCTCCCATGCTCCTGCATAGGCAGAATTAACATTCTGAAGATGACAATCCTACCAAAAGCAATATACAGATTTAATGCAATTCTAATTAAAATCCCTACAGTGTTCTTCACAGAGATAGAAAATATGATCTCAAATTTCATATGGAAAGGCAGATGGCATCGCATATCCAAACATATCCTCAGCAAAATAAATACCTCTGGAGGCATCACCATATCTGGTCAAAAGATATATAACAAAGCCATAGTAATAAAAACAGCATGGTCCTGTCATAAAAACAGGAGCATAGACCAATGGAATAGACTTGAGGACCCAAACTTTGGGTCAAGCAACTATCACTACTTGATATTCCACAAAGGCCCTAACAATATAGGCTGGAAAAAAGACAGCATCTTCAACAAATGGTGCTGGACAAACTGGATAACCATATGCAGGAAACAGAAACTAGATCCACACATTTCACCATGCACTACACTCAAGTCCAAATAGATCAAAGATCTCATATAAGACCAAAAACTCGAATACTACTGGAAGAAAATTTAGGAAGTACTTTCCATGAAATAGGAATGGAAGAAGACTTCCTGAACAAAACCCCAGTAGCTCACAATCTTAAACAGTTACTCAACCAATGGGATTACATGAAGCTGAAGAGTTTCGTTACAGACCAGCATACAATAAGCAAAGCCAACAGACTACCCACAGAATGGGAAAAATTATTTGTGGGTTATTCTACTGATAGGGGCCTAATCTCTAGAATCTACAAAGAACTCAAAAATCTAAACAGTAAGAAATCAAACACCCCACTCACAAAATGGGGCAAAGAGCTGAGCAAGCAGTTCAGAGATGAAGAAATACAAATGGGAAACACATACTTAAGAAAATTTTCATCATCCCTAATCATCAGAGAAATGCAAATTAAAACAACTATGAGATTCCACACTACCCCAATAAGGACAGCAACTATCAAAAAATCAAATGAAAATAAATGCTGGCGAGAATGTGGAGAAGTAGGTACACTCATCCACTGTTGGTGGAAATGTAAGATGGCATAACCACTTTGGAAAGCAATATGGAGACTCCTGAAAAAGCTGACTTTAGAAATACCAACAGACCCAGTGATTCCCTTACTGGGCATCTACCCTAAAACCTTCTAACCACAGGCCAGAGAGATTTGATCAACCATGTTTGTAGTGGATCAATTCATAATAACTAAAAGCTAGAATCAATCCACATGTCTATCACTTGAAGAATGGATAAATAAGATGTGGTATATCTACACAATGGAATTCTATACAGCAGTAGTAAAAAATGACACAAAGAAAGTTGAGGAAAAATCATTGAACCTGGTACAGATCATCCTCTGTGAACTTACCCAATCACAATAAAAAAAAAAAAATCGCCACATAGTCTCACTCATCTACAGCACCTAACCTGAATCTACCCAAGATACCTTACATACCTAGCAATCATCTTGTGGACTAGACACTAGGATGGATGGGGAGGGAGGGAAGGGCATCAAAGAGGTGGGATACATAAATCTAGACCCAAATGGCAATGGTATGACAAAATTCTACTTCCTAAAAGGCAGACCAAATGGCTGAACCTTCACCAGGCCCTTAGAGGGAACACCTGAACCACAAGACACCAGAGAGGTATGATGAAGACTAACCTTAATCTTCTATATCTTCCCTCCCTCCTTCTCCCTGCCTCTCTCTCTCTCTCTCTCTCTCTCTCTCTCTTCTCTCTAACTTTGGTATATTAGTTATCTTTTTCCTCCTTCTCTTAGTGAGCACCGACCTGAAACTCCCAGTACCAGCATGTGGTATCATCCACAATGAACTTTTGATCAGAGAAATCTACAAGGTTTCCTAAATGACAGACATATTTCTGTCTGGGTACTTGATGACCCACCAAATGTTAGTGGTAAGACTCTACTGCTGAAGACTCCTTATGTGGTTGACATGTATAATGGAATGGCATAGCTGGAAGTTGGAAGAGAGTCAGTCCCCAAACAGTCAGTGTGTCTAGTGTCAGAAGGTGCTACATGGGCAACTGGAGGTAAATAACCAATATCTGTCCAAGCAACTCATGGTCTAACCTACTTAGCAGCAAATAACCTGTTGTGATGCCCACACAAGTGCAATAGTGGCACACAGCCATGGTGGGGAACCAACTGCTCTTGATTTGGCTAACTGATCCCCTCAGTGGTATGGGACCTATAGCTGGATATGGGAAACAAGTCAGAACCATATCCAAACATAAGTCATTATCCATTATCAAGCTACCATCATTCAAGGGCTACAAGAGGGCCTATGCATATTAAATTCTCTATTAAAAAGAAAAGTAAGGGTTATCTCATTTGTCCTGGTACTAACCTACTATCCATTGGAGAATCTGCTTCTCTTTTTCAGATAAGAAGTGGGCCACCCCATCATACCTCAAAAGGGCTGAAACTAAGAAAAATTGGTGAAACAAGGAAGAGTGCTGTTTTCCTGATAAACTGGATACCGGCACAAGGGGGAAGGAGATAAACACAGAGAAAAATCAACTCCTACCAAATCAGAGAGCCAAAGCCCCAGAGGCCCCCAATACCTCATCACTGAAGCAGACCAAAAATGAACCCAACATGGCTCATGGATATTTTGCAGAAGAGGGGGCAGAAAAAATGTCAGAGCCACATGTTGGGTCATGATATGCAGTGACACTTATCTTACCCATAACTGGATGCTAAGTCCACATTGCATGACCCACATATCTCAACAAAGAGGGGCCAAGCGGAGGGGTTAGGTCAGGGTTGAGCCTAATTATGGTACCAAACTGACTGTAATTACTGAATACAAACCATTTAATAAAACAATAAAACATTAAACACAGAAAAGATAGATAGATAGATAGATAGATAGATAGATAGATAGATAGATAGATAGATAACATTAAAGCCCACAAGAGAAAAACAGCTTATCACTTACAAAGGCAAAGCCATCAGAATTACTTTTGCTTTTTCAATGGAAACTCTAAAAGACTGAACTTGGAATGGAGTATTGCATATTTTGAAAGACAGTGGCTGTCAACCCAAACTATAATACCTAGTAAAATTAAACCTCATAACAGAAGCTAACGAAAAAAAATCCATGATAAAATCCAGCTTTAGGAATATATGAGCACTAAGCCAGACCTATATAGAATAATGAATGGAATACTTCATACTGAAAAGATGAACAAACATGCCAAAGAGGGTATAGGAAAAAAATAAAAATTAGAACAGATGTGAAAGCAACTGAAGATCAATAAAACACCAAATTCCACAAAGACTTCACATCATAGTTATTAACTGGCACCTAATAATTATAACTCTGAACATCAATGGACTCAACTCTCCCATCAAAAACACAGATTGTGCTGGAGAGATTGCCTAGTGTTTGCCTGTTAAGCCAAAGGACCCAGGTTTGATTCACCAGGACCCATATAAGCCAGACTCAAAGGTGGTGCATGCTTCTGGTTTGTTTCCAGTAACTGGAGGCCCTGGCATGCCCCCCTCTCTCCCCCTTAAAAAAATAAAATTTGATAAAAACAAAGAGCCAGTTCTTTGTAAAACTAAACATCATGACCCCTGACAGAACTGATCAGAAGAATGACACCCCCCACAATGCTTTTGAATGGAAGAATTGGTATTATGATGGCCACCTATCAAAAGCAATATACAGATTCAATGCAATTCCAATCAAAATTCCCACAACATTATTCACAGAGTTAGAAAAGATAATCTTGAAATACATATGGAAACACAAAAGGCCTTGGATAGCCAAAAATATCCTCAGCAAATGGAATACTATTAATGTTATCACCACACCTGATATGAAGATATATTACAAAGCCATAATAGTAAAAATAGCATTGTACTGGCACCAAAACAGAAATATGGATCAATGTATTAGAAGAGAAGATGCAGGTATAAGATTCTGTAATTATAGCTGCCTGTCATTGACAAAGAAGCCAAAAATACAGTATGGAGAAGATAGTACTTTCAACAAATAGTGCTGGAGTCCTTGTATGACCACCTGTGAAAGAATTAACCTAGACCCTCTGCACAAAATTAAATCCAAATGAATCAAGAACTTTGACATAAGCCCCAAGACTCTAAAAGGACTAGAAAAAAAATAGGAAGAACACTCCAAAATAGGAAAAGACTTTCTGAATAAGATCCCAGTAGCTCAGAGAATTATGCAAACCCTCGTCCACTGGGATCTCATAAAATTCAACAGCTACTATACAGATAAGCAAACCTTCATCAGAGTCAACAGACAACCAACAGAATAGGGAAAAAAAATCTTCATTAGCTATAGATCTGACAGAGGTTTAATTTCTAGACTATACTAAAACCTTAAAAAAAACTAAGCAACAAAAAAAAAAAAAAATCAAGCAAGCAGCTAGTCAATAAATACTCAAACAAAATCAAAGAAAAATGAGGCAAGGAACTAAACAGAGAGTTCCCAAAGGAGGAAGTCAAATGGCCAATAAACATCTTTTAAAAAGTTCAACATCTTTAGCCATCAAGCAAATACAAATTAAAATACTGATATTTCATCTCATTGTAGTTAAAGTCACTGTTATCAAGAAGTAAAATAATAACCAATGCTGATGAGAATGTGGAGAAAGAGGAATACTCATCCACTTTTGGTTGGATTGAAATTTTGTGTAGGTAGGCACTATGGAAATCAGTATGGAGGTTCCTCAAAATTCTGAAAATAGATCTACCCTTTGATTCAGATATACCACTCCTGGGCATATACCCTAAAGAATCCACTCTTTACTACAGAGATACCTGCTCAGCCATGTTTGTTGCAGGTCTACTTGTAGTAGCTAGGAATTAGAATCAGACAAAAAGTCCATCAGCTGAAGAACAGATAATTAAGGTGTGGAACATATACACAATGGATTCTACTCAACAGAAAAGAAAATGAAGTAATGAAATTTATAACACAATAAATAGACTTGGAAAAAGTCATAATAAGCAAGGACACACAAGCTCAAAAACACAAATGCTGCAGGTTCTTTCTCATATGTGGTTCTTAACATGGAACAGCTTGATTTGTTTATAAGTTGTAGGAAGTATCGGTAGTGTGGTGGTTTGATTCAGGTGTCCCCCATAAACTGATGTGTTCTGAATGCTAGACCCCAGCTGATGGAGATTTGGGAATTAACGCCTCCTAGAGGGAGTATATGGTTGGGGGCAGCCCTATGGGTGTTATAGCCAGTTTCCCAATGCCAGTGTTTGGCACACTCTCCTGTTCCTGTTGTCCACCTTATGTTGGTCGGGGGTGGTGTCTAACCTCTGCTCATGCCATTATTTTTCCTGCCATTGTGAAGCTTCCCACTCAAGCCTGTAAGCCAAAATAAATCTCTTTTTTCCCAAAAGCTGCTCTTGGTTGGGTGACTTCTACGAGCAATGTTAATCTGACTGCAATGTAAAGTGGTACCGAGGAGTGGGATTGCCGCTAGACACCTGACTGTGTGGCTTTGGCCTTTTGGAGCTGATTTTCAAGAGGAATGTGGAACGATTTGAAAATTTGGCCTAAGTAAGAAATGCCTTGCAGTGCTGTAAATACAGCTTGATGGACAATTCTGGACAGAGTTGAAAGACCTGAATGCAGCAAGAACTATGGACTGTGAGGTTTGGCTTATGAGGGTGTGAAAGAGCTTGGTTTGACTGGGATAACAGATTGTGTGGGGCTTGCTGTTATACCTGTGTCCTAAGAAGTTGTGCAGGGTCGCTTTGTATAGAAATGAACTGGTATGAGCAGAGGGATGTGGCACAGAATGAAAACACTTTGGGTGAACTATTGCCCATTCAGCTGCAACTGAGAGATTACAACCTTTGAGACTGGGCCAGCTGACCTGCACTGGGGCAACAGAAAGAATGTAGACAGTTTTGGAGGGGCCTGAGTGCTCAAGAAGTGTCCTGTTCTTCATTCTGCTTTATTCCCCCTGTATTAACAAATTGTATTGTGGTGTGGTATTGTGGAGAGTAAGAAATGCAGGAAAGAGAGTCATTGAGTTTGCAACAGGGTCTTGTGTTTTGGAAATGGCCATGGGCAATGTGAAGCAGGTTTGCTGGTTGCCTACATGGAGACCCCATGGAGCAATGAGGATGAGCCATGAATTGCAGTGGAGACCCAGTAGAGATGCCAGGACCACAAGATGGCTGCTAAGGAGCTGCCAGCCCCAATGATGTTTTTCCAGGACTGTGAGTAACCTAGCTGGAGGGGTGGAATTAGAATTCCAGAGACATGTTGCTAGTTAGAATTATTGGACTTGGAGATTTGTCATTGACTAGAGTTGTTGGACTTGGAGCTACAGAGCTTGATATTTGCCCTGGTTGTTTCAAATCTTGTGTTTGTTGAATGTTTCTTTGCTATGCCCAATATCATCTTTTGCAGTGTTAATGTTTATTCTGTGCCATTATGGTTTTGTTTTTTTTTTTTTGTTTTTTTTGAGGGGGATTTTTGGTATTATGGCTAAGTTAAAAGACGTTGGATTATGGGAATGTCTGAACATCATTGGGATTGATAAAAACTATGGAGAGGACTTCCGGTTAAGATGGCGGCATAGGTACCACGCCAAAGCAGCCTAGGGGGGAAAAAAAGACCAAAAAAAAACTCAGCAAAATACACACTTTTACTAAAAAGTGAGGTGTATAGGAAATTGAGGCGGCAGCGGAGAAGTAGAAGAGTTCCAGAGCATCCAGAGCCTGCACAGGCAGGAACAGCGGCTCCGGGGCGGCTCGGCCACCCGCCGCAGCCGCGGAGTGGCAGAAAACGGCCAGACTCTCGGCTCGAGCCGCAGGACAAGCCAGGTGCGGGATTTTCCCCTCACACCGCGCTCTCCGCAACTCGGGAAACGTGAGGGGAGAGCGGCAGCGAGCAACGGAGGGAGGAGCAGACCGCGAGGTAAAAGCACACTTGGAACAGCGATACAACCAGAGCAGCCGCGGCTCCCTCCCCTCCCCCGCCACCTGAACCCAGCTCCAGCGAACACAGCAGCGGCCCGGGACCGGCCACGCCAACTTGGGCTGACGGCGGGACCCAAGCAGGAGCAGAATTCGGCAGCAACTTCAGCGGCTCCAGCACCGGTACCAGTGGCCCCAGCAGCAGCGGACCCAGGAGCGGCAGCGGCGGGAGATCCCGCAGCAGCGGCTTCGGGGGGAGCAGCAGCGGTGGACACGGCAACGGCAGCTTCAGCAGCGGTGGTGGCTCCGGGGGTGGCAGCTACAACAGCAGCAGAGGCGGCAGCAGCGGCTCAGTTTGCCCCGTAGGAAAAGCAAGTGCCCAGCTCCAGAAATCAGAACAGCAGCCCGACGACCCAGGCAGCAACTTGACTGAGACCACAATCACCCAAGGTAACTGGGATTGCACCAGGGAAGGGTCTCACTTGGTCACAAGCTGACTTGGAACCTCAACAGACCAGAAATCTAAACCTCTATGTTGATAGAGGATCTGGTCATTATAATAACTACTCTTGCATACATACTCGGGGCTGTTTTTGATGGAATGTGTACAGTGTTTAGTTAAATTTTAGAATCTACCAGTATTTTATTCCACTCAGCCTGCTTGAATACTCCTATAGCAGGGAAATCCAACCCCTAAGAACATCTTTGTAGATACTCTGAGAGTCTTAAGAGCCACACCTAATACCTTAAGGTCCTACCCTGAAAATATATTACATCAAATCAATTGATACAGCTAAGAATACACAGCTAGCTAGAAAATCCAAACATTAACTTAATCCAAGATGCAAAAATATATACAGTATAACACAAGAAACACTAAAAAGCAAGACGATATAAATCCACCTAAAAGTATTAATGCATCAGAAATGTCCTCCAGTGAGAAAGAGTTAGAGGAAATGCCTGAGAAAGAGTTCAAAAGAATAATTATAGATATGTTCAAAGAGGTCAAAGAACACATGAAAACAATCAAAGAAGAAATCAAAGAGGAAATCAAAGGAATCAAAGAAGAGGCAGGACACCAATTTAATGAAATAAAGAAGGCAATACAAGACATAAATAGGGAAATAGAAATAATAAAGAAAAACCAGTCAGAATTACTAGCAATGAAGAACACAGTTAATGAAATAAAAAACTCTGTAGAAAATCTCACCAGTAGGATGGATGAGGGAGAGGACAGAATATCTAAGCTAGAAGATCAGGTGGCAGACCTAATGCAGTCCAACAAAGAGAAAGACAAACTTATAGAAAAGTATGAGTGGGAATTTCAAGATATTCGGGACACTATGAAAAGATCCAATATAAGAATTCAGGGCATAGTAGAAGGAGAAGAACTCCACTCCAGAGGCATAGTAGGCATCTTCAACAAAATCATAGAGCAAAATTTTCCCCAAATTGGGAAAGAGGTGCCAATACAGATACAGGAAGCCTTTAGAACCCCAGCCAGACAAAACCCAGAAAGAAACTCTCCTCGCCACATTATACTCAAACTTCCAAACACACAAACCAAAGAAAAAATATTGAAAGCAGTTAGAGAGAAAAATCAAGTTACCTACAAAAGCAAGCCCATCAGGATTACAGCAGATTATTCAACACAAACTTTTAAAGCCAGAAGGGCTTGGAGTGATATATTCCAAGTTCTGAAAGATAACAACTGTCAACCAAGGTTACTTTATCCTGCAAAGTTATCCATCCAAATAGATGGAGAAATAAAGACATTCCATGACAAAAGCAGGGTAAAGGAGTATCTGAAGACAAAACCAGCTCTACAGAAAATACTTGATAGAATCCTCCATGCTGAACAAAAGGAAAAGCACACATATAAGGAACCTAGAAAAAACCAGCTATACTCAAATACCAGTTAACAGAAGAGAGCACAGGTAGAACAAGTAACACACACACACACACACAAATGGCAAACATAAATACACACCTTTCAATAATAGCTCTTAATATCAACGGTCTCAATGCCCCAACGAAAAGACATAGATTTGCAGACTGGGTTAAAAAGCAGGATCCTACAATTTGTTGTCTCCAAGAAACTCACCTTTCTACAAAGGATAGACATTATCTTTGGGTGAAAGGTTGGAAGACGGTGTTTCAAGCAAATGGGCCTAGACAACAAGCAGGGGTTGCTATCCTAATATCAGACAGGGTAGACTTTAGTCCGACGTTAGTCAAGAAAGATAAGGAAGGTCACTTTATATTGATTAAGGGCACACTCCAACAGGAGGACATTACAATCCTAAACATATATGCACCTAACATGGGGGCTCCCAAATTCGTCAAACAAACACTATTAGAACTAAGGTCACAGATAACACCAAACACAGTGGTGGTGGGTGACTTTAACACCCCACTCTCATCAATTGACAGGTCATCCAGGGAAAGAATAAACAGAGAGGCATCTGGACTAAATGAGGTCATAGAAGGAATGGACCTAACAGATATATACAGGACATTTCATCCAAAGGCTGCAGAATATACATTCTTTTCAGCAGCACATGAAACATTCTCTAAAATAGACCATATATTAGGACACAAAGCAAATCTTAACAAATTCAGGAAAATTGAAATAATTCCTTGCATTTTATCTGACCACAATGGAATTAAACTACAAATCAGTAGCAAGAAAGGCTATAGAGCATACACAAAATCATGGAAACTAAACAATACACTACTAAATGATGAGTGGGTCAATGAAGAAATCAAAAAGGAAATCAAAAAATTTATAGAGTCAAATGATAATGAGAACACAACATACCAAAATCTCTGGGACACAATGAAGGCAGTTCTAAGAGGTAAATTTATAGCCTTAAGTGCCTATATTAAGAAATTAGAAAGGTCGCAAGTAAACGACCTAATGCTTCGCCTTAAAGCCTTGGAAAAAGAAGAACAAGGCAAACCAAAAAGTAGTAGACGGGAAGAAATAATAAAGATTAGGGCAGAAATTAATGAAATAGAAACAAAAAGAACAATCCAAAGAATTAATGAAACAAAGAGTTGGTTCTTTGAAAGGATAAACAAGATTGATAAACCCTTAGCAAATCTGACCAAAAGAAAGAGAGAAGAGACACAAATTAATAAAATCAGAGATGAACAAGGCAACATCACAACAGATTCCAGAGAAATTCAAAAAATCATAGGGACATACTATAAAAGCATATACTCCACAAAGTATGAAAATCTGAAAGAAATGGATGATTTCCTTGATCTATATGACCTACCTAAATTAAATCAAAATGAGATTAATCACTTAAATAGACCTATAACAAACATGGAGATCCGAGCAGTTATCAATAATCTCCCGACTAAAAAAAGCCCAGGCCCGGATGGATTCACTGCTGAATTTTACCAGACTTTTAAGGAAGAGCTAACACCATTGCTTCTTCAGCTTTTCCAGGAAATAGAAAAAGAAGGAATCCTACCAAACTCCTTCTATGAGGCCAGCATCACCCTGATACCAAAACCAGGCAAAGATAGAAGAAAAAAAAGAAAATTACAGACCAATCTCCCTCATGAACATACATGCAAAAATTCTCAACAAAATATTGGCAAACAGAATACAAGAGTATATCAAAAAGATCATTCACCCTGACCAAGTAGGCTTTATCCCAGAGATGCAGGGATGGTTCAACATACGCAAATCTATAAATGTAATACATTACGTAAATGGGTTGAAGGACAAAAATCACATGATCATCTCATTAGATGCAGAGAAAGCATTTGACAAAATCCAACATCCCTTCATGATAAAAGTCCTACAGAGACTGGGAATAGAAGGAACATATCTCAATATAATAAAGGCTATTTATGACAAGCCTACAGCCAACATATTACTAAATGGGAAAAACTGGAAGCTTTTCCACTAAAATCAGGAACAAGACAAGGGTGTCCACTGTCTCCACTTCTATTTAATATAGTTTTGGAAGTCTTAGCCATAGCAATAAGGCAAGAGACACACATAAAAGGGATACAAATTGGAAAGGAAGAAATCAAGTTATCATTATTTGCAGATGACATGATTCTATACATAAAGGACCCTAAAGACTCTACTAGCAAGTTGTTAGAGCTGATCAAAACCTACAGCAATGTAGCAGGATACAAAATAAATACACAGAAATCAGTAGCCTTCGTATATGCTAACAACAAACACACAGAGGATGAAATCAGAGAATCACTCCCATTCACAATTGCATCAAAAAAAATAAAATACCTTGGAATAAACCTAACCAAGGAAGTAAAGAATCTATACAATGAGAACTTTAAAACACTCAAGCGAGAAATTGCAGAAGACACTAGAAAGTGGAGAAACATCCCTTGTTCCTGGCTTGGAAGAATCAATATCGTGAAAATGGCAATCTTACCTAAAGCAATCTACACATTTAATGCAATCCCTATCAAAATTCCAAAGGCTTTCTTCATGGGAATAGAAAAAACAATCCAAAAATTCATTTGGAATCACAAAAAACCTCGAATATCTAAAATAATACTGAGCAACAAAAAGAGGCTGGTGGTATCACCATACCTGATTTTAACCTATACTACAGAGCCATAGTAACAAAAACAGCATGGTACTGGCACAAAAACAGACATGTAGATCAGTGGAACAGAATAGAGGACCCAGATGTAAGCCCAAGTAGCTATAGCCACCTGATATTCGATAAAAATGCCAAAAATACTCATTGGAGAAGAGACAGCCTCTTCAGCAAATGGTGTTTTGAAAACTGGATAAATATCTGCAGAAGGATGAAAATAGATTCTTCTCTCTCGCCATGCACAAGAATTAAGTCCAAATGGATTAAAGACCTTAACATCAGACCGGAAACTTTGAAACTGCTAGAGGAAAAAGTAGGGGAAACCCTTCAACATATTGGTCTTGGCAAAGACTTTCTGAATACAACCCCAATTGCTCAGGTAATAAAACCACAGATTAACCACTGGGACCTAATGAAATTACAAAGATTTTGCACCGCAAAGGACACAGTGAAAAAAGCAAAGAGGCAACCTACAGAATGGGAAAAAATCTTCGCCAGCTATATATCTGATAGAGGATTAATATCTAGGATATACAAAGAACTCAAAAAGTTAACCAATAAGGAATCAAACAAGCCAATCAAAAAATGGGCTATGGAGCTAAATAGAGAGTTCTCAAAGGAAGAAATACGAATGGCATATAAGCACCTAAAAAAATGTTCTACGTCACTAGTCATCAGGGAAATGCAGATTAAAACTACATTGAGATTCCATCTCACTCCTGTCAGATTGGCCACCATCATGAAAACAAATGATCATAAATGTTGGCGGGGATGTGGAAAAAAAGGAACCCTTCTGCACTGCTGGTGGGAATGCAATCTGGTCCAGCCATTGTGGAAAACAGTGTGGAGGTTCCTAAAGCAGCTAGAGATTGATCTACCATATGACCCAGCTATAGCACTCCTAGGCATATATCCAAAGGACTCATCTCATTTCCTTAGAAGTACATGCTCAACCATGTTTATTGCTGCTCAATTTATAATAGCTGGGAAATGGAACCAGCCTAGATGTCCCTCAACAGATGAGTGGATAATGAAGATGTGGTACATTTATACAATGGAGTTCTACTCAGCGGTAAAGAAAAATGAAGTTATGAAATTTGCAGAAAAATGGATGGACCTGGAAAGTATTATACTAAGTCAGGTAACCCAGGCCCAGAAAGCCAAGCGCCACATGTTCTCTCTCATATGGGGATCCTAGCTACAGATGACTGGGCTTCTGTGTGAGAACGAAAATACTTAGTAGCAGAGGCCAGTAAGTTGAAAAGGAGACATAAAGGGTGGAGAAAGGAAGGGAGGAGGATACTTAATAGGTTGATATTGTATATATGTAATTACAATGATTGTAATGGGGAGGTAATATGATTGAGAATGGAATTTCAAACGGGAAAGTGTGGGGGTGGGGAGGGAGGGAATTACCATGGGATATATTTTATAATCATGGAAAATGTTAATAAAAATTCAAAAAAAAATTATAAAAATAAATAAATAATAAATGAAATATTTTTTAAAAAAAATAAATGTCAAAATACAAATACAAAAAAAAAAAAAAAAGAAAAGTATGAGTGTGAATTTCAAGATATTCAGGACAGCATGGAAAGATCAAACACAAAAATTCAGAGCATAGTAGAAGGAGAAGAATTTCACTCCAAAGGCATAGTTGGCATCTTCAACACAATCATAGAAGAAAACTTCCCCCAAATTGTGAAAGAGGTGCCAATGCAGATACAGGAAGCCTTTACAACACCAGACAAAACCTGAAAAGAAGCTCTCCTCACCATATTATAATCAAACTACCAAATATATAAACCAAAGAAAAAATATTGAAAGCAGTCGGAGAGAAAAATCAAGTTACCTACAAAGGCAAGCATATCAGGATTACAGCAGATTACTCAACACAAACTTTAAAAGCCAGAAGGGCATGGAGTGATGTATTCCAAGTTCTGAAAGATAACAACTGTCAACCAAGGTTACTTTATCCTGCAAAGCTATACATTCAAATAGACAGAGAAATAAGGGCATTCCATGACAAAAGCAGGCTAAAGGACTATTTGAAGATAAAACCAGCTCTACAGAAAATACTTGAAAAAAATCCTCCATGCTAAATAGAAAGGAAAGCACACATATAAGGAACCAGGAAAAAAAACAAACAATACTCAAATACTGCTTAACACAAGAGAGCAAAGGTGAAACCGGAAGAACTACAAAAAATGGCAAAAACGAATACACACCTTTCAATAATATCTCTTAATATCAATGGCCTCAATGCCCCAACCAAAAGACACAGGTTTGCAGACTGGGTTAAAAAGCAGGATCCTTCAACTTGTTGCCTCCAAGAAACCCACATTTCTACAAAGGATGGATACTATCTTAGGGTGAAAGGTTGGAAAACAGTGTTTCAAGCAAATGGACCTTGAAAATAAGCAGGGTTGCTATTCTAATATCTGACAAGGTAGACTTCAGTCCAACATTAATTAAGAAAGATAAGGAAAGTCACTTTATTTTTTTAAATTTTTTTTGTTCATTTTTATTTATTTATTTATTTGACAGCGACAGACATAGAGAGAAAGACAGATAGAGGGAGAGAGAGAGAATGGGTGTGCCAGGGCTTCCAGCCACTGCAAACGACTCCAGACACGAGCGCCCCCTTTGTGCATCTGGCTAACGTGGGACCTGGGGAACCGAGCCTCGAACCAGGGTCCTTAGGCTTCACAGGCAAGCGCTTAACCGATAAGCCATCTCTGCAGCCCAGAAAGCAACTTTATATTGATTAAAGGCACCCTGCAACAGGAGGACATTACAATCCTAAACATATATGCACCTAACATGGGGGCCCCCAAATTCATCAAACAAACACTATTAGAAATAAGGTCACAGATAACAACAATCACAGTGGTAGTGGATGACTTCAACACCCCACTCTCATCAATTGACAGGTCATCCCAGGGAAAAAATAAACAGAGAGGCCTCTGGACTAAATGAGATCATAGAAGGAATGGACATAACAGATATATATATATATATATATACAGGACATTTCATCCAAATGCTGCAGAATATACATTCTTTTGAGCAGCACATGGAACATTCACTAAAATAGAACATATATTAGGACACCAGGCAAATCTTAACAAATACAGGAAAATTGAAATAATTCCTTGCATTCTATCTGACCACAATGGAATTAAACTACAAATCAGTAGCAAGAAAGGCTATAGAGCATACACAAAATCAAGGAAATTAAACAACACATTACTAAATAATGAATGCGTCAATGAAGAAATCAAGAGGGAAACCAAAATATTTATAATCAAATGATAATGAGAACACAACATACCAAAACCTCTGGGACACAATGAAGGCAGTTCTAAGAGGTAAATTTATAGCTTTAAGTTCCTATATTAAGAAATTAGAAAGGTCACAAGTAAATGACCTAATGCTTTACCTTAAAGCCTTGGAAAAAGTACAACAAGGCAAACCCAAAATCAGCAGAAGGGAAGAAATAATAAAGATTGGGGCAGAAATTAATGAAATAGAAACTAAAATAACAATCCAAAGAATCAATGGAACAAAGAGTTGGTTCTTTGAAAGGATAAACAAGATTGATAAACCTTTAGCAAATCTGACCAAAAGAAAGAGAGAAGAGACACAAATTAATAAAATTAGAGATGAAAAAGGTAACATCACAACAGATGCCAGAGAAATTCAAAAGATCATAGGAACATACTATAAAAGCATATACTCCACAAAGTATGAAAATCTGAAAGAAATGGATGATTTCCTTGATTTATATGACCTACCTAAATTAAATCAATGACATTAATCACTTAAATAGACATATAACAAGCATGGAGATCCGAACAGTTGTCAAAGATCTCCCAACTAAAAGAAGCTGAGGCCCAGATGGATTCACTGCTGAATTTTAACAGACCTTCAGGGAAGAGCTAACACCATTGCTTCTTAAGCTTTTCCATAAAATAGAAAAAGAAGGAATTCTACCAAACTCCTTCTATGAAGCTAGTATCACCCTGATACCAAAACCAGGCAAAGATAGGACAAAAAAAAAAAAAAAAAAGAAAGAAAATTATAGACCAATCTCCCTCATGAACATAGATGCAAAAATTCTCAACAAAATATTGGCAAACAGAATACAAGAATATATCAGAAATATCATTCACCTGACTAAGTAGGCTTTATCCCAGAGATGCAGGGATGGTTCAATATCCACAAATTGATAAATGTAACACAATATATAAATGGATTGAAGGACAAAAATCACATGATCATCTCATTAGATGCAAAGAAAGCATTTGACAAAATCCAACATCCTTTCATGATAAAAGTCCTACAGAGACTGGGAATAGAAGGAACATGTCTCAATATAATAAGGGCTATTTATGAAAAGCCTACAGCCAACATATTGTTAAATGGGGAAAAACTGGAAGCTTTTCCACTAAAATCAGGAACAAGACAAGGGTTTCCATGCTCCCCACTTTTATTTAATATAGTACTGTAAGTCTTAGCCATAGCAATAAGGCAAGAGACACACATAAAAGGGATACAAATTGGAAAGGAAGAGATCAAGTTATCATTATTTGCAGATGACATATATTTTATATATAAAGGACCCTAAAGACTCTACTAGCAAACTGTTAGAGCTGATTAAAACCTATAGCCATGTAGCAGGATATAAAATAAATGCACAGAAATCAGTAGCTTTCATATATGGTAACAACAAACACACAGAGGATGAAATCAGATAATCACTCCCATTCACAATTGCATCAAAGAAAATAAAGTACCATGGAATAAACCTAACCAAGGAAGTAAAGGATCTCTACAATGAAAACTTTAAAACACTCAAGCAAGAAATTGCAGAGGACACTAGGAAGTGGCAAAACATCCCTTGTTCCTGGATTGGAAGAATCATTATTGTGAAAATGGAAACCTTACCAAAAGCAATGTACACATTTAATGCAATCCCTATCAAAATTCCAAAGGCTTTCTTCATGGGAATAGAAAAAACAATCCAAAAATTCATTTGGAATCACAAAAAACCTCGAATATCTAAAATAATACTGAGCAACAAAAAAGAGGCTGGTGGTATCACCATACCTGATTTTAACCTATACTACAGAGCCATAGCAACAAAAACAGCATGGTACTGGCACAGAAGCAGACATGCAGATCAATGGAACAAAATAGAGGACCCAGATGTAAGTCCAGGTAGCTATATCCACCTGCTATTTGATAAAAATGCCAAAAATACTCATTGGAGAAAATTCAGCCTCTTCAGCAAATGGTGTTGGGAAAACTGGATATATATCTGTAGAAGGATGAAAATAGATTCTTCTCTCTTTCCAGGCACAAGAATTAATTCAGAATGGATTAAAGCCCTTAACATCAGGCCGGAAACTCTAAAACCGCTAGAGGAAAAAGTAGGGGAAGCCCTTCAACATATTGGTCTTGGCAAAGACTTTCTGAATACAACCCCAATTGCTCAGGCAATAAAACCACAGATTAACCACTGGGACCTCATGAAACTGCAATGATTTTGTACTGCAAAGGACACTGTTAATAAAGCAAAGAGGCAACCTACAGGATGGGAAAAAATCTTCACCAGCTATATATCTGATAGAGGATTAATATCTAGGATATACAAAGAACTCAAAATGTTAAATAATAAGGAATCAAACAAGCCAATTAAAAAATGGGCTGTATAGCTAAATAGAGAGTTCTCAAAGGAAGAAATATGGATGGCATGTAAGCATCTAAAAAATGTTCTACATCACTAGTCATCAGGGAAATGTAGATTAAAACTACATTGAGATTCCATCTCACTTCTGTCAGGATGGCTACCATCGTGAAAAAAAAAATGATTATAAATGCTGACAGGGATGTGGAAAAAGAGGAACCCTTCTACACTGTTGATGGGAATGTAATCTGGTCCATCCATTGTGGAAATCAGTGTGGAGGTTCCTAAAACAGCTAAAGATTGATCTGTCATATGACCCAGCTAAGTACTCCTAAGCATATATCCTAAGGACTCATCTCATTTCCTTAGAAGTATGCGCTCAACCATGTTTATTGCTGCTCAATTTATAATAGCTGGGAAATGGAACCAACCTATATGTCCCTCAACTGATGAGTGGATAATGAAGATATGGCACATTTATACAATGGAGTTCTACTCAGTGGTAAAGGAAAATGAAGTTATGAAATTTGCAGAAAAATGGATGGATCTGGAAAGGATTATAGTAAGTGAGGTAACCCAGGCCCAAAAAGCCAAGAACCCCATGTTCTCTCTCATATTTGGATCCTAGCTACAGATGACTGGGTTTCTGTGTTGGAAAGAAAAAACTCAGTAGCAGAGACCAGTAAGCTAAAAACTCAATACAAAGGGAAGACAAAGGAAGGGATGAGGGTACTTAATACGTTGGTATTGTATATATGTAAGTAGGAGAATAGATTAACTGGGGTGAAAATGCCCAAAGTGAGGTCAGGGGAGGAAATTGAGTAAAGGAAAGGTGGATGGAGGGCTAATCAAAATCTAAGAGGATATAAATACATCATATGGAATCTTCCAGTTATGGACAATGGAACACTCAGGCGCTGTAGATCGTTGCTAGAAAACTTTCAATGCCAGGAATGGGATACCTTCCAGTGAGTTGTTGGCCAGGGAGGTCCCTGATGCCTCCAAAACATTATGGACCACTGCCGAGAGCCTTGGTTTCCCACTAGGAATTGATGGTAAGACCCTATTGCTGAAGACTTCACATACCTGGGCTGCAAAGCCACTAAGAAATCCTACTGGAACTGAGCTGATAACCTCTCTGATGTAGACCAGCTGACAGAAAGCTGGAAGAAGCCATTCTACATGCAGTTCAGTGGGAGAAAGAGATACCTACAGTGAAGATACTCAGCAGTGGACACTGCAAGCCTTATAATTGGCCGGCTAGGCCAAATGAGTCAATGGGTGCAATAGTGGCACATCTGTCATGGTGGAAACCAACTGCATTCCAATTGGACTGGAGGTCTGCTCCAAGGGAGGGAATACATCCCTGATACTGAAAACTTAAAACAGGGGTAGTCATGAGCCCTAGGGTTGTAACATCTGCTGATATCTGGATAAGTGTATATACTATGCTTATCAAACTGCCCAGTAAGCACTTCTCTTAATATCCGTACCCTTATATTAATGCTACTCTCACTTTCGGTAGAGAATCTTCTCTTTTCAGATGGCAGTGACATTGGGATGACTCAGAAGGTACCATGGTGCTGGAAAGAAGTGACTAGAGTACCGAGTAACATCTCAATCACACCTTCCAAGGCTCATGGTCTATGCTGAAGAGGTGGCAGAAAGAATGTAAGAGACAAAGGAAGGGTAGGACTCCTTACAACGTGCTCCCTCCAGACATAAAATGGCTTTGATATACATGACCGCATAGTGCCTTACACTACCTACACAATACCATCATAAGAGGAAGGAAAGATCATGACATCAAAATAAAAGAGAGACTTATTGAGATGGGGAGGAGATATGATGGAGGATGCAATTTCAAAGGGGAAAAGCGGGGGGGGAGGTATTACCATGGGCCACTTTTTATAATCATGGAAAATGTTTGAAAAAATAAAATTAAATTAAATTTATAAAAAATAAATTTCAAGAGGACACAGTGCCTTTCACCTTACTATCCACACTACTTGCTGGTACATGCTTTTTTTTCTGACTGCATTTGCTACTAACTTGTGTCTACATCTATCTTCTTTTGTCCATACTTTGTGGACATTGGAACCCTAATTTCACTAGCCTTCCAATGTGGATTAAACAGCAGTGTCTCTTCATGAATCCTCTAGACTATCAGATTGGTACTTCTGAGGCATCCAGCCTTGACTGAGCAGTTACTGGGTTCTTCAGCTGTGTAGCCTGCTTCCAGTTTCACCAACTGAGCTATCAGGTTCCTTGATTCTCAGCATGCAGACAATTATTGTTGAACTGCCTATCTCATATTCTATAACCTAATCCAATAAATCCCATTTATAATACATATTCATGCCATCAGTTCCATACCTCTTAAGAATCCTAAATCCTGGCTAATACAGATAATAAATGTTGAGTGTGTGTAAAAAAGGATCTTTTGCACAAAGATAATTAAGGTGAAATAGTGGTACATCCACTAGAGAAAATAGCATGGAAGTTCCTCAAAAATCTAAAAGTAGCTACAATACAATCCAGCTGTAGGTCTGGGTACACTTCAAAAAGAATTAAAGTATTCTATAGTGACATCTGTTACAGTCATTGTAACATCCTGCACAGTAGTCAAGATCTGGAAATACCTAACTGTTCCTCCATGAAGGAATAGGAATGTTACTCAGCTTCAAGAAAGGGAACACTGCCATGTTTGGGACAACCAGGATGAAGCCAGAGGACATTATGCTAAGTGAGATAAATCAGATACGAAAAAGAATAATACTACATGATCTCACTTCATGTGCAATTTAGACTGCAATGCTGAACGTGTAGAAATTGAACAAACTGCAGGAAGTGGGGTGGGAGGGGAGAGGTAAGTCAGACAGCATAGACTTGCACTGAAGCAGGACTGATCTGTTTACAGATCTACTTGACAAAATAAATCTAATGTACTATGTTGCATGCAGAAAGCTTGCTAAGAGAGATTTTAGGCACTTTCATCACAACAAAAGGGAGCCATGTAAGGTCATAGGTATGTTGAACTACTTACCCATAGAACAATTTTATGACAGCCAAGGGGGAGAATAGATAGAGGATAAATAGATAAAGTGATAAATGATAGAGAGAACAAAACACTATCGTTTATTTCTTAAATTTATATAGAAACATATTCACTACTGGCTCATTTATTAGTTCACCATGGCTCTTTGTGCCCTGCTCGTTCCTAATCATATCAAAACTTCCTTCCTTCCAAGCATGTCCTTGAAAATGACACTGACAGTATTTATGTGGAAATGTCTCAAGTGCCTGCTTACTTCTGAAAGGCTCAATGTGTACAGTAGTTATTCTCCTAACTTTTGAAAATATTCTCCAGTTCTGTTCACAAATCTACTTTCTGCTAGTAGGGGTCAGTGGGGACTTCCGTATAACCTTTCTGAAGGATATGTGTATATCTTCAAAGTTCTCATGTAGAAAATATTAATTAAGAGTAGATGGAAAATGCCTCAAGTGATAAGACGCTTCAGACCTGGATCCAATATAAGGGACACAAAAGCTTTTTAAGGCTTGCAAAGTCAGGGGCAGGTTTGTAGTTGAGAGAAAATAAGACCCTGACAATTGGGTGGAAACATTGGTTTAATGTTTAAAACTCTTGAATTCTCAAATTCTACAAAAGGTTTGATGTTGCAAAAGTACTCCAGCCCTTCTTGTTGAGAGCAAGAGCTTTCATACTTTAACTCAGCATCCAGTCCTGGTAACACACCATGTATCTGCTTCTGGATCTGATCTACCCTCCTCCAAACAAATAAGACTGAACCATGGTCAGCACAACTTGACTTGGGTCTGATGAATAAGCACCCAATACATGCTGGGGTAGCCAGAGCAGAGTGTCACTGGATTCTGAAGGAGCTTAATGAAAAGGAAATGGGCAAATTCTCTCTCTCTGTACATGAAGAAAATGCAAGCATGTATACATACATATGTGTGGAAGCAACCTTAAAATCCATCTCCTGTTTTGAGAGAAGGTCTCTCATTAGCTTGAAGCTCATCAAATATGCTTACCAAGTGATGCTCTTGTCTGTATCTCCCCAACACTGGGATTATAAGCATGTACCACTATGTCTGAATTTTTATTGAACTGAGGTTCTCATGCTTTGCACAAGAAGCACTTTACTAACTAAGCTATCTCTCACTTCTTGGACAAAATCTTATATGAAGCAGGGTACATCAATTTGAAGAATTTGAGATGTAGGATTTTGCATCCTGGCAAGACCTTATGAGACTGAATAACATTTCTACCAGGTTGCTTCATAGAAGCGTGGAAGAATCAGTAGTTCATGCCAACCTATAATGCTGGAGAATTCCATGAAAGACTGTAGAAGGAGGGACTGGAAGACTTAGGGGACTGGACATGGTGAGATGGATAATCTATGTTAGCCCAAAGAATTTATTGAAAGGTTATGGCTAACAGGAAGTTTTGCAGGAGTCACTGCTTATCAAAGTAATAGAAATGTATAAAAGTGAGGGTCCATCCTCACAAAAGCTCTCAGAGATTGTTGTTCTACATGGACCAGAATGAGGGGTAATATGATTACAAAAGTAGGTGCACTACAACCATAGAGTTGACAGGAATATGCAAAATTAGAGGCCAGGTGTTAGAGCGCCACAACCAGAATCCAGGTGGATGCAATTACCACTGGGACTGGCAAAGCTGAAGTGGCAGCCAAATTGTCTGACCTTCAGAACCATGAAAATAATGAATAGAACACAGCAGCCCTGGGAACAAAACAGACGGGAATCTATGGAGGTCCAGCTCACTATCACACATCATCAGAAGAAATCAAGAATGGATAATCTGGAAGTGGAAAGCAGTGGTGTCATTGTGCAGTTTGCTGATGTGGGTGGGGTTTTGAATAGCCCTTCCGAAGGGAGGCATACCTTGTCCTTGCGTCACTGTACACTAGGACAAGGGGGATATTCAAATGCTCCCAGAGTCACTGGCCATGGGTGCAGATGGCAGCACTGAGCTAGGTTTCTCAAGCCATCTCACTTTTCTGCTAGTGTTGGGGCAGATATAGTCAGGAAACATGGACCGTTAATCCAGGGCCATCTTGCAATTGGCCTACTGAATATGAAGAACCACTGCAAGTCACTTAAAAGATGTGGGAAAGGCACCAGGTAGATGACATAACACCCACCTCAACGTGGGTTCAGGGAAGTCAGGACAAAAAAAGTGTAAGACTCTGATACTGAAACACATCACATCCTAGATACTATAGTGAATGAAGAATAAATAAAACAGTATCTCATCTCACAAAGACAGGAACTTCTACGACCCTGAAGGAAGTACAGCGCTACGGAGGTGATCCCACTGTGTTTTCTAGTCTCTCATAAGCTTAAGAAAGTATAAGACAACTGTAGTGACATGCCAGCAGATTAACAGATCAATTTCTCTCATTTATTATATACCAATTATTAAATGGTTAATTTAATAATTGATACCAGGCACATCAATCAAAAGACCTTTGATGCAGCCATGTGGTCCATCTCCATAAAGAACAGAGATAAGTGTCTTATCCTCTTTCATATTACTGCAACACAACACCATAGGCACAGGAAGTTATGAAAAGCAGAAATTGGCTCACAGTTCTAGGAAATTCATGCCTGAGGGTTCAGCCATCCGAGGGAACTTCTTGCTGTGTCATCACACCGCAGCTGGAAGGCAAAAGCAAGAAGAGGCACACCCTTTAGTAACTATACCAACACCACCCATGAAGGCAAAATCCTTTGGAACTACTAGTCCAGTACTTGAGAATTCCACCTCAATACATATGCCAACAATACAAAAGCCAGTAGAGGGCCCCAAACAGAGAATTAAATTGCACCTGGTGCAGGTTACCATGAAACACAAAACTAATTATCTGTTCCACCAGACAACATATTCAAGAGATTATTGACAGGAGCAGGTATCATGTGGATGGCATTGTGAATACCATAGTAAATCATAACAAAAGTCAGGAGTCATGATGCAAGGCCATTTCTTTTAAGTGGAGAATTACTACCTTAAAAAATGCCTTCTATGCAGTTGCTGCAGGCAGAACACACAGCCTTATTACTCCAAATGATTGCACATCTAGAATTTCCCATCATTACCTGCTTCTGACTCTTGGCATCATATAATCAGCCTGGCCTTGTTCTGGTGAAAGGTTTTTCCCTAAGAATGAATGTAAATGGAGCTGTAGAGTATACGGATCTATGTGATCCAAATGCGTTGACTCCTGCATTACCCATTGCTATTTACAGCAGCTGATGGAGAATGAATAAGCACAAACTGTTGTACATGAGTTAGCATGGACTGTGTGGGCAAGAGGAAAACACACTAGAGATGCATGGCAGTGTCACTCATGGTGATGAGTTTGGGCTGCTGGCCTGCACTGAGTGATATACTCAGTGTGACCTGCAACTCATGCAAGTGGACAGGAAAGGGGCTTGTTGAAAGTACCTATGACCTTATGGACAGTGGGGACTGAACTGCCATGGGCCTGAGCAGAGAAAGATTTGAAAAGGTAGCAGGTCTAGAATAGAAGCCTATTGGTAGAAGTGTGGAATGGGGCAAGATGTATGATAATTATTTTAGTCTAATATGTACTGGAGATTGTCAACTACGGAAGAAACACTAAATGCCATGAGGTAGGGAAAAAAACCATCATCCAGATGGCATTGACCATTTTTCCATTGCCCATTGAAAGATGATGTGATGGGCAGAGTGAAGACCCCATAGTGGCAACTATGTAGACATATACACTCAAGGGCACAGGTCTCCATGCACCAAGGTTGATCTGGTTGATCTGCTATTCAACACCACATGCCTCTGTTCACCAAAGCATACAGTTCTTCATGCACCAAGGTTTATCTATCCTTTACATACAGCAGATTTTCACTAGTTCTCCGAAAGACCTGTCCTGAGCCTCAATATAACATTATTTCTTAAGATAACCAACTGGATATTTGATGGTATATTGAAACTCTGGAACATCTCTGCCCTATAAAGGTATGTTACATAGCTGCATATATCATGGTACCAAACACCTGAACTAATCAACCAGCACAGATCAAAGGCTTCTTGTGTCTCATGGTCTTGGTGATTCAGTCTGTAACTTTTGGACCCCATTGTGTTGGACGTGAAGTGAGGTAGTATATCATGATGGCAAATACACAGAACAGCAAACCTCCCACCAACTTAGCTATTAATGAAATAAGAGATAGAAGAGACAAAGATCCTGGTGACATAAAATCTTCCTACTAAGTCCCACTTCTTAGAACTTTTTTCACTTCCCAATAGTGTTCAACTGAAGACTAAGCCTTTTACATGTGGGTTGGGGAACACTGCAGTGACAAACTATAGCAAATGAATAGTCCCTTCTGACAATTGCAAGCACACATTCCATGCACAAGTTTTATTTCTCTGTCTGCAGTGCCTGAGTTAGCACACAATCTGAGAACTTGTGGAGTATTTGCTCTAAAGGTACAGAATCCCACTTAATAGCACATCTGATCAGCATATTCACCTCACACAGGAAAGAGGCACAAGGGTAAGCTCATGAACAGAGAACTCAGTGGTAGTGTTAATGCTGTATTGGCTGGAAGCTGAAGGTAGCTAAAGATTTAGACTACATACAATGTTGTCCAAGGTTGTGTGCTGTTGCAAGATAAATGTCTTGAATCAAAACCCTATGAAATGCCATACTTCAAGCAGAGTGAGACTTGGGAATTTGGGGATCATAGCAGGAGCAACCTCATTTATATAGCCCCAGTGATCCACTTAGGGTTGTGTACTTCTAATCTCCTCAAGTCTGTGATCTGATGAATAGAGAGACTGCTTTCAAGAGGAAAATTTGTCCAGGAAGGGGAAATAAACATCCTATTAATATAGTGAATTCCACATCAGCCTAGGCTGGAACAAGACCCTACCTCAAACAGCAAAATAAATAAATAAATAAATAATCCCACTGAACTTACACAAGCTATCTAGCTGCTGCCTGGGCCTCTAGATTTCTCTGTGTACAGAACTGAAAGGCAAGAGCATTTGCCATCCTGCCCAGGGCAGATGGACTCGACACAGGAAGAGGTAGGGCTTCTATCATGGTGAGGAAAGACATGAAGGAAGTCCTGTTGGCCCACACTGGAGCTTCTTTGTTTAGCTTCATCCAATGCTGATAGTATATAACAAATATAATGAGAATGTGACCAAAGGTCCGATCCTCATGAGTGAGAATGTGATCATTTTCCCAGAAAACTCACTAGATCTAAAGGAGGTGCACAACATGGGTGAGAAAAATAAAGAACGTTGTGAGATGGTTAGCATCTGTGGGTGTTTTGTGTAATCTAGTAATCATCAAAATGTGTATCTCTCTGACAAGAATTTTAGAGAAGCTAGTTTTTAAATGTGTGTGAAGATGAGATCCAGATTGTGAGGGGCATGGAGACATACCCCTGGGTGGCTCTTTCAGGGTTGTACTGTGACTAGCTGTGGAGAAGACACACTTTTTAGATCCTCTGCCCAATGTTCCTTTCTCAAGTGGCTTACACCAAATGGCTGCTATGAAAGCCCAGCTTTTTCAGCTTACTAGAAGTTCACTTGGAAGGTTCATTTTCTCTCTAGATGTCCCAAGAAGTAGACCAAGACTGGCTCTTGCACCCACTCTGTGTCCCTTTTGGCCCTATATTGTTCTTTCTTCTTTCCTCAGGTGTTGAACTCAACAGACTTTATAAAGGATTGTCTAAATCTTGACAGGCTTTGCACAATGGCCAAAGTATTCTTCAGTGAGAAGGCACCACAGCACTTTTAATAAAAATGAGAATAAACATTATTTCTTTAACAAAATTTTATCTAGATGTACTCTCCCATGAAATGAAAAGAGATAAAAATGAAATTGTCTTTATTTGTAAATCATATTATGATTGACCACTAAACTAAAAAGGCCTGCAGAGCAAAATATTTTAAATAATAAGAAAAGTCAAGAACGAGGCTAAGTATAAAATAAACTCACAAATATTAATATCCTTTATATATGTGAATAGTTGTTTAGATAACATGATGAAAAGTCTCCAACTTTCAGGCACTGAGAGGAAAACAAGACATATTGACTGGACTTTAGAGAGAATTCATCGGTGGGATGATTTAGAGGACATGGTTACCATTCCATGAGGAATGTTACGATATGACAAAGAAAGATATGCTGCTCCCAACAGTAGACCTGAACAGGAAACAGGAAGGAAAGGAACAGTGCTCTCATAGTTTGGGGTGAAGACAAGAAGCTGTACATCAGAGAACCCCAATCCCAGACAGGTTCTATCACCCTCAAAGGGTGGCCACAGTTATGAGCAGAGTTGATACAGATGCACCTGTTAAGTGCACATGCATGTGCGCACACACACACACATACATGCACACACAAAGAAACACACATGCTTGCACACACACATACACATGCAGACATGCACACACACACACAGACACGTACAGACACATGCCAAAAAAAGTCCAAAAAACAAGATCTGAAAATCCCATTTCACAGGGGATTATGTGAGGGGACGATTATATGAAGAGAAACTTAGCAAAATAAGTAAAAATCAGAAATACACACACTTCCCTGATCCCTGTCGTCACATTCCAACCCACAGTCTTTACCATAGCAGCCAGGGTGATCATTTCCAAACATGCAGTAGATCACACCTCTGCTCAAAACTCTTTCTGCGCAACAAGAAAAATGGCCCAAATGGTTAATGATGACCCAGACCCTTCTGGATCACTAGGATCTGGCTCATTGTAACCTTTCACACACTTCTGCAGATCCCTCAATTATTAAACATTTCAACTCAAGGGAACAGATGAAATGCATCACATAGCATAACTTGATTGTACAGCTTGATGCATTATGTGAATAATCACAAAATGAGTACATCATGGAGTAGCATCTCAGGACACAGAAAACACTACCAACATCCTTTGTGCCCAAGGAGCACCAAAGGGAACCACAGTGTGGATGGATAGTAAACTGCTTCCTTCAAGTAGGAGATACAGACAGTGGATACAGATCACAGCTTACTGGATCAGAAGCTTGGCACAGCATCAATGCCTAGAAAATGTGATTGGACACTGCTGATGGCTCAGGGCATATAATTCTGAGAATTAACTTAGTGGAGGACCAGTTGGGGTGGCCCCCTGGCTTGAGTTTTACTTTCAGGAACCCTATTAAGCAGGGAGACTTCATCATAACAGCCCTGCATTTTGTCTCATTAAAACTAGGGGAAACAAAAAAACAAAAAAATAAATAAAACTAGGGGAAACCTCATCCCCCCCAAAAGAGGAAAAGGCAATATTCTAAAGCACATCATGCCCCTGTTTCTTACTATGGGTGCTTGCAAGAGAGGCCATTTTACTTATCAGGCATTTTTAAAGTATTACAGATATAGATAAGGGAAATATCCTATTTTAACTACTTTCAGAGATCCTGTCCCACCTAAGAATCACACAAGAAGGTCTCCCTATACAGGGTCACAAACTCACTAAGACAGATGAGTCACCCCTATCCCCCTACCTTGACACCACTTTAATAAAGGCCAGTTTAAAGCAATTTATTTTACCAAGTATATCATGTATAACTTTCAAAAATTATACTGAATACTGCAAAAGTAAGAGGTCGAGTTCAAAGAGACAGGGCAAGTATCAAAATCGATCAGATACAGAAAGAATGTTGGAATTATTAGACCATGTATTTCCCATAACTGTGATTAAATTAAAATGCTCTAATTGCAAATAGACAAGAATACAAATAATTCATGTCAGCCAAAGAGATCTAAGAAAAAATAAAAGAAAATCCTAAAGATTGAGAACACTAACAAAAATGTAGAATGCCTTTGGTGGGCTCAGGCACAGAAGGGACTCAGCAGACGCAAAGGGACCAGTGAGCTGAGGGTATGTCAGCAGAAGCATACTCTATCAGAATCAGAGTGGACTTCTTCCTTGTGGAAAGGAAAGATCTGATCCTAAAATACATCTGGAGTTCTGAAGTACCAACAGTACAACTTTCAAAAAAAAAAAAGTAGGATTCATACGCATGGCTTGAGAACATACTAGAGCAATAATATTCCAGTGCAACTCTGTTCAAAGAAAGTCACAAAGATCAATGGAGGGGAATGGAGGTTTTAATTTGAAAAAGGTTCATCTGAGGGCAGCTAATTGACCATCACTATCACTGCTGAGACAATCTGACAAAGACAGACTAGTCTTTCCTAAAGCAGTGCTAGGATACTGGGTACAGAGAATGACACTGAATGCCTTACTCCACATAGAGTAATTAACTCAGAATGGATTGAAAGCATGACTGAAATAACTACAGAACTTTTAGAAGAAAACCTAGTGATGAGTATTTGTAACCATAATTTTGGCAAAAGATATATACATATGATATCAAAAGTCAAATACAAAATAAAATATAACTGCATTGGACCTCCTCAAAGGCAAAATCTATAATTTCCAAAACCATCATTAAGAAAAAGGAACAGGGCTGGAGAGATGGCTTAGTGGTTAAGCGCTTGCCTGTGAAGCCTAAGGACCCTGGTTCAAGGATCGGTTCCCCAGGTCCCACGTTAGCCAGATGCACAAGGGGGCGCACGCGTCTGGAGTTCGTTTGCAGAGGCTGGAAGCCCTGGCGCGCCCATTCTCTCTCTTTCCCTCTATGTGTCTTTCTCTCTATGTCTGTCGCTCTCAAATAAATAAATAAATAAAAATGAACCAAAAATTTAAAAAAAATAAAAGAAAGAAAGAAAAAGGAACAGAGGCTGTGGAAATGGCTCAATGAATAAAGGGCTAGTCACACAATTTACATTCCCAGACCTCACATAAAAACCAGAAGCTGGGCTGGAGAGATTGTTTAGTGGTTAAGCGCTTGCCTGTGAAGCCTAAGGACCCCGGTTCGAGGCTCGGTTCCCCAGGTCCCACGTTAGCCAGATGCACAAGGGGGCGCACGCGTCTGGAGTTCGTTTGCAGAGGCTGGAAGCCCTGGCGCGCCCATTCTCTCTCTCTCCCTCTATCTGTCTTTCTCTCTGTGTCTGTCGCTCTCAAATAAATAAATAAAAAATGAGCAACAACAACAAAAAAAAAAAACCAGAAGCTGTGGCAGTGAGGTAGAGACCAAAGAATTCCCTGGATGCTCATGGGTGGAACTATGGGAAATAATGCCTCAAAATGAAGTAGAAGGCAAGGAGCAATCCAAAAATTGTCTTCTATCCTCCTTTTGTGTGTTGTGACACACGTGTCTTTGAGCATGTGTGTGTACATTTACACACACACACACACATACACACACACACGTGTCTGCAGAAAATAAATGGATAATGAAAAGCTCAAAGAAAGAGGAACAGGGCCAGAGAGATGGCAAAGCCTAACAACCCAAGTTCAATTCTCCAGTACCCATGTAAAGCCAGATATACAAAGGGGTGCTTGCATCTGGAGTTCATTTACAGTGTCAAGCGGCCCTGGCATACCCATTCTCTGTCTGTCTCTTCTCTCTCTGTCTGTCTTGCTGCTTGCAAATAAACAAATAAATAAAAATTTCAAAAAGAGGGCTGGGTGTGGTTGTGCATGCCTTTAATCCCAGCACTTGAGAAACAGAGGTAGGAGGCTCGCCATGAATTCGAGGCCACCCTGGAATTACATAGTGAATTCTAAGACAGCTTGGGCTAAAGTGAGACCCTCCCTTGAAAAGCCAAAACTATAAAATAAAATCAATACAAAATAGAGTAACAGGTTGGGGAGATGACTCAGTGGATAAAGTGTTCACCATTTAAGCCTCAGTCCCCAGGTTTGGATTCCCAGACTGCACATAAAGGCTTCTATAATTCCAGAATGCTGACAGTGAGAAGGGAGGCAGAGACAGGAAAATTTCCCAGAAGCTTGCCAACCTGCTAGTCAGGCCAATGCAGCCATGATCAACAATGAAAGTGAGAGAGCCTTCTTCAAATAAGATATAAGGTAAGGACTAATTTCCAACCCCCCATCACCACCAAAGTTGTCCTCTGGCCTCCACACTTTACTGTAGCATATGCGTGCCTGCATTCACACACATGAATATGTGCAACAGATATATACATCAAAACAAAAGAAGAAGACCTAGAGAAGAGGGGAAATATATCAAATAAGGGGATTGTGTGAAGAATGTAGAAAAGACATCTGGAACAATAGTAAAATGAAAACCCACTAAAATTTTGACAGGTCACAGTAGACATTTCTCCAAGAAGGTATTCAAATGGTAATCCTGAGGTCCCATGTTATATGTTGACTCCAAGTATTGCTCATTACAGAAGGATATTAGGCTGTTCTCATGAGTTATGGTTGTGATGTCACCACACATGAGTTAACATGTTAACTGTGTTGTGCACACAGGCATGTTTACCAGCACCTGTATCCCTTCAGGCCCCTTTCTATATGCTGAGTACTACATAGTAATTTGACTGCTTATAGGAGTTTACTAGGTGCAATGGGCTTTAAGAGTCAGGCAGTGGACAAGTAAGTGATTGGACATCATTTCCAATATTATGATATATTTGGAAGACTTGAAAAAAAATAAGGCAAGTGTCCAGAGTGCTTGGAATCTGAGATATGAGAAATGGCCTATCTACAGCTATGGTCTCTTCACATGGTAAGATGATAGCCTTTGTGATAATGTGGAAAATCTTACCCAGTCATTCTGAATGAGGGGCAGAGTTTATTCCCAGTTAACACTGCATCTAATGAAGATGTCCTCCACTTAGCATTCTGAATTGAAGAAATGGAAAGAAACAGTCATTTTTCTTGTGTTTCTATAATGTTTTGCTTTCATTTAATGTACTAATACAGAAACTTTTTTGTTGTTGTTGTTTTTCAAGGTATGGTCTTGCTCGAACCCAGGCTGACCTGGAATTCACTATGCAGTCTTAGGGTGGCCTCAAACTCCCGGTGATCCTCCGACTTTTGCCTCCAAAGTGCTGGGATTAAAGGCGTGAGCCACCACGCCCGGCATAATACAGAAACTTTTTGTTTGATATTTCAAGGTAGGGTCTCATTCTAGCCCAGGATTTTACTGGAATTTATCCCTATAGTCCCAACCTGACCTTGAACTCATAGTGATCCTTCTACCTCTGTCTCCCAAGAGCTGGGAGAAAGAATATCAAGGGATTAAATTATAGAAGATATTTATTCTCAAAAAGTTAGTCTAATGATGATCATATATCCACCATGTGAATAATCCTCCTCTAATGACTATATATGTCAGAAAGATTCACAGAAAAAAATTCTATTGGTTGTATGAAGAAATGACACTGCAGATTTATGTGAATTCACACCATCTGAGAATTGAAGCCTAAAGGAATTCCTCCACATCTATCCACAAAGGAGTCCTTGGGATGCCTCTTCTGGAAGCCTCCCTCATACATTCTCTTACCTCATTCATACTGTTCTTCCCATTTTTCTGTGTTTTGGGTCCCAACCTTACACAACTCCTCAGGTTCCACTTTTGTTTCTGTTCTCTTTCGATGAACTCCAACTCTCATCTTTGCTCCCTCACAAGGGTCATGACCCCAGGAGATACTTGGTCCCAGCCACCTGACTATTGCTAGAAACCTGCAGGAGACTCTAAGGTCTAGTATTCAGGGGTGTGTCAGAACACCCATGGCATAATGACAACAGGTTATACAGTTTATGCTATTTACCAAAATGAACAACAGACTTGCCAGTGTCTCTGTGGATTTCGAAGCAAAAACAGGTCAATCTGAGTGCACTATATGGTCCAGGTCCCAAGTCACCATTAAATGGGAGAAAGATCAAGAAATACATATCCAGTTCATAACACAGCTGCCTTTTTGCTTGGCCCCACAAGGTCTGGTAGGCCAGCTGAAGCTTGAACCCCTGTGATGGGGACAGATACACTATGTGCCTCTGAAAGCCCCCCACAGGAATTATAGACCACAAAGGTGTGAGAGGCCCCATGCCTTCCTCCCTCCCCACTTACTGGCTCTCAGAGAAACAGAGCTTGGCCTCTTCCCAGGCTACAATGAGCACAGAACACTTGAGCATGGGATGCCAAGTGACGTGCAACCAATAATGCACTGTGCATGTGTGAGCATGTGTGTATATGTGCATGTGTGAGGACATGTATGCATGTGTCTGCAATCTCAGGTCAGCCTCTATGGTACTGGGTGCAGACAGTGCTTACACATGCCACATTGATTGGCCCTCATCCCATATATAGGGACATATGGGGTGTCATCTGTAAGGGCTATACCTGACCAGACAAATGGAATGAAGATGGAGGGCTGACCCTGCAGAAGGAGCCTCTGCCCTGCAGCAGATCTGTCCAGACATCCCTGAGGGGTGAAGGGGAGAGAAAATCCTGTTTGAGCAAAGCGGCTACCCTTTTGCTGGTCTCAAAGCCAAGAGTGGATGCTCAGGATTTACAAGTGGTAATGAGCCATTTACAAGTGGTAATAAGCTAAAAACAAGACTGAAGGACAAGCTATGTGGACAGCATGACCCACTTGAAGGACAGACATGTGAATCTCCTGCCTCACAGTCTCTCACTAAAGGAGTCTATTGTAATAAGGACAGAGTGGTTCCTGTATCAGATAGCCTCCTAGTGTGGGAGTCCTGGGGAGAGGAGATCACGTGGGTTCTTGTCTCATACAACCTTGAACAGAAAGGGTCCATGACAGAGGGGGCAGAGTATGGGTCCTAATTCCCCAGGGCCTTTCACTGAATGGATCCCCAGCAGAGAGACAGCATGAGGGCCCCTCTTCTCCATGACCTCCAACTGAAGAGGTTCATAGAAGTGGGGTGAAGCATGTGGGTTCCTGTTCCCCATGGCCTTTCACTGGACAGTCCATGGCATATTGGTCTCACAATATACTGGAAAGCACAATGGGCTACTCTTATATCTGCCCGTGCATCTTCTTTCTGAGTCAGTAGCCTTCCCACAGTGCTCATAGCAGGAGCTCAGAGGGCTGAACTTGATATTCTGAGAGAGGCTGACCTGTCATTTCCTGTAGCCTCTTGAGACTGTTTTAATCCATTACCTAGGCTGTGGCATATACTAATAGAATTCCCGTGGTGCCAAAGGCCAAAGTTGAGCTCAGAGGGTTGGCTCACTCTTCCTTATTTCTCCAAGCTTCTGTGGTTGTCAGCAAACCTGGGCAATCCCAGGCTTTGTAACTGCATCCCTCCTAACTCAGCTCAGTCTCCAGACAGCTTTCTTCCCTATTGGTGCCACTCTGGAGCAGTAAACACTTGACCTCACTGAGGTGACCTGGGTACTCATTGCATTTACCTGACAGCACCATCAGACCACAGGCTTAGCATACTTCAGAATCATCACATTATTACCCAACCCCTCATACCACTCCTAATTAAAAAGTAATGATCTGGGTATAGTGGTGCAAATCTGTAACTCCTGTACTAGGGGATCTAAGGCAGGAAGGTCATATGTTCTAGGCAAGCACATGAAAACCCTGCCTCAAAACAAGTAAGGTAGACCGGTATGACCACAATGGATGTCAATCTGTCCATTGACAATGCCACACACTCCATCGCCCATGTGCTTTCAGGGGAGTCATACCTTACATATTTCCAAAGCCCTGTCCCTCAAACAGGCATATGCTTGGAAACCACTACTAACTGGTTCACTATGTCCCCATCCAGAACACGTAGACCCTAGAAGCAAGAAAAGACCACCACTGGGAACATCCTCTCCATATTTCCTGCCTTTAGGTTATCTTGACTGAGAAATCTAAATTTCCTAAAGTAAATTCCCCTTAACTGGAAGCTGACTTAGCCAACTCACTATTGGGATTCCCCTAAATTGGCCAACAAAGACATCATGGGGACCACAGTTCAAGTACCTATCAGCCTCTGCTTGAAGCACCGGACCTTGCCCTGAACCCTGGCCAATGCTTCACTCTCCACAGGCCCTCTGTCCCACAGCTATGCCCTCTGTTTTGGACTTTCCTCCAGAGCCAGCAAATATTGCCTCACCCTGCCCATCCCAAGTTATTCCCACACTGCTGTCATAGCTTTTACTTATTATTTAATTGGGTGTATGAGTGGTATGTGTTGTTGCATGTGTGCGTGTGTGTGTGTTCCTCAGGAATGCCATCTATTTCATTTTTAATTGATGTTTTCAAACAAATATTTTTGTTCTCCTTCCCCCTTTTCTCCCCCACCCCCTTTTCCCTTTCATCTCAATTTAGCTTCCTTTCTGCTTTCATAATATGTTTCTTATGTCTCTTCCTGCTTCTCATCACCTCTTGTTCCCCTTCTTGTAGTCTCTTAATCTCAAGTCATAGTCCATACTCAGTCTCACATCCCCATGTTTACATACATACAAATATTAAAAGTTAAGAAACAGGTAATTTTTGACTTTCTAGGCTGATGTTAATTCATCTACTATGATTTTTTTCAATTCTATCCATTCTCCTACAAATGTAATAACTTTGATTTTCTTTACAGCTAAATAAAACACCATTGTGTATGTGGACTACATGTTCATTATCCAGTCATCGGTTGTTGCCCATTGAGGTTGATTCCATTTCCTAGCTATTGTGAATAGATGAACACAGATGTGCAAGTATTTCAGATGTAAGATATAGATTCCTTTGGGTATATATCCAGGAATGGTATAGGTGAATCACATGATAGTTTTTCGATTTTTGAGAAATGTCTACACTAATTTCTGTAGTAGCTGGACCAGTTTACACTCCAACCATCCAGGAATAAGTATTTCCCTTTCCCCACAACCTTGCCAACATTGTTGTCATTAGTTTTCTTGATAACCATTCTAACTGAGGTAGCATGAAATCTCAGAGTAGTTTTAATTTGCATTTCCCTCATGGCTAAGTATGGTGAGCATTTTTAGAAATATCATTCCATTTCTGTTTCCTTTTTTGAGAACTGTTTTTAAACTGCATTAGCTCATTTATTCATTAGCAGTTGGGGGGGGTTGTTCAGTTTTTGTAGTTATTCATTTATTCTAGATATCAATCACCTGTCAGTGGAACATCTGATAAAGATCTCCCATTCTTAAAGCTTCCTGTTTGCTTGGCTGATAGTTTCCTTTGCAGTGAAGAAACTTGTGCTGATAAATTAGGAACGATATCTCATTCACAATAGCTCCCCCAAAAGAAAGTACCTATAAATAAGCCTCAACAAGGATGTAAATGACATCTACAAAGAAAAATTTAAGAAACTGAGAAAAATAAAAAAAATAACAGATTTTGGAGAGAACTTCTATGCTCCTGAATTGGCAAAATTGATTCTGTGAAAAAAGCTATATTGTGAAAAGTATTCTACAGATTTGATGTAACTCCAATCAAGGTTCCAGTGACATTCTTCTTAGAAATAGGAAAAACAGGGCCAGGAAGATGTCTCAGCAGTTAAAAGTGCTTGCTTGCAAACCCTGCTGGTGCAGATTGGATTCTCCAGTACCCACGTAATGCCAGATGCCCAAAGTTTGTTTGCAGTGACAAGAAGCCCTGGTGTGCCCATTCATTCTATCCCCTGACCATTTGCTTGCAAGTAAGTTTTTTTTTGTTTTGTAAAAAAAAAAATAGAACTATCAAAAACAATTCCAATAATTCAAATAAGAACACAAAAGACTATGTATTAACAAAGCAATGCTAAGCAGAAAGAACACTGCTGGAGGCATCACAGTTCCAGATCTAAAATCACACTGTAAAGCCATAGTGATAAAGACACCATGGCGCTGGCATAAAACAGACTCATAGACCAATGGAACAGAATGGAGGACCCAGAAATAAACTCACACAGCTATGGTTACCTAATTTTCAACAAAGGTATCAAAAAACTTACACTGGAAAAGTGTATTCAACTGATGGTCCTGGAAAAATTGGATGTCCACTTACAGAAGGATGAATTATATCCACATCTCTCATACTGTAGAAAGATCAAAGACCTTTATGTAAAGCCAGAAAATCTGAAAATATTAGAGGAAACATAGGCAATACATTGTAAGTTACAAGTATAGGTAAGAATTTTCTGAAGAGGACTCCAATGCATAAGAAATAATCTCAAGATTCAACAAATGAGATTACACAAATTTTTTAAGGCAGAGTCTCTCATTGGCCTTGAGCTCACCATTTAAGCTAAATTGACTATCCAGTGAGTCTGACATCCTCTTGTTTCTACCTCCCCAGAGAGAGAGAGAGAGAGAGAGAGAGAGAGAGAGAGAGAGAAATATGGAAGTGCCAGGGCCTCCTGCTGTTACTCCAAACAAACTCAAGATGCATTGTCAGTTTGTACATCTGTCTTTATATGCATGGTGCGGAAGTAAACCCAGGCCATCAGACTTTTCATGCAAGTGTCTTTAACCACTGAGCTATCTCTCTAGCCCCATGCCTTGCATTTTTATGTGAGTTCTGGAAATCACTCTGGTCCTCATGCTTCTAAGTCAAGTACTTTACCACTGAACTGTCTTCATATTCTGTGAACTTTCATTTTTGTGAAGTGATAAACTTAATCATCTAAAGCCCATTAGCTTTTCCAGTGACCAAAATAAATTAAAACCCCTAACCATAGTGTTGGCATTACAATCTAGCTGAATTGCATTCTAGCCTCCCTTAAAAATATCACACAAAAAATCCTCTCAAACATCCAAGCCTCTTTCTTGTCCTTTAGAAATAGTACTTTTCTACACTCCTCAATCTCTGCAAAAGCTGTGGGAGAGCAAATCACATCTGTCTTTTAGACTGAGCTCACCCACCCCTATCTTCAAAAGGCACCCATACTTCCATCTTAGGAGCCAGTCTTTGCTG
The DNA here is from genome assembly GCF_020740685.1 of Jaculus jaculus. NCBI lineage: Eukaryota > Metazoa > Chordata > Mammalia > Rodentia > Dipodidae > Jaculus > Jaculus jaculus. The sequence goes on from NC_059103.1 coordinate 57,838,932, forward strand.
TATGGAGATGCTGATTATATTCCAAACATCTCATGCACTGGAACCACATCTTGTTTTTCCTGTTAATCTTTTCATCGGGTGTCTCTCTTTCTCTCTCTCTCTCTCTCACTCTCCTCACAATTACAGAGTGCCACACCAGATGATTTAAAATTTGTGGGTATTGTAGTTACCTTCTCAATTCTGGGACAAAATACCTGAACAAAAGCCACTAATAAGAGGAAAGATTTTATTTTGGCTTAAAGTCTCAAGAGGAAGCTCCATGATGGCAGGGTACAGCATGGCATGAATCTCTGATTGACATTACTTCTGCCACAATAGATGAAAAATGGCAACATATTAGTGATCCAAGTTCTGGTAAAAAAAAAAAAAAAAAAAAAAAAAAAAGAGCTGGCTATAACAGCCCTAAGCCATCCTCCCCAAAACCCACCTCCTCCAGCAAAGTTTCACTTCTAAAATTGCCATCAACTGAGAATCAAGCATTCAAAGTGCATGAGTTTATAGGGAACATCTGATTCAAACCACCACATTCTGCTCCTAGGCCCCATAAACTAATGATTATTCAAAATCTAAAATGTAATGCATTCAGTCCAATCTAGAAGTCCTCATAGCTTTTAATTGATCACAACACTGTTTAAACATACCCATAATACAAGGTATCTTAACTGCAAAACCAGAAGCAAAAACACAGAGTAAACATTCATATCACAAAAGATGGCATTGGCCATAGCAAGGACTGAACCAATGCAAGCTCTAAAACAAACATGGCAAACGTGAAATCCTATAGCTTCAAGTCTGACAACTATAAGCAGTGATGAAATCTCTGGAGATCCAATGCCATCCCTCCATCTGGGTTTCTCACAGCCCAGAAAACAATCTACCCAAGTCAGTAACTCTCTTTGGCAGATGTTCTACAGTCCTGACATCTCAAAAAGTCCTAGGGTCTCCACTGTAACCCATGGTTCATCCTCATGGCTCCATCAGGCCTCCACACAAGGACTCAAGTATCCCTGCCTCACATCACTCAGTGGCCATTTCCATAAAACAAACCACCTTGCAAATTCAATAACCCTCTCTTTCCTGTATTTGTTGTACTTCCATAGTACCTGGTGAGCTACCAAAGGGGATGCAGCCAACTTCAGAACAGGAGAACTCCTTCAGCATTCAGGCCCCCACTTTGTTAGCATTCTTCCTGCTGACCAAATCTCAATGGTGGAAATCTCTCAAACAATTGCAGCTGAGTGGGAGCTATCTACAGCCGGAAACTCTCTTCTTTCTCTGCCTTATCTTCTGCACACAACAGTCCATTTTTATGCAATATAAACCCACACGAGTTCCCAGGAAAAGAGAAGAACACAGCCAGCCTCACATGAGCTGCCTCTAGTCCAATCCAGACAAAACTCCTTCTTCCTCTCATAAGCCAAGCCTACACAGTACATGGTTCTTTCTGCATCTAAATCTCTCAACTCTGTCCAGAATGGACTATTGAACATGGCCTTCAGCACATCAAGGCATCTTTTAGACCAAGGTTTCAAAATGCTTCCACGTTTCTCCTGCAAATCAGTTCCAAAAAGCCAAAAGTCACAAATCCAGGTTTCTAGCAGCAACAATCTCACTCCTGTGATATCAATTTTCTCTTGCAGTTACCTTCTCATTTCTAGGACAAAGCATCTACTCAAAGCAGCTAATGGGAGAAAGTTTTTATTTGGGCTTATAGACTCAAGGAGAAGCTCCATGATTGCAGAAGAAAGCATGGCATGAGCAGAGGCTGCACTCACTTCTACCACAACAGAAAATAAAAAGCATCAAGAGAGTAAGTCACCTTCCAGCAAGGGAATGGGGCCTTTATAACACCCATAAGCCTGTTCCCAGAGGCAATTGCCATCTGCTGGGGCCAAGCATTCAGAACACATGAGTTTGTGGGGGACATCTAAATCAAACCACGGCAGCTGTATGACTGAGTTTGCCATTGGAGCACTGAGGTTAGTGTCAGGTGTGTTTGTGTGTGTCTGTGTGGGAGTGTGTGTGGTGTGCTTGTTCATGTGTCTTTGCGCACATGTAAGTATGCAGGTGTTCATGCACATACATAGGCATACATGTGGAAGGTGGAAGCCAATATTGGATGTCTTCATCAATTTCTCTCTACTTTATATTGGGACAGTCTCTCTCTGACCCCAGAGCTCAGGTTGCTTGGTTGCTATCACAGAGTAACCAAGAGCATACACCTACTATGTGCCATCTCCCAGTGTTGTCCAGGAACTGTGGTGAGGGCAGACTTTAAAGCTGGTGGAGAGGCTCCTTGCTTTCTCTTCACTCTAGGACAAAATAAAGATCATACACTATCTGTTTACAAAACACTTTCTGGGCTGTGGAATGGGAGGCAGAAGTATGACAGCTTGGAATTGTCTGGGGCTGGAGTCAGGTGCTGGGAAAGTGTCCTGAGCCTCTGAACATATGAAGAGGGGAAGGGAGAGAACACATGAATACAATCTGGAAATTTCTATTTTCTAGTTAGGTTTTATTTCAGTTGCATGCCCAGGAACTGGAATGACAGAAGCACCAACAAAGGAGGGGCAGAAACATGATAACCACCCATATCGGGGCATCATTAGGTCAAACAACCACACTGGGTCATAAGGCCACACAATTGAAGAGAGGCTGGGAGCAGAAACAGATAGGTTTGCTTTCTTTTAACCCAAATGGCTCTTGAAGCCATCGCTATATGTGATAGCTATAATTCTTTATCACTGTAGGAAAACTACTTTTTTATTTAGGAAGTTTGCCTGTGGCAACTTCCAAATCAAATATGGTGTTTTTCCACAGAAAACTAATCAAAAGGTAATACCTATAATTCCCTTATTCCACTTTGTAAGAGGAATAAAAGAGAAATCCTTGATTCAAGCTATAAGAAGGAAATAAATTTAAATCTTTCAACTGATTTAGACATATTTGTATGCAGACATTGAGCAGAGTGTGAGGAATGTGGCAAGCATGAGTGAGATGAGGTCAGTGCCCTTCAGCACCCTCAACCTAGCAGGGACAGAGCTGTCATCTGGGGCATAATGAAATGATCTCAGAGCTGGGAAATCCCAACATCTTCTTCAGTGCTTCTGCAAGTCCCATGATGGGAGGTTTTGGGCTCCCTTCATCACCCTGGCTGGTTTCCTGCTTTTCTTTGATATCTTGCTGCTGTTTCATGTGCCCTTCTCCCTGGCTTCATGCACACACTTGTAAAACACACCAACTTGGCTGTACACAAACTCACTGACAGATGACATATAGATTCATTCAAACTCATATCCAGCCACTCACAAACTGGCATACACACAAACACAAACACACACTTACACACTAATATACTCAAACTTATATACACACATGCAGACACTTATCAACTCATGCACACACATGCACTCAAACACAACAGGCCTTTGCATGATTGCACATGCTGATAAAGGCAGTGTTCTGACAGCACACTCTAAAACCCATGGACATGCCAGTTCCTGAAGTCTGTTGATTAATTGCTAGTTCCTGGTTCAGCATGTAGGATAAGCAGCTCTTTGTACAGTGACTCTGCCTTGCTCTCAGAAACTCCAAAGTATCGTTACATAAACAGAACAGTTCCATTACATTGGAATGTTGTATAAATGGGAATGGGTGTGAAAGCCAGACATAAGTAGGATGGTACAACCACTTTGTAAAGCAATATGGAGACTCCTGAAAAAGCTGACTATAGAGTTACCAACAGACCCAGTTATTCCCTTAATGGGCATCTACCCTAAAACCTCCTCAAACCACAGGCCAGAGAGATTTGCTCAACCATGTTTGTAGTGGCTCAATTTGTAATAGCTAAGAGCTGGAATCAATCCAGATGTCCATCACTAGAAGAATGGATAACTAAGATGTGATATATCTACACAATGGAATTCTACACAGCAGTAAGAAAAAAATGACACAAAGGAATTTGAGGAAAAATGGGTGAACCTGGAACAGATCATCCTCAGTGAACTTATCCAATCACAGAAAAAAAAATCGCCACGTAGTCTTACTCATCTACAGCACCTAACCTGAATCTACCCAAAATGCTTTACATACCCAGCAAGCACCTCATGGACTAGACACTAGGATGGATGGGGAGGGAGGGGAAGGCATAGAAGGGTGGGAAACACTAATTTAGACCCAAACGGCAATGGTACTATAAAATGCTACTTCCTAAAAGGCAGACCAAATGGTTGAACCCTCACCAGGCCCATATAGGAAACACCTGAACCACAAGACACTGGAGAAGGTAGTATCAATCTAACCTAAACCTTCTACATCTTCCCTACCTCCTTCTCCCTCCTTCCCTCTCTCTCTCTCTCTCTCTCTCTCTCTCTCTCTCTCTCTCTCTCTCTCCTCTCCTTATATTCGTCCTCATTTTCTTAGTGGGCACTGACCTGTGACTTCCAATACCAGCATGGGGCTATCATCCACAATGAGCTTTTGATCAGAGAAACCTACAAGGTTTCCTAAAAGGATGACAGATTTCTGTCAGAGTACTTGATGACCCACCAAAGGTTAGTGGTAAGACCCTATTGCTGAAGACACCATATGCAGCTGACATGAAAAATGGAACAGCATGGCTGGAAGCCAGGAGAGAGTCAGTCCCCAGACAGTCAGTGTATCTAGTACCAGAAGGTGCTACATGGACAACTGGGGAAAATAACCATTATCTCTCCAAGCAACTTATGGTCTAATCTACTTAGCAACAAATAACTGGTTGTGATGCCCACACAAGTGCAATCGTGGCACATAGTCATGGTGGGGAACCAACTTTTCTTGATTTGGCTAACTGATCCCCTCAGTGCTACGGGACCCATAGCTGGAGCTTGGAAACAAGTCAGAATCATATCCAAACATAAACCCTCTCTCCAATATCAAGCTACCACAAAATCATGGGCTACAAGAGGGCCTACACCTATTAAACTCTCTATTAAAAAAAAGTAAGGGTTATTTCATTTGTCCTGGAACTAACTTACTCTCCATTGGAGAATCTTCTTCTCTTTTTCAGATAGATGCAGATCCTAAGGAGAGAGCCACCCCATCATACTCAAAAGGGCCCTGGCTGAAACTAAGGAAAATTAGCTAGACAAGCAAGAGTGCTGATTTCCTGATGAACCAGATACCAGCACAAGGGGGAAGGAGACCAATACAGAGAAAAATCAATTCCTACCAAATCAGAGAGCCAGAGCCTCAGAGGCCCCCAACACCTCATCACTGAAGCAGACCAAAAATGAACCCAACATGGCTCAGGGAAATTTTGCAGAAGAGGGGGCGGAAAGAATGTCAGAGCCACATGTTGGGTCAGGATATGCAGAGACATTTATCTTACCCATAACTGTGGGCTAACTCCACAAGGCATGACCCATATACCTCAACAAGGTGGGGCCAATGGGGAAGGGGTAGGTCATGGATGAGCCTAATAATGGTATCAAACTGCCTGTATTTGCTTAATAGAAAACTAATTTAAAAAAAGAAAAGAACATACACAATTTACCATGGCTACCCTGGTAGTCTTTGTGAACTGAAGCTAATTTTAGGAAGCACAGGAGAGGAGAACATGCATTTGGCTTTTACACCAGGAGCTGAAGCTACCTGTGAACTATTTAAGAGCCTCCTTCTAAGAAACCATTGATAACATGGCTTTATCAAAACTTTCAAGATGTCCTCCAGACACAAAATGACCTAGATATCCATGACCTCACTCACAATGCCTGATACACCTACACAAGACCATCAGAATAGGAGGGAAAGATCATGACATCAAAATAAAAGAGAGACTGATTGAGAGGGGGAGGGGATATGATGGAGAGTGGAGGTTCAAAGGGGAAAGTGGGGGGAGGGAATTACTATGGGATATTGTTTACAATCATGGAAGTAGTTAATTATAAAAAATAAAAATAAATAAACTTTCAAGATGGGCACATATTTCCCTCCTTTGTTGGGGACAAGGAGGAGAAATGTCAGAAAAGATAAAAGACTGTGATGAACCTGGAGGGGGAAAGTTGGAGGGAAGAATCTGACAGTTCCCTTAAAGAACAAGATGCATCATTGTAAGCTCACAGAAACTTACATGTTTATTTCCATGTTTCTCAGCATAAAATGTCATGAAATTCTATAGTGTTGTTCTAAGCAAATGCAAATAGCTTTTGTATAATTTTGATTGGTTGATTTATTGCAAAATTCACATTAATGTGAAGAATAATTTGAACATAACTTTGTGTTTAATTTCAGAAATAAATAATTAAAAGTTAACTTTACTATGGCTAATTGAGCTCACATTTAAAAATTTTTAAGCCCATTATTTCCAAAATTGAATTTAGATTGGCCTAACTTCCAAGTTTTGCCATAGAGCAATTTTGCAACATATATTGTCTGAAAGGACTTCAAAAGTTAAAAATTAACTTTTTGGTAATTCCATGTCTGTCCGTTATGTTCATACATGTATACAATATGTGTTGATGCTGCTACTTACCCTCTATTTTTCCTTTCCTCTCCCATTAGACCTCATCCTACTTCCTTGCCTTGTTTATTTTTTGTCCCACTGATTTACATTAGGGTCACTGGCACAATCATGAGTGGGAGGTTATTTGCTGCAGAGTGGGCAGTTCTCCAGTGACTTCCTCCATGAAGCACATGATTTACTTTCTCAGTAATCATTGGTTTTCATTATTTACTCTGGAGGTGTCAAGTCTCATGCGTGCCTCCTTCATCTGTGATGAGATTTTGACAGGCTCCATCATGCACAGGAAACCCCATCTGCTGTGAGTCCATGAATGTAGTGGTGTTGTTCTGTCCAGAGAATAGCATACCACAGCCCCATTCCTCATCCTCCTGTCCTTCCATTCTTTCTACCTCATTTACCAAGAGTCTCTGAGACTTGGAGGGTATGTTTCAGATGTCATGATTAGGGCTGAGCACAAACACATCACTGGGATAATTTGACTGTAGTCTTCCTTAAACAATTTTGCTCCTTGAGCTCTCTCAGCCCTGATCTATTTCCAAGTTTCATATCTTTTTTTTTTTTTTTTTGCAGGGTTTTCCTCCTCTTTCTTGTTGTTTGTTTGTTTTTTATTTATTTGAGAGTGACAGACATAGAGCAAAAGAGGCAGAGAGAGAGAGAGAGAATGGGTACACCAGGGCCTCCAGCCACTGTAAAGGAACTCCAGATGCATGCGCCCCCTTGTGCATCTGGCTAACGTGGGTCCTGGGGAACTGAGCCTTGAACATGGGTCCTTAGGCTTCACAGGAAAGTGCTTAACCACTAAGCTATCTCTCCAGCCCCAAGTTTCCCATCTTGTAACCTGATCATGGACTCTTAATTACCTCCCTTTCTGTAGGCTCTTCACTTCCTATGTTTCTTTTTTCTCTCTTTTTCTAGTTGTCACTGCACTCTGTTATGACTAAAAATGAACACTTTTATTAACTTCAAGTTTTTAGACACTAACCAGGAGGTAAACTTGTAAAAACAAACTATAATTTACATGATAAATAATGGATAGATATGTCCAAAATGCTGTGTAGCCTGAGGAAGAAGCTGTCCATGCAGTGAGCAGAGAAGGTGTCTGTGGGCTCCTAGATTCTGCCACAACTTGGTCAACTGCTGTGGTGTGATTGAGAACAGAGCCAACATCACCTGCAATATCTTAATGAAGCCAAGAATTAAAGATTTAAAGCTTTCTCATGAACAAGGTGAGTTTACCAGCTGACCTTGAATGCTATTCTATCTCCCTTCTACACCAAAGAAATTTAATTATATTACAATTATTTGCATTCTGATCACTTTTTCTGTTATGTAGATTCTAGCCCTGAAAGCTAAGACCAGAACTTTCATAGAAAATACCACTAATTATTGCAATTTATGTAGTATTTGTCTTTTGTAATGTTTAACATACTCTCACTCATTCTTGTTTCCTCTAACTCAGAACTTTAACACAGAAGACAGGCTAGAAGGCCAAAATGTGTCCTGGGGCTTTCTCACAGACCCAGAGGTAGAACTGCCAGGAACCACTCAAGGAAAAAGAACTAGCATTCCACCCTTAGCTCTGGAATATATCTCCCCCCTACCAGCATGCCTGAAGCAGTTCAAGTGAAAGGAGCTCACTATTACTACATTCATGTACAGCCTTTCTGGCTGCATTGAGCAAATTGTTAAAACTGAACAAAGCATTCTTCAAGGGTAGCACCTCCCCCACCTCCTCTGAACCAGTGAAAGGAATAGTAAAGAATGCACCAAGTGCCACCTCTTCCAGAACTGTGAACTTAGTGGTGACTGCGTAGGACACTGAGTAGTATGTGAGGATGTTCAGGCAAATTCTCTCTGCTCCTTACCACCTAGTATCGAAGAGCACTAATGCTGGCCAATGACAGATGTTCATGGCCTTGGCCCACAGTAACCATGGTGCTCTGGGTCAGCCCTAACAGCAGCATCTTTGCCCAGCCCGGCTCCTGTGCAGCATGCTCAGTCGGCCTCCCTGCCTGTCAGTGATAGGATCTATCGATGTACAGACAGCCTGTGGGAGGAGGAGATGCTGAAGCTGCAGTTTGAAGACGATTTCCATAACTTTTGAGAGAACTGGCAGGTCGGAAATGAGTCGATAGTTCAGATAGATTGTCAGGTAATAAGGAAAGTCGTTAGAACAGGGGAATAACTGCAGCTGCTTTAAATTGAGCAGGAATTGAGCCAGATGTCAAGAGGGGAGCTGTGCTGCTTGCTGAAACACAGGCTGCTCTTCTGTGCATTCCTGAAGGCACCACATGGGTCACGAGTTCAAACAACAGGCTGGCAGCTGCAGCTCCTGAGTCACCTTCATCTCTTGTGTGGAGTGCCCCCAGTGAAGTTAAGAAAGACAGATGGTCTTGCGATCAAAGAGCCCACAGTCCTGGATATATATCAGCGGCTGGGGCTTAATAGCCCTAATACATGTATGAAATGAGCTGAAAACATTGACCAGTCACGAAATGAAACAATAGCCAGTCCAACACTCACTGTTAACACAGTGCAGTGCATAAACATATTGTTATGTAGTTCCAGGACTCTCACAGTGCTTGGTGCTCAGCTTCCTCCAGGAGCAAAGGCTACAAAATGTCTAGAGACCACAAAGGATCCACCATTTCCAATGGAAGTTTCCAGTGAGAAACTTGCTCAGTGACACATTGGAAGGGTAGAATTGTCCTTTGTTGAACTTCAGGAATCACAGGGTTCTTCTGTTGCCCAGCACTCAGTGGTTAGTGAGCACCCACATGCCACACAGTCTGAGGTACTGATGGATGAGTTGGCCTCGGGAAGCTCAGATGGAGTGCATCTTCGATGTGGATAGAAAAGGCAAGGGCTAGGTGGTTACTCTCTTAAATGACCCAATGCCAAGGTTAAACATCCACCCTTCATGTGAGAAGCTTTCCCCTCCATCATTCCTCACCCACACAGTTTATTCATCTGTCATGCATTTCCTACCCTCATTTCATATTCCATCATGGCTGGCTGTTCAGACGGCCTCTCTGCAATGTGTGAAGAGCATAGACTAGGCCTTATTTATTTCCTGTGCCTTGCAGAGTTTACACATACACTAGGAGATGGATAAACAATCGTCAGCTTATCCTCTGCCTTGTAGGGGGTCAAGGATGTTTAAAGGATATGATAAGTGATACAACAGAAGTGGAAAGTAAGAAAGTATTTGGGCAAGCCTTGAGGATTTGCAAGATGACTTGAGAAGCCACACAGGCATTCCAAGGGTCCCTTTGGCTTAGTGGCATCCACAGCTCTACTGTTGGCCATCTGAAGGCCACTTCAGCATCCATAGCCTGAGCAAGAGCAGTGCTACAAGGACAAGGTCAAGGACATGTTCATTTTACTCAGTACATGTTTACAGATGCCAGAGACCTAAAGAGATGTGTTTTAGATGATTTTCTTCTCATAAACCTCAGCTAGACTCATTTTCAGTATAGTTTCTATATTGGTCACTTGCAAAGGCAATTCACATTCTTCTTGAATGTTCTCAACACTCATATCTTACATAGTATAAAATTCCCAGCTGTGTATGGCCGTGTAAATCTCAGTGTGAATAAGGAACATATGCCCCTTTCACTTCCTCCCAATTCCTTCTCCCAGGTTCTACCCATGCACTTCCTGCTTGTCCATGGTTCAGTGATTCACTCAGGCATATAGATTTGAGTCCTGAGGAAAGTTTTTATTATTTTGCCTCCCTCTTAGATCCTTAATTAAATATGTGGCAGAAAGAAGCATCATTCCATTTTTCTTCTGAAACTGTTTTCCCTGTGTTTCTGCATTTTTCCTCTGTTGCTGCTGCATTAGGACGAAATCATTCTTGACTTGTGTTTCTCATGATACTTTATCCTCAAGGCTTCAGAATAATCTTCCAGAGACTTAGCTTTCCTTGTCTAACTTCCAGAATTTCTTTTGAGGCACGCTTAGTTTTCACCTGTGTTCTGTGTAGTCAAACTGAAGTCTCTCCCTTTCCATCTACTTTTCCAGAACACTCTACCCCCTTCCTTAATCCATCCAATCTAGGTTTGCTCATGTAGTAGACAGCCTCAATTCACTGGGATAAACTGCCAGGCCAGACATATTTATAAAAGAAGGGAATTTATTTGAAGCTTACAGGTCCAGGAGGAGCACCATAAAGGCAGACAAAGCGGCCCCCTCCACCTTCACAGATCCAATCAGAGAAAAAAGCCACCATCAAAAGCAAGCCCACTTCAGGAACTCTAAGCAAAGCACAGACACTTAGCATGTCTTTGGACTGGAATTCCAAATCCACCCCCACACCTTAGGGCTGGACCCTAGGATCCACCCACAGTGACACCTCCTCTAGCCAGGTGGCTAAAGATCTAAATTACAAACTTTAATAAAATCCTGAACATATCGGGGGCCATCTATTTAAACTACCACAGCTCACCTCAGTGCATTCCTGCCTGGGAGCTTTGATGTGGGTCAGACTGGAAAGTTGCCTTTGTTAGGCAGGCATAGATGATAGAATCAATAGAATGTATATGTGTGTATGTGTGAATATATACAAAATATAGATAGATAGATAGATAGATAGATAGATAGATAGATAGATAGATAGATAGATAGATAGATAGATAGATAGATAGATAGATAGACAGACATTATGAAATGGGATCCATTGGCTTGCCTTATATGAATGGAAATTATAATAATGACTGTCTATATGCTAGAGAGACAAAGAAACTGGTAGCTGCTTAGTTCATTAATTCTCAGCTGTCCTAGTCTTGTGCTGCAAACTTAGAAGCTATCTCTTGAGTTACTGGTATTGACTACAGGTTGGAAAGCAAAACAGGCTGGAGTTTGGTATCAACAATAGAAGGCAAAGTAGCAGTAATCAATGCATTCAGGAAGAAAAGTTAGGCTAGTGGCATTGCATTCTCCTTGGGCCTCTGTTTTTCTGCCACTCTTTGGAAGATTTTGCCCACTTTGATGGAAGTCTTTCCTACCTAAGTTAATCATGTGTGGAAACATACTCAATAGACATGACCAGAGTCTCAGAGATGATTCTAAACCCCAATAACTTGACAATCAAGACCAACCATCAAACTGCCCATCCAATTTTTCTGGGTAAATTCTATCCATCTTTCAAGAGTCAGCTTAGGTCCTAATTGCAAGAAGAAAATTTGCCTAAGGATTATAGGCCAAAGGGAATTTCTCCTCTCAATTGTAAACTTGGTGCATGAGTCAAATGGACACCATTTACATAGTACTCAGTTCCTATGGTGACCATGTGTGACACTCCATTGTATATTGTCATCTACAAACATTACTCGGTTAGATCCTGGGAGAAGGGCTGGCTCTGGTGTTTATTCCTAGGTGCAATATCCTAGTTTAGACCCATGGCTGTGGAAAGTGCTCTACAAGGCTGTCAACTGCAACAGGAATGCCCTGAGTGCTCAATTTCTCATAGTGGTTGGGATACTGAAGGTCTCAGGGCTCACTTCTCAGGCAGACACAGAATTTCAGGCTACCTGTTTCTAGAACTACATTTGTGGCCTGGAAACCTTGGTATATTTCTTCATACTCCTGGGCAACACTAAAAAAAAGTTGTACAACCACAAAGAATCTAGGAGGTACAGCAGTAACATACAACTAATATGTAGCCCCAATCTTTTCCTCAGCATTTCTTATTGAAGAATGATGTATCTTATCTCAAAATGATCCTCACTTTCCTGACATCTCCATCCTCTAGGTTGGTTGCTTCCCTAGGTGGGAAATGCTCACAAGAGGAATATAGGACATCTGGACATTTGTCTGACTTAGTGGGACCTCCTGGGGTGGACTATACCTGCAATACCAAGAGACATGATCACCTTTTCAGAGGTCTTTGTCACAGACCTGAGGAATGTAGATTGCCAATGAGCAACTGTAAGCACACCACATCCTAATATCCTTGAGGAACACACTTCCTGTGGTAAATTGGATGCATTTTACGCCAACCAAATTCTTTCAGCATGACCCAGGGCATCCTTTAATATCTCCCAGTTGACATTATGATCTGTAAAATCCTATCCACCAAGTAGGCCCTCTCAGAGGGTCTTCTTCTGGAGGAAGTATGTCACTGGGGGAGGGTTACAGTCCAACCCCTCTTTGTATTCTCATGCTGTCTAATTCCATCCTGCCAATGTGAAGATGTGACAGTGGCTGTCTGCTCCTGCCATACTTTATTCTCTGTGTAAGCTGAAATAAACTTCTTCCTTCCATAATTTGCTCTTAGGTATTTTGTCCCAGCAATGAGAAAAAAAAAAAATGTATACAGGACCTTTGTTGGGATAGTTGTGTAGGAGAAGCTCTGCAGGGGAGCCGGGGCCTGCTATGGCCCATGAGCAGAATGGACAAATGAGTCCTGATGAACATTTGAGCCTGACAATGTGGACTAGGTGGAATAGAAGTCCATTACATAGCAGGATTTTTAAGCTTCATAAGCTAGTGAAATTTCTTTTGTCCAGCTTCATTATAGCATATGTTGCATGAAGTATATAACTTAATGAATTCTGGATAATCGTGCCAGCACTAGTATAGTGGAATATCAGAAATTATTCACTTCCCTCAGAAGTTCCCATGAATCCATCCCTAGCCAGTATCCATCCCTGTGTGGGCTTCACATAGCCTCTAACTGGCTTTCTATTGCTTTCCTCTAGAATTTCCTAGAATTACAAACACACACACACACACACACACACACACACACACACACACACACACACTCACACACACAATGGAATCAAAAGTATGTAAACTTTTTGTGCCTGACTTGCTTCATGTGTGGTGTGTGATGCTATCTTTTGAGATACATCCATATATCTGTGTGCATCAGTAATCAATTCATTTCCTGGTTTTTTCTTTTCTTTTTATTTTTTTTTATTTATTTATTATTTATTTTTTTTTTTTGCTTTTTAAGGCAGGGTCTCACTCTAGCTCAGGCTGACCTGGAATTCACTGTGTATTCTCAGGATGGCCTCAAACTCACTGCAATCCTCCTACCTCTGCCTCCCAAGTGCTGGGATTATACACGTGTGCCACCACGCCTGTTTGTTTGTTTTTTTTTTCCTTTTAAATATTTTATTTTTTTAAATTTATTTGCAAGCAGAGCAAGAGAAGGAGAGAGTGAGAGAGAGAATGGGTGCCCCAGGGCCTCTAGCTACTGCACATGTACTCTAAATGTGTGCACCACTTTGTGTATCTGGCTTTACATGGGTACTAGGAATCAAACCTAGGTCATCAGTTATAGTAGGCAAGCACTTTACCCACCAAACCATCTCTCTAGCCCCAGTAATCAATTATTTTGAGGACCAAATGGTTTTTAATTAAATGAATTTGCTACATTTTATTAATATGTCTATCCATCTATGGACACTTGGATTGTTTCTGGATGCTGAATTTTGTGAGGACATATTTTCCTTTTCAGTTGGGGGACAACTAGGAATAGGACTTCTGGGTCCTGTGTTAAGCATGTACTTAACATGGGAATCACTGTAAAATATTTACTGAAAGGGCCATATATTTTTGCCTTCTCGCCAGCAGTGCATATGTTCCAGCTGTCCACATGTTTATCCACACCTGAATTAAACTTCAACCACCACAGTGTGGGTGTTGGGTGGTATTGCCTCAGTACCAGTGATACTGAAAGTCTATCCATGTTCTAGTTGACCATCTGGATATCACTTTGGTGAAAAAGAGCTCAAACATTATGCTTCCATTTTTAGTTACTTAACTACTTGATAAATCATTTAAAAATTCTGCACAGAAGTCTATTGCCAGAGTTGCATGTTGCAAACAGTTTCCTTGAGATTGTGGCTTACATATTCATTTCTTAATGGGGTCCTTTAAGATCAATCTAATTAATCAGCTCTTCCCATTTTATGACTTTGATTTTTGTATCTTATCTGAGAAACCTTTGCCTATCACAAGATCACAAAATTGTTCACTTGTTTTCTCTGTAATATTAATAATTATAGCTGTGAAGTTTAGACTTCTGATAATTTGAAATAATTTCAGTGAACAGTGTGTGAAGAGGAAAAAGATTCTTTTTCATTCTATACAGAGAGCTCGATATTTTAGCACCATTTATTAAAAGTTAGTTCTTTTAAAACAACCAGAGTATATGATTCAAAAAATCCCAGAACTTGCAATTTTGTTTCATTTCTGAGCTGTTTATTCTGTTGTATTGACCTGTGTTTATCCACCTGTAACACCACCATGTGGAATATGAATAGAGATGTCTAACATGGAAGTATATGTCTTTAAAACTGATTATTCTATTTTCTATTGACATATATATTTTGGAATGAGAGTATAAATTTCTACAAAAGATTCTGATGTACATCAATTGTTATTAACTAAATTTAAAAATCAATTTAGGTATTATTTCCTTTTTAATGACATTGAGTCTTCCAATTGGTGAACACAGTATAGCTTTATTTTTGCATTCTGTAATTTCATTACTTTACTACACATAGTCTATATATTTTATTAATTTTTTTCACTACTTTTTTTAAATTTAATTTATTTATTTGAGAGCGACAGACACAGAGAGAAAGACAGGTAGAGGGAGAGAGAGAGAATGGGCGCCCCAGGGCTTCCAGCCTCTGCAAACGAACTCCAGACGCCTGCGCCCCCTTGTGCATCTGGCTAACGTGGGACCTGGGGAACCGAGCCTCGAACCCGGGTCCATAGGCTTCACAGGCAAGCGCTTAACCGCTACGCCATCTCTCCAGCCCCTCACTACTTTTTAATATTATATAAGATAGAGCCTTTGGAACAGTTTACCATTAATATCAAAAAAGAAATAATTTTATTATGTTGACTATAGTCACAAAATCTTCTGAAAAAACTTGAAAAAAATTGTTATATTGCACATATTATGTTTTGTGGCTTCCTTTGAATTTTCTCCATACGTTATCATATTAAATATAAGTAGCCTTTTAAATTTTAAGCCCTTTAATTTTTCTCTGTGTCTCTTTCAGTTTGTTCCACCTTTTCTCCATCTGTGCTTTTTAAATTAAGTTTTTTCTTTCACAAAACTACTTCAAATCTTACTCTGTTGTTTTCCTTTTTTTTTTTTTTTTTCATCCCAATGCCACTGAGAGATCTTTTAGGTGAATTTTTTATTTCAGGTATTGTGTTTTCAATGTTAGGATTTCCACACGGTGTTTTATCACACATCCATTGAAATTTTCTATCTGTTCATTCATTAATAGTATGTTTTCATTGAGTTATATAATCCTCAATAACCACTCTAGGATGCTTTTTTATTTTCTGTTATATCTATAGAGAGTGAGAGCAAGAGTGAGAGCCAGAGAAGAGAGAGAGAGAGAGAGAGAGAGAGAGAGAGAGAGAGAGAGAGGGCGAGGGCGAGGGCGAGGGCGAGGGTGGGAGCGAGAGAGAGAGCGAGATCAAGAGCCAGAGCGCGTGCGTGAGCGCGCGCATATGAGAGAGAGAGAGAGAGAGAGAGAAAGAGAGAGAGAGAGAGAGAGAGAGAGAGAGAGAGGGAGAGAGAGAGTTGGAGAGAGAGTTGGAGCCTCAGGGGTTCCGCCATTGGAATTGCACTCCAGACACTTGTACCACCTAGTGGACATGTGCAACTTTGCGTTTGCCTTACTTTGGTGCTTCTGGCTCATGTGGGACCTGGAGAGTCCAACATGGGTCCTTAGGCTTCACAGGCAAGTGCCTTAACTGCTAAACCATCTCTCTAACCTTGAGATGCTTTTCTTAATTATGGGTTATGCTTTCTTCTGTATAGTGATAGCTAATAGGCTGTAGTTGAAAACAGAGCATCATTGATAACGTATTGGAGCAACTCTATATTTTTTTGGTTCTTCAAAAGCTGCATTTTGTTTTTGCCAGAAAATTATTCTTTGCACCCAAGTTCACAAATTTCTTCTCATCTGTGGTCATTTGTGGTTCTGTTGAGTTGTTAAAGCTTTCCTGTGTAGGTGCCTGACTGAACCCATTTGGTTTGGTTTGGGGGGACATAAGCATTTAGCAAATGACTCAGTCATAGGTAATTCTCACATTTACCATTCCAGTCAGACTTCTGCCACCAAACCATACGTTTTCTCATTCCAGAAGCATTTCAAAGTTTACCAAATTTCCCAGTTCTCTAGTGTTTTTCTTGGCTCTCTGGGATCTTGCACACAAAGTCAATGTTAAGCCATCAGCCAAGGAAATGTGTGCAAACACAACACCATCCCTTTACCAGACCTCTCCTATACTAAACTTTGTCTTTTGGCTTCCAATTGTTCTATAAGCTGACTCTAATCTATCACCCCTGGCTATTGAAACTGGATTTTGGAGAAATCACTGTTGAGATGAGGATGACTATAACATACTACAAAGTAAGGAAAAGATTATTAAATCTATTGTTAAAAACTAACATAATGACCAGAATGAAATGTGGAAGGAAATATTATAGAAATATTTCAAATAGTGAAATTTAAGAAAACATACTAGTAATTTGTTTTCATAATATTGATATTTGAATCACCTTCATTTTTTTCTATAAAAGTGAAGTATTACTCTTTCTTTATGCTCCTGTAGAATTTTGCAATGTTGTGTTTGTTCAGTTCTTGATGAATAAAGACAGTCTAGGAATCAATCACCTTCTATAGAAGAATAGACC
Source organism: Jaculus jaculus (assembly GCF_020740685.1). Taxonomy (NCBI): domain Eukaryota; kingdom Metazoa; phylum Chordata; class Mammalia; order Rodentia; family Dipodidae; genus Jaculus; species Jaculus jaculus. Next base: position 57,856,118 of record NC_059103.1, read on the forward strand.
TTCAAGAGCTTCCACTTACCCAGGACTTGGGAAACACTGTTCCTATGGGTTTGAAGGCTTATGGTAAGACCAAGCCAATGGAAGCCTTCTGACTGTTGAGAGTAGGATTTGGGCTCTATTAGAAGCCATGAGGTAAGGTTGTTTTCTTACATTGGTAAGTATCTTAGGCAAAGGGAGAGCTAAGTGAGAGGAAAGGCAAAGGATGAGAGGCAGAAGGAAAGGGAGTTGGTTAAATAGTTCTGATTTCTACTTGACAACAAAGTTATACCATCAAACTAAGTAAGCTCATTTCCACTAGACAATACTACCTTCTAGATAGTCACTATGCCAAGAAAGCTTTCATCTCTTTGCCAACCTGGACTTCCTTTCAGATTATACATTTCTTGAAAGAGCAGCATGACTCAGTTGGTTAAGGCACTTGCCTGCAATGCCTAATGACCTGGGTTTGTTTCTTCAATACCCACCTAAAGCCAGATGCACAAAATGGTTCATGCATCTGGAGTTCATTTGTAGTGACACAGCCATTTTCTCTCTCCCTCTTTCTCTTTCTCTTTCTCTTGTCTCTTATAAATAGATAAGTAAATTTTAAAAAGGCATTGCCATGGGTCATGAAGTGGCACACTCTTCAATACACAGGAGAACAAGTGATGCTTCCTAGAATGCCCAGGATGTGTGGTCCTGACTGAATACCTTTGTAGATTTAGTCCTGATATGCCCATTTGCCTGTGGATCGCCACTCTGAAGGTATGGACTGTGATTGCTTAACTAGAAACACCATTCCCGTTTGTGCTCAAAAAGGGGAGTCGTGTCCTAGGGCAATCTGTAACTACATTTGAGCACTTACTATCTGAAAAGGTCTGCACTAACACAAAAGGATGCACAAAGATATATCCATGGTCTTATGAGTCAGGCAAATATAAACATGAGCACATGGTGACCTGAAAGCTTCTGACTGCTGTAAGATCCCCTAAGCCATGGATAGGAAAGTGGCACAGATCAATGGTAGCACCCATATGTATGGGCAAGCCACACTGGACTCATATGGACTTAGCACAACTGTGGAACAATTCTCATGGGCTTTTATGTCCTTGGTGTCTGCTTTTTTTCTGTCTTTGCTTTGCTTTTTTGTTTCCCCTTCCTAAAGACAAAATTTTGCTTTCCTTTTTCTGCGTTGCCTTAGTCAGGTCTGATAGCTGGTTTCTTCCCTCCTTGGTAAAGCACAAGGACCTGCCCACCCCCATCCACTGTGCTCAGGTGAGCACACCCACCCACTGGGTGAAAGTCCTGAACTGTGTCACTTAAGTGCCTGGAATTTAAGTCCTCTCCCGGGGCTGGAATTGTGTTCTGTGTTCAGCACAATTTAATCTATTGTTCTGCACAATGTACATTTCCTGAGTGACACAAAGCATAAATAATAATAGTCAACGTCCCCAGGCAAAGCACAAACACAGCGGCTTGCTTCCAGTTGCCTGCCACCAGCAGGGGCTTTGACAATGGCTTGTCACCTCCATGTGGAGGATAGTATTTAACCACCTATATTTTCCACTATGTGAAATAATTTAAGGGGGTTTATTTCTTTTTAATAGCAAAATGAGACAACTGAATATCCTTTTAAACATCTTTTAAAAATCAGAATTACTCTTTAATCCCAATTACAGTTATTAACCAATTAGTGCTTCCACAGCTCACTTCAAAAATTTATTGCAGAACACACTTAAGAACAAGTCTCAGACCCCAGCACTATTCCAAGTTCAAATAATCATGATTACGTTAGAGCAGTACACAGTTCTATCATGACAGGCTATCTGTAGTTGAGCCTCATAGAGGGCTTCACCAAGGTGTGCGTCCTCAGCCACGACAGGAACAGAAAACAGAGCAGCCATGCAGACTGCACTGTGCCACATTCAAGGACCAGGAATGGTCTCGTGCTAGAAATGTTTGTAAAATGACTTGTGGTGAGTGTGTGTGTGTATGTGTGTGTTCACGAGCACTCACATGCACTGGTTGGGGCAAGGAACCCTAGGAAGAGTGGGTAAAGAGATTAACAGTATTAAGGAGACAAAAGCTTCGAAGGACAAAGTATCATACTGTTTCACAATCAAATCATCTTCTAAAACAAGGAGGAAAGACCACATCTGTGGGGTTGCCCTCATTTTCTGATGTATGATCAGAATAAAATATTCATAGATAACAAGGTCATTATAAACCAAGACCACAGAACTCCTTTAAAATGTTGGTGAGAAAAATTTGCATTTTCTGAAAAGTCTTAGGACTACTGTGTCAGAAAAACAAGAGATTGGGTGGGGCGATCAAACACAGAGGCAGTAGAAAGTGGCCAGCCCACACTACCCCAGGGGCCATAAGTCACCTCTGCCTGGGGGCAGGTTACTCAGACCAAGCCAAACTCTGCAGATAGACAGCCTGGGTTCCAGCCCTCTGGCCTCCTGGCTAATGATGGAATAGCTGACAACTGAAGAAGGGTGTCATGCTGCCTCCAGGCCCTGTCCTGTGATACCTGTAACAGGAACAAGAGGAAATAGCATACATGCGCTTTGGCCATACAATAGAAGCCAATCCATATCTGGGGGAGGGTGTATCTCTTAGAAACCATTCTCATTTCCTTCACCCTTTCACTAATTCCACCCTTCCAAAATACAAAGGGTGAACGTCCTCTTTATTTGGCATTCACACAATTGGCCTAAAAAGTTCAAGAATAACTAAATCTGCACACATGTACCTGTGAAACATGCTGGTATGAGATCTCCCCTGGAAACACCTCTCATCATAGAGTAAGATGCAACAACCCTCACTGAGACTGTGAAAGCAGGGTGGTAAAAAGCTTTAACTTTTTAAGTTATGTGTGAATGTGTGAATTTTACTTTGACTACTCTCTAGGAACCAAAATTAATATTGCTGAACTCAACTAACTAATGTGAGCGAAGCCCATATTCAAATTCAAGAATTCTGGACACCAGGAAACCACAAGAAATCAGATTTATAAAATAAAGGTCTGAGTAAGTAGTGAAATTCATTATTTCATATAAAGAGATATGGTTTGAGAGCTGTCTTATTAAGTTACAATATCCATGAGAGAAGTATAAAACCAAAGGATCCTTGCATACTGTCAGGTGGCTAGATAGGCATTAAGAAGCTTTGGAGCCATTGAGGATGGACCCCTCTCTTGTGATCAGCTTTGCACCTCAACTCCCTGTCCCTTGGAAAAAAATTGGAAGGAGGGTGAAGCTATCAGAGCTTTCTTGATGCAAAGCTGCTTCCTCTGGTCCAATGAATAGAACTCGAGATTTACCTCTAGCATATGATAGAGACATAACATTTAAAATTACCCAAAACCTATGGTGATGTCCCCTCCCCTAAGAGTTAATTCAACTGAGGGCTGGAGAGATGGCTTAGCAGTTAATGTGATTGCCTGGGAAACCTAATGTCCTAGGTTCAGTTCCCTAGTAACCTAGTAATGAGTCTGGAGTTCATTTGCACTGGCTAAAGACCCTGGTACAGCTATTCTCTTTCTCTCCATATGACTCTTTCTCTCAACTAATTAAATAAGTAAATATTTTAAAAAAGTTAATCTAACTGAACCTATTTGTCACCCAACCAAGAGACTACACCTTACATACAAACAAGTTAAGGAGGTAGGAGGAATAATTATCCCCTTAATGAGATAATATACTTAACCTCCCCCCCCCAGAAGCCCCTCATTTGAGGCAGTCACTTGCAGTTCTTCACTGCTAAACCTACCTGCTTTTTAAAGTACTAACTCTAAAATCAAACCTTTCCTTGCTCTCCCTTTCTACCTTTTGTTTGAGTCCTGGCCAAAATCCAAAGTATGCTTTCCCAGACACTTTGGGTTTTCACAGAAGAACCCCTGATTGTGAAGCTCCATTGGCAAAGCTGACTGCTTTTCTGGACCCTAACTCAAAAGATTTAACTTTCTTTTCTGACTATCCTTCTCACTCCTTCTGGAAGCTGATGAGATTTACAGCTTGATTGTCCTATATTTTATTTTTCCTATGCTCTAATGAAATTGTCCTGCAGCTTCTTTCCAAACTTGTTTTTAAATTCTCTTATTAACAAGACTCAAAACCCCCCAAAGGGAACCATGGTGCCCCATAACATTATGATGTGATGAACGTCCAAAAATAAAGCACTCCTCTATTCACCAGCATTCTTATCAACCATTGTCCTAGAACCCACACATTCCCTTGCACTATACCCATGTAGCAACGGTGACTCTTCTGACCTATAATATCACAGATTACTTTTTTATTTATGGAACTTATGTAATAGAACCAGACCATAGGCAGTCTTTTGGGCCTGGCATTTTGCTCATGACATTTGTCTTTGTTGTAAGAATTCATGACTCAAGTCATCCCCATTGCTTTGTGGCACCACACTTGTGACTCTCAAGTCCTGGGCCATATGTTAGGCATCTGCATGGCTTCAGGTTCTGAGCTATTATGAATGGCACTGCAATTTTATTTAGTACACTTGCCTGTCTGTTCTTCATAGATGTGCCCATTTATACTCTCACTAGAGGTGAATGAGAGTAGTGGTCATTGTACACGTTCAGTCTTCATGACGTTGAAAGGTTTTTTTCATTTCCTCTGAAGAATAACTAGTTGCATCTCACTGAAATTTTAATTTCATATTCATGATGATGAAAGAAGCTAAGGACCTTTGAATATATTTGCTGGCAATTTTGATGTTGTAGTGGTTTGTAAAGTGTCTCTGATAACTTCATGTTTGTGATTAATACTCATACTTAATCCACAGCTGGTCAAGCTTCAGGAGGTGCAGCCTTGCTGGAGGATGATGTGTGTCACTGGGGGTGGGCCTAAGATTTCATAATCCAGCCCCACTTGCCAGTGCTAGTCAGTTCACTCTTGCTGCTTTCTTCTAGCTGACATGAAACCCTGCTGTTTTATTTTTCAATTTAGAGCTGCTATAAATATAAAATTTATTTTTGTGAATTGGTAAAATTTGTGATTGTTTTGTTGAATATATCTGATTGGACAAGTCTACTTTATTGAAGACCATTATTTGCCCGCTACACTGTGGTGTACACAGAATTTGTTATAAACCAGGTGACTTGTGCACCATGGCAAGCCTGACAACCCATGCCAGTGTGTTGAAGATCAACACAGATAATACTCGAAATATACCACAGCAGAAATCCAAAAGTTGCTGAGAGCTAATCACGAAAGTAAACTTAACACACACCCACAAAAACTCAGGGAATTTTTTGGAAGACGAAGTGGAAAGATTGTAAAAGCCAGAGGGTGAGAGGGAATATCAGAGGAATTACTCCCCACTTCCACCTGGACTCTCTGCTGCTCTCACAACTTATAACCCAGAACCCCATGGTGAACACCAGCAATCCCACTGAGGAGGGCCTTCAGTGGTATGGGAGTAGGGAGGAGGGAAATGATGGCACCAGCACATGATGTGTCCACACAGAATTTCTACTTAATAAAAAAAGAAAAACAACTATTGATCATATGGTGTATGTATCTAATTACTACTGGTCTAGAATGGAGCTGGCTTTCTCTCAGCAGTACTCCAGTTATGTTCTTGTCCTTCAGGATTGCCATGACCAAATACACTGTGCTGTCAGCTCCAGGAACACCTCTTCATTATCATCCCCTCCCCCAAGAAGACCTCGTATCTATAGATTTGTGTAGCAAAAGCAAATGTAATGCAAAATTAACTTTACCAGGGCCCAAACATGATATATGTGTGTGGCAGACAGGGTTCGGTTCCCTAAGATGAACTTCCAGACAAGGCACAGTTATGAAGGAAGGGATTTATTGAAGCTTAAAGATCCAAGGGAAGTTCCATAATGGCAGAAGAAGTTGGCCCACTTTTACAGGTCTAAGCAGAGAGAGCTAGAAGATCCAGAAGGATAAACCCAAAAGCCACACCAGGCAACACACTTTTGGATTTCAGGTGGAACTCGGGCACTTTGCATATCCACCACCACACCTTAGGGCTGGACCCTAAGATCTGCCCAGTGACACCTCTTCAACCCTGGTAACTGAAAATCTAAGAAGTTTTAATGAACTCCTGAATCTCCTTGGGGGCATTTATTCAAACTACCACAACATGGTAGTTTGAACATAAAATGTCCCTATAGAGTCATGTAATTGAACACTTGGCCCCCTGATGATGGCACTGTTTGAGAAGGTTGTAGAGCTTTTAGGAGGTGGAGCATTGCTAGAGGAAGTGTGTCACTGGAAATCGGCCTTGGGGTATAGCTTGATCTAACCCTCTTCTTTCTCTTTCTCTGCTTCATGGGTTGAATGTCACTCCAGCTTCCTGTACCTTTCATGATCACCACCACAATGCCTCCCCTTGAACTATAAGATGAATTAAACTCTTCTTCTTCTATAAACAGCTTCTGGTAGGGTATTTAGTCCCAGTAACAAGCAAGCAACTGATACGATATACTTAATATATTTAGACAGGTATTTATTTTTTATTATTTATTTTTAATTAAAAAGTGAAAATTGCATATATTTATTGTATAAAAGACGTTTGAGGGCTGGAGAGATGGCGTAGCGGTTAAGCACTTGCCTGTGAAGCCTAAGGACCCTGGTTTGAGGCTTGATTCCCCAGGACCCATGTTAGCCAGATGCACAAGGGGGCACACGCATCTGGAGTTTGTTTGCAGTGGCTGGAGGCCCTGGCGCGCCCATTCTCTCTCTCTCTCTCTCTCTATCTGCCACTTTCTCTCTCTATCACTCTCAAATAAATAAATAAAAATGAACAAAAAAAATTTTTAAAAAAGACGTTTGAAATATGTGCGCTTTGTAGAATATGTAAATTAAGCTAATTAATATGCAGGCTACCTCACCTACTTATCACTTTTGGGGTGTGAGCCCTTAAAATTGACTCCTTAATGATTCTTAAGAATGTGACCCCTGCAATTAGCTAGTGTCTTAGGTACTACAACAGATCTCTTAAACTTCCTATTCCAACTGAGATTCTGTGTCTTTAGCAAACATCCCAACTTCCCTCAACCCCTGGTAATCACCCCACTGCTCTTGTAGGAGTTGGAGGTGTAAGACTCCACATACAAACTGGACAGTGATGAAGTATTTGTCTTCCTGAGTCTGCCTTATTTCACTCCACACATCCTCCAGATTCATCCATGTTGCCACAAACTCATCTATGGTTTCCTTTGCATAGGCTTGCGGTTGAATTGTGCATGTAGTTCACGTTTTAATTTCCCTGTTCATTCAACAGCAGGTACTTCGATTGATTCCAAGTCTTAGCTTCTGTGAATGATGTAACTCTGAGCACAGAAGAGCAGATTCCTAACCAACATGCTAGCTCATCTTCTTGGGGCACATTCCAACTAGGGGGTTTGCTCTTGTAATTAATAGCTGGTTTTCAGTGCACAGGTCTTGTACATTTTTATTTATTTTATTATGTGTGTTTTATAGGTATTATAATTTTTTCCCCAATAGATACTCTAAGTATATAAGAATTTGGTAGGGTGAACAAACTTTTGGAATCTTTAAATTCATAATCAAATATCTGTGTAATAGTGTATTTTGTGTGTTTATCAGTTTATTTATTTATTTTTTTGTTTTGACTGGCCTGGAACTATTATGTAGATCGGGCTGATCTTGGCTTTGTAGTAATTCTCTGCTTTGGCTTCTTGAGCTAATATTACAGGCATAAGCCATGATGTAGTTTTAACATACTAAATATTCCAGCTTGATTCTAGGTAAATAATACCCAAAATATAAAATAAATTTTCTTGTCCTACTACCCACAATTTTTTTTAAACTCCTGTGCATGCTGAAAATGCAGATACCATATGACTGCACAAAAGAGAGCAAACATGTAGGTGGAGATGGCATAGAAGATGAACCCTAGAAAATAGAGAAGACAGTTAATTATTATGTGAAAATTGGAATTTGGCCTTTTCTATTGATAATCTTTATGGTTAATTAAAAATGCAGTATGGTTTTATAGGCAAAATAAATGATATATGATATGTCTAAGAATCTCATGTTGTCAATTTCTGCACTTTAAATTACTTTTGATAGTCATAAAGATGATTATTTAAAGGATTTATTTGCACGCGAGTATAATTCATCTGTTTCTCATAAACAATCACAGTCACTAACCTCATAGTTATTTTTCTTACAATTGTTGCTATTAACTAAAATGTATGTTGAGCCTTTTCTTTTTTTTAAATTTTTTTTATTAGTTTTGTATTTAGCAAATACAGTCAGTTTGGTACCATTCTTAGGCTCATCCATGACCTACCCCTCCCCTTGGCCCCTTCTTGTGGAGGTATAGGGGTCATGCATTGTGGAGTTAGCCCACAGTTATGGGTAAGATAAATGTCTCTGCATATCATGACCCAACATGTGGCTCTGACAGTCTTTCTGCCCCCTCCTCCGCAAAATTTCCCCAAGCCATGTTGGGCTCATTTTTGGTCTACTTCAGTGATGAGGTATTGGGGGCTTCTGGGGCTCTGGCTCTCTCATTTGGTAGGAGTTGATTTTTCTCTGTGTTGATCTCCTTCATCCTTGTGCTGGTATCCGGTTCATCAGGAAAACAGCACCGTTGCTTTTTCTTATTTTCAGCCAGGGCCCTTTTGAGGTATGATTGGGTGGCTCTCCCCTTAGGATCTACATCTATCTGAGAAAGATAAGCAGATTCTCCAATGGAGAGTAAGTTAGCAGCAGGACAAATGAAATAACCTTTACTTTTTTATAGAGAGTTTAATAGGCATAGGTCCTCTTGTAGCCCATGATTGATGGTAGCTTGATATTGGAGAGTGGGCTTATGTTTAGATATGGTTCTGACTTGTTTCCCATATCCAGCTATGGGTCCCATACTACTGAGGGGATCAGTTAGTCAAATCAAGAGCAGTTGGTTCCCCATCATGGCTGTGTGCCACTATTGCACTTGTGTGGGCATCGCAACAGGTTATTTGCTGCTAAGTAGGTTAGACCATGAGTTGCTTGGACAGATATTGGTCATTTTCCCCCAGTCACCCATGTAGTACCCTCTGGCACTAGATGTACTGAATGTCTGGGGACTGACTCTCTTCCAACTTCCAGCCATGCCATTCCATTTTACATGTCAACCACATAAGGTGTCTTTAGCAGTAGGGTCTTGCCACTAACCTTTGGTGGGTCATCAAGTATTCTGACAGAAATCTATTTTTTTTTATTTAAAAAAATTGTTTTTTGCTCATTTTTACTTATTTATTTGAGAGTGACAGAGAGAGAAAGAGGCAGATAGATAAAGAGAGAGAGAGATAGAATGGGCATGCCAGGGCTTCCAGTCACTGCAAATGAACTCCAGATGCATGCGCCCCCTTGTGCATCTGGCTAATGTGGGTCCTGGAGAATTGAGCCTTGAACTGGGGTCCTTCGGCTTCACAGGCAAGCGCTTAACTTCTGAGACATCTCCCCAGCCTGAAATCTGTCTGTCTTTTAGGAAACCTTGTAGGCCTCTCTGATCAAAAGCTCATTGTGGATGATAGGCATATGCTGGTACTGGGAGTTACAGGTCAGTGCCTACTAAGCAAAGGAGGAAAAAGATACCTAATATACAAGAGTTAGAGAGAAGTAGGGGAGAGAGAGAGGGAGGGAGGGAAGATGTAGAAGATTAAGGGAAGTTCTCATCATACTGTCTCCAGTGTCTTGTGGTTCAGGTGATTCCTGTAAGGGCCTGGTGCAGTTTCTGCCATTTGGTCTGCCTTTTAGGAAGTAGAATGAGCCTTTTCATAGTAAGGCAACATGAAGAAACACATGTGACAATAAAGGGCATATCAAGTTGCACTTTTCTGAGAAAGTTATCTTAGAAGTTGAATTAGTTCTTTGGAAATAACTTAAGGGAAGAGAATTTGATTTTGGATCACTGATCCAGAAGGCTAATCCATTATAGGTGGGAGGGCAGGACAGAGCTCTGGAATCACGGTACTGGGAGGTAGGGTGTATTTCTTGGTCTATGAAAGTGTGAGCTAGAGATATGGCTATCCACATGACCACAGACCATAAAGCAGATGCTTGCTAGAAATACAGCCATTCTGTAACCTTGTAAGGCCCATTTTTAGAGACCTACTTTTACTAGCCAGGCCCTACCTCCTAAATGTTCCACATCCTCTCAAAACAGCCAAAGAATGAGTGCTCAAATGTGAGCCTATCAGGGACATTTCAGGTCGAAACCATAGCGTATAACTTACAGTTAGAGCCTGGAGATGCACATGTGACCTATACCACAGTAACTATAAAATGCTGAATTTAAATAAAGACCATTATTTTTAAGAACACATCATCTTCAAGTTTCTATCATAAAATAAGAATGCTTTGGAGACTTGCGTACTTCCGGCCAAGATGGTGGCGCCCTATCGAGTCAGGTGCGCCCCATCCTGCTCGTAGAAGCGTGGTGGTGGCTGCTTGAGGCCGGGCAAGCAGAGTCCCAGGAATCCACCCGGACGCCGGAGCTGCCACCGCGCTGACCATCTTCCTTCAACGCATCACCTTCCCTTCTCCACATTCGGTCCATGGCAGACAAGGGCTGGGGGGCCGTCGCCTCTCCCTGGCTCTGCTACCGCCGCCGCCGCCCTCCCAGGGTTGCTCTTCGGGGGGAGCGGCTCCTCAGCTGGGGGCTCAGGCCACCCCCGACCTCCAGGGAACCTCCAAGGCCTCCTGCAGATGGCCATTACCGCGGGCTCTGAGGAGCCAGACCCCCCTCCAGAGCCCATGAGTGAGGAGAGGCGCCAATGGTTGCAGGAAGCCATGTCCGCTGCCTTCCGAGGCCAGCGAGAGGAGGTGGAGCAGATGAAGAGCTGTCCTCGGGTGCTGTCCCAGCCTATGTCCCCAACAGCTGGTGGGACTGAGCTAGCCACTGACCAGCAGGAGCGTGAGGGGTCCTTGGAGCTGCTGTCTGACCAGTGTGAGAACATGGACAATGCTGCAGATTTCTGCCAGCTCTCGGGAATGCAGCTGCTGGTGGGCCGATACCCGGAGGCTGGGGCAGCAGGATTGCGGGGCGGGCAGCACAGCTCATTGGCACATGCAGTCAGAACGTGGCGGCCATCCAGGAGCAGGTATTGGGCCTTGGAGCACTGCGCAAGCTGCTGAGGCTGCTTGACCGAGATTCCTGCGACACCGTACGCGTCAAGGCCCTCTTCGCCATCTCCTGTCTTGTCGGGAGCAAGAGGCTGGGCTGCTGCACTTCCTCTGCCTGGATGGCTTCTCTGTGCTGATGCGGGCCATGCAGCAGCAAGTGCAGAAGCTCAAGGTCAAGTCGGCATTTCTACTGCAGAACCTGCTGTTGGGCCACCCCGAACACAAAGGGACCCTGTGCTCCATGGGCATGGTCTAGCAGCTGGTAGCCCTTGTGCGCACAGAACACAGCCCTTTCCATGAGCATTTGCTTGGAGCCCCGTGCAGCCTCGTGACAGACTTCCCCCAGGGTGTGCGTGAGGGCCGGGAGCCAGAGCTGGGTCTGGAGGAGTTGCTGCGCCACCGCTGCCAACTACTGCGGCAGCACGAGGAGTACCAGGAGTAGCTGGAATTCTGTGAAGAGCTGCTACAGACCTGTTTTTCCAGCCCTAAGAACGACAGCATGGATTGGCAAAACTAAGCAGCTTCTTGCACTCTGCTTCGGAGCCCCAGGCCTCCTCTTCCCTCTCTCCCACGGTGCCCTCTTCCAGGGACTGCGGGGCCCTATGGGCACCTGGGCTTGGACATGCCAGCTCTCCTTTGAGCAGCCTCTGAAAGGGGTGCCAGGAAAGGTGCTGGCTCCTTGGACCCCGTACCTCCCATGCTTTTTCTCTCATCCTTTCCTCTCAAGTCCACACTGCTCTCACAATATAAGGTGTTTCTCCTTCCTCCCCCCCCCCAAAAAAAAACAAGAATGCTTTCATAGGCACGCACCCCCAGGTGATTTGGACAAAAAATGCATTAAATTTTCTGAGTTGCCTAGCTTTTCAAGTAAAATAAAAGCTTGATCTCAAGAGCCTTAGTTTAATGGGCCAGGACATGGACTGTGGATTATGGATAAGACCAATGATTTGCACCATCTATGATCCTGATGTGTGTGTGTGTTATCATGAAATGTTGATTGAAAAAGGCAGTAAAAAAGTAAAGGATGCTGGGCCCAGGAAACAAGGATGATAGGGAAATATGGGATTTGCTGGCCATGGTGGCATGGAATTAAAATTGCTATTAAATAACCAAGTAGAGCTGGGGTGCAATTCAGTAGTAGAACATGTACCTCACACATGGTAAGACCTAGGTTTGATTGCCAGCACTGGAAAGGAAAAGAAAAGAAGAGGAGAGGAGAGGAGAGGAGAGGAGAGGAGAGGAGAGGAGAGGAGAGGAGAGGGAGAGGGGGAGGGGGAGGGGAGGGGAGGGGGAGGGGAGGGGAGGGGAGGGGAGGGGAGGGAGGAGGGAGGGGGGAGGAAAGGAGAGGAGAGGAGGGAGGGGGGAGGAGAGGAGGGAGAGGAGAGGAGGGGAGGGGCGGTAGAGGAGGGGGGTGGAGAGGAGAGGAGAGGGGTGAAGGGGGAGGAGAGGAAAGGAGAGGAGAGGAGAGGAGAGGAGAGGAGAGGAGAGGAGAGGAGGGGGGAGGAGAGGAGAGGAGAGGAGAGGAGAGGAGAGGAGAGGAGAGGAGAGGAGAGGAGAGGAGAGGAGAGGAGAGGAGAGGAGAGGAGAGGAGAGGAGAGGAGAGGAGAGGAGAGGAGAGGAGAGGAGAGGAGAGGAGAGGGGAGGGGAGGGGAGGAGAAGAAGAGAGGGGAGGGGAGGAGGGGGGGGAGGAGAGGAGAGGAGAGGAGAGAGGGGTTAGGAGAGGAGAGGAGAGGAGGGAGGGGGAGGAGAGGAGAGGAGGGGAGGGGGGAGGAGAGGAGAGGAGAGGAGAGAGGGGTTAGGAGAGGAGAAGAAGAGAGGGGAGGGGAGAGAAGAGAAGGTGAATAACCAGAGCCAAGTGGCTTCAAAATAATGAGAAGCATTTATTCCTTTCTTAGTCCATTTCACCAACTTTGTGCTCAAATAGATTATCCAAACCACAGCCAGCCACAAGTGAACAAATAGGATAGTAGGCAACAGAGAACAATGAAAACAAATAGAACAATATCTTTGAGAATATAGGCACAAAATTATTTTGAAGTGGTAAAATTTACTATGGCACTTAAGGTACTATTAGGTTATCCACATCTGGCTTGTAAGTTTTTGTTGTTGTTATTGTTTGTTTGTTTGTTTGTTTGTTTTGAGGTAATTTACCAACACATCCCTCTATGTAGTTGTCATCTTAAAAGTTAATACATATTATGGAAAAATAGAGAATGGTGTTTTATGTTCACAAACGTAGCTGGGAATGAAACATAAGAGAAAAGCTTGGACTTCAAAATGACATGTGAACAGATTGTGTATTATTTGTGTGACTTGTAAGGGTCTGAAAATCACTAAAGAAAGATCCTGGACTCAAATAATATGTAAAATCAAAGAGCGTTTATTCTGCAGAATCAGCCAGCATGCAGGGGTCAACCATTCACACAAAATGGTGACCCCGAGAGGAGCACGCAGGCCCCTTTTAAGCACAACTAGGGGAATTCCAGGCAGGTTAGGTAATCTTTTAAAATGATTGGTTAGGCAAGCAGCAGTTATAGTTGTACATCTTTGATTGGTTGGAGCAAAAGATGTGAAAAGGACATGTCTGGGCATTTATGGACATGTCTCCAGGAACTGAAGCTGCCACTAGGCAGTGATCTTCTCAGGTCACATGTCAGGGTCACTGTTTATTAACAGCCCGCCCTTTCCCAGAAGTCTTGCCTGTCTCTTTAGGAAACTGAAACTTAGGCCTAGTTAGGGTGGCATGTTACTGAAGCCTGTCATGACGTAAGTTTGGTCCCTTCATTTCCCCCTTGAATCCTTGAGATGTATCTAAAGGTTGGTATTGCTGCCTTAGAACCATTAATTGTACTGTGGCTAAGCAATCCTTAACGAATTTGACAAAGGCATTAATAATGCAGGGCCCACAAGTGAGGGCCAGCCCTAAGAGGATAAGGGATCCTGCCAGGGAAGAAATTAGGGCTGTTAACCAAAGGGACCAATTGAACAAAGATTCATACTAGTTTTGTTTGTTTGTTTTTTTCTTAATTTTTAAAATTTGTTTCTTTTATTAATGAGTTTTGTACTCAGCGAATACAGTCAAGTTGGTGCCACTGTTAGACTTGCCCATGTTCTACTCCCTTCCTCTGGCTCCTCCTGGTTGAGGAATATGGGTCATGCATTGTGGAGTTAGCCCACACTTATGGGTAGCAGGAAATGTCTCTATGTATCATGACCCAACTTGTGACTCTGACATTGTTTGCACCCCTCTTACCCAAAATTTCCCTAAGCCATGTTGGGTTCATTTTGGGTCTGCTTCAGTCATGAGGTGTTGGGAGCCTCTGTGCCTCTGGATATCTGATTTGGTAGGAGTTAATTGTTCTCTGTGTCTATCTTTACCCTTGTGCTGGTACCAGGTTCACCAAGAAAACAGCAGACTTGCTTGTTTCACAAATTATTCTTTGTTTCAGCTGGGGCCCTTTTAAGGTATGTTGGGGTAGTTCTCTCCTTAGGATCTGTGTCTATCTGAAAAAGAGAAGCAGATACTCCAATGGAGAGTAAAGTTAGCACCATATAAATGGGATAACTCTTGTTTTTTTTTTTTTGTTTTTTGTTTTTTTTTTTTTTTTTGAGAGCGACAGACACAGAGAGAAAGACAGATAGAGGGAGAGAGAGAGAATGGGCGCGCCAGGGCTTCCAGCCTCTGCAAACGAATTCCAGATGTGTGCGCCCCCTTGTGCATCTGGCTAACATGGGATCTGGGGAACCGAGCCTCGAACTGGGGTCCTTAGGCTTCACAGGCAAGCGCTTAACCACTAAGCCATCTCTCCAGCCCATAACTGTTGTTTTTTAATAGAGAATTTAATAGGTGTATCCCCTCTTGTAGCTCACAATTGGTGGTGGCTTGAAAATGGTGAGCAGGATCATGTTTGGATACGGTTCTGACTTGTTTCTCAGCTCCAGCTATGGGTCCTGTTCCACTGAGTGGGTCAATTAGCCAAATCAAGAGCAGTTGGTTTCCCACCAAGACTGCGTGTCACTGTTAAACTTGTGTGAGTTATCACAACAGGTTATTTGCTGCCATGAGTTGCTTGGACAGATATTGGTCATTTTCCCCCAGTCGCCCATGTAGCACCCTCTGGCACTAGATGTGCTGACTGTCTAGGGACTAACTCTCTTCCAGCTTCTAGCCATGGCATTCCATTTTACATGTCAACCTCATATGGTTTCTTCAGCAGTAGGGTCTTACCACTAACCTTTGGTGGGTCATCAAATACTCTGACATAAATCTTTCTTTTAAGAAACCTTGTAGGTCTCTCTGATCAAAAGCTCATTGTGGATGATAGCCACCTGATCATACTAGGAGTCAGTGCCCATTAAGAGAAGGAAAAAAAAAAAGATAACTAATATAAAAGAGTTAGAGGGAAGAGAGAGAGAGAGAAGCTCTAGAAGATTAAAGTCAGTCTTAATTGTACCCTCTCCAGTGTCTTGTGACTTGGGTGATCCCACTTAGGGCCTGGCGAAGGTTCAACCATTTGGCCAGCCTTTTAGGATGTAGAATTTTTATACCAGTTTTGAATTTGCTGTTTAATTTTAGCCTTTTCTTCTAACCTCTTACAGACCATGGCTAGGCTATTTCAGATAATGCCTGAGTTGTTGACATAAAAACAACATTGGTGCCTGGCAAAGCCCTCCTTGCTGTAGAAAGAGTAGGTCTAATCCCCTTATATTTTGCAGTACTACTTCAGCTAGTGAGTCCAGTGACTGTTCTAGGTGATGGACAGACTTCTCTAAGTAAGTGAGATCTGAGTCTATAAGGTTACTTAGAGCCTGACACATCTGACCTGCCCTAATTAAGGCCATTGTACCAGTGCTAATTCCTGCAGTTATGTCAGGCCCAACTAACACTGTGAGAAGGATCCCTGAAGCCCCGAAATCTCATTTTTCTCTGTGGTGTTCTGGGATTGTCTCCATATAGGAGCTGAATTGAAGGTAATAAACCTGAGGGAACAGTGTTACTAGAATGTACATGCTAGAATTCTGAAGTAACCGTGGGTGGATACAAGGGGTTTAATCCAGTGGTGCATGCAAACCAGGTTCTGTTAGGGGGCACGAGGTAGGATGTACTGTCATGTGCAGTGACAGTATCATTACAAAGATGCTTAAGATTAGGGACGCTGTCTAGTTTCCCCCTTGTTCCTATCACGCATAGCCCTTTTCCACTTAGAGCTTGAAGGGTAAGGATGGGGGATCTTCCCCAAGAGCATCTCCATGGGCTTTTTGAAGAAGTTGACAGGTTTACTGTGGTATCCCAGCTAGTATAGTATGGGGCTTAGGGTCTAAGCAGAACCAGCAGTCTTCTCTGGTGAGGTTAGTGGTGGAGTTGAGGAAATTATAGGTGAAATTGAGTAACCCACATAAAATGGATCAATCAGGGACACCAGGGAATAATTAGCCAGGGGGTGGCTGGGTCCTTGGGGAGGAGGTGCCTGAAACTAAGACCAGTGCTGCAGGCTTTGTAGGTTTTAAAATGGGCAAAGCTGAAGCTGCTGGCCCTCTAGCTATGGGGGAAGGCCCTGCCAGGATACCCTGTTTCTGGCTCTAAAAGAGGAGTCCCCTATCTGATCCTCATACATATAACCTTAGGCCCCATATTTTTCCAGCTTCCCATCCTCTGCTAGTTTGTCCCTTTTTCTCATTGAGATGGAGATGGGGTTTCTTTTTCCCTGTGATGTCCGGTTTTTTGCTCTACTGATCTGGATAAGATCCCGATGATTCTTTACCCAGGGGCCATTAGTCTCACATCCACATTTATAGCAAAAGAAACTTTCCATTCCCCCACAAGTCCCATAGTCATTTGTCCCTGGGCAAACATAAAATTGCTCAGTTGCAAGTTTCTGTTTCTGGCAGTCATCTCCACAGGTGGCCATGGAATTTTGTCAGTATCGATCCCCACCCTTTGGACTCGGATGTCTCCATATGGAACAGGCCAGGGCACAAAGATCTAGGTGGAAGATGGAACAAGTGGTACTCACCAGACCAGTTAACGTCAAAATCTGCACTTCACTCCCTAGGTCTTGTGGTGAAGTCTCAGGGCCCCAAAATATCCATTTGGTAGTAACAGCTCAGTGCGGGTAAGTCTGATATGGTCTGGACCCCAAGCAGGGCTATCACAAAGATCAGGTGGATAAAGTTTTTCATCATTGTGTCTCTAGCTTAAGGATCCTCAGTTTGAGTGGGTCCTGTGTGTGTGCAATGGCTCTCCACAGTCCTAGCTTCTCTTCAGGTATGTCTGGATCCACGTGTGGCTCAACAGGCTTCACATATGAGTGATGTCTCCAGGCTGGGATGCCATCTACCTTGATGCCCGTTGGAGTGGTCAGGATCACTGTGTGAGGTCCCTTCCAGCCAGGTTCAAGAGTCTCCTTCCGGTGTCTTTTGATAAGCACTAGGTCTCCCAGTCTGAACCTGTGGGGTGGAGGTGGAGGTGTCTTTTTATAGATGGCCCGCAGTTGAGGCCAGAGGCATTATTGCACCTGAAATAAAGCTTGTAAGGAGGAGATAAATCTCTCATCCTCAAATTCAGTTAACATTTCTGCTTTATATTAGGCAACAAGGGTGGGGGTCTTGCATACATGATTTTGAAGGGAGTCAGCCCCATGGCATAGGGGGAGTTTTGAACTCAGAAAAAGGTAAAGGGAAAGAAAGACACCCAGTCACTGCCAGTTACAAGGATTAATTTATTTAGGGTCTCCTTTAGGGTCTGATTCACTCTTTCTACCTGTCCTAAACTCTGGGAATGCTATACACAATGGAATTTCCAATTTTTCCCCACAATTTTAACTATGGCCGGGGTTACCTGTGAGATGAAGGCTAGTCCATTGTCTGACTTCAAAAGAACCAGTAAACCATATCTTGAAATGATGTCATCCAATATGTTTTTGGCCACATTTGTGGCAGTCTTATTCTTGGTTGAAAAAGCTTCAGATCATTCTGAAAAGGTATCTATAAACACCAGTAAATACTTGTATCCATACAAACCAGGTTTTAGCTCTGTGAAGTCAATTTCCCAATTTACTCCTGGTCAGGTTCCTCTTTCCCTGATTCCCGACCAAGAAACTCCGCTTTTTGCATTTACCAGGTGGTAGGCATGACCTCAGACTACAGCTTCTACTGCCTTTTGCCTCAAGTCAAAAACTTTAAGATGGGCCTGCCTAAATAAGTCCTCAATCTTCTGTTGACCTAGATGAGTGTGTGTGTGTGTGTGTGTGTGTGTGTGTGTGTGTGTGTGTGTGTTGTTTTGTTTTTGTTTTTTGAGGTGGGGTCTCACTCTTACCCAGGCTGACCTGACCTAGAATTCACTCTGTAGTCTCAGGTTGGCCTCGAACTCACAGTGATCTCCATACCTCTACCTCTGGAGTGCTGGGATTAAAGGTGTGCACCACCATGCCCAGCTTTATTATTTTTTATTTTTTATTTTTTGGTATTTTTGAGGTAGGGTTTCACACTAGTTCAGGCTAACCTGGAATTCACTATGTAGTCTCATGGTGTCCTTGAACTCATTCAATCCTTCTACCTCTGCCTTCTGAGTGCTGAGATTAAAGGTGTGTGTACCATGCCTGGCTGGGTTTGTATCTTAAATGTTTCTAAGCTCTAATGTGGTAAAGGATGGTGCTCAGCTTTATGCTACTGGGAATTGATGGAACATTCAAGAAGTAGACCTTTGGTGCTGGGGATGTAGCTCAGAGATAGAACACTTGCCTAGACTGTGAAAGATTCTGGGTTCAATCTCATACCAAAAAAAAGGATATACGCTTATTGGGTGATCCTCAGATCATTAGAGGTATGCTTTTGGCAGAGATAGTGGGACTTTAACCCTGCCTCACTCACTTTGTCACTTCCCATGCATGAGGTGGGCAGCCATGTTCCATCACCTTCCTTTTCTTGATAGGTATTCATACCACCAGAAGCTTGATAGCATCTTATAAACCTAGTGGTTGGCTAGAATCTCCAAAACTGTGATCCTTAAACCTTTTCTCTTTATAAGTTGGTTGTCTCAGAGGTTGTTATATGGACCCGGAGGAGACTAACACACATAATTAAAGATAATTGTAAGGTAATGGAAATAGCACTAGTAGGGAAGCACAATGCCTGCTTCTGCTTCACTTTAGCCACTGTATCTGCTTATCCTGGACAAGCCTCCTACAACAGGATGAGCCTGGAGTATAAGGCATTCTGAAACCTAGTGTGCATACTCTCTGCCTGCAATAGGTTCTCAGAATAATCTCACTTCCCTCAACTAGAAAAAGGATAAGGACTGGGAAATGGCTTAGCAGTTATGGAATTTGCCTGCAAAGCCTAAGGACCCATGTTCAACTCTCCAGATCCCACATAAGCTAGAGGCACAAAAGTGAGGCAAGCACAAGGTTGCAAATGACAGCTAGGTGGCTTAAGTGCTGGAGTTCAATTGCAGTGTTGAGGCTCTAGCACTCCAATTCTCTAGCTCTCTCTGTCCCCCCACCCCCCCTCTCATTATTTCTCTCTCCCTCTCTCTCTATAAAACAATTTAAAAAGGAAAAGAAGATAATTTATTTCCAATGTTAAGTGTGAGGTTTAACTGATCAATTAAATATAGAGATATGATCATTGTGTCTATTGCATACTATACCATGTGGATAAGACTTACTAAGAGTGGAGGTCTTTCTTAGAGGAAGGAGGTTCAGAAAAGGAAATTATATATCAGAAACAAAATACACAGTAGTCTGTTCTAAGAGGATGTTGAGTGCTAGAGGCATGGAATCTGTGTATGTGCATATTATCATTTATGTATCTCACATATATCAGATATTTTTATCATTGTGACTAAATATCTGACATAAACAATTTTAAAAGGGAATTGATGCTCTTGTTTTCAATTCAAATCATCAAAGAGCATAGGGTATGACAGTGTATCTTATACCATGATGGTCAGGAAAGAGAGAGTGAATGCTTGCACCAAAACATTCTCCTTTCTCATTCTATTAGGTTAGATGCTATCATTCCCATTCAGGGTGAGTCTCCCCTCCTAGTTAATCCTTTCTGGAAATGTCATCACAGGTACACCACATCCAAGAGTGTGCTTTACTCATCAAATATTAATCAAAACAATCAATCAAGTTGACATTAAACATTATCACAAGTTCATTCCTTATAAACTTGTCACCCAAGAAGTATCCTTAAACCAAAATATTCTACTCTTCTATTGATCCCCAAAAGGCTTATATCTATCTCATGATGAAAAATGCATTTACTCCAGTCCCAAGAGTTCCCCATAGTCTCAACAGTTACAATATTGTGCATAATTCCAAGTTCAAAGTCTTCTCTGACATTCAATGCAAGTTCTTAATTATGTACCCTTATAAAATCAAAAAGAACTTAAATATTTTTTAAGTATACAATGGCACGAGGTGAATATACTTGTTCTAAATGGGAGGAATGGTGGAATAGGAAAATGGGATGGGACCAGAGCAAGAATGAAACCCAGCTGGGCAAAGACTTCATCATTTAGCTCCATGCTCAGCATGGAGGACACAAGATATTACTATGAGCATGCCAAGTGCTCTAAGAGCCCTTCCCCTATAACCTGGCCTATAACCTGTATTTATGTCTCTGTCTATTGTTTCTTTACCACTGTTTCCATGTCCCTAGATACTCTAACTTCCTGAAGACCCCATGGAAACATAGTTTTCACTCTCACAGCCTCATGTTCCACCTTCTCAGGGACTGTATGTAAGGACCTCAACCATGTTGTACATTTTCTGACCTCAAGGCCTTTCTTTGAAATGTCTGTAGAAGCCTCTGTGATGCCACAATCATTCATTCTGTATGCCTGCACAACCAGTATCATGTGGAAGATGCTTGAGCTATGCATGGCCTGTGCACGGGCTGTGTATGGCCACAGCAGCTTCTGAGTTCCTGGCGCTGAACTCAGGAAAGCACTTCCTGAGGCTGTCTTGTGCAATATGGGAGCCCCAGAGTTCTTTCAAAGCTTAATTTTGTAAATAAGATAAAACCTTTATAACCTTGAATCTGGATAGATGACATCTGGTCAATTCCTTAGATGTTCCTCAAGCAGCCTTCCTTTTGTCCTTGTGCAAAGTACTTTGCTAATTTTTAGTGGCATTAATCGTTTCAAAACCCATGCAGTCCTCAGGGCTGAAATTTCACAGGTGCTTTTGAAACATAAAAGAAGAATGTTGTAAATTAAGTATACTCTGATGTTTGTGCCCAATTTTCATTATAAACCTGTCCACATACAGTTAGCAATATCCATGCTCTAGCCAAACTGCTGGGGCTCCCTGAAATCTTTTCCACCAGATTGGCTAGTCTGCCATCTTTGATTTCAGCTTCACTCAAGGTCTCAGGACATTGATAAAAATGCCATGAAATGTTTCACCAGAATGACACCAGTGGCCTGGGGTGCCTTTCCTCAAAATTCTAATTCCCATCTGAAACCTCATAAGCACGGCCTTTACCATCTGAATTTCAACCTGAATTATGGTCTTCTGAGGTCCTATGGCATCACCCAAACTTCTCCAAATTCCAAATTTCTTCCAAAAATGTAGTTCCAAAGGCTTTTTTCCTGGCAACAATCAATTTCTTAGTACTAATATACTGCATTAGTAATATGTTGTTGTCACTGTGAGAGAATACCTGACATAATAAAGGAGGGTTTATTTTAGTTCTTGATTTCAGAGGCTTTATGGAGTGCAAAATCAAATAGAGAAATTGCCTTGGTTCACTTCTCCCTTTTTATTTATTTTATTGACAACTTTCATAATAGTAGACAATACACCATGATAATTTCCTCCCTTCCTTTCCCCCTTACAAATCCACCCTCATCATATCCCCTCTACCTCTCAATTAGTCTGTCTTTCATTTTGATGCCATGACCTTTTCCTCCTATTATGATGGCCTTGTGTAGGCAATGCCAGTTACGGTGAGGGCATGGATACCCAGGCCATTTCGTGTCTGGAGGAGTGCATTATAAGCAGTCCTACCCTTCCTCTGGCAACTTGTTCCTTGTTATTACAAGTGGTTCTCTCAGCTTATGGGATGACACTGCCAACATTCAGGATGCCTTCCCCATTTAGTTCTGTGGAAATGTTCCCCAGGTATACTTAGAGGTTTGCTTTACTAATGTAGGCTCCTCTCAATTCAATCAAGTTGACAATCAAGATTAACCATCACAAGCACAGGTACATGCATGTGTATGCATATCTATATTCATATGTATATATTGTACATTTAATATGAGCTTTACGAATTAATATATTTCTAAATATGTTTCTCAAGCTTTCCTTCTTTGGCTATCATTTTATGGTCTCCATTCTTTGGAAATTGAGTAATTTTAATTTTTCTTAAATTTATTTTTATTAAATGTGGACATACTTGACATGTAAACAACACATGGTGGTGCCATCCTTTCCCTCATCCCTGCTCCTTGTTGGGGATGCAGGTCAACCCCATGGGGATTGTGGGCCATGCATAATGGAAGCAGCAGTCAATTATGGGGGAGAGGAAATGTCTCTGTGCATGATGTCCCAACTTGTGGCTCTAAAAATCTTTCCACCCCCTCTTCTACAAAATTTCCTGAGCCATGTTGGGTGCATTTTAAGTCTACTTCAATGATGGGCTCTTAGGAGCCTCTGGATCTCTGCTTTGGTAAGAGTTGATTGTCCTCAGTGTCTATCTCCTTCACCCTTGTCCTGATATCGGGTTCATGGAAAAAGCAGCACTCTTGCTCATTTCCCCTGTTCCTCTGTGGTTTCAGCTGGGGCCAGGGTGAAGTGTGCTGGGTCATTTATCTCCTCAGGTCCAGCTCCCATCTGAAAAAGAGAAGCATAATCTCTAATGGAGAGTGAAGTCAGCACCAGCTGAATGGGATAACCAGTATTAATTTAGAGAGAATTCTAAGGGTGTAGATCCTTTTATAGCCAAAGATTAGTGGGAGCTTTATATTGAAAATAAAAATCGTTATCTGGATATGATTCTGGTTTGTTTCCAAGTTCCAGATATGGTTTCCTTTCCATTGAGCAGATTCATTAGCCAATCCAAGAGCAGTTGGCTACCTACCATGGCTGTGCACCACTATTGCCCTTGGGTGAGCATAACCTTAGGTTGTTTGCTTCTGAGTAGCTTAGACTTTAACTTGCTCAGATAGACATGGCCACTTTCCCCTGATATCTTATGTAGTGCCTTGCAGCACTCGATGGGCTAACTGTCTGGGGACTGGTGGCTCTCTTCAAGATTCCAACCAGGTCTCTCCATGGTCTGTGCCAACAGTGTATGGTCTTCAGCAGTAGGGTCTTACCCTTAACCTCAGATAGGTAATCAGGTATTCTGACAGAAGTCTGTCTTGGGAGATCTAGTAGGTCTCTCAAATCAACAGCTTGCTGTGGATGTTAACCTCATCCTGGTACAGGGAGTTATAGGCCAGTGCCAAGGGAAAAGGAAAAAGAAAAAGCCAGAAAATGAAAAGAAATAGGAGAAATTTAGGGTTATGCTTTATCTCACCCTCTCCAAAGCCCTTCAATTCAGAGGCTCCTTCTAAGGTCCTCTTGAGGGTTCAACCTTTTAGTCTAACTTCAAGAATATTGGTTTCTATGGTACCAGCACAATTTGTGTTCAGTTTGGGTCCCCCATGCTTCCATTTCCCCCAAGCCCTACCCTCCCTACTGTCTAAACCTTAAGATACTGCTCAGGTATGTCAACAATTTGGGCTGATCCAGGTTAGGAACTGCAGATGAATGAGACCATGAGATGATTGTCATTCTGTGATTGTGTGAGTTTGCTTAGGATGATCTGTTCCAAGTCTGGCCATATTTCTACAAATTTCATTGTGTTATTTATTTCTTACTGCTGGTTAAGGAATGTTGAACATTTTCTTAAGAGTGTGTTAACTATTTGCAATTCCTCCTCTGATAACTCCCTATTTAGTTTTCTGCCCCACTTTTGGAGTGGGTTGTTTGATTTTTTTTATTTAGTTTTTTATTTTATTTTATTTTATTTAGTTATTTGTATATTCTAGATGTTAGGCTTCTATCAGAGGTATAGCTGGCAAATATTTTCTCCCATTCAGTGGGTAATCAGTCAGCTCTGCTTATGGTATATTTGTCTGTGCAATTTTTTTTTCCCTTTGGTTTTTTGAGGTAGGGTCTCACTATAGCCCAGGCTGACCTGGAATTCACTACAGAGTCTCAGGGTGGCCTCGAACTCATGGCAATCCTCCTACCTCTGCCTCCCAAGTGCTGGGATTAAAGGCGTGCGCCACCACACCTGGCTGTGAAAAATCTTTTTACATTAATGAAATACCACTGGGAGTACTTATTTAATTTCCTGGGCTACTGGGGTTTTGTTCAGGAAGTCTTTTCCCAGTCCTATATTGTGGAGCATGCCTGTCTCCTATTTTATTCTTCCAGTATTTGAAGAGTTTCAGGTCTTATATTGAGGTCTTTAACCCATTTGAATTTGATTTTTGTGTATGGAGAAATAAGTGCATCTAATTTCATTTTTCTATATACAGTCATCTAAGTTGTCCAAAAACCATTTGTTGAAAATGCTGTCTTTTGTGCAGTCTACATTATTGGCACCTTTGTCAGAAATAAAGTTGTAGCAGTTACTTGACTTTAGGTCTGAGTCTCCAATTATGTTCCATTAGTCTATGTTTCTGTTTTTATTCCAGTACCATGTTATTTTTGTAACTGTAGCTTTGTACTATAGCTTTAGATCAGGTATGGTGATACCACCAAATGTGTTTCTTTTGTTGTTTTTATTGCATTAAATCTGTTTTTTTGCTTTATTGCTTTTGGTAGAATTGCAATTTTCACAATATTAATTCTACCTATCCAGGAGCATGAGAGGTCTTTCCATCTTCTCAAGTCCTTCTCAATTTTTTTCTTGAGATTTTTTAAGGTTTTTATTATATAGGTCTTTCACATCCTTGGTTAGTGTTATTCCAAGGTATTCAATTTTTTTGTTGCTATTGAAAATGGGACAACCTCACTAAATTCTTTTTTTGTGTATTTGTCCTTTGCATATAGAAATGCTACTGATTTTGTGCATTGATTTTGTATCCTGCCACATTACTGGATGAATTAATCATCTTTAGAAGTTTTGAGATGGAGACTTTCAGGTCACTTTTATATAGGATCATGTCATCTACAAATAGGGCTAACTTGACTTCTTCCTTTCCAAATTGAATCCCTTTTATTTCTTCCTCCTGTCTTATTGCTTGGGCTGGTACTTCTAGTAGTACATTGAAGAGCGATGGTGAGAGTGGCTTCCCTGCCTTGTTTCCTATCTCAGTGGGAACTCCTTGAGTCTTTCCCCATTAAGTACTATTTGGACTTTAGGTGCTTTATATATAGCCTAATTGTGTTGAGGTATTAGCCCTCCATGCCTATTCTTCTCAGCATCTTGATCATGAAGTGGTATATTTTGTCAAACACCTTTTCTGCATCAATTGAGATGATCATGTGATCCTTATGGTTAACTTTATTAATGTTGTATATTACATTGACCAATTTTCATATGTTAAACCATCCCTACATCCCTGGGATAAAGCCTACTTGGTCAAGGTGGATAATGCTTTTGATGTGTTGTTAAATTTGGTTTGAAAGTATTTTGTTCAGGATCTTTGCATCTAAGTTTATTAGGGATTTAGGCCTATAACTTTCTTTTCTTGTTGCATCTCTGTCTGATTTCTATATTAGGGGTCATAAAAGGAGTTAGGGAGGATTTTCTGGTCTCTGGTTATGTGAAACAGTTTGAGAAAAATTGGTCTCAGATCTTCAATGAAGGTTCGATAGAATTCAGCTGAGAAGCCATTTGTTTCTGGACTTTTATTAGGGGAGAGGATGTTTTTGATTACCTTTGCAATCTTCATGGATGTGACAGGTTTGTTTAGGAGAGTAATCTACTCTGAGTTTAGTTTTGGTAGGCAGAGTGTGTCTAGGAATTATTCAATTTTGTGAAGTAGAGGTTTTGGAAGTATATCGTGGATTCTTCCAATTGTATTGACATTGTTGTGATCTCTCCTTTACATTTCTGATTATTAAAAAATATTTTTATTTACTTATTTGAGAGCTACAAAAGTAGGCAGGTAGAGAGTGCATGCGAGAGAGAGAATGGGCATGCCAGAGGCTCTAGCCACTGCACGAACTCCAGATGTGTGTGCCCCCTTGTGATTTGGCTTATGTGGGTCCTTGGGAGTCAAATCTGGGTCCTTTGGCTTTGAAAGCAAGTGCCTTCAGCAATAAGCCATTTCTCCAACCCCTACATTTCTGATTTTGTTAATTTGAGACTTCTCTTTTGCTTGATCAAATTGGCCAGGGGTTTGCCAATTGTGTTTATTTTTTCCAAGAACCAGATCTTCATTTCATCATTTTTAAAATTGTTCTCTTTATTTCCAATTCATTAATTTCTGCTCTAATCTTGATTACTTCTTTCCATCTGGAGCTCTGCTGGTTGGATTCTTCTTGTTTTCCCAGTGCCTTTGGGTGGACAGTCAGGTTATTAATTTGAGATCTCTTTGTCTTTGTAATGAAGGATTTTAGTGCTATGAATTTTCTCCTTAGGACTGATTTCATTGTGTCCAATAAGTTTTGGTAGGTTGTGTTTTCATTAAATTCTAGGAATTTTACAATTTCTTTGTTGATTTCTTCCATGACCCACTCATTATTTAAAAGTGTGATGTTTAGTCTCTAGGAGCTGGTGGAGTTCTTGATGTGTCTCTTGTTGTTAATTTTCAGTTTTAAAGCATTGTCAGCTGACATAATACAGGAAGTTACTTCAGTTTTCCTGACTTTATGAAAACATGCTTTATGGCCTAATATATAGTCAATTTTGGAGAAGGTTCCATGGGCTACTGAGAAAAATGTGTATTCTGTAGAATTGGAGTGGAAACTTCTGTAGATGTCTGTTAGGTCTAGTTGATCTATGATGTTATTGAACTCTATCATTTCCCTGTTGATTTTCTGCTTGGATGATCGATCTATTGATGATAATGAAGTTTTGAAGTCTCCTACTATGATGGTATTGGTGTTTATTTCTGTTTTGCTGTCAAGTAGATTTTTTTGTATAAACTATGGTGCACCTGTGTTTGGCACATATATTTTTATTATTGAGATGTGCTCATGTTGGGTCTTTCCATTGATGAGTAAGAAGTTGCCTTCTTTGTCCTTTTCGGTTGCTTTTTGTGTGAAGTCTATTTTATCAGATATTAATATAGCAACACCCACTTGTTTTTTATTTCTATTGGCCATGATGAGGTGTTATGGGGTTTGGTACTTTCTTGTGTTTTATACTACGTTGAGCCTGATCTATTTTTGGTTATGGTGAACTTCATGTTGGCTCTTGAGATTTGTTGTTTGACTGTTCTGTATGGAGTATTCCCTCAAGTGTTCTCTGTAGTTTTGGCTTTGTGTTCATCATAGAGTTGGCTTTCTTCATGGAAAGTTTGCCTTTCACCATCTATGATGAGCGATACTTTTGCTGGGCAGAGATTTGCTTGGGTTGAGGGATATTTTTGCTTGGGTTGGAAGCCATAGTTTTTTAAACTTTGAAGTGTTCCATTCCATGCCTTTCTGGCTTTCAGGGTTTCCACTGATAAATGTAACATAATTCTGATGGGATTGCCTTTGTATGTTGTTTCTCTCTTTCTACGTTTAGCAATCTCTTTGTTTTCATTGTTAAGGGTTTTAACTATGATGTGTCTTGGAGAAGTTTTTCTTTGGTTCTGCTTATTTTGTGTTCTGTGGGTTTCTTGTATCTGGATGGACCTCTGTTTTGCAAGATTTGGAAAGTTTTCTTAAATAATTTTGTTGAATATGGTCTTTATGCCTTTGGCCTGGATTTCCTCTCCTTCTGGTATACTCATGATCTGTATGTTTGGTTGTTTTAGTGTCCCACAGTTACCTCATATTCTGTTCATTTGATTTTTTTTTTTTGAACTTATCAAAATTTTTGACCTTCTAATCGATTTCTTCTGTATTGTCTTCCAGGTAAGAGGTTTGGTCTTACACATGAGTAACTCTGTTAGTGAGGGGTTCTAGATAGGTTTTTATAAGTTGAATTTGATGTTTGTTTTCAGGTGTGTAATTTTGTATCATGTTCATCACGGGGAACCAGGGCCAGGGAACTGAGAGGAGCTGGGAGTCAGGGATCTAGACTATTCACTCTGAGCCCCACCTGCCCACACACCCTCAGGCACAGGGTACCCAGTCCAAGGAACTGCAAGGATATAGGAAGCAGGGATTTTCCCTACTCCATTCTGTGCCCTCAATTTTAATTTTTTTGGCATTTTAATTTTTGACATTCTCCTAACCAAAATTGTTAAAGTTATTATCCTGGCATTTACTTATCCCATAAGTTATCAGACTCATCATCTCAGTGGATGCTCACCTTGATCTTGGCTGTCATTTGCTACTTTTGTATACTTTTTCTTTCCCCATCATTTACAATGCAGCAGAGTCAGTTTCTCACATGTAAACTGGAAGGTGCTATTCTTTTCTCAGATCCTTGGAGAGCTCCTATTACATAGAGGAAAAGCACTAGTGTCTTTCCATGACTCGAGCTATGGCCATCAATTTTTTAAAAATATTTTATGTTATTTATTTAAGATAGAGAAAGAAAGAGGCAGATAGAGACAGATACAGATGGATATTCCTTCCAGAGCATTTAGCCACTTCCAATGAACTCCAAATGCATGTGCCACCTTGTGAATCTGGCTTTTCATGGGTACTAGGGAATCTGAGTCCTTTGATTTTTAAGCATGTGCCTTAAAAGCATGTCTCCAGCCCTGTGGCCATCAATTTTATATATCAAACTGACACATTACTTGGGCCTCAAAATGATAAGACATTCAGTCAAACATTCTTTTGAGTGTGTTTTGAAATGAGTTTAACATTTGAATTCGCAGATTGTTAAAAGCAGATTCCTTCACATAATATTATTAGTTCTCATCAAATCAGTGTGAGGCATGAACCTTCCTATGAGAAACCTCTTCTATCTGGACAGCCTTTTACATGCAGTCCTAAACTTACACCTATGTCTGGACTGGAATTGCAATAGTAACTCTTCACAAGTCTCATGTTTGTCAAGTTAGCCTATAGGTCTAAGGATGTTTCAGCCTCCAGAATTATGAGAGCCATTTCTTCATAATTCTCTCCTGTTTTATTATGTCTCATCATTGTGCATGCACACACACACACACACAGAGATACACATGCATCTTATGTTTATGTCTCTTCATTGTACACACACAACACCACATGCACATTATACACACACTATGATTATGTCTCTTCATTGTACACATCCACACCATACCACATGTACATTAGAGGAACCAAAATTTATGTTGACTGATGTGAGCACTCTAAGATCCCTATGTGATTTTAATGAACCAATGTTAGATACCTAATGTCAGCAACCAATCCAATCATTTCTACTTACAAAGTTTGGAAATAACGTATATTTCAGTAATCCCTGAATACCAGCATGTTATAGAACAACTTCTTGTGTTCACAGAATAAATGAAATAAAATGCCTTATTTGTCTTGTGCTTTCAGTGTGGCTTACATGCAAGGCAGTGTCATCTGCAGTTAGGATGGAGGATTGCCTGTGCAGTGTTACAACCCTGACATTTTAGCTATTTCCTTCATGATTTCCTGAAGTTGTAAAATCCAGTATTTTCCTCAACATACCAGGTACTATTATTATGCTGAATGACAGATGTAGATGCTGTATTGATTTATGTCTGACTAGGCTTAGAGACTGTCAAGGTAATTCTGATTAGAACTTTCTAGGCAGAATGAATTACTTGGCAGGTTGTAGCAGCAAATGCAGACATGATCCCAGAGAACCACACTTGATAATGTTTTATTAACTAAATAAATACCCAATGCCAACTCCACCATTAGGTCACTTGAGAATAGAAATCTCTGGTACCATGTGACCTACTGACTCACCTTGTCCATCCCATTGGCAAAAATACTTATAAAATTTAGTTATAACTAAAGGAGATAATTCTCCTAGGGACAGATTTCTCTATTTCTTTTTACTCAGTGAAGACATGCAAGGATATTTCCCCACATCCTTTTCAGGGAAATAAGAACATTTTGCTTTTGTTCTCAGTGATGCTCTAGGTAACTGCCAAAATTACAAAGCCAGTTGACTATAATAAGAGCATAGACCAGCTCCATGTGCTTTATTCTTATTGAAAACTGATTAAGAGTAAACAGGAACAGAAAATAGTGAAAGGAGTCTGTCTGCCTGTCTGGCGATGTCTTATAGGTATAAAGGACTGAGGATGGTAGAATAAACCCAAACATTAGTCAGCTCTGAAGACTGGCTCTTGTAGCTGGACATGAAGGGACATTTTAGACATTAAAACATAGGTAAGGTTGCTAATAGCTTAATAGCATAATATGAAACTCAACCATTTGTGTGATAATGATGTATAAAAATGGTCAAAGGTAGAAATGCAGTTTCTTCCCATATATGTTGTAGATTCAGATGAAGAAAACAGACTTGCTCCTTAAAGTGATGCTTACATGACTCAATCAGAACAGGTCTTTGTTTTACATTTAAAACAGATGTATACCACACAAGCTGCTGCTACAGTCATTGCCAGATAATTTTAGAAACCTTAAAACCCATTCATTCATTGATTCAGTTGATGAGAAAATGTATGCATTTTCCTATCCTATCAGACATCATCATGGGCACTAGAGTCACACATGCCATTAAGACAGTGCTCCTGATGTAATGTAATGTGGTTTAGAGACAAGAAAAAACACAGGCATGAAAATAGGTGTCACCAAGTGTCATAGCATACTAGAGAAGAATGTGGGTGTGATGAGAGCCCAACAAAGAAAGGAGGAAAAGGAGCAAGCATCCAGGAGGTTGGACTTCAGGCATTCCTCAGGTGGACAGCACAGCACCCATGCACATGCATAGTGTGATCCCCTCAGATGTTTCCTATCATTTCTGGATTGCTTGTAGAAAATAGTCACCTTTGTTAAGTAAGACTACATGACTATCATGACAATCTCTTAAATGTAAGAGAAACATTCAGACAAGTAGATTTACCTGCATTCAATCTTTCTATATGAAAATTCTAGAATGCTTTTATGTGCTATGACCAATGGAAAATGCCCCCCCCAAAAAAATACCATAAATTTCCCTACGGAATCATCATAAAACAGATACTGCCTGAGTAACTAGAATCCTTCTTTCTTGCTACAGCCCCACCCATCACACAACCTCCAATCCTCAGCTGTGTATTCTGTACAGTTAGTTGGGGTTTTGATACCTATGAAGAATTTGAAACTCATGCTGCTGAAAACACCTCTGGTAGCCATGCACCTGTGTTCTGGGTGATCAAAGCAGGGAGCGGGGTCAGGGCTTCCCTGAGACTGATGCTGAGAGCTGTGGCAGGGGCTCCCTGTCAGTCATGCCTGGCATTACAGTCACTGTTACAGTACTTCTTGGCTCTTTAGACAAGAACAAGAGCTTCATTGCTAGTCACACAAAATGAGCTCTCAGAGGCTTGTCCTTGACTGATAGCGCTCAGTGCCTCTGTGTGGTTCAGTGTTTGGGGGCTGAGATAGTCACAATGCCACATGGAGCCTCTTCAGCACGAAAATCTGGCTGAGGTGTGTAACAGCCTTGACCTTGTGAACTCCAAGAGAACACTCCAAATCATATCCTTCAAGCCATGGTGACCCCTCAACTATGAAATTCCCTTTTCCAACCATGTTTTCACTGCAAAGAAGAAAATGTGTCACAAATTGAATAGTATTTGTAAGATGTGAAGAGGTTTCAAGGATGAGATTTAGAAATCCAAAGAAAATTTTAGAATTTCTCTCACCAGTTTTCCTCATATTTGCTTTTCCATTTGTGCCATTCCAGCTTCAATATGTTCTTTCCAAAGACCCTGGATGAAGAGGTTTCTGGGCATTGTATCCATTTCTGAGTATGGTTTGAGAGACCTAATAGAAGATATGTATTTTCTAAGTCAGTGAAATATTGTAACATCCACATACTCATGTGCAATGAGCTTTAGAGAACACATCCTGCAAAGAGAATGAGTGACGCTCCAAGACCATGCAAAGTGACTGGAGTGTGACCACTATCTTCAGAATGCAAAGCAAATGTCCTTAATGATGATAGGCATCAAAGGCAACAGTTCAATTTATGTAGACAACTAGAAAGTGTTGCTGTAGTGTTGTGCGACTGAGGGGTCTGGGAAAGGAACCCTAGGATAGAGTTTCACACTGGTGCCTTAAATGCAACTGGCAGAGGGAGAGAAGAAATACGGAACTTTATTGTGTTCATTATAAGTAACTGCTGGGAATGGACAGAGCATTGTCAAAATGGGAACTGGTCTGAGGCCTAACTGTTGGGGTTCTTGAGGGTACACGGGCAACCTGAGGCCTGAGTTGCCTGATTGTTGGATGCATCAGTGCAGTATTGCAGCCATTTCTGTGGGTGGCCCTCAAGGAGTCAGTACTGTTCGTGCAGCCTCAATTATGGGTGCGGAGTACCTAACATTGAAATTATTACCATCCCACAGCCCTTGAATCCAGAGTTCCATGGTAGCTATGTCTGCAAAGCTGTTTTTTTTTTTGTTTTTTTTTTTGTTTTGTTTTGTTTTGTTTTTTGCCAGAAACTGAGGGAAATGTTGCCCCAGTCTCTTATCTGATCTCTGCAAAGGGCAGGCTGGCTTGATGGTCCATGGCTTGTGGCTATATCACTCACTCACACCTCAGCTGCCATATTACATGATTGTTCCATGCTCCATGTCTTTATTTCTTCTCTTATTCAAAGATGCTAGCCATTGAGCTTAATAGTCAATTTCACATATCAAATATATTTGCCCACACTGTTAGCCAATTAGGTCACATTCACAGAGTTCCTATGTTGTCCATAAGGTACCGGTATGAAGTGTAAACTGCCATATTATTCCCAAGGCCAGCCAAAACCATAGCCTCTTCATCCAAGAGATGGTGTTGTAGCTGACTATCTCCTGAGACATGTACAAGGGAAGCTCTTTTATGGGGAACAGATATGTTCTGTTTTACTTGGTGATGGCTACATGGGTAAACTTACAGGTAACATTTCCCCAATACATATCCTAAGGCTTGGTATCACATAAGTAACAGGCCTAAGACACTTGTTTTGATTTATTTTTATTATTATGTACTTTACAGTATGAACAAATTGCGTATTAGTCATATTCCCATCAGATTGTCCTATTATATTCCCTCTCCATGACCACTGTTCCACTGAGGGCCCTCCTCAGTGGGGTCGTTAGTTCACTGTGGGGTCATGATTGTACCAGTCAGTTTCAGTGGGATAGACAATGCCTCATGATATACTTTCCTTCCCTGTAGCTCTTAAGAGTTTTTCTGCCCCCTCTTTTGCAATGTTCCCGGAATATCAGAGGGTGTGTTATAAGTGTTGTGATCTCTGAATTCTCTCAATTTCTGCTTGGATGAGTTTTGAGGCTCCTAAATGCCTACCACCATCTCCCTAGAGGAGGTTGTCAGGCTAGTGGTGAGAGCAGCACTCATGTTTAAAAATCCATTTTCTCTGTACTGTCTCCTGGTCACTGGCAGATGACTTTTCTCATGTTAGGCAGTCAGATATCTTATCTTATCAAATTGGTGTATATTGGTATCCACTGCCATCTGTGAAAAGCAAATTCTCCAAACAGGAGTGAGACCAGCATGGATAAAGGGGACAAACATAGTGTTGCAAATACTTTTTGATGGGTATACTCTCTCTTTTTAGTCAAATAATACTTGGGACTTCTTTCTAGAGTCTATGATCTTGATATCCATGGATTCTGACTTGATACTCAGTTCCAGGTATGAATTTCCTCCCAGTGAGTGGGCTTCATATCCAATCATGTTTATAGCCAATAGCCTGTGTACCATCATTTCACAGGTATGCACATCTTGCCTAAGTAGTTTATTTTGTAGTTTGCAGGATTCCTTGCTTGTTAATTCTGTCAGTAACTATTATCTCCCAGCAATTCACACAGCACTTTTCAGCACTATGAGAACTAGTAAGACTTTGTGTCTTATTGTATATCAGTAATATCTCTGATTCTGACCAAATATAGCATACATTTTCTGTGTTGTGTGTGAGAGGAACTCATGTGTCCCAACCTGACATTGAGCCATGTCACTCTCTGACTTAACATAGTATGTTTGTTAACAAACAGTAATTACCTCTTTAGGTTAATTATAGCCATACATGAGTTAATGGTTTACCAGCAATGTTCTTTTCCCACATATTATTTATATAGCAATTTTATTAAACTTCATTTATTCATTATGGAAGTTGATTGTAGCCCAAATATGGCAATTGCTGTAGAGGGAAATGTAACTCTGACCCAGTCCCTGTCTTTGAAGCCCTCTGCGATCAGACAAAGCCAGCAAGGGAAAATGCAGGGCAAGTACCACATCTGCAGGACCAGCAGTACAGAGAGGTCATTCCCAGGTAAAGCAGGCCAGCAGAAGCAGAAGTGAGACATGTAAGGATAGATAGCTTTAATGACAGATGCAGGATAGGACAAGTAGGTAAAAAGTACACAGAAGTGATAGTGTGACAAGGATATGTGGGGGGCATATGTGTGTATACCCAGGTATACACAAAGGTGTGCATATCTGCATGTATGCATGCACACCACTATGCATGTATGTCTTTGCAATGATCCCCCCACCCTGCCTCCTGGATTCTAAAGGTGGAATTCCTTACTAGCCTGGTCAGCATTAGGAATTGGCTTGCTATGATTGACAGCACCACAGAGTGAGAGTTGAGAGAGGTGCTGAGATGTTTTCTGACCCATAGATAGGAGGCCAGGAGGGGCACAAACTCAGGGTCTGGAAATGTTATGAGTGGAAGAGCCAGAATGATGATCGGTCCTAAGTCCTCAACATTTGGGGCAGAGGACAGAGTGAAGGGATCTGACCCTTCCTGTATGCTGCACTCTGACCCATGTATCTTCACTGCTTCCCAGGAAAGCAAGGAGAGCTGTACACTCCTCTTGGGCTAGGAACATTCTCTTTGGGTGCTGTGCTATGAATCTGGGTCTTCAATCAGTGCAGAGATTTGGGTTTATTCAGATTCTAATATGAAGACTTTTTTTTTAACTTGTAGCTCTCAAGGATCTTCCTGCTATACAGACAGGATCACTAATTTCTTCAAAATAACATTGTGGAAAAAAACTCAAAGATTCAGCTACATGATGGAGGAGGAGGCACGAAGATTTCTTGTCCACATGTCCCACTTGCCTGGTGACCAGCCCTTGCTGGTCCAGTCAAACCCAGTTTTCCACTTTTCCAAACTCAAAGGCATGGGCTTTTCAGGAGCCTCACACATAAAATTACACCTAGACAACAGTGCTACTCTGGCACCTTCTTCCTTGTGCACAGCACAGCAGCTCTGGTGAAGTATGCATAGCACTCTTTTGCTATCATACCTGCTGGCTATGCTACAGATGGATAGGGCCATGTGCCACTTTCCCCCTTCCTATGGGTCTTTGGAGGAGCCAGGCACAGAGAGTGTGGCACCTCCCTCAGTCCTAAATATAGCATAGTCTCTGTTAAGTGCTTTCACACACTGTCTCAGGAGTCCTCAAAACCACCCATTCCAGGGGAAAAGCTATCCTCACCTTACTAGAGCAGCAACGGAGCTGTTCATTTGATCCCTCCTCTAATTTGGCTCACTTTTAGGCTCTGAGCCCAGCAAGGGCCTTTGATCTACTCCTGCTCTTTTTTTTAGTTATATGTGTGTGTATGAGAGCATGTATAAATGTGTGTGTGTGTGTGTGTGTGTGTGTGTGTGTGTGTGTGTGTATTTAGGCTAGGAGTTGATAACAGGTGTCTTCCTTAATCTCTATCATCCTTATTGACTCAGACAGGGTGTCACGTTTTGATCCAAGCTTGCCAATTTGGCTAGGCTTGGTTACCATCTTGCTATGAGAGTTCCATGCCTTATTTTCCAGTGGTGAGGAGGCTAATGAGGATTACAGGCATGCCACTATTCCCATATGGAATTTACATGGGTGCTAGGGATTAGAACTCAGCCTTATACTCATGTGACAAATGCTTTATCCAATGAGCCAACTCCCAGGCCCCATATCCCTGGTTTATTATTATTATTGTTATTATTACTATTATTATTATTATTTACTTCCATCTTCTGAGGACTCTTGGGACCTGCAAATGGAGGTTCATAGTCATAATTATTTCCATGGCAATTCATGTGTGAAGACCTTCTCAACAGCCAGAGTATCTCTTCACCTCATGTCCACCAGGAATCAGGCCTAGCTCTATGTCATTTGACAATAGTCCTGTGAGAAGTGTCCTACTGGATTTTCAGATGAACAAATTATTATCTGGCTTAAAAGCTGTTGCAACTTGCCTATGACCTAGCTCAGGTAAGAGCTGAAACCACACAGGTATTGTGTCTGCATATACTACACAGTTATTCCACAACATAGACTCCATGCAGGAAGAAAAACTTATGTTCACCTTAGTTTCAGCCTTAACCTATTCTATTGATTAATTTAAATGTATGGATTCTATTGCAGAGAAACTATAGGGTCTTTAAAAAGGTAAATAAATCATGTGGAGAGGAGGTATGTCCATCATCCTATAAATCCTGAATAGACATCCTCAGTGTTCCAGAAACTCAGTTTCATCACCCATCTTACCTGAAACCCACACACCAGCACCGTCCATAACGAAGCATCAGGCTAGGCATGAGGACAAAACTGGATGTTCACCAATCACATCCTATTCCTCTGTCCTTGACTCCTGCTTCATCAGCTTGGTAGAAAGTCAGGAAGCATGTGACAAGAATGGAGCACAAGGGCAGGGCCAGGCGCACTGATGAAAGTGGGCACTGAGAGCAGAGGCGAATCTTGCTGGCATCACAGGGGGCTGGGCAGCTGCTAGTTGCCATGTATGACAGCTTGTCAAGTTGCTGTGTGTTCTACTCATGGTGAGCAGTTCTGTGGAATATTCAGTGTGGACGAGGGAATGCTGCCATGTCTAGGAGAAGGATTAAACCAAGGGAAGTAAAGAGACCCTGAGCAGGCTGCATGGTACCCCAAACTGGCACTGTGGTATGAAAGACAGCATGCTCACAAGAATCCAATGGAGAGAATCTGAGTTCTGCACAAAAAGTGGATTTAAAAAGAATGGGTTTTGCAAGTTTTCACTGAATGGAAAGTGCAACAACTTAAAATTAAACACCTTTACTTTGAAAGCAATCAGGACTCAACAGTTGTAGTGATTGTTTCATATTCAATAAGAATGAGTATGTGATTTTAATGCAGATTACAAGAAAAAAGTGTAGAACATGCATTTTATTCTGCCTCTGAAACATCTTTTTGTGAAGATGTGATGTTAAGTAAATACTACTCTAGTATTATAAATATTGTGCATCACCATAAGAATCTTTTAGCCATCACTGCAGCTGGGCAGCTTCAGGCCTGTAAAACAAATGTCTCCAAATGTGATATGATGATCTACTCATAACAGACACCTTTGTACCATGGTGATACATGGGAGCAGCAGTCTTCCACCTATATGGGAACTATGTGTCACTTAGTCACAAAGTCCACTCAACACATATTCAGTGAACTTTTAGGAATATTATTTCACTTTAAAATATGATGCTATTAACATTTAGAATAATTATATGAATATATAAATGCATTTTACTTCTAAAAATACTAATATGGGGCTGGAGAGATGGCTTAGCAGTTAATACACTTAGCTACAAAGCCAAAGGACCCTGGTTATATTCCCCGGTACCCATGTAAGCCAGATGCACAAGGTGGTGCATGTATCTGGAGTTGGCAGCAGCTGAAGGCCCTGGTATGCCCATTCTCTCTATATATATTTCTCTCTCTCTCAAACAAATAAAATAAAAATTAAAAATGCTTTTTAAAAAATCTAATGAGGAGTTGGATTTAAAGTATAAATAGTTACCATGGCCGCTGAGTGTGTCCCTTGGGTATATGTCAGAGACTAGGGCACAGCTTCTCTGAGGTGGGCCTCCAGCAGTAGCTCCCTGTCTACCTGTCCACTTGGGACCAAACTGAGAGCCCTTGGATTGACTCAATAGACCAGCAAGTCACTGTCTTAGAAACAGAGCTGGGCATCTCACAAGTCATGATCACACTCACCCCTTTCTCCTTAGCTCCTGACCTCCTCCTCTAGCTTCACCTCACCTTTACTTCTGAGTATGACCTTCATTCACCACTTCAGCTTTGGTTAATTAACCTGGCTAGGGAAATAGCCATCTTTGATGTTCTTGCAAATAGCCCAACAAGCCAAACACAAGGTTCAACAATTTGGATCCTGCTCAATGGCCAGCACTGCAGAAGAGAAAGCAAGGATAGATGGTTCAAATCTCATGTACCTCATAAACTTGTATATTCTGAATGGTTGGTCCCAACTGGTGGCAATTTTGAAGTGGCATCTTGCTTGAGGAAGTATGTTGTTGGAGGCAGATTTGGGGTGTTGTATCCAGCTCCCCTTTACCAGAACTTGACTCACTCTCCTGATGCTATCTACTAGCTTCTGTGGCAAGGAGTCCATGCTTTCCTGTGCCATCATGAAGTTTCCCCTCAAGACTGTAAGCCAAAATAAAACCTTTCCTCCCATCAGCTGATTTTGATTGGGTGCTTCGTCCCAGCAATGAGAAGGGTAACTACTACCGAAAGTTGGTACCAGAAGAGTGGGGATGGTGATGCTAGAAACCTGACTGTGACTTTTGGCCTTTTGGAAATGATTTGTGGGAGGAATGTTGAAAGATTTGAAACTGTAGGACAAGAGAAACCTTGAAATGCTCTAAGTAGAACTTGCAGGAGCCATGTTGGTTACAGTTGAAAAATCTAAATGTAGAAAGACTGTGGACTGAGGTTTATGAGGGGAAGAAAGAACATTTTCAGACTGGGATAGAGGTACTTTGTGTGAGAGGCTCAATGTGCTCTTCCCATGTTCTAAGAACCAATGCAGGGTTGCATGTATAAGAAATGGACTGGTATTAGCAGAAGCATATAGCACAGAAAGAAATGAAAGTTCCAGGCAGGAAAGAGCACCAATTCTGCTGCAGTTATTTGAGAGATTACCACCATTGTTATGGGGCAAACTGTTGTAGATTGGGACAATAGAAAGAATGTTGAAGTTTTCCTCCTCTTCAAAGTTGGCTTTATTCTTCCCTAGACTAACAAATTTGGTAGCTCACCTGGTTCTATGGAAGTTTAAAAAATGCAAGACAGAAAGGTTCATTAGCTTTTCAATGTTTCTTTTTGAAATGGCTACTGCACAATGTGAGGTAGGGTCATTAGCATCCTTGCATGGGGCCATGAGGATAACCATGGGTTGCAGTGGAAGATCCCAGGAATATAATTATGCCAAGACTATAGAACTGCTGCCAAGGGGAGCTACAAGTGCTGGCTGTGAGCAGACCAGCTGGAGAGGCAGAGCTGGAACCCCAGAAATTTCTCTGTAGGTCCCAGATGGACATAGAGATACAGCACTTGGTATTTGCCATGTTTGTTTTAGATCTGGCATTAGTTCAATCTTTCCTTGCAATACTATCTTTTGCAGTATGAATGTTTACTCTGTGTCAGTATGTAAATTTTGTTTAATAGAGTCACAGTTCAGATTTTGGACTATGGGGATGTTTGAACAGTGTTGAGATTGACAAAAAAGTAAAACTATGAGAATTCTTAAAGTTATACTGAATGCATTGCATTTTACATCATTGGATTATCAGTTCATAGGGGCAAGGGTTTGAATGTAGTGGTTTGAATCAGATAGTCCCTATAAATTCATGTATTCTGAACACTTAGTGACAATTTGGGAGGTAGAAATGTGCTTGAGGATGTGTGTTGTTGGGAGTGGGATTTGTTGTGTATAGCCAGCTTATAATTGTCAGAGCTTAGCTCACTGTCCCACTATTCTCCTGCTGTGGCAAGAGGGTGCTGTCTAGCCCCTGCTCATGCTGTGTTTTCCTTTGTCATCATGAAATTTCCCCTTGAGACTATAAGCCAAAATGAAAACTTTCCTCTTATCAGCTGCTTTTGGTTATGTGCTTTGTCCCAGCAGCAAGAGAGTAAATATAGCATAAAGTTAGATGAAGAAGATGCAATGGTTTTCTTAGGCAAGGGAAAACAGTGATAAAAGCATCATTAGAATACTCGTAACAAAGAATAATATTGAGATGGCTGTCTCATGCATGGGTAATACTGTGGCACAACATGACCTGCGGGTGAGGCTAAAGAAGTCTGTAAATCCTCATGGTCAGCATTGGCCAGAGGTACTGCTGGACCTTGGGTTTAGCCAAGAAGCCGGTCTTCCACAAGTCTCTTGAAGTACATGATGCAGGTGCTTGGTGCCTCACATCTCATAACTGTCCAGCTCTTCCTAGTTTTGCCTCTGCAATGAAGGCTTATCCACTGCCTTGCTAACCTGTTCTGCTGAGAAGGGCCCTCAGGAACCTGCCAGCTGTTCTGGAAGGGAAGTTTTTGCTCTGCATCTTCAGAGACTTGTGAGATGGAAGTTTCTGTACAACTCTGAGGCCTGGCAACATTTTCTAGAAGATTCATATAACCTCCAAACCCCCAGGATGCACCCAGGTGACAGGAAGGCAAAAAGAATGCAGACAACAAGACAATCTTGCATAGCAGGGTGCATACCCAAATGGACTTTCATCTGGTACTGCTTAAGGAGGAGGGGAAAAGTCCTTGCGACAAAGGGGCTATGAAACCCAAGGAAGCACGAAAATAAGTCCTCCCCTGGTCCCCTTCAGTGTGCGCCTCCACAGGACTGTGGCTGTGGCTGTGTAGAGCCCTCTAGACCCTTCACTGAAGAGCCAAACCTATGAGCAGAAGAGAAGAGGCTTGTTATGAGTCCACAAATAAAGCCCAAACACCCTTCACCTCCAGACTGTTGCCTCCAGTCCCTACCCAACACTGGCTTCCCCCACACAGGAAGTCCGCATTTATTCTTCACATCCTTTCCCCTCCATGATATGAAAAGAAAATAACTTGTACATAGTGGGAAAGGAAAGGGGTCTCCAGCACCCCCAGGAGACTGTCTGGGCCCATTTGCTGCAGGGATGTCTGGATGTCTGACAACGGGGGAGATCAGGCAGCAGAACGCCCCATACTCTCCTAAAGAGGCGGGGAGCCTTGGCATTGCAGTTCCAGGAATCTGCTCCGGGAAAAGCTGCAAGCCTCTGCCAGTGTGCAGTTCATTAACTGGCTTCTGCAGTATTAATCTTTTGTTTCTGCTTAATGGAGGTTACAGCGAATGGGAGGAGGTGAGTGCCCAGGGCATGGGGCTTGGAGTGGAATCACCATGGGAACAGCAGCTTGATCTCCATTGGGTGATTAACTCTGGATGCCCACTCCTGCTTCTCTCAGGGTCCAGGCTGTGCCCCGCTCATCTGCCTGTAAGGCAGGGGAAAGGAGAGTTACAGCTCCACAGGTCACTGGCCACCATGAAAAACTGGCCTGTCCATACCTTTCTTGTCCCTGGAGGATCTACTAGTGTCAATGGGAAGGTGCTGAGTCAGAGTCTTTATGGGGAGCAGAGAGCATGCTACTGCCCTGCTTTCCATGGCACTTTCAAAGACAGGAAGGTATATGCAGCCAGCAGAGCAGCTAAGCTGAACAAACGACAGCCTGCAGGAGATGGGCCCAGAGCTGCACAGAAGAGGTGGAAACCATAGCAGCAGCAGTTCCTGGAACTGTCAATAATGCAAGCCAGCAAGGAAGCTTCAGATCAGATGCTCTTGGGATGAGCACAGCTCCTGGATTGACCCACCCCTGAGTGATGATGAGTGCTTCAGTTGGAACTAAGAGGCATAATAGCTGAGCCTGGAGCAGACAGGGCCAGAGGCCTAAAGCATGAACTTTAACCATATAAGGAAGAGGCTAGTTAATCCAGCTACAAGGCCACAGCTTTCCACCAAAAAAGTTTAACTTGATTATTTGAAATACAGTCACCTTCCTAGGTACTGAACATTGGAGCTTTAATATAAGAATTATGGGTGGGGGTGGGGAGAAGGCAGAGTGAGTAAAGTGCTTCCCATGCAAGCATGAGTATCTGAATTCAGATCCCAAGCAAGAAAAGAAGATTCTTGTGGCTTGCTGACCAGCTAGTCCCAGGGTCAATATAAGAGTGATTGAGAAAGATACCTGATATCAACCTATAGCTTTTGCATATACCCACAGATGAATGAGCACACATGCACACACACAACGTGCATGTGTGCACACACACAATTTAGTTTACACACAATTTAGCTAGGCATACACAGATTCTTCTACTCTCTGTTCACCACCTGAAGCTCTGGGCCCTGTCCTGGGCTCTTCTCCCTACCTCATTTGTCCTTGATTGGTTGGGTTCCCTGCTGGACTTTGTGACCACATGTTCCTGGGTGTGGTGATTCATGGGGGTCATAAGGCAGATAAAATTCTGTATTTTCAAGGCTAACATGAACATCAGTCCCCCAAAAGATGATATGCTTTTTCTCAATTATGATACCATCTCAATGAATTCAATTATATATTTATTCACCCACCCATCTATCCATCCAAAAATATTTACTGAATGCTATGTCTGAACACAGCTTACAATACAAAAGAACAAAATAATCTCATGAACTAATGAAAATTTTCATCTATAACGAATACTAGAAGAGAGATGTGCAGACATAGGAGTGTGTGATAGGGAGCAGTGTATATAATATAGTATAGAGTGACATTTTCAAGAGGGCATGGCCCTGTGCTATCAAGAAAGCCTGAGGAGAGTTCCTGGGAATCAGAATGAAGGAAATAGCATTTTGTGGCTGATGGAAGAGTGTGCATAGTGCAGGACAGGAACAGGGAAAGATGGTACAGGAGGATAGCAGCAGTAGGGCTTGACTACAGAAAGCACTGTAGGACACTATAGGTGATATGGCTCTTTTTAAAGGGCTTTAGATAGTGGAAGACAACATAAGGTTTTCATTTTGAATGATATATCTTTTGACAAAAACCTCAGAGAGAGTAAGCAGAAGTGTGGTTTTATGGTGAACTATCTCATTACTATAACAATTCTAGCAACATGGACCAGAGTAGTGGGGTGATTGAATACAGAGTTGGCTTAAGATGGAAACACAGGGCATGGACAGTGTGTAGGTGGGCACAGTGGCCTGTAGTGAGTAGGCCAGACCCATTTCCAGGTTCTTCCCACTCCCGGGTTTGAGCTCCTTGTGCAGACAGTGTGTGGATGAGCACAGTGGTCTGGACTGATTAGGCCAGACCCCTGTATCTGAGCTCCTCCCACCTCCCCAGTCTGGGTTGCCTACACTGGTCTGTGTCCTGAAGAGTATGGCATGAAGTAGGCCAGATCTCTGTTCCCTTGCTCTTCTCAGCCCCCTGGTTCTGGTAGGACATATTGTGCCTTGCTTGGGGAAGCCTGGTCCCTGTGTGAGCTGTGGAATCAGGCCTTTTGCTCTGGTATCTTGACTGGCCACTAGGTACCACACCCCTGTTCACCTGACTCAGAGGATAAATGGGCCAGAGGACACAAACTTGCTTCTTCCTCAATAAAATAAAGAGTCTTCCTAAATCTGTAGACAACTACTCAAAAAAGTGAATGAAATTCAGAAAACTAAGAAATCTCCACCAAGGATGCCT
Organism: Jaculus jaculus; assembly: GCF_020740685.1. Lineage (NCBI taxonomy): Eukaryota > Metazoa > Chordata > Mammalia > Rodentia > Dipodidae > Jaculus > Jaculus jaculus. The sequence goes on from NC_059103.1 coordinate 57,899,981, forward strand.
AGTCCTAATACAGAAGGCTTCAATAAAATCATGGAGAAATCAACAGAAATTCATTCCCCAAATGAAAACACAACAACCAATGAGACCCTGATTAAAAAAAAAAAAAATTGCTGAACTTGAAGCAAACTATCAAAGAACCAACAATTGTATCAATAAAATTGAACAGAATCATCTCCTACAGTGTTCAGCTTTTGACAACTGGCTTAACATGATTGAAGAAAACCTTAGAACCCTCCAAAGAGATGTGAATAAATTTGAAGGTAAGACAAGAAATGGAAGACCTCAACAACCAGTTGATTAAGCTTAATGAAGACTTGATCAATGCAAGAATAAACTAGAGGAAGCATCAAGAAAATCAGAAGTCAAATTGAAATTGCAGCTCAAAAGAGAGATGGACATGATACAAAATAACAGCAGAAAACAAGCATCAAATGTAAATTATAAAAGCCTCTCTAGGACCACTCACCAACAGAGTTACCCCTGTGATAGACGGAGCCTCTGATCTGATAGATAAGACAGAAGAAATTGATCAGGAGGCCAAAAACTTTGCTGGGAGGCCAAAAAATTATGAAGTTCAAAAAGTCAAGAGAATATGAGGGAAATGTGGGACACCCTAAAATGACAAAACATCCAGATCATGGGTATACCAGAGGGAGAGGAGATCCAGCCCAGAGATATAGAGAACATACTCAACAAAATTATTGAAGAAAATTTTCTGAATATTTCAATATAGAAGCCCATCCAGATATAAGAAGTCCATAGACAGGACCAAAGAAAAACTCTCCAAGACCCATCATAGTTAAAACTCAAAACAAAGAGAATGTGAAAAGCAGCAAGAGAGAAGCAATTCACAATATCCAAAGGCAATCACATCAGAATTACATCAGATTTCTCAACAGGAGCCCTGAAAGTCAGAAGGACCTGGAATGGAACATTTCACAGTCTGAAAAACTATGGCTTCCAACCCAAGCTACTTTATCCAGCAAAAGTATCCCTCATAATAGATGGTGAAAGAAAAACTTTCCATGAAAAAGTTAACTCTATGATTATATGAACAAAAAACCACACCTGAATAGTTGAGGGGATACTCCACATAGAACAGTCAAACAACCAATCTCAAGAGCCAACAAGAAGATCACAATAACCAAAATAAACCAGGCTCAAAACAGTACATAACACTAGAAAGCACCAAGCCCCATGAAACACTTCAGCATGGCAGGGGTTAACTCAAACTTCACATTAATAACCTTAAATATTATTGGTCTTAACTCATCCATCAAAAGACACAGGTTATCAGGATGGATAAAAAAAAAATAAATAAACTGGACCCTTCTATGTACTATCTTCAAGAAACCCACCTCACCATTAAAGATAGACACCTCAGGCTGAAGAGATGGCTTAGCGGTTAAGCTCTTGCCTGTGAAGCCTAAGGACCCCAGTTTGAGGAGCTATTCCCCAGGAATCAAGTTAGTCAGATGCACAAGGGGGTGCATGCATCTGAAGTTCATTTGCAGTGGTGAGGTTCTCTAGAGAGTTCTCTCTCTCTTAATCTCTCTCTCTCTCTTTCTTTTTCCCTCTTTCTCTCTCTGTCACTCTCAAATAAATAAAAGTCAACAAAAATTGAAGATAGACACCTCCTCAGGGTGAAAGTTTGAAAAAATTGATATTCCAAGAAACTGGAAATAAAAAACAAGCAGATGTTGCTATATTAATATCTGATAAAATAGACTTCAAACCAAAAGTAATCAACAAGGTAAAAGGACACTTTTTACTCATCAAGGGAATGAACCAACATGAGCACATCACAATCATAAATATATATGTGCCAAACACAGGGGCAGCACAGTTTATAAAACATCTACTCAACAATAAAACAGTAATAAACACTGTCATTGTCAGAGACTTCAATACTCCACTAACATCAATAGACAGATCATCTAAGCAGAAAATCAACAGGGAAATAATAGAGCTCAACAACATCATACATCAACTAGACATAATAGATATGTACAGAACTTTCACCCCCAGCTCTACAATATACACATTCTTCTCATCAGCCCATGGAAGCTTCTCCAAAATTGACCATATATTAGACCATAATGTGTGCTTTCATAAATTCATGAAAATTGAAGTGACTTCCTACATCATGTCATATCACAAAGTTTTAAGCTAGAAATTAACAAGAGATACATCAAGAACTCCACCAGATCCTGTAGATGAAACAACACACTTTTAAACAATGAATAGGTCATGGAAAAAATCAGAAAAAGAAATTGTAAAATTTCTAGAATTGAATGATAGTGTAAACACAACCTACAAAAACTTATGGTACACAATGAAGGGAGTCATAAGGGGAAAAGTCACAGCCCTAAATGCCTTCATTACAAACACAGAGAGCTTCCATATCAATAACCCAAATGTCCACATAAAGGCACTGAAAAAAACAAGAACAATCCAACCCAGAGAGCTCTAGACAGAAATAAATAATCAAAATTAGAGCAGAAATTAATTAGTTGGTGTTGAGCACTGCCAGCCAAGAGTTAAGTGGCTAGAGGCAGAGCTTAAGTTCAGGTGTGCTAGGCTTGGAGATGGAGTGGCCTCCTGTAGCCTGGGGGTCCATAGACATGCCTGTCAGCTCAGGCCTCTCTCCTGAAGGCTCCAGGCTGTGCATGGCAGTGCCCAACAAATTAGAAACTAATAAAAAAATATATAACTGATGAAACAAAGAACTAGTTCTTTGAAAAAATGAAGAAGATTGACAAACCCCTGGCCAAACTGATCAAGCAATAAAGAGAGATGTCTCAAATTCAGAAAATTAGAAATGAAAAAGGAGAGACCACAGCTGGCATCAATGAAATTGGAAGAAATATCAAGGCATATTTCCAAAACCTCCTCTTCACAAAATTAAATAATCTGGAAGAAATGGATGAATTCCTAGATACATACTACCTACCAGCACTAAATCAGAGCAGATTAATCTCCTTAACAAACCTATCACATCCATGGAGATTGAAAAGGTAATCAAAAACCTCCCCCAAAAGAAGAGTCCAGGACCAGATGGCTTCTCAGTGGGATTCTATCAAACCTTCATAGAAGAACTGAAACCAATTTTCTCAAACTATTCCACATAAGTAGAGATGAAGGAATCCTCCCTGATTCCTTTTATAAAGCTAGTATTGCACGAATACCAAAACCAGACAGAGATACAACAAGAAAAGAAAATTATAAACCTATATACCTAATGAACTTAGATGCAAAGATCCTGAACAAAATCCTTGGAAACCAAATTCAACAACACATCAAAAGCAGTATCCACATTGATGAAGTAGGCTATCATCCCAGGGATGCAGGAATGGTTTATCATATGGAAATCAGAAAATGTAACATACTACATAAATAAACTATACCATAAGAACCCCATGGTCATCTCAATTGATGCAGAGAAGGTGTTTGACCAATTACAACACCACTTCTTGGTCAAAACACTGAAAAGAACAGGCATGGAGCATTTATATCTCAGCACAAGAAAGGCTATACATAAAGCTCCTAAAGCCCAAATAACACATAATGGGGAAAAATTAAAGATGATCCCACTGAGATAGGGAACAAGACAGGGGTGCCCACTCTCACCACTGCTCTTCAATGTAGTACTAGAAGTAATAGCCCAAGCAATAAGACAGGAGAAAGAAATCAAAGGGATTCAAATTGGAAAGGAAGGAGTCAAGTTAGCTCTATTTGTAGATGACATGATTCTATATACATATGTGACCTGAATGTCTCATCTCAAAACTTCTAAAGGTGATAAATTCCTTCAGCAAAGTGTCTAGCTACTAAACAAATGCACAAAAATAAGTATCCTTTCAATATGAAAAGGAAAAATATACAGAAAAAGAAATCAGTGAGGCTTCCCCATTTCAATAGAAACGACAACAAAAAAACCTCTGAATAACACTAACAAAGGATGTGAAAGAACTATCAAATAAAAACATAAAAACACTCAAGAAATAAATGGAGGAGGACTTGAGAAGATGGAAAGGCCTCCCATGCTCCTGGATAGGTAGAATTAATATTGTGAAAATGGAAATTCTACCAAAAGTAATATACAGGTTTAATGCAACCAACAAAAATACCAGCATCATTCTTCCAGAGATTGAAAATAATTATCTCAAAATTCATAGGGAATGTCAGATGGCCTCAGATATTCAAACATATCCTCAGCAAAAGACACACATCTGATAGTATCATCATATCTGATCCAAACCTATAGTACAAAGACACAGTGACAAAAACAGTATGGTATTAGAATGAAAACAGAAGCATACATCAATGGAACATAATTGAAGACACAGACCTTAAAGCAAGCAAGTACAGCTGCTTGATTAGTCAGAGTTCTCTAGAGGAACAGAACTGCTAGAATGAATTATTATAAAAAGGGAATTTATTGGATTAGCTTACAGTAGTCCAATAGCAGTTGCAGGTCTGAGAATCACCAAACCTGGTAGCTGCTCAGTCCATGTGGCCAGATGCCTCAGCAGTCCCGACCCGGCATTGCAGATGGGACAGGAAAGCCTGGGGCTTCGTGAAGGAGGTGCTGGGTTTCGATCCACATGGGTCTTCAGTTGATGCTGGTCTTTAGTCTGCATTGGTTTTCAGTCCACGCTGAAAGGTAGTGAGCATCTCTGGCAGCCAAGTGGAAGGAAGAAAGGAAGGAAGGAAAGAAGGCAGGAAGGAAGGAAGGAAGGAAGGAAGGAAGGAAGGAAGGAAGGAAGGAAGGAAGGAACGAAGGAAGGAACGAAGGAAGGAAGGAACGAAGGAAGGAAGGAACGAAGGAACGAAGGGGAAGGAAGGGGCTCTTTTTACCCAGAGCTTCCTTATATAAAATCCCCCTCTGAGCGGGGTTGCCCACTCTGGGGGAAGGGCTCACTCTGGGGGAAGGACTTCCTACTTTAGTTTATCCTTCCTAGAAGCAACGTCCAAGACCCACCTGAAAGGGATTTCTGTGGATTACTAAACAGATCAAGTTGACAACACCTTAACTATCACAAGTCCACCCCTTGTCAACTTGGCACCAAATCATATCTCTTTACATCATACGAAATTTCCAAATGAAAACTGTAACAAGTTCATAAATCTGCCTAACATGGCATAACTATCCCATGTACAACCAGAACCACAAAATCTTCCCCCAACACAAAGCTTAGTTTCTAATATAATGGTTCTTATATAAATTCAACAGTTAGCTAGGGATATAGTCTTAATTTTTTTTTTTTTTGTGATATGTACATACACTCCATATAAAGGCAGGACAGAAACATTGCAATCACAATCCTCATTTCTGTAACTGATCACATGGCCTTAGCTGGAATTTGTAACTTCCTTCTTCTACTACCCATTCTGTATTTCCTCCTCCTTCAGCAAGCACCTCAGCAGGTCTTGGTTCTTTACCTGGAGGGGTAACCCATACCTTCATTCCTGAAGGATATGGGCCATTTATCAGACTACTAGTATTGGGTTGTTGCAGTCGTCCATTGACTTTGAGAACAGGACATGGTAACACTAACAGATGATCTAAGGATCTCCTGCACTCCACAATACTCTTCCTTATCCCCATTGTTGAGGAGCAGTTCAATTCCCCCCCCCCCCCCCGGTAATCTGGATCAATCACCCTGCTATCACTATAACTCCTTTCTCAGCCTGTTCACTCAAGGGCATTAGGAGCCCAAAGTGACCAGGGGGAAGTCTTAGCTTCCAGGTCAATGGAATGTTCTTTGTGTCTCCTGGCAAAAGCACTCCCTCCTCTGGGACCAAGACTTGTAGTCCAGCAGAGCATAAGGTTGTGGGAACTGGAAGCAAAGATCTAGCAAAGGGGTCACTTGGGGTGATGGGAAGTGGTGTCATTCCCATTTCCACCCCTTTATTCCTGGACCTATGAATCTGGACTATAGGAGAAACAGTACCATATATAGGACACTGATTCAGAGCATATACAGCCTGATGGAGGACACTTCCCCAGCCCTCCAAGCTGTTGCACCTAGTTGGTGCTGTAGCTGTTTCTTCAAAAAGTCATTTCACTGTTCTACCAAGCCAGCTGCTTCAGGATGGTGGGGCACATGGTAAGACCAGTGAATTCCATGATCATGAGCCCACTGCTATACTTCCTTGGTGGTGAAGTGAGTTCCTTGGTCAGAAGCAATGCAGTGTGGAATGCCATGATGGTGAATAAGGCACTCTATAAGCCCACAGATGGTAGTTTTGGCAGAAGCACTATGTGCAGGAAAGGCAAAGGCATACCCAGAATAAGTGTCTATTCCAAATAAACAAAACGCTGCCCTTTCCATGATGGAAGAGGTCCAATGTAGTCCACCTCCCACCATGTTGTTGGCTGGTCACCCCAAGGAATAGTACCATATCAGGGGCTCAAGGTTGGTCTCTGCTGCTGGCAAATTTGGCACTCAGCAGTAGCCATAGCCAGGTCAGCCTTAGTGGAAGTCCATGTTGTTGGACCCATGCATAGCCTGCATCTCTGCCACTATGGCCACTTTGTTTGTGGGACCATTGGGCAATGACAGGAGTGGATGAGGAAAGACGTTGACCACTATCCACAGAATGGGTCAGCTTATCTACTTGATTATTAAGGTCATCCTCCAATGAGGTCACCTTCTTTTTTTTTAATTTAATTTATTAGTTTTCTTTTCATCAAATACAGGCAGTTTGGTACCATTGTTTAGGCTCATCTATGATCTACCCCCTCCCATTAGACCCTCCTTGTTGATGTAAATGGGTCGTGCATTGTGGAGTTAGCCCACAGTTATTGGTATGATAAATGTCTCTGCAAATCATGACCCAACATGTGACTCTGACATTCTTTCTGCCCCCTCTTCCGAAAAACTTCCCTGAGCCATGTTGGGTTCATTTTTGGTCTGCTTCAGTGCTGAGGTGTTGGGGGCCTCTGAGGCTCTGGTTCTCTGATTTGGTAGGAGTTGATTTTTCTCTGCATTGGTCTCCTTCCCCTTTGTGCTGGCATCCAGTTCACAGGAAACCATCACCCTTGCTTGTTTCGCCAATTGTCCTTAGTTTCAGTTGGGCCCCTTTTGAGGTATGTTGGGGCATCTCTCTCCTTAGGATCTGCATCTATCTGAAAAAGAGAAGCAGATTCTCCAAAGGAGAGTAAGTTAGCACCCACAAAATTGAGATAACACTTACTTTTTTGATAGAGAGTTTGATAGGTGGAGGCTCTCTTGTACCCCATGATTGATGGTAGCTTGATATTGGAGAGTGGGCTTCTGTTTGGGTATGGTTCTGACTTGTTTCCCATATCCAGCTATGGGTTCTGTACCACTGACGGGATCAGTTAGCCAAATCAAGAGCAGTTGGTTCCTCACCATGGCTGTGTGCCACTATTGCACTTGTGTGGACATCACATCAGGTTATTTGTTGCTAATTAGGTTAGACAATGAATTGCTTGGACAGATATTGGTCATTTCCCCCAGTCACCCATATAGCACCTTCTGGCACTAGACATGCTGACTGTCTGGGGACTGACTCTCTCCTGACTTCCAGCGATGCCATTCCATTTTACATGTCAGCTGCATATGGAGTCTTTAGCAATAGGGTCTTACCACTGGCTTTGGTGAGTCATCAAGTACTCTGACAGAAGTCTGTCATTGTTTTGGGAAACCTTGTAGGTTACTCTGATCAAAAGCTCATTGTGGATGGTAGCCCCAAGCTGGAAGTGGGGGTTACAGGTCAGTGCTAAGAAATTGAGGAAAAACATAACTAATATACAAGAGTTAGAGAGGAGAGAGATAGAGGGGAGAGGGGGAGAGGGAGGGAGGGAAGATGTAGAAGATTTAGGTTAGTCTTGATCCTACCCTCTCCAGTGTCTTGTGGTTCAGGTATTTCCTGTAAGGGTCTAGTGAAGGTTCAGCCATTTGGTCTGTCTTTTAGGATATAGAATTTTATGGTACTATTGCCGTATGGGTCCAGATTACTGTTTTCCACCCTTCGATGCCCTCCCAGCCCTCCCCATCCATCCTATTGTCTAGTCCATGAGGTGCTAGCTTCGTATGTAAGGTATCTTGGGTAGATTCAGGTTAGGTGTTGTAGATGAGTGAGACTATGTGTTGATTTTTTTTTCTGTGATTGGGTAAGTTCGCTGAGAATGATCTGTTCCAGGTTCAACCATTTTTCCTCAAATTTCTTTGTGTCATTTTTTTCTTACTGCAGTATAGAATTCCATTGTGTAGATATACCACATCTTTGTTATCCATTCTTCTAATGATGGACATCTAGATTGATTCCAGCTTTTAGTTATTATGAATTGAGCCACTACAAACATGGTTGAGCAAATCCCTCTGGCCTGTGGTTTGAAGGCTTTAGGGTAGATGCCCAGTAATGGTATAACTGGGTCTGTTGGTATTTCTATAGTCAGCTTTTTCAGGAGTCTCCATATTGCTTTCCAAAGTGGTTGTACCATCCTGCATTCCCACCAACAGTGAATGAGTGTCCCTGCTTCTACACATCCTCGCCAGCATTTATTTTCATTTGACTTTTTGATGTTGGCTATCCTTATTGGGGTAAGGTGGAATCTCATAGTTGTTTTAATTTGCATTTCTCTGATGATTAGGGATGATGAACATTTTCTTAAGTGTGTGTTTGCCATTTGTATATCTTCCTGTTCAACTCTGTGCCCCATTTTGTGAGTGGGGTATTTGTCTTCTTATTGTTTAGACTTTTGAGTTCTTTGTAAATTCTAGAGATAAGGCCTCTATCAGTTGGATAACCTGCAAATATTTTCTCCCATTCTGTGGGTATTCTATTGGCTTTTCTTATTATAAGCTTATCTTTTAAGAAGCTCTTCAGCTTCATGTGATCCCATGGGATGAGTGACTGTTTAAGATACTGAGTTACAGTGGTTTTGTTCAGGAAGTCTTTTTCCATTCCTATATCATGAGAAGTACTTCCTAAATTTTCTTCCAGTAGATTTCGAGTTTCAGGTCTTATGTTGAGGTCTTTGATCCATTTGGATTTGAGTGTAGTGCATGGTGAAATGTGTGGATCAAGTTTTAGATTCCTGCATGTGGTTATCCAGTTTGTCCAGCACCATTTGTTGAAGATGCTATCTTTTTTCCAGCCTATATTGTTTGGGCCTTTGTCGACTATCAAGTAGCTATAGCTGCTTGACCCAACATCCGGGTCCTCAAGTCTATTCCATTGGTCTATACTCCTGTTTTTATGCCAGTACCATGCTGTTTTTATTACTATGGCTTTGTAGTATAGCTTTAGATCAGGTATGGTGAAGCCACCAGAGGTATTTCTTTTGCTGAGGATATCTTTGGATATGCGAGGCCTTCTGCCTTTCCATAGGAAATTTGAGATCATTTTTTCTATCTCTGTGAAGAACACTGTAGGGATTTTAATTGGAATTGTGTTAAATCTATATATTGCCTTTGGTAGGATTGTCATCTTCACAAAGTTAATTCTACCTATCCAGGAGCATGGGAGGTCTTTCCATCTTCTCAAATCCTCCTCAATTTCTATTTTGAGAGTTTTTATATTTTTGTTGTATAGATCATTTACTTCCTTGGTTAACGTTATTCCAAGGTATTTTATTTTTTTGTTGCTATTGAAAATGGGACCATGTCATTTCTTTTTCTGTGTCTTTGTCATTTGCATACAGAAATGCTACCGATTTTTGTGCATTGATTTTGTATCCTGCTATTTTGCTATAGGAGTTAATCACCTTCAGGAGTTTTGGGATGGAGTCTCTCGGGTCTCTTACATATACAATCATGTCATCAGTGAATAGAGCTAACTTAACTTCTTCCTTTCCAAATTGTATCCCTTTTATTTCCTTCTCCTGTCTTATTGCTTGGGCTAGGACTTCCAGAACTATATTGAAAAGCAGAGGTGAGAGAGGACATCCCTGTCTTGTTCCTGATCTCAATGGGAATTCCTCCAGTCTCTCTCCATAAGTATTATTTGGGCCTTTGTAGCTTTGTATATTGCCTTTATTATGTTAAGATGTGAACCAGCCATGCCAATTCTCTCCAATGTTTTGATCATGAAGTGAGGTTGTATCTTGTCAAAGGCCTTTTCTACATCTATCGAAATGATCATGTGGTTTTTATGTCTAAGCTTGTTTATGTGGTGTATTACATTGACAGATTTTCGTATGTTGAACCACCCTTGTGTTCCTGGGATAAATCCCACTTGGTCAAGGTGGATAATGCTTTTGATGTGTTGCTGGATTCGGTTTGCGAGTATTTTGTTGAGGATCTTTGCATCTATGTTCAATAGGGAAATAGGCCGGTAGTTTTCTTTTCTTGTGGCATCTCTGCCTGGTTTTGGGATTAGGGTGATACTAGCTTCATAGAAGGAGTTGGGTAGCTTTCCCTGTTCTTCAATTGTGTGGCACAGTTTTAGAAAGATTTGTTTGAGTTCTTCCATGAAGGTTTGATAAAATTCAGCTGGGAATCCATCTGGTCCTGGACACTTCTTTTTTGGGAGGTTTTTTATTACTTTTTCAATCTCCATGAGTGTGATGGGTTCATTGAGGTGATTAATCTGCTCTGAGTTTAACTTTGGTAGATGATATGCATCCAGGAATTTATCCATCTCCTCCACATTTTCCAGTTTTGTGGAGTAGAGGTTTTTGAAATAAGTCCTGATGATTCTGCCGATTTCACTTATGTCTGTTGTGATCTCTCCTTTTTCATTTTGAATTTTGTTAATTTGGAGTCTCTCCTTTTTTTTGCTTGATTAAATTGGCCAGAAGTTTGTCAATCTTGTTTATTTTTTCAAAGAACCAGCTCTTTGTTTTGTCAATTGCCTTAATTGTTTCCTTGGTTTCTTATTCATTAATTTCTGCTCTGTTTTTAATTATTTCTTTCCTTCTGGAGCTCTTTGGGTTGGATTTTTCTTGTTTTTCCAATGCCTTTAGGTGGATAGTTAGGCTATTGATTTGGGATCTTTCTGTCTTTTTTATGAAGGCATTGAGTGCTATGAATTTTCCCCTGAAGATTGCCTTCATTGTGTCCCATAAGTTTTGGTATGATGTGTTCTCCTTGTCATTCAATTCCAGGAATTTTGCAATTTCATTTTTTATTTCATCCACTATCCATTTATTGTTTAAGAGTTGTTATTCAGTTTCCAGTTGCCATTGGGGTTCTTGTTGGTTTTTTTATTGCTGTTTTCTAGGAATATAGCATTATGATCTGATATCATGCAGGGAATTATGTTGATTTTTCTAAATATGTGGAGGCAGTCTTTGTGACCAGTATATGGTCTACTTTAGAGAATGTTCCATGGGCTGCTGAGAAGAATGTGTATTCTGTGAATTTGGGATGGAAAGTTCTGTAGATGTCTGTTAGGTCTAAGTGCTCTATGGTTTTGTTGAGCTCTCTTACTTCCCTGTTGAGCTTCTGTTTGGATGATCTGGCTAATACTGATAATGGTGTGTTAAAGTCCCCAGCTATGATGGTGTTGGTGGTTATTTCTGTTTTATTGTCAAGTAGGTTTTGTTTTATGAACTGTGGTGCCCCTGTGTTTGGTGCATACAGATTTATGATTGTAATATCCTCTTTATGGATTGTTCCCTTGAAAAGTAGGAAGTAGCCTTCTTTGTCTTTTTTGATTGTTTTTGGTTTGAAGTCAATTTTATCTAATATTAATATAGCTACACCTGCTTGTTTCTTATTCCCATTTGCTTAGAATATTGTTTTCCACCCTTTCACCCTGAGGAGGTTTCTGTCATTAGTGGTAAGGTGGGTTTCTTGAAGGCAGCAGATTGAGGGGTCTAATTTTTTGATCCACCCTGTTAGCTTGTGTCTCTTGATGGGTGAATTAAGGCCATTAATATTTAGGGTGATGACTGTGAGATTTGATTTGATCCCTGCCATGTTGTGGTGGTAGAGGTGTGTTGGCATTTCCATGGAATTTGAATTTTTTTTCTGTCTACTCTGGATTTGGTTGCTGTGATCTGCTTCTTGTAGGCATTTGTGTTTGGTTATTTGTTTCTTCTCTGTGGAGAATTTCCTGGAGTACTTTCTGTAGGTTTGGTTTTGTGTTCATATAATTGTAAAGCTGAGTTTTGTCATGGAAAGTTTTCCTTTCACCATCTATTATAAGGGAGACTTTTGCCAGGTAGAGTAGTTTGGGTTGGAGGCCATAGTTTCTTAGAGTTTTGAGAATTTCATTCCAGGCCCTTTTGGCTTTCAGGGTTTCCATTGAGAAGTCTGAAGTAATTCTGATGGGGTTTCCTTTGAAAGTGGTGTGCTGTTTTTCTCTAGCTGCTTTTAGGATTTTCTCTTTGGTGTCAGTGTTTAGAATCTTAATGATAATATGTCTTGGGGAGTTTCTCCTTTGGTCTAGTTGGTTTTAAGAGATGGGGGAAGTTTTCTTCAATTATTGTGTTAAATAAGTTCTCCATGCCTTTGGTCTGAAGTTCTTCTCCTTCTGGTATTCCAATGATTCTGATATTAGGACATTTAAGTGTATCCCACAATTCTCTCATGTTCTGTTCACAGGAACTTTTGAACTTACTGAAATTTTTGGACTCTTGAACTGTTTCTTCCATCCTGTCTTCAGAGTTTCTATCTTCCATTTCTCTGACTCTATTCTTGTGAGCCTCTAGTGAGTTTTGGACTTGTTCAATTAAGTTTGCATTTTCTACTACTTTCCTATGTATCACTTCCATCGCTCTGTCCAGCTCCCTTTTCACCTCATTTTCTGATTTTCTTGATGATTCTTGGAAATCATCCTTGCATTTCTTTATGTTTTTATTTAGTGTGGCCAGCTGATTTTTAAGGTCCTCTTTTTTTTCACTTTCCCTCAACTCTCTTAGCTCTCTTTGAATTCCTTCCAGTGTCTTATCATATTGCTCTAGCTTAGTGTTGGTAGCATCCACACGATTATCTGTCCTTTGTAGCTTTCCTGCAAGTTCTAGCAGTAGGTTGGTCAGGGTTGCATTGTTCATAGCTTCCCCTTGATGTTCTGATCCTAAACACTTTTCTATGTTTTGGTTATATGTAATCCTTGTTGGACTGGGTGATCTGTCTGGATTTTCTTGCATTTTATTTTTCATGTTATTTCTTTTGCACTGTGGTCTACCCGTGTCAGTGTATGGGCAGGTAGGTGGGTGGAGCAGCCTGGGATCTAGCTTAATGAGAATCCAAGGCAGCCTGGGGCAGTTGCAAGCAACCTGGATTTTTGCTCTCTCTTGCCAAAGCCGCCTATCTATAGCCTGACAGGGGAGCCAAAGTTGCCTGAATTCTCACCCAGTAATGCATCTAAGCTGCCTGCCTTCAAGTTTGAAAGGGGACTGAGGTAGCAAGCCCTGAAGCTGCCCAAACTCTGGCTGGGAACACTGGGACCTGCAAACAGTCTGCACTCTCCTGCCTCAGGGGAGTGGGGGATGGGTGGCAACGGACAGGTAGGGGATGGCACCTGAGCTGGTGCTAGTGACTCAGTGTGGACTTGTTTGGCCTTTGCTGTGGGACTGGGCCCACTGCACTTGCAATTGTAGTGCAGAGGCAGCTGATGCAGGCACGGGATCAGGACACAGCCAAGGCTGGCGGGCGGGCAAGCGATTGGAGCACAGCAGCAGGGGATCTGGCAGCCGCCTAATCATGGCAGAGTTGTCCCCCACGTGTGTGCGAACTGAGCACAGCGCAGCTGGCCTACGCTCACAATCAGAGCACAAAGGTGGAGGTCGCTGCGTGAGTGCAGCAGGCTGGCGGGCGTGCGATGGGCTGGTGGGTGCGCGATTGGAGCACAGCCACATGCGCGCGGGGCATGGGGCATGGGGACGTGTGCTTCCCTGTTTGTCCCCACACTGTGCCCTCCCACTGGCAAGAAGACCCTGATAGCCCTTAATTTCTTGCCTTTCTTTTCCCGGTATCTGCAGTGCAGCTATACAGTTGCCATCTTGGCTGGAAGTCTGAGGTCACCTTCTGATGAGCGTTAACATGGGACACAAGTATCTTTATATCCTTTGCCCATTCAGAGAGTTCTATCCACGTACAACTTCCCCAAATGTCCTTCTCACCAATTTTCCAACTGTGCTCCTTCCAAGTCCCAGACCATCCAGCCAAACCATTGGCCACAGCCCATGAATCAGTGTATAACCACACATCTGGGCATTTTTCCTTCCAAGCAAAATGCACAACCATATGCACTGTCCGAAGTTCTCCCCATTGGGAAGACTTCCCTTCACCACATTCCTTCAGAGTTGTCCCAGAAAGGGGCTGTCCACTTCTGGGCAGTGTCTGCATAATGTGTGGAACCATCCATAAACCATGCCCTAGATCTCTCCTCCTCAGTCAATTTATGACAGGGCACACCCCATGATGCCATAGGTGCATGCTTGGGGACAGAAGGCATTGCAACCAGAATAGCAACCATAGGCATTTGGGCAACTTCCTCATGTAACTTATTCATACCTTCAGGGCCTGCTCGAGCCCAATCAAGTATATACCACTTCCACTTAATGATGGACTACTGCTGTGCATGTCTGACTTTATGGCCTGGTGGTTCAGATAATAGCCAGCTCATAAGGGGCAGCTCAGGTCACATAGTAATTTGATGGCCTATTGTCAAACGCTCAGTTTCCATTAAGGCCCAATAGCAGGCCAAGAGCTGTCTCTCAACTGGAGAATAATTGTCTGCAGATGATGGCAGGGCCTTGCTCCAAAATCCCAAAGGCCCCCCCTGTGATTCACCTATAGGGGCCTGCCAAAAGCTCCAAACAGCATCTCTGTCTGCCACTGAAACTTCAAGTACCACCAGATCTGCTGGATCATACGGCCCAAGGGGCAGAGCATCCTGCACAGCAGCCTGGACCTGTTGAAGAGCCTTTTCTTGTTCTGGGCCCCACTAAAATCTAGTAGCTTTCTGAGTCACTTGGTATATGGGATGGATTAAGACACCTAAGTGAGGAATGTGCTGTCTCCAAAGTCCAAATAGGCCCACTAAATGTTGTGCTTCTTTCTTAGTGGTCAGAGGGGCCATGCAACGACTTGTCCTTCACCTTAGAAGGAACATCCCTGTATGCCCCACACCACTGAACTCCTAGATATTTCACTGAGGTGGAAGGTTCTTGAATTTTGGACGGATGTGTTTCCCATCCCCTGATGCGCATATGCTGTACCAGCAACTCCAGAGTACTTGCCATCTCCTGCTCATTTGATCCAATTAGCATTATGTCATCAATATAAGGGACCAATGTGACACCCTGTGGAAGGGACAGGCGATCAAGTTCCCTGCGAACTAAGCTATGACACAGAGCTGGAAAGTTAATATAACCTTGAGGTAAAACAGTAAAGGTGGACTGCTGACCTTGCCAGCTGAAGGCAAATTGCTTCTGGTCATCCTTATGGACAGGTATGGAGAAGAAAACATTAGCAAGATCAATAGCTGCATACCAGGTACCAGGAGATGTGTTAATCTGCTCAAGTAAAGAAACCACATCTGGTACAGCAGCTGCAATTGGAGTCACCACCTGATTAAGTTTCCAATAATCCACTGTCATTTTCCAGGATCCATCTGTCTTCTGAACAGGCCAAATAGGAGAGTTAAAGGGAGATGTGGTGGGAACCACCACCCCTGCATCCTTCAAGTCCTTTATAGTGGCACTAATTTCTGAAATCCCCCCAGGGATGTGATGCTGTTTTTGATTCACTATTTTCCCTGGTGGTGGGAGCCTCAGTGGCTCCCATTTGGCCTTTCCAACCATAATAGCCCTCACTCCACGAGTCAGGGAACCAATGTGGGGGTTCTTCCAACTCCTAAATATATCTATCCCAATTATGCATTCTGGGACTGGGGAAATAACCACAGGGTGAGTTCAGGGACCCAGTGGACCCACTGTCAGTCTAACATTTGCCAGAACCTCCATTGATCACCTGACCTCCATAAGCACCTACTTTAACTGGAGGGCCATGGTACTTTTTGGGGGGTCTCCTGGAATCAATGTTAATTCAGAGCCAGTGTCCAGCAGGCCCTGAAAGGTCTGATTATTTCCTTTCCCCCAGTGTACAGTTAACCCTAGCAAAAAGCCACAGGTCCCTCTGAGGAAGGATAGGTGTAAGTTTAATACTGAAACTTTTGGTGGTTGCAGGAGGGTCCTTCCTCAAGGGGACCCAGCCACCCCTTCAATCAAGGGGCTCAGGATCTGTAATCTGGCTCAAGTCTGGAAACTGATTAAGAGGTCTTGATTCTCTGTTGCTATAATTCAAAGTGGCTTTATGTTCCCTTGCTCTGGAACTTTTCTCTTATACAGGTCAAGAAGAAGCTCAGTACGCTTCTTATCTAGTTGACTTCTGGGAACACCATGATTAGTCAGCCAATTCCAAAGGTCCATACAAGTCATACCTTTATGTGCATAATTTTGCCTATGCTGTCTATTATGAAAAACACATTCACCCTGCCTTTGGTGATTCAGCGCTGCCACTTGGCCCTTGTTACCCCGAGATACAGTTATACCAATTGCAACTAAATCACCTAATGCAACAACTGCAGCTCCCACTGTAAGGTCTTCTTTACAGAAAAGACCAATGATAGGGGGCTTTAAGTATGCTGGTGCTTGTTGTGCCAAGACCCCTGACCAGGAGCCAAGTCCCCAGGTCACCCAGGACTCACCCAGAGAACCGCCACAGAGCTGAGACATTCAAATGTAAAAGCAACAGCTTTCTTTATTGCAAGCCTAGGCCTGGGCTCCGTCCCCACAGTCCGGCACAGCAGTAGTGAGGGAGAGAGCCCCTTTCCTTTGGGAGAAGGGGTTCATATAGGAATTTGAACAAAGAAGTAGGGGATAGATACATGATTGGTTGATTTAGACAGTTCTGATTGGCTTGGGGTGTCAGTGGGCAAAGTTTGGGGCAGGAGCTAGGGGCACTTCAGGCAGATGAAGTAATCTCCATTGTCCTTGAAGTGGAGATTCCTCAGTTTCTTATCTAAGCAGGTGGTCGGAGTCACCCTCCCCCCCCCCCCCCCACCGCAGTGGAGTGTTTCTGCAATGTCCTTGAAGTAGAGATTCCTCAGAAACTTTAGGGGGAAAGGCAGCAAAGCAAGCAAAGTTTACAGAAGCAAAAGGTCAGCAAATTGGCTGGCTAGTTCTCTAAGTCAGGCCTGGACCTTTTTTTTTTTTTTTTTTTTTTTTTTTTTTTTTTTTACTTAAAAATGGTTATATTTGGTCTCTCAGTGCTCCCCTCACAAATCTGTTTCTTATACTCTTAGTGAAAGGCATATCTTCTGGACGCTCCCATTGTGAGGGCAAAGATGAGCTTACATGGCAGATCCACTCCAGCATTCCAAGTTCTCTGAGTTTTTAAATATCTTCATCAACATTAAGCAAAGGAGTATCAGGCAGCTCGAGCTCATTCACAGTAGGCCATCTTTGGATCCATACATCAGCAAACCAATCAAATCAAAACTCTTGGCACCCATTCCAACTGCATGAGCTGCATTGTTAAATCTAAAATCTCTGCACAATGGGCCTATTTCAGTAAATCCAGTCTGATCTGATCTTATGTTCCTTCCTCCATCATCCCACACCCTTAAAATCCATTCCCACACATATTCCCCATGCTTCTGCCTGTACAAGTTAGAAAACTCCTGAAGTTCTTTAGGGGTGTACCTCATCTCCTCCTGTGTCACACTTTCTATCTCACCTTTATGGGGCTGCCTAGACTTCCCTCTGGTTATAGGCCTAGAGGCAAAGATGGGTGGAAACTGAGAAGCACCAGCACTTCCTGCAGATTCCTCAGACAAAGAGGGATTAATTCCCTCAGGCAAGGGTGGGGCAGAAAATACTTCAGGGTGTGGAGGTGGGGGATACAGCTGCTGCTAATGGAGGGCAGGTCATATTTTCATACAAAACATCTTTTTCAGAATCTACACTTCGATGTCCCCAGGTTCTTCAGGGTCTTCCCACACATCACCATCCCAAGTCACAGGATCCCACTCTTTTCCAATCAGTGCCCTCACTTTAACTTCTGATAGTTGGTGGGGCTGGGATTTGAGTTTACCTTGCAAGTTAGCCAATCTCACAATGAGAGCTTGGGTTTGGTTTTCTGCAATCTGAGCCCTGTTCTGGCTAGAGAGGAGACTCTCCTCCAGGGCACCTTTAGAAAACTTGAGATCATGTATGTGGGTCTTAAGATTGGAATTTTCCTTCTTGAGCTTCTGCTGTTCCCTCACTAGTTTGTCCAGAGATGCTAAAAGCAACCAACCAGCCTCATCATTGGTCTTACTTTTCCACAAATATTCAAATGTTTTAAATACAGAGTCACTAAATTCCTCACTCTTCACAAGACATGACTCAGGATCACCAAATACATCTATCTCACAGAGTTCTTTAAATAGTGCACACCATAGCCAGGCATTGTGGTGCATGCCTTTAATCCCAGCACTTGGGAGGCACAGGTAGGAAGATCTCTGTGAGTTCAAGGCCAGCCTGAGAGTACTTAGTGAATTCCAGGTCAGCCTGGACTAGAGTGAGACCCTACCTTGAAAAGCAAAAAAAAAAAAAAAAAAAAAAGTGCACACCATGGATTATTAATGCCCTCCTTATTTCCAGTAAAAGCACTCTCCTTATCACCAGTAGGGCCTTTAGTAGCATTAAATTTGGACAGCCAACCCCAGATAGCATTAAGCCCACTAGAGAGAAATCCATCCTTACAATTCTCTTTCTCTAGAACCAATTCTGGTACCAAAATGTGTATTTGTCAAGGTTCTCTGGAGGAGCAGAATTGATAGAATGACTTTTTTTAAAAGGAGATTTTATTGGATTAGCTTACAGTAGTCCAATAGCAGTTGCAGGCCTGAGAATCACCGAACCTAGTAGCTGCTCAGTCCACATGGCCAGATGCTTCAGCAGTCCTGACCCAGCACTGCAGATGGTGCCAGAAAGCCTGGGGCTTTGTGAGGAGCCACTGGGTTTTGATCCACGTGAGTCTTCCATTGATGCTTGTCTTTAATCCACACTGGTCTTCAGTCCACACTGGAAGGTAGTAAGCAGCTCTGGCAGCCAAGTGAAAGGAAGGGAGAGAAGAAAGAGTGGAAGGGAGGGAAGAAGGGAGTAGGAAGGAAGGGAAGAAGGGAGAGAGGAAGGGAGGGAAAAAGGGAGGAAGGGAGGAAGGAAGGGGCTCTTTTTACCCAGAGCTTCCTTATGTAAAGTCCCCCTGTAAGTGGGGCTGCCCACTATGGGGGAAGGGCTCACTCTGGTGGAAGAACTTCATCCTTTAGTTGATCCTTCCTAGAAGCAGCCTCTGAGACCCACCCAAAAGGGATTTCTGTGGATTACTAAACAGATCAAGTTGACAACACCTTAGCTATCACAGTGCCCATAATGTAGACTGGAGAAAAGACAACATCTTCAACAAATGGTGTTAGATGAATTGGATGACTATATATAGAAAATTAGACCCACTTATTTTGCTGTACACAAAAATCAAGTGCAAATGGATTAAAGACCTCAATATAAGACCTGAAACTCTGAAATTACTGGAAAGAAAAATAGGAGGTACTCTCCACAATATAGGACTGGGAAAAGACTTCCTAAAAAAACCCTAGTAGCCAAGAAAATTAAATAAGTGCTCAACTAATGGGATCTCATGAATCTAAAAAGCTTTTGCACAAACATACTATAAGCAGAGCCAATAGATTACCCACTGAATGTGAAAAAAATCTTTGCCACCTATGCCACTGACAGAAACCTAATATCTAGAATCTACAAATAACTCAAAAAGCTAAACAATAAAAAATAAATAAAACAACCCACTCCAAAAGTGGAGCAGAGAACTAAATAGGGAGTTCTCAGAGGAAGAATTACAAATGGCTAACACACATTTAAGAAAATGTTCAACACCCCTAACCATTAGAGAAATGCAATTAAAATACTTGAGATTCTACGTTCCCAGAGTAAGGATAGCAAATATTAAAAAATCAAATTAAAACCAATTGTGGTGAGTCTGTGGAGAAATAGGAACACTCATTCACTGTTGGTGAGAATGTAAGCTGGTATAACCACTATGGAAATCAACATGAGGACTCCAGAAAGGATGAATATAGAGTTACCAACACACTCTATTATCCCCTTACTGGGTCTTTACCCTAAAAGTTCTACATCTCAGTTCAGAGATATTTGCTCAACCATGTTCATAGCTAGTCAATTCATAATAGCTAAAAACTGGAATCAACCCAGATGCCCATTATTGGATGAATGGATAACCAAGACATGGGATATCTACAGGATGGAATTCTACTTAGCAGTAAGAAAAAAAATATGACACACTGAAATTTGTAGAAAAATGGTTGAACTTAGAAGAGATTATTGTAAATGAATTCACACAATCACATAAAGACAACAATTGCATGATCTCACTTATCTGCAGTTCCTAACCTGGCTCAACCTGAGTTGCTTACATAACTAAATAGGATCTTGAGGCTTGGACTATAGGGCTTAGGTGAAGGGAAATGGTGGAGGTGAAACATAACTGAATCCAAATTGAACTGGTACCATGGAATCCTATGTCCTAGGAGTCAGTCTAAAAGGTAGAACCCTCAGGAGGACTGTAGAGGGAGCACCTGAATCGAAGGGGTCGAGAAAGAGTTAGATGAAACCTAACCTCAAATTTATCCTATTTATCTTTCTTCTCTGGCTTTTTCTTTTTTCTTTTCCCTTGGTACTGGCCTGTAATTCCCTGTACCAGGATGTGGTCTACATCCACAATGAGCTTTTGATCAGAGAGACCTACTAGATCTCCCAAAACAAACAAGGCAGACTTCTGTCATAGCACTTGATTACTCCCCAGAGGTTAGTGGTAATACCCTACTGCTGAAGACACCAAATGCTGTTGGCACTGACCATGAAGAGACCTGATTAGAATCCAGAGGAGAACCAGTCTCCAAATACTTAGCCCCTCTAGTGCTAGAAGGCACTATATGAGCTACTGGGGAAAGGTGGCCAACATCTTTCTAAGCAACTCAAAGTCTAAGCGACTCTGAATAAAATAACCTGACGTGATGCTCACACAACTGCAATAGTGGCACACAGCCATGGTGAGTAACCAACTGCTCTTAGCTCAGCTAACAGATTCACTCAATGGAAAGGAAACCATATCTGGAACTTGGAAACAAGTGAGAATCATATCCAGAAAATGTTTATACTTTCCACTGTCAAGCTCCCACTAACCTTAGACTATAAGAAGGTCTAAACCCTTTTAATTCTTTCTAAAGTAATAATGGTTATCCCATCTAACTGGTGCTGACTTCGTTCTCTCCACCCCAGCCCCAGCTGAAACCACAGAGGAATTGGGGAAATGAGCAAGAGTGCCACATTCATAGTGAATCTGATATTAGCACAAGGGTGATGGATAAAGATACCGAGGACACTCGACTCCTACCAAACCAGAGATCCAGAGACTCCTAAGTTCCCACCACTGAAGTACATTTAAAATGCTCCCAGAATGGCTCAGGGAATTTTTCAGAAGAGGGGCCAGACAGATTGTTAGAGCCACAAGTTTAGACATTTTGCACAGAGACATTGGCTCTTCCCCACCCCAATAATGCATGACCCATAATCCCCATGGCATTGACCTGCATTCCAAACAAGGAAGACCTCTTCAGAAAAGGGCCAGGGAGGATGGAAAGGATGGTACTAACATGTGCTGTTTACATACAAAATATGTCTATATCTAATAAAAAAGATGGAAAAATTGGAGACAAGGGGGAATAAATCCACACAGCCTAGTAACTGAGTGTACATGGGAAATGGAGTTTTACAGTGATTTTCGAGCACCAGGCCTGTGATGATGACATGGTCAGGGTACTCTGGAAGGGCATGGGTAAACGCTGGTGCTCACTTGAAGCACTGGAGAGGATGGCAAAGCACCTGAGTGCCAAGGAGTAGGGACTTTTTCTAAATAAGAAATTGTTGCCTGACATCTCAGACTGGGGACAGACAAGATTTGAGAGCCCATGGAGTATAGTTTTCCAAGGATCCACAACAGAGAACAGGATGCCAAGGGGTCTGAGAGCTTTTCTGTGTCATGGAATCATGTAGTGCTATAGAACAGCAGCTCTCTGTTGTTCTTCACACCTAGATGGCATTTTACTTCTGGAAGAACAGTTGCTGAGTCATGATGGGACCAGGGACTAAGGAGGTAGGGAAGCAATAGGGGCAATAGTATGCTTGAGACCACTTTAAGAAGCATGGCTTCCAAGTAACACTGAAGAGGATGGTGAAAGCAGAAGGTTCATGTTGGCTCAACTGATACTCACTATACTATTTACCTGCTGCAAGAATGGATTTTGGTGGCTAGGGAGATGGTAAAAAGAGTTTTCTGTGCAAGGAAGCCTGAGGAGTGCAGAGGAAAGAGAAGAAACACAAATCCTCATGTTTGAACGTAAAATGCACCACAGACTCATGTGCTTGAATACTTCATCTTCATTTGGTAACACTGTTCAGGAAGGTTTGAAACCTCTAGGTGGTAGAGTCTTGCTGGAGGAAGTACGGCACAGCCCTACTGTTTACTTCTACTTCCTTTCAGCTCATGTGAAGATATGACACTGGCTGTCTACTCCTGCCATGATAGACTTTATAACTTGAAATAATCCCATGCTTTCTATAAGTTGTTTCTCATCAGGTATTTTTGTCCCTACAATGACAAAGTAACCAATATATCCTAGTACCAAATTAAAATGCTGGTGTGGTGATGCAGAGAAGATTGGTGAGCTAGACTAATGAGAGATCTAGGTTCAACAAGAGATCCAATTTCAAATAATAAGGTAAATAGCAACTAGGAAGACCCCCAACATCAATCTGTGGCCTCTACAAACATATGAATATGAACACTGAACACACATCTGCATACATATAACAACCACATAGACACACACACAATGGATTTTGGATGGAGATGTTCAGGAACCTTGCTCCTCTTCTCCCACACCCACTACTCAGCTTTCTGGGGTGCTGGTAGTTGTATGCTTGTCTCATGAGCTCCTCTGCAGGCATTGTCCTGGACTATAGAGAAACATCTTGTCCAACTTCATCCTGGCTCTCTCATCAGTGATGCCCTGCACTTCTGCTGTCCATGGAGAGCTCTCTGAGGGCAGTGCGAGTGCACCAGGGCATTGGGGAAGTACAAGGGAGTGTGGACCAAATTTTCTTGGTCATTCTGCTGACTTTACTACTTGTGGTGTTGATTTGAAAGTCATACATCCTAAGCCCCTCTCCTAGAGGGCCCATCCTGTGACACTGGTCAGAGGTCTACTCTGTCAGGAACAATCTTATCTCCTATTTCCTTTAGATCTCATTAGATGTTCCCTGCAACAAGGAACCAGCAGTAGAAGACTGGACTGGGGGCTTCCTTGGCTCATCCTTCCCTCATCATAGTAGCCACTCTTCCCTGCAGGCTCCAAGCGTCACTCATGATCATGACACTGCAGAGCATTGAAATTTCAAATTGTTTCTGAAATATGTGCCATTACAGTACCTGAATACGTTTTCCCCACACTCTCAATTATTTCACAAATTGAGAGCCTTCTGAAACCACACTCTGTCTCCACTCCTGTTGTTTATTTTGCATTAGCACAAGCGGGCTTGATCTGTAATGGCTGAAAAAGAAATGATTTTCTTGAATGTGTTGAAATGAAATGAAGAAAGATTATTAACCTGCATGATAAAATTCAAGCTTTATAACTTGAGGTGCCTTCAGGGAAGTGATCCAAGAGTGAAGGATAGGGCAATCAGTAAGCAATTAGGAATTGGTGGAAGTTCTTTAATAATAAGAGCAGCATCATCTCTCAGCCTGGGCATATTGAGCAACAACTATATAAATTAATGCTGTGTAGATAAAACTATGACCTTGGCAATTGTTTGTGCTATTGGAAGTACACAGTTGCTATCACTGTTAGGGTGGGCCATTGGAAACACCTTTTCCAAGGAAGAAGTTACTTCCTTGTTAAACAGAGTCTAAGCATGTTGCAATTGCAATGTGTGTGTGTGTGTGTGTGTGTGTATGTGTGTATGTATGTATGAATGTATATATGTATATGTATATGTATATGTATATGTATATGTATATGTATATGTATATGTATATGTATATGTATATGTATAGATATAGTTTATCTGGGCTTTTTTGATACTTTATTTTTTGAGGTAGAGTTTCTATCTAGCCCAGGATGACCTGGAATTCACACTGTATTTTCAAAGTGGCCTCAAACTCACAGAGATCTTGCTATCTCTGTTTCCTGAGTGCTGAGGTTAAAGTTGTGTGCCACCACACCTGGATATCACCTTTTTGTCTTTATTAAGTATATACTTTGTATGGACACATCATGTGTTGGTATCATCTTTTCCCTCCTATCTGCCCCCATCCCACTGATGGTAGTATTGCTGGTATTCCCCATGAGTTTTGGTTTATGAGTTGTGAGAACAGTAGTCAGTCATTGTGGAGGGGGCAATGCTGCTGGGTATGCCCTCCCAGCCATAGATTCTTACAGTCTTTCCATTCCCTCTTCCACAAAATTCTCTGAGCCTTGGTAGGTGTGTTTTAAGTCTACTTCAGTTTTGTGCTCTCAGAAGCTTCTGGATTTCTGCTTTGGTATGTGTTGAATATCCTCAGCATCTGTCTCCTTCACCATGGAGCAGGTTGTCAGGCTCACAGTGGAAGCAGCACTCTTGCTCATCTCACCAATTCCTCTATAGTTTCACCTTGGCCCTGGCTAATGTGTAAGGGGTGGTTCATCTCCTCAGTTCTCACTCTTTTCTGCCCCTAGTGAGCACTTCTCTCAGCAAGCATGCTTCCTATCCTGGGTAATAATCTGCCCTCAGTGATCAGACTCCCCTTCCCTGTTTTGGATTTTTTTTTGATGTTGTTGTTGTTTGATGTTTTTTAAATTTTTTGAGAGTCTTTCTGTAGCCCAGGCTGACTTGGAATTTACTGCATAGTCTCAGGCTGGCCTTGAACTCATGGCAATCCTACCTCTGCTTCCCCAGTGCTGGGATTAAAGGTGTGAGCCACCATGCCCATCTTATTTATTTAAGAGTGAGAAAGAAAGAGATACAGATAGAAAGAGAGAGAAAGAAAGAATGGGTGTGCCAGGGCCTTTAGCCACTGCAAACAAACTCCAGACACTTGTGCCACCTTGTGAATCTGGCTTACATAGGTACTGGGGAATCAAACCTGGGTCCTTAGGCTTCACAGGCAAGTGCCTTAACTCTAAGCCACCTCTCCAGCTCTGCAATTATCATTTGATGCCTGTCTGCTCAATGATGGAGGATTGCAGAAGGCCAGGATTGTTCATGCATTCTCTAGCACCAGGATGAAACTTAGACACATAGTGCAGTGGTTTGAATCAGATGTCCCCCCAAAACTGAGGTGTTCTGAATGCTAGGTTTCCAGCTGATGGAGATTTAAGAATTAATTCCTCTTGGAGGTAGTGTATTGTTGGTGGTGGGCTTATGGATATTATCGCCAGTGTCCCCTTGCTAGTGTTTGGCACATTCTCCTGTTCCTGTTGTCTGCCTTATGTTGACCACAGGGTGATGTTCACCCTCTGCTCATTCCATTGTTTCTCCCTGCCATTATGGATCTCCCTCCTTGAGCCTACAAACCAAAATAAACTTTTTTTTCCCAAAAGCTGCTCTTGGTTGGGTGATTTCTTCCAGCAATGTAAACCTGATTGCAACAGTAATGTTAGAACCAAGGAGTGATATCATTTGCTGCTAGACCCCTGTGTGGCTTTGGCCTTTTGGAGCTAATTTTCAAGAGGAATGTGGAAGGATCTGAAACCTTGGCCTAAGAGATACCTTGCACTGTTGTAAGTATAGCTTGATGGACTCTTCTGGCCAGAGTTAAAAGACCTGAATGCAGTAAGAACTATGGGCTATGAAGTTTGGCATATGAGAGTGGAAATAAAGCGTTGCCTGGACCAGGCTAGAAGCAGTTTATGTGAGAGGCTTGCTCTTATGGCCATGTCCTGAGAATTTGTACAGGGTTGCATTGCATAGAAATGGACTGGTGTGAGCACAGGGATGTGGCACAGAGTGAAATTCTGGGCTGAAACTTCTCCTGTTCAGCTGCAATTATATGAAACATTACAATCTTTGAGTTTGGGCCAGCTGACCTGCACTGGGGAAACAGGAAGAATGTACTCTTTTGAAAAGGCCTGCATGCTCAAGGACTATTCTTTGCTTCAAAGTCTGCCCCCCATTAACAAATTGGCACTCTACTTGCTATTGTGGAGTATAATAAATGCAGGAAAGAGAGGGCCATTGAGTTTGCAATGCAATCTTGAGTTTTTGGAAATAGCTATGGGCAGTGTGAAGCAGGTTTGCTGGACTGCTACATGAAGACATAATGGAGTTGTGAGAATGGACCATGGGTTTCAGTGGAGACCTAGTAGAGATGTGAGGATCATGAGATGCCCGCTAAGGAGAGCTGCCAGCCCCACATGAAGTTTTCCAAGACTGTAAGTAGCCTCGCTGGAGGAGTGAAATTGGAATTCCAGATACTTGTTGCTGGTTAGAATGACCAGATTTGTCACTGACTAGAGTTGTTGGACTTGGATCTACAAATTTTGATGTTTGCCCTATTTAAATCTTGGATTGGTTGAATATTTCTTTGCTATGGCCAATGCCATGTTTTGCAGTGTGAATGTATATTTTATGTCATTATAGTTATTTTGGAAATTTTTTGGTATTATGGCTCCATTAAAAGACTTTGATTATGGGGATGTTTGAACATCCTTAGGATTAATATAAACTATGGGGACTCTTAAATTCATACTGAATGCACTGCATTTTACATCAGGTATGATTATCAGTTTATGGGGGCAAGGGGTGGAATGCAGTGGTTTAATTCAGGTGACCTGCATAAACTGAGGTGTTCTGAATGCTAGGTTCCCATCTGATAGAAATTTGAGAATTAATGCCTCTTGAAAGGAGTGTATTGTTGGGGCTAGGCTTGTGGGCATTATACCTATTGTCTCCTTGCCAGTGTTTGGCACACTCTCCTGTTCCTGTTGTTCACCTGATGTTGGCCAGGGGGTGATGTTCACTCTCTGCTCATGCCGTTGTTTTCCCTGCCATCATAGAACTTCCCCCTTGAGCCTGTAAGCCAAAATAAACCTCTTTTATTCCCCAAATCTGCTCTTGGTCAGGTGATTTCTGCCAGCAATATGAACCTGACTGCAACATGTTGGTACCCAAGAAACACTAGATGTATATGGGTAGAATCCTGGATAGGCAAGTGGAAGAAAAATACTGAGTAGAAAAATACATTTACAACTGGAAGAGTGGTTAGTGAGAAAAACTGTCAAGTTATGGACACATGCTTCTAAATTGATTATCTATATTTTACTGATATAGTGAACATTAAATCTCTTTGAGGAGAGGAAGTATTCTTTTAGTGTGCTAATATCTTAGCTAATTAATCAGCCTTACCTCAGATGGTCTTCTATCCAAAACAATCCCATGTGTTATAAGTACTGAATTATTTCTTTTCTTATTCATTCCATGAGTGATTACTATGTGCTTTTGATGAACTTAACACTGGAATAAACAAAAGTTGATCCATGCTCTGATGACACTTTTACTATGCCTGAAAGATCACTTCATGCATTGGTTCTACCAGCCGTGTGCTTCCTTTTTTAACCACTTTGATTTCTCTGTTTTTACTTTGGGAGCATGGTTATTCTCCTTTAGACAAAGATAGTGTAATCTGCTTAAATGATTTTTTATGTACTATATCATAAACACATTATTACTCTTCTGGTACTCTTTTTTAAATCTATTTGTGCAAGCCATTTTTCTACCCATTCAATATACTTGAATACATCCTCACAGCTTATGGGTGCTGCCATCTTTATATAATTGCTGTCTTGAGTAGATCCATGGTTGATAGATAAACACAGGTAGACACATGGAGGATTTGAATCCACATAGGTCTGATGCCCAGCCTGGAGTTTATAGATTTCAATTTATTTGCAACTGGCCAGGTGGCATGGATGCTAATTCATTGGTCAGTTCCTTTGCTAAACTAAAGCAAATGAAAGTGGTCAAAATAAAGACTTGCTTTATTAAATCTAACTGTAGAATGTGATGATGTACATGATACAAAAAAGCTACATACGACACTACTATCAAACACTCAGAAGATTGGTCATGTGACCATTATCTACCGAATGTGGTTGTGATACAGGCTCTTGCCAGTGATCTGCTGAAATCTCACAAGCTGGGGTTGCTCTTCAGAGCACACTTGCCTGTGTTAGTATATCAGTTGTTTGTTCTACCCAATCATAAGGGCCCCAGTGACAAAGAGAAGCACCACAGTTTTCTTTCTGCTACTGAAAAATCACCATTGGATTGACTTCCTTGAGCTTGCACCTTGGGTCTGCCATCTAGGGTGGGAGAGAAAACTGAAACCACACTATGAGAATCTGCTCATTCAGTTTCGCTCTGACTAGTACTGTAGAGAAAATAAGCACCTTGCATAAAGTCATTTCCATCAATTATTGAAAAGGGTACAAATATTTACTTGGACCAGTTTTTGCAACCATAACAGGTAATAATATAATATCATTTTTATGAATTCTAGAAATACAAAATGAGCATATTACTAGGTTCCTTCCACTTCAGCTTACATGGATAGCTCTGCTTCAGCACAGACCAGTCATTTCATGTCCCATGTCTTCCATAATCTAGGTCCTCCCCAAATTAGGTCAAAGTCTTCCATCAGACTAAGGGCATTTGGTCCAGGACCACCCTCTGCCATTCTGACCTGATTCACTCACCTCTGAGCATCCCTTAGGGCTCTTTCCTACACACAGCATCTTCCTTCACCATAATCAAAATAGGTCATACCTTATGTTGGCTTACATTCCTCCCCTGCAGGCTTGGCCACTTCGCATCTACCCACCAGGTAGTGGTCTCTGGAAAGTAGCAGACTCTGGACACATTAGCCAATCACATAGCTATTGGTAATTGTCCCTTCTACCTGAAAATGAAGACGTGGCATGAGAAGATAAACTTCAACAAAGTGTTACACATGTTTGTACACTTTTTACATCTATTTTAAAGTAGTTTACATTAGTCACTTATCTTCCATGGAAGATAGTGTTTACCACCACTTGTTTGTGTAAAAGCAGTGATTGCTGCTAACAGTAGGATCCCATTTCCCACATAGATTGGCTTCTTTGAGGCCAACACATGGGGTTCATGTCTGGCTCTAACCAGCACACGGTCCTGCCCATCAAAGAAGGGGTCTGCTGAAGGAAGCAGGTCTGGAAGGAGATCCCCACTCATAAGCCCTTCTCTCTCTGCTAAGATGAAGATGCTGCACTGAATTGTTACTAACAGTGGCTTTAAGCTCCTGTCATTGAATGAGCCTACTGGCTTTCCTGAGCATCTTCCCAGCCATCCTTTACATGCACCCCTTTACACGTACACACACAACCAAATGTTTCCACATAGTTTTGTATTGACCTGTAATTTTTCACTCTCTATATTTCACTGGATCCTAAAATCTTAGATACTACACAATGAAAATATTATCCCCATCCTAAGGTTTTGGAAACTGAAGCACAAAGAAGTATGGGGCTTCTATTGGTTTCTGAACACAATTAAATGGAAGCTCAGTCTCACTGGCAATCACTCCTGCAGTCCATTTTTTGTTTTGTTTTATTTTTTGGATTTTTCAAGGTAGGGTTTCACTCTAACCCAGGCCAACCTGGAATTCACTATGTAGTCTCAGGGTAGCCTTGAACTCACAGCAATCCTCCTACCTTTGCCTCCCTAGTGCTGGGATTAAAGGTATGTGCCACCACATCCAGCCCTGCAAACCATTTGAGAGATTTTAAAAATTCATGTATCTGTGTTTCACCTTTCTTCACCATAAAAGAGGTCAGATGAACAGTATTGAAGGAGCCCCACTTCTGAGAGGGCCAGTGAGGTCAGCAGGGCCTAGAGTAATCCTGGAACACTGTCTTCTGTCCTGACCAGTTTAGGTGGCCCTCCTCTCCTATCTGGCCCTTTACCCTGCTACTGGAAGCAGTCCATGTTCCAAGGGAAGAGATGCCTGTCTGTCTTGGTTACTGTGATTCATCTGGCCTTGGTTGGCATTTCAGAGATGACTGGAGTAATAATCTTCTGCCAGCCTGTTGTAGTGTCCTTTTCCCTCTCACACAACTCAGCTAATGAATAGACTTGTCACTGTCATCCAGTAGACTCTTCCTGTGGCAATCACTATGTCTTAGAACCAGTTCAGGCAACCTCTACTCCTAAAGAGTATGGTGACCCAGCTCCTGAGCTTTTCAGGACTTCCTATCCATACTTTGGGTGCCCACAAGTTGAATCCAGTTCATGATGCATGATGTGTATGGAAATGAGCATCTGACCCAAGCTGCTGAAAGACCCAACTCTGGTTAATTATGTTTTTTTGTGTCCTGTGTTCTGTGTATCAAAGGGTTCATAGCTACATGGTGACTGGATTTGGTCCAGATATCCAAGAGCATTGAGGCTGATTTCTCTGAGATGAGTACCAAGTTCTTTCTCTTTGATGAAATGATGGCTCTGGGGCTTGGACTAGCACACCCTTGTCTTCACAGCAGGTTGGGAGGGTTTGAATAGGGAAGGCTGACTTTGAGCCTATGCTAGGAGCTTCTCTTTTATATCTCACAGGCAACACTTCCTGTGTGATGCTGGGAAATCGATTTCCAGCTGAGCTCATCACCCTCCCAAATGGGGACCCTGCTGTCAGAAAGGCATGGGTGGACCCAGGACACAGACAATCTTGCACCTCTGGAGATATGCAGAGATATGATGCCCTTCACCAGCCTGTCATTATCTAGCAGTGCATTAATCACTTATAAACTAATATGTTCTTAAATTCTATACAGAAATAAGGGCAGTAACTGCATGACTTCTACCTATCCAGATAAAGTGAAACAATGAATGTCATTATGACTTATAAAGACCTGAGCTTAACCTAAAGTTTGCCAAATAATGACACATCCATTAGTGGCTCCTAATTTTCTTATTTGAATTGGTTCAGCAGCAGCTACAGTCATTCTCTACACACCTTGTGGGCATAAGACAGGAAACCATGCCTTCTGGTACAGAAACCCATAGGCAATAATAGTTTCCTATTTGGCTTCTGACCTGTTTGGTTTCTGCCTGTGACCCAATCCCATCCATGCTATTTCCAGAGCAAGATCCAGTGCAAGAATTCACTTGCAGCATGTGTGGCCATTTACTCATCAAGTGTGCACAGACCCTGGGACATTTAAGCTATAAGGATGAACTCATTATGGGGTAACCCAGTATCACTGAGATTATGTCCTTACTTGACACCCCTCATAGCAAGTCCAAGAGAGAAACACAAAAACATAGAAATGAAGGAAGGTCACCTTTGCTTGTGATGATACCTAGAGTCATAGTCCCAAAGAAGATGTGATGACAGCTTTGGGGGTGGTGTTCTGCCTCTCACGGTATTGAGGCATGAGGCGGCATAGGAAGGAGCATGTCATAGGCCCCCACATTGCCCAAGTGTGCTGCATGCTGGACCAGTCATGACACACAGAAAGTCATTTAAAACTGCAGCTCTGCAAAGTTAGTGTGGAAAACTGAAATCACTGCTGAAAGCTTTCAGGGAACATTTTGAAAGGTGACTTGGTACAGCACCTCTGGGTGAGCAGGGTACTCTGCAGGGTGTGTGCAGACATGAGTGTGGTACCTGGTCCTCAGGTCCTATCAGATGTCAGCCCAGTGCCTCAGTGAGGGACAGTACACAGAGGTCAGAAGACACATTTACTCAAGGTCATGTTTCCAAAGATGCGGTGTTTCACGGGGAATTCACCGATTATTCACTGGTATCTTCCTCTGTCTTCTTTTTCAGGGTTCCAGAACAAACATATTTCAGAGAGGAGATAAGTACAGCAACACATTTCCTTTAGTGATGAAATTCAGTGCCTGCGGGATTTTCTGGGATGCAGTTCTTGCATTGGCAGCTGTTATCAAGCCAGCTCATGAAAGGATATCTATGAAAATCATTGGGGAAAAATAATTAGTACCCCCAAGTTTGGACTAGAGCCAAGGGCCAGCACTGTCCTCCTGAGAGGTCATGACCCATGACCCTTACATCCCAGCCTGCCTGCCTCCCCCACCATCTAAGGGATTTAGTAGCTCTGTAGAAATTTGCAATGCTACTTCTAAATGGTTAGTGTGAGAAGGGGGGTGCACCCTTGGGCATCTTTAGTGGTCACTTCCCCCCTAAAAGTCCACACAACACTTCTGCTATGGTGGTTTGTGCTGATTCATCGCCAAAGGAAGGATGGAGGCTACACAGGAAGCTCTCATGCTCTTGATCTTTCATTAAAGGAGCACTTTCCTTTCTTTACTGGGAAGAACACATGAGCCCAAGCTGCCAGGCCAGTGTCCAGCCAGCACTGCCCAATAGGGCTGTCACTTGGACAAGACAGTTAGACAGCTGCTGCTGCCCTAGGGAGCTACTGACCACAGCTGTGTGGAAAGGAACTGCTCTGGAGAAGGGAGCTTCCTTGTGATCCAATGTGATTCAAAGAACAGACAACAGAGTTTCTGACAAACCTGTAAGATATGCAGAATCCTGACCCTCCCTCCCCACTCCCTCCCCCTCCCGTCACCTCAGGACTACAGAGAATCAGAATCCACATCTTAACAGGAGCCTTAGTGTGTACTTAGGCTGTGGAATCCATAACCTAGAAGGCATGTGCTGTCCTGTCCTTGGAAAGGCTGGGCTTCTGGGGATTCATTTGTCTTTGAGTTTCTTTGGTTCTCTGTCCAGCCTTTAAAAAGATCAGTGCTGGTTTTTTGTTTTTTTGTTTTTTTTTTTCTATTTTAAAGCAATGTCACCTTGATGGAAAGTTCACCCCTCACTGCCCTGGATTCTGAGGGTGGTGTGGGAGGAGGCATCTGTGTTCCCCTCCACTCAGGTATTTCCAGCACCTCCGCTCTCTGAAATAGCTGAGCTCCCCCTGTGCAAATTGCAGGTACTGAGCAGCAGAGCCTGGCTCTGGCAGTATTTGATTCACAGCAGCTCAGCCTATGTAGGGAGGGGCTCACAGACAAGGGATGAGACACTGCTCTTTGTCCTTAGTGGAAAAAAAAAGGGTCTGGGCTACTGCCCCCTGTCAGCTCAGCTCTCCTGCTGCCCTGTCCACCAGCCAGGACAGGGTACTGCCAGGATAATGAATGAGCAGCCTGGGGCCATTTGGGGCTAAGCAGGACAAGCATTGTGCCAGGCCGACAGGGATGGCCTTTCTTCTTAGAAGACCCTGAGGCATTTCTAGAGCTCACTTCTGAGGTTTCCCTTTATCACTCCCACAAGCAGAGACAGACTCCATCTCAAAGTTGATACCCTGAATGCACCCATGCTCCCCAGAAGCTAGCCCCATCACTCCCACCAGAGGCAACACATCCTAAAATAGGCACATGGCCTGATAGTGTTTGCCACTCAGAGGCAGTAGCTATGGAGTGAACTAGTGTTGCTTTGGGTGATTCATAGACCTGGATTTGAATGCCAGCTCAGAATTATACCTGCTGTGAGCTGTCATTTGAGTTGGTTAACCTCCCAAACATGTTCTATTGGCTGTTATTTTTTTGTTTGTTCTACTTTGTTTTGCCTCTCCTATTTTATTTGATTAAAGACAAACAAAAGCCAGGGTTGGTCACACATGCTGTAATCCCAGTGCTTGAAAACTGGAAGCAGGAGGATAAGGAGGTCAAGGTCATCCTTGGCTACCTAGAGTATTCAAGGCCAGTCTGAGCTACATGAGACTCTGCCTCAAAAAAAAAAAAAAAAAAAATGTAATGAGAGATGGAGAGATGGCTCAGCAGTTAAAAGCACTTGCTTGCAAAACCTGATGACCTGGATTTGATTCCCCATTACCAATGTAAGCCAGATGCACAAAGTGGTGCATGCATGTGGAGTTCATTTGCAGTGGCAGGAGACTTGGTGTGTCCATTCTCTCTCTCTCACACACATACACACATACTATCTATCTATCTATCTATCTATCTATCTATCTATCTATCTATCTATCTGACTATCTTTCTATCTATCTATCTTTCTTTCTACATATCTATCTATCCATCTCTCTATCATCCCTGTCTCTCTCAAATAGTTAAATAAAAATATTTAAAAATGCAATGTTCTGAACATGTGGATTAACTGAGATATGCTTGAGACCAATGCAACATAGAGTCCTATAATGTACATGAGTAAAAAAGACAGTTGCTGCCAGTTTCTCCTCCAGCCCTCCCCAACTCCCCAGATCCTATCTGTAGTGGTGCTTCTCTTTATCTTTCCTTCTGCACACCACTCTCTGGGGCTCACTTTGCCCTCACATTTTTACCGGTCACCTGGATTCCCTCTTTGAAGCTCAAATTACAGCATAGAATGGCACTCCTTACATTTGTTGATGCACTCATCTGCCTTGCCTTTTAGCTCATACATCCATCATCCATCAGTCTGTTAATTCATAGATATGTCCATACATTATGCATCTATCATCCATTCTTCCATCTTGCACAGGCCCATACACTTGGCCATCTATCCATCCATGCATTTGTTCATTTGTGCACACATACTAGACTTTCACATCCATCTATCCATTCATCCACACCCATCCTTCCACCCATCTGTTCATTCTCTCAGCCTTATACTGATTAATTATGAGCACCAGCCCTAGCTCTATGTCAGGAAGAACCCAGAGTTGATAGGAACAGGTCATGAAGCCTATCAGCTCCCTATTTTTTCATCTTAAAAATTAAAAAAATACATATATAGTTGATGAGTTCTAAGTCTTCTACCAACTCAGGGAGCTGTTAATGTCCAGTGGAGAATTTCATATGCCTGCAGAGATGTGTAAATTGGAAGCAAAGGTTAGTCTCACAGATAAATGGATTTACAAATCACACACTAAACATAGGATTTTTATTTTATTTTATTTTTTTTTGGTTTTTTGAGGTAGGGTCTTACGCTAGGCTAGGCTGACCTGGAATTCACTATGGCATCTCAGGGTGGCCTCGAACTCACAGCGATTCTCCTACCTCTACCTCCCAAGTGCAATCATAGGATTTTGAGGAGCCATTCTGGATGGAGCTGAAACCTTCATTGAGTAATGGTGTCAGGAACATGGCAATGTGTGTGTTGCTGACACTTCAGTATTATTGCATTCTCACCACAACTCTATCATAAAGGAGTTTTTACATTTCGATAGATAGATAGATAGATAGATAGATAGATAGATAGATAGATAGATGATAGATAGATAGATGAAAACTAGAAGAAAGTTATATCAAACAAAATACTTGAATTATCTGCCCAGAACTGGGTGGCCTGCAATTCCACACCAGTGCCACCAAGCCCATTTACTGGCCTCTCTAACTGTGGTGAAGTCTGCTGGCCCCCAGCCTGGCAGAACAGCACTGAAAACACTCCTTCTCCCATGCATCTTTGAGTTGTGGACAAGTGCATGCACTTTCCGCCCTAAATGTCAACTCTCAGCTCTCTGTCATTAGATTGAGAACTGCCGTGTTCTATTTTCTAATCACACATACAAGTGTATATGCACATACACAGAAAGAGAGAGTGAGAGAGAAACTCATCATTGTTTGCTAATCACCCCTTCTCACACAAGTGCACATATGCACACACACATGCACACCACCACATATAGGCTCACACATCGTAGGTATGTATGTGAAAAATGGAAAATAATTTTTAAGCAAATTGTCATCTGAACAATTACTATTTCTAGCCCGGACAGAAAAGAAGGGAGCTGTTGGATGTCATCCATAACATGAGAGTGTGGTGGGGATGAGGATGGTGAACAAGAGAGAAGGGTGAAAGTGTGGAAAGAGATGAGCTGCTGGATGTCATCCATGACATGAAAGTGTGGTGGGGATGAGGATGGTGAACAAGAGAGAGGGGTGAAAGTGTGGAAAGAGATGAGCTGCTGGATGTCATCCATGACATGAGAGTGTGGTGGGGATGAGGATGGTGAACAAGAGAGAGGGGTGAAAGTGTGGAAAGAGATGAGCTGCTGGATGTCATCCATGACATGAGAGTGTGGTGGGGATGAGGATGGTGAAGAAGAGAGAGAGGCGGAAGCGTGGAAAGAGATGAGATGTGCTGGGAGTTTCAAGCATGAAGGGAAAACATCATGACATGGAGTCTTGATTTATAGCAAAATGAAATTTTAAAGGATAAATGCATAGGTTGTAACCTGCCATTTCAGATTATGTAAGGGAGAAACAAACACTTTCATTCTTGTTGGATACCTCTGAACCAGTTTGACTGCCCCTCCCTCTCGGAGGCGCCTGCCCCTCTTCATCTCCTGTTTTCCTTTCTTCCCCCTTCCTTCCTTTCTTCTTTCCTTTTTCTCCCATTTTCTCTCTCCCACACACAGACGCATACACGCTCTCATGCACAATCTCTCTGACATGGCTTCATCTCTCTGTCCTGCACCCCACCCCCACTCAGGATTGATGGCCACAGCTCTCTGTGCCTCTCCTCCTCATCACAAGATTGTCCCACTTGCAGCTTCTTTGTGTGGGGCTGTTAGCTCTGCTCTGCTGACTTGGGAGGGCACATATTTTTAATCTTTCTTGTTTTTAATGCTGTACTTCATCCCTGTGCTTCTAGCTGCCACCACATCGTGACCTCAGAATACCAACATAGGAAAGCCACTGCCACTTCTCACCCCATGCCGATCGCCTGGGGCTCTGAAATTAAAAGGGAGAGTGTGGGAGGGAACACACTGAAGCTCTTGCTCTCAGCCCTGGCACAGTCTGTAAATGCAGGGAAGGCTAGCCTGCTACTGAACAGTACTCTCTGCAACCAGCAGCCAGGTTCACGGGCTTTATGAAACAGAGAAGCCTGTGCCTGAGCTGAGAGAGCACACTCGAGCAAGATCAGCATGTCTTAAGCTGCAGTTTCTGAAAGAGGCCAGACACGCTGGGGGGAGCATCTGTGGAGATGAGGAAGACCATGACAGCCTGGCTCTTTAGACCCTTTAGAGTAGCCTAACCAATGTGTATGGCCCGTGTGACTTGTGACAAAGAACCAGGGATCATGGTTGGTATCCTCCCAGGGCTACAGAATATCTCACCTTTATTTCCAGGGCTCGTGGCCAGCGTTCTCTTCTACTCCATCTTGCCCCATTCCTCTCACCTCGAACTCTTCTGTGACTTGAATAGTGAAGAGACAGGGTGAAATGTCCTCAGGCTGGGAAAATAGCCCAGTGGATAAGGCATGTACTGCACAAGTGTGAAGACCAGAGTTCAGATCCCCAGCACCACCATAAATGCCAAATAAGGGTGGTAGCCCTCCTGTAGTCCCAAAAACTGTCTCTCAGAAGGCAGAGATGGGATCCCTAGTGCAAGCTGACTAGCAAGGCTAGGCACACCAGTAAGCTCTGGGTTCAGTGAGAGACCAATTGACACAAGATATCAACCTGTGCCCCCCAACACATGCACACACCCCCATAGAAATATATATATACACAAAACTCTTAACTCTGCAAAATGAGGGGCTCCATCCATGGATAAGTAGTTTGTGGCTGAATGATGCTGGCACTGTGGTGTGACACAAAGCACACTCACATGCATTACCCCCTCTCACTTATAATGTGCATCAGACTCAGTTGTACCATCTCATAGATGGGAACAAAGACCCCAGAGAAGCCCAAAGCTAAGCAACCCTCCCCACCTCACTATCAGCTGCCAGGCACACCTCACCCTCACCTCCTCACCGTCCTGCTCACTCTAGCACCAGCATAAGGTGGCAGGGCCTCTGGGGCCCTCTGGACTTACAACTCCTGAATGCTTCCCATTGAAACCAGGCTTTCTCTTCTGCAAACCCACAAAGATAAAGGAACACAGTTTGACACTATGGTGTAATCAACAACTGAAGATGTATGCTTCCACCCCCACATTCTGCACTCTTCCTGATGAGCAGGAAGTCAGAAGCTAGCACAGCTGATCGGGGTATGTAGGACGAAGCCTGTCCTAGGGGCGACAGGAGGTGGCCTATTTGGACAGATCTTAAGAATTCAAGCAGAGCTGTTTTCTGCCAGAACCTCCATCAGCTCCCCTGATTGAAATTATATTTTAGCCACGCGTTAGAAAAGCTTTGAAAGACAGAGAATTCTGGTAAGGAGGGGTCCGTGGCAGGAGAAGCTGCACTTCTGGGTAGCTCAGAGTGTGTGTCTTCTGAGGGTGGGAAGGGAGCTTTTAACGATGGCATCTAGAAACATGGCCAAGCCCATCCACAGCTGGACTGGGGCAGAGCACTTGCCCTTACTGTGACCTACATGGAAAGCTGGTCTCAGCTGTGGACACTGTCCTCTTCTCTGTCCTCCTCTTTTCTTTCACTTGACTGAAGGTGGTTTTGTTTAGTGGTTTTTATAGCATGGTATCTGGGGATAGAACTCAGGTACTACAATTTGAGAGGTAAGTTCGTTAGCAACTGAGCCACCACGCCCAGCCAGTTTAGTGGCTTTTAAAATGTGTGTGTGTGTGTGTGTGTGTGTGTCAGAAATGACAGTCCTAAGGAAGGCCATTCATCTTTTTGAGACAGAAGAGCTTATTGTCCTGAAGCTCTCCAATGAGGACTAGCTGGTCAGCAAGCCCTAGGGATCAGCATTCCCACCTCCCCAGCACTGGGATTACAAACATGCATTACCATGCCTAGCATTTAAAAATAAAAATATTTTGTTTATTTATTTCTCTTTTCTTTTTCTTTTTCTTTTTTTTTTTTTTGGTTTTGGTTTTGGTTTTTCGAGGTAGGATCTCACTCTGGTCCAGGCTGACCTGGAATTAACTCTGTAGTCT
Source organism: Jaculus jaculus (assembly GCF_020740685.1). Lineage (NCBI taxonomy): Eukaryota > Metazoa > Chordata > Mammalia > Rodentia > Dipodidae > Jaculus > Jaculus jaculus. The sequence continues at coordinate 57,938,865 of NC_059103.1, forward strand.
CAGGGGGGCCTTGAATTTACGGCGATCCTCCTACCTCTGCCTCCCTAGTGCTGGGATTAAAGGTGTGTGCCACCACGCCCGCCTTTTTGTTTATTTTTATTGATTTGAGAGTGACAGACAGAAAAAGAGGCAGGCAGACAGAGAAAGAGAGAGAGAATGGGCATGCCAGGGCCTCCAGCCACAGCAAACGAACTCCAGACGTGTGTGCCCCTTGTGAATCTGGCTAACGTGGGTCCTGGGGAATCGAGCCTCAAACCGGGGTCCTTAGGCTTCACAGGCAAGCACTTAACTGCTAAGCCATCTCTCCAGCCCCCATGCCTAGCTTTTTTACATGGCTTCTTGGCATCAAAGTCAGGTCCTCATGCTTGCAAAGCGAGCACTTTAACAACAAGGCTATCTCCCTAACTCGGTTTAGTGGCTTTTTTCCTTTTGCTTCTTAATTTATTAATTTTTATTGACAACTTCCATGACTGTAAACAATATCCCATGGTAATTCCCTCCTTCCCCTACTTTCCCCTTTGAAACTCTACTCTCCATCATATCCCCTCCCACTCACAATCAGTCTCTCTTTTATTGTGATGTCATCATCTTTTCCTCCTGTTATGATGGTCTTGTGTAGGTAGTGTCAGGCACTGTGAGGTCATGGATATCCAGGCCATTTTGTTTAGTGTCTTTTGTGTGTTAGTCTTCTTATTGGTTCATGATAGCAGCTTTGAGATGTCTCCAGGTCAGATCTTTCCAGAAGACAGTCTATCATGCAAAGCTTCATCATGAGGACTGTCAGCCTCATGGCTGTGCTGCAACCTGTTTGGTAACAGAAGGCTGCGTGCGGACAGTGCACAAGGGCTTCCCGCGGCACTGCTGAAGCCTGCATATGTCTGCAGGCGTCTCACGCTGAAAGGATGGCTTCTCATTCCAAATTTCCCTGGGTGGATTTTTTTTTTTTTATAAATAAGTGCAATTTATTTGACCCACAGTTATGGAGACTTAGAAAGCCAAGAGCTGACATCTGCTGAGGGCCACATCAGCACATGAGGAGGAGTAGACGAACACATACAAGACAGAGAGAAGAGGCCAACTGTTACCACGAACCCACTCCTTCACTGGGGCTTGCTGACCAAAAGTGGCAGCTCTAAGTTGAGGGAGAGACCCCATCTTAAAGGATCATACATCCATTTATGAGGTCAAAGCCCCAACACCTAATCGCCCCTTAAAGATCTTGCCTATTGCTATTCTAATGGCAAGTATGTTTCTTTCTTCTTCCTTTCGTGTGTGTGTGTGTGTGTGTGTGTGTGTGTGTGTGTGTGTGTGATGTGCGGTATGGTGTATGCATCTATGTTTGCACATGCACACACACAAGCACGTGGAGGTTAAACAAGATTGGCAAGTGCCCTTCTCGCATCTCTCATCCAAGTGCTAACCAGGCCTGACCCTGCTTAGCTTTCAGGTGTGCTCAGGGTAACACGGACACGGACTCAGTTGCCTTTCCCTATTGCTCACCCACATACTCCTTTGAGATGGGATCTCTCCCTCAACTTAGAGCTGCCACTTTTGGTCAGCAAGCCCCCTGGGTGGATTTTTATGGGAACTTTTGGCTTTAATTTTTCTAGGGCCTTACTACCAATAGATGAAGAATGAAGTGGCAATTAAAAAAAATGAAAGTCTTCTACTCTGTAAGCCACAGGGGAGCATTTTGTGAGTTTTTATGACACAGGTGGATCACAGTGTGTTCTCTTCTATGGCCCCCAAGCTGACTTCTTGCTCCATCACATGCCTGGTTTGTGGTGTCCACTCTTCCTGAAATATTTTCAGCCTCTTGATCCTTCCGGGTTTCCTGTTGTTGATCAGCTTTCAGGTAATTTCATTGCTTTAATTTTCCTTCCTTTCATGTCGTGCATCCAACTGAAACACTCACAGATGATAAGCAAGTGCTATACCACTGAGCTGCACCCCTAGCCCTGTCCTGCACAATAAGTGGCTCTTCTTTGATGGCTATTTTTATCTTTTGTCTTCTGAATTTTGCTGATCTGGACATTAGCCACAGGCCAGCTGGACTTCACTCAAGGGACACTCTCCACTAGTTGCTTTACTTCTTCCATGGGCTATTGTGATTTGTCTGGTGTTCCTCTGACCTTACACCTCCTCTCTGTCCTGTCCTGCTCAGCAAGGAGCCCAAGTGAAGCATAAAAGTGAGTCCTCCTCAGATCTCCCTGCTCCTCCCCTAAGCACTCACTGGATGTGTTATTCAGCAATGAATAGCATTTTTGTAATAGTTAATTTTCATTGCCAACTTGACTAGATTTAGAATCTCCTTGGAGGCACACCTCTGGGTGTGTCCTTTAGGATGTTTCTAGTGATGTCTAACTGAGGTATGAAGACACACTCTGAAAGTGGCCAGCATCATCTCATGGACTGGGGCCCCAGACTGAATAAAAAGGGAAAAGGGGAGAAGTCAGACATGTGTGCTCATCCCCTGCTCTCGGCCTCATGGTCCTCCCAGCTGTGAGAAATTCCAGCAGCACACTCCTATGTCCATGCATTCCCCTCCATGACGGACTGCACTCTTGTGTATTATGAGTCAAAATAAATACTTCATTGTTTAGGTTCATTCTGTCAGAAATTTTGTTACTATTTGCTACGAACACATTTTTTTCAGTGAACAGTGGCTCCATCATGGGAAGGGAGCACTGATACTACAGGGGCATTAATTCCCAGCAAGGTTCCCACCAGGTACATCATCAGGTGCCTAGCAAGGTATTCAGGGATGCGAGCAGGGACTTAGCAGGAAGGTGTACAGGGAGGATGAATATGTGGTATACAGAGAGGTGCACAGTGAGTACAGAGAGGTGTGCAGGATGTGTGCAGGGAGGTACATGGGAGGTGTAGAGTGAGGTATGCAGGAAGGTATGCAAGGAGGGATGCGGGAAGATTCACAGGAGGGTGTGCAGGAGGATTACCTAGGCTATTGTACAGAAAGTTGTGCAGTGAGATGTACAGAAATTTGTGCAGAGATGTGCACAGGGTGATGTTCCATAAGGCACACAGGAGTGTATTCAGGAAAATTAGCAGCAAGGTAGGCAAATGGTACATAGGGCACATAGCAAAGTGCAGGGAGGTGTAGGGATGTGTGTACAGAGGTGTACAGGGAAGTATACAGAAACATGTACAAAGAGGTATGCAGGGAGTGTGCAGGCAGGTGTGCAGGGCATTGTAAAGGCATGTGTGCAGGAAAGGGTTGGGGTATTATACAGGAGGTGTGCAGGGAGATATGTAGGGAAGCATACAGGGAGGTGTGCAAATAGATGTACAGAGAGATTTACAGGGATGCTGCAGGGAGGTAGACAGAGAGGTGGACAGCAAAGTGGACAGGTAGGAATGTTCAGGGAATTAAGGATGGTGTGAATGGAGGTGTGCAGGCAGGGTGCAATGACGTGCACAGGAAGATATACAGAGGGGTGTTCATGGAGCTGCACAGGGAGGTGTGTAGAGAGGTGTACAGGTATGTGCATAGGGAGATACCTGGGGAGCTGCACAGGGAGGTGTGTAGAGAGGTGTACAGGTATGTGCATAGGGAGGTGCACAGGTAAGTGTGTAGAGAGGTGTACAGGTATGTGCATAGGGAGGTGCACAGGGAGGTCAAAGAGACAGATTCATTGAATGATTGACCATAAGTTCAAGTGCAGTTTTCTCTGAAGCGCAGTCTTTTCCAGGCCCTCTGTAATATTGCAAGAAGCCTCCATTGCAGGTGCCCTTGGCTCACAAAGCCCTCTCCTCTGGGTCAGACTCAGGAGTTATGCCTCTGATCAGTTACATACATAACTGCTGAAGGAAATGGGATGTGTGATGTCATCCATCGTGTCAAGTTTGGCTCAGGTGCACAGCGCCTTCCATCACCAGCCTTCCTGAGTGAAAGATTGTTTCCTGGCACATCAATTGCAATGCTTGTCTCCTAATGAGGCTGTGATGTGCACCCTCTGCTTGTAGAGTCAGCTGTCCATGCACCATGGTGGCTGGGATCATAGTGTACATATTCCTGCTACAGAAGGAGCCATCTGAGTGTGAACCCTGTGGCCTCAATGGCCATTGCTCTTTACTAGTGATGTTCACAATTGCCCCCACAGAGTCACTTTTGAGCAGCAGCTGAGAGTGCAACATGCATCCTCCTATGCTGCCTTTGGTCCTGCTGATGGTGGCAAGCCAGAGCAAGATGGAGATTCACCTCTGCCTGCTTTCATTTATCATTTCCCACTGTCACCGTGTGAAATAGAGCACATAGAACTTGGGGTCACTTACTGAGAATCCTGACTGTGCCACTTAAATTACTGGATCTCAGCTTCTTTAGCCTGTGATGAGACACTGGAAAATCAGAAATTATACATGCATGTTCTACAACATAGGCTACAAAACCTGGTTGAAATTATTCCTATTATTATTATTTCCTGCTACTATCATATCTGAGGTAAAGACCAGAAACTAGGAACCCGGTGTCCCTATGGCTATAGGCTTAACTAATTTTCAGGCAAAGCTTACTTGAAACTGCTGAACAATATCAGAACCTTGTTACGAAACAGAAAAGTGGCAGCTTGCAAATGACTCTTATAAGGAGGAAACAACATGAGTCTTGAACTTGACCATGTCTATGTGTTTTCTCATATTTTTATTCTTCAGTAGTCATATCTTTATGAGAAAGGTTAACATGGCATTCATTCTACAGGAAGTGAAGGGTCAGAAAGTGCATGGCCTCCTAAGCATCAGGTAAGGCGCTTTTCTGCATCACATTGATAATGCAGAAAGTCTAAAGTTGCAAGTAACCAAAGATCCTTTGACTAATGTGAAGAAGAAAGAATGGATGGATAGAGAAATCCATACACAGAATACTTGGTGGAAGAATTCTCAGAACAGTAAACAAAGGTGGAGACTGTGTCCCCAGTGTTCTTTGGTAAAGTTAAGGACCAGTCAAAGCCAGAGCCTCACTGCATTTTATTCTCCCATGGTTTTACAATCTTCTGTCTCTGATTGTCTCTCTGCATTGCATCCTGATGATGGGCCCAGTGGAATCAGCCTTCAGCAGGGCCACCACAGCATGACTTGTTCCTAGGTCCCTCTCATGCACATTGGATTGTTCATCACTAGAATTAAAGGTCTAAAGTATAAAAGCTGATTAATTGGGAAAGTTTAGATCTGGCTCTTTGGAAAGCTGTGCGGGGCTAACTATGTTGTATATTCGTTTTTTTTTTTTTGTTTTTTTTTTGTTTTTTTTTTTTCTCATGGAGTCAAAGGAACAGTGCTGATTAGAGACACCAAGGCCAGAGCCCAGCTGGCTCCCAGGCACCTGCCACCAGAAATGGGCAAGAAGTACAGTTCCATGTCCAAATGGAGAACTCCCACTTATTGACTCTTACCCGCCTGCCTTATCTTCTGAAATCTACCTTGAGTAGTTATTTACTTAAGACAAGGTCAGCCTGTTATAAGTGTACACAACTCCTCTGAGAGATGTCATGGCAGGCTGCGTCTGCCACTGAACTTCCGATGGGTGGCATAGCTGTCCTTACCTACCCACAAAAGTAAAGTCTGCAGATACACTCAAGATCTGGTCCTTACACAATTCTGCTGCCATGGTCCATGCTCTGATGTAAACAGAGGACATGGATCTCCACCCACAAGCATCCATGAAACTGAGTATGTATATGTGTGCATGAACATTGGTGTGCATGTATGTGGAGGCCAGAAGACAACCTCAAGTGTCATTCTCAGGGACACTGTTCACTTCTCATGACACAGGGTCTTTCACTGGCCTGAACTTCACCAAGTACTCTAGACCAGCTAGACTATGAGTCCCATAGATCTGCCTGTCTCTGGTTCTGGTATTTATAAACACACCAGTAGACATGAATTTATGTGTGTTCTGTGCATGAAACTCAGTTTGTCATGCTCTTAAGGCAAGCACTTACCAAATTAGCTGTCTCTCCGGTCCTATTTTCAAGAAATCTCATTAGCCCACTTAACACTAAGATATGGTGAACAAACCTGGAAATGGACTAGATGTCACTTATTGGTGTGTTTTGTTTGCTCTGCTAGTAGGTGGAAGAGGAAAGATCCCCTCAAGAGTAGGTGTGAGGCAGGAGGCACTTCTGATGTGAGAAATGGGACATGAATTTTTTTCTGAGATTAGGTCAGGAAGAGAAAGGGCACACCTTGTGTCCACAGCCTAAACTTCACAAGGACTGTTTGTGCTGGGAGTTCTTTCAAAGTCTTCTGCTAAGCATCTTGGCAAGCTCCCTTCTCCCTGCATGCTCTCATTAGGATGGACTGAGGAAGGAGGAGCCATAGGATGCCAGCTCTACCCCAGGGTGCTAATGACACCAGCTGCACAGTTTCTTGGAACCTTCTTGCAAAGAAGCAATGCTTGCCCTGCTGTCTGGCTCCTTACAGAAGGGTCAGCTGGGTTCCTGCCCTAGCCTGCCTGCCCAGGCAAGAAGGATTAACTGGCCAATATGATCAGCCATAGGTAAGCCCAGAAGGTAAGGAGGGAGTAAAAAGCAATTTCTACCCAGCCCTATGTCAGGCAGCCAGGAATTGCCTCCTTCTATGGGCACCTGGCCACAAACTCCCTTTACCATGCAGACAGTTGCCTTGGGCAAGCCCTGAGACCTAGAGCACATGTATGATGCATGTGTGTGTACATACACACATATGAGCCTGCCAGAGTCATATGGAAGAGGCCTGAGTGTAAGGAGAGTCTGAGGTCACTGCAGTAAAGTGTCCTTGGTGTCACATTAGCCAGGGCCCATTTCACAACCTGCTCCAGCCTGGCATGGACACAGACAACCACATGGCAGCCACAGCTGGTGGAGAATGGAGCTGCTGGCTTACTAGTGAGAGCTGGCTGCCCACTCCTTATCTCAGGAGTGCTTGGCTACTTCCTCTGGCTGCCGACTCATCCTAGGAGGGATCTGGATGTCTTAGGAACCAACTAACCACCTAATTCATTTTGCATATGCTCCTTTTGGCTGGCACTGCCACCAATTGGTCCTGTTTTGACCTGGTTAGGAATGGAGGAAGGATGCTCCAAGGTCGCTCATACATGTCAGTGATTTCTTATACAGCTGACCTGTCTGGCTCTTCAGCTGCAAAGACAGTGGACTCTGATGAGGTCAGGACACATTTGTCCCAAGCACTGCCAGTAGCTAGATCTCTGGGTTGAATCTCTTCCTCTAAGTTAATTTAGTTTGTCTCATAGTGGAAGAGACACTTGGTAGAAGTTCAATAATTGGCTTAGTGACCCCAACGCACCTTAACTTTCCTAGAACTCGTTATTTATTTTTAATTAGGGTAATGGAAGCAAGGGACTAATTTCCTCAAGTTATTTTATCCATAGGAAACCAACAATTAGCCTTTTAGCAACTATGAGGGGATATTTGATATTAGGCAATAGGGAGAAATCCGATTGTGTGGCATCTATCTACAATCCTAGCACTTAAGTCACTGAGGCAAGAGGATCATGAGTTTGAGGCCAACCTGGACTACATAGTGAAATTCAATCTCAAAACAACAAAAAAAATGTCAAAAGAAGTAAAAGAAGAGGAGGAGAAGAAGGTGGAGGTGAAGAAAAGAGAAAAGAAACCCAACAATCCTGGGCTCAGACAGGAAGAAGTGCATTAGCTAAAGGAACTGGGAAGGTGGAGGTGTGGGCTTGGTGGACATGACTGGGTAGGCTGGTTCCAGGATTCCACGCAAACCACAAGGCTTTCTCCATGGGACTCTCTACTGGTCTATGACAATCTTTGGGATCCAACTTGCCCTCTACTCCTACTCCTAGCCAGTCCACAGTCAGGGAAAACCAACTTCTCCACAATGTGTGGCCCCGGGCTCAGGGAGCTGCTCCACAAAGACCAGCTGGAGATGCCAGGGTAAAGAATGTTCCATTATGGTCACCTGCAACTGTTGAACGTTGGAGCTAAGAAATCAAGGGTCACTCTCAGCTCCCGGAATGACAGTTGCATCTGCTGGCTGGCTCTCTTCCTCATAAAGGAAACCTAGATGGGCAGGAAGAGTGCTTGGGTTGCAGAGGTGAATAGGCAGCTCCCGGGTCAGAGGCACAAAGAACATGTAAAGCAGCCTGCCCTTGCACGGACACAGATTAGCACATTCATAAGGGCCAGGCTGTTGTTGGCAGGGAATGGAAGTGCTGGCGTAAAAAGATGGAGGAGTTTTAGAGACCACACACTGACTAGCTCTTTGAATTAGTACAATTTGTCACAGTGGTGCCACTTCTTAGAATGTATATGACCTAAGGCCAGAACATTCTCCTAATGTGGAAAAATATGTGAAATTATGTGTTTATTATTGGAAATTTAAACAATCGGGAAAAAAGCTTGATGTGGTAGCATAAACTTGTATTCCCAGCCTCAGGAAGTAGAGGCAGGAAAATGACATGTTCAAGGCCAGCCTGGACTACATAGTGAGACCCAGGCTACTACTGGAAGAAAATATAGGAGGAACATTCCATGATATAGGAATGGGAAAAGGCTTCCTGAACAAAACCCCAGTAACACAAGATCTTAAACAATCACTCAACCAGTGGGATCTCATGAAGCTGAAAAGTTTCTTCACAAACATGCAATAAGCAGAGCCAAGCCAGGCATGGTGGCACACACTCGTAATCCCAGCACTACAGAGGCAGAAGTAGGAGGATCACTGTGAGTTTCAGGGCACCCTGAGACTACATGGTGAAGCCTGGACTACAGTGAGACCCTACCAAAAAAAAAAAGCAGAGCCAATAGATTACCCACAAAATAGGAGAAAATATTTGCTGAACATCCAATTGACAGAGGCCTAATCTCTAGAATCTACAAAAAACTCAAAATCAATAAACAATCAATAAACAATAAAAAGTCAAACAACCCACTCACAAAATGGGGCAAAGAACTGGACAGGCAGTTCACAAAGGAAGAAATACAAATGGAAAACACACACTTAAGAAATATTTATCATCCCTAATCATCAGGGAAATGCAAATTAAAACAACTATTCGATTCCACCTTATCCCAGTAAGGATAGCAAACATCAAAAAGTCAAATGAAAATAAATGCTGGCAAGGATGTGGAGAAATAGGAACCATCATCCACTGTTGGTGGTAATGTAAGATGGTACAACCACTTTGGAAAGCAATATAGAGACTCCTAAAAAAGCTGACTATAAAGCTACCAACAGACCCAGTTATTCCCTTACTGGGCATGTACCCTAATAGCTTCACACCTTAGTTCAGAGAGATTTGCTCAACCATGTTTATAGTGGCTCAATTTGTAATAGTCAAGAGCTGAAATCAACCCAGATGTCCACCATTAGATGAATGGATTACTAAGATGTGGTATATGTACATGATGGAATTCTATACAGCAGCAAGGAAAAATGACACAATGAAATTTGAAGAAAAATGATCAAACCTGGAACAGATCACTCAAGCAAACTCACCCAATAACAGAAAGATAATCATCACATGGTGTCAGTAATCTGTGGCTCCTCACCTGAATCTGCTCAAGATGCTGACATACCTATTAAGTATCTTGAGGACCAGACAATAAGGAGGGTGGGGAAGGAAAGGAGGGTAAGCGAGGGGGTTGGGAACACAAAACTTGACCGAAGAAGCAATGGTACCATAAAACTCTATACCTTAAAAGGCAGACCAAATGGTTGAAGCTTCACCAGACCCTAAGAGGGAACACCTGATTTCACAAGGCCTTGGATAGAGTAACATGAAAACTGACCTTTCTCTCCTCCTGTTTCTCTCTCTCTCTCTTTCTCTCTGTCTTTCTCTCTCTCTCCCCCTCTTTTCTCTCATCTCTTTTATATCACTTGTCTTTTTCTTCCTTCTCTTCTTGGGCGCTGACCTGTAACTCCTGATACAGCAGGTGGATATCATCCACAATGAGCTTTTGACCACAGAGACCTAAAGGTTTCCCAAAAGAAGAGAGATTTATGTCCAAGTGCTTGATGACCCACCATAGGTTAGTGGTAAGACCCTATTGCTAAAGACACCATACATTGTTGACAAATAACATGGAGCAACATGGCTGGAAGCTGGAAGAGAGACAGTCCCCGGACAGTGTGTCTAGTACTGGAAGGTGTTACATGAGCCATGGGGGAAATGACCAATGTCTGCCCAAGCAACACATGGCCTAACCTACTTATCAGCAAACAACCTGACATGAAGCTCACACAAACGCAATCGTGGCACATAGCCATGGTGGAAAACCATATGCTCTTGATTTAGCTAACTGATCTGCTCTGTAGAATGGGACCCATAGCTGGAGCTGGGAAATAAGTCAGAACCATATTCAAAACTGGGCCCTCTCTCCATTAAACTGTCTCTAAAAAATAATGGTTATCACATTTATTTGGTGCTAACTGTACTCTCCATTGGAGAATCTGCTTCTCTTTTTCAGATAGATGCAGATCCTAAGGAAAGAACCACCCCATCATACCTCAAAAGAGGACCAGATGAAACTAAGAATAATTGGGGAAACATGCAAGAATGCTGTTTTCTTGGTGAACCAGGAACCAGCACAATGGTGAAGGAGATAGACACGGAGAACAATCAAACCCTACCAAACCAGATATCCAGAGACACAGAGGCTCCCAAGATCTCAACACTGAAGCAGACCTAAAATGAACCCAACATGGCTCAGGGAAATTTGTGGAAGAGGGGGCAGAAAAAATGTTAGAGACACACATTGGGTCATGACACACAGAGACATTTCCACCTACTCAAAACTAAAGGCTAACCCCACAATGAATGACCCGACCCATATACCCCAACAAGGAGGGTCCCTGTGGAGGGGGGAGGACAGGAAGGAGGCTTACAATGGTACCAATTTGATTGTATTCACTGAGTACAATAAAAAAAGGTCAGGGAAAATATGAATGTCCATCAACTACTAGAATTAAGGCACTTGTAGTGCATACACACAATGAAGTCTGGAGAAAGCATGATAATTCCTCAATTTCTGCTGTGGAAATACACACACAGGATATGATAACTGAGCATACTGCACAATCCTATGCATAAAAAAACTTTGATTCCACTTTTGCTTTTTATTTTCAATAATCATGAGAGATGGACTTCAGTATGTAGGGCCCAAATTTCTTTGAATGATTTCTTAATGTTGGACTTTGAGTTGCATTTTTTTTTTTTATTCTTTTGAGTAACAGTTTTAGTATTTTTGAGAACAAACACATGGGCATGTCTCAGCAGGTTAAGACTCAGAAGGTTATGTCTGACCTAAGGTCTTGACCATAACTGTGTGTAGTATCTTTGATACTCTTGGGCAATTGCCCTCCAGATAAGCTGACCTACTTAATACTGGTGGCAAAACTATGAGAGTGCCATGACCATTCCTTTCTCAAGATGGTGAACATTGTAACTACAAAAATGAAGATGATTAATGCCATCCTCAGCAGACATGACAACATTACTGCTGTTTCTTCTACATAGTATGTTTAGTGGCAAGTCCTATACAGATTGGTGGGTCATTCCTACTAGCTGGAAGAGTCCCACGGAGTGAATAGCTGTTTGTCTGCTCATGTTTGATGTCTCTACTCTTTTTCTATTACAAGTTGCTTTGATGATTTATACGCAAGTTTTTGAATGCATATTCATACCTCATTTTTCTTGGGAAAATACTCAGGAATAGAATAACTGGCTTGTGTGTGTGGTGAATATAGGTTTAACTCTGTAAGAAACAGCCCTACTGTCTTCCAAGGAGGCAGCACAACTTGACCCTCCCATGGAAGTGAGCGGCACTTCAGGCCCGGCAACAGCATGCTGGGCATGGCAGCATTTACAGTGTTCCCCAGTCTAGCAGAAGTGCAAAGGTTACCACTCACAGTTCTGCAGGTGCATATGGTTTAAAAACCTGCAGCATGCTGTCAAGTGACGAAGTTATGCAAACAAATATCTGCTGCTTGTTCTCTGCTGCTCAGAGATAGGAGGCCTAGTGTGTTCAGGCTTCCTATAGTTTTTGTTGTTGGGTTGTTTTCGATAATACAATACTAAATTATCATGTTCTATCTCAATAGCATTTTTGAAAGTTATTTCAGTGAAACTGGTGAATAAATAATGGCAACATTTATATTCAAGCTTTATTAAAATATACAAAATGTATATTTAACCTTTATTAAACTGGTACCTGCGCAAAGATGACATGTTCTAATACTCTGCCACTTCTTTTGAGTCCCTTGTAATGTATCAGATACACATGTGGAATTTAAGCTGCATAACCCAGGTAGTTTGAACTTTGCATTGACAGTACCTAGGAGTCCAAAATTTGCTTCTGCTTTTCCTACCCTTAGTGATGTACAAACATAGAGTCTAATGGGAAGGAGTGTGCCCCTAAGGGGAAGAATTGGCTTCCTTAAAGAGGAAGTAGAGTGGGCAAGTTGTGTGAAGGCCCACACATCTCACAGATCACACTTCTATCACCCGCAGCCATATACTGGGTGCGCTATCCAGGATAACTTGATGACAATCATGTGTCTTACCTAGCCTGGGCATGCCATCTTCTGTCTGGATCTGACCTAAGAGTGAAGCCAGAGTCTCAGAAGCTGCTGGAAGCCCCTAACACAGAGTGGTCACTGAAAAAGTGGAGCTCACCTTGTCTAGCTAGAGGCCTGTGTGAGTGCTCACAGACGCAGCAGAAGGCAGATGAGAAACTGTTCCTCTGCACTGTGGTAAAGCATAATGTCCCATAAGGTCTTCCCCTTTCCCTGAACAGAATACTCAATACTCCTCTGAAAACTTCTCTTGCATGCATCATAGGCATCCCAAAGTATAAGGAAGCCAAAGAGACTTTATATACCTCTAAGGGACAAGAAGGAATGGGAAATAACAGGTGACAATGTTAATGTGCAAGTTACTTGGCTAATGCTACTTCACAATCACAGGCTACTTTGCTGAAGCTTATAAGTGTGACCAAGTGACTGCTGAGCTGAGGCCACAGGACCAGGGCTTCAGATGGATTCTATGTCTGTTATGAGGCTCCAACATTTGGATAACTTGTGATGTGAGTATCTGCCTAGACTGCTCAGGATACCCCTTGGCTTGATGAGTCTTCTCAGCAGTCAGATTTCCCTACACAAGCCCAGGGTGCACAGTAATGACATCATGCCTGCTCTTCTCCAGGGTATAGCATCCCTGATAATCCTCCAGCCCCTGCCCTGCTCTCTGCAGCCCTGAAGAGAACCAGGATGGTGACTTCCATCGCTGGCTAAGAAGACTCATCCACGTGAATCACCTGTGAAATTCCACTGCCCTCATCACCATGTCAACACCTGGTAGGTGCTAAGTCGGGAAGGAACATGAAGTAATCTGTCACACTTTAGAAAACAGTACACACGGCAACTACTTACATACAATAATAAAACAGAACCAACGTGGTATTTCTATAAATTAGAATGTCCACTGAACAGACCTGGTTTGTGTCATCAATATGCCCATGTCTGAAAAATAAATACACAGATCATTACTAATATGTGACAATAGTCTGGATAGGTGGAGAGGCTTGCCACAAAAGAATCTGCCAGAGAAGAATTCATTCATTTTCACAATTAGAACTCAGCCAGATATTGTGAATCAGAAAGGCTAGTGCCATCTTTATATCCAGAAAGCAGGCATCCTGAGGCATTCCTCCTGCAAGTGACTGTGTGTGTGCATCCTTTGGGGAGGATCATAAGTGGTTGCCAGCAATTTTGAAAATTAATGGGTGATTTTCACCCACTGGGATACATAAAGATGGCACCTCCTCGGCATCTCCTAGGCATTTACTTTTTCCAAGTGACAGCTTTTCTGCATATTTTCTTCTTGTAGGTGTACAGAAGATGCAAAGCAGAGTGCCCAACACTGTCAGGTCTGTAAACTGGCTGGGGCCTTGGGAAGTGAGCCCCCAGGGCCCACTGCCCCGCAAACATCTGTGCTTTGAGTGGGGATGCAGCTTACATCTGTATCCTGCCTGACAACGTATGGCGCTTTTGTATACAGAGTTGCCCTTGAATTGCTATCACCCTATTAAGCTCGGTGAGCAGAAAGCATCAAGGGTCCTCAGGCGGAGAAGGTGTTTAGGGGCATGAGGATTTTCCCTTTTTCCCCACATGCAAGAATCTTCATGCATTTTGAATGTAACTCATGTTGGCCTACTGCCATCCCAAGAACGAGGTTTCTTCCAATAATACCTCATGCATTGTGGCTCAGGTTGTCCTTGGTACCAACTCCAGAGTGTGTTTATCTGCCCCAAATGTGTGTATAGAAACCAAACACATGATCTATAGATAGCCTCACAGTGCGGTCAATAGAAGCTCCTTCTCTCCCTATTCCAGGTGACAGGCATTTTAGCAGCCTGAAGATCTGCAGCTGGCCAGAGAAGTGTGGTAGGGTGAGCAGTAAGATGGAAAAGCCATGATGGAGGCTCCAGCCCTCTCTAGATTCGAAGACCAGAGATAAAGTGACCACCTCTTCTGGTTAGCTAGTGACAGACCCTCATCCCACAATGGATTCTGCCCTCCATCCCAACCTGCCCCCTCATCCAACCGATCCCTATGCCGTTGCCCACTCCTGCCCTCTGCCTTGCTCCCAAGCACAGGGAGTGTGGTGTGCTTCATTCTCCAGAGATTCCCACTCAAGCATGCAGCTCAGAGGCAGTGTTTCAGTGCCTGTCTTTGTCTTTCCTGCCTGGCTGGCTCTCTGGCTTTCATCTGAAGGGAGTCTGCCTCTGAGTTATTTGAAGAAGCACCTTTGGTTTCTTTTGTCTCATTTTCCAGGAATGAGCGTGCTGAGAAACTTGTCCATTAACAACTGTGTGGCCAGTGAGAGCAAGTGAGCAGGGGACGTAGCAGGGCAGCAATAGACACAGAAGGAGTTCTGTGTCCACCAGAAAGCAGGCATCAGTCCTTCCTCCCACACTGCTTCCCTGTGCCTCGTCCACCACACTTACTTGCCACACTTTCACCTGTCACTGTTTTGCCCTGTCAGCTGACTCAGAGTATGATGTAGATCTAGTGAGAATCCTACAAAGACACTTATCTTTTATAACAACACCATGGAAGGCCTGTGTTGATTGCACACTAGGCATACACCTTTAAAAGATGGAAATCATGTGTGTAGGGCTTCACTTGTTCATTTGCATTGATGTGAGACAGTAGAACCATGCAAGCCATCCTACGGACCTCCCAACTGAAGCTAAAGGTAGTAAGTTACTTTGTAAGGTCACTCAGCCTTTAGGGGACTCTCTTAGCTCCTACACAGAACAGCTCTGTTCTGTGCTGCCCACTGACGCCTGACCTTGATCTTGTCATCCAGATCCTGAAAACCCTCATACCTGTGCGGCATGGCCATGGTGAGGTGAGAATTGGATGCAAGGCAGTACTTCCCAAGGAAGGGTTAGGAACACCCCTCAGAACAGCATGTTTATTCAAAAAAAACACAGATTCCAGGGCTGTTTTAGCAGTTAAGGCATTTGTCTGCAAAGCCAAAGGACCCAGGTTTGATTCCAAAGGACCCACATTAGCCAGATGCACAAGGAGGCACACACATCTGTAGTTCATTTGCAGTAACTAGAAGCCTTGGCACTCCCATCCTCTCTCTGTCCCTCTTTTTCTATGAAATAAATAAAAATAAAATATTTTTTAAAAACACAGATTCCCTTGAATCTCTAGCACCTCTGTGAATAGGGCTGAGACATCTGCTTTTCTTTCTCTCTTTCTTTCTTTCTTTCTTTCTTTCTTTCTTTCTTTCTTTCTTTCTTTCTTTCTTTTGGCAAGCCCAACAGACTGCCCTTTTTTTAAAAATTTAATTTATTAGTTTTCTTTTCAGCAAATTCAGGCAGTTTGGTACCATTTTTTAGGCTCATCCATGATCTACGCCCTCCCATTAGATCCTCCTTGTTGATGTAAATGGGTCATGCATTGTGGAGTTAGCCCACAGCTATTGGTATGCTAAATGTCTCTGCATATCATGACCCAACATGTGGCTCTGACATTCTTTCCGCCCCCTCTTCTGCAAAATTTCCCTGAGCCATGTTGGGTTCATTTTTGGTTGGCTTCAGTGCTGAGGTGTTGGGGGCCTCTGAGGCTCTGGCTCTCTGATTTGGTAGGAGTTGATTTTTCTCTGTGGTGGTCTCCTTCCCCTTTGTGCTGGTATCCGGTTCATCAGGAAAACAGCACCCTTGCTTGTTACGCCAATTTTCCTTAGTTTCAGACTGCCCTTTTTTATATGAGAGAGCAAGAGACAGAGAGAGAGACAGAGAGAAAGAGAGAAAGAATTGGAACACCAGGGCCTCTAGCCTCTGTAATTGAACTCCAGACACATGCACTACCTTGTGAGCAAGTGCAAACTTCATGCTTGCATCATCTTGTGTATCTGGCTTAGATGGGATCTGAAAGTTGAACCTGGGTCTTTAGGCTTTTCAGGCAAGTACCTTAACTGCTAAGCCATCTTTCCAGCCTGACATCTTCATTTATAATCAGGTTGCAGGTGACTGAGCATATTTAAAAACACACAAACCATAAGAAGAACACCTGGAGAGATTGTGTAGAAAATATGGTACTACAGCTTAGATCTGGGATGACCCAGAAAGACCATGTGCTAAAGGTTTGGTTCTGAGCTGATGGAATTATCCTATCAGGAGGTAGTGGAGCCTTTAGGAGGTAGGGCCTAAGGGAAGGAAGTTTGCTCATCATAGACATGCTCTTGTGAAGGGTGCTGGGACCCAGCCTCTTCTCCCCACCCTCTCTCCTACCCAGTTACCATGAACTGAGAAGCTGTGCTCCATCCCAACTTCCCCACCATGACAACACAACCCTTGGCCTCCTCACAGGTCCACAGCAATGGGGTCAAGCTGATCAGGAGGAAAGATCTGACATCAGAAAAACATACACCCTTTTTATAACACCAAAAGCACATCTCTGTCCAGCTCTTGGGCAAAAGCTATTTATACACTGGGTGGACCCAGGGGAAAATAGGCAAAAGGGCCTCAGGATTGGGGGACTTCTGCCCCTTCTAGCTTAAAAAAGGTGCACCTGAAATCAGAGGAACAATTTCAGCCTCCAAAGTTACTTGACACTTCTCCTCCCTAGTTGGTTAACATCCACTAGGCAAATCTCAGACCTGTTTAGTTTTGTCCACTGAGAAAATCATGGATTCCTGAGGGAAGCCAGCTGCCTAGGAAGTGATGGATACTGAAGCATCCCAGGCAAGCAAGGGTCTAAACCTGGCCAGAGTTTGATGCACATGTCAAAAGTGCTACATGAAAAGCTGGTGAAGACTTCTGCTGTTTACGATGTGGACCAGGGTGGTGGGTGACATAAGGACCAAGCCCTGCGATTCAGCTGCCATCATTTCTTTTCTGGTCACCTGTCAAGGCTCTTGTCAGCTCCACACCACACCTGGGGTCTCTGTGAAAGGAGTTAGCAGGAGTGTTGAGAGCCCCACAGAGCAAGTGCTGTCAGTGTCCTTGGATGTACACTGGAAACTAGTGGTGCTGAATGTCCTAAGCAAGAAGGAACCAGGCACTGAACCACAGGAGCTCCCAAGCTTAGGAGAGCATGACTTGGAGCAAGAGGAAGATTTAGCAAGCTCTTGAAGCCATAGTGGGAAGGAAGGATCTGGGACTTGGGAAAGTGGACTCCAGGTGGGGACCTAGACCCCATAGAGTTCCTTGAGGACTGCGCAGTGTAGCTTTGAATTGCCTAGTTGTAGAAATTAGAATTAATCCTGCAAGGGAGTGGTGTGGAATCCTTTTCCTTTTCTAGGCTTCCCCATCCCTGTTCCCAGTTTCTGATCTGCTAAAACTCCAAGCCCAGGCAGCATCAGGTGGAGCAGGACACTCTCACTATGAGGACAAAGAGTTTGTTCAGCAGCCTATGGAGGGCGCTATTTAGTGCTTCCTCCTGCAATTTAGGAAGATGGCACATAGCTCTGCATGCTCTGCCTGCCCTCATCCTAGATTTTCTGCCATCAATCGCAGCTGCAGCCCTTCACCCACATCAGGGCTTTCTGCTTTTTTCTCCACAAAAAGAACACCGTTGCCACCCACAGCAAATTAAAATTAAGCGCAAAGCTATTTCCGGGTCAGTTAAGCACAGCGGGTCACCAGCTTTCCATTGCTCTCAGAGCTTAGAAGAAACATTTCTCAGCCAATGTATTCTTGGATCCTGTGAACTGTTCACTGAAAGACAAAATACCTGGATTTGTGTCGGGTTTTAAAGTGCTTTATACTGTAGTTCAGACCACATAATGCAGCAAGGGAGAAACTAAATATCCCAATATAATTAACTTACGAATCACAAATACAAGAAGCAGCCCTGCCTTAGTTGTCATGAAAGCTAAGTCACCTGCTCCTCAGACCCACTGTCAGCCTCTGGCCTTCACATGCACATGCACACATGTGCCTGAAGATTGCACAAACACATGCACTCACACACATACAGATACACATATATGTTCATGTACATCACGCACACATCCCCACACCAACAAACGAATAAAAATAATAAAAATTTTGTATATAAGAATCCCCTGTTGGTCTTGTTAAAACTCAAATTCTAACTCAGAAAGAGTAAGATTGGGCCCACTGCTCTGCACCTCATAGGCCAGCTAGACTCTCCCAACTAGAGGATCAAACCTGCCCTGAGCTCACTTTGTATACATGAACTAAGAAATTTTTCACATTTCTAAGAGGTACAAGAAACCTAAGCTACACAAGAGACCATAGGTGGCTCACATGGGACATGGTCTTCATCAGGAAAGACCACTGACTTCCATCCCATATGATGCTAACATCTGCTGTCACAGGCCACATCTGGAAGAGTGGCTTTCAGCATCAGCTCTAAGTTATTTCTTCATTTCTGTGGTCAAGGACAAACTAGCAAACAGGACTAAGTGTTCAAAATGATGGAACAGGTACAAATACAAATGCATGTACGTGCAGTAAGAAAGACAAATGATAAACAGGTAAAAGCAAAGAAAAATAATAGCTAGATATATTGTTAAAGCCAAAATCTGAGTGAATGAGGAGACCATTTTGTTCAAGATATTGCAATAGGGAAAGACCCCTGGTCCAAAGTGTTGTGTCTTGACAGATGTTTCCTTTTCAGAGAAGCCTGGGAGGGCTGCAGTGGAGTGGGTTGCTGTTGGTAGCTTTAAGAGTTACTTTCTTGATGCTAGGACAAACTACCCAACAAGAAAAGCAGCTTATGGAAGGAAAGAATTTGTTTCTGTTTACAGTTTTGAGGGGAGGTCTCATCAAGGAAGGGAAGGCATGACACAAGCAGGAAGCTGTCTCACATCATCACATATCAGCAGCAGGAAGGAAATCTTCTGAATAAGTGAGCTCTGAACACCCAGTGGGTTGGGCTAATAAACATCAACGTGTGCCCCAAGTGACACACCATAGCATTCAGCAAGATTTTACCACCCAATGGCTCTAACTTGGAATAGATAGGAGGCTTAATCACAAACACTTGAGACTATAGGGGTATTTAAAATTCACACCATATTCTGTGTCTGTTGGGCCCCATAGACTCATAGCCATCTCACAAGGGAAAATTCATTCAACTTAACTTTACCAGTCCCAACCCTGTTCAAAAGTCCAAAGTCCAAGACTCATCTGATACTTAAGACTGTCTCTTAACTTTAACACATAATGGCACAAAGTAAACATTCCTTTGGGTGGTAAAATCTTACTTAATACGGATGGTGTGTCACCTGGGGTGCACATTGATGTTTATTAGCCTAATGCACTCGGTGGTCAAAGCTAACTCATTCAGATTTCCTTCCTGCTGCTGATATATGATGATGTGAGACAGCTGCCTGCTTGTGTCATGCTTTCCCTTCCATAATGAGACCTCCCCTCAAAACTGTAAACAGAAACAAATTCCTTCCTTCCATAAGATGCTTCTTGTTGGGTATTTTGTCCTCACTACAAAAAAATAGGATCATAGAAAGAAAATTTTTAAAATGGCCCATTCAGATTAAAAAAAAAAAACAAAACATGAGGGCAAACATTAAATATTTCAGCTCTGTTCCTGGAACATGGGACTCCTAATAAAATCTTCTAGGCCCCAAAAGGCTTGGAAAACTTTCTGCCCTTCTGCTATGCTGCTTGTTTCCAGGCAAAATCTACCTGAGCCAGAGCTAGCAGTTTTCTTAGGCAGCCATCCCATAGTTCTGGGTTCTCCCCAGTCCTGGGATCTCCACTACAACTCACAATTCATCCCACAGCTCCATTCTATGGCCTCAGGGGCCTCCATGTAGAGACATAACCCTGTGTTCACATCATTTCAGCAACTTTAAGAACTGCATTACAAAAAAAAAAAAAAAGTTACAAAAAAATAAATTAAAATAAAAAACAAGAAAAGAACTGAAGTTACAGCCAATGACCCTATTTCCTGCATTTGTTATGCTTTCAAAACAACTACCAGACAGTTGTCATGAATTTTTTAAATCCTAGGGGAATGAAGCTTGACATTGAAGAGCAGGAAACTCCTCTTATTTCTTCCTTTAGACCCTTTCTTTTCAAAAGAATTTGCACTCTTACTAGCTTGATTCTTCATTGAGTTAGAGTTCACACACACCTTTCCCATTGTCCCAGTGCAGAACAATTGGCTTATCTTCAGTGGTGGTAATCACTTAAACAATTACAGTATAATGGCCTAAAGTTACTCTCTGTGCCTGGGAATGTCAACTTGCTTACATTACTTTCTGTGAAAATTTTTATATTTTTCACATTCTATTCCTCTATACTCCCCTCTGCCTAACATACCTGGTCATTACTTTTGAATTTACCTTTTTCAAGTTCTCAAGACATGGGCAGAATGAGCCCACCACTCTGTGAGAACATCTTACAAACTGCTTCTATTCTATCCTCAAAAGAGTCCTTTCTTTACCCCCTGAAACATCATAAGCCAAGCCTTCACAGTAGACTGTTCTCTTTCAGACTCTCACCAGAATGGCTCATCAATGTCTGCTTATAGAATTTCAAGGCTTCTCTAATCGAAGGTTCCACATCCTTCCATATTCCTCCACAAACCAGTTCCTAAAGACCAAAACCTCTCAGATTCATTGGAGCAATAGTCCCACTTCTTGGTACCAATTTTTTATTGCCATCATCTCATTGTTGTGATAAAACACCTGACCAGAAGCAGCTAATAGGAGCAAAGGATTTATTTCAGTTTTTCATTTACAGAGCGGAAGTAAAGTTTCAGCATGGTGGAAAAAACGCGGCATAACAGGCAACTGGCTCACATTGTCATACATCAGCATCAGGATGTGAGCACAGGACTAAGCTAGCTCTCACAGACACGTGGGCTGGACTAAGAGGTCCCAAGGCCCACCAGGTGACATACCTCCTTGTGGTAGTTTGTATGGATGGCCCCAAATATATTCAAGATTTTTATTAAACCTCTGTTTTTTAAATCTGCAGGCACCTGGCTAGAGGAAGTGTTACTGTGGGTAGATCATACTGTCCAGCCCTAAGTTGTGAGGGTAGAGTGGAAATTCCAGTCTAAAGCTATGCATAGTGCCTGAGCTTTTCCTGGAGCCCCTAAGTGTGTTTGCTTGCTTTTGTGGTGGTGGCTTTTCACTCTGCTTAGACTGTGAAAGTGGGCCAGCTTCTTTTGCCATTATGAAACTTCCCTCTGCTTCAATAAATCCTTTCTTCCCATAGCTGTGCCTGAGATAGAAATTCATCCCAGTGATGTGAAGCTGTATACTATACTTCTCCAGCAAGACTATACCTCCCAAAAGTTACACCAGCTGAAGAGTAAGTAGGAGGTTTAATCATAAACACTTGAGGCTGTAGGGACATTTTTACCTTCAAACCGCCACAGTTGCTTTGTAGTCTAGGCACTCACCAGGTGGTGAGAGGGACTTTACCTCAGTGTATAAATAGATTTCATCCTGACCTGGGGTTACCACTTATGAGACCAAGCAGAAAGTGGGGAAAAGGCCAGTCCTGTCAGCAGGATAGATTGGATTGTGAGTACAAGCGAAGGTTTTCTGTGCATTTCTGGGAGTTATTGGAAAATATGGGCAGTTGTTATATTCACCATATTGCTAAATTTGCCCCCATATCAATAAATACATGCTCCTTAAGTTCACAAATGTGCTTTTTAAAAATTTAACTTAATTTTATTTAAGAGAGGAGAGAGGCAGATATAGATAGAGAGAATGGGTGCACCAGGGCCTTTAGCTGCTGCAAACAAACTCCAGATGCATGCACCCCCTTGTGCATCTGGCTTACATAGGTCCTGGGAAATCAAACCTGGGTCTTTTGGCTTTGTAGGCAAGAGTCTTAACTGTTAAGCCCTCTCTCCAACCCCTGAAGATGTGATTTTATGTGTATCAGCTATTTCAACCCCAGCAACATCTGAGATATCACTATCAATCCAGATGATGGCTCAGCAAATGTAAAATGTTTGCCATGAGGACCTGATCTAGGGTCCTCAGAACCTACATAAATGCAGGACATGGTGACCCATGTCTGTAATCCTAGTGCTAACAACAGGATAGTTGGGGCTCACTAGCTAGTCTAGACTAATGGGTGAGCTCCAAGTTAAGTGAGAGGCTGTCTCAGAAAATTAGGTGGAGAGTGAATGAAAAAGACACCCAACGTTAACCTCTGGCTTCCACATGCATGTACATTCTCATACTTGCATGCACAAACACACATACAAATGCTTATTCACACAACCATACATAACACACACACACACACACACACATTCACATAAAAATACTTATATACACAACCAAATATACCACACACACATACATCCAAATACTTATACGCACAACCAAACATACCACACACACACATATACACATATATATGCAAAAAATTTACTCCCTTCCACTTTCTCTACCTTTTCTTCAGACTCATCATTTGCATTCTAAGTTTAAGTTTTCCACATGTCAACTGACAATGGTATGCTTTCCTTTCTAAAACTTTTGACAAATCTTTAATTTATTCTTTTTCAATCTTGACTAATTAGATGTTTTGTCTCCTGGATTAGTCTTAAATGTTTAATTTAATAATTCACACATACCACACATATGTTAAATATTTTATTTTAAAAAGTTCCTACCACTTTTAAATTTTTATTGAAGTAGTATTAACAAATAAAATTTTACAATATATTCAGGATATACATGTTACATATGTGTTATGAAATGATTGCAATAGTCAAGTTAATTCACACATTAATCATCAACCACCTTGATGTTACTATTTTTGAGTTTGTGTCAATCGAAAAAACACTAAAGTATACTAGTAATTATTGTCACCATGATGTACAGTAGGTCTCTGGACCTTATTGCTCCTGCCCAACTGAAACTTTGCACCTTGTCACCAACATCTTCCTTCACACTTTGCCCAGGCCCTTTAATATCCTGGTAACCCCATTCTACTCTGCTTCTCTGAGCTCAGCTTTTTGATTCCACATGCAAGTAAGACCATGTGGCATTTGTGTTTCTGTTCAGCTCATATTCTACTCTGTTTGTCCTCCATTTTCATCCTCGCTGCTGAAAACCGCAGGATTTCCTTCTTTTAATGGCTAAACAGTATTTCTTTGTGTGAAACCTCAGGTTCACCAGTGGGTAGACATTAGGTTATTCACACCTCTTTGTTCCTGTTACAATTCTACAATGAACATGAAAGTGGAGATATCTCTTTGAGATACTGACTTCATTTCCTTCAGATAATTACCAGGAGTGGAGGTGCTGGATCAAATAGTAGCTCTGTTTGAGTGTGTGTGCAAGTATATTTTCAAATCTATATGCAAGCTTCTATTTCCCACTTGTTTTGGTAACTGTATTTTTATTCCTTTAAATGCTTATGTACATGTATGATCTATTATTCTACATGAAAACTCCAGTACTTGAAAGCCTTGGGAATGCTCATTTTCTTCATTACTTCTCCTGCAGCTTACTCATGACTTTCTCAATGGGCATCTCTTATAAAATCACTGTTGTAACTTGAGCTGGGACATTCTATGGCTCTGAGTTAAGATTGTTTTTCCCTAAGATTTGCTTCTCCTAGTGACTAGCTACTGCCTATACCTGAAACCACTGTGCTCTCTCCTCCCTTAGTAACCCCTTCCCTCCTGTGTTGAAATTACAGCTTTGTGATGTACTTTGACAGGTTTGAGGTCAACTACATAAGCAGTCAGACGGCAGCAGCCCGAAGGGCCTGTTGCACTGGAACCACCCTCAGGTATTCTCCCCATAAGGCCACAATACACATGGAGAGATGCAAGAGGTTATGGGAATGGGCTGGAGAGATGGCTTAGCGGTTAAGGCACATGCTTGCAAAGCCAAATAGCCTATTCCCCAGGACCCATGTTAGCCAGATGCACAAGGAGGCACATGTATCTGGAGTTCATTTGTGGTGGCTGGAGGCCCTGGTGCTAGCTCTCTTTCTCTCTCTAATATATAAATAAATAAAAATTTTAAAAGAGGTTATGAGGAGGCTGTGCTGGTTACTCCATTTCCTGGCTAGTCCATTCACTGGGTGAGGAGTGCCTATAATCCCTCAGGCTCCCTCTGTCTTTGTAACATTATTCATTATTCTCATTCTCTTTTCTTTAAGTATTTTATTTATTTATTTAAGAGAGAAAGAGGGAGACAGAGAATGGGTGTTCCAGGGCCTCTAGTCACTGCAAATAAACTCCAGACACATGTGCCACCTTGTGCATCTGGCTTACTTTGGGTACTAGGGAATCAAACCTGGGTCCTTAGGCAAGCACCTCAATGGCTGAGACATATCTCTAGCCCCATTCTCATTCTTAACATACCATCATTTCATGATTCATTTTTTTAAACTAGACTACATGCTACTACTGGTGGTCTGATACCACTCTGATGGTTCCCATTGGTCCTGTCAGCCAAACTGTACACTGGTCTCTAACTATGTAGCCTTTGTGAGTCTGCAGTATTATATTAACTTACATGTCCTGGGGTTTGGGTATTTTGGCTACTAAAAAAAAAAAAAATGTTTTGGTTCAGTGGGAAAAGCACTTGCCATGTAAGCATGAGGTTTTGAGTTTGGATCCCCAGAACACATGTAAAATTCTGAGCATGGTAGTGTGTATATGTTTATGCATATATACACACATATAGACATGAACATACACACATGAATATGCCACACACACACACACACACACACACACACACACACATGCACGCACATACACACATTCAATGAAAGGAAAAATCTGAACCCAAACACACAGAGAAGATGGCCATGTGAGACACAGACACACAGAGAGAAGATGGTATAGAGATATGATCATGGTCCAAGGAACCCCTGAAGTTTCTAGAGCATTCAAGGTGACATGGATTTTCAGACATCTTGCCTTTGTTTGGCCTTCCTGTGCCCAGCATCCTAGGATGCCTACCCTATAGGTCAGGGTGGTGCTCCAGAAAAGTGAGCCTTCATTAACAGAAATTTCATATCTCGCTATGGTAGTGATCCTGCCTTCCTGACAATCTTGAGCCTCAGTAGAGTGTGGACAAAACACCAGAGGAGCCCATCAGGACAGGGTTCCCCTAGTGATAGCAAAGTATGAGCTTTTCACAATGAGACCATATATCCTCGCCTGTCCTTAACATGGCCCCTTTTGTAGCTCTGCAACTTCTTAGTTTCAGGCAGGGACAACGTTATATCCTGTGCTTCCTCCTGTTCCCCGTTGGCTCATGTTTCTTTTGTTGAGGCAGTGTTCTTCCATCTAACCTTCTTGACTGCAGAGACATAGCCTTGATGGCCCTCTGATAGCTCAGCATGGGGCCATCAAGGACCTGCATGAATGCGGAATGCCACCCAGGTCATGCACCTGGCTGACTTCTCATAAACTCATGACTTTTGGGCACCAGGTAATAAGGACAGATGAATGCTAGCTCAGGCCCCTCAAGGGGGCTATTCCTTCACTTTCAAGGGTCCACTTCAGACAATGCTCAAGAGCACCTGCTACATGGAGCCTCTACTTCCCTCCTAAGTGAATAGCTTTAAGACAGGCTGTTCCCATTGTGCATCAGTGTATTCAGTGGCCACCTGAGGAAACTGAGTCATTTCATTAGAAGTGAGCAAGCAGGAGTGGTAGATGATGTTAGGGTGAGGATACTCCTTTCCCCCAGGTACTTCTGTGCCAATTGTTTCCAGAGTTGCTCAGCAATCAAGGTTTGCCACACACTCATTGAAGAACCCAGTATACTGCCCAATAACCAACACACACTTGTCAAGGAGGAATGAGTTAGCAAAAGTAAGCTATTAACTTTTTAGGTCTCAGACCCCATTTAACAGCCACACAACCTCTCTAGCAGTCATGTGAGTTACCTACTGCTGCCTGCCTGATATGATTCCTGGCATTTGGGGCCTGACTATGTCTCCAGTGGTATACCCATTCTAACAACTGCTGCTAGCCTGAGACTTCATTTGGGGGCTGGTGTTTTTGCAGGTAAGGTCAAGATGAGGCCTTACTGGGTGGTGTGCACTATAGTCTACAGGCAGTACCTTTATAAATATGGAGAAATCTGGGCTGAGGAGATAGCCCAGTGAGTAAAAGGAATGCATGAGGCCCTGAGCTCAGATCCTCAGTACCCATATAAAAATGGTGGGTGTGATGGTGCACACCTGTAATCCCAGCACTGGTAAGTGGAGACTGGAGCATCCCTGTGGCTCACTGGCTAGCTAGCCTACCAAATCAGTGAGCTCTAGGTTCAGGAAGTGACCTTGTCTCAAAGAATCAGAGGGGAATTGATAGAGGTAGATACTTGATGTCAACCTTTGGCCCCCACAGGCACATACACAAAAGTATGCACATCACACATATGAACATGTATACACACATGCATACTACACACAAAAAGAATGGAAACATCTGAAAACAAACACACAGGGAAAGTGACTGTATGAGGCAGACACAAGAGAGGGAATGGTGTGACTATACAGATGTTCCTTAAGCCCCTAGGACCTTCAAGATTACATGGTTCTTCAGACATCCTGCCTTTGGCCTCTATACATCCAGAGTGTGGTAACATGACACAGTACCCCAAGAAACTAACACTATAGGTCAGGGAGATGCCACCATAAGCAGCCATTGCATGGTGATTTGACTCAGATGTTCCCCACGAACTCATGCATTCTGAATGCTTGGTCCGCAACTAATAACAAGTTTGGAGGTTGAGCCTTGCTAAAGGAGGTGTACTTCTGTGGGCAGGCTTAGGTGTATTACAGCCAGCTCCCCCTTGTCAGAACTTGGCTCACTTTCTTGCTGCTGCTTTCTACCTGCTGCGGCAGAGGTGATGTCCAACATCTGCTCATACCATGCTTCTCCATGCCATCATGGAGCTTCCCCTTGAGACACTAAGACAAAGTAAAATGTTTCCTCCCATCAAATGTATCAAATGCTTTTGGTAGGGTGTTTGCTCCCAGCAATGAGAAGGTAGCTCCAACAACATACACGAGCACATGCACGTGTGCATACGCATGTGTGTGTGTGTGTTATCTTGTGTTTTTCATTTTCAGTTCCTTAATGAGTAATGGTGGTGCACACTTATTTTGTAAATTTTCATGCCATCGAAATCATGTTTTGGAAGTGCCTATCACTATCTATAGCAGTATTTTGTATATTTTGCCCCACTGCCTACAGTTACACAGGATAATAAACAGCAGACTCAAGGATGGATCTCAGCTGTTTGTTTCAAGTGGACATCCTTCCTTTTTATACTATGACAGCCCAACACACTTCTCATAGGCTCTTGGGTTGAATACATCAATTTTGATTCACAAATACAAAAATAAATAAATAAATCTATTTTAAAGCAGAAAGCAGTGAACTCTTGAATTCCTACAGCCATTAAATGAGTATTGGTAACTTCCCAGAGTTGTCTGTAGAGAAACAAGAAGAGGCGTGAGCTCTGGGAGCATGGCCTACATACCCGCAGCACCATGGAACAGATATGAGCTCTCCATTGCCACCCCTATATGCCAGGCACAGCACCATCCATGGTGTCTCCTTCACCTATGTCAACTACCTGCCTGTGAGTGGCCACTGCATGCAACTCCATTTGCCTGGCACCAGAGAAAGGGGGGCAATAGACTCTCGGAGACTCTCACGTCCTCCACTGTCCTCCCTACTTGGTGCTGTGCCCTCTGAGAGAGATAGAGAGCTGTTCTAAGCTTATATTAATTTAAGACACTGGTGTTTTTTGCCCTGAGGCTGGCTCATCAAGGCCCCTTCCTTAAAGGACGACTGTGCCACTTGTTTACCTCCACTCAGTCTGGATTAAGCAGATCTTAAAGTGAGGTTAGAGTCCGTGAGTTCTGGGTATGGAGTCAAACATGTGAGCTGTAGTGTTGGTTTGGACCTGACAGTGTTGCTCTGGACTTCTCTTTGTGACTTGCTGACTCTGTACTGGTGGGAGAAGGGAGCCGTGGGCAGAAGGCAGAGCAAGCTGCCTTGTGTGCAAGCTGTTGTGGATATTGCTTATGGAGTTACAAGGTTGATCATTGTTGTAGCTTCTGACAGTTAATTGTGGTGAGTTCCAAAGTACAGTAATGAGGCTTACAGTCCTCTGTAGACCCCTGGGAGCAGCTGACTGGCTGCCAGGTAGATATCATACATCCTCAAGGTCCAGTGGCTCACCACATTGCATATGCATTCTTATACAGAATTGGGTATGCCTGACCATCACACACCAGAGAAGACCACCGCTTTCTACCCAATCCTCTCCCATGACTTTACTCTGTCATTCCTGCACAGTTATGGAGACCCTATCCCAGCCTACCATGGGTGTATTCCCTTTGTGTAGGTGCTACAGGGGTCTACACATAGGCTTTCTCTCCAACACAACCCTATCTTTGGTGTATTCTCACTGTATGTGGGTATGGAAATGCTGCATGGCAAGTGAACAGGTGGGGAGATGGGCAGACAGGTGAGTAGGTAAGGCAGGTAGGCAGCTATGGAGGTGGGTAGGTGGATAGATGAGTAGTTAACATGCAAATTGGGTGGGCAGGTAAGGCTGACTAGACTCTACTTGGAGCTGACTCATGTCACCTCCTGCAAGGCTGTGCCAGGGAGATTTAGCAGCCGAGATCCCTCAGAGAGAAGTGGGAGGGGGAACCATGGGTGCAGATGGCTGCAGCAGCTTGGGCTAAGTTTCTACTTCTGGATCTTTATATTTATAATGAGTGTGTGCGTATGTGTGTGCGTGTGTGTGTATGTGTGCGTGCGTGTGTGGATGCCAGAGGAAAACTTAGGTGTCATCCTCAGGAATGTCATCCACCCTTTTGGAGACAGGGTGTCTCATTGGCCTGGAGAGCATCAGATAGGCTAGCGTGGCTATGTGGTGAGCCCTGGAGATCATCCTGTCTCTACTGCCTCAGCACTGGGACTACAGGTGTGCATCAGTACACCCAGCACTTATGTGGGGTCTAAGGTTTGCACTCGCGTCCTTATGATTGCAAGGCAAGCACTTTACTGACTGATATGACTCCCCAGCACTGTCTCTGGGTCTTTTTAAGAGGAGGGTAAAGGTGGTAAGAAGTTCAGGCAGAGCTTCATCTAGGCAGCTCAGTTTTCCATAACTGGGTGCATGACTACAAGTCACCAGGGAGGACGCTAAGTAGCAATGAACTTGCCTCCTAGGAATGCCTCATTTGGAGCCCTTCCTCTACTATGGCCATGGAACTTAAAGAAGAGCTGCTGAGCTTCACTCACACCTATACAAAGGATGTGTGATGTCAAGGTCTTCTCAGGGTTGTATCTAAAAATAGCAGCAATTCTTATTATCATTGTTATGCAGGAGAAAATAGGATGCATGACAGTATCTTGCATATGATGGCATTCCACCAGGAGAGCCATGGAAAGGCAGGCAGGTGAGGCATCTACTCCACTGACGACAGTGAGAGACTTCAAGATCTCATGGTACCTGAACCCTGCAAAGCCCTTCCCAGCATAAGATTCCACCCAAGGCCACAGATAAGGCACCCTCCTATTCACTCCACACAGAAGCCCCTTTGGTCAGCTGCACTTACCATGACTTTTGGACATTTAGTCTTTTCTCCCTCTTGTTATCTTTTCTGCATCCATTAGAACATCTGAAATTATTTCTCATATGAATTCAGGGAAAGTCATGTAGACTGATAGAATGCTTCCTGGCTCATGTGTTCCACTGTGTCTTCCTGTGTGGGGTGAGCAGAGAGCAGATGCACAAGATTTCATGTGGCAATCCAAACCCAGCCAGGCTGGGCTCCATTTTTAGAGCTGATTGGGCTGCACAGAACTGCGAAGCTGCAGGCACACCTGGATGGTAATCAGGCCCCGGGGGCTGCACAGTTAAGGCCGCTCCAGGTGGTGATTGGTGCTGATTGCCACCCCTTCCTGCCCTCCCTGCCTATCTCCTCACCTCCTCTCTCACAGCCCGGAGCCAGGGTGCAAATATTGAAAGCGCTTATGTACCCAATATGCTGCATTCCTGCCTGAGAGATTGCCCTGTCTGCTACAGGATGTGAACAGGAGGGCCATACACATACACATACATATACATACACAAATACACATGGATACCCAGAAAAAGATTCAGTCAAATGCATACATACACAAACATTGAACACACACACACACACACACACACACACACACACACACAGGCACTATGAAATCAAACAGGAGGTCTTGTGGCACCCAAATTCCTATGTTAGGCCTGATCTTTGATGCAGCAGTATATAGAGGTGGGGCTTTTAAAGAGATAGTCATGTTAAGTGAGGTTACAGAGGAGACCTGATCCAATTTAAGTGGCTAGCTCCTACAGAGGAGGAAGAGATGCAGGATGGAGGCATTGTCTATAGTCCGTGGGGTCAGACCAGAAAGAGTTATTCCTCCTAGCACTTTGCACGTTGACTTCTGTCTTCTGTGCTGTGAAGAAGTCACTGCCTGCTGTTTGAGCCAGCCAGCCTGTGGATCTGTCAAGAGTCTGAGCTGAGAGGTGGGAAGTCTGCTGGGATGCAGAGTGGGCAGATGTGTTACCTAGCTAGAGGACAAGAAAGAAGGAGACTGGTTGGGGGAAGCCATGCCTTTTCGTCCAGTACAGAGACATTCACAGCCTTAATCTGGAAGACTATGAACTCACACAGCTGATTCAGGGCCAGAGTGACAGTTAACGTTGAGCATCAACTACACAGGTTCTAGAATTATAAAGGAGACAAACTTAGGCCCATGTCTCTTAGAGTTTTAGATTAGGTTAATTAAGATGGGAAGATCCATTCTAACTGCGGGTGGCACCATCCCATGGGTTAGGGTCTGGATTGAATCAAGGGAAAAGGAGTGGACAGAGTACTAGCATTCATCTATCTGCTTCTTAACTGCAGAAACAAAATGACTTAGCTGTCTAATGCTCCTGTAGCCATATCTCCCTGGCCATGGTCAACTACATCCTTAAACTGTGAGCCGAAATAAACCCTTCCTTCTTCCAGTTGTTTTTGTCAGATGTTTATGTCACAGCAATAAGAAAAGAAACTAATACAGCTAGAAAAGAGGCATGTTCTCTGAGCCTGCAGATGTTTGCTGGTGGACAAGACCTGTGGCAATCTGGAAGGGCTTGGGAATGAAGAACAAGAACCTAAAGGGTTGGAATGAATAGTCTCCTCTATGATCTTCAAGACCCACAACAATGCTGGTCCACAAATAACTCCATTCAGAAGGAAGAATGTTTTCTCATGAAGAGCAGAGAGTTTTAAAATATTTATAATGAGTTAGAAATATTAAGTCCATATAAAAATAAAACAATTTTTAAAAACTTTATTCAGCTAGTTTGAAAGTTTTAAGCCCTTATTGCAACATTATAGCTATTTTAAATAACATTGATGAACCCACTGCTATCTAATCACAGGCAGTTTGAGAGATGGGTGAGTCACTGTATTTATGCCCAGATAAAAGTCAGACGTGTATATTGGGCTTAACTCTCCTGCCAATTTTCAGCTTATAAATAAGTTGGCCTGGCCCTTCTTTGTATGAGGTCTTTGCATTTGTCATCTATAATACTCTGTAATTAGTAACAGATTCATAGTGTGGGGGAACTACATAGGTAGAGAAAGAGTTGGGGGCTGAAAGCAAGAGGTATAAAGAGCTCCTGAGTCACCTGAGTGACATGGAACAAGCCCCTTCCACTCAGGCTTTGACCTCCTAGGTTCTGCTGCAGGGTTCCTAGAACCCACTGCAGATTATAATAAGCAGGCTGTTCAGTGATCTTGAACCACATTGAAGGTGGGGAGGCAGAGCCACAGAACTATGGAAGGGGTGCACTTCCTCAGAACAGGTAGATCCTCCTGACAGACTTCTGGTACCAAGCTGTCCCAAGCATGGTCATGAAGTCTTCACTGAACTCTTGACCAGTCCTCAAAGGTAGCCTTCTGAATATAAACTAGATTGCCCAGGCCTGTGTTCTCAGGTGTAGGCATGCCACTGGTGTGTTAGAAGAAAGCTGAGCTGCAACTGAAGGCTTATGTTCTACCCCAGCCCTGTCACCACTGACTCAGTGACCACAGGAAAGGACACAAGTCCTCAGGCTGCAGCTTCATCAAGTGGTCACCGAGAGATTCAACTCAAAAGAGCTTGGAAACCATTTTAGCTGTGGAGACTCAGGTCAGGGTGCTGGGCCAACTCTTCAGTAACTCTGGGAATGCTTCCAGATTGCTCTTGTGAGGACACACTCATCTTTTCTATGTTACAATGTCTTTTCATCAAAAGATCTTATAAGGAAAATACAGTATGGTTGTTTGGGTTTCCCTATTGCTTTCTGTCAGATGCACATACTTCTTGCTCCTGTGGGTATCTACTTTACAGTATTGATTTAATATTGGCTTAATTAACTGATGCTTTTGTTATTCAGTCTTATTCCAAGTGACCTGGTAGAAGTGAACAGAATGCCACTGAGGCAGTCACCATTACCATATTCATAACTGCCCATCCAGTTCTGTTCAGTGGTGTCTACTATGTGCAAGGAGAAAAGGTAAGGCTTTGAATCTGAGCTCTTGGTGAGTTCTGACTATCTGTGAATGACAATTACACATTAACCCATTGCCACAGGGCACCATCTCTGCCTACTGCTCACTGAGACCTATGGAATGACACAGACAATAATGGTACTCTTCATGAGCATTTGTGGTGGGGCAAGTGGCTCAGGTTCACATGGAGAGCCATCAGGCTGAAAGGGTCTCACCAGAGCATGTGATACAGAAAATAGCCTGTGGTGCTGTACCAAGACTGACTCATAAATGGGGAAGTGCCTGGAGGAGAAGTAGACAGTTCTGACAGGCTCTGCATTACCCCTGTTCCTTAGTGTGGCGATGATCATGCCTTATCTTAGGAGTGAGCCTGATGATGCCTTACCCTCAGTAGTGGAGTTCATCTTAGCTCCCTACCAGAAGTTCCTCACTAATTATCTTTTCCACATCTGCAAGGAGGAGAGTCATGTGGGATGGAGCTGAAACTAGACCATAGGCATCTCAGTTGTCTTCTGTTCAAGGGCCCTATACATCCCACAAGCATCTGCCATATGGTCAGCTGTCCAATGTACAGCTCTGACTGCATGTTCCACACAGCTCACTACCAGGAACAATCAATATGAGACAATAAAAGATAAATGACAAGGGTAAGGTCCACTGCTAGGATGAAAAAAGGTGAGTCCTTTGTTTAATCAGGAGGCAAAAATTAGTTCTCTATGAGAATATGCCTTCCATCTGTTACCAGATGATCAGGGTTCAGGGGATGGCTGTGCAAACTTTATGCTGCAATTGAACTGGACAGTCAAGTTGAGGGCTGGGGCTAAGTGACAAGAGAGGAGATTCAGCATTTGAATGAGTGCATGGTTACCCAGCAACTAGTTAGGTGAGAGAGAGAGGCACACTCAGAAAGTAGAATGAGGAAGGGATTAGCTTCCGTGTGCATTTCTGACAAGACAATCAAGTGTGCTTGTTGAAAGTGGGTTGTTGTGTCCTTCTACTTATTTCCAGAATTTCAAGCTCCCCTGTGCTTAACTGTAGAATTCTCTGGGAATAAGAAGAAGGAAGGCTGCCCTAGCCCTGGGGAGTGGAACTGTCCAGGGAGGATTTCAGGTACAGTAATGACTGAATCTAAAAATGAACAGTTAAGCAACGACTTGAGCAACTGCAGGACAAGCCCAGGTGGCTGACTTACAAGATACTATCAAGTGCTGGGAAGGAGAAGGACAGAGGCCTTTCTCCTCATTGCTGTGTAGTGTTAAAATGAGTCATCTTTCAGATGTACCAGGAATGAAAACACAGCCCTTGAGACAAAATGACAGTGATTGTGTGGTTGGCATGATAGGGTAAAAAGGGCTTAGCATCCCATTATTTGCCCATGTGTTCACCATGACAGTCACATGCTTTAAATGAGGGGCACCTGTTTTGGAGACCTACAACATGAGAGGACAATGCTAGCCATGTGTTCTTGCCAGGCTCTGAGACTGTGGAGTGGGTGTATCCAGGGCCCTCACAGGAGGCATTTCAGAGATCTAAGAGGAACATCTGGGAAGCTTAGTGGGATGTAGGCGAACAGTACAGGTATCTTAGGCTAGGCTAGGAAGATAGTTCTATCTTTGGCCACATAAAACAATGCCTTTGGACTATTATGCTGTGGCCACTAGCTACATCTGAAATCCTCACTCTAGAATGGGCCCTGTACCTAGAACCCAAGCTGTGGAATTATGGGCTTGGGAGAGGATAGTGAATCATTATAACCTGTGAAGTTCAACTGGACATCAGAAAGAAAATTGCCACTTTCTGTTACCATTATTGAAATCTTCCAGGTCATTCCACCATTGGAGATGGAAGGATCAGCTCCTAAATCAGGTATGATATGATCATATTAGAGTGAGAGTTCAGAAAGCTCTCTGGAGTCATAGAAGACTAAAAGAATTCTATCCCCACAGCCAACACACATATACTTTAGAAAATGGATGTTTTCATGGGAAGAGGAAGGTAGCCTATAGCAGATAGGGGCCAGGTTGAATTCAGGGCTATACAGTCCTACTTGCCATTAAAATGATGTCTCAAGGGTGGAGTTGCTCATGGCTGGCTCTCTCCAGCAGGCATGGGGATGAACTAACCCAGCCCTGTAAGTTGGACTAATGGCAGTGATTAAAAAAGAGAACTCTAAGCTGTGGTCATAATTTTACCACTAGAATGTTCTAGGGGCCTGTAGATAGAGAATCATTAACAGGAGGAATTTTATAGGAAATGGCATCAAGGATTAGATGTGATCTCAAAATCCCAAGTGCCATTGTCTCTGTAGCAGGATAGCTGACAATAAGCAAATGGGTTTCCAGTAATATGCACAAGATGCTAAGATTTGCATGTCAAGATTTTAACCACACATCATGAGAAAGAAGAGCTTCCCTGGGTGTGGGGAGAATCAACAGGTTTTGGCAGCAGGCCAGAGTAAGGGGTCATTTGCTCCATGCAGAAAACAAGCCTCACTCAATGCACAAGACCCAGAGCCATACCAGATGGGGCATTGCGGGAGGAGAGCAAATACCCCACATTCTACTGGTGGTCAGGTTCAGAGAGGGAGGCATCACTGGTTGTCCTTAGGAAACTGGTATTATGCAAAAGTTGGGACAGAGAGCAATGAGTAGACTCGGGAGGCAGAGATGAACCAGACATGGCTGAGTTCTAGGAAGCAGATGCTCAGAAGCAAGACACTAGCGAGAGGGAACTGCTGTTCCGTATCTGGTCATGTGCTCCTCTGAGAAGCTGAGAGACAAGCCAGAAAGCTCCACCTGATTCTTAATGTGGAGACTTTTCCTCAGCCAAGAATACTATTGTCACCTGGAAATCCACATAGCCTCTATCAGAAATCCCATGCCCATCCTGTATGGGACAAATGGTGAGACATATTACTGGTGGGTGATCCATGGGTCTAATAGAGTCCTCATACCTATCTGGTCCAGCTACAATGAAAAGGACACTGTGGGGACAGGAATGCTACCTGGAAGACCATTCTGTCTCCTGTATTTCCACAGCTTGGATGAGGTCTGCCCCACAAGTAGTGTGATGAAAATTTGGTCCCCAGTGTGAATGTACATGAGGTAGAGGGGACTTTAGGAGGTAGAGCCCAGTGTGTGTGGGGGGAGGGATCTCTGGAGATACTGTTCCAAAGGGATTGAGCAGTTCTTGAGAAACCCTAGTTAGTTCTTTTGTATTTTACTTTTTTTTATTAAGAATATACTTTGTATGGATACATCATGTGTTGGTACCATCCTTTCCCTCATCCCTGGGTTGCTGGTGTTCCCCATGGAGGAATAACAAGTGTCATACATTGTGGGAGCAGTGGTCAGTTATTGGGGGGAGGCAATGCCTCTGGGTAAGACATCCCAACCTGTGGATCTTACAATCTTTGTACCCCCTCTCCCACAAAATTCCTTCAGCCATGGTGGATGTGCTTTAAGTATACTTCAATGATGAGCTCTTAAGAGCCTCTGGATATTTGCTTTGGTAGGTGTTGAATATCTGTCTCCTTCACCCTGGCACTGGTTGTCAGGCTCACCATGGAAGCAGCACTCTTGCTCGTCTCCCCTACTTAGTTCTTATGAGTGAGTTACTATAAAAAGAATAGACTGTCCCTCCCCTTGCTCTGGCCTACTGTTTTATGGTGTTCTGTTCCCACAGATGACCTTGCTATTGTGATGCCATCCACCATAAGACCTTCACCACAGCTGAGCTAAGTTGGAATCCTGCCGTCAAACCTCCAGATCTGTGAGATCAACAAGCCTTTTCTTCATCAAGTTATTTAACCTTGGCATTTCAGTACAGTAATAGAAAATGGACTAATGCACTTAAGCAGGCACAATGTTTAAAACCTGAGCTTATGCTAGGTGTATAAAGATGGCTTAATACAAAAGTCCAAAATAAATAATATAGAACTCATCAATAAACATTATATATATTCAATCAAATAAAGAAGAAAAATGACAATATGAGGTTATTTACACTGATTTCAAGACTTACTATAATCAAGGCTTACAGTAATCAAGATAGTATGGTATTGGTGAGAGATAAATAGATCATTGGAAAAATAGACAATACAGAAATAGACTTACAAATATAAAGGAGCAACGGCTGTACAATGAAGCAAAGTTAGTTTAGTCTTTAAACAAATGGTCTGCACTACACATCTGACCTCCTTGCCTGAGACCCAGGTCCCACTAATCCAAGATCCTCTAGGAGGCCTCAGTACCCCTCTGGAGACAGGAAGGACAGATAGTGTCCCAGGAATGCCTGGCTATTATCATTTACCAGCAGGTGGAGGATGTCTTGTCCCTCACTCACAAGGCTCAGAGCCTTGAGCAGAAGTTCTGTAAGAGATCTGTGCAGTCATCCCAGACACTATGGTAGGGGTCGAGGCAGGCACAGTGTCCATTGAAAGAAGGTAGCATATAGCCTTTCCTCTGCTTTTACAGGTATCCCTCTAGCCTCTGACCCAGGGGCACATGTGAATGCTGCTGCTACCTGTGGCAAAAGGGTTGAAAGCCTGGAGGAGAGGAGGGAGGACCTCACCCTCGCAGAGCCATACTTGTCATGGAAGAGGAGAGACAGAGGATCACCAGAGGGGCTCTAAAAGTGACCTTGTCATCATGAAATAAGCATTGAGGAGAGAACTAGAGTTGCTCTGTCACCTGAGATGGGGAAGGAAGCCTCTAAGGGAGTCAAGGCTTCTAGGAGCGCTGTTGCCCTCTTTCCCTGACTCGAGCTCTGCCCTAAAGGCCCTCTGGACCCAGGACTACTTCTTTCTACCCTCTCCTGCTTCTTTCCCTCCAGCTCACTGTGGACTCCAAGTGCTCTTGCTGTGTGACAGTAGAAGCTTCTTGCACCTTCTTTCTGACATAGTTACCTCATCCTCCACCCATGCATGGGTGGACTGTGATTTTCCTGAGTGGAAAGTAGCTTCCACACCCCTGCAGGGCCCATTTTACCCTTGATAGAGTGATCTTCAATGTGCTGCCTCACAGTCACACCCATCCAGGAGGTCCAGGGCTCACAGCCTGGACCTGATGCTGAGCGGGATGCACTTGGGTACTTCCTCCTTCTAGGCTGCTGTCTCAGGGGACAGAGGGACAGGAGTTTCAATGAGGGTGGACAGCAAATGAGATTAACACCATTAGCAAGAGTGTGTGGGTTTTTCCTCTGATACACCCCATCCTCCTTTTGAAAGATTCAGTAATAGCCTCAAAGACACTTAAATGGCTCATTTCTACAAGAGAGATGGAGTCAATTTGAAAGGCTTCTAAGTAATTTGATTGTCAGGCTTTTCCCATCAATGGAAAAAAATGCACACCTCACATACAAAGAAACAACACAAACAGCCCACACAGAAAGACAGAACACATCTCACACAAAGAGAAATATCCCACATACAGAAAACACAGAGATAAGACACACCTCACACATAGAGATAGCACACAGGCAGAATATAGAAACAACACCCTCAGCACACACAGAGATGATAAACCTGGCGCACAGAGACCCAACACAAAGCTCACAGAGAGAGACCACACAGTCCTCACAGAGAGACAACACATGTCCTACAAAGAAAATGACAAAATGCACCACAAACACAGAGACAGTACATACCCCACCCAGAGAGACCACACACTCCTCACACACAGAACTCACACATGCCATGTACAAGAGAGACAACACACACCTCACACACGAAAAGACATCACACACCTCATACAAACACACCTAGAGGCAACACATACCCTACAAACCCATGTCACGCACACAAAAGAGACATCTATACAGCCATCACACTTGATGACACTGAAAGATAACATTGCAAGAGCAAGCCTAGGCACTGAAACATGTTACTCTATACAAGGCAAAGCATTTCCTTATGTGTCTCGAGGTAGCTAGGTATCTTTAGAGTCATTTATAGTGGAGATTTCACAGTGCTCTTATTGAGGGCAGATCCACTAGAGGGTGAGGCACAGAGGACAGACCCCCTGAGCACCTTGAGGGCCATCACCTAGCCAGAGCTAGCTGAACATGGGAGGTTGGCCTTGGACTTGAGATCTGAAAGCAGCACAGGCACCTGCTAGGTGGCCCTCACCATAGAGAGATGTGCTGTGCTAAGCCCTAACAAGCCACAGAGCAACTGGGGAGTACCCTAGAGAAGCGGGTAAGCACAAGGGCCAAGTAATTCCGTGCTTTGAGCCCAGAACATGACCCTGGATGGAGCTCAGTGGCACACATAGGTCCAGTGTCAGAATGAGGCTCAGGAAATCCTGAGTCCTAGAACGTGACTTCACCTTGTTGTAATCTAAGTTGGCTGTCACCAATTCTATCAAGGTATAAAGAGACAAAGCAGGTTTTGATCAGGGGGGCCATCTGAGCTCCTGGCTGCTTGACTGGACACCGTAGGCATCCCATGAGCATCCCCTGGGCCAGGGCAGCACTGGACTCAGGCTCTCATACTGGCTCAGGCTCAGGATCCCCAGCCTTTATGGGAGTGTCCCTGCCCTCCCATCTTCCCCTTTCTCTTCCCACCTGTCCTATTTGGACAGGGCTTTGTTCATCTTGAATCACCACAGATCACTCACTGGCAGTCAGTGTTTGTCCTCAGAAAATGTGCAGTCTTGATAAAGCAAGCCCAGAGCAGGGAGGTCTCTTAGAGCCCAGAAGATGGCCCATGCGCCATGCAACTACCCCTGCCACAACACGCAGATCACACAATGCCAGCAGAGTCAGGGTTGGTAAGCCTGGGCTCTGCCAGTCAGGTGTTTGCAACCTACAGAACACTGATGATAGTCTAAGCTGGACCTGAATTCCCCCATATCTGTACACTGTGATTTCCTTTCTTAGTACACTGGATTGCTGACAATGCCCAGGGCTTCTGGTTCATAGCTGGTTGCTAATGCCAGCTACTGGATTGTGAAGAGTTTGGTGAGCTGTGTGGTGGCAAATGGATGGCAATGACAATATTTGCATCACAGATGTGGGCAGGCAGATGACACTGACTGGGCTTGTTATTTGCTTGCTTGGGGTCTAGTTATTAAGCATTTACCAACAACCTTGTTTTTAAAGCCACTCATTCATTGGTTTACTTACTAACAATCGGTTATTAAGTAACAGATATATGTCAGGCATTCTCCTAATACTGAGAATACAAACAAAATGATTAGCAAATAATACTCTTTTCCTAAGTAGTTCATTCTGTGACTGCTATGCCCTTGTGTCCCAGGACAGCTGTGAACAGAGGCTCAACACATTTGTAGATGACAGCTCATGTCACAACATTCACTTTATAGCTTTGGGACCTTAAAAAGGTAAAATGAGGGACAGGCTGGAGAGATTACTCAGTGGT
Source organism: Jaculus jaculus (assembly GCF_020740685.1). Lineage (NCBI taxonomy): Eukaryota > Metazoa > Chordata > Mammalia > Rodentia > Dipodidae > Jaculus > Jaculus jaculus. The sequence continues at coordinate 57,979,296 of NC_059103.1, forward strand.
TAAGGCACTTGCCTGCAATGCCTGATGCAGGTTAGATTCCCTACTGCCCACATAAAGCCAGATGCACAAAGTGGTGCATGCGTCTGGAGTTCATTTGCAACAGCTGGAGGCCCTGGTGCACCCATTCTCTGTCTCCTCTCCTCTCCTCTCCTCTTCTCTTCTCTTCTCTTCTCTTCTCTTCTCTTCTCTTCTCTTCTCTTCTCTTCTCTTCTCTTTTCTTCTCTTCTCTTCTGTCTCTCCTTGCAAATAAATAAATATTTTTTAAAAAGATGAAAAAAATGGCAGAAGATATGCCAACTGCTGGGTTCACAGTGTTCTTGGTAGCATAGGATGACTGCCTTCTCTCCAGAGGTTCTTCGCTAACCTTCTCAACCTCCCCAAAGAGTCTATGCTAGAAGCTTCTCACTCTAACACTTCAAGAGGGCTGTGGCCAGGGTCTTAAGCTGTGTTCCTACTGCCACACTACCAATGCCACAGTGAAGGCTTATGGATAAAAGGTTCCCTAACAGTGGAAAGCTGTGGTCTGGCCTCACAAAATCATTCTATAAGCAATCCAAATCAAGAGTAATCTCACTTTCACAAACCCACAGCTCCTGTTCTCTGGGGTGCTCCAGGCAGGGCTCAGCAGCACTTGTGTGCTGCAGAAATCACTACTGCTTGCCTGCCTTGTTTTCCTGACAGGCAGGCCTGGAACACCATAATGGCTTTCAGACTTGGCTCTCTACAACTCAGCATAGAGATAAAAAAAGTAGAGGAGGCAGTCATCACTTGTTACATATATGACTGCATGGAATAACAATCGTGGTGCATTTGAATAACTGTGATCCATTCTGCAATGCACATTCATCACATCCATTGTTCAGCTAAGAATGAAGAGTGAAAAGAGGAGGGGCATTGAGATAGGGAAGTTCCCAGATAGGAGTTATTATCAAGAAATCTCTTTACCCTTGAGGTTTTTTTTTTTTTTTTTTCTTTTTTGGCTTTTTTTTTTTTTTTTTTTTTTTTTTTAAGGAAAATGTATTCCTCAGTTAAAAAAAAAGTCATCACAATATTTGGGAAAATTTTCTGAAAAAAATGAGTGATTTTCTTCTTCATATCAAAGTGTTAAATATTTAACTGTGTACAAAAAGAGTCTCTTTCTCTAACACGCACAGACACACACACACACACACACCTAGCTTGCCTGATTCATTGGCGTTATGGTTAAACATTTAAATTTAACCAATGCACTTATATCCTGCCACAACACCCAGCAAAGGAGGTCACCAACAATAACAGTAAGAATTTTTCTTTTAGGATCCACTGGGGAAACTTCAGTTGGAGATATAAACTTCAGCCTTGCTTTACTTGCATGATAGACCATTTTGCTCTTTCCACAATCCAGAGAAGACTGGACCATAATGAAAAGAAATGCCTGTATGCTTGGACTGAACTTACCTGAGGGCAACCCTCACCTAGTGAGGCATTCCTCACATAGCATCATGGGTATCATTGATACTAAGATCAGAGAAAGCCTGGATGGAGCTTTCTGAAGATGTGCACTGATTTATAAGTACTGTTCTGCTCTAAGGCATCAACATCACACCTATGCTGCAGCACTCTCTCTGACACTAAGAACATACACAGAGGCTGCCAGACCAGTGCTATTCACAGGATCCCAGCACAGCAGCCCAAGTGCACACAGCAAGGCCTTCAAAGCAAGCAGCTATACAATACTCTAAGTCCATGTTCAGACAGCCAGGGAATCATTGTCAAAGTGAGAAGAATATGAAGATTCAATCTCTGGTTTTTGCCCTTCGCCCTAAAGCATGCAATCCTCAGTGGATCCAATGTCACTTCATGGAGGCCATTTGGAAGCTGCTTCTGTTCCTCTCTACACAAGATGTAAAGCCCAATCTCCCAGATAGATCTGAAGGCATTGGTTTTTTTAATGCCTGAGGCAAGAACCAAGAAGCACTGCTGCATGTGATTTCTTTGGCCTCTGCTGCAGAGCAGCCCAGAACAGCCATGCGCACACTCTTCTGAACAACGTGCTGATGGGTCACTTCAGCCAACAATGATATTCAGGGGAAAAAAAAAAAACATATATGCACACAAGCTAATCTATATATTGTCTTTTTAAAAAGAAATGTGTATGTCAGTTCAGAATTTAATCTTCCTAACACCAAAAGATTTCCTTTTCAAAGATTAGCACAGCCTATGGAATTGCTATTATGGTTGAAATCTGAAATGCCCCTCCAGAGGCTATGTTTTGAACACTTGGTCTAAAGCTGTTGGTGCTATTTTGGAGGGTTCTGGGGACTTTTGGAGGTGGGGCCTAGCTGGTAAAATTAGGTCAGTAGAGACAGGCCTCTGCAGTTTTCAACTCAGCTCTAGATTCCTGCTCTACTCTCTGTTTGAGCAACCTTTACCTTACACGGTCATCCCCATGAGCTAGGCTGCTCCACTATGCCTTCCCCCATGATGGACTGAAATCCCTCTGAAACCATGTGCCAAAGTGACTCTTTCCCCCTTAAGCTGATCTATTTGAGTATTGTGTCATAGTGACATGAAAATAATAAGGCTGGAATGAAGGAAACTTTTCCAGATGATTATAAACTTGTGACCAACATACACTCATACATACACACACACAAAAATGTGTATGTCCACATGTTTATGCACCAAACATGCCATTTTGATCAAGGTCACTGTGCTTTCAGTGTCCTGAGCCCCATGGTGTCCACCTTGGCTACCAGCACCCTTGCTTTCCAACCTCCCTCGCAGAGCCATTGTCCTACAACTGGAATCTCCACACTCCTTACACAGACATGAGAAGAAGATATGTGACCAATCACAGTTCAAAACTGTAAAGCTTTTAGAAGAAAACATAGGAATCTTTGTGACAGGGGACTGTGTCTTAGATACAGCAGACAAGATTTGCAAATAACAAGTCCAACAAAGGGTTTGGATTGAGAATATATGGTGAATTCTCAAAACTGTTCAGAAAGCCATCTAGTTAGGAAATGAACAAAAGACCTAGACATACCCTTGCCAAAGAAGATCAGGAATTCACAAAAGACCTCATGGCCATTAAGTAGGACCCTATTTTCATGATGACTCAAAATGGCAGAATTTTCTTATAAGAGAGTGTTCACTTGTGGTCAGGGGTCAGAGGCAGGTTGAGTGGCCACAGTGACAGCATGCAGATGAACAGCAGCTCTCTATGGTTACTATATGGTTATGTACATGTGAAAAAAAACCTCAGAGAACTTTCCACTTCTCCTATCCCAAGACTAAAAACAAACAAACAGACAAACAACAACAACAAATAAAAACAGTATCTATGACAGCACTATCTTCTGGACATGAAACAGTCTTCATATCCATGACCTCACAGCTGCTATCACGATTTGAACAATACTGAGCCCATCAATATTGTGAAATAGATGATAGAAGAGGCCAAATAACCCTGACATCAAAATAGAAAAGGAACTAGTTGGAAAGAAAAAGGGGTTCAGTGGGAGGGAAATTGGGAGGAGGAGCAAATGAAGATAATGGCATGATTAAGATACATTGTGTACACATATGAACATTATCAGGAAAGCTTCAAAGAACAAACAAAGGTTTTTCCACAAATTTAAAAAAAAAGGACTGGTAAAATCTGAACACATGTTGACAACTCTTCCCTGTTAAGTCATTGTCCTGGGAAGTTGAGGAGGAATATTCAAGGGCTCTGTACTGGTTTTAGAAGGCCAAGGTGACCCCAAAGTCACTCTACAAGTGAAGGATCTTTCGAGTTACAAGGTCATTGTCAGTACTTTGCAGCTCAGCTGTCTGTGACCAGGCTCAGTGGCAGGCCATACTGCTACCCTTCCCCCCACCCTTTTCAACCCGTCTGCTATCTCCTGGCCTCCACCAGGACTGCCATTCTCTGTCGTTTGTGTTCATAGCTTTGCTGAAGCTCACAGCTTTTCTGCTCTGTGGAAGGAAGATCTCTCTGCTGTCCTCTCTTCCAGCTGCATCAGGCCCTTATGCCCTTGGACCCACCCACCCATACACACACACACACACACACACATACGTTGCCACCTGTGTCTGCTGCCCGTGCTGCTGCTCACAGGGTGTGCTCAGGGCTTATGCACGTGCACGAGCAAAGGAAAGCAGCAGCTTCCATCTCTGCAGTGCCTGGCTTGGGTGGTCTCTCATCAGCATGGAACAAAGGCATCACGTACAGAGCTCACAAAGGTTAATTGTTCAGTGAATAACAGCAATACCAAATACCTCAGTGATGCAGCAAACACGCAAAAGGAGAAATCATCATAAAACTGTAAACTCTGTGTGAGAGGGAAGGAAGAGTACCACTCTTCTGTAAGGGGAAGGATGCTGTCTAAATGAGTGTAGCTTCCAACAGCTGATGGAGAGTCTCTGATTTGTTCAAGGTTGGCCCTTTTGTTATTGATTTTTTTGTTGTTGTTGTTTGTTGTTTTCTTCTATCCTCACCTGTTTATTTAAGAGTCACAAAAATCACACAAATACCTAGGACCTTTGAATTATAAATTCATTTTACTATAATATTACTTGGAAAAGGCTAATATATTGTAACATTAAATGTGTTCCTAAGAACACCGCTGGAATAGTTTCTACCTTTCGAAGCTCATTATCACCTTAAATGACTGAGAATTGAAAAGCGCATGGGAGACTATCACTCATGGGAAGCTTAGCAGCTGAACACCAAGCTGGAGAAAGGGCTCCCAGGCCACCAGCCTGTGTCCTGTGTGCTCACTGCAGGCCCCGGGCTCCCACTGTTATACACCTGGCTCCTTGGGACCTTTAATGTGCACTGAAGGCCACCCATGTGATCCCGTGGCCAGAAAGGGTCTTGATCTTCACTCAGGATTAAAGAGAACTCCCAGCTAACTCTGCAGTGCTGAGTGAGTGGGGATTACACAGTGTGGCATCACTAGGTTTGTTTCATCTACATACTGATGCTGAATAGCTCAAGGACATGGCTAGTGTCTGAGGCATAGACAATAAGTCCTAGAGCTAGGGTTCTTACCAGGTGTTCTGATATCAGAGGAAAAGCCCTTGGCCATGACTTATGATGTTTCAGTCAGAGACTCTCCAAGGCCAATCACTGAAGCAGGATGATATACAAGGCTCAGGGTACTGAAACCAAGAATAAATGTGCATGTTGTACAAGTTTATTGCCATCAGCTCTGGCTATGTTTACCAAACTGAAGTATTTTCCAGTTTGGATTAATGGGCCTTTGTCTTTGGGGCCCTGACCATTGAGATAAAACACTGGATATTACAGATCATTTTTAATCCCAAGAGTATATTTTGTATCTTTTGCTTACCTAGAGTCATTTTGTCAGAAAGAGAAAAGGAGGAAAGGCCTTAAGAAGCTACCAGAGTCTGAAAGATATGCCAGATGTAGCCATATCCAGCAGACACAGGAATGGTCTCTCATCACCATGGTACCTATGGATGGACATGCACATTAGGACAAAGAAGGAGGAGGTCATTTGGATTCTCTACACCAGCCCAGCTCATCTGCAGAAAGTTCATGAAACAGATTGACACTTCTTACAGGATGGGGTGCTCCCCTGGCCTCAAAAACACTGAAAAGGGGATGAGAGAGCTGGACTGTCACTTGTGCACTCCCATAGACATTTGCCAGCTCTGCTGGGCCACTTGAACTTCTGTGTTAAACAAAAGGATCCCTTTTAAGAGAAAGAGCTTCCTAGGCAGGAAGGAGAGGAATGGGAAGTTTATAGTAAAATCTAGTTACAAAAACAAAGATAATAACTACCAAGTAATGAGCAGCCTCTTGAAGGTAGAGATGCAGGCCCAGCGAGCTTAAAGCCAACCATTTATCATCCTATACCAAGCACTCTCATTGTGCTGGGGATGTCAGATAGAAAAATATTGTCCAAACCTTCTAGAGGATTCATCCATGATACAACACTGCATATACTAAATGTGCAAGAAGGAACAGTGTCATTATAAATGAGAAGTCTGTCCTTTTATCAAGTGTGTCATAACCCTCCTATGGGTGATATTCCTCCATTTTTGTGTTAGTTTTTGTACCAGCCACTTGAAGAATGAATATTCCTAGTTATTCAGTGGCCTTGCATTTGTGGGTGGGAGGTAGAGGAGTGCATGAGGGACGTGCATAAATGTTTGTAAGTTTGTGTGTGTGTGTGTGCACTCGTGTGTGTGTGTGTGTGTGTGTGTGTGTATTCAGTTCCCCATCTCGTGAATAGCACAGCTTTCCAGATGAGCAAAAATTACTCTACTCAGCCAAGGTGGGCAGCAGGGATGCAGTAGAATATCTCCCCAAAGCTCACTTGAAGTAAGACCCCCCCTATGAACAAGGGCATGTCACCAGACGCATTGGAGTTCTAGACAGCACCAGGTTCCAACACTTTTTCACAGAGGACAATGATGGTTATTCCCTCCTGCATCCACTCTTCTTGATACAGAAAGTGGATTGATGGATTATCAGAGACCATGCTTGCAGAATCCCATATGTTGCTATTAAGATACTGTTTCCCAATCTTAAAGATAAGGTCACTAAGTGTTCAGCAAATTGCCCCAGATTATATGCCAGCGAGTGGCATAAATCAGATAGCCCATTGCATGCCCCAGTTTTCTCCCCCTCCATCCACATTTTTCCTATACCCAGACAAGCTTGCTGTCCTGCCCTTAGAACCAGACAACATCCACATCACAGCAAACCCAGCTGACTGTTAAATCTTAAGCTCATCTCCTGTTTTTATCTGATCTCTCTGTGCTAGCAACACAGATAAGACTCCAATAGGCTGGACTTCTGCATTTCTGTTTACGCTGTATTAGTTTCTCTTCATGTTTTGTAATGTTTGCGATCTTGACTATGGGGGGGGGTCCAATGGGCTCCATCTAAATACTTACTGGTTCACACAGTTAATCCATCTGCATGGCTAGTGACCTCCAGCAGAAAGAACACAGCCTTACATACCTGTTGTTTTCAAAGTAATGTCACACACAACTTCATTGTGATTTGAAGGCAGCCAAAGGAATTGCACCTGTCTGCTTTACAGAGGGGGACAGTCACTGCTCTGGCACACCAGTGACAGTGAGGTGAGAATTGTGTCTCTAAGCCTCAGATTTCATGCAGAGTAACTAATGAGATCATCTTGGCACCAAGGAGGACAAGACAGAGTCAAAACAGGTCTCACCACTCTTCCCTACCTGTGTTACCTTGTCTGGGTCATGGAATCTCTCTCTTCCCAGTCCCTTCAACTGGAAAATGAGTAGGAAAATGCCTTCTTGACAGGGCTTGAACCAGGGATAGCACCTGCTGCACAGGGCATACTTCGGGTTTCCAGCAGCATTATGCTACCAGTGTGGACTCTCTTCCTCTCTCCTCTCCACTCTGCTTTTAGTTAGCTGCTTAAATCATAATAGGCTGAGTTTATTTGGTATCTTTTCAGAGAATGAGAAAAAAGAAATTTAGAATGAACGCTCAGCTCAGTTCTTTCTTTTGAGCTCAAAGCTGCCCAAGAAATCCCTGCTTGATCTTTGGATCACATATAACAGAAGCTTAACAGAGGATGATCATAATCCAACGAGGGCAAGAAAAAGTGCAAGGCTGAGAGAGTGTAATACAGTGACCAGTATTTAAAAAAAAGACTGCATAATCTTTCCTGTGTCCATCAGTGTGTGTGTGTGTGTGTGTGTGTGTGTGTGTGTGTGTGTGTGTGTGTGTGTGTGTTAGAAAGCAGGACTTCCAGCTTTATCAAACTTGCCTGTAATGGTAGAGAAGCAGGGCGAGCAGCCATCTGCCTCTGGGAATCAAAGGGAAGCACCTCCCAGATGGGAAACAGACACCTAGTGGATTTCTGTGGCCTTTCATTAAGAAAGTAACCCACATGGTCTTGTTTTGGCCCAGGCATCTCCTCTCTGCTAACAACCTTATTTTTATAAGGCAATAGAAGGAAGGTCCTCTGCCAAATCAACCCAAGGGACATGTCTGTTGAGGACATGCATTTAAGTCTATTTCAACTCAGGCACTCTTGGCAAGAATGTTGTGAGTCACACTGGTCCTGCTTCCATCCAGGTCAGGAAAGCTTCTGGGATTACCCACAGCCTCCCTTGAAAGGCATCAGGCTCCATGGTTCCCCAGGGAGAACACAGCCAGCCCCATAGCTCAGTAAGATGCCACTGGAGAAAGTGAGGCCCAACTGCTCTTGTCCACTTGGGAATCAGGGTTTTAGTCTGGACTGGCCCCTTAGCAGCTGTGATGATGAGTCTTGTCAACTTGGCAAGATCTGGAATCAACTAAGAGATATACCTCAAAAAATTCACTGAGGAAAGAAGAGCTTTCCTCAGAGTGGGTGGCACTTTAGCAGATGGTCCAGATGTAACAAGGTCTTATGAGAAAGGAAATGCTGCCTGGCTTTGCTTCTTGGCTGGTAAGGTACATTTATGCTGCTGCTGCTTTTGCCACCAGCATCTTTTGATGACATCAGACTCTAGCTTCTTCAGCATTATTTGTTTGTTATTTGGGGGTGGGCAGGGTCTCATTTTAGCCAAGGCTAACCAGAATTCACTCTGTAGCCCAAGCTGGCCCCAAGCTCCTGGTGATCCTCTTACCTGAGCATCCAAAGTGCCCAGCTTTTCTTCAAACTTCTAACATGGACTGAAGACCAGTGACTATCTAGGAGTCTTCTAGGCATTCAGCACAGATTGGGACTGCTGGAGCATTCAACCTCATGAACTGAGCAGCTATTGAATTCTCTGTCTCTCAAGCCAGTAGACAGCTCTTGATGGTGGTGTAGTCAGCTCCACATTGCTGGGATGAACATCTAACCAGATACAGTTTATGGAAGGAATAGGTTTATTTCACCTTAAGAATCAGAGGAAGTCCTATCAGTGGTGAAAGAAGCTGGCTCCCTTTCATAGATCCAAGCAGAGAGAAACCACCAAATAGCCAGCACCACAAGTAAGCATGAAACACCAGAGCTCAAACTGCTCTCGCTACACCTTTGGGCTGGAATCAAGATCTACCCCCAAACTGACCTTAGCTGGACTCCAGGATCTGCCACCAGCAATACCTCCTCCAGCAAGACGATTAGAGACCCAAGTTACAAGTTCAATTTTAATACAATAATCAAGTTTATAGGGCCATTCATTTACACTATCACATTCAAACTACCACAGTCTGCCCTTTGCCCCGTGTCACAATGAAAATTGAAATTAGTCCAATTTCAAAGGTCACCAGATTTTTCAATGTCCATCCCTCAAGATGGGCTGAATAGCCAGAAGAAAATTCATCCTGAGATAATAGCTCTCTATGGATCCCTTTTCACAGTCCCAATAGATCCCAAGCATCTTCATGTCTCCACTGAAAACCACAGTCAATCTTACAATGGCCTCACTGGTCTCTCCCAGGGATATCACCCTGATTCACATGTTGCATCTTACCAGTGGCTCCTGGAACTATGTGCACATCACAACCTGCTTCCATGAATTGTTCATGGTTCCAAAACAAATACCAGGTGTGCAGTGACACAGCTATTTTGTTAATCCAGGGAAGAAATAAATTTTGACCTTGAGACTTCAGAATTCTTCCTTTAAATCATCTTCTTTCAAAAGATTTCACATTTCTACCATCAGGTCTTTGCTGCACCCTCAGGCATCTTTCCATTATTGCAGTATAAAGCAGTTGGCCCACCCCTGACGGTGGTAACCTGTTTAATAATAGCAACTTTAGCAACCTAAAACCAGTCTCTGTGCCTATAACTTTAAACTTCCTTGAACTTTCCAACTTTAAATTGTAGGTCTTTCAGTTCTCTACCTTCTTCCAAGACAGTAATTCATTACTTTTAAATTCAACTATGATCAAACTCTGTGGGCATGGGCAACATAACACAACCAGCCTTCAGGCCAGTAGCCCAGTCTCAACAAAGCTCTCTGCTATGTTTCCTTCCCATTTGAAATTTCATAAACCAACACAATCCTCTCTGCACTGAGTATTTTCAAACTCTCACCAGAGTAGCTCATAAAATTTGCTTACTGCACTGTGAGGCTTCTGCAGTCCCAAGTATCAAGTCAATCTATATCTTCCCAGCACACAAGTTCCAAAAAAAAAAAAAAAAAACCCACCACAATCCACATGGTCAGATTCATTTTAGCAAGACCCCACTTCTCCAGTACAAATTCTGTTGTACTCAGCTTCATGTTTCTGGGATGAACATGCAACCAGTCATAGTTTATAGTAGCAATGAGGTTATTTCAGCTTATAAATCTGGAGGAAGTTCTGTCAATGGGGTGGAAGAAGCTGCTTACTTCCATAGATTCAAGCAGGGAAAAGCCATCAATCAGCCAGCACCATAAGCAATCATGAACTGCCAGAGCTCAAACTGTTCTCTCTACACTTTGGGCTAGAGTCCAGATCTATCTCCAAAGATACCTTAAGGCTGACTCCGGGATCTGCCCCCAATGATACCTGATCTAGCCACACAGCTGAAGACCCAAGTTAAAAGTTTACTTTTAATAAAATATCCAAGTCTATGGAGCCATATATTTACACCATCACATTTGAACTACCATAGGTGGACTACCAAGGCCCTATTGTGTTCACCATCCTAGTGAATTACCTTTTATGATATATGTATACATACTATTGTTTCTGTTCCTCTAAAGAACTATGAGTAATATACTAGCTATGACCTTATATCTGCAGTATACAAAGAGGATCCAGCACAACTATAATCCTGGGATCTTAAAGATGAACTTGCCTATAGAAGATTGCCTTAGCCAAGGGAAGTCAGAATTTCTTTCTGCTATGGTTCTGTGGATAAAAATGTAGGCTTGCAGGTGTTGATCTGACAATCACAGAATCACACTGGGGTCAGTTAACTCTATTCTTGTTTGTTCCCACTGTTCTAGACACCAAATTCCCAAAGTACACCTTGAGCTTTCCTTTGCTAGAAGTTTATTGTAGGGTCAAGGCCTTATACCTTATATATCTAGTGCACACAGAGTGGGTCAGGGTGATCCTGCATCAGAGGTACAGTTTTATTTTCCTTCTTTTCCAAAAAATGCATTTTAATCCCAATAGCAGTATATGCAGTTCTTTGTTTTAATAATTTAGTTCTGAAATGACTTATGGTTAGTGTGTTAATTATGAATACAGTCATTACCATTTTTATAGCTTATTTGGATATGGATCAGTGGAGTACCCTATTATTTCCTTTTATCCCTGAGCTCAGGCCCACATGTTTGTAAACCAGAAGTGGGGTTCCAGACCACAGGGGCCAGACCCTGTGCTGTTTGGGGTTCATTTGACTGCACCAAATGCAAAGTGCCAGGTTTCCATCCAAGTTTTGTCTACCAGCAACTCTCCATGGAGCTTTTCCACTTCCCTCCCAAATGCTACAAAGGCTCACACACAAAAAATGATGAGTCACACAGATACTACCACATTAAGCCTTCCAGCCCCTCCTAGTCCTAGAACCTGAACAGGACTTCCCATAGCTAAATGGCAGACACTGAAATGAGATGTGGCAGAAGGAAAATATGAAGACATCACATCAGACACACTAACAGAGGCTCAGTTGTTGTTCCTACCCCTCCCCTCCCCTGAGAACTTTCTTTTCCATACTCCTAGGGCTCTTTCAAGGTAACACTTAAAGTCTGTAATCCAAAGAACTGTCCTGGATCCCCCTCTATCTTTTCTGCAATCCTGGGTTCAACCCCCTTAGATACCATCCTCATAGACTACAGATTGGACACAAAGTTACACTTGCCTCATTACCAAGGCTCTTAGGTTGCCTAGTCCTCAGGACATAGCAGGGTATCAGGTTTCACCCTAAGGCCCAGTTCCCATAACCGGAAAAGGGGACCATGGTCACTAACAGTGTCATCAAGGTGAATGTGGGAAGACCCAGCTGAGTGTCAAATGGTAACTGCTAAGGAAGTTGCTTCAGAAAGCTTGGTCAAGAAGCAGAACTTAATACAAACAGCCTCTCAAGCTTCCATGGGGCACCCCAGTCCTTCTGGTGCTGCTCTGGAATACGAGTGAAGCAAGCCTGGAAATCCAAGACTTGCACTAGAAAGAAGCTGCCAACAGACAGAAGTGAGGAGAAGATGGGAAGTCTGATCAGTACTCCAAGGAAGAGCATCAGAGATTCTAGAAAGAGGGAGACAGACAGATCCAGGGCTTGCATTTATCCTGTGTCCATCTCAGCTCCTTCTCTAGCTTCCAGCACCCCTTACAGCATCTCCTTGATTTTCATCTAAGCCAGAGCTGCTGCTGCACCTGATATAATTGTACAAAAAGAATGGAAATCTGAGGAAGAATCTGTCCTGGGCTTGGAAGAGGGGCTCAAAGAAAAGCAAACAACTGTGCAGACAAGGACCACAGGAAAGAGGCACAAGCTCACAGCACATGAGAGCCCCTTCTGAGATGTGGGATGCCTTAGTCAGAACCATGAATTTTAGCTTGAACCAGCACCTATTCAGATGAGTGTAGTGTCACATCAGTGTGGCTTATATCCTGGGGCCTAGCTGGGATCACTTCTGCCCTACAATTCTCACATACCACTTTCTTCTCCTTCTGTTTAGTTAACTAAACCACATCCAAACTGACCACATAATAAAGTTGGCATGTGGATATTCTAGGCCTAGTAATGACCTAATGAAAGCATTCATTTGGCAGTTGTTCATTATGGTGTTTTGTACAGTAAAAGTTACATCAATCTGAGAATGACCTACTTGGTGATGGCCAGGGAATAGAAATTGCTAACATTCAGAACATCTTTCTGAAACACAAAGTATGAATGTCTGGGTTTGCTGCATCTGTGGCTTCCAGTGATCCTGTCTCATTCCCTACTCCTGCACACTGGGCCAGCACTGACCTGTCTGACCTGTGGTAAACAACTAAAATGACCTCATGTTATAAAGAACTTCAGTGTAATGATTCATCTTGTCTACTTGATGGGATTTAGAGGCATAATGGAAGTACCCCTCTGGGAATATCTGTGAGAGAGTTTCTAGATTGGTTTGATGTGGGAAAATCCATCTTAACTGTGGGCAGCACCATCCACGTGGCCTTAGATTGAATGAAAAGGAGAAAGATCGATGAGTCCCAGAATTCACCTCACTCTGTTTCCTGACTGTAGATGCAATGTGGCCATGCCTTCCCTGGCCATGATGAACTGTATTCTCAAACTGTGAGGCAAAATAAAGCCTTCTTTCCTGTTTCAAGTTGCTTTTGTTGGGTACTATGTCACAACAACAAAGTAGTTAGTTAATACATCCAGCTTCCATCCAGTGTTTTCTCTCATCACACCTTCACAAGAAGATATACCTCCTAAAATCACACTCCTACTGACCTATATATTCCAGCTAAGTCTTATCTTATAGTTTCTACCACTTTCCAATAGCACCATTAAATTATGAATATATTAATCCATTGATGGTATCACTCAGAGCTCTAATGATCTATCCATTCACCAAACTCTCATAACTGAACATTGCACTGGGGATCAAGCTTTCAACAATGAGCCTTCTAGAAACATTTCTCACTCAAGCCACAATGATACTAAAGCTATGAAGAATGGTTTGGCTGTTACTGTTCTCTTTCCTGACCTTATTCATTATATCATGTGACAACTTCCAAGCTACCATCATTCTCCCATTCGGTGAATCCAGGAAAAGACTCACTGACAGAAGCCTGTGCTTGTGTTCATAAAAATGTTGCAATTAGGGCTGGAGAGATTGCTCAGTGGTTAAGGTGCTTGCCTACAATGCCAAAGGACCCAGGTTTAATTCCTCAGGACCCACGTAAGCCAAATGCACAATGAGCCACATGCATCTGGAGTTCATTTGCAATGGCTGGATGCCCTGGCATGCCCACTTTTTCTCAATCTCTGACTCTTTCCATCCCAAATAAACAAGCAAATTAATAAAACTAATACTTTTATAAATGTTGCATTTTAAAAAGTGTCATATTTGGTAGCTGTGTCTTCATACTCAGACCTATCAAATGTGACAAGGAACCCTTACTAATTCCAAAACCTTACTGAGTCAAAATATTGTTTTCCTAATCAAAGATAACAGCTCCCACTATTGAGTCTCTACCTCTGGGATGAATGGGAAGTGCAGATTCATTTACTTACATCCTAATTGTGGAGTTAACCTTAAAGTTTACCTGCGGCTTTTGTGGATATTTTTAATGTGTGTATGCATGTTCATGTGTGTGTATTCATGTCAAGGCCTTTTAAAGGACAATCTTAGATGTCATCCTCAAGAACATCATCCATTTTTTGAAACAGGTTCTCTTGTTAGTCCAGACTGGTTTACCAAATAGCCCCAGGGAGCCTCCTGTCTCTATCTCCCAGCACTGGGATTACAAGCACATGCCACCATACCCAGCATTTTATGTGGGTTTTAGGAACCAAGCTCATGTTTTCAAGGCAAAAACTATACCAACTGAGCTACTTCTCAACCTGAGATTGTTTTTTATAAAAACAATAATTTATTTTTATGGAGGAAAATTTAAGGATGTGCATGGCTATTCTGCTCAATCTTAAGTAACAGACAATGTTGGAATCGCATTATAGTTTCAGTTCAGAAACTAGAATGATGAGAGCAAATATTAATCATGACTGTGAGCTCGGCTTCACACTACAATGTCCTTTGCTCCAGAGTGGAAATGGTGGTGGATTCAATGTCTCTTCAAGTGCTCCTCCCTCCCCTGCATTCAGTTTTAGTCAGCTTGTAATCTCTCTAGTGCTGAACTTATACTGTCATAAGCCCATTTGGCTCTGTTTGGAAGACATTTGAGATATATTCTTTCCCTCATGAATACTTTTGGAAACTGATGGTGTTGGGACTTCCCTTACTTCTGCTCCTTGACCTGGCAGGTAAAACTCTGTTATGTAAGCTGTAACTCCTCCCCTATCTCTAGGAAGCTAGTGTGTGTTCCCTTCATCATCTTGATCCCTTGACCCTCAACCTCAAGGCACAATGCGGCCTCCACTCTTCATACCCACAAAGCAGGCTGGACTGACTGCCATAAGCACTGGGAGCTATAAGCCCACCTTAGCATAGCACCTATAAGATAACTGGTCAATGGCAGGGAAACAAACACCATGTTCCCTGGGAGTGCCTGTCATTATAATGGGAGACACTCAATAACACCAACACATTTCCTTACACCTTTTCCTTCACAGAACTCAGCAATTTTATATTCCAAGTGAATGATGAAGTTCAAGGGAATAGAAGTGTATTTTAATGACCTCCTAAACTGAGTCAGAGACCCAAGACTGTCACCTTGACCTTCATGTCTGAGGACTCCATGTGAACACTTTAACTGACAGCCAGTCTAGAAGGTTTATTCTCTCTGTCCCACTCATGTATAAGACACACTTTCTTGTGAAGTTTATTTAAGATAATATAGGACATACTGAATGGCAGTCTGTCAAAGCAGGCTCAATTATCTCCATTTACATAGAAAGAACCCCTGACTCCTAGAAGCCAGGTAATTTGTAGAGTTCACACAGGCCATTAGTGGCAGAGTTGAAACTCATTCCCAAGATTCCAGAGCTCTCTGGGCTATAAAACTTGAGCTTGTTTCAGAGTCTTTTGGAGGTTTGGTATAAGGAAATCTGCTCAGGCTCAGCTTCAGAGCAAATGTCAAATAGGTGTTGTGGGAAGGATATCCAAGAATGTTAATTTCTGCAAAGGTCTTAGATAATACTACTTGTGGCTAGTCTGAAGGCCCTAGGTAGAAGGCCATTGCATTACCCTAATGTTCTTTCCCTAATAATTTTTCTCCCTTATTTTCTTCCAAGAAAAGATGAGTGGCCTTTCTCAGCCCATTCCTAGTTAGGGTGTTGGTGTTGTCATATCTAAATACATGGATCAGGTTTCTTCTTTTACATGGATAAATAGATCTAAGTGAAGATCAAGATTATGGTCGATCCAAATGCATTGGGTAGCACAGCCAGCTGAGCATGTATAGCTACTCTTTTGAGTAGAATCACTAACGTTTGGTTTGGAAATAGAGGGAGTTTTACATACGGTTAACATGTCCATGATGGGACTAAGCTGCAGTCATTGTAACTCAAGTTCATCCCAGCAAGTTATCTGAGGATACCCAGAACAAACTAGGTTTGTAAATTGACACCAATGAAATGAAATGTCTTTCAACATAACACTCCATTTTAGCAGACCTTAAAACTTACACAAAAACTCACATTTTATTCCTTTGCCTCCTGGTGGGTGTATTTGAGGAGTCACAATATAGGTTGAAGAAGGACAAAATTAAATAAATAAAAAGTAAGTAATTTAATATTGGAAACCGAGTATTCATTTTAGAATAAACCAATTTAAAAAGCTGGAAGTGACAAGCTGAAATTAAATGCACTTTCTTTTTATTACTGTTTTTGTACCCCCTCATCAGCCAATTACACTCTCAAATCATTTAGCAGAAGGATCATCTTTACTTGCTTTTAAAGTACATAAATTCTTCTTAAAAATCCATTTTAATATCTGGTTGACAGCTAATTTACATTTGTATTTATTGTGTTTCTAAGCCATATCTTGGGAAAGAAGGCTTCCATTCAGAATCCACATGTGGACCTGGGCCAGTACCTGAGCATAGAGGCGTCCAACTGTGTGAGGCTTGGAGAGGAGGAACTGTGCACACATCACAAGCCAGCCCCAAAGCAGTAGCCTCTGGTCAGGTGTGTTTATACCTCTGGGATTATAAGAAAGTTATGTGTTTGATCATTGAGGACACACACACACATGATGATTGAAGGTCAATTTAAAGGCAAAGCCAGCCAATATTTATCTCTTGGACTAGGCACTGACCACTTAAGCAAGGTTTGGTTCATAATATGGTTCAGAGAGCTCTCATCCCGTTTACCTCAAAGTGACCTGATATCGTTTTAAGTGTAAAATTTCACTTGGAATAAATGTACATTACACATCTATGATTTTATTCATTTTGAAAGATGCAAGCCAAGAGCTCTACCTGAGGTCTGTGGTCCACTTCCTTCGGGGTGCATGGTCTCATCGATTCTGGGTAACTGAGGGACAGTGTTTTTCAGCCAACCACAGATATACATACACATGGTGGTGCTGAAGCCAACTGGAGTCCACTTCCCCAGGCACATTCCCTTCCACCGTGGATCTGTCAACACCCTGATCCCCTTTTGAAGGGACCCATTAATTGTGAGTCCCTCCAACAAATGGTTCCCAGCAGATGGCTTCAGCACCCCTGGAGCCCAGTTGTCACCACAGCTGTCCCTGAGGGCTGCATGGGGTTAGCTCCAGGGTGAGGGACAGTGCTGTACCACTTTAGCCCCAGTGTAAAATGCCTTCAGGCAAGCACTGAACCCAGCAAGAGGGTTCACCTGCTCCTCTTGCCTGGGCTCACTTTGGCCGCCCACTTCCTGAGGGATCACCATTAACTGAGCCTGCTTGCACACGTTTTTCTTAGCTACCATGTGTGATCAGTACAAATGATGAAAATTGCACATTGTAGGGACAGTGGTGCAGAAATGCCTTCCTCACTAGAAACCTGATATTCACATCTACCTTATTGACCCCTTTCTTTCCTGACCCCAAACAAACTTAGCTTCCATAGTCCTTGGATAGATGTCTCACTTTCAGGTGCCTGTCAACTTTTTAAGTGACACTAACAATAAGTCAATGGAATATTCCCCCAAAGGGCATTTCCTTTGTAAGAGCAGTATCCCAAAGACTGAGACCCCTATGAAGGAATGGGTACCTCTTGGTAAACCCTTGGCAATGGCAGGCCACAGGGGACAGGGAGAGTATTCCCAATTAAATCCCATGCTCTCCATTCACTTTCACTTTTCTTGATGCTATTAAAGAATACCTCAGAGAAACAATTTGAAAGAATATTGGATTATTTCGGCTCTAAGTTTGAAGGCATGGTGGCAAGAATGGCTTAGTCTGTGGCCAAAGGATCTTTCAATAGCTTTTGACATCACAGTGGCAGACAGGAGTCATGGAGACCTTGAACTGGAAGAGGAAGCAGGTATCACCTTCAAAGCTGACCCTCATGGCCTAAATCTGCCAGCTAGGACCTCATTTCAAGGTTTCACAACCTTCTACAACTGTACCACCTACTGGAGACTGTTGTTCAAACACATAAGCCTATTGGGAACATTTTACATTCAAAAAAAAAATTTTTTTTTTTGGTTTTTCGAGATAGGGCCTCACTCTAGCCCAGGCTGACCTGGAATTCACTATGGAGTCTCAGGGTGGCCTCGAACTCACATAAATCCTCCTACCTCTGCCTCCCAAGTGCTGGGATTAAGGGTGTGCGCCACCAGGCCCACCTTACATTCAAATTATAATAATATATTATACAATAAATTATATAAAGTGAGAGGAGTTAGGAACCATGGTATTTATATATAATACAGGGTTAGCAATAGACTTCATGCTGATGGTCAAACATGATAGATGGCATGGTCAATATTGATTGTTAATTTGACAAGATCTATGAGACAAATCTCTGGGCATGTCTGTGAGTGAGTTTTCAGACTGGCTTAACTGAAGTGTCAAGATCTTCCATAAATGTGGAAAGTATCATTCCTTGGTGGATCTTATACTAAATAAAAAGGAGAAAGTATTCACTTCTTTCTGCTCCCTAACTATGAAGGCAATGTGACCAGTTGCTTCATGGTCTTGATGCCATACCTTCCTGCCATGATGGGTGTATTCTCAAACTATAAGCTGAAATAAACCCGTCTTTCTTAAGTCGTTTGTGCCAGGTATTTTGTCACAACAATGAGAAAGGTAACTAATACAGATGGGCAGTGGTTGCTAAAGTCCTCTGTGAGAAGGTCCCTTAGGCTTCCTAACTTGATGATGTGGTTTAAATGTGAACTGTCTCCCATTGTCTCATGTGTTTGTGATTAAACCTCATGCATAAACCCCAGCTGGTGGAACCTTTGGGTGCTGAAGCCTTGATGGAGGAGATGTGTCTCTGAAGAGGTGGTGGGCAGACTTTGAGTCCAACCCACTGGGTATTCAGAGCCAGCTCACTCTTGCTGCTCCTTACTGCTGTGACAAGATGGGACACCCTGGTATCTTGCTCTTGCAATACTTTTCCCCACCATGATGAAACTTCCTCTTGGGACTGCATGCTTCCTTCCATATGCTGCTTCTGATAGGGTGTTTTGTCCTAGAAATGAGAAGGTAACTGCAACAGATGGTAAAGGTTCTTACTTAGGCTTGAGAAGGAACAAGAAATGTCTATGTCATCACAGTTAAAGATACTGCAGCTTTTGTGTGGAAGTAGGAACAAAGAACCTGATATGATATAAGGAATCACACAAGCACCTTTCATATAAAATGGGGATTATTGGCAAGGATGCTTATAAGGACAATCTATTTGAGCTAGAACTTTCAGAAAGTGTAGAATATGCAGTCTCCACGTCCCATCTTACTATCACTGTTAGCATGCTTGGATTATAGAAGCCTGACTTTTATGTAGGTTCTGAAGATTGAATTGGGGTACTCCAAATTAAGCAAGGTATGCTTTGTCAACTGAGCAGTCTCCACAGGCCATTACTTTTCCCAATCAATTACTTTTAAATCCAGTATCACTCAGAATTTCTGGACACAGGAAGATTCTCTACCAGAATGTAATGTAAATGGACTCTAGGTCAATTTTGGAAACCTCATGAGTGTAGTCTTTACTGTCTTCATTCCTATCCGCATTCTGAGCTTCTGAACTCCCATCAGCACCATCCATTAAGCTTTGCTTACAAAATTTTAAGGTTTCTCTAATTCCTGGTTCCAAACTCTATCATAGTGCTGCCATAGAACAGTTCTGAAAGCATGCAAACCATATGATCAAGTTTATCTCAGTAATTAACCCACTTGTCATCACCAATGTTCCATGTTATAACTGTGACAAAATTCCTAACAGAACAAGGTAAGGGATGAAGGCTTGTTTTAGGTTTACCATTTTAGAGGATAGAGTTCACTATGATGGAAGGCATGGCAGCTGGGAGGGCTCCACCAGTGGTGGTGGGAACCTATGTCAGATGCTCCTCACATGTTGGCAGATCAGAGCAGAGAATTCAGGCTAGAATTCTAAGTGAATGTCAACTTCAAAGCCATCCCCCAAGGGCTCACTTCTTCTAGTAAGGTCACATATTCCAAAGTTCCACAACCTCTCAAAACACTACCATCAGCTGAGGACTAAGTGTTTGAATCTATGAATAAGAGACCTACAGTAAAAAAAAAAAAATGGGGGGGAGACTGTAAAGGAAAAACTGTTGGGGAGAATGAAATATAAAAAGAAAACTACTGGGCTGGAGAGATGGCTTAGCGGATAAGCGCTTGCCTGTGAAGCCTAAGGACCCCGGTTCGAGGCTCGGTTCCCCAGGTCCCACGTTAGCCAGATGCACAAGGGGGTGCACGCGTCTGGAGTTCGTTTGCAGGGGCTGGAAGCTCTGGTGCGCCCATTCTCTCTCTCTCCCTCTGTCTTTCTCTCTGTGTCTGTCGCTCTGAAAGAAAGAAAGAAAGGAAGGAAGGAAGGAAGGAAGGAAGGAAGGAAGGAAGGAAGGAAGGAAGGAAGGAAGGAAGGAAGGAAGGAAGGGAGGAAGGAAGGTGGAAAGGAAGGAAGAAAAAAACTACTTGGGACCAGTGAGAGCATTCCTTGGCTGGAATGGATTTTATACTGTGTAAGTGTCAGATTCCTAGAGCAGGGCAGGCTGTCTCTAAATGAACTACATTTAGTCCAGGTCATCCTGGATGCCTTTCAAATTGCTCTAGCATATATCTTGAGCCTATATATTAAAAGCTATTTTATGGCCATGGCATCCATCAAATGACTGAAATTTTAAAAAGCAAAGAACATTTGTAACCCTGAAACTTCTGCTTGAATTAAGCCTCAGCTTCCATGGTGCATCAGAGATTTAATGACATCCTAAAGGAAACTGTAGAGATTCAATCCTGCAGATTCAAGATAAGCTTTACAAAGAAAGCAAGAGACACAAGAAATAGAAATCACTTCACTGAACCCATTTCCATACTCTATTGGAGGTGCATTGGATGACCTTCTAGGTCTGTGTGTGAGGCTCCAAGACATTACTGAGTCTTTGCAACATCTCTGAGCATCTCTATCCCCCAGGAGCTTAACTTTGCATGCCTAGTTCTATAGGAAAATGTTCAGCCATGACTGCACCATGACTCTGCCTTACAACCAACTCTCAGGTCCAACAATTTTCAGGCCCCATAAATAAACACCTGCTTTCACCGTTTCATCCTCACATCTTCCTCCAGAGATGGGCTGTTTCTGACTTTCCATTTCAGTCTCCACAAGGCAGCCAGCCCCACATGTCCTTGTTCATATCTCCATGACTAACCCTTGCATTCAAAGCTTCCTCCAGACACTGCTATGCCTACATCCTGCCCAGAGATGATCCCTGCAATGGGATGTCACTCCTGATTCTGGTGTAAATCTGTGCTGTCTTTCCTGATGTATTACAGAAGCTGCTTCCCTCTTGTGAACAGCACTAATGGGCATCAAGTGTGTCTGGGTGCAGCAGAGGGCTCTGTGTGAAGGAGCTGGATGGTATTCTCACTCTGATGTATGTGTCTAGGAGCTTCCTCTGTGCCTGTGACCTTTCATATGTTCTTCAGAATAATGAGATAACTATGGTCCCTCTTGTAGGATGGGGGCAAAAGAGTGTCAGTATTTCCCCTGTGACTTGTGGCCAGAAACTACTGTGAAAACAGCCCAGTTTGCTATGTTTTGGATGAGCCATCTGTGCTCTGTTTTGACTATTTGCTTTCTTAGGACCATCACCATGACAGCCCCTGGAAGACATTCTCCTATATTGTAGGCATTTCACTTTCCGTACATTGTCATAATCCTCACAGTAACCCTATAAGATAGACATAAATATTAATTTGGACACAGGTAGTGACTTAGGGAAGCTAATCACTTGCCCATGATCTCATACCTACGAAGGGCAGAACCAGAACCCATGGAGAACTGTTCAATCCCAGAGCCAGCCCATATTCTCACAGGAGGAAGAAGTGAGAGGTTTCACCATGAGACTCAATGACTCCATCTCCCAAACAGGAGGGCATGCATACAGAGCTGGGGTCCTTGACATGAGTGGATGGAGCTGGCTTGGCAGGGACGGCCTGAGTGCAGCAGTTTATATTCTATAAAACTCTAGGCTTGAACTCTCTACCCTCAACAAGAAACATATCAGGGGAGAGCAGCATGGAATTCTGGCTCCTGACGAACAGGGATTGAGGACATCTGTTCAGCAATTGGTGTCCTGTATGGAGGCTTCATGGCTAAAAGGGACTGGGTACCATCTATCACCTCAGTTGTGAGGGAGTAAATGAGGAAGGTAGAAACAAAAAGAGAACATTTCCTACTATAGTCCAAAGCCTGAGTAATCCATTGCATCTCCCCTCCAAGATCTGGACTCCTTCTAATTCTATCCTTCTGTGAACATTGCTTTAAAAGTACCCTGACAAAAAAGACCTTGCATTTCTTTCATACTCTTCACAGAATTTAGCATACTTCTGAGTCTGGTAGGCAGTGTTAACCTTGTCAACTGTGCTGCCTGGGATACACCCCTGCCATATCCCCTCCTGCCTACAAGAGGTCTCCCTCTCCCTTTCTCAACAGACCCCAGTGCACTTGGTCCTACATCAGTCACTTACTACCCCCCCCCCCCACATATCTGTGGTCATGGCCTCCTAGGCTTGTCTCTCACACAGAGGGCAGGGGCATGTCTATGGTTCCAAGAACACAGAATCATAAGAGGAGACACAGATCAGGGACCAGAGGAGACTCTATATGTCCTCAGACCCAGTTCAGCTACCAGAAGTATGGTCTCCAGAGAAGAGGACAGATGTCTGTGTCTCCTGAGTACTAAGGCATGGGGCACCAGGACAAGACAAGCTTGCTTGCTCAACCTTCCTGCAGTGGCAGTCTTCTTAAAGGGTACTCTTTTATTTATAAAAGAAACATGCTGGGTTGGAGAAATGGCTTAACAGTTAAGACACTTACCTGCAGGCTGGAGAGATAGCTTAGCAGTTAAGTTACTGTCCTGCAAAACCTAAGGACCCATGTTCAACTCCCCAGGTCCTACATAAGCCAGGCCCAAGGTGATGCAAGTGCATAAGGTTGCACATGTGCATTAGTTATCACACACATCTGGAGTTTGATTATAGTAGCTGGAGGTCCTAGCTCATCAATTCTTTCCCTCTCTCTGCCACTCTCTCTCTCACACACACACATAAAAAAGCCAGTCTGTTGGGTTTGCTTCAAAAAAATAAATATACTTACCTGCAAAGCCTAAGGTCCCAGGTTTGATTTCCTGGTACCCATGTAAAGCCAGATGCACAAAGTTGCACATCATGTATGTGGAGTCTATTTGCAGTGGCTAAAAGCCCTGGAATGCCCATATTTTCTCTCTCTCAATCTCTATGCCTGCCTCTGCTTACATTTTTTTAAAAGAGCATGTATCCTACAAAATGTAAAAAAAATTAAGACACAAAATAAAACCATTAGGTTTGAGGCTATACTCAGCAGTAGAATACATACTTAGCATATGTGAAACCCTGAGTTTGATCCTTAGCATGAATCATATACAGTAGTACATGCCTGTAATCCCAGCACTCAGGAGGCAGAGGCAGGAGAATCAGAAGTTCAATCAGAAATATTCTTTGACTACATAGCAAGTTTAAAGACAACCTTGGCTACATGATACCCTGTCTCAAAATAAACAAAAAATGTACTTGATATTTCTTTATAATTCTCCAGGAAATTTTTCCAAATATAGGTTCTTTTAATGATATTTGAAAGTGGTAGTAAATTCTACTTTTAAAGAAGGCTTTTTTCTTGGGAGCCCTCAAACTCACTTAAAGGAATTTATTTTCTTCTTAGGAAGTTATTTTACTTATTATGTGGACGTATATCTTTCTCACTGTGCCTTGTAGCACAGATAAGTTGAAGGCAGAAGAGAATGAGTAGGCCAGGGCCTTCTTCCTTCACTGCAAATGAACTTCAGGGGCATGCAACACTTTGTTTGTCTGATTTTATGCAGATAGTGGGGAATCCAACCATAGACATCAGGCTTTGCAAGCAAGCATCTTTAATTGTTTATCCATCCTTCTAGCCCATAACACATATTTTTGTTTTGTTTTGTTTTCTTTTTTGAGGTACAGTCTTTCTATAGCCCAGGCTGACCTGGAATTCACTATGTAGTCTCAGGGTAGCCTCAAACTCACGGCAGTCCTCCTACCTCTGCCTCCCAAGTGCCGGGATTAAAGGTGTGCACCACCACGCCCAGCTCACAACACATATTTTAATTCTGCTATTCAATTTCCCTCTCAGTGCAACCCTTGCTTATTCTAACTTGCTTTATTCTTGCCTCAAGAAAATTGCAAGCCAATACTCTTAATGAAAATATATTTAAATCCTCAACAAAATCAAATAAAACAGCACATTAAAATGACCATTCAATATGATCAAATGTAATTCTTCTCTAGATACACCTGCAGGTTCAAGTATGCAAATCAATAAAAGTGACAAATTACATTAACAGAATGAAACATAAAGTACATAGGAATGTCACATAAGAAAAAGTAAAGGCATGACAAAATTCATCATTCTTTTGTGTTTAAAACCCTCCCCCCAACAATCCTCTGGAATGGTGACATACATCTGTAATCTCAGCACTTGGGAGGTAGATGCAGGAGGATGTGGAGTTCAAGGTCATTCTTGGCTACATTGAGAGTTTGAAGCCAATCTATCTCAACAAAATAGAGCAAAAAAAAAAGAAATTGTATGATTTCAGGTAACATTTTTTTAACGTTAGTGTCTACCTCTCCCACTGCAACCACCCCCAAAAAAACTGTTCAAACTAACAAATGAATAAAGTTGTAGGGTAAAAGTCAGCATACACAAACCCTTTCATATATTAATAACAAACTATGCAAAAATCAAGAAGACAAATCACTTTTACAATACTATCAAAAATCAAAAAATGCTTAAGAATTAGAGCAGTGAAACAACTATATATTGAAAACTGCGAAACACTGTTGAAAGAAATTTTAAAAAGATGCATCTAGATCGAAGTGCATACTATGTTCATGGATTGTGAAAATTGTTATTATTAAAATGTTCATACTTTCCAAACTGATGTAGGAAATTATTGCAATCCTCAACCAAATCCTAACATTTTTGCAAAAATAAGATAACTATATCCTAAAATTTGCATGGACTCTCAAAGGATTTCTAGCCATCAAAGTAATCAGAAAAAGTGGACTAAAGCTGTAATCATGAAACCTGACCTTAAGGTCTGCCACTGAAGTGTAGTTCAAAAGAGGATGGTGCTGCCATAAACATACACAAACAGGCTGACTGCCCAGAACAGAGAGCCCACAAACAAGTTTCTGAATTTATGTCTGATCTGCATCCAAGCTGTCAAGATTACATAGTGAGAACATGCCATTCTCTTCAATAATTAGTATTGAGAAATGGACATATACATGAAATTGAACCTTTATCTTACTCATATACAAATCAATTCAAAATGGGCTGAAGACTTCAACATAAGGTGTAAAACTATAATACTAGAACAAAGGGGAGACAGCATATTAACGTTAGTCTAGACAAAGATCATTTTGATATGACTCACAATGCACAGACAAGAGGAAAATAGGTAAATGGGGATATATCACATCAATAATTTCTGCATAAGGTCACTGAGAAATCCTGCTGGAGCTAAGCTGAAAACCTCCTCCATGTAGATCTGCTGACAGAAAGCTGGAAAAAGCCACACTACATGTGGTTCAATGAGAGAGAGAGAAAAATCACCATTGCAGATATTTAACAGTGGACACTGCAAGCCTCATATTTGGCCAGCAAGGCCAAATGAGTCAACTGGTGCAATAGTGGCACATCTGTTATGGGGGAAACCAACCACCCTCTGATTTGACTGGAGGCCCACTCCATGGGAGGGAATACAAACCCTGATACTGAAAACTAACAACAGGGGTAGTCATGAGCTCTAGGGATATAACGTCTGCTGGTGTCTAGCTAAATGTATATACTATGCTCACCAAACCCAGTAAGCACCTCTCTTAATGTTCATATCCATATATTAATGCTACTCCCACTTTTGGTTAGAGAAGCATCTCTTTTCAAATTGTAGTGACCTTGAGATGACTCAGAAGACACCATGGTGCTGAAAAGTGACAGAGGAGTGCTCAACTAGCTCAGGGTCTATTGTGGAAGAGGTGGTAGAAAGAATGTAAGAACCAAAGGAAGTTTAGGACTCCTTACAACACACTCCTCCAGACACCAAATGGACTGGATATCCATGACATTACAGTGCCTGACACTACCTACACAAGACCATCATATCAGGAGGAAAATATCATGACATCAAAATAAAGAGAGACTGATTGAGAGGGGGAGGGAATATGATGGACAGTGAAGTTTCAAAGGGTTAAGTGGGGAGAAGGAGGAAATTACCATGAGATATTGTTTACTATTATGGAAGTTGTCAATAATAAATAAATAAATTCTGCATAAAAAGGAATCAACAGGGTGAAAAGATAACTTATGTAATAAAAATAAATATTATTAGTCATGTATCTAGTAAGGGGCTGTTGCAGTCCGTTTCGCATTGTTGTTAGAAATCACCTAACCAAGAGCAGCTTCTGGGAAAAGGAGATTTATTTTGGCTTACAGGCTCAAGGGGAAGCTCCACGATGGCAGGGAAAAACGATGGCATGAACAGAGGGTGGACATCACCCCCTGGCCAACATAAGATGGACCACAGCAACAGGAGGGTGTGCCAAACACTGGCATGGGGAACCTGGCTATAAAGCCCTTAAGCCTGCCCCCAACAATACACTCCCTCCAGGAGGCATTAATTCCCAAATATCCATCAGCTGGGGAGCTAGCATTCAGAACACCTACGTTTATGGGGGACACCTGAATCAAACCACCACATTCCGCCCCTGGCCCCCATAAACTGATATCCATACACGATGTAAAATACAATGCATTCAGTTTGACTTTAAAAGTCCCCATAGTTTTTATCAATCCCAATGATGTTCATACATCCCATAGTCCAAGATCTTTTAACTGAGGCATAATACCAAAAAATAACCTCAAAAAACCCATAATGGCACAGAATAAATATTCACACTGCAAAAGATGGCATTGGGCATAGCAAAGAAACATTCAACTAATACCAGATTTAAAACAACCAGAACAAACATCAAACTCTGCAGCTTCAAGTCCAGCAACTCTAGCCAGTGACAAATCTTCAAGTCCGATAATTCTAACCAGCAACAAGTCTCTGGCATTCCAATTCCACCCCTCCAGCTAGGCTACTCACAGTCCTGGGAGCTTCATCGGGGCCGGCAGCTCCTTGGCAGCCATCTCATGGTCCCGGCATCTCCACTGGGTCTCCACTGCAAGCCACGGTTCATCTTCATGGCCCCATGGGGTCTCTATGCAGGCAACCAGCAAGCCCGCTTCACACTGCCCATGGCCATTTCCAAAACACAAGACCGTGTTGCAAACTCAATGACCCTCTTTCCAGCACTTCTTATACTCCACGATACCAGGTAGGGTGCCAATTTGTTAATCCAGGGGAGAATAAAGCAGACTTTGAAGAACAGGACATTCCTTGAGCACTCAGGCCCTTTCAAAAGAGTCTACATTCTTCTTGTTGCCCCAGTGCAGGTCAGCTAGCCCAGTCTCAAAGGTTGTAATCTCTCAGTTGCAGCTGAACGGACAACAGTTCACCCAAAGATTTTTCTTTCTGTGCCATATCCCTTTGCACACACCAGTTCATTTCTACACAAAGCAACCCTGCACAACTTCTCAGGACATGGGCACAAGAGCAAGCTTCTCACACAAACTGCTAGCCCAGTCCAAGCAAAGCTCTTTCTCACCCTCATAAGCCAAACCTCACAGTCTATAGTTCTGACCATAATAGTCCATCGAGCTGTACTTACAGCACTGCAAGACCAAGGTTTCAAATCCTCCCACATTCCTCTTGATAATCAGCTCCAAAAGGCCGAAGCCACACAGTCAGGTGTCTAGCAGCAACCCCACTCCTGGTACCACTTTACTGTTGCAGTCCGGTTCACATTGCTGTTAGAAAGCACCTAACCAAGAGCAGCTTCTGGGAAAAGGAGATTTATTTTGGCTTACAGGCTCAAGGGGAAGCTCTACGATGGCAGGGGAAAACGATGGCATGAGCAGAGGGTGGACATCCCCCCCTGGCCAACATAAGATGGACCACAGCAACAGGAGGGTGTGCCAAACATTGGCATGGGGAACCTGGCTATAAAGCCCTTAAGCCCGCCCCCAACAATACACTCCCTCCAGGAGGCATTAATTTCCAAATATCCATCAGCTGGGGAGCTAGCATTCAGAACACCTACGTTTATGGGGGACACCTGAATCAAACCACCACAGAGGCTAATATTTCAAAATACATAAGAAGCTCAACTTAAGCAAAAAAAAAAAAAGCCCAAATGGAAACAGGGCAAAGGACCTACATGGACATTTCTGAATAGGAGACATGCAAATAATTAAAAGATGTATGAACAGTTGTTGGGTATCATTAATCATTAGGTAAATACAAATTAAAATTCCCATGAGATGCGCCAATCCAGTAAGGAATAGCTATCAAAATGACTAAAAGTGACCAGTACTAGTATGCACATTGAGTTAAAGAAAACCTGGTACACTGACAGTAGAAATGTGAATTAGTGTAACCATTATGGAAAACAATATGGAGGTTCCTCAGAAAATTAAAAATATAACTAGCATAGGATCTTATATAAAATATACATACACACACACACCCTTTTAAAAAGAGGCAACCCTGTCATCTACAACCACATAGATAAGCCTGGTAGACGTTACGTGATATGAAATAAGCCAGGCATAGACAAGCATTGCATGATCTTGTTTATACGTGGAATCCAGAAACGTTGAATTCATGGGAGCAAAGAATGGTTACAAAGATTGGGGTAGGAAAATTTGGGTTGGGGAGCTGTTGGTCAAAGTATACAAAATTTTAATTAAACAAGAGGACTAAATTCATATCTATTGCTTTACACTGTAAATAGCAATGTATCGTATGCCTAAAATGACTTAGAAATTAAAATCTACCCACTTCTAAAAAGTATGTTACAGATGTTAATTTTTTGGCTTAATTATTCTAAAATATATGCATATATCAAAATATTATGTTGTACATCTTAAATATATACACACAATATATTTTATTTAAAATAAAAAATTCAGCACTAGAATGTAGCACAGTGATAGCGTGATTGCATTGCACCTGTGATGATTGGTTCAAACACAGCTGAAAAAAGTTAAATTTAAAATAAAAAGCAAAATCATATTAAATTTAAAAAGAAACATGTTGCTTTCAGTGGAGTGCTGCTCCTTAAAGTCTTTGAGTTGGAAAACCTTTTCTTTCATTCAGCACCATTAAGTATCGTGCTCATTCTTCTGTTTCTTATTATATTTCTTAATCTTTAAAGTTTATTTTTCCCCTCAGAATGATCTCGGCTGTCCAAACCAAATGCTTGCCTAGGGTTGTACGGTTTTGTGACTGGATCTCATATTGATCTGACGAGTTCTCCGGATCCTCAGAGAGCAGGGTCCAGGGTTGTGAGGAAGGAATGCAGCTCAATTGCTATTTTAAGCCGCCCGGCGGGTCTGGAAGGACCTGAGACACGCCCATGAGCGATGCTACCGTAACGGACCGGAGCGCCACTCTCAGTGAAAACCGCGTGGGGACATCCGCCCTTGAACGCGGTGGACCACATCTCTCAACAGGAAGGGTAATCCGACAGCTCTAGTTGTGGGGCAGGAGGCGGGCAGCCTCAGTCCCAGGATGCATTGCACAGGGTCGGAGCCTGCGGGTACTGAAGAGTCGTGGAGTCTATTTCCCAGTATACATTGTTAGGGGCGTTGCCGTTCTGTAATAAAGGGCTGAGGACTACATTTCCCAGCATGCACGGCACCCATGGCGGCTCCAGCCCACGGAGAGTTGTGGACTGCAATCCCCGGCATGCCTCGCGCCCTGGCAGTGTGGAGGAGAAGGGCTGGAGCAGCGCCGCGGCACCGAAACAGGGTCTGAGCTGTCGCTGTCTTGCATGCTTCTGAATGCGTCGGGAGCTGAATGCTGCTGCAGACTTGCTCGCAGTTTTAGATAAAGAAGCATAGCGTGCATTTTTTAAACATGGCCCCGCCAACCCGGAAGCAAGTGGGAATCCTCGTATAACTTAATCATACATGACTGGAAAGACCTTGTGTTAAGTGCTGGGTCCA
This sequence comes from Jaculus jaculus, assembly GCF_020740685.1. Classification (NCBI taxonomy): domain Eukaryota; kingdom Metazoa; phylum Chordata; class Mammalia; order Rodentia; family Dipodidae; genus Jaculus; species Jaculus jaculus. The sequence goes on from NC_059103.1 coordinate 58,009,675, forward strand.
CTTGCTTCAGGGACTGCTGGCCAGCTATTATTTCAAGCCAGATACCTTCAATTTTGGACGGGTGCCTGTGCAACTGGCATTTTGTGCATCTACATGCTAGTGTGTGAGTCCAAGCACTACAGCGTGCTTGTGTACTTGTGTTTGCCTTTTCTAGGAGAAAAAAAAAAAAAAAAAAACGTCAGGATGGTGCTTGCAGTATTTTCTAGGATTGAATTGAAGAAGCTGTGGCTGCATCTGCCGCCAAGCCTGTCAAGACAGTCTGGACCACCTATCCATAGTGCTTGCCACGATGTTGCCTGCTAAGGGTTTCCCATCAGGTCCCTCTGAGCCCAGTAGAAGAATCTACAGGCCTCTCCATGGACCAACCACTTGTTCTGTTGTGCCTCAGCAGAAACAGTCTCTTACTGCTTCTGTGAGCAGAGGAAGGCCCCACACAGCTCGGTTTATGTGTAGGAGCTCAGTCCGCAGCTCGTTGCTAGAACAGGCCGGCTCATTCTTTTGCCCGCTCTCCAAGTTCATCAGAGCATGCTTTCCTTGATGAAGTGTGCTCCTGTAAGCTCTTCTGAGGGTTGTGTTTTTGTCCTTGGTTCTAGTTCATGTGCAAAATCAGACTGAAGTTTTGTGTGAGCTGTAAGTAATCAATACTTCTTCTCAGTAACAGCTCTTCTGGTTTGTGTCCTCCTGCCAGTCACTATTGATGAGTTCCTGGCCCAACATAGCCTTGAGCTCAGAAAGCCTCATATTTGGCTCCATTCATTCTGCTGTTGCTAACTACCAAAAGGAGGGCTCCGATTTTTTATTTCGCACTGGTCTACACAAATCCTGTAACTTATTTTGAAAGAGACTTCCTCCCATGGGCCTCAGTAAGATGAGAAGATTGGTAGGAAAAGCTTCCAAAGATATTTTATTGCAAAACCTTGTACCCAAAGAAATGATATATTAAAGTCAAGAGGTAAGCTAGAATAAGCTAATTTTATAATCCTTTTCCTATTTGCTTCTTCCTTTACCTTTCTTCTACAGAGATGGCCTCTGAAAGAGGGGTTAGCTGAAAAAGTTGAATCCTCTGTTACTGCCAAGGTAAGTGTTCTGTTGTCCTTTTTAACCCCAGGGAAAGTGATTCCAGCAGTTGGCATGGACTTTCCCTATCTGTCTTATCTGAAAGCAAATGGTGTTCTGGGGGAGGGGGAGGAGGCACACCTATGCCAAAAGTTCTACAAGATTGATTGGCTCCTTAGACCTTCATTATTGTGGAGAGTTGAAATGATGCACATCAAGAGCCAAATTGTCTTGAGCTATTTTTAGTCCTATTACTAGCCATTCATTGTCCACCTCAATGTCTGACCTAACATCCTTGTGACTATCCCTGTGATTTGGAATGTATTAACTTAAGAGACCACTAGCTTCCACCAACCTAAAAGCTAAAACTGTCATTAGATAGCTATATATAGCAGACATTTCCCTGCTTTGCTATAACATGCCCACATGACATTTCCACCAATGTATTTGAAAAGTGTCCTTTGTTGTGTGTCATAGACAGCCTCACCTTACTGAGATGAACCTCCAAACCAGACACAGTTTATAGGAGGAAAGAATTTATTTGAAGCTTACAAATCCAGTGAAACTTCCGTAATGGTGGAAGAAGCTGGACCCCTTTACACAGATCCATGCAGAGTGAAAAGCAACCAACACCACCCAAAGCAAGCACACTTTGGGAACCCCAGGCAGAGCTCAAGCACTCTGCATACCTTAGGCTGGAATTCAGACCTCTCTCAGTAACACCTTAGGGCTGCACCCCAGGATCCACACACGGTGACTCCTCTTATAGCCAGCAGGCTGGAGATCAAAAGCTTTAATAAACTCCTGAATCTATTGGCAGACATCCATTCAAACTATTACATTGTATAACTATAAAACCTTCATGAAACCATTTCCACATTGCAATATGGTATTTGAAATAACCTGAATCCAAGTCCCTAGGCCATGGTCACTCATATTTAGTTGATTTTGGGAGATGAAAAAGTTCATAACTATGTAAGTGTTTGTTTAAAGATAGTTAAAATGATAAGTTATCCCCTATTCCCTCTGAGGTGAGAGCTCTTATTTTCATTGAACACTGCACCATGGAGTGGCCTGTAATGGAAAGCAGTGGCAGAGAGAGAACACTTAGCCCGGGTGCATGGCTTATATTGTTAAATTTGAGTTGTGTCACTCCCCTGAAAGCAGTTACATACAGAGAGCTCATAGAGACCAAAGTAACAGATGTACACTCACAGACACACACACACACACACACACACACTTGCCATGAATTTCTGCCTTTTGGACACTTTCAAACTGAGTGCAAGAAAGGGGAGCTGAGCAAGGAGCCAAGTCAGGGGTGTGGTTAATCTGGTGACACATATCAGTGGTTAGCAGGAGGAAACAATGGCTAATGACAGGTTACCAAATGAAAGGAGTAAACATAGAAAAACAAATACTGTGACACCTCACTCACATGTGGAACCTAGAGTAGTGAGGTTCATGGGCAGAGTGGTATAGGGTTCCCAGGAAGTAGAGAACTTAGTATTTGGTGAATACAATGTTTATATGGGAAGATGAAAACATCTACAGCAATATGTGTACATAAAGATAGTAAAGTCATAAATTTTATGCTATGAATATTTTACTGTAGTGAAAACAAAAGGAAAAATAACAAAATGGAATTGTTGAAGATGAAGACAATAATTTCCGATTAAAATTACAACAAAAATCCTTCCACCATGCAAAAGGAGAGAGCAGTGGAATTAAAACATAACAACAGAATCTACTCAAGAAAAGGAAAACAAAAGCTAAGGGAAAGCAGGAGACAGGACATGCAGTTATTTTCTGAAAAATTATGGCCATGACTTTTATGCATTTGTTCAAAATTATAAACTAGTGTATGCAAGAAGCTCACTGAGTCATGAAGTGAGGCAAACAGATCCAGACAAAATAGCAGCAGCTTTGCAGCCCTGAAAACTAACAGCAGATTGGAAATCTTAAAAGCAGCCATAGGATAGAGACACAATACTTCCACAGGAATGATGATTTAAAATAAAGACATCAGACATCTCAGAAATCCATAAAATCAGAAAACATTGGGACAGTATTTCAAAGTACTGGAAAAAGTCCAACTTAAAACTCTGTAACAAGAAGATAGTATATTTATGCTAAATTATAACAGAGATGCTTCGTTCATGTGGGAGGAGGTGATTTGGATAGAAAACTGGATTGACAGATATAAAACACGAAAGAACGCATTTAACAGAGTCAAACAGACTTCTGTAAAGAAAACCAGAGAGGAGCTGGAGAAATGGCTCAATTCGTTAAGCTGTTTGCCTGCAAATCTTAACCACCTGGGTTTGATTCTGTAGTGCCCACATAAAGCCAGATGCACAAAGAGGCACATGCATCTGGAATTTGTGTTCAGCTGTTAGAGGCCCCAGTGCACCCATTCTCTTCTCTTCTCTTCTTTCTCTCTCCCCTTGCATATAAGTAAATAAAAATATTTTTTAAAATAAAAAAGAAAACCACTGAATGGTAAGTTGAATAAGATGAAAGGATAGTTTGCTCCAGCAGTATTTTGTGTAAAAGGAGTGAAAATTACTGTGAAAATGTTACTTCTTTGCAAATTAATTTTTAAATGTAAATAATTTTAGTGAAAAATTACAATGGGTAAAAATTCAAAACATTTATAAATTGAATTAGAAAGTAAGTATTTTTCCTTACCATCATAACAGTGTATAAAGATATGGTAATTAAAAGCACTTTGCTAGAGCTAGAAAAGTTAGCCTGGTAATGGAAGAGAACTAAAAGTATGAGAACAGAACTAATTTATGAAGCAAGTGACAGTGTAGTAAGTGTACCCTAACCTTAAAGTCAATGGAGAAAATGGTTTAACAGTAAAATTAATGAACAATGTCAGTCAAGAGCAATCTCCTCAAAAACTTTCAGACAACAGTTATGCAACAAAAATTGGGGCTGGGGGGCTGGAGAGATGGCGTAGCGGTTAAGCACTTGCCTGTGAAGCCTAAGGACCCCAGTTCGAGGCTTGATTCCCCAGGACCCACGTTAGCTGGATGCACAAGGGGGCGCACGCGTCTGGAGTTCATCTGCAGTGGCTGGAAGCCCTGGTGCGCCCATTCTCTCTCTCGCTCTCTATCTGCCTCTCTCTCTCTCTGTCACTCTCAAATAAATAAATAAAAATCTTAAAAAGGGGGGTGGGGAGAGAGGAGAGGCCTCTCTCCACTCTCTTAAAAAAAAAGTCAGGGCTGGAGATATGGCTTTTTGGTTAAGGCACTTGCCTGCAAAGCCAAAGGATCTAGGTTTGATTCCTTAGGACCCACATAAGAAGCACATGGTGGCACATGCATCTGGAGATTGTTTGCAGTGGCCAAAGACCCAGGTGCACCCATTCTTTTTAATCTGCCTCTTTATTTCCCCTTCAAATAAAATAAATATTTAAAAAAATCAAAATCCTTAAGATGCATATTCACTTTGGCTCATAAATTCTACTGGGTATAAATGCTCAACAAGGAAATAAAGAGTGCTATGAAATTTATGCTTATAATAGCTTTTTTTTTTTTTAAAGGAATGGTCTTTTGAAATGGCTAAATGGGTAAAAACATTCTGAGAGTGCCTAAGTTCAACCACCAGTACCCAGGTAAAAGCTAGGTATGGCTTTTAAATAGCTTTTAAATTGTTTGCTATTGGATGTGTTGAGGGCGTCATCTGCCCCAAGCACATGTCCAGAGCCAGCAGTGCTGGAGGGCAAGGGGGCACACTGAAATTGTGAGGCTGGCCCAGAGGAAAGTACCACCAAGGAGATGTCACACAAGTGCACTCTGTGGACAGGACAAGGTGGCTGCTTTGACTACCGACCAGGCACAGACAGTTACAGCACACCAGCACCATAGTACATCAGCTCCACTAATCCTCAGCACTCCTGGATGCAGAGAAAGTCTGTTCTTGGAGGAAGGGAGGTAAGGAATGCTGCACTGCCCAGCCAATGGAAGTTAGAGGAGGAGGAAACTGCTTCCCACCCTGAAGAGTGGTTTGCAGTGACTAGAAACCCTGGTGTGCCCATTCATTTCTCTCTCTCTCTCACACACACACACACATTCTCCATTACTTACCTTCTTTTGTTTTAAGAAATTATTTAAATTTTTACCTGTGCTATTTTATTACTTCCACAATATCAAGTCTTCGGTAAGGGATTAGGATTATAAAGTCAAGGTTATCCTATATATCCCTGTTTGATGATTGTAAATTAATACATACATCTTCTCCAGTCAAAGACATAAAAGACTTGAAAGTCTTGGGTCAGTTTCCCACCCCCTCCCCCATCTCTCTCCGTGTGTGTGTGTGGGGGGCGGTGGGAGAAGGCATCCTTAATTTGCTTATAGTTCAGACCAGATACTAATGGTCTTGAACAGTTAACATTTTTATATTCACATGTATACTTCTTGCTTACCTTTTTTGTGCTTTTGTTCTTTATTGGATTTGTGTGTTTCTTCCTGTTTACATCAGTATTATTTTTATTTGTTTTGCCAACAGAAACTCTCTATTTTGCTTGTGATGAGGGAAGGTTTACTTTGCCTTCCCTCTTAGGATATTGTCTCTGACAGAAATCTAGGTTGAAATATTTTTCAGTACTCTGAGGAGCTCTTCCCTACATGGCTTCAGCTCCATTGCTTCTGCTAAAATGCCAATTGTGAGAACATTTATTCCCCTCTGAAGATGGAGATTCCTGTTCCTTTGGTTTGGAGATGATGTGCCCTGCTCACATGTTTGGTGATTGGCTCTTGAGGGTGATGTGAGTTGATTTAATATGAAGTGCATGGTCTAGCAGGAGGTGGAGCCTGGTTGGTGAGTAGGTAGCTGAAGGCATGTCCTTGAAGGGTTTGCCTTTCCCTCTCCCTTTATCCTGTTCACGAAGATGTGAGTAGCATACCCTGCCACACCCATCAAATGTGACACTCTCAGGTCTGGAAATATCCAAGCCAGTTTACCACAGACTGAATTCTCCAAAACCATGACTAAAATAACTCGTTCCTCCTTTAAGTTATCTTAGGTATGTTACAGCAACAACATCTGGTCAGCACACTTATCTGTGTGTCAGATTTCAAGTTTCCTCTTTGTCTTTAGGTATGCAATATTGTGCTATTAGGAGATAGAAGGTTTGGAAGAAAATGAGTTTAGAGAGGTCGTGAGAGTAGAATTCTCACACTTTAATTACTGTCCTTGTATAAAGAGGAAGGCAACAGAGTACCCTTCCTGTCCTAGGCAAGAGCACAGTGAGAAGCCAGTGTCTATGGCCAGGGAGAGGCCTCTTCCAAACTGTGCTGTCAACCCAGTTTGCAGACTCCAAGACTGTGAGAAGGAAGTAGCCTATAAGAGCTTCATGTGGTCGCACTCTGTCATGGAACCCTCAGCTCACCAAGATGGCCCTGGACCTTCCTTTCCTCTGAACTCTGGCTCCTTGTGTGTTGACAAGTCTCATCAAACCACAGGATCAACAGTGTCTTTGTGTACTCCTGTGGCTCAGCCCATACTTTATGGGCTTCTCATATTCTCCAGCACTAAGAAGCAGCCCCTTAGTAGGCTTCTGTCTGTGGCTATCATTTCCAGCCTAGAATTCCTGGGCAGCTATTTGGTGTCTTCTGATGGATGTTTGATTTAATTTGTCTCCATGCTGTTAATGGAGCATTGGTGTGTAGCTAGGATTTCCATCTTTGCAGCAAACAGAAATCCTAAGTATGGCTTTAGAGTGATAAAGTTTGGTTGAACCATTGGCAGCCAAACAGGAACTTCTGGGCACCTCTACTACTGTGACTGTCCCACCTACAATGGGGACATGGACCACCAAGTACCATTTCCAGTCCAGAGACACATTCCTAACTGACCACCCTCTATCCCTTCTCTCCACAATACAGTCTTGATAATCTTTTCCCACACAACCCCAGGTGTTCAGGTAAGCCTCTTACAGGTTTCTGATGGAGCATAGTGAGTGATTTTCAGCAACCATCTGCTAACCACAAACACACATGATTCAGAAGTTGTATGAATTCAATAGCTTGTTTCTTCATGACTTTGTGGTTTTCATGCCTATGTCCAAAGTGACTTTGTGATTGAAGTAGTTTGTGTCTCTCCTTCTCTTCTTACAGAATGAAAAGCATAAAACTTGTAACTGGAGAAGAGGGTCATGAAGACAGCAAATATTTGGAAAGCAATGTGGTTTGAGCACTCAGAAGCAAAGTGCCATACAAGTGATTGTTTTAAAAGTGCCATGTGTAGGAAACGCACACCAGCTTTTAAAAAGAAGTGTTTTGGCATTTCATCCCAATTTCCTGATGAATGGTAACTAATGAAATGTTTGTCTGGGACTCTGAAGAGGCAATTCAGTAGCTGTATGTAGATAGATAACGTCAGACGCTTTGATCTTGCAGACCAAAGCATCTTATATAATGATAAATTATACCAGGTTTCAAAACCCTCTAAATGATGCTATCTGCAGTGCCACTGCCTCTGTACTATCTCCCATTTTTATTTTCTCTCAGAGGAAGAAATAACTGTTTGTAAAAGCTTATAAATTCCAACCCTTATCTTTTTAAATGGTTGTTCTTCTTCCTCATCTTAACATGCAAATAGACTGCCTTTCTTAAGTCTTTGATAAAGATCTGGAGGGAAAGTTCACAAGGGTTTGATAAACCATCCTGAGAAACCCAACCATTGAGCAGACTTAGAAGAAATTTATTATCTACAGCACCATTGTACTCAGACTCTCACTTGACATCCTAAAGGCAGACGAGCACACCATGGTCAGACGTGCTCAGACGAAGAGGGAAATAAATAACAGATTTGGTAAGGAGTGAGTGTGGTACCCTTTGCTCATGTGAGAACCTTTCTACCTGCTCTGCAGTGCTGTAGACATAGCTCAAAGAAGGTGACCTGAAGAGTTCCATTGACCTTCAGGTCTAATGATGGCCTTCACTCATCCACAGCTTGCTGTACAGTGTTGGAGGGACCCAAGATAGGCCATTGTCTTTATGAAATGAGGGGCAAGTCTCACAAAGTTGTCAGTGACCATACTTCTGCTTTCTTATCCTACCCGCTCAAGTTGCCAGTCAAGAGTGCTGTCCAAGATTGTCTGGCCCTGTACTCCTCCCCATGTTTACGGCCCATGTGCTAAGTGGAGCACACAAAGCTTTCCTCCCTCCACTTCCTTTTCTTACTCACCCCATATATATGCTGAATTTTCTTTCCCTATTTTTCTAGTAATTTTTAGTTGGGGGAGGGTCAGTTTCCTTCTAAATATTCTCATTTTGTGGCCTGGTTGTCTTTTTCCTTATTCTTAAGAAACTCCATTTTTGGATTTTGACATATTTAACTGACAACGATTGTGTGTGTTCAAAGCCTGCATGGTGGTGATTTGATGCGGGCACACATGGTCAGACTGATTGGCACATCAGCACCTCACAGGGTACATTAGCCCTACCTCCAACCTTACCCCTCTTGATGGTGATTTGATGCAGGCACATGTGGTCAGGCTGATTGGCACATCAACACCTCACCAGACACACCAGCCCCACCTCCAACCTTAACCTTCTTGGGGCTGAAGCATATTTCTCTGCTCCCCACTGCAGCCCTAGAGTCACCACCCTCAGCTCCCACAAATTAGATCTTCAGCTGTGAAGGTGAGATGATGCTACTTGTCCTTGTGTGCCTGTCTTCTGTCACACATAGCATCCTCCATCTGCACCTTCATCCCTGTAGCTAAAGCAGCAGGACGCCATCCTTTCTGAGCTGACTCCTCTTCCATGGATGCATGCCCACCATATTTTCTTTGCCCATCCATCCACTGACTCATGCTTAGGTTGTTTCTTTATCTTGGTGTAGGTGAGCAGTGCCATGCCCACAGGACCAGCTACTGTTGGTGGTGTTTCTGAGTGTGTCACCTGCTTGCCTCGCTTATTGGAAACTTACTGGTCTCTTCTGCTTGGCACACCTAGGATGGTCCATGACCAACACTTAACTAAAAGGAAAGCAGTCATCTAGTGTGTAATTTAGAGTATGCAGATCAACATCACAGTACCACAAAGGGTTGCTTAGGAAATCGGGGTAGGGAAAAATTCTGGTTCTCAGCCTCCCTGTGAAGCTACCTTACAGAGTAAAACTCTTCCACATCCTGAGAGTGGTCCTTCTGTACCAGACCAAGAACCTGTCAGCATGAGAACCTGGCCTGCACATGTCTTCATTGTGAGCCTCCAGGCTGTTCAGATGAGTGCTTCTGGGACTTGGGCCTGTGTCAGGGACCACTACTTCCTCCTGTGGAAGGGAGGATCTGAGGCAGACTGCAAAGAGCAATCTTACTTGCCTTATTTACATTACAGCTGTCCTCAAAGCCTTGGACTTAGTGCTTCAGTGGATTTTGGTCTAGTAAACTCTTGTTCCCATCACCATCTCTCACCTTCTCTGTCACCTCATCACCCTGCCCCATACTTGTCTGTTCATCCCAGCCTGGAAGACTGTCACAGGGCATTGCTAACCCCTTGTCTCTGGTGTGGGAAAGCCCATCTTCAGACCTGTTCTCAGCCAGGAGGCCTCCCCACCCACTGTTCTTATTTTCCTTCCATCCCAGACCACTGCAGTGATCCTACCTTCATGATGCCCCTTTCCATCACCCGTCACTTGACACACCATGGTTCATCTGTCTGATTTCCAGGTATGTGGAGACATAGCTTTCCTGGAAGACTCTTACGGTCCTGAGCCAGGCAAGGCTACCACCCAACTTGGACACAGCCCTGTGTACAGCCTGCTGTCCTTGAATGTGCTTTCCACCTGCTTCTAGGATATGGTGCCTCCCAGGAGCTCCTGCACAGTAGCCCCAGTTTGGGCCCACCTTGTGAGTGTAGACTACCTCCCCAGGCCTGGCATACTGCAGGTTCTAGACAACTAGGGTGGAGCACAGATAGTGTTCTCCAAGTAACCCAAAGTGTAGCAACCCCACCAGGATTTTGCTGCACTGGCTCAGCCTGGGACCCAACATGTCATAGTCAGTTGAGGGTCATTCTCTCTTAGTGGCTGGCCTTCCTGCTGTGAAACTCCTTTGCAAGTAGATAGGTGAGTCTTTCCAGACCCCTCTGGAGTCAGCCAGTTGGGATCAAGCCCTAAGCCCACACAAGTGTCAGTACCTACTTAGGGGCTAGGCCATCCTTCCCTGCTCTCGGGCCTCTGAGAGGAGGACAGAGCTGCTATAGGATCCTTAGAGCTATGAAACCCTTGACCTCTGGCCAGCGAGGAGAAGCCAGAGCAAAGACAGATACAGAGACCCCCTTCATAGAGAGTCCTTCTTGTCAGTCATAGAACCAAAAACCAAAGGGATGCCAGAAAACACATGTTTTTTGAGCATACACACACACACACACACACACACATGTGAGCCGTGTGTCTGTGTGTGCATGCATGCTTGCATGTATACAGAGGCCCGAGGTTGACATAAGTGTATTCCTCAGTTGCTCTCCACCTTAGCTTTTGAAACAGGCTCTCTTACCAAGTCTAAAGCTTATTGATACCACTACACTAGCTAACCAGCAAGCCCTAGAGAGTCTCCTGATTCTGCCTTCCCAATCCTGGGATTACAGGCACTCACCACTGTGCCTGACTTCTACATGCATGCTGGTGATCCGATCTCAGGTCCTCAAGCATTTGACCCACTGAGCCATCTCCCCAGCCCTGATATCTGTGTGTTTTGTCAGAGTGGGAGGGGTCGCATATAGCAGCTATTGATTAGGGTAAGGCTGCTCACCCCTAGCTCCCCACCCCTTGCCAAGAGAGTTAATGGGCAACTCTAAACAGCATCCTGCCAGCCCTCCCTCTGCTTTGGAGAATTCTGTCTCTGAGGAAGGAACATAGAAACACAGGGACAGAAGAAGAAAGCAGGTGCTACCTGTGGAGCACCTACTTTCTTCTGGGAGGCTTCTCTTGTTAGACCCGGGGCATGGCTTCAGCTCTCAACCTTTAGGCAGAGAGCAACAGCCCAGACTGAGGTCCTGCGCAACTTCAAAGCGTCAAATTTTCAGCAGTCTGTTCTGCTTGATGCCTTATGGCTATTCTTTTCTTTATTGGAATGAATTTCACTAGTTCAAGGTGAACAATTCAGTGGCATTTAATGCATTCACAAAAGTGTACAACCAGATGGGTTCTTTTTTTTTTTTTTTTCACAGTCAGGAGAGAGATGCAACAAAGGCCTTGGGAAATTAAAGGAGGAGGTTTGTTGAGCTGTCACTCTGGTCCTCATGGGAACATCCCCATCCCTATGGTGACAGGGGCATGATTCAGGGACCACCAAGCTGGCAGGAACACAGCAAGAGCCCAACTCCATGTCAGCCTGTGACTGGCATACCTGACTCCACCTGCCACCTGAGGTGGCATTACTGCTCCTCTGGGACTGCAGGTGTTCCGTTAACGGCTGTCCCTCCTCTCACCTTGGGATCTGCATTCCCACAGATGCCTTTGTCACCTGCCACCAGCTATGAGCACAGAAGAGCCTGGAAGTGTCACTTCCAGCCCCTGAGGAATGAGAAGAAATACAGGTATTCAGACCTGCTTTGACAGGAAGGTTCTGGAAAGCCAAGAAAGGCCGCAATGCATCAGTGCAGGGTGAGGGCTGTGGTGGACTCTGGGCAGCTGGAGCTGCAGCCAGCTAAAGCTCAGCGTGATTATCAAGCATGGAATAATGCTGCTCATCTGCAGACTGCCTAACTTTGGGGGATGGAGATGAGAACCTGGGACTGCAGTGGAGGGGAGGAGGCAATCACACCACGCGTATCACATTAGCACAGCAAAAACTAAAATCTAGCCAGCTGTGGCCTGGCCTCACTTTCTCCTCATTGTGTCTCTAGCATGTGCAAATGGACATTACCACCTCTTTCTTTTTCTCTGCGTGTGTCCCACCCCTCAGCATGTATCATAGTGCTCTTTAGTGCTGGGTTTCTGGTGAAAACCTGCACATCTACATTTATTGTATTCTCTGTAGACATCAAAACTACAGCTTCTTAAAACAGCTCTGAAGATGGAGATGAATATGCATAAAGCAAATCCTGCTTCAAAGTGCCCAGCGTTGTGTCTGCAGTTCCTGGGTCCTGAGGCAGGAAGACAGCATCACTAGCTGGGGAGCCTTCATGGGAGGCAGTAGATCACTTACTGCTGGGAACAGGAAAGGTGGGGGCAGGCTCCTCCAGCAGAAGCCCAGCTGGGAGGCATCTGCAGTCAAGACTCATTTCACAACGAGAAAGCTGAAGCTCTGGAGGTCATCTAGGAGGTGACAGGTGGAGCTGTCTTCAGCATAAGGTCTGGAAGGCCCTTGAGCCTCGGGCTGCCTTGGACCCTCCTGGGCCCTTGCCTCCCTGGGTGAAGTCTCTGCTATGACCCCTAGCTGGAGCAAGGGAAAGGTAATTTTCCCCCGGAGTGCAGAGAACGTGGTTTATGGCTGCTGCTGAGAGCACTCTCGAAGAGACTCTAAATTACCGTGCTCGCTGAAACATGCGTGCATGAATAATAGATCCAGCCCAGATGCAGAGCGCCTCTTGCGCAATTTCTCAAGGCGCCTGGAGACTCTCTCAAGGGTGCTTGCCGAGGTCACAGCCTACTTGAGCTATTCCGGGCTGGGAGAAGCAGAAATCTGCAGGTGGGGAAGACACCATTCCTCAGCAGTGAGCCTTATGCAGAAGAGGGGAAAGGCAGGCTCTGCAGGAAGAGGAAGAAAGGAAGGCGAGCGGCTGTCAGCTCCTGCTTGGGAAGAGGCCTGCGGCTAGCGCTGTGTGCTCCGCTTCATTTAATCCTCCCCAATTAGCAAGGTGGGCACGTCCCTGTGTCACAGCATGAGAGTGGGCTAGAATCACAGAGAGCTTTTCCTGGCCCATGAGTACATGTCGCAGCAGGTAAAGCGAGCTTAAAAATCTGAGAGCAAAATATATGCCTTTCATGATCACTGCTCCCCAGAAAGCTGGGAGCCCTCTTCTATCCTCACACTGGGCTCAGTGACCTTGAGCATGTCCCCGTTACTGTGATGTTCCATGATCTCAATGACCTTGATGTCACAATGTGCAGGAGGTACCCGCAGTGCTTCCCAGCGACACACTGATTATGAAGAGAAGTGGCCGCCCAGTCTGAGTGTGCTCTGTCACCAGCATGTGACTGCTATTGTTCTTTCTGTAAGCAGGAAATCAGAGACATCTTAGGAATGAGAGGCTGCAGCTTCCATGTTAGTGTCTGGTTTCCTGCATTTGGAGAGACACTAGAGTCTGCCTACCTTCAGCTCTGGAGGTAGAATAATGGCTGCTAACAATCTTCATCTCTGTAACCTGTGAATGCGTCCCTCACAAGGCAAAGCAGACTTTGTAGGTGTGATTACACTACAGATCCTGAGGTAGGGAGAGCAGAGTAAGGAAGTAGCTCACCAGCACCAGCAGGAAACCAATGTCTTGCAGCAGCACCTCCTTGGCACCCTCCTGGGAGCCCTAGCTGCCCATAGGCAAACACTGTCCCTGTGCTCCGTGCATCATTCCCAGTGCTGACTGTACTGATCCCCTTCTCTGCAAATCCATGAAAACACCGATGCAGCTCAGCCAGCCCAGCCTGGCTTGCTATAGGGTATCAGGTGTGCTCACCCAAGGCTGGCCCGGGAGGTTAGCACTCTGGAAGCTTCCTTCCAGCTCCTTCCCCAGTGGAGGCTGAAATGCTGAGACAGGAGAGGGGGCACTGTCAAAATCATCTGGGATGGGAGGAAGCTATCCAGGTATGAAGGGACAGACATTCTTTAGGGTTCTGTGCCTAACCGTGTGCCTGGGTTATTGGGGAATTCCCAGAGACCTGATATTTCTGGGGAGTTGCTCTTTGTGCTGTTCAAAACACATGATCTTTACCTGCACAAGGCTGCTAAGGCCTCCCCTTCTGCCATGGCTGAGCTGTCCTACCCCCAGTGCATCTGGGTGTCCCCTTTCTTATTGCATTTTCACTCCTTCCCCATGTCCGAGCAGCTCAGACAACATGAAGGACACCAAGCTGGGCTGGTGTTCCTCTGCCCACATCCATTTGGGTCACACTCAAGGAAACACTGAGACTTTGGCTGGAGCATTAAGGGAAGGGCACAAGTCTGGGACCCTGAGTGTCTGTGATTTAAGTGACAGAATGAATCTCATGTCAGGGAGGCCTAAGACTGGCTCTTCTCAGGCTGCTGTCAGGAGAGACAGGAAGAACGGTGGGAGTGGGTCAGAGCATATGAACACCATCCCTTTGAAGAGAGTGGTGCCTGCCACACCCTTCACTGATCAGTGGTCTTCACTTTGCTATGATCCCAGGAAATTCTTTGCCTCAACCTTGATGAGATACCCTAAGAGCAGCTTTGTGGGAATCAGGGTTCTGAGCAGTGTTTCAGCTCCACAGGGTACCCTGGGGCAGTGAGGGTGGAGGGCCATGGCTGGTGAATTAGCACTCAAGATTTATGCAGCCAGCCCACATTCATTTCTAGCCACCCACAAGGGGCAAGAAGGCACTCCCTGGGACTGCCAGGACCATGATAAACATCAGATGTTTAATTTAATTTTTAAAGAGAGTCAATGCCAACTCAGGGTTAAAGCATAGCACATGTCTCAAAGTTAACAATGGTTTCTAGAAAGTAAATTGGCTGTCTAAGAAAATCTAGAAAAATATATAAGGAATGTTTGGCTTGTTATAATAATTATCTCAAAGAAAGAGACAGAACTGATAATGTATTAATTTCTGAGGCAATGCCTTAAAAGCAAGATTTAACAAAGGAAAATTCTAAATTAAAATATTTTCTATATAGTTACATTGAATAAATCTTACAACTTATTATGCTGTATTTATCCTCATTTCTGCATCTTAATTTATATACAATTTAAACCCAACCAGTAGCAATAAGAGGAAGAGCCTTACCTCTTAAGACATCTGTATGTGCAAATTGTTTCATATAAGCCTGAGAAGTTTTCTATAACACTTTTTCTTAGGCTCAAATTTGCAAATCATATTAGAAAGTTTATACAATTTAGTGAATATTCCCCAAACAGCAAGGGATAAAGGAATGGAGTGCTGCATGAATGCCCTCAGACACCACTCAGCACCAGTATGGTAAGTATTCTGGGTTACTTGGCACCATGTGAGTGTCCAGTGGACTTAGAATCCAGTGCTTTGTGAGGTCCTGGCCTAGCAGCTTGGAGGAAGTAGCATGGCCCTAGATCCTCCTAGGAAGCCAGAGCCTCAGCTGCCAGTGTCAGTCCTGAGATGATAAGCAGACAACACTGATTCCCATCTTGGGGAACAGGGCAAGCTCAGGGGCCATGTGGAATCCCAGGGTCTGCATCCAGCCTGAGACAGAACTGAGTGTGATCCTCAGTGGGGCTGTGGTCCTCTCCCAAGCAGCCCTGCTTCAGGCCCTGAGAGTTCATCCGACTGCTGAGGTACTATGGAGTTATCACCACCCCCAAATGTGCACCTGCTGCTGGGCCTCCACATACGGGTCTGGCTGTCCCCCGCAACTTGCTCCCTTTTCTGTCACTAGGAGGGGACCCACCCCCAGCCCCAGCTTTTTCTTGAGTAGAAGCATCAGAAATCCCAGGAAAACATGAAAAGAGTTCATGCTATAGTGGCCACACCCAGCTGGACATCCCAGCCAGTCCACATCAGCCCACCTTGGCCCCATGGCTTCCTGAGGCTCAAGTTCAATAGGAAGAGCTGGAGGGCCCCCTGAGCTTGTGGGGCCCTAGGCCATAGCTTGTTCTGCTTGTCTGAATTGGAGCTGATGCTTGTGAACCTGGTCCCACAGAAGAACCCCTTGGATGCCAGGCCTGAACCCAAGTCTGCAGTGCTAGTTTTCCTCCGCAACCCCCTCCACTAGGGTCCTACGTGCATGCTGTGAGGCTAAAACATCTCTATGTCAGCCTGATTTCCACACTTCTGTCTGGTCGGGTCTATAACAGCTCTGGTTCAGTCCAGGTGCACTCTGCTCCTCCCTGGTCTCCCAAAGGGAATCCAGCTGGCTGGGCCAGGTCAGGACTTTGTTATGTAGAATTAGAAGGTAATGACAAGGAACATGGGTGAAGAACCTCTGGGGTCAGGGTCCTGCATGGAGTGGAAGGTGGATGGGGTGTGCTCAGGATAGCTTCAGCTTGAGAAGGAAAAATTTATGTGCTGGGGCTACTTGGGGGGTCTGGCTCTAGTCACCTCTATGCATCTCTACAATGACACCTTCCCACCACCTTGCTATATGCTGTCCTACTTGGCCCTCCAGGCACACATATGTGGAAAGGAGCACATTGAAGCATACCAGTAACTTCTGCTTGACACTGCAACTCCTTTCATACACAACCCCTGGCATTCCCTTCAGCCTCATGAGGAAGGTCATGCTCCAGGATAACCTCCATTATTCCCCTCAACCTTGTGCAATATGTTACAACCTAGATAGCCTCCATGAGTGCCCTCAACCTTGTAAGGAAGCTCATGCCCCAGATAGCCTCCATCATTCTCATAGATCTCCTGTGGAAGGGCATGCCCCAGAAACCGTGAGGCTCACTGATACCCATGTTCCTTTATATTTTCTTTGTTTTCATCTGAACTCATCCAGCCTATAAAGAACTATGGGGGCTTGGCTCAGTGTTAGAGAGCCAATAGTAGTACTCCTTCTGGGGAGGGATGCCCCTGGGCGTCTCTCCTCTCCGTGATGGTTGGCTGCAGAGTCATGGGGATCCTCAGGAGGTTCACATGATGGAAGCATCTAGGCCCCAAATGAGAATCTGGCTCAGAGTCCTGTTAACCTATATCCTTCTCTGAGACAAAGACAGTGAAGTCTAGGCGGTGGCTGGGACACCTGAGTGGACAATGGAAGCAGGTGTCCCCTCTGAGACATGGAGCTGTGAGAACTGGGAAGGGGGAAACACTTGAATGGATAGTGTGAGCAGTCAGATGTAGCCTGGTGCCATCTCAAAGGTCAACAATGCTGAGCCCCTGAAATGTGGATATTGTTACAGCAATTACCTCATCCTTATTAATACAGGTAGATGGATACCTCCTTTCCCCGAGAAATGTATATATTAAAGCTCTATGCTTTTCCTGACTCAAGCAGCTAAGGACTGAGAAGAATCTCTGCAGAGCACAAGATGCCAAGGAAGAGTGGGTAGCTTATAAATACCTCTACACATACAGTCCTATACATCATGGATGGGGCTCAACAAATTGTTGAGTGAGCAATCTTTGAGTTAATGTGGAATTCAGGTTTTGTATAAGTTTAGTTTATCAAATTAAATGTTAGTTTGAATAATTATTGTTTACTTTGGGCAAAAAAATCTGTTGGATTCCTATTGTTGCAGGGCTAGGAATGACCCTTGAGTTAGCAAGTTTGGGAAATATTAACACCAACTTGACCACAATGACAAATCTGAGATGAAGTCACATCTAAGGGCTGTTCTTTGCAATCAGAGTGCCCTCTTCCCAGAGTGCCCAACTCCTCAGCCCCCACCCTCCTTCTCCCAGTGTTCTCTCTTCCCTGGCTCATCTTCCCCTCCCAGAATATCCTCCTCCCCAGTCCATTTGCTGTCTTCCCAGAGATCCCTCTTATTCAGCCCATTTCCCCTCCTCCTCCAACCCATCCTCCTAGAGTGCCCTCCTCATTAGACTACCTTCTATTCTCTCCTCCCAGACTACTCTCTTCCTCAGCCTGTCCTCCCCTCTCACAGTGCCTTTCCTCCTCATACTGCCCTCCTCCCTATCTCACCTCATCCCTCCCTCCTCCTCCAGCCCATCCTCTGCCCCCTAAGAATTTCCTCCTCCACCAACCAGTGATCCACCTTCTCACTTCTGCAGTCTGGAGCGGAAATCTGAGCACTCATGACCACTTGCTTCTTATCTTGTCAATCTCCCAGTTGGTGTGGGGGCTCTTCCGTGAAGACATAATTCACAGACCATTAAGAGACATTTAACTCCAGATGAAGAAAGCCTCCTCTCTGATTGTGAAGATTCAACTTCCAGAGCACATAGTGACTGGGCCCCTCCTAAAATAGCTAAGCAAGGAAAACACATCTGAGGGCTGCATATGCATCTAGATCTTTCTTTGGCTCCTGCAAGATATCCTAGGTCCTGAAGGATATTTTGATGATACTTTGTTAACAGAAACCCTGATAACTCTACTCTGTACTCCCAACTTGTGTGGTGGCGTTAAGCATGGTGTCTTATCTATTTGGGATACCTTCCCATCTATATCTGTTCTCTTTCAGATCTCCTTCTTATATGGTAGGGCCTGCCTTCCAGGCAATCGTCTAAGTGACCCTTTCTCCTTTGCATTGTATCTATATCACTACATGACATGCATCACTTATTTCAAGTCCTTATAATGGACTCAGTTACTTTTACATTTCTGTTTTATATAACAGGATCAACTTAGGAGGTGAATGGTTTATTTGAGCTTCTGGTTCAGGAGCTGTTGTCCATCAGTGCAGAGAAGGATAAAGTAACTCAGTCTGTGGTAGCAGGAACTAGCAGTACGGCTGCCCATGCCTTGTCAGATCAGCAAGGCTGAGATAGAACAATCAAAGGTCTGCCTCCAGCGGCCCACCTTTGCTGACTGTGCCCCTACCCCAAAGATTTCACAACCTCCCCAATCAGTTCCACCAGCTGAGAATTAAATGTTCAAATACATGAGCCCATGGGGAAGCATTTCTTCAAATTACAGCATTCTTTCCCTGGCCCTTAGAAGCTCATGGCCATCTCACAATGCAAAATACATTCAATCAAATGTCAAACATTCCTATAGTCCTAACAGTCCCTCAAATATTCAAAAGTCAAGTCTCTTTGGAGACCCAAGGTGATCCCTTAATTTAAAACCCTATAAAATCAGAAAACAAGGTACATACTTCTAATATACAATGGTGGGAAAAGAACCTTCCTATTTCACAAGGCAGGAAAAAAACAAGAAAAGACCAGAATAAAGCAAGACTGAACCCCAGCAGGGCAGACATCAAACCCTATAGTTCCATGTCTGAGGCAGATAGTGGCATCATGTGGACTCAAACAGGCTTGGTCAGCCTTGCCACCAGTAGAACAGGTAGCCTTTCTTTTGAGTTGTCTCTACTCAGTGCCTGAAGCTGTCCTTGGTGGCAGTCCCTTGTTCCTGACATCTCCAACAAGCTGGGACCGCTATTTAAAAAGTATGCTTCATCTTCATAGCTTCATAAAGAGCTCTCTCAGGACTCCCACACAAAGAACCCCACCCTGCTACACATTACCTAGCCTCAACTCTGTCTTCTGAAATATTGGTGGTTCTGTAACTCTTACATTCCACATGCCTGCAAAATGAGTAAAAGCGGATGATGCTAAATTCTGTCACCAGCTTGACATGTAGGTTGGATCCCTGTGGCCATGGCTGCAGCAGCCTCTGTGTGCCTGTGCCTGGAAAGCATTGCTCTGAGAGCTCTCTTTGAGCAGTATGTCTTAGAGATTCTGCCTTGTGAGGTTTTCTTCTTTGTTTAAGGGAAAGAACTGCAAATGGGATTGCATCTTTATACTCTGGAGCCTCATGTGATATGGTGGATTAAATGTGAAGTATACCCATAGTCTCATATTTAATCCCTACCTGGTGGAGCCTTTGGAAGGTGGAGTCACGCTGGAGGAGGTATGTCACTGGGATCAGACCTTGGGGTTTTATAGTCCAGTCTCACTTGCAACTGCTAGCTTGCTCACTTTCTTTAATTCTTCCCTATTGCTGATACAAAGATGTGGCACAAGCTATCTACTATGCCATGTTTTCCCAGCCACGATAAAATTTCCCCTCAGAACTATAAGCTAAAATAAACCCTTTTGTTGTAGTCACCTTCTTGTTGCTGATATAAATCACTTGACCCAAAGCAGCTGATGGGAGGAAGTTTTTATCTTGGCTTAAAATCTCAAGGGGAAGCTTCATGAGAGCAGAGGGACAGCATAGCATGAGCCGAGGCTGAACATCACCATTGTCGCAGCAGGTAGAAAACGGCAGCAGGAGAGTAAGCCAAGTTCTGGCAATGGAGAAGCTGCCTATGACACTCTTAAACCTACCCTCAGAAACACACTTCCTCTAGCAAGGCTCTACCTCCCAAATTGCTATCAGCCGGGAACCAAGTATTCAGAACATAGGAGTTTATGGGGGCATTTGATTCAAACCACCTCACCTTTCTTTCCATAAGCTGCTTCTGGTTGGGTTTTGTCCCTGTAATGAAAAAGCAACTGTCACATATGGGTAGGGTCTCACCCTAAATTTATCATATCAATTGTCTCATTGAAAATGTATGTTTTGTTCTTTAATGATGCTAATCTCTTTAACTATTACAGCTACTTTATAACTTTAAATAGACTTCTTTCTTTTGCAGACCCTCATATTTTTCACACCTTTCTTCTCTGCTTTTTGCTCTGTGCTCTCAGAAAAAAATCTGACTAAATACAGCAAGCAGTAACCATGCCACATTCTGAATGTTATGATGTCTTAAAATTTCTTCCTGCAAATAAATTAGTTCATCATTTTTAAATTTAACCACACTAAATTTTCAGGGCATTTACAGAATGTACTCAGATATTTTTCCAAAATGGAACATGAATGGGTTTTAGCCCAATGCTCAATAAAGTCCATATTCCCTTCTGAAGTATTATAAGCACCATGCTTATTTTCTGTATTCATTTCTTCTGTACTTCCATCAGAATGGCCTATTTACACTGCTTATAGATTCTGAGGCTTCTCTGGCTCATAAATACAATCCTTCTACAAACCAGTTCCAAAAGGTAAAGAACCACATGGTCAGGTTTATCCCATCAAGAACCTGACTTCTGGCACCAATTTTCTCTCAGTTACTTTTCTCATCTCTGTGACCAAATAAGTATTTAAAATAAGAGAAGTTTGGTTTGGCTCACAGTTTAGATATACAATCTAAAGTGACAAGAAAGGCATGGTAGCAGGAGGAGCTTGGATCATGGTGGTGGGAATTTTCACTGCATGTTCTCACACTTTGACAATTTTAAAGTAGAAAGCTAGGTCTGAAAACATAGCAAGGTTATAACCTTCAATGTGTCTCCCGTAGCAACACACCTCTAACAGCCATATTTCCTAGCCAGGGGTCCTACAACCACTAAAAATGCTGCCAGCAGTTCAATACCAAATATTAAAACACATGGAAGCTCCCAGTGACCGTTTCAGACTCAAATTTTAACAGATATTAATTTATTTATAGAATGACTTCACTTCCCATTTTCTGTATTTTTTGAGAGAATATCAGCTGCGTGGCTAACAGAGCCCTGAAAATACTTGCACTAAGACACAGTACATATTTTATCCGAAATAAGGTAAATTCAAAGATGAACTGAGGCTGGTATGATGGCTCCATGGATATCAGGAGCTCTGGTTCCTTCAACTTTGTTACTATGTCACCCCTCACATATAATGTATAACTATCATAAACATATTTCAGCCAGAAGGAAACCTTTATGCCTTCTCCCTTATAAGGGTACCTTCTGGAATTTAGACTTGACTCTGTTTCTTATGCCTGCTTTATTGGCGCAATTTTCCTCTGCCCATTCTTGGCTACAAAGAAAATATGGAAATACAGCGTATTTTAGCTAACCAGGTGCCCAGCTAAGAATATGAGGTTTCACAATTAATGAAGGAAGAAAACAAGAATATTTGGTGAAAACCCTGCCTGGACTAGTAGACAGTAAAAATCCAGAGAAAAGGCGCTGTGGCTCTTTAAGCCATTAATCCATACCTAGCACCCTGTAGAGTTAACAACCAACAGTTTTGCAGGAATTAATGTATTAAATAAGCGAAGACCTCCCCCAATTGAAGACTGCTTTGAGACTTCAGATATGAAGCAGCAGCTACAGTCTTTGAAATCCTCCCCTTTCCTTTGTATTATTAAACATAGAATTAACAAATCACTAGACTAAAAACAGAAAAAGAAAATTCTAGTAAATACTCTGTCACTCTGTCTAACTACACATGGGGTTGTGGATTTAATTCCAGAACATTGCACCTCCTCTTCCTATGGGAGTTACTTAGTCCAGCATGCCTCCAACTTTGTCTTTCCTCATATGCTTCCACCTGTGCCATCTCCATTCATTCCTTCCAGTTCTTCTGAAGATCAGCATTGTGCTGCTCCAAGTCCCACTTGTTTAATAGTTGGAGATGATCATTGTCCCCATCTTGACCTCATCCATGTGCCTTGCTTGTAGCCAGCCTGGTTTTCACAGCCAAGTTGAGAGTGGGTGGTGCCATGTTCCTCATACAGATGATATTAAAGCCCATATGATTAGAATATAGCCCCAGCACACACCCTGAAATTGATGGAAGTGCCAAAGGGTTTCTGTGTCCAACTCTGCAGTCATTCTTTGTTTGTTTGTTTATTTTATTTGAGAGCGACAGATTGAGAGAGAAAGAGGCAGGTAGAGATAGAGAAAGAATAGGCACGCCAGGGCCTCCAGCCACTGCAAACGAACTCCAGACGCATGCGCCCCCTTGTGCATCTTGCTAACGTGGGTCCTGGGGAATCGAACCTGGAACCGGGGTCCTTAGGCTTCACAGGCAAGCGCTTAACCACTTAACCATCTCTCCAGCCCTCTGCAGTCATTCTTGAACCACATTTTTCCTTTATTCCACTCTAACATTTGAACTAGTCAATTTCTGCTCCTTCCTCCTTTGGTTCCTGACTCACTTCCTGTCTCTCCAGCTGCTTCTCTCCTGCTGATGTTCTCATTGCTCTGTTCTGCTTCAGTGTTCCAGGAAGGTCTGGCCCAATCTCAGGATGCTAAAGGCATCTGCTTTCCACCTTCCTTCCTGTGCAACCAGTCCACATGGAAGCCCAGTTCCCTCCTAGGAGTTTATCCCAAAACTAAGCTCCTCAACCTCCACTGTCCCCATCACCCTGAATTCCCTCTCTTGATAATGAAGGAATTCCAAATATCAAGGTCACTGTCACAATATCCTAGCTTCCTCCTTTTAACTACCCTCCCCCCACTTTGCTTAGCATTGACCTCTGGCTTCATCACTGACATCTTGCGCCTGCCTCCATATCCTCTACTACCCTGTGGGCACCAACCTAAGCATTTCCTCAGGGCATCTCCAGCTTCTCCCCAGTGTCCTCACAGCCCCTACTTCTATCTGAGTCCCACTGAGCAACCTCAATAAATATCCCATGACAGTCCCTGTAGAGTGGAGCCCCATGTACCTGCAGATCCTTTTGGGGGCTATCATGTAAAGTTGTCCCACTTACTTATTCAGTCCAACATCCTTGTATTAGTCAGGTTCTTTAAAACAACATATAGGATAGAATGAATATATATTACAAAGAGTATTTGTTCAGTTGGATATCATGATACTTGGCTGGGTGTCCAACAGTGGCTGTCGGCAGACTGAAGAGTCAGAGAACCCGGTAGCTTCTCTGTCCATGAGGCTGGATGCCTCGGCAGTCCCAGTGTGGTGGTGAAGGCCTATAGAGCTGTTGGTTTTCAATCCACATTGAAAGGTCAGAAAGGCTGAGTTTCAATGTCAGTAAAGGATGACAACAAGAGGGTAGATGCAGTCACCAATAAGAAGTCAAGACAGGCAAAAGCAGTGCTGGTTTTCCCTCATATTCTTTTCATCTGGACTACTGTCAGAAGGGCTGCCCACTTTGGGGAAGGGTCTTCATTCCTTGAAGTGCCCTCACAGACCTGCACAAGGGTATTCCTGGTATAATTAAATTGGTGTTGAGATTATGTCCCTCACTTTCTCACAGCCGTGTGCATTTCCTGTAGCCACATCCACAGCCTGGGCTCCCTGAAACACAACCTGCCTCTCTCTCACATGGTCACTCATCTGGCCAATGCTCATCACTGGGTGTCAGCTTCAACTCCTCCAGGATACTTCCTGCACCTCCCTGTCTTGACACGGGCTGTAATGGCATGGCAGTACATTTGTGACTGGGATGTAGTCATGCATCTGGATTTTATGCATTAGCAGGCAGGACTGGACTGATGGTCTCACTGATCAGTGTGCCTCAGTCCCACACAGCACGGGGATCATCTGATGCTTCCAGCCTCTAGGGTACTGTAGTCTGATGAAACGCATTCCCTCTGTGCATAGCACGCTCATGGACCTGCGACTCCCAGGGGCAGGATTTGCAGCTACGGAAGTCTTCATCCAAGCCTGATGCTTCTGTGAGCAGATGTCCCTACTCACGTTTATATTTTCTTAGGGGTTCATCAGTTTTCTTGCTGATGACACAATAGCCCTGCCCTAATGGACAAGGACTGCACAGACTCTCTATAAGTGGCATTTATTCTAGGACAAAATGTACACATTAAGAAAGGTCTTGGACTCAGGAGATGGCTCAGTGATAAAGTCCTTGCCATGAAATCATAAGTACCAGAGTTCAGATCCCCAGATCACACTACAGCCAAACACTGTAGTACCAGTGTCTATAATCCGTAGTGTCTGTAGTACCAGTGTCTATAATACGTAGGGCAAGAAAGGTGATGGAGACAGAAGAGTGGTTTGAAGCTTGTGGGTGTTGAACAATGAGAGGTTCTGCTTTAAACAAAGTGAGACAAGGGCTAACACCAGAGGTTGTTCTCTGATCTCTACGCATGTGCCATGGCACACACATACCCACACTCACACACGTGAACATGCACACATGTGCATACGCACACAAACACACACACACACACACACACACACGAAAGAAAAGGAAAAAGGAAAAAATGGAGATCTTGGGCATGACTTTTATTAACAGGCTATTTGAGGAACAATTAAGTTCCATTCAGGTGTTTTACAAACTAGCTTCAAGCTATGGAGAATCCTTGGGAGCAT
Organism: Jaculus jaculus; assembly: GCF_020740685.1. NCBI lineage: Eukaryota > Metazoa > Chordata > Mammalia > Rodentia > Dipodidae > Jaculus > Jaculus jaculus. The sequence continues at coordinate 58,034,570 of NC_059103.1, forward strand.
GGGTCTGACTGACCATGAGTCCAGAGCAGTGAACTCTGTGTCTCTCTGTGCCTCAGGTAAGCTTCTGATGGCTTTTCTGAACCCTATGATGGCCAGCTGGCTTTTATCCCCTTTGTACCCTATTTCAAATACAACTCACTTGGACAGCTCTAAGTAACTGTCATTAGAGGTATAAATGGCCTCTTGGGATGGTTAATCCTGGTTGTCTAGTTGATCAGACATAGAATCACCATAGAAACAAGTTTTGGGGCATGTCTGCTAGTGATTTCCTATATTAGGTTAACTGAATGGGATGATCCACCCTAGCTATGAGCAGCACCTCCATGCGCTAGGGTCCAAAACTATATAGAGGAGAAAGTGCTCTGAGCACTAGAGTTTATCTCTCTCTGCTTCCTGACTGTGACTAAATGTGACCAGCCTCCTGCCACCATGCCTTCTCTGCCATGAATGGACTATAACCTCAAACTGTAAGCCAAAATAAACCCTTCCTTCTACGTTGCTGGTCAGAGCCATAAGAGATTAACTAATACATCCCTGGAGTGGTGAGTTGATATGGAAGGAAATGACACCATTTAGGTTTGTTGATATGAAGGCATGGGTTTGCAAGGGAGCGGTTGGACTGTGGAGAAGGCCTGGAGCCTTAGAACAGGTTTCATAGGCAGAGTGATGATCAAGGAAACTGGGACCATGATTTTTAAGAATTTTTCTGTGATTTCTACTGTCCTTGCCTGCTTTTCCTTCCAGTCTGGGAAATCACAGCCTTAGAAAAAGAATTGCCTGTTCGAGAGCTTTGGAAGCAGGATGGAAATGAGGGCCAGTCCAGGTTCAAAGCCCTGGGCAGCCACTGAAGGAAAGAGGGAGGGACTTCGATGGGAGTTGAGAAAGACAAGGCATGAGGCACCTGGGCCGATCAGTGGAAGGGACAGTTGCTGGCATGAGGTTATTGCAATGTGTGTGCACATTTATGCACAGAACACACACACACACACACACACGCACGCACAAGAGAGAGAGAGGCACACACAGGCCTCTTTTTGATGAATTGTCCGTGTCAAGATTGTTTCAGAAGCATGATATCTTCCTTCTCCCAGTGGTGCCTCTTGCAGGTTCTGCCCTGTGACAAGCGAGCTTGCAAAGTCCTTTAGGGACTTATTGGGACCCAGATATTCCTGCCTGCCCCCACAGCTGCCTGCTGACACATGGAGGGCAAGAGGCCAAGTAAGACTGGCCCCACTGCTGGAGTTTGTTCCTCAGATAAGGCTCTCTTCAGGAGCACAGGTTCTTGGGGAAGGAGTAGTGCAGTCAGAACTACGAAACCAGTGAACAAGAACAAAATGGCAGTATGTAAGGGGTTAAAGATCAAAGTGGTCTTGGCAGACATCTAGCACCTCTTATAGAAAAGAAGCCTGGGGGCCTTTCATGGGAAATGAAGGGGGTGAAGACAAGGGGCCAAATCCTGTCCCACTTCCATGTGGTCACAGGTACCTTGTCCCCAGTGTCTCAGGGACCATACCCTAGTGACTTTACCTCTCATAGTGAAGGAAGGTCAAGTGCAGCTTTGAGGAGCCAGTCAATGTCAGCACCAAGGCCAGAACTGAATCTGCCCCCACCCTAGAGCAAACCCTCCAAGTTTTCTTACACTTCCCGTGTCTTCCCTTGACCCCTCCCCAGGGCACAGCAGACACTTTGTAGCAAGAGCTGCATGTGGTGGGACCAGGGCTGGGCTGGGGTCTTTGAGGCCATCTCAACCCAGAGGGTTTCACCACATACTGGCTTTTGTTTAAAATAGGTATCATGCTGGGCATGGTGGTGTACTGGTGTATATGCTTGATCTCAGCACTTGGGAGGCAGAGATAGGAGAATCACCATGAGTTCATGACTAGCCAGAGACTATATAGTGAATATCAGGGCAGCCTGGGCTAAAGCAAGGCTCTACCTCAAAAACTCACTAACTAAATAACTAACTATAGACTCCATGCCCATGCCCATCCCCATGTGGCCCAGGGAAAAAGCTAAATCTAGTGCTGTGGTTTGCATATGCTATGAACATGGTCCCTAAGGGTTCATGAGATAGAGCCTTGGCTGCAGTGTAGTGACATGAGTGGTGGAGCATAGTAGGAAGAGCTTAGTCATAAAGGGTACTGCCTTTGGAAGGGATTAAGGTGGTTCTAATAGGACACTTACCTAGTTCTCAGGAGAAGGTTGTCACATAACAAGTCTGGCCTGTCCTCAGCCACTTTGGCTCCTGTCTCCTGATGTCATCTTTACCTCTCTTACATGTGATGGAGCCACCATGATGATGTACAGCAAAGGGAGCCTTACCAGAGCAAGCACCATGCTGTTTGCAATGTTGTGTTCTAAAACTATGAACTAAATAGACCCTCATTTCCTCAAAAGCTACCTAGCCTCAGGTCCAGTATTAAGGGAAAATACTGAGACAGCTTATCTGCACCTTCACCTGTTCCCTAGAGCTCAGCTGGCTGACCATAACTGCTTCCCAACCCTCTTGTCTTAACAAGTACTCTGGCCTTAACGTCTCTCCCAACCACCTGATGCTCAGCCTCCTATGCAGAACAACCAACCTGATTTCAACTGTGACTTTAATGTACTGCATGCTTTGGATGACACTAGCCAAGTACCAAATGATTGTTCAATAAATGTGATAGCATTGGTAATGTGATGGCCTCTCTTCACATTCCTCATGCAAGTATGGGCAGGTCTCATCCTGAGAACTCATTGCTTGAAAAACAAAATGTGCAAGAAGACACAATGACACTTTTTCTTTTTGCAAAGGTATGTGTGTGTGGTGTACATGTATGCGTGTAGACATGTTTGCACGTGTATATGTGTGCTGTCCATGTATCTGTGCATACAGGTTTATATGTGCAGTCCATGCATATGTGTGCTGTGCATGTATTGTGCACACATGTTTGTGTGTGTACATGTAAATGTGCAGTCATGTTTGCACATATATGAATGTTCATGTGTGTGCACAGGCATGTTGGCACATGTATGTGTGTTGTAAATGTTTGTGTGCACACATGTTAGCACATGCATTTGTGGTGTGCATGTATATGTGTGTATTGTGCATCATGTTTACATGTGTATGTGTGCACTGTGCATGTATGTGTTCATGCATGCTTGCATATGCATGGCTGTGCTGTGCATGTATGTTATGTGTGCTGGCATGTTTGTGTGTGTATGGGTGTGCCGTGCAGGTACGTGTACGGGCCTGTTTGCATGTGTATGGGCCTGCCATGCAGGTACATGTGTTGGCATGTTTGTGTGTGTATGGTCATGCCATGGAGGTACGTGTGGGGGTGTGTTTGTGTGTGTATGGGCATACCATGCAGGTGTGTGTGTGGGCGTGTTTGCGTGTGTGTTTGTGTGTGTTGTGCTTTTATGTGTGTGGGTGTGTTTGCGTTTGTATGGGTGTGCTGTGCAGTTATGTGTGCGGGCATGTTTGTGTGTGTATGCATGTGCTGTACAGGTATGTGTGCAGGCTTGTTTGTTTGTGTATGGATGTGCTGTGCAGGTATGTGTGTGGGCATGTTTGTGTGTGTGTGGATGTGCTCTGTAGCTTTGTGTACAGACATGTTTGCATGTGTATGGCTGTGCTGCTGTGCACTATGTGTGTAGGTATATTTGCATGTATGGCTGTGGGAAGGTTGATTGATGTTGGGGATTTTTCTCTATCACTGTCTATTTTACTTATTAAGTCATGATCTCTCACTTGAGTCCAGATTTTTCCAATTTGCCTATCTATCCAGCTTGTGCCAGGGTATCCCATTTTCATCCTCTTAATGCTGGGGTATGAGTGGGCCACCATGCTCATCCAACATTTGTATGGGTGTTGTGTACGTGAACTATGGTCCTCGTGCTTGTGTGTCAATACTTTGTCCACAGAACCATCTCCCCAGTCCACACTGTCAAGTCTGTTAACATAATTCTAAATCTTTGGACTGTGTGTGTCTGATTCCTTCTTTATTAAATCACTATTGGTACTCCCAATGCTTCACCCTTTGAGGATACAATGGGAAAACTTAGCCAGTCTCATCCTCAAGGAGCCTGTCTACAAACACATCTCAGTCATCCTTGCTCATGGGCTTTCTCCCTCTAGTTCACTGTTGAGAGGTCTGCATTTTCCTGCCTCTGCAAGCTCAGTGATTCAGATGGGAGGGTCTTAGTGAGGTCTGTAGAGAGTCCATCTCCAAAGCTTGTAGGAATATTGCAGGTGTGTCCTGTCCTGAGAATTTTTCCCTTATAAGAACTGGGATGGGAATCTCAACTCTCATTCAAGATTCTCTGGGAGACTTCCTGACCCCTTGCAAGTTCTTTTTTTTTTTTTTTTTTTTTGCTTGATAGTTTGTTGGTGGTTTTGGTTTTTTGAGGTAGGGCTTCACTCTAGTTCAGGCTGATCAGGAATTCACTATGTAATCTCAGGGTGGACTGGAACTCACAGAGATCCTCCTACCCCTGTCTCCTACTTGCTGGGATTATAGGCATGCACCACCTCACCCGGCCTTCTGGTAGTTCTTTTTGCTACTGAATCAAGGTGCAAGTGCCAGCTTTTGCCTACAGCTAAGTCCAGCAGAGTGAGAATTGGCTACATATAATCTGGTGAAGACATGGTCCATTGGAAAATAATTCTTTTTATTTCACCCATGTGAAATAATGAATCTTTTAAAAATTGCTCTAATTTTCCTGAAACATAATAGAGCTTGAGGTGGCATCAGTAGAGGGATTAATAAGGACAATAAAGCATATTTTGTAGACCAAGGGAAAGGAATGAAAGCTAGGGAGCCGTGATGGAAGCTATGGCTCACAGAAATGACTGCACACCAAAGGTAATGAGCATATGGAATAAATGAAGAGACAAGTAAATGTAGCAAGAAATTAATTCAAGCCCCTGACTTATTTCAGGGGAGGGAAGGCATGCTGGCAGATGGTAAAACATCAGGAATGTAGGATTAAGATAAATTTTGAGAGGACAGGTATGCTGGACACAGTGGCCTTTTCTGATTCTGAGCTGTGATTCCATGCCTTATATGTAACTGCCGATTAGAAAGCGAGGTGCAGCCTCTGGTGACTGCCCCACAAGTGAGAGACGTGCCTTATCTCTCCTGCAGAACTGAAGTGCAGCACATCCATCTAAGGAGGGAGGCAGGGACACTCCTCTCTCCAGCAGGGATGCTCATGTCCCTACAGTCTCACTTACAAATATTTCTTGCCATCATATACCTGGATGTGAGTAAAAACTATCAGCCCACTGTCGGCCCATGATACATTACAAGGCATACAGAGTTTGAGAGTGTTTCACTACAGGCAAATATAATAATTATACACACTGAAAACAAGGTAACAAAATCAAATGGCAACTGCAAATAAAAATATTTGCTATTGATCAAAACAGATCAAATTTCTTAAAACATACTACAGTTAACAAAGAAATAAGAAAAACATCATTGGCTATGTACAGTTATTCTCATTCATTAGAATTATAATTCAAGTTAAGACAAAAAGGCTGTATTACTGTATCTATGAAACTGATGGACAGGAAAATAAACTTAAGGCAGTATTTGGAAAAAGTAGAAAATAAATACAATTCTCTCATATGTTGGCAATAAGAATATCAGGTAATGTAGCACTCCAGATGAAAATTTTGACAGTTTTTATCAGGGGGCTCATAACTGCACATGCTGTCTGATTCATGACATTTTATTGCAGAATTTTCCCTCAATTAATAGCAAAATTTCACCTAAAGATTTGCATACAATATATCTTCCCATGTAATCACTTAAAATGCCTACTGGTGGAAGATTGGTTAAACCATTCATTTAGCCATCAGGCATTTGTTATCCATTATTAACTACTGTATATTATGCTGTGATCTTTGTATAAAGCAGTGACAAAAAAATATCTGAAAAGTCCCAGTCCAGCTGCAGTTTCAATTCTAGCTGAGGACACAGAGAGAAACAGTAAAATGCATTGAAAATGACAGATAGCAATGCATGGTCTGTAGAGAAACTTAAAAGGCCAAGATGAGAAGTCTAGAGAATGTGCATTTGATAAAAAAAAAAAAAAAAACCAAGAAGCCAACTAAAATAATATTATAGACTATAGTGGATGAATTACATGGAAGAAGAGTAGGATATTTTAAAAAATAACGGATTTTATGAAACAATTGTACAGTACAATTTCATTGAAACACATACGGTAACTATTATAGTTTGAATGTGAAATGTCCTCTATAGGTTCATGTGTTGAATGCTTGGCTCCCAGCTGATGGAACTTTTATGAGGGTCTAGAAACCTTAGGATGTGGAGTCTAGTTATGATATAGATTGTACCTGGCCCCCAACCTCTTATTTGCTCTGAGCTTTCTATTCCTCAGCCTTTTCCTCCATATACTCATACCACCATGATGTCATAAAGAAATACAGGGGCTAAACAACCCTGGACTTAACCCATCTGAAACTGTTGCAGTTACCTTTGCATTGCTGAAAAAACATCTGACCAGAAGCAGCTTATGGGAGGAAAGGGTTTATTTCCAGCTTACAAAGTCCAGAGGAAATATCATCAATGGTAGAAGAAGCTGGTTCCATTTTATAGATCATAGCAAAAAGACATCACAGTAGAAAACCCAAACAGCCAGAGCCTAAAGTTCTCTGAAAATACCTTAGGGCTGGACTGAAAGACCTACTCCCACCCCCTTAACACCTTCTCCAGCAGGAGTTTACCTGCTGGAGACTCAAATTGCAAGCTGATCAAAACCACCTCAGGCTATAGGGACATGCACTCACATTCAAACTACCATAAAAACCATGAGCCAAAATAAATATTTTTCTCTTTTTAAGTTGTTCTGTCAGGTATTTTGTTACAGTGCCAATAAAAGTCACTAATATAGAAAATTGGTACCAGAGGAAAATAGCTATTACTCTGATTAAATCTGACCATGTGGTTTTCAAGCCTTTGGAATTAATTTGCAGGTATATTCTGCAGGAGCTTTAGAGATATGGGCTAGAGGAATGCTAAAATACCATAAATGGGTGATTTTGTAGGAGCTCAGAAGACTAGAATGCTGACAGGAAGGCAGATGGTGATGACCATACTTCTGAGGTTTCAGGTGAGAACACAGAGTACTGGGAATTGAACTAGAGGCTATCCATGTTGAATCACGGCAAAGATATTGTCTACATTTTGCCCATTACCTGAAACTCTGTGGAAGGCTGAATTTAAAGATGAAGGGTAAATTAATCTATCAAGGAAATTCAGGCTCTGGCCTGGTTGTTCCTGGATGCCTTTAGACAAAGTTTTAGTGAGAACTGTGAGCAAAAGTAAGACTGGAAAAGTTTAGAAAACCTGCAGTTTGGACAAAAAATAAGCATGAGCAAAGTTGAAGCAAAGAAGGGGTATTTCCAAAGACATTACCCTCCCTACAAAGAAGTCAGTACTTTGCAAAGAGAGAAGAGGAAAAATGCCCCGAGGGCATCTCAGGCATTGGATAAATCCTACTCAAGGGGATAAAGGAGTATGCTCCTTTTATGTGCTGCTTACTCAGCCTAGGGGTTGTTTCTCCAAGATCATTGCACTAATCCCAGCCACTCTGGCACTGAGAGGGATCTTCAGTGTAGACTAAAGAGGGGGAAGCTAACACTTCAGCAAGCTGTGTGTCATTTGTGTAATCTGGTTTTGCAAGATGAAGAATGCAGAATGCATAGTGTCCTGGAGGCTTCTGCCCAGATTTCAAAAGAAAATTGGGGAGGCAAGGCAATATACGACAAGGTTTTAGTCCCTGAAGGCACCACTGAATGGGCAATTCATGAAGCTGCAGTGGAGGCCCCATAAAGCTGGAGATGTCAAGAATGTGGAACATCTGCCAAGAAACCTGCAGAAATGGAGTCACCCCAGACAGAAGTCATGTGAGCTGCAAATGACAAGGATAGAGGGGTAGGGCTTTCCAAGGCTGTTGGAGCTCATATCATAGCATCATGTCCCAAGTGCTAGACATGGAACTAATGGGACCAAATCTGACTATATGTTATTTAAGCCTTCGGAACTAGCTTACATGAAAAATTTCGAAAACATTGGAGATATGAGCTATAGAAATCTAAAGCTCAGAAGACCAGAACGCCAACAGGAGGGGAGATAGTGAAGGCCAAGCTCATGTGGTTTCAGATGGAAACAAAGTTTCACCCTGTTAGATTTTAGTTTTGTTTGGGTCCAATCCTGGCTTTCTTGTTCCTTTTGGAATGAAAATATTTACTCTGTACCACTGTATGTTGGAGGGATGTAACTTTTTTAAAAAAAAATTTACAAGAATTTCGACTTAAGAGATTGCCTTGAGACAGTGTTGAAACTGTAAAGAATATGAGGAATCTCTGAGGTTGACTCACCATATTTGATATTATACGATAGCCATGAATCTTTTAGGAAGAGAAACAAAACGTGATACTTTGAGGATGAAAAGCTCCCCACAGGCTTGTTTCTTGGATACTTTGTCCCGACCAGGTGTTGCTATTTTGGGGGGCTCTGGAAACCTTAGGATGTGTACCATGGCTGGAAGAAGTAGGCCATAGGTAATTTCTTTGGTTTCTGGAGTCAGACGCGCTGCTGTTGCGCCACGAGGCCGGCCAATTTCTTTGGTTTTTGGTTACATGTGGTCCGCATCCCCTCCTCTTTCTTGTTCCTATCTACCATGTGGGGAAGGACTTCCTCTGTCACGTGCTCCTGCTGCCACTATGTTCTGTCCAAATGCACGGAGCCAGGCAACCAAAGGCAGATTAGTCTGATACTGTGAGCTAAAATAAACTATTCATTGTTTATTGTTCTCTCAGAAATTTTGCTCATAGTTATGCAAAAGATAACCTAGTAAAGAGCTACACACATGGAAATTGAGAGGGTCATTAGAATTAATGCCAACCATGACCACCATCTCTCTGGGGTAAGATTACATGTGATGCTTTCTTTTGTTTTAAAACTATACCCTGTCTTTTCGAAAATGCCAACTCAGTTGTGTACTCTTGCAGAGAATAAGTACATATAAATAATATTTTTTAAAAACAAGCCAGGCTTGGTAGCACATGACTTTAATCCCAGCACTAAGGAGGCAGAGGTAGGAGGACCACTAAGAGTTTGAGGACACCCTGAGACTACATAGTGAATTCCAGATCCATTTACACTAGACCCTACCACAAAAAACAAAACAAGACAAACACACACACACACACACACACACACACATAATATGGCTTTTATTTCTTCCTACTAAGAAACCTGTAATATACAAGAGGGATTTGCTAAGGACCCCGCAGGAATGGCAGGGACAACAGGCAGGACCATGCAAAGCAGCCAGAGTTTAGAAGCAGGCAGAGGTCTGCACTGGTTGTTATGGAGGGTCTACAGTGAGACAGAGATTTCTGGGTGTCACACAGGAAACTAGGTTTTAATCATAAGAAGCCCAGCTGTGCAAGAGTCAACAGTCAGAAATGGGACCTGACTAAAGGACCACACAAGTATTTGGGGATCCATGGATGCCCTAGCCCTTGTTCTGATGGCCCTGCTTCAGTTTAAGCCCATCTATTCCAAAGAGCACTCACTTCCTGGTTATTGAGAGCATTCTTTAAAAATAGCTGTGCCCAACTATTTTAGACACAAATGAAAGGAAAATCAAAACTATGAGAAATGCGTTCATGGAGCTGAGTTGTTTTGGAAGGAAAACTAATATGCAGTAGTAGTCTGGCAATAAAGGGGAGACTTTGCATCCCCATACATGGAGTCTGTCTAGTTTTAAGGGCATACTCTGTACCCCAAATACACAGCATCCTTTGATGACTCAGATTGCTTCAATTTATAAAATGTACTCTCCATCCAAATCACATCTACTAAATATCTCCAGGAGGAGTGGAGAAGCTCTTATCTGCCCTTGACAGCAATGTAAAACGACCACAGAGAAGCAGCTGCGCTCCAGGGGCCCTGAATTTCATGTCTCTGTGGTGGCAAGGTGATCAACAGCTCTGTGTGGTGGCCACTGGCACTGGGTTAACAGAATAGATAAGGAGAGACAGGAGTAGGCTCCTCCCAATTCCAGACCAGAGTGCAGTTTATCTTGTACTCTCAATCCCCCAGGATTGGATTTGACATTTTTAAACTGTCAGATGATAGCCTCTCATGGCTCAGTCTGGGCTTTATGAGAAAATGGATCTAAAGCCACAGCCTGCATGGGAGGAACCCATGCACATAGGCTGGCCTCTTAGTCTGCACTTCCATCGACCAGGATTGCAAAGGCCTCCCCTGGTGGGGCCAGCCAGCTTGCCCGCCTGCCCTTGGCCTCAGTGCCTTGGCAATCTGCCAGGCTCAGCTGCTGTTTAACACTTAGCAGGAAGCAGCTTCTAACACTGGCTCAGACTCTGGAAGAAAGGATCGATTGGAGTGTAAAGCTAGGAAGGGAAATACAGCATGCATTTGGAGTTAAAGGAAATGTATATTTTGAAGACATAGGTGATTCTCTGTGGATATGAGAGATGGACATGCAGAGGCTTGCTGGAGAATATGGAAGTCTGTGCCTTTGACCAGTCATCACAATGAAGCCTTGCCCTATGTAGCTGCAAGCTCCCTCCTACACTGCACCTATACCCTGGTCACTGCCCTCCAGCCCCTCTCTGTATTCTTGGCTTGTACTCTGTCTTGCAGTGCTTAGATTTTTCCTGTTTTGTTTCTGCAAATAACACTCTAGTGAGCTTCATGACTCCCAGAAATGGATTTTGAAAGTCCTGGGCGGGGGGGGGGGGTACTCTGCCTTTGCATGTAGGACAGATTTCACCCTCAGGTCTGTAGGTCTGTGGAGACCTTGTAGATGCCTGAGGATGCCTGTCCCTGCAGTGGATGAAAATACAATCCATTTGGGCCTGGACAGTGTCCTTTTCTCCTAGCCCTCCTTCCATTCTAATGACCCAGCCCTATACGATCTCCATATTACTCAGATTCCCACTCAACCATTTTCCCTCACCAATGACCACATTCTCTGTGTATGTGTGTGTATGCATATTCATAACTGTCTGGGGGAGGATGTGAGGGTGCATACACATGTGTACGGGCACATGGAGGCCAGAAATTGACATCAGGTTTCTCCCCTATCTCTTCACCTTGTTCTTTGAGACAGGGTTTCTTGACAAAGCTAGAGCTCACCAACTTGGCTAGATTAGCTAGCCAGTAAGCACCAGGGAGTCCTTGTCTCTGCCTCCCTGGTGCTGAGATTACAGGCATGTACCATCACACTCTGTTTTATATGGGCAGTGAAGATCTGAACTCAAGTCCCCATGTTTGCATGACAGTCATTTTACTCACTAAGCCATTTCCCCAACTCATAGCTGTATTTTGAATTCAAATAGCCCCGCACTGGTCACAAAGGCTATGTGGGTAAGGAAGGAGACATAACCCCTGAGGAAACAGTAAATACTTCCAAATGCTGGACTCACTCTGTAGCTCTGTGTGCTATGCACAGCAGGCTCCTCTGCTGTCTTGATGTCCAGCATCCTCCACACTCACTGGCAACACAGGATGCATTTCTACTGAGCAATACCTGTTATTTCCTCCACAAATCCTGCTGTTTGAACCACTTACCTTCTCGCATTGCTTTGAGGTTAGGCTCTGGTCCTTCAGCCATGGAATACCCAACTAGCGCCTCTTCAGGCAAGGTCAGTCTACCCCCCAGTCCTGCTCAGAACTCAGTGATGGCTTCCAGTGTTTTCTGCTTGAGAAGCTCCACTTGCTCCCAGCATGGTGGCACATGCCCAGGTAAAATCTATAAGCAATTGTGTGCCAAGCTAAAGAGCATATGTAACTTGAGGATAGCCAGTCCTGACTCCCAGCCAGAAGATAAGCTACTTCATCTTCTTGTCTATCAAAAGGAGATGGCAATCAGCCTACCTTAAAGGGTTCTTAGAGTTGAATGGGATCCTGAAGCAGAAAATACCTCTGGTGGTTGTCATAGAGACAGCTATTATCCCAATAAACACGTGCTTCCAGGTTGTCTGCCCTAAAGAGCTTCTTCACACCCCTGCCTGCTCGTCTGTGTGGAATTGGCTGGTTGCTCTTGACATGGCCAGCATAGTCTATTTAGACCCTTCTGTACTCCTCTTTGAAAACAGAGGTTGCCCCGTCCATGTAACAGAGCTGAGGAGATGGCTCAGTGGATAAAGCACTGACCATGTAACTCTGAGCACCTGAGTTCAGATCTCCAGCCCTGTGTAAAAGCCGGAAATTATGATGGGCTTCAGTAATCCTAGAGTGCCTTTGGCAAGATAGAGGTAGATATCAGTACCAGGCATGGATTCTCTCCTGTGAAGTGAACTTCAAACCCAACTAGAGAGTAGATGGTTACTTTAGCAACTGACATGCCACTGTTCCACCAGTGGGTGCATCTTTCCTGCCTGGCCCCTTGTGGAACTTGAAATATCTACTTCTGATAAAGACTAGTGATGACTTTTATTCCTGAACAGCCAGATAGTACTGTCCAGCACTATGACAGGTAGCCAGTATAGTCAGTAGAGAAGAGATTTCCAGCTCAGTTCCAGCTTGATTTCTCAGTGTCCTAAGACTGAATGATGTAATACCTTCAGAAATAGGGTAGAGGATGTAGTGAAAAGAATATTAGTGCTACTCTCACTATTAATCAGAAAAAATTCTTTGTGGGGAAGGTGGTGTATACTAAGGTGACTCAAACTCAACAACGTTGAAAACAAGAAGCTGTTGAGAGCTCAGTACTAAATGAGACATTTCACTTAGAAAGAGGATGAATTCCAGTGGAATGGAGATGGGGTAAGAGCAGGGGACAAAGACAGGTGGAAGGTGATTAAGATCAAGTTGTAGTATATGCTTGTATTATAATTTTTAATTAAAAAAGAAGGGGAGTGGAGACAGGAGAATTTCTCAGGAACTCGTGAATGGAGCAATGAAGAGTGAGAGAGTCTGCCTCAAATGAGGAAGAAGGCAAGGAATAATCTGAAAGTTGTCCTCTGATTCCGCAGACATGTGGCATGCACATGCGCACACTCACAAACATGCATGCAAAAACACACGATTAAATTAATTAACAAAGAGGTCTACATCAATCTTTTTCATTCTACTAGGCAAGGCAGAGTGTGTGGAAGTGACTTTAGTGATACTTCCTCTTAGAGGAGTCCAACCTGGCTCTGGAGTTAATCTATGGACAGGTCTCCTTCTCTCAGCCATTTCAAAAGTAGAATTTATCTTAGAGAATATATCCTTTTATCTAAAAAGATACAAATGAAAAACCACAAAGACAGTGACTGTGATGGTTAAGTTCTGTTGTCAACTTGATTTGGTTAGCAATCCACAGATGTTCCTCTTGGTTGAGTCTCTGAGATTGCTTCCAGGAAGGACTAATTGAAGGAGGAAGTCCTTCCTCCAGAGTGGGTGGCCCTCCCAGAGGGAGGCTTTATGTAAAGAAGCTTTGACATGAAAGAGTCCCTTTCTCCCACCTGGCTGCTTATGCTGCTTGCTGGTGAGAGCCTTCATTTGCAAATTCATTTATCCTGTTCTGCTGTCCTTCATCCACTTTGGAACCAAGTTTCCTCAGCCTTCCAGCACCCTCTGAAGACCAGCAGCTCTCCGGAAAGCCTTGAGAGCTTCAGTGTTGGGTTAGGACTTCTGGGGCATCCAGAATGAACAACTACCAGGTTCCTTGACTCTCAAGCCTACAAACTGCTGTTGTGGGGCTTCTGTAAACTAATCCAATAAATTTTATTTTTAATACAATTCATCCTATTGGTTCTGTTCCTCTAGAGAACCCTAACTAATGTAGTGACCAACAATAAAGTTAAACTAATAACAACTGACTTCTGCAGTGCATAAGAGACAGGAAGTATCCTATGCTATAACTTTGCACCCTCGATGCACATTGCAGCTGGTGTAGGAGGCAGAGCCAGCCCTCCAGAACCACTGCTAAGAATTGCTCTAACTCTCACTGCAGAGTGGCATGGAGGTTTGGGGGGCAGCTATAAGGGAGTGTGAGACACATACCATGGGAGCATAGCTCAGTGCAGGGCCAACACAGGAAAACCATTCCAAGGCAAAGATAGCTGGCATTCGTGAGGCTGGTTAGCCCATGGGGCAGGACCAGTGCAGCAGATTGCCACAACCTTATTTTAACAGGAGCAGACAATGTACATGGCAGGATGTACAGGGCAGCCATTGGGAAGGCAGGAGGCACAATATTTGTTACTTACGTCTTATGGTGCATTTATATCATGTGTAGCCTTGGTATGTCTTATATCACATTTTATCATGTTAGTGTGTGCTTACATCACCATATCCTATTGTGTGTCTGTATCACTTGCTAGTTTGTTGTTATGTGTCTGTGACACGTTACTTTGTTATCTATATTGGCCTTTCTGATTCAATGCCCTGAGATAACTCCCTCCACAACTAGCACTCAGGCAATGCTATGTAATAACTGTGTTCTCTATGAAGGCCTGCTCAAGTTAAATTCTCCTTACCCCAAAAGCCACGGAAACACAGTATTTACAGATACAATCAACTTGAGAGTTAGGGTAACCCTATACCCAAGTATCTTTGAAATAAGGTGAGGTCATAGAGACGTGCCTATAACAATGGAGGCACCTAGAACCAAAAGCTGGAAGAAGCAAGAAAGGACCACCTCTGTATTCATCAGTTTAATTATTACTGTGACCAAATACCTTTTTGATCTTTTTGATATTTTATTTTATTTTTACAAAAGTTATACTCTTACATCACCTCTCCCTCACCCCATTCTACTGAGGGCCCTTCCCATATTGGTATTCACTGTGGAGGTCTTGAAGGCCTCAGGAAGTCTCTGTGGTTGGGAGTGGGGTTGCCTCAGAATATTCCTACCCACTCTGGTTGTTACAATCTTTCTGCCCATCATCTTCAATGTTCCCTGAGCCTTGATGGGTAAGTTAGCAGTCTGATTTAGTGTTGAGCTCTCTGGATTTCTGCTTTGATGAGTTTTGAATGACTACCAAGTCTGTTGCCATTTCTCTGGAGCTGGTGATCAGGCGAGCAGTGAGAGCAGCACTTGTGACACCACTTTCTCCTGGCAGAGGTTCTAAAGAGAGGAGAGATTTATTTTGCTCACAGCTTCAGTGGTTCTTTGCATCATCACAGGAGGGTCTGGTGGAGCAACTTGCATCAGGAAATGGACAGGAAATAGAGTACAGCAATGACACCAAGTGGCCAGAGCAAATAGCCTGTAAGGGTACATTTTCAATGATCTATTTCTTCCAACCAAGCCCCAACTTCCACATTCCCACCATCTCCCAATACTGTATTCCCATTTTGAATTTGTGAAGAAGATTAAACCCTTCATTAGGTCAGAGCTCTCATTATCTAATTATCTCTGGAGACACCATAACAAACACCTCCAGAAGTAAGCTTTGCCAAACTAGCATCTCTCAATCTACTCTAGTTGACTATCAAGATTACTCATTACATTCTTCATGAGACTTCAGAGAGAACACAGTCCTGACAACACATAGACTTAGGACTTACAGCACAGAACTGAGGAAGGATCAACCTCTGCTGTCCCAAGCCATCTAATATGTGGTAACATGCATAGCAGTCCTACAAGGTACCTCAGCTTTGTCTGTGGTGCTACCAAAGGTTCTACTTCTACATGTTCACTGTAACTCCTTCCAAGATACTGGCTTTAGTCACTTCCCTGTTCCCAAATCAGAAGGTTCCAGGATGTAGAGTGTCCAAGTGGTCACAGCCAGGGCTTAGAGGTTGCCCCAGCTGCTCTCTGGAGTGCTCAGGGCATGTCCATACGTGTTGCAACCTGAACCCCTGTACTCCTCCACCCCTGAGGCTCATTCAGACCCATACCAACCTTGGGAATATCAGGGGTAGAAGCTCATGTTTGTATCAATCTAACCTCACCCCACCAGCACACACCTGCCCCTGCCCCACATGACCCCAGTTTTCCTGACATGTACTGTCCCAGAGGGATTCATGAACTGAGGTTGACAGTCCCAGCTATCCACACTTAGAGCAGCAGCAGGGATTTGTGAGAATAGGAGGGCTGCTAATGAGACTATTCTCTCCTGAGACACAGTGTCCTGTGGGTGTGGCCAGGAGGGATCAGCTTAGCAGTCTCTGCCTTTCCACCTGGTGGGGCAGGCCTCATACACTCTTAACACATGCCACGCAGGCTCATCCTGGGTCATGGGGAATTACCCAGGCTTCACAGGAAGGGTCTTAGTCCTTCCATGGGTCCTGTGCTCCAGTGATAACTATCCTGCCATCCAGGCCACTGGGAGGCTCTGAATCTTTCACCTACCTATCCTAAAAGTGTGCAAAGTCCCCCTTCTGTCTCCTCTGCTCCTTCTCTTGTTCTTTCCCTTCCTCCTTCTCTTCCTCTTCTTCTTCTTCCTCTTCCTCTTTTATTCCTCTTTTCACACTGGGTAGTAGCTTAACAAAGCCTGTGGCATCTCACTTGCCAAGAATAACAGCTTAACATCAGACAGCGACCCCCACCCCAATTATATCATCTTCTCATCGCTAGTTTCAGACAAATTGCTGACCTGTTGAGTCCATGGATTTCCATTTAAAAATAGGGACATTGGGCTGGAGAGATGGCTTAGCGGTTAAGCGCTTGCCTGTGAAGCCTAAGGACCCCGGTTCAAGGCTCGGTTCCCCAGGTCCCACGATAGCCAGATGCACAAGGGGGCGCACGCGTCTGGAGTTCGTTTGCAGAGGCTGGAAGCCCTGGTGCACCCATTCTCTTTCTCTCCCTCTATCTGTCTTTCTCTCTGTGTCTGTCGCTCTCAAATAAATAAATAAATAAAAATTTAAAAAAAAATAGGGACATTGAGGCTGGGCATAGGGCTCAGTTGGTAGAGTGCTTGCTTAGATTTAGGAAATCCTGAATTCAATCCTAAACACACACAAAATATGGCATGCTGGTACAGACCAGTAATCCTGCTTGTGATGTGGAGGCAAGAGGATCAAAAGTCCAAAGTTGACTACATAGTAAGTTCAGGGACAACTGGAGAATACATGATATCTTGTCCCAATAAATAAATAAATAAGAAAGGGGGGAGGGAGAAAGTGAGAGAGAAAGGGAAGAAAAGAAAAGAAAAAATGAAGTAATCAAAGGAAGAAGTTGGAAAGGAAGGAAAACAGGTAGAAAAAGAAGGGAGGAAGAAGGAAGGAAAAATATCCTCTGCAAAAATCTTAAAGAATGATGTTAGGTAAATGGCAGAAGCATCAGCACTCTCCTAGTGTGCTCTCAGATGAGTTTCTTTTCTACCCTCTATTATTTTAATAAATACATCCCTCAGGGCTGGAGAGATGGCTTAGTGGTTAAGTGCTTGCTTGAGAAGCCTAAGGACCCCGGTTCGAGGCTTAACTCCCCAGGACCCACGTTAGCCAGATGCACAAGGGGGTGTACGCATCTGGAGTTCGTTTACAGAGGCTGGAAGCTCTGGTGCGCCCATTCTCTCTCTCTCTCTCTCTCTGTCTCTCTCTCTCTGCCTCCTTCTCTCTATTGCTCTCAAATAAATAAACAAAATAAATAAATTAATAAAAATAAATAAATAAATACATCCCTCAAAGCTTATTTAACTCCAAGGATTTTCCCCTCAGCTTATTTCAGTGTAGCAGGCACAATTTCAATGCACATACAACTTTTAAAACAACAAAAAAAGTTGAGTAACATTGCTTTGTTTCAAGTTCATTTGTTTCTGGAATCCTTGTCTTTCCAGGCAAGATCTGTGGCTGGGAGTGCAGCCTGTGCCTGGAGTCTCAGGGTTGCTGAGGGTCACATGAGGCTGCCAGGAGTCAGAGAAAGTATGCAGACTACAGGAAACACAGGCATCCACCATCTTCTCCAAAGTGCCTAGTTCTGCTTGATTCTTAGACACTGGCCTCTGAGCCTCTGGTTTCCAAGGCTGTAGAATGCTGTCCCTGTGCAGTTTCTGTTCCCCAGTACCTTCTCCTCCACAGTTCCAGTACACTACCCAGATACCTGGTATGTTCTGAGCAACACAGCTGTTTTCTGCAGGATCCCACCTCAGTTCTCCCCAGCCTCACTAGGCTGGGGTGATGGTTGCCCTTGCAAATTTCTATTCTCAGTAGGGAACTAACCGTGTTTCTGTAGTCTCAGAGTTCTTGTCAGGAGAGAGAGGTGTCTTCAGTCTGCTCCCAGTAAATCAGAGATTTTCTACTAAAAGCCCTGCCTCATAAAGAAGGCGGTCTTCCTGCCTGGGAATACACCCCACTGTGTGATAGCTCCCTGATGTGACAGCCTAGTTTCCAAGCATGTCTCTAGCATCAAGCTGAGCACATGAGAAATAGACAATAAATATTGGTTATTCATGAAATACCAAACTGAGCTTTCTTTCGATAAAAATCAAAGAAATGCCTCCTCTCCATGGACCAATAAATGGAATATAACTCAAATCCTTGTCTGTGACTTTTTTTAGACCCTTTGGAAATGTTCCTCCCATGAAGCCCTGCTGCACATCTGTCATGCTTCTGTGAGTATCATGCGTGGAAGCCTAGTTACATGCTCCACTAAAACTTGGGTACGGATGCTGAGAAAACAAGATCTATTTCCCCCTCTAAGATAACTGCATGTGCATCTCTGGAAACAGAGATGAGGACTTCCACAAAATGTGAGTGTGAGACCCCAGACTGCCTCAGTGTAGTTGGCTCCCAAGGGCAACAGCCTGCCTGGGGCCTAGAGGACCAGAGCTACCTTTCTGACCTAGGATCCTTCCAGATACACCGATTCTCACTCTGCAGGAAACATAGATAGTTCCTTGTATCTATTGAAAGCTAAATGCAAACACATGTGCTGTGTCTAGCATTTCTTCTTTTTTGTAAAACAAAAAATATTTATTAGAGACTAGAGAGAGAGAAACAAGCTAGGGCCTCTAGCCATTGCAAATGAACTTCAGACACATGTGCCACCATGTGCATCTGGCTTATATGGGATCTGGAGAATTGAACCTGGGCCCTTTGGCTTTGCAGTCAAGTGCCTTAATCACTAAGCCACCCCTCCAGCCCCCTAACATTTCTTCTTATGTGAACACTCCTTGGAAACTGATGCAAAGTTTTTAAGGTAAACCCCACTTTTGTCTAGAATCTCCTTCCTCTGTGGTGTGGGATGCCTTGAGATTCACATTCAAGGCTAGGACAAGAGATGAAGCCCTTCTGATCCAATGCCCCTCTGTGGATAGGGCACAGACATGCATTCTCCAGGCTTGTCCTGAGATGTACTATCAAGTACAAAGGAGAGCCATCTATGGATCTGCCTGTGAGGAAGGGGGTCACCAGTCAAATGAAGGCAATGCTCTTAATATAACGGATGTGTAGAGGAATGATGCTCAGCCTTTCAGAGACACTCTGGACAGGCAGCTGGTACAGAGTGAATGCCAGCCTCAACTCTGTGCAGGCAATGTTTAGGAAGAAGAAACTGTATGGAGGGAAATACCCGTACTGTAGTCAAAATAGCTTGGGCCTAAAGTATTGTGGGCATCTTCTGGGTGATAAATCATAGAATCTTACTGGGCATGGTGGCACGTGCCTTTAATATAAGCACTCAGGAGGCAGAGGTAGGAGGATTGCCCTGAGTTTAAGGTCACCTTGAGGCTACATAGTGAATTCCAGGTCAGCCTGAGCCAGAATGAGACTCTACCTCGAATAAACAACAACAACAACAAAAATAGAATCTCTGTACCTCAGGTGTTTTATCTGTCCTCTGTGAAGACAAGGTGTTTGCACAGTCATTGGCCATGTTATCCACCCACTGTCATATGGTAGGCATTCTGTTGGCACCATTCCCTCCTCTGGTCAGAGAGCCCAGTGAACACCAACATGGTTAGTGGGATATTCTGTCTAGTTGCCAGGTGTCTTTCAGTCTTGAAGCTCAGACTCTTCAGTCTCTACCTGTCAGATATGCCTATCCCTGCCAACAGCTCTTCCCTCTCGCCTCACTTGGCTGGACTTGGTCCCTGCCTGGCATGGTCATGGAACAGGCTAAAGGTTGGACATGCAATGAACCCAGTGAAAGTTCAGGCTACATATCTCAGGCAGAACTTAAAAGAAATTCAGGGAAATTCCAGAACAGAAAACTTTAAAGGAGCAAGATTGTTGTGACCTTGGAGTCATGCTATTAATTCCAGTGTGATTGGATGCATCAGACGAGAGGACCAATCTGCTTTGAAGGCTGTTTGCGCCTGGGAAATGAAACCTGCAGACCCCATCAGCTACTTCCTCTTGCATGCAGCTCAGTGTTTGGACAAGAACCCAGGTTTTGGCTCTAGCTCATTTCCACAATGTGTCTCAAGCATCTGGAGTGCTTTGTACTACTGATTAAGATACCCATTTGGAGAGATGGAATGGGCCATGTAAGTGAGGAGGCAGAGAAAAACCAAGGGCTGCCTGAAGTCACAGTCCATGCTGTGTGTGACAAGGACAAGCTTCCTATAGAGAAGACAGCCCTCAGATGGCTGGACATCCTGACAGTGCTGAGGTTTATGCAGTAGAGTTGCAATCTGTTCAAAAGAATGACACTTGTGTTGGAGAGATGGCTTAGTGGTGAAAGCACTTGCCTGCAAAGCCAAAGGATCCAAGTTTGATTCCCTAGTACCCATGTAAGCCAGGTGCACAAGATGATGCATGCATGGAGTTTGTTTGCAGAGGCTGGAGGCCCTAGTGCTCCCATTCTCACTTCTCTCTCTTCTCTCTCTTTACCTCCCTTTTCTCTGAAATAAAATAAAGATTTTTTAAAAGAGAGAAAGAATGACACTCTTGCCTCTATGACCACATAAACTGTCTTTAAATCAATGCTCAGTACTCCCAAGGGGACTTGAAATAAATTAACTGAAGTCTAAATCTTCAGTGGCTAGTGGCGTCCATGCCCTTGACTTTTGATCACAAGTCTGCACTGATTATCAGGACTTGTTTTAACCAGAGTGAGCTCCACCCACACACCTTCACACACTCCTGGTTCAGTCCTGCCTCTTTGCTCTTCCTGGGAAATGTGAGGTCTTCACTCCTTCTTGCTTCATTAAGAGAGTCTGCTGTTTTCCAGTACTCCATAATGTTTGAAGCTAGTGAGTTATGAACCACCATGGTGGGAATATCTAGGACATCAGGAACCCATAATTTGTTCTACATACCTCATCATGTCTCCTGCTCAGTTCCAAGCCAAGGCTTAGCCAATTCCTGGTCCAGATTAGAATAAACAGACAGGGGTTACTGGAAGGTTGACAATGGGTCTGATGTGACTGCCCCTGCTTACAGATATAGGGTGGGCAACAAGCCCTTCCCCTGACCTGTGAGACATGGTCCTCAGTGGACTAGAAAGAAAACACCCTAGGACTCATCCTTGTTCTTCTGCACAGTGAAGCAGGCTGGGGGAGAGAAAGCATGAGGAACTGTCTCCCATGAGTCATCTCAACCACATTCACATACCCCAGAAAGGGCAGCCATTTCCTCCACACCCTTCATAGCAGCAGATGGAAGGCCAGCCCTTCCCAGACATGAGCTCTGATACAGTCCTCAGAACAGGACCAAGTGAGGGTATGAGTCTGCATGAGTCATACAGTCATCCAGAGCTGGCTCCAGCCTGTCTGATGAGCTGACCTTGGCTAGTCACCTCACTGCACGAGTCTTATAGTCCCTTATCACTGGACCTATGCCCACCATAAGCAGTGATGTACTTCTGTATGTGCTGGTATGGTCATGTGATAGCCACATGACTTGAACTAAGACTGTCAGTCAGATTCCTTTGCTGGTCATCAGGAACCAGGACACAGAGATGCCAGGTGGCCTCATTAAGTGCTTGGGTTGAGGAAATGTAGTATATCAGGTTGGATCTGAAAGAGAAAGGGAATGGGTGAGGCATAGAAATGAGAGAAATGTGTGGAACAGTGGAAAGAAGAAAAGGAAGGCTATAATCCTAGGAAGAGGGACAGAGGCCCAGGGTATAGTCACCTTGACTTCTAGCACCTTGCAGTCCTCTGCTTACTCCAGACCTGAAGAAGGTGAGTTGAGTTTTCCAGCTTAGATCCCAGGCAACTCCTGTGCCTTTCCAAAGTGTCTACCTTACATTTCCCATCTGGTCTCTAATGTATGCCTGCCCCTCACGGTATCTAAGATCAGGGACCGGGATAGCAGTGACAATCATCAATTATGGAGTATTTCCAAAGGTCCATTCCTGTCATGTGTAGAAGAGTCACATTAACCCTGATGAGAACGTTTTCTGGGGATATAAACTCGGGTATTCACGCTTGCATAGCAAGCACTTTATCTACTGAGCCATTTCCTCAGCCCCAAAATACCTTTTACAGTGACCTTCTACCAGACTGTCCTTATCTCAGCTCTCAGTCTCACGGCCCCCACTTGGATTGGTCCAATCCACACGGCCACCTCCTAGCTCTTAATCTCTGAAAACAGGGGACTTTTTTAGGCAACCAATCCAGGTATGTCAACATCCCCTTTAATATTCTATGTACTCTCCAGAAACATCTCCAATCCATGTCTTTGTACCCCAAGATTATACATACAATGTGGATCCTACCTTTTCATACCTTATCCATCTTCCCAATACCATCT
Source organism: Jaculus jaculus (assembly GCF_020740685.1). NCBI lineage: Eukaryota > Metazoa > Chordata > Mammalia > Rodentia > Dipodidae > Jaculus > Jaculus jaculus. Next base: position 58,057,195 of record NC_059103.1, read on the forward strand.
TCATTAGCCCTGAACCTAAGTCCTGCTCTGTTATGATACTTGGGTGCTTGTGGAGACCACAAATTAGCCAAGCAAGTCTTGCCAAAGGTTGCTTGTAATGAATGTGTTGTGGAGTGTCCTGTGGTCATCACTGACTAGTAACAAGTTAGGAAAGGCTTGGAAGGGGCAGGGAGAGAACTGTGAGAACTGATGTGGGCCTCTCTTGACATTCTTCTGCATCAGACAGGAATAGCCATGAGGAAAGCTTCAGGTGTGGGTGTGTCCAGTGCATGTGGGGAAAGAAGAAAGGGCAGGCAGCCCTGAGGCAGGTGGGCAGAGGGAGCAAAGGAGCTGAGATTGGACCTCTGACAGGGACTGAGGGCCACTACAAGGACTCTGTCTTTTGCCCAGAAAGAAATCAGGGACATTGGAGGATTTTGAACAGTGGTGAGAGAAGATCTGGGCTGCTGTCTAACGGTGAACTATGGCTGTTGCTGGGACAGGCTATACCGTGTGATGGTGGTGACCACAGGAACATTAAGTTGTCTCCATAACACAGCTGATAGAACAGTGACTGGGGCCAGGCTGCAGCCATGGATTTGATGATCTGTCCAACAAAATTCCTCCCAGTGTTGGGTCTCATGAATCCAGTCTATGAGATAAAGAATGGAAGATACTGCTGCAGTGGTGTGTGTGTGTGTGTGTGTGTGTGTGTGTGTGTGTGTGTGTTATGCATGTTCATATGTGTATAGATTCAGGCATCTGTACATGTTCTCATGCACGTGTTTGTACACATGCATGGAGGTCAGAGGTCAATGTCAGGTATCTTCCTTAATCACTCTCCACCTTATTTTTTTTAAATTTTTATTTATTTATTTATTTGAGAACGACAGACACAGAGAGAAAGACAGATAGAGGGAGAAAGAGAGAATGGGCATGCCAGGGCTTCCAGCCTCTGCAAATGAACTCCAGACGTGTGCACCCCCTTGTGCATTTGGCTAACGTGGGACCCGGGGAACCAAGCCTCGAACCGGGGTCCTTAGGCTTCACAGGCAAGCACTTAACCGCTAAGCCATCTCTCCAGCCCTCCACCTTATTTTTGAGACAGTGCATGTCACTGACCCTGAAGCTCACTGATTTACCTGCAACCTGGGAATTCTCCTGTCCCCAGCTCTGGGATTACAAGCATACACTGCCTATAGTGGCTTACCTGTAAGCCAACTTTTCTGTGTATAAAGAGGTCAGTAGAAAACACAAGGGCCTTTCACAAGCCTGATGGAAGCAGAGGCCAACTAGAGGGTTTTAAGACAGAGAAGAAGTAGAAGTGGGATTCAGAGGATAACATGAGGGAACAAAAGAAACCTGGGGTGCTAGAGAGATGGTCCAGAGGGTAAGATTGATCCCCAGTACCCACATATATCCACATACACAAGATACACAGATACAGTGGTGCATGTATCTAGAGTTTGTTTACAGTGGCTAGCAGGTGTGCCCTTTCTATCCATCTCTCTCTTCTGTGTCTCACTGCTTTCAAATAAATAAAAATATTAAGAAAAAGAGGCCCAGATCATTAGAGCAATGGGCAAGAGGAAGAGTGAGGCGAAGCACACATAATCATATGGAGTAACAATTTGAGTAGATAGGCAGCAGTGAGTCCAGAGAGCAACTAGAGGAGCCTGCTTTGGCCAGGCACATAGACATCCACATGCGGTGCAGCCAGAAGCTAGCAGGAAGGCCGAGGGTGTGGATTCAAATGTTGACAGGTGGGCAAGCATAGTAGAGGGGTGCTAGTTGAATTTCTATTTTAATCTGTTCAGTGATGCAGGAAGTAAGGCCATTATCTGGGATGAGAACTGTGGAGGAGGTAATAGTACTTGGAGGACAGAAGTGTGAGAAATATTCATCTAGGAAAAGGGACATGGAAACAGACCAAGGAGGTGTGCTGACATAAGGAGCAATACCAGGCTTATAGTCATGAATTTAAAGGTAGGACAGGGGGCCGGAGAGATGGCTTAGCAGTTAAGTTCTTGCCTGTGAAGCCTAAGGACCCTGGTTCGAGGCTCGATTCCCCAGGACCCACATAAGCGAGATGCATAAGGTGGTACTTGCATCTGGAGTTCATTTGCAGGTGCTGGAGGCCTTGGTGTGCCCCTTCTCTCTATATCTATCAGCTTCTTTCTCTCTCTGTCTGTCACTGTCAAATAAATAAATAAAAATAAACAAAAAAAATTTAAAGGCAGGACAGTCATGTGCTTTATGTTTTCCTCCAGACATAATCAGCTGAAGTGATGCAGGCCAAGTATAGATAGAAAATTGAGTTTGCAAGGAGAATTATATGAGGTGACAGAACAACAAGGGAAGGTAAAGCAAAGGCATGTGAGAGGCTACAAGTCCCCTGAAGGGGAGGGTGATCCGCTCATAGAAGGACAGCAGTAAGACTGGGTTACATGGAGGGCTGGTGTAGTCATTGATTGTGGGCTAACATCACAGGAGCAAGCTGAAGACCCAGGCCATACAACTTCAGGATGCAAGGGTGGTAGTGTTTCTGGACAAGCTATGCTGGATCACAATAATAGGCTGAAGGGAAGATTATCTGTGCCTAAGCCTGTGTGGGCTGAGCAATGGGCATTTGCAAACAACAAAAATTTGTCTCTCCCAGCTGTGGAAGTAGGACTTCCAGATTAAGAAGCCACCAAATTTATGCCTGGTAAGAGGTGCTCCCTGCCTCAAGATAGCACCTTGTGGCTTTTGCCTTTATATGGTGAAACTTGGAAGGGAAAAAATATCTCACTAGTTTCCCTAAGTCCTTTTATAAGGGCACCAATCTTATGAGAGTGAAACTCTTGACCTAGTCACCATACAATCTGTGAATTTTGGCAGAACATGTGCATTCAAAGCATAAGGAATTGAAGGGCTTTGAAAGCCCACCTGGGGAGAAGTAGGCACCTGCAGAATGGGTGGAATAAACAGGAGGGCTTGAAGAGGTATAGTTTAATCCAAATTTTTGTGTGGGAAGCAGTATTGTTCCTGAAAAACAAAAATCTCCCAAAATGGTCTTGCTGAGCCTAAGACCATCTAGGGAAGTCAAGGTTGCTTCCACCACTGTAGTCTTAGGACAATGGATGTCCTAAAGACCTATGCTCTCTAGGCCTGGAGCCACCATCTGAATTCGAAACCACTGTGTTCCTGAGAAGGTTGTTTTTACTGAGCACCCACGTGGCTTTCTTCACCAGATCAAGCCCTCCTCTGAAGTCCTCGTCTGCCCTGTAGCCTCAGAGAAATCAGCCCTCCTGTCCTTTCTCTGGCATTTCCTCTCAGAGTCTCTTTCCATGTTTCATTCATGATTATATTCCCACAACCTAGCATCATCCTGGGTCCTGGTAGGTTGTCAGAACTATGTTATGCAAATTACCATGTGCCATTATGGCTTGCAAGGACCTCTGCTGGCAGCCAGTCCCACACCTTCCTTCTTGTCAGGGAAGAGTGGCTCATCAAGATGTGGAAGAATATGCCTGAGTAACAGCCAGCTTTGACCTCAGCTGCCTCTAGGACAGGCAGTTTTGATCCATGTTCCACTGGCTTTCAGGTCTTACTTCCCATGCTCAGTATGCCAGCTGCTTGAAGGAGACACATCCTGTGGTTCCGTGACAGATAAGGGACCACTTCAGACTCCAGTATTTCTTTTTTGAACTTTTTATTGAAAACTTCCACAAATATAAATAATATAGCAAGATCATAATCCATATTCACAAACATTTCTTTTTGCCCTCCCAAAGCACCCCTTTCTTGAATTCCTTCTCATTTCCAACTAGTCTGTCTTCTATTTTGATGTTGTCATTTTTCTTCCTTCTATGCAGGTCTTATGTAGGTAGCATTAGCCACTGTGAAGTCATGAATATCAAGGCTACTTTGTATCTGGAAGTATCTGGAAGACAGTATTGTAAGCATTTCCTCCCTTTTCTTTGGCTCTCACATTCTTTTCGCCACCTCTTCCACAATGGTCCCTGAGCCTTAGAGGGTGTGATAGAAATGTCTCACTGAGTATCACTTCTCAGCACATTGGTGAGTTTTTGAGTCATTCCAGTGGTCACCGCCATCTGAAAAAAAAAAAGTTTTTCTTACCAAAAGTGAGAGTACCATTAATATATGATGATAAATATAAGTATTTAGAAGGCAGTATAGTGGGCCTAATGTATTCATTTAGCCAGACAACAGTAGTAGTTCTCATAGGGCTTACTACCTCCCACACCTTAGGCTTCTGAATAGGTATTTAATACCAGGCAGGAATTCCCTTTCATAGAGCAGGCCTCAAGTCCAATCAAAGCAATTGGTTTCTCCCATAGCAGACATGCCACCATTGTTCCAGCTGGTAGTGGCCAGCTATAGAACTTTCAGGGTCCATTGCTAGCTAACACCATTGATGACTTTCCTCCCACAACAGACTGCATAGTTCTTTTCAGCATCCTGACAGCTAATCAATAGGAAGGAGGCTTCCAGCTCAGTTCCAGCTTGATGTCTCAGTGTCATGCAGCTCAAGCATGTGGAGTCTTCAGCAGTACGGTTTTACCATCTAGTTCTGGTGAGCAACCAAGAGCCTCGGCAATAGCCTGCAATGTTTGGTGGGGGGGGGGCACCAGAGGTCTCCCTGGCCAACAACCTCTGGCACTGAAATTTCTCTAATAATCTATGGCTTCTAGGCACAATATTATCTACTACCACAAGGTACTTCTGCTCAAAATCTTTTTTTTTTTTTTAGCATACATACTATATTAGCTTGCAAAGAAGTAGGTTTCCATATGGCTTATTCATAAATCTTAAATTATGATTAACTATCTTCCCACCCTTTCCTCGCCTCTATCCCCTCCCTGTATACCATTCCCCACCAGTATTCTGGCCCTTCCTTACACATCTATTATATCCTTCCTTTAAGCTTTCCCCTCTCTTTCTAGCTTCAAATGTTTTGATTTCTATGTGAGTTGGGATGAAAGTCAGTAGTAGAGTCTAGTATTTCTTTTGGCCCAGGAGCGCCACCTAAGCCTTCTATTCTCTCCTTCTGCTCAAATAGGACAGCCACTATCTGCCTCAACTTGCCCAGGCACAGCCTTGATGATGGGCAAAGATGTGACAGAGAATTTCTTCCTATGTTGGAAAACAAACATTTCTGAAGTATCTTCTACCCTTCATCTGCTTTGTCTGCCTACCTGGTCCTCTCAGAAAGCCAAGCCCTTCTCGTTCATTTTTAACTTTCAGAGCATCTCTTCCTCTCCCTCCCAGTTGCTGGGGGATGCCATTATCTTTTGAACAATCAATGCTTGGCACAGACCCAGGAAGAGTACAGCTGGGCTGCAGGCCATTCCTCAGTAGAGAACCCAGGATGCTATTCCAAATAAATGTGCAGACTTAGAAAAAGGATAAATATCAAGTAAATCTTACTCATAATGGCCCATCAAGTAATATTCGTGAAGATTAGCTGCAAGAACCTATGAATCTCAGGGCCTATAAATAACCATGCTTTTGACAGGCAACACATAGTTTTTTTTTTTTTTTTTTTTTTTTTTTAGAGCGAAATGTCAGGAAATTCACTTCTAGAGATCCTCAAGGAGACATACACATCGACAGGCTGCTACCTTGGTAATAAACTAGGAAATGTAAAATACGGATCATGTCTGAATTTTCACATCCTCATCAGCAACCTCAGAGAACAGACTATGTGGAAGCCCTGACTGAAATCAGCTGCTGCATCTTTCTCTAGAAGCAACCTTCTGATGATGTTTCCCTCCCAGACAAGGCTGTTAAAGGAGGAAGGGCTTGAAATGGAGAGCCAGCTTGGAACTTTCAGGAGGAGCACAGGGAAGGAGGAAGACAGTTCTTTTGGCATTGATTCCAGACAGCAGTGTCAATAGACCTATCAATGCACCTCCACAGGGAGAAGCACTGGGGCTCCTTGGAAGAGTTATATTGGACAGGTTTTATCCCACCGTGTCATCAAGTGGATGTCCTCAGAACACATAAAGTGTGAGTCATTTCACCCAGTACCATTTTAATTTTCAAGTCCAGATTTGGATCTAAATCCGCAAGGATAAAAATATTTCTCAACCTAAAAATTTGGATATCTTCTATTTCTTCTTATTTTAAGGCTTTAAAATTTAACATTTACCATTAAAAGCCTTGACCTTTCATCTTTTTTTAGAGTAGTAGAAAAGTGAAGGGCGATGTAAAGATGGCTTTTGGAGGAGTTTCTAATGAGTTAATGTAAAGCACTTTTACTTTCTTTTTTTTTTAAATTTTTGATTGACTAACAAGTAGGTTTCCATATGGGTTATTGATAACCTCTTTAGTTTTTATTAATCTTACTGCCTTCTACCCCTGACCTCTCTTACGCTTGAAAGCTAGCAAGGGGCCATGAGGACGGTAGGATACTGGAGGGCTTAAGTAGAGAGAAATACTTTGGGGGGGGCGGTGTGAATGGACACTTATACTTTCAATGTGTAGATGTGCTTAAGAGCGGCTGCTCTGTGGCCTGAGTCAAACAGCACATGGAAGTTAAATTGATTTTCTCAGTGGCTGATTCATTTTGATTGTTTGTTTACTTGCTTTATTTAGTTTGATTATTTTTTCTTTTCCCAAGAAATTTATTCATCCATCCATCCTTCCTTGTGTTTGCCATTGCTGCATTTATTGAATTCCATAGCAGACACAATGCTGGTGAATCTACACTTATTGGTTAATGGCACTGTCTGATGGACAGTGGGTACAGTATTCCCATTTCACACATGCAGAAGTTGAGGGTCAAATGAGGGCACTGGCTCTAGGGCAAAGGAGGCAGAGGAGCTGTCACAAGTGTCTGAGTTCCTCCTTGGGCTTTCTCTTACACAGCAGGTGGGCAGCCTCTGCACTGATAAAGATAATGGAAGGCAAGGTCAAATTAATGAAAGACATGTTGGGGGTCTGGTCAGAGGTCAGGGAGACTCAGAGGAGAGAGGCCTCAGAGGGGCACATAGCTCTGCATGTGACACGATGTTCCCATGCTGGCACACTCATGCACAACCTGGCTGCCTAATCACGTGAGATGTATTTAAATGCAGCAGATTCATGGAGAGAGCTGTGTAGAGGCCACAGAGGATGGGAAGCTTCAAATCAAAGAAAGCAGCAGCTAGAAAGGGAGGGGCAGAGCTCGAGAGCTGGAGAGATGGTAGCAGGAGCAGAGGACAACCCAAGGTCATTTGTATCAAGTGCAGAGAGGGTTCAGTAAGATGTATACTTGCCCTTTATATCAGAGGGTACTGGGGAGCTTGGCAGAACTTGAGGTATGGAAGAAGATAGCAGGATGGTGGAGGATTCTGTGTGTGAGAAGGTGACCAAACTGAAGGGGGTGGGCTGTTCTTTGGGGAAAAGAGAACCATGAAGGCAAGACCTGAGCTATTCTTGGTGTGAAAGTTTCTTATTTTTCAAGGTTTTGTTTAATGGATGAGATGTGAGCACATGGCATTCCTGTGGGAAGGTGTCCTATGAGAGCTGAGGTAGGACATGCAGGAAACATGTGGCATCTCACCTCAGAGAAGGAGGAACCAGGGATGATAATGAGCAGGGCCAGAGCTGTACAGGAGATAACGTCTGGTCTTACTCTTACTGGGTACACAGTTTTTAATGTCTGGGGACTTACTTAGCACAGAGTCTAAACTCCACAGCTCATGCATCCATCTCATGTTATCTGACTATTCAAGTTCACTGACCTGACTCCCTCCTCCACCTACCCATGAGAGTCCCTTGGGGACAAACAACATTCTTGGTGGACAAAGCACACAGCTCCTCGTTGTTTTGTAACCCCAGTGGATCAGGAGCTTGTGAGGAAGAGTCTTCTTCAGGGAAGTGTGTTCAATGAGTAAACCAAAAATACTGTTGGAAATAACTCCACCATCTCCCAACAGCTCTATCCTAGGGTCTAAGCCTTCAACAACAAACAGACCTTTGGGGAGATTCTAGATCCAAACTATAGCATCCCTTCTTCCCAACTCTCAAACTCCTGAGGACCCTCTTCCTCTTTGGTGTGGGCAGAACCTGGCATTTCCTTCTAGCCAGCAGGATGTGCAGTAGCAAGCATGACATATGCACTCCCCTCCCAACATCCCTGGCCTACAACTGCTGGCCTGTTCATAGCCTCAAGTCCAAACCCTGGATGAAGGGCTCTCACCTTGGTAGGCTGCCTGTTCTGACTTGAGATGTTTCTTTGCTTCTTCCCTTTGCAGTTTGATGGCCTACTGTCTCCTGCAGATTGTCTATTTGGATGTGGACCTGGACACATCACAGGCATGGGTGCCCTGTGCCAGGGAACAGTGTTTCTCAGCCATTTTTGACAGTTGCCCACACTATGTGTCAAAGTGGGGGTGGATCTCATCCTAACAGTCCTTCCTGCCGATCTTCATGCCCGGATTTCAATGTCTCAGTTCACAAGGTATAAAGGAAAAATGTATTTTTCAGTTCAAAACAATTTCTGTAGTTGATGCAAATGGATAGATAGCTTTGTGACGTCTCTGGAAATGGCTAACTGAACAGTGATGGCCAACTGGGCAACATGTCATAGTCAAAACAGCACAAGGAGGTACAGCGCACAGAACGTCCTTGCAGTATCACTTCTCAGTTCTCCTCCTAAGCCAAATCTTCTGCTGCTCTCGAGCTCTGCTCCTCATCGTTAAGTCAGAGGCAGGAGAGGCATTAGATCATGGAGATGGCTTATTTGCAGGGCAGAATTGATCCCTGGAGGATACTATGTCTTTGCCTCGTCTGGCCCTCCACATCTCAGGAAGTTCCACAATTCCTCCAGGGACAACTTACCTCTGAGCAATAGTGCTTGCCACCTGCTCTTCTGAATCACTCCTCCAGCATTCCCCCTCACAACTCATCCTGTGACTTTCCCCTCCATAACAGAGCTCATGATCCTTCTCACACTCCCGTTACAGTTCCTATGACCCCCTTCCCTTGTCAGCCAACTTGTCACTAACCATAACATATTTCCTTTGCTCCCCTTGAACGCCTGGGTGCTCTATCAGTTAGTTGTGGGTGTCTGTACACTTGGGTGGGTGCTCTACTGCTTTCATGATTGTTAAAGGCCCCTTCTGTGGCCAATAGGGATTTATGACTATTTCCCCTTGCAACAACAATGTTATAGACGATACATCCAGAGCTCTATGAAAAGCAAACAGAGGTCTTGCCATAAATCTGTAGTGCACTTGGAACATGGAATTACTTTCAGGGCATGCTTGGTACAAAGCAGTGTCATCAAATTTCTGAGCTGAGGATAGGGCTATGGGGACAAATTCGACTGGGATCTTAGAGTGACATTTTCAGATTTGTCCCTATCAGCTATTCCAGGTCACCAGGCTCGAGGAAGAGTTTTTGGTCAGTTTGTGACCAAGAGAAAGTTCTCATAAGGGGTTAGGGGTTCTTTCCACCCACTCAGTACTCATACAGGGAATATCTACTGCACTGACTTTTCAAGATTGAGGTCTACTGGTCACCTGAGAGGTTGAGGCAGCTCCAGGAGAAGCTCAAAAGCTTGCATATTCTTCCCAAGTTCAGGCCCAGGTTGGCCTGCCAAGTCTCTCTCCAGCCCAGGTGACAAGTCCTCAGGAGCCAGTAGCCTACACATGAAGCTCTGATTCTCTCAGTGACTGCTTGGAAAGCAGCATGTGCTGTGTCACGTCTACCTGGGATAAAGAGGGGGCTCAATGGGTTCCTCCAGCCCAGACTCCTGCTCCTCTTCTTCCTCCTGCTTCTAGAGAGTAGTGCCCCAAACACACAGGCATACACATACACACAGGTGCACACACATGCATCTAGGTACACACAGTTGCATGCACATATAGAAACACACAGGTGTGTACATATGCAGGAAAAAACATGTAGATGGGCACACATAGACACATGCAAGCATGTATACACATAGGCACACACAGGCATGCACACACACACATGTAAGCATTCACACACACAAGGCACACACATAGAGGAACACACGCAGGCATGCACATATGCAGGCATGCACACAATTGTACACACACATTACAGCTACTGGGCATGGTCCTCAGGGGCCAGGCAGCACACTAAAGCTGATGCTGCCTTAGCCTTCAATGACTACATCCAGAGACACAAGGTCTACCCCAGCTACAAAGTTCCTCAGAGAACTCTGGCTGCTGAAGAGTTAGATCTAGAAGGAAAAAACAGAGGACATGCCCCTCCAGTGGATGTGTGGTGACCAGCTCTCTGAGCACTGGAATACACAGATCCATGCTCATGGTTTCCTCATAAACAGATAGAAACATGCAGCTTGTAAGCGCAGCAAGGGTTATGGAGAAACAGAGGAGGCAGCCCACACTTGCCAGATCAAAGGGTTAGGACAAGCTTCCAGAAAAATCATACAATGGTTGAGTAATGGGTGAAAGTGGGAGACACTAGCATGCTGAGACCACCTGAGGACACTCACCAAGGCCAGATGTGGGAGCCCATGACTTCATCTGGAGATGGAGGAAGGGTGAGCAGAAGTCAGTGTAGATGAGCACATGCAGGGCACAAGCTCCCACCAGGGACCCAAGGCCAAGGCAGCTTGTTAAGAGTTGGTGTCTCATTCTGGAACCACAGAATCCCCTAAATGTCCCAAAGATGGAGTGACAGGACCAGATTGACACTAGAGTAACTTCTGTGACTCATCTCAGCAACCCAATCCTAGGAGCTCCTAGGAAGGAGCTCCCCCTAAAGTTCTCTAAGCAGAAGACCCTGTCCTGAGCCAGTCAAAGGCTGTGGATGGGTACAGGGTTCAGAGTCAGAACTTGGTGCTAAACAATTGTCCATGGGCTCTCGGGAAGGAATCAAGTGTAACTTGAGGTCCTGACTTGAGAAGTTGGACAGGAAGTCTTAGGGTGTTTGGGAGGAAGTGCAGGTTAGGACAGGGAAAGCGATTACTCCAGGTGAGTGATCATGGACTTCATGGGAGTGTGTGTCATGGAGGTGGCTGAATCCCATACCCCTGTGTGCTATGGACCCCTCCTTCAGTCTTTCCCTCTAGGTGACTATCAAGATAATGCTGTCATTGGTGGCTGTTCTACCCCATCCCAGAGTGCAGTTGAAGCAAAAATCCCCCTTTGCCTCTTATTACCAAATTTTACTTCTCAAGGGCAAGGAACCACTCAGTCAGGTGAGAGGAGAAAACACTAGAGAAAGGATGTTGATTCTGCCAGCTCAAGAGGGGGTTGGGGACTTGCAGCCTTCAGTGTCTCTGCAGGCCCAGCGTCCATGAGTGTCTGCCAAGTGTCAGGGGTGTACGAAGAGAGACATGAGCATCCTACAGTACCCTCCTGGCGCCTATGGTGCAGCAAGTGTGAAATGTCTGGCAGGCAGCAGAGAGGACTGCTCAGCAAGAGCAGTGGGCATGCTACAAAGCTCCCAAATACACTGCAATTAGCAGGGAGAGTGCTGTCTCACTCCATGGCTGGCAGGAAAATTGTGAGTCTAGGCCACATGGGGCCTTCCTTGCCGTCTGCAGAGTAAACAGTGCAGGCAGGCAGCAGGACTTGCTCGCTGCTCTTAGACAAAGAAGGCCCTCTCAGGAAACCTGCTTCCCGCTTTTTCTTGCTAGAGACTAGCCCTCTCTAGGGTGCATGGCGAGATTTTGCTTCCCATGAGCCCTGTGCACATCCACACATGCAGCATGGAAAGTGGTGCTGCCAAATTCGAGGACATGACCGGAATGCAGCCCCAGGGTCCCTCAGCAGAGTGCTCGGAGGGAGGAGGGCAGCTCTGTCTGCGGATCTCAGTCCTGTTCTCTTCCGCCTTAGAGCTCATCTCCTTTCTGTCCTTAGAAATGCAAAAAGGATGGTTAATAATTAATAGGGCGAGGGCTTCTGTCTGCATTATTAAATGTCAGAGTGCTAGGCCAGCCCAACTCAGGAGCTGGAAGCCAAGTGGATCTTGTAGCTGCATGGCAGCCGTCTGGACGTTCTCTGATCTCCCTTCCAGGAAACGAGGGCAAGCCCAGATGCAGTATGCACCAGGCAAGAGAGACAAGAATTCATTATGCATGGAGCCACACTGAAGACCATCACGACATCAAGGCCCCTGCTCACCTGATGGATGGGGCTAGGGGAGGTCCAGGCTTCCTCTAGTGAAGACTACACTTGCTGAATTTACAAACCAAGCCTATTCTATCACCCAAGGTTCAGCTCACAGCACAAGAGGTACAGCCACATAAGCAGTCATGACCTTACTTATTAATAGATGGTTAGATAGCAGTATTTGTAAAAATAAGAAAAAAAGGTGGGGGTGACAATGTCAGTACAATTGTCATTGAATTGATCGTCCAAAAGTTGCACTGCAGGTAAAATAACATTTGAACTCTAAGAGTCACTTCCTTCTCCATTTGCAAATAGCAACATGACATGGGGTTTAGCAGCACACTTTCTGCAAAGTACACAAAATGAATACTTCACAATTAGTGGAACCGATTGAGCTGGCTCAGGGTTAGAACCCTTCCCTCGTTTTCTAATTCTTCCAAGAACACAAGGAACCTTTCCTCTATTCAAAACATCTCAGGCTCTTTTTGAAAAGAACAAGAGGGCCCTGGGTGGAGAGGAGGGCAACCAAACTCTGGAGCCAGACTCAGAGGGGCTGACTCATGACTTCCTGTGCCTGGCTCTGTAACTAGGTGTTGGATGGCAACCACAGAGCCCCACCACAAATGCGTACCTTCCCATGTAGCTGCCCAGCCTAGCAGCTCTTACTCTGAGCATTTATGTTTGGTGAGAGGTACTTCCAGAGGTGGCAGGTGGTAGGTAGGTCTTTACCTGGCTGAGAGCTTCTTGAGGGCAGGTGTTTTGTCTTACCCACCCTCACTAAGCCTGGAAGACACCGAAACACCTTTTCTTGCTGTTAAAATTAGGACCATGTTCATGTATGTTATTTCATTCCTAGCATCCTCATGATTAGCTAGGCTGCTATCTGTACTGTGTTTCTTTGTGTAGAACAAAGCCCAGATTAGCTTGCCTACTTTTGAATACAGCTAATATTCAGACAGGAAGGACTTTAACAGAAAAACCTCCTAGTGATCCTGCCCAAAGCTTCTGCTCTTTGAGCAACCCCGTGCCCCTTTTCCCCACAAGTCTCAAAGAAAGAAGAGTCTTTAGGACGACAGCCTCAGCCCAGAGGGCAGGTCTCCACGGGCTTCTTTGCAGTTGACTGAATAAGCCTCTGGTCTTTGGAAGAACACAGCACTATAAATTTGATTCCACCAGCTAGACCCCAAAATCAGACTTCTTTCTGCAGAGGCCTGTTTATCCTCCTTGCAGATGCTTCCTGGGAAGAGCTCTCCCTCACAGCACTTGGAGCTTTATCTAGCATCTCTAAGTTCTTGATTGTCCACAGGTACCAAATAGAGCTGGCATTGTTCCCCTCAAGGGGCTGCTGGGAAACTGAGAGGGACCACATGCAATGGATCATTGAGCTTCAGGAAGGCCCTTGGAGAGGTGCTGAGTCATCGCTTTGTACCCAAGAGTGTGGGCAAAGCAAATGGCAGTGGGAGTGACATGGGGCCAGCAGGCTATCCATTTCTCCAGCCTGGGTCTCTGCCCATTACCTCAGACTCCATCCTGCCTGGCAGCTGGAGTGGCTGGCTGGCTGGCTCCTTCCAAGGATCTTGGCCTGAATCACTATTGATTGTCAGACACTTTGAACGAGGTGAAGACAGAAGGGGGGAAAACACAGCAGCCATCCAGAATAATGAGAAAGAAGAAGAAACTCCCCAAATCCATCTCCTCTCTAAAACACATGATCATTGCTGTGCACCCTGCCACCTCCAGTGCCGTGTCTCTCCAGCACACACACACACACACACACACACACACACACATTTTTAACAAAAATAAACACTAAAAGACCAGGCTAATTGATAAGCTTTCCCCCATCCAGCTGCTTCTGGAAGGGTCTGTGTCCACAGGGCTTCCCAGTAATGTGGCAAGAGCAGCAGCTGATGACCATCTCCTCCTATCTCCTCACAGCTGTTAGACATATCTTCCTTGCCCTTGTTCACCTTTCTCTCCCTGGATCCTGCTCCTTCTGAGAATACAGGCCTGTCCTAGGAAGATGACTTAACCTAGACATCAGTGGTGACAACTTGATCTGTATCTTTGAGTAGGGATTGCATGAAGGTGCTGTGTTAAGTCTTCTTTTCAAAAGTCCTCTCTAGGTTAGGTATTAATGCTCCCATTTTACAGATGAAGATATGAAAGGATGGACGGTCAGAGGAACTCCAGAGATCACCTATGTTAATGGACGAGGAACCCATTCCAGCCTTGGTCCCCAGGATCCTCCTCTGGAAGTATCAATAGACATATTGGGATTTTCAACTATTTCTGTAGGCATGAGGAGTGGGAGGAATGTACTTCACGAGTTCTAGGAGGCAGAGCAGGAGCTACACAGCCTTCCTGTTCTATCTAACAAGCAGATAGGTGGCAAGGAAGTGACAGGCAGGGCAGGGACAGACTTGTCACTTCCGGTTTTCAATCCCTCGGGACTGAGATCCCCTCACTCCCTATTCAGCTCTCCATGGTGAAGCTTTCTTCTCTTCTCTTTCTCTTACCCTTACCAGCTTAGTGTGCCTGATTCCTTTGCAGGCTCCCCTTCCACTGAAGCCTGAGAGCAGCCTGGGAGGACCACACCAGGCCTTGGGTAGAGACAGAGGGAAGAAAGGGCCATGAAGGTAAATCCAAGAAGCTGCTGACTAGACCTCCAATCAGTGCACCCCGCTGGGGGTTCCTACCCTCCATATCCTCCACAGCAGTAGAGGATACCTCATACCCTGCCTGGCACAGATCTCAGTCTACAGAAATAGATCCAGGGACACAAATGCCATGGTAGGAAATGGACGAATGCTGAGTAAGTAATTTGAGCAAATGCAATAAGATACAAGAAGAAACAGGGACAGCCTCGCCTAAGTGTCCTCAGCCAGCATCTGGCACAGCACGAGGCCTGCTCTGGGCATGTCAGTACAGCACAAGAGTCTGGTTCCAGCTTCCAGGACCTCCTGCTGTTGCTGAGGGGGTTAGAGGGAACCTGAAACAGCAATAGTTTCAAGCTAGCCTAGTCAAAAGAAGGCGTCCTTCCTTGCTAAACCCTTTCTGGGGTGCTATGTGCACTACTTTCTGAACTACTTAGAATGGATTCTGGACAGATTCAACTTCCTCCACTAATAATTTTGGGTGGAAAGAGCAAACGGGAGACTGTAACTTTGAGCTCTGGGATAAACTCAGATAATGATGCTCAAGATGCTCTTGGGGCCTAAGAGCCTGGGAGGAACACCCAGAGTCTCATCAGAAAGGCACAGGCAGAGTGGCCCTATATATAGAAGCAAGACTTTAGGGAAATGGTGGAGGACTTGGCAGCCAAAATAGAGTAGCCCAGTGATGTGTGAGTGTGTCACTTTGAATTGTTGAGGGGCTACAAAGGTGACTAGGGTGGGTCTGAGATGGAGATGATCCTGGATTGCCAGATTGTTGCAGACAGTGAGATTTTATGACATGAACACAGTAGGTAAGAGACCAATACACATATTAGGGCCAAAACAGGCAGGGTTTCTTGTTTAGTTTGTCACTTTGGGAGCAAAGAGATCCAGGCCTGATTCACATCTATAAACCCAGCACTTGGGAGGATGAGGTAGGGGGATAACAGTGTGAAGCTAGGCTGGGCTAAACAAAGGCCACTTTTATTTTGGGAGTGTGGGCTAAAGTTTGGTAAGTGCCCATTGGTCATGGCCATGGCTTCAAAAGACATTTCCTTCTTATGTCCAAGCATCCTGGCCTTGTACTCACTGGGCTGACAGCAGTGTGCCAATGAGGGACTGCTGAATTACTCTTCATCTTGCAAAAATATCCTGTCTCATAGGTTAGCTTACAACAAGGCTGAGGGACTATGTGTGAGTGCCTGAACCACCAAGAAAGCACAAGAGGGAGGCTTGAAGACATGAATATCCACTCCAGTGGGCAATAGGCCAAGTTAACCCTGCCTTATAGTTTTGGACAAATGTTTTCAAATGATGAACATGTCTACAGGCAGACCTGAGTGGAGTCTGACCCAAGGGTGAAGACAGCAAAGGGAACAAACATAATGTGAAGACAGAGATGCTGAGTCTTTTGTTCCCTTTCAGCCATCCATCAGAAAGCTGTAGACTCCAGAGAAGAGCCTGTGAATTTAGCAGAAGGAGCCATCATGCTTCATCGAAGTGCCCCGCACAACTACTATAACCCATGTGTCAGAGGCATCCCCAGCCAGCCAGTGGGAGGTCAATAATATTTTGCCCAGCTATGTAACCTCCAAAATCAATGGCTTTTAAGCTAATTAAGAGCAAGTGAAGCTAGAGGCATTTTATTTAGTTTTGCTTTGTTCCTAGTAATATTTTGTTTTTAATAGGTAATGGGTTAATGGTCCAGAGTTTATTGTCTTCCAGAGACCTGGTATCAACATCTATAATTCTCTGTGGACTCTTGCTTTAAGAACAATGAAGATGATCTCTTCTTGTTTTCCCACAATAACCAAACCATGTAAGGCACTTCCAAGAACTGATGAGAGCTTCTTGTAAAATCATGTACTAATAGATTAGAGAGCTCAGAGTAAGTGGGTCAGGAAGCATCAGCAGATAGGCAAGTGTTCACCCCAGCAGGATCCCTGGGAAGGTTAGAGACAGCCAACTTGTCAATGCTTGGGCAAATGGTCCCCAGAAAGCAAGAGAAATGTAAGGGATTTTTTTTTTTTTTTCCTGTGAGAACAAAACCTTTATATTCTTGGCTCACCTCTGCCCCATGAGTGCCTTGGCCCCACCTCTGAGTGTTAGATTTCAAGTCATCTCATCATTCATTCTGTGTTTTGAACACATTCTCTATGAGAGAATGGACAGAGATCTGCAGTGGAGAAATGGGGATTTCTTGGAGGTGTGGCAAAGAAAGGAAGATATAAAAACACGCATGTACCCATGCATATTCATACCAGCACACACAAAACATACATGTGTACAAGGCCCTAACCCTGCTGTACTACATTCTGTTATCATATCACCAACATTTCTGTAGCTTGCAGCCCTATCAATTACTTATACTCACAGATGTGATCTCAGCTAACTCACCCTGTACTGCTCCTGCAGAGAATGGCTCAGGGACTCCAGGTAGCTCTATGGGATGCAGGGATGCTTTTAGACAGCTGCATTTGCATGAGCAGAGTGCAGTATCTCCTGAAAGATAAAAGCCTGGCCCTCTCTTCTCATGCTTCCTTGCTCAGGCAGCGTCCAGGCACTTGCTCTTATCAAAAGGGAAAGGGACACAACGGCAATCTCTCTCTCTTCTTCCCTCCCTTCCTTCTTCCTTCCCTTCCTTCTTCCCTCCCTCTCTCCCTTCCTCCCTCCCCAAGATTCTTTGACTGAATAATTGAAACCAAGGGAACAAAAATGCACAAAAGCAAGTGGCACAGATGTTTTCATCCTAGGTACCTCAAATAACTCCAAAGGGCCCTCGCGAGCAGCGCCTGTGAATATATTTCATGCCTGGCTCGCTGAGAATTAGTGTTGGAAATCATCTTTGTGAATGCAGGGAGCTGGATGAATTTCAACCCAGCACAGAAACCAGCCACTTCTGCTGCCGGGTGTCAGCCCCAGTCACATCATTGAAGATATCTCTGCAAGACCAGCAGAAGCCGGCATGTCACTTTTGACACAGCAGCTTGTCCCTTTTCACTGCTCAGCTGACAGCACGCCCAGAGCCTTCCTGTTGCGCCACACTGAACAGACCCAGGTGCCGAGGCTGCATCACTGAGGCTCTCTGGGAGATGTCAGCTCAGCTCTGTGTCTTAGATGGCAGAGCTGCTGGACCAATTGATTTGCCTGCCAGCCGTGCCGGCATCCAAGAGAGGAGATGGCAGGAACAGCAGCGGAAAGCTGAAGCATCCTTCAAAGGAAAGTCACATTGATTCTGGATAGAGAGAAAGGCAGGGGCGGGGGCGGGGAGGCTGGGCCTTGCCAACACTGAGATTAATCCTCCCCTTCGCTCCGCCTGGGGTAACACCTGGGGAACCTGGAACCTTGTCACCATGGCTGTGGATCTTCTGCAGGGCCATTTTCTCTTCCTCACAGAGTTTTACATGCTAATTTAATTGTCGTTTGTAATGGTGTGGGGGAACCCTCAGCATGGAGGGAAGAAGAATGACCACAAGGAATCATGCCACTGTACCTTCCCTGTCAGTCTTGTGAATCTGCAGTGATCAGAAAGGAAGGACCCTCCTCTTCCAAGGAGGGGTTCTTTACAGGCAGAATACAAAGTAGCCAGCAATGACAGAGTAACACTCATGTCCTCAGCACACCACAGCAAAGGTGCATGAGGCAGGACAATGGCCATGTGGGAGGGAACACAGCACAGAAGCATGTAGGTGTGGGCTCTGTATCCATAAAGAACACATGTTCACTGGTGCTTGCTACTGAAGAGTGCACATGTCAGAAGCATGCACATGGGGCATACATACAATTTGAAATCAGGTCCAGGCTTGAGAGCTGCTCTCTTATGGACCAGCTCAGCAGAATGAGGCTCACCAGCCAGCCTCTGAGAGCTGCCAGTCTTGCACAGTTAAAGTAATAGATCTTTCATTCCTGCCTACAGTGCGGATGTACACTATAACTGAAAGTGCTCCTGAGACCCTGGAAATGTACCTGCAGGATCCCAACACTGCCTACTCCCATTACACACCCCATGCTTCGCTCTCTCGCAGTCCACTCTACTGCTTTTCCATCTGTGACCTCTGGGCAGGTGAGGACAGGTTTGCCTCCCAGTATGGCTGGTGTATGGCAGGCCAGGGAGATGGAGCACTGCAGTGTGTCAGCTGTGTGCACGCGTGGATGCGTGCATGTACGTGTGTGTCTGTGTGTGTGTCTGTTGTTCCATTAACCCACGTGAGAGCCTCCTGAGAGCGACAGTTCCGTTTCTACTTTGCTTATCTTAGTATGACACTTGGGAAAGGATGTAACTTACTCAGATTTGCATAGTGATGCAGTAACAGATTCAACCCAGCTTGTTATGGTGGCAGGAGAAACCCAGGAGCAGTCTGAGCTGAGCCAGATCTGGATTCCCAGCATGAGTTGCCCCTTTCCTGCCTGCAAGGTTATCTGCAGGATGGCATTACCTGGTCGGTAGAAAGAGAACAGGCAGAAGACAGTGAGAACAAAAAGGTATTTTTCCGTAGCTCATCACAGCCAGGTCAATCTGGGTTTTGTTCCTCATCCGGCAGGCATCAGGGATCCTTCCCACATGTCACTGACATCTTGATATTTAGCATTTGCATTGTTTCCCAGTCCTGTCCATGATGGCCAACTGTTTACTTACTTTTTTCATTGCTGTGGCCAATCACATGGCAATAGCAACCTGAAGAAGGAAGGGCATATTGTGCTTACAAATGAAGGCTACAGTCCATCTTGACGTGCATGGTATTGCAGCAAGAGCTGGCACATCACCTCCTTGGTCGGGAAGCAGTGCTGAATGCTGGTGCTGAGCTCATTTTCTCCTTTTTATTCATTCTGGCACCCTAACCCATGGAATGGTCCTGCTGCAGTTAGGGTAGGTCCTCTTACCTCGAATAACCCAATGTAGAAATTTCCTCACAAACATGCCCAGAGGTTTGTCTCCAAGGTGGTTCTGGATCCTTTCAAGTTGCTAATACTAACTACCATACCCATCATCTACCTCAATCAGTTTTAGTGGGTCACAGCTACATGAGGTTCCCTGTCCCACCCTTTTCGTTCCAGACACCTCAAATAAATATGGTTTAAAAGCTTGGACTTCCATATCCTAGAAAAGGTACTGATTCCATAGTTCTCTGAATGGCAGTAGACAAAGCTTAGATGAGCTGAGTTTGGGGGAGGCTCTAGCATTTTTCTGCATATGGGAACTGCACTGATAATATCCAGGCATTTCAAAAAGGGCAAAGGCATGGGTTTCATCTCCTGCTGGAAGTGACTGTACAGTCCTCAGATTTAAGTTTGAGATCTTTAAACAGAATTTAGGAGCAAGAAGAGGGACAATTATCAATGTTTATGCCTTGCTGTCTATGCTCTCCGCCCAACAGAGTTCTGACAGGTCAGAAAAGGAAGAAATGAACAGGGGTCATCCCTCCTATGTGAGCCCAGATTTTCCCAAGGCCCCCTTCTTTCCTAACCTTCACAAGAGCACTCCCCCAAAACAAATCCTCCATCAGACCTACCACCTGCTCCCTAAAGAAATCTAGAGAGATGGGCCAATAGATCATCCTCAAAAAGTATTGTACATAGTAAGTGTGTACATTCTCAATGGGACGTGAGCTTCAGATGGTAAGGACAGGAAAACAACCCTGTTTCATAACATAAGGCCCTTTCCTGTGGGCTGTGCAACCCTTAGAGCTCAGTGGAACCCTCGCTCACCTACAAGCCATCCCTGACTGTGAGCTCTGGGCAGCTGTACTCATAGCTGACATTTATCTCGCTTCTTATGGAAACAACCAGACCAAAACAAACCTCCTTCATGGGATCTGTTGTCATTTCTAGCAGTCCTTCATCTCATTTCTTTTCTGAGCTTCTGGACCCAGCCAATAGCCTCCTTACACACTGAAAGAAATATCATGTCCAGCTGCCTTCCAGCTGGGTTCACTACAGAGTATCTCCTCCTCACAGCTATTCTACAGTCTGTGGCCTTTTGGGGTGTATGACAAACTGAACAGAGAATTATTAGGGCCTTCTGGAGAAGAATCTGTGATCATACACCCAATTTTCTCCCGATAAATAAAAAAAAGTTCATGTCAGTGGAGAGGCCATTAATGTGGCAGGAAGGAAAATAAGAACAGTGGATGTTATATGTCAAGTGTGAGAGAGTTTTAGTGATTTTTCAACTGAGACACCAAGAGTGGCTTTCAGAATCTGGAGGGACTGGAGACACTGGAAATGAAAATACTGTGGAAGGTATACTGGGTTGCACATGGGTACTTTTTGAACTCAGAAAAATCTTCATGTAAGATCTGAGGAAATCCTTATGTCATTTTGATAGCTACCTTTCCTGAGAGGGCCATCTCTTTGAGACAGGGGAATTGTGGGAAGTAAAACTGTTCCTTGATTTTGCAGAACTATGTATGAAGATGCCTCTCGCCTCTCAGACTTCCTCTCCAATACAGCCTCTTGTGGATCTCTGAGCTGTCTCCACCCACACACTGATGTATTTTCTGTATACTGCTTCCTTACTGCCCCATTCCAAACACCCCAGAAAGTCCCACCCTCCTATGCTGGCAATATTCATTCCTCCAAGCCCAGTCATGTACCCCCAATAACATCTCCCCATTGCTATGGCTTCTTAATGAAGTACCTGCTGCCTTAGCCACATAAAAAACGGGGTATTTCTCTGAGCTTCCTCCTTCCCTACATCTAACTAATCATCAGCTACCTTGATTACTATTGATTCCCTCCACCCCAATTCTTTCAGCCCATTTACATGTCTTTCTTTCTTTCTTTTTTCTTTTTCTTTCTTCCTCTCTTTCTTTCCTCCTTCTCTCCCTTCCTTCCTTCCTCCCTTCCTTCCTTCTTTCTTTCTTTCCTATTTATTTATTTGGAGACAGGTTCCACATGTCTTTGCATGTAAAGTACACTTGCCTGGACCACCAATGTCTTCCTTTCTCTTAGTAAGCCAGTTTGTGACTCCTTGTATTGCTTTTCTGGAGGGAGCCATGATAGTGCTCTTTCTTGAGAATGGGCATGCCTACTTCGTAAGGTAAAATAGTGACTTTAAAATTAATATTCTGATGAGTCTCTGCTTCCAGCTGCCTTTTCGATATATTAGTGTCCCCTTTTCTGCCTTTGCAGACATGGTAAGTCCAGCCTGAGACATCCTGGGTCCCATGCCAGGCATCCTATATCCCCTATCTTTGAAATACAGGCCACATACCTGCAGATCCACCTGCTTTCCCCAAGCTCTTCATGGGTTCTTCACCAGGGTGCTCTTTACCACCACTTCCCCTCTGCCCAGAGCACCTTGCCCTGGCTTCCAGGCTCAGCCTTTTGTCCTCAGTCATACATCTGACTCCCTCTTCTCTGGGAAGTCTCCCTTGAACACCACAAGAGATCCATCTGCTCCAAGTCCAAAGCAATGAGCCTATTCTTAGACCCCTATGATAAGCCCACATCCTCTCTCACCACACTCTGTTTGGGGGACTGTACTTCACCCCACAAAACTGCAATTCCTTGAGTATTTGTTAGGTTGTGCTGCTTCTAGCATTTATTTCATTTAAACTGTCTTCCACTGAAGAAAGGTAAAAAGTACATTTTGTACATTTAAGTTAGAGTAATGAAATAAGGAAATAAATTACACATAAACCTTTCTTGCAAAATCTGCCAAGGGCTTATCATATCACAAGAAAGGGGGTGCCTGTGACAGTCACCACTGCATGTTGAGGTCACTTAAAGCAAGGAAAGCAGGTGAACATAGGCCCCCACTACCCAGGTGCTTGCTAGTAGGATAAAGTAATAGGCATTTGTGATGTCATCTGCTAGTGGTGACATGCTTCTCAACCTGACTTTCTGTTAGAACTGAGCACAGCCTTGTGTGTGATTGCGGTGTTGGGAGGGAAGAGTTTGGGTGTTCTCTGAGAGCCCCACATGTATGCAGCACTAATATGCCCTGCAGCAGAAATTTGAAGCAGATGAGAAGAGAAGAATGATGTCTTTGCCTTCTCACGCACCAGCCCCTGACCAGGTAGAGCCGGAGAAGAGCCAGGGGAAGAACAGCTTAAGCCCATGGCCTTATGCTTCCGTATAGCAAGCTCTGCTCATTGCTGTCCCAGGAAAGCTTCTAGAAGATCCATATGTGTGCAGCCCAGATCTAGGTCAAGCTATAGATGCAGAGATACATGTTCAGAGGCAACTGACAGTGACTCTGTGTGTTTCACTACCTCCAGTATTCTTAGAGAGTCTGGAAATCTATAACTTTCTTCATGGAGAGTGTATCAATTGCAGAAGACATCAGTACCATGTTGGCAAACAAGGCAAGGTTAGGGAGAGCAGTAACAGTAGCACCCACTACGTGGCCCAGGGGAACCTGGAAGCCTGCAATATTGGAGCCTCAGGGTCGCATGCCCAGCAGGAAATGTTGTCACAGAGGCAGGCAGCTGCCTCAGGCAGGAAACAAACCCAGCCTGACCAGGAGAAGGCAATGGATGCCTACACCTTGTTTCCCCCTTTCAGTCTCCCGCTTTGTTGTATACTGGGAGAGCCTAAGTAAATGTAACAGCAGCATGGTGTAAGTATACAGAGAATGTGTACTGAGAAATGCACTTGGCAGGGTAGTTAGTATGGCCTTTAAGAACACAAAACAGGAGAGAAAATGGTCAGACAGAGGGCATAACGGTGTGGTATGGTGGAAATGCCAGCACATACAGTGACTTTAGATGGGGTCTTCCGGTGCTCCCACCACTGCTATCAGCGTAACAACCTCATTGTGATGTCCATTCTACTCATTGTCTGACTTCGGATTGCAAACTAACAGTGTCCACAGGCTTCCACATGGTTGTTTTTATTCATCACAAATTCACCTGTTCACTGACCAGCAGGGCTGTCCCAGGAGCTGTGCCCAAAGTGATGTTAGGCATGGAAATAGAAAGGCCAAAATGTCTGTTTTCAAGGTATTCATAAACTAATGAGAAGGCAGTGAATGCAAAATAAGATGATTAAAACAGGGCTGGAAAGAAGGCTTAGCAGTTAAGCGCTTGCCTGTGAAGCCTAAGGACCCTGGTTCGAGGCTCAATTCCCCAGGACCTACGTTAGCCAGATGCACAAGGGGGCGCATGCATCTGGAGTTTGTTTGCAGTGGCTGGAAGCCCTGGCATGCCCATTCTCTCTGTCTAGCTGCCTCTTTCTCTCTCTGTCGCTGTCAAGTAAATAAAAATAACAATTTTTTTTTTTAAAAAAAGATGATCAAAACAGCCACTGTGATGTGAACAGAAGCTGAAGGAATGACAAGGTGCCCTCAGCTAAGGGGAAAGCGTCAGCCTAGCCCTAAAAGATGAAGAGGAGACTTGGACTTTCAGTGGTGCTTGGAGCAGAACAGTCTTCCCCATAACGCACACACACATACACACAGGTGTTAACCATGGTGGAGAAAAAATTTCGCTGAGATTCCTGTAAACCCCAGAACTAACATCAGTAACATAGGCGCCTTTCCATTACTATCTCTGCCATCACTCGAGCAATCAGTTTCCATCTATGCCTAATCACTGCATTCGTAGATTCCCTTTGATTACTGTGCAGAGTGTTCAGGGACTTCAGCACACAGCTTGTGCCTTTCAGTCTCCTGGAAAAGCTAGTCTGACATAGTCAGGCTTTGTGAGAAAGGATGACCCCTGCTCTTGGGAGATGCAGGCTTCAAGGCTATGACACTTTCCTTCTAGCTGATCTTAAGAACCTTCAAGATACTGTGTCAGAAATGTTTCAGATCAAAGGACTCCACCCTGGATGCCTGATGTCTCCTGCCCTGACTCTCCCATCATCTAACTTTTGTCCCCACCCCAGAAAATGGCAACTCAGGAAATTATTTTGTCTTCACCCCTGGAGCACATGCCTTATGGGGTCTCTTCTCATCAAGTTCCTTGTCCAACTCTCCCTCTCCATATCCTACTACAAAAAAAATGAGTTGCAGTCTATTCACAAGCCAGATCCCAATTTGTTACTCAAATCCCCTGATTAGCTCATTTCACATTGACTAAATGACTAATCCTCATGATGTACTCCAGAATCCTTAGTAGTTTACCCCAAATTTGTCTTTGAATCAGTGTCTCCATGCCCTACACCCCCTTCTCTCTCCTGGTCCCCCTATACTCTAGTTCGACCCCTAACAGGATTATTGCTGCACAGTTCTACTTTCTCACAGAAATATGACCAGTACTAGAGCTGTATTTCCTATTGCTCCAGTGATGGACCTCGCACTGGAAAAGTAAAGAAATAAATACATCATGCTGGTGCTGGTGGGAAGCATTTACAATATGGGTGCTTTCCTCAGACCAGAAGTTGAAAGAAGGGAAAGTGTGCTGAGAACTGTCATTTGAGAGACAAGACATTGACATTTGGTTTAACTGAAATGTGACCATCTCAGGAACATGGAGGATGAGGTGAAAGTAGGAAAATTTGATGGTGAACTGGGTGTCCAAGAGACATCGCTGAGAAGCAGAGCCCAAGGACAGGTGGGGAAGACTGAGGGACAAAAAACAAGAACCATATCTAGTCAGGAGACATAGAAGGGGGAGACTTTGGACTTGACAGGCCAGAGTGACAGATGGCCAGGCCATCTCCCTGGAAAAGCTCATGGGAACATCCCCTTTGGGCTGGTGAATTCAGCGGGAGAACGTAGAAGGGCTTATGATTGTTCTCTTCTTCCTCCCCCACCTGCTGCTTGCAATTCCTCCAACTGGAAAGAAGTGAAGGCAACTGTGGAGAGTTACAGCATCCACTCCTCAGGAAAGCAGCCCTGAAGGGTGAGGCCATGCATTACAGCACCAACCCGCAGGAAGGCAGAGCACTTGCCCTGCAGTACTGGGGCCGGGTGAGTGTGGAAAGCAGAGAAAAGGATTTTTTTTTGTGTGTGTGCAGATAACTGGTGAGAATCATCCAGGCAGGCAAGAAGATGCCCCAGCATTGAGAAGTTAGTTATTTTTAACCTATAATCTTCCCCTTCTAGTTTCCTCTTAGAATTTATAAAGGATTTTTCAAATGTCGCCCTGTCATTTTGGAGATAAGAAGAACCAAGAAAATGAGATTTTAGAGGAGCAAGGGGATCTCCTGGGGCAGCAGGGAGGGTGACACAGGAGCAGGTGGAGAGCTCTCTGGGGAGGTGGAGCACTGCTACACTGCTTGGGAAGTGTCTTTTCTTGCCCGAAGTTTCCTATACTGCCAGAGCCTCAGCATAGTGTCTTTTGCATCTAGCTGCTCACTACGAAGTCACTTGTCCTTTCTGGAACTTTGAGCTGTCCTCCACCCATGTCTCTGTCCTCCTGTATTAAGTGCTGCTTAATAAGTGGAGTCTTGGGACCCCACCCTGCAATCATGCTAAGTACAGGGTCAGTTTGCAGTGCAAGCATAGCAAGTAGATGGGACACAGCTCTCTAAGAAATAGGATCCACTGCCTTGTGTCACTGAAGAAACTTTATTTTTGAGGCAAAATCTCTTTTGCAGTATAGCACAGGATAAACTTGAACTTGAGGTCCTAATGCCTTAGCCTCCAAAGTGCTGGCATTATACGCATGTCCCACCATATCTGATGACTTTCTGGTCACTGGTCTTACAAGAAAAATGACCATTTAAAGCCTTAAGAATGAAAGGGAAAGAGCTACTATCTTTCACTGCTCAATACCTGAGTGCTCACAGGGCTCCCATGACTTGAAGAGTTAAGGGTGCTATGGCATAAATATAATATGGCTTGAGTGTGTCTCCACAAATGCCATGTGCTGCAAGGAGGCTCCCCATTATTAAAGTATGGAAGTGGGTGGTAGAGCCATTACCATGTGGCTGTAGCTTTATAATAGAGAGCCCATTGCACAATGTACCTTGGTCCCCATCTGATGAGGCTCCTGGTGGCCTCTGGGCTCTAACAGAAAAAAGGACTTCACCAGAAAAGACCCCTCCATAAGCCAAAATAAAGCTCTTTCTTTTATAACTTGCCACTTATGGCATTGTGTGATTGGCAGGGGAAGTGGAGTAAGACCAGGGGTGACACCTGTTAGCCTATTTCTCATTTAGGGAATCAGAAAGGCAGAGGAAAAAAGAAAATAAGGCATCTGAACAACTTCTACAAGAACCCTTTCAGCATCTTCTCAGGAGAGAAGAGCAAGAATTCTCCATGAACACTCAGACCACTGGGTTTCTGGGTCATCTGATGAAGGGAGAAAAACTGACCAAGTTCCACAGCAACCCATCAACCCTCCATAGGGTGCAATAACTTATGTATGACACCAGTGAGCAGCTAAATGATGTTGCTTATACTTTGCATAAGGAAATTGGGTGATCCACATTAAGAATGCTTCAGTATAAGTTAATGTGTGTGCCCAAGTTTTTATTCTCAAATTAGTAAATGTTAGTTATTGGCAGAAGTCTGAGGGCAGCATGTTGTCACATCACTCTTCTGAGCAAACGAAGCATTCCCAATGCAGTATTAGGAAGTGGAAGAGATAGCAATAAATAAAACACATCTAGACTCTAATAAAGTGTCAGCTACAGGACTTTTTGGAGCTGCGGTGATGCTGTGATCTCCTTTGACTTAAGCGCACGAATGAACCGTGAGCTGGCCGTGGTGCTGACAAACGCTGCCTCCCACAAGTATGGATTCTGCCAAGTGGCCAGGACTCTGACTGGATGCACCTCTTTATTAACTATTTGGAAGAGTGACAATGGTGCTATTAGTTTAAAACACAGGATTAAATATTATCCAAGAGGCCAAAATATATTTTCCATGTGTCCTTGATTTTGTAGAAGGCCTTGGTTTCCATCTCTTGCTACCTCACTGCAATGGAAAAAGAAGTGAAGGTATCATGATCAACTCCATCAAGACCATCAGGCATGTAGAAGTCAGGGTTTCCAGGAAACCAGCAACACGGCCAGTATAGGGACCTTTTCCCTTTAATCATGGACTAGTTCTACTCTACAGAGAGAAATAACCAAAGGAAGGAGGATTTTGACTCTTGACAGGGGAGGATCCTAATAACATATGAGGGGTAGTTTCTTTGTGGCTGGCTAAGTGGAATATCCAAGATTTTTATGAATGCAATTTATTTTAAACTTGGTAACGTAAGTATTGCTATCTTCTGTGGATGAGGAAAAGGGGTCCTAACAAGAGAAACAACTTCTTCATGTTGTTTATTTCTCAGGTTGTTGTTTATATCACAACTAAATAATGCATGGATTTATTAATTCAATTAGAATCTTGTGTCCCCTACTGGGGTGTTTGCACAGTGCTAGGCACTGGAGATACCAGAAGAATCTGCACACCTGATCACTGCCTTTGTGGATGGTGTTATAAATATGCAATTAAAATGCAGAGTCAGGAAGAACATCATTGCAGGCAGAGTAAACAGCATGAGCAATGATCTGGGGAGTGAGAGGCAAGATGGCTCATTTAATGAACTGAGAGTAATTGTTTGTGGCTTCAGCAGAGGATAAATGAATCTGGGAGCGTAGAATTGAGTGAGAAGTGGCTAGGAAGGCATCCATTGCAGGCTGAGGATGGCGCTCACTCTCAGACCCATGGAGAGGATGGGGTGGTGTGAAACCAGGGGGCATGACTAGAGAAGAATTCTTCAGGATAAAATGTGCACAATAGTAGGATGAGATAAGAAAAGAGACAAAAACTTGTCTAGAATCTATTGCAACAACTGGAACAAAGGAGCACATTGTTGAAGAAAGATATTGTTAAAGATGGGCAACTTGAGGGCTGGAGAGATGGCTTAGCGGTTAAGCGCTTGCCTGTGAAGCCTAAGGACCCCGGTTCGAGGCTCGGCTCCCCAGGTCCCACGTTAGCCAGATGCACAAGGGGGCACACGTGTCTGGAGTTTGTTTGCAGAGGCTGGAAGCCCTGGCGTGCCCATTCTCTCTCTCTTCCTCTATCTGTCTTTCTCTCTGTGTCTGTCGCTCTCAAATAAATAAATAAATAAAAAATTTAAAAAAACTATTAAAAAAAAAAGATGGGCAACTTGGGCTGGAGAGATGGCTTAGCGGTTAAGCGCTTGCCTGTGAAGCCTAAGGACCCTGGTTCGAGGCTCGGTTCCCCAGGTCCCACGTTAGCCAGATGCACAAGGGGGCGCACGCGTCTGGAGTTCATTTGCAGAGGCTGGAAGCCCTGGAGCGCCCATTCTTTCTCTCCCTCTGTCTTTCTCTCTGTGTCTGTCGCTCTCAAATAAATAAATTAATTAAATAAATAAATAAAAAGATGGGCAACTACCCTTCTAGATGGACTTCCCTGTTATTATGTACCTAGAACCTAGAGGGGCAGTAGTAGGCACTCAGTGGATATCTGTTAGAGAAGGAAAGGAGAGTGCTGTCAGACTGGCATGCACATAACTCTACAACTGTTGGAAGGCAAGGTGCTTCTTATGGTAAATTTAAAATCTCACACCATGAGTGAAACTTCTGCATCATATGGCAATCCTACTACATTATGTGAACCATGTCTCCCTCCCCACTTGGGGACAGCATTTTCTTCT
Source organism: Jaculus jaculus (assembly GCF_020740685.1). Lineage (NCBI taxonomy): Eukaryota > Metazoa > Chordata > Mammalia > Rodentia > Dipodidae > Jaculus > Jaculus jaculus. The sequence goes on from NC_059103.1 coordinate 58,086,442, forward strand.
CTGCTCAAACCTCAAGTCCTATCTCACCCATACTCAAATAATGACCTCATTACCTGCCTTGCCCTATCTGACAACAGATGGAATTCTCATGTTCCCATTAGGGCCTATTCCGTGAGCTACACCCGCCCTATCCCATCACTTAGGTTACTCCTGCAGCCACGCCATCTCTCCTGTGCACTTCTCCCTCCACTGTATCATTTCCCATTGGCTCTGAATCCTGTTATATGAGATAGTAACCACTATCTCAGTAAAAGAGGAGAAGCCCTTTACAGACCCCAGGTCCCCTCTACTGACCACCATTTCCTTATGACCTCTCACCACACCTTCTGTTCTCCCCCTGCGCTGCTCTCACCAGGAGTAGTCTTGTATCACCATGAGGCTCCCTCAGTCAAATTTGCGACGATGACCCAGAGTCTCAACACTGTGTGGCACATTTGGTCACCATCCCTTTCTCCTGGCTGCTCAGCCCATGATTCCTCTCCTCTTTGACAGCCCCTCGCCTTCCCCAACCCCTCCTCACCTCTTGCCTCAGCCTTGGTCTTTTTGTGTCTCTCTATTACTCTGCAGTGACCAACTCTGGAAACTGTACCCTTCAGTACCAACTGGACACTACTGACCTCCCAGTTGTGCCTCACACCTCATTTACACATAAAGAAGAATGAAATTATATATTTTCAGGAAAAATGTATGGAACCAGTAATAATAATGTTAAGTAAAATAAGTTACTCAGAAAAATGAATATTGCATTTTCCCCTCATATAAAGTATATACATGTATTACAAATGCACATAGAATGAAGACAACAGAAGGAGGCCATTTGTGAAACAAGAATGGGACAAGGAAGGGGAGGATGGAAAAGAGAGAATAATAGGGGAAATATAGCCAAAGAATATGGTATTATTAAAGAAAATATAAGATTTATATTTTTATATTTATACTATTTTGTACAACGGGCATATACTATAAAGAGATAACAGACAATTTCCCATGTCCCAGTATAGGTATCACAATGAGAGATAATTCCTTGTAAATTCTGGCTATCAGGGATACATCATATCGTGTTGTCCTCTTTACACACTCCAAAAGATGCCATCTCCACTGTGTGGGTGAACAAGCTGAGGCTCAGAAAACTGGGACAACCTGAGATCAAATGGCTGCTGAAGTAAAGGGTGAGGTTTATGGCATAGATGCACCTGCCTCAACAGTCAGCATGGCTTCCATGAGGCCACAGGCCCACACGTGTGCTGGCATGGCAGGCGAGCAACTTCTTGATAAAGAAGGCAGGCGGAGGCATGCCCAGGCCCTGCCCTGCAGTGGTGGGTTCTTGGAGGTGCAATGGAGGTCTGTAAGATAAGGACAACACTGTCTTATATATGCTTGTCCAGCCAAGGACAAGCACTATTCTGGAGCCAGCCGTGGGCTCTGGCATCAGTTTATTCCCAAGTACCATATAGCCCTCTTGTTCATTTCATGTGATGCTTGTTATGAGGGCAAAGGCCCGAAGGCATGGTGACTACAGAAAACAAGAGCATGTGGCCATAGCTCTTTCCCAGAAGGCACAGTTCCTTGCATTCTGAGTCAAATTTGCTCAGTCCCTACCACTCTGTGGGATGTGTTCCCCCATCTGGGTTTCCATTCTGGTTACCAGGGATTCATCTTGCACTCTGTCTCCTATTGGCTATGCCCAAATACCCACCTTTTCTGGACATACGTATTCACATCACCTTCTAGTGCACATGTGCTACAATGCAGGTCTGACTCAGTCAATGCAAACCACCTTCAAATTTACTCCTTCAAAAAAGTTAGACAATGGGATGGGGAGATAATTCACTTGGTAAAAACTACTTTCTACATAAACATGAGGACCTGAGTTCAGTTCCCAGCACTCATGTAAAAACCTGGGCATGTTTGTTCACACCTATAATTCCTGTGCTAAGGGAGGTAAAGACGGGAGTACTGGTGAAGCTCCCCGGTTGACCTGCCTGACTGAAAACCATGAGGTCCAGGTTCAGTGAGTCTCCACCTCCAGGGAGTAAGCAGAAGAGAGATAGAGAAGGACACTGACCATCCTCCTCTAGTTTCTGAATGTGTGCACACACATGCATAAATCACACACTCACACGTGCATGCATCACACACACACACACACACACACACACACACACACACACACACACACAAGATTACTTTTCCAGTGATGAGTTGAAAACACAAAGAAGGGGAAAGGAAAATGTTGGTAGGAAAGGAGGAGAGGGAGCACTGAGAGAAAGTGAGGAAAACGAGGAACTAATGTGTACAGGGACACAGGCAGAGGAGGCCCAGCACTCCAGCACATCCAAGATTGGCTGCCTTGTGGTATCCTGGCTCCTGCATTTCGACTGGTGAGTTCTGCCTCTTCTCGTGCCCCTGCATCCTCGCAGTATGTGCTTACCCTGAACTTGTGGCATCTCTGTATTTAGCACCTCATGACATCTACATGCTTAAGTAAGCCATTAATGATACAGAGAATAGCACTGAAATGAGGTTAGAGCTGAAAAAGATACTGTGTCTGAATGAGCTGCAATGCAGTAGCTTATAACATTCCCCGTGATGCCACAGCACAACCCTGAGCTGAAACTGTGGCTGTACTAACCACTGAGAAATCTTTATAGACCAGAGATTTCTGAGACTGTTCTACATGTGCAGAAGGAAAATGACCTTGATCCAATGCCAGGGCTATTATAAGGAACCAGGGAGGTCATGCCATGAAAAGCAAGTCTCTAGGCCAGTATGAGACAGTAGTATTCCCACTCAACTGATCTCCCTCCAAACCTCCCACAAGAAGGACAGCTGTGGTTTTCTCAAACCCAAGAGAACTCTCGAGCCTTCATGAGTGGACAGATAGATAGGTGGCTGGATAGCCAAATGGATGGACAGATCATCTCATATACACCAATTCCAGTACACTCTCCTGCTAGCCATGCCTGTTCTCCCTAGTGCCCATAACTTCATTCTCATGCTGTACTCTTCCGTGCTTTCTGTGATTTTATTGGCATGCCTATTCCCCCTGCAGAGGGTCTGGCCTACATCTGACCCAGTGCCAACCAGCCAGAGGACACCTTACAGCAACAAAACCTGCTACCTCTCACTGTGCTGGATGAGCAGGGCCATGCTCCCTCCCTGCCTGTTAGGCTACATTTCTCTGGCCCTTCTGATGGCCTGAAGCCCCCATGACAGCAGTGTTCACACCAGACAGATTCAGAGGAGGGAGGGAGGCTGCACAAGTAGGCAGCCCCCCCATATAAGATTTTAATGTTCTGCTTCTTGGGTGTCTGTGCCCTGGGTAACAAAGTGACCAGTGCCTTATAGTACCTATCCTCCTGGTCATATGTAGGTGTTCCTACATGAACATGCATGCACACACACACACACACACACACACACACACACACACACACAACATATACATGTGCATAATACATTTTCCCTATAACCCAGACCATACCACACAAAGACTTTACACATGCAAACTCGTCTCATACATCTGATACACACCCCTACGTATAATTCTTTTAGTCTCTTGACCCACTCCTTCTATCCCATTCCTGTTTGCTGCATTGCCTTGGTTTGATGTTGCTTATCTATGCCTAGCCAGAGCTGTTCTACATGGGCCAGCTTCAAATCTCACAGGCCTTTGGTGATTGTACATATGAGTTTTACTCAAACAGCCCCTGGAGCCATTGAATCCCCGCTAAGTCAATATGTAGAGTGCCAGAAAGGAGAAAGTCCTGGGGAAAGGATGTGACCTGCATACTGAAGCATTTTCTGTGATTGCCAAGTCTTTAGAAGGCCTCAGAGCTTGGCAGGAAGAATTGTGATTTGACCTACACTAGGCAAGTGCTATGGGAAAGGAAGTTCTCCATGATGAGTTTTGGCCAAGTACTCACTAGAAACCTGTCCACAGCTTTCCCAACCACATTTAAGTAAGAATGAAATCACACAGAGTACTGAGCATCTCACAGCAGGCAGCAGACACACAGTAGCCCCACAGTGGATAGGAGACAATATGGACACATCATATCTCCAATAGACAACATAGGCACCTCAAAGCAGGCAACAGGCAATGTGGACACTTGACAGAGGACAACAGGCAGCATGTGTATCTCACAGAGGACAACAGACAAGGGAACCTCATAGAGGACACTGAATTCCAGCTAAGTCAATATATAGAACACTAGGTTGTAAATCTCATATCTACAATGTGTCTTGAATAAAGCTAATGTTCCTTTCAAGAATCAGACTGAATCTGTAACCAATTTTTTCATAAGCAAAAGAAAGGCAGCTCAATATGATTGAAAGGAAAGGGCAATAGAGGGGAGGGGAAAGTAGATTAAAGCCTAAAGCTTCAGGCCCATGATACCTCCCTATAATTCCACAGCCTTATAAGGAACAGTGGTTCATGGAAAAGTACCAAGCTAGAGTCTGGACTAACCCTTTTCCTTTCAACCCTCCATATTATAGGATATGTTCCTCATTAGGACTGCCCTGAAATCTCCTGATTCCACAGGCTTGGACACTGAGAGTGATAGAACTTAGTAAGAAAATGGTTGGAAAACCTACTCTCCTGGTAATAGTTTGCCCTTAGTACTACCAAGACAATGAGCCTTATGGTCTTTACCTAGAAAATAAGGTATATTGGGCTGGATAGATAGCTTAATGGTTAAGGTGCATGCCTGTGAAGCCTAAAGACCCAGGCTTGATTCTCCAGGTCCCATGTAAGCCAGATATACATGGTGGCTCATGCATCTGGGGTTCATTTGCAGTGGCTAGAGGCCCTGGTGTACCAATTCTCACTTTCTCTCTCTCTCTCTCTCTCCTTTTTTCTGTCTCTAATAAATAAAATAATAATAATAATAAATTTACCAAAGAAAATAAGGTTGTTGAAACAACCAACCAGGTGAAGAGACAACCCACAAACCCACAAAGAAGAAGGAAAGATCTCCGAAGTATTATCCAACAAGAGATAAAGGCCTAGAACATATAAGAATCTCAAACAACTCAGCAGCAGTAATGTTCAATAAGCTAGTTTTCTGTGCAGGAGACATTAATAAACATTTCTCAAAAGAAGGTATAAAATAGTCAATAAACATTCAAAAATGTCAGCATCACTAACCATCAAGAAAATACAAATCAAGCTCTCAGTGAAAGCTCACTACCAATTGAAGAAGTTGTTACCAAAAAGAAAATGATAACAGGACTGGCAAGATGGTTCAGTGGTTATGGATGCTTGATTGCAAGGTCTGAGGGTCTGTATTCAATTCCCCAGTAGCTACGTAAAACCAGATGCACAAAGGAGTGCCTATATCACATATGGTACTTGTTTGCAATGGCCGGAGGCCCTGGCACACCCATTTCCCTATCTCTCTCTCTCTCTCCTTGCAAATAAATAACAGTATTTTTTATTAATTTATTTTTTATTAACAACTTCTATGATTTTAAACAATATCCCATTGTAATGCCCTCCCTCCCCCCCACTTTCCCCTTTTAAACTCCTCTCTCTATCATATTCCATCCCTCTCTAAATCAGTCCCTCTTTTATTTTAATGTCATGATCTTTTCCTCCTCTTATGATGGTCTTGTGTAGGTAGTGTCAGGCACTGTGGGGTCATGGATATCCAGGCTATTTTGTGTCTTGAGGAGCACATTGTAAGGAGTCCTACCCTTCCTTTGATTTTTACATTCTTTTCACCACCTCTTCCACAATGGACCCTAGCCTTGGAAGGTGCAATAGAGATATTGCAGTGCTGAGCACTCCTCTGTCACTTCTTCCAAGCACCATGATGCCTTCTGAGTCATCCCAAGATCACTGCCATCTGAAAAGAGAAGCTTCTCTAATAGTGAGAGTAGCATTAATATAGGGGTATGAACATTAAGAGAAGTGCTTACTTGGCAGTTTGATGAGCATAGTATATACATTTAGCCGGATAGCAGCAGACATTATACCCTTAGGGCTTATGACTGCCCCTTTTGTAGGTTTTCATTATCAGGGATGTATTCCCTCCCATGGAGCAGGCCTCCAGTCCAATTAAAGGGCAGCTGGTTTCCACCATGACAGACATGCCACTATTGCACCTGAATAACAATATTTTAAAAAAGAAAGAAAAATAACAAATTCAATGAGGATGTGGAGAAAAGTGAACCCTTGTAAATTCTTGGTAAAAATACAAATTAATACAGCTACTATGGAAAACAGTATGAATGTTCCCCCCAAAAACCAAGAGAGAACTATTGTGTGATCACTGTGTAGCCAAAGGAAATAAAATCAGTTTATAGAAGATATTTGCACTAACATGTTATTGGAATATAATTTGCAATAGCCAAGAGATGGAAACAACCTATAGGTCTGAGTATATGAATGGATAAATAAATGTATGAATGAATAAAATTGAATATTATTTAATCATAAATAAGAAAGAACTTCTGTAATTTGTAGCAACATGGATGGAACTGCAATACATCAGGGTTAATGAAATGACGGACACTACATGATCTCACATATAACTGGAAACTAACGTGGATTTTGTTGAAGTGGAGAGGAGAACAGTAGTGGCCAGGGGCTATGAAACATACATGCCAGGATAGAGTGTGATGGTGCTCAGGATCCACAAAGAAGACAGTAGAGTGACTATGGTTGACAGAAATTAACTGGACATTTCATAATAGCTGTGGAAAGATTGCAGATGTTTCCAAAATAAAGAAAAGATACATGTCTAAAGTTATAAACATGCCAGTTTCCCATATCTGATCATTATAAATTGTGTACATATCTTGAAATGTCACATTATATCTCATAAACATGTTTAATTTCTCTAAGTATTAATTAAAAGTAAAACATATATTTTAAGAAATAGAGTGGATTATCTTTGTGATGAGCTCAGTCTTGCTCAGTTTTCACTCCATGAGCATTAACATCTGTGAAGAAATAGTTTGCCTTCTCTCACTTTGTCTATGGAACCCACTCATGTGGACACCATGCAGAGGACTTGAGTCTATCAACAGACACCATCTTCACCCTGTAAATACGTGGGATGAGATGGTTGCCACACCCCATCACTCCCTCCTCCCTCCCTCCACAGCTCATATGAGGAATATGTCCTGGACCTCTTCTGGATGGTAAATTTAGGGGTTGGTATCATCTCAGCTGGAACTTCCCGCATGTGTTCCATAATGCCCATCTCCTTGATGAAGGACTTGTAGGGCCACCTCCACCAGGACAGGAGCAAGACTTACCCACAGCTGGGAACTCAGCAGCAACAACACAAGACTGGGCATATTTCATTCTAGAGAGCGACCTCTTAAATGCCCCAACTCCATCCACTTAACACCTCCACCTCTAATTGTGGCTAGAGATGAAAGATTAACATCTGTTGGAAGAGAATCAGTTTTATATCCTATCCTCCAGGCACAGAGCTGTTCTCCTGTCCCTACTAGTATCCCTGGCTAGCTAGAAAAGCCCTTCGTTCTATGAGCCATCTCTTCCTGTGAAATGGACATCACAGTTCACTGGAGAGACATGATGAAAGCTGCAGAAGTGATGGCCACATGAAGCAGTTACATTGGGATCTGTCACTTGATGAGCCACTACTTCCATCTGTAGGTCACAGTCGGTGGTAACAGAAGCATTACTTGTCCACAGGTCAGATATTCAGTGACCTCAGCTCTGGAGGACACAGCTGAGACCCAGGACAGGAGCAGCATGGCTCAGAGCAGTCAAAAGAGAATTAGAGCTGTGGAGAGGTTCGTCGGGGTTCTTTAAATCCCCCATGAACTCTGTGTCCCTGAAGTAGTCACACATTTGCCAGGTGGTCCCAGTGCAGATGGCATAAGGTCACATACACTACAATGAATACACAAAATGACAGACAACAGCAAGAAACAGGAGAAAGTGAGAACAAGGCACTGAAGGACCATAGCCAGGGTTGAAAATAACCTACATCCCCATAGTCCTCAGGGAAAAATTCTTCGTAACAGCATGGTGCAGAAAGCATCTCATATTTTCACAAAATAGAAGATTCCTAAGGGGACCTTGACAGTTTAGATGGTTCTCTGCATTTAAGAAAACTGAGATATCCTTCAAAGTGATGAAAATACCAAAAGACTTTAATGTGTGTGGTCAAGAGCAACCTCATACATGTAGGTTGTGGATGAGATAGCTCCTTAGTGGTACAGGTGGAGCATGGCTTCTTGCTACCTTTACATTGCCAAATCCTCTGAGGCATATGGTTCAGAAGGACCTGATTTCAGATCAGAGACCTGAGTTTGAGTCCTATTTCTATTAGAAATAGCTTCCTGGCTATTTCAAGATTGATCTTCCTGAGTCTCAGTTCCCTTGTTTTTAAAAATCACAGGTAATATTTGACTGCCTACTGATTTCTAAGATCACTGGCAAATCAATGAGAGAATGTCCATGAATCTGCTGCACATAGTATATGCAAACTATATGCTTTACAAAGTAAGAGCTTTTAATAGTTGTACAAATAAACGAATGCACATACCCATTCAGGCAGCAGATGACAGCTATGTAGTAATAAGTACTAAGGGGGCTGAAGGAGCTGACTCCACATCTTCTGTCTCCCGACTCCCCCATCACCACCCCACCCCCACAATTCTATTAAATACATGCATAATTAACCTGGTATTCAACAGCCCATTCCCTCAGTGAAATACAGGGGCATTATCATGATATATTGTAAGATTCTGCTGATTTGAGGTTGCAAAGTGTGCAATTAGCTCATGTCACTCCACAGACTTACCTGCAAATAAATGGCACCATTCATTATGGTGTACAATGAAATGCAAAAAAATGATAAAGGAAAACAACCCCAACTCCTTCATTACTGAAATCAGGGACAATAAGAATATAATTGCAAATTTTCATTTATTTTACATAGTTTAGCAAATTAATTTTTTTTAAAAAGTAGCAAGCCCGAGAGTTGGAAGTGTCCTCTGGGACTATTTTTGAGTCCAAGAGTCTTCCTAGGATGGAACTGAGCCACTGGAGATGGCACAACTTCCTATAAATAAATTCACAGCATGGATGGAGAAAGATGAGGACTTGGAGTAAGAGGACATGCATGGTGCTAAGTACTCCTCGTGGGCACTCTCCTTCTCTGAACTAGCTTGAGCTGTCATCCCCATTCCACAGTGATGACCTCAGATGGATGGGAGGCAGGTTCCTGGTCCAGGATTGCATGGCCGGGCTAGCTGAGGTCTGTGGACTTCCCGCTTAGTGCCGTCCCTAATGCATACAAAACAAAGAATTCCACAAGAACTGAACCCACCTTTGCCCACTTGGTTGTTATTCTGCCCCACCCCCCACACACCTGGCCTATACAAAAAGGAAACAACTCACTGAACAGTCCCCAGCAATTCATGGCAAATTCTACAACCTCTGTCACATGTGAAATTCACGTTCCTGTACTCCCACCCCTTGCCCCAGCTCTGGGCCACATTTCAGGATGACTGTCCTGCACTGCCAGCACAACCATGCAGGTCTCCGTATTGATGGTCGACAGCCTTCTTGCTCCCCAGCACTTCTGGCACAAATGCTGATGAAGACATGCTCAGCAGAGGCCACCCAAATACTGACACGAAGGGAAAATGCACTTGAATTTTGTAAGTGCATGCCATCATAGAATTATTCAAAAGCCCCTTTGTTCTGAAAGACTATAAACAAGGAGACACAGGTAAATGCATGCTGAAAATGGAATTGCTATCAAACTGCACATCTGGAGAAATCTAAGACATTAGCTTTACGTCCCAAACTTTACTTTTGTGGTGTATGTGTGTGTGTGTGTGTTGTATGAGCACACACTCATGTTTGTGAGTGCAGAAACACGTATCATGTAGGGGTCAAAAGACAACATCATGCGTATCAGTCTTTGTCTTTCACCTTGTTGAGGCAGGGTCTCTTGTTTTCATTTCTCGTTTTTTGCTTCTCTGCTCACCAGGCTAGTTGACCTGCAAGCATCCAGGGTATTCTCTTCCTCCACCTCCTTTCTCACACTGAATTTGCAGATACTATTACTACAGCACCCAGCTTCATGTGGTTGTGGAGCTGGGGATTCAAACTCATGTCCTCGAAAACTTGCAGAGCAAATGTTTTACCACTGAGTCACTGCCTTCAGCCTTCAATTCTAACTTAAATATTAATCTCTTGGGCTGGAGAAATGGCGTAGTGGTTAGGACATTTGCCTGTGAAGCCAAAGGACTCAGGTTCTATTCCACAGGACCCAAATAAGCCAGATGCACAAGAGGTGCATACATCTGGAGTTCATTTGCAGTGGGTAGAGGCTCTGGCATGCCCATTCTCTCTCTCTCTCTCCCTCTCCTCTCTCTCTCTCTCTCTCTCTCTCTCTCTCTCTCTCTCTCTCTCTCTCTCTCTGCTTCCAAATATATAAAATTTAAAAAATATTAATCTCTAGTAGATATTTAAATGTGTTAGAGTACAACCAAGCTTCTCTGGCTGTTCCACTGTTGTTTTATTTTTTCATCCATCTTTCTGTCCATACAGAAAGGAACCGACTATCTTCTATTTTTAGTGTGGCAAGAATACTTAACATGAGAGATATTCTATTAAATTTTTTTCAAGGAATTTTAAATTAGTTTACTAAAACTTTTTGTTATGTCAGTCCTAAAAGAACAGTTCTTATAGTCATAGACCAAGGTGTGGTGACTGCTTCCCATCTTCAATTCTACCTCAAATTGGTCCAGACTTCTGAAAATCCACCAAGTTTAATATATCCTACATTTACAAGGTTCTCATGGACAATTCTCACCCAATAGGATGGCAGCTCTCAAAACCAGAACATAACAAGGGGAAGAAATCAGAATCCTCTTATACCATTGGTAAGAATCAGCATGTGTGCTGGTTTGATTCTGGTGTCCCCCATAACCTTAGGTGCTCTAAATGCTAGGTTCCCCGGTGATGGATATTTGAGAGTTAACACCTTCTGGAGTCAGTGTATTTTGGGGGGCAGGCTTACGGGTGTTGTAGCCAGTTTCTCCATACCAGTGTTTGGCATACTCTCCTTCCCTGTTATCCACCTGATGTTGGCCAGGGGTGATGTCCATCTTCTGCTCATGCTATCATTTTCCCTGCCATCATGGAGCTTTCCCCTCAAGCCTGTAAGCCAAAAGCAGCTCTTGGATGGGTGATTTCTACCAGCAATGTGAACCTAACTGAAACATTAACAGTGGTACTGAGGAGTGGAGTTGCTGCTAGTTACCTGACTGTGTGGCTTTGGCCTTTTGGAGCTGATTTGCAAGAGGAATGTGGAAGGATTTGAAACCTTGGCCTAAGAGATGCCTTGCAATACTGTAAGTACTGCTTGATGGACTATTCTGGCCAGAGTTGAAAGACCTGAATGCAGTAAGAACTATGGAATGTGAGGTTTGGTTTATGAGGGTGAGAAGGAGCTTTGCTTGGACTGGTATAGCAGTTTGTGTGAAAGCTTGCTGTTATGCATGTCCTGAGAGTTGTGTAGGGCTGCTTTGCATAGAAATGAATTGGTGTGAGCAGAGAGACATGGCACAGAATAAAAATCTTTGGGTGAACTGCTGCCCACTCAGTTGCAATTGAGAGATTACAACCTTTTGAGATTGGGCCAGCTAACCTGCACTGGGGCAACAGGAAGAATGTAGACCCTGTTGAGGGGCTTGAGTGCTCAAGGAGTGTCCTGTCTTCAAAGTCTGATTTATTCCCCTCTGGATTAACAAATTGGCATCCTAGCTGGCATTGTGGAGTATAAGAAATGCAGGAAAGAGGGTCATTGAGTTTGTCACATGGTCTTTTGGAAATGGCCATGGGCAGTGTGAAGCAGGATTACCTGCATGGAGACCCCATGGGGCCATGAGGATGGACTGTGGTTTGCAGTGAAGACCCAGTGGAGATGCTGTTACCATGAGACAGCTGCTAAGGAAAGCTTCCATCCCGGATATAGACATTTAGGAATTAATGCCTCCTGGAGGGAGTGTATTTTTGGTTGTGAGCTTATGGGTGTTATAGCCAGTTTCCCCTTGCCAGTGTTTAACACACTCTCCTGTCCCTGTTGTCCACCTGATGTTGGCAAGTGGGTGATGTCCAATGTCTGCTCATGCCATCATTTTCCCCTGCCATCATGGCGCTTCCTCCTCAAGCCTGTAAGTAAAAATACACCTTTTTTCCCACAAGCTGGTCTTGCTTGGGTGATTTCTACCAGCAATGCGAACCTGACTGCAATAGCATGGTAATGGAAAACAATATGGAAATTCCTTTAAATGTTTAAAAGAAAAATGATCATTTGACCCAGCAATTCCAGCTCTGGTTACATACTCCAAGGAATTGGAAACTGTATCTTCAAGAGACATCTGTGTTCATTGCAGCATTATTCATAATAGTCAGGCTAGGTAAACAAGCTAATGCTAGTCAACAGACAAAGTGGCAAAGAAAATGTGGCCTAAAAATACAGTGAAATGTAATTTGTCCCTAAAAGAGAAGGAAAATCTGACACGTTCTATGGCATAGAAGATCTTTGAGGATATTATGCTAAGTAAGGTAAATCAGCCATGCAAGAGAATTACTGCATGATTCTGCTGCTTCTGGGAATGAGTTGGAGTCATCATGGAGGCAGAAGGAAGTATGGTGGCTCCAGGAGGAGGGAAGGGAGGAATGGGACTTCATGTGTAATGTGGAAAATTTCAGTTTTGCAAAATGAAAGGTTCTGGCTATTGGATACACATCACTGTGGCTACCAAGCTGTTTATTTAGAAAAGCTTATGATAGAAAATTTTGTTAGAAGTATTTGACTACAATTTATGAAAATGAAAGGCTAAGAAAAAAGTCAGGCCGGGTATGGTGGCAACGCCTTTAATCCCAGCACTCAGGAGGCAGAGGTAGGAGGATTGCCGTGAGTTCGAGGCCACCCTGAGAATACAGAGTTAATTCTAGGTCAGCCAGAGCTGGAGTGAGACCCTCCCTTGAAAAACCAAAAAACAAGTCTACTGCCACTGTGATTTGCAACAATCGGAGAGTGAAGCCCTGAGCATCCCAAGTGGGGGTCAGAGCAGACAATCGTAAGGGAGAACGCCAGTGCCTCCTGTGCAGCAGGGAATGTGCTCTGAGTCAGGAGGTCCCAGCATCACTGGTTGTGGAAATGAAACACAGTTAACATTTGGTCAGTCTCATCACCTTGCAGGCACCTCACTCTTTGTGTTCTGGCCTAATACTTGCAAAGAATCATTGGTGAATGGACAGCATGTCCTGGTATCAGCAGTGATGTGCAAGCAGTGGGGAAGTCATAGGATGAGAGGGAAAGTGGTGGACAGAGGCTCAGCAAAAGCAGAGGTCTGGATGGAGGTTCCAGCCACTATACACAACAGGAGCACTTGAGGCCCTGGGTTGCTGAAAACATGGAGATCCCACTGGTCCTCAACTACAACCCATGGCAGAAACAAATTAGTAGGGTATTAGAGCCCTGGTAATAGACATGTGAGATATCATTTTGCCATTGGGACAATCAACACCAGTGGCTCATGAGCAAAACTTCCAGCAGAGTTGCCAACATTCCTGAAGAGAACAAAGTCCGAATCAATATAAAGTAAAGTTGCTAAGTTGAGGACCAGGGCAGACATCATACTTCTGCTTGGCTTCCAACCTCAAGAGCAGCAGGCAGCTAGGTAGCTTACTCATTTCCACTGAGGAAACCCACCTCCAAGGGCCCTAGATGGCTGGGTCAGCACACAAGTGAGAAGACAGCTTTGGCTCACTTTTCCTGTGTACCTGACTCCCAGTGCTTTCTATATCTACAGATCACCACTGGCCCCATGGTCCCTTATGTTAATGTCAGAGGAACAAATTGGAAAATGGGACAAAACAAGAAAGAGCAAAAGAAAGGAAGATTCAGGCGACCCCCAAGATAACTTCAGAGGTTTGGATCAAATGCCCCCCATAAACTCATGTATTCTGAATGCTTGGTCCCTAACTGGTGGCAATTTGATGAAGCCTTCTAAAGGAGGTATGTTACCAAAGGCATGTTTAGGGGTGTCACAGTCAGCTCCACTTATCGGAGCTTAGTTCACTCTCTTGCTGAGATTTGTACCTGCTATGGAAGAGGTGATATCTAGCCTCTGCTCTACTGTCATTTCCTTGACACCATGAAGCTTCCCATCAAGACTGTAAGCCAAAGTAAGCCCTTCTCTCCCATCAACTACTTTTTGTCGAGTGCTTTGTCCCAGCAATGTGAAAGTAGTTGCTATAATAGCCAAGGACTAAAGTCTGTACACAAAGGGATAGATTCTAACAATCAAAATATTCTAAAGGAGGCTGGAGAGATGACTTAGTGGAAAAAAAAAAAGCCTAAGGTCCCATGTTTTATTCTCCAGATCCAACCGTAGCCAGATGTGTAAAGGTGAGGCAAGTGCATGGTCTCACATGCCCACTAGGTGGCACAAGTGTCTGGAGTTTGACTGCAGTGGCTGAGGTCCTGGTGCACTGATTCTCTTTCTCTCTCCTCTCTTGCTCTGTCTCTCTCTAAAAAATAAAATAAAATAAATTCTACAGATTCCTAAGAAGGAGTTTGGGGCCAAAAGGCTTAGTCCAGTCCTTCTCAATTGGCTCTAATATTAGTTTTGGGAGATTGAAAACAAACCCTGGCTTTGTATAGCTTAAGTAAAACTAATGTGATTGGAAGCCTATAGGCAGGTGTGTAGTTAGTGGGTAGTATTGGACAAGTATCAAAACCTGGCCTCTCCTCTTCTATAATAAAAAACTTTGCTCAAATAATGCCCTCCCCCAATATGCCTATAACAGTGCTAAGAACCTTGTCAGAGGTGAGTCAATCAAAGTCTGTTGTTGATTTATTGCTGTTGAAAATAATTTGATGAGCAGTTTGACTTGACTTTAAGGGACTCAGGATCTAAATGTTACTTGATAGAACAATCTATGGGATACAGATGGCTGGCTTTGATTTTATAAATAAATAGTTTACTGTATTATGCGGTTTGCCCCTAACCACACCCTTGGACAAGTAGGTAGGTAGGTAGGTAGGTAGATAGATAGATAGATAGATAGATAGATAGATAGATAGATAGATAGATAGATAAAATCTTGTAATCTTAATACATCAATTCGCTCACATCTTTGAATCTGAATTCTTTTCTATAACACAGGTTGGGTCTAGAATCTCTTCCACCTGGTCATCAATTATTTGCTAAGCTGGAGGACATGCCCAGTAAGAGTGGGAAGAGCCCTGTCCATAGATGGTGACTCAGGCTGCATCCATTAAGTGCTCAAGTCCTGTCTCTGCTGCATCTAAGAAGTCAAGGACTCTGAGGGGTACATCAACCTTCAGCCCTTTCCCCAAGGAAGACAGGGTTAGTTTTTCCTGACAGGGGCATTGTCCCTCAAAGGGCATGAGACAACTCAGGGACAATTGTCCATAGCAGCTAATGGCCATTAGTTCCAATGTCCCCCAGTGACAGTCAGTCTGCAATGCACACTGTTCACTCCAGAAATGAATACTTAACAAGAATAGATGTCATCAGGACAAGCCTTACAGCAAAGGAATTAATATTAATGGTGTGAAGACCAAGTGTCCTTTTGAACTGTTGGAGAGGATGGTAAGGTAGTAATGGTGGAAGAACTCAAGAAGTCTAAAAACTGACCCTTAGCTGGGCAGTACTCAGCAGGGGCCTGGGAGAAGCTATTAAATATTCAGTGTGGTTTTCCCTCTGGCCCAGATTGTATGGTTTAGGAGCTCCTGATGACATGCGTTTTCAAGCTGATCTGATGAAAGACTGACAGGTCAGGATGAGGATCTGGAGTGTTGTTAGAAAAGAGCAGGGAGCACACAAGGCTACAATTGTCCCATATACCACATGGGATTAGGAGAGATGAAACTGGAGGTTTATCCAGTCCCTCTGCTGCAAAAGGAGGAATTGCATCTGAAGAAAACAGTTTTTACATGTGAAGATCAGGTAGGTACAAGGTAGGTAGGTAGGTAGGTAGGTGACGAAGGACATACATAAAACTGTATGTTGCAAGCGTTCTAACGAAAAGAAACAATAAAGCAAATACAAAATGTGTGTGATCAAATTTTAGAGAGGGTATTGATGGAGGCCTCACTTACATGGGAAACTGAGCAAAAGAATTAATGGGGATGGAGGAGTAGCTGAAAATGGGAGGAAGAGACTAATGATGGCTAATCTAGGGAAGGGGGAGTGTGAGTAATCTACTGTTGCCGTAGCTGATGTCAGGTATGAGGGATGTGGACAGAACTATATCTGAGCTAGGTATGGTGAAGGTTTGTGTGACTTTGACAAGCACAGTTTTACTAGGGTAAACTGTATATATACATATACATATGTATGCATGAATACATATACATGTGTATTCAAGAGTGTATGGGAGGGGTAAAACGGATGCTCATGAATGTAGAAGAGCCACAGGATTCAAATTCTGAAGGAAATACAGTCAGCTCACAGGGGAGACAGACCCACATGAGGGGAGCAGAGCAAGCAAAGCTGGAAATGTAAACATCAGGCCTGAGGTGGGGAGTGACTGGGGCTCAGTAAGGGATAGGGTGAGTCCCACCAGAGAGGATGACTACACTGGGGTGGGGCACCTGAAGGAAGTGTGTTTCTCTTGACAAGAGGAGGCGAATAACCTCACTGAAAAGGAATCCAGGTTATAGTTACTTGTTGGCCCCTGGTGACAGCATCTCTAAGGAGATCCTAAGCATGACGTGCTGACCTTGCAAGTTCCTAATGGACATATCCCCATTTGTTGGATTATCTTTCTCCTCTTCCTCCTCCCCTTCCTCTTCTTGCTTAGCACTTCCTTGCTTGTCAGCAGGACATGATGTTCTGAGCTCACCTCCATTTCCTGCTTCCGTCCTTTTTTTCCCCCCCCCTAAGGAGCTCATCCTCTGTTAGAGTAATTTCCTTGAGGATCTCTGAGGAATAAATGCTGAAAATGTGTAGATGATTGACAATCCAAGGGGCCCTCATTTTATTAGTCAGACAGCTCTCCTTAGCAAATGTTCCAACTTATTTCTTCCCAGGGCTGGCCTACCTTTGCAAAGAGTTCTCTCACCCCATTTTCATAGTAATGGCGAAAACAACAAATCTTCATTTGAAAGAAAGCACCAGTAATTGGCAAAAATGTAGTTTACATATATTCTACTCTAACATATAACACTTACTTCCTGAAAAAAAAATCAATGAATTGATCAACTAACCAGGATGTACCTACCTTTTAGTCAGTAAAGTATATCTTCTTTCAAATTGTGACCCTACCATAATGCCAGCTATGAGACTTGGCATGTCAGCAAACTTCCTAAGATGCTACTTCCTCTCCTTAAAAAAGGAACAGCTGTGACGGTGCCAGGGGGTTATGAGGATTAAATTAGAAAGTTTGGCCAGTGGATAGGTTACTTTAAAGGTGCAAAGCCTATACCCCTGGGTTCGATTCCCCAGTAACCATGTAAAGCCAAATTCAAAACATGGCATATACACTTGGAGGTCCGTTTGCAGTGGCAAGAGTCCTTGGCACATCCAAGCTCATTCTATCTTTCTCTCATTCTCTCTAATAAATAAATAAAATATTTTAAAAAAGAAAGAAAGTATGGCCAGGTAGCCAGAGAGGGCTTGGCACTCATTTATATTTAATTTAGAAACACCAGTTGTTTCCTTGTGTGTCACACTTCAAATGACTATTTATTCAACCACATTTGTAACACCAAAACACAAACAGAACTCCTTGTGGAAGGTCTGGGGAGTGACAATGTAAGAGGGCTGGAAACAAATAGCCATGGAGGTCTGTGGGCTTATCAGTGAAGCCTGGCACATCTCAGGAGAGCATTCCTGCCCCACACCAGTCAGCTTTGAAAGCCCAGAATAGGAAAAGAGGTTGCTGCTTGGGCTGCTGGGCCTTGGGTTCCAGATGACCGGGGAGGTAGCCAGGCATGAGAGAGTCTACAGACAAAGCCAGCCTGTCTCTGCCTTCTGTCTATGCCTGTGTGGACTTTGGTGTTCTCTCTCTCACGCATGCATACACATTGTGTGTGTGCCTCTATTTCTCCTGTGATACAATTAAGTTAAATGAGGGTGTGGGAGTAAGAGGGTAAACCTTGCACCTGACCCATGCTGTGCACCCTGAACACTGACTTCCCTCACTCAGAACAGGAGGGATCTTATCCCAGCTTTGCCAGGAACTGGAGCTTTAGGCGAGCAGAGCCTAGGCTACATTCCCTGCTTTTGCCAACTTGATGACAATATATGCCATGTTTGTGACCAGCACTTATTGAAATCCTCTGTGTGCAGAAACTGCCAGTTACCAGCTGAAGCCCACCACCAGCTCCACTTTGCCATTGGCAGGTGCGTTCTGCATTTCTTTCTCCTTTAGGCAAACTGGCCAAGGATAGTTACCCAAAGCCCTGTCCCACCAATTGTGATGGAAGCTCACAGAAAGACTCTTACCTGGCTCAGTCTGGAGTAGTAGAAGACAGAGTGGGACCAAAAGCAGTGGGATGGTGTTGCAGTCCGGTTCGCATTGCTGGTAGAAATCACCCAACCAAGAGCAGCTTCTGGGAAAAAGAGTTTTATTTTGGCTTACAGGCTCGAGGGGAAGCTCCACGATGGCAGGGGAAAACGATGGCATGAGCAGAGGGTGGACATCACCCCCTGGCCAATATAAGGTGGACCATAACAACAGGAGAGTGTGCCAAACACTGGCATGGGGAAACTGGCTATAAAGCCCATAAGCCCACCCCCAACAATACACTCCCTCCAGGAGGCATTAATTCCCAAATCTCCATCAGCTGGGAACCTAGCATTCAGAACACCTAAGTTTATGGGGGACACCTGAATCAAACCACCACAGATGGGGAGGCTCAAAGCCTGGGAGGGAGATAGAAGATGTGTACTCCAGGAGGTGCCTGCCAGGTGTGAGGCATGCTAGGATGCAGAGTGAGCTATCAGAGCTAGCACAGACTCAGGACAGGCAGTGCACTGACACCTGGCTAGAGATGAGGGCTCAGGTGCTATAGAATGCACACTGTCAGGGTATATGTGGAGATCCTGGGCCTCTTCTTGTGCTTTAACAATTAAAGCTACACCGCAAATCACAAAACCATGAAGAGTAGAATACAGGCCCTATAGGCTCTCTGTTGGGGTAGTCCATGCCCATCCCTGATTTTGGAGTCTCTGTCTTGGTCAGTGACTTGACTGCACCGTGTCTGTCAGGACTTGTATCTTAGGCAATTTGTACCTTGACCATTTCAGGACCGGTGTCAACTGTGGGTACTAATGAGGGAGTGTCTTGCCTGATTAGCAGCTATAACAGATGTGCTGCAGTGGTCATAGGGGTTAACTTATGGGGGGCAGGGATAGGGAGAAGGAGAGTATGTAAGAACTGCTTTCTAGGCTTCATTTTCCTATAACCCTAAAACTCCTCTAAAAATTAAATCTATTAACTTAAAAAAAATCACATGCAACAGAATCTAACTTATTAGAGCATTAAAGACCCCTTCGAGGCAGCTATCTTGCTCATCGCCCTGACCACAACCCGGAGCCCACTATGTTCCTTGGCAGGACATGGGCATTTCTGCCCATTCATCTTCATTCTTGTCCCGGATCAGTTGAATTGGACCAGCTCCTTTCCCATGAGGTACCTTTCCTCAGAAATGAATGCTAACTGCATACCCAGAAAAAGGAAAGAATTTTATCATTTTCTTTAATTTACATATCTGAGAGGAAGCTGGTTCAGAGCATGTGGCAAGGGTGTGAATTTAAAGCCAGCCTTTAGGACACAAAGGCCCTATCTGTTCCCGTGAGTGCTGGTCCCACCTGTTCCCACACACCCAAGAAGGACAATCCAGGCTTCTATGCAAACCTCATTCCCCATGGCAACCTCCCAGTAACGGACTCTCCAATAGCCAGTTTCGCCATACAAGCACCTCATTCTCCCTCTGCTATAGCCTCTGAACTCTGACTCAAGTTAGTATCTCCCTGACTTCTGTCCCCATCCTTGGTGGCCACATTGAATCCTTTGTTTCCTTTGTACCCTTTGTAGCCCATCTCAGTTTCCTGCCTCTTTTCTCTTGATGTGCCTTTCCCCACAAAATACTGGTTCAGTGGAGCCACTGTGCTCAGTATTCATGCTCCCTGCAGTGTAGCAGGCTGCTGCTCCTTCCAGACCACTGGGCTTGGACCCACTCATTTCCTCATCCATCCTGGCCACAGTCATGGAATACCTTAGCTGTGACAATGCCAAGCCAGGTGCTCGAATGATAGAGATGGATGAGGCTTACTCCATCCAGGGCGGCGGCCTTGGCAGTCTCTGCAATGCCAAGTGGCATGTGGCAGTGCTGGCCAGCAGTAAGGTACCCTGGTGGCTAGCTCAATTGGTCACCTCTGAGCTTGCCAAGACTTCATCCTCCCATGAAGTTGGATGTCTGCCAGGGGGCCCAGCTGATACCCGAGCCTGATCAGTGTTTCTTGGGCCAATTCAATTGATTCCTTCAGTTATCTATTGCTGCTTAACAGATTATACCACACCTTAAAGAAGCAATCATTTATTATCATAGGATGGATGATTCTACTTTACATGGTGCCCATGGGGTCCTTCCAGGGAAATATGGCCATTGGAGTTACTGGGTGTCTTATTAAGGACAATGGAGACCAAGAAACTAGGCTCCCTCTACTTCTTGGTACCCCTGGGGCCACTCTATCAGGGAACAAAAGTGCTGTGTGGGGTCTGAGACTTCTCATAGGCAAGATCTCAGGAGGGCAAGCAGAATCTCCAAGTTTCTTTTGAATTAGCTTCAGGAGGGTCTGTGGATAGCACACAGTGCCCAGGCCAGTGTAGGGTCAAAAATAGGAGAATGAGAAAGGAATGAAGGTGATTAGTGGAAGCTGGCTTGAAAGCCCGGCCACCATTGTTACAAAACAGTCCCCAGACTGGGAAGAAGATAAGTACACAGAGATTTTCGAGAAAAAAGTAAGGCAGGCCTGGGGTGCTAACAGCTTGGGCTTCCTGGTGCTCCTTACACAGTGGAGCTGGCAGAGCCTCCACCTAGCTACCTCCATAATCATGATATCGGAAGACACAAAATGTCTTTTCCAGAGCTGAGCAGAGTGGACTGTCCCATATCAGGGCTGCCTGGAAATCACAGCAATCCCTAGTACCCCTGGATATCTGTGCACTGACCACTTTCCAGAACTAAAGGAGAAATCTTGGACTTACTAATCACCCTGAAGTCCCCCTGGGAAAATGAGCTACTATCCCCCTTCTCAGCTATGACCTTCTAAAAATATTTATTTATTTATTTGAGAGACAGAGAAAGAGATGCACACACACTTGGGGCAGGGAAGAGAATGGGTAAGCCAGGGCCTCTAGCCATTGCGAATGAACTCCAGACACATATGCCACTGTGTGTAACTGGCTTACTTGGGTCCTAGAGAATCAAACCTGGGTCCTTTCTTTGGCTTTGCAGGCAAGCACCTTTTAAGCACTAAACCTCTCTCCAGTCCAGCCATGGCTTTTTAACAAACATCAGCCTTGGGGATGATGGTGCTGGAAATGGGGCTCAGTTGGTAGGGTGCATGTCTATCATGCACAAGGCCCTGGTTTCCATCCCTAGCACCAATAAACTGGGCATAGCAATGCACATCTGCAACCCCAGCCCTTGGGAAGTGGAGTCAAGATGAGAAAATGCTGAAAGTCATCCTCAGCTGCACTGTGAGTTAGAAAACAGCCTGGACTGTACCAACATAAAACATCACTAGCAAATCCATGTATTCCCAACAGGCACTGAGATTCCCAAGATCATCAAAATAGTAGGTTTCCCACTATAGCACACTGAGCTCCACACCCCCTGGACCTCAACCAGTGAGCACCTTCAGCTGACAGGTGGTGGCTTTGGACAGAACACTCTCCATTGCCATCCTTTCTATCTTGTTTCCCATCCTGGTGGCCTTCAGATAGCAGACTGTCAGGTTTTTGACCATGCTCTGACATGATGCTTATGACAAGAGAAAAAAAAGTATAAGAACACAAGCAATTTGACTACAGGGAGACCAATGGCCAATGCCACAAAACTGTCTGAAGCTGGGAATCCTCTTGGAAATTCCTGACCTGAGACAAGGGTCAGTTACCACAGACATAACCACCTCACAAGGGTGGAACGTGAGTCCCTGCTCCTCAGCTACATTCCTTCATTTCCTTATTCACTCCCACCCTGGCTTGACTTTTGTGTTCAAACATCTCCATAGTACACAGCTCATTGCCAGGTCTAGGACTATGTTATGACACCCCATTACTGCAGCTGGCCTGCTGGCCCCACAGCTGCTCTACATAGAGTCCCTTTCTTCCTGAAGAGTTGCACATCCCCTGTGGGCTGTGTTGTGATCAGAAGGTACCCTGGGCAGAAAGGAGAACTGTGTATCATGCCCACCAGTGTGAAGTGCAGGTTTCAAAGGGGGAAGACCCTTATTCTCAACCAGAGAATTCCAGGGAATCGGGGAACTGGAGGTATTAGAAGGAGCTAATCCCTTTCCTATGTTCCATCCAGTGTCCTGGCCTGGCATGACCAACCTGCCTTTTATGACTATATCCTCTGGTCTCTATCTGAAGGCCAAGTCTTCCCCAGACACTGCCAAAGGTGCCCTGCATCACATTGGATGCTTCATAATGCCAGCTAACCCCTGGGCTACTGTTATCCTGTGAGAAGGGTCACCCAGTCCCATTGCTTTTGTGTCTCCTATCTCTGCCTATCTCTCAACCACCAGATGCAGCCCACCCTCAGCATAGATATGCCTTACTTTCCTGAGTAGAACTCCAAGTGCTGCTGCTTCTGATCTACTGGGACCTCACTACCACCAGGCCAGGATTCACCTTCACAGTGTTACGTCTTATGTGTTCATCAGTTACCACTGATGGCAGGGGATCAGACAGAGCCATGGGTCAGGTTCTGCCTTGGGGGTCATTGTCAGAGATTGTGAGGAGCTCCAAAGAGACATCTGGTAGGCTAGGGCACAGGCAAAGTCCAGATCTGGGTTTTCATAGCCCTGTGTTATTAAATCACGTGGGCTGCCCAGTGGTGGGGGTGCCCCAGCAATGTGGCTACAGGCTGGGAGCTGCAGGGTTTCCAAGATAGCATTTCTGTCAGTGGTATAGAGGATATTTATCCAAAATGGGGACCTGTGTGTACAGGGTTCACTCCAACATGCTCACTGACTGACCCCTTCTACGCATAACATCTAGCTACACTCAATAAAGGAGTGAGTGGTCTACAGCTGCATCAGAGCAGAGAGTCCCCAACACCAGCTCCCAGAGTAGTGCCGTCTTCATGGCACACAGTGCAAAGCCCAGGACTATCAGTTATTTAGTGTGTCTTCTTTAAGTCAACCTGCTTTTTAACTGGAAAATTCCATTTGGAAAGAAAGGTTCGCATTTCTAACACAAATAGAGTACCAGTGCCCCTTGCCCTTTGTAAGCATAAATATTAGATAACAACAGTGTTGCTAATGCTGCCTGAAGAAGCCTGCTGTCTGAGACCCTGAAGCCCAGGCCAAAGGGAAACAGCAAGGGGTATGAAGACAGGGACTCCCATGAAGAGAGATGGCCTGGAGGAAGCAAGGGCCTCACTTTCTATCATAGGACTTGGCACTATGCAAAACTAATGTCTTACATGGTCATGGCGAGAGTATAGTCTGGTGCATATTCACACTTTGAGAACTCTGGCCTTGGCAAAGACAGAAAGAAATATCCCACATAACTTGAATTGGGGTCTGCATCTGAGCCAGACCATGATGCTAGGCAAAATTGCTTTGGACTGGGGATAAGGGCATGTCCTAAGAGAAAATGAGCCGGATTCACAGGAGGATCCAAGAGTCACTTTTGGACCAGCCTCTCTGTGGGGCAGGGGCCAGAACAGACCATAGGTCACTGAAGGGTCCTTCACACATCATCCAACCCCACTACAAACACACACACATACAAACACACACACACACACACACACACACACCCTGGGGAGGTATACAAATAATGTGAAGGTAATTTCAGACTATCATCATACTCTTAATGTGGCCAATACCACTATTGCTTTCCCCCTTGTTGGAAGTTAGGATTAGAGATAAGGGCTCCAGGGAAAGCACTCCAGCCCTTCCTTAGCAGCTGCTGCCCTTGTTTTCCTTTGGTGAGTGGCCCACACACCCAGCTGGCCCTCCCTCCCCCCAAGAGGCAAAGGCTGCAAGGCTGCAGAAAACCTGTTTCTCCAGAGATGAGAAGGAAGGGTAAGAGCCCAGCTCCTTCACCTCATCCCCTCCAAGTTTCTCACATAAACTATGCATGGTGAATATCCCCTTGCAATAATAACTCAAGCTCCACTCTTCTTTCTTTAATGTCAGTGACTATTAGCAAACATTTTGAAACATTTTAGAAGAGAATTCTATCAGTCTGTCTGCTCTTCTGGGCCTTCTGTTAGGATACAGATCTGAAACAGCTGCCAAGAGCTCACATGTTGAAGGCTTGGCAGCAGGGGTCAGAACTTGGGGAGGTGATTGTATCATGAAGCTCTGATCTTGGCAGTGGAGTTCCATTCATAGTTCAGCGGGCTTGGGAGAAAGGTGTCATTAGAAAGGCCAGCTCTTTGTGCTCCCTGTTGACACAAGGTGATCAGCTCTGATTTACCATAGGTTCCCCACCATAACATTCCACCTCAGAAACTACAGAGCTAGGTGACCATGGACCAAAGCCTCTAGTGTATAGCTGTTTCCTCAAAGGAGGAAGGCTTGTCAGACTCCAGAAACTAATGAAACTACAGAGGCTCAGAAAGTCCCCAAAACTTACAAGGTTCAGAGTGCTCTGAAACTGACAATTCACAAGGCACCTCCTCCAGTTATGTAAGCAGTCAACAATTGCTAGGCAAGAGGAGACTCTTACGTGGAGCTGCCTGCAAGTTGGACAGGAGCCACTGCTTTCATGAATTGTCACCTATGCTACAGTGGTATTGCAGTGATGAAGCTGCCCTTGAGTCACCCATGCTCTTGTAATATACTTGTAATATACAATATACTTCTTGGTTCAACAAGCTACAGGGGTGTGATCATTTCTTTGGTCTATGATTGGTGTCTTATCTGGAGTGAACAGTGGTTTGTTCATGTCTCCGCAGGAAAAGTCACACAATAGGCTCTGAAACCATGAGCCAAGAAAACTCTTTTCTCCTTTAAGTTGATTTCCACAATCATTTTGTCACAGCAATGGAAAACTGACTAACCACATTCTGTAGCTATTTCTGACATTCATGCAGCTTGCCCAGCATCTTTCTGTCTATGGGCCAAACAGGAGAGAAACAGTGGGAAAAGAACAGATTTGGAGTCAGAAGAGGATATGTGCATCTGCTTTGCTGTTAGAACATATGTAACTTTGGCACATAGCCTGAGAGCCTCAGTTTCTTCTTCTGTAATCTGGGAATAATGATGCTTACCACACAGGATTAGTTATACATGTCAAGCACCAGAAAAAATAATCATTCACAAAAAGTGGGATTTGTTTATTTCTATGGCCAAAAAGGGCACTATCCTGGCTTACAATACTGCAGACGTTAGGGTCCAAGGGTCTCAGGTCACTGGTAGGCTGTTTTCCTGTGGACATAGCACTGCTCACTGCAGCCTGGCTTCATCTCACAGGCAAAGCCAGGACCACCAACTCTGACCTACTGCTCACACTGAGAGTGAGGAGTAGGACATTTTTTGTTAATCCCAGTCATACCTCATACCCACTGAAAGTGGCATTGTTATTTGGAGGACAGGCACTGAAAATGTCATAAATAGGGATTATAAATCTGCTGAATTAATCTAAACCTGGAACCATGGTCTGCTGGACTCACTGGATGTAGAGAGATGAGCCCAGGAATGGACTGCATGGGCCGTATAGCTGGGAGCAGAGACTGGGGCTGAACAAGGGGATGTGTAGACAGGATGGAGCAAGGCCAGGTGTAAAGGTCATAGAAATGGGTGACATGGTATCAGGTAAGGTCGGGAGCTGCCAAGGACTGGTAGGATAGCAGGGGGCATAGACATGGAAGGGCCTGGGCCAGGTGGCAGCTGAGAACAAATGGGTAGGTGCTTGGGGTGGTCTCAGCTCCAGGCATCTTTTTGATCTACTGACTCTGCAGCTTCTGTTCAGACCTCAAAGGGCCACCCTAGGACCATCCCTCAAAGCATGAGACTAGACACAGGAAGTGCTGAGTATGAACCTGAGCCCACCATCCTCTGCTGTTCAGGAAACATGGTGTAAGCAGAGGCAGAACCCACACAGGTCTCACAGCAGGGCATCATGGTCAAGCCTATAACTGCAACAAATGGATCCTTGCAGAAGTGGGAGAAAAACAGGACATTAACTCTGTGATTTTCTAAATTACCAGACAGCAAGATACACATAGGCTTTCATTTCTGTAAGATAATGGAAGTGGATAGGAAGGAATACCAAGCCTGTGTCATGACTGATTACACTGTGACAGTGCAGACACTTATCCTGAATGGTAATATTTACCAAGTGTCTATGGAAACCCTTAGTCAATCAGTCATGATAAACACACTGCCTAAAAGGCTGTACTGCTTGGATTTTTGGATCTGATCTATGGCATTGTATTACTTAGACATACACCATTAAATATCAGATCATCTTTGCCAGTACAGTTCTTAACACAAGGCTCAAAATCATATTTGTGCCATGTCTGCAGACTTGTTTGCCACAAAGTCAAGTCTATCATATTCCATCACATAGAGAAAGTAGAGGTTCAATTAGACAAGATCGAGAAAATGCAGCCAATTTCATATCTATAACTAAAGTAACTGCTTACACTTGTTAAGCAAAAAACCTGTCATCATAGTTTGAAGTCCCTCTCTCCCAGATGCATCACATGAAGTCACTCACCATGGGTCTGGAGCCATGAGATGTCACTCTCCCTTCATGGGTATAATATGGTTGCCAATGCAGATAGTCCCCAAAGAAAGTGGCCTTATTCAATGCCAGCTCCTGTGGCTCCTCTGTGGGAAGAATGAGGTCAAATTCCCCAAGTGAGGAGCAGGGACAACTATTGCTAGAGAGAGGCAGGTGTGTCAGGATGAGATTGGGGGCCAAGAATCCAGATGGTGGAGGCTCCATGGACCTGAGAATCTTGGTTTCTGTCTTTCAGGTGGTGAGATGGAGCCCTCGGAAGTTGACTATCTCTGGAGGAATAAGGTGTTATTCACTTCCTGGAGAGCTACTGAGAGCCCAGAAGGCAGAGCCCGAATGAGATGACCAACTGGTTCATGGTAGTCATACCACCCTGGGGAGAACGGGGGCTCCAACCAGGGAAACCAATGGGGTCAGGGACCTCTTGTGCTGGGCTGACAAGGTGCCACTCATGGGAGTTACAGATAGAATAGTGAAGGCTTCCTCCTAGAAGATTTTGCAAGGACGCTGAGTTCTTCCTCTTACCTTGAACTCGGAGTCCTCTGTGATGGGTCCTCACTGGAGACTCGAATGGGACACTGACCTCAATGGCCACTATATAGTCCCTCATGTGCATGGCACACCCTACTTGTAATCTTTCTGTTGCTAAAAACCTTGCTACTTCCCACTCCTCCAGTACCTGTCCACTGCAGGCCTAGCCAGGCAAGGAGCAGCCAAGTCCTACAGGATGGGATGGATGGATGATTGGGACAGGATGGGAAGGATGGATCCCCTTGCTATTGCTCTCAGGAGCTCTGACACCATAGGACTCACTATTATCCCTGTAGAAATTAAGCCAGAGTACAACAGGTTGGCTCTGTGAGAGAACCTTCAGGAAGGAATTTGTACAGCTTCATCCCTTGTGGTAGCAGGAAGTGAAGCTCAGCTCTGGTGGGACAGGCTGGCAGCCTCTGTCCCCACAGACATTTGCATTTGTCTAGGTCTCTGTGGTCATTCCTGCCCCCACCCAACTGAGGGCATGTCATGTTCCACCTGCCTCAACTTCATCCCTGATCTGAGAGGCATTTGAAAGCCTTTCTAAAATGGACCCACACAAACCCAGCTGTGTTGCTAGACATATCCTATACATTAGCATGAGGCAGATCCAGGTATTTCAATTCCCAGAAGGCTCTTCTCATCCTGTCCACTTTTATTTATTTTTATTTATTTATTTTTTAATTAGTTTTCTATTCAACAAATACGGTCAGTTTGGTACCATTATTAGGCTCATCCATGACCTACCCCCTCCTCATTGGCCCCTCCTTGTTGAGGTATATGAGTCATGTGGAGTTAGCCCACAGTTATTGGTACGATAAATGTCTCTGCATATCCTGACCCAACATGTGGCTCTGACATTCTTTCTGCCCCCTCTTCTGCAAAATTTCCCTGAGATATGTTGGGTTCATTTTTGGTCTGCTTTAGTGATGAGATGTTGGGGAACTCTGGGTCTCTGGTATCTGATTTGGTAGGAGTTGATTTTTCTGTGTTGGTCTCCTTCCCCCTTGTGCTGGTAGCTGGTTCATCAGGAAAACAGCACCCTTGCTTATTTCGCTAATTTTCCTTAGTTTCAGTCAGGGCCCTTTTGAGGTATGATGGGGTGGCTCTCTCCTTAGGATCTGCATCTATCTGAAAAAGAGAAGCAGATTCTCTAACAGAGAGTAAGTCAGTTCCAGGAAAAATGAAATAACCCTTACTTTTTTTATAGAGAGTTTAATAGGTGTAGGCCCTCTTGTAGCCCATGATTGATGGTAGCTTGATATTGGAGAGAGGATCTATGTTTGGATATGATTCTGACTTGTTTCCCAGCTCCAGCTATGGGTCCTATACCACTGAGGGGATCAGTTAGCCAAATCAAGAGCAGTTGGTTCCCCACCATGGCTGTGTGCCACTATTGCACTTGTGTGGGCATCACAACCAGTTTTTTGTTGCTAAGTAGGTTAGACCATGAGTTGCTTGAAGAGATACTGGTTATTTCCCCCAGTCGCCCATGTAGCACCTTCTGGCACTAGATATGCTGACTGTTGGGGGACTGACTATCTCCTGGCTTCCAACTACGCTGTTCCATTTTACGTGTCAGCTGCATATGGTGTCTTCAGCAATAGGGTCTTATCACTAACCTTTGGTGGGTCATCAAGTACTCTGACAGAAATCTGTCATCCTTTTAGGAAACCTTGTAGGTTTGTCTGATCAAAAGCTCATTGTGGATGATAGCCCCATGCTGGTACTGGGAGTCACAGGTCAGTGCCCACTAAGAAAATGAGGAAGAATATAACTAATATACAAGAGTTAGGCAGGAGAGACAGAGAGAGAGAGGGAGAGTGAGGAAGGGAAGATGTAGAAGGTTTAAGTTAGATTGATCCTACCCTCTCCAGTGTCCTGTGGTTCAGGTGTTTCTTATAAGGGCCTGGTGAGGGTTTAACCATTTGGTCTGCCTTTTAGGAAGTAGAATTTTATGGTACCATTGCTGTTTCGGTCTAAGTTAGTGTTTCCCACCCCTTCTATGTCCTCCCCTCCCTACCCATACATCCTTATCAATTATACATAATGACTTTTTCATGCATGTGGATAGTACATTCTATCCCATGGCCCTCTCTTGTTGCTCATCCCATTCCTGTTGATTCTCCCTCCTTTCAGCTAGTCCTCATATTGATTTCATGGGGATTTTTATTTTTGATAGCCCAGTAAGTTACATTAGGGTTGATTGCAGGCATATGGGTAAGGGGCTACATAGAGGAGCATAGATAGGCACCTTACCACTAAACCACTAAAGAACAAGTCTATACCTTCCTCATCAACCACTAGCTAGGCTTAAATCCTCAGGGAGGGGTGGAGACTCATAAGCTCCCACCCCATGACAGGGTGTTGACAAGCCCAATCTTGTGCAGGTAATCATAGCTTTGGTGAATTCAAATGTACTTGTCATGTCATTCTTGGAAATCAGCATTCTACACCCACTTCTTCCAATTTTATTCCATTCCCTTCTTCCAGGATATTCCATGTGCTTGGGGTTAGAGATAAATAACAGTTGAATTCTCAGTGATAAATGAGCTGCCGTTACCCATCAGTTCATGTTGTTGCCCCACACTGCAGATAGGGAAGCTGTGGCTCTACTTGGACAAAACTGACCACAAGAACCTCAGTGTTCATAGTATATGCATGAGGAGTCTCCAGTTTTGCAGCCCTGGGGATGCATCTCATAGAGAAAGCAATTGTTCTGTCTGGATTTGAGCTTGTCTGACAACACATAGCTCATTGTACAGTAAGGGTCCTTGGCAGGGAATATTTGTCTATCTGCATTCCTCCTGACCCCCAGAGCCTGACCTCAGGGCACAGTTACAGATGAGAGGTCCTGATAGAATCCACAAAATGCTGTAGAAGGGCAAAAGTGATCAATGGTCAGAATCTAAGGAGCCCTGTACTTCTTTCAAATCATTTCCAGAATAAAGGTATAATTTCAGGAGGGGCCATAAATGGGCAGATCTCAAATATCCCTACCAAGTTCTTTGATTACCCATTTCCCAAATGGGGTGAAGACTTTGAAATGAGGATAACAGGTGCCATAATCTGTAGACCCCATCACTTGGCCTCACACTCATGGCCCTGAGAGGAACAGGTGTGGGGACCATGACAAGGAAACCTCAGGCCAGTGATTAACAGTGAGCCAGGCAGGAGAGAAGGTGAGAAAGGCAAGGTCTCCAAACCCCCACACCATGATGTCCCCGTATGCATGTGACAGACAAGTACGGCCCTGATTCAGGGATCTGACTATCACCTCAGTGCACCTTTGGGCGGTCCAGAGCTTTAGAGTCTTTCGCATGGAGACCCTGGAAGATCAGGGAGCTTCTCAGCCTTTCTTCAATTGTCAAGGCCTTGTTTGTCTCTGACCCAGAGCCAGACAAAAATGAGAAGCAAGGCCTGGTCTTCTGTCTGTTGAAAGGGTTTCTCACATGAAAGGGCTCAATATGATCTTTGGAGCTCATGTCTTCTTTAAAAATAAAGACAGACAGTAGGGACCCACAGAAGAAGCAGCTGGAAAGGAGGATGTAAGGGAGGCAGAGGGGGGGCTTGGGCACATATCTAAGCCCCAAAATTTAGGAACAATTCTGCAACCCAGCCTGAAATCCCAATGCCTTGCACCCTAATGGGTCCAGATCAAAGACTCAACATTCCCTCCCAGGTAGGTCAGAACCCAGAATGGTCACAGAACCCCCTTGCAGCCCTCTCTAAAGCTGGAAGTAGTAGGCAGGAATTCTTCAGACTTTGCTGGAGATAGCAAACCATGACTGCCTGATCTCTACCTCTTGGAAGAACACCTGAGATCCTAGCCAGGCATCATCACAGATCATCAGATCCCATAAAGGAGAGACCTGTTCTGATTTGGATTCCTCTTCATACCCAGGCTGAAGAAAAGACAGAAGAGGAGAGTATGGTTGCTAGGGTCCTATGGGGTCCATAGCTGAGCAAGGTTCCCAACTATGGGAGGACAACGCCTATCCCAGACCAGGCAGCAATGGAGTGAGGAGTGTAAAAACACTGGCCTAGACTCTCACCACATAGCTGCCTTCTGTCCTGGGGCTGCTAGGGAGACAAGCAAAGGTGATTGGAAATGTGTAGGAGATTTTGTCTGATTCTAGGTGGGAAAGCCCTTGGAAGTGAGTATTGGTCACAGTAAGTTCTTGCCATTCATTGTTATCTTATTTGTGTTTTTAGTAAATGCTGGCTGGGGTCACAGATGACACTCATAAATGTGTACCAATCCAGACCTGTGAGCTTTGAACCCTACCTCATTCATTATAGCCAAAGCCGGGGCTCCTGGATGATCAGGAGTATTCCATTATTATCTGGCTGAGAGCTTAGAACGCACTTCTCTAGTTCCACCACTCTGCAAATAGCTGCCAAAGATTCTGGGCTCCATACGCTGTACAAAACTAGGTGAGTACAGAAAGCTCCATAGGTGGACTTCTGCAAGGCTGAGCACTGAACGAAGCCCCAGGAACTCACCCTTACTATGGTCAGAACTGGGTTCCATAGCCAGACCTACCTGCCAAGAGTGCCAAGAAATGTCCTTGGTCTGCTGCCCAGAAGGACCCATCCTGGTTCCCAGGGTCTCCACTATTGCTTTGATTACAGCCTCATGGACCATGGAGAAAGTTGGAGCCCAGGATCATGGCTGCACCTCACAGTCACCGAGAAGTGCCTGTGTTCCCTCAGGGGCCATCAACATCCACATCTCCCCATGAGGGAGTCATATTAATGTTACAAGAATGTTAGTACCCTTCTGTCTTCCTGGTGAGGCAAGGTTTTTCCTTTTATTTGCTGTTATCATCCTGAAAATGGGTAGAGTGCATAACATATGCAAGTTGGGAGCAAAGTTGAATTTCCATAGTGAAGATGGGGGAGGCCCCAGCAAGAGGAAGCATTCGCTGGGGGAGGAAGAAAGGTCTCTGGAGATGGTCTGACTTGATGGGGGGGGGGTGGCAGGGAGGAAAGGAATGTCTCAGCGTGTGCAGTGGCACAGCCTCTCAAGTCTTTCAGTAGAGTCTAAACATCTGCATAGAGTACTGTGTGGAGAAAAGGAAACACAGAGGAGGAAGAGGAAATATGGTGGCATCACTACTCAGCTACTCAGATGGTCCACAAAGTCCTTTTCCAGCTGACAGCAGAAATAGCTGAGTGCCTTGGGCACAGACGGCAGGTGTGGAGCTTTAATGCAGCAACAGAGGCAAGTCTCCACAGGCACAGCAGGCCCACAAGCCCTAGACTCAGGATGTCGTCACCAACGACTGATCTGCAGTCATCAAGAGGCAGGACACTGCCTCTTCAGTGTACACTCCTGACAGTGGAGGAGCCCATGCGGTGCTGGTGGGAAGCCATTACAACCATGTTAGCTCTGAAAAGTGACTTTTCTCCTACTCATCAAACAGACTCGGGTGACCACCAGGAACCCTCCCTGCACCCTGTACTTGGACAGTGGCTGTGAGCTTTCCAGGACTCCTAACTAAAGCCAAGGTTGAGAGCCAGTGTTCCTAGGTGGCCAATCTAGAGTCCTTAAACCAGTGATGCTGTGCCTATAACTTCACTCCATCTGTGCTCCCCCAGGATACCGCCTCTGGGGTCTACTTGTTCTTTCTTCTGACCATATGCCCTCCCTCTCTAGGCTACTACCACCCAAGTTCCCCTTCCTTTAATCCCACCTTCACTTCACCTTCCCATTTCTTCCAGGCTCCACTTTCCCCCTTCTTCCCTCATATAGATCTCTCCTCTCCATCAAGGTCCCTCCCTTTATGTCCTCTGTCCTTTTATCTCCCCTTTCCTATTTCACGCAGCCCCCTCCCTCTTCTCCTTTTATCTCCCTCCTTTTCTGTCTCATTCGCCTAACCCCTCCTTTTGTGCTAAGAGGCCTCATACCATGGGAAAATCTGACAGCCATGGGAAAGAACCAGAAACAAGAGGCAGGGACAAAGGGCCAGGATGGTGTAGGAAGAGGTAGGACAGAGTGAGAAAAGGGTACTCCTTTGCCTCCAGTCCATCTCTTACCCCAAAGCATCCAGCTCCTTCCATAAGCTCTGCTAAGAATGAATTCTGTCTTCCAGGCTTGGCTTCTATCCATATCCATAGATGGGAATACAACTCTCTAATTAATGGCTCTCATTAATCAGGGCTCAAACTGGGCAGAACTGGAGATGGAGGATTGGGAAGGGCCTTTGTATCCCTGAGAAAGCTACTGCCACTGCCTAGGACCTGAATACAGGTCCCAATGGTCAGACCTGGGATCAGATCAGGAGAAAACATAGGCTAGACCAGGGGACACCCCACTAGGGAACTGCTCATTTTACAGCATGCTTGTTTTTAGTCAGCTCCTTTCTGAAATCTCTCATCAGTGCCCCTGTGACCAACAGAAACTCAGCTCCCAAGGCAAACATAGAGTATAGACATCCAGCCCAGAGCAGGTTATCCTGCCTAGCTCACACTAATTGCTTCTGTCTCACCTTGGGCACCATACAGACCAACAGGGCCAGCTAAGACTTACATAGGGCTTCAGGTACCAGGTAGCACCCTGGCTTCTGCTGCTGGGTTATTCTACACAGTCCATGACTAGTTGCTCCTCCATGGAGCTCAGTGTCTCTCAGGACAGATTACTCCTTCTGTTTAAGCTGAGTATCAATTTTGGAAATAAAACTGCATTTCTTGGTTTGGGGAGGAGTGTTTAAGAGATAGTTTCTGTATTACTAGATTACCAATCTATAACTCAGGAACTCAATCAATCCTCCTACCTCAGGCTCCTAGCTAGGAGTACAGGTGTTACCACCATACCTGGTATCAACTGTGACGCTTAGAATTTGACTTCAGTGGAGCACTGAAGGCTTGGAGGCTATGTCTGCTTCTTGTTCATCTGATCTACTCCTGTGACCACACCCTCCTCCAAGGCTTCGTGCTGGCTCTGGGAACCTTCAGGGGCTCCATCCAAGGGCTCCTCCATCTCTGTAGCTCTGAAATCTTAGTGTTTTCTCCATGTGCTAGTATAGGCATTTGATTCATCTCACATTTGCCATCTTATTTAAAATTATACTCTGACTTCCTCATTTTAACCACCTTTAAGACAGCTGTAGGTGACATAATCCACCATAATCTCCTTTAAAAATAAACCACAGATGCAATGAGTACATGTTTTAAGAACCCTTTGTTTATAGGCTGAGAAGAAGATGGCTCCATGAGTGCTGTAGTCAGCTTCACACTGTTGGAATGAACGTCCACACAAGACAGCTTGTGGGAGGAAGAGGATCATTTCAAGCTTACAGATGCAGAGGAAGTTCCATCAATGTAGGAGGATCTGCTTCCATACATCCACACAGAGCACAATACTGCAGCAATCAAAACACCAGCACTAGGACATACATCAGAAAGTAGCAAGCAGCAGGATCCCAGGCAGAACTCAGACCCCTCTGCAAATCTTTTGGCTGGAATTCAGATCTTCCTCTAATATACCTTAGGGCTGGGCCCCAGGATCTTCCTCCAATGACACCTCCTCTATCCAGGAGGCAGGAGAAAAGCTTTAATAAAACACCTGAGTCTACAGGAGACATACATTCAAACTACCACAGTGGGTAAAGTGGTACAAAGTTGTACAAAGAATGATGACCTGAGTTTGAATCCCTAGAACTCATATAAAAACTGTGTATGGTGACACATACCTATAATCCTAGTGCTAGGGGAGACAAGAGGACCCCCAAGAACTTACTGGCTAGCTTATATAGCTGAATCAGTGAATTCTTGATTCAGAAAGATATTCTGTTTAAAAAGTTAAGATTAATTTTTTTTTTTTTTTAGTTAGATTAAGAGAGCAGTTGAGGAAGATACCCAACACTGACCTGTGGCTTCCACATGCATATACCCATACAAATGTGCACACAAGCACACATACACACATGCAAAAAAAAATAAGGATCAATCATTTCAACCATATTGTCCTAAACATGCTCTTAGTTTCAGATATCTGAGTGAAAGTGACTGTTGCTTACCTTGAAATATGAAGAACACTTTTAATGGGTCCAGAAGAGGTAACTGCAGGCAAGACAGAATGAGCACCTTAACTTCATTATCTTAGTCTGTCTTGTGAAAGACACAGTGAAATCACACATAACTGAAGACAACACGAATCAATTCCATAGAAACCCTCATTCTGGTTTCCATTCTACACGATACCAGCACCAATAAAGGATGAGAGGGGTTGGTCCACATAAAAACAGCCTGTAGAAGGTAGAAAAACTTAACCCTAAAACAAGTCTCCAGCTGGGTAATCCCAGGCCCAAAATTGACTTAACCCCACAGTGAGCTGTTGGTCAGAGACCCACGAGATTCCCAAAACAATGCAGGCCTTTGCCATAATACTTTGACCATGGAGCTAAAAGGTAAGAGCCTATTGCTGACAACACAACAGGCTGAGGTCCCAGGCATTATAATACCACACTGGCACTGAGGGAAACCAGTTCTCTCCTGGCCAGCCCTCATAGTATTGGAAAATTCTGTGAAAGTTACTGGGGAACAATGATCACCAACAGCATGAATAAGCAGGGACCCTGAAAGTTACAGAATCAACCAGCCAGGCCAGAAGTACGCAGTTGTGTGACAGTGGCACACAGCCTTTGTGGGTATCCAGCTGCTCCCTACTTGGCTATGAGGCCTGCTCAGGAGTGGGAAACTCGTATTTGATACTGGAAGCCAAGCCAGAATCCCATGGCCAGGAAACTCACAGACTCCTAAGAGAAGCCCTTACTGCCCTCTGAAAAAGAAGGGGCACACACACAACAAAAACTCTCAAATAGCTGTGCATATCCCCTTTAATCCAAGATGCTCTCACTCTTAGTTGGAGAGTCTGTTTTATTGTAAAGATGGCAGAGAAAACTCATGAGAGCCAAGATCCACCAACAAAACAAAAAAAAAAAAAACAAAGCTGACTGCTTCTACCACATCTACAGGGGCCCAGAAGAAATTACAGAGGAAGCAGCAACACAAGTATTGCTCTCACTGCTAGCCTGACAACTAACTCCTAGGAACTACAACATACACTGTGCTCAACCAAAGCACATCGAATCAGAAACCCAGAGGCTAAAGAGAACTGAATGCTAAGCCTGACTGCTAACAGACCCACCAAGGCTCAGGGACCATTGTGTAATAGAGAGCAGGAAGATTATAAGAGCCATGGTGTGGGTAGAAATATCCTGAGATACAGTCCCCACTCCCCCACCAAGAGACTGAATATGACCTCATTTGACCAACAGTGAACACCAACAACTCTACTGAGGAAAGCATTCAGGGAAAGTGGTACTAGGAGAGAGGGTATATAAGACTAAATCTATTGTAAAAAGACAAAAATAAGTGTAAAAAACTTTAAATTATGACACTAAAAAGACACTGAAACCATGCATGTTGGCCCATGTCTTTAATCTCAGCACATGGGAGGCAGAGATAAAAGGATCACTGTGAGTTCAAAGCTGTCTGGGAACAACAGAATGAGTTCCAGGCCAGCCTGGGGTAGAGCAAGATCCTACCTGGAAAACAACAAAAATGAAATAAAAATTAAAAGATACATGGATAGTTCTAAGCAGGTACAGCTGGGCATCTGTTGGTAGCTTCACCAGAGTGTATTTGGAATACCTGTTCCATGGTTCTTATTCCTTTAGATGTGAACAATGGGATTCAGCCAAGACTAGCAGTTGTCCCTGGGGCTTAAATTATTTGGGACTTTATGTAACTTCAAGCTCACATGATGTGTCTTCCTCCTACAAGTCGAGGGCCATCAAAAGTCCAGGTAGGTGGCTGGGATATAGACATGGAAGCTTCCAATTGCCTTCTATTGATCTCTGTTTATGCAGCCACATCAGCTGAATTTGATTGAACACTAGGAAATTCCATGTCACATGGTTCTTCAGAGATTGCTTTAATGGTGGAACTATCTAGAAACACAGTATGGGATTCCACCCCTCTACTGGGAGTCTACCTACACCACCTCACTCAATGGAAGACCTTGGAAGAGTTGCAATGTCTTTGACTCACCTTCTCTACCTGTGAAAAAGGTTAGAACAAATGATTCCAATTGTTCTGAGACCTGCTCAAGCCCCAGGACAGTGGAAGAGACTCCCTGAGGCATGCTGTGCCAGAAACAGAATGTGTTTTACCCCACACCACCCAGTACCTTTTCTCTTGCCCTGAATTCCCATGATGACTTGAGCCTCAAATCAGGCAGGCTTCCCAGAAAAAGGTGTCCTGGAAGTGACCCACTCCCAGGAGAGCTGCTCCTTGCTCCATGTTAGGTTGCCTACTGAGTCACACACAGTTTCTCTCTGGACAAAAGGAGCAGCTAAGAATCCAAGGAACCAGTGGAACGCAGACTCAGTGAGACCTAGGCAGGTCTGTCTCAGCACCAGAGCCCAGCCCCACTGCTTTCTCAGACCCTTTTCCTCAAGTGTTCTGGAAAAGCCTGTGTGATGAGTTCACTGTGTCAGAAACAGATGAGCAAGCTTGTGTCTTTCCACAATGTCGGTACTTATTGAACAATAAATTCACAAGGTACAGTAATTTTCCATGGCAGCGATTTTCCAGATACTCCTGCTCTCCTTGATAGCTGTGGCTGAGGCAGATATGTGTTCTTTTAATCCTATCTTAACTACTAATGTTAACTCTCAAATCACATATCACACAGTAAATATGTCTCTATGCACAGATGGAAGTAATAGAATGACTATAAAAGAGTTAAAAAGGCATAGTTTCAAAAAGGCTTGAGAGGACAGAGCTGGGAAACTGACAGAAACAGTAAGTCTTTGTATTAGCAAGATAACCTAGGGCTGGAGGGATGGCTTGGCAGTTAAGGCATTTGTCTGCAAAGCCAAAGGACCCAGGTTCAATTCCCCAGAACCCACATAAGCCAGATACACAAGGGATGCGTCTGGAGTTTGTTTGCAGTGGCTGGAGCCCTGGTGCACCCATTCTCTTCCTCTCTTTCTCTCTCTCTCTCTCCCTCTCTCTCCCCCTCCCTCTTTTTCTCTCTGTCAAATAACTAAATAAAAATAAAGGTGCACACCATCATACCTGAATAAATTCTTTTTTTTTGTTTTTTTTTTAATTTTTACTAACATTTTCCATGATTATAAAATATATCCCATGGTAATTCCCTCCCTCCTCACCCCTACACTTTCCCATTTGAAATTCCATTCTCCATCATATTACCTCCCCATTACAATCATTGTAATTACATATATACAATATCAACCTATTAAGTATCCTCCTCCCTTCCTTTCTCCACCCTTTATGTCTCCTTTTCAACTTACTGGCCTCTGCTACTAAGTATTTTCATTCTCACACAGAAGCCCATATGAGAGAGAACATGTGGCGCTTGGCTTTCTGGGCCTGGGTTACCTGACTTAGTATAATACTTTCCAGGTCCATCCATTTTTCTGCAAATTTCATAACTTCATTTTTCTTTACCGCTGAGTAGAACTCCATTGTATAAATGTACCACATCTTCATTATCCACTCATCTGTTGAGGGACATCTAGGCTGGTTCCATTTCCCAGCAATTATAAATTGTGCAGCAATAAACATGGTTGAGCATGTACTTCTAAGGAAATGAGATGAGTCCTTTGGATATATGCCTAGGAGTGCTATAGCTGGGTCATATGGTAGATCAATCTCTAGCTGTTTTAGGAACCTCCACACTGTTTTCCACAATGGCTGGACCAGATTACATTCCCACCAGCAGTGCAGAAGGGTTCCTTTTTTTCCACATCCCCGCCAATATTTATGATCATTTGTTTTCATGATGGTGGCCAATCTGACAGGAGTGAGATGGAATCTCAATGTAGTTTTAATCTGCATTTCCCTGATGACTAGTGACGTAGAACATTTTTTTAGATGCTTATATGCCCTGAATAAATTCTTTATAAAAAAAAAAAAACATAACCCACAGAAGAGGCTGGGGGAGCACCAGCAGCTGCTGCTGGCCACAGAGACAGGCTGCCCCATCAGAGCTGAGCTGCAGGAGTGAGGTGAAGTAAAGGGCAGGGCCATGGACAGATGAATGGATGGACAGGGACAACAGGTCCAAATGGGCCAACAGGTAGACGGAGTCAGTTGAGTAAGTTGCCTCAATAGAAAGTTGAAACCCATGGAAGAGTCGGGAGTTTCTTCACACACACAGGTGGAGGAGGGTGGCAGTGGGGTGGCATCAGTATGGCAGTACTGGCTAGCTCTCTGCTTCCAGATGAGGGAGTTACACCCTTTTCTAGGTCTCATGTGTCCAGTAAAATCTTGGTCCTGGTTTTCCTGATATGATTTTAATATACCATGCCACTACATTCACAGTTCATCCCAGTAGATTCATAGGGTAGTACCTTTTCTACTCCCAGGGACAAGTCATTTATCAGTTTGTATCAAATAGGTAGTGCCCAGACAGATGGTACTGTTCATGTGCCACCTAGGTGCAGAGTCATTCTCCACCCTCAAAATGAAGTCAAAAGTTGCTTGTAAAATGGAGTATCTCTGGCTAAGGCACAGTCTGAAGGCCACTGTTTTACACACTGGGGAGTAACTTACAGCAGGACACAGCCTGATGTCAGCAGCCTTCTGCCACCCGTGCAATTGCTGGTGCTTGAATTCTCCATCCTCTTCCAGCTCTCCCAGGACTGCCCGTCTTCATTCTAATCCAAAGCCAATTGACTCATGGCTGTCCTCATATCAAAAGATAAAAAAAGATATTATAAACTGTTGATCCTCCTTCTGGGGTAAGAGCTAAACTTTGAGATGACCATTTCTTGATCCTGCAAAATAGATGTCTGGCTTCTTTACCTGCAAATGGTTGTTTTAATCCCAGTTGGCTCAGGTATTTTCTAAATTTTATTTGCTGCCTCCAGTCAAACTTATCATTGAGAAGGATTTTGAGTAAGAAATGGTCATCAGCAATCTGTCTCCTTTGACCCAACTCTCCTATGGCACAGAAAAAGCATGTTTGGTCTTTACCTGGAGCCTGACACAGGGCTCCTACATGCTTAGAGTGCCTTTCATTGTATAATATGATCGCCCTTTCCACCTGTGGTAGCTTGAATATTTGGCCCTATAGACTCATTTTTACTTGAGCTTCTACCAGGCAGATTCTTGCCAGAGGAGACATGTTGCTGGAATGCAGCCCTAGTAGGTATGTTGAGAACAGTTGGAGTTCTAGCTGTTCTAGTTTTGTTCTACTGGCAGCTGGTGATGTCTCTCTGGATCCATGAAAGGGATCCAGCTTCCTCCACCATTGATGATGTTCTCCTGGACTCTGTAAATTCCTTCCATGAACTGTGTCTGGTTAGATGTCCACCCCAGAAACATGGAGCTTACTACAACAACACCATATGTGTTTATGCTAATGAAGTAACAGCAGGAAAGGACTTGGGAGGGGCTTCAGTTCATGTAAGACCTGTAGAGTGGGAAGCAAGAACCTGATTAGAGGCTTGAGATTTTCAGCTATGTTCCTCCATTGTCATTGGAAGGGAGAAAAATAGAATCTAATACTAACAGCCAGGAATATGTTTGCATCTCATCTCAGGTTCAAAACCAATGATTAATCAATCATTCATGCATGATCAATGAAATCTTGCATAAAAATCCTGTAACAATGAGACTTGGAAAGCTTCCATATGGTAAACACATTAAGGGACTGAAAGGAGAGTGAACCCAGAGAAGGTGGGAAGCTCGGTGCCCTTCTAAGTCATTTCCCTATGCATCTCTTCAACTACTTGTTCATTCTGGTCTCTTATAACAAGGGACAATCATAAGCACACTGTTCTGATTTCTGGTCATTGTTCTAGTAAATTATCAGACCCAGATTTATAATTATTTGGCTTTATAAAAGCTATACAAATCAAGGACAGTCTTATAGGTCTGGGCCTTGAACTTGTTATCCTGGGCTAACTCTACCTATCTTACCTCAGAACTGGGGACTGACCACAGCAGGCTGCCAAGAGCATGCCACAGCCAAGCAGCTCACCTGAATGGCCCCATCACAGAAGGAAAAGCATTCATAGAAACCTCAACTCAACAAAAGACTCAGTGTCTTTGGCCATAGACCTCTGCTCAGCCATACTGTGATGAAGCTTGTCCTCAAGACTGCAAGCCAAAAGAAGCCCTTTTCTCCTGTCAGCTGTTTTGGTAAGGTGTTTTGTTTCAACAAGGAGAAGGTAATTGTAAAACTTCCCCCAAAGTTCAAGTCACCATGTACAAAAGGACTTATAGTGATATATCTCAAACCACACAGGGTTTCCTACATATGGGGAAATGGATGGAAAACATTATACAATGCTACCTTTGCCTACTGATTTGGCTCAATGAATCCCAGGAATGCAGCATGAAGAGAAAGGACTGCTGAGCTATTCATTCTTCTCAAAGCTTGACTTGAGTGCTGCTACTTTTCTGCAATACCAGCACAACAACAACAAAATACAGATCTCGAGGCACTGCACAACACTATGGTCTGGGGACACCATGGTCAGGAAGGAAGGACTCTGATTATTCCTCCTCAGTGTCGAGGCACTCTCCTCTCAATAGGATGGGATGGGATAGGTGGAGGTGGATAGGACAGAGTACATAGTGAAGTACGATGGTGTTGTAGTCAGGTTCACAT
Source organism: Jaculus jaculus (assembly GCF_020740685.1). Taxonomy (NCBI): domain Eukaryota; kingdom Metazoa; phylum Chordata; class Mammalia; order Rodentia; family Dipodidae; genus Jaculus; species Jaculus jaculus. The sequence continues at coordinate 58,128,618 of NC_059103.1, forward strand.
TGCTGGCAAAAAACACCCGACCAAAAGGAGATTATGGGGAAAAAAAACAAGTTTATTTTGGCTTACAGGCTCAAGGGGAAGCTCTATGGTGTCAGGGGAAAATGGTGGCATGAGCAGAGGGTGGACAGCAGACCCCTCGCCAACATCAGGTAGACAACAGCAACAGGAGAGTGTGTCAAACACTGGCAAGAAGAAGCTGGTTAGAACACCCATAAGCCCACCCCCAACAATGTTCTGCCTCCAGAAGGCTTTAATGCCCAAATTTTCATCAGCTTGGGACCTAGCATTCAGAACATCTAAGTTTATGGGGGACACCAGAATCAGACCACCACAGATGGGGTATATGGAGGTCGGTGGAATGGGATAGATGGAAGTGGGCAAGATAGAGTTAATGGAGGGGGTGGGGTAGGGTAGACAGGGTGGGAATGATGGGTTAGGTTGGGGGTGAGGAGGGGTAGGTTCAGGGAGAACGGGATAGACTAGGTGGAGGTTGACAGCTAATCCCATTACTGTAATATAAAATACCTGATTAAAGTGCATCATCCAAGCCTCCCTCAAAGCAACATAAAGAAGGAAGAGTCTATTTGGGCTCAAGAATTAAGGATACAGGCAGGGAGGGCATGGTGACAGAAGAGAACAAAACAAGTGGTCACATTGCATCTGAGACTGGGAGGCAGATAGATGAATACTGGTGCTCAGCTCACTTTCACCTTTTTGTTCAGTCCTTGACGCCAGCCCATAGAAAGATAGTTCCCACATCTAGAGGGGTCTTTCCACCTCAGTTAACTCAGTGGAAAGACCCTCTCACAGACATGCATAGAGGTGTGTACCCAAGGTGGTTCTAAATCCAGTCAGGTTAACAAAGGAAATTAACCATCAAACTACTCAGTATCGCCTGCACTGGAGCTTCTTCTGCTGAGCCTGGTTGGGATGTCCACAGGGAATCTCCCCTATCAGATACCTGACCCTCCTTGTGCTCCATCCTTACAAGGATGGGACAAAGAATGGCACTTATCTCAATTTAATCTCTGATTTTTCCCTGCTGCAGTTCCTGAGGACAGAAAATGCATATTTAGTCAATAACTGCACATGCTAACTAGTTCTATCCATCCTGAGTTCTCACATTAAGCCTCTGATTTGCATTCTTGCTGAAATTTTAACTGTATGCATTTTACAGATAGAGAGGCTGGGAGGGAGGGAAGGAAGGAGGGGAGAGAGAGAGAGATTAAATGTGATTGCTTGCACAGCCTGCAGGCCTGGGTGTGATTCTCTAGTACCCATGTGAAGCCAGATACGCAAAGTGATACAAGCATCTGGAGTTTGCAGTAGCAAGAGGCCCTGGCACACACATTCTCTTTCTTCTCTCACTCTTTCTCCCTCCCTCTCTCTCTAAGGAGAGGTTTATAGATGTTTATTTATAAATAAATAGTATTTTAAAAATAAAATCTCATTCTGCAGGCTCCAGAACAAAATCACCCTGCATTGATAGTAGCAAAGCCAGTAACACCAAGATCTTCTCAGTTTAGATGAGAAGGGAGCGAAGTGAGAACCCATCATTTTCTAAATGATCTAAATTATAAGCTCATATGTTTTGAATGCTTTATCCCCCAGCATGTGGCAATTTGAAGGTGGAGCCCTGCTGGAGGAGGCAGGTTTCTAGGGGTGGGTTTGAGAGGTAATAGCAAGCTTGCCCCTGGCCAGGGCTGAACTGACTCTTTGTCCAACCTGTGCTCTCCTATCCTTTCCCTGCCATCATGAAGTTGCCCCTCGAGACTCTAAGCCAAAATCAATTATTCCCTCCCATAAAGTGCTTTTAGTCAGGTGCTTTGACCCAAGAGTGTGAAGGTAATGACAACATGATGATCCCTTCACTGAGTTTGTTTTCATACACAACTATGACCATTGTCAGTGGGTGATGCCAGGATGTAAGGACCACCCACAATGCACACAAGTCTTAATTCTCAGGAGACCTGATGCATGGAAGTCATTGAACCTGTCAGTCATGATGCTAAAATTTATGATTCACAGAAGTCATGGTGCATGTTACTCATGATTCACAGAAATCATGATGGAACTCATGATACATGAACTTCATGGTCTACCTGCCTTCTTGTTCCCAATGCTTTGGCATCCTCCCGTATCCCTTCTGTTTCAGGGTTGAGAGCCACACAGCTCCTCTGGGCTCTAGATGGGCTTATAACTCCCCAATCCAGTGGCTCTTGAGCTCTTGTCCTTCAATTAGCAAAGAACCAATCAATGAAGATATGAGAAGGGCAAATTATGAAAGATTTGTTTTAAGAGGGAACAGATAATGCAGAAAAGCTGAGAGGTGGATAGGGGTCATAAACAGACAGCTGCCATGTGGCAGCTTGGATTGGATTTCCTTGTAGCCTTGGAGTGGTAAATTAGGAATCAAATTGGGATGAGTTTCATTGTCAAGTTTAAATTTATATGAAGGAACTTGACTGGAAAGAGGCCAGGAGGGAGAATGCAGGAATAGAAAAAGCCCACAAACTTTCTAGGATGAAGAATCAGGAAGTAGTCCCTAATGGCCACATTAACTCAGAATGGAGTGCCCTTCTAGTCTTGCCAGGGCAGATTAACATCTGTGTTCGTTTTGAGGTCCTGTATCCCTGACTGATTACTTGCGAAAGAAAAGAATTTTGCTCCTACCATCTATCATTTGCTTACATATCATAATCCAATACCCAGTGCTTGGGACATTTCAAATTCACCATGCTTCAGGGTTCGGGGCTCTATCAGAAGTTCCCTGGCCTTATTTGGTCACCTCTGACCTTGTTCACACTCAAGGTGAAGCTTGAGCATCAAAGACCTTCCTTGCTCTCTTCAGATATATTCCCTGTCCTCTAAAAGCACATGAATCGACTCCCCATGCTGGACATGGAGAACAAAACAATACTGCCATTTTCCCCATGTGTTTCTCTCCTACAGGACTGTTAGTTCCTGCAGAAGATATAGACCTTATACATCTGAAAATGCATGTATGTACTGGCTCCAAAGTAGCAAACCTACAAATGCTGCAGGATAAAATAAACATATGTTCGAATACCCTCACCTGAGGAAACAGGCTTAGGGCAATGTGACGAGTGCTGTTTTGTTTTGTTGTTTTTTTTCAGAACTCCCTTCTTTTTCTTTGGCAATCATTATTCTCTTAGAGTACAAAAGCTTTTCATCCTTCATAAAACAGGCCTACATGATATTGCACAAACTGGGGCTGGGAATGTCCAGAAGAGATGGGTATTGCTGCGTTCCATAGAGGTTCTTCATGAGAACATGCACAGAAACAACTGTGCTCTGATGGTGAGTGAGTAAACACACCCTGGCTGGAGTCTCCAGGTCTTGTTCTAGAGAACACTGCAGGAAAACAAAGGCATACAAAAAATAGGAGATGGAAAGACTTTGGAGACCACAACTGTAAGATCAAAGAACTGCTTTAAAGCTTCCCAAGGTAAGACGTGTAAAGGGAAACTAATTAATCTGAAGAAGAAGCTTTCTGTGATATTTGAGCTTGCATGAATGCCATCTGGCTATGTGCTCAACAAGGAGGTCCTCTTAACAGAGAAGCCCAACAAAACATCTTGCAAACTGGAATCTGCCAGTGGTTGCCACTCTCCAGACCACTTACAGCCCAGCATCTGTGGCTCCTGATGGTCTTAGCTCTCCATCGTTGCCTTTGGCTGGGAGACAACACACCTCAGAAGGATCATGAGATTCAGACCACAGATCTGGGTTCAAGTCCCAGCTGGTTACCTTCTGAGAGGTGACCTTGAGTGAGTTGCCCAGCCTCTGTGAATCTCAGCCTCCCTCCATACCATCCACCACACAGGGTCACTGTGGGCTGATGTAGAACACAGTGAATACTGCAGTGTCAGCTGCTACTATGTGGACTGCGTCACCTCAGCCTGGCAGGAGCGTTGCTAAGAAGAAAAGTTATGCTGTCCAGCTCCAGCATTTTTTATTCATTTGTCTGTGAACTTGAGCATTTTTTACCTAGCACTTAATGAACACCACAGGGTCTTAATGGTGATGCCTCACATATAGTGTCATCCATGTTTGTGTCTGTTTTACAGTGCCCAAGGAGACAGCAGGGGGCTAGTAGAGAGAACATGGCTTTGGAGGTAAGCCCCTGCCTGAGCCTCCTCAATGACTGGTGACTGTTCCTGAAAAGTATAACATGCAGAATTGTAACGTAACGTGTTATGGAGAATACCAGAGAAAGGAAGGACTGTCCCCTTTTCCTTCTATTCTGTCTTTTCTGCTCAAATCCTCTGGGAACAAAGATCACCCCGAAGAGCTTCCTATGCTCATCTGGGAAAATAAGATCAAGGCCAATCTGGTGATGAGAATATTGCCCAATAACAAATCTAAGAAAACCACAAAGGTATATGTTTAAGGTCACCAAGGTAGAGAAAAATGAGGCAGTCCTGAGACTGCTCACCCCTACTGTGGTTTGACAGGGCCATGGTGACATCAGACACCCAAGCTGTTGTGCTCTGTAAAGCTGCCTGGATGCCAACTCTCCCCAGTTGGTTTTCATGCCAGGACAATTCCCTGACTGAGGAACTCACATTTCAGCCCATTGTAAGTTTTTCTTCCATTTTGTTGGCCCCACCACATGTCCTCTAGACCCCATGTGCCTCACCCTGAGAACATTTGCATCTCTTGCTAGACTGGTGGTCCAGGTCTTGAGATGTACCCTATTATGTCCAGTAACACTCAGGGCAGTCAGTTCATTATCTACCAGCCAGGCCCAATTGGGTGTCTCAAGTACATTAAGTTCTTTCCCCAAAACCAACTTATAACCTCTCTCCAGACTAGGTCCTTTGGTCATGTTCCAGCCACCCAGGCTGAAGCCCCTGCCAGGCTTTACTGTCTCCTGTGCCCCTCCACCATTGCTGGTGTGGTTTGAATATAAAATGTCTCCCATGTGCTCATGTGCTTGAAAACTTGGTCCTCAGCTGCTGATGCTATTTTGGGAAGGTTGTGGAGCCTTTAGGATCTGGAGCATTGCTGGAGAAAGTGGGTCACTGTGGCTGGGCCTCAAGGTTTCATACCCTAACCCCACTTTCTGTTCATCTGCTACATCCTGACTCCAGTGAGACAGGCTGCTTCTTGCTCTAGCTTCCATGCCTTCCAATCCATGACACTTCCCCTTGCAACTGTAAGCTACAAATAACCCCATCATTCTTCAGGTTGCTTCAGGACAGGTATTTGTTCACAGCAACAAGAAGGTAACTGATACAATTATTAACACGTTTACTGTGACTCCAGCCAAGCTTACTTCCAGAATGCATTGCTCTGTCTTTATAATCCACCACAAGACCTGGTTCCGAAGCCCGTCATTCCAACTCAAACTCCTCAAGAGCCACCCAGGACCTTCTTGCTCCCAGGTCTTGCACATCCAGCCTCACTCACCATTGCAGCTGAATAGTCTGCCTATGCTTCAATCTCTCCAGATTGAAACCTTAAAAAAACCACTAAATATTACTCCATCACATGCAGCACAACTGCTTTGTAAGATCTACAAAACCATCTATGAGTAGAACCCCCTTTTCCCTGGAGCATCACTTCAGGCCACACCCACCCTGATGGCACCATAGGTCCTCCAAGTTGCTCCTTCCAGTACACATCCATTCCAGAGACACTGTCTCATCAGCCTCTTCCTGCCTTCCCTCCTTCCATGGCCACCTTTTCCCAGACTGTACTTTGCATGGTCACCACCTCCAGGAAGCACTCCAAGCTCTATATGACCAGGTTCCTCACAGAGCTTTCCTCACACCCAGCTTCAGCCCAGCATCCATCTGACTTCACTGAGAAGCACGGGGTGCTCCTTCCAGAACCCTAGAGCAGATTCTGTATTGCATTTCATATCCATCCTTTGTTCTTGAGTGTCAAACTTCAAGCATGTCACTGAGGTTGTCTAAGCTCAATCAGGAGTGAACAATTACTCAGAGATGGGCAAGAGGGTAGGAGATGTGGCACAGCCGGAAAGGTACATGCTTCATAAGTATAAGAACCTGAGTTCAGGTCCCAAGTGTCCAGGTAAAATGCCAGGCGTAGTGCATGCCTGTAATCACAGTGATGGAGAAGTGGAGGTTAGGAATCTCCGGGGCTTGCTGACCAACCAGTCTAACCAAATCCATGGTTTGATTTAGCTCTAGGCTTAACAAAAGACCTTGCTTTAAAGAATAAAATGGAAAGCAAAAAAAGATGCCCAAGGTCAATTCAATGTCTGGCCTCTATATGCACAAGTACACATGAGCCCTTATGCACACACTACAAAAACATTCAAAAAAAAAAAAAAAACACAATATGGTCAATAACAAGAACTACAGCACAGACCCAGAAGACTATTGGCCACCTCCAGCAGGTTACTGAGCAACACCTCTACAGAGCACGCACCAGCCACTGCGCACTCTGACAAACCTATGTGTGGTCCCAGTATCCATTGTTCAAGTCAGTTCAACAGGTTCTAAGCTCCCAAGACAGAAACCTGTTTCTTGCCTCTGCCTACCTTAGGTACTCCATCTGGAGGGAGCAGTTGCACATCTATGTTTTGATCAGCAGCTTGAAGTTTGCTTCATTCAAAGTCGCCCTTTCCCTTCCCAGCCTCTTGCAAACAAGAGAGGAAATCAAACCCACTGTCAGCCCTCAGTGACTCTCAATTTGGAGCTTGCCCTCAGTCCATTAGCAGCCTCTACATTCATGCATCTCCTCGCAGGGTGAAAAGCCTCATGCTTTCTGATCAGCAGCACCTTCCACACACCCTGTTCTCCCTCAATTTCCCACTCCGTGAAGCCAGGAGTGACAACGATGCTGACACAGAGGTCTGGTTATGGCTCTGCCCCACATTCCTCCCATGATTACATAATTAATATCAGAACACAGTTCGTCCACTGGTGCACAGTATGCTACAGTGCAAGATGGGGCCACTGAGGCCTCAATCTACAAGAGTCATTAGGTTTGGTTGTTCTTAAAATCTGCTCCATTGCTAGCTATGGTCTGTCCTGTAGAAAAGAAATGATCATCTGTATCAATTACACAGCTCGCCTGTTTAATAGAAAATAGATTTGTCATACTTCTTTTGCTAAAAATGGCTTCACCTCCAGGAACTGCTTTGAAGGTCTCTGTGTGGCTCTTTGGTTGAGACTCATGAGGTTTCTGTGGTCCCCACCCAATGTGGAGTCCAATCCAACACCTTGTCAAGCCTGATCTCTCTCTTCCACAGTGAGCTATAAGGGAGCATGTCATGCAGAACCTCACTTCAGATGCAGGGAATCATTGATGTGGCTAAAGTACTCCAAATCCAAGTAAGTTCAAGAACATATCAATTAGCAAATGAGAGAGTGTGTGTGTGTGCGTGCGTGCATGCATGCATGCAAGTGTATATGCATGATTCAATATTTACCAGAGATAGTATGCAAAGTTTCAGTATTTGACCAATATAGGAAGGAAAGTTGTGGTGGCTTGATTCAGGTGTTCCCTATAAACTTAGGTGGTCTGAATGCTAGGTCCCCAGCTGATAGCAATTTAGGAATTAACGCTTCCTGGAGGCTGTGTGGAGTAGGCTTATAAGTGTTAAGGTTAGCTTCCTCTTGACAGTGTTTGGCACACTCTCCCATTGCTGTTCTCCACCTGATGTTGGCCAGGAGGTGGTGTCCACTCTCTTCTCATGCTATTGTTTCCCCCTGCCATCATAGAGGTTCCCCTTAAATCTTTAAGCCAAAATGAACATTTTTATTTCCCTCACAAGCTGCTCTTGATTGGGTATTTTCTTCCAGTAATGCGAACCTGACTATAACGGAAGGGGATTATCTCCAGCAGTCCCTCTCATATGCACTGGGTCCAGTGGAAGGGAAGGTGTGCGAGCCTCCTGATGGAGAAGGTATGAGCTGTGTGACTCACATCCAGAGAGCCAAGTAAGCAGTGATGATGCAGCTCTAAATTTGTGGGACGTCCTTTGACCAAATTCACCTATCCCCTCTAAATTTCATTCACCTAGTCACTCTGTATTTCCTGGACAGTTTAATGTGATATTGGAATAATGTAATACTGAAACTTTCTCTGAAAGCTATCCCTAAAGAAGTCTTGTGTGCACAAGATGCCTCATGGGATTGCTTCCAGAGGAGCCCAGCACAGGAGCAGGGACAGAAGGCAAGGGATGAGAGGAGCCAAACATAGGAGTCCTGGACAGAGCCCTCGCCTGAGTAGCCAAAGGGCTCTCTACAGGGCAACGCATACATTGGTTACCCTGAGGCACAGAATGGGGTGGCCACATTTCCACCCAGTGAGTCACTACGGGATTGGGTACTTTTGGGAGGTAAGACCTTGAGGTTATTCTGTCTGTGCCCGAGTAGAAGCAGCAGGCCCTTGGAGCCCCAGAGAGCACACTAAGAAAGCCCAGCTAGAGCTGGCTGTAGTAAAGGAAGCACAGTGAGGGGGAAAGCTCCACACAGACTCAGGCGCAGGGAGGCTCAGGGGTCACTAGCACTGTCTGTCACTGAGATCCAAAGGAGAGCACAGTAGCTATAGGAAAGACTTTACAGCTACTTGGTCCTCCCATCCCTGACTTCCTCAGCTGCTCTGGTCTGCAGCCCTGTTGATTGGGACCCTTTCTTGGTGTAGGCCCTTTGCCAAGGATATTCCCTTGTCCAGAAGCCTCTGCCAGCCATAACATCCCAGGGCTGTGGATGCCTGGCTTTCCTAAGATGCCTTGGCACAAAGAGCGGCATAGGCTAGGGGAGCAATCCATCTTTTATGGGAATGGCTGAGTGAATGATGACAAAGTGACAAGACAGTGCATCAAGCCAAATCTCCTGTGCAATAACCTTAAGAAGTCCCTAAAGCAGGGGCATGTGAGCCTCCCTGATCTACAGCAGATCACAGAGAGGACTGTGGAGTTCAGGGTCTTCTGAAAAGGATCTGACCTCTACATCTCTTTCTTCCTACAAAGGTAGACATTAAGTGACACAGATGGAAGGCCATGTTACTTAGAAGAGAAAATGGTCCCTGAGCATCAGCTTTATCAGCATCTTCCTAGCTCCTTGCCTATCCCAAACATCAAAGGAACTGAAGGCTAACTGCTGACTCTCCCCATGGCTCCCACCCTGCCCACACTGTCTCCTCATCTAGGCTGTGTATTATCTGGCTGGGCAGCTCTTTGTGTCCTGGACATTCTCAGAATATTCCAACATCCTGACCTCAAGGCAAGGCTTTGCTGCCTTTGATTCTGAATGACCTTCATCCCCTTCTCCATTCCCACCATCCTGCTAAACCACACCTCCTACCTCAAGTTTGCCTTTCTCTCTTCTGGACTCTGCTTGGCTTGGTCTGACCCTCTCTTGGTTCACCAACACATTTTGATATGATAATTTTCTTTATCTTATTTCTCTGGGATTTCTTGCCTTGTAGCCTGGGGCCATACATACCATAGCCTCTTAAAGTAGGGTAAGAAAAGGAAGAGGAGAGAAATAATTGGATATAACATGTTATGGGAAAATGAGTATAGAGGATGGCGAGTTTCCTAATGACCCAAATGACACACTTTCTTCATTACTGTGGCACCTAAGGAGAAAACTCTACCTAGCTGAATATCTTAGAGAGACTTTGCAAGTGGGGTAAGACCTCAGGTTCCAATGAAACTGAAATTCTAAATCTGATCAGCCATCAATCACACTCAATAATTCAGTTTGGGGGCCCCAACATTACCTGAAAGCAAAGATGAACTTATTTAGTTGTATCAGCATTTCTCGGGAGTTGCCAGGACATGTCTGGAATATGCAAGGCTATCCAGGTTGTACCAAGAGGGGCTTTCCCAAGTGCTTATTGCTGGGAAACTCGCAGATACAACACACTTCTGATCCCTACAGAGAGAACTTCCAATCAAATTTTATCCAAGGAGCATGACCCCAAAGAGCTCTGGGGTGACTTCCCAGCCATGAACAAAACACTAGCAAGGCCCCTGCTGCCACAGGGGAGTGGGCAGGTGGCAGGGAAGAGCAGAAGCCAGCTCTGCTGTGCTAGGCACATGGCTGTTCTGACCCAGGGGGCCTGAGGGCACCTCCTTGCAGCTCCTGAGACAGACAGCCTTGGGAGGCTAGCAAGATGAAGCAAGCTAAAGAGGGTTCACCACAAGGATCCTGATATTTCCAAGACCTGCGAGGAGACAGGTCTTACATAAACTCCATGTCTTCATGTTCACACCTATTTTTCTGTTTTAAATTCCTAGGCTGATCTCAAATTTGCTATGTAGCTGAGAAATATCTTTAACTTCTGATCCTCCTGCCTCTAACTTAACTTCTGATCTTCCTCCTGAGTGCTAGGATGATAGGCAGGGGTAATGAACCCAGCCCTTCCTGCATGATAGGCAAATACTTTACCAACTGAGCTCTGTGCCCAACCCTGACACCTACTCTTTCTGATCACATGCCAGGCACCGGGCACAATCCCAGCTGCTGGGAACCATGGTGCATAAGACAAGTGTCTGTCTTCTCAGGACAAACTTTAGCATGGTGACTTGAAGGGGAAGAAGCATCAAACAAGTCATTGGGCTTCTAGTCTCAGCTGCTGGGAAGCTTTGGGGAGTATGGCAAGTGGCTAGTGGCTAGATATGCAGAGAAGCAAAGACAAGACCAGACTCTTGGGGCCCATCAGAGGGTGAGCCAGCAGAGGGCATTCAGAGGGACTCCTGGGAGTGACCTGGGCCTGTAAGTCAGGGGAATGACCCTGGGTCTACTGAAGATGGAGTTTGGATCTTTGAGTGCTCTCAGCAGAAAGCAGCATGACCGGCTATGGCTTTGGACCAGCTCTGCTGGACTCATTATCACAAAGACTGTAAGCAAACAAGGACTGAGTCAGAAGAAAGGCACCAAGTGCTCCCAAGTCAGAGCAAGGTAGTTTAAACCCAGGGTGGCTCTGGAGATGGAGAAAAGCTGGTGACTTGGAATACTGGGAGGCAGGCACAGGAATGGGGGTAAATCTGAGCTTGAGAGTGACAAGTTTTCAGATCGAACAGGTTGAAGAATGCTGACACCAGCTGCGGAGACAGAGGAGAAAGCATGTGGGAGAGGAAATCAAGTTTCTTGGGAGGAGTGTGGGTGCAGAGATCATCATTTTCAGGGGTAAGTACAAATGACCCATGGAGAGGCCATATGGCTTGTTGCAAATGCAGCCTAGCTTCAGGCTAGGTTTTTTGTTTTGTGAGTGTGACATTTTAGAGATTGTCAACTGTGGGTGGCACCTTTCTGTAGACCAGGGTCTTGGGCTATATTAAAAGGGATAACTTTGGCCTTGAGAGATGACTTAGTTCTTAAGGCACTTCTCTGCAAAGCCTAAAAACCCAGGTTCAATTTCCCAGTACCCACATAAGGCAGATGCACAAGATGGCACATGTGTCTGGAGTTTGTTCACAGTGGCTAGAGTCCCTGACACTCCCATTCTCTCTAATAAAAAAAATTTTTTTTTTCAAAATGAAGAAAGAATGTGACCACCTGGTTCAAGCTCCTGTCACCATGGCTTTCCTGTCATTATGACTATAACCGGAACTGTAAGCTGAAATAACCTCTTCCTCCCTTAAGCTGATTTTTATCAGGAATTTGTCCAGCAATGAAAAGATAACTATGGGGCTGGGGAGATAACTTAATGCTTAAGGCATTTGCCTACAAAGCCAATGGACTTTGGTTCGAATCCCCAGGGCCCACGTAAGCCAGATGCACAAGGGGGCACATGCACCTGGAGTTTGTTTGCAGTGGCTGGAGGACTTGGTGTGCCCATTCTCTCTTCCTCTCTCTCTGCCTCTTTCTCTCTTTCTCACAAATACATAAAAATAAACTTTTAAAAAACAAAAGGTAACTATCCTTGGTCACCATGTGGGCTCTGCTAGACATGCAATACCCACCCAGAGATGCTGTCCCTTCTAAATGGTGACCATCAGCACCTGAGCTGAACACCTCAGCAGTGGTGTGCAGCAGGAAGGACAAGTGGAGTAGAACAGGGGCTTCACAAATGGGTGTGATGCACCGTACTTATACAATCCCCCTACCTGTGATCTTCAGCTGTGATGAAAAGGGGGAGTGGCTTTAGTAAGAAGAAGCTGGTAAGCAACACTTAGTTCTCTTAGAAAACAGATTCTAATAGAACTAAGAATTCAGTACAATGAAAAAGGGGATTAGGCTCAGTAGATAAAGCACTTGCTGCTTAGGCTTAAGCGCCTGAGTTTGATTCCCAGATTCCCTAGGCAAAAACAGAAGCTAGGGGGCTGGGAAGATTGCTGAATGGTTAAAGGTGCTTCTTTGCAAAGGCTGCCTGCTTTGGTTTAATTCCCGAGCTATGACCCATGTAAACTGCATGCAAAAAGTGGCACAGTGTCTGGTGTTCATTTGCAATGGCAAGAGAAAACTGGTATATATACACACACACAGGTGCAAATAAATAAATATTTTTTTTTAATCCAGAAGCTTTGATGGGCCTTTGAAATCTCAGCACACTGATGAAGAAAGCTGGAGACAAGAGAATTTCCTAGAAGCTTTTGGCCAGTGCAAGATGCAACAGCAGCAGGAATAAGAGAGAATCCTGCCCAAACATAGTGAAAGGTATGGCTTACAAACCCACCCAAAAACACATAAGAACACACATATATGTACACAAAAATAATGAAATGTTTGAAAAATAATAAGGACTCATGAAACAATGAGGAAAGGCTGGGTTTGTTCAGCAAATGGCATTGAAAGAATTGTCTGCATGGGAAAAAAAAACCTCAATATGCAGTTTTATTTCATTTACTAAAAATTAAATTCCAATGAATAAATTAGAAGGACAGAGTGAAATAGTAAAACAAGTAAATTCTATAAAATTCAGGTCGTTTCCATGTATTTGACAATCTAAAAGTAAAAAGCACACTAAGGGTGTGGGGTTTCTGATCAGGCAAGTTTAGGTTCAGTTCCAGGCACTGTGTGTGTAATGTCTGGAAAGCTACTCAGCCCTTTGTAATTCAGTTTCCTTGTATATGAAAAGAATAGAAGAAAATGCCCTGAAGACTAAATTAAATACTGCATCCACAGCATTTAGTACATAGCATTTAGCCTGGCATATGATAAGTACCCACTTTATGTTGGCTATTTTTATTGCCATAATTGTATGTATTTTATAAAGATTTGCAACAATAGTGAGGAAATGCTTTTTTCCAGACAATCCTTAGACCTACAAAGCAGTCCACTTATCAGAATGCCCACTGAATTATAATCAGCCATCTCCTACTCACTGTGCACCCTGATTCCATTTTAGCTAATAGCCAGAGAGGACTCCCAAAGACCCCTCATCAGGAAGAAGTCTGTGTGGTTGGTATGAGTGGCAGATGGTGAGCTCCATTCTGGTCTGGAATGGACACAAAGGTTGTCCCTGGTTGTCTCTTGGTCAGGTCAATGGAATGAGTGGAACCAATGCTGGTAAAGGACTCCTGATCCCCTGCCCGGTGATTGACAGGCAAAAGAAAGCTGTCTCCATGACAACCCAGCAGGTAGGAATTGTGGTCTCCACTGTGACAGAGGAGGAAGCCTGGATTAAAGTTCATAACCTACACATAGTGAGAACGTGGTCTGTGGTTGAGGTATGACTCTTAAGACTGGCTTGGCATTCTGTGAAGTCCTTCGGTTACACACAGTCAGTATTCCCTGACTCAGGGATCAGGGATCACACTGTGGACAGTGCCAAGTGTCAGCCAGGTGACTCCAGCACAGAGTCTGGATTGCAAATGATGGCTGAGGAAATGCTATACTACCCTGTAAGAGGCAAAAAGCCAGTGGGAGGCTCAGCTAATGCATAAGAGAGAATGAATATCAAATCGCAGGATGAGAAGTCCACCTCTCTAAAATAATAATTTTAAAAATTAAAAGCTAAACTTCTTTGAAAAATAAATAAACTAAAAAATTCATGTCAAAGCCCTTAAAGTCACAGAAATACCAACAACAAAATGAGGTCCAGTCACAGGATGGCATCACATCCTGATGTTCCCAGGAGGAGCAACAAGATTTTAGTACCCCTAGGTAAAGCCACACCCATCTCTATCTTGGAAGCTCAGCTTCAAGGGGAGCAAGCAAGGACCCTGGAAGAGATGAACAGAAGTCCAAGGGGTCCCTGGACACTGAGACATTAACCACAGTTAAGGGCCTGTGTGTTGGGGGCCAGAGGGAAAAGCAGATGCTCAACTCCTACACTGGGAGCCAGGATGTTGTCAGAGCACCCTGCTCAGCCCATTGCAGCCTCCTGACACTGCAAGATGGCTGACCTTCAGACCCACAGCAAAGCTATCAGTGCAGAAGAGTCTCCCTAAGTTAAAGTGAAACTCCACAGTGTGGAGCACAGAGGGGAACAGAATGGGAGGCCACAGTCAGGCGGCTGAGCCCCATCCAATGACCCCAGCGGTTAATCTGTTTTCTAAATTCCATTTTCAGGAGTCCAGTGAGCAATTCTGTTTCTATCGAGGTGACTCATCAGCCTCCCATCCAGTGATAGAGCCCGGGCTTCCACACAGCCTCACTCTGCCAACCCGTAGGGTCCCTGCAATCTTTTCTACAGGGCTGACCTTATTTAGATGATAGAATCTTGTAACCTAAGTAACAGGAGGATGGTCTATCTGAATGCAGAAGATAACGTATTTTCTGTCAGCGACACCATGAACCAGTTTTTCACCTCATTTTCTTTAGATCAGAAATAAATGAAGAACTGGAAGGGTCTCAGGGGATACTGTTTTAAGTGGTGGTTGGGGTCTGCTCAGCAGGAGTGCATCTTGCTGTGGGGTGCCTGGAGCCTGTGAGAAGCTCACCATGGAGAGACCCCAGGAGGCCCTCACGACACTGACCCAATTCTAAGGAATTTGATTCACTCATCAGGGTCTTGCTTTAAGTCTTGCTTCTTGAAGAGACTGTCTCTCCACTATCTGTGAAAATGAGCACAAAACCTACAGGTAAACATCTGCACACATCTGCAAAATGAGCTGAGGCTCCACTCCTCTCTCAGAACCTATTGGCAGTGAATGATTATCTGCAGTGGTATAGCTCCTTGCTTCTAAGCGGACCATGCTCCTGTAAATAACCTTTCATTCATATTCCTGTGTGCAACCCTAATTAAATTCACTGGGTCATATCCACACACATGCACATACAAAGACAAGAAGGTAGAAGTTAGGAAGAAGAAGGGGATATCAGGAGAGGGAGGAGGACAATAGAGGGTAATGGAAGGGGAATATGGTCCAAATACATTTTATATATGTCCGACTGAAACCCATTATGTTATGTAATTGATATATGCTTTTATCAAATGAGCTTAGCAAAAGCCTCAAGGCAAAGCCCCAAATGCAATGAAGAGTTCGCAGTGCTACTGACAGCCCCTACAAGAAACACGGAACTCTGTTTGAGGAACAACTGCTGGTGACGTCATTGGGGGCTGTCATCAGCTCATCACCCATTTAAGCTAACATACCTCCACCGCAACTATAAATGAACAAGTGGTGTCTTTTACCTGTGACCTTGGGCCTGGCATCTACTGAAACTGGCCTACATTCTTCCATGGTACTCATCTTAGACATGATAGGGATAAATTAAAGTGCCACAATAGTATGAGAGGACTGATGGTGATGGCTGTGACAGAAGGCACATAAGGTCCTCATTTGCAGCCAGAGGAAGAAGTGTTGGTTCTGTGCATGTGTGCTCACAGGGAAGGAAGGCGATGGAGTGTTTCCACCAGAGCACAGCTGGCAGGAACCTGTCTTCCCCAGGCTTGGCTCTGAGAAGCTCTGCGTTCCTTACAGGAGACTCCTGCTCATTCCAACCACCCTCCTCTTTATGTTCTGGTCAGGCCTTGTCTCTGCTCTGTGGAGTAGCCAGTGCCTCATCCAGGCGCTCTTGAGCTTTTCTCTCTGCCTTCCCTCTATTCCTTCACTTGGAGCAAACATGGCACATTCTGGTATTTCCAGCCAGCCTTACTGCCTATGTGAAGACTTTGCTGACAAAGCAGCCCCTGAGGTGGTAGAGGACCCTTTCTGTACACTTGGAATAGTCAGCCCAGGCCACCCTGCTTGCACCTTCTCTGTGGAGCCAGCTAGGCCTTGCTGCACCCAGAAAACACTTTGCATCTTCCAATCCCTCCATTCCCTCCAGGGTTCCGACAACCCAGCCTTTGCTTTCTTTACAGAGCAATGCGCTTCTCCATTTCTCACTGTTTTCCACCATCTCCCTTCTCATCCAAAGTTCTGTGTGGAAAGCAGTGTCAGCCGATCTTGAGAGTCAGCCTGAATCTCACCTCCTAATAATGATTGCATTTCTTTCCACACAGAGCAGAGCCTGTCAGGCCCCAGCAACCTTTACTTGGCTCTGTGCCTCATGATGTGGCGCACATCTGAGGGTCTCCTCAAGCACAAGGAACCACTCCTGCCTCCAGTATTTCCCCTGTTGCCTGGCACACAGTGGGCATGCAGCTGCTGCTCAATGAACTAAAAAGCACTGCAAACCACAGAGGCTTCACAATGGGAAAAGCAAGTGGAGAATCCAGTGTCAATCACCCCCCACACACATACACACACTGAAGCTCTGTGTGTGCAGAGTGGGACCCTGGAAGTAGCCATCTGAGGTTCTGTTCAGGATTCATGAGCTGGAAGGTTTCTGTGCAGACCTGTCAGGAAAGAAGCATATATGTTCTCTGCAGGGCTTCCTACAAGGAATGCACAGGCTGTGAACCATGCTTAACCTTTCCCCACCCCAACAGAACTGGGAACCCTGGAAGGCATTGTGCCAGCCTGAGCTCTGTCCCTAAGGCATTCCCTTGCAGTCATTTTAGAAGGGCCCAGGCAACAGGGGAAATACTGGAGGCAGGAGTGGTTCCTTGTGCTTCAGGAAACCCTGGGTGGATATATAGATCCGTGTCATCAGTGGCCCAGCCCTGCCCTTGACCTGAGGAAATGGAGCTGAGGAAAGCACCATTCCAGTAAAGGGAAGCACAAGGACCTGATAATTCACATTGGCTTTGGGAGAGGCTCACTCTCCACTAAAAAGCACTTGCCTGGCAAGTCAGTCAAGGGACAAGATCCCCTCACCATCTCCTGGAGGGCATGAGCCCAGCAGTCCTCTTGGGTATATCTCTTACCATTCTTGACAAGGTTTATTGAATAAGGCAAGAGTTTAAAACACCTGACAAGCTTTGTGGACAAAGTCAAGGCTTTACAAACACAGCTGTCTTCAACTGGAGTAAGAAGGGAGGCAGGAATTTTGTGTTTAAAATGCAACCCTTCAGTTATGGGATGTGCTTGGCAGTGTTACTGATCATTCCTTTGTTTCACAACCTGCACATCACTGAATATTTACGGTGGGTGAGGTGGGGGGGGTAGGCTCCTGCTGTTGTCTGACTTTGTAGAGGGAAGCCATGCCTTAGCAAGACAGTTGGATTTCCCCAGGTCATACAACTAGTAAAATAGAAAAACTGGATGAGGAGTCTATTAGGAGTCTCTCTCTCTCTCTGTGTGTGTGTGTCTTTCTCCCTCTCTCTCTCTCTCTCTCTCTCTCATACACACACACACACACGTGTGTTCACCCACACTCCTCAAAACAGGGCACAATGCCTCTCTCACTACAATCCTCTATTCATTAGTACTTTGCTTGATGAGAAACACAGAAGCATGATCAACAATGAGCTAGCATCATCTGGATCTACCAGAGACATTGTGATCACCAGGACAGCGGTTAAGGGATCTGTTTATCCCACTCATCACTGAGCAACTGGGGACTGAAAAAGTCCTTGGAGAGTTACAGTTAGGAGCCCAAGGACAGTGTGCATGGCAGCAAGAGCCTTTCTGGGACAAAAGGAACCCAGGAGAGCTATGCAGTGGACACAAGCCATGGCACAACTAAAGATATGCTCTGTCTTCTCATACACTTGGGAAGGTCTGGTGAAAACCTCCTGAGATCACCAGGGCAGCCCTGGTTCTGTGACTGTTGAAGTCACACTTTCAGACTCCTGGCCATCAGGATGCCATCCCTCACGTCAGTCTAAAGCAGGAGCCATGACAGGTGGTGGCCATAGCTGTAGGACTCAGTGCCAGTAAGTCCCTGTCTGTGGGGGAGGGGGACCCTCGACCAAAATAGATTCTCTAAGATCCTCTCCCTGAAGTATGGAGCAATCAGGGGAAATGGAGATTCAACAGCCAGGGAGATTGAAGGAGACTCCTCTGCTCCTAGAAACTATGGAATTAACTACAGATGACAAGACAGGGCTCCAGGTGGCACAGACAGGCTTCAGTCACCAGAGCAAGGGGCCATAAACTATATATAACTTTTAATTATAGCAGATACCCTAAGGACAACTGACCAGCTCTCCTAGTTAAACTTTTAAATAATCAAGGACAGTCCTAACCAGCCCCTCCCCCCTTGAAGTTGCCTTAGAAATTTGTAACACACCAATAATGTAAAAGACACAAGGTGATGTCAAACTGCTTGCCAAAAAGCCTACAAAAGATGCAGACTTCTCCTAATTCATCAGGGAAGACAGACATTTGAGAGCATGGAGACAAGGTCTTTCATTGGCCTAAAGTGCAACAATTAGGCTGAATTGTCTGGGCAGCAAACCTCTGGGATCTTCCTCTCTCTGTCTTCCCATCTCTGGGAATTACAAGTACATGCTACCATGCCTGGTTTATTTTGTATGGGTTCTCAGGATCAAACTCATATACTCAGGCTTTCAAGGCAAGCACTTTTCTACCTCTCCAGCTCTTGAATTTCTGGTAGTCATTCTGCCTCAGCTTCCCAAGTGCAGGAATTATATCTGTGCACTATCATGCCCACTCCCAGTGTTCCTTTAACACCACTTGGAATAAATTGCAAGCAGGTGGCTGTTGGCTTCATGGTTGTCAAGAAATCACTTGCCATTCATCAAATATGAGCTGTCTCTTCATACTTGGATATAAAGTCTCCTTTGTGGCCACAGGCACTAATTAAACCCTCAGACACACATCCCACCAAAAACACAGAACTAAGCCAGGTATGGTGGCACACACCTT
The DNA here is from genome assembly GCF_020740685.1 of Jaculus jaculus. Taxonomy (NCBI): domain Eukaryota; kingdom Metazoa; phylum Chordata; class Mammalia; order Rodentia; family Dipodidae; genus Jaculus; species Jaculus jaculus. The sequence continues at coordinate 58,147,678 of NC_059103.1, forward strand.
TAATCCCAGCACTTGGGAGGTAAAATGATTACTGTGAGTTCAAGGTCATCCTGAGACTACATGAATTCCAGGTCAGCCTGAGCTACAGCAAGACCCTACCTTGAAAAAAATAGACATAGGAGAACTAAGAGGGACAGACCACTGTGTGTTTCACCCAGATACACTCTCCTTCCCTGTTGTGGTAATTTCTTACCTGTCCTTCCATCCTGAGCAAACATGCTACACACCTGCCCACCCAAGGTCATCTGTGTGCTTGTAAGTCTTTTTAGGCCTCTTTTGAGCACTCAGTCATAGAAAGAGCATTCAGACAGCAGAACTTCCACAAAACCAAGTGACAATTCTGCCCTTGTAGGTAAGTCTCTGGCACTGAGCACTGCATGGCGAGCTCCCCAATGGGAAGTGGCTCACTTCAGTGGATGGACCCAGAATCAACAGAGCAGGCACAAAGCATAGAACGTGGGGCCACCTAGTTGTCCCTCAGTGATGCACATGGTGATGTCCAAGTTATGGCAAGTATGACCATGGATGTGTGCCAAGAACAGACTCATGGGTAGTGTGGTGGTTTGAATGTCAAATGTCCCCCATAGGCCCATGTGTTTGAATATTTAATCTCCAGCTGATGGAGCTGTAATTGGAGGTTATATACAATTTAGGAAGTAGAGCCCTGCTGTAGGAAGTGTGTCCCTGGGGGCAGGCCTTGAAGTTACGTAGTCCAGCACCACTTGTCATTCTCCCTCTCTTTTTACTTCCTTCCTGCTGATGTGATGATGTGATACTGACTTCCTGCTCCTTCCATGCTTTCCCACTATGGTGGACTTCCCCTTTAAACTATAAGCTGAAAATAAACCATCTATTTCCTTACTCTGCTTCTGAACAAGTATTTTGTCCCAGCTATGAGAAAATAACTAATACAGATGGCTAGAGGAAACACTGGTGCTAAGTTCATGCCTTTACTGAGCAGCATTGAAGAAAAGTAGCTCTGCCAATATCAAGGATCCATTCACCTGAAAGCCCTGCCTGTGTCTGCCTACCGAATTAGCTGGTCATTCATTCTACTTATAGCCCATGAAGAAAACACAAAAGCAGATACTTCTGTGCTCAGCAGCCACCTGCTTTGCACTATCTTCTGGGCAGCTGTCACTCTGAACCCAGCGCAGTACAACCCTCTACTCAAGGCTCTGTGTTTCACCTGTCCAGTCTAAGGGCTTTAAATATTGGGGCCTGGATCATTGAGATAAAACTCCCTCCCCTAACCCAGCAGGTCCAATACAGAGGGTTCCACTGCTTGTAATCTCCATGTGTACACTACACACACACACACACACACACACACACACACACAACGAGAGACCTGCTGCTGCGAATCTTGTCATCACAGTGCATGCTTCAAGAAGAGAGAAGCACATGTGCCCCAGGGTTTCCATGCAAGGGGGGACAGAGGCAGGAACCTGGCATTAACTTTAGAGGAAATTCAACTCCCAAGAGATCAGTGTGTGAAGTATGACAACATGCTGCTGGAAAGGAAGCCACCTACATCACCATGGCCCATGTCCTAATGCTAAAGAAGCAGAATGTGTAGCAGTATGCTAACTTGTTTCTTAATAACAGTATGCTTGAAGTATCTCATTCCAATTTATTTTGGGCACACATTTGTCCAGAGACCCATGCTGCTTCTTCTTGCTAGATGAAGTCTGTATCCTATGAGTGTCTTGGGGTCTTCTGTGGGCTCCTCCATAGCCTACCTTAGGGAGGTCAGAAGGGTCTTCAGGGATCAAGGGACATTGCCAGATGAGAAAATTCCCTAGTCCTTCCTGCCCAGTCCTTGAGGTCACAGTGTGCTAATGTAACAGTGTTCCCAGTACCCTTTGGGCTAGAGTCAGCCAGCTCCTGGCCTCTGGCACTACTCCCTAAATAACTCTTTGCTTGAGGGCTATCTTTGCACTTTACCATATCTAATGGGGCTCCATGTTTCTGCATACTAGAGGACAGTGGCACCCCCAAGCTGTGACAACCATCAGGTTCTAGACTTTCCCGTGGCAGAATCACTTTGGTTGGGAACTACTGACCAACTAATGCTAGTGCAATCATGAAGCAAGGCACACTCGGGAAAACCTTGTGTTACTGTCAGAATCCCAGGGCAGGCTGTTCAAGGTGCCATTTTCTGGGCTATATCCCACAAAATACTTGCTAACCGTGGCAAGTGAGCACCAGAGAATCTACACCAAGAAGATGTTCCACACCCCATGGAGGGTAGCAGCTAGGGCACGACAGTGCTTGTCCTCTGTGCTAGAGATGTAGTCTGACCCACTGGAACAGATGGCAGGATTGAGATGCACTGACAAGACTCTTCACCCCTAGCCATAGAAGGGGATCGGCTGCTTTGGGGGTGGTGAGGGGAGGCAGGAGCAATAACCTATGCCGTCTACAGAAGCTGGCACTTTCCTTCTATGTCAGCCATTCTCTGCAGTGGTGGGACTTCAGAGCTTGAAGAGGGTGCCACATTGGCAGGAAAGGAAACCATACCAATAAGCATGATAACTGCAACAACATTGAAACACCCTGAACATAAAAAATTCTTATTGTGTATAAAGACAAAACATATTTACTATTCCTTTTTAAAATATTTTATTTATTTATTTATTTATTTTGAGAGCGAGAGAGAGGCAGATAGAGGGAGAGAATGGGCACGCAAGGCCCTCTAGCCACTACAAACAAACTCTAGACACATGCACCAACTTGTACATCTTGCTTATGTGAGCACTGGGGAATCGAACCTTTATTCTTCAGCTTCTCAGGTAAGTGCCTTAACCACTAAGGCATCTCTCCAGCCCATATTTACTATTTCATGTAGCAAAAATACTAGTTGTGATTCCAGGGTTAAGCATGAGACCACTTCAGCAATGTTCTCAAGGCCTTTCCTCCATCCTTGACTCCTCACAAGTCTTCAGCTAGTGGCCACCTTGAGTGGCAAGGCCACAGCAGTTCTCTGTGCCCATGGGAACAAAAAGAGGGGCAAGAATGCCTTAGCATCTTCTCTGACCTTCAGGAATACCCTTCATATGCACCTTCCAGGCCCAACCTTAGCCAAGCCCCTTCTTACCTAGAAGGTGCTCCAACTCATTTCAGGAACACCATTGGCAGAGAGAAAGGAGTTGCTCTAGCTGATTGAGAACACTGACTCATGACTCCTCGGAGCCCAGCATGAAGAAAGGAAGAGGGTGCCCATACCTGGGCCCCATCAGGGTGTCCTGGGGAAGGATAGAACAAGAGAATGGGAGTGGGGTCAAATTGACCAGTGTTGCTCAGAAACCATCCCTGAACCCTGTCACAGCTGGGGTGCAGGGCCTGGACATTCCTGAGGCTTAAGAGAGCTCTGCTCTGGCTTGGAACATGCAGAAAGCTTGTGCATTTCCAAGCACTCCGGGCCACATTCCTGTTGTTTTCTGAGACCACCCCTGAGGTTGCACACAGGATAGGGTCAGATGTGACAAGAAAGGCAGACAAACTTAGAATCTTTGGTACACTCCATAATGACCCCGTGTGATCCTAGCCTGACACAGCCCTTTTCTGTTACTGACCGGCAAAATAGCCATCATGTGAGGTATTTTGTCATATAATATGCTAGCTGAACTCCTAACAACAGCTGATTTGGGATGGAAACACTCTCATATTTTCAGAGGAAAGACTATTAATTTGGACAGGAAGCACCTGAGCAGAATTCCTAGTAAATATTTAGATCGAGTGCCCCAGGAAGAAAGAAGCCTAGTTAGTTGTAATTAATCATGGATAATTCATTACTCACAAAGTACATCCTGCTGGTGAGCCACTGGGTGCAATATACTAAAAGGCCCCAGATTCCAAGCCAAACCTCACTTAAAGAAGGCAGTATCCTCTCCCATGCTGACAATGATAAATACAAGTTCAAGGCAGACACATTCTCAGAAGTTCCCTTAGAGTGGACAGTCGCTATCATCAGTGGGTTGTAATTCATTCTGAGTCACAGCATAGCTCAAAGCTTGGAGGGAAGCAGAGGGTCATAACTGCAGTCGCCAGAAAGTCTCCCGCTGTCCGGCTGTCCTCACTCCCCCTGCTGAGTCCTTGGGAGTGTGGCTCCAGTTCAAGACCTTGCCCTCTTGCCTCTGCAGGAGAAAAGCATCAGCAGCGACAGGGCAGAGCCTTGTCGTACTTCCTTCAAACTGAGGTATCTAATTTGCCAAGTGCAAGAGATGAGTTCTGCAAGGAGTAGCATCCAGTGACCATAAGGAGGGGATGCTGTGAATACAGCCATCATGCATAGAAACAGGACAGAAGCCTGCAAGTAGGAGGGCACAGAGAAAGAGGGGACATGGATCTCCCTCCATGAAAGAGCCCAGCTTCAGGGCTCTCTAGAGAAGTATGGCTGTTGCCACAGGAGATGAAAAAGGGAAGGTGAGAAGCCAGTTTCTCTCAGGGATTGCATTTCTAGGCATAGACGACACTCACATACCACCATCCTCCCCATTTTTTGTTCCTTCCATCCTTCACCACCTCTTCTTTCTTTCCAACCATCTCTCAGATACATCCCTTCAATTGCTCTGCAGTCACTTCCTGGGCCCAGAATCCTCACATTTACCTAAGGACCACATAGCAAAGCTGCCAGTCTGATCCTACGCACCTTTAAAAGTACTGCAGAGGAAAAGGCCATGTTCCAGCTGAGACTCACCATGAAAACATTTTATTTCTTTATTTACAAGAGAGAGAGAAAGAGAGAGAGAGGAGAGGCAGATAGAGAAGGAGAAAGAGATAAGGGGTGTACCAAAGCCTCTAGCCACTGCAAGCAAACTCCAGATGCATGTGCCACCTTGTTCATCTGGCTTTACATTGGTACTGAAGAACTGAACAACTGAACCTGGGTCCTTTGGCTTTGCAGGAAAGTGTCTTAACTGCTAAGTCATCTCTCCAGCCCTGAAAATCTGATAACAGCAGTCTCTTGGATGCTAGCTCTGCATTATCAATTTTCTGTCACTGTGCCCACAACCTGCCTGGCATACAGGGCACCCCATTATGCACACAGGTCCTCATGGCCCTTTAGGTTTGTGTCTGTAAATAAGCCCACCTGCTAAACTCTACTATCCTGAACCCCATACTCACTCACAGTCAGGCATGACATACACAAAGCAGCAAGCAATTCGTCATGGAGGAGCAGGCTCCTGCCAGAGAAGTAGGCATCCCCAGGCTCCTCCATTTCGAGTCCCATCCTATAGACAAAGGTCACACTGAGGTCTAGTTGGTGCTGCATTTTTTAATATTTTTTGTGCAAAATGGCCCAAGTGCAGTTCTGAAGTGTTACTTGGTGCTGTCAACTGATAGAAGCTGTGCTGTGTTCATGGAGAAAGCCATGGGCCTGAGGCGCCTCACCCAGGCAGACATCACAGCCCTGTGGGCCAAGAATTCTGTTGGTGAATGACCAAGGAATAGCAAGTAAGGTACCTCTCCACAGAAACCCACAGCCGACAAATGTCCACACTGACTGTTGATGAAAACACTGCCCAGAAATTGACAAATATCTGTGATGGTGAGATCTATTTATGAGCTGCCTGAACTATTCTGCCCAGATATTTGGTCAAATATTATGCTATATGTTTCTATGAGGGTGTGTTTTTTTGTTTGTTTGTTTTTGAGGAAAGCACAACAGATAGGCCTTTTTTAAAACAGAGAGAGAAGAGAGAGAGAGAGAGAGAGAGAGAGAGAATTGGTGCTCCAAGGCCTCCAGCTACTGCAATCAAACTCCAGATGTATGTCCCACCTTGTACATGCATCACCTTGTAGTTCTGGCTTATTTGGGATCTGGGGAGTCGAACACAGATCCTTAGGCTTTAAAGGCAAGTACCTTAACTGCTAAGCCATCTCTCCAGCCCTATGAGGGTATTTTTGGATGATACTGTATTGTGAATGTAAATGTTCCCCATAAGCTCATGTGTTTGGACACTTAATCCTCACCAGGGAAAGTTGTGGAACCTTAGGAGGTAGAGCCTTGCTAAAGGAAGTAGGTTACATGGGAGTGGGCCTTGAGGTTTGATGGCCTGGCCCCATTTCCTGTCCATTCTTTGTTTCTTGTTCTACCAAGATATGCAGAGGGGAGGAGATCCATCTTCACTTTAGAGCTGTCTGCTTCCATGGCTTCCACTCCCTGAGGGACTCTACCTTCAAGTTGTATGCCAGACTAACCCTCCCTCCTTACCTTAAGTTGCTTCCTATCAGGTATTTGGCTGTGACAACAAGAAAAGTAATGAATGAAGATGTGATTAATATTTAATTCTGTGCTAATACTCTGCTGGCTCTATTGCCACACTCTAATAAACTACACTGTGGTTCTCCTAATGGTGGTAGGTCAGGGCCTGTGGTGGTTTGATTCAGGTGTCCCCCATAAACTTAGGTGTTCTGAATGCTAGGTTCCCAGCTGATGGAGATTTGGGAATTAATGCCTCCTGGAGGGAGTGTATTGTTGGGGGCGGGCTTATGGGCTTTATAGCCAGTTTCCTCATGCCAGTGTTTGGCACACCCTCCTGTTGCTGTAGTCTACCTTATGTTGGCCAGGGGATGATGTCCACCCTTTGCTCAGGCCATTGTTTTCCCCTGCCATCGTGGAGCTTCCCCTCGAGCCTATAAGCCAAAATAAACCTCTTTTTCCCAGAAGCTGCTCTTGGTTGGGTGCTTTCTACAAGCAGTGTGAATCGGACTGCAACAGTGAAGTGGTACCAGAAGTGGGGTTGCTGATAAACACCTGACTATGTGGCTTCAGCCTTTTTGGAGCTGATTTTCAAGAGGAAAGTGGAAGGAGTTTAAATCTTGGCCTAAGAGATGCCTTGCAGTGCTGTAAGTACAGCCTGATGGACTATTCTGTTCTGAGCTGCAAGACCTGAATGCAGTAAGAACTATAGACTGTGAGGTTTGGTTTATGAGGGTGTGAAAGAGCTTTGCCTGGACTGATCTAGCAGTTTGTGTGAGAAGCTTGCTCTTATGCCCAGGTCCTGAGAAGTTGTGCAGGGTTGCTTTGCATAGAAATGAACTGGTGTGTGCAGAGGGATATGGCACAGAAAGAAAAGTCTTTGGGTGAACTGTTGTCTGTTCAGCTGCAACTGAGAGATTACAACCTTTGAGACTGGGCTAGCTGACCTGCGCTGGGGCAACAAGAAGAATGTAGACTCTTTTGAAGGGGCCTGAGTGCTCAAGGAGTGTCCTGTTCTTCAAATCTGCTTTATTCTCCCCTGGATTAACAAATTGGCACCCTACCTGGTATTGTGGAGTATAAGAAATGCTGGAAAGAGGGTCATTGAGTTTGCAACACGGTCTTGTGTTTTGGAAATGGCCATGGGCAGTGTGAAGCGGGTTTGCTGGTTGCCTGCATAGAGACCCCATGGGGCCATGAAGATGAACCGTGGCTTGCAGTGGAGACCCAGTGGAGATGCCGGGACCATGAGATGGTGCCAAGGAGCTGCCGGCCCCAATGAAGTTTCCCAGGTCTGTGAGTAGCCTAGCTGGAGGGGTGGAATTGGAATGACAGAGACTTGTTGCTGGTTAGAATTATCAGACTTGAAGATTTGTCACTGGCTAGAGTTGCTGGACTTGAAGCTACAGAGTTTGATATTTGCCCTGGTTGTTTTAAATCTTGTATTGGTTGAATGTTTCTTTGCTATGCCCAATGCCATCTTTTGCAGTGTGAATATTTATTCTGTGCCATTATGGATTTTTTGAGGTTATTTTTGGTATTATGGCTCAGTTAAAAGATCTTGGATTATGGGAATGTATGAACATCATTGTGATTGATAAAAACTATGGGACTTTTAAAGTCAGACTGAATGCATTGTAATTTACATCATGTATGGATATCAGTTTATGGGGGCCAGGGGCGGAATGTGGTGGTTTGATTCAGGTGTCCCCCATAAACTTAGATGTTCTGAATGCTAGGTTCCCAGCTGATGGAGATTTGGGAATTAATGCCTCCTGGAGGGAGTGTATTGTTGGGGGCGGGCTTATGGGCTTTATAGCCAGTTTCCCCATGCCAGTGTTTGGCACACCCTCCTGTTGCTGTAGTCCACCTTATGTTGGCCAGGGGGTGATGTCCACCCTCTGCTCATGCCATTGTTTTCCCCTGCCATCATGGAGCTTCCCCTCGAGCCTGCAAGCCAAAATAAACCTCTTTTTCCCAGAAGCTGCTCTTGGTTGGGTGATTTCTACCAGCAATGCAAACCGGACTGCAACAGTAAAAAACTAGCTAACAGGTCCAGGAATCAATGGGTGGAAATGGGAATGGTCCCACTTACCATCACCCCAAGTGACTCGTTAGCTAGATTTTTGCTTCCTGTTCCCGCAACCTTACGCTCTGCTGGACTACAAGTCTTGGTCCCAGAGGGGGCAGTGTTTTTGCCAGGAGACACAAAGAACATTCTATTGAACTGGAAGCTAAGACTTCCCCCTGGTCACTTTGAGTTCCTAATGCCCTTGAGTGAACAGGCTGAGAAAGGAGTTACAGTGATTGTAGGGGTGATTGATCCAGATTACCAGGGGGAAATTGGACTGCTCCTCCACAATGGAGATAAGGAAGAGTATGCCTGGAGTGCAGGAGACCCTTTAGGATGTCTCTTAGTGTTACCATGTCCTGTTCTCAAAGTCAATGGACGACTGCAACAACCCAATAGAAGTAGTGTGATAAATGGCCCAGATCCTTCAGGAATGAAGGTATGGGTTACCCCTCCAGGTAAAGAACCAAGACCTGCTGAGGTGCTTGCTGAAGGTGGAGGAAATACAGAATGGGTAGTAGAAGAAGGCAGTTACAAATATCAGCTAAGGCCACGTGATCAGTTACAGAAACAAGGACTGTGATTGCAATGTTTCTGTCCTGCCTTGATAACAGAGTGTTTGTATCTACACCAATATTAAGATTATATCATTAGCTAACTGTTGAATTTATATTAGACCCATTGTATTAGAAACTAAGCTTGTGTTGGGGGGAAGATTTTGCGGTTCTGGTTGTACGTGGGATAGTTATGCGATGTTAGGCGGAATTATGAGCTTGTTACTGTTTTCATTTGGAAATTAAGTATGATGTAAGGAGACATGATTTGATGCCAAGTTGACAAGGGGTGGACTTGTGATAGTTAAGGTGTTGTCAACTTGATCTGTTAGTAATCCACAAGCTGCTTCTAGGAAGGATCAACTAAAGGAGGAGGTCTTTCCCCCAGGGTGAGCCCTTCCCCCAGAGTGGGCGGCCCCGCTCAGAGGGGGACTTAATATAAGGAAGCTCTAGGTAGAAGAGTTCCCTTTTCCTTCCTTCCTTCAACCTGGCTGCCGGAGCTGCTCCCTACCTTCTAGCGTGGATTGAAGACCAGTACGTACTAAAGACCAACATCAACTGAAGACCCACGTGGATCGAAACCCAGTGGCTCCTCAGGAAGCCTCCAGGCTTTCCAGCACCATCTGCAGTGCTGGGTCAGGACTGCTGAGGCATCTGGCCACGTGGACTGAGCAGCTACCAGGTTCGGTGATTCTCAGGCCTGCAACTGCTATTGGACTACTGTAAGGTAATCCAATAAATTCCCTTTTTAAAATAATTCATTCTAGCAATTCTGTTCCTCTAGAGAACCCTGAGTAATACACGGCCCATGTGTACATGTTCACAGAATAGTGAGAGTGAATGCCTTGCTTTCACTATCATGGTACCCTTATGCCCACCTGGCCATTGTTGCCCCTTCCTGATCTCCCCAGCCTCCTTTTCTAATGTCTCATACTACCACTGTCATACTGCTTCTACTGACACACTGGTGCAGAAATAACACACATACATTTGGGGAGCTTCTCTCCTCATCTTCAGCACAGGGCTGCCAAGTTCTAGTTTAAAAGTACAAGAGACCTTAGATGTCCATTTGGTCTAGGAAGAATCAGAAGAAAGATTACTGTGTAGGAAGGCTATGGCTCCTAGCTGGAGCCTCAAGGCTGCTTTCATGGACAGGAAGAGACATCTGTTCTCTGTGTGTCACCAGTGTGGTTCAAGGGCCATCAGAAGATTCTCCAATGATAGTGTCTCCATCTCATCCCAATGTTGGGAATACCTCATTCTCCTGATTTTCAGAACTTGGTGGTCCCATAAAGCCAGATCCTGACTGGGTAGGGTATCCAGCCAACATGGTAGGTTCACATAACCTCTGCAGGCTTGTAGAGCCCTGGGGAAATGAGGCTTAAAAAGATGTGCTTATGGGTGATGTGCCAGAGACATTCAGAGTTTGGTGTGCTTGGGCTAATAAAGCTCTACTCAGGGCAACACTGGATAAGGGGTCAGCAAGTATAGTGCCAGGGTGTGTCATAGGATGCTTGTCTAGATGTGCTTCAGTTTTAGAAGATATCTGCTATTGCTCCTCCTCTCTGATCCACCTTATCATGAAGCTTCTGTAGAAGGCAGACATCTACACTACTTTGGAAAGTGAAGAACCGTGAATACCTGCAGTAAAGTGAGAGAACAGAGAGGTGAGGACATCCAGGAACAGATTGGGCTCAGTAGCTCATTGAAAACAACGAAGCCCTATAACAATTCCAGTTGTCTCTGATACTTGTTTGAAGCCCCAGTGCATGTCCTGTGGAAGTACAGGGGATACGGAGGTATTTTAGGCTTCAGGAGACTGGTAGGAGAGGCTATTTCTACATTTCTGGCTTCCTCTCAATTTCCTGTGAAAATGCACAGGTGGCATCTCTCCTTGGCAACTTTTAGCTCTAACCCTGACCCCCAGAACAATGTCTGCTTCCATGCCTAATCTCAAGGATAGGCCACAGCAACCCAAAGCTACAGTGCTGGATGACAAGAATCATGGTGGAGGAAGATGATGTGGTAGCCATCTTGGCAAGTGCCTATGGCTTTGGACAAAACTTGAGGCTTCTCTCTTCCTGGCATGCCAAGCACCCAGAGAGCAACTAGTTAGGCTGAAGAGCAGTCTGACAGGCTTGGGCCTCACTTGCACTGCAGAGATCTTAAGCATGAGATGCACACAGCATCTCTCTGTTCCATCCAGAGCCCTAGTTCACCTTCCCCACCCAGTCTGCATCTCTGTCCCATCCTTCTTTAACTTGATGACCTTATACACTAACAATGGCAAGGTCTGATCAAATGAAAAATCAAAGAGCTGCCATCCATATGCAGAGGCTCAAAATTCTATGCCTAAAATTTAATGTGAGCTAAGAGCCAGTCCATTTCTTCATACCTCAGTTTCCCTGCCTATGAAATACAGTAAGTTAGGGTTTGCTCAAAAGTGAAATGAACCGTGACACTCATATAGATTCCCATGCCCTAATTGTGCAAGGCCGCCTTTGTCTGCTGTGCCTCCTGTCTGCAGAGACCAGCCCCAGGATCCCTTCTTGTGCTCTGTGACAGGGTCACCCATAGTGTCTGCCCATACACTGAATCCCTTTGCCTGCCTCATTCTCTACCTATCTTGGCAGAATCCAAGACCATGAGGCAGCTACAATTTTACACTGAGCAGCTCCTGTCATTCATGGAATCAACTCTATTATACCTACTCAAAATAATAATCATATTGACAAGTTGTTTTCCTAACATTTTACTCTTTAGCACCTTGGGGGAGTTCTAATATAGAGATTGTGTATGTATATATACATTGAAAGACTTGCCCAGTGCATTAGTTCTAAGTCTAAATGAGCCTTGTTAAAAAAAAAAAAAAGGAAAAAGAAAAAAGAAAAAAATAACCAATGTTCTACCCATTCAGTTTTTGTTGTCATTTTTTTTTTATGCTAGCTAATGAGATCCAAAAGACAGTGCGCCTTATTCCCCAACAGTATGCCATGCTTCTAAAGGTAACAGGGATAACCCCATCAGGAATAATTGGTTCTGAATGATACTAGTGAAAACAACAGCCATAATATTAATGATGTCAAAATAATTGGTTTGAGACATGAACAGTTATTGGTCAGATGCCCTCCACTGACCAAAGCACAATTCTTACCAGTCTCCACTCTGACACTCACTGTAGAGGGAGGTCTCAGAAAATACATGTCCATAGAGACATCTGAATGAGGTGAACCTCGACCTTACTAGTGGTGTGACTTTGAAGGCATCACATGGCCTGCACACTGAGCAGGGAGCTCAGAAGTCCCATGAGGTTGGTGCATAGTAGTGATTTAAGAGCAGAGGTTACCAGTTTAGAGCCTGCACAGCCTGGAACATAGCACATGGCAATACCCTCCTTGCCAAATATGGGGAGATGCAGATAGAAATGAACTCACTATGGCTGCTGCTTTAGGCCCCGAAGAAGAGAAGGCTTTCCTAACACTTCACTGCAATCACCCATAAGCAGAGCTTTAAGAAAACAAAGAGAAGCCATGGCCTTCTACTGGGAGGGGGGAAGGTAGGAAAGAAAGAGAGAGAGAAAGAGAGAAGATAGACACAAGTACCATTCAGAACTATGGGCAGGGCTTAGAAAACAGAAACATCATGCTGGGTTTCAGCATTTGTTCCACCACAAACTGCTTCATAATCATGGATGGCTCATTCAGTGTCTACCACTAAATTTCTTCAGAGAACTGTGAAAGGATTTGACAAGTTTGTACATGGACAATATTTAGATTACAACTCAGATTCTCAATATTTGTAGATATAGGGCTGACAAGGTAAAACTGGTTTATGCAATTAAAGTCTTATGGGAAGCCAACCCACTTGCGTGTTTTGTTGAGGCTTGTGACTTTCATACTGCCATGGGACAGTTGAATCAATAAGTGGTGTATTAGTCAACTTTCTTCTTGCTGTGACAAAATACATAATGCAAACAACTTAAGGTGGGAGTGTTCATTTCATCTACCAGTCCATCTTGGTGAGGAAAGCCCCTGGCAGGAGCATGCAGCAGCTGGACATGCTGTATCTGCAGTGAGGAAGCACAGAGTTGGTGCTCAAATTGCTTTCTCCTTTCTCATTTAAGACTGGGACCCCGCCTATGGGACGGCACTGTCCATGCCCAAGTAGGTTCTTCCACTCCAGTTCTCTGAATCTAAAACATTGATTACAGATATGCCTAGAGATTTGTGGCCATGGTGATTCAAAATCCTACCAAATTGACAAAGAGAGATTAACCATCATAGGTGGAGACAACAAGCTCTGGAAAACTGCCACAGTCACACTCTAGACCTGATGGAAAAGGTTTTCTGACCTCTTCTAAATGTATCACACCCTTCATTCCATCCTCTGGTGGCTCATGATGGGAGTACTCAACCCTGAGCTCATTGCAAAGAGCCTGTTATGAGCCTGGTCCTCTAGGCCAAGCGCAGCTGAGGAGACCATGGCTGAGCCAAAGCTAATGGTGAGACATATTCCACAGTGTGTCAAGTACACCCAGGGCTGCCGCTCCTGGCTGTGTCACAGGTGACCTGAATAACAAGGACACCAGGGCCCTTAGATCCCCTCCTATCTTTTGGTCTTTGGGATGAAGAGCTAAAATGGCAGTCCTTAAACTTTCCTAATTAGTAAGCTTAATTATCACATTAACACTTACCACTTGAATTTTTTCAGTTTAATCATCTTTTCTGCTGTTATTCCAATTAATTGTGTTGGAAAGCAGCGGGTCTGAGCTTCAAAGAATAATGTGCTGGTTTGAAGTATGGTATTTGATCACAGGATTGTCTGGAGTCTAACATTTGAAATGAGGTCGGAATATTATGCAATCCTTTATTTTTATGCATAACAAGCATATAGCTCTATATGTTTGTATAAGTAAATGGATGTGTGTGTGAGTGTGTTATATACTATATCATCATGTTTCTAACTGATATCTAGGATAACCATTGGTAACTGTTTCTATATTTTTGTTCATTTAGTTGTGCCATAAGTGCTATAGGAACACACTAAAAAGTAATATTTTCTCCTTTCTTTTTCACCCCAATCCTAAGATTGGAACATTCCTGGAGAGCACTGACAATCTGTTGACATCACAGTGTCAAGAAAGAAGCTGTCTTGTGGATCTAGGTAGCCATGTTTATAGCATAGTGACAATATCACAGCCATGACTCACACAAGGCCTCTCATTTCTCACCATGGACAATAGATGGCTAGCTAGCTATTGGAGAACAGTCCCAATACTATTAACCCTGTGGAAGGGGTCAAGTATTATTGATCTTCATCTATAAGTCCCCAGAGTTGGCCTGACTAGGCTCAGGTACATGGCATCCTGCATGGAGAGAAGGGAGGGATGAAGGCTGAGGCTGGGAGCTGAGAGAGCACAATTCAGTAATTTAATTTTAAAATCCCAACACTTGTCAGTGAGTAATGATTAACAATAATTGCTTCTGGGAAGTAGGTACAAAGCAAGCCTGGTAGGCCAAGAAAGGCCAGCCCAAGTATATAAAATAAGTAAAGCCCAAATTCATAGAAGAAATCCCCAAATCCTGAGTTGAACTCCTCTTCTGTATCCAGAAATGCATTGTTGCTACATTACACCAATTATACCATATGGCTTTTATGGCACTTGTCATTCATTGCTTTTCTCAAAGCCTAATTTGAGGACAATTGTGCATTATACTAATTATGTAGGCTTTCCTCATTGCAAGCATTGAGGTGAGTTACAGATCACTACACTACTGAGAAGTCCCCAGGTAAATGAAAATAAGAAAATAAAGCTGAAGAAGAAAGTTGGGGTGATATTAATTCACAAGTTTGTTTGAAGATGAATGATATTAAATTGTTATTATTTGAGTCTTTTTAACCTACAAATGTGTTATTTTCATGTGGTTTAATCCCACTCTTTGTCTCTGTGTCAATTGATATTCCCAGACTTTGGTTCTGGGAGTGACATCATCTCTAATGACATTAGATTTGAGGGTGTATCGCCTTTGGAAGGTGACACAGGCTTTGAGACAGAAAGAGAATTGCTTAGTCTTTAGACTCCTAGAAAAAGACATTTCAAGAAAGGAACAAAAGGTGTGATGGTTCAGTTTTGTGTAAATTTGATCTGTTTAGGAATCCACTGATATTCCTCATAAGTGGGTCTCTTAAATTGCTTCCAGGAAGGATTATCTAGATGAGGAGACCTCTGCCCCCCAGGGCGAGCCCTTTCCCCCAGAGTGGGTGGCCCCTCTTGGAGGGGGGCTTTATCTGAGGAAGCTCTGGGAAGGAAAGCATCCCCTCCTCCCACCTGGCTGCAGGTGCTGCTTGCTGCTTTCCAGTGTGGACTGGAGAGCAGCATCTCTCCAGGACACCTCCAGACCTTCAGTGCCACTTTGGGACTACTGGGGCATTCAGCCTCGTGGACTGAGCAGCTACCGGGTTTCTTGACTCTCAGGTCTGCTATAGGTGGATTGCTGCTGTAAACTAATCCAATAAATTCCCTTTTAATACAATTCATTCTATCGGTTCTGTTCCTATAGAGAACCCTGACTAATACAAAAGGCAAAGCTAGAAGTTGGGAGAAAGTGGGGATACTTGACAGACAGTATAATGGCTTATGTTGATTGTCAATTTACCCGACCCTGTGAGGGATTATTAGCCTCTGTGCAAGCCCGTGAGGGATTATCTTGGTTAGGTTAAATGAAGTGGGAAGACCCACCTTAACTGTGGGAGTCCTCATTCCTTGGGCTGGGGTCTTGGACTATATAAGTAGAGCTGGCTGGACAGCAACATACATCCATCACTCTCTGCTTCCTCCCTGCTAATATGACACTAATTTTGCTTTTCCCACCATGATGGACTCTACCTTCTGGAACTGTAAACCAAAATAAACTCCTTCTATAAGGTACTTTTAGTTATTTTGTTCCAGCATAGTGAAAGTAAATGATACAGGAAGATAAGGGACAGGTAAAGAGGGACACGATGGACATGATGGGGAGTAGCCAGAAGGAATAACTAAAGAACTCACACTGGCCTGGGGCAGCACCATGAAAAGCAAGGGAAAGAAGGGTCTTGGCCTGAGGAGGGATAGGATCTCACTTGTGTTATGAAAAGCAGAAAAGTTAATGCTGACTGGCAGCAGCCTGTCCCGACTGGACTACATCAGCTGGATTCAGTATCTTTGAGCAGTAGAGCAAAGGGGGTCCACTGGCGGCTTGCGGGGGCACATGAAGGAACCTTGAGTGACACTCCATCTCTGGTTTGAGAATGCTGGGTTCAGTGGTACCATGTTGTCTGGTGTACTTGGCATTGTAACCTAAGATCCTAATTTCCTATCTGTGCATGTCACCACAAGTGATAGTCTACAAGTTTGGTAGTTCATTAATCATTACATATTCTATCTCCCAAAGAATAAAACAACAAGCTCTACTGTGGAAACAAAGTTTAGATAGAAAAGTCACAAAATACTGTCTGCCATGTAGCAGATGCTCCAGAAAGACACTGTCAGCCTCAGATTCAAGTGTAACCTACAACATATGGAAAGGCTGGCCAACACTGGACGTATTGAGATGCTCACTATCATAGTCACAGCTGCTTAGTAGCAGGAAGGGGTTCCTGGGATTTAGACACACCTGGGCATGTTTAGCCAAGGGGTGGAGTGGGCCTGCCTAATCCTGTGTGCATGAGGGGCTGAGTCACCTCCCTGGAGAGCCTATGTTAGCAAAGGGGTTATACGACACTCTAGCTTAAAGATGGCTCCAGGGACAAAGTCTCACACTTCGTCAAAATAGAAGTTCTATAGAGCAAACTTAGGCAAAAGCCAAAACTGTCATTCTATCATACACTGTAAGATCTAGGAGAGGAGCTCCATCCCCACTTTGTCACACAACCCCTGCCAGAACTCCCAAGCATCCCCAGTGCATGAGCTCACAGAGCTCCCAACAGACCATGGCCGTGCTCAGCTTCCAGGCAGGACCAGAAGAATTCAAGTGGAGGAGCAGTGCTGGCTGCAAAAGTACAGAATCCTACACCAGGCAGAGCAAGGCAAAGGCACCCTTGAAGGCTAAGGGGAGCACAGAAGTATGGGAAGAGACAGCTACCAAGACATGGCTCCTTAGAGACCTGTTATTTAAGGGAAGACACCTCCAGGAAACCCCAGAGAAATCCTGCAGGGAGGAGAGCTCCTACAGGGAGAAGTGGGGCTGGGCCTGTGGCGAGGTCACAGACAGCAGCTGCCTGAGATCGAGTTTCATCCTTTCCCTGTAACCCTCCAGGAGCATGCACGCTGGGACTGGACCAGGCCCCAGGGGGTATTCTCCTTCTACATGAGTTCAAAGGGTTGTTTTTCCCTCAATCTGAGCTGACTTGCTCCTGATGCCTCTGTTAGCTGTTTCTGGTTCTAATCAGGAATTTCACATTAAACCCCCAGAAAAGATCATAAACACATCCCAACAGCTATGCAGAGGGTAATCAACTCCTACAAAGACCTTCCTTCTGTAACATGCCTAAAATTTCCAGAGATTTTTGAAAGTTCATTTGTAATGCACAGCTATTTTTTTAAACCATAAGCAATTGCTTGTCATTGGACCAGTTCAAACAGAGGATTAGATGGCCTTCACCTGGCTCCTGGTCAGCCCCATGCAGCACTTGAGAAGGTGCTGGCACTAATCTGTGTCTCTAGAGAATGTCCCCTGGACCTCACTGAAGAAGGACACCTATAGGGGAAAAAAAAAAAAAAAAAGCCTCTTGATGGAGTCAGAATGGTATGAGTCACATTTGCTTAGGGCAGAAAACTTAGGAAACAAAGAGAATGAAGAAGAAAGTAAGTTGCTTGTGACCCCAGTATCTTCAAATAACCACAAATCACCCCAGTTTCTATCTCCCAGAGTTGCAATGGAGATTGGATATGTCTTTCAGGCTAGGACTGGAGTCCATACAAACATATGGCAAATTTCTTTTAGATGTAGGAACAATTCACTGCATAGCCCTGATTTTTAGAGCAGCTCTTCTCCTTCCAGAGATAGTGTGTCCAAGAACATGTCTTTAGGGCCACTAGCCTTGATGACTAGCTCTGGGAGGGGTGTACCTGCCAAGGACAACCAGAGATTCTCTGACACTGGGTGGTTATCCTGAGGGCATAGAGATTTCAGGGTTAGGAGGCTACATTTTGTCACACGTACACATATGAGAGAGCCATGCAGGGAAAGTCAACACAGAGCAGCAAGGGACAGAGACAGAGCAACTTGAAAGCTATCTGTCCATGAGTATCATGTCACCTGCCCCCAGGTGTGGCCAGCACATACTTTCTGTTTCTGGGACCCCATTTATGTTCAAATCAACTCAAGCCATCTTTTAAGACTTCTTAGCCAAAAAAGGGCAAATCAATACATTAGTTACATAGCCAGTGTAAACAGGTGTCTAACTAGCCTGAGGACTGCTGTGTGTGACACAGGAACATACATGCTGCATGTAATAGCACCGTGTGTTCTTATAGCCCAGTATGTTCCCACTCTTTTCCACCATCTCCACTTTAAGGGACTTGAGTCCCAGCATGGTGAAGGCAATTGACTGAGGTCAGAATCCAGGATTCGAATCTCACCCACTGACCCCAGAGCCTGTCCTCAAAGCCAGCATTAAGTTCACGGTCAGATAGAGGTTCAAGTGCAAGACTTCCTCCAAAACATCCCTCCCAACTTCCTTAGAGGCAGATGCTTCAGAACATCTGCCCTCAAAGCTCTCAGTGAATCCCACCGAGTAGAGACTGCCAGGGCCATTCCACAGCCAGCTCCTTATAGTGAAATGAGGTAGTTCTCACCCTGCAGGCGCAGGCACCTAGATCAGGCTGCCAAACACTTGTAGGGAAGGTGACAGGAGCCTGGCTGATGGAGAGAAATCCCACTGAGGTGAAGGGGCTCCCCTCAAGTGGGCTCCTGAGCCCAGGAAGCACCTCCCTGAAGCCCCCTTGGCAGGGGGACATCTGAATGGTTTCTTCCTTTTCAGCCATGGCCAAGTAATCCCCATCCTGTGTGGGGCCACACTGCCATCCCTACCAGCATCCAGGGAATCGTACTGAAAAGGTGCCCCTCCCTGTCTGCTAATGAAAATTTCTTCTCTGCCTGCCTTTCACATCACTGCTCATACCGTTCATCTGTCCATCTGCCAGACCACTCCAACATCACAGAGAGGCTACCCGTTCCCACAGTGACACCTCAGAAAGCCCCAAGACATGATCACTCCAGCAGGTTTCTCCATCACATCAATATTGTCAATAAACAGTCTTTTACTTGAGTGCTCTTATGAATAAGATTAACATAATTCCCTACACTTTCTCAAAATTCAATGTTTACAAGGCTATTTTGGCAAAGGCATAATGCAGACTGGCTGGGGCAATGTGGAACCAGTCCTGTTCACTTAATGTTAATACTGTCAATGGTGGAGGAAAATGGCAGTGGTCAGGCACACTGATCCTTAACCATGTTTTGGGGCACTTTGATAAGAAATACAGCTGTTTTATTAGAAAGAAAGGAGTTCCATACCTCCCACATCATAGCTGAGCCAGTCTTTGTGTGATTGGGCAGGTCATTTGCTTTTCAAATGTCAGTCTATAGTTCACCTTCACCAGGCTCTCCCTGGCCACTTATAGGCAATGGAGATAAGTCAATCTTCCCCTGCGTTGCCACTTGATTTTCTAAAGATTTTTGTGAGTGCACTCATGACACTGTATTTAAGTACATGTGCTAACCTGTTTGCTTCTGCTGCTAAATTACTCAGTTGTTACTTGAGGCCAAGAACCAAAGCTTGCTCACTGTGCAACCCCAGCCAGGGCCTTTAGTCACAATTACCACGGATGCAGGGTCTGCAGCTCTCTGTGCTCTCCTGGTCTTGCACATGGGCTAGACCCAGTGACTTTTCTGACAGGGCCCAACGGTGAGGAGATAGTACTTTTAAGAGTCAGTTACAGGAATAGGGTGCCTCTGGTTTCTTACCAGCACACTATTACTCAGAGCCCTCATAGGGAAAGATACCACCTTCCTTGGAGCAGCTTTGTGACATTCACAGAACAGAGGCATCAGTGCTTCACTGGCAGCTAGCCAATACCTGAGGCCTGTGAAGACACTGGGGACTGAAGGGCTGCGGGCTGTGACATGCTGACCCAGAAGGCCCACCTGAGCATTGTGGCTTCCTGACCTGTGAAACTGTAAGCTACAGATGGTCCCTGCCTTACAGTGTTTCAACATATGATGCTTCAGCTTTCAATGGTGTGAAAGCCATACCATTTGGTAAAAAACATATTACAGATTTTGAATTTTAATCATTTCTCAAGCTAGACGTTTATAACACATATGACCCTCTCTTGTGATGCCGGTTATAGCAGCTCCCAGCCAGTCCCTCTACTACAAGGGAAACAATCAAGACTCTATAAGGACTGGGCTGCTGGGCCAGCATGTTGGCAAGCTAGGTATGCTAAGTAAGTTTTCACCTTGCAACATTTTCTTGTGTGTGTGTTATGTATACATGTGTATACACATTCATACATATGTGTGTGCACATATGTGTATGCATGTAGATGCCACATATCAGTGTTGGGTGTCTTCTTCCATCATTCTTCACCTTGTTTTCTGAGAAAGGAACACTTACTGAAATGGGAGTGTGCAAATTCTGATACACAAGCTAGCCAACAAGCCAGAAGTCCTCCTGTCTCTGTCTCCCCAGTGCTGGAATTATAGGCATGTGCCACCATAAAGCTTTTGCATGGTTGCTGGAGACTCAAACTCCAGTCCTCATATTTCTGCAACAAACATTTTATCCACTAAGCCATTTCCCCAGCCCAAGCTTTTCAGGTGGTAATAGATCTTTGAAGAAATAATTCCATTATAATGTTGAGCAACATCTATCCTAAATGTTATTGTTTTAATCTGCTAGTCATTTGTTACAAAGCCACATGGAGCAATAGAGTACTCTACTGATGAAGCAGGCTGACTTGAACTGAGCAGAGACCACTCCCTGGTGAGGATGTAAGGGTCTCAAGATTCCCAGGCAGGCAGAATGAAGGAGCATGTTGAAGTTCACCATGCTGCCCAGGCTGTAGAGACAACAGATCATGGATGCATTCTTTGAAGCCCACAGGATATTGCTGTAGGACAAATGAAATTAGATTCTAATCACATACAGAACAACACAGTATTGGTGAATCAGAGCATAACCTAGGGTCAAATATTCCTGGGTTTAAACCCATCTGTCATATGTCACTGTGACTCCAAGAAAATTCGCTATTTCTGGGCCTGTAGAGGCATCTGCCAAATACTAATCCTCAGTTTATAAGAAATGCTTCCAGACTTTCTTTCTGATATATTCACTAAGCCAGGCTTGGTGGCTAAGGCCCATAATCCCTGCACTTGGGAGACTAAAGCAGGAAGATCATGAGTTTCAGGCCAGCCTGTGATACACAGTGAATTCAAGGCCAGCCTGGGCTATATGAAAATTCTTTTTCAAAGCAAACAAAAAAAGTGATGCTGGAAGTCACTTCATCTAACCTCACTCTTTTTTTTCTTTTCTTTTTGGTTTTCTAAGGTAGGGTCTTGCCTTACCTCAGGCTGACCTGGAATTCACTATGTAGTCTCAGGGTGGCCTGGAACTCATGGCAATCCTCCTACCTCTGCCTCCCGAGTGCTGGGATTAAAAGTGTGCACCACCATTCCTGGATTAATCTCACTTTTGAGCACACTGCTGGGAGAGGTAGCATACTCCTTTAATCTCAGCACTTATGAGGCAGAGGTAGAGGAGCACTGTGAGTTCAAGGCCAGCCTGGGACTACAGAGTGAGTTCCAGGTCATCCTGGGCTGAAGTGAGACTGTACCTCAAAAACAACAACAAACAGACAAAAAGAACACCCCAACTTTTGCCTGTGTTGCCCCAAGAGATCCAACTTTCTGCAGCCCTAAAACTCAAGAGGCCCAGAGACCTCTCTTATTTGCCTGGGTCTAAGCCTGCCTTCCTCAGAGCAGACTCACTGGAGACTTGATCCATACCCTCCTTGCATCTCATAATGGATGAGCCCTCCTCATTGCGGATACTCTAATTTAACCATCACAAATGGCGCTGGTCCCTGCAATGAGGATCAGCAGAGGCTTGTGTGTTGGTGATTTTGCAGCTCAACTAATTGTACCATGTGGTGTGATGAATGCTCTGGATGCTTCCACTGTCATAGAACAGTGGACTTCACGTGATCTAGGTTGACACGTGTGTTCTTATTACAGTCTATTTTCACTGTGTATTGAATGTTGTACCTTGAGAGACAGATCATTTCATCTACAGTAGTATGATTAGCCTTGAAAAAAAAAATGTCCTTATGTTTTATAACCAAGGAAGAACTTAGGGCCACTTCTACCTAGGCATAAGCCAAACAAATAGAGCTCAAGGGTCCTAGGTGCATCAGTTCTTTCCCATACGTAGGAAAGAGATTACTCAGCATGCCAGATTCTGCCTAGTATTAGCAATGTGGCTTCTCAACCTTCTCAGTAGCTGCTGTGAAGTTCTTTTTGCTAAAGACTTTAGGCATAATCTTAAACCCCGAATCAGAGATAAGAGAAAAATGGGCTAATGGCAAAGACAACCCACTCCCTCTGGCTGGTCTTGGCTTCCTGCTACATATCTGTCAGCCTGGTGACATGGAAGCAAGCATCCAGGCCAACCTGCATCCCTCCTTGGCTAACCACTGGCCAACTGGAAGAACACTGAGAATGGAGGGCTTCTCTGACATAGCGGAGAACCAGGTGTGTTGGGGATCAGGTGGGAAGAGAACGATCTTCCCCTGGATGTTGGAGGAGCCCTAAGCTCCAGATTCTAGGAAGGAGATTGTGGAGGAGGCCAGTACTTTAGCCACCGGAGACCACACCAGGGGTTCCACTGCATCACTGGAGAACCAGGGTGATAAGCAGATGAAGGAAACATTTCTTCTTCCAGTACATGCTTTCATCATGCCATTGACCGTTCAGTGGAATTGTTAGAATGATGCATCACATTTTCAAGGCATGTTTGGCTTGGTTCTCACTCTGGTGAGCTAGTAAACAGAAGAACCAATGCAAACACATAAGAAGGGGACCTGGGCAAGGCCACAGGGGCTACTGGATCACCCCTGTCTAGTACCACCCCCTTTCCACACAGCTGCTGAGGGTAGTCAAGTTCTGTCTGGAGAAAGTGCAGATTGCTCTGGAAGTGACTCTCCTGGCTACCAAGCCTGGGCACTGTGTGCAGCAGGAGACTGTGCAGTGCAGTGAATCCCTGAATGAGGAGGGTGGGATGGGTTCAGGGACTAGCCAAGGACTAGAGTCTAGCAACCCCACCCTGCTATGTTGCTGTGAAACTTTAGGGTCCTCACCTTCTGCCTCACAACTGATTTCCCTCTCATAAAACACACTCACCAGGTGTGCTGGTTGGAATCAAGTGTCCTCCATAAGCTTGTGTGTTCTGAATGCTTGGTCCTCAGCTGATGGCAACTTGGGCGCTGAAGCCTGGCTCGAGGAGGTGTGTTGCTGGGGATGGGCCTTGAAGTTTATTAGCCCAAGCTTACCAGTGATAGCGTGGCTCACTCTCTTGCTACTGTTTGCCACTTTCTGTGGCCGAAGTAATGTTCAGTCTTTGCTTATACCATGCTTCCATCTCCTGCCATCATGAAGTTTCCCTTCAAGACTGTAAGCCAAAAACAAACAAACAAACAAAAAAAAAAACTTTCCTCCTGTCAGTGCTTTTGGTTGGGAGCTTGTCCCAGCAATGAGAAGGTAACTGTAATACCGGATTTCAAGTTATTTCTTGAAACTCCAAAGGAGCCATAAGGGAAGTTTTGTAAATGTGGAAAAGAGGGGTGAGGAGATGGTTCCATGGATGAAGTACATGCCATGCAAATGTGAGGACTTGAATTCGAATCCCCAGTACCCATGTAAAATGCCAAGTGGGGCAGTGCACACCTGTAATCCTAGTGCTGGGGAGGCAGACAAAGGGGATTCCTAGGGCTTGCTGGATAGCTATTTTAGCTCAATAGTGAGCTTGAGGTTCAAGGCAAGTCCCTGTCTGAAAGATAAGGTAGAGGTGACTCTCAGAGAATCGCATACCCATGTTCTCAGGTGTCCTTCTGAAGATATCTGTTGTTCTAGTAATCCTCATGGTGGTTAAAGTCTATATTAAAATATTATTAACCCCCTATCTATCCAATGTTGATCTCTCAGCGTGCACACAAGCACTCACTCAGCCACACATATGCACATTCATTCACACAGAAACTAAATAAATACAATAAATAAATAAAAGTAAAAAGGAGAATCTGTGATACAAAAGGCAAATAGAAAAGAAAAATACCAGTGAAAGAGAGGAGACATTTAGAGAACTCCTAGAAGACATGAGCCAGCAGAGGAGATTTATGAGACAGAGAATACCAAGCGCATCTGACAGAGATCCCCAATGGATCCAGGGGTGTGTGGGCCCAGGAAGGCTATGGAGGATTAGGTCTGTGGAGCACCAGGTACAGGTCAATAGGGCCCAAGGCTAGGCAGGAAGTGGATGCATTCCCAAGGAGACCATGCCTGCTCTCTGCCACACAATGTTCTCTGGGTTGATGATGCTACTGTGAACTCAGAAAAATCCCCATTAACCTCTAAGTGGGAAAAATAATTAATAAAGGAACAAGTAAGAAATTATATACACAAGAATAGAAAACCTCAGAGAGTTCTAAGCACTGAGCAGAGGTCTGAGAGTAGGCTCTGAGTGGGAACTGGAGGTTCAGAAAGGTGGTGCCCAAAGTTAACCAGATCAAGGCAAGGACTCAGGACTTGAGGAGAGCATTGTGGTATTTATGTTAACTCACTGCTCAAGAAAGCCTTCTGTGAAGATATGGCATCTAGACCAAGACCAGGTAGAAGGAAGAAACCAGCTAGGTAGACAAAATCTGTGGAAAACATTCTAAGAAAGAAGCAAAGAAGTAAAGGAGAAAGTGCTCTGTGTGTTCAGGGGACCTGGTACATAATTTCAATATAATTTTTTAAATAAATAATTTTCAAGAAAGTAAATGTGGTTCAAGTACTAAGGGTACAATCAGGCCATGCAGTGCTATATATTTGGACAAGTAGGCAGAATTTTATACCAAACAGAAGAGGAAACAAGAAGCAATGAGGTCTAAGATGCTTCTTAAAGGTCCTTTGGCCATTGTCTGCAAAGGTATATAAGGATAAGAATGCAACAGGAGCATGAGGTCCATTCCAAGCTCTGAGCAGCAAATAGCCCAGGTAATTTGGGCTGCTGCAATCTGAAGAGATAGTCACAACAAAGCTAAATATCCAATTGCTCAACCATTACTTCAATTCCTCTCTCCTCTCACACTTAAGGATAAGCAGTAAGAAAAAAGTCACCTTCAGCTCTGAGCTCTGAAATATATCCTCTAAATCCTGCCTTGTTCAGCACACTTGAGTACAATACCACCAGCACGTTACCTTCTCTAAGCCAACACAGCCATGAACATTTGTAATAGCAGCCCTCCTACAAGGAGATGGGAGATGGAGATAGAAGAATCACAGAGCCAAATGGGCCAGCTAGGCTGCAAAACACAGCAGGGAACAATGACAGACTCTGCTTCAAATAAGGTGGTGAGGACCAACAGCTGCAGTTGTGCTCTGACTTCCACAGGTGTGCTGTGACACACACACACACAATCTGTATGCATACCTGCACACACACAAAGATGAAAAAAGAATTGCCTTTCCTCCAAGTTTCCAATAATTTTCTATATCAGACCAAATAGAAGTTCCTTTTGTGTTCATGTATCCAGCATACAACATGGTTGCATTCACATTCTCTAAGCCAATGGAGACCTCTCTCTCTCTATCTCTTACATCTCACTTTTAAGTCTTCACAAGTACCACCTTTTATGTTCATACCTCTATGAGTTTCAAGGCAATCCAGGGTTCTTTCAGCATGTACCTCAAAACTCTTTCAGCTACTACCCTTTACCCAGAACCAATTCTACACTCTTACACATCAATTAGAGAAGTATTCCACCTGCTACGCCCAAACATGTATTTGTCTTTTGTAGAACAATACCACCCACTGGATAACCCGAGCAAAGAAACATATTTTATCACCATCTATAGGGTGAAAGCCCATGTTCAGAGTTCAGCAGGGTTATTTTCAATAAGGGCTCTCATCTTGATTTGCAAATGCCCCCTTCTTGCTATTTAGTTATGATAAACAGATTTTAAACTTACAGGTTTTATTAGATTACAGATAGAACTTAAGAGAAGGAAGACAGAGCTCATGGCCAAGATGAGTTTCCCAAAATGGGGAAGTACAGAACTTAAGAGAAGAAAGAAAAGCAGAGTTCTTGCCCAAGGAGTGGCAAGAGAGAGTTTGAGCCAGATTTTTATTGCTATGAGAAAATACTTGAGAGAAACTATTTAAGGTAAGAAGGATTTATTTTGATAATGATATCATAGGCTTCAGTCCCTGCCTATTATCACTGTGTCTCTAAGCAGAACATCAGGGTGGAAATATGTGGCCAAGGTGGTTCACCGCATAACACATAGGAAAGAGAAAAGAAGGAATGGGACAGGACTAGGGACTGGGAATAACGTTTAAAGGAATACCCCCGCCCCTGTGAGCTACGTCCTCCATCTCGGCCCTGCCTTCTACAGTATACATCAAGCCACAAAATGGTGCCATCAGCTGGGACCAAATGTTCAACCCATGAGCCAGTAGAGAACATATGTCCTTTTCTCTGAGTAGGCATACTCCTAGAGTATTTTACTCTTTTGAGGATTGTATTGGATTATAACTCCATTCTTATGTTCTTGTCTAACCTTACTTTCCATCTCCAAATATACTCACATTGGAATAAGGACACATCTCAGTCCATAGTGATGAACAGTTTTCTCTCTCTTATCGTGTGTGTGTGTGTGTGTGTGTGTGTGTGTGTGTGTGTGTTATAAAGAGACGTTGATGCTGAAGTACAAGGTACCAGAAAAGTCTAAGGTTGTCAACTTAAATCCCATGGCTTACTATATGAAGGTAGCTGAAGAGACAGATAAGGAAATAGGATTAATGTCAGCAGAGCTAGAATCTTGACCCTGAAATCGTTTATTTGCTCAACCATG
Organism: Jaculus jaculus; assembly: GCF_020740685.1. NCBI lineage: Eukaryota > Metazoa > Chordata > Mammalia > Rodentia > Dipodidae > Jaculus > Jaculus jaculus. The sequence continues at coordinate 58,174,666 of NC_059103.1, forward strand.
GAACTAGTTATCCCTACACACACTGCTCTGCTAGCACCTTGTGTTCATCCATGGCTTCCAGAAGATTTTCTGAGTTGAGCCAGAGGCAATTTGGCATCAGAAACCCAGAGTAGAAGGCTAGGATGGGTCTTGGGTCTGGGAAAAACAGGAAGAGATCAGAACATGTGTTCAGAATAGACTCCTACACTGTAGCCTTCAAGGCTTCCCACAAAACCAACCAGAAGAACACTCTGGAGGCCAGAGCCAAGAGGAGCCTATTTTGAATATACTAGATATTCTCATATGTCCCAGTGGAGACTAATACCAGCAGATTTACCCAAAGCAATGCCAACACAGACACAAGGAGCAAACAGGAAGGGAGCCTGCCCAAGAGGGCACTTGTGACTCACAAGGAAATAACAGGTGCACAGGCAAAGGGCAGCTCTGAGCTTGACCTAGGTTTTGCTTAACCATGTATTATCTGCCTCCACAGACAGAGAGAAGGAGGTGAGTATGAGCCCTCTGCTAATATTCAGTGAATCAAAAGATCAAAACTCCCATGTTGAAGTCTAGTTATAAGACTGCATTCATTACTGGTAACATATAGATTAAATAAAACAACAGAAAAGATCTGATCTGAGAGTGAAAATAGTGGTTTCCAAGAAACAGGACTGGCTGCTGGGAAACCACGGTATACAGCATAATATGTCACTTGATGCTGTTGGGATTTATGACAGCCATCAAACATCATGCCTACCCCCACAAGAGCTCTGAACCAACTGAGGGCCAGATAGGCCCTGGGAAGCTTCTGGATCAGGATCTTGATTCTACATGCTTGATAGGCATAACCATAAAAGGCCCAGCATCCCACACTGACTTGTTCCTATAAGGCTCAGGACATAGGCCAGCCACTCTGAGCCATGTGATTCCTACAAGAAACGCTCTCAGGAGGAAAGGGCAAGGCGGGCTGAACACACCTGCATGGAGACTCACCTCAAATAAGTGATTAAGTAATCTGTCCTTTGAGAAAGGAGCAAGCAAGGATGGAAAGTGCTCCAAAGATGATGTTGGGATGTTCTGCACACTTAGTACCAGGAGTCAAGAACTACTGTTTCCATAATGTGTACAACCTCATTTTCTGAACTCTGTGAGTGAATTCCTTTCCTCAAAGCAGCCATCAGCTGCAAAGCAATTACAGGCAGAAGTTGGCTTAGTTGTTATCCTGCATCCCTGCCACCTCTGGCCTCTTCTGAAACACTGGGAGGCAAATGTACACATGGAGGATGTGGGAACTATGTGCAAAGGATGAAGTTAGCAGCACTCTAAGGAGTGTGATGGCAGGTTGTGTGGTCTTAGCCCTACTGCACATATGGCCCTGGTTTTGACCCCATCTCCAATAAGAAGAATCTATTCCTCACAATACCTGGAACACTGCTCAGGATGGCCCCCATCCATTTAGTGGGGAAAGTCCCAAATTTGGAATCAGCGGGCTTTGTCCCTATGTAGGCAAAAACACAGGATCATCCTGCCGAGTGCTACTGTCAGCAGGTCGACTTTACTACGGGTGGATCTGCCAGGGTCAATCACCTTGGGGACTACTTCATAGGGTGCTAAGGGACTCTAAAATCATGCCTGGTTATTTGAGCTAGGGCTAGCAGCCCCAGCCCTTACCATATCCTCCAGCTGAAGCAGCTCCCTCACATAGAGCAAATCCTTAAAGTACCGGAATCCAAAACTGATGAGCAATTAGGGTGGAAAATCTTGAAGGAATCTTCACTAATTTAAAAGCAGATGGAGTTTAAGGAAAAACCTACCCAGCCTTCAAGCTTCCGATTGTTACAGGCTCAGATCCATCTCCTGACTCAGAGACAGCCTGAAGATGTAAAGCAGAGTAGGGCCCTCTAATAATTGGAGGGGAAGTACGCTTGGCCCTGACTACCACATGGTGGGCTCACCACAAGTTATATGCACCTGCCCTTGCATGGAAATCCATCTCCCTGCAGCAAGAACCTACCAAGCCTTTACTGGACATGGGGCAGATCTGGTTTCTAATGCTCTGATCCCATGGCAGCCAAGGCTTTGCTGGCACAACTCTAGGTTCTTCTATAAAGTTTAGAGAAGCAGGCAGATTTCACCATACAACACAACTCTGAAAATAAAGTTATCACTGGGTCTAGTGGTGCTAACCTATAATCCCAGGACTTGCGCTTAGGAGGTTAAGGCAGGAAGATCCCTGATTTGGCTAGAGGAGACAGGCTGGACCTAGTTCTTTCCCACAATGACAAGTGATCTTACTGTCTTCAGATTCTTGTCCTGATGTTCAGGACCTCTTTTATCCCTATGGCCCTGGCATCCATTTCTTGTTTTGGTGTCCCTTACATGAACCTATTGGCTTAACCACCAATGACAACTTTCTGGCTTAAATTGTCCTCAGAAGGTAAGAGGACACCCCTAGTTAGCCCAGGCCTCACTGCCATAAAGGCTGAATAGAGGGGACTGTGGCTTCTTTTGGGCAGCCAGTCAGGAGAGGTCTCCAAGTAACCAAAACTGTCTCCCTAAAATCACTTCTCCGTGAAGTATAAATGTCTGGCTTTTTTCTCGTGGCTTCAACAGCCAGGATTCAAACCAGGAGTGCAGGAGGTCTCTAAAAGACAAGAAAAGGGCTCCCATAGACAGGCCATCCCATCAGAAGCCCCAGTCATATCCCATCTACACTAGGCCCTGGCTTCACCTCTACACCTCAAGTTTCCTCTTCCGCTATGCAGAACAGACTCAGTGACAGGATGCACAGTATTTCAGGCTCCAAGGTAACGGTGACAGGCGTGCAGAGTGCTGGGCTGGAAGCTGGGCTGCTGTTTGGCTTTCTACTGCAGACAGCCACCCACGTCCCTGCGGATTGCCGTCCTGGCCCCCTTTCCCTGGTTGCCATGGGAAAATGAGAACAGAAAGCTAAGCTCTGCTGGCAGGCAGGTCACAGTGGCTCTTTCCCATTCCTGTCCCACAGAGGACAGCTCAGCAGGCTCTCTGTGGGCTCATTAGCACAGAGTCCCCAGCCAGGCCTCCCCACAGCCTTCCTACATATGCCTGGCCCCCAGGTTCCATTTCTCTTCTCACTGGGAGCATCATGTCAAGTACCAGGATATGTTCTATTCACTGTATTTCCCATATTTCTATGGAAGTTTCCCTCACCCTGCCACTTGCTCCCTAAAAAGAATCCAAACTGAGGCTCAGGTCCATTTGATGGACAGATAAGCATGTTGGGTCACTCTCAAGAAGCAGGGAAGGGGCTGGAGAGATGGCTTAGCGGTTAAGCGCTTGCCTGTGAAGCCTAAGGACCCCGGTTCAAGGCTCAGTTCCCCAATTCCCACGTTATCCAGATGCACAAGGGGGCGCACGCATCTAGAGTTCATTTGCAGAGGCTGGAAGCCCTGGCGCGCCCATGCTCTCTCTCTCCCTCTATCTGTCTTTCTCTCTGTGTCTGTTAAATAATAATAATAATAATAATAAATAAATAAAAATTAAAAAAAAAGAAGCAGGGAAGGGGCAAAGCCAACTCAAAAGGAGTAATGGACATAGGAAGGAGTAGAATCTACCTAGGGCACTGTGGTAGTTTGATTCAGGTGTCTCCAATAAACTTAGGTATTCTGGATGCTAGGTTCCCCAGCTGATGGCAATTGGAAATTAAAGCTTCCTGGAGGCAGTGTATGGTTGGGGGCAGGCTTATGGGTATTATAGCCTGTGGCCCCTTGTCAGTGTATGGCACACTCTCCTGTTCCTATGGTCCACCTTATGTTGGCCAGGGGTGATGTCTACCCTCTGTTCATATCATCATTTTCCCTGCCATCATAGAGCTTCCACCTCGAGCCTGTAAGCCAAAATAAACCTCTTTTACCCTACAAGATGCTCTTGGTTGGGTGATTTCTGCCAGCAATGCGAACCTGACTGCAACAATAAAGTGATACCGAGGATTGGGATTGCTGCTAGACACCTGACTGTGGCTTTGGCCTTTTGGAGCTGATTTTCAAGAGGAATGTGGAAGGATTTGAAACATTGGCCTAAGAGATGCCTTGCAGTGCTGTAAGTACATCTTTTTTTAAAATTTTTTTTATTTATTTATTTGAGAGCGACAGACACAGAGAGAAAGACAGATAGAGGGAAAGAGAGAGAATGGGCACGCCAGGGCTTCCAGCCTCTGCAAACGAACTCCAGACGTGTGCGCCCCCTTGTGCATTTGGCTAACGTGGGACCTGGGGAACCGAGCCTCGAACCAGGTCCTTAGGCTTCACAGGCAAGCGCTTAACTGCTAAGCCATCTCTCCAGCCCTGTAAGTACATCTTAATGGACTATTCTAGTCAGAGTTGAAAGACCTGAATTCAGTAAAAACTATGCACTGTGAGGTTTGGTTTATGAGGGTGAGAAAGACTTTGCTTGGACTGGGCTAGCAATTTGTATGAAAAACTTGCTGTTGGGCTGGAGGGATGGCTTAGCAGTTAAGGCATTTGCCTACAAGGCCAAAGGACCTAGGTTCGATTCCCAAGGACCCACATTAGCCAGATGCACAAGGGGGTGCATGAATCTGGAGTTCATTTGCAGTGGTGGGAGGCCCTGGTATGCCCACTCATTCTCTCTTTCTCTCTCTCTCTCTCTCTGTCAAATAAATAAAAATAAAATATTTTTTTTTAAAAACTTGCTTTTATGGCCATGTCCTGAAAAGTTATGTAGGGTTGCTTTGTGAGAAATGAACTGGTGTGAGCAGAGGGATATGGAACAGAAAAAAAATGAAATCTTTGGGTGAACTGATGCCTGTTCAGCTGCAATTGACAGATTACAATCTTTGAGATTGGGCCAGCTGACCTGCGTTGGGGCAACTGGAAGAATGTAGACTCTTTTGAAGGGGCCTGAGTGCTCAAGGAGTGTCCTGTTCTTCAAAGTCTGCTTTATTCCCCCATGGATTAACAAACTGGCACACTACCTGGTATTGTGGAGAATAAGAAATGCAGGAAAGAGAGAGTCATTGAGTTTGCAACATGGTCTTGTGTTTTGGAAATGGCAATGGGTAGTATGAAGCAGGTTTGCTGGATGCCCGCATGGAGACCCCATGGGGCCATGAGGATGAACTGTGAATTGTAGTAGAGACCCAGTGGAGATGTCTGGGACCAGAAGATGGCTGCTGAGGAAAGCTGCTGCCCTGATGAAGTTTTCCAGGACTGTGAGTAGCCTAGCTGGAGGGGTGGAATTGGAATGCCAGAGACTTGTTGCTGGTTAGAATTATTGGACTTGGAGACTTATCACTAGCTAGAGTTGTTGAATTTGGAACTACAGGATTTGTTGTTTGCCCTGTTTAAATCATGTATTGCTTGAGTATTTCTTTGCTATGCCCAGTGTCATCTTTTGCAGTGTGAATGTTTATTCTGTGCCATTATGGGTTTTTTGAGGTTACTTTTGGTATTTTGACTCAGTTAAAAGATTTTGAATTATGGGGATGTTTGAACATCATTAGGATTGATAAAACTATGAGGACTTTTAAAGTTGGATGAATGCATTGCATTTTCCATCATGTATGGATCAGTTTGTGGAGGCCAAGGGCAGAATATGGTGGTTTGATTCAGGTATCCCCCATAAACTTAGGTGTTCTGAATGCTAGGTTCCCAGCTGATGGAGATTTTTGAATTAATGCCTCCTGGAGGTGGTGTATTGTTGGGGGGAGCTTATGGGTGTTATAGCCAGTTTCCCCATGCCAGTGTTTGGCACACTCTTCTGTTGCTATTGTCTACCTTACGTTGGTTAGGGTATGATGTCCACCCTCTGCTCATGCCATCATTTCCCCCTGACATCGTGGAGCTTCCTTTCAACCCTGTAAGCCAAAATAAACCTCTTTTTCCCATAAGCTTCTCTTTGTTGAGTGCTATCTACCAGCAATGTGAACCTGACTGCAACAGGCACTGCGCATGACAGACACTGTACCAAATTCCTTACACACGTGGCTTCACTGACCATGGTGTCATCCTGACAGTAATGTAAGGACAGCTACTTAACAGAGGAACAAGCTGAGGTTCCCATAGGCTTCTGGCCAGATAGCTAGAAATGTCCCTAGCCCAGTGTAGATTTAATTCAAGGATTACTCATACCCCATTCTCTTTCTCCCTCCCCAACTTCTTTCTGTATGTCTGTATATGTCATGATCTTCAAAGATAGCAGATTCTGGTTCCCAGAAACTAGAAAAGGAGCAGCTGCTGATGTAATGGGGGAAGAATGCCCTGAACTGTCAGGTGCGCACTGACTCAAGCACAGTGGATACAGAGAGAATAGGAAGAGGCCATATGACCACAAAGGTGGGGGATACACTCTTAAACCAAGGTGAACCTGCAGCTACCAGCAGCTAGAAGAGGAAAGAGGGTGCTTCCCAGAGCCCTCAGGGAGAGAGTGGCTAGCCACACCTTGATGATGGCACCCACAGAATTAATTTTGGAGTTCTGACTTCCAAAAGCGTCAGATAGCAAAGTTTTGTTGTTTTGAATTTGTGGTCATTTGTTAGAACAAACTAACAGGGTCTAAACAATAGGACAAACTGGCTATGGACTGGAACCTCCAAAACCTAGCCAACTAACACTTAACACTTTATAAATACATTTATATTTTCTCCATGAAACTTTGCAGGGTGAATGAGCCCATGGTGAGGAGGTCAGTACTCCAAATGTCAACTGCTACATGATAAACCTTTCCCATATAGAAAGAGAGAAGGACTAGATCCCCAGCTCACAGATGTTCTGGGACCAGCTTTCATGCCAATGGATGCAGTATGGCTAATCTGCAATTCACAGGTGGCCTAGGGATCACAGATGGGCCCTATGTTGAGGCTATGTAGCATGCACATGCTGCCTCTGCTCCCCAGGAGAGGAGCTGTCTCCACAGAAAAGACCTTGAACATGACTTCATGCATATAGTGTCTCATAGAGATGGTTCCAGAATGGGATTCAGTGAGCCTGTTAGCCAAGTGTGTACACATGGCCCTTCATGCTAGCCAGGCTTTTCCCAGCATGTCAGCTGGGTCTTCACGTGGAATGTGAGCATCCTCAAAGCCTGTGTTTTTTAGCACTCATCTTGGAAGGTAGTCTAACTTTCCATCCTTCATTATCCAGATTGGCCACAAGCCCACATGATTTCCAGAAAGATCCCTATTGGCTCCATCTGAAAGTGTGTGGGAGAACTCAAGGTCATTGCTTTTGAACTGTCCTTGTCAGGAACCCAGAGATAGAGCTCTGGTGCTGTGATAGACTGAGAACAAAGGACCACAGGAAGACTGCTCATGATCAGAAATGCATCCCTCAGTACAGTACCATAGGCTGTAAGTCCAAGGCCAAGGGAAGCAGAGCTCATTCCTCCAGAGGCCTCTCCGGGGCTTGCAGATGGCATCCTCTCCTGTGGCCACCCTTCAATTTGTCCATGTCTTCTTATAAGGACACCAGCCATGTTTGACCACTGAACTCATTTCACCTTGATCACCTTTTTCTTTTCCCTTTCACATGTAGAATCCATTTATTTATTTATATGGTTTAAGTGCCCATCTCCAAGTGCAGCTCCATTCTGAGGTGCTAGGCTTTGGGACCTCAACATGTAGACAATTCAGCCTTCAGGACTGATAGGTAACCAGATACTTTATCTAGCTTCTCTGCTATTTTTGTGAGGTCAGAAACTAAACCTAAGTTCACTGTCACACACATCCTCCCATCTTCTATAGAGAAGACAGTAGCTGGAAAAGCAGGGAAGCCCAGGAGTTGGTGGTTTCAATTTGATCTCAGAGCACATTATAAGAGTAAATCTCTCCTCTACCCTAAATAGACCAAGCACTTCTACTCCCTAGAGACCAGAAATGGCAATCTCTCTGGGACCTGAGCTGCCTGCAAGGTGCTAGCACTGAAACTGCCCCTTATAGCTTCTTTCTCTTCTCAACACATTAGTACTATGGTCACTATCTCCATACACACATCTTTAGGGTGGGTGTGGGATTCCCACACTAACTGTCACTCTCAGGGGATCAACCAGGCTCACATTCTGTTTCCCTTGCCCAGTTTTCTTTGCTTTCTTAGCCCTCTAGTGAGCTGATGCTCCCTCATCCCAAATCGCCTCTACCCTTTCAAATGATGGTCATCCATCTAGCAGTCAGCCTGGGACACTTCTTGGTCTGTGAGCACTGAGCCCCACACTCAAAATTCAAGCTGCTTCCAACAGACATAAAAGCAGCCTGGGTTTCTTTTTTTAATCTGTGAGAGCTCTGCAGATTCACATTCTGCCCACATCTGAGAGAGGAGCTGGGCAGCTGGTCTCCACAGCATGAGGCTGGCAGAGTCTGGGAGGGAGCAGTCATGTGCAGCCTCAGGCGGATGTCCGACTGTCCACAGAGCTCAGCTCCACAGAGACAGAAATGCTGCTGGGGCAACAGAGCCTCCACCCCATGTCTGAGTGGTATGAGACGCTGGTGGGAGATTTGCCAACTCTCCTTCACAGCCTGTCACATAGGGCATGACTGATGTCCTCTGGCTAGCTCAAATAGTCCTAAAACTTAAAATTCTCCATGTCTGATGGAATCCATGGTTGTCTGCCAAAATGTCAGAGGGCATTCTCAAAGCATTAGTTTAGAACTCTGAAACTATCTGCTAAACATAGACACAACTCTGGCGAGAAACTCACTTCTCTCCTGGAACAGTGTCAGCTTCGGCAGGGAGGGACAGGGAGCAGATGAGCTGGCTGTGTACATCTGTGTTGCATTCACAGCATTATGGGGTGGGGAGAGAGCTAAGCTGTCCTCTATAGAGGAAAACCACATTCCCATTTTAGAAGATGCGCCACAAATATCCATTGGTGACTTGAGGTCTTTGTTGTTTAGAGGACTTGAAAAGAACTTTGGGCCAGTTGTAGACTGATAATTCTCAAAAAGAGGGGCTCTAGAGTCAGCTGGAGCTCTCATCTATAAGACTTTGAGTACCACCTACTCCTCCTAGGCAGCACATCTGGAAGGAGCCTCAGAGCATCCAATGACTGATACGTATTTATAAGACAGCGAAGCAGACAAGTACAGAGGGAGAATGGAGAAGAGGTTTGGAAACCTTCTGTGAACACACATAGGCCCCAAGAACTAACCAAGGGCTCATCTTGGAAGTGCCAACTAAAAGGCATGGGCAGCTGAGAGCAGCCTTGATGTTGAGATCTTGTAGGAACAGTAAGCAGTCCCAGCTCTGCTTGTCCCTGCATTGGAGAGGGCCAACTGGAGACAAAGAGCTCAATAAGCCCATAAAGATTACCTAGAAGAATCATGTCAACCTGAGAAAATAAAACAGGAGGCAGAAGTCAGTATCAGAAGACCACATTAGAAAGTGTAATGGGAGGATTCTCTTCAGGCCCAGATCCTGGTCTATGTCCATCTCTTCTTCTTTCCTCCCTTATCTGACCCCTCCTCCCCTCCCTTCCTCTGTTTTTCCTCCCCTTGTTATGTCTCCTTCTTTCCTCTAAAATCCAGGCAGATGTGGAATGTGCTCTACCCTCCACTGTCTCAGCCCACCCCTCCTTTCTGCCCAATAGTGTAGGTAGTTCCTGGGCCCTGGGATCTTCTGCACATGACTGTGAGGATGCTGTTTGGGTGTTTTGCTGACTGGTACACATCCAATATGAAGCCCTTGGTTATACTGCACTGGATCAGGTACCTGGCTTTGACCTCCAGAACTTGAAGGGCCTATGCACAGCCTTGCTGGTATAGCTGAAGATGTATGTATGCATGATCACAGAAGCCTTTCTGATACTCATTGTCACACTAGCAGCACTAAAAAGACCCAGGCCTTCTGCCTTGTGTTGTGTGAACACTCCATGAATGAATGAACAAAGGGCAAGATGCTGATAAGGATGGGATGTGAAGCAATGAGGAAGATGAGTCCTACAAAGCCCACAGGGCCAGAAATGCAAAGTAGTACTGTCACAAAGCATCAACAGGGCAACGAGTGCTCATTCCAGGTCACAACCCTCTGTGTACACAAACAGCATATGTACATGTCACTCACAAGTACAAACGTGTGTGCATGTGTGCACAAACATGTGTGCATGCAAAGCAGATGGTGGAAATAAGCAAGCATGGGCTGCCTCACCCTTCCCAGTGCACAGAGCAGCTGCTTTCGAGAAAATGGAGCCTTGCTGAGGTAAGGCACAGAAGAAAAAATGATGCTTATCCCTTCAGCTAATCCCCAGGCTGCCCAGGCTCACAGAGGGTCTCCAGGCTCACAGTAGATCTCCAGGCTCACAGGATCCCCAGGCTCACAGAGGGTCTCCAGGCCCACACAAGTTCTCCAGGCTCACAGAGGATCTCCAGGCTCACATCTCCCCCTCAGAAGATCCCTCACCCTTTCCTCAGAGGACTATTTCTTCTTTACCAACATGAGAATAATTAGAATAGCCCTCTAAGACCAACATGGGGAAAGAGAGCTCTGCCAGAGATGTTCATAGACATGTCAGTCCCAGGTTAAGTGAAGATCAACTCACACTCTTCAGGATGGCAACCCCTGATCTCAAGCTCCTAGGCCAGCACTGCAAACCAGGCAGGCAAGTCTGCTATAGAACTAACATGTCCCCTCCACTTTTGACTGAAAAACTCCTACAATGCAGCAGTGTTAGGACTATGAAGTCTTGCTTTCAGGCTGGGCTTCTGGGAGAGGGATAGCCTCTCTTACTCCTCTGCCATGAAAGGGCACATCATTCATCCCACCTCCCCTTGCTTCGTGTCCCCACAGGAGGGTACAGTGAGAAAGTACTCAGATTTATCGTGGCTTCCTCATCCTAGACTTTGAGAAATAAGTTTTTGTCTTCATACATTATCCAGTTCCTCGTGTTCTGTTCCAACAGTGCATACAGACTGAAGCTCAAGACCTTTGTGCTGTATCCAGAGAACATTCTTCAAGGACATAAAACTGAGAACTGGATATTGGAAATGTCCACCCTCTTCAGAAGGCTTTGCTTCTTAGAAATGCAGATTCATAGTCTCTGCCCAGACCCCCAATCAGAATCTGCAATGAAGAGAATTTTTTGGTATTCATAAATACATTAAGGTCAGAGAAACACAAAGAAACCTCAAATTTTGAGTGGATCAAATTAGGAGCACCACCCTGGGGAATAACCTCACATTCCTAGGTTGAGAGTTTTCATTCTACCAACTGGTTACTGCAGAGCAAGAAATGAACGAGTCCTCCCTGATTTGGTGTGTGTATTTGGAGGAGGCAGATTACAGGGAGGAGACACACATGACTACTGACCTGAAGGGCTGTCGCATTGAAAAGCAGAGATGCTTTATGGGACTGCAGACATAGCAGAATTCTACAGTCAGAGCCAGGTCAGGTAGGATAGAGCAGTTCTATGGGCAGAATCTGGGCCAAGGGTCAGAAACAGGGTAGGGAGACAGAGGAGTGGCAGCAGGTAACAAGTACCACATGGGCAGCCCCAAGAGCAAGGAGTGCAGTGACCAAGACAGCTCTGATCCTACAAAGGTCATGGTGGGCCCCTTCTCCAGCATTCAGGGCTAAGGAGAGATGATGAGGGATGAGGGGCAAGGCTATGTAGAGACACAGCAGGATCCAGCAGGGCTGAGAGCAGTACCTGACCCAGTTGCATACCTCATGGGGTAGGAGGAAGAGTACTATGCAGGAAGCAGGTAGGCATTGTGCTTGATGTAAGAGGACACTCCTAAGACCACAGAGCCCAGTGTTGCCTGAGGCCACGGGGTGCCATGAGATACCTTTAAGCACTCCAGTTGAAAGGATTCTATTTGAACAATAAAGAACTTTATAAGGACAGTTGGAAGGCTGGATTGCATGTATGTATTGAGGGAAATATAGTAAGGGGGGGAAATAGGAACTTAAGGAGGTAGAAACAAACATAAGGTTTTGAAAGGTCACCAGTAAGGTTGATGAGAGTCAGGTGGCTGAAGAACCATGGATTGGATGTGGGTGGCCATGGCAATGGTCAAAACCTGCTTACATTCCTGGTTTCAGCTGGGGTGTGGAGAGGGCCCTCCCAAAGCAGAATGCAGAAAGAAGCAGGCTTGCCGGGAAAGCTTGGGAAGGGGAAGGTCCAAGTTGGCCTCTTTTGAGGGTTCTATGAGTCCTCACCAGTTTCCAGAAGAGTAGACCCAAGCAGCTAGGATGTAGATGCAGCCTAGGACTCTGGAGAGAAAACAAAACTGGAGACAGAGGCAAGAAAAGACTCGGATTATCCAAGGAAAGGATGCAGGGTTTGAAGGGGCAGGAATGGACTCTGTGAGTCATCAATGGGAAAGCACAAGCTTGTGAGAGTGAAAAAAAAAAAATCATTTCCCCTCAGGGAAGTGGGCTCTAGTAGTTTTCTGAAAGGCCATTTGGGAAGAAGTGCCCAGTAGTGGCAGGAGGGTGACCTCAGAGCACTCCTTCATCCTCAAACTATAGAAACTGTACTTATTCTCAATTTCTATAACCTCTCCCCCCAGATCCAGAGATTTTGGAATGAATAAATAAGCATGTGCATTGCATTCTGCCAGCAGCTGGGAGCCCAAAAGGGTCCCCGCCCCAGCCTGGAGGCAGGCCTGTGGCTTCAGCTGAGCAGTCTCCAATATAGCAGGTGCAGCTGCCCCAAGCAGGACAAGCAGTGAGGCCTGCAGCCAACTCATATGCCACCATTAGAGCAGGGGACAAGTGATATGCCTGCAGGGACTCCAGAAATATAAGTTTCAATGCCACCTTCCATTCTTGCTCTATACACCAGGAATACGTACACTTACATATGTGGCTCAGGTGAACACAAAAAGTCATGCACATGTGCACATCTATGCACATCCCCACACAAGGACACACAAATGCACAACATGTGCATAACTAGACATGCCTTGTATTCAGTGTCTCCCTACGGGACAGACTGTCCCTGTTCCCCCTACCTCCTTTGCAACCTGGAGAGCCTTCTGGTCTCCTGCCTCTCCACTGAGCATGCTCCACACATGGGGACTTCCCAGCCCTGTCCTTTCTGCCATGGGCTGCTCTCCTGCCATCTGGTCACAGAGGCTGATAAGCATGGGCAGATGGCCAACTTGGCCCTAACTCTGCTTGGAGGCTGGACTGGCAGATAAATTGGTTGTGGAGGGGGTGGTGAGGAGGGAAAACGGGGGGGGGGGGGGCAGAGGAAATATTTCAGATTCATCCTCTGCTAAGCCAAGCTCCAGCTTTCCAAGCTCATCGTGGTGCTGTGAAGGCTGTCAGAGTGCCAGTGGGAGCAGGCAGATGGTGCTGTGCTGGTGTGGGCCAAGTTGAAGTGGGCAAGGACCTCAGAATCAGCATAGAACAGTGGCTCCCAGAGGAGTGGTCCAGCCTGCCAATCTCAGAGTGCCTCTAAACAGCACTAAGGTTAACACTCCATCTCATTCCAGCTCATTCCTGCCCATTTCTGCCCAGAGAGAAACTGACCTGTAACTTTAGAGTTGATAGGAGAAATAACTTGGTCCTAGGTCCCTGGACTGCTTGGAACTTGGCAGATAGCTGATGTCAGCCCTTGCACAGAGCAGTTCTAACACCAGTGTGACCACCAGAACCTCCAGAGCAAAAGCCTTAGTGCAGACTTCAAGACAAACTGCTTGTATGTGACCAGTCTTTATTAGAGACTGCCACCCATACTCCAGGAGGAGGAATTAGAACTGTCACCCTCATGACTTAAGTCACTGTATAATAGTAAGACACACCCAGTTATTACTCCCCAAAGTGAATTCCACTATGTCCCCTGGGTCTTGCATTGTGTTTGTTTTCCTAAAGTCCTAGGACAACATTAAAAAAAAAAACCCTGTGGGGTATGCAGTGAATATATATGGTGTCACCTGACAATAGCCAGCCAAGAACCTGTGAATAGAATGAGCCCAAAGGAGTAAGCCTGCAGACAGCCACTCCCCCTGCAAACAGGCTTTCTTGGGATTCTGGATTCCTGACTCATCTAAGTATGCTACTTACTCCAGAGCAGCTGTGGGCCTGCAGGGTTGCTAGAAGCCAGAGAAAGGTCTGGGGGTATCTCCAAAAGACAGATCCACAGGAGCCTGTGCTGCCTGTGGCACGTGCAACCATGTCTACCTGACATCTGAGGCAGGCCCAAGAAGGCAAATTGAGGGGGGAAATCCCAGCAGAAGTCAGGGGAGTTAGCCTCAGTCTATGTCAAGTTCTGTCTTAGGTTTGAAACCAATATTTGCCTGACCTGAAATCTCACTTATACCTGATCTTAGCATGACATGCTGCTTGGAAGGTAAAGGCTAAAGCCCTCAGGCTTTTTAGACTAGACACCCATAACAATTTCATGGACAAAACCTAACCACAGAAAAACATGCCAGTTGGATTCTCTTTGATCCCTTCTGTTGCTCAGGTTTAAGTAGGCCAGTACTTAACATAAGGCATTTCAAGTTTGCTTGAACAAAACCATTTGAAATCAGCATGATAATGCCACGGCCAGATATCTTGGCCACCTGTACCTTTCTAGCAGCTCAACTTCACAGAGAATCTAAATGTTTTAATCAAATTCATTCCTCAGAAAACAGAGTAAATGTGTGCAAGTGTCTTCACTTTACACTGGAGACATGAGTGGTTATAGAAGAATATACAGCTACCCAAACCCCAAGCCAAACTTGCCTACAAAAGTGGCTGCTGTGGGGGGAAAGCCCATGTCCTCTCCCTAAACCTTTCTCCCTGGAGATGGTGACTCATGAGGAGTGTTCAAAGGAGCAGAGAGGGGTCCTTTTCATGCACATTCAGTTGTAAGAGCAGACCTCTCATGGACAGGGTTAGTTCACTTACAGAAGGAATCAAGGAAGGTCTCGCCCCCTTCTGTCATGTAAGAGCAGGAGAAGGTGTCATGTATGACTGAGACAATGAGCCCACAGCAGTGACGCCAGGCTGAGACAATGGAAAGGAGTCCTGACAGAGGAGATATTCTTAAATCCTAAAGAGAGACTTGTGTCCCTTCCCTTTGCCTATCAATGTGTTTAACAGGTACCCAGGAGTCTTTGAAGTTGACCACCAGAGAAAAGATACAAAAGGCTTCCACTCTATACCCATCAAATATATGGACAAAGGACAAAGACTCTGCCCAGGCCAGAATGGGTGGGAATGTTATACCAACCATCCCATTTAAACATTGAGATTTTTCCCTTTTAAAACCAGGGAACATTTTTGGAGGGAATGTCTACGTCACCTTCCTCAGGCCAGGACTTGAATAAAAGGTATAACAGTAAATGGGATATGGAAGCAGCCTGGAGCTTGAGGAGTCCCCTTCCTGCCAGCAAAGGACAGAGGTCAAGTTGTCAAGCAGCCAAACCTACATATGTGCTGCTCTTTGTTTCATGGTCTTCTATAACCTGTAAGATAGCCACAGGCATGGCATGGTGGGGACAGAAATTAAGTTCTTTCATTTGGCCGAACTGTAAATAAATATAATTTCCTTGCCAATTTCTGTTTCATAATTTCTTTGGAATGCAAGGAAACTAAGCTGGAAGGTTATGGACCTGAAGATCTAGTCACCTGCTCTCTTCAGACACCACCCGCACATTGATCCTGAACTTCCCACCCTCCAGAACTATGCAAAACAATCTTCTGTTTAAAGCCATTCCATCCGTGGTAGTTTGTTAGAGCAATCTAAAAAAATAAAAAGGATAGAAAATTAGTAACAAATACCTCAAAATGTGGAGACAGGTTTGGAAGTGGGTATTGGTATAAAAAGTGTAAAAGGGCATTGTCTGCAAAGCCTAAGGACCCAGGTTAAAGTCCCCAGTACCCACATAAGCTAGATGCCCAAGGCAGCACTTGCATGTGGTGTTTGTTTGCAGCAGCTGGAGGCCCTGGCATGCCCATTGTCTCTCTATCTATCTATTTATTTACCTAGTTAGCTAGGTAACTACCTTCCTCTTTCTCTCTCTAAAAATAAATAAATAAAACATTTTCTAAAAAGTGGAAGAGTTTGGAAATGCACTATAACACTAGAAAATTACAGGTGATCCTGTGAGAATTCCATGACAAGATGATTCTGTGAAGAGTTAGGAGAGGAGAAGAGCTGTAAGAAAACCTTCATCTCCGTTGAGTTCATGAACAGTTTGGCAGGAATATGATTGGAAAGGCCATTTTGATGAGGTCTCAGGTGGAAACAAGGGACATGCTATTGGGTGGTGGGAAAAGGCAATCCCTGTTGTTACAAAGTGGTTGAACTGTGTTGATGGTGCATTCTGGAAGGTAGAACATGAGAATCATGAAATAAAAGATTTAGCTGAGTGAAAAAGAAAAATATTGCTGTTTTTAGTAAAATGGGAATAGAGAAAACTGATACAAAAGCATAATCGTTCATCAAAAGGCAGATAGAACTTATAATTTTGATTCTTACCCTATTCATATAGAAAATTTGAGAAAGCCTGTTAAGTATGTAGCCTAGTTCTATATGCTTGTGGTCTCAGGTTTATGTGGATGTGACCTCAGATCTACGTACATATGACCTATGTTACCTAAAGACTACATAATGCAGCCTTAGGTCTATATGCATGTAGCCCCAGGTCTATGGAAATGTGGCCTCTGGTCTACATATATGTGATCTCAGGTCTTTATACATGTAGATTCAGGTGTATGTAGATGTGGCCTCAGGTCTATCTATATGCGTGCTTATGTGATCTCAGGTAGATGTGGTTTCAGGTCCATGTAAATGTGGCCTTGAATGTAAATATGTCAGTGTTTCCTCAGGTTCTACAAGAGTACTGCTGTTCCTCTGCCTTCATGTAAGAATGCAACAGAATATCCTAACTTGGAACCCTCAGAAACCCAATAAGACTTCCACCCCCCACACTCAGGGAAAGAAACTGGGAAATGGGTCCTTCAAAATTTCTCAGATGTAATATGTGAGGCCAATATGTGCACAGATGTGGAAACAAAGTTTGCTCATATGTAGTCATACATACAGGAACAAGTGCATGTAGCTTTGTAACTAAGGCCACTGCCAAAGTAGACCTGGAACTTCCTCAACAGGTCATGATGAGAAAGGACCCTGTCCTCAACAGCAAATATGCTCACCTGGTCAAGGAGGCACCATAGGTCAAAAGCTTCCACTCAGAACTCAGTGCCTGTAAGAGGAGACACAGTGCAAAGCCTTTACCTGCTGTGGAGGTCTGACGGTGTCAGTGCTTCCTCTCCTTGGTGAGAGAATAGAGAGGAGGAGGCAAGAGTATAAGAGTTCTAGACTGGAGTGGAGTGAAGAGACAAGTCAGGGAAAACACGGGGCAGGGCATGGAGTAAGCCTGCAGGCCACAACCAGCATCTGGCGTTGCAACACTGCCCAGGTCTTACCTTGGCTGAAAATAGTTTATTTTATTTTTCTTTATTGACAAGAGAGAGAGACAGAAAGAGAGAGAGAGAGCAAGCGAGCATCCACATGCCAGGGCCTCTATCCACTGCAAACAAACTCTAGACACATGCATCACTTTGTGCATCTGGCTTACATGGGTTCTGGGGAACCAAACCTAGCTCCTCCAGATTCTATATTCTACAAGTTGGACATGGGATCCTAGAAATGTAAAGTAGTTGCCCAATGTTCCAAAGGCAGCCAGTAACAGAACTAGCCCCATCCTCAGCACAATTGGGAGTTCTCATTTGTTCAAGGAAATCTGTGTCTGCTCTCCAGAATACTGCAAGAGTCCTCAGTGTGTGTGTGGATGTGTCTGTGTATGTACAGATATGCTTGTGTGTACATGTGTGCATGCTTGAGTGCATTTTTCTACGTGCATGTATATGTGAGTGAGCATGGCTTACACAAGTGTGTATACCAATGTGTACGCTGAAAAAGTGCATTTACGCATGTACATTTCTTCGTGTGTGTGCACATGGTTATATGTATGAGTACGTGGTTACTGTTTACATGTATATGTCAATATGTCTATATATGGTAGTTTATATGTAAATTTGTGTTTAAGCATGCATTCATGCATGTGTACTTGTAGATTGGAGACAGTGAGATGATAGGCTAGGCTCATCCAGGGATAGAAATTCTGGGCCCAGATTCAGAGGATGTCTCAGAGGCCCAGCCCTGGACCAGATAAGGATATGGATTCCTATACTTAGGCAAATCCCTAGTCTGTTGAATGTCTGCATGACCTCTTTGGACAACTATGTGTGCTGTTATCAGCTCACTGGTCTTCAGTTCAAATCACTAAGGGAGGAGAATCAAGTATCATGTCCACTGCTTTGAAAGTTACAAAACTGAAGAGAGTACCTAGCTAACATGACCTTTCAAAGGAAAGAAACTCAAGGAATAGAATTGTGCCAACTCTTCTCTTTACCTTGAGCAGTTAGACATGTATGGTCCAATTCTTTCAGACATCTATGTATGTGACATGTAAGTGGTCAGACATCTCCTCTGGGCCCCATTCCAAGTGTAGCTCAGATCTGAGGACTCCTCCAGATCTGAAACTATTCCAAAGCCCACCCAGCAGAAGGTGACCAGCTGGAGGAGAATCAAAAGTCTCTTGGGGGCCTCTGCAGCCACCTGTCCTGGCAGCACACTGAAAGGCTGAGCATGGTGCCCATCTCCTCTTCCTGCACTGGGGAAGCATATTACCCTCCCAGCTTTTCTGGACTCCATGTGGCTCATAGACCACAGCCACACTGGGGTCTCTATTCCAATGCCACTGTCTCTCCAAAGGGGTGATTAGACATTGGCATTTCCCCCTGTCCTCCCCATGCTAAGCACAAAGGCTCTGTGTGCAATCTATCAGGGGTGAGTGAGTGGGCAAGCTCCCTACCCACCTCAGTGTGAAGATTTCTGAGTAAGATCAGGCATTCAAAAGACGTTACTCATGGGAAAAGCCATGAGTCCATCAAACTCCTGAATCTCAGCTAAGAACTGTGTCTGCCCTTTGTCCACCCACACAGCATGTGCAGCAAGCTGCTCTATCCACACCACTGCCTCAGGGTCTCTCTGGCTCCAGCATTACCTGTGAAGACAGGAAAAATGAAGAAAGCTAAGGGAAAACACAAAGAAGAAGAAAACCATGAGCATTGCCTAAGATGCCTTTTGAGCTGGAACCAAACAAAAAAGACTCACATAGACACCACGAGCTAGGTTAAGATGTTAAACTGAAAGCCTCCAGTAATGTAGCATGTAGCGTCTCTTACATGCTAAGCTGATGCCACACACTTCATTTCATAATTTCAAACATTCCAGCTATCTTCACCAACGGGTTTTGCCAAGACAGGTGGTTTGAGTTCAGAAACATCATGGATAGCAGGGCCAGTACAAGTCCAAGTACCCTTATCCCCCTTCATCCCTCTGCACTTGCTTCAGGACATTAGTCTGGACTATCCTGGACCACCATTTCTATGCACGTGTAGACCCCTAGCAGTCCTGCTTTGGCAAGCTGACAACGGTCTCTGAGTAAAGACTTGGTGAATGGTGGCTTTTTTTTTGCTGCTACACTCTTGTTTTTACTATGATGGTCAAGAGGGGAGGATAATGCAACAATGTGGAAACGGACAGTGTTCCTCTAGATAAAGTCTCAAGTAGTCACCTTACAATGTTCTGAAGGAATTTCATGGTTTAATAGTAGGCTTTTCCGTGTGGAACATCTCCAGAGAGGCTATGTGCAGACCTAGGGCTTTGCTGGGGTATAGCTACTAAAGATGCCACCCTCTGTGCTCATTACATGCCCAGCTCTTAGCATGCCATCCACTATGGTATTTGACTCACAATATTGCACCCACTTTACATGGTCAGGCGTTGGGATCAATAACTCCAAGGGTAAACAGTGCGGCTCAGTGGCCTCTCTTCCTAGCCCTGGGGCTAGAGTTCCTCACTTCAGAATTAGCCCTGGCCAGGAAAACAATTTGTGAGCTATGTTTTTCTCTGTGACCTGACCTTACAAGCCTCAGCTGGCCTTCCTTAAATCTGAGCTGTTTTCTTCGGAAGAAGGCAGAATATCCAACTATATCCACAGCTTTATTTTTCCACTGCAGGTTTGTGGCTGATTTGGGTGGGATGCTCTATGCACAAATGGGGAGGGTGTGCTGTCCCCTGACACCTCTGTAAACCTGCTGGTAACTGCTTTGCCATCTCTCATAAACCTTCAATAAAACCAGCGAGACTGTGCCTCAAACTCCCTCGGTACTTGTTTGGAAATTCTATTTGCTGCTGACAATTTATAGCTTAGGAAGAAGGCAGGCTGGGTGCCATCCACTGCGGATAAGTGCTGCACTCTCCACTGCTCCCTCTCTAAGTGCACCTGGAGAGAGAGCAGTGTGCACACAGACCCCCAGGAAACAGGCCCCCTGGGAGAACCAAGCCAGAGTCATTCCCACCACCACTACCACACTCCACACTCAGAAGCCAGACCTGGGGATAACAAGCAATGCTCAGGTGCAGTGGGGCCCTTAGGTCAGGATCCAGAGCATAAGGCTGTGGGACCTCAGGCCTCGCATGGCTAGGGACAGACACCCCTGCTATGACTGCCACAGGGTAGTGCATATGTGACTCACTCAAGGGAGGTCACCAGGTCTGGTTCTTTTCCTTGGCCCCTTTCTCCTCTTTCTTTGCTGGCTTTCCTTGCTTTAAACTCCTCTATCCCTCTGGCTATCAGAAGGCTATTCTCATAGACATCCCCAACCCCTTTCTTTCTACTAGACTGATATAAATTGACCATTTAATTTATCTTCAAAACCAAATGCTCTGAGCAAAAGGGCTGTCATTGGTAGATGGTGCTTCTCTGAAGCAGACATGGTTCCGGACTGCCATAGCCTAGCCATCTGAGGGATACCTGGCATCCATGCACACTCATGGCCCCACACAATGAAGCTTCCTGGACCCTATCCCTAAGCATGTGCATGCTGTCTCAGCAGCCTGGTGCTTCACCCAGCTAGGGCCTAGTCCTAGTCACAGGAGCTTGTGTTCTCCTG
The DNA here is from genome assembly GCF_020740685.1 of Jaculus jaculus. NCBI lineage: Eukaryota > Metazoa > Chordata > Mammalia > Rodentia > Dipodidae > Jaculus > Jaculus jaculus. The sequence goes on from NC_059103.1 coordinate 58,195,596, forward strand.
ATGTAGTCTTCTGATGGAGACTGCAATGACCTCCCTACCTGTTCTGCACCCTTCCCCATGTTGGTGGGCTGGATGGGCCCCTCATCTCTGCATGTTGTCTTCCATAACATTTGTGCCCCAAACCACCCATTATACAAGAGAAGAGTGTCCTGAACGGAAGGGTGAGCCAGGGGTCCATGCCAGGGTGGGGAAGAACTAGCATTCTAGCCATCACCCATCATAGGAAAGAGACTACGAGCAAGTCGCAGGAGAGCCAGCATCTCTACCTGGCAGGGGATGTGTGGCCCCTGTCTCCCACCCTGCTGGACTGTTCTTCTCAGACACCTCAGACATTCCCAAGTAATCAGCCCCAGAGGACTCCTTGCAGCCTATACCATTGCTCTGAGAAGCAGGTGGCCATGGTCCCTCACAGTCCTAGCAGGCAGTATATAGGAGTCTTGGCTCCAACAGTTCCATAAACCTTTTACAACTGTGTGCATAGACATACAGAGGTCTCCATCACCACCCTACTCCCTGCTCCTACCACAGAGGTATCTACTCAGAGCTACCTGAATATAATATGATGCTTCTTTTTGAGGACTGTGTTCCAGGCTCCTCTGATGCCTGTCTGCCTGACTGTATTTACCGTGTGTTCCTCACTGTGAGGAACAGGCCCTGCTCCCCTCTTGGAAGTCATTTGGAAGCCCCCTCCCCCATTCCCCAGTGTGCTAGCACATCAGCCTGGACAACTGCCTGTGTGTCACCCCAAGAGGCTTAGAATCGCTCATCTCTGGTGAGTCCCACCCATCTCCTGAGCTGCCCCACTGCGAGGCCTGCACACAGTGGCAGGTGCTTGGACGAGCCCTGCTAAGTGAGCTAATTATTTCAGGATTTCTGTAATCCCCAGACCCAGACATCACCCTTTGTTGTTTTGAAGAGGATTTGGAGACATTCAGGGACTTCTCTGAACAAAATTACAAAGTCAATGTTGATGTGGCTTGGGACCTTGGTTCCTTTCCCCTCCATCAGTTTGCCATTCTCCCCCAGGGCTGCTGTCAATTCCAACTGAATTCACTGCTAAGGGCCCCTGCTGCTGCAAGACTGCACAAGAGACCTGCATTTTAAGCGGCCATGATTTTGGCAATAGGAATGCATTTTGGTAAGGACTTCCTAGCCTCCATTGCCAGGGAAAAGGCACTTTTAAAGGGGGAAGTGTTCCTCTGCTGCCACTCTCAAGGGTAGGCAGTCTATTCCACTGAAGAGGAGAGCTGGGTTCCCCCTTCTAGTGACATTTATTATCTTATTTTTGTGTGCTTGCTCCCTAGAGTACGACTGGCTATCTCAAACTGTCTGAGAACCAGGTTGCTCAAAGCCTTCCTTGATGCCAAACCTACCTTGGACCAGAACAGGAAGACTGAAGTGCTTGCCTCACTCTGGGAACAGTTAACCAGATGGTTCCTTCTATCAATGAGGACAATGACCCACTGGTGGTTTCATGTTGGCTGTAACTCAATGAATTACACACAGAAATATTTCTAAATATGAACCATCCTGTCTTCTTCTGCCCCAACCTTCAGGGATTCAGTAGTTTAGTCCCCTACCTCTCCATGGCCCTGGACCTCCCAGGACTGTCTCTTCCTGGGGTTTCAGCCTGCCTGCCTCCCATCCTCTCTCCTTTTCTTCCTCCTTCTCCCTGCTCCCCACCTTCTTTCTTCCTGTTTCCCTCCTATGACCACATGATGCTGCCCCTCCAGCTTCCCTTGTTCAGGAACATCCAGAGCAAGGACAGGTCCACGGGACAGTTGAGGAAGCTAGTTCAGTGTGGTACTTAGCCTCTTTCAATTTTAAGCTAATCATTATGGGCTTATCAGAATTCCCCAAAGGACATGTTCAAGCATCAATGCTGACAAACATGACCACATTTGATAATGGGGTCTTTGCTAAAGCTCACACAAGACATCACTGGAATGGCCCCTAGTCCAATAGGATCAGTGTCCTTGTAAATGCATAGGTACCACAGTGGTAGGAGAAGTGTGATGTGGTCCAAGCAAAGACAGATGACCAGGGAAGACACCAGGTGAAGAATAGGCAGAGATGGAAGTCACAACGCCTCAGCCCAGGCAGGAAAAGCAAAGAAGGGCCCTGGAGGGAGAGCCCTCAGCAGGTGCCTTGAATTAAACTTCTGGCGTCCAGAGCCCAGGGAGAACAGGTGTCTGTCACTTCAAGCCCCAGGTGTGTGGCACTTTGCTGTGCATCCCTGCCGGCTCTTCTTGTAGTGCTGGCAGAGACTCCGGAGTCATAAGGCTCCAGCTTAGAACAGAAAATAGGGATCCCCAGTATCTATGAGAGACCATTCCAAGACTCCAGCAGATGCTGGAACCAAGGGTAGTACTGAACCCTATGTGTGCCATTGATGCCTGTGTAATTATCTACAGGGAACTGGTTCAAGGACTCTCTATTAAAGCCTAAAATTGCAGGTGCTCAAGGCCCTTATAAAGGACCTGATATCAACGAATAACACATACTACACTTACATCATCTTTATACAACTTGCAACACCTAAAGCAGTGTAAATGCCATGGATATGCTAGCTATTCTGTATTGTTCAGGAAACAACAAGGGGGAGAATCTTCATAGTTAGTACAGGTGCAATTGCTTTCTCAATTTTATATTTATATTTTTATTTATTTATTTGAGAGAGAAAGAGGCAGACAGAGAGAGCGAGAATGGACACACTAGAGCCTCGAGCCACTGCAAATGAACTCCAGATGCATGCATTACCTTGGGTATCTGGCTCATGTGGGCTCTGGGGAATTGATCCTGGGTCCTTTTGGCTTTGCAGGCAAATGCTTTAACTACTAAGCCATCTCTCCAGCCCCAGATGCAATTTTTTAAAATATTCTCAATCTATAGTTTGTTGAATTCATGGTGCGGGACCGATGGACACAGAGGACTAAGACATACACTGTAAAGTAAAGTCTAACTTGTAGATTAAGAACAGTAAGTGACGAGTAATAATAGTAGTAGGGCAATTATAATGGTGCCCTGTGACAGAAGTCATTTGAACGCAGTCTCTAAAAGTACAGGATTTTCCATTTTATCTTGTCTGATCATGATTGACTGAATGTGTAGATAAAGGGGAAATGTTACCTTTTGCTTCCCTTACATGCCCCTGAGTAGAGGCAGTATTGGGGCATAAATGCTGCCCACTGTGTATGGTGACCTTAGCAAGGCAGGGCACAAAAGTTGGGCCATTTGTCAGCTATTCAATGGCTTTTGGTGGCTTTGTGTGATCACTAAGCACTGGGAGCTATTTGCATTTTGGCCTATATTTCTCTTTGTCTGTCTCTCTTGCTCCAGTTACATAGAGAAGAAACTTGCTGTATATCATGAGTCTGGGATCCAGATCAACTCTAGGGACAATTTTCCGCTAGGGTAACCTACAGTGGGCCCAGCAGCTTCTTCTGGAGGTTTAAGTTTTACTTTGAAGCTTTACCTATAAAGCTTTTGCCTCTCCACTCCTACCCTTCCCCTTCCGTGAGTAAAATCACTGCTGCAAGCCTCTTGTGCTTTATTACCGCACTCATCACATGAGCACAGCTACAAATATTGTCAAATGCCATAGGCTCTGCCTCCTCAGTTCATATTATCAGAACTTAACACATAATGGAGCCCCAAAATGTTCAGTCAGTGAAACACTGGATACATGAAATAATGCCTAAGTGAGCAAGTAAATTAATTAAGTATAAAATGAGATCAGATCATAGACAAAGGATGAATGGAGCCATTACAAGTTAGGGAATTTCAGAAAGTAGATTGTGCAAAACAGATCTTTGAAAATAGGGAAGATTTTCTCAAATAGATGAGTGGAGAGAAAATCTAGCCCTAGGAAGAGAGGGGTTTGAGAGCTCCGTGAGTCCATTGTCTTAGGCTCACATGTGGATCACCCAGCATGGAGACCTCAAGGGAGCACCATGCCACATGGAGCCACATGTGGATGGCCCATTATCCTATTAAACTGGACAAGAATGTAGCCTTAACTACCTAAAATACAGGCAAATTAATAACATTCTAGAAACAAAACAAAATTAATAAAAGTACAGGCCTGTCCCAGGGCAGATTCTGGGTCTAGCTCCCTTTCCTTCCTTCACTGGCATGTTGTCATTAAGTGGGAGGCTCATGCGGGGTACATGCTCCACATCCTGTGGTGAAGAGATGACAGTCACACTGCCCTGCCCCACCCCTACGGCAGCGCTGCACAGAGCAGACGGCATGCACTTGTGGCTGACCTGACGCTCTCCAAGTTCTGGCTTTTGTTGTTGCATCCACACTCCACCCACAGCAGACATTCTGAAGATGGTGAGTAGTGTTTTGACCAAGCAGCAGGCACAGTTTAAGGCAGGCTGGAAGGGTTGAGATCAGCAATAAGTAGGTGGGCAGGTATGTGGATTCTGGGACCTTCAAACTCTTATGTAATTGTCAACTTTATCTACAGCTATTGTGTTCTCTTAACCACACCCATGATGACTTTGTAAACTGCAAGAAGCTTAAAAAATCCATATTCTTCTCTTAACATGAAGTCAGCTATGGCAGTTCTCAGCATCTTTCATTTCCACAGGGGAAAACCCAATTTCCAATTATGTTAAACACATCATTCATGCTATTGCTAATATTTGCTGTAATTACCTATTGGCACATTCAACTTCCACTTTCTGAACATCAATAACACTCCAGATGCCTGTACCTTTAATAAGTGGAAAACAATTTCAGTGTTATTGCCATTATTTTTTAAAGCAATTGAACAAAAATTCTGGAAGGTGTAACACATTTGATCCACCTGAAAACTGCAGAACAAGGAGGCTGGGCTATGATTCAGGAAGAAAGAAAGAGGAGGGCTGGGGAGATGGCTTAATGGTTAAGCACTTGCCTGTGAAGCCTAAGGATCCCAGTTCGAGGCTCAATTCTCAAGGACCCACATTAGCCAGATGCCCAAGGGGGCACACACATCTGGAGTTCGTTTGCAGTGGCTGAAAGCCCTGGCACGTCCATTCTCTATCTATCTGCCTCTTTCTGTCTCTGTCACTCTCAAATAAATAAATAAAAATGACCAAAAATTTTTAAGAAAAAGAAAGAGGAAGCCTATGACTCCTGCATGCAGGAGGTGAGGCAAAAAAGACCTCAAGATTAAGGCCAGCCTAAGCCACATAGTGAGAACTCATTAGAGAGGAGGGCTGGGCAAATGGTTCATGGGTAAAGATGCTTGCTTACAAAGCCTATCATCCCAGGTTAAATTCATGTAAAGTCAAATGCTTAAAGTTCCACATGCATCTGGAGCTTATTTATAGTAGCAAGAAGCCCTGGCACACTCATATCTGTCCTCATAAATAAATAAAAGAAATAAAAATAAAAGAGATAGAAAAGAGGGAGGGGGAGGGAGGGAGAACAAGGCAAGAAGAGAGGGGGAGGAACAGAGATGAAAATCTGCCTTGGCTGGATGGTGAAATTTTCTGAGCCTCAGTTTGCCTTCTATAAAACATGAAATCATCCTAATACCATGGTGGCTGCCATGTGCTCAAATTCTAGGCAAACAGTAGAGGGTTAGGAAGATCCTTGTCACCTTAAGATTAGCACACTAAACTTGGAGTCAGGGAGTAAGACTGGGCCTTCCACACCCCTTCCTAGCTGACCTTGCTTGTGCTCAGGGTGTGAGCCTTTAGCTGTAGGCTGGTTACCAAACCCAGCTTAAGATGCACTGGGTGGCTTGAGTGTTCCAAACACGGGAGAAGCACAAGTCCCAAGCAAGTGAAGGTCTTCCCTATAGAACTGGGTCCTTATTCATGGCCTAACTGTGGAGTCATCCTCACCAAAAGCCACAGTGGCTGCATGCCAGTCTCTCTTTCTCATCCCCCCTCCCCCAATCTGGTCACTGTGATCAGAGCTGTGGCACTCAACCTTTTAACATCCTGGTGGATCCATCCCCTTGCCATTCCATGGTTTGCAATCATATCTCCAACATCTTTTGTTCAGAATCCAAGTTCTCAGGATTGGCCTGCCCTGCTTACAGCCAGTTCTCCTGCTCAAGTTAGAAGTGTCTCTGAGAAACTTTACACTTGCCTACCTTAAGGAGTTCTCTCTGCCTAAAAGTCCAGCCCATTGTCAGCACCCAGATAGCCTCAGTGTGTTCTTTCTTTGCTGTATGTATGTAATGTGGAGATATATGCACATACATGTGCCAATATAGTGCCCCTTGCACTCACTTGCTATGGCAGGCGCAGAACATTGGGTGTCTCTCCCTTCTGGCTGTTCTTATTTTCATCCATATTCTCTACTGACTCCAGAGCTTGCTGTTTTTATTCATCAAACCAGGGTGGTCCCCTGTTCTCTTTTTCCCTCTGCAGGACTGGGATTACAGGCAGGTGTAGCCATACCCAGCTCTTTACATGGGATCTAGAGATTCATACTCAGACACTCTCAGGACCTCCTCAGGCCCTCATCCTTGTGCAGGAAGTGCACTTAACCACTGGGTCATCTCTCCAGCCCCTGTTACTTGTTTGAGATTTGGGTTTACAGTGCTTCCATTAGTACCTGGGGCCTTGCACATGCCAAGCAAGCACTTTACTGCTGAGCCACATTTTCAGCCTATCTTCCAATCTTTAAAAAAAAAAAAAAAAAACTCAGCCGGGTGTGGTGGCACACACCTTTAATCCCAGCATTTGGGTGGGAGGCAGAGGTAGGAGGATCATCATGTGTTCAACTCCATCCTGAGACTACATAGTGAGTTCCAGGTCAGTCTGCAATAGAGACCCTACCTCAAAAAGCAAACAGAAAAAAAAAAAAAAAAAAAAACAGATCAACTTCACACTGTCAGGAAGTTAGTTTTCTAGTTACAGCAATCAAATACTCAACAAGAAGTTACTTAAGGGATGAAGTATTTATTTTGGCTCATGGTTTAAGGGGATACAGTCCATCACAGTGGGGAAGGGATGGAGGCAGAAAGCCCATGGTGATGAGAGTGTAGAGTTCTTCACATTTTGGTGAAACAAGAAGCAAAGAACAGACTGGAAGCAAAGGCCAGCAAAAAAACACAAGGCATTGCCCTTGACCTGCTTCTTCCAGTTGGACCCCAGCCCGCAAAGGATCCACAATCTCCCAGAATAGCATCACCATCTAGAGACCAACCATTAAAATACATGAGCCTACAGGAGACATTTTACATTCAAACCATAAAATGTCTGGATAAAGCTCTTCTGTATTCTCTGATACTTCTCTCTCAATATATTAGGTTGTCTCAAAAGCACAGAACTATGCCTTAAATTGTCTATGGACACTAAGGCCACCTCCCATGCCTCCCAGACTGACAACCACAGAAGCAAGAAAAGTTATTCCATGGTATTTGGAATATAGACAGAAAAACATGCTTTCTCCAACAGCAAGTCTGGACAGCTATATATTTATAAGCAGTCATCTGGAAGATGTAGAATTATTTTTTAGTATCTTACAAGCACCTTTGTGAAAATCACCCACTCAGGGCTCTGTATCACCAGATAGCAATAGGTTTTCCTGAAGTTTCTATAGCCCCATTGACCCCAGGAAGATGACCCGCTGATCCACACACATCTGGAGGTGCTTCAATCACCTCCTGGCATGCAGCAGGGATGGATACCTAATTGTTTTCTTTGGGAGATACTAGGGGAGCGGGCCCTTGACTTCTCGATATTCAGCATCAGATATATTCCTCCCACTTGTGCTCATGTAGCATGTGTATCTGCCAGAGTAAGTCTCTGTCTTCTCCTGTTTGTTTTTCATGTGTATGTGTATATGGTTTATACATGTGTATATAGGTACATGTTCCCATGTGTGCTCATGCATGTTAACACTGTGTATCTTCCTCAATCACTCTCCCCTTGTTTGTTTGTTTGTTTGTTTTTGGAGACACAGCCTCTTACCATTTCTGAAGCTCACTGACTTAGTGGGGCAGCTAGCCAGCCCAATCCCAGGGACTCCCTTCCAGTGCTAGAATTACTGGCATAATCCACCATAACTGGCTGGGGATCCAAACTCAGGTTCTTGTATATAAGCACTTTATTGAATGATCCATCTCCCTAGCCTTATCTGCTTATTCTTAAACTGATCTGAAACTGTCTAAATTCACCTACGTCAGATCTCTGCAAAGAGGAATGTAGGAAGGGATGACAACATGGAATTGGGTCCTCACCAACGCTACCTGCCACCCACTGTTGAAGTGGCTGGGATGCCCGTGGATAGTCTAAACTCCCCAAGGGCTGCTGTATTTCTACTGTGTTATCCATGGAGGCACTTGGTCAGGGTATTTTGTAAAGTTTGTCTTGTGATGGTCCAGTGATATCTCAATCACAGTTGCTGCCCACAGTGGGTGTTCAAGCATGTTAATAGCAGTATTATCACTCGCCTACAACTTCTCAGCCTTGGGAGTAAATGTCAGGTTTCCGCTAGCTACTAGCTACTGAAACTTCATTTCATTAAAAAAAAAAAAAAAAGACAAGTGCCTGAAAAAGTTCACTCCCACTGATAAAGGAAAGATCCTGCCTTAGTAGGTTATTGTCTATGTTGGCAAGCATGTATGAGGTGAACTTTGCAAAATGCTACAGTAGATGCCTCTAGATTGAAGATCTATTCTTACAGCACTTCTGGAAAGTAATGTCCTTGTGTTTGATCAAAGTTAAGAGCATAAAGCACTGTCACACATTCCAGCCCCAGCTACTTGGTGCAGCCAGTTTCTTGGAGGACATAGACGCTAATGCTGCAAGCAGAGTCACTGTTCCCTTAACCACCTCCTTGCAAACCTGTGCTCTTGACCATTTCCCCTCATCAGGCCCTTGGCAGGTCCCATAACTTTTCCAGACACGCTTGGGTCATAAGAAGTGCTCTAGTTGATTGCAGAAAATAGAAAATCCAGCCATGTGTTATGTGCGAACTAGAGGCTCTTATTCGCCTATAAAATCTATCTTCCCAGGCGTATGTTTTTCCTCTGCTCAAAGCTCTTCAATAAGAGAATGTGAAACACAAGGGTAGGAGGCTGGTGGCAGGAAGGAGAAAGCTCTTATTGGACTGCTTTTATTATATTTAGCACAGATTCTTGATCTACTATGTGTTACTCCTCAATAAATGCATATTAAGTAGAAAATACCCTAAATCGAAATGCACTGGACAGGCCTCAACTACAGCACATGGTCACTTAGCAACGCAGCACACAGGCCTCCTGCTCGTCCCCCTCACAGTGGGGGGCTGACTGGGGGTCTCAGCGTACCCTCACTTCCCAGCACCACAGCCGCCCTGGGAAACGATGAAAAGCAAAATTCTGTCAGATTACTACTTAATGTGCCCACTCTTGTGCCGTCATAAGTTGAACCAGCACAAGCTGAAGATTGTCTATCATTGTGCCACCTAGTTATCAATGTTGATTCTTTCTTGGGAAGAAAAATAGATGTCCAAAAGTAGGGTATATTCTAAACATAGTACTATTTAGACTTATTTAGTTTGATGTAAATTACCTTCTAAAATGCTACTTTTTGAAGTCTTTAATTACTTCAAGAAATATTTATGATAAGATGTAATGCACACAAAATAATATGTACCACTTGATGTCAAGAAAATTTCCATAGTAAAAGGAGTTGAACACAGGGCAAGAAATCATGACTAAGTTGACTCACTGAACAGTAATGGGTGATTGATTTCTCCTTTTAAAAATATTCTGGGGCTTAGGGATGGCTTAGCAGTTAAGGCATTTGCCTGCAAAGCCAAAGGACCTGGGTTCTATTCCCTAGGACCCACATTAGCCAGATGCACAAGGGGGCACATGTGTCTGGAGTTCATTTGCAATGGCTGAAAGCCCTGGGGTGCCCATTCTCATTCTCTCTCTCCCTCTTTCTCTCTCTCCCTCCTTCCCTCTCTCTCCTTCTCCCTCCCTCCCTCTCTCCTTCTCCCTCCCTCCCTCTCTCTCCTTCTCCCTCCCTTTCTCTCTCCCTCCTTCCCTTCTTTCCTCCCTCTTTTTCTGTCAAATAAATAAATAAATAAATTCTGTCCCCAGTTATTCTCAGGACTGATCAATGAGCATACTTGAATGTTTACTAGTGAGGTTATACAATTAAGGAATCTGAAAAGTAAATTTAAAACTGAAGAAACATGAGCATTGTTTATCTACTTTGGGCTTTAAAGCTTTATTTGAATGTGTCCCAGAATTTAAAAGGTATGTCATTCCTTCCAAAGGAACAAGATTTAACTTTAATACATGCAGGCCAATAAATGGACATGTTGTACCCATTTAGTCGCCCTTAAGTATTTATGCCCATTGATGAGTCTTTCTCTCAGCTTTGGTCAGAGAAACTTTTTTTTTGCAATTGGAAGTGACTACTAGGGGGACTCAAAATTCATCAAAGTGCTGAGAATAATTGACAAGTGATCAGTGCTAAACGAGAAATGCATATCACTCCCTTATTGCACAAGACCTGCACAATATTAGGACCATCATTTCATTATGAATGGTTGAGGAGGGCAAAAAGACAGACATCAAAGTAGAAGAAAGGGTTCACTGTATGGGAATGGGGGACACACGAAGATAAAAATTATACAACTGTATGAAAATTGTCAATAAAAATATTTTAAAAGTTAAAAATAGCATGCAAGCCAAATCCAAGAGTTTGCGATGGTATGCTGGTGGGCTGTGCTATCCCTGACAGCATACCTCACAGCCAAGACTTCAGGTTACATCTAGTGAGAGGCAGGGAAGTGTCCAGCCTATGTGAAGAACATGCCAAACTGGAGCCTATCCAGCAGGAAACAGAGCTGGGGCTCTGGAACACAGGGCTGTGACACTGGCAATGGCCCCTCAAGTCCAGCCCTTAGTAGTCAGAAGAGGAAGGCACCCTTCCTTCCTCTCACTTTCACTGTGTCCTGTCTCCAAGCCCCACTAAGCTCTTCTCTCCCCTGTGGAATCTGACCTTGACAGCCTGCAAGCTAGAGGCTTGGTGTCTGTCATAATCAGTTCCTTGTTGCTGGGATGAACATCCAGCCAGACACAGTTTATGGGAGGAAGGGATTTATTTCAGGCTTACAGAGTCCAGGGAAATACCATCAATGCTGGCTTCCTTTCATAGATCCAAGCAAAGAGAACCACTAACAGCCAACACCAACAGCAAGCACGAACTACCAGTTTAAAACTGTTCTCTTCACCTGTGGACAGGAAGTCTCATTCGCCTCCAAACACATCTTAGGGATGGACTCTGAGATCTGCCATCAGTGATGTGCCCCCTCTAGCAGGGATCTGCCTGCTGGACACTTAAGCAGGAAGTTTAATTTTAATAAAAATGCCTGAGTCTATGGAGCCATATATTCAAACTACCATAGTGTCTGACTAACAGACTTTGGCCAGGCTGCCAAGGAGAGAATCAGCGTGACTCCCAGGTGACATGGCCTGGGGAATGCTTTCTCTCCCAAGCCATCAGGCCTTTCATCTCTGGTGCTCTCTCCTTCAACTGGACCTCATCGTGCCCATAGTGCCGGGTCTCTAGACCTTCTCTCTCAGGACTGCATTCTGCTTTGTGATGTTAGCCACTTGTGAGCTGATACATCTTTTTTGAAAATACACTTTGAGATAGGGTCTCATGTAGCCCAGGCTGGCCTCAAAATCACTGTGGAGCCGAGAATGATTTTGAACTTCCGATCCTCCCAAGTGCTGGCTTATACAGTGCTGGGGATTGAACCCAAGGGCTTTTCCCATGCGAGGCAAGCACTCTACCAATGGTACTGAAGTATATTTTTATGGCTGCTATATCTCCAGCCAAATTCTTCTCATAAGCCCCATATTTTTGTGCTAATGCCTCTATAAAGGCGTGCTTCACAGAACCTTCAAAATTAAAATTTAAAAAAGGAAAAGGCCTGACTCCCCAATTCCTCAGCTTGAGACCACCTCCCATCAACACTCCCATTGACAAAACTGTTGTTATGGGTGGACTCTCTCTGTCCCTGGGGGTTTACAGGTTCTTAGTGTCTTAACCAAAGGATGGTAGAAAGGTGTGTACCAGTAATTAAGCAGCAAGGCACTTTGTTAAAAATTTCTTAAAAGCAAAGTGATAGTAAAGGCTTAAAAACTACCAAAAGGGGCAATGGGCCACTCTGGTGTCAAGAACTCAAGGGAGTGGTCTGAGGCCTTCTTTATAGGATTTTCAGGAGAGGATGGGCCCATTGCTCAGGGAATCATTTGGGTGGTGCTCTGGTTTGATTGACAGGTTTGGGTTACATAACATTTTCTCTATCATGCAAGTTCTTCCCATGAAGCATTTGATTTTAATCATACATAAGCCCAGTTATACATAGTCATAAGAAGGTAAATATGGGTTTCTCCCTGAAAGGTCACTCAGAGGTGGAATTATCTTCCTGTTTATTGGGGCAGGCTCAAGAGAACAGGCACCTATGTCCTACTTGCTAGATATTCCACATCCTGTGTACTCAAGCAGCCTATGACAGGGCAATGGGCATGACCATTTTCTTGTGACCTAATGTTTTCTACCTCACTCTGTACAACCCAAGCATCTCTGCAGGTCTAGGCACATAGGGAGAGGAGGGATGGCAGTAGTTTGGGAAGGACATTGGAGTGGTGTGCTAATCAGGGTGCATGCTCCGCTCACAGAGCAGACATCCTCCAATGTACTTGTGGAGGAGGCTGAAGCACAGCAGCCATTGTGGGGAGCCAGTCCCAGGCAGGGTGCTCACTGGGAGAACCTGGAGTGAACTCCCTCAGTGGCCAGATATGCTCTTGGGTGTGTATAGGTCTCTGGGATTCTGGGAAAATTAAAGGGAAAGTGCAGCCTGATGGTTAACTTGTCCCAGTAAGGGCAGTCTGAATGTAAGAAGGACTACCATCTCACTTCTGAGTGGTGCAGAGCAAGGCTTAGTACCAGAGTTTGTTGCTCTCTAGTCCATTCCCTTTGCACACAACTGCTTTTGCAATGCCTGGAAGTGTCTTTGCACACTCCCATGACATTCCATCCTTGGGTGATGTAGGGTCATCAGTGATCAGAGAGCTTTAAAGAGGTCAACACTCACCATGAACCATTGATTACCTCTCTTGATTACATCCTTTTCTCATGGTATGCTATAAGTGACAAAACAGACCATCTGTACCTCTGATATGGGACAATTCAGGCAGAACTTACTAAGGCAAGGCACATATTCATAAGCTTCTTGCCCTTGGAACAAGTTGATATGTGTAGTGAAGCCCATATCTCTCTATCTACCTCCCCACAGGCTTTCCTCATGCTGGGCTAGGCCTTGTCCTCATCTTCTCTCTCTCCCCCCCAGGGTTTTCATCATTCTATGATTCACCCATAGCCTAGGAACTTCCTTATGTGCTGGTTTTGTGGCCTGGAGGCTCTATGCCTCACACCAAGGCTGGTTGTCCCTCTGCATCTAGGTACTCCTCCAGGGGTGACTGGCTTGGAAGGGTAGGGCTAAAGTCTCCAGTGACCAGCGGGCTGACTGGTCACAGGAGGGTATGGTGCAATGGCTGGCAATGGCAGAGGGAATCTGGGTCACAATGCCAAGAGCGCTATAGGGCTACCCTTTATATGGAAATGAGAGCCTATAGTGAACCCATGTGATGAGAATGGAAGTCTGGACATGGTACAACCAACTATTAGACAGAGGCTAGTCCCCAGCAATGAACTATTGACTGGTGGCAAAGCCTATCACTGTGGATGCTTTCATAATGGAGAAATGAAGATCCTTCTCTTCTATATGACAACTTCTGTAGCATTCAGCCACACAGCGCCACACTGCAAGAGCTTTACCAGTTCAAGTCCACAAAAGAGTAGCCCCACATCACTCACTTGGCCCTCATCCCTAAGCTAGAAAGAAAGCCAGCAGGAAGGAGTCAGAACATCCAGATCACACCAACAGGACCCACTCTGGCCCACTGCAGGGACTGTATCGGTCAGACTCCACTGAGTATGCTATAGACCTCTCCTGCCACTCCCCCCCCCCCAACAAGAAGGACAAGGTCACACAGAAGGGCAAAGTGGCCTAGGTCATATCCTGACAGAGCACAGGCCAGACCACTGGGCTGAAGTGTGAGACTCATGCCTGACAGCTCCTCCCTAGAAGGGAGGGACATGAAGGCCTAAGAGAATTGTTGGAAGCGCACACCTGACAATGTCTCAAAGCACATGTGCTCAACTTGGCTCTGAATTCCCTGCTGCCTCCCAGGGACTCACGAAAGCTGAATATCCAGTTCATCCCTTGATACAATGGCCGAGCTGACTCTGGGGACTCTGACCTTTGGAGTTTTGTACAGCTCATCCAGGTGACAGCAGATACCGCCATCTGTGGCTTGGCTCCCAGGCTCTAACTATATCACCCATGGAGATAAAACAAGAAAGTCAGAAGCAACGATTGTCTGAAGGTTGCCTCATGAAGGAATAAAACCTGCCAAGCCAGCCAGAAGTGGAAGCTTTCTTGATGGCATGGAGGCAAAGGTGCCTGCTCACAGAGGAGACTTTCGCCAGCTCATGTCACTCTCCCTAAAAACCCCTGTGAGCTGGTACCCACAGGCTGTAGTTCAACCCACACACTGTTTAAAAGCTATTCTGCAATTCAAAAACATCAGACAGAAAAATCAATGTGTCAATAGCCCCAGAGACAGTGAAGGATGCCATTGGACTCCCAAGGTTGGGTCAGGCCACTGCCACCAGAATATAGGCACACCCTGAAATGTGACAGCATCCTCAGTTGCCAACAAAGCAAAGCAAACTAATAATCCTGAGGCTCCTTGTCCTTACACAGGTGGACATAGTTCTCTACCCCAAACCCATGGGAACTTTCTTTTCTGTCACAGTGCATAAACACAGGAAAGATGCGCTGACACCGCAGTGTTGGTGTGCTGAATCATCTTCAGGGAACCAAGAAACTCCCCACAGCCAGGAAATCCCCAGGATAGTGGAATGACCTAGAGAACAACAAAACCAAAGGTTCTTCTAATAAGAGAGGCCTGACATTGCTCCCATGCAAGCATAGGGCAGCTGGGGTCCAGAGAGGCTTATTCACCAAGGCCATATACAGAGTCAGTGGCATATGTAACTGAACACCATGATGCTAGACCCAGCCCCCCAGCTGAAGGCCACTAGAGGATGGGGTTGCTGGCAGGTTGCCGATGTGACAGGAGCACAAGGCACTTCTGTATCTTTAGCCTCACATCTAATAATCAGTGTAGCAGGTACTGTGCACCATCATGTACCAGGTGCTACCCTAGATACTCCTTCACAGTTGCCTCACTGCGTCCCCAGCAGCTCCTCATGGAAGGTGCCCTGCTACAGACCACAGGCAGGACTTAACACAACTGCAAGCATCTGCCAAGGCCACCCGCAGTAAGTGGCTAGGCTGGGGTTGAGAACTGGTCTCTCAGCTTCCAGAGCTGTCCCCCAGAGATAAAGCAGTCCACACAATTAAAAGCCCAGATAGTTGGAGCTATCTAAATAAACCAAGAGCCAAGATCTTCAGTTATGGGTTCTCCACCAGCTGGGGCTCTGGCCTCCGTGTGGCCACCCAGAGCCATGCCCCAGTCCTTCTCAAATAAGCCATGCTTTAGAGCTCTGCCCAGCAGCTTTTGTTTGTTCAGCCCTATATCAGAAAGGGATTGTGTTGTGTGTCTGCGAGCCAACTTGAATGCAGCACTGCTACATGTGTGGCTCTTTTCCAGTGAGGAAATCTAGACAGCCCACCTGGGATGATGGCTCCAAAAGCCTGCAATGTGCCACGCCTTCTCTTATCCTCTCCTTCTTCCTACACACAGAGTCTCTGTGCTGATCTCATGGTTACAAGATGGCTGTTTCACGTCTAGCCTCTTGATTCAGTTCCAATGAGGAAAGAAGCCATGAAGAGGCAGAGGCACCCCTATTCAGTTTCGGAAGCCAATACAGAAGGTGGGTGATGCTGTTAATGTTGACAAGGGCTCCAACATGGAAGGTGCCAGCCAATGTTGGCAAAACCTAGCTTTGTTTAGCCACTCAAAACTAGCCTGCTACATGACCATCAGACCATCAGGCTGTGCACTAATCAGCTGGGGACCAGCCTGGGTGAGAATTCTACATGCTCACTCACCTCCAGAAACAGTGTCAGGGAACCCAGATGTGCAACCATTGGCCTGATGGTGTCAGAAGGAGATGTTCCATGAACGTCTGCCTGCAGAGACCAGTGCACCTTGCAGAAATCTTATCTGCACTCCTCTCATTAGTGCCTGGAGATGACAGAGCAATGTCCACAGGAATCATTTTCAGGGTCCTCAGCCCAGGATCTCCTGCTTGCAGGATACACTAAGACAAAAGGCAGCCAGAGGCAAAGGCTGAGATGGACAATCTCTCTTGCCCCTTATGTCCTTTGCTGCAATTCCTGGTGTCTGTGTGGCAAAATCTCAAGAGCAGGGCCAGAGGTGCTCCATACTCACAACCCCATCATGAAATGCAACAGCTGTCCTCAGGGTGGTGTTCTGGATGCTCAAGGAGCTGGCAGTCTTGTTGCTGACAAGGCACCCATAGCTGAACCTTCATTTTACACCACACCAGACACTGGGTATCCTGGAACTTCCAGAAAGGTCCAGCGTTGTTCATATCTAATGAAAGAGATATGAAGAGGCTTCATGCACAGATGTCAGAATACATATGAGGGTCGTGGCATTTTTTTTTCCCCAAGCCCTCAGATGGCAAGAGTGACCCCTCAGCTTGCCCTACTAACACTAAGCACTGAGCTTCTGCTAGCTGTTTTGGAACTGATTCAATCACCAGATAAGCCAGTATTTATTTTGACCTTTCCAGGATAAAAACACTTGGTTTATGTGAAGAAAGCCATTTTGAGCCTGCTATTCCCCAGTGTTTCTCCTTCCATGGCCCCCTGTCCCTTCAGAGTATCACCCCCAGGTCTGGTAGCTCTGTGATGCTGGTCTGTAATTGAAAGATATGGAGAAAGGACATTAGTCACCTCATGAAAGGTCCTAGGATGTCACTTGGAGTCTTGGGTCCCAGCTGAGAGGCATGATTAGTGAGTCACCAGAGAGACAGCAGTGGCCAGCCCTAGTGGCTTCTCAGCATCTGTCCCCCAGCCCAGCCTACCAGACCACTCACTCTGGCCTGTCTCTGTCCGTATGATACTCCAGTGTTGCAGTCAGGTTTGCATTGCTGGCAGAAATCACCTGACCAAGAGCAGCTTTTTTTTGGGGGGGGGGGGTTATTTTGGCTTACAGACTCAAGGGGAAGCTCCATGATGGCAGGGGAAAACTATGGCATGAACATAGGGTGGACATCCCCTCTGGCCAACATAAAGTGGATAATAGCAATAGGAGAGTGTGCCAAACACTGGCATGGGGAAACTGGCTATAACACCTACAGGCATGCTCCCAACAATACACTGGCTTTAGAGGCTTTAATTTTCAATTGCCATGAGCTGAGCAGACTAGCACTCAGAATGCCTAAGTTTATGGTGAACACCTGAATCAAGCCACCACATTCTGCACCTGGCCCCCATAAACTGATAACCACCCATGATGTAAAATGCAATGTATTCAGTCCAACTTTAAACATCCCCATAGCTTTTATCAACCCCAATGACGTTCAAACACTCCCATAGCCCAAGATCTTTTAACTGAACAATAATACCAAAACTACCCCCAAACCAATAATGGCACAGAATAAACACTCACACTGCAAAATATGCCATTGGGCATAATAGCAAAGAAATATTCAACCAATACAAGATTTAAACCGGGCAAACATCAAACTCTGTGGCTCCAAGTCCAACAACTCTAGTCAGTGACAAATCTCCAATTTCGATAATCCTAACCAGCAACAAGTCTCTGAAGTTCCAATTCTGCCCCTCCAGCTAGGCTACTCACAGTCCTGAAAAACTTCATCTGGGGTCCAACAGCTCTCCTTGGCAGCCATCTCATAGTCGAGGCATGCCCACTT
Organism: Jaculus jaculus; assembly: GCF_020740685.1. NCBI lineage: Eukaryota > Metazoa > Chordata > Mammalia > Rodentia > Dipodidae > Jaculus > Jaculus jaculus. Next base: position 58,213,559 of record NC_059103.1, read on the forward strand.
GGTCTCCACCGCAACCCATGGTTCATTATCATGGATCCATGGGGTCTCCATGTAGGCTTCCAGCAAACCTGCTTCACACGGCCCATGTTCATTTCCAAAACACAAGACCACATTGTAAATTCAATGACCCACTCTTTCTTGCATTTATTATACTCCACAATACCAGGTAGGACACAAATTTGTTAATACAGGGGGGGATAAAGCAGACTTTGAGAACAGGACACTCCTTGAGCACTCAGGCCCCTTCAAAATAGTCTAGATTTTTCTTGTTGTCCCAGTACAGGTTAGCTGGCCCAAAAGGTCATAATATCTCATAATTGCAGCTGAAGAGGCAGAAGTTTGAGCCCAAAAATTTCATTTCTGTGCCATATTCTTCTATTTACACCAGTCCATTTCTATACAATGCAACCCTGCACAAATTCTCAGGACAGAAAACCTCTCACACAAACTGCTTCTAGCCCAGTTCAAGCAAAGCTCTTTCTTGTCCTCATAAGCCAATCCTCACAGTTCTTACTGCATTCAGGTCTTTCAACTCTGACCAGAATAGTCCATCAACTGTACTTACAGCACTGCAAGACATCTCTTAGGCCAAGATTTCAAATCCTACCACATTCCTCTTGAAAATAAGCTCCAAGAATGGAATTTCAAAGGGAAAAGTGGGGACGGGGAGGGAGGGTATTACCATGAGATATTTTTTATAATCATGGAAAATGTTAATAAAAATTGAGAAAAAAATAAATAAATAAAAGATGAAATGAGAAAAAAAAAAAAAAGAATATCAGCTTCAAAAGGCCAAAGCTGCACAGCCAGGTGTCTAGCAGCAATGCCACTCTCAGACCAAATCTTCTATTGAAGTCAGGTTCTCATTGCTGGCAGAAATCACCTGACCAAGAGCAGCTTTTGAGGAAAAGGGGTTTATTTTGGCTTACAGAGTTGAGGGGAAATGCCATGATGGCAGGGGGAAATGATGGTATGAGCAGAGGGTGGACATCACCCCCTGGCCAACATAAAGTGGTCATTAGCAACAGGAAAGTGTGCCAGATACCAGCATGGAGAAACTGGACATAACACCCATAAGCCCACCCCCAACAATACACCACCTCCAGAAGATTTTAATTTCCAGTTGCCATCAGCTGTAGAGATTATCATTCAGAATACTAAAGTTTATGGGGGGCACCTGAATCAAACCACCACATGTGGTATAACACACATTCCCTGAGAAAGATGACTAATAAGACTGAAGCTTACTGTGTCCCAATTCCACATATAGGGAAATCTGAGAAAACATCACCTTTTTACATCCTGGCCATTAATCTTCACTTTACAGAGCAGAAAACTAGGGCTTTGAAATTACAAGCAATAGTAAATCATCTAAGGTAGGCACTATTATGTCATAATTTGCAGATGGAAAAGGTGAGGCACAGAGCAGGTAAGTAATTTGCCCCAGATCACACAGTGTAGCAGTGGCAATGACTGAGAACTATCCCACTGTAGCTCAGTTGTGCCAAATGGGAACGCTGTCAGGTACTGTGTCATGTGTCTAGTGTAGATTGACTTGCATGATTGCCACAGCAGCCCCGTGAGACAGGAGAAAAAATACAAGCATCTCAGAGCATGGTTGAAATGCCATTCACTTCCTACTTGCCCTAAACTGGCAAGAATCCAGATGAACTGGAACTGGTGAATAGAAAGACATGGCATATATGAGCTGAGGACCCCCAGCCTGCAAAGAAACAGCCCACTTTCACACAGAAAAACAAGAGTTCCTAAGGTGAATCAAAGATCACACTTGGTATGATCAACACACAGAGTTCAGAAAAAAAAAAAAAAAAAAACACTGAAGAAACACAGATAAGCTCCTCCCTCCACAAGCCAGATCTAGGGGAGATACCTACAAAAGGACTCAGGGGCAGTTTGGGAGGCAGGAATGCTCTGTATCTTGACTGATCATAGAGGTGGTTACACACCTGTGTGAGTTACCAGGACACAAACAGTCCTACATGTTGAAGAGTGGACTTTACCATCTGGATACTACACTCAATCTGAGTTCAGAAAATACCCAGACCAGCATGGGCTTCCCTGCATCTCTGGGAGGGTTAGTACAAGGGCTTGAGAATGGTGTCATTCAGAGCAGACAGCCAGAGCCTGGTCCCACAGCACAGCCTGATGCATCCTCATGGGCTCCACATGGCCTTAGGGATTTTGTATCTGTTCAACCATCATCAGCCAACATATGTTGCAGCCTCCTACTTAGCTAATGTGCACGAGGAAACCATCCCAGATCCTGCACTCTAACACTGCCGTGGATCAGAGGGCCTGCTGTCAACACATACGCGGGGATGTCACCAGCATTTCTGAGGAGACTCGAGACAAAGGGGGGGTGCATGATTCCCCACTCATCCCACATTAGCATTCTCATCAAGTTCTTCATATGGATTAGTGAGAATCCTGTGGCATGAGAAAACGATGGACAAGAAGCATGTCCCCACAAGGGACTGGCTCGTATTGAAGAAGGTGAAGTCTGATCAGGCTCCACTCTGAGCATTCATAATGAGCCCCATTCCCAACATGGTGTGCTCACCTGCATCAGCCATTAGATTCTACCTCAAAACCACACTCTGCGGTCCCCAGGATGGTTACAGTGTATGTCGAGTACTATGCATCTGCCATGTTACCAGAGAAACAAATGCAGTGACTGACCCTCCCAGGACAAATGTCTATTGCTCTTCCCACATCAGGGCTTTGAACCTCAAAGCAGACACTGCAAAGGGAAACATGGAGTTAGTTAGAGGACACCTGCAGTGACTTGAGAAGGAGGTTGGTTTTAGAGTATCTCTCCACTATCGTCCTCCAGAGGACAGAGAGCTCAGGCATTGCTGATTCCCGCCATATGGCTTTAAAGGGCCATACCTCCTGCACACTGCATTATTTAATCCTCAAGGTGATCTTTAAAGTGTCTGTAATGCTCCTTGCTGTTATCCAAGTAGACATGACAGTTGGAGGTAAGGATATTTGGATCTGAAATTGCCCACCCCAGTCCATGGTGGAGATGGAGTCAGAATCAACTCCATAATAGCATTCATCCCAGTTGCCTGATGAGCCCTGGTCAAAGCTTCACGTTCCTCTAGTACCTATCTTTGTGGCAACCCAGAAAGCTCCAGTGTGTGGCAAAGGAGACACATCTACCAGCAATGGGTACCTGCTGTGGCATGGCACAAACGATGCAGTTTGCCTTGTTGCCCTCAGCAGCAATCTCCTCATCCCTTTCTTCCCCATATGTTTGCATGGGCAGTTTCTGGCAATGAAGGTAAGCTGAGGCATGTATGTCAGTTACCAGTAGAGCTCTCAAAGATTGGATGGGACCTGCCTTCTTCTCATCCCACCCTTGAGAAGAGGCCTTACAGGCCTGTGGGGCAACAGAGCCATGATGTAGAAGCTCAACCTTGGCCACTGTGTGAAAGAAATCCACCAACAGCCCACACAGTGGGGCGGATTTGTGCTGGGCAAAGGATTTGTCTCCTATATATGGTTTGCAGTAGTAGACCTTCAGTGTTATTTTTCCCATTTAACATACTTTGAAACTGAGGGTCAAAGAGGTAAGTCACTTGTCAGGGTCCCACACTAGTGTGGGACTTTACCAAATATCTACTCTTCCAAGCCTGCAACCTGAGAAGAAAGGTCTCTGTATTCTCCATTCCAGGAACCTGGAGTAATGCAGGACCCTTCCTCTAGAAGGAGTTAGCCCCACTCCTATAACAGCCTACCCCTGCAAGAGTGGCGGCCACAAGAAAAGTGCCACTGGCTTTACACAAGTGTCTAGTTGTCACAGACTGGATGCTGGGTCTTGCTTTCTTTGCTTTGTGCCTTTCAGGAGCTCCATTTTCTCTGAGCTCCACATTCTGTATTTGTGGAGTAGGAGCCTTAGACAGACCCCCATCCTTCCACAGCAGTCTGAGGTTAGTGTCTTTAGAGTACCACCCAAAGGGCACCTGCTGTGACCCTAGGTTTTCTTCCTAGGGAGCTGTTGGAGGTAGAGGCTGTGCTCATGAGTGAAGACCATGAACACACTTATGAAGACGGTGTAGCCTGATTGTGGCCTCAGCCCAGCTCCTGTCAAGAGAACTGAGTTATGCAATGCTGCTGTGTCTACCACCCTTTCCTCACTGGAGCACAGCGCATAAACAAACCTACAAAATGAGAAGGAGGAATAAGGACAGATGTAGCCACTGTTTTGAGTACCTACTGTGTGTTCAGCATGGAGCTTATTTATACCCCAGTCTGGCTTCTTATTTGTGTGCACAGTATCTGCATGTATATGCAGATGTTCATGCCCCTTTGTACATATGTGGAGGCCAGAGAGGAACCTAGCATGTCTTCTTGGAAGAGACAGCGAGAGTTTGCCTTAGTCCCTCTTTCATTGCTATAATGAATTGCAGGAGGACAAATAACTTGTTTTAAAAGATTCATTTAGCTCACAGTTGTGGAGGCCAGTAAGCATGGCACAGGCTCTGGTGAGGATTCCCTGGACTATAGCACCTCATTGCCACTTGTATGTGAAAAAGAGTTCATGTGATGAGATAGGAAGTAAAGGTCAGTCTTGCTTCTTTATAGTAATCCTCTTGACAAAACTAACTCTGGGACCTCCAGAAAGACTTTATTCATTTCTGAGGGCATGACCCCAATGACCTAATGATCTCCCACTAAGCCCTAGCTCTTAAAGGTCCAAAGCAGAGATCAAATTTCCATCACATGAACCTTATAAACCTTTAAGAGAGTGTGGGAGTGAAGACAATACTCAAACTAGATCTATCTAAACTACAACAGAGCCACAGAAATAGTCACAGTGTTTATTTCCCTGGGTTCAGAATGTTATTGCTTACTTTCTTACTTCTGTGAACAAATATCTAACCAGAAGCAGCTTATGGAAGGAAAAGGGTGCAGTTGGCTTAGTTTTGAGGTTAAGTTTCCACACAGCAGGGAAGATGTAACAGGTAGAGCAGGAACATGGTATCATACCTTCATATCAGCAGGAAAGAGGCAGAGAGAGAACAAGAAATGAAGCTAGGCTAAAAGCCTCAAGACCCATCTCCAGTGACACACTTCCTCCAGCAAGGTTGCACTTCCTACGGGTCCCAAAACCTTCCCAAACATCACCACTAGCCCAGGATCGAGTATTCAAGCACACAAGTCTATGGTGGGGGTGGGGAGTATTTTACATTTTCCAGCCACAAGATCTTTAGGGAGACCAGGGCCCCACCAGTGTCTGTCCAGTTCCTGGACTCTTTAGTAGCTAATAATCAATGACTCTCAGCTGCCGACACATCTCTGCGCCGAGTCAGGGACCACCCATTCCGAGCATGTACTTAGCAAGCATTCACCATGGTCCACAGTGAGTTGAAAGTCAAGTCTGGACCATACTTTGGGTGGCTCATTTCCTGTAGAATTATTCCATCAGCTCTCAGATTATCACTTGTAGGATTAAAACCCAGACTCCTGGGGAGGGAGGGAATTACCATGGGATATATTTTATAATCATGGAAAATGTTAATAAAAATTAAAAAAAAAAAAACCAGACTCCACAAAGAGACTTCAGCATGTCACACATCCAGATACACTTAACTAAATGGTTGGTTCCACCCAAGAAGCCTCTGTTTCTGGAAATGATAGTGGACAAGGGAATGGAGCCTGCCTTGTGCCACAAGACCTGCACTGGCATTCAAAAAGGTGAGTAGTAAGGAAAGGGCTAAGGGGCTATGTTGTTTGGTCCCACCCAGACTCTAGAAAATGGGGCAGTGGGTCCCCAGAGCCTTGAGGGCATCTGACAGAAGAATGACAGTGCCAACTTCAGCCCTTTTCAGAGGTGATCATGAGTAGCAGAGTGGGTTAAGGGTGTCCCAGAACTTCACATCATGCCCCCTACTGCCCAGCAAGTGGGGTCCTCCTGAACACTGCTCCTTCACTAAGCCACAGGCAAAGGTGACTGTCCACAGGTGAAGGCTCTTCTGCTCTGAAGATCCTCAGTTGCAAAGCAGCCCCTCCTCACATCCTCTACATGCCCATGACTTTCCTTCTACACAGGGCCAGGGAGGCTGCGTTCACTGGGCAAGGTTTCCTCCTAGCAGGATGCCTAGCTGCCTCCCACCATTAAGCTAGAACTGACACAGGATGTTTTGCTAGTGGGAAAGCACAGGCCAAGGACACTTCTCCACATGTACCTTTCAAGGCCAGTAGTTATTCATCCCTTCTTTTCGGGTGCTAGAGGAAGCTGTCCCCTGGACTCTTGTGTCACCAAGCAAGTTTCCAGCCCCAGCCTCTGGGGAGGCTCTAGGTCATTTTCTTATATCCTGTGAGATTTAGTGTGAGACACAGCAGTGCCTCCGCTTTCGTAGCTGCTGGGCTCAGCTTCCCAGACGTCAGCACAGTGTCTCCTGAGTCATGTCTGACGTCATCCCCAGCTGAGTCACTTCCCATAATCAATGCCTTCCTGAGCTGGTGTCCTCCAAGCCCCTCTGGAAAGTGGCTGTACCAGGCTGAGCCATGTTTACCACCTTCATTGTTCCCTGAATGGCATATCCTCAGGGTGTGTCTACCACAGTTGGGGGCAGCCAACTGCCTGGTCCCTGACAGGACATGCTCTGGCTCATAGCAGCCACCATCAAGGTGCTTCTTTCTTTGAAGCCCAACAGCATACTGGGGTGGGAGCCTACACCATAGGCTCATGGGAAGTAGGAGCCCAAGTATGTAGTGCAGGCATGGGAGGATTCCCAGAGCCCCATGAAGACTGACTCTTTTCCATTTCAAAAGGGTGGGGCTCACTCCCATGGCCTGCTCCCACCACCTTGTTCCACCCCTGCATGCATCCAGCTCCTAAGACAGCAAAAACAAAGCTTCTGTCATTTAAGGCTCAGAGCTGATGTTTTCACCCCTGATACATATCTTTAAGCAACTAGCAGTTAAGCTAAGCACCTACTAAGCAGGCAACCATCAGACTTCCTTTGTTCACTACTGTGCATGCAGCTGCCAACACATGCTTGGCATACAGAAGGGAACTAGTAACTGTTTGCTGAATGGAGGAAGAGACCCGAGTTCATATCCCTGGCAGTCATTGGCAGCTGTAAAACTATAAAAGGCCACTAGGCATTCAGGCTTTCTGCAGAACACAGGATATACATCAGAGAAGAGGGTTTGGTTGGGATTGAAGTAAGATCTGGGGAGACAGGGCTCATAAGTGTTAAAAACAGACCCCTACTCCCTTTCCAGCAGCATGTGCTCAAACATACCAGTGGATGTGCAAAACTGAGGATAATTCTGGGCTCTATGTATGCTATTTTTTCATATACATACACACACACACACACACACACACATATATATATATACACATATATATGATTAATTTATAAATCAAGGGAAGTAACAGACTAACACCAATTTATCATAAAATTTAGCAATCTCAGCATATGAAATTAATCTTTTCATATTAAATTGAGAACTTAAAATGCATTATAGCTTTTCTAAAGGTGCTCCAAATTTTAAGAACCACAACACACAGTCTCTATTAACCATTGTTAACCAAAGGCCATTATTAACCAAAATAATGATGTAATGAAAAGCACTACAGTCTGTTTATCAGAAAATAAAAAAGCATAAAGCATGAATAAGTGCATACTGTATACAGAGAGGATACCCTAGGCAAGGAGATGGCTTTCCTACCAGGCAGAGGGAGCAGAAGAAACCAAGATTCCACCACATCACTCAGACCAGCTTCAAATGTAGAAGTTAGAATTTGTCCATTTTTAAAATTTTCAATTTAACATTTTGGGTCATTGAGGACCATGAGTAACCAAAGCACAGAAATGGACAACGGGGAAGGAGACTGCTGCATGAGATGACTGCCGCACACGAGGGGGAGCAGGCTGCCGCACACATGGATGCAGGATTGCTGCACACCACAGGCAGAGGACTACCACAAAACAGGCGTAGGGCTACTGTAAACAACGGACGAAAGACTCTTGCAAATGTGGACATAGGACTGCTGCACACTGTAGATAAAGGGCCACTGCAAACAAAGGGTGGAGGAGGACTGGAAACCACCAATAGAAGACTGCTGCATACCATGGACACAGGACCACTGCTAACAATATACAGGGGACTGCTGCAAACCAAGGATAGAAGACGACTGATGTTGACCATGGCGAGGGGACTACTCTAAGCCATGGATAGAGGACTGCTGCACACTAGGGGTAGGGGACTACTACCACTGCAGACCATGGGTCAAAACGACTGGGCAGAGTAGACAGTGGACCACTGCAAGCCATGAATAGGAGACTGTTACATACCATGGATAATGGACTGCTGCAGACAATGGACTGGGGAAAACATGTGCAAAACATGGACAGGAGCATGCTACAGAGCATGGATAGAAGGCAGCTTAAAACTGTGGAGAGGATACACCTTTAAACCACAGATAGTGGTCTATACCGACCATGTTCAAAAGTCTACTGCAAAATGGCAAGGAGAAAACTACTGCTGACCACTGATAGGGGGCTGCTGCAGGCCATGCAAAGAGGACGGCTGTTCCCATGGATACATGACTGCTGCAAACCATAGATGGGAGAGTGTGGCTATCCAAAGATGCAGTTCATGGATACAAGACTACTGAAAACCACAGTTAGGGGATGCTTCACAGTGAAAGGAAATCATGAACATGAGGGACTTGTGCAGACTACAGATATTAGACTGCCCCAGAACATGGATAGGGCAATGCTTCAAACTATGAACAGGGGACTACTGTAGACTAGGAATAGGAGACAGCCTTGAACCATACTTAGAGCTCGGGAATGAACCACAGACAGAAGGTTGCTGCAGACCATGGATAGGATCCTCTGTCATACCATAAGTTGGTGACTTCTGCACGCCATGGATAGGAAACATCTGCAGTCCAAGGACAGGGGACAGCAGCAGACCATTAACAAGGGACTGCTTCAGACTTTGCATGGGGAACTACTGCAAACAATCAAGATGTAACTGCTAGAAGCCACATTTGAGAATAACATGCTGCAAACCAAGGCTAGCAGACAGCTACACACCATTGACAGGGAACTTCTGAACACCATGGCTTTCACAAACGATTGACAGGGGACAGCTGCAGATTACATACAGGGTTCTGTGTCTGACCATGGATAGGAAACTTGTAGAGACCATAGATAGAGTCTTACTGACAACCATGTTAGCAGTTACCTTCTTATTGCTTGAGACAGAACACCCAACCAGAAGTAGCTTCTGGAAATAAAGAGTATGTTTTGGCTAACTGTTTTAAGGGGAAGTTCCATCAAGGCAGAGAAAGCATGTATGTTAGAATAGATAACTGAGAATCACATCTTGCCACATCAGCTGAGAAGAAGCAGTAAGAGTAAGCTAGCTAGCACTGGCAGTGTACTGGATTATAAATTCCCAAGGTCTGCACCAGTTACAGACATCCTTCAACAAGACTCTGCCAGCTGGGGTCAGGTGTGAGGCTCAATCACAAACACATGAGCTGTGGGGGGCATTTTACATTCAAGCCACCACAACATGCATATCAGACTTTTTGAAACATGGATAGGGAGATACTGCAAGCCATGGATAGAGGGAGACTGCAGATTATAGCTAGAAGATGCTGAAACCATGCAAAGGGTACCTCTGTGAACCACACATAGGCAACTACTGCAAACCAAGGATAGGGTACTGCTGCAAACTGCAAACCATGGACAGGAGACTGCTGCAGAGCCCACATAGAGGTCTACTGCAGCCCATAAAGAATAGACAGCTGAAAACATAAATAGGAGACAGCATAAAACCATGGAGAGGGGCTGAAGAAATGGCTTAGCAGTTAAAGATGCTTGCTTGTAAAGTCTACCAGGACAGGTTCAATTTACTAGCCACCCATGTAAAGCTGGACAGGCATTCATTTGTAGCAGCAAGAGAAACACACACACATATATATGTATGTATGTATGTGTATACATATATATGTCATGTATATGGGACTACTCTGCAAGCCATGGGTAGAAGAATTCTGCAGATCATGGATAGAGGACTGTTGCAAACTATGGACAGGGACTACTGCCAATTGTGGCTAAGGGAGCTACTCAGTACCAACATTAATCACTTTCTTAATAATGCTCCCATATGTGGCACATCAATAAGAAAGCACCTCCAAACTCCAAGAGATTACAGATGTGGGAAGTGTGGGCATTATACAGATAAGAAGATAATATCTCCAGGAAAGGTGGAAGGACTTACACAAATCAGACCTCAGTCAGTCCTGTGGCTTGAGAACGTTTTGTGGGTAACTGTCTGTGTTTTAAAGACAAGTCAGTCTCAGACAGTGACAGAGTATGAGGTCTCTCCTGGCAGCAGAATTTGTGCCACACAGTCAGGAAGTAGCATGCACACACCTAGCCCAAACAGTGAAGGGTCGGTCCTTACCAATATGGGTGTATAGGCAACACAAAGTTCCAGGCAGCCAAGGGCAGAAAGGCAACACCTACATAAAGGCAGCATTATAGTTTCAGCTGACAAGGGCTGATGCCTCCAAGGTCTATATCCAAATCAGTATGATTGCAGCTATGCAGCCCAGTGATCCTGAAGGACAAATGAATGAGCCAGGACCCACACATAATAGGACCCAGGTTCTGACCTGATGCTCCTAGGCTCTTTTTAGCCTCTTAGTGTCCAGAGTGAACCACGAGGTACCAAAAGCAACAAGTGCCCTTCACCCTAGACAGTGACTTTTGGAGTGGCAGGAAAGGCCAGCCTAGTGGCTGTAGGTCTCTCTGAACTTCACACCCTAAGTACCTTGTTCTCTTTACCACATGGACTACTGGGGTGCAGAGAGTGCCTAAAGTCCCTCATATCCTGGAAGAAGGCTGGGCAGTACAGAAGGAGGAGAATCCCTGTTTACACCTGAGCACAAGCCCTAGATCTGCATACTCGCTTAAGCTGTTTGCAACCTGATTGAAGACATTTGACAAACCAGTAAAACTGCCAGGCATGCACACACCTGTAACCCCAGCCACTGGGGAGGTGCACAGTAGTACTGTGAAAACATGGCTGGCATATAACTCAGTAGTAGTGAGGCAGTGGAACAGGGCAGATAGTGAGATCCAGGAGGCCTTACACAAAGGTTACAAAATTATCATATGGGGGGCACCTTCTTGGCATAGAGGAATGCTAGTACCACCCCACATCTCAACCCCCACTTCCATCTACCTTCAGACCTATAACACATACAGAATTTAGAAGAAAGTGCTGGTATCCATGCAAATGTCCCAGAATGCCTGTGTGATGTCAATGGCTCACAGAAGTCCTAATCCTTCCTAAAGGGACACCCTGCGAGTATCTAAACTTTCCCCTTTGCTTGCTACTATCCATGTGACCCTGTCTAATTCCTTGTTCCAGGACACAAGAAGCTGGAAATCTCAGTGGGTGCCCATTGAACCCTGATATCTTACCATTATTAGTAGAGCATTTGTCTAGCATGAGCAAGGCCCTGGGTTCAATCCCCAGCACTGCAAAACTGAATGAGTGAATGAATGAAAAAATAAATCATTGCAGCAAGATTTTGTTGCTTTTCTCGGAGAAGGGACATATGTCATGCTGTTGTCCTCATTTCTGTCCAGCACACAAACTGAAAGCCTGCCACAAAAGGTGTGGCCTGTGTGAACGGTCCTGGTATCCCCTAAAAACGTCCAAACAGAAGCCTGGTTGGCTCTACCTGACTTTTCTCCCCATCTCCCTCCTTGAAAAGAACTGAAACTCAGCCCTTGACTGGGTATGCTGTTGGCTTCTCTCTGTGAATTTTCACTCCCTTCCAAAAGGGGTTCAAAAGTTTAGAGCTGATTAGTATTCTGAGCATCAGGCAGACTGCTGCAAACCCTGCTCAGTAGGGGATAGTGATTGAACAGCCAGCCTGGGGCAAAAGCTGCTCCCCAGAACTGGAAGAGCTTCCTGGATGTGGCTGTTGCTTTCCCCTCTCCCCATCTTAGCCTCCATAACCCTGGTGTCCCTGCTGGGAGCTGCTGCTCTTTGTGGTGATAACAGCTGATCCCCATGCAGTGCTGGAATCCAGAGGAATCTCCAAGGAATTCCACTCTGGCTCCTTCAGGCACATCATTTGCATACATTTGTATAAGTTATGCATCGGTATACACTTCTCTTTAACATTGCACCCTAATGAAATCACTCAGGCAGGCACATTAGAAACGGGATTTACTCTGAGAAGGCTGACCCTTTGCCTGTTAAATCATTTGAATGATCATTTGAATATATTTGTACAAGTGGCACATTGAAAGTGCCCTTAGCCATTTTCTCAGAATTAATGAAACAACTTGGCTACCTTCAAGGAGGAGTGGGTAGACTGAGTAACAGTTTGTCTGACCATCCTAATCATCTAGAAATAGGTTTGGGGCCAACACACTTCAGCAGGGTCAGGGGCATCCCCAGGTATCAGAGATCAGCTCAGAAGTTCATGTACAGGGCTGCAGAGATGGCTTAGTAGTTAAGGTACTTGCCTGTTAAGCCTAAGGACCCAGGTTTGATTCCCCAGAACCCACTTCAGCCAGATACACATGGTGGCACATGCATTTGGAGTTTGTTTGCAGTGGCTGGAGGCCCTGGCATACCCATTCTCTCTCTTGTTCTTGTTCTTTTTCTCACTCATAAATAAATAACTAAAGAAGTTCATGTACAAAGTCCTTTCAGTAGCTGCCTAGTGGAAAAAATATGGCTGCCTCCATGAAGATGAGGATGTCATGAAGGTTTAAAGGAACCAAGCAAGAGGCGTAATCTCAAAGCAGTTGGAGTCACACAACAAAGCATGGAGGAAGACCGGTGACCAGCAGGCAGCGTCTTTTTCTGTGCACAGAACAAGAAGGCAAGTAAGCATGGCTAGCTGCTCTCCCTGAAAGACTAAGGTATAGCCTCAGCCCAGGCTGATGCAGTTCAAGGTAGGGCTGCTCAGCACGACCCCCACCAAGGTTCCCAGAGCAGACAGGATCAAAGATGTCCTGAGAGGGTAGCTATAGAGAGATGATCTTGGGAAGAAAGCCCAGGGCAGAGGGTCCTAATATTCACCTACTGCTTTTTGTTTCCCAAAGTGCAATTTTCACTTATAGTTTTTAACTTTTATTTTTATGAAAACCTCTAATTGATAGATAAAGAAACAAGGCTAAAAGTTGGTGACTTGTTCAAGGTTGTTCTGTTTAAAACTCCACTGCTAAGTCCCAAAGCTCTCGGCCCACATGCCTTGCCTTGGCCTGGACATGCAATCAGGGGCAGTGTTTTGTCTGGAATCTCTTTCCTGAGTAGTCTCAGTCCAGTAAAGGAAGTAGGAGTTCAGTGAGAGGGGTGTTTCCCTGGGAGCACGACTTGGCAATTGATCAAGAGGAGAAACACCTATTAGATCACCTGGCTTCCATGAAAGGGATGACCCAGTCCTCAGCCTCTACTTCATGTAGAAGCAGTTTTAACCCTAAGGCCCTATGGCCACTTAGTACTGCCAAGTTGGCAGAGGCTCTGAGATCTCCAGAACAGATATAAAGAGCAGAAAGCCAGGAGCCATTCAGCTGGCAGTGAGGATGTACCCATGACCACATGACCAGGTATCTGCTAAGGAGATGTCCCAAGGCAAATGTCTGAGCCTCTCCAGAACCATGCTGGCAGTGAGGATGTACCCATGGCCACCTGACCAGGTGTCTGCTGAGGAGATGTCCCAAGGCAATTGTCTGAGCCTCTCCAGAACCTTCTCTAGAACCAGCAGCTGCCAGACCCTGACCTGCCCTTCCTCTACACCATCCCCACCCTTTCTGCACTTGACTTGGTCACACATTACAGACTCTTGCCAACATCCTGCAAGGCCCCCTCAGACGCTGGTGCTCTGTGGGCCAGAGACAGGAGATGAGATGAGGCTGTGGATGACAGCCTGCTGATAGTAGCTAGACTCTTCTTTGGCAAATATCCTCACCATAGCTCTGCACCCAGCAAGGCTGGCTTCCAGGATGAATGGAAAGCTCTTCCTCTGATCTCAGCTCACCTGTCAAATGTGATTATATGTCACCTTTCTCTAACGCACTGATGACAAGTTGGAAGCTGAAATCACGTATTCTGCTCGTTAAGTAAAAGATCTGAGTGTGAGGTGACAAGGTCTGTCTGCCACGGTCACTTTTCACTCAGTCTGACCCAGAGTCTCTGTGCATGAAATGTGTATTTATGCATCACTGTGTTCTCGTCCTTGTTGGCAGCCAGACCACCTGAACTGCCTACTGCACGGAATGAGCTCTGCCAATCCAGATGACTTTTCCTGCCCCTCATGCAAAGTGCACGGGCCTCTACATATGTGCAGCCAAGCGGCTTCATGGACCATGTAGACATGCAATTTCTCAAACACAGACATCTTCTAAAGTCCCTCTCAGCCTTGAAACATTTATATCTGTTTCCTCCTATGGCAGCACTATCTATGCAAAGCTCACATCTCCAGGTAGCCAGGCTTCATCTGTGTAGAAGTAACTAGGATTAGGGAAGGAAAGACATTTAAACAAATGACAGCTGTCCCCCCGGCTTCAAATTGTGCATTGCTGAATGTCCTGCCTACCTGAAAAAGGGTTTCTGGCTTTTAGCTTCAACAGTCTGGCCCCTCCCCAGTGCCCTGTGCAGATCTCCATCCCTCTGAGCTTCACACCTGTAGTGTTTATCTTCTGGGCCCCCATCCCCCAGTATTTCCACTGCCTCCATCCCAGAACTAATCCCTATTATGCCACAGAAGCCATTCTCCTGAAACTCAAGCATATCACACCACCCCTGCTCACCAGCCATCCATGCCACTAGCTGCCCCGCCCCCCAGCACCCAAACACACCTTGCTACCTCATTATGCCTGCTAGACAGAATTAGACTAGGTTCCCCTGGTACAAAAGACCTCCTTGGGTCTCAGTGCCCTCTGTACTCTGCCAGCTCATTGCACCCTTGACAATGCCATTCTCACTAAGGCATGCCTTCAAAAATATATGGCTGGAACTACTGACACTCAGGTTAAGATCCTGCCCAGTGATCATTCAGTCTCTTTTCTTCCTTTCTATTTTTCTTTCTTCCCCCTCTCCCCCCTCCCTTCCTTTCTTCATTATAACCTATCACCTGGCTTAGTGAAAAGGTATGGGATTTGAAGTGTCAGAACCAAGTACAAAGCCTAGACCACTGCACGTAGCACAGAGGCTTATCAACCACAGGAGTGCAGGCTACAAATTTAGTACATGTCCTTTTCTCTCCCCTCCCTCTCTCTGCTTGGAGGGCATCATGGGAGCTCTTTGATCCTATATACTTATGAACAACCACAGAACTGCACAAACATTAAACACCACTGCCTTATCTTGCTAATTATAGTTCTATGTTTTTCCAATTAACCCTCTATTCCCACCCCAAATCCTTTGCCCACCACTCACTTCTGGAGAGCCATTTTCCTTATCTTTAAGTATGGTTGTGTGCATGAAGAGTATATAGATGTCTTAAGTTACCTCATAGACCTGACCTAGAGCCTTCCCTTTGTATCTCAGGTTTCTTGCCCAATAACGTGTGTGTCTGCCCTGTGGCTGCAAGCTAGTCTTATTTGTGGTTGCTATACAATAATCATGCTGCCCCTCCCTCACTTACCCATCATGCATCTCTGGTCTTTGGTGCAGCCTGAGCACATCTGGCACACTCATATGGCCATGTGCGATTCCTGAAGACGGCCTGTGTCAATCCTAATATTGACTAGGCACTATTAGACTGTGGCCAAAACAGATGCCCAGCCTCCTTTGTCCCCCAACATCTCTGGGTTAGAATTGCTGTTTCCCTCCATTCCTTAGAGGAATTGGGTGTATCAGAATTTCTGAAAGTTGTAAGTCTAATTGGTGTACAATGAAACAGTAATGTGGCCTTTCTCTGCCTCCAAGTGCACCAAGCATGTTTTTTATTATTGTCAAAATGAGGTTTCTCCTTCCCTTAATCTTCCTCTCATTTTCTTTGGATATTTTCTCTCAAGATACTCCTTTTCTTCTTCCTGTGTGAAGAGTTATCTTTTGTATTCTGGGTGACAAACTCTGGCCAGTTCCAGGTGCTGGAAGGCCCCTCTAGTCAGCCACCATGCTGCACAGTGCCCTCTGTTCAGCCAGACCACTCCTTTTCACAGTGGGCTGTGCTCTGAGGTACTGCTGAAGAATCCTTCCCTACCCAAAATGGTAAAGACACACAACTGTCTCTGAAGCTTCCTCTGCCAGTCTGCTCTCTGACCCTTCCAGGTGTCACTGAGGTCACTACACTGTTCTCCATGGGCTAAGTCTTCTGCTCAATGCTTGTGAAAAAGTGCTCGTTTCTCTTCACACGTGGGGGACCTTGCTGTCATCTATGGAACTCTCAACTTGTTTCCTAGCCCCTGCTCTGAAGGTCAGTTCCAGCTTCTTCCTTGAATGCCTTTATGTTTGGTAGGTTACATCCTTGTCTTTTTTCTCCAAAATTATTTTGTCTATTCTGGTCATTGACTATTCCATAAATTTAGTCTTTGGGAGGTGGAGCACTGGGAGAAGGCCTTAAGATCATATAGTACGGGCCCTTGGCAGTGCTAGCTCAGCTCTCTCTTACTGCCTCCTCCCTGCTGATATGAGCCAGGTTCCTGATCCTGGGACACTTTCCCTTCCATGATGAAACTTTCCCTCAAAACTGTAAATCAAAATAAGCCCCTTTCTCTCTTAGGCTGCTTATAGCCGGATGTTTTCCCCAGCAAGGAGAATGTAACTGCTACCTTGGCTAACACAGAACCCAGGAGGACAACAGTAATTACCAAATCCAGGATGGAAGGAGTTGCTGAAATACTGGCTATATGCTATGAAATGATAAGTTCAAGAGAGCTGCTGAAGAATGCAGTGACCATAGTTAATATCCATGATTTTGAAAATCACTAATAATTGTATTTAAGTATTCTTACCACCATTGATACTAATACATATATTAATTAGCTTTACTTGGCCATTCCACAATACAAAGGCTTTTGCCTTTAAAAATCACACCAAAACTTTTAGTGGGAGGTATTCATGAATCCATTTGTTGGGAGAACATGTGTCTCTTGGGATGCCAAGTGGCATTATCCATGAATATTACATATATATATATAATATATATATATATATATATATACATATATATATATATATACATATATATATATATATATATGCATATATATCTGATACATATATGTGTGTGTATATATCTCAGCTAGAATTTTTCAAAACTCATGTAGCTCTTAAGTATTTATTGCTCAATCATCTAGAGTTATAGCTGCTATGTGAATGGATTCTTACTTCCTGCTTTGTTTCTTAGTAAGTCAATCCTGGTTTGAATTACTTCCCTTGCGTTCACACAGAAGGGAAGCTTCAGTTTCCACAGTGACACATATCTAGAAAAGAAGTCAGCTGGCTTGGATCATGGAATCAAACCTGTCAGGAAGCATATAGACCAATGGGTAATAAGACTGAAAGAAATCATGTATATTTTCCCCAAGGCAAAAATACTCTAAGGAACATACCTATATGCCAGGTCATACTATATACTATCATACTGTAGCTAAGAACTTACTGTATATTCAAACTACCTGGGATAATCCATATCAACTATGTCTCCTTTGGAAGCCTAGTTACCTTCTTGGGATCCAGTTTCCTCCTTGGCAGAATGGAAACACTGCTATAACATGTTCCATAAAACTGATTTGATGATTAAAGAAAAAAAGATGTATATAAAACATTTGCTAGTGCCTGGCATGCAGCCAGTTATCAGCAAGTGCCAACTTTATTATCACTAGTTATGGGTCCATTGGAAGACTATTCAGTCACAATAAGCTTCAAATTTTTAATTAAAAAATGGTAACAGTCAGGCTTGGTGACTCATACCTATAATCTCAGCACATAGGAGGTTGATGTAGAAGGTTTGCCATGAATTTGATAAACCTGGGCTACAGAGTGAGTTCCAGGTTAGTCTGGAGTAAAGTGATATCCTGCCCCTCTGCTTCCCCCCCCAAAAAAGGACAAAATGGGTGCCCTTTCTTCACATACTTTGTAGTTTGTGGTGATGACACAGGAAAATGAAAAATCACTTCATAGGTTATGATAGGCTACAAGGTCCCAGGTATCATATGGCAGCCAATGGTCCCTTGCTCTCATGACCATCTCTCATCTTACTCCTGTGTATTAGTTCAATAAATGATTCAGAAAACATTAACCAAGTGTCTTCCACATGTCCTGCACTACATAAAGTGATTCCCCATTCATAAGTGTCTTCTTTATAATTGTCCTAAAATTTCCCCAAAAGTATCACAGGGTATTTCAAATGGACACAGATTATCAATAAGACAAGAGGCCCATCTCAATTGATTTTCTGAATGATTCCACTAAAATAAAAATGACTCATCCAAGACCATAGAATTTTCCTCATGTAAACAAAATGAAATTCTTTAACAGGAATTATGACACTGTAGCTAAAAGTGCCCATAACTGATGTCATACACCTGCTGGGAATTAGATTTATTATTTTAAAATGAAGTGTGTCAAAGGAAGGAAAAGACACATTAGGAAAATGACAGGACCTATGTCAAGTAGCTCCATGACCAAGACTGGCTGCACCATCTTCTGCGACACCACCTGAAACCTCGTACTTATATGGATATTATATCCCAAGAATATGCTGCTACTTTGCCTGAAAATCAGTAAGATCATCTAAGTTATAGCATTGTACTTTTGAATAAGAACATTTTCATGGCATGTGCATGTGTGTAGTGTTCTATGTGTATGTACAGTGTATAGTTCATGCACATGTGTGTGCAGCTTTGTATGCCCTGTGCACACACATAGGGAGGCCAGAGGAGAGTATTGGGTGTCTATATTACTATTTCATTTTATTTCCTTGAGACAGAGTCTCTCCATAAGCCTAGAGGGTTGTTTTTTCAATTTATTTTCTATTGACAACTCCTATAACTATGGACAACAACCCTTGTTAATTCCCTTCCTCTCCCCACTTTCCCCCCTTTTTTTGTCAGACTGGCTGACCAGTGAGCACCAGCCATTCTCCTGTGCTCCCCCACCCATACACACCAGAGGACCAGTGTTATAGATGTGCATAACTTCATGCAGCTTTTTACATGGTTCTGGCTGGGAAAGAAACTCACAATGTCTTAGGCCCTCTCAGGCTCTCATGCTTGAATGACAAACACCTGTTCTTTACCAGCTGAGCCACTTCCCCAGACCCTGAATAAGGGAATTTAAATAAATACTGTGCCTTAACTTAGAAACATCAAACACCACTCTAGAAAGAGGTATAATAGGGCATTGTTTAGAAATATTTTTGCAATAAGAACAGCACCAGCTGGAGATCAAGAAGCACCTACCATCTTTGAAATGGAGGCTCAAGTATGTTGAGAAGGCCAACTGCTGCCCCCTGTTGGAACCTGCTAAGTTTAGGGAACACACACACACACACACACACACACACACACTGCTAGAGCAGAAAGATGATTTCCCTTTACTCCTATCACCAACCTACCAATATTTCCTTGAAACAGAATGCAACCAGAAACCAACTGGCAAAGGAATGAGGAATTTGTAGTTTTCAAACTTTCAGCCCCAACCACATGGAGGAGATGCTGGGAGGACAGGATGGAGCTCAAGGACGACAAACATGCATGGCACACATCTGTCTTGTTGAGAGTGTTGCAGCAACTGAGCAACGGACCAGGTGCTTGGTTCACGTGTTAGTGTGTGTGGGAAATGTGCCTGTGCACATCAGGTTCTTGTTACACAGGTCCTGGACACCTCTGCACTTGGTCTTCCACAGCTTCATGCTGGGCAATAAGCACAGTTGGTGTGATCAATTGTGCTGGCTGAATTGAACTGAGTGGAAGGAACCGTACTTTCATACAATACAGCTATAAAGTAGAAGGGAGTCTGAGTGTCCTCCTAATCTGTGGCTGCTGATAATTGATGTGCAAGAGGAAAACTGCTCCGCATCCTCTGAGAACACTGGAGCATGAATGTGCTCCCTCCCTACTGCCTGAAACCCTGACTAATGAGAAGAACCCAGCCGTGGTTCTGTAGCCTCAACACTGTGCTTTCTCATTGAAAACTTTATTATATGAACATAATACATAATAGTCATGTTACCATCAGGTTATAACGCTTATGTTCCCTCTTTCCTACCCTTGTTCCACTGAGGGCCCTCCTCAGTGAGTTTTGGTATTCACTGTGGGGTCATGAATATACCATTCTGTGTTGTGGGGGGTGAAACAATGCCTCAGAATACACCTTCCCACCCTGTGGCTATGACTTTCTCTCTGTTCCCTCTTCTGCAATGTTCCCTGAGCCTTGGAAACAGGAGTTGTAGCATACAGATTCAGGTTCGCTGAGCTGAACTTCCAGACCAGGCACAGTTATGGAGGAAGCAATTTATTGAAACTTACAGATCCAGGGGAAGTTCCATAATGGCAGAGGAAGCTGGCCTGCCTTCACAGACCCAAGCAAAGAGAGAGAGAAGCACAAGCCTAAAAGCCAAAAGCCAAAAGCCACACAGCACACTTCAGGAACTCCAGCTAGGCACACTTTGCATATCTTTAGATTGAAATCTGAAACCCACCACCATACCTTAAGATCCACCCAGGGACACTGCCTCCAGCCAGGTGGCTTCAAATGCAAACTACAAACAAATAAACAACTGAATATATGGGGTGGGGCATCTATTCAAACTACTGTATTCTGCCCCTGGCCCCCAATAGATTTATAACCATCACACATTGTCAATTGTACTCACTTCAATTTCAAAGGTCCCCACAGTCTTGAACAATTTAAGATATTAAGACCTGTAAAATCAAACAAGTTAAACATTTCTAACATACAAAGGCACAGAGTAAACTTTTTCAACTGGTATAAGGCATAGCAAGGAAAGACTAAAACAATGCAAACTCAACCACCATCAAACAAGCACCAAACTTTAGCAGTTCAAGTCCAATACAACCAGGGACTGACAGTCTCCAGATTTTCCAATTCCACCCCTTCAACTGGGCAGAGTAGCCAGGGAACACTTCCATCTCAGGTCAACAGTGCGCTCTATGGAAGCCCTTGCATAGTCCTGGTATATCCAAAATACCGTGAGATCTTCATGGAAACTACGGTCCATCTTCCAAAGGCACTTTAGGCCTATGAGGGCATCATGCCCTGCATCATGCCACATCTCAGCAGCAGCTACTGGAACCCTGTGCAATTCATGACCACTCCTCACATTTTCCAAAGGCTCTTTCAGCCTATCAGGGCATCAGGCCCTACCTCATGCCGCATCTCAGTGGCAGCTCCTGGTAGCATGTGCAATCCACAACCGTTCCACACATTTTTCATGCTTCTGAAACCAAAACCAGTGTGCAGGACACAGGAATATTCTTAATTCACAGACAAAATAATCATAACCTTGAAAAGCAGGTTCCTTCTCCAATCAACTCTTTCCAAAAGTGTTTGCATTTCTATGATAGTCTTTCCTCAGGCATCCTTTCTATGGTAAAGCAATTGGACCATCTTCCTTTAAGATTGCTAATGTGTTTGACAATAGCAGATTCAGTAACCTAAAACCAGTCTCAGTGCCTGTAATTTTAACTTGCCTGAGGTTTTCCAGCTTAAAATCTTAAATCTCTCAGTCCAATATCTCTAGCCAAGCACATCAGTCCATTACAAATTTAACCTTGTTCAAATTCTCTGGGCCTGGGCAGCAGGACACAGCCAGCCCGTATGCCAGTAGTCTAACAACAAAGTCCTCTGCAGTCTTTCCTTCCCTTTAGAAAGCTCATAAGCCAAGCCTCGAAGTTCAATGCTGTCTGCACTTAGCATTCTCAGACTCTCATCAGAATAGTCCCTAAAACTAGGCTTACCACTCCAGAAGACATCTTCATTTCCAAGCACCAAGTCCATGCCCATTTCTCCAAAACAAGGGCTCCAAAAGATCAACATCCAAGGGTCAGGTTCATCTCAGTCCATTCCTCAGAACCAAGTTCTGTAGCAGAAAGATTCAAGTTTGCTGAGCTGAACTTCCAGACCAGGCACAGTTATGGAGGAAGCAATTTATTGAAACTTACAGATCCAGGGGAAGTTCCATAATGGCAGAAGAAGATGGCCTGCCTTCACAGGCCCAAGCAGAGAGAGACAGAAGCGCAAGCCTAAAAGCCAAAAGCCACACAGCACACTTCAGGAACTCCAGCTAGGCATACTTTGCATATCTTTAGATTGAAATCTGAAACCCACCACCACATCTTAAGAGCCACCCAGTGACACTGCCTCCATCCAGGTGGCTGCAAATGCAAACTACAAACAAATAAACAACTGAATATATCAGGGGCCATCTATTCAAACTACCGAAGGAGTATTATAAGTCTTCTTTAGTGTTGAGCTTTCAGAAGCCCCTAATTTTCTGCTTTGGTGAGTTTTTAATCTCCTCAGTGTCTACCACATCTTTCTAGAAGTCCTCAACTAGCAGTAAGAGCAGTACTCATTTAATCAGCCACTTTCTCTGCAATGTTTTCTGCATCCTAGAAAGTATGATAGAAATGATTCATCTCATGCTAAGCAGTTGGCTTTCTTTTCTTCTCATATGGATATGACATGCATCTCCCCAGCATATGGTGCCATCTGTAAACAGCAGTCTCTCTAGCCAAAGGTGACATTAGCATGAATCGAAAGAGATAAACATAGACATTTAAAAGATTTTTTTAATGTATGTTATTTATTATTTATTTATTTGAGAGACAGAGAGGAATAAGGGGGAGAAAGAAACACACACACACACACACACACACACACACACACACACAGAGAGAGGGGGGGGGATGGTTACTCCAGGGCCTCCAACCACTGCAAATGAACTCCAGATGCTTGCACCTCCTTGTGCATCTGGCTTACATGGGTCCTGGGGAATCATATCTGGGTTTTTGGCATTGTAGGCAAATACCTTAACCACTAAGCAATCTTCTCCAGCCCTAGAAGATTTTTTTTTTTTTTTTTGATGAGCATAATCTCTCCTTGTACCCAAAGAACAGTGGAAGCTTCCCTTTAGGGTTTATGAACTTCCAAGCCATAAAATTCTGACTTGGTTCTCCATGGCAGGTGCATATTCCCTTTCCACTGAGCAGATCTCATATCCAATCACAGATCAGTTGATTACCAACATAGCCTGTGTTGCATCAGGTTTGCACTGCTGATAGAAATCACCCAACCAAGAGCAGCTTGTAGGAAAAAGAGGATTATTTTGGCTTATAGGCTCAAGGGGAAGCTCCATGATGGCAGGGGCAAATGATAGCATGAGCAGAGGGTGGACATCACTCCCTGGCCAACATAAGCTCAGTCCAAGCAAAGCTCTTTCTCACCCTCATAAGCCAAACCTCATCGTCCATAGTTCCCAATTGCCATCAGCTGGGGAACCTAACATCCAGAACACCTAAGTTTATGGAGGACACCTGAATCAAACCACCACAGCCTGTGTGCCACTATTGCACTAGTATGTACATCGTGCTTGGCTGGTTGACTTTGTAGCTTGATGGATCTACTGCTCATTCACAGTATTGGTGCTCACATAGTGCTTTCCAACGCTATGTCAGCTATCCAGCAGGGGTGTTGTTTTCATCTCAGTTTCTGCATAATCTCTCAATGTCCTAGGACTGCAGCCTGTAATGTCTTCAACAATAGAGTCTTACCATTTAGATACGGTGGGTAACCAAGCACTGTTTTGTTTTTTAAAAAAACTCTGTGTATGTGTGTGTGTTTGTACATGCGCATACACACATATGTGTTTGTATATGATTGGTGTGTGTGAGTGTATGTATGTATGTGAGAATGTGTGTGTTTGTATATGATGTGTGTGTCTACATGTGTGTTTGTATATGTGTGTGTGTGTGTATGCGTGTATGTGTATATGTATGTGTGCACGCTTATATATGTGCTAGAGGTATAGCTGGTAGATATTGTCTCCCATTTTGTGTGTTGTCACTTGACCCTGCTGATGGGTTTGCTTGTCTGTATAGTAGCTTTTTAGCTTCAAGAGATCACAATGGTTTAATGTTAATCTAATTTCCTGTGCTACAAGGTCTTATTCAGGAAGTCTTTCCCTACACCTCTATCATGAAATGTACTCCTTGTTTTATTCTCCTAATTGTTTTATAGTTTCAGATCTTATATTGAGGTCCTTAATCCATTTAGAGTTAGCTTTTGTTCAGGGTGAGAAAAGTGGCTCTAATTTCATTCTTCTACATGTGGTTATCCAATTTATCCAACACCATTTGTTGATGATGCTGTCTTTTCCCGTGTATACTTTTTGCCCTGTTGTCAAAGATGAGGTAGCTGTATTTGTTTGGATTTGGAGTTGGGTCTTTTATTCTATTCCATTTACCTGTATGTCTCTTTTTGTGCCAGTACCATGCTGTTTTAGTTACTATGGTCCCCTGAACTATAACCACATCACTTTAACCCTGCCTCCATCTCTGCCTGGCAGTCACTTGCATGTACTCATATCATCCTCCCTGTGTATTTCCAATCCCCCCCTTTTAAAACTGTTCATGTCCCATTGCCTTAGGATCCATTCCAACAATGTGCATGAACTAAATTTATCTACAACTAAGGCAACATTTGAAATTATGGGTCTTGGGACTCCAACTTATGAGCCATTGGGGTGAAGGGCACAATTCAATAATTAAGGCTGAGGAAGCAGTTTAAGTGAGTGTTATTTTAAAACACCTTCTTGGTATAAATTATTTTAAATTCATTTAATAAACATTATAAGGATATTTCTCCTAGGAGAAAATTCCCAATTTCCCTGCCACCCTGAAGTACGTTGCAAAGCTTTGTATAAAAAACTTTCTGGTTTCTTTGTGCACGTGTTTCTAGCCACATGTAAAATGGTTTATGGCATTGATTCATCTTCATCCTCATAGCTATCCCATAACTAGCTGCTAATATCTCTCTTTGGCAGAGGGAGAACCTGAGGCCCAATGAATTGGCAGCTTTCTGAAGGAGCAGAGACAGCTGCAAAGCTGCATTTTAAGCCCAGGCCCACCTTACTCTGTGGACAGTCACAGCCCTTTCATCCAGATACGACTGATGTTTCCATCCACACAGAGACACGAAGAGCACCTGTAGCTTCTGCTGCAATAACCAGTCTCTGCCAGCCATGGCCTTGTATCCAGGTTGCCCTGCTCAGGTTCTTACCATCCATTGCCTAAAGCTGGGCTCCCACAAAGCTGACGGGAACTCCTGTCCCTGCCCTTATCAAGCCCCTAACACCAGCTATAACCTGCTTGTGCACCAAACTACTCCCCTGCCACAAATAACACAGGAGCTTTGGAGTCATTTAGCCACGTGCCATTGGATACATCTGACCATCTTCAAATGGAAGACAGTAAATTATAGGTTTCCTACTGTCACCAAGTCGGTCTTTCCATTAGGTCCATGTAGGGTTTCCTTACCCACTTTTTCATCTACCACAGCTTCTTAACACTGGCCAAAGTGTATTATAGGGTCTTAGAATTTGAAAATAACATGAGAGTGACTTAAGGAAAGATGTGAACAGTGTCACTAACTCTTTCCCCAAAGACCAATTAACTTCCTTCAAGATGGAGACAGCACTTGATGCTTCAAGCTACACTAGACCTAACTGACCTGTAGAGGCCAGTCAGATTTCTTCTGTTTTTAGGGAAAGGCTCAAGAATGTTGGATGACCTTTTGAGTAGATTCTAGAAGTAGCACATTTCTTAAATCATAACAGGGAAGAGAAAAAAATGGATTTTGTTTTCTATGTTTATTTTAAAACTTTCCAAAAGACCTATCCACTCCCCACCCACACACTAGGCCCAGAGTCTAGAAAGGTGCTTTTATTTTTCCTAGTCTCTTAATGAGCAAAAGGATATAAAATCTCTTCATGAAAAAGCAGATGTAGGGGAAGTAAAAAAGAAAACGTTTTGAAAAGTGCTCTTAGGAATACTTATGCTAATTTTATAGTTTGTTTGGGCCAGTAATTGCAGGAATCATTTTTGCAAATTCAAATTCAGGTAAAGCAAAAATTATGTGAAGTACATTCTCAGCATAGAAAAATGAGTAAGTCCAAAGACTGTGTCGTGGTGTCGTGTGTCTCTTGTAATTGGTAGGACATGTTTTGACTTGTTCACTTGAGATGTGATAATCGTGTGCCAGAGAGGTAAACGGATAATTGCATTTTTTAGTCTTTGGAATCAAGTGTGCAAGTTGTAAAGGTGCCTTTCTTTCATCTTTTCAATAACCTGCTCTGCTTTTGACAACAGACACTTGAACCATGGCATTTTACTTCTTTCATGGCATAGATCTAAGAGAAAAGGAGATTTGTCTTGCAAAGGTAACTTCCCAAATGGTCCCTTGTTGGGAAGGGAAGAGGCAAGTGTTCTGTTCTGAGGTTTATTTAATTACAAAGAATAATTGGAGAGGGAATAAAAAATAGCATCAAAATAAATGTGGCTGACAACCTGAGGGCAACATCAGCGAGATGGTTGACCAGAGGTGCCTGGCGTGCTTCCCTCCACAGCACATGAACAAAACAAAGGAGAAATAACAGCTATTTCCCTGGAGGGTTCAAAGAAAGTGCCAGAGTTCAGCAATAGCACAGCAGAGATGTCACAGAGCACAGATAAACGATGGCTCCTGAAGAAGAAAATGAACACATGGCATCTACAATCCCATTTCCTGCGCTCAACTGTGACCATGAAGGACTCCACAAATAGAGGAGCAGCAGACCACCAGCGGTCACCACTCGTGCCACACACATGTGGTGTGTGTCTCTGGAAAATTCCTGTAGTACAACCTGGACTATGAGCCCATTTGTGGAACTGACCTTAGCACAGTCTTGCTGAAAGAAAGGACCCAGCAAACTCCATGCCCTCCATTCCAGGCTCCTTTCCGTCCAGCACCATCCTGAGACCCTGCCCACCCAGTCTCCTGTTAGTAGCCAGATTACCCAAATGATCAGTTGACCCAGCCTTGTGAGCCAGCCAGCAAGTTCTGCCCACTCAACCTTGGCCCTGAGAACTAGTTAAGCAGCCTAGCCAGACATGTCAATCTCCAAAGGTCCAGAAAGGTCACTTATGCAATCCTCAGACAATAACATGTATTTCTCTCAGCTACCAGATATTCCATGTCATCCCCATCTAAACCCAGCATAACCCCACTCCCACATGGTTCTTGAAAAGCTGGAAGGCACCCTGCCTCTGTAGCTGCTCCTGTCATGCCTGGCACAGGCCTGTCAAAGCAGCTCCCTCTTCCACAGACCCACGGAAACTTGTGGGTGCCCCACACCCATATCCATGCATACCTTATCCAAAGCTGCCAACCTACCTAAGAGAGCCACAACCCTGCTACTGTTACAGTTGAGCCCTTCAGCCTTGGCCACTGAGAACCCTCACAGCACAATGCTGACATCAACTACCATGGGAAAAGCTACAGGAACACTATACTAACATGCCCACATAAAACAAAAGCCAACACAGTTTATACAACCAGCACCATAGGGTTTACTGCTAAAGCACTACATAAACATAGAATGGATAACTGTCCCACCAGATTATAAACATCAATGGAGAGTTACAAGAACATAAAAAAATAAAATAAAAAATGATGCTGTTGTCAGGTAGCTGGGTCTATAAATCAACCATTTATTTTTCCTGTATTTTAAAAGAAATTAGGGGGTTAGAGAGATGGCTTAGTGGTTAATTCACTTGCCTGCAAAGCTTATGGATCCAAATTCAATTCTTCAGTACCCACATAAGCCAGATGCACAAGGGGGTACATGCATCTGGAGTCCATTTGAAGTGTCTGGAGGCCCTGGTACACCAATTCTCTCTATATATCTGCCTCTCTCTCTCTCTTTCTCTCTCTCTCTCTCTCTCTCTCTCTCTCTCATAAACATAATAAATTAGGAAACAGAATAGGATTATGATGAAGTCAAGATTCAGAGCAGGTCTCTGATAGAGATTGGTATGTTCCTCAACAAAGCAATCCCAGTGATAGCTTGAAAATGTATGGCCCCATAGAATCATATGTTTTATTAAGCTTGTAACTTGGGTCACTGGGCACCTTGTTGAAGGTGGTGTCACTGGGTGGGTGGATCCAGAGGTCCAGCCCAAAGGTGTGGAGAGGGCTGAGTGAGCTCTGGGAGGGTTTCTGCTGCTGCTTTGTGTGTTTGTTGGCTGGCATTGTTTCTCTGCTTGGATCTGTAAAAGGGAGCCAGCTTCTTCTGCCATTAATGGATCTTCCCCTGGATCTGCAAGCTTGAAATAAATCCCGCTCCTCCCCCAAACTGTGTCTGATTGGATATTCACTCCACCACCATGAAACTGACTACAACAGTCCCCAACCCCTTCTTCACTTTACCATCTGCCAACAACCATCTCAGAGGGCATCTGTCTTTGCTTACAATAAAGCAGTCCAATCGGGATTCCTTACAGACTAACAATGAAGCACAAGCCAATCATTAGAATTCAATTTTTTAAATTATGTGTGTATTACTTACATGCTTCCAGTCAACTTCTTTCAGTTTCCCCCCTGAAGCCCTGATTTGTACAACAAGCAGAGGAGCCAAAGGGCTGGGATTCAGAAGGAGAAGCACAGGAGTGGGGGGCTGACAGTAAGATGAATCAGCTTATGCTACAGCTCTGAGCAGGGAGGAGCCCAAGAACCAGACTCCACTCTCTGACCAAAACCATGGCTCCACCTCTGCTGCTGATTGCCAAGAACATTATTATGCCCAGGTTGACAAAAAAATGTTCATCTGAGAGAATTCTCCCAAGCTGATGGTAACTGAGGTAGCGTGCTATGTCAAATCACTTCCTGCTTCCTGACTATGTGAAAGAAAACATAATCTAATCAGAGATCAGGCACCTTAAACAGATGCAGACTTCCCTTTACATGTCCTGCTCAACCCGGCTGACACCTACCCCAGCTAGGGCTGGTTATAGCTCACCATCACCATGAAAACACTGTGGAGTGACATTAATAAAGATTCCATTATATGCAGCCTCATCAGAACAAGATTGAGGATCAGCAGTGCTGTAGTTACCCTCACAGTGCTAAGACAAAAGGTGACCAAAAGCAGCTAGAGACCAAAGGTTTATTTTGGTTACAGTCTCTAGGGATGCCTTGAAAATGGCAGTAAGAGAGTGAACGGGGCTCTATCAAGGAGGCGGGAGGCAGCTATAACTCTCCAAAGCTCACTCCAACAACACACCTCCTCCAGCAAGACTTCACTTCCAAAATTCCACTAGGTAGGATCCAAGCATTCAAAACACATGAGTTGATGGGTATTGTAGAGAACCTCATACTTCTGGGATGAACCTCTAAATCAGACACAGTTTATGGGAGGAAGAGATATATTTGAAGCTTACAGATCCAGGAGATGTTCCACTGACAGCAGAAAAAGCCAGCCCCCTTTCATAGATCCAAACACACACGGAAGAAAACACCACCACTGCAAATCCAATGATCTTTCCTATATACTTCCATAGCACCAAGTGGGCTACTAAATTTGTTAATACAGGGGGGTAATAAAGCTTATTTTGAAGAGCAGGAAAACTCCTTTAACATTCTTTCTACTGTTCTAATGGAGAATAGCTAGCCCTATCTCAGTGGTGGTAATCTCTCAAACAAATTAATCTGAACTTGGCTATTGTCACCAGTCTGATATGTTCATTTCTTTTTGTGCCATATACTTCTGTTCATATCAGTACATTTCTTCTATATTTACCCTGCTCAAATTATCAGAACATGGGCAGAATGCAGCTGGTCTTTCACACAAACCTCCTCTAGCCCCCTGTGGACAAAGCTTTCTTTTCCCTCATAAGCCAATCTTCATAGTCCATAGTTCTTTTTGCATTTAGATCTTACAACTCTTGTAAAAATGGTCCATCAAGTTATGCATATCAAGCAATGCTTAGAATACTACAAGGTGTCTCTTAGTCCAAAGTTTCAAATCATTTCATGTTCCTTCCACAAATCAGTTCCAAGAGATCAAAAGCCACACAGTCATATTTCTAGCAGCAACAAGTTCATTTCTCTGATACCAAGTTTCTGTTGTAGTTACCATGTTTCTCAGATAAAACACTCAGCCAAACGCAGATGATGAGAAGAAAGGATTTCTTCTGGTTTGCAATCTCAAGGAGCAGCTTCATGATGGCAGGGGAAAGGATGGTGGAGCAGAAGCTGGGCATCACTCCTTGCCACCACTAGTGGAAAGCAGCAGCCAGAGAATGAGCTCTGGCAAGAAGGGGCCCCCTATAACACCCAAAGCCTGCCCCCAGCAAGTTCTCACCTCTCAAATGGCCATCAGATAGGGATCATGCAATCAAAATACACAAGTTTATGGTGGGTATCTAATTCAAACTACCATGAGAAGCTTGTGAAGGTCATCAGTGTCGATTCTACTGCATTAAGATTCTCCATGGCTAAGCACCTCCTCCCCATGGATGACCCCAGCTATTCCTTCCACCTCTTCTGTCATCCATCATTGTCACTTCACTGAAATTCCTTGATAACCAGATATTTACACACTATTCCTCATATTCCAATTTTGTACATAAGAAATTCAGAGAAGTAAAAAATGAAGTCACATAGCTAGAAGGGTCATAGGCAGTCCAGAAGCCATCCAGTGAAACTTTCCCATATTCTAGTTCTCCCCCACAGTGTTCTTCAATCCTTTGACTGGGGTCATGTGGCGACTTTGAGGCTAGGTAATACTAAGGAAACAGAAATTAACCTAAGAACCCTTACCTAGGAAACTCAAGCCCCCTCGGTCACTCTCAGTGCTCATTGAGCATCCTGTGTCTATCACCATTACAGGTGCTAAAGACAGAGCAGCTTTTGGAAGGCTGTGCAGTTCTTCATCCTGTATGCCACTAACATTCAAGCAAATAAGACTACACCTAAAAATTAAAGAAATAATGAAACCATGTAGATGTAGCACAGTAAGTTGGGCAACATGGACAGCCCCAAGTGTGGGCAAGCTCTCCTAGGCAGAGGTGCCTGCCTAAGAAGGTAGCATAGAGGTGAAGTGGAGGCTATGAAGGTGCCTTAGGGAGGAGTCTTTCTAGAAAAGGAGAGCAAGAGTCCACACACCAGGAGACTGAGTGATGAGCAGAGAGTACCATGGACAATGGCCAGCTCTCAGGGCACCATACACCACAGTGAGGTCCACAGGCTTTTACCTGGATCTGATAGAGTACCAAAAGTTTCCAAGCACTAGGGTGACAGGACCTGATGTGGCTCATGGGGCTATGTGGTGCTTGATTGATCAAAGATCCAAATCTGCAAGAACAGCAGAGAGGACATGTGGAAGGCTATGTCAAAAATCTAGGTGTGGGTGAAAATGGTACAATGTGGTAGTGTGTAGGCTTCTAATAATACAAGGTAGACTGTAGGAGAATTCAGGGCTTGTGTAACTATAAACTGGCTTCCCACCATGAAGCAGGATGCTGCACCCACTTAGAAGAGTAAGTTAGATATGCAGGAAGTTTCAGAAATAGTGTATCTTTGTTCTAGCATAAAGTCTAGGGAAAAATTGTCAAGTGCCACTGTGTACCACTCCCAAGAATTCATGATCACTAAAACCCTGGTAATAGATACTATCAACACTGCTACTATGGGCTTTGAGGCTCCATTTGTTTTGTTTTACTTTGACTTTTTGAAAATCTAGAAATTATCAAAACCATGAGGTAGGATGTAGTTCTCCCTCTATTTTTGTTCTTATTCTAAATATTACTATATATCAAAAGTTGTCTACAGTTTGGGTCAATT
The DNA here is from genome assembly GCF_020740685.1 of Jaculus jaculus. Lineage (NCBI taxonomy): Eukaryota > Metazoa > Chordata > Mammalia > Rodentia > Dipodidae > Jaculus > Jaculus jaculus. Next base: position 58,245,446 of record NC_059103.1, read on the forward strand.
GTTCTTCTGTGCTTTATATAAACAGAATCACTGTCTCTGTAACTTTCTACAATTTCCTTTTCTAATATTTTATTTATTTATTTACTTATTTATTTGAGAAAGAGGTAAATAGAGAAAGAAAATAGAAAGTGAAAAGAAGGGAAAGGAAAGGAAAAGAAAAGAAAAGCAGCATAGCAGGGTGTCCAGCCACTGCAAACAAACTCCAGATGCATTTTCCACCCTGTGCATCTGGCTCACGTGGGTACTGGGGAATAAACCTGGTTCCTTAGGCTTTACAGGCAAACAACTTAAAACACCAAACCATCACTCCAGCAATCCATGTTTTTTTTTTCCCCAATCATAATTATATTTTGAAATCTACTTATAACTGGTTTCTGCTGAAGTAGTTGACTGTTTTACAAATATCTACTACCATTTTATGTGTAGGCAGCAGCATTCTTCCCATTTTTCCTATTGAAGACATCCAGGTCATTCCATTAAATCACAGGCATTAAACAAAATGGTAATAAGCATTGCTGTGCAGGTATCTTTGTATGTTTTCTAAGAATTTATGTCATTGTTATGAACCAAGAAATTAGAACATCTGGGTCAATAGTTCTATACACACTTCTCTCACATCTTTTCAGGGCACTGACCAGAGCAGGGGTTCAAAGCCACCCTCTCTATTACTGGCAGGGCTCCTGCTTCCTTGGAGGAACTCTCACTACATCACAGAGCTTCTAATCCTCCCATTCTTCATAATAACTAGCAGGCTTCAATTTATCATCAATCTGATGGTCACATATCTTATTATTTTATATTTTAAAAATTATATTTACTAAAAAGAAGTTATGCTTATGATAAGAAAAGAGGATCTAGGGGCTGAAAACATTGCCCACCAGTTGAAGTTGCTTGTTTTATAAAGACTGACAGCTGAGGTTCAATTCCTCAGTACCTATATGTGATTGTTTGATTCAGGTGTCCCCCATAAACTTAGATGTTCTAATTACTAGATTCCCCAGCTGATGGCAATTGGAAATTAAAGCCTCCTGGAGGCAATTTGTTGTTGAGGGTGAGCTTATGGGTATTATACCCAGGTTCCCCTTTCCAGTGTTTGGCACACTCTCCTGTTACTATTGTCGGTATGATGTTGGCCAGGAGGTGATGTTCAGCCTCTGCTCATGCCCACCTTTCCCCCAACCTTCATGGAGCTTTTCCTTAACTCTGTAAGCCAAAATAAATCCCTTTACCCATAAGCTGGTCTTGGTCAGATGATTTCTGCCAGCAATGTGGACCTGACTGGTGGTTTAATACAGGTGTCCCCCCATAAACCTAGGGTTCTGAAAGCTAGGTTCCCAAGTGATGGACATTTGAGATTTAATGCCTCCTGGAGGCAGTGTATTATTGGGGGTGGGATTATGGGTATTATAGCCAGTTTCCCCTTGCCAGTGCTTGGCACACTCTCCTGTTGCTGTTGTCCACCTTATGTTGGCCAGGGGTGATATCCACCCTCTGCTCATGCCATCATTTTTTCCTGCCATCATGGAGCTTCCCTTGAGTCAATAAGCCAAAATAAACCCCTTTTTTCCCCACAAGCTGCTCTTGGTTGGGTGATTTCTGCTAGCGATGCAAACCTGACTGCAACATCATATAAAGCCAGGTGCACAAAGTGGCTCATGTATCTGGAGTTTGTTCATAGTGGCAGGGCATCATGGTGAGCCATTCTCATTCTATATCCATATTTCATTCATTCATTCATTCATAAATTTTTTTTTTTTTTTTTTTGGTTTTCTGAGGCACGGTCTCACTCTAGCTCAGGCTGACCTAAAATTCACTATGTTGTCTCAGGGTAGCCTCAAACTCTCAGCAATCATCCTACCTCTGCATCCCAAGAGCTGGAATTAAAAGTGTGCCACTATACCCAGCCTAAATATATATTTAAAAAAAAAAAAAAGAAAAGTGTGTCTAAATGCATTGTACTTGAAATGGGCTGCCATTTTTTCCAGCTGCTTTCTAAACAATAAATCACTTTTTTCTTCCAAATCTTCATAGCTCTGTAATTTTATCATATTACGTTGGCTAACATCTCTAGTACAGTAATAAATAGTACTAGAGCATCTACCATCATGCTTATTATTTTAATGAGAATGAACTTAAAGATTTATCATTAAATATTGATTTGTTATAAATATATTTGTTGACTTGGGTAGCTCTATTTATACAAAAGTTTCTTCTTAGTTTTCTATGTAGGTTGATAAATAAATGGCATTGAATTTCATTAAAACACTATTAAAATGATCACAAATAGTTTTACCTTTATTGAAAAGTTAGTTACTTTCTGATGTTAAATTGTCTTTTTATTATGAAAATAATTTTATCTCACAATAATGCAAAACTATTCTTCATATACTACTTCAAAAATGTTGAAAATATTTTAGCTGGGCATGGTAGCCATGTCTTTAGTCCCAGCACTCAGTAGGCAAAGGTAGAAGGATTGCTGTGAGTTCATGGCCAGCCTGAGAGTACATAGTGATTTTCAGGTCAGTCTAGGCTAGAATGAGACCCTACCTCAAAACCAAAATTAAAAAATATTGCAAAATTTTAACATATGAGTGGCTTATCCATATCCATAGGTAAGATTTAATTTAAAATATTATATTTCCCATGGACCTTTCACAATTTATGATCAAGTTGATTTTAATCTTATAATATGATTGGGTTACCTTTCTTTTTCTATTCCCCAAACCATTTTTAAGTAATAGACATATGCTACTTGAAGGTAAAACTGAACAGTCCTGGTAACATTCTTTGAGAACTTTTGGTAACTATCATTTCAAGTTGTTTAATAAACATATCTAATTCGTTGAAATTAATATTTGGGGACCTTTTGATATGCATTTATATTGTAAATTTTTATATTTTCCTATTTTTTTTAAATTTTTTATTTATTTATTTGAGAGCGACAGACACAGAGAGAAAGACAGATAGAGGGAGAGAGAGAGAATGGGTGCGCCAGGGCTTCCAGCCACTGCAAATGAACTCCAGACACATGCACCCCCTTGTGCATCTGGCTAACGTGGAACCTGGGGAACCAAGCCTCGAACCGGGGTCCTTAGGCTTCACAGGCAAGCGCTTAACCGCTAAGCCATCTCCCCAGCCCCTATTTTTTTATTAAGTAGAAGCTTTGTATGAACAAATCTCATTTTCATACCATTTCTCTTTCCCCTGCACACAGTCCACTGAGGACCCTCCTCAGTGAGGTTACTGGTATTCACCATGGGGTTATGGGTTATGAGTTGTGAGAGCAGCAGCCAGTCATTGTGAGGGAAAGGGCAATGCCTGTGGATAGCCCTTCCCACCCTGTAGCTTTAAAATCTTTCTGATTCCTCTTTCACAATTTATGGATTTCTGCTTTGATATATTTTTTTCTCAATTTTTATTAACATTTTCCATGATTATAAAAAGTATCCCATATAATACCCCCACACACACTTTTCCCTTTGAAATTCCATCCTCCATCATATCCCCTCCCCATCTCAATCAGTCTCTCTTTTATTTTGATGTCATGGTCTTTTCTTCTACATTTTTAATGGCCTCAATGTCTATTGCCTTGACCCTGGCACAGGTTGTCAGAATCACCTTGAGAGCAGCACCTGTGCTTAACTCACCTTGACTTTGGCTGTTGTATAAGAGGTGGCTCATCACATGATATGAATCATCTATCTTTTCTTAGCATGGTTATAGATTTTCTTTTCTTTATTAACTGGTTTTGTAATCAGCAAGTACAGTCAGTTTGGTACCATTATTAGGCTCATCCATGACCTACCCCCTCCCCTTGGCCCCACCTTGTTGAAGTATATGGGTCATGCATTGTGGAGTTAGCCCACAGTTATGGGTAAGATAAATGTCTCTGCATATCATAACCCAATATGTGGCTCTGACATTCTTTCCGCCCCCTCTTCTGCAAAATTTCCCTGAGCCATGTTGGGCTTATTTTTGTTCTGCTTCAGTGATAAGGTGTTGGGGGCCTCTGAGGCTCTGGATCTCTGATTTGGTAGGAGTTGATTTTTCTCTATGTTTATTTCCTTCCCCCTTGCATTGGTATCCAGTTCATCAGGAAAACAGCACCCTTGCTTGTTTCGCCAATTTTTCTTAGTTTCAGCTGGAGCCCTTTTGAGGTATGATGGGGTGGCTCTCTCCTTAGGATCTACATCTATCTGAAAAAGAGAAGAAGATTCTCCAACAGAGAGTAAGTTAGCACCAGGACAAATGAGATAACCCTTGCTTTTTTTTTTATATAGAGAATTTAATAGTTGTAGGCCCTCTTGTAGCCCATGATTGATGGTAGCTTGATATTGGAGAGTGGGCTTATGTTTGAATATGGTTATGACTTGTTTGCCAGCTCCAGCTATGGGTCCCGTACCACTGAGGGGATAAATTAGCCAAATCAAGAACAGTTGGTTCCCCACCATGGCTGTGTGCCACTATGGCACTTATGTGGGTATCACAACAGGTTATTTGCTGCTAAGTAGGTTAGACTATGAGTTGCTTGGACAGATATTGGTCATTTTTCCCCCAGTTGCCCATGTAGCACCCTCTGGCACTAGATGAGCTGACTGTCTGGGGACTGACTCTCTTCCAACTTCCAGCCATGCTATTCCATTTTACATGTCAACCACATAAGGTGTCTTCAGCAGTAGGGTCTTACCACTAACCTTTTGGTAGGTCATCAAGTACTCTGACAGAAGTCTGTCTTTTAGGAAACCTTGTAGGTCTCTCTGATCAAAAGCTCATTGTGGATGATAGCCACGTGCTGGTACTGGGAGTTACATGTCAGTGCCCACTAAGAAAAGAAGGAAAAAGATAACTAATATACAAGTGTTAGAGAGAAGGGAGACAGAGAGAGAACAGGAGAGGGAGGGAGGGAAGATGTAGAAGATTAAGATTAGTCTTGATCATACCCTCTCCAGTGTCTTGTGGTTCAGGTGTTCCCTGTAAGGGCCTGGTGAAGGTTCAGCCATTTGGTCTGCCTTTCAGGAAGTAGAATTTTATTGTACCATTGCTGTTATGTTTATAGATTTTAGTTATCCCCTGTTTTGCTGCCTTCTGTAAAAGAAAAGCAGATTCTCTTGTGGACAGTGAGAGCAGCATAGGTTAAAGGGGATGTGCATGGTTAATTAAGAGAGATGTTGATTGTGTAGCCTCTTTTTTGGACAAAGACTAGTGAGAGATTCTCACTGAAGTCCATGATCCTTGTCCTCATAGGATTCTGGATTGGTTCCCATTACCAGCTATGAGTCCCTTCCTACTGAGTAGGTCTTTTAACTGATCAAATAGCCACTGCTTAGACACATAGGCTAGGTACCACTATGGCACAGACATGTACAGCTTGTTGAGCTTTTTGATTTTGTACAGTAGGGTACCCTGCTTGTTCACAACATTGGTGGCCATTTCCTCCCAGCAGCTCAGGTAGTGCTTTCCAACAACATATGAGCTAGCTATCAGGAAACTGGCTTCCTTCCAGATCCCATCATAATCTTGTGAGTGTTCTATCACAGAAGCTTGTTGTATCTTCATCAATAGAGTCTTACCTTTTACCTCAGGTGAGAAATCAAGTGCTTTGACAGAAGTCTTGTATGGGGATCTGTAAGTTTCTCTGACCAACAGCTCAATGAGGGGTATAACAAATTTCTTGCACTGGGAGTTATAAACTAGAGCCAATTGTTTCAGGATTAGGCTTCATCCCACCCTCTCTAGGGCTCATCTGGACAGAACCCCCCACCCCATACTCCTTCTGGGCATTATATCATTTAGTCTGCTATCCAGGAGAAAGGTTGATAAAGGCTTTCTATAAAGGACGTAGGGCCCAAATCATACTAAATGGGGAAAGACTCAAAGAGTTCTCATCAAGATCAGGAATAAGACAGGAGTGTACACTCCTCACTGCTCTTCAAAATAGTACTAAAAGTTCCAACACAAGCAATAAGACAGGAAAAAGATATAAAAGTAATACAAATTGGAAAGGAAGAAATAAAAGTAGCCTTATTTGCAGATGGCATGATCCTATAATAAATGACCTGAAAGACTCTACTATAAAATTTTCAAAGATAATAAATTTTGTCAGCAAAGGAAGGATGAAAAATCAAAACACAAAAATGAGTAGCCTTCCTATATACCAAAGGCAAATATATGGAAAAAGAAACTAGCAAGGTTGCCCTGTATTCACAGCCACACAAAAAAAGAAAGAACTATATAATCAAAATATAAAAGCACTCAAGAAATAAACTGAAGAAGACTTGATAAGATGGAAAGCTCTTCCATGCTCATGGATAGATAGAATTAACATTGTGAAAATGGCCATGCTACCAAAGGCAATATACAGATTCAATGCAATACCAATAAAAATCCCAGTACCATTCTTCACAGAGATATAAAATATAACCTTAAAATTCATATAGAACTGCAGACCCAGATATCCTAAAATATCCTGAGCTAACCAAATACCTCAGAGACATTACCATACTTGATTTAAAATTATACTACAAATCCATAGTAACAAAAACAGCATGATATTGTCATAAAATCAGATATATAAACCAATGCAACAGAATAGAAGACACAGCCCTTAGTTCAGGCAACTACAGCAATCTGATCTTTGACAAAGGAGCCAAAAATGTACACTGGAGAAAGACAGCAATTTCAACAAATTGTGCTGGATAAATTGGATAACAATATGTACAAAAATAAAACTGGACCCACTCCTCTCATCATGCATAAAAATCAGTTACAAATGGATTAGTGACCTCAATATGAGACCTGAAACTCTTAAATGACTGGGAGAAAAAATACGGGTAACTCTCCACAACATGAGAGTGAGAAATGACTTTCTCAATAGGACCCCAGTAGGCCAAGAAGTTTAACAATCACTCAACCAGTGGGATCTCATGAAGGTAAAAAGCTACTGTGCAGACAGACAAATCATAAACAGAGCCACCAGTCTACCCAGAGAATGAGAGAAAATCTTCCCCAGCTATACAACCAACAGAAGCCTAATATCTAGAATCTACAAAGAACTCAAAAACCTAAGCAATAAAAAAATTAAACAGTCCACTTGAAAGAATGGGGCAGAGGCAGGGCGTGGTGGCACACATCTTTAATCCTAGCACTCGGGAGGAAGAGGTAGGAGGACCACCATGAGTTTGAGGCCACCCTGAGAATACAGAGTGAATTGCAGGTCAGCCTGGGCTAGAGTGAGACGTTACCTCAAAAAGGGGGGCGGGAGCATAGAATGGAATAGAGAGTTCTCAAAGAAGGAAATACAAATGGCCAATAGACATTTAAAGAATTGTTCAACAGCCTTAGCCATCAGGGACATGAAAATTAAAATAGCTATGATAGTCCACCTTACTCCAGCCAGAATGGCAATCATTGAAAAATCAAATGACAATAAATGTTGTGTGGATGTGGGGAAAGAGGATCCCTCATTCACTACTACTGGGAGTACAAATTTGTAAATCAGTATAGAAAAATCCCTAGAAATATTTTTTTAAAAGAGCTGGAGAGATGGCTTAGCAGTTAAGGCACTTGCCAGCAAAGCCTAAGGACCCAGGTTCAATTCCCAAGTACTCACATAAGCCAGATGCACAAGGTGGTGCATTTGTCTGGAGTTTGTTTGCAGTGACTAGAGGTCCTGACATGTACCCATTCTCATTCTTTTTCTTTCTCCCTGTCTCTGTCTCCCTCCTTCTATCTTCAAATAAATAAATAAACATTAAAAAACATAAAAATTAATGTACCATCTGACTAAGCTATTCCTCTCCTTGACATTTACTTTAGAGACTCCACTCTTTACTTCAGAGATATTTGCTCAACCATGTTGATAGCTGCTTAATTCACAATAGCTAAGAATTGGAACCAACCCAAATACACATCATCTGATGACTGTATAATGAAGATGTGGTACATATACACAATGGAGTTCTACTCAGCAGTAAGGAAAAATAAAATAATGATATTTATAGGAAAATGGATGGACTTAGAACAAATCATACTAAGTGAACTCACACAAGCACAGATAAACAAACACCACATGTTCTCCCTCATCTTTAACATCCTAACCTGGAACAGGCAGAGTTGCAGGCACACCTGACAGGCAACTCAAGGGACAGATAATAGGAATGGAAGGGTTTGGGGGAATGAGGGCAAGGATATATATACAAAACTAAGCCAAGATAAATTAGTTCCATTTTCCTATATTACATGATACTTTTCTTTCCAAAAGTTTTTTTTTATTTATTTATGGGAGAGAATTGCATGCCATGGTCTCCTGCTACTGCAAATATGAACTCCAGATGCACTTACCACTTTTGGTATCTGTCTTTACAGGGTTACTGGAGAAACAAACATGGGCTATCAGTATTTGCAAGCACCTTTAACTGCTGAGCCATCTCTCCAACCTCTATATTATACTTTTCAATGACCTTATACTTAGAGGTTCCAAATCATATGTGAATGTAATTCATTTTAATTTGGATAAAGAATGTACGTGAAGACCGGAGAGATGACTTAGCAATTAAAGGTACTTGTTTGCAAAACCTGACAGCCAGGGTTCAACATCCCAGTACCCACATAAAGCTAGATACACAAAGTGGCACATTCATCTGGAGTTTGCTTGCAGTGGTAAAAGGCCCTGACATGCCCATTCTCTTCTTTCTCTCTCTAGTTGAAAATAAATAAAATATTTTTGAGAATGACTATATTTGAACTTGTAGATAGTCTTGAATTTTGACTTACACTTAGCATGATTTTCTTTGCTTCTTATTTTCCTTATCAGAAAAAGTTTTAAACTAAACACACACATTCTCTCTCTCCATAAACATATTCAGCAGTATATATAAATTGTGTATAGACTTACTTTTGTTACATTTGCTTTATACATCTCTCCATATATGATAAACACATATACACAGACATACACAACTTTTAACTGAACCATTTACAAAAGAGTTGTGAATATAATAAACTGGGCTCCTGAATGCTTTAGCACGTATCTAGCTAGACAAGGATATATGCCTAAATCCCTAGACTATCCTTATGATGCTCAAAAAATTAGGCACTGATACAGAGATATTACTTAATATTCAACTCACGTTATGCTTTATCCAGTTTCTCAGGAACTGTGTTTCATTTATTGCTTTATCTCCCTACCTTCCTTTCATCTAGGACAGTGTCTCCCTCATCTTCCTACACAGCCACACCATGAAGCATGGCCTATTGTTTTGCAGAGTATTTCACTGTCTGGCTTTGATTGTCTTCTCATGGTTTGGTGCAGGGTAGCTAGGCTAGGCAGGCACAGTGCTCTATAATAATAATAATGCTGTACTTTAGGGCATGCACTAGTTTAGGAGGTGAAGTCCATTGTCTCACCAATGGTGGCACAAATATTATTCCTTAGAGAGAGAGCTAACAGATTATTCCTAATTCCTAATTCCAAAGATATCCTTTTTTTCAGTAAGAATCCCACCATATGTCTCAGAGCCATGTTCAAGTGCAAACAAGGCCCCAAAAACCTGCAAGTTCACACAGTGCAGGAGACCAAAAGCCCACAGTAACCAGAGCTGGGAACAACTGTAGGAAAGGCAATTAAAGAAAGAAAGCTTCTATTAAAAAAAATAGCATCCTGTAGCTACTGCCTTTACTCTGCCTTTACCTGCACCTCTAAGAATCTACTCACTCCTGACTGTGAAGATTATTCAGGAAACACTGAGCATCTTTATTTTCCCTTTTGCTAGGCCTAAAAGACTCTTATTGGGCCATATTGCTACCAGCCTGCCCCAGCATCCGTTCTTGGATGAGCAGAAGTTGTTACCTAAGATATGTAATAAGGGGAAGACTGAGGCAGTCAGAGATGTGTGAAGCCAACTGGAGCCACAGCACAGCTCTTCTCTGCAGGGAACAGATCATCTGCATGGATGCAACAACACTCCAGGACTTCCGGCTAAGTTCTCTGTCAAAGTGGAGAAGGTAGACCTCGGGCCTGGTGACGAAAGCCTGGTTTAGAAAAGAACCACAGAGCTATGTCTCCAATTAAAGACCCCAGTGCAGGCAGGGAGGAAGATTGAAATCTTCAGAAAACAAAATTAAAATTAGATAAGCAAAGAGGGGGAGGCTAGAGGATTTGAAATATGAAGATAAATCTAAAGTAGGAGAAAGTCTCAGAGGTGCATTTTAAAGCAGACGGCACTCAAAGGCTGAACATCTTCTGGCACTCTGAAAAGATTCTGATCTTATCATCAAGAAAAATGATTAAATAATTGCAGCTTGTGGAAGAATTATCTAAAATCATAGATTTATATATTTTTTGAAAACTCTACTACCATTATCAACAAGGTAATAGTTACCTACAAATGGAAAAAAGTCAAGTTAGCATTATAGATTTAAAAACGAATAATTTCAAAACTTCCAATGGATGTTACCTTAAAAAGTTTGTACTCAAATTCAAGACTGGCAGGAAGACTTTACTAGCAAAACAGAATGTAGCCTTTATACATCTTTTCTGAAAAACAATTACAATCAACCCAGAAGAGGATTAAGAAGGGCCAGGGGCAGAATTTGGATGTTTGAATGCAAAGTTTCACCTCTAGCCTCAGGTTTTGTTCAACTCAGGCTGTCCTGGAATTCACTAGGTAGTCTCAGGCTGGCCCCTAACTCACAGTGATCCTTCTACCTTTGCCTCCCGAGTGCTAGAATTAAACACATGTGCCACTATGTCCAGCTGCCATTCAATTTTTAATATATGTACTTGATATAAGATGTAATAAATGTAAGAATAATTTCTGAGAAATGATTATCAAAAATGTTTTAAGCCGGGCATGGTGGCTCACGCCTTTAATCCTAGCACTTGGGAGGCAGAGGTAGGAGGATCACCTTGAGTTCGAGGCCACTCTACACTACAGAGTGAATTCCAGGTCAGCCTGAGCTACAATGAGAACCTACCTTGAAAAATCAAAACAAAAACTGTTTTAGAGGACTTGGAAGATAGTTAACTGGGTAAAGTACATATACCATGCAAGCATGAGGGCATGACTTGGATCCCCAGTAGCTGTGTAAAAATGCTGGTTGTGTGAACCCAAATTGAAGTGGTACCATATAATCCTATATCCAGAAAGTCAGACGTAGAGGTGGAACCCTAAAGAGAACCTTAGAGGGAGAAGCTGAATTAAAGAACCTGGAGAGAGTGAGATGAAACCTAACCTCAAATTTCTCCTGTTTCTTTCTTCTGTCTTTTTCTTTTTCTTTTCCCTTGGCACTGGCCTGTAATTCCCTGTACCAAGATGTGGCCTACATCCACAATGAGCTGTTGATCAGAGAGACCTACTAAATCTCCCAAAACAAACAAGACAGACTCCTGTCAGAGCACTTGATTACCACCAGAGGTTAATGGTAAGACCTACTGCTGAAGACACCAAACTCTGTTCACATGGACCATGGAAAGACCTGGTTGGAATCTGGAGGAGAGCCAGTCCTCAGACATTTAGTCCATCTTGTGCTGGAAGGTGCTACATGAGCTACAGGGGGAAAGTGGCCAATATCTGTCCAAACAACTCAAAGTCTAAGTGGCTCAGAAGCAAACAACTTGATGTGATGCTCACACAAGTGCACTAGTGGCACACAGCCATGGTGAGTAACCAGATGCTCGTGGATTGGCTAACAGATCCATTAAGTGGAAAGGAAACCGTATCTGGAATTGGGTAACACGTCAGAATCATATCCAGATAATGATTCTGCTTTCCATTGTCAAGCTCCCACTAACCTTAGACTATAAGAGTGTCTAAACCCTTCTAATTCTCTCCAAATTAATAATGGTTATCCCATTTAACCAGACTGACTTCACTCTCCATTAGGAATCTGCTTCTCATTTTCAGATGGGAACTGGACCTGTGGAGATAAACAACCCAGTGCCCTCCACCCCAGCCCCAGCTGAAGCCACAGAGGAATTGGGGAAATGAACATGAATTCTGCTTTCTTAGTGAATCTGATATCAGCACAAGGGTGATGGAGAAAGATACTGAGGACACTCAAAACCTACCAAATCAGAGATCCAGAGGCTCCTAAGTGCCCATCACTGAAGTAGACTTAAAATGCTCCCAACATGGCTCAGGGAATTTTGTGGAAGAGGGGTCAGAAAGATTGTTAGAGCCACAAGTTGGAACATTTTGTACAGAGACATTGCCTCTCCCCGCCATAATGCATGGCCCACAATCCCCATGGGATTGACTTATATCCCCAACGAGGAAGTTCTCTTCAGAAAAGGGGTAGGGAGGAGGGAAAGAATGGTATCAACATGTCTTGTTTACATACTAAATATATACATATCTAATAAAAAATATATAATTAATATTATAGAGGCAGAAATGCTTAATTTTGTGACTTAAGACTGCAGAAAAATTTAAATACACATTATGTTTATGTTACTATGAACCAGTATATCATGCTGTGTAGAACTAACATTGACACATTTGAGGGTTCTCACAGCAGCGTGGTCACAGGCCCTCACCTGGTGAAGTTTATGCCCATTGTTTTTACACTAGCAGGATAGTCTGTCTCTCTCTCTCTCTCTCTCCCTCTCTCTCTCTCTCTCCCTCCCTCCCTCTCTCTCTCTCTTTCTCTTTCTCTTTCTCTCTCTTTTCTTGTTTTTTAAGGTAGGGTCTTGCTGTAGCTCAAGCTGACTTGGAATTCACTATGTAGCCTCAGGGTGGCCTCGAACGCATGGAGATCCTCCTACCTCTGCCTTCTGAGTACTGGGATTAAAGGTGTGCACCACCACACCCAGAAGGATAGTTTCTTAATACTGTCACAATCTTGACCTCACCCCTCTCACCCCTGCTCTAAGGCATAGGCCAGAGCTCAAGGCAGGGCATCACGTCCCCCAGGCATACTGCCGTCTTTGGGTGGCAGTAACAACTTTGCAGGCAGGGTGCCTGGGGCTCAAGTTCTCACCACCTCCCTCCTGTCTTCACAGGTGTGTTTCCATGTTTCTGCACCATGTATGCCTCTATGTACCCAATGCCAGAGCAAAGCATCCCCAACAAGGAAGGCCTCTTCAGAAAAGGGGCAGGGAGGAGAGAAAGGATGGTACTAACATGTGATGTTTACATACAAAATATGTCCATATCTAATAATAATAATAAATTAAACTCTAAAAAGAAAAGAAATTAGTGTACTGTCAAATTGTTAAATAGTTTATTTATCCTGCTCTAAAAGCATAAGGTCTAAAATGTTTTCTTGAAACTTCTATTTTTCTTAAAACAAAATATGGCTCAACTCTACAAGTTTGTATTGCATTAAGAAATCTATAAATAAATAATAAAAAAAATGAGAAAAAAAATTGGGCTGGAGAGATGGCTTAGCGGTTAAGCCCTTGCCTGTGAAGCCTAAGGACCCCGATTCGAGGCTCGGTTCCCCAGGTCCCACGTTAGCCAGATGCACAAGGGGGTGCACGCGTCTGAAGTTCGTTTGCAGAGGCTGGAAGCCCTGGCGCCCATTCTCTCTCTCTCCCTCTACCTGTCTTTCTCTCTGTGTCTGTCACTCTCAGATAAATAAATAATAATTAAAAAAAAATGAAAAAAAAAAAAAGAAATCTAACAGTAAAAAAAAAAAAAATGCTAGTTGCAGGGTTGGTGAAATTTCTGAGTGATTAAAACACTTTCCTGCAAAGCCCAATGACCAATGTTTAATTACTGAGTAGCTACGCAAAGACAGATACAGAGCATCACATGCATCTGGAGGTTGTTTGCAGCAGGGAGAGGCCCTGGATGCCTATTCTCTCTCTTGCTCACTTGCTCTTTCTCTATCCTTACAAATAAAAAAATAAAGAAGAAAAATATGTTAAAATAAAAAACCACAACTGTGAAGAAAAAATGCATAAAGGTAATAAGAGTAAGCAACTGAACAGAAAAAGCACAAAGGTTAACCTAATTCTTAAAAGGACTGAAATAATAAGTCAGTGATTAAAACACTGACTGATTACCAACATTAATAGTCAGGCTCTGCAGTAGTCACATTTATCAGAAATATGCTGGTGGGTGCAGATGTGCTTAAGCAACTAGATATTGCCTATACAATGAAGAGAACATACGAAGCTTAAAATGTCATAGATGGTAAATCCACAGTGAAGACATATGAAATAGAAGCTGCACCTGCCCCCTTGTCAACACAAAAACACAGCTGTCACCTCAAAAGCAGTATGAAATGGCTTATTCTAGAAGCAAATAAGTGACCACACTCAACTTACTGTAAATCCTGAGTTCCAACATTGTAACACTTTCATGAGGTTTTTATAGTAATAGAATGAAGAAAGTTATAAATCAAGGTATCTTTCAAATCCATTGATGGAAACATCAGTTAGGTAGGTTATAGCAAAGGAAGGAAGTCTCTGCTATAGAAGTTAGATGATCACATCCCTAGTCTTTGGGCTGGTGGAAGCTGATGGCCTGCTAATATGTTCCCAAAAATTTTCAGCTCTTAGTCACAAGAATGGATGTTAGTCAATGAGCAGCTATCCAGACAGCTAGAGATAGCCTAAGAAAACTTGGCTCTACAACTGCAACATTTCAGCTCTCCATAATAAGTTTTGATCAGACTGGTAAAGTACTTAATATAAGTGCAGATTTTTTTTCTGGGAACTTGGGGTCACACTCAAATCTAAAAACTTTTTTTAGACTTATTTATTTATTTATTTAAGAGAGAGAGAGAGAAAAAAAAAATAAGGCAGAGAGAGGGAGAGAGAGAATGGGTGCATTAGGGACTCCAGCCACTGAAAACAAACTCCAGATGCATGCGCCCCTTGTGCATCTGGCTTACATGGATCCTTGGGAATTGAACTGAGATCCATTGGCTTTGCAGGCAAATGCCTTAACCACTAAGCCATCTTTCCTGCCAACTGTTAAAAACTTTTTAACAAGAGAGAAGGAATGGGAAATCAATGAGAGGGAGAGAGAAACAGAGAGAGAAAGAAAGACAGAAGGAAATATGCAAAATATTTAAATAATTGAAGCCAAAGAGGACAGGAAAACTAGCATGACAGACTACTTAAGAATTATCAAGGAGAAGACCACCTGTGAGAATCTAAGGAATGACGTTAAGTCTGTATCTACTCAGAGAGATTCATAGCCACCATTACTTTTAGTATTCAGAATCCTAAGAAATGCAACTAGAAGCAATAAGAAGGCACTGTTCTCATCTGGAAGTGGACCAAAAAATATTTTTCTAATATTTAAATTCGGGGTGTTTAATAAATATCCAGTTTAACATCACATGACTGCACTAAAAATGGGGCAAAATCTCCCAGAAGAGAAATTCATTAATAAATATCCAAAGTGATTTAACTCTAAATATTCTTTTGAAATCTAGACACTTTTAAGAATATACCACAACCAATTAAAAATGAAAGTATGAAAGATTAATCTCCCAAGAATATACTACAAATAATATTGGAACTACAACATATGAAAGCCATAAGAGTGGGCAAAACATTTTATCCTGGAGAATGTAGCAGAGAAAAACAGATCATACAACCAAGATACTTATCCTTCTGTAGCAACATACAACCCAGGTATGTCATCTCTCACGATCCACACACAAACCAGGTGCATCATCCCTCTGCTTCCACTCACAACCCAGGTATGTCACCCCTCTGCAGTGGCACACAACCCAGGTACATCATCATCTGCAGTCACACACAACCCACGTAGGTCATCCACATCCATACAAGACACGGTACAACATCCCTCTGTATTCACAACCCAGGCAGGTCAGCCCTCAATACTCACACACAACCCAGGGACATCATCCCTCTGCACCCACACACAACACAGGCTCATCATCACTCTGCACTCACACACAAACCAGGTACATCATCATCTGAGGTCACACAAAACCCTGGTTTATCATGCCTCTGCATAAACACACAACCCAGGCATGACATCCCTCTGTATTCACACACAATCCAGGTATGTCATCCCTCTGTACTCACACACAACACAGGTACGTCATCAGTATACATCCACACAAAAATCAGGTACTTACTCCCTCTGACACAACACAGGTACATTATCCCTCTGCAGTCACACAGAGCCTAGGTACGTCATGCCTTATATTCACACACCCCAGGTATGTCATATGTCTGCAGTCACAAATAACACAGGTAAGTCATCCCTCTGTACTCACACACAACCCAGGTGCATCAATCTACTGCAGTCACACAAAACTCAGCTACATCATCCCTCTATACTCACACACAACCCAGATACATCATCTCTCTGCATCCACACAGAAGCCAGGTGCTTCATTGCTCTGCATCCAAATAAAACCCAAGTACGTCATTCCTCTGCATCCACACATGCTCCAGGTACTCACACGTAATGCAGGTACATCATCCCTCTTCAGTCTCATACATCCCAGGTGCATCATCCTTCTCCAGTCACACACAACCCAGGTACATCATCCCTCTATACTCACATGCAACACAAGTATGTCATCTCTCAGCAGTCACACAGAAGACAAGAACATCATCCAACTGCATCCCCACACAACCCAGGAACATCATCCTTCTGCAGTCACACAACACACAGCCCAGGTACAGCATCCCTCTGCAGTCACAAACGAGGCAGGTACATCATCCCTCTGTATTCAAACACAAACCAGGTTCCTTTGCAGTGACACACAACCCAGGTACATCATCCCTATGAATCCACACACAACCCAGGTATGTCATCCCACTGCAGTTCAACCAAATTACCTCATCCCTCTGCATCCATACACAATGCAGGTTCGTCATCCCTCATGCAGTCACTCACAACCCAGGTATGCCATCCCTCTGCAGTCTCACAGATCCCCATAGGTCACCCCTTTGTACTCATACACAACCCAGGTATGTTATCCCTCTGCAGTCACACACAACCCAGATACATTATTCCTCTGCATCTACACACAATCCAGGTACCTCATCCCTCTGCAGTCTCACAAATCCCAGGTATGTCATCCCTTTGCATCCACACATAACACAGGCACTTCATCCCTCTGCAGTCAGACACAACCCAGCTACATCATCCCTCTGTACTCACACACAACTCAGATACATCATCCCTCTGCATCCACAGACAACCCAGGCTCATCATCCCTCTGTATTCACAAGCTCCTCATAGACAAACTCAGAAAAGAAATGACTTATCTACTCTGAGCACAGACATTTTGATGTCCTTGTTCCCTGGACAGTATAGCATAGCAGCTTGAACATTTGATTTGCTGTTTTAAGCAATGCAGACATGATGAACTTGTGCAAGAGGATGTTTGCAGTCTATGCATTCTGTAATGTCTTATGTGAGGGACTTGGCCATCCACAGAGAATCTTGTTTATGAAGTAGACCTGGAGACAAACCTCAGGAGAAATTGAGGAATATACATGTTTATGATATGCACAAGTGACAAGGTGGGTTTAACTCATGGGAATGATGACACCACTTTTCTAATAAATAGCAATAAACAACACACACCCCACAGAAGTGTTACAGTGAATTTTCTTCTTCAAAGCACATGTCTCTATTAAGTAGAATTAAGTTTTTAGTTTTGCTTTTTTTCTTATGTTCCACAGTGAATAATATTAATTTACAATTCTTCTGGTAAGTGTTATTAAATGCAAATCAATCTTGGCTAACTTGAGGCTGTGGGTGGAGGATGGATCCATCTAGTTTCCATCCACCATCCTTTGCTGCCTCTCTTTACACAATTATTTAGGAAAGACATAGGAGGGAACAATGGCTTCTCAGAACATTTTTTGTCAAGGTGCTCATTCTGAAGCTATGAACTATAACCTCATCAGGACACTGAAGTATCCAGAAGAGATCCAAGGTTAGATTGATCCCCTGGTCAACCCCAGTACTTCAAAAGAAGAAAACATGCACTCCTATAATTGAAGAGTGCGAGATCACAGCTCAGAGGAAACCACTGCATCCCACTTACCCATTGGTGAAACTTAACCTAAGGCAGGAAGGTCCTGAAATAGCTTGCTCCCTAGCCCATGTGAGCTGTTCAGGTAGAGGAAAGCTAGAACCTGGAGATAGCACCTTTGCTGTTCCTAGTTAGCACTGGAGTTATCATTCCTCACAGAATGGAGATGCTGTTTCTACTGTATAACCCACAGAGGAGCTGACTATAAGAGCAATGACTCACACTGGATTTTAAGTCTGACTCAGTTGAAGAGGGTAATTTACCCTCTGGGGAGGAAGTGGGGAGGGGCCCGTGGTAGAGACACTGTCAAGTAACTGCAGCGTGCCTGTGCTCTGGGAAGCTGTCAGCACCTACCCTGCTTCCTTTACTGCTGCCTGAAGGACATCTCCCACTTGTTGAGTTTAAAGGTCATTGTGAAAAGAAAGGTGTTGAAAGAGAAAAAGAAAGGATAGATCCCTGAAAGACCCTTAGTGGGTGGTCTCTTGAGGTCATGTGTCTCTATGATGATCAAGGTCAGCTCAAATGCATGAGAAGAAGCCATCACAAGCTCCCAGCTAGAGGTAAGTTACCAAATAGTAAAAAGAAGGAAAGAGACTTGAGAGCCCTATTTGTGGGTGTTTTTCACTTTCTAGGTAAGCTGGGACTCATGCCTTATTGAATAGAATGTGTTTGTACCCACAGAACTCGAATTCTTTAGGGGGGAAATCACAAGCCACTCTTCAGGTGGTTGTAAAGTTGTCAGAAGGTCAAGTATATAGTAGTATCTTGCCAAGAGCTGTCAGTGGCTGGGAGATGAAAAGGCCTCTACTCATTCAATATTTATGCAACAAACACAGAATCTAGTCTCAAATTGAGTGCTGAGTTCAGTAAGCCATAGAGGCATCTAAACAGATATCCAAAATCACAATGCAGAGTACTAACCACTATACAATCACAGCAAGCCACAGGGAACCCGAGGTGTCCAAAATTAAACAGGAGACCAAGAGGCTTCAGATCTCAGGATGCCAACAGCCACAGGAGAAAAGAACAATCTGGAGGACACATTGCCCAGGCTTGAGTCATTTTCCCCAGTGTTGTGATGGGGCGGGGCACAGCAGGAAGGGACAAGAGAAAGGTAAACCAGAGAGTATCTCAGGGCAGGTGCTACTGTTCAAGGCCACTAGAGCCCAGCTCTTGGAGAAAAAGCAACAGGACTGTAAGGCACCAAGCCTTGTCTCCTGCTCCAGGAATCACAGACCTGTCCAGAAAACATAGCAAGACACCTAAATTGAGGCAGATCTTAAATTTTACAGTGATGCCTTTTAACTAATACAGCTTAGATGATTGATAGATAGATAGATAGATAGATAGATAGATAGATAGATAGATAGATAGATATTAGAGAATATCTAGTTTTAGTTGTTAACACTGTGAACTTCTTAAACTTTGCAGAGCCTGAGGCCAATTTTCCATGCTAGGAAATTAGTGTCAGGGGGCCTAGGGAGATAGCTCAGTCAGTAAAATGTTTGTCTTGCCAGCATAAGAGCCTGAGTTCAATCCCCAGGACCCACATAGAAATGCCAGGTGTGTTGGTACACACCTGTAATCCCAGCAGTACGGGGAAAAGATGGGCAGATCTCTGGGCCTTGCTGAACAGCCAGTCTAGCGTAATTGGTGAGTTTCAGTCTAGTGACCCTGTCTCAACAAAGGTGGCCAGTGTTCCTGAGAAATATCCCCTAAGATTGTCCTCTGATCTCCACAGGAACACAAACACACATGCATACACATCTGCACACATACATACACCCATGCCTATTCACACACAAAGAAAATTTGTGTCTGATTTAGGGCAAAATTATAGACTATTCGTTTTAAGTGTGCTGCATCACCATTTCATCGTGTGTTCTTCCCCAGGTGGGGTCTCTAGAACTTCAGGTTCTCTACTTCTTAAACAACTATGAAACTTTAAGAAAGCGAGATACAGAATAACACAGTTGGCTTTACTTCATGCAACAGATTAGTTCAGGAAAATCAGCTCAGATATATTTTGTGCTGGCACTGAGAGACAATTCCAAGTGCAGCTCAGGAGCCACAGGTGCTAAAGGGACTCAAGGAATAGCCCAGAACTCCCAATCCCTTTACACTTACTCTCTCTGTCCCCACTGACGTAGCCATGCTCTTGTTCCCCAGACCCTCCACTGGAACCCCACTATCTCACAGGACACGTGTACCAGCTACAATCCTGACATCCCAACACCTTCCTCCATCATTTTTTCCTATCATGCCCTGGGCTTGTCAGAGTAATGTTTTCCACGAGTTCTTTAAAGTGCATCTGCATAAGCTTGTGTTTGCACATTTAGGTTTATCCAACACAGAGTCATTTATAACACATTCTTTTCCAATGCCTGATACCCACAAAGAAATCATAATTCAAACACAAAATGTCCACTAATATGAAGAAAGGAAGATGCATGGGGAACTTCCTTGCACAGAGCATAGAAAATACTGCATGACTTCCTGAGCCTTTCTGGGACAAGCTTATGCTATAGGCTCTTGCTCACTTAACACCTTATTGTCAGCATTTCTATGCATGTAACCCTCCATATCATTGTCAAAACTGTTTGGAGATGACACCTTTAGTTATGGGCATATGAATGGAATTTTGGTCTTGCCACTGGGCTCCCGTGCACTTGTAGGGATATGCCTGCCAAGCCTGCCTGGAAAGTCTTAAGGATAATTCCTGATATGGATGAAAAGCAACTGGGGTTTGGGTAGACTTTCAGGCTCACCCACTGAGGTACTTTGGAGAGGCAGACGAGCACTTTTATTTGTGCTCACTCACAATGCACACCAGGATAATGGGGCCCAGAAAATAGAATCCCTCCTAAAGCCACATTCGTGACCATGTGACATGCATTAACAAAGCTGGACCAGAAGAATCCACCTTCATCACTGCTAGTGAGTGGCTGGGGGAAGCTGCAACCATCTCTACTTCTACTTCTGCCTCAGTGCCGGGAGCTCATTAACCTGCCCCTTCCCAGTGGCTGGAGATACTGGGAGTGCATCAGAAGCTCAAAGCTAGAAACTGTGGAGCTGCTCCTTGCTATGGCCTGCCCCTTAACTGTCCCCCCAAAGGCCCATATCTGGGAGAATTTAGTCTCCATATAGATAAAACACTTTAAGAGCTAAGCCCAAATGGGTGTCACTAGGTCACTGGGGGTAGGCCCTGGAAGAGGACTGTGGGAATCCAGCCTCAGCCTCTTCCTCTCTTGCTCTTCCAAGCCGTGAAGTAGAAGTTTTGCTCCACCACATGTCCCTGCCACAAGACACTGCCAGCAATGGGGACAACTAAGCAAGGGCTGAAACCTCTAAAACTGACAGCCAAAACAAACCCTTCCTCTTTATAAGCTGATCATCTCAGGCACTTGCTACAGTAATGGGAAGCTGACTGATACAATCATCATATAAACTGAGTTAGTTCAGTGTGTGAGGTTGTTATTGTTTTCTCTTACTCCTGCTGTCTTCTGTGTTTGGCAGCTGGCTTGGGCTGTGGTGGGGGTAGCCCTCAGATTGTATGGGTTACTATATTGCTCTGAGTCCTCCTGGGTGACCAAGACAAAGAAATGTGGGACCACGGCTTTCTGTCTCTGGGCAGCTGACAGAGGGTAGAGTTGAAGCCCAGGCAGCACTGTGCACCTGTCTATTCCTAAAGGGCTCACTATTGCCCCCCTTTCTGCTGCCCTTCTTCCCTTCTATGCCTAGTCTGTTTCTCTTTAGCTTTTCTTTTCCTCTTTCCCAAACTTAAGCCCACTACAACCAATGTATTGGGCATAGCTTCCCAGAGTCTAAGAATCTGGCAGACTTGGAGACAGTTACCAACTCAGAATCAACAGGAATAACTACCTGTGCAGGTGAGAATGGCCTCTGTCCTTCCTTACTTCATTCCCCCAGCTACTCTTCTCTTCCAATGAGGCTGATGGTGAGTAAGGCACCTGAGTACACAAAGTGCCTTAGAGATGCTTGAAGCTTGCATAGGGAGGCCTTAAGTTTCCATAAATAGAAACTGTCCTTTCCCTGGTAACTGCTCCTTTGCTGTCACTTGAACTACACTCTTCAGCCCCAGCAGAGAGTGACGAACAAAGCAGTCACTCTGAAACATAGTTGATGAGGATGCTACAGCCCACCATCCCCACCTCCAACACATACCCTGCTTTTAAGGACAGGGTGTCACAGGCCACATAGAGTTCTTTCTAGACATGAGCAAGGCAAACATGCAGGGCGGGGCTAAAGTAGGCCCTGACAAAAACAGGGACCACAGAGCCCCACTCCCACCCTTTACGGTCCTCCAATGCAGTGCACAGTAGTCTTCTGTGTGAGAGGACGAGTAACTAGGAAGGCTGGGCGGAGGAGGGAAATAGCTCTACAAGTCACTGCTCTTCAATGATACCAGCTTCTGTGCACTAAAAACTTCAGCAGGAATGAGTTTTCATGTCTAAATCTTTAGTCTTGACATAAGAAAGCACTTTGAATGCTGGCTCAGAGGTTTTTGCCTCAGCACTGGCCCAACTCTGAGGCTGGCTCAGAACTGAAAAAAATGGTCCAAAAACAAATGAAAATATTGTTAATTCTTGTTCCTCCATATTGGTAATGGGCTATTAGTCACCAAACACTTGCTATATACCAAGCAGGTAATCTGTATGTAATCACATGACAAACTGATGGGGTAAATATTATCCCAGTTTTACAGATGGGAATAAAAGACTCCCTAAGCATTAAATAAGTCATGTAAGATCACAAGTCGTTGGGTTCTGGAAAGATGGCTTAGTCAGTAAAGTGTCGTTCATGCTTCTAAACCCATTTACAAAAGCCAGGTATAGTGGCATGTACTTGTATTCTGGGTGCTTAGGAGCTAGAAATAGGTGCTAGCTCGCTGGTAGTCTAGCCGAACAGGTGAGCTCCAAACCAATGACACCCTATCTCCCAAAAACGTGGATGATGTTCCTGATAAATGCCACTGAAGGTTGTCCTCCAACCTGTACACACACATACACACACACATACACACACACACATGCACACACACACATGCACACACATAATTAAAAATAAGATGAAAAACAGTAAAGTGATGGAGCGTAGACCTATACTCCCTGTTCTAGGGGAAGAAACTGTCATGGTCAATTTAGTTCCTTTCATATGATGATTCAAACAAATATGGCTCTGTGATAGCTGACATAAGGTTACTGTAACTAATATTAGCTTGAAAGGATGACCAAGAGTGTAAAGTTGTGTGCTGACAGCAAGAACAAAGAGGGTGCTTCCATTAAGCAGGACATGAGATGCCAGCTACCCACTCAAAGCACTAGCGCTGTGGCAGAATCCCTGCACTAAGTGTTGAGAGGGGAGCCCTGTGCCATCAGCAGCCCACAGCCAACGTGTGGGTCCCACCTGCACAAGCTGCATACTAGAGTGGAATCCCAAGGGAAAACTTGGTGTGCCTTGTCAGGTGCCCAGCTACACGCCTACATCCTTGTATTGACAGCTTTGAAACCCCTTTTTCAAGAGGAATCATTAAAAATTCAATGATGCATTTGTATGTGAAGCACCAGTCCCCAGCTTTCCCTGGCAGCTCAGCATTAAGGACATGAACTTTGAGGATTCCTGAGGCCATGGACTTCAGAAGCTGTTCCCCTGAGGTTGCCTGGAGGCAGCATGGTAGACCCCTCTGGCTTTCCTGTGGGGCAGTTGCCTCCTAGGAGGGACACATTCCCCACCTCAGTGTTGCCAAAGCCCCAGATGGGACAAAGCAGGCTGAGTTCATGTCACTCAACAAGATGTAGCATAGGTAGCCATGTTTGCTCACCTCTAGGAAGTCTTCTCTATGATTTACCCACACATCAGTCAGTGGTCATTAGATGTACTTCAGCATAAATGCACTCTGTCCCAGATGTGTCTAGTAGGAAACAGAGTAGCAAGAAGTCAGCCTTTGTGGTCAGCCTTCTGAGGACAGGGGAGGCAGGTTAGTGTGCATATGACATATATGTCAAGGGTTCAAGGGTGACATATTTTTCCTGAGCATCACAGGCCATATACCATTCCAGTAATTCCCTATATCAGGATGTGGTTTACATCCACAATGTGCTGTTGATCAGAGAGACCTACTAGATCTCCCAAAACAAGCAAAACAGACTTCTGTCGGAGCACTGATTACCCATCAGAGGTTAATGGTAAGACCTTACTGCTGAAGACACCATATGCTGACAGCACGGACCATGGAAAGACCTGGTTGGAATCTGGAGGAGAGCCAGTCCCCAGACAATTAGCCCTTCTAGTGCTAGAAGGCACTACATGAACTACCAAGGGAAGGTGGCCAATATCTGTCCAAGCAACTCAAACAAACAATCTGACATGATGCTCACACAAGTGCAGTAGTGGCACACAGCCATGGTGGGTAACCAATTGCTCTTGGATCAGCTAATAGATCCACTTGGTGGAAAGAAAAGCATATCTGGAACTGGGAAACAAGCCAGAATCATATCCAAATGATGATTTTGCTTTCATTGTTAAGCTTTCACTAACCTGGACCTATAAGAGGGTCTACACCCTTTAAATTCTCTCCAAATTAATAATGTTTATCCCATTTAACCAGTGCTGACTTCATTCTCCATTGGAGTATCTGCTTCTCTTTTTCAGTTGGGAGTGGAACCTGAGGAAATAAACAACCCAGTGCCCTCCACCCCAGCCCCAGCTGAAACCACAGAGGAATTAGGGCAATTAACAAGAGTGCTGCTTTCATAGTGAATCTGATATTAGCACAAGGGTGACGGAGAAAGACACTGAGGACACTCTACACCTACCAAACCAGAGATCCAGAGGCTTCTAAGTGCTCATCACTGAAGTAGACTTAAAATGCTCCCAGCATGGCTCAAAGAATTTTGCAGAAGAGGGGGCAGAAAGATTGTTAGAGCCACAAGTTGGGACACTTTGCACAAAGACATTGCCTCTCCCCCCATAATACATGACCCACAATCCCCATGGGGTTGATCTGCATTCCCGACAAGGAAGGCCTCTTCAGAAAAGGGGCAGGGAAGAGGGAAGGAATGGTACCAATATGTGTTGTTTACATACTAAATATATACATATCTAATAAAAAATATATAATTAATATTATAGAGGCAGAAATGCTTAATTTTGTGACTCAAGACTGCAGAAAAATTTAAATACACATTATGTTTATGTTACTATGAACCAGTATATCATGCTGTGTAGAACTAACATTGACACATTTGAGGGTTCTCACAGCAGCGTGGTCACAGGCCCTCACCTGGTGAAGTTTATGCCCATTGTTTTTACACTAGCAGGATAGTCTCTCTCTCTCTCTCCATCTCTTTCTCTCTCTTTTCTTGTTTTTTGAGATAGGGTCTTGCTGTAGCTCAAGCTGACCTGGAATTCACTATGTAGTCTCAGGGTAGCCTCGAACACATGGAGGTCCTCCTACCTCTGCCTTCTGAGTGCTGGGATTAAAGGTATGCGCCACCACACCCAGCTGGATAGTTTCTTAATACTGTCACAATCTTGACCTCACCCCCTCACCCCTGCTCTAAGGCATAGGCCAGAGCTCAAGGCAGGGCATCACGTCCCCCAGGCATACTGCCGTCTTTGGGTGGCAGTAACAACTTTGCAGGCAGGGTGCCTGGGGCTCAAGTTCTCACCACCTCCCTCCTGTCTTCACGGGTGTGTTTCCATGTATGCCTCTATGTACCCAATGCCAGAGCAAAGCACACCTTCCTCAAGCACTAGCAAACACACTATCAAATGCACAAAATTTCAGATATAATATTCCAAAGAACTTATCTTATTTCATATACCAACAGAAGAGCTTGCCTTTTAGTAATTTCATCACAGGCAAATTTCAGTTAATTCTCTCAAAGAGAATAATTAGGAGATTATCTTTTTAACATGTATGTAGATATTC
Source organism: Jaculus jaculus (assembly GCF_020740685.1). Classification (NCBI taxonomy): domain Eukaryota; kingdom Metazoa; phylum Chordata; class Mammalia; order Rodentia; family Dipodidae; genus Jaculus; species Jaculus jaculus. Next base: position 58,271,385 of record NC_059103.1, read on the forward strand.
AAATGGATTTTCTTTGCTATTACCCTCAATAAATTCAAGTATTCAAATACTTTATAATAAACCATAGGATACTATGCCCTATTGTTTTTGTCCCAGAAAGTTATTTGTCATTCGTATTACTGTGAGGCTTATAAGCTAAAAATGTATAAATAGGTTTGAGGAAATGTATCAATCAATGCTTTCTGCACAATCATGAGGACCTGAGTTTGAGTCTCAAATACCCAAATAAAAGCCAAGTGTGGGCATATGCATGTAACCTCAATGCTGGGAAAGCAGAGGCTGGGAATCCCTGGGGCTCAGTGCCTAGCTAGTCTAACCATATTGTTGAGCTCTAAGTTCAGAGAGAAGCCCTATTTCAAAGAGTGTGGTGCAGAGCAACTGAGGAAAACACCTAGTACTGACTTCTGGTCTTCACCAGCACACACACACACAGGTAACAGAATATGATAAACAAAAGGCCAGTACATTCTATTATTGTTTGCAACCATCCCCCAGCCTCAGGATACCAGCACAGTTTAGTTACTTGCCAAGGCAGAGCTGAGAAAAGACAGTTACTGAAATATTTTGGTATAAAGAAGATGACCACAGGCTATGGGGTACATGGGAGAGGGACCACCCCAGCCAGCAAAGAAAGGCAAGAGAGAATAAGAGTCAGGGAGGATCTTGACGATCCTCTTCACACATGTGAGAAGTCAGGTGCCCTAGGTCAATGGGGCGCAAGGGTACATCTGGAGGGGCAGTGCTCGCCTGTGGCCTCCAGGGGGAAATAGATGGTGACATGTGAGCAGTAGGGTACGGAGAGTGACCCTGCAGGGAAATGGAAGCTGGCAGTCACTAAGAATGAAGTTTTGGGCAGCCATGGGAAGAGCTTAAGCAGAACATAAATAATGCATCAAGAAATAATGAACCCTAATTTGAGTGCAAGACTGGGGAGACATTATAACAGAAAAGCTCACCAACTCAAGACAGGGTTTCTGTGACATCAAGGAATCGACTCTGCACTGATGGTAAACAGGGCTCCTCTTAGCAGGAAGACCCACAGTTACCCTTGAGGTCAACTTTTACAGGGGAGCTGGTTATTCTCCACTTTTCTCTTACTTTAACAATGTATGTATGACTCCGTGTGGGTCTAAAAAATGGCTTTTCTCAGCAGAGGGCTGAAGTCGCCATAATGGCCTATGTGTGGACAGCTGCTGGTCTCAAAATTCATGAAAGGAACAGGGGTCCAGTCCATAGGTGGCCTTTCTTCCTCCCTCAGTGGCAAATGGCATCCCAGTTTCACTGCCTTCACTATACAATTCACATCCCAACTTCTTTGATACCTTTTAGTTATACCATTCTGAATAACTTCATTTGTTCACTTATTCATTCAAGAAATATTTCTTGTACCCCTACAAGTGTCCAAAATGGGTTGGACACTGGGAAGTTAAAACAGAAAACTAAGTGTAGTTTTCTCTTCTTATATCACAGCCTGCAGTAGGGTTACATACAAGAAAACAAGCAATTAAATGTAAGGTAATGAAAGAGGAACTCTAATCAAAGTTTTATAATTAACTTGGTAATAAATTGGCATTGAATAACATTCTGAATTTGTATTAGCATTAGATGGTCTGACTTCATCTCCCCTGTTAACTTGCAGCTTCCTGAGGACAGGACTGTGACCTAAACCACTATTCCTTCATGGGACCTGCTTGCTGCTCTACGTGGAAGAGGTGCTTGACAATCTTTCCATCTATTTTTTTAAATATTTTTGTTCATTTTTATTATTTATTTGAGAGCAACAGACAGACAGTAAGAGAAGAGGCAGAGAGAGAGAGAGAAAATGGGCACACCAGGGCCTCCAGCCACTGCAAACAAACTCCAGATGCAGGTGCCACCTTGTGTATCTGGCTTACATGGGTCCTGAGGAATCAAGCCTCAAACTGAGGTCCTTAGGCTTCACAGGCAAGCCCTTAACCACTAAGTCATCTCTCCAGCCCTCCACTTATTTTTATTGTTTGTAAATGTTATATACATTATACTTTAATATACATGTGTATAGCAAAAGGACTTACTACATTTAAATTTGTATATTGATCATCTTCCATTGTGACTGTGAGTGAGTATATGTGTGTGTTTATGTGAACATCTACTCTTAGAAAATTCTCAGCACACATACTATTCTAGCACCATTTGTCCTCACTCTCCACGTTAGATTTTTGGATTTAATTATCCAGCACATTTTCCCTCTTTGCACTATGTCTCCCTATTCTTTCACCTAACTGCCTCTGGTAGCTCCCATTCTACACTCCGTTTCTGTGCAGTGCATTTTTGGTAGTTCAAATCTGCATGTAAATGAGATCACATGGTATTTTCCTATTCTGACTTTTTTCACTTAAAAGAATGTCTTCCAGTTGCATCCACAGTGTGTCAAGTGCAGAAATGCCATGCTTTCTTTCTCCATTCACGCAGTGATTAACATATGGTTGTTTTATAAACTTTGGCTGATCGTGAGGATGTCTCTGTGGGTCACTTATCTATGATCACATGGGTGCAAATCCAGCACATAGAGAGCTAGGTCTTAAGGCAGTTCTATTTTCATTCTTTGAGGCTCCTCCACACTGTCCTTCATAATGATTGTTCCCACTTGTGTCCAACCAACGTTGTACAAGAGTTTTCTTTTCTCTACATCCTCATTGATTTTTTGTGTCTTAATGACAGTCACTCTATGAGGTGGGAGTGACATCTCACTCTGGACTTGATTTGCATTTCCCTGATGATTAGTGATGCTGACAGCTTTTCATATGACTGTTGACCATCTGTATGCCTTCTTTGAAAAAAAATGTCCATGCAAATTATTTGCCTGCTTTAAAATTGGGTTATTTGTAGGTTTTGTTGTTGTTTAGTTGCATGGGCTACCTTTAGTTTCAGTTATGTTACAAAACTACAGTAAAATAGCCACAAAGACCAATGGGATAGAACCAAGAGTCCTAAAATAAACGCAACCATATGCAGGCATGTAATCTTCAACAAGCCAACCAAGAATAGACAATGGGGAATGGACAGTCTCTCCAATTAATGGCAAGAGAAGAAAAGGTAGCCACAGGCAAATGAAGAAACTGGGACACAGGAAGGTCATTTCAAAACAGACAAAAGATCTAAATATGAGCCCTGAAGCCTTAAAATTCCCAGAAAGGGAAAAAAAAAAAAAAAAAGGTGAGGGGAAACTCCTTGTATGGCCCACAATGGCTTTTTAAGTCACACACCAAAAGCTTAGGCAACAAAAATATCAGTACAAAGTGGAACCACATCAGACTGAAGAGACACAGCACAGGAAAGAATCGGCAAATGAAAAGGCAGCTTACAGAGTTGGAGAAAACATTTGCAAACCACAGATCTAGTAAGGGTTTGATATTAATAGATATTTATAGACTTTATTTGATGACTTGAGAAAAGCAATTGCACCAAGGCCTATAGGAAATTCAAAACAAAGAAAATATTCAATGATAGGAAAAAACAGAGAGAAATCTCCGAACTTGTTTACCTTATGTGTTTACCTTATGTCTGAATAGTGCAGAAGACAAGCCCTGGTTTCACTGGTCACTTCTAAGAACTGTATTCTATCAAAAACCTCTGACCCAGCAAGAATGTGCAGATGATAAGTGACATGGTCTCACAGAAGCCCACACCTTGATGAAAAATAATCATTCCCCAGCCTCCAAGATGAGTGCCAATTGTGCTCTATCGACCCTCCATAACTCGAGGTGTTCTGTCTTCTTTGTTCCTGTAAAGAAGTGAAGTCAGGTTGTTTTTATTTCAAATATATTCTCATCTGTTTGCTTATCATAATGAAATTGGTAGGAGGGAAAAGTGAGAAGCACAGCAGCATCCGTTCACTGGTTCTGTAAGCAGGACTCCATTGCGCCTACAGCACGGTGCTCAGCTAGACGTCAGTCCACGTGCAGGCTCTGATGAGGCGTCCCGGTACCTCCCTCAGCACAGGCTCCATCTCAAACCCGTGCTGGGGAGTTTCTTTCTGGCCTGAGAGCCCTTTCTCCTGATATCGTCACATATTCTTGCTGTAAGTCCAGATCTCCAGTGTTAATTCTTTTCCTTATTAAACATGTCCTCTCTCACCCTCCCCACTCCACGTGGAAACTACACTATCACAGCAAGATGGGCATTCCTTTGTGAGACCTAGCCCTCATGGGGACAGAGGTGCCCTGTTTACTAGCTGTGTGGTAGCCGTCTGTATCATCTCCTATGAGTTCTCTCCCTTTGATATTTGATACTTAACAATTACAGGTAAAGGATTAAATTTTCTTACCACTTGATTTATTTAAAAAGAATCATTCTAAGTGAAGTGACTCATGTTAGGTCAGGACAGGCTGGCAAGATAGAGTCGCAAAGGACAGCAGAATGGTGACAGAGGCATAAGGAAGTGGATTATCCACATTCCCCAAAAGCCACCCTGTCTTTATCCCTTCCTTGCCTAACAATGCCCCAGGTCATGGTTTCCTGCCCCCCACCCCATCTCCTCAGTCACCTGGTCACTGTTCTTGTGTCATGCCCTAGTTATTTTAAATGGTTAATATAATAATGTTCCCTAAAGGAACTTTTCTATTTATCTTAAAAACCAAGTTCTTTTCTTTCCTCACCTTCCCCCAACTGAAAAAGCCCTAGAAAGCCCACTACCTGAAAACGCAGGCTGGCTGGGCTCCTCTCTTGTGAGTCAGCCCTGGCAGCTCATGCTTTTCCCAAATAAAAGCTTTCATCTTTGCCTCAGAGTGGTTTGTGCGGTCTTGGTCACTCCCGAACCTTACAACTCAAACTCAGTAAGATCAAATCACATGTCTTCTCTGATATGAGGGTCTTAGCTTATATCTATAAGTATACATATATTGAAGGGAAATGTAGATAAAACCTATAAACATAGCACTGTAACCAAAAGTGAAAATTAAGAGTTGAGCTGGAAGAGGTGGGAAAGACAGGCAATATGTGACATAAACAGAAGGAAAACACAACAGTAAGGAAATATGGGAAAAATGGGAGAAGGGGAGAAGGGACGGGAATTAACAAAAACTATATTTGAAAATGTTATAAATAATAATAATAACTAATAATAAGGTAATACTTTTTCTTCTTTCAGAAAGAGAATGTATACCTTAAGATATTGTATTATTCAATATACTAACATAGTTAAGATAAATCTATGAAGACTGCCCTGATAGAAACTACAAGGAAGAATTGTCCCTGGATATTCTGGAACTTGCTGTTTATATCTAGACAACCAAGTACTGTCTACTAAGTGGTTCAGGTTTTCTCAGGACATCACCTTTCTCTGCTCAATATCAGAAGTCATTGTGCAAATTCACTTCCCTTCCAACAGCAAACCCAGGACTCAGAATCCACAGACCTGAGCTATGGGTTTCAGTCAACAAGCACCCTTCTCAAGGCCTCACTTTTCTCACTATAAATTCAAGGGATCCAATGGCTTAAAGTTTATGATTAGTTTTAGCATCTTCTATAAGCCTAAAGCAAGTCACAGAGCAACATGCTGTAAGGGGTGGTAGGCAAGACTGAGTATTCTCTCATGAATGCTAAAGATCCTGAAACCAGTACCAATTTAAAGAATTTAAAGAAATGTCCCCTTCCATCACCAAAAAAGTATATTGTGTAATAAATACATAAGCAGATGTAAGAAGTATCTTGGAGGTAGGCTGGGACTCTAGGACACAGTCAGTGACTAGAAGGGATGTGAGGACTTGCCCAAACTTGAAGGGAAAGAATGGACTCTGTGGAAACACAGCAACTTTTTTGCTTAGGATGATGGATGATTACTGAGCAAGCTCTTACTCTCTGTCAGGCCAGGACAACAAGCCAGAAATATCCAAAAGAGAATGACTGGCTCTCAGGTATCTAAGGAGAGTTAATAATACCAATTTACAGTGTGATGGTGCATGGATAATCAAAATTCTCACTCTAAGTGGGCAGGGCACAGAAATCAGTAAGTACTTTCCAAGCACTTTCCTTTTCTTTCAGTAAACAACAGTTTCCTATAGGCACCCCTAGATGTTAGGGAGCAGAAATGAGTCCCATGCAGAAAGCCTGGAAGGTAAAAGCCTCAGGTTTCAATTAGGGCCCCTGAGCAGGACCTGCTGCACCCAGGGTGGAAGACTGCCTCACTGTAAGACAATAGGAGCCTCTGAAGATTTCTGAGCAAAAGCATAACTCTTGGGAGCAAAGTCGTTAAGGCAATTAATCTGAGGGCTGTGCTGATGGTGGCTTGAGAGTGGGCAGAGATGATGGCAATAATTCACACAGGAGAAATTCGATGGAGAAAATGAAGGAAAGGAGGATTGAATGCCAGCGTGGTCACATTCGTCATCCTGGACCATCCCACGGTGGCACTCCCACAAATGCTGCCAGGCACACTGAGGCTCCTGCACACCCACCTCGCTGCCTAGGGAGCCATCCCACTCACGTTTTCACAGCTACAGGGTTCAGGGTTACTCAGACAGTTTGTACCTTTTGATTGTGCTGCATTTCACACTTCATTTTCTTTGCTTTGCATTTATTTATTTACTTGTTTATTTATGAAGCCCAGGCTGACCTGGAATTCACTATGTAGTCTCAGAATGGCCCTGAACACACTGCATTTCTCCTACCTCTGCCTCCCGAGTGCTGGGATTAAAGGTGTGTGCCACCACTCCCAGTTGACATTTCATTTTCTAATTAGAGTACAGTAAACTCTGTTTTCAAGTATCCTAATTCCAAAAATACAGTAAATTCAAGTGAGAATCCACTGTAATTCAAAGGAGAATTTCAGGAGAAAATCAGAAAAAAAAAATAATGTATCCATCCTAGTTCTGCTGGCACCTGTCCCTTTCCACACCTGATCCTTGAGCATGAATTTTTCAAAACCTTCAGTCTCTGACTCATCTCCTATGGCACAGCCCAGATGTGTTCTGGACTCTGTTGGAGCCAAAGGCAGCAGTGACGGGCCTGTCAGAGCACAGCACATTGGCCACAGCACCTGGGGACTCTACTAGCACTTCTGGAGACTCCTGCTGCCTGCTAGGTTCTCTCGAAACTGCTAACATCTCTAATTAGGGAGAAACGCTTTCCATTAGGAAGGATTACAGAACCTCACTTCTCCCTCGTTAAGGAGCTCCCTACTTTTTCTCTTTTGGTAAGCAATAAGCCTGGTCAATTATTATTATGACAAGTAGGGTCTTTCAGAGCGAAATGTGATGTGTGTGTGTGTGTATGTATATATATATATACATATATACATACACACACACACACACACACACACACACACACACACACACACATATGGTGTTTAGTTTTAAGTTATTAGCCATGTTTTGTTTTTTTTTTGTTTTGTTTTTTGAAGTGCTCAGACTGACCTTGAACTCAAGGCAATCCTCCTACCTCTGCCTCTCTACTGCTTGGATTAAAAACATGTGTCATGGGCTGGAGTAATGGCTTAGCGATTAAGGTGTTTGCCTGAAAAGCTGAAGGACCCTAGTTCGACTCCCCAGGACCCACGTTAGCCAAATGCACAAGGGGGCGCACGTGTCTGGAGTTCGTTTGCAGTGGCTGGAGGCCCTGGCACGCCCATTCCCTCTTTCTCTCTCTCTCTCTTTCTCTGTCAAATAAATAAATAAAATATTTTTTTAAAGCATGTGTCACTATACCAGGGTTTAGTTACTGTTTTTAAGGGTCCTCTGGCAGTGACATGAAAGACCTCAGACAAACACACTTAAACTTTCAAGGCCAGGCGAGCCTTGTTGGCCCTGACTGGACATGGGCTGACTCACAGAGCAGCTTTCCAGGGAAGAGCTTGTCGTGATTCTGTGTTCCTCTGGTACTATGACTTGCGGGTCAGGGGAAAATTATTTTTGACTAGAAATTAGAAAGCAATTTAAAGTCAGCAAATAATCATAGTGAGACCCCCATCTAAAAAAAATCCAAACAGAAATGTAAAGACAAAAAAATATTAAAGAATACACTGATCAAATAAGGAAACCAAGTAAGGAAGTTGCATGGGGTTTTACCAGGTTTTGCCATTCAACTTTCCTTTGCCCAAATTTCAGAGGCGGAATTTAATGTGCTACTGTGGCGGTCGGTCAGCACATTCCCTGATCCTCAGGTGCCATCAATTATAGGACCCATCTTCCAGTTATTAGCAGTTTTTCAGAACAAAAGAAGACAATGTTAAAAGCACCCATCAATTACATGCAGCATTTAGCTCTCGGAAACACAGATTTTTTAAAATGCAGCATAGAGTCAAGAAATATGGTATTTTAACTCAAAGGTCATCATCAATTAATCATTTTAAAGGAGTTAAACAAAACAGGTTCTCTGGAATGGAGGTCATTGTGAACACACAATGGCAGGGCAGAGCCATGTGGAAAACCAAACACAAACATTGCTAGGGAAACCAAGGAAAATATCAGGGCTTCCAGATGAGAGTCTAAAAATAAAAAACTTTTAAAAAATGCTAAGATTAACCATTAGTGCATAGTTGACTACTAACAACACTGATTATAAAATACGGAGGTGCCCAGCTAGCTCTCAGCACAGGAGCTGGGATTGCTATGCACCCTCTGTTTAAGCTCTAGGAGTTGATGTTGAGACATGGTCAGCACAGGTTTGTTGAATGAAAACGCAGGCTCACCCTGTCTAGTGACTTTCAGCCTGGATATCTGAGGTTCATTTTTCCACCATCATCCACAGCTTCACACTTGTACTCCTGCCCTTGAATGCTCAGCATGCCCTCTCTATCCCCTTAAAGCCTTCTCTGCCCCAATCCATGCAGAGCATGGCCTAACCATACCTGAAACCACTGTTCATCTACAAAACCTGAGTATGAATTCATCCAAGTCCTCCCTAAAGCCCCAAGACAACAAAGAGACCTGAGTCAGGGTCAGCAAACACATCTATCTCATGGAGTTCTTTAAATAGTGCACACCATAGATTATTAGTGCTCTCCTTATCACCAGTAGGGCCTTTAGTAGCACTGAAATTGGAGAGCCAACCCCAGATAGCACTAAGCCCATTAGAGAAATCCATCCTTACAATTCTGTTTCTCTAGAACCACTCCTGGTACCAAAATCTGTATTAGTCAGGATTCTCTAGAGGAACAGAATTACTAGAATAAACTATTTTAAAAAGGGAATTTATTGGATTAGCTTACAGTAGTCCAATAGCAGTTGCAGGCCCGAGAATCACCGAACCTGGTAGCTGCTCAGTCCACGTGGCCAGATGCCTCAGCAGTCCCGACCTGGCACTGCAGATGGTGCCGGAAAGCCTGGAGGCTTCCTGAGGAGCCGCTGGGTTTCGATCCATGCGGGTCTTCAGTTGATGCTGGTCTTTAGTCCGTACTGGTCTTCAATCCACCCTGACTAATACACCGAGGAAGACAGCTGCAAGTACTGTCTAGGCCACGAGTGGCTGAAAGGCTTCCTGGGCCCTGACCTTGAGCTCTCACACAACCACCAACAGACACTCCTGGGAACTAAGTTGTAGGTCAAAAGGCCATACCAGAGCAGTGAGGAAAATTGGCTTCAGTGGAGGACAAGAACCGAGATGTCTTGTCATCCTTGGGATCTGATCCAGACAGGATGGCTTTGCCTCCAGCTGCTCTTCCATTAAAGCTCTCCATTCTGCAAGAGGTTTCTGGTCTAGTTCATTTACCTTCTCCTGAACAATTTCTTTTGCTGATTACTACAAAGTAGGTGCACTACAGACATTCCCTTGGTGTCTGCCTAGGTGAAAATTTCCCTGTTTAAGGAGTTATCTCACTATATACACAGTTGACACTGGCATGCTTTTTCTTTCAGCTTTTTTTAACCTGCCACTCACAGCCTCTTGAAGGCTTGCGTGGTGCCTGACACAGACACGCTGTAATTTTTCCCCCTTGCTTCTCAATTGGTGCCCCAGACTGGGGGTTTGATGTCCACCATTATTTTTGAAAATTCTTAGACTTTCATTACTTCAAACATTCTTTCTCTCCTTCTTTCTTCTTCTCCTTGTGCTTTCATTATGAACATGTAATGTGTCCCACCCTTTGTAAATTACCTCACACTTCTTTGATATTCTGTTCTGATTCTCTCTCCCTTTTTCCCTCCATTTTTCAATTTCAGGAAGGTTCAACTGGCACATCTTCAAGGTCATACTCTCTCCTCAGCCATTCTAGTCTGCTGATGGGCCCATGAAGGGAATGCTTCGTGTATGTGTGATTTCTCATGTCACCTTTTGACTCTCAGCATTTCTGCTCTCGGCTTGAAATTTCCAACTGTTTTTTTCCCTGCACTCAGACCATTAGAGCCATGAACACAACAGTCTTGCTTGAATTTCCAGACTGGTCGATCTTCAGTCCCAGCTATATCTAAGTTGGTTCTGCTGGTTGGTGGGCCCCTTCAAACTTCCGTGTGAGCTTGGTCATTGTCAGCCTGACGGTGGTTGACTGATGCTATGGGAACTGCAGCTAAGTGCGCACTCTGGCATGCCCGCGGATGAGAGGCTAGTTGCTCTAGTTTCTCTAGCCTCCTTGCTTCTTTCTCTTATGTAGCTTTAGGTATCCCTGGTAACTCTTTCTTAAAGTTCAAAGCTTATAGCTGCTTCAGAGATTTCTTGGGGTTGGTTGGTTACTGTTTTTGTTTGGTGATGCTGAGGATGGAAGTTAGGGCCTCACGTATACCTAGCAAGCACTCTGGCACTGAGCCACACCCTAGCCTCTTTCAGATATGAATTCTCAATGTTCTGCAAGGGCCTTACTAATGTGATGTGTGGAAGAAGAATCCAAAGTCCAGGCCTTTTGGTGAGTTCCAACCCTGAGTGTGTGAAACTTCACAGGACCTGCTCAACCCTTTTCCTGTAAAAGCAAGAAGGCAAGAGCAAGCTGCAGTTCCAATCAACTCAGGTAATTTGATAACTCTGAAAACATCTCTCCCATCATTAAAAGCAGCATAGTCCCCCAAGGAATTCTCTCTCCTTGCAACTTCCATCCCACTTGCCACTGGAAAAGAAGGTCATGAGCAGGAATACCGTGAGCTCCATCGGGGATGCGCAGCATGTACCCTTATCTCCTTAGGTCTCCCGGATGTGCTCTGGGAAGCCATAGGTTTCTGGGAGGGGCCAAGGTACCTGGGTCAGCACAAATTCCAGGCTGTCAGCATGTTGTTTGGGAGAAACTTCAGACTGCTGTTCTTAGCAGAGAGGACAGCATGTGGTGCCCCCCAGCTGAGCTAGGGGAGGTGCCAGGAGGAAGCAGCAAGTAGCGCACTTTTCTTGTTTTGCTTGACTGCTGTCTATTTACCCCACATATGCTCCCCTGAGCTTCCATCCCTATAAGTCTGTGAACTGACCCAGCACACACAAGTCCCAAATAGTTACCCATGCCATTCCATGGTAAGAGATGATACGTGCTGGTCTTTTTTGAGGGGTTATTATCCTTCACATAACAAGAGCAGCAGCTCCCTGAGCTCTGACAGCCAGAGGATTTCATGAGTGACATCCACCTGGCAGCCACACAGTGGCAGGAGTGATGTGAGCCTTCCCACGCCAGCCCTCAGGAGGCCTCATTTTCCCCAGTAGCCACAGTTGTGTCCACCATGCCACCACTGAACAGTAACAAAGTAGTGCTTATCTGTGTGCCACGCCGACCTGGGATCCGGTGCTGCCAGTCCCTGCAGTGGTGTGGAGCACTGCGCTGGAGGGAGGGAGAAGAGAGGAGGAGGAAGAGGGTCATGGCTCTCTGACAGAGGTTGTCCTGAGTTGATGTGACTATTACCCGGGGCCTCCACGGAGATGTAGCGGTCAGAGGCAAGACTGCCGGTGGGACTACTGGGAAGTTCACCATACTCCCAGGATCCTCCCAGGCTCATGCAGCAGCACAAGGCAAGCGCTGGTGGTGCTTGAGCCCTGCTCAGCCTCTCAAGGCCCAAACCCAGGCAATGTCACTTCGGATGGCCTGGAAAAGATAGCATGTTCCTTCAAGCACCCGAATCCGGTCCTGACTCCTTGGGCAAGCACCCCATTTCCCCCAAACTTCATTTGCTTGTCTGCAACACAGCAGCCATGGTCTGCTCACTCATGCAGCTGCCAAAGTTCTGAGCCACAAATTGCATCACTTGCATCGGGAATTTCCTCCAGCTTACCACTGCACCCAGAAAACTGGTGGAGCTAATCAAACACCAAGGTGGAAGGTGGTAATGCTCTCATCACAAGAAAGAAGCACGTGCTGTCAGTAAAGGTGTATCCTTCACAAAGTCATGACAACTCTATGCCTCTGGGTGCCCTGTGAGAGCTGCATTCACTGCAGACAACTCCATCCTGACATCAGCTCAAGGTATTAGAATACAATGACGAAAGATGGGTGATAAACAGGAATGAAGGCTCCATCAGAGCCCCACTTCTGCACATAAGCAAGAAGTGTGTGTGTGTGTGTGTGTGTGTGTGTAAGCACATGTATGGGCATGCCACTGTGTCCACCAAGGCCTCAGCCCCAGGAGCAAGCACTGCCCCACATAGTCTATGCATCTCTCCCACACCAAGCTCTCAGGCTCACTGAGCACTTTTGTCTTCCTTGGGTTTCCATAAGACTGAAATTACATTTTATGACTTCATTGATATAGTGACAAATGTATTAATATGATAGGCTTAACTATTTATTTGACCTAAAAAATCCATTTTTATATTTTGTGCCCTGGAAACAAACTTGAAAGCAGCTTTCTATCCAGATTCAAAAGAAAAATTCCAGAAATTGATGCTGCATTGGCTCCTGTGTATACTAGAAGGGCATAGGAGCTCCCAGAGCCTGAACTATTCCCAGCATCTCCACTATCTTCCAATTCCCTCCGCTATGTCTAAACTACTGGCATTGTCTCTGCAGCCTCTATGCTGAGGTAGGCTCCCATCTGTATGCTGACCTACTCCCCTAGGGGATGAAGCAGAATTCATTGTCCCTCTGGCTGACCACATTGAACATGGCCATGATAGGAAAACCAGGCTAAGTTCCATCTTCATGTGAGGCGAGTAGCATCAGCCTGAAGAAGAATGCTCAGGCCCAACCTGAAGCCCTAGGCCTCTCCATGGCTGGCAGACTACTGGGGCCTCCCCAAGGGGCCAAATACCTATTCCTATTCAACCTCCCAAAGATGGCGACAGTTCACTCCTGCTGTGGTATGCCACTCTGTGAGCAGGAGGAGGAAGCTAGTCTCATGCATTCTGCTTCTGAGACTTCATGTGTTATTCAGGAGAGCCTCTCTCTGTTCCAAGCTTTATTTTCCTTCATTTCATCATGTAATTGATCTCTAGAGACAGGGTGGCTAAGAAGAGCTTTGTAGTGACCCATCCTTTACAGTGGATGGAAGAGGAAGAGAAGGCTTCATGGTGTGTGCTACCTCACCATTCTCCCTTCCCTGTGACCAGATGACAACACCCAGGAGCCCTCAGAGCTATGCTCCCACCAGCTAGGCTCCCCAGCACCTGCCATGGGACCTATCTGCATTCTCACCTCCCTGTGTCTTACCCACTTTATGGACCCTAGAAACTCAAGTTCATTGCCTTCCTTCTTTTGTACCATGCCATGCTGCAGCCAAAACATCAGGGCCCTCTCCCCCAGGTCTAGACATATGCTGTCCCCTCCCATCACTGTGCTGCAGGAGTGGCCACAGGTCTGCAAGCAGGAATCTGCAGCCACACAGACATGGCCACTCTCCACAGAAGTTGCCATCTGTAGGCCTGCATCACAATCTAGGACCATGCAGCAGTGGCAGCCTCCACTGGTGGCTTATGCAACTGCTATTGCCTTTGGTGCTGTCTGGCACTGACAAGTTTTTCTTATTACTGAAGAAGTAGAAACTGAGGCACAGAGCTTGAACCATGTCATAAAGATGGGTTAGAGTAGGAGCTTAGGATTGTCCAGGATCTTACTAGGTCCATCCTCTGCTCTGAGTCAGCTTGGCACACCTTTCTTCCAGTGTCAGGAGTCACCAGACAGACCCAGGGAAGCATACTGATAAAAAAAAAAAAAATCACTTTCTTGTGATTGGTAACAATCTATTTCATTCCAGCTTACTTAGGACTCCATGATAAATAATATTTTGTCTGACCCTGAATGCTGAGTACCTCCTGAGCAGAGCTGGCCTCACAGGGGTGGTCCACAACGGGCCCCATGGCCTGCTCAGAGGGCTGATCACCATGGTCTCAGACTCCTCACTGTATCCTCTGTGTATGCTTTGAATAGATTTAACTGAGGGAATTCAGTGGTAGGAAGGAAGCACGGGGACACAATGCCCCTGAGGCCTCCCCATTAGATCTTGGCTGCTGGTTCTACCATCCCAAGCCATCCTAGGCTTGCTAGCCTATTCTTGCCACCTCCCTGAACGTGTAACTCATCCTCAGGGCCCTCTGCAGAAATACTGCACTTCTGAGAGATATAGCTTTGAACACAGAGTGCCTCCCTCAACCCCAGCTGGCAGTGCCTCGACACATACATGCTGAGGGCAGCCATGTCTGATCACCATGACCTTGAGCGTGTCCCTGCTCTGAAGTTCCTGGACTCTAAGATCACCTTTATGTTCTGGGTTGGGGATCACAGGCCATGAACAACAACATTACTGGTTGGACATCTCCAGAACCTGTCCCTGATCAGGACATAGGGGCTAGGTGGGCCCTAGCACCCACTGACCTGGTTGGGATGCTGTGCAAGACAGAACTGTAACAGGGTGTTGGGGGTTCAGGAATAGTCCTTGAACTCCAAACCCTGAGTTCTTGTCTTTTATTTAACCAAAGAATTGGCAAACCAGACTAAGAAGGATAATCATTAAATTATTACATTTATTGAGGGAAGTGTAAAAACAAGGGAAGGGAAACGGATACCCCACATAGTCTGAGAGACTATGTGATGGGCCTGAAGGAAACAAAGGGATTTAAAGAGAAAATATAAGAAAGTACAGAGAGCTCCTTCCATGTGGAAGGCAGGGGTGTGAGCCCATGTGAGAGTAAGGGTTGGGGGAGACCTACCATGATCTGGAAGTTTAGGAGTGATGAACAGGCAGTCAAGAGATAGCTTGCCCCCTGGTAAGATCTATATATAACCTTGTGGTGGCTTCACCTTCAGGCTCAGTGAGCCAGAGTGAGGGCTGATTGCTTGCTCAAAAAGAGGCCAGCCAGAGATGGCTTAGCAGTTAAGCGCTTACCTATGAAGCCTAAGGACCCCGGTTCGAGGCTCAGTTCGCCAGGTCCCACGTTAGCCAGATGCACAAGGGGGCGCACGCGTCTGGAGTTCGTTTGCAGAGGCTGGAAGCCTTGGCGCGCCCATTCTCTCTCTCTCCCTCTATCTGTCTTTCTCTCTGTGTCTGTCGCTCTCAAATAAATGAATAAATAAAAAAAAAAAAAAAGAGGCCAGCCATGATAAAGTTTTGGGGCTGGGCTTATTGAATCACAATGTCAGGATCATACTTAAATTCTAGGAAAGGGGAACTCCCTCCCAAGGAGGGGCTCCGGTTCTTCATGGAAAAAATGAGTCTAAGGAACTCCTTTAGGCAAAAGATAAAAAATAAGATCATTCTTTGATCTCTAACAAAGTAGAGATTGCAAGGACAGACTTAAGGACATTCTTGCCTTTACTTTTATGGGACCGAATCACCCTAACTGCCTCAGAACTTCTCACCAGCTCCTAGCTAGAATCTTCTTCCTCTATCAGTGCTCCTATATCACCTTGCTTTGGTTTCTTCTAGCAAGCTGGAGGTACCTACTGGGACAGTTGTGAAATATGATTTGTGTAGGAGTTAATTCTCTCATATTGTCATTTAAAACTAGCCTCACACAGTTATAAAGATGAAAGGAAAACCTTATTCTCATCACTCAAATTTTTAATTTTTCTGTCCTTAGAACTGTATTCACAAAACAAACAACATGACAAGTCAAGTCATAGAAAAGAAAATATTTATATTTCATTGCCTTTAATGTTACTCTGTCCTCCTTTTTAAACAAAGGACTTCATAATTTTATTCTGCACAAAATCCTGAAAATGATGTAGCCAGTCCTGTTCCAAAATCCTTCAAGAGTGTTTCCAAAATGAATCATTTCAAACAAGTCTCATCCCTTGCTAAGTAGTGGGTAACTTCCCTGGTTGCCAGACACAAGGTTTCCCCCCAGCTAGCTGACAGGGCGGGAGGCTCCTCTGAGGTGAAGACTCTGGGTCTCCCACCTCCCAGCTCTGCAATTCCAAATACCTTAGGTAAGACAACCTCAGCCCCCAGGATCTCAGTGGGGAATGGCACCAGCATCTTGCAAACGGATGGGCCATGCCCAGTCTGATTAGATTGGCCAAATGCTTTAAACATCAAACAAACTGACCCTTGACATGAGACAGGTTGATTTATTATCCTGCCGCCACTGCTGACAACAAGCAGGGAGAGCTTGGATCTGTCTGGTCATTTTTCAAGCTCTTTGCACACGAGTGGCACCTATATCCTCTAACACATTACCACTGACACCCTACTGGAATACTAAGAGGCTCCTATCAAGATTTTTTTTTAAAGGCTTGTCTAATCGAGACAAACAAAAAATGTCTGCTATATGTGTGCACAGAGGAACGGTGCTATGGTGCTATACTATGAAACTCAAACAAGCTAGTGTAAATGACTAGAGATGGAAGGTCATAGGTGGGGGTTCCCAAGGTTTCTGAAGGGTGGAGAGGGTAACTGCCCAAGGTCATCTTGCTTTATGACTTTCTGCCTGGCCTAGGTGCTATTCCAAAGTACCCAGTACCCCAACACAGAAGAAAGGTATTAAGTAACTTCCACAGTTGTTTGGCCAACTTACTTAAACATCACTAATGGACATCTCTTGTTATACAGACTACAGACTACACGTGTCTGAGACCTCCATGAGGAAGGAGTCAGCAGCTTATGCTCTCACCTCTCGTATCAATTACTTTCTCATTGCTGGGACAAACCTAACTTAATAGCACTTGAGTTAAGGAATCAAAGGATTTATTTTAGGCTTAAAGGTCCAGAGGCTAGGGCTGAAGAGATGGCTGAGCAGTTAAGGTACTTGCCTACAAAGACTAAGGATGAAGGTTCAATTCCCCAGTACCCACGTGGCACATGCATCTAGAGTTTGTTTGCAGTGGCTAAAGGCCCTGGCATACTCATTCTCTTTCTTCCTCCACCTCAAATAAATAAATATTTTTTAAAGTTCTAGAGCACAGAGTCTATAATGGTAAGGAAAGCATGGAAGAAGACAGCTGTTGTCATAATGTCACATAGACAGGGAGGGAGTCAAGTGTGATGACAGCTGCTACTAGGCGAGCACTTACTCTGCTTTCGCTGTTGAGGCAGTATCTCACTCTAGCCCAGGATGACCTGGAATTCACTGTGTGGTCTCAGGGTGCCCTCGAACTCATGGTGATCCTCCTACCTCTCCTCCCAAGTGCTGGGATTAAAGGTGTGCACCACCACGCCTTGCTTCAATCTCATTCTTATGTAGTCCAGTACTCCACTCCATGGAATGGTACAGCCAACAGTTAGGTTGTGTCTTCCCACCTCAATTAACCTAATCAGGACAATTCCTCAGAGATGATTCAGGGTCCTGTGCAGTTGAGCATCAATATAAACCATCATACCTCTAGCTAGGGAAACTTCTTTCTGTAGTTGGCAGTAATTACTGGGGAAGACTCAAAACATGTAAGGTGGGAAAGAAAGGGTTCTGTGGGAGGGGCAAGGGAAAAGCAACAATAGAAAATAATGTGATGGGATTATGGTCAAAGTACAATATATAAATATATAAAATTATCAATAAAAAGTTTTAAAAAGGAAGAAATCAGTAGCACAGATGACTTTACCAAGGACCCATGTCACCAGGTATGCAGGATGGTCACACATGCTTTGGGACTGTACTTCCAGGCAAGCCACTGACCTGATTATGATATCACTTTCTCTATTGATGAAACTTGGGCCTAGGGAACTTTTTTAAATTTTTTATTTATTTCAACAAGAGAGAGAGAGAATAGGCACAACAGAGCCTTCATCCACTGCAAATGAACTACAGACGCATGCGCCACCTTGTGCATCTAGCTCACATGGGTCCTGAGAAATTGAACTTGTGTCCTTTGTCTTTGTAGACAAGTGCTTTAACTGCTGAGCCACCTCTCCAGCCCTGGGAAACATCTTATGAATGCTATACTAGCCTGGCTGTGTGCTGGCTGTGAAATGAGAAATGTTGTTGGTAACCTCGTGTGTTTGTTACTAAGCCTCACGCATAATCTTAAACTGAGGGAACCTTTGGGAGGTAGAGCCTTGATAGAGGAGGTGTGTAACTGTGAAGGGGGTCACAGAATTTTAAAATCCAGTCCCACTTACTAGTGCTGGCAAATTAATTCTTGCTGCTTTCCTGCCTACTAATATGGGATTGTGTGAGCCAGCTTCCTGCTCAGGTCATGCTTTCCCAACTGTAATGAAACTTCTCAAAACTGTAAACTTAAATAAAGCTTTTCCCTTCATAAGCTGATTCTGGCCATGTATTTTGTCTTAGCAATGGGAAGGGAACTTCTTTGTCACTATTCCATGAAGCCATTTGCGCCTGAATGTGCATTCCTCCTGTAGTGCCAAGACCCCTAAGATGTCCATCTTCACTATGCCCTTTGGAAATCCTATTCATAAGAAAAGTCCTTCACCTTTGGAACCTCAAAGTGCCTAACATTTAAGTGCAGCTCATCAAAACCATTGTTTCTAGCCCACACAGTGTTAGGAGGATCCAGGGACAATGATGGCCAAAGAGCTTGGGAGATGCCATGCCTGGAGATGCTGAGAGCATACTCCATGCCCTGAAGGTGCCCTTGGGGCCTCCCAGTTTAGTGCACCTTTATCCTCTAGTACTGGCTATTGCCTATTGTGGCACATCTCTAGAGGTATCTAAGTATCAAGCATTAAGGATATGATCACAGATGCAGGAGCAGCATCAGGTTCTGCCACATGCCTTCCTGGAAGACCAGCACTGGGGCTTTGGCTAAGTGACCTCTTTATAACTTTCATTCCTTCATAAACAAGAGCAACTGACAGCCTATACCCAGGGCTAAGAAAGAGCAACAAACAAAAGCCTTGTGCCCCAAGATGCAAAGTTATTAAACATGCACATTCCCAGGAAGTTGATGAGAAAGTTGTAACAAGGACATATTGCAGAGTTTAATTAAAAATTTAAGTCTGTTTGGGCTTTTTAAGTAAGTAGCAATTTACCAACCTTACAAAAGGAGCAATAAAGCAAGAAGGGGGATGCACTTTCAGAAATGTGCTCATAAAGCCCTTTATTATTTAAGTGGAACATTCTGGAGCACCTGGGAATGCTTAGCTTCTAGGAGTCAGCCACATAGGAGGTGAAAGGACCCCCTCTGGGACCTGTGGCTCAGCAGAGAAGAAAGAACAGGAGTTTTGCCAAACCCTTCAGACCTCTCTTCAGGGAAGCCTATGCTCACCCGGCTCCACCCACATGCTCAGAACTGCCAGGCTGATTGCTAGCCTGTCATTCTTAATCATGAGCAGATGGTCAAGCAACAGCAGACATCTGAGAAATGCTTCTAACAAGGAAGCCAGTGACCAGAACAATCCGATGGGAACAAAAGCAATTTGCAGAAAGCAGACACAGACAGAAAAGGGGGAATATCAGAGGGAAGGTCCACTGTCAGTAGTCACAGATAAGAGAAAAGACTGCCTCTGTATTGCAGAAATGGGGTGCTCATAAGAAAGCATGGTGCAAAATAACCTGTTAGTGAGGGAAGGATGGGTGTGTGTGGTCAAACACAAAACTGGACACAAATGGAACTGGTACCATAAAATCCTATATCCTGGAAGACAGACTAAAAGGCTGAATCCTCATCAGGACCTTAGAGGGAACACCTGAACCAAAGGGACCTGGAGAGGGTGAGATGAAGTCTAACCTTAATTTTCTCCTGTTTCTCTCTTTTCTTTTTTTGTTTTTTTTTTTGTTGTTGTTGTTGTTTTGTTTTGTTTTTGTTTTTGTTTTTTGAGGTAGGGTTTCACTCCAGGCTAGGCAGAATTCACTCTGTATTCTCAGGGTAGCCTTGAACTCACAGCGATCCTCCTACCTCTGCCTCCCCAGTGCTGGCATTAAAGGTGTACGCCACCACACCTGGCTCTTTCTTTTTTAAATATTTTCTTTATGTTTTCTTCTTTATTTTCCCTTGGTGCTGGCATGTAACTCCCAGTACCAGGATGTAGTTAATACCCACAATAAGCTGTTGATCAGAGAGACCTACAAAGTTTCCCAAAAGAAGACAGACTTCTGACAGAGGACTTGATTATACTCCAAAGGTTAATGATAAGACCCTACAGCCCAAGACACCATATGCTGTTGGTATAGAATATGAAGAGACCTGGATAGAATCTGAAAGAGCGCCCTCAGACAGTTAGCCTGTCTCATACTAGAAGGTACTACATGAGCTACAGTTGGAAAGTGAGCAACATCTATCTGAGCAACTCATGGTCTGAGCTACTCAGAAGCAAACAACCTGATATGATGCTCACACAAGTGCAATAGTGGCACACAGTCACTGTGGGGAACCAACTGTTCTTGGATTGGCTAACAGATCTGCTCAGTAGAAAGGAAACCATATCTGGAACTAGGAAACAAGTCAGAATCATATCCAGATAATGAGTTTGCTCTCTAATATCAAGCTCCCACCAATCTTTGGCTACAAATGGGCCTCTACCTCTTAAATTCTCTCTAAATTAACAATGGTTATCCCATTTACCCTGTGATGACTTCACTCTACATTGGAGAATCTGCTTCTCTTTTTCAGATGGAAGCAGGACCTAAAGAGAGAAACAGCCCATTGCACCTCACCAGAGCCCCAGATGAAACCAAGGAGTAATTGGGGAAATGAGCAAGAGTGCTGCTTTCTCAGTAAACCTGATATCAGCACAAGGGTAAAGGAGATAGACACTGAGGACACTCAACTCCTACCAAATCAGAGATACAGAGGCTCCTAAGAGCCCATCACTGAAGTAGACCTAAAATGAACCCAACGTAGCTCAAGGAAATTTGTAGAAGAGAGGGAAGAAAGATTGTTAGACCCATGAATTGGGACATTACACACAGAGACATTGCCTCTTCCCTATAACTGATGGGTAACTCCACAATGCATGACCCTTAATCCTCATAGGGATAACTGGCATCCCTAACAAGGAGGGTCCCTTTGGAAGGGGCGGCAGAGATGAGGGTAAGGATGGTACCAACATGTTCTGTTTACATACTGAGAATTTCCATAACTAACAAAAATAAATAAAACTCACTAAAATGGGGAAAAAACACAAACACAGATTTCTCACTGCCAGGGAACATTAGAAAGCTAGATCATGGGGCTGGAGAGAGGTGGCTTAACTATGAAAGGAACTTGCCTGCAAAGTCAAAGGACCCAGGTTCCATTCCCTAGTACCAGCATAAAGCCAGATGCACAAGGTTGCACATGCATCTAGAATGATTTACAGTGGCTATAGGCCCTGGCACACCCATTCTCTTCCCACCCTTCTCTATCTGTCACTCACTCTCCCTTCCTTTCTCCCTCACTCTCTCAGATAAATAAAAAATACTTCAAAAAGAAAAGAAAGCTAGATCACATTATGTTCGCCTTTACAAGACAAAAGGAGGGTGAATATAACCTGCATGAGAGACAATTTCCCTAGATCCTAAGGGTCACAGTCCATGAAAGCAGGGACATGTAGTGCTCACTTATAGCAGGCAGAAAATAAGGTGATAGAAGCAACTCAGCTGAAAGTATGAACAAATTGCCAATGAACAAATGTGGGCTAGTGTGGGAGCAGGCAGCCCTTGGATAACAAAAGACAAAACAGGGATTCATACCAATTCACCACAAGGTTAGAGTATTCCTCCATAGTCACCAAGTAGCCAGAGGTATTGCTTATATGGGAAAGGATGAAATTCTAGAGATAAAATCCTCATGGTCCCCCAGATGCACCAAGAGAAGCAAGTACAATGTTTCTGACCCCAGAAACAAAAATTAAACAAGATGGAGAGGGAAACCCTTGCTCTCACCCAGCACCAGGCAGAGAGCATCCAGTACTAAGGAATGCAGATTTGTCTCCAGAGAAGGACAAGGTGACAGGAGCTACCTAAAGTATGGCTGCAGAAAGAAGGCCAAAGATTCCTCAGAAAGAAGACACTGACAAGAATCCCTCAGAAAATTAGCTCCCACCTAGAACCAAGGGGTCACTGAATCAGAAATATACAGGACTAAGCCACATCAGAAACAGAATTCAACCCAAAAGTCATCATTGACTAGACTAACTCAAGTACCCACAGACTAGAGCTCATTTCTTCAAATACCACTGTCCTACTAAAGAGGTTCAAAAGCAGTGAGCTTGGGCTGGACAAATGGCTTTGGATTAAGGTACTTGCCTACAAAGCCAAAGGACCCAGGTTCAGTTCCTCAGTACCCATATAAGCCAGATGCACAAAATAACACATGCGTCTTGGGTTCATTTGCAGCACCTAGAGGTCCTGGAGTGTCCATTATCTCTCTTTCCCTCTTTCTATCCTCTCTCAATAAACAAATAAATAAATAATATTTTTAAAGTGTCTTTAAAAAACTGAGCTCTATCAAAAAACAAACAAACATGGATACATAGTCAAGAGATGTGGTATACAAGACATGTCACACAAGAATTTAAAATACCTGTGATGAACATGTTTGTAATCAAGATATGGAGGAAGTTTAGATACCTATCAAAAGATGGATGGTTGGGCTGGAGAGATGGCTTAGCAGTTAAGCGCTTGCCTGTGAAGCCTAAGGATCCCGGTTCGAGGCTCGGTTCCCCAGGTCCCACGTTAGCCAGATGCACAAGGGGGTGCATGCATCTGGAGTTTGTTTGCAGAGGCTGGAAGCCCTGGTGCACCCATTCTCTCTCTCTCCCTCTATCTGTCTTTCTCTCTGTGTCTGTCGCTCTCAAATAAATTAAAAAAATAAAAAAGATGGATGGTTAGCCAGATGTGGTGGCGCTCACCTGTAAGCCCAGCACTCAGGAGGCAGAGGTAGGAGGATCGCCATGAGTTCGAGGCCACCCTGAGACAACATAGTGAATTCCTTGTAAGCCTGAGCCAGAGACCCTACCTCAAAAAACTAAAAAAATAAAATAAAATAAAAAAGATGGATGGTTAAAAAAGTGATGTGTGAGCCGGACATGGTGGTGCATGCCTTTAATCCCAGCACTCAGGAGGCAGAGGTAGGAGGATTGCCATGAGTTCAAGGCCACCCTGGGACTACAGAGTGAATTCCAGGTCAGCCTGAGCTACAGCAAGACCCTACCTTGAAAAACAAACAAATAAATAAAGTGATGTGTGTATATGTGCATATGTGTATAATATTTATTGAACCATAGAAAACAAAATTATGTCATTTGCAGGAAAGTGAATTGAACTTGAAATAATGATGTTAAGCAAGATGAGTTAGACTCAGACAATTATGTTTTCTTTCGTCTGCAAGAGGGAGAAGGGGGTACTGAATGGTGTGAACATGTTCAACGTAAATTACATTCATGCATGAATATATCATAATGAGGGATGGAGAGATTTCTCAGTGGTTAAAGGCACTTGATTGCAAAGCCTGATGGTCTAGGTTAGATTCCCCAGCACTCACATAAAGCCATATTTACAAAGTGGATAGAAGCCCTTTGCAGTGACAGGAGACCCTGGTGTTCCCATTCCCTTTTCTACTTATTTCTCTTATCTTTCCTCCTTTTTCTTCTTACTCTCTATCTCTCCTTGCAAATGCATTAAATAGTTTTTTTTTAATTTTTATTAACATTTTCCATGATTATAAAATATATCCCATGGTAATTCCTTCCCTCCCCACCCCCACACTTTCCCATTTGAAATTCCATTCTCCATCATATTACCTCCCCATTACAATCATTGTAATTACATATATACAATATCAACCTATTAAGTATCCTCCCCTCTTCCTTTCTCTTCCCCTTATGTCTCCTTTTTAACTTACTGGCCTCTGCTACTAAGTATTTTCATTCTCACACAGAAGCCCAGTTTTTTAAAATATGTCATAATGAGGGCTAGAGAGATGGATTAGTAGTTAAAGTGCTTGACTGTAAAGCCAAAGATCCCAAGTTCCATTTCCCAGAATCCACATAAGCCAGATATGCAAGGTGGTACATGTGTCTTGAGTTCATCTGCAGTGGCTGGATGCCCTGGCATGCCCATTCTCTCTCTCTCTGCCTCTTTCTCTCTCACAAATAAATAAATATACAAATATTTAAAATATGTCATAACAAATACTGGGAAGAGGTACTGATAAGTCAAGCTGAACCCACACACTAGAGCCTGGGTGTTGGACTACAGAGGTAACTGCATGGGTCATAGCAATGGGTGGGCATCAATAGACTGGACATGCCACACAGCAGAATTGGTACCAGAAAATTAAGGTATCAGGAAGGTAGATAGGATGCTGTGGCAGTAGAGATAAAATGATGTATTCAAGGGATGTTAGGGGAAAAAAACATTTAGGTTTTGATAAAAAACAAATTGCTGGTTTCATTGGTACAATAATGACACAATTGTTATGGGGGTAGCCAACTGCTCTCTGATCAGATTTGAGGCCCTCTTCTTTGGAGAAAATTCATTAAATAAAACTTAAAAACAGAAAATAAAAATAATAGAAGAAAAAAATCTTCTAGTGGTGAGACCGAGATATGTATCTGCAGAGCGTTCTCCTCTCTTGAAGCCTAAGTTATTATCTCTTTCAAATTAAATAAAGAGAGTAATTATTTATCATCCAAAAAGGAAATATGCAGTTCTCACTTGGCCTCTGTCTTTGTCTTTGGTGATGTTTTTTTTTTTTTCTTTGAGATGATCTAATATAGGCATGTGAATCAGAAACCTAGGACCCCATTTTACACACAGTTAAGTGAAAAGAAAGAAAACATGCCACTACAGTCCTTGTCACCCTTGGTAGTGGCTTCAGAATGAACCTGGAAGGGAACTCTATTTGAAAAGACCAAACCAAAACCCAACCCAAGAATGATCAGTGCTCCACACCACTCATGGGCCCTTGGATTAGTTACTTTCTTTAACGTTTCCACAAAACACCTGACAAGAAGCAGCTAAAGGAAGGAAGGGATTATTTCAGTTCAAGAGTTACAGTCCATCATGAAAGGGAAGGAATGGCAGAGGAGCACAAAGCAAAGTTGGTCACACAGCACCCAGTCAGGAAGCAGAGAGAGGTGACTGCTGGTGCTAGCTTGCTTTCTTCTTTTTATTCAGTATGGAACCTCTGTCTATAGAATGGCACTGCACAGTTAGGTGTGTCTTCCCATGTCAATAAACCTAATCTAGAAACTCCCTCACAGACTTGCCCAGAGGTTTGTTTCCATAGTGATTCTAAATACCATAAAGTTGACAGTCAAGATTACCATGATACCCCTGCCAACATCAATGCCTTATTGAAGCAGAGAAGATCAAATAGAGAACATGAAACAAAAACCATTCAGTACAGCAAAGAGTAAAATCCAGGGGCTAGGGCAAAGATTGGGAGCCAAGAGACTTGCAGGAGTATTCTAGTGCCCATCACCCTTAGCTTCACCTCTCAAGTGATTACCACATCCAACTCAGGGTGTTTTTAACAAATACACTGAGTAAGATGATAAGCACAAGGCAACCTCTGGGCATAGACTCTTGGATGGAATTGTTATTTCTGATTTTTCTCTCTGTGCCAAACAGAGCTGTTCCTCTCATGTTCTGAAGTATTTGGGACTCACACTACACACTCAGTGTCTGAAACAATCTCTCTGGCTAGTCGGAGAAGTGGCATGAAATCCAAACCTAAACCATTTTCATCCTCTATTTGACCGACAAAGACAGCTTTCCACTCCAAAGCAAAGCAGGCACATAATCCAGGCAAAATTGGATTCTTGAACCTCGTAAACTCACTTTCAATCGGTATGCTAGCCATGGAATCTCAGATCAGCCATGCAGGCCACCTTTCTTCCTGAAGGGCATGGTCTGATTGGCCCTTTCTGAGACGTGACTGAGACTCCTGAGCAGAATGCCTGTTGTGTTAACAGCTCTGGCAATGAATGCTTTAGAAAACACACAAAAAAGTCTGTCCCATCTGTCTATCAAAACCATCACAAAGGAGACTGAGCCTCTTGTGGCCATCAGCTGAGATGCTTTTCAGTAGTCCAGATAGATTTCCCATGATATCCACACATACCTTCAAGACAGCAAGGCCAAACGGACAATTTGGCTTGGATTCCTATCCTATACCTTTCCACATGCAAAGACAGTGCCATGTTGTGTCCTGGGGCACAGGCACGCTCTGTTGCTGAGTGTCTACTATGGTCAGGGACCAGGCCAGCCCTGGCGATACAAAAACAGCAATGGCAACCTTGGCCTAGGCACTGGCATACTTTACATTTGGTACACAAGAGTTTCTTAATGCATGGGATAGGAAGGCAGAGCCTGAATGACCATTCAGCAAGGTTTTGGAGTGTATTAATGCTCCGAGAGTGAAAAGGTAATGCTGAAAGGAAAAGAAAGAGCAATGGGAACCCACTGTTGATAGCTCAGCAGGCTGTCATCAGTGATCATGGTAAAGTGTCATGACAACTTTATTTTACAAACTGAGAAACTGAGAATTTGAATCTAGCACAGTGTGGTGACTACCAGTACCCCATATTCATGCTGTATGCAGCCACATCTCCTCTGTGAACATATCTATGCTGAAGCTGGACTTGGTCTCAAGGCATGAGGGATAGGTCTAAGACAGGTAGAGTACTGTGAGCCATTCCACAAATGCCCAGAAAATGCAGGTAGGGGCTCGGAAGATGACTTAGTGGATAAGGCACTAGCCACTCAAGCCACAGTGCCCAAGTGTGATCACTAGCCCCCAGGTAAAAAAGGAAGAAGCTGTGGAGAGTTTTTGCAAGCCCAGCATGCTGATGCTGAAGCCATGATAAAAGGTGGAGACAGGAGAATTTCCAGAGGAAGATAGCAGTGAGTGCAGCATGGAATGTCACAGCAAGAATCCAGCCTCAGACTAAGTGGAAAGACAAAAGACCAACTCCAAAATTATCCCTTGATCTCCACATGCACACCATGGCAGTACATACCCATACTTACACATACACACCCGTGAACATGTACACACCACACACACAAACATGCATGTGTATGCATGCACACACAAATTATAAAATTAAATGCAAGTAAGTTACATATGACAACTACTGACCAAGGTGAGGTGACATGACTTTGAGCCCAAGATGCTGCTAAACAAGAGCCGCACTTTCTTCACTGTTCTTGGAAGCAATGCCTTTTACCTGTACCTCTTTGGCGATTTTTAAGTGCTTATATTTCCACTTAGGAGATTACTGAACTATGAACAAATTTCAACCATAAGTCATAAATGCATGACAATAACCACAAGCATGCTTCTTCTACATCTGCTTTGCTAACTGCAAACAGTGTTTGAAGAGTACTTGGCATTGCTTCTTTCATAAGTAGGTACTTATTTGGGGTATGGCTGCCCACATTGCCTTAATTTAAGCTGATGTCTAATGGCTGGTAGTAGTAGTAGTAGACTCCCATGGAAGATACTATGAAAACATGATAATTTTTTAAAGCACTAGAATAATTGATGAATGAAGGCAACCAGAAACTAAAGAAGTCACAATTTCAGAGAGAAGAAAAAATAATCAAGATGATTTAGGCATTTTCCACAGATTTTCTTCTATCATATTTCTCAATTTTTATGTTGAAGTGTGAGAACTATAGAGAAATCTACAGAATAGATCAAGGGTAATTTTCAGTACTTTGAGGAGATAAACCTTGGAGCTAAAAACAACGAAACAGCCAAAATAGAATTTCCCTGGAAACAAGAGAAACATAATGAAGGGATTCCTGATCTTCTCTTGAAGTACTTGTCAACCTCGTAAACTGAGCATGTCTGAACCACTAGCTAAGAAACAGGACAGAAGGAATGTAAGAGGGCAAAATGTTATGCAGACAGTTCTCCAGTCTCCTGGTGCTGGGAAGACAGGCGTTAGAGTATAAGTCACACTAAGATTGAAGAGGATCTAAGGAGTACTGTAAAACTCCACTGGAGACACATGACAACTATGCACTTGGGATTAAACATGTGAGACACAAACATTAAAAAGCATGAGACAGAGCCGGGAGTGGTGGCACATGCCTTTAATCCCAGCACTCGGGAGGCAGAGGTAGGAGGATCGCCGAGGGTTCGAGGCCACCCTGAGACTCCATAGTTAATTCCAGGTCAGCCTGAGCCAGAGTGAGACCCTACCTCGGGAAAAAAAAAAAAAAAAAAGCATGAGACAGCATGAAGATGACTGACATAAGAGTGCTTGGAAGCAGGAAAAAGCAAGAGGAAAACAAATGGAGAGAAAGAAATATTTAAAGAAATTATTGGTGAAACATGTTTCCAACACAAATGAATTCACAAATTCAAAAAGGGATATGAAATATGAACTCTGTACAAGATTTTAAAAGGCAGAAGACAAAATTAAAATCAAGCTGAGTATAGTGGCATACACCTATCATTTAGCAGCTGGGAGGTTGAGATAGAAAGATTAGGAGGTCATTGTCATCCTCAGCTCTATAGAAAGTTCAAAGTCTGTCTGACCTACATAAGGCCCTATCTAGAAAGGAAAAAATGGGGCTAGAGAAATAGCTCAGTCAGTAAAATCCTTGTCTTAAAAGCATGAAAAACTGCATTCAATCCTCAGAATCGATGTTAAATTAAAATAAAAGGCCAGATGTGGCAAGCACTAGTGTAGGGGAGGTGGAAACAGGTGGATACATGAGGCTTCCTGACCAGATAGTCTAGCCTGACAGGTGAGTTCCAAGCCAGTGTCTCAAAAAAAGGTGGGTGGTGTCTGAAGAATGACACCTGAGGCTGTCTTCTGGCCTCCACATGTATGCACATATGCATGTATACACACACACACACATACACACACACACACACACACACACACACACCAAAGCAAAAACTTAAAATCAAGGTCTGTAGATACAGACCTAGAGGCAGAGTGCTTGCTTAACAGTTGCAAGGTCCAGGGTTCAATTCCCAGCAAAACAAAAATAATTAAAATCAAAATCATTAGTTTTCTATTGCTGTGATGAATTAGCACAAACTTGGAGGCATAGAATTGTGTGTTAAGGGCTGGAGAGATGGCTTAGCGGTTAAGCGCTTGCCTGTGAAGCCTAAGGACCCCGGTTCGAGGCTCGCTTCCCCAGGTCCCACGTTAGCCAGATGCACAAGGGGGCACACGCATCTGGAGTTCGTTTGCAGAGGCTGGAAACCCTGGCGCGCCCACTCTCTCTCTCTCCCTCTATCTGTCTTTCTCTCTGTGTCTGTCGCTCTCAAATAAATAAATAAATAAATAAAAATACTTTTAAAAAAAGAATTGTGTGTTAAAAACAGGAAAAATAGTTAAATGCTTAATTTAGATATGAATATAAGTAATTTCATTACATCTAAATATAAATAAAAGTAAACAACAGAAATTATTTGAAAATTCAAGGGCAGGAAAGATGACTTAGCAGTTAAAGGTGCTGGCTTACAAAGTCTGCTACTCTGGTTTTGATTCCCTAGTACCAATGTAAAGCCAAATGCACAAAGTGGCCACATGCATCTGAAATGTATGTGTAGTGGCAAGAGGCCCCAGTGTGCCCACTCTATTTTTCTCAAATCAATTAAACATTTTTAAAAAGAAAATTTAAATTTATGTTGCATATAATAAATATATTTTAGCTAGGCATGGTTATTCATGAATTTAATCCCAGCACTTGGGAGGCAGAGGTAGGAGGATCACCATGAGTTCAAGGCCACTCTGAGACTACATAGTGAATTCCAGGTCAGCCTGGGGTAGAGTGAAACCCTGCCTCAAAAAAACACACAAATATATTTTAAATATAACTATAAAAATTTTAAAATAAAAGAATTGAAATATATATATGTATATGTATGTATGTATATGTGTGTGTATACATATATACATATATATATATATATATGTATATACACATATATATATGTATATATATATATAATTCCAAACAAATATCTGATATAGCTCAACTAGTATCAAATATAGTAGATTTTAAAACAATAAGTGTCTTTTTGAAGCTGGAGTAGGAAATTTCAATATAAGAAAAGCAAAATTTATTAGGAAGTTTAAATCAGGCTGGAGAGATAGCTTAGCAGTTAAGGCACTTGCCTGCAAAGCCAAAGGACCAAGGTTCAGTTCTCCGTGACCCACATGGGCCAGATGCACAGGGTGGCACATGCATTTGGAGTTTGTTATCAGGGGCTGAAGGCTCTGGCATGTCCATTTTCTTTCTCTCTCTCTCATAAATAAATAAAGACAAAATATTTTAAAGTAAAAATAAAATGAAGTTTAAATCTTAAATTTTCATGCACCTAATAACACAATCTTAAAACACATAGAGCAGAAACAAAAAATAACTAAAACAAAAAGAGAAATAGATATATTATGTCCATCAAATTGCCCTGTAAATATTTATGTTTGTGCCAATATATTAATGCTACCCTCACTTTTGGTCAAAAAGCTTCTCTTTTCAAATGGCAGTGACTAGTAGTGAGACTCAAAACTCATAAAAGTGCTGAGAAGTGACAGCGGATTCACTGTTCAGCACTAAGACATCTCTATCATACTCTCCAATGTTCAGGTAATATTGTAGAAAAATGGCAGAAAGAATTAAGAGCTAAAGAATATAGGTTGGAGAGATGGTTTAGTGGTTAAGACACTTGCCTGTGAAGCCTAAAGACCCATGTTCACTCTCCAGATCCCACATAAGCCAGATGCAGAAAGGTGAGGCAAGTGCAAGGTCACACATGCCCACTAGGTGGCGCAAGTCTGGAGTTCAATTGCAGTGGCTGATGCCCTGGCACACCAATTATCTTTCTTTCTCTATGAAAGAAAGAAAGAAAGAAAGAAAGAAAGAAAGAAAGAAAGAAAGAAAGAAGAGAAGAGAAGAGAAGAGAAGAGAAGAGAAGAGAAGAGAAGAGAAGAGAAGAGAAGAGAAGAGAAGAGAAGAGAAGAGAAGAGAAGAGAAGAGAAGAGAAGAGAAGAGAAGAGAAGAGAAGAGAAGAGAAAAGAAAAGAAAGAGGGAGGGAGGGAGGGAGAGAGGGAGGGAGGGAGAGAGAGAAAGAAAGAGGGAAGGAGGGAGGGAGAGAGGGAGGGAGGGAGAAGGAGGGGGGAGGAAAGGAGGGAGGAAGGGAGGGGGGAAGGGAGGGAAGAAGGAAGGAAGGAAAAAAAAAGAATATGGAGGAGTACTTTAGACTCTGTCTTCCAGATAAACAATGGCTAGTAGATTCATGGCCTCAGTGTCTATTGTTACCTACAAAATACCTGTATAATTTTAGAGCAAAATATCAATAATGACATCAAAATAGAAGAGAACTGGTTAGAAAGTGGAAGAAGTAGAAGGGGCTCACTGCAGGGAAAATAGAGGATAGGGAACAAAGGTGAGTGATAGGTGGAGCTTATGAACAGGGTACATGATCAGAGTACATTGTATATATTTCTGGAATTTACCAATAAAAAGGGTTTTAAAAAGAAAAAATAGATAAATCTATCATAATAGGAAGATTTTTTTCATATACAAGATTCATGTCTATAGATTTGATAGATAAAATTTGAACATTATATAAGAGATCTGATCTTTTTATAAATCTTTCATAAAAAGATCTTTTTAAAACTACATCTACCTGGCGTGGTGGCACACGCCTTTAATCCCAGAACTTGGAAGGCAGAGGTAGGAGGATCGCCAAGAGTTCGAGGCCACCCTGAGACTACATAGTGAATTCCAGGTCAGCCTGAGCCAGAGTGAGACCCTACCTCAAAAAACAAAAACAAAAAAAAACCTACATCTAATAAGAACAGATTCAAAGCACATCATATTCTTAAATCAGCTTGATATTTTTCTCTCTAGTTTTTTTCTACATTATAGTATTCTAATCAAATATAATAAAATCCATCTTTTCCCTACAGGTAAATTGTAGCTTATATGCCCAAGAAATTGCATCTTAAACGCATAGCTCCTGTTGTAAGCAGTTCTTGGTGGCCATATTATGTGGATTTATGTGGATTCAGCAACCTGTGGAACTTGTTCTAAATTAAAACACATATTGGACAGAAAACAAGTTTCAACGCACTTAGGGAAATTGAAATCATTCTTATATGAAGCCACAACATAACAAAGATGGAGTTTAATGAGAGAATCAACAGATAACACACAAACTCCTGGAGACAGAACAACATGCTATTGAACAATGAGCAGATCATCAAAGAAATAAAAAGAAAATTGTGATTCCTAGAACTGAATGAAAATGAAAACACAACATACCAAAACCAATGGGATACAAAGTCCTAAAAAGGAAGCCAATAGCTCTAAATTCTACATTACAAAAATAGAAAAACTTCAAATAAATAACTTCATGATGCACCTGAAGGTTTTGCACAAACAAGAGCAAACCAAACCAAAAGTATCCAACAGAATGAAATAATCAACATCAAGGCAGAAATCAATGAAACAGAAATAAAAAAAAATATCTATTCAAAGAATTGATGAAACAGATTGTTGGTTCTAAGGGCTGGGGAGATGGCTCAGCAGTTAAAGCACTTGCCTACAAATTGTTGGTTCTTTGAAAAGATAAATAAGATTGACAAGCCCTTGGCAAAATTAACCAAAAAAAAAAAAAAGAGAGAAAGAAGAACTTTATAGGACAAGAAATGAAAAAGTGACATTATAACAGATACCCATGAAATCAAGTGAATCATAAAGACGTACTTCAAAAAGCTAAATCCCACCAAACTGGAAAATAAAAAAAGAAAGAGATGAATTCTCAGAACATATATCTACCAAAGTTAAACCAAGATGAAATAAATTGTTTAAACAGATCTATGACAAATAATGACATTGAAGCAATATTTAAAAATTTTTCAATCCAAAATAAGTCCAGGACTGCATGGGTTCATTGCAAAATTCTATCAGATCTTTATAGACGATCTTAAACCATTGCTTTTCAAGTTATTTCATAAAATGGAAAAGGAAGGAACTGCTCCCGGGCTATGTCTAGAAAGCCAGCATTATACCAAAACGCAGATAGAGACACAAGAAAACTATAGATGCAAAAACTCTCAGTAAAATACTTGCAAATCAAATTCACGAACATGTTTAAAATATCCACTTCAATCAAGGTTTTATTCCAGGGATCCAGAGAAGGCTCAGCACACATAAATCAATAAATGTAATACATTATACAATAGACTTAAGGATAGAAATCATGTGATCATCAAAATAGATGTGTAAGGGCTAGAGAGATGGCTTAGTGGTTATGCACTTGCCTGTGAAGCCTAAGGACCCTGGTTCGAGGCTCTATTCCCCAGGACCCACGTTAGCCAGATGCACAAGGGGGCGCATGCATCTGGAGTTTGTTTGCAGTGGCTGGAGGCCCTGGTGCACCCATTCTCTCTCTCTCTCCTCTCTCTCTCTCTCTCTCTCTCTCTCTCTCTCTCTGTCTCTGTCTCTGTCTCTGTCTCTGTCACTCTCAAATAAATAAATAAAAATAAAATATTTTTAAAAATAGATGTGTAAAAGATATTCCACAAAATACAACATCCCTTCGTGATAAACTTTGTAGATTAGCAATGGAGGGAACATATCTCAGTATAACAAAGGCTATATGTGACAAATCTTTAGCAAATATTATACTAAGTGGAGAAAAGCTTGAATCATTCCACTAAGATCCAAAGCCAGTTAAGTGTCTACTCCACTGCTATTTAGTACAATGCGTGTAGTCTTGGCTGGAATGATAACAGAAAAAAATAAAAGGGATACAAATAAGAGTGTAAGAGGTCAAACTATTCTTATTTGTAGATAATATGATTCTACATATAAAAGAGCCCAAAACTTCTACCAGAAAACTCCTAGAGCTGATAAACACTTTAATCAACGTGGATACAAAATTAACACTCAGAAATCAGTAGCGTTCCTGTGTACCAATGAAAAACATTCTAAGCAATAAACCATGGAAATAGTCCCATTGACAACACCCATAAAAATAAATATCTTAGAATATTCCTAGCCAAGGAAGTAAAAGACTCTACAGTGAAAACATTACAGCACTGAAGAAGGAAATTGAGGAAAACACCTGATGATGATCAATTCTTCCCATGCTCATAGGTGGGAAGAATTAATATTGTGAAGAAGGCTATCCACCAAAAGTAATATACAGACTCAATGCAGTTCCAATCTAAATTCCAGTACCATTCTTCTAAACAGAAATAGAAAAAATAATCTTAAAATTCATGCAGAAGTGCAGAAGACCCCAGATAGCTAAAAATGTCTTCAGAGAAAAAAAAAAAAATACTGCTGGAGATATCACCATGCCTGGCTTTAAGCTACACTACAGAGCCATCATAGAAAAAATAGGATAAGACTGGTACAAAAAAGATACATAGGAAAGCAGAATAGAATATAAGGTCCAAGTATGCATTTAAGAAACTATACCCACTTGAGTTTTAACACAAAAGCCAAAATCACACATTGGGGAAGAGACTACATTTTAAAAAAATTATGTTGGGAAATCTGGAGATCTACATGTAGAAGAACTAGCCTATATCTCTATCCCTCACTGTGGTGGTTTGATTCAGGTGTCCCCCATAAACTTAGGTGTTCTGAATGCTAGGTTCCCAGCTGATGGATATTTGGGAATTAATGCCTCCTGGAGGGAGTGTATTGTTGGGGGTGGGCTTAAGGGCTTTATATCCAGGTTCCCCATGCCAGTGTTTGGCACACCCTCCTGTTGCTGTAGTCCACCTTATGTTGGCCAGGGGGTGATGTCCATCCTCTGCTCATGCCATCGTTTTCCCCTGCCATCGTGGAGCTTCCCCTCAAGCCTGTAAGCCAAAATAAATCTCTTTTTCCCAGAAGCTGCTCTTGGTTGGGTGATTTCTAACAGCAATGCGAACCGGGCTGCAACACTCACCCTTCACTAAAATCAGATCCAGGGGCTGCAGAGATGGCTTAGCATTTAAGGCACTTGTCTGCAAAGCCAAAGAAGCCAAGTTCCATTCCCCAGGACCCACGTAAACCTAGATGCACAAGGTGGTGCATGCATCTGGAGTTCATTTGTAGTGGCTGCCCATTCTCTCTATATATGCCCCCCCTCTCTTCCTCTCTCAAATACATAAGTAAGTAAATAAAATATTTTTTAAAAAAATTTTTAAAAATCAACTCCAAATGAACCTCAATGTAAGATCTGAAACCCTGAAATGACTATAGGAAAAAGTAGGGGAAATATTTAAGGACAGAGGTGTAGGAAAGGGCTTTCTGAATAGGGCACCAGGAGCACAGGGAATAAGCAAACAATCTAAAGTATGACTTTGTGAAACTAAAATGTTACTGTCCAGCTAAATAAAACATCAGGGCTGGAGAGACGGCTTAGTGGTTAAGTGCTTGCCTGTGAAGCCTAAGGACCCTGGTTCGAGGCTCGGTTCCCCAGGTCCCACGTTAGCCAGATGCACAAGGGGGCGCAGGCGTCTGGAGTTCGTTTGCAGAGGCTGGAAGCCCTGGGGCGCCCATTCTCTCTCTCTCCCTCTGTCTGTCTTTCTCTCTGTGTCTGTTGCTCTCAAATAAATAAATAAA
Organism: Jaculus jaculus; assembly: GCF_020740685.1. Classification (NCBI taxonomy): domain Eukaryota; kingdom Metazoa; phylum Chordata; class Mammalia; order Rodentia; family Dipodidae; genus Jaculus; species Jaculus jaculus. The sequence continues at coordinate 58,307,127 of NC_059103.1, forward strand.
ACTTAAAAAAAAAACTTATTTAAATAAACCATCAACCAAGTCAAGAGACAACTTACAGAATGGGAGAAAAAATCATAACCAGCTATTTTTATTTTAGAAAAATAAATTTTATTCGCAAGCAGAGAGATAGGGGGCCATATCAAGGCCTCCTATCACTGCAAATGAACTCCAAATGCATGTGTCACTCCATACATCTGGCTTTACATGGGCACTAGGTAATTGAACCCTGGCCTTCAGACTTTGAAAGTAAGTGCCTAAATTGCTAAGCCATCTCACCAGTCCCTAACCAGCTATTTTTCTAAATAGAGATTAATATTTAAAATATACAAGGAACTAAAGAAAGATAAGCAACATAAATTCAAACACCCCAATCACCAAACTGGTCCATGGAACTGAACAGAGATTTTTCAAAAGAAAAATTACAAAGGACCAATCAATATTTTTTTAATATTCAATATATTTACTATCAGGGAAATGCAAATTAAAACTATTTTGAGATTTCACACCACCCAGGTCAGAATGGCTTTCATAAAAAAATTGAGGAGCAAAAAGTGCTAGCAATGGTGAGGGAAAGAGTAGCCCATTCATTCTTGGTAGGAATTGGCATAGCCATTATGAAAATTAGTATGGAGGATTCTCAAAAAGCTAAAAATAAGTTTATCATATGATCCAACTATACCTTTCCTGGGCATATGCCCTAAGGACCCTATACTCTACTTTAGAGATACTTGCTCCACCAAGTTAATTGCTGTTTATTCACAGTAATGAGAACATGGGATCGATCTAGATTCACCCATCAATTGTTGAATGAATAATGACAATTTAAAAAAAAAATTGTGAAATTCACAGCAGTAGTGAGATCTAGAAAACCGTATACTAAGTGAGGTAACTCAGTCTCAGAAAGACAGATGCTGCATGGTTTTTGTCATATGTGGAGAGTTTTTAGATTTGTATGTCAGTTGGAATAAGAATCAGTAGTAGAGGCCAGGAATCTCAAAAGAGGCCAGGATGGAGGAGGAGGGGGAGAGCTTATGGGAGGGAATAATAGATATGTAAATAGAGGGACAGAGTACAAGGGGGCCAAAACATCTAAATGGGGTCAGGGGAGGGGTGAGGATAGGGTTTACCAGAACTAGAGGCAATATGAATAAGCCATGGGAAACTACTTTCTTCATCAATTAAAAATATAATTACTTTTAAAAGAATGATTTTGGGCAGAAGTACTCTGCTGGAATGCAGAATACTGTTCCACAAGTCATTCTTTGTTACAGGAAAATCTCACTGCTAGAGGTGGGACATCCCCTAGTGAGTTGTTGGTCAGGAAGCCCCATAAACAATATAGGCTGATGCTGACGACACCACATGCTTTGGTCACAGAACACTGAGAAATCAAGCTGGAAGACCTCTCTTTGCTGCTTAGTTGCCACAGTGATAGAAAGTGCTATGTGCCCTGCTGGGAGAAGTCATCAACAATCTTAACCAGCAGTGGACCCTCCCTGCAAGCTATTCAACTGGCCAGCCAGGAAACAGGACCACTGGTGCAATAGTAGCACATCAGTTTATGGGGGTGACTTCTTTCAGTGATGCCTGTGGGTACTGGGGAGACTTGAAACTCATCAAAATGCTGATAAGAGGCTGTTGAGATTTCACCACAAAATGAAACCTCTTTCACACCCTCCAAGGCTCACTGCAGAAGATGGGTGCAAAAAGAATGCAAGAGCCAGGGGGTGAAGAGGAGCACTCAGGACACTACCCTCCAGACATGAAGGAGCCAACCTATTCATGATGTTACAGCGGATATCACTGCCTCCGTAAACATTGCTCAACGTTGACCCCATCAACACGTTGACCTAGATGATAGAGGAGGGCAAAAAAGAATAAAAGATCAACATAGAAGAGGGACTACTGGGAAAGAGAGGGTTGAGTAACACAAGGATGCTCAGGGAAAACAAGATTGGGTAACTGTTGCAGCCAGGTTCACACTGCTGGCAGAAATCATCCAACCAAGAACAGCTTGTGGGCAAAAAGAGGTTTATTTTGGCTTACAGGCTCCAGGTGGAAGCTCCGTGATGTCAGGAAAAATGACGACATGAGCAGAGAGTGGACATCACCCCCTGGCCAACCTAAGGTGGACCATAGCACCAGACGAGTGTGCCAAACACTGGCATGGGGAAAGGCTATAACACCCATAATCCTGCCCCCAACAATACACCACCTCCAGGAGGCTTTAATTTCCAATTGCTCTCAGCTGGGGAGACTAGCACTCAGAATATCTAAGTTTACAGGGGACACCTGAATCAAACCACCACAGTAATGGAAGGGCACTATGATCACATTAAATTATGTTAGTGAATTAAAATTGTGAACAAAAGATTCAAATTAAAAAAAAAACTACCCTATGAAAATTCTACCACAATGTTACAATGGTAGACATATTTCTTTATAAAAATATTAAAGCTATTTAGCTACTGCATCTCTTAATTCCACAGAAACACAAATCAATCCAATTTAAGTTTTCCTTGACCCAGAAAGTACTTCTAGCTAATGTTCTGAGAAACATTAGTTGCTAATTGCTGAGGAATAAGTTGTACCCCCACCCGTTTTGGTAGAATTTTTCCTGCATAATGAATATTGTATTAAAAATACAAAATGTTCTATTCCCAAGTCAGGCTAAACAACCTACCCCCTATAAATAAGAAACCAACACTCAAAAACTAGGGGAAAAAAAAAAGGTTTGTATATAAGTGTTCAGAAACTCATCAATACTGCACACAGTAATAAAGGTGAACCTCTCAGGCAGGTTTGTGAGAGAATGAAGATATATTCCTACAAGAATACACATTTCCTAATCCATTTGTATAGCTTTTCTTTCATTCATGTACTCTTATGACAGCTAGGGGTAATTGTTGGCCACAGAAAGCAGACTGAAGGGTGAGCAGTGACTCAGAACAGGATGGAAGCCTTTGGAAACTTGTAGTACTTCATGGTCTCACGTGGGCCACAGAATATGGTCACTTTGTAAAACTGGTCATTAATTTATGCTGTATTTATTGTTGTTTTTAATTTTGCCAAGTAAATATTTTTTAGAGACAGAAAATCTTACTTCCACTAGGAAAAATAAAATGTCTCCTCAAAACTCCACCATAAAATGTTTCTCACAAAAGAAATAATGGTCGGAGAGATGGCTTAGCAGTTAAGGCATTTGCCTATGAAGCCTAAGGATCCAAGTTTGATTCCCCAGAACCCACATAAGCCAGATGTACAAGGTGGCCCATGTGTCTGGAGAACATTTGCATGTTCCTGGCTTGACTATATTCTCTCTCCTTCTCCCTCTCCCTCTCCCTCTCCTTCTCCCTCTCTCTCTCATAAATAAATAAAACATTTTTAAACTCCACCATGATGAAACTTCCCCTTCAAACTGTAAGCAAACTGTTTATGGTCAGGTGAATGAGAGGTCCATGATGAAGTAGCTGCACAGTCTCACCATTATGGCCATTGCCTCCAAACCATCACACGGAGGACAAAGATTACACATATGAATTTGGAAGGACCATAAGACTCCTTCCACTTCACAGACAAAGTATGATCACGTGGTCTTTTGTTATGTATTATTTAGACTCCATTTTTGTGTATTTTTATAATAAAATTTAAATTATACCAATTCTTTTAAAGGCTAAAACTCCATCCCAAATAAAGTTGAAAAGGTCCAAAGTTATTGGCATTTTTAGACACCAGCCCTTAACATTTTTAGTTAAAACCTCATGCAGAAGAACAATCATTCAAGCCCTCCAACCCTGTCCACTTAGGAACCACCTGATTTCCCCAGGCAGAGTTCATAAGTCTGGAGTGGTACTTCTGGAAACATATGGCCTGGTCCCCCACTGAGTGTCTCTCAGCAGTCCTCTGATTGTGAGTGGGACTGGATAAACACATAGCAGCAAAGAGCTTCATCAATGGAGGGGCACAGTCCCAGGGATGCACCACAAATCATTAACACAGTGAGAAGGAGGTTCCCAGTTCCCATGGTCTCCTTCCAGAGACCAGAAGGAGGTTCCTGAGCTCCGCAGGTGCTCTGAACACAGACATGCCTTTCGTGGGTCTGCTGGCTGCTTCACAGGAGCCCCTCTGCTCTTGCAGATTTTACATGGCTTGACTGGAAAGTGTGCTCATTCATCACACCCAGGTAACAGCCATCACTGAGTTATTCAGTGGAGAGGAAAATCATCAGAAAGATGGAAATGGAAAAATACAAACATAAGGACATTGGCAAAGCAGACTCAGCTAGCTCTGCCACCTTTGTGCTATTTTGTACAAAGTAGGGTGGTGCTTCTTGGACAAAGAAATGAGGCAAATGTTGGCAGAATATGCAGCCCCTACCCAGGGCCTCTTTGTGATCCACTGCATCTCATTCCCTGTGGTCTCCTCTACCCTAAACCTCATAGTCTTCCCTATTACACAGCCCCATGATCTTCCCTGTCTCCTTAATCCTACACATCCTTAGGAGAGAAAGTAGCTTCCCTTGTGCTATAGAGAAACCGGGAGGCTGAGTTTCCAGACCTGGTCTGATACAGGATTCACAGCTCCACCCCTGATGTAGCTGCACAGAATAATGACAACTGGCCACTTGGTCCAGGTGTACTATTATGGTGGCTGTGAGGTGTCACAGAGGAGCTTCCTAGGCAGACACCACCCATCCCTCCTGGCAGTGACTAGACATACCCCTGTGCAGCCATGTTGCCTCAGAGTTCTCTTTTGTGAAGGATTTATTTTACTCTCTTGTACAATAATGTTCTTTTTTTATTTAGTTGAGACACAAAGAGAGAAATTAGGAGAGAGAGAGAATGGATATGCCAAGGCCTCTAGCCACTGCAAATGAACTCCAGACACATGCATCACCATGTGCATCTAGCTTATGTGGGTTCTGGGGAATCAAACCTGGGTCCTTAGGCTTCATAGGCCAGTGCCTTAACAGCTAAACCGTCTCTCCAGCTCTCCCCTCATAGTATTATGCCAAGAAAGGTGAGAAGAAACCAGCATATCTTCAAACACAATAAAACAAGATCTAGCCAACCATCTCAGCATGCCTTTTGAAATGAAGTTTGTCCAAAAATGCCTAAGGTTTGATATGATTTGTTATTGGTATTTACCTGGATTACACAGTGGCCTTTTTATTGTTTAGTTGTACATATTTATGACACCAAGCGTGATAATTTGGCATGCATACACATGTGCTCCTTAAACATTTTTAACATGTAATAATTTTATATAGTAAATCATAATATGTAACCCCCCCTCATACATATCCCAGAGACAGACTCTGAATCTGGGATGGTGTGTATGTTACCTCAAGTTATAAGCCCATTCTGACTCTGTGAGACTCCTGCCTGCATGACACTCAGGTCTTCACAAAATGAGTGCAGATAAGTATCACAGCTGAAATGGGAACTTGGCAGGGCATGCATGCTTCTCCTGTCACACTCCTCCCACTCACAACACACCAGCTCTGTAAGCCATAGTCATTCCCAATATGCCAATCGTCCTGAGAGACAAGCACAGAGTTGGCCCACTTGTGCCAACAAAATGCAGCAAGTGTTTGTGGACTTGCATAGAGGGTGCTTAGTGAATGAAAAACATACCTACGCTTCTATGTCTGGCTGAACAGAAACTCAGTGATGGCTCTATTAAATTACAAAGGTCAAACACCCAGGTATGTCTCGGAATGAACAGAGCACGTGGTTAAGACTTTGAAAGAAGGATTTCTCACAATGGGTCTGGTAAACACTCCCTTTCAGATCCTGCCCTGAGAGCTGCCAACAGCAGCTAAGGAGTGGTAGAATCAAGTGCATGAAGGATAACAGAGCAGCTCCTGAACAGACATAAGGTGTGATGGTTTGCACTGATGGTCAGCTTCACAGGATCTAAAATCACCTAGAAAACTAATCTCTGGGCATGCCTGTAAGGTGTTGTCTAGACTGGGTTAGCCTCTGGGCATGCCTCTTGACTGGGTTAATTGAGATGGGAATCCCAGCCTTAATTGTGGGTGGCACCACTCAATGGACTATGTGAAGAAAGATGGCTGAATACCAGAATTCATTATACTCTGCTTTCTCACTGTGTACTGAATGTGACCAACTGCCTCAAGCTTTGGTTTTTATGCCATTCCCACCATGATGAACGGTAACCTCAAACTATAAGTTTACATACTCTTTGTGATAGTGATATTGATTGGCAATCTGATAAAACCTATAGTCACTTGTGAGGGGTTGTCTTGAGTAGGCTAATTGATGCTGGAATATCCATCTTAGCTGTGGGTGGCACCTTCCCATGGGCTGGGGTTCTGGGAGCTGGTTGAGCATCAGCATTCATTGCTCTCTGCATCTTCACTGGGCTGAATGTGACCAGCTGCCTCATGGTCCTGTTAACATGCCTTCTCTACCACAATGGACTGAAACCTGGAATTATACACTGATATATTAGGTGCTCCTCTTTCAGTTTTGTTCTTTGACATTGGGGTCCCCTGTCTCGCTGAGCAGTATTCCCACAGTTAATGTACAAATGTATATTAGATAATCCCTACACACTGTACATAATGTGTATAGTTGCAGAAGTGTCTGGTGTTCTACAAAGCAGGAAGAGGACTATTTAACACAGACATGCCCTTCTTGAAGCTGACAAAGAGAGATCAATCTTTCCTATCCCCTGACAGCCAAGCTTCAGGTACTCACTGGTTGTTTGAAATGGTGGGAAACAATCTTTGAGATGTATCAGGGCAACCAGCATCAGCATCCCAGGCTGATTAACTCTGGGCCTCTCCTCTTGCTCTGTGGCTCCCAGTATCATGCTAATCAGCTCCATATTTAATCTATACAGGGGTGAACTTTATTCCTTGTAATCAAGAAACTTTTCCTAACAGACATTTAAATAACTTTCAGAGCAGATTCAGATTTCAGAGGAGTCAAGCTATGCCATTCACATACTGTGGATACGTTTCTTAGCTTCTCTGGGTTCCAGGTTTCCAGGCTATAACATGAGGAATCATGAGTGCTCTTTGTTATTTCCTACCACCCTAAAGTCATGTGAGTGTGGTATTGTAAGCTGATAGGTTGTACACTAAGAGCTTTTAAGTGATGCCTGATCTGAGCCTACAAATTCACTACATCCTGCCACCTAATGGCCAGTCAGTGCCTACTCCTCGGTGCCACTCCTGACCTGTGTCCACAAATTCTCCTCACCCTCTCAGTCATGTCAAGCCTGTGCCATTGTATGCCCTGCTTCTTGGCACCATTCTCAACCTGTGCCCTCCTGGAAAATCCTGCTCACACTCCTAGTCATATCACTCCACTGCCAGTGAGTTTCCCACCCCCTGGCAGTCTCTCTGACCTGCACTCAAGACCCGAAATCAGGCTTCAACTCTTGCCTGCCTAATTGGGCCACTGTACTGCAGGTAACTTCTGTTCCCACCTAGACCCTGCCCACTCATCCAGGTGAACTGCTGCACTCCCATCGCATGACATGCCTTGTCTGCGTGCCCTTCTCCCAGTGGCCATGGGTGAGGCTACATTATCCCACTCTGTGTGCCCCTCCCACACCTACCACGCTTCAGTGCTGTGTACAAGCTCACACTACCTTGATTCAAGCTCTTCTCTGGCTTCCTCAGTTAAACTTCATGTGTAAGCTCACACATTCAACCCAATCAAATGTTCCCTTTCTCCAACCTTACAAGTAACTTGTTTGAGCCCCAGCATCTTTGACAAAGGAAATAGCTCCAGACAGGTAATGTGGTGGTTTGAATTGGGTGTCTTCCACCCATAAATTCATGTGTTCTGAGTGCTTGGTCCCTGGCTGATGGCAATTTGGTAATTAAAGATTTGCTGGAGGAGGTATTTGGCTGGGGTTGTACCTTGATGGATTATTAGCCCTAGCTTTCCAGTACTAGTTGGCTCACTCTCCTGCTACAGTGTGCCACCTGCTCTGGCAGAGATGATGCCCAGCCTCTACTCATGCCACGTTTTCCTCTGCCATCCCATAATCCTGGCATCTCCACTGGGTCTCTACTATAACCCAGGGATGTATGGATCATTCAGCATACAGAAATTGATAAATCTAATGCATCACATAAATAGACTTAAGAACAGAAATTATATGATCATTTCAATAGATGCAGAAAAGACAGAACACAACATCCCCTCATGATTAAAACACAGGAGAAGCTAGAGATAGAGGAGTAATATCTCAACACAATAAGGGCTGTGTATAACAGACCTACAGCCTATATCATGCTAAAAAGGAAAAGAAAAACTTGAAATATTTCCATTAAGGTCTAGAACAAGACAGAGTATCCACTCTTACCTCTGCTATTTAACATAATACTTGATGTATTAGCCTGAGTAATAAAGCAAGAGAAAGAAATAAAAGGGATATAAAGTGGAAAGGAAGAAGTAAAAATAGCCTTATATGAAGATGATATGACTCTGAATGTAAGAGATCTTGAAGACTATCAAAAAACTAGAGCTAATAACCTTTTTCAGAAAAATGGCAGTAATACAAAATAAGTACATAAAAATCAGTAGTTTTGTATATACCAATGGCAAACATATGGAGAAAGAAATCAGGGAAGCAGTCTCATTTATAATAATCACACCAATAGCTAATATCATGCTAAATGTAGAAAAACTTGAAGCATTTCTCACTAAGATCATAAACAGGATAAACGTGCCCACTTATTTAACATAGTCCCTATTCAATATAGTCCTTGAGTTAACTAAAACAATTAGAGAAGGAAACAAAAAGGCTACAAATGGGAAAAAATAAAGTTAAAATCCCATTTATAGACAATACAATTTTATAAATAAAGGACCCTCATAACACCACGGACAATCTCTTAGAGCTGACACTTTTAAAAAGTAGAACGTATATCATTAACATACAAAGACTAGTAGTCTTTTATATGCCAATAACAAATATTCTGAGAAAGAAATCAGGCAATCAATCCCATTCACAATAGGTAGGAGGATCACTGTGAGTTCAAGGCCACCCTGAGACTACATAGTGAATTCCAGGTCAGCCTGGACTAGAGTGAGACCCTACCTAGAAAAACCAAAAGAAGGAGGAGAAGGAGGTAGATAAGAAGTCAACGATGAAAACAAAGGAGAAGTACGAGGAGGAGGAGGTGGGGAGGGAGAAAGAAGAGAGGAGGAAGGGGAGAAGGAGAAGAAATACAAATGGCTAATAAATATATTTTTTAAGTGTTCATCATCTTTAGTCAACAGAGAAATGAAAATTAAGGCCACCCTAAGATTTAATCTTACTCTAGAGTGGCTAACATTAAACAAAAAAGTCAACAAGTGCTGGTGAGGGTATGGGGAAAGAGGAACCTTGTTCATTGTTGGTGGGAATGTAAGCTGGTGCAGTCATTATGGAAATCTGCAGAGGATTCTCAAAAAGCTAAAAATAGATATACTATATGACCCAGCTATACTACTTCTGAGCATATAACTTTACTATGCAGATACCTGCTCATCCATGTTTATTGTTGCTCTATTTCTATTTGCAATAGCTAGGAACTAAAATCAGCCTAGATACTGAGTGACTGATGAATTGATTATAAAGATATGGTGCATATATACAATTGAATGTTATTCAACTGTAAAGAAAAATTAAATTATGAAATTTGCAGGAAAATCGATGGAACTGGAAACAACCACACTGAGGGAGGTAACATAAGCTCAGAGACACAAACACTGTATGTTCTCTCTCATACAGATACTAGCTTCAAATTTCTAGATTAGTGGCTGTAAGTCAAAATGAGTGTCTGTAAGAGGCCAGGAAGTTAGAAAAGGACTAAATGAGGGGGAAAGGATTATTCATAGGGCTAGTAAGACACACAGAACATGAAAGAAAAGGACAGGTAATAGTGGGAAGGAAAGGTTTAAACAAACATAGGGATGTAGAGGATTAGGAAGGGATAGGAGTGGTGGGGAGATTAATTGAAACTAATTGAATAAGTCATATGGAAACATCCTACTTAGTAAGTCAACTTAAAGTACAATTTTTAAAAAGTGTTTAAATGAAGATCCTATGCATAGCTGGAATAAGCTACCTCCAGAAACCATAGTATACTAATCAAAAAATTGCAGTGCCAAGGATGAGATGTCTCCCAATGAGTTATTGGTCAGGTAGCCCACAGAGGTCCATAGTACAATACTGGATACTGTCATTGCTTTTGATTTTCCACCAAAAGTCAATGGTAAGTCCCTATTTCTGGAGACACCACAAGTGTTCGTTGCAGAAAATAAAGAAACCCAGCTGGAACTGAGCTTGAAGCTTATTCCATTCCAGCTAGCTTTTTTTTCATGCCAGAAAGTGGTATTCAAGCTTTGGGGGGGAGGAGAGAAAAAACCTTAACATTCCAGCCAGCTGTGGGTCCTTCACAGACAACCTGCAAAGCAAGATGTGTATACTGGTGCAATAGTGACAGGAGTTATGGGAGTAACCACTTGCTCTCTGGTTGAATTTGAAGCCTGGTCTACAAAAAATCATGCCTGCTACTATAAATCTGGCCAAAAGTCTATGGCTAGGGACCTAGGCCCTAACAGGGAACCCAATGCTGTGATTATGCTAATTGGACAAAATGTCAAACTATCTTCTAGATATCTATATTTGTCCCTTTAGATTGGTACTGCTCTCAGCCTTGAACACAGAACTTTTCTTTATGGGGAGGATGGAGACAAAGTTACTGCTTGAATATATGTCCCCCATAGCCTGAGGGATGTTTGATTAACATTAAGCTTCCTACTTAAGTCTCCAGCAGCCTTCCAGAGGAGGTGTCACTGGGGCAGATCTTTTAGTCCAGCCCTAAGGTGCACAAAGATCCAGTTTCAGCTCTGGCTGTTCATGTTTGCTGGCTGCTGGGGTGTCTCTGCTATGGAAGTGTGAGGTAAGCCAGCTTTTTCCACCAGGATGAAGCCTCTCCTAGAATCTGTAAGCCAGAAATAAACCCTTTTCTCCCATAAGATGCTTCTGGTTGGATGTTTGTCCCAGAAAAAAAGGAAGTAATTTCAACTAGTTTGTGCTCAGTCCTAAATAGGACATCTAAATTATATCCTCCAAGGCTCAGGGAAACTCACAGAAGAGGGAATGGAAAGGATGTGAGAGCAAGATGATGATGAGTGAGGCTGTGGAGTGCTGTTTTCTAGATATGACAATCCCACCATACTCATGGACTTGCAGCAAATATGGTTTCCTGCACATGATTGAGACAGTCAATGTTTTACCACAGATGAGGGAGAGGTCCATGAGACCCCATACCTCCAAAGAGAATAGTGGAAACTGATATTTGCTGGGAGAGTTAAAAAGTACAGGAATGTTATTTATTTTGTTTTAGCATATTTTTGTATGTGTTTGTGTATGTGCAGATGCAAATGTATATATTTTCATATATGCATGTATGTGAGAAGGTCAGAGAACAATGTGGGGTTTGAGTCAGAATATCTCACTGCCTGGAGCTTGTCTATTAGGCTAAACAAGCTGATTAATGTGCCCCATGGTTTTTCCTGTCTCTACCTCCCAAACACGGGGGTCATAGATACATGCCACTCCACCTAGCTTTTTTTAAAAATCATATTCTTTAGGGAGAAGTCACTGGAGGATTGCCCACTCTCTAGTAAACCACCACCTACTAAAAATTATGCAAGCTATACTAATTTAAATCATATTCAAAGAAATGAATGGGGCCATGGAGGAGGGAAAAGATGGTACCAACACATGATGTATCCATACAAAGTGTGTTCTTAATAAAAAAAAAAAATGAAGTAAATAAGGTATAGAAAGTGGGATGGAGATCTATTTGCAATAAGAAAGGTTTTAGAGGAAGAGGAGAGATAAAGAGAGAGGGTAAGTAAGAGATCAAAATGCATTGTATACATGTATAAAATTGCCCAAAAAAATGTTTCAGTGATAAAACTTAAAGAAGGAAAAGTACAAAACAATGGTTTTTCTTTCTGTGTGTTATTGAGGATGGAACCCAGGGCCTCACACGTGCTAGGCAAGAACTCTACCATTGGTTTCTTTTCACTTTTTATTTTGAGACAGGGTCTCAGTTAACCAGGCTGGCCTTGATTTTGCAATCATCTTGCCTGGGCCTTCCAAGTAGGATGCTAGGCCCATATCACCAGATTTTGGCTAGAGCAGTGATTGTGGAGAGCCATCCCTATGCCCTTCTTATTTCTGGGATTTACATAAGGATTGTCTATACCAAAGACCCAACAAAAGTCAGAATCTGGGGATGCTCTGGAATCCTGCAAACAGCACAATGGGACTCTACCTGTGAAAGGGAGTGCTGTGTGCTATTATATAGACGTAGACTTACTACTGAAAAATATAGTAACAAACAAAAAAGCCACTGGTATTTGTAGGATGCTATGGGTTGTCAAAATCATACAATTCTCCCCCAAACCCTATGAATCTTTATTCCCTCCCCCTAGTTGCCTAGGTCCATTTGACTAATGATTGGCAGGGCCATCATACAAGACATACTTTTTTTTTTTTTTTTTTTTTTTTGGTTTTTCGAGGTAGGGTCTCACTCTGGTCCAGGCTGACCTGGAAGTAACTCTGTAGTCTCAGGGTGGCCTTGAACTCACGGTGATCCTCCTACCTCTGCCTCCCGAGTGCTGGGATTAAAGGCGTGTGCCACCACGCCCGGCTAAGACATACTTTTCTGATCCCAAATGTAGGGTCCTTTGTAACACACTAAGCCTGCCAGCCAAGGTCACCCTGCAGCAGAGCCCTGAAGATCCCCTCTCCTTCCTTGTGGGTCAGAAGTGGCCTGCCTTCCTCTTTCACTTGTGTGTCAGTCCTGTGAAGTGGAAGATCATGGGCATTTTTGTTGTTGTTGTTTTTCTTTTTCCCAAAAAGCAGCCTAGTCCCTTCCCAACAATGCTCTGTTTAATCTACCTGGATTACAAAAGGAACTAAAACCAATATTTCCTTTCTGATTTCATATAGCCTATTTTATCCATTTTAATAAGAGATTATTTCATAAAAATGGCATGTAAATCTATAAAACAAATAAAGTCACTTTCCTCTGGAATCTAGACAAATAACCTGAAAATAATGCCAACAAGATTGTGTTTATATAGACAAAAAGCTCAGAGAAAGAAATAAATATTGGGCGCACTGTCCTGAAGCCATCTCCTGCCTTCTCCTGCTCATATTCTGGAACTACAACTTTGGTTCCAGGTCAAAATCAAGTGAAGTCCTCAATGGAATCTTTAATCTGTCTGAGTGGCTGGTTCCCAGGGCTTCATGGTACATTCTTGATGGCATTTTTCACACTAATATGGGCATGAGGAAAAAGTGCTCATTAGGAATGGGGTGCTACAGGAACACTGAGACAATTCTCTTGCAGGCTCCCCTATAATTTGACAAAGGACTTCCCAGGCAGAGCAGTCACTGCAAATGCCTCCATGATACAGGAGAGCCAGCCTCTGGTAAATGACAGAAGCTACCCTTCTTCTGAGGAAATCCAACCTGTGGACTCTCCCCAGATGGTAAAATCAGAAGCTCATTATTCACAGGACAATGAATCTCATCACACTGATATTTAAATAATAAGTAACATACTTCCAAATGTAAACAAAACATAAAACTCTCTGATTTGTAGCCCTCTATTAAGGAATGCAGATTTTGTAGGTACATTTTCATGAAGCCAAACAGGTAAGAGCGTGGATTGTGTCATGAATATTGCTACTCAGGGATGGGGTGGGGTGGCTTAGTTTGCAAAGCACTCATCTTGCAAGCATGAACACCTGAGTTTGATTTCCAGAATCTATGTTAAAAGGAAAAAAAGCTAGGTGGAGTGGCATGTATCTGTGACCCCAGTATTTGGGAAGTAGAGACAGGAAAAACCCTGGGCACATTAATCAGCCTGCTCAGCCTAGTAGAAAGACAGTGAGAGATTCTGTCTCAAGAAAGGTAAATGAACCCAAGGTTGTTCTCTGACCTTTTCACACACATGCACATATGAAAATGTTCACGTTTGCATCTGCACATATACAAACACACATAAAATAGGCTAAAACAAAATAAATAACATTCCTTATACCATGGCAAAACTCACTTTCAAAGATTGACTTACATGATCAGTATTAACTTGACCCAAATACATATTTTTAAAGCCTGAGTAATAAAAATCCAGAATATTCTGTGATTCAAACCAATGCAATCAAAGCTTAAGTCAATAACTAAATGTGTTTTCAAATGTGGATAATATTTTTCCTGTACATAAAACATGAGATTTATCATAGAATCACTTCATTTCTCACTGGTTCATCCCTCATGTGTGACAACAAAGAGACAGTTAGGAGTCAAGGGCACAAATCTGCCTTGATAAGCTTTCCTTGCTGACAGTGTTGCAAGTGTTAGTGAGAAGCTGGAGGGTGAAGAGAATGAGATGCCAGTAGACTAGACACCAGGTGCCAGTTGCAGGACAATGATTACAACTGAGGAAATACTGTACTTTTAGGGGAAGCCATGCCAGTAAGTTTAAAGAGAAGCTGGGGACTTGGAGATTCCATGACAAGCTCAAAAGTTTGTTGCAGTATATTAGAAAAGAAGGAAATCTTAGTCTGAATCACAGATGACTTTAGAGCTAAGAGTGTACTGGAAACCAAGCCAGCTTCTGTTCTTTAAGGCAGAAACATACAGAGAGGTTTTGAGTGGAGATCATCCAGGAAGCTCAGCTCCAGATAAAAGTATTAGAAGCCTCTAACAGGGCAGGAGAGGGAAGCCTTGTGAACACAGTACATGGTCTTATCCAACAGTAAGAGGATGTGTGTCAGAGAGGTGGAGCCACGCACCTAGGAGACAGGAGTATGAAATTAAGCACCCTATGTACTTTTGATGATTGATCTTGAAATAATTTTCATTGTCTTCTGGAGAAATGGTTTTTATAAATTTTAATGTTTTGTTCAAATTAAGTTAAATTCTATGTTTGGCCTTAAATGATTTTTAGTAAAAATAGCAATTATAGCCAAAGCTAATACTTGTTATTTCTTCTCAAATAACTATAAAGGCTCCCAAAGTTTGAGTAAGTACCTCTTCTGGGCACTCAGCACTCCAAAAACAATGAACAGAGTGGGAGTGTGATCCACCCTCCTGAGTTATCTAAGAAACTACATGGGCCATAGGAGAGTGTTTCAGGGAATATAACACACCAGCAACCATATGTTGCTTAGCAACAGTGTACACATTGAGAAACACATCCTTGGAGAGTTTCATCATGCAAACACCACAGTTGGAGAATCCATAAACCTCTAGAGACAGGCAGTCACTCTTGGTACACCAAAGATACGGGTGCCTGAGGCTGCTTCCAACATAGAAGACTGTTGCCAGTGAACTTTCTCATAAGTACAAGGAACACTTTCTAAAATAACAAGAAAAGTGTAGCTCAGTAGCTATATGAAGCAGCAAGTGAGTCCCATGTCATTGGTATCCAGTATTGTGTATGATACACAGTTATCAGTGCTGTGCTCTACCCAAGCAGCCAGTGAGCTCACTCATGGAAGCATCACTGCAAACACGTGGCCAGTGCTGTGCACTGTCCAAGCAACCAGTGAGCTCACTCACGGAAGCATCACTGCAAACATATGGTCAGTGCTGGCTCTGTCAAGGCAGCCAGTGAGCTCACTCATGGAAGCATCACTGCAAACATGTGATCCATGCTGGGTCTGTCATGGTGCTGAGGCTTCCTGTTCTAGATCGTGGGAATCACTCAGATCTGTGACATGGAAATAACATGATATGTGGTCTACCATTTACCAAAATACCTTCTTATATGTGTGTGTATATAAAATATAAAGAGGGTAAATAAGTCAAATAAAAAATCAAGCTGATTAGCTCATAGGCACACCTGGCCCCTGAAACTCATCATAAGAAGTAAGCTCCTTCTAAATCAAAAGCAAAGTACAAACAAATAAAAAAAAAGTCAGTGCTGGAGAGATGGCTTAGAAGTTAAGGTGCTTGTCTGAGAAGCCTAAGAACTCATGTTTAACTCTTCAGGTTCCATGTAAGCCAGATGCATAGTGATAGACTTAAGTGACAGACTTAAGTGCACATGCATACAAGGGGATGCACACACACACACATCTGGAGTTTGTTTGAAGCAGCTGAAGACCCTGATGTGCCCATTTTCTTTGGCTCTCTCTGTCTCTCTGTCTCTTTGTCTCTCTCTCTCTCTCAAATAAATTTTAAAAAAATCAATGGCTCTGAAAATGAAGATGAAATTGTTCTTTATAGTCCTTAAAATATTCATAGACTATTAATTTATATTGTTGAGTTTATTATATCTATTAAAATGATATACAAAGAATACAGAAATTCTGCAAACTTTAGAAATCTTAACAATGTTGATACAATGGCATTAAAGACACACATATCAGAGGAGAGGGCCAACAGACTACCCACAAAATGGGAGAAAGTCTTTACCAGCTATACCACTGACAGAGACCTAATATCCAGAATCTACAAAGAACTCAAAAAACTATGTAATAAGCCGGGCATGGTGGTTCAAGCCTTTAATCCCAGCACTTGGGAGGCAGAGGTAGGAGGATCGCCATGAGTTTGAGGCCACCCTGAGACTGCATAGTTAATTCCAGGTCAGCCTGAGCTAGAGTGAGACCTTACTCAAAACACCAAATGTGTGTGTGTGTGTGTGTGTGTGTGTGTGTGTGTGTGTGTGTATTATGTAATAAATCTGGGTGTAGTGGTGCACACCTTTAATCTCAGTAGTTTGGAGGCAGAGGTAGGAGGATCACAGAGAATTCAAGAATTCAACCCTTAGACTACATAGTGAATTCCAGGTCAGCCTGGGCTAGTGAGAGACCCTACCTGGAAGAAAAAAACCATTCAATAAAAAAATTAAACAATTCTCTCAAAAACATGGGTCAGAGAACTCAATAGGGAATTCTCAAAGGACAAAAAACAAATGGCTAATATTCACCTAAGAAAATATTCAAACATCCTTAACCATAAGGAAAATGTGAGTTAAAACAACTATGACATTCCACTTTACTCCAGGAAGGATGATAATAATTTTAAAAAATCAAATGACAATAAATGTTGGTGAGGATGTAGGGAAACAGGAACCCTCATGCACTGCTAATGGGAGTGCAAACTTGTACAACACTATGGAAATCAGTATGGAGACTCCTGAAAAAAAAAAAAAAAGATGAAAATAGAGCTACCAACTGACCCAGTGTTCCTCTACTGAGTGTCTGCCCTAAAGGCTCCACACTTCACTGCAGAGACATTTATTCAAGAGCTCAATTCACAATCACTAAGAACTGAAATTAACACAGATGCCCATTATTTGATGAATGGTTCATAAAGATATGGTACATATATACAATGGAATTCTACTTGGCAGCAAGAAAAAAATGATATAATGAAATTTGTAGGAAAAATGGACAGAATTGGATCAGATCATATGAACAAACTCACACAAGCACAGAAAGGAAAACACTGCATAGTTTCTCTCATCTATATCCTAAACTAAAACAGCTTGTGTTGCTGTCATACCTGACATGCAACCTGAGGGCCAGATAAGAGGGATAGAAGGGTTTACAGGGAGGAGAATAGGAGGGTAGGGGAGATACACACAAAACCAAATCCAAAATGAATTGGTACCATAGAAACTTTCCTCCTGGATAGCACAATAAAAGATATAGGAGCACGGAGGGATCATCTGGTAAAATGGACCTTGGAGAGGGTGGGATGAAGCCTAACCATAAAATATTTGGCCCTAGCTGATAAATCCCAGTATCATAAATGGGGAACAACCCATGTTGAACTGTTGATCAGAAATACCTACAAGCCCCCCCCAAAAAAGACAGACTTCTGTCAAAGCACTTGATTACCTACCTGAGGAGAAAGGTAAGACCCTATTGCTGAAGACAACACATGCTGCCCATACAGACTATTTGATATTTGGATGAATATGGAAGGAAGTCAGCTCCCAGATGATTAGCCCATATACTGTGGAAAACTGTGACAAGAAATGCTGGACAAATGCAAGCAAGCAGGGGACCCTGTTATATGCAGTAAACCATCCTGACAAGAAGTACATACCTGTGCAATAGTGGCACCCACTTTAGGTAGGTAACCAATGGCTTTCTGATTGGCTAAGAGATCCACTCTGTGGAAAGGAAACCATACTGGAACTGGGAACAGAGTCAGAATCCTATGATGAACAAGATTATATACCCCAATGATAGGCTTCCACTAGTCTTTGGCTACACCCATCTAAATTAACAATACTTATACTCTTAACCTATCCTGATCTCACTCTCCATTGGAGAATCTGTTTTTCTCAATTCAGAAAGCAGTAAAAAACAAGGACAAACAAAATCAATCAATAGGACAAGGATTGCTAACTCCATGTCAGCAGACAAATCACCTCTGGTAAAACAGCTGGAGCCAAGGTGAAAACACAAAGGAATTGTCGAGATGAACAAGAATGCTGCTTCCATGCTGAGCCTGACAACCTGCCCCAGGGTGATGGAGACACTGAGGACACTCAAAATACACCACAGCAGAAACCCAGAAGCTTCTGAGAGCTCAAAACTAAAGTAGACTTAAAGCACACCCACCAAGGTACAGAGGGGGTGGAAAGAATGTAAGAGCCACAGGGTGGGAGGGACTAGCTAGAGGCATTGCTCCCCCACAATGACTGACTGACTGCTGCTCACACAATCATAACCCACACCTCCATGTTGAATGCCAGCAATATCACTGAGGAGGGTCCTCAATGGAATAAGGGCAGAGAAGAGGGTAATGACAGTACCAACACTTGGTGTATCCATACAAAGTCTCAACTTAAAAAATTAAAGATATATCAGAGGAGAAATGAGAGAATGTGGCAACAACCACAAAAATCTCTGTCAGCTAGAAGTAGTTGACATCTAAAATTAAACACGATTTTAAAAACAGTGTCATTAGGGCTGGAGAGATGGCTTAGTGGTTAAGCACTTGCCCGTGAAGCCTAAGGACCCCTGTTCGAGGCTCGGTTCCCCAGGACCCACGTTAGCCAGATGCACAAGAAGGTGCATGCATCTGGAGTTCATTTGCAGTGGCTGGAGGCCCTGGCATGCCCATTCTCTCTCTCTCCCTCTATCTGCCTCTTTCTCTCTATGCCTGTCACTCTCAAATAAATAAATAAAAATAAACAAAAATAAATTTAAAAAAAAACAGTGTCATTATAGTCTTTTATAGGTATTTCATAATACTTAGAGTAATATGTTACAAGGCTTAGGATATGAAACAGTGTTATGGATATCATTTCTATTCTTATCTATGTTTGATTATTTATGCTTATATATTACTTAAACAAAAATAGTGATGTTATTAAGGCTTTTTGACTAAGAAAGTAACACTTTTTAAATATTTTATTTATTTATTTATTTATTTATTTATTTATTTATTTATTTATTTATTTAAGAGAGAGAGAGGCAGAGAGAAAGGGAGAACAGGCATGCCAGGGGCCCCAGACATTGCAAACGAACTCCAGATTCCTTTGGGAATCTGGCTTACATGGGTCCTGGGGAATCAAACTGGGGTCCTCAGGCTTTATAGGCAAACACCTTAGCTGCTCAGCCATTTCCCCAGCTTGAAAGTAACACTTCTGTGATTGTCTGGGTTCTACAGAGAAGCACTTAATGAGAGAGAGTAACCAGCTTATTTCTGAAGAACTGTAAGAATTGACTACTGGGATTGTGGAAGTTGTAAAGGCTGGAACACAAAGTCAGTAAGATGTAGTCCCAGGAGAACCAGTGGTATGAGCTGCAGTTCACATCTGAATTCAAGGCCAGGAGAAAACAATGTCCCAGTGGAAGAAGATCAGAATTCTTCCTCTGTCCAGTTCATTATTCTCTTCAGGCCTCCACGGGTTAGATGACAGCTACCCTTGCTGGGGAGGGCCACTCACCTGCTTTATTCAATCTCCTCAAGCAAAAATGTCCAGAACCCTGCTTCCCCATGACCATGACACATAAATTTTACTATCACAATTCTGCAAAGAATACTGTTCTCACTTGTATGTTTCAGCAAGCTCTAAAAGACTGGGCTCTGTGGCTGCCCCTCACCAGGCCCCTGTTCAGACCCTGGGTGAGTATCTGGGGCATGCCAGGTTCTTGGGGGAACAACTGAGCAATGAACCAACCTTTCAAACTAGGATTGGCACCCAATGTTTTCTTGTTCTCATCCCCTTTCTTTACTATTAACTGAAAATCTGCTTTCTGGGAAGCAGAGCTATAAGTGCTTATATCTTCAGTAGAGTTCAAGAGCTTGGATTGTAGCTCACCTAGATCTCATTGGCACTGATATTCCTTCCTAAGCACCCCCTTCCACCCTAAGGCCAGTGCCAGTGTCACATCTGCCCTGTAATTCATAGAGTCACCACAGTGCATGGCACACACTGAAATAATCTCTCCATGTTGGTCTGACCCCTCCACTCCACACGGTAATGAGTGGCCTATCCTGAGGAGAGAGACAGCAACCTGAGCCAGACTCTTGTAACCTCCCACCAAGACCACACATGTTGTAGTCCCTGTTCCTCTAATTTTCACTTAGTGACAGGAACCTGGTGAGCTATAAGCATGACCTAGCTCATGTATTCTTTCTACCACGACTTGGGTTAATATATACCAGCATTACTAAAAATAAACCAAGTTCCAAAGCTTCTGCCTGCCAGGCCCTGTGAAGTCTGACCACCTCATCTTCAACTTACTCCCCTGGACGCTACCTAGACTCACCTCCACAACACAACACACAGCTTCCATCCAAACACACCAAAATGTTCTTGAGGTCAATGTTGAACCTGGAACTAAAGTTATCCTCCTGTACTGGAAACCAACTAGATACCCTCTCCCTTGAAATTTGCCTGCTCTCTATCAGAATGATCCTCTACTTCCGCTCACAGACAAGCATCTCACCCAGATCTCATTGGCACTGATGGACCCTCTTCAGCACCCACCATGCCACCCGGAGGGCAGAGCCAACGTCAAGTCTGCCTTGTAGCTCATAGCATCATCAAAGTTTCTGTCACGCACAGATCATTCAGTTTTCATCTCTGATACTCAGTTTTCAAGGGAAGAATTTTATTTCTCATATAGACATCTATGCAGAGTTGAAAAATATCAAATATACTTATTCCTATCATGATGTTTTAGATGTGGAATTTACCAGTTTGTTTTTTAAGGTAAATATATAGGTACAACAGTCCTTCTATCAATAAATTTTATAACTATGAAGAAGGGAGGTCAACTGGGTTTCCCATAATAACCTCTAAAGTCCTGAGAATGTATAAAGCAATAACTACAACACCAAAGGATAATGTATATGTCTTTCATTCCAAAAACCTCCTTGAATTGCGTAATGGAGGAAGGTTGGTAGGTGGGCTGTCTCCTCACTCTCCACCATCTGACGATGCACAGGAACAAAGCTCTGTGTGCAGAGGCCCCGCACTTCCTCCTGCTTGCCCCTCTCCTCTGCGTGCAGGGAGGGAGCCACACTCTAATTGCAGCCGTATCAATCAAAGGGACTTCAGACTGCAGACAGCCTTCCCTGGCTGGAGTTAATTAGAACACTGGCATTTCCCAGACTGTCAGCATAATGAATGCCTAGGAAGATGTGCATGTACGTCCAATGGGTAAATACAGGCTGTCAGACTCCTCCACAGAATACACCCCCCCCCCTCATGCTGGCTCTGTCACCTCACATGACCAGTAAGTGACTCATAACCTCCAGATATGCAAACTAAGGGCCCCAGGATGCCTTGAGAATCACCCTGCATTACATTTGAAGTGTGGTCAAGTGGCAGATTCACCTACATGCTGAACCATGTTTAGACAGCCATACTCTTTTCAATACAGTAAAAATCTGCACTTATGTCCATTAATGCATACACTTTAGACACAATAAGAGCACACATTAGTTGCCATGCTACTGAGTTAGTGCTTTCCTCTTGGTTAGAATATCTTCATTGGAAACTGGGAACAGTGCCTCACACCTTTAATACCAACACTTAGGAGGCTGAAGTAGGAGGGTCATCATGAGTTTGAGGCCAGCCTGGGCTAGAGACACTGGATCAAATTTTAAAAAAGGAATTCCATTGAAAGATAATAAACTGTTTGCTATAGTCTTGACTATACCATGAATATAGAAATTGTACACAGGCCCACAGGGCAGTCAAAAAAAGTTTACATGTGAAAACTAATATTGTCATCTTAGAATTTAAGGCTTTTAGCTCCCTACTAGCTAGTCCTCATGGTGCTAGAAAGTGCTATTTGAGTTGCTGGAGGATAATGGCCACCAACAATGTGAAGAAGCAGGGGATCCTGAAAGCTACAAAGTCAACCAGTTGGACTAGATACACACACCTGTGCAATAGTGGCACAAAGCCATCAACAGCTGTCTGATTGGATATGAGACCAGTGGGGAGAAAATTCATACCTAGTGCTGAGAACCAAGTCAGAATCCGATGGATAGGGAGACTATAGATTCCAGAGAGAAGTTCCCACTTTGGCTAAGAAGAGTGGCTATGCCCATCAGAATGTATCTTAAGTAGCCGTACCCACGAAAACATCTCTTAAATAACTATGCTTATCCCCTTTAATCCATGCTGTTCTCACCCTTGGTTAGAGAATCTGATTTTTTTTCTTTTTTTACAGAAATCAAAGAAATTGGGAGAACCAATATCCATCAATACAACCAGAAAAGATAGTTGACTGGCTAGCACAATGCAATCCACCTCCATCACATCTGCCAGGGACCATGAGATATTACAGTGGAGACCTAAACATGAGTGCTGCTCTCTCTGCCAGCTTGATATCCAGCTCCAGGGAGATAGAGGTAGACACTGGGGACACCCAAAATGCCTCAAAGCAGAAATTCAGAGATCTTACCCACTAAAGGAGACTTATAGCATACCCACCAAGGCTCAGGAGATATTGCAGAAGAGGGAGTAAAAAGACTCTAAGAGCCACAGGGTTGTAAGGAGTATCCAGAGGCATTTCCCCCCTCTCAGAAGCTGACTGATACATCCATTCACTGGGATGTCCCTCAGTGGGTTGGGGGCAAAGGAGAAAGTATATAAGAGAATAACCTGATGGGAATATGACTAACACCCAAGAGGTTTACATAATAAAATTCACAAGAAATAAAAAAGTACTAATTTCCCAACTTTTCACTAGAAGAAAGTATTGAAAAGTGAAATTTTCACCAACAAATGAGAATCAATCAATCAATTTTGCAAGAAATGAGAAGCATCTTCCAAGCCCAAAGAAAATAGGCATATAAACAACAGCAGCCAACAACAGCAAGTTAATCTCATAGTGGCTGATATTTGCAGGCTTTGTATGATACTCATAGCAGCATGACACGTACAGGTGGGACATGAACCAGATGGTGCCCAGAGTGAGGCCTCCGTGCCCTCTAAAAGGCTTCCTAACCCTCAAGAAGGGCACAAGAAGTGGTATAGCCTACAAGTACAAGGAAAGTGGAGATGGAAGAACAAATGAGATGCAATCTTACAAGAGAACCAGGTTCATTTAGAATGGGGACAGGGAATAAGTAGAAGAGAGTGTTCTATGCACAGAACACTCTAGGGACAGGAAGCATACCACCTTGGAGAATCCAAGGGTATTTTTTTTTTTATTTGAGAGCGACAGACACAGAGAGAAAGACAGATAGAGGGGGAGAGAGAGAGAATGGGCGCGCCAGGGCTTCCAGCCTCTGCAAACGAACTCCAGATGCGTGCGCCTCCTTGTGCATCTGGCTAACGTGGGACCTGGGGAACCAAGCCTCGAACCGGGGTCCTTAGGCTTCACAGGCAAGCGCTTAACTGCTAAGCCATCTCTCCAGCCCAACCCGAGAGTATTTGCTGTAATTGCAAAGAACAATGTGAAAGAGGGAGCAGAAGGAAAGGGTGCAGAAGAAGACAACGCCTAGACCACACAAGCCTGTTAAAGAAAGAGAATGAATTGGAGGTAACAGAAGGCTTTAAGCAAGGGAGGGTGGGAGATCAGATTTACATTCCAAAAACATTGCAAAATAAATACCAAATTTTCTTGTTAGCCCTTTCTTTTTACTTTCATTCTGAAAGGAATTTATTGGGATAGGTAGGTAAGTAGGTAGGTAGGCAGATAGATAGATAGATAGATAGATAGATAGATAGATAGATAGATAGATAGAGAGAGAGAGAGATAGATAGATAGAGATAGATAGATAGATAGATAGATAGATAGATAGATAGATAGATAGATAGATAAACAGACAGATAGAGTGAGCACTAAAATACCACAATTTCACCCACTAAAAGTATATGATAGCATGATAGCAGGCTAGAGAGATGGTTTGGTGGTTAAGGTGCTTACCTGTAAGTCCTAACAACTGGAGTTTGATTCCCCAGTACCTACCCACATAATGCCAGATGCACAAAGTGGTATATGTGTCTTGAGTTTGTTTGCAGTAGCAAGAGGTCCTGCCATACCCATATCCCCCTGCCCTCTCTCTCTCTCTTTCTTTCTCCTTGCAAATAAATATATAAAAATAAAAAAGCATATGTTATATGGTATCATAATTAACAAGAAAATACTGAAAGCTTTTCCTCTGGCATCTGACACAATACTAGGAGTTGTAGTCAAAGCAATCCAGCTGAAAAGCATATAGACAGTATCTAATGAGGGGCTGAGAGATGGCTTAGCGGTTAAGGCTCATGCCTGCAAAGCCTAAGGACTGATGTTCGATTCTTCAGTGCCCACCACATAAGCCAGATGCACATGGTGGCACATGTGTCTAGAGTTTGTTTGCAGGGCTAGAGGCCTGGCATGCCCATTCTCATACTCTCTCTCTGTGTCTCTTATAAATAAATAAAAAATCTTTTTGTAAAGCATTAAGAAAAGAAAGTATCCAATCAAAAGGAAGAAATAAAATTACTTCTCTTTGCAGACAACACGGTTCTGTATATAAAAATCTTGAAGATTACACAATAGAAGATTGTTGGAGCTAACAAATGATTTTAGTAAATGTGTAGCACACAAAACTGATTTATAAAAATCAGTCACATTTATTGCAGTGGAACAATAGCTCAGCAGTTAAGAGTGCTTGCTGCTCAAACATGAGGACCTCTGGGCATGGCTGTGTTTGCCTATAACACTTGTCTTTGGTGACGAGAGTACAGATACTGGAGAATTGTTAGAGCTCACTAGTTAACAGCAGGTTGTGAGCTGAGGGGGAGACCTTGCCTTAAGGAAATATACAGATGAGTGATAAGGTAACACCAATGTTCTCTGGCCTCTATATGCATAAGAATGGGGTACATGCATTTGTATATACACACTCATGCACCATACACTACATACCACATATAACAAATTCTACATACACATATGCAATTTCACACACAAAAACAAAATCCATTACATTGCTTTGTACCAATGACAATATTCCCAAAACAGAAATCAAGGAAACAATGCTATATCCAATAGTATCCAAAAGAATAAAATTTCTAACAGTAAAGTTAGTTAACCAAGAATATGAAAGACCTATACTCTGAAAATTACAAAATGTTGTTTAAAAAGTAAAAAAGTAAGTATAAAGATACCCCACATTTGTGATTTGGAAGAATTATCATTATTGATGCCCATACTACCAAAACAATGTTCACATTCAACATGTCTCTAGCAAACATCCAATGGCATTTTCATAGAAATAGAAAAAAAAACTTAAATTTGCATGGAAATACAAAAGACCCTAAATAGCAAAAAAAGAAAGAAAGAAAATGAAATGTGAGAAAGATGAAAGTTTGAAGACTTAGAATTTTCAGATTTCAAGTTATATTGCCCAACCATTAGTAATTAAAACTATGTGATCGATCATACAAATGGATTCCTAGACCAGTGAAACAGAATAGAGGGTCCATAACTCAATCCATACCTACACAGTCAGTTCATCTTAGACAAGGCTGTCAAGAAAATGCTAATATCAAACATGGTTTGATAAGTATGGTAGTTCAATGTAAAATGACTCCCATAGGCTAATTCGTTTAAATATTTGGTTCCCAGCTGATAGGGAAATTTGTGGCACATTTAGGAGGTGGAGCCATGCTGGGGGAAGTGTGGAAGTGGGATTAGGCCTTGAGATGGTGCAGGTTAGCCCTCCCTGTTATTCTCTTTCCACTTGCTCTCTGCTTGTGTGGTGATGTGATGCCTGTTTCCTACATCCTACCTTAATGTCCCTGCTGTGGTCTGGAAAACTTAGTCTCTTTGCCTGCTCTATAATGCCCTGTCTTTCTCTCTGTTAGGATTGCCATTTCATTTAATATTTAGTACTGATCCATTTCCATTTTGACTTACTGAATAGGAACTCAGGGAGAATAGTAGGAGAATGAAGAAAAAGGAAAAGAAGGACAGGGGAGGAAAGTAGAGTGAAAGGAAGTAGAATGAAAGAAGGAAGTGGGTGATAGAACAGAGTAGTTTAGTTCAGAAGTTTCACTCCTCCTTTACAATCTTCAAGGATGCTCATAAGAAGCCTTGAACCTAAGATACCTCCATAGAAGCTCGTGGGAGGCCAGTAGCCCAACCTACCTCCACAAAACAGTGGGAAGGAAGCTGTTGCAGTCAGGTTTGCATTGCTGGCAGCAGACACCTGACTAACAGCAGCTTATGGGAAAAAAAAAAAGATTTATTTTGGCTTATAGACTCTAGGGGAAGCTCCATGATGTCAGGGGTAAATGGTGGCATGAGCAGAGGCAGAACGTCACCAACTGACCAACATCAGGTGAACAAAAGCAACAGGAGGGTGTGCCAAACACTGGCAAGAGGAAGCTGGGTATAACACCCATAAGCCCTCCCACAACAATACACTCTCTCCAGGAGGCATTACTTCCCAAATCTCCATCAGCTGGGAACCTAGCATTCAGAACACCTAAGTTCGTGTGGGACACCTGAATCAAACCACCACAGAAGCAAAAACCTTGTCACCTGCACTTCCCTCTCTTCCGCCTGGTGTTAATACATGTTTTCCCAAAGAGAGGCTAATAATAAAATCAGTGACAAAAGTTTTGAGCCACATAATCTAAACAGTCACTGAGTGTAGTACTTCTCAGTCTTTCATCCTTATTAACACTGTAAACAACACGGAAGGAGGACTGTGTCCTATTCCCAGACTTGCCTGGCCATGGAACTCCCCACTCAGACCACTGTTGACACACATTCTCTTTGAACACTTTGGAAAACATGGATCCCCATTCAACTGATGATTTAACTGCATTGGCCATATTTCTAAAGATTCTTAGAATTTTTTGCAAATTAGAGACAATTGCTCATACTTCTACCTCTCTCACAGCCCTGGCCTGACCTTGTAGCCCAGAGGCTCAGAGGAAGGCTAAGTAAATGTGAAGTTCTCCCTAAGAGAAGCTACAGCCATGCCAGAATACTCCCTTCTCTCAAACTCCATGCCACACCAGGTGAGATCGGTCTGATCTTGATGACAGCATTGTCCTTGGTAGAACCCAAAGCCCCAAAGCTATAAGAAAATCTTCCTTTTCTCATTATTGGGACAATGCCACACCCTAACAATACAGAAGGTGTCCCAGCTGTCAGGGAACTCAACATACTAACTCAGCTTGACATGAACATGCCTTCAAAACATTCCCAAAATCTAAGGCAAAATAACTGAACAAGGACTTACATTACAGGAACTCAATCATGTGATAATATCAAGTTTATGAAGAAGACTGTGTAAAGTACTTTCTTAGAGTCCCAAAGGAAAAATCACAAGTCTGTAGTGAATGGAAGGATATGTTAGAGTGTCTTTGATATGAGGCAGGACATTTGCAATTGGAGTGAAAGTGGCTCACATAAACATAGCTTCATTTTGTCATTGAAGAAATAGTGATTGGTCTGGGTGATGGTAAAAGTCATTCTAAGTTATTATTTAAATATTCAAACTTGATATTATCACATGATTGAGTTCCTGTAATGTAAGTCCTTGTTCAGTTATTTTGCCTTAGATTTTGGGAATGTTTTGAAGGCATGTTCATGTCAAGCTGAGTTAGTATGTTGAGTTCCCTGACAGCTGGGACACCTTCTTCCTTGAACCCAGAACTCACCAATCCTGCTGGTCTAGTTAGCCAGCTTGCTACAAGGATAGCCTCTCTCTGCCTCCCAAGGAAATGCTAGGGCCACAGGCCAGCTACCACACCCACCTGGCATTCATGATGGAGATCTGAACTCTGGTCATTATACTAGTACAGCAACTGCTTTACTAGCTGAGGCACCTCCCCTTAGTGTTTGACTTTTATGTAAAATTGCTACCATAGTTTCCCCAGCCCTTCCCATATCCCACATGTAGCAGCAGGAAAAAATCAAAACGAGAGAGGGAGACAATCCCAGTCATGGGAGCTTGAGAGATCAGGCCAACTCCTGTTGCTGGTCTTACTTTTCAGGTGAACCCATTCTCCTTGCCTGACCCTATAGGCCAAGGCTAAGGCAATCATATCTAATTAAGGATAGCTTTAGCTTTTCTGTGAAAATCCCTCATACCTGAAGGTCCTCTGTGTCAATTTCTCATGACCTTTTTCCCAATCATTCAACAACTTTTCTGCAGAAAGAAACTTTGTACTCCTTATAAATGTAAAGAGTAGAAAACACAAATTTATATCTTTACCCTCCTAGGCCCTCACCTCCAAAAGTTGAAAGAGGAATAAATCCTTAGAGTAAAATGAAAGAAGCATGTGTTACCAGACAAGAAATTTCAGCTGGCCTTTGATGGGCCACAGCCTGGAGAACAGTTTGGCAGATGGGAGGTAGCTGCAAATGAGATGCATGCAGACAGAGACATAGGTCTCCTCAGGTGGCACTCATACAACAAACTTAGGGCACAGCTAGAAATACAAACCCCAGTTCATCCCAGTAGCAATTTGGTACTGACCCCTGGTCAGGTGCCAAGACCCTTGTTTGCTGAAGAAGTATGATCAAGAGAGGACAGAGAACATAGACAGGGCTGAGTACTACAACTGTCGGTCTGTAAATGAAAAAGCTGGACACTCAGCTCCCAACTCATTCCTCAGGTACATGAAATTCTTCACTGCTAATGAAAATTAACAGGCTTAGGGAAAAACAAACCTAACAATCTCCACTTATTGTTATTGGAGACTTGCTTAATAAAATCACCAGTCAATGGATCATCAAAACAGAGTTCTCTCTAAGATCTGATGTGACCTTGAATATAAAATGTCCCCCATAGCCTCATGTGTTTGGAATCAGCTTGATTCCCAGCTTGTGGAGCCTTTGGGAAGTAGATCCTTACTAGAGGAGATATGTCTTTGGGAAGTGGGCACTGAGATTTTATAGTGAGCTCACTATAGCTGCTTCCTCCCTCCTGATATGACAAAAGTGATGCCTGACTGCCTGGTCCTGCCATGCTTCATCTCAAAATGGCAAGCCAAAATAAACCCTTTCCTTGATAAGCTGCTTCTGCTTGGGTGTTTTGTCCTAGCAATGCAAAGGTAACTGCCACCTCTGACACACACCGAAGTCCCAGTGTATCAGTAGGTGGGTGGCTAAACAGACAGAATGTTAGTGTTCTCCAAAGAAATGGAATCAATAATAAAAACACATACAGATGTGATTAAGTACAAATAACTGGTTCACAAGATGCTAGAGACTGAGTCTGGTGAGTTGTCACCTGTATAGTTCATAGTCAGAGGCATAGTCCAAAGACCTGAGAGCTGGAGAGCCAATGGAGAGTTCTGACCAGGTCTGAAGACTAGGTATTCCAAGAGCAGGCACAGATCAATGTCTCCACTGCAGCATGCAAGCAGAGAGAATTCCTTTACTTTTTATTATATTGGACTTCCAAGGGATTGCATAGTTGCCTACCTACATTGTACAAGGTAATGGTTTTACTTACTCACAGGCTCAAGTGATAACCTGACCAAGAAACACCCGCATAGTCCTGTGCATAAATAATGTTAAACCCAATTATCTAGGCATCCTGTGGTCTATTCAAGCTTACTTATAATATTAATAGTCATGAGAGAAAATGAGGGCAGAAGCCAATATTTTGAGACACAGAAAACTGCCAAAAGTTTACCTGTCTTTAGAAGCCACCTGAGGATAGGATCTATCAAGACAAAAGAATATATCAGGAAAAAAATCCAATATGAAAGAGCCAAGAAGTCTAGGATAACAGGACATGGCACAGAGGGCAGAGACTCAGGGAGGCAGCTATCTGGAGAGGAAGAGTGCCCCTGGAGATTATGGGATGGCTCATCTGGTTCACAAAATGATAGCGGTAAATGATGTAATCATAAATCAAGGAAACACAAAACCTGTAGCAGAAAGAAGACAATCTTGTCCACTACTTGGTTCTACCTAGGTCAATGTTTATATAGTTGAAATCATGGTAAATGACATAAGAAAACCACTTCGAAAAACAGAAGCAGAAAAAATGACTACATTAACCCAAGACAACATAGGATATAATCATACCACACAGCTTGCTTATACAATGCACAATATTTACACGGTTTAGTGACACCAACACTGCTCACTGACTTAACTGAAATAATGACACCATAATGTGTGAGGAAAGGAGTTAGTCAGCAAGAACTAAGTCCTTATACATAAGAAAAAAAAATCAATACCTAAGAGCTAACATTAATGAGTTATTATTATAATGTAAGCATGCCCTTTTATAATATTGGGAAAACAACTCCCACAAAAATTAGAAAGAATTTCTTCTTGGGACCAAAACTAGACAAAGGTATAACTAGCATACCTGGAGT
The DNA here is from genome assembly GCF_020740685.1 of Jaculus jaculus. Classification (NCBI taxonomy): domain Eukaryota; kingdom Metazoa; phylum Chordata; class Mammalia; order Rodentia; family Dipodidae; genus Jaculus; species Jaculus jaculus. Next base: position 58,337,968 of record NC_059103.1, read on the forward strand.
CTTATTTGACTACGTGATACTAAGAAATCATTACAGGTTTAGATTTTCTAATACAAAAATCTAAAATCCAGGGCTGGAGAGATGGCATAGTGGTTAAGCGCTTGCCTGTGAAGCCTAAGGATCCTGGTTCAAGGCTCGGTTCCCCAGGTCCCACGTTAGCCAGATGCACAAAGGGGGGGAACGCGTCTGGAGTTCGTTTGCAGAGGATGAAAGCCCTGGCGCGCCCATTCTCTCTCTCTCCCTCTATCTGTCTTTCTCTCTGTGTCTGTCACTCTCAAATAAATAAATAAATAAATAATTTTAAAAAATCTAAAACCCAAAATGTTTTACATGCTGGCATGATACTTCCAGTAAAAACAAAAATCCACACCATGAAATTTTGCTTTATGCACCAAATTATTTTAAATACTATATGAAGTTAGCTCCATCTGGGGCTGTGGATGTAGCTCAGTTGGTACAGTGCTTGTCTGGCATGTATGAAACCATGGAATTGATCCCTAGCACCTTAAAAACAAAACACAATGATACACACCTGCATTTAAGAGGTGAAAACAGACATATCAGAAGTTTGATATCATCCACAACCAAGTGAAAAGTTCTATACAAGGCTGGGATATATGAGGACCTGCCTATAAAATAATAACATAATTTTCAGGGGTTGTGTATAAAGTCCACAGGAAATATAAATTCATTTCTTCCCTGGACTTGGGTCCCATTCCTAAGACAGCTCATTATGTATAATGCAACATCTCAAAATAAAAACAATTCCAAAATACTTTGGTCCCAAACATTTCAGACAAGTTCTATTCAATCTGTATTTTGCTTTTCAGACTATGTACAAGCATTATTTTTATTGGACAATAAATTTTAAGAGATGAGTGTTTGGAAAGCCTTTTGTAGCTATGCCATTTACTCCAGAATTACCATCAAGGTGTGCAACCTTGTATTTGTTCACGCCTTCCTAGTTTACAAAATGCTTTCTTATCTACTTTATCTAATGTCCACCATCATGCTGGGAGGCAGGTACTATTTTCTTACTCACATATGTTCAGAATGTATAAATAACACATCTATATCTGTGAAGATGTTATCTTAAGTCTCCCACTTTAATATACTTTCCTGAGATGGGAACTTGGCAATCCATTCATCTGCAACCAAGGTATAGAGCCAGGAAATGATTATTTTGTTTAATATGCCAAATTGCAGAGGCTGAGAAATCTTTTCAAACTTGAATTGTTTAATCCAATCATATTTCATGCCACTAAATATGTCCCCAGAAATTGTCTCCCAGAATAGTTTACCTTCCAGAACTTTCATAGAACCACACAAAGTCACAGACAACAGCATGAAAGGAATTTCCCTCACAGCCCACTTTGGGTGAGTGTACCCTGTAACTGCCACCCAGGCTCTTTCTTGCCTGAATGTTGAATCCTACTTGCTATGGTAGGAATTGGCCCTGTTTCTCCCTTTTGGGGGCTCCTCTTGTTCTTCCTACTTTGCAATATTCAAGTGATTATATTCACATAGTTAAATAAGTGTTCTGTACCCAAAACTACTTCTTTTTTTATCCAACATTACCAAACAAATAAACCCTTCTGTGTTCTGAAAACTCTTACTTCCAGCCTTCTGATATACAGCAAGTTCCTGAATTGAAATACTCCCTCCTAAAAGGAGGGAGGAGTCAGGAGGTCAATAAGTCTGGGAGAACTGAAACTTAAAACTCATAATACCATTCTCCAAGATTATAGAAGCAGTAAACAAGTGTTGAGGGATAGAATCAGACAAGTGTTGTGCAGCAATTGAAACATTCCCTCCTAGAGGAAGAGGGAAACCCAGGAGACTCATGAGGTCAATTCTGAGGACAAGATTGCAAGACACTGCCCCCGACCCCACAAAGGTGATATGTAGGGTAAAAAAGTGCTTGGGAAGGAAACTGCCTCATACCTGCCCTGCCAAGCTCTCTGTAAGTCATATAGTGAGCTGGATACCCTCCAATCAGCCAAGGAAGCTGCCTGCAAGTTGTGCAGTGTACTCTAGAGAGATGAGGCTGCCGTGCATGGGCTTTGTGGTGATGCAGCTGCCTGAGTCACCCATGGCTCCTGTAAGCAAGCCCTCATGCTACTCTGTAAGTAGCCTTAGTACACTCACTGGTTCACCAAAACTGGTTTTGGTGCAATTGTACTTTGGTGTCTTGTCAGAGTCCTGTCTGGATGCATAGATGTGTGTTCGCATTTCCCCAGGGGAAAAGTTTCCTGTGACAGCTTCATAACTTGGCAAATGCAGAAAACAGGCTGCCTCTAACAAACAAACCAGACTCAGGTCTTTTGTGAAGACAAGTGGGCCAACAAAGTCACCATGATTATGGAACCCATGTTTCTAGAAAATATCCAGGTCTCTGGGACACGAGAAACTCAGTTGGAAAATTACTCATTAGTCTACATAGAATGAGCAATTCTCTGTCAGAGTGCAAAGTGCACACTTGATGACAAGAATGATTGGGCTGGAGTGATGGCTTAGCGGTTAAGCGCTAGCCTGTGAAGCCTAAGGACCCCGGTTCGAGGCTCGGTTCCCCAGGTCCCACGTTAGCCAGATGCACAAGGGGGCACATGCATCTGGAGTTCGTTTGCAGAGGCTGGAAGCCCTGGCGTGCCCATTCTCTCTCTCTCCCTCTATCTGTCTTTCTCTCTGTGTCTGTCGCTCTCAAATAAATAAATAAAATTAAAAAAAAAAAGAATGACAAAAGCAACTTAATTCCTGGTGGATTCTTTTAACAATCCATTTAGTTCTGCATATTGAGAAATGATTTGGGAGGGCCATCATTTCCTAAGGATACTCATTTTTCTCCCAAGAATGAAAAGCCAGAGCTGAAGAGAGGGCTCTGTGGGTAAAACTGCTTGCTGCACAAGCACAAGGGCCTGATTCACCATGACCTCAATTCCCCAGCACCCACATATTCAGGTGGCCACAAACACTGGTATTCCCAGTCCCATGAGAAGCTGAGATCGGAGGTTGCTGGGGCTTACTGGTCAGACAGTATGAGCATGAGAAAAATAAAATACCCAGAAGATCCTAGTTCAGTGGCAGACTCCATCTTAAGGAAGAACATGGAAGAAGAGGACACCAGTGTTCTTCTCTGGCCTTTACATGCATCTGTGCACACATGCATATACCACATAGCCCATAGACCACATCACACACACAACAAAAATGAAAAACCAGCCAAAGACCCACTCTAGCAGACATCACCCTGTCTCCAAATGGCCAGTCACGGTGAACCAGGCAGAGTGGTGGTCTGCAGCAAGCAGGGAGGGCAACTGACTCCACTGGGGGCTTGTGAGAGGAGCACACATCAGCCAGGGAAGGTGAACTTCACTTGCGTCAGCCACAGCTAAGTAATAGTATTAAATAGTAGCTTGTCTCAAATCTCAACTGGGCTACCTATAAGATTTCAGTACACAATACCAAAAAAAAAAAAAAAAAAAAAAAAGCTCAAAACATTTGCTAAGAAATAATTTGCTAATTTAATAGTGATAGTTTCCTTCATACAAAATTTATCCTAACATATATGTATAAAATGGAAAAGGAAAAAAATACATTAAAAGGAGAACCTGATCTAAGAGGAGAACAGGCAAAGCCTGTGAATAGGTAATTCCACAGTGAAGAAACTACCTGGTCAATACGATCATGAAACAACACTCAGCTATGGCAGGAAGAAGGGACCAAAGTCAGTTTCTGCATTTGGGGTATGGATTTCTTTGCCCCAAGACTTATAGCTGACTGCCCAAATCACAAGAGACTATCAGATTGCATATCTGCTAGCCTGAGAAATCATGCAAACTCAAAATTTAAGGTGTGATTTCTACTGAATGAGTACTGCATTCCTACAATTATAAAGTCAAACAAACATACACCAGATGATCTTAAGTTGGGGACTATATTTACAAAATGACATGAAGATGTGTGTGTGTGTGCAGGGGTGTGTGTGTGTGTGTGTGTGTGTGTGTGTGGAGTGTGTAGATAGAAAGTGAGAGAGGGAAGATCAATTGTGAAAATAACAATCCAACAAACTTAAGTGCCGAATGTTATACTACTTAGACTATTTATGGCTACAATAACTCAAACAGTTTGAGGTAGATTAAAGATAGATTTCTGTTATCTCATAAAACAAGAAGTTGCATGGCAAGTTGGGACATTATGCACAGACGCATTGACTCTCCCCCATAACTGACTGCTGCCCCCAAAATGCATGACCCATAATCCCCATGGGGTTGACCCGCATCCCCAATGAGGAGGTCTTCTTTGGAAAAGGGCAGGGATGAGGGAACATGTGTTGTTTACATACTAAGTATGTCCATACCTAATAAAAATTAGTTTTAAAAAAGTTGCATGACTGTCCAGGTAGAAATTGGCCTCGATATCCATGACCTCAGAGAGCCTAGCAATACCTTCACAGGACCCTCATAGTAGGAGAAAAGGATAATGACATCAAAATCAAAGACAGACTAACAGTGAAAGGGAGGGGATATTATGCAGAGTGGAGTTGTGAAGGAGAAAGTGGGAGAGGAGAGGGAATTATCATGGTTTATTGTCTGTAAGGATAGAAGTTGTCAATAATAAAATTATACATGAAATATTTTATGAAAAGAAAAGTTGCATGAGGCTCTATGAGTCTGAGATGGTGGGACTCAAGAGCTCAGCAAAACACTTCTAAAAGAATGTTGTTGTTATTTTACCACCAAATCTCAACTTCCCTGGCCAATGCCCTTCTGACAACCAGCAAGCTAGAGTGATAGCACATGCTGAAGTCTCCTTATACAATGCCCAAAACCAGACACAGGACTCCTAGTCTTTATCCCAATTAAGAACCACAGAAATCTCCCCAGATATCAGGGATAAGGCCACCACATGCCCGTTTCTAAGCCACTCACCAATGAGGAAAGAACTCTACCTTCAACCATCGTCCCCAGACAAGTATGACCAAGAATCCCAGAAGTGCCATGGCCACTGCATATAAAAGTTCCACGCCGAGGCATGACCACTAACTGTGCATCCCACAGCTCCTGTCACTCCCACAAAGAAGGAACACTGAACAACTGTTATGCGGTGAGTTGCAAACCCCTAAGTAAATGCATATGTTGAAAAGCTAACCCCAGACGTCAGAATGTGGCCCTGTTTGGAAACAGAGTCTTTGCAGAAGTGAATAGTTAAGGTGAAAATGGGGATATAGTTCAGGGGTAGAGCATTTGACTGCAGTTAAGGTGAAATATGAGAGTGTAGCTCTAACCTAGATCAGCAGATGTTTTCCTATGAACAAAGAATTTGGCCAGAGATACTCCTGAAGACTCTATGAGTCTTTCCAATGTCAGCAGCAGAATTACCAGAAGCCCAATGACAAGTAGATCTTCCCTGGTTCCCTCAGCAGGAGCACACTGCCAATACCTGGCCTCTGCTTCTGTCTCCCAAGCTACAAGAGCAGCCCTCTGTACGGAAGCTGGGGGCATTGGGATGCTGTGCTTCAGAAGGGCCTCACTAGCAAACTGGCATAGCTGCCAACAAATAAAAGTTTAGTCATACATATGTAAATATAATGCTGTTCAAACTATAAAGAAAAAAATTAGGATATTAAATCTCACATAAGAGGCAAACACCTTTAATCCCAGATGTAGGAGGATCACAGTGAGTTCAAGGCTAACCTGGGAATACAGAGTGAGTTCTAGGTCACACTGGGCTACAGTGAGACCCTACCTCAAAAACAAAGTCCCATTTGGGGAGAATGACATAGTGGTATGTGTCTATAATCTCAGTGCTAGGGAAGTAGAGAAGGAGGATCCTTGGCTAGCTTCTCTAACTGAATCAGTGAGCTCCAGGTTTAGTGAGGTTCCCTGTCTCAAAAGCTAAGCTATTGAGAAACATACCCAACACTGACTTGTGGCCTACACACACATTATACATACACATGTACACACACATGGACATGCATACGCCCATGCAGATCCATACCATATATACATATAAGAAAAGAAAAAGTAAATCCAAAATCCAATTTTTAGCCAAGCATGATGATTCATGCCTGGAATTACCACATTTGAGAGGGTGAGGCAGGAGGATTGCCATAAAGGTGAGGCTAGCTTGGGCTGCATAGTAAGTCCCTGTTCATATTTCAAGAAAATAAATCTAAATGAACAAAATCCAATTTTGTGCTAAAAATATAAAATGCACACGTATTTATCTGTGTTTTGTGTGTAAATTCTGTCTCATACCAGTTACACATGGTTTTGTGTGTGAGCTCTCTGTCTGTGCATGCCTGTCTCCAGGAGGATGACTGTTGTGAGAGGCTACAGGCTGGCACTGTCACTGTCACTTGTTAGCTTGGAGAAGCGGGTGAGAGGTATTGATTATCAGAATCTCCTTTATGCACCTGCATGGTCCTACTTGTTGCCAAGAATATGTGTCACTTTTTGATTTTTCATCTAGTAAACACTTTGACAGAATAAAGCTTTAACACAAGTGCAGGTTTTCCCAACCTGAATTCACGTGGAGCACTATGATGGGAGGTTTGTGCATCTCCACATGCTGAAGCCTGATTCCTGTGGTGGTGACGTTAGGAGGCCCTTTTTCTGGAGGAGATGAGGTCATGAGGGGAGCAGGCATAATGGGATTAATGCCTATAAAGAGGAGACACCAGAGTGCTTCTGCATCTGCCCTGCAGGGACCCAGCAAAAAGACGCCATCGCTGAACCAGGAAGCAGCCCTCACCAGACAGCAGGTCTGCCAGCCACTTGATCTCAGACTTCTAGCCTCCAGGCCTGAGAGAAACAATATCTGTGCCAGCGGCCTGTATCCAAGCTGTCTGACTAAAGTCTTAGGAGCTACAAAGCAGCCAGAGTAGCCCATGGTCTTAAGTCCTACCACACCATGGCCTTCATTTTAACTGCATTTCAACCAGTCTTTTCATGCCTTGCCTCTCCATCTTGCCTCAGACACTACATCATGAAAGCCCCATCCAAATGCCCTGTCACTCAAGCAGGAACACAAAAGTCTCCCCTGGTCCTCCATTAACCACAAAGCCTCATCTATATCCTGGCAGGTCACCTGACACAGGCACTGAGACCCAGGCAGGCCTGTATCCCAAGGCAGTGGCAGTGGGGACCACCAAAGCCCTTAAGGTTCACTGGCTCTTTGGCTAACAACTTGGAGGGTCCTTTTCTATGATTCTCTTAGTTAAACTTTCTAGAATAGTGCACGTGACTTGGGCATATCAAGACTGACCTGTAAAGAGTGTCTGTCTTTGTTTCATTGACCCTTTCCAGGTTTCTGAGAAAGACTAACTCCTGAGACACAGGCACCATCTTTTTAGAAAACCATCCTGGAATGACCCATGAAACACTCTGATGTAGTCTCCAGCCTGGTACAGAACTCTCCTTTTTACAAATGCTTTGCCTCAGCACTAATGACCTATCTTTCTTGAACTCAGCGTGTACTGAAAGAAAAGCAACCCACACACCATAAAAAAAAAAAAAAATGGAAAAAGGGCTGGGCATGGTGGTACACTCCTTTAATCCCAGCACTCACAGGGAAGAGGTAGGAAAATAACCATGAGTTCAAGACTATCCTGAGACAATATAGTGAATTCCAGGGCAGCCTGGGCTAGAGTGAGACCCTACCTCAAAAAAAGAAAGAAAGAAAGAAAGATGGCCTAACTCTCTATTTAAAGTCAGCCAGAACCCCTCAAGTAAAGCAGGATAGGAAGGTCTGTTGGACCCTCACCAGCAGGAGCAAAGGCCACCAAACCGCCTCACGCTGCTGTAATGGTTCTAAGTGCCCTGTGCACTGTAATGCATTTATGCCTTCACAACAAACCTATGACTTGTGTACTGTTGCCACGCTCCCTCTACAGAGAAAGCTTTAGACAATTAGAAAGTTTCTCAGTTTCCTCAAATTACAGAGATACAGCCAAAATCATAACTGGGATTCAGACTGAAGAGCATGCCCCTGTGTAAAAGTCCCTCACTGGTCTTCCCATAGAGCCGAGAGCAATACAGTCTGCCCACAGGCTCTGGAGCAGACCTACTTGTTTGTCTGCATTGCCTGCAGACCAAGACCAGGGTCACACATCAGAAATACACACACTTAGAGTCGAGTGGTGGGCTCCTCCATCACTTACTAGAACACTTTGAATAAAATAAAAGCAAGTACCTAGCAAATTTAAAATCAGTTTGACACATCCTAAATTTGGAAGAGCAGGAAAAGAAATCACCAGAGACATGAGGACGCCTTGGAGAGAGACTGGTGCTGGCAGTGTGCACCTACTGTCTCTGGCAGCCAGGAAGTCACCCACGTTTCCGGCCCTGACAGTCAGGAAACCACCAGCAATGTCCCAGAGGCTGGGACAGATCAAAACAGAATCCTCACTCTTACCCACACATCTGGAATTGTCAACACAGTGACTCCCTCTAAAATGGCATAACAGGAAGTGAGATTTCCTGTGCACAACAACCTGTGTATTTAGTAACATGATTTCTTCTCTTTTTCAACAGAATTCAGTTACAGCAACTATGGCAGAGCCAGGTACTAGAGTCCTAGCTGCTACCCTGTAGCTCAGGTATGACTGTGCAGAAGAAGATAAGGTCCTAACAGAAGTGCAGGGATAATTAGCTTTCACTTGGATTGCTGGCCACAGGAAAAAGAGAGACTTGGACTACATGATTAAGATATCTTTCAGTTTTTTTCCAGTTTTCTTGATAAATTTATGTGTTTCATCATGTGTTTTGATCATAATCCCCCCATATTACTTTCTCTTGTCAACCTCCCTTTCTCCTTTCCTCTGAGCCCCTTCATCTTCCCAACTAGTCCCTCTTCTGCTTGGATGTCTTTTCTCCTGTGTGTGTGTGTGTGTGTGTGTGTGTGTGTGTGTGTGTGTGCACTGAGTTTACTTAGAGCTGGACACAGGAGCATGGGTAGGGCGCTATTCACCAGAGCACATGCAACTGACCAGTAGCTAAGCACTCCTGCTTCTCATATTTTCATTTCTGCAAACAAGAGATGATACTCCTTTTGTTTATATTTTTTGATGGGGCAGAGTGTGTTTCTTATAATAGAAAAGGCTATTTCTTAGGAATTTTAACAAACAGGAACATTTTCCTGGGAGAACAAGACACTAGGATACAAAATTACAAGTGTTGCAACTCCAGGCCTGTTCCCAGATTCTCCAAGAAGCAAGTAGAAAGACAGTTGAAGCAAACAGGTGATTCTGTAAAACTAGACTAAGAAGCCCTACAAATTTGATTAAAATCTAAAACTTGTTTTGCTTTAAAAAAATTTAATATATCAAAAGACCTGCTTTAGTGACATGCTAATCCCACCATAAAATAACCCCAGCACCCCCTTGGCAATAACAATGTTCAAGTTGACCAGCCAACTCGTACTTCTAAACACATGTGGACAAGTGCATGTGTGTCTTCTAGTTAGGCATGGGACTCAGAGACTACAAGTAATAGGTACCTATTTTCTGCAAAAATAGGCAGGGAAATCCCAGTAAAATGATAAAATGAGGGACAGTCCCAAATTACCAATTTTTCAAGTACTATGTTCCCCATTGCCACTTCCCTGAGTTACAAAGGGAACCCTTAAACCAAATAATGTACCTCAAATTTGGCACCCAGTGACCAGGATGTTTTTTTCTTCTTTAGAAAAACACACATTTCTACAACCATTATATATTTTTGTTTTGTTTACTGCTCTGCCTTGTGTTATAAATGGAGCACTAAGCAGTCAAGACCTTTTCTTCTCTTAAGGTAGGACAGCCATCTGTTTACCGCTCTGAGCTGTGTTTGTAAAGGGTGTGTGGCCCCAAGCAAGAGAAGCAAAAGAGAATAACTAACCCCCAGCTCGTCCTCTTCTCCTAACTTCCACTCGTGAGAGTTGGTTTAACCTTAAGAATTAAGAGCTTTGAGCTCCAGGTCAGCCTGAACTACAGTAAGACTGCCTCAAAAAGAGAGAGAGAGAACTGGAGAGATGGTATAGTGGTTAAGGCACTTGCTTATGAAGCCTAAAGGCTCAGATTCAAGTCCTCAGAACCCATATAAGCCAGATGCACATGGTAGCGCATGCATCTGGAATTTGTTTGCAGTGGTTAGAGGTCCTGGTGTGCTCATTCTTTCTCTCTAATAAATAAATAAATTATTTATTTTAAAAAAAACACAAAAAAAAAAGAATTAAGAGCTTCTCACCAATGAGACATGCCATCCCAACAGTCAGGCCTGCCCATTCAGCTCTCCTTTAGAAAAAGTGATACTTCTTTTAATGTAGCAACTAGCACTGCAGTCTACCTGCTTGTCTTCATCTGGGTCAAAGAAAAACCATGGAGCAAAGCCACTTTTCCGCAGAGGCATGGAGCAGGAACAGAGGTGGGGACAGAACTCTGGCCACCCCAAAATGACAGTAGTTTTCCTGAAAGCAACATTGCTAGTAACTAGGAAGGTTCTACAATACAAATGCCAATTGCAGTACTCAGATTTGTCCTACAAAATCTTCTCTGTCTGTGGTAGCTGTGCCTCTAAATCCTACAGAGAATTGAACATGGTGAGTAGAAGATGCTGGGGAAGAAATTATCCAGAAAAAAAAATGAGGTTTTCAAAATCAAAGGAGATCACAGAACATTTCATAAATACTGAGCAGTCACTGAGTGTTGCACACTCCACAGCTGTCGATAAGGACAAGCCAGCCACTTCTTGGACTGTTCTACGCAAAACCCAGCAAAAACTCCACCATGTAGGGCTTGTGGTTCTTTCATCAGCCACCATCATCCCCACACACTTAACTAAGCTGACCTGCAAAGGTCTGTCTAGAACCTGACACAGAGGCAGAAACTAGAGATGTGATTCACTTGGAAAATGCTGGGACAAGCCCATCAGTAGGAGGAGGGAGTAACACAGGACCAGAAGATAAACAGTGCAGTTTCATACCACGAGAATATCCTGACTCACACAGCTCAGATCCCCCAACTGAAAGGAAGTGTCCAATGACCATGAACAACACCCAGCCTGGTTTCCAAGCAGGCATTGCTGCCCCCTCAAAGTGAGGGAGCTCCTGGAGGAAGATGATTCAGATGCCAGCTCTGGGGAGCCAGGGCAGCATACTGAATGGCTGGGTGTGCATGGTGAGGGCTATACCTGGAGCAGTTGCCTAAAGGAGACAGGAAATGGAGAGTTCTAGAGTCCCTGCCCACTGGCCCTCCTTTTTATATAACCCAGGACTGCAGCCTAAGGATGGTGCAGTCCTCAACCTAATCAAAATAATCCCTCATAGACATGCCCAGAGGTCCTAAATCCCATCAAGATGACAACAAATATTAACCATCACAGCTCCACCCTTAGCTGACATGACACACAAATATATCACTTTTAAGCCACGGCCTTCAGCCCTTTATCCCCATAGGCACATGGCCTTACCATAATGCAAACTTAGTCCAGTGTCAAGAGTCCCCATAAATGCATTACTTGCATTGATGCTTAGTTCCTCAAATAAGATAACTGGACCCATGTCTACTTCTGTTACCTTCTAACCCTTAGCCACCATTAGAGAATGCACCTCCATTGTTGTTGGCCCTGCCAGGGTCCAGATCACAACTGCTTACTGGGAGCTTAATTGCCTAGAACATGGAATCCATCCAGATGTCCAGATGATAACTGACAGTAACACTGGGGGAGGTGATGACTCCTTCAGCACCTTCTTTAGTGAGATTAAAGGTGAAATCCCCCCACTCCTGGGAGCTCTATGACTAGCTTTGAATGGCCATAGTTGACTGGAGATGAGACGGGCTCTTGGAGTTCAACAGGGTTCTGGGAGTTTAGCAAGAAACTTTGTTCCCAGAGAGACTCAGTTATGCTGGCTGCTTCTCTGAGGTCAGCTGCCAACTCTCTTTGTTCCTCTCCAAGTCAATAGTCCAATTCAAAAGATCTCCAGCTTACTGCTAAACTTTCAACAGACAATCCATCAGCTTATGACACCGTCAATTATAGGTAGAGACAGTTCCAATATACTTAAACCCCCTGACTCCAGTCATTTGAGTTTCCCACTTTCAGGGGCTCCCGTCCATGTTAGTAGATGCTTCCTTGCTTGTAATAAGGGTCTGCTATTTCTATTTTTACTGCCTGAATCCTGTTTAATAAAGCCTCTTATATACATTCCTGTACTAGCCTGTGGTTGTCTCATGGCCTGGCTAAGTCCTTACTATTTCCTAGGTAAGAATTTGTGAAAGCAGAGCTCACTAGGAACAGAGTTTCTCCCCTCCTGTTTCAAGGTGATCTATGACATCTGAGCATGTGCCCAGAGCAGTGTTTGTAGACCTGGAGCCCACAGTCGATGAAATTCTCACTGGTACCTGCTGCTACCTCCTCCACCCTGAGCAGCTCATCACAAGCAAGAAATAGGCCAACAAAAGCTATGCCCAGAGACACTACACCATTGGCAAGGAGATGACTGACTCCATCCTAGATCAAATGAATAACAAGCTAGCTGGTTAGTACTCAGTTCTTCAGGGATTCTTAGTTTTTGAAGCTTTGGTGGACGAACTGCTGTGGGTTCACCTCCCTTCTGATGGAACATCATTCTGTTGATTATGGCAAGAAGTGCAAGCTAGAGTTCTCTAATTATCCAACCCTAAAGGTTTCAACAGCGATGGTTGATCCCTATTCCTCCATGTAGACAATGAGACCATATATGATATCTGTCATAGAAAGCAATGATATTGAATGCCCTATTTATACTAACCTTAACTGCCTTATTAGCCAAATTATGTCTTTCCTCAGATCTGATAGAGCCCTAAGTATGACAGAATTCCAGGCTAACTTGGTGCTCTATCCCTGCATATACTTCTCTCTGGCAATAAATGCCCCTGTGATCTCTGCTGAGAAAGTTTACCATGATCAGCTTTCCATAGCAGTAATCACTAATGCCTGCTTAGGGAAAGCCAACCAGATGGTGAAATGCAGACTTCACCATGGAAGATGCAGAGCCTGTTATATATTGCACCATGGTAATGTGGTTCCCAAAGATGGCAATGCTCTCAATCCCATCAAGCCCAAGTACAGCATTCAGTTTGTGGACTTTTGTCCTTGCTGACTTCAAGATTGCCATTAATTACCAGCCTCCCGCTGTGATAGAGATCTGGCCCCGGTCTGAGTAAGTCCACAGCCATTGCTCAAGTCTGTTCTCACCTGAACCACAAGGCTGACCTGCTTGCTGTTTGCCAAGGGTGCCTTTGTACCCTGGTGGATGGGTGCAGGGATGTAGGAAGGAGAGTTTTCTTAGGCCTGTGAGGCTATGGCTGTACAAGAGGGGCTGTACAAGAAGGTTAGTATATATTATGTTGAAAGGAAGGCTGAGAAAGAAGATGAAATTAACTATCAATTCTGTTCACCCCTGCAGCATGGCAGCCAAGTGTGCCTTTGTTAAAAAGTATGTGGGTCAGGGGCTGGAGGAAGGTGTTCTGTATGGCCCATGAGGACATGGATGATGCTAAGTGTGCCTTTGTGTGCTGATATCTGGGTGAGGTGAGGGAGGAAGGAAAGTCTTCTCAGCTCTATGAGGATATGGCTGTGCTTGAGGAGGACTATGAAGGCTGGTTTGGATTCTGTTGGAGAGTGTGAAGGTGGAGAGGAACACTAATTATCCATTCCTTTTGGTCTTGTAGCATGTCATGTTCTCAGAACTCGAGCTACAACATCAGCTGACAGGCATTGCCTTTCTGATTGGGTTTTCTTCATACAACTGTAATCATATTTATCCTTTACATGTATAATTATAAGATTTTTAATGTGATTTTAAAAATAAAGACTAACCACCTGAAAAGTAGGGCTCTGGTGGGATGAAGCCTAAGCTTAAAAGCACTTTTCTTTCTGTATCTGACCTATAACTCCCAGTACCAAGAGATTAGTTGTTACCCACATTGAGATGTTGCAGAAAAACTTATGACATCCCCAAATCAAGACAGCTTTCTGACAAAGCACTTGATTACCTGCCTGAGGCAAAAGCTAAGAACCTATTGCTGAAAATACCATATGCTGCTGACACAGAGCATGGAGAGACCTGGCTGTAATACAGAAGAAAGCCAGTCCCAAGACAGCCTGTCTAGTGCTGGAAAGCATTACATGAGCTACTGGGGGAAAGTGGCCAACAACCATCTCAGTAATCAGAGGTCTAAGCTACTCAGAAGCAAACACCCTGACACAATGTAAAGGCCAGTGCAACAGTGGCACACAGCCTCAGTGGGTAACCAATAGCTTTCTTGTTGGCTAAGAGGGAACCCATATCTGAAATTGGGAGCCAGATCAGAATCCTATGGAGACAAAGATTATGTTCTCCAGTGTCAAGCTCTCACTAGTCTTTGCCTAAAAGAGGGGTTACATAGGACAAATTCTGCCCAAATTAATAGTGCTTATTCCATTTAAACTATGTTGGCTTCACTGTCCATTGAAGAATCTGTTCTTCTTTTTCAGAAGGTGGGTGAGAGTTGAGGAGACAAACTACCCCTGACACTTCATCCAGGCCACAGCTGAATACACAGAGGAGTGGGGAGAGGAGAAAGAGTTCCACTTCCATGACGTTCCTGATAATCAGCCCCAGGGAGTAGGAGACAGACCCTAAGGATACTCAATACCTACCAAAGCAGAGATCCAGAGATTCCTAAGAGCTCATCACTGAAGTAGACTTAAAACTCATCCACCATGGCTCAGTAAATTTTGCAGAACAGAGGGTAGAAAGATTGTAAGAGCCACAGGTAGAGACATCATGCCCAGAGGCATTCCCTCCACACCCAAATAACTGACTACTGCTCCCATAACACATAAACTATAACTCCATGGGAATACATGCAACCCCACTGAGAAGTGTCCCCAACAGAATGGTGGCAGGGACAAGGGAAAAGAGGGCACCAACATATTATGTATCCATACAAAACATCTTGTTAATAATAATAACAAACATTTAAAAGATAAATAGGGCTGGAGAGATGGCTTAGCAGTTAAAGCACTTGCCTATAAAGCCAAAGGAACCAGGTTCGAGTCCTCAGGACCCATGTAAGCCAGATGCACAAAGGGGCACAAATGTCTGAAGTTCATTTACAGTGGATGAAGGCCCTGGCATGCCCATTCTCTCTCTTCCTCTTCTTCTCTCAAATAAATAAATATAAATATAAATAAGTATTTTAAATAAATAAATAAAGACTAAGAAAAAACAGTTCTAACTTGATTCAAAGTCTTGTGTCTCTTCTGAGACTCGGGCAAATTTTTTTCGAGTAGGGTCTCACTCTAGTCCAGGCTGACCTGGAATTAACCATGGAGTCTCAGGGTGGCCTCAAACTCATCGCAATCCTCCTACTTCTGCCCCCTGAGTGCTGGGATTAAAGGCATGCACCACCATGCCTAGCTCTCAGGCATACTTTTAATGGGACTCCTATAACACCAAAATGCACAACACATGCTTCCAATATACAATAGCACCGAGTAAAAAAAAATTCACATTCCAAAAGGGAGGAATATGGACATAGCAAGAAAAGGTAGGACCAAATTAAAACCAAATGCCATCAATGCAAACACAAAATCCTATAACACCATGTCTGGCACCTGAGATTTTTCCTTAATGGTGCTGATCTCTTTTATAATTACAGCTGCTTTCTCATCACCAGCCTGAATGCTATCCTATCTTGACATTCCATCCATCAGATGAATTAGTCCATTACTTTTGAGTTCAACTTCATTCAAGTTCTCAGTACATGGACAGAATGCAGTCATATTTTTTTCCAGAACATCACATGAACTACCTCTAGCCTAGTTCCTGATATTGTCCTTAGTCCCCTCTGAAGCTTCAAGAGTTGGAATTCCACTGTCTGTATTTCTCTCATCATTCTTGTAGCAGTTACCTACTTGCTGCTGAACACTCAACCAGAAGCAGTTCATGGAAGGGAAGGACTTAGTTCAGCTTACAATTTCAAGGAGAAGCTGCATCACAGCAGAGAACGCACAACAAAAGCAGGAGGCTGCTCATAGCATCACATATCAGTGGGGAGAAAGCAACAAAAGTGAGCTTTCTAGCACTGGCATGCAGGTGAGGACTAATAAACCTCAAGGTCTGCTTCCAGTGATACACCTCCTCCAGCAAGTCTCCACTTCCAAAATGCCCCATAACCTTCCTAAGTTGCCACCAGCTAGGGACCAAGTATTCAAAACACATGAGAATGTGGGGGACATTTCACAACCAAACCACAATTCTTATCTTTCAAGTCCACCAGAATGCCACATTAAGCTCTCATTATAGAACTCAAGGACTTTCCTGTCCCAAAATTACAAACTCTTCCACATTCTTCCCACAAACTAGCTCAAAAAGTCTAGGAATCACTGCAATATCACTGCAATAACCTCACTTCTGAGCACCAATTTTCCATTAGTTGTTTTCTCGTTGGTGAAAAAAATATCTGAGGAGCAACTTATCAAATGAAAGACTTTATTTGGCTTACAATTCCAGAAGGTAGAGTCTATCAGAGCAGGAAAGTCATGGCAGGCCAGAGAAGCAAGCTAGTTTCACATTGTATCATAGGCATCTCAAGGACCTCCCCCAGTGACCTCACTTCCGCAATCTTCCCAACCACCACCAACAGTTGGTGACATTCAAGTGTTCAAACACATGAGCCTATAAGAATCATTTCACATTCAAGCCACAACAGGATTCCTATGGGATGACTGTTTGAGGTTATCGTAAACCACGGTGGAGAAAGCACAACAGCAGGCACATGATGTAGCTGGTCACATTGCATCCACAGTCAGGAAGCAAAGAGCAATGAATACCCATATTAAGCTGGTTTTCTCCCATTAATGCAGACCAGAACCCAAGCCCAACAAATGGCACCATCATTTAGAGTGGGTCCCACCACCTTAAATAACATAATAAAATCCTTCATTGACAAGTCCAAAGATTTTTTCCCCCCATGGTGACTACAAATGCATCACAATCTGCATACTTTAAATTATCTCCAGATTACTTACAGTACACAATACAATCTGAAGGTTATGTAAAGAGCTGTACTGTATTGTTATGAAATGATGACCTAGATGTCTGTAAATGCTTAATATAGATGCATTTTCTTTTTGATAGTTTTGATTCACTGTTGGTTGAGTCCACAGGTTTAAACCTGCTGATGCACAGATCCAATAGTATAGTACATTCAAGACAAATTTAAAATGGAGCTATCTTCCTTATTTCTGAGCAACTAGGTAGTGCCCTTGCTTAACTTTTCTGTGTAACAAACACCATAAACTGTAAAACTTGACAGCTTAAACAAACACAAATGGTCTATCTTGTGGTTCCCAGGGCTCACAACTTCTCTGTGTAGCTGGGTTCTCCACTCAGAACCCCCGAGGCACCCACCAAGTGTACTCTCTTTTGAAGTCTCGGCTACAAAAAGCTTTGCCTCCAAGCTCCTCTGGTCTTAGACAGGCAGACTTCCTCATGGGTGAACGATGAGGTTGAACACACGCTGGTCCTCTAAAACCTACAAGCGTATCCCAAAACCACAGGAGTAAGTATGCTATCACTTTCATCATGTGGCATGACCCTGCCCAGGAAGTGACTCTCCATCTTCACAGTCCTATGCGCACTTAAAGGGGGGATTGCACAAGACCAGGTGTATCTGTTTTGCATTGGAAAACATTTTCCCAGTTGGTAACTTATTTTTCCAGGATGGGGCTTTTCCTCTTATGTATTATAGCTTTTTCCTCCCATCTCCCCTCATCACCTCTTGACATCTTCAGATATTTACTGAAAAAAACACACTCCCTCTCCCACCAGTTCCTTCTTTCCAGTCAAGTTTATATGCCACACCTCTGCCTGCACATAGAAGTTGTAATTTACAAACACACATTTTCATTTCATCAAATGGAGATTCCATGCTCCTTCATCAGGAGAAGATAGCGCTTCAAAAAGAAATAGGGCTCTTTGTGAGGTTGGTACCTGGCTTTAAAGACTGATGTCACAAAAGCCAGCCCCAGTGTGAAAGGAGGGAAGAGGGGGTATGATTGAGAGTGATGAAACTTTTAGTCAAATTGAATTTTTGTTACTATTGATGTTTTTAAACTTAAAAAAAAACTGCAAAGGAGCTGATTGATAAATAGTATAGATCTGAGAGGAATGAAAGAAACCACAACTCACCTGCCTGCTGATGAAAGGGTGTAAATTTTCTTTAGAGTTCTGATGCACAGAGACCAAAAGTCTGGAACAATGCTTTCTGACTGCTCCAAAAGCTCTGTATTTGGAAAATAAACTGTTAAGAATTTGCTGATTAACTTTTTGCTTACACATAGTCAGCTTTTCCTTAATTCAGACTTTATGTGGATAAACAACTTACTCCATCATACTAGATAAAAGAAAAAGGGTCTCCTCCCTCAGGACCTTGTAAATGACCTTGGCTTCCCATAGGACTAAGATAGATGGTGTGGGCACGTCCTTCCCTTCTTCGAGCCCCGTGAGCAGTGGAGCTTTCTCTTAGGTACTGACGATGTCCATTCAAGCTCCCAGCTCAAAGACACTGGATTTGCTCAGACTTCATTGTGTTTTTGCATCAAATTAAATTAACCAGTTGGTTACTGACAGGCTACAAATCAATAGTAGACTGGAATCTGTAAAATATTCATGTGCTAGTTACCTCTTGGGACTAGCATTCATAAAGATGGATAGATCACCTGTCAGGATACGTGA
This sequence comes from Jaculus jaculus, assembly GCF_020740685.1. Taxonomy (NCBI): domain Eukaryota; kingdom Metazoa; phylum Chordata; class Mammalia; order Rodentia; family Dipodidae; genus Jaculus; species Jaculus jaculus. The sequence continues at coordinate 58,356,715 of NC_059103.1, forward strand.
AGATATGCAGTATTCTGATTCTGGCTTTTTCCTCCCACCTCCCCTCCTCACCTCCTGACATCTTCAGATATTTGCCTTGTTTACTGATTCTGACTCAGAAGATAACATAAACAGAGAATCTTAAATTACCTGATTCATAAAGGAGGTGATGAAGAGAAGGGGGATCTATGATTGTGCTGGGCTTTGCCATGTACAGATAAGCCAGTCTTGAAATAATCCTGTAGCTGAACTGCTTCCCAGACGATGGGCAACACTTCTGCCTATGCCCCAGTGGTCACCGTGATGGTCTGTGGATGTCCCTGGCTTACACAAGCAGGTTAATGAAAGCCATGGTACCTCACATTCTGTAAGTTGGTGAGCACTGGTTGTTCCCTGAGGGAAATAATATTATGGCCAACCTGTGGTACCTGAACTCAGGGCATATGGTTGCTAAGCAAATGAGGAATGCCTATAGTGTCTCTGCTTTCTTGATATCCATGGATTTATAGTACTGTATTGCAAGAACCTGTGTGTTTCTCATATCGTTCTGTGCTCATTTTCACCTGTGACCATCACATATCCTTACACATATATGCATATACATGCATGTATGCCTTGCACACATACATGTCATCATGGTTTCATTTTAATTTTTGGAAAAACAGACTTTTAAGCCCTATTAATACTTTTCCATTTTATTGATTTTGCTTTTATATTTGTTATGTTCTTCCTTACACTTTATTTTGAATTATTCAGTAATTTGTTTTATACTTTATTTATTTTTATTTTAGAACTAGCTTAGTAATTATTTTAACATGTTTTTAGATGATGAGCTTCCCTTCGCTATGTCAATGAATAGTGTACTCATTGTTATTCATTTCAAAATATGCCTTTCCATTCAATTTAAAATACAGGTCATTTCAAATTATTTTTCACAAGAAAATATATTCAATATTCAGATAAAAATCTAAATAATATAATAAAAAATGTATATGCCTATTAATGGTATATATCAGTCATGCTCAATGGAAACACAATAACTAAAAACATAATGAAGAATGTGAAAAATCTGAATTTTCTTACTCAAAAATGACCATCTACAACAACTGAGAATTATGTACCACCTATGACCTTCAAGACATATCCTTATGTATGTGCATACACGCATGCCTTGCACACGTAAATGGCACCATCTCATGAACTGTATGATTCTGATGTAATTGTAAGTTTGATTTCTAAGTATATTATTTGGGGGTGGCAAGAATAGTTTTCAACTTCAATATTGTTTTGTTATACCACTACCAGCAAAGATACCTTTTGTTCCTATGTGTATGGATGTAGTGTGGTGGTGGTGGTGTGTGTGTCTGTGTATGTGTGTGAGAGAGAGAGAGAGATGGCGTATGAACATGAATCCACGCAGTGCTCCTAGCACTCGCTTACCTGAGGCGGCTGGGGCGGGGGGATTTCAGGTGACCTCCTACGTGGTTCTTTTGCCCATTCATACTTGAGCCAGAGTCTCTTCCTGATCCTTTACTGATCCAAGAGCTTGCTGTTTGTCTACACAGACCTCAGTGATTCTCCAGGCTCTGCTCCCCATGGGGCTGGTATTACAGACATGTGTGGCCACACAACTGTTTATGTAGGTCCTGGGAATAGAGGAGTCTCTCGGGCCTTGACAGGCTTTCATGCTGGTACAACAAATGATCTTATCCACAGAATGAGGCAAAGCTCTATCCCAAAGACATTTGTATGTGCTAAGAGTTCATTTTGACCCATTAATTGATAATATTTTAAACCTTCTATTTATTAGTGAACGGGGTCACTTTGTATTTGTCACTTGCATGTGTGGGGGTATGCAATCAAGGCTGATGGTACCATTCAAAACTTAATCGGTAGCTTCACCAGCTCTTCATCAACCTCATCAGTCTGCGATGACTTGGTAGTAATTCCCACTATGGTTATTGACTTCAAATGTCTATTTGGTAATTCTACTGGGTTTGTTCATACATTTTGCAAGATGACAATATTAGGTATACAGAAGGATATAATTATGCTAAGTTGCTGGTAGGTTAAATTTTATTATCCATTTTACCCATAAATTTCTTATGTTATCCATAATGTATGGATATGTTTATCTATAAAAAGAATATTTCATCCCAGTTAAAACTGTGATTTACTTCATTAAGGTCTTCTTGGTATACATTTTCCATGATTTTTATCTTCAACCTTAAATGTGACTATGTTATGACAAAGTTTTGTAAACAATTCATAAGCAGGATTTTTCAGTATTCAGTTCTGTTTTAATAAATGAAATTTTATATGTTGTCAGTACTGTAGCAACTTATATATTTTAACACCTTATTCTCTTTGTACTACTTGTTAGTTTAAATTTGTTGTTTAGTTTCTTATTTTATACCTTTCCTTTAATTAGTTGTCTCTTCAATCCCTATCCACTTCTGTGCACATTAAAGTCATGTGTTCCATTCTATTATTTTAGTGATAGTTAATTAGTCTGACTTGCATAAATTTTGAATTTTTCTAACAAATTAAAAAGCCAGTCAATTTCATAATGCTGCCTCTAAATAAAATATTGAACTTGTTCTGTTAACTGCTTTATCCAAATTCTGTTATTGTTACCTAGTATTGTTTTTAAATTATGAAAAAATACATTTTCATATGAATGTTATTTACTTTTTTTTTTAAATGTCAGTATTATTTCATTTTGTCAGTTTATCCTATCTAAGTTTATTTTCCTTCTTATTAAAGAACACCCTTTAGTAGTTCTTTCTTTTAAGCAAAGCCTGTTTCTATATATCTTTTTTTATTTCATATATATATATATATATATATATATATATATGCCAACTTCTATACTTACAGACAATAAACCATGGTATTTCCCTCACCTCCATTGCTTTCCCCTTCATAACTTTGCTCTCTGTCAAATCTCCTCCCTCTCTCCATTAGTCTCTCTTTTAATTTGATGTCATTATCTTTTTCTCCTATTCTGAGGGTCTTGTGGAGGTATTACTAGGCACTGCGAAGTCTTGGATATCAAGGCTTATTTCTGTCCAGACAGTTGTATGTAAGGAGTGGTAACCTTCCTTTGGCTCTTACATTCTTTCTGCCACCTCTTCTGCAATGGACCCTGCGTCTTGGAGGGTGTGAGATGTTTCAGTGCTGGACACTCCTCCGTCCCTTCTTCTCAGCACTACGTTTCCTTTTGTGTCATCCCAGTGGCCATCGCCATCTGAAAAGAGAAGCTTCTCCAACAAGAAGCAAGATTAGCATTAATATATGAACATTAAGTGTAGTGCTTTCAGGGCAATTTGATGAGAGTAATATATGCATTTATCCAGACAGGGGCAGGCTTTATACTGCTAAAGCTTATGACCTCCCCTGCCATGGGCTTTTGATTAGGTTTTCAGTACCAGGCATGTGTTCCCTCCCATAGAGAAAGTCTTCAGTCCAATTAAGGAGCAGTGGGCTTCCCCTAGAGCAGACATGCTACTATTGCATTCATTCAGTCATTTGGCCTGTCTGGACAAACTTGAGGCTTCCAGGGTCCACTGTTTTCACAGCTGATGACTTCTGTCTCCAATAAGACTGCATACAGTGCAGCTTTTTCCAGCTTTCAGTTGGCTGGTCTATAGGGAGAAGGTTTTCTACTCTTCACCAGCTTGATTTCTCAGTGACTTTGCTGCTCAGGCATGTGAAGTCTTCAGTAATAGGGTCTTACCATCTCTTTCTAACAGGAAATCAAGGGCCTTGGCAATAGCCTATAATGATTTTGAGGCAACAGGGACCTGCCTGGCCAGCAACTCACTGGAAGGTATCCCATCCCTGGCACTGAAAAGTTTCTAGTAACCATCTAAGGTTTCTGGATGTGCATTATTCAAGAAAGTAGATTTTCTTATGTCTTATTCAGAATATCTTGAATTTTTAATTTTGACTGACCCCTGCCCCACACTTCTTTTACACAATCTCTTCCCCTGACCTAGCTTAGGCCTTTCCTCTCCCTGTAATCTGTTCTTCTACTTACATATATATAATACCATACCCTAAGGTCCTTCCTTCTCCTCCCTCCCCTATAGCCTTTTTCTAGCTTATGGGCCTCTGCTACTGATTTTTGGTTCTAGTTCACACACAAGTCTATACATTTGTAGCTAGGATCCACATATGAGAGAGAACATGTGGCACTTGGCTTTCTGGGCCTGGGTTACCTCACTTAGTATAATCCTTTCCAGATCCATCAATTTCCCTGCAAGTTTCATTTTTTCTTTACCGCTGAATAGAACTCCATTGTAGAAATGCACCACATCTTTATTATCCATTCTTCTGTGGATGGACATCTAGGCTGGTTCCACTTCCTAGCTATTCTGAATAGAGCAGCAATAAACATGGTTGTGCAAGTGTCTCTAAGGTAGTGAGAAGAGTCATTAGGATATATGCCTAGGAGTGCTATAGCTGGATCATATGGCAAATCTATTTTTAGGTGTCTCAAGAACCTCCACACTGATTTCCACAATGGCTCTACCAGATTGCATTCCCACCAACAGTGTAGAAGTGTTCCCCTTTTAATTCATCCTCACCAACATTTATTGTAATTTGTTCACCTTCACTTTGGATGACAGTCAGCAATGAGCATACTTTCTGCAAGCCAGTGCTTTATTCAACCTCTGAAGCACATGCTGTCCTCTGCCATTCCTGGTCCTGTGGTTGCAATGACAAGCAGCTGTATTACCCGTACTCGCAGGTCACCTGGGACAGCCCACTCCTTCCTACTCTCAGCTCTTGAGGCCCATTGTGTCCGTGATGCTGTGGCAGTATGCCTGGCACATGTGCCTCTACTCAGCCTGCCTCAGATCCGTGTCTTCCCAATGAACTGTATCTACACAACCTGTGTTCTCCTCTGTTCTGAAAAACTCTGCCAGTGCACCCCCCACCAAACTGGGGCTTGGTAAGACTTCACTATTCTGCTGAGTCATCTCTGTTCCTTGCACTACTCAGGACAGACACAAGCCCAGGGGGCCCACTGTAGAAATGGGCCAGGGCTCTGCCCCTATGCAGATGCTACTCAGAGATTTTTGAGTTTGACACAATGTCACAGACTTATATTCCCAGTACTTGGGAAATAGAGGTAGGAAGACTGCAAGTTCAAGGACAGCCTGGAATATGTAGTGTGACCTTATGTGAAACAACATGGCTGGGGAGATTGCTCAGTGGCTAGAGCATTTGCTGCACAAGCATGAGAACCTAGTTGAGATCCCAGAGCCCACAAAAAGATGGATGCAGAAGGGCAGGTCTCTGTAACCCCTTCCCGCCTATGGCAAAATGGGAGGCAGAGGAAAATACCACAGAAGCTCCTAAGCCAGGTAGCCTCATGAACAGTGGTGAACAATGGCAGACCCTGCCTCAAGTGGGAAGGCAAGGACTGGTATCCAAGGCTGTCACCCTGACCTCCACACGTACACCATGGCATGTGCGTGCCTGCTGCCACACACATATGCATACACAACACAAAAGAAAACAACAAACAAAAACATGTGAGTGACATTGAATGTTTTCATTGCTCTTATTTTCTTCTTATGTCATTTGATATTAGAACAGAAATTCTAAAATTGAGCTTCCCTCTATCATCTTCAATATAAATTCCCATGTCATTTTCTGATCTTTTCATTTTAATTTGTTTTTTTAATTAGCATACAAAGCAATGGGCTTCGTATGGCATTTTTACACATACTTTGGTTTTGTTGATCCTCTTCCCATTCCTGCTGGCCCCATGCCCAGTGGGCCCCTTCTGCTTTCATGTCTCATATTTTCTATTACTGTCTTTCCCTCCACCAAGATCTCTTTCCTCTCTCATGGTCTCCTTTATAGCTCAATGACCTATACCTTGATATATGTATATATAAATCTAAGACCCACATATGAGAGAAAACATGTCATATTTGTCTTTCTGACTCTATCTTATTTTTCTTAACACAATAATTTCCAGTTCCATCTATATTTCTGTAAATGTCAAGATTTCATTTTTCTTGAGATGAATGAAATTCCATTGTGTATATGCACCATAGATTTATTTTCTGTCTTCAACTCCTCCCTGAGATCCTTTTGGGGAAGAGATGCCACAGCCCACTGTCTTCAAATCTTCCCCTGATGACCTTATTGCAAAAGAGTAAATATACCAACTGCTTGGAGATGGCATAACCTAACTGGGTAGTAGTCTTCAGATGTGAAGGACCAAGATTCCTACCTGGGTCAACAGTGAATTAAGTAGGGGACGGGGCAGTCATCTGGCCCATCTATGTGCACTTGAACTTGTAGAGTGAAAACCGCACCTGGAAAGAGGAGACTAGAAGCCCCTATATGACTTCAGTGCAAGGTCTTTCTGCTGAGGGATCAAAATTGCAGGGCGCTTCTTATCATCCGAGTCTCTTTCCCAAAGGAAGTGAAAATGGATTGCTGGATTTATGTCACTTAGTAACTAACCCAGCAATGACCTCTGGCTCCTCATAGGGCCTGGAAGGACCTGATGAAATATTTAAAGTGAATCTTTGTTGCATGAAGTTAGGAAGGATCTACTCAAGCTGACTACCTCACCTGCAAACAACAAGACAAATCATTCAGATTCCAGATAATTTATATTGAGACTGTCAAGGAGAGATCATCAAATGTTCCATATTTTAAGTGTTAGGTGGTAGACAATACCTTAGCACACATGACACACCTGTACACAAATATGCACATACCTTAACATGCATACACATGAACATGTCACATACCTGCACACACATTAACACATCACACATGCACACACTGTGCACATATACCCATTGCATACCTGACATGCTTGCATGTGTGTGCACACATGACACCTGCACACATAAACACATCACACACATGTACCCAACACATTCTCTGGAAAACCTGAAAGCAAAAGTTCAATGGTATAGAAATTCCCCATGAGTGAGTTTTACTTGAGACATACCCCCGGGTTCTCAGTACTGCTGCATATCAAATGCCAGAGAACAGACTGAATGAATTACTTCTCCAAACTACAGGGCACCATGGTGGCCCAGCATTAATACCCTATCAACATAAGTCTTTACATTAGACTTCCATTAGATTTCTCATCTTATGAGTCAGTGTCTGTGGGAATTGTGCTTGTCTGGGAGCCAGAAGGTCTGTGTTCTACATCTTATCTCTGTGCTATGATTTTATCAGAACATGGAGCCATTGGCCTATATGGCTTCTCTGCTCCATTCTAGGGTGACACACTGACAATTTGCTGACTTTTTCCTTTAAAATACCAGGAGATCAGCAAGTTCTCATCCCCATGGTCCAAGGTGTTGGAATGGAAACTCCCTGTTGTGAGAAGTACCAGGCTCCATCATTTATGGAGGCCACATGTTCTTAGCAGCTGACAGCAGTGATTTTTCACTCATGGTCTCTTACCTTTATGGGTGCTAGAAATGCCTCATGGGAATAGCATATGGTAACCATACCTTTTCCAGGTGAGGGCAAGAATGTCTTTTTTCTGCATTTGTAAATGCAACCTTTCCAGCATGACTATAACTGCTGTGGTCTGAGCTAGCCGGGACTTGCTCACTTCTTAACCAGGAACATACACAGCACATGTTTGAACTGTCCAGACTCCATCTGCTGCTGTGGACTTAGCACCTTTCCAATCTATCCATAAAATTTCAATTCAGACAGTAACTTAAATGGTCATAGTAGCTTGAAGGAACTCACATCTAGAAAGGAGGCTACAGATCAATGGTGACATGTTACAGTATATATGGTGCAAAGCAGGAGACTGATCCACTGTATGAGAGTGAAGAGAAGGTGTGACATGGAGGGGAGGTAGGAAGCTCTGCAGCACTCTGGATGGGCAGTGAGCATCAAAGCAGGAAGAAATAAGCTGCGGAGGCAGGAAAAGACCAAATGTAAGCCCCAAGCCTGGGGTCGGCTTCAGTTACACAAGCAAATATTACCTTGTAGGTGACAGGAGGTGTTGAATGTGCTCTATTCTCAAACCACAGGCTTGAATCCAGTCACTGACCTCTTCTAACCCACAAGTGAAAAATCATACCCCAAGTGACTTTGTGGTTTTGATGGCAAAATGGGTGTTGTGCATGACAGAGAAAAATCAAAGTTGGAAGTTTACTGAGAAGCCTCTCAGCACCTGGTGGTACAGACTGGTGAGGAAGAAGGTGAAAAAGATGATTCTTCAAATCAGAGGAGAAGTAAACAAAGAGACAGGAATCTGCTCCTACATCTTCAGGTGTCAGAGAAACTATCTCTATCACCAGGGTTCAAGAACCTGGATGCTAAATGAACCAAGAAAGAGTAAATGCAAATGAAAACAACTATCTTACAACACGCATTTAAACAGAGAATGAGTCTTGGCAGCTTAGAATCGGAGGAAATGGAGAACCAAGGGAGCTTGGGTTCAAAAAGATCTCATTGTCCTCACTGTACCTAGGGCTTTGGGGACTGCAACAAGCAAGTCAGGCTGCACTCCAAGCCCACATCACAGCAGGTAGGTACATTCGACTTTCACAGGCATGAAGTTCTCATTCCAGAAGACTTTGTTCCTTTCTCAGAGGAATTATTCAGTTGCCCTGCACCCCAGTCTGATGAGAGCTCTGACACATCCGTTTTCGTAACATTCATCTTAGACACAAAGTGTGGCATAGCATTAACTATGTGTGCGATTACCATGAATTGCAATTAACTTTGTTTTGAAAACTTCCAGCATCTCTTGGGAAACTCAAGGTATGGCAGGTTGAGGAATCATTTCTCAAGACCCTGCACTAATCTCAGGAAGGTGTGACATGCATCAGAATGTAGCCACAATTACCTCAGCAGCAGGTCCTGAGAACTACTCTGCCATATTTCATAAGACCTGCACATGGCAAGTGAAGAAACGTGTATGAGAAAGGGCGAGAGAGGAGAGGGGAGAGAGGAGAGAGATAGGCTATACAGGAGCCCCTGCCAGAGCAGCAGAGGGAAGTGGGAGATGCAGATCAACAAGGGGAGGAGAAACCAAAAGACAGGTGATAAAAGAGTAGCAGGGTTATTTTAGCCTGAGGCTAAAGGCAGAGAGCACCAGGTTTTCCCCACAAGAGTGTATCATTTATCCCTGAATTGAATTATTCCACTAAACACACACATAAGGAGAAGCACTTAAAATGCACCTTTAATAAAGAATTACCAAGCTCCTTCTTTACGCCAGACACTGTCCTTGGTACTGGAGTGGGGAGAGTTATTGAATGGAATGTGAGATAAATAAGTTACAACCTTCATCCTAAAGCGGTCCACTGTAGACACATGCATAATTCAAGGCAGATGGGCCAAGTCTTAGAGAGGGAGGCATGTTTACTCTGGCTGCAAGGCAACAGAGAGAATCAGGCATTTCATCTGCAGCCTGCAGAAAGGAAGAGAATTTCAGCTCCCAGCATAGGGGGAGAGCAGCCAGAGCAGGAGAGTGGAGATTGGGGAGAGGAGGGGAGAGAAGCAAAGGGGAGGGGAGGAGAGGGGAGGGGAGGGGAGGGGAGGGGAGGAGAGGGGAGGGGAGAGAAGTAGAAGAGTGGAGAAAACAGGACAGGACAAGGGTGGGGGACATTGAAGAGGAGAGGGCATGATAGGGAAGGAGGAGGAAAAGGGACAGGGGAAGGGATTACTCCCAGAACAATGAGAGGGCATAGTGAGGGACATGTGCTGCTTGTGGCTGCCCCACCACTGTGCCCATCTGCATCCTCCCTCCCTGCTACTGTAATCACACCATATTCATATATGTCCATGTGTGCACATGCATGCATACATGGGAATCCCAAATACACTTACACACTCACATTCACGTTTATACACATACATCTACACATGTACACATACTCTACTTTCACTTTTCACACATGCATGCATCCTTGCACACAGGTGTGTCTATTACCATGTGAACATGTACATGCAGATGACAGTGCTCACAGATATACACACTCTCTCATGAGCACAGAGGTAAATACCCATGCACATTCACACATGCTCAAGTGGGCACCCATGCATAACATGCCTAAGTCTGGGGAGTGCCAGTGGTCAGTGGTCAAAGGTCTCTTCTGACAATACCAGCAAGCTGTAATGTAGCTGGGGACAGAGGAAGTGAAAGCTCCCAGCTATAATGCAGGCATTCCTGCTGGCAGGAGTCGAAGGAAACCTCTCTGGCAGCCTGCAGCTAGTCTTCAGTGACAGTGTGAACTGTGTCTGCTTTGTGGGCACTTGGGAAGGAGATGGCAACAGACAGCGTGCTTGGCCCTCTAGACACACTGCTTCTCCCTCATGAGGTCTTCAGTACCCACCTCCTTCCCCAGGGCTGTGGTGAAAGAGCTCACAACAGGTGTTAAGTATGTGCTTGGCATTGGAGACAGAGGGCACCCCAAAGAGGAGCTTGTGACCAGGAAGGAGTCCTATGCCAGCTTCTGGATGTCACCTGAGCCAGGTGATCCCATGAGACAAGGCCCCAGTTCTCTATGTCCTCTTCCTTCTCCCACAAGACTCTATGTGGGGCTGCCAGGTATACCAGACCTGAATGCCTGTCCAGAGCACTTCTGCTACGAACACAGTGTGGTGTGTTTTAAACTTTAGCCCTTCCTTGCAGCTACAAAATAGTCCCCAGCTATTGTAAGTATGCTTTCCATACATTCATGAAGACAATGCACAATGCACTGAAACACAAAAGATTTCAGACAACCAGATAATGAAAACCCCAAATCACTGACACAGAAAAGAAACAGGTGACTGGAAAGAGTAAAGTTAACCGTCATTAAGCACAGATAACATGGTTGTCAATGTAGATACCCAAGAGGACTTGCATGTTAGAGCTCACAGAAGGCTCAGGCAATCCGCTGAGCATCAGAGGACTCAGAAAGCTGTGCCACAACAACAAACAGAAAAGAGCCATTGCTGGAAGGCATCACTTATTTTTCAGAAGCTGATTTGAAAGCCACTTTTACAAAGACCTATTGTAAATTTTAAATAATTTAGACATTAAAATGTATAAGTAAAGAATGAATGAAAATGAAGGAAAAATCTGGCAGGGGACTAGAGAGATAGCTTAGTGGTTAAGGTATGTACCTGCAAAACCAAAAGATGGAGGTTCAACTTTCCAGGACCTACAAAAGCCAGATGCACAAGGTGGCACATGCACCTAGAGTTGTCTCTGTGGTATTAATTCATGTTAACTTTAGTTTTGTATAAATCTCACCCTCTCTTTCCCATATCTTCAGTACCCTTTCACCCACTATTATCTGCCCTTAAAGTTGTCTGAGAGAGAGAGAGAATGGGTATACTTTACAATCTCTCTCTCTCTCTCTCTTAAATAAATAAAATATAAAAAGAAAAAGCTGGGGCTGCAGAAATGGCTTACCTGTTAAGGCACTTGCCTGCAAAGCCTAAGGACCCCGGTTCTATTCCCTAGTACCCACACAAGCCAGATGCACAAGGTGACACATGCATCTGGAGTTGGTTTGCAATGGCTAGAGGCCCTGGTACACCCATTCTCTCTCCTTCTCTCTCCCTCTCTCTCTCTCTCTCTCTCCTTGCCTTTTCCCTTGATGTCTCTCAAACAAATAAATAAAATATTTTTATAAGATAAATATCCAATAATTCTGGAATTATAACTACTTAAGAGTGGGAAAGAATGTTGGCTGTCAAGACAGAAGACTGCTGCCCAGTGTGAATGGGAGGACAACAATTGAAAATCCCTGTCTTGCTTGAGTTGTGGGTATACTTTACAGAAAACTTTAGGGGCAGATAATAGTGTGTGAAAGGGTACTGAAGAGATAGGAAAGGGAGGGTGAGATTTATACAAAACTGAAGTTAACATGAATTAATACCACAGAGACAATTCTTCTAGATAGAAAACTAAAAGATATAGCCATCAATAGGAGTGAGGAGGGAAAGGGCCCTGGAGAAGAAGAAAAAAAGCCTATTTCTGATACCATGGGTTCTGGCTTATAATTCACAGTGCCAGAAATAGGTTATACTTTACAGTGAGCTGTTGTTCAGAGAGACTTATGGGGTCCCCAAAACAAGGGAGGCTTCTGCCCAAACACTTGATTACTCATTAAAGCTAAAAGGTAATACCTTTTACTACTGAAGACACCATAAGCTACTGACATAGGACAATGAGAGATCACATTGGAATTTAGATGAAAGCCAGTCCCTGATGGCTAGCCCTCATTGTGCTGGAAAGTGTTACATGAGCTGCTGGGGTATAATGGCCAGCAACATCATGAACAAGCAGGAGATCCTGCTAGGTACTACATCAACCAGCCAGACCAGATGTACGCACCTGTGCAATAGTGTCACTTGGCCTAGGCAGGTTGTCAATGGCTTTCTGATTGGATAAGAGGCCTGATCAATGTGAGTAAATTCACAGATGATACTGGGAATCAAGTCAGAATCCTATGAAGACCATGGTTATAGACTCAAGAAGGAATATACTACTTGTCTTTAGCCAAAAAGAAGGGCTACATCTATCACAATCTCTCTTAGTTAACTATGTTTATCCTCATTAATCCATGTTGCTCTCATTTTCTGTTAAAGAATCTTTTTTTTTTTTTTAATTTTGTAGAAGGCAGCAAAAACCAGGGAGAACAAAATCCATCAACAGGACAAGAAAAGATAGATAATTGCTTAGCACAAGATGAGCCACCTCCAGTACATCTGCCAAGGCCCAGGTGCACCACAGAGGAAATGGCAATTTAAACATGAGTGCTGCTCTCACAGCAATCCTGACAACCTGTGCCAGGAAGACCGTGCTAGAGACTGAGGACACTTAAAAGGTATTAAAGCAAAAGTTTCTTAGAGCTCAACACTAAAGTAAACTTAGAACATACCTCCCAGGGCTCAGGGAACATTATGGAAGAAGGCACAGAAAGATTGTAAGAGTCACGGGGTAGGAAGGAATATCCTGAGGATTGCCCCTGCACTCATAACCCTTAACCCCATGGTAGATACCAGTAACCCCACTGCAGAGGGCCCTCAGTATAAAGGGGCCAGCGGGGAAAGTATATAATTGGATAATATGAGGGGAGTGGAACCAACACAGGATTTGTCCATATGATAAAATTCCTAATTAGTAAAAAAAAAAAGGTTTAATGTTGGCATTGAGTTTGCAGATGACTTCACAATTGTCTTCCATTTTTACCATCAATGTATTAAAGAAGTTATTTTATTTATTCTGAAAAAAATCACTGAGTACTGAAGCCATGGATAGAAAAGTGTATGGGATAGGACACTCAAGAAGTTTCAAGTATCATCCACAGAGCCCTTATGCATCACAAGAGATGCAAGTTTCCTTTCCATAGAGAAAGGTAAATGGTACTGAGCAGTGTGGTCAAGCTGAACATCTAGCAATGAGGCAACATGGCCCTTTGAGCCTGTGAGTGGCACACTGATGGCACACACACCTGTGGCCATGCCCTGTGGCAGGTGAATCAAGAGGTGTGCAGGCGCGTGGAGAAGTGTAAAATCATGTATCTGCAGAGAAACCCCATCCACCATAGAAAAAAATAAGTCAGAACAGCTGGATTAAAGACCAAGGTTACGTGGCATGTGGCAGTTCAATAGCATGTGAGATCCTTAGCCAGATCCAGAGTCTGATGAAGGCTGAACCAGCACTGCTGACACACCAATAGAAACATGGACCAAACAAGACATGGGGTAATACTAAGCCAGGGCTAAGTGTCCTCAATGAGATAATTATATTAGGTCATGGAGAAAAATAGGGCTTTTTTTTTTTTTCAAATTGACAACTTCCCTAACTATATCATGATAAGCATTACTCTGATACACTCCTAAATGCTCAGGGGAGTTTGAAAAAGAGGGGCAGAAAGAATGTAAGAACCATGGGGTGGCAATGAATATCCAGAGACATAGCCCTCCCCACAATGACAGACTGCTGCTTTTGCAACTCATAACCTACAACAGCATTGTGAAAACCATAAATCCCACTAAGAAAGGTCCTCTGTGGAGTGGGGGAGGGAGGAGGGAAATGATGGTACAAACATATGATGTGTCCATACAAAGTTTTTACTTAATAAAAATAAATAACAGTATAATGAAAAAAGTACTAAAGTGGAAATCTAGAAAAAAGGGAGGGTACAAATTGATAGTGAAGGAATCAAACTAGCACTCTTTGCAAATGACATAATCCTATACACAAGTCAACTGAAAGACTCTACTTTAAAATTTCTAAAAGTGATAAATTCCTTCAGCAAAGTTTCAGGATACAAAATTAACACAGAAGAATCAGTATCTTTCATATATGCCAAAGAAAAATACATAGAGAAAGAAATCAGCAAAGCTGTCCTATTCTCAATAGCCAAAAAAAGTTAAGTACCTTGTAATATCACTAACCAAGGCAGTGAAAGACCTATATAATGAAAGCATTAAAAACACTCAAGAGGGCTGGAGCAATAGTTTAGCAGTTAAGGAGCTTGCTGCGAAGCCTAAAGATCCAGGTTAGATTCCCCAGGACCCATGTAAGCCAGATGTACATGGTGGTGCATGTATTTAGAGTACATTTGCAGTGGCTAGATGCCCTGGGGCACCCATTCTCTCAATCTCTCTCCCTCCCTCTCTCTCTCTTTCTCTCTCTCTCTCTTTCCTCCCTCCCTCGCTCTCATAAATAAATAAACAATTTTTTAAAAAAACACAAAAAATTTTAAAACTCTCAAAAAAGAAATTGAGGAGGACATGAGAAGATTAAAGATCATCCATGCTCATGGATAGATAGAATTAACATTGTGAAAATGATCATTATACCAAAAACAATATACAGATTCAATGCAATAGCAATAAAAATCCTAGTATCATTCTTCACAGAGATACAAAATACAATCTTAAAATTCATATGGAACTGCATGAGGCCTAAGATATTAAAAAATATCCTCAGCAAAGAAAAACACCTCTGGAGGTATCACCATACCCAATCTAAAGCTATATAACAAAGCCATCATAACAAAAGCAGCATGGTACTATCATAAAAACAGACAAATGCACATGGAACAGAATAGAAGACAAGCAACTACAGCTATCTAATCTTTGACAAAAGGGCCAACAACATACACTGGAGAAACAAAAAACAGCATTTCCAACAAATGATGCTGATTATATTGGAGCATTACATGTAGAAAACGAAACTAGACTCACTACCCTGCATGAGAACCAACTTCAAATGTATTAAGGTCCTCAATATAAGACCTGAAGCTCTCAAACACTTGGAAGAAAACTAGGCAGAACTCTTCATGAGACAGAAGTGGGGAAGACTTCCTCAAAAATACTCCAATAACCCAGGAAATTAAACAGTTACTTAGCCAGTAGGATCTCATTAAAATAAAAAATTATTGTATGTCTGTATATGCCATCAACTGAGCCAACAGATTACCCACAGAATGGGAAAAATGTTCACCAGCTATACCACCAACAAAGACATAATTTCTAGAGTCTACAAAGAACTCAAAAAAAAAAAAACTAAGCAATAAAAAAATCAAACAATCCACTCAAAAAATGGGGCAGAGATCCAAAAAGAGAATTATCGAAGGAAGAAATACAAATGGCCAGTATTAATTTAAAGAAACATTCAACATCCTTAGCCATCAGGGAAATGCAAATTAAAACAACTACTTTTCTCCAGTCAGGATGGCGATCATTAAAAAAATCAAATGACAATAAGTGTTATGAGAGTGTAGGCAAAGAGGAACCCTCATTTACTGCTGGTAGGAGTGAAAACTTGTACAGCCACCATGGAAATCAGTATGCAGACTCCTGAAAGAAACTAGATCTGCTGTCCAACCCAGCTGTTCCTCTCCTGGGCATTTGCCCTGCAGGCTCTACTCTTCAGCTCAGAGGTACTTTCTCAATCATGTTTACAGCCACTCTACTCACAATAGTTAAAAATTGGAATCAACCCAGATGCCCATCATCTGATGACTGGATAATGAAAATGTGGTCAGAAGGACAAATAAAAACAGAAAAAAAATCCTACGTGAGCCAAATATATGCACAGGTCTTTAAAGAGTAGAAATATATGTGATTAGGAAAAATGGGAAGCTAAAATTCCTTAGTAATTTGGAAAAATAAAATTACAACATGATATACTAAAGTCTAGAAAAATACAGCATGGAGAGGTGATGTACTGGTCAACTTTGTCTAAAGTAACAAATATTCCCAGTGTCTCAAGGACTTCCAGTAATTTCTCTTGCTTCCTTAGTGTCTGGCGCCAAGAAAAAATGAGGCACAATTACAACCAGCATGTGTTGATCTCTGGAACAAAAGGTAAGCAAAATAAGACAAATCAGGGCTGGAGAGATGATTTAGCAGTTAAGACACTTGCCTACAAAGCCTAAAGACCCAGGTTTGATTCCTCAATACCCATGTAAGCCAGATGCACAAGGTGGCATATGTGTCTGGAGTTTATTTTCAGTGGCTGGAGGCCCTGGTATGCCCATTCTCTCTCTCCCTCAAATAAATAAATATTTTTAAAAAGACAACTTAGCAATATATGTTTAGTATTCATTTTTTTTCCTTAGGTCAAATTTTATAAAAGCAATCCCAATTTTGAGGTTAGTACCTTCAAAGAAAAGGAAGGTACTTTTGACCACAATATTCAGAATGATTATCATAAGAAGGAAGTGGTCTATACCAGGCATGGATCCACCCTGGATTATCCAGGGAGGAAGGTACTAAACAGAACCACAGGTGTCTACACAGCAAGATGGGGGAAGATCTGACATGTAGACAAGAGAAATTATATGAAGATAGATGGGGCAGAGACTGCAAGATTGGAGGGATGAATCACACACCAGAAACACCTCCAGCTACCATTAGAAGCTGGAAAGGGCCAGAAAAGACCCTCCTTCTAGATTCCATCAACCCTATTGACTCCTTAATATGGGTTTTCTAGCTTTCAGAATTGTGAGGACAACATTGCTGTTGTCTGAGGTTTCCTGGTCTATGGGCATTTGTTGCAGCAGTCCAGGAAATTGGTACATCTAGATCTGAGCTTTTGAGCTTTGAGGAAATGAAGCAAAGGGGATTATAGTAGATGCTTCATAAGCAAGGATGGTGTCAGGACCTCCCTGAGTAAGAGGAGTTGGGATAGTACTACTATGCTAGATGCATGAGGAGCCAAGGCAGGTGCACCCTTCAAGCACGTGAAGAACACACTAGAATCAAACTGCTGTGTGTGAGGTCATCAGGCTGCTCACTTCCCAGGACTTTGCACAAGAATTCCCAAGAACAGAGACCCATGGGAAGATGACCACCCATTTGAGGGACACAGGCAGGCCACTAGTATGTCAGGGTGGATAGGAACTTTTCTGTGATCGCCTAGAGGAAATTTCAAAAGGCGCAGGTTTACCAGGAGAAATAACACTCAAGATCATATGCTGAGAGCACAGGAGAATGAAGTGTTAACATCCAGAGCAGAGACATGGGTGTGTCCTGAGGGGCAAGATGTGGTCATGAATGGAAGATAATGGCCGAGTGTTATCTCTTCACCTAGGAAGCTTCTGACAGTGTGGAGTGACTAGGAGGTTCATAGAAGTTCCTGGCCCTGGGCTTATGGAGGTGAGAATTAGATCTCTGGCCTGGTAACAGGGGTGTAGAAATAAGTTTTCAAGGCAGTGGGAATGTTATTACAACTCTGGGACCACTCGATTGTCACTAACCACGTCAGATTTCATAGGCACATAGTTGGTTGTATGTGAGGAATGCCAACACCCTGTCTTGCAGCTGCAGCACTATGACAGAAAGAAGGAAATACTGGCACTGATAGGCCTGAAACTTTGTGCCCAAGAAGAGGCTGAACTTAGCCTTGAGTTGGCTGATATACCTTGTGTTCCAGGTACACATTTGCACAGAAAACCAAATGCAAAATATGTTTCCCTTTTCTCATTTTCACTCCAGCCATCTTAAGTTATATTGTGAATCTTTCATGTCCTACTCTAAGCTGCAACTAGAGTTAATTCCTCTGGATATGGCGCAAACACAGAGCTTCTGGGAACACAAGGTGGATGGGCCTTGGAATCTGGGCCTTCGATGAGATGTCCCCACCATGTTCTGGACCCTTTAATGTAGCCATGTAGCTATCTCTGCAGCTCCAGGGCCTGTCAAGGATGGGAGGCCTTGGGGGTGGCACCATCTTGTCCCATGGATACAGAGGCAGACCCTGTCTTGAGAAGCTGTTCCTCTACATTCAAAGCATTGCCTGGAATGAGAATTTCCTTCTTCCTTGGACATCTATCTCTGCCTACTTTATCATTCCCCCACTTTTTTTTCTATTTTCTCTGATCCTCAAGCCTAGGTAAATTTTAACCTGTCCACATTGTATGCACCCTAGAATCCAGAATCTTCTGTGTAATCACCCCATTCCAAAGTTAGGCTATTGGAAGAAGAAAAGTCATTAAGCTTCCCACCTGATGTGCCCTTCCCAGAGCCATGCACTCAGTCCAGATGATGGCTGTATGACAGGAAGGGAAGCTCCAGAGAGCAGCAGTGCTTGTTAATATAACTGAATAGCTCTCTAGGATGACAAGGAGCTGGCCTGGTTTTTCCCAGGATGAACTAGGTCTGGGTGGGGGTTAGGTCCACATCCTCATTATCAGCCTCAAAATATAGGAGTACACATCCCAGAATGGCATCCTGCCCTGTGTCAGCAGCCACATTCGTGGATCATTGCTCAACTCTACCCCTGTGCTAAGGTACCATACCCTGAGGAAAGGGACAAGATGCCCATCTGCAATAATGCAGACAGATCAGGTTCCCAGGGTACAATGGAGCCAGCAGGGCAAGCCCTCCTTGCCTAAGAGGACAGTCACTGGAAAGCTGAGGCCAGTGGAGATGAGAACAGAAATCTTGCTGCAAGACTGAACACTCATGTGTGGCAAAGGGCAAAAGCCCAGCCAGGTACTCTTAGGAAAGAATGAGGAGCAAACAGGAAGCCAAGGAATGCTCCCTAAAGGACTTGGGTGGGTCTAGACATGTTTTATCATTACTGTTTGGTTTGTTGTTGTGGTTATTTCAGAAACAAAAGTCTTTAATGAATTGGAACCTTGAGAAGCATGGGTAATGAAGGAATGATGCCAGAGGAGGGGGAATTGGAGAAGAAGCAGAGATCAATAGGTAAGGCAGACTTGATACAGGGGATGGAGATTTTGACAGGACTCTCCAAGTACATAACCTTTCTATTTATTACCAGATACCCAGGTCATTTAATCATCCCTGTTGCCCCAGTTAGACATACCTACAGGTTTCTTCCTGTTCCTCAAAGCCTCTGTGTAGCCAGCACCAGATCTCTACTGCAGTCTGCATTAGCCTTGCTACCTGGCTATTAAACTTAAATGCTGGTCATTGGGCTCTTTAAAAATCACATCCAACATGGTGTTCTCTGTGGAGGCAACAGGATCCAGGGACCTGGAGAAATGCCTTCCTCAAAAACAGGAACACAGGACAAAGGCAGGGCTCAGAAAAGAGCACCCAAGAGGCACTTCTAGAGGCCTTGCTCCGGTATGAACACTGAAGCCCGGGACCTCAAGACAATGGAAAGCACAGGGAGCAGATGGGGTGGTCAGGTGTCATGCTATAGAAACCTCATGCAAACAGACAGAACACTTTCCAACTTGGGTTCTCAAGCCATACATGCCAGCTCTTCCCATTGTCCTCTGGAGCAGTCACTTCTAACAGTCACCTTAGTCTGAATCCACTCAACGAGTCACACTTCTGCATCATGTTGCATGCTCTTGAAGTTATAACACATAGATAAATTTAATGAAGCATACTTATTCACTTGATTAAGCACATTTATACATATCATTTTCTGTGCATTTACTTGACAAATGTGATTTGAAAGACATTTTCCTGTATTTAGGCCACAAAATTTATTAGAGTATAATTGCTTATAGATCATTGTGGCTGGTCGCTATCTCTTTGTTCAGAATAATTTCCACAGCTTTATAAAGAAGGGATCACATTAAACAATGTAACATGATTAAAAGGAATGTTTCAGAAACTAGATTTTTTTTGTGGGGGGGCAATGCTGGGGATTGAACTCATGAGCTATACCCTAGCCCTGAGTTGTAGAAATTAGAAAGAAAAAGTTGCATTGTACACAAGGCCAGGGCAGGTTTCCCAGGTGGGTCAGGCAAGCCTCTCCAAGAGCAGTTGAGCAGTCTGCACAGGAAGGGCCCCCGTGCAAATGGGAAGTCTACTTCATTTACCATCCAAAAGCCTACATCCAGGCAATCAAGGCCTTTCTCTCCTGGCCTTTGGCTGAGCATTAAAGCCCCAAGGCAGTCGTTGGGAAGACTAAAATAAAACAACATTTGCATACGCAAACTTGGCTCTCCACTGCCTGAGCGCAGCTGCTCAGCCCCCACCATGGACAGTTTAGGAGGCAGCCTCCAACAGAACAGGGAGAGCCCAGAGAAGCGTGTGTGTGTGCAGCTCAGACACCTGCACTGAGAGGGAAGGGAGGAGGTGGAAAATTCCAGAGACATAAAAAATTGCCCTAAGCCCAACTGCTTGGTTCATAATTTAATCTCTTTCTGGGACAATCTTATGAGGGCCTTCATTCATATTCCTGTTCCTATGATCTTTTTTCCCTCCAAAACTCTCTCCAGAACTGTTGCTAGTAGCATTTCCAACTCAGCAGTGATCCCATTTGGGATACAGCTATTGCCTCTTCTTAGTGGGCACAGATCAACATGTGGAGATACGTGTGATGTCCTGTCTGCTGAGAACACTACACAGTGATGGAAATGGAAACAGGACAGGGCTGGGGAGATGGCTCCACAGGTGAAGTGCCTGCTGCACCTGAGTTTGGGTCCCCAGCACCCGTGTAAAATGCAGTGTGTGCCTGTAATCCCAGTGCTGGGGAGGGGGAGACAGAATCCCTAACTGTCTAGACTGGCTAAATAAGTGAGCTCTAGGTTCAGTATGAAGCCTTATCTCAAACAATAAGGAGGAGAATGGCTGAGAAAATCACTCAAGGTCAACCTCTGACCTTCACATACATGTACACACCACATGCAACACAGCAACTTATCCCCAGAATAGTTTTGCTTAAGAAACAGAAACTTACCGTTGAATTGTGCTCCCCCTCCTAACTCTCAGTTCCTATGATATGGATATAACAGAAAATGGGAGTTTTGCAGATTAGTCAAGATAATGCCATACTGGGCTAGGGTTGGTTCTCGTTCTACTATGCTTTGTGGCCTGATAAGAAGAGAGATAAATCCACACAAAGAAAAGAGTCTGCAATGTGAGGACAGAGTTAGAGGTTGGAGGGATGCAGCTATAAACCAAAAGCACCAAGCAGTGCCAGAGAAGTTTAGAGAAGGGTGTAGAGTGAATTCTTTTGTGGAACCTCATTTGATCTGATTTCCAGACTCCAGAACTGGGGAAAGACCAGTTCTATTGTATTAGACATGCAGTGTAGTGCTTGTGAAGTAAGCCATGAAGAAACTTAGTCATGGAAAGTGAAGTACACTTAAGCTCCTTAGCTCCTTGCACCACACCTCTCCAGGCATAAGGCTGTACGCAGACATGAGACCTGACAATGCATTATACACAAGCATGGAAATCCTAATTTATATTCATTCAACACACTGTTCCAAATGGTGACAGAACAATGCACAAGAGAGACATGGTTTCTGTCTTGAGACTCACATGCCATGAACCACAGAGACATGGCATCTGCTGTAAAATTCACATGCCATGCACAAGAGAGAAGTGCCTCCTGATTGTGAGATTCACATGCCATGCACCAGAGGGACATGGCTTCTGCTGTGAGACTCACATGCCATGCACCAGAGAGACATGGCTTCTACCTGGGTGATGTACATGCCATGCACCACAGAGACATGGCTGCTGCCTATGAGACTTGTGATCCATGTACCAGAGAAACATGGCTTCTACCTGTGAGACTCACATGCCATGAACCACAGAGACATGGCTTCTGTCTGGGTGACTCACATGTCATGCACCAGAGAGATGTGTCTTCTGCTGTAAGACTCACACTCCAGTGTGAGGACATGTCCAACAAGCAGATAAGACCCTTAATCATGCAGGTAGTAGAGGAATAGGCAGAGCTAGGGGTGCCAGGATGTTTTCCAGGCACAGTGTGGGAGGACCTGATGGAACAGGATGGTGACAAGAAGCTGCTCAGGCTGGATGAGAAAGATTCTAAGAGCCATTGAAGGGAAACCAGGATGGCCTTTCCCAGAGAGAGGGAATAGGAGTGAGTGATGCCCCAGGAGAGAGGAGAGCATTACAATTGGGAGACAAAAGTATTCCCAATGAAACTAGAATAGACACTACAAGTGTTTTTCCTTCCTTCCTTCCTTCCTTCCTTCCTTCCTTCCTTCCTTCCTTCCTTCCTTCCTTCCTTCCTTCCTTCCTTCCTTCCTTCCTTCCTTTCTGATACAGGCTCTCATGTAGCCAGGTTGGCCTCAAACTCACTATGTGGCCAAGGATGACCTTGAACTTCTGACCTTCATGTTTCCACCTACCCAAAGCTAGGATTATAGTGATACACTACCATGTCAGATTTATGTGGTACTAGGGTTTGAACTCAGGGCTTCATGTATACTAGACAAGGACTCTATCCACTGAGCTATAACCCCAGCTCTCAGACATTATATTTTTACCAAAATGCAAAGAAGCTCATATAAACCCATTTCCTGTTATAAATCTCAAGGAAATATCTTGTTTGATAATTTTTCAAAAAGATCTTCTAGATTAATCTAATTATATAAGGACCATATCACTAACATAATTTATTTAAAAAATATGTTTTACCAATAAGGTGTTCATCTGCCTTCTAAATATTTATGTTTGTTCCCATAGATTAGTGCTACTTGCAACCTTGTTCTCAAATGTTTCTTTATGCAGTGGGCAGAGTTTAATGCAGAGATGCATACAACTGACAAAATTGCCAAGAATAAGGGAACATTATGTGCTTAGCCCTAGACAGGCCATGTCAACCACCACCCTTCACGGGAGCCTTATAAGAGGGAGGCTAATGAAAGAATTCAAGAACATGATAACAGGAAAGGGGACTTTTTAATGCTATTTTATGGATACTACGTAACCATTACACTCATGGACTCATAGTAGGTATGGTTTCCTGCGCCTGTCAATATTTCATCGTGGATTTGGAAAGGGCTCACAAGGCCCTACACCTCCCCAAGTAGCTAATTTCAGTCAGTAGTTACTGTGAGAGAGGGAGTCGTGTCCTTCAGCAGTGCAGCACTGGTAAGTTGCCTATACTCCATTAATCACTCACTCATGAAAGAACCCTAACAATCTGTGGGTAAAAAATGGGCATGAAAGTAAGGTAAGAATTTGGGAGAAAGGTTTTAGTGTAAAAAGGAGAGGAGGGGGAAAATATCAGAATATTTCATATACACTTATGAAAGTGTAAAAAGATTTAATGAAGTTAAATTTTTAAGCTATGTTTCATATCTTAAACATAGCAATGACACCTAAACTGTAGCAAAGAAAATCCCAGTGAGGCTATGTAGTAGGCCTTGTCTTAGCTACAGCATTCAGAGAATGTTAATGGAAGAACTGGGGCAGGTCATGGAAGGCCTTCCAGGCCAGGGTAAAGACTTTAGACTTTATCTTAAGTGAAAGAGAATAATATTAAGAGTGTTTTCAAAGGAGCACTGATGGGAAGCAATTTACATTTTAAAAGGATAATTGTAGTTCTTGCATGGAGAATGGACATAAATAGGGAGGAAATAGGAAGAGAGACCCATTAGGAGGTGGTTCCAGGGCCCAGGCCAGTGCTAATGGCAGTCAAGGGCAAGAATCACCCAGGGCCCTGAGGGAAGAGGTTAGATTAGGGACGTTTTAGGAGGTGGGGCCAGCAGGATTAATTTCACATGGAAGCAAGAGAAGGAGTTTAAAGGATAGCTACCGAGATAGGGAAGGCTGCTACAGATTTCACAGACATTTTAAACTGGATGGTTCAGGAATGTATCAAACAAAAGTGAGGAAGAAGAAGGTATTCACTGTTGGAGACCTCAGTTCAAGGAGAAATCAGGTGTGGGGACAGTACCAAGGATCATCAGCATGTGGACATTCACACAACTATGGTGACCCAGGCAGTCATCTTCATGAACCCAGGAGCCACAGGGAAGACCTCAGGAATGAGGAATGTAGAGGTGGGGAACTCCCCAGCTGGCATAGACAGGACCCTCAGAAGAGGCAGCATAGAGGGAAGACCAGAGGGGCTGGACAATGGCTGAGTCTGACAGCAGCTGCTAAGCATGAAATCTCATTCTAAGAACTGATGGTTGCAACCCCAGAAACATACCAAACACTCAAAACAAAAGTTGGGTAAATAATGTTTTCTAGTGGAAAGTAGGCATGCCTCATAAACTTTAAAGTAGTTATATCAAATAATTATGCTCCCATAAAATGTAAAGATGTATATTTTTTAACTATGTCAGTTTTTTGAACTTTAAAACCCAATGATACAGTGTAATTTATGGGTTAACTTATTTGATAGCATTACAAATTAATAAAAGAATTCTAAAATATTAATAACAAGTTTTGTTTTAAATTTGAACTCCAGCTATAATTTTCCTCTGTAAAACCTTGTATACTAAAAAAGAAGATAATGTTATTAGGGTTTTGTCAAGGAGAGATAAAATGGCTGGCAATCAATGCTAGTTTTTTAATGCTACTAAATACCAAGTAGTATAAAATAATTTACAAATGAGAGAAGTCTGTAAAATTTTATATGAAGTACTTTAAAAAACAACTTTTTGGCAATTGATTAACATTTTTTTCCATTCTGTAGGCAGATGATCATTTCCTTTGCTATACAGAAGCTTTTAAATTTTCTACAATTCCACTCATCTGTTTTTAAGATTATTTTCTGTGCTATAGGGCTGTCTGCCTATATCTTGAAGTGTTTTTCTCTAAGAATTTCAAAGTCTCAGGTCAAAATATCATAGTGAGGGCTAGACATAGCTCAGAGGATAAAGTGCTTGCCTAGCAGGCATAACTCCCTGGGTTTGATTCCCAGCACTGCATAAACAAGGTGTGATGGTACACACTTGTAATCCAGCACTTGGGAAGTTGAGGAAGGAGAATCAAACCTTAAAATCTATTCTCAGCTGCAAATTCAAGGTTAGTCTAGGCCATGTGAGCCCTGGTCTCAGAAAGTATGGGATTTTTAAAAATTATTTAAAATATTGGGCTGGGGAGATATGTTCATTACTTTTCTCATTGCTGAGACAAAATACTTGACAAAAATCAGTTTAAAGGAGCAAGGATTTCCTTCACCGTACAGTTCCAGGTTGTAATGCTTCAGGCAGGGGAGGCATAGCAGCAAGTGCTTGCGGCAGCTGGTCACATTCAGCCCAAGTGAGGAAGCAGAGAGGAATGATGGTGCTCAGCCAGTTCTGTCCTTTTTACACATGCATGGAAGGTGCCACTCTACAGTTGACCTAATGAAGGTAGCCTCTTACAAGGAGGACCAGAGGTTGACCTGATCTGTATAATCCCTCACAGGTGATTCTAGGTCCTGTCAAATTGACAGTCAATATAAACCATCACAGGTGATGATGTGGTGAGTGAAACCACTTGCTGTGCTGAGCATGACAGCCTGAGTTTAAACCCCCAGAACCCACTTAGAGCTGGATGGAGGACTGTGAGCAAAGAAGTGGCATGATCCTACCCCAATTCTTGCAGGCAGGATCTGCCTGCTTGGAACAGACTGGATGGCAGTACACAAGAAGACAGGGCAGGAAACTCAAAAACTTCCAAAGAAGACATAGGTAGTTCAGGGTGGGTAGAGTGAGGGCTGGATTCTGAGCATGTTTTGAACATGGCCGTCTTGGTACATTTGGACCAATATTAGAAAATGCCTTACTAACATCACAAATGTAACCTCACAGTTCTAGACTCTGGGAAGCCTAACAAGGCAGTTACTGTACACATTTTTATATTGTTTGACTCATACCACAGCTTACCAAAGCAGGTGCAATTAGCCACATTTTATAAATGGGAAAACTGAAGCTGAAAAGCATATTTGGTAGAGGCTGCACCATCACGGAGTGGAGGAAGCATCTGGAATTCTTATTCTAAAGTCCTTCCTGTTCTCGTGATCCACACTGGGGGGCATATAACATCTTCAGCCTGAGGGAAGGATCATCTCCAAAAGGGTAAGGATGGCATCATTAAAGGAAGCCCAGGTTGTTCATATCTCTGCTCCACACTGTACTCTTCCCCAAGGACAAACACTACAGAGCCATCAGGAGGACAATTCTTCATAGCAATGCTAAACACCACAGAAACCAAGGAAAATGAAGCAGGCTGTGATGATGAATGTGAATCTGAAAAGCTTATGTGAGCCTTAAGGCTGGGGTGTTTTCCACTGGATTCACTGACAATGGCCCCATGAGCTCTCATGTTACAGATGCACAGGGCAGAGATTCCTACCTGCCTCCAGCAGCCTGAAGCAATTCAGCACTGCTGAGTGGAGAACAAAGAGTATTGGTTCTACAGGAAGGAAAACGTCTTTCCTTGACTAAGATTTGTGAAGGAGAAAATTAGGTCTTAAGTCATAACAATGGGGTTTAAAAAAATATCTAAAGGATTACTTTTCTTAATTCTCTAAGACTTTTTTTTTTTTTTTTTTTTTTGAGACTGAGATACCCAGGGGTCAGAGCAGGCTGCTCTAGCTGTGGTTCGCTCGTGGGTCACTGCTGCCTCTGTGGACAGTTCTCTGAACCAAACCTCCCCAAAACCAATTCTAAAACAAGTGTGGCCTCCTGTCTTAGCCAGGGTCCCTGAGAAAGCAAAGCCCTCACAAGTGCCTCTGGTGGTATTATCTCAAGTCATCCAGTGACAGTTCAGGGTTATTCTGCCTGCTGAGGAGAGGTGCTGGTTTAGGACTGGTCAGAGACTGCATCATTGGGCTTCACCCCTCCCCTGTAGAGATGGCTGGTATACTATGGAAACTACAATAGTCATCTTTTATGATAACTGAGGTTAACCTGTAGAAACCCAGACCAGATTTTGATTCTAGCTGTGTTTATGTAACAAGCCAGACTCCATGCAATACTGTCCTCAAACCCGTGCTCAGTAACAAGGAAGGTTTGGTGGTAGCCCTGGCTTAAAGTCTACATCTCCTGTTAATGTGTTAGAAGAGTCTCTGTTGACGTGTGTTGTTTGTGTGCTTTTTTTTCTTTTTTTGTTGTTTTGGTTTTGTATTTTTTGAGATAGTCTAACATAGCCTGAGCTTACCTTGAACTTGCTATGGAGCACAGGATGACCTTGATTTCTGGTCCTCCTGTCTCCTCCTCTCCAGTGCTGTGTTTACAGGCATGCACCACCATATCCAGTTTATATGGAGCCAAGAATAACACAGGGCTTCATGCATGGTAGGCAAACACCATACCAACTGAGTTATATCCTCAGCCTTGATTTTTATTTGAGACAGAATCTCACATATAGTCAAGGCCTAGAACTCACTATATAGCATGGGCTGCCCTAAACCCATGATAATCCTCCTGCCTCAGCTTTCAGAGTGCTAGGATTATGGATTATAGACATGAGTCAACACACTCAGGTCTCTGTTGACATTTGAAATGTGAACAGGATCTCACAAGGACTTGGGGCAGTACTTCATTTCTACTTGGAACAAAAAGTCAGATGAGAGCCCTTTAACCATGGAAACAGGTCATCTTGTTCATGTCTGGAACCCTGCAGAGAAAGTCAAGCACAGGTCTCAGAATAGAGAAGCTGCAAAGGAAGAAGAAGAGAAGAGGCAGCCTTGACCTTGTGTATGAGGAACGAGCACAGTCATGAGACAGTCACTCACCAGAATGGCCCACCTCACTCCTGTCTGTTCTATGTTTGTTCTAACCCTGAAGCCTCTTGAACCCTATGGCCAGTGGGACATCCAAGATGTTCTCAAGAAGAGCTCTGGGATTCATCAGGAGAACAAAGCCTTTTGGACCAGGAGTGGCAGACATGCTATTCAACCAGCCTCAGAGCCTTGACTGTCAGCCCACTCCCCAAGTCACAGTGCTGGCCTCATTGAACTGTCCTGTCTTCAACCCTTTCAACTAAAATATCCCCATCATGACAAGTGCCATAAATTTTTTACCCATGGTCATGACAAAGGTGCTCTTGGCCTGCCCTTCCATGCAGAAGGCTTCCCTTGATTTTGCTTCTTGGCCAGCATCATTATCATGGCCATTAGAATCTGGTGGCTGAGTCCATTTCAGTCCCTTCCCTCAGAAGCTACTCCTTGTCCAGGCTTCAGGTTTGGCTTCCCACCATGGGCCTCAGTAAAATCTGTCCAGGAGAATGACAGCCTGTTACTCAGGACTTGCCCACACAACTCCAGAGCAAACTTGTTAGCCTAACTCAAACTGTTCTTGTGCCCACATGCACTCAGAATGACAACTGATCTCTCCTCTGTGCTATGGCTGGGCCAGGGGCTCTTCTGGCACTCAAAGTGAAGGAAACTGATTAATAAGGAATAATTCCCGGCTGCACTGGAGAACCCTGAGTGCTCATCTAAGCAGAGCTGACCCCAGAGCTGCAGGACCAGCACAAACAGAGTCTATATTCATCACACACAGTGACCAAGGGAGAGTGAAGCCGACAGGTTCCCTGGGCACTGCAGGCATCTCCACGGCACTTTGGTTTTCCGGCAGTGGCTGAGCACTTGTGGCATTGTGGCCTTCACGTGGGCTCTAAGGCCACAGAACAATCAGATGGCAGGCCTGAGCACAGAGTCTTAGGTCAAGAGAGAGAGGCTAAAAGTGCATCCATATGCATTGCAGGGGTATGGATAATGGATTAGGGGAGCACAGGAGAAGAAAAGAAAAGAGTAGGAAAGAGGAAAACTAAGACAGAGATACAGAGAGGGGAAAGAATGAGACAGAAAAAGAGAGTCAGAAGAGACAGAGAAGACAAGCAGAGGAGGAAGGGAGAAAAGAGACAGAAAGAGATAGAGAAACAGAGGAAGGGAATGAGAGAAAATGAAAAAGGAGAGAGGAAGGGAGAAAATAAACTGAAATAGAGACAAGAGCAATTCTATCTGAGAAGCACAAGGGAAAGCTCTCAGGAAGGAGGCTGGAGGGGGCCTGAGGACAAAGCCCACTTTCTAGACATAAAGGGGCATCTTGCTCTGTCCTCCAGCTAGAGGGCTCTCCTAAAAGTCAGGGTCAGAGCACCAGATGGCTGCAGGAAGGGAAAGGCAGCAGGTGTGGTCAGGCACAGGATTATGCAGTTAGTAGAAGCCTTCCCCTAAGACCACCACACTGCCCAGCTCAGACCAGGCCAGACATCTGGGACCCCAAAGCAACTTCTGGGTGGCACCTGGCCACTGAGTGAGCCATTCTGTAAAGGTAACTGTTTTTGCAACTCAGAGGCCTGGTCTACTTTATTGGAATCTCAGTGGGCCAAGAGAGCACCAGGCACCAGTGCCATTGACATAGAGACTAAGTCTTCACAGAAAGACTGTGAGACAAGGCATAAGCACCACATTGTGAAACCCAGAGGAGAACCCAGGTCAATTTTCAAATTTGGGATTAGGTAGTAGATCTTTGTTGACACCAGGACCAACAGAAAAATAAGGAGAGGTGCATTAGATACCATCCTACTTCAACCCCTTTGTGCTTCAAAGCACACTATTAATAGTGAAAAGAAGGAGAAAATATTTGTACACCACGTATCTGCTAAGGATGTGGTGTTCACAATATGTAAAGAACTCTTAGAACTCAACAATAAAAGTAAGGGCTGAAGTGATGGCTCAGCATATAAAGAACTTGCCACTCAATCCTGGGGACATTAGTTCACAATCCCACTATGCACATAAATGTCATATAACTCTTGCCTATAATCCTAGCACTGGTGAGGCAGAAAAAAGGGATCCTCAGAGCTCATTGAATAGCAAGTCTAGCCAAATCTGCACTTTAGGTTCAGTGAGTAACTCTGTCTCAAACTAAAGTACAAAGGGGCCGGATCCCTGTTCCCAAGCTCCTCCCAGTTCCCTGGTCCTGGTAGGTCTCACTGTGCCTGGCTTGGAGAGGCCCTGGTCCTTGTTTGGGGGCTATGGAAGCAGGCCTTTTGCTACAGTATCCTGACTGGCCACTGGATATGGACATTCCTATCCACATGAGTCAGAGGGTACATGGGCCTTTATAGGAACTGGCCTCTGCCTGTGGTTCTCTAATTTACTGGCACCTGGTTCCCCAACCCATGATCCCCACATGCTGAAAAGTACGTGCAAGTGAAGGGAGTAGGCCAGCGCTCCCAGTTCCCCATGTAACTTTGACGTATCTGCAATTTCCACAATCTGCACATCTGTGGTTTTAGCCCTGTCATACACCAGTATACCAATCTGGTTCACATTTCAAACAGAACACCCTCTGAAGAACCTACAAGGACAAAAACTAGCTTCCTTCTCATAGAATAAAGCACCTCCCCAAGATGGGTAGATCACAATGCAAAAAAAAAGCCAACAAAAGTCAGAAGACTAAGAGACTTCCACTAAGGATGCCTAGTCTTACAATAGAAGCATCCAATGAAATCACAGAGAAATCAATAGAAATTCAATCCCAAAATTAAAACACAACAACCAATGAGACCCTGATCAAAAGACTTGCTGAACTAGAAGCAAACTATCAAAAAACCAATAATTTTATCAATGAAATTGAACAGAATAGTCTTTTAGAGCATTCAGCTTGTGACAGTAGGCTTAACTTGATGGAAGAAAATTTTAGAACCCTCAAAAGAGATATGAATGAATTGAAGGTGAGCCAAAAAATGGAAGATTTCAAAACTGATTTATTAAGCTTAATGAAGACTTGATCAAATGAAAGAGTGAATTCAAAGGAAGCATCAAGAAAATCAGAACTCTAACTGAAATCATACCTTAAAAAAGACATGAACATGATGCAAAATAATACAAAAGAAAACAAAAATCAAATAGAGTTGATAAAAACCTCTCTGGAACTCGTCACCAACAGACTTACTCATGTGGAAGACAGAACCTCTGGCCTTGATGACAAGACAGAATAAATTGATCAGGAGGCCAAAAGCTTTGCTAAGTCCAAAAAATCCAGTGAACAGAATATGAGGGAATTGTGGGACACCCTGAAACGACCAAACATCTGGATCATGGGTATACCAGAAGGAGAGGAAATCCAGGCAAGAGGCAAAGAGAACATATTGAACAAAATTATTGGGAAATTTCCCAATCTCTCAAAAGAAAGGCCCATCCAGATATAAGAAGTCTACAGAATACCAAACAGAAAGGACAAAGAAGAAACTTTCCAAGGCACATCATAGTTAAAACTCTTACCAATGACTCCCTGATCTGTGTTCCCTGCACTGACAGTGTGTAGGCAAGCATGGCAGAATGGAGTGAGTAAGGCAGACCCTGTTCCTGGGCTCCTCGCACCTCCCTGGTCTGGATTCTCTGCACAGACAGTGTGCAGGTAGGCCCTGCAGTGTGGAGTAAGTAGGCCAGAGCCCTGTTCTCTGGCTTCTCTCAATCCTCTGGTCCTGGTAGGTCCCATTATGCCTTGCTTGGAGAGGCCTGATTTCTGTGTGAGCTGTGGAATTATGCCTTTTGCTCTGGTATTCTGAATGGCCACTGGGTACTAACAAACTTGTTCACCTGAGTCAGAGGGTGCATGGGCCAAAGGACAAAAACTTGCTTCCTCCTCAATAAGATGAAGTCTCCCTAAAATCAGGAGACAACAGTGCAAAAAAAAAAAAAAAAAAGCCACAGAAAGCCAGAAAACTGAGAGATCTCCACCAAGAATGCCTAGTCCTACAATGAAAGCATCCAGTGAAATCATAGAGAAATCAATAGAAATTCAATCCCAAAATGAACACACAACAACAAATGAGAACCTGATCCAAAAAAAGAAAAATTGCTGAACTGGAAGCAAACCATCAAAGAACAAACAATTGTATCAATGAATTGAACAGAATCATCTCCTAAAGCATTCAGCTTTTGACAGTAGGCTTAACTTGATTGAAGAAAACGTTAGATTCCTCAAAAGAGATATGAATAAATTGAAGGTAAGTCAAGAAATAGAAGATCTCAACAATCAGTTGATTAAAGTTAATGAAGACTTGATCAAATGCAAGAAGAAACCCCAGGAAACATCAAGAAAATCATAACTCAAATTGAAATTGTACCTCAAAAAAGAGATGGATAGGGCTGGAGAGATGGCTTAGCAGTTAAGCACTTGCCTGTGAAGCCTATGGACCCCGGTTCGAGGCTCAATTCCCCAGTACCCACATTAGCCAGATGCACAAGGGGGTGCACACATCTGGAATTCATTTGCAGTGGCTGGAGGCCCTGGCATGCCCATTCTCCCCCCCCCCCCCCCCCGTCTGCCTCTTTGTCTCTCTGTCACTCTCAAATAAATAAATAAAAATGAACAAAAAAAAGAGATGGATACAATACAAAATAATACAACAGAAAACAAAAATCAAACAGAACTTATAAAAACCTCTCTAGAACCCCTCAACAACAGAGTTACTCATGTAGAAGACATAACCTCTGACTTGGAAGACAAGACAAAAGAAAATTGATCGGGAGGCCAAAAACTTTGCTAAGTTCAATAAATCAAGTGAACACAATATGAGGGAATTGTGTGACACCATAAACCAAGCAAACATCTGGATCAGGGGTATACCAGAAGGAGAGGAAATCTAGGCAAGAGGCATAGAGACCATATTCAACAAAATTATTGGAGAAAAATTTCTAAATCTCTAAAGGAGAGGACCATCCAGATACAAGAAGCCCACAGAACACCAAACAGACAGGACTGAAGAAGAAACTCCCAAGACACATCATAGTTGAAACTCTTAACAATGAAAACAAATAGAGAATGTTAAAGGCAGCAAGAGAGAAATAACTCACTACATACAAAGGCAATCCTATCAGAATTTTGTCAGATTTCTCAATGGAAACCCTGAAAGCCAGAGGGCCTTAAATGGAACACTTTGAAGTCTGAAAAACTATAGCTTCCACCCCAAACTACTCTACCCAGCAAAATTATTCCTCATAATTGATGGTGAAATAAATGCTTTCCATGAAAAAAAGTCAACTCTACAATTATATGAATACAAAGACAAACCTACAGAGAATATTTGAGGAAATACTCCTCTCAAGAGACAACAAGAATAAGATCACAATAACCAAAATTGATCAGGCTGGAAATAGTACAAAACACTGGAAAGCACCAAACCCTACAAAATACCTCATCATGACAGGGAATAATTCACGCCTCACAGTAATAACCTTGAATATTATTGGTCTTAACTCACCCATCAAAAGACATAGGTTATCAGGATGGATCAAAAACCTGGACCCTTCTATCTGCTGTCTTCAAGAAACTCACCTCACCACTAAAGACAGACACCTCCTCAGGGTGAAAGGTTAGAAAATGATATTCTAGGCAAATGGAAATAAAAAAACAAGTGGTGTTTGCTATATTAATATCTGATAAAATAAACTTCAAATGAAAAGCTACCAAAAAGGAAAAAGAAGGCCACTTCTTACTCATCAAGGGAATGATCCAACGTGAACACATCAAAATCATATATACACCAAATAAAGGTGCACCACCATTTATTAAACAAAATCTACTTGACAATAAAACAAAAATAAACACCAAGACCATCATAGTGGGAGACTCTACTATCATCAATAGACAGATCATCCAAGCAGAAAATCAACAGGGAAATATTAGAGCTCAACAAATCATAGATCAACTAGACCTAAAAGATAACTACAGAACTTTCTACCCCAACTCTACAGAATACACATCTTCTCAGCAGCCTGTAGAACCTTCTCCAAAATTGAACAAATATTAGGCCATAAAGCATGCCTTTAGAAAGTCAGGAAAATTGAAGTAACTTCCTGCATCATGTCAGATCACAATGCTTTAAAGCTAGAAATTAACAAGAGACACATCAAGAACTCCACCAGCTCCTGGAGACTAAAGAGTATACTTTTAAACAATTAGTCATGGGGAAAAAAATTTCTAATTGCGAAATGCCTAGAATTGAATGGTAATGAAAACACAACCTACCAAGAAAGAGAAATCCCAAATTAATAACCTGACTGTAGACCTAAAGGCACTGAAAAAAAAAAAAAAGAAGAAGAAGAAACCAGCCTAAAGAGCTCCAGATGGAAAGAAATAATCAAAATTAGTATAGAAGTTAATGAATTAGAAACTAAGGTAACAAGACAAAATGATGAAAAGAAGAGCTGGTTCTTTGAAAAAAATAAACAAGATTGACAAAGCCCTGGCCAAATTGATCAAGCAAAAAAACAAAGAGACAGAGAGAGGTCTCAAATTAACAAAATCAGAAATGAAAAAGGAAAGTTCACTAAAGACATAAATGAAATCAGAAGAATCATCAGGGCATACTTCCCAAAACCTCTACTACACAAAATTAAATCATCTGGAAAAATAGATGAGTTCCTAGATGCATACCATCTACCAAAACTAAACTCAGAGCAGATTTATCTCATAAAGAAATGAATCATATCCATGGAGATTGAACAAGTAATCAAAATGCTCCCCCAAAAGAAAAGTCCAGGACCAGATGGCTTTTCAGCTGAATTCCATCAAGCACTCACTGAAGAACTGAAACCAATTTTTCTCAAATGGTTTCACATAATCAGAGATCAGTGAATCCTCACCAATTCCTTTTATGAAGCTAGCATCACCCTAATACCAAAACTAGACAGAGATGCAGCAAGGAAAGAAAATTATAGGCCTATATCCCTAATGAACTTACATGCAAATATCCTGAACAAAATTTTTGCAAACTAAATTCAACAACACATCAAAAGAATTATCCACCTTAATCAAGTAGGCTTCATCCCAGGGATGCAGGAATGGTTTAACATATGGAACTTATTCAATGTAATACACCACATAAATAAACTTAACCATAAGAACCACATGATCATCTCAATTGATTCAGAGAAGGCCTTTCACAAAATACAACACCACTTCATGATCAAAATACTGGAAAGAATACACATGGAGGGTTTATATCTCAACACATTAAAGGCTATATATAAAGCTCCTAAAGCCCAAATAATACTTAATGGGCAAAGGCTCAAGAAGTTCCCACTGAGATCAGGAAAAAGATCAGGGTGCCCATTCTTACCTCTGCTCTTCAACATAGTACTAGAAGTACTAGCCTAAGCAATAAGACAAGAGAAAGGAATAAAAGGGATTAAAATTAGAAAGGAAGAAGTAAAGTTAGCCCTATTTACAGATGACATGATCCTGTATATAAGTGACCTGAATGTCTGCATCTCACTTCTTCTAAAGGTGATTAATTCCTTCAGTAAAGTGGTGAGATACAAAATCAATGAACAAAAATAAGTAGCCTTTTCATACACAAATGACAAATACATAGAAAAATAAATCAGTGAGGCTGTCCCATTTTCAATAGCAACAAAAAAAAAAATGAATACCTTGGAATAACACTAACCAAGGATGTGAAAGATCTATTAAAAAAAAAAACTGAAGAAATAAATTGAGGAGGATTTGAGAAGATGGAAAGACCTCCCATGCTCCTGGATAGGTAGAATTAATATTGTGAAAATGGAAATGCTACCAAAAACAATATACAGGTTAAATGCAATTGCAATAAAAATACCAGCATCTTTCTTTACAGACCTTGAAAAAAAAGATCTCAAAATTCATATGGAATGGCAGCAGGCCTCAGATACCCAAAACCCTCTGGCCAGGCGTGGTAGTGCATGCCTTTAATCCCAGCACTCAGGAGGCAGAGGAAGGAGGATTGCCATGAGTTTGAGGCCACCCAGAGACTACATATTGAATTCCAGGCCAGCCTGGGCTAGAGTGAGACCCTACCTCGAATAAACAAAAGAAAAAAAAAAAACACCTCTTGAGGCATCACCATACCCAATCTAAAGCTATATTACAATGCCATAGTAACAAAAACAGCATGGTACTAGCATAAGAACAGAAACATAGACCAATGGAACAAAATTGAAAACCCAGACCTGAGGTCAAATAACTACAGCTACTTGATCTTTAGTAAAAGTGACAACAATTTAGAGTGAAAAAAGATAGCATCTTCAACAAATGGTATTAGACAAATTGGGTGACCTTTTGTAGAAAAATGAAACTAGACCCACTCATCTCTCCATACATAAAAATCAAGTCCAAATGGATTAAAGACCTCAATATAAGAGCTAAAACTCTTTCCTACTGGAAGAAAAATAGGAGGAGACACCCCCTACTATATGGGTGTGGGGAAAGATTCCTGAAAAAAAAAACCCAGTAGCCCAGGAAATTAAAGAAGCACTCAACCAATGGGATCTCATGAAGCTAAAAAGCTTTTGCAAAGACAAACATACCATAAGCAGAGCCAATAGCTTATCCACTGAATGGAAGAAAATCTTTGCCATCTATACCACTAACAGAGCCTAATATCCAGAATCTACAAAGAACTTCAAAAACTACACAGTAAAAAAAAAAAAAAAAAAAAAAAAATCAAACAACCCACTCCAAAAGTGGGCAGAGAACTGAATAGGAGTTCTCAGAGGAAGAATTATAAATGGCTAACAAACACTTAAGAAAATGTTCAACATCCCTAACCATTAAGGAAATGTAAATTAAAACAACTATGAGATTCCACCTTACCCCAATAAGTATAGGAAACATTAAAAAAAAAATCAAATGGAAACAAATGTTGGCAAGAATGTGGAGAAATAGGGACACTCATTCACTGTTGGTGAGAATGTAAGCTGGTATAACCATTTTGGAAATCAATATGGAGACACCTGAAAAGGATGAATGTAGAGTTACCAAGAGACTCAGTTATTTCCTTACTGGGCATTTACCTTAAAGCTCTGTGTCTCATTTCAGAGATATTTGCTCAATCATATTTATAGCTGCTCAATTCATAATAGCTAAGAACTGGAATCAACCCATATGTCCATCATTGGACGAATGAATATCCAAGATGTGGTATATCTACATGATGGAATTCTACTCAGCAGTAAGGAAAAATGACAAAGTGAAATTTGTAGAAACATGGTTGAACTTGGAACAGATCATACTCAGCAAACACACAATCACTGAAAGACAATTGCCACATGTTCTCACTCATCTGCGGCTCCTAACCTGGATTGGCCTCTAGATGCCTATCAGGTAAGTATAGACATCTAGAGGCCTGGACAATAGGGGTAGTATGGCTTGGTGGGAGGGAAAGAGTAGTGGGGGACACAAAACTGAACCAAAAATGCACTGATACCCTAGAATCCTATATCCTTGAAGATGGACTAAAAAGTTGAACAGGACCTTAGAGGTAACACCTGAAATGAAGGACCCTGGAGGGTGCACTGCAGCCTAAACTTAAATTTCTCTTGTTTCTCTCTCTCTCTCTCTCTCTCCCCCTCTCTCTCTCTCTCTCTCTCTCTCTCTCTCTCTCTCTCTCTCTCTCTCTCTCTCTCTCTCTCTCTCTCTCGCGTGCGCGCGCTATCTCTATCTCTATCTCTCTCTTCCTTTTTCTTTTTTCTTTTCCCTTAGCACTAGCCTATAATTCCCAGTACCAGGATGCAGTTAACACTCACAATAAGTTGTTGATCAGAGAGACCTAAAAAACAAGATAGGCTTCTGTCAGAGCACTTAATTACTCACCAGAAATTAATGGTAAGACTCTACTACTGAAGATACCATATGCTATCAGCACAGAGCATGGATAGACCTGGCTGAGATCCAGAAGAAAACCAGTTCCCAGACAGATAGCACATCTAGTGATGGAAGGTGCTCAATGAGCTACTGGGGGAAAGTGGCCACCTTCCCCCTAATGTCTGAGCCACTTGAAGTCTGAGCTACTCAGAAGCAAACAACCTGATGTGATACTCACACAAATTCAATAGTGGCACACAGCCATGGTGGATAACCACCTGCTCTTGGATTGGCTAATGTATCTGCTCAATGGAAAGGAAACCATACCTGGAACTGGGAAACAAGTCAGAATCATATCCAGATAATGATTTAACTTTCCAATATCAAGCTCCCACTAATCTTGGGCTGTAAAAGGGTCTACCTCCATTAAATTCTCTCTAAGTTAATAATGGTTATTCTGTTTAACCTGTGCTGACTTCACTCTCCGTTGGAGAATCTGCTTCTCTTTTACAGATGGGAGAGGGACCTGTGGAGATAAATGACCCATCACATTTCAGCCTGGCCCTAGCTGAAACCAAGGAGGAATTGGGAAAATGAGCAAGAGTGCTGCTTTCTTGGTGAAACTGATATCAGCACAAGAGTGAAGGAGATACACACTGAGGACACTCAACACCTACCAAAGCAGAGATCCAGAGGCTCCTAAGAGCCCATCACTGAAATAGACTTAAAACACACCCAACCTGACTCAGGGAGTTTTTGTGGAAGAGGGGCCAGAAAGATTGTTAGAGCCACAAGTTGGGACATTATGCACAGGGACATTGCCTCTCACCCATAACTGACTGCTTCTGCACATTGCATGACCTACAATCCCCATGGGGATGATCTGCATCCCCACCGAGGTGGGCCCCTTTGGAAAAGGGACAGAGATGAGGGAAAAGATGGTACCAACATGTATTGTTTACATACTAAGTATGTCTATAACTAATAAAAATAAACTTAAATATAAAAAATAAAGTGGAGAGCAATTGAAAAGGATACCAGACATCAATGTCTGGCCTCCACATGCACACATGTAACTACATTCACACACATATGCATGCAAGAAAATAAATAAAAGTGAACACCTCAATTAAAAGAGAAGAGAGAAGGATTTACCTAAACACTTCTCTGAGGAAGACACAAATGGCCAAGTAACACATAGAAAAATATTCAACTTCCAGAGCCCACGCTGGAGGCTGGAGTCAGGCTAGGTACTTCCCCCACTATGGGGACAATGTATCTCCTGGGGCCATGGCTGAGGACCATGGCAGGCATCACTGTGTAGGGAGGTGGGAGAACAGTGCCTATTGAACACACCTGCCTCCTTCCTTAGCAGGGGGGCCAGGGCTGTTGGCCAAATGTGTGGGAGCTGATCTCAGTCTGCTGCCAGGGCAGACAATCTGTGGGGCAGAAGGGCCCAGAGGGCTTTGCGTGTCCAGAAGCCAGTGTGCTACTGTGGCCTACAGTGTCACTCTGTGTCTGGAGCTGAACTCATTTTAGGTGACTTTTACCCTGGCAGAGGTAAAAGAAGGGATGGTAAAGAGAAAGAGGAATGCTCTCCAGGATGTGACAGGGAAGGGGAGTCACGTTGAAGTATCACACTGTCTGTCTTGGTGTGCAGTGGGAGTTTCCATGTCTATCCACTGATCAATGACAGACTGGCCCTGTGACCACCTGCTCCTATCCTTCCAACCTCACAACAATGCAGGTGCCCAGTGCTCACCAGGTCCCCAAAATGGAGCTACAGCCACTGTTGCTTTCTCTCCTCTTTCACCATGCAATGTAATTTGTCCTTGCTGAAGAAAGCACTGCATGAAAGAGTGTTGTGAGTTTACGTGTGTAGCATTTGTATGAGAGTTTGAGTATGTGATGTGTAAGTGTGAATTAGGGATTAGGGTCAGTGGTATGTGTGTGTGAGAGTAGAGTTGGTTCCAAGCCACTAGTTGCTATTTGCTGGAGTTCTGTGTAGCTACCATATGGCACATGTCACCTGTCAGGGAACATGTTCACCCTCCCCAGATGCTGGTTCAAGGAGAGCTGGTAGGGACCTTTCATCAGTGCAATTGGGTCTTCAAATGGAAGCTAACAATATTTAATGAAGGGACCACTGTGCAAACACTTCTCATGTTCTGTCAGAGCAGCTTAGGTCCAGGGCTGTTCCCTCTCTCTCTCTCTCTCTCTCTCTCTCTCTCTCTCTCTCTCTCTCTCTCTCTCTCTCTCTCACACACACACACACACACACACACACACACACACACACACATGAGAGAGAGAGAGAAAAAGAGAGAGGGACAGCGCACTTAAGTGCGTGGTAGGTCTTGCAAGTCTGTCTGTCTGCAGACAAGCACCTATGGGTGGGAAAGAAGAGGCAGTGTCACAGGAGAGGTCTTTTTCAGACTCAGCTGCTCATGGAGGAAAGCAGGAAGGTGTTCAGGTCAGATCCTCATGCCACACCCCGATGCCAGTGCAGGAGCTCTGGGAGTCAGGCACCATCAACAGCCCCTTGGCTGCCCCACAGAACACATGGCCCACCTGCATGGGTGTTCTACTCCTTACTGGGAACTCAAAAGTTCTACTGAGCAAGGGCTTGCCAAGAAGGACAAAGAAACTATCATAGGCTATAAAGGCAGACCTATAGGGAGATGGGGAAGAGGGGCTCAGGTGTTTTCCACCACCGTATTCCCAGGACTTAGTCCACACAGGAGGGACTCAGAGAAGCTCCAAATAGGAGGCACGCATCAAGCAGCTCCGCAGAGCAGGCATTCGGCAAGCACTGGCGGATGACCGAGTGTGTGGCTGAGCGGAAGGCCCCTGCTGCATGCGGAACAGCACAGCTCTCTTCACCTTCAGTGTTGTCACTGCTCTTGCCGGCAAACAGTAGTCATGCTGCCTATTGGCCTGTCTTCACAGTGCATTAAATTTGGCCTGAAGGATGTATGATGGGCGTACTTAAAATTTCATACTCATCTCCCTAAATATTAAGACAGCTCTCATTTTAACATTGTTTTCTATAATTAAAATATTTAGTAC
This sequence comes from Jaculus jaculus, assembly GCF_020740685.1. Taxonomy (NCBI): domain Eukaryota; kingdom Metazoa; phylum Chordata; class Mammalia; order Rodentia; family Dipodidae; genus Jaculus; species Jaculus jaculus. Next base: position 58,397,511 of record NC_059103.1, read on the forward strand.
CAAAATTAGATCAATGTGTATCCTATACATATGGTGTACATGTGTGAGTATCTGGAATTTGGGTCTGTCTCACTGTGGTGCATGGGTTGTGGTAGTGGGAGTGTTTGTTTGCATAATGTGTGGGTGTGTTCTCTGTTTTTTTTATGTGTGCATTGTATATGATGGTGCAGTATGTTGAGCATGTGTGTATATGAGAAGCAAAGTAAGTACCTGATTTTATACTGCCAACCCTGGGGTCTGTTTTCTTACCTCTAAACAGGTGCTCTTGTTCAGGTCCCTGGGGCAGTCTGTGGTGGCTAAATGAGAATGTCCATTGTGAAGTTCTGTGGATTATACAGCCAAACCTGTCACACGATACAGGTATAAAGAAATCTTAGCAGCATTTATGGGAATTTTTATTCCAACTCGTGCTACCTACCCAAACCTCTGGGAGGCAGGTATTCTCTCTCATCCTCTGGCCCCTCTGTGAGTGGGACTGCAACCCTCACAGCAGGCATGCCTCTTCTCTGTGCCCCCCCAAGGCCACCTCCCACCTTGCCCCATGTACTAGAGAGAGCTCTGGACAGAGGGATCACCAGAGCACACCTTAGTACACAGCAGCTCACCCTGAAGGAAGAGCCCCAGAGCCGGGGGCTCAGGCAGGACCAGCAGTACCCCAGTGCCTGGTCAGGGTGTTGAACCAAGAGGGCCAACTGCCTGGAGTCATTTCTTTGCCCTTCTCATCCTCCAGGTCACTCTCTGGCTTTACACCAGCAATGCTTTTTGGAAAAAAAAAGAAAATAGGAAACCAGCATTCCTTAACAGGAGATGAGATGTGCTATAATGTAGAGAAGTGAAGCTCCACATTGATGTGCTTCAGAAGTCTCACTTTGGAACCTGTTTCTCCATACTCTGTTGCCATAGTAATGCTTTAGTCAGAGCATGAAACTACTGGAAACCAACACAAAGGACAGCCCAGAGCCTCTTCTCAAAAGTCTTTGGACTGAGATAGGCAGCTTCCCCTAAGCCCAGTCAAGTCTCTCATTCAAATCCTGCTTTATGGGCTGACAGCAGCAAGCGTGGGAGCCCTCCTATGCTGTCCGCGGGTTACTAGGGCCTCACAGAGACAGTTGTTCCAAAGAAACCCACCCCAGTGCTGACTTCAGCTGTGATTTTTGTGCATTACAAAATCATGGAGCTACTTGTTAGAAGTGATTGTGTTTTTGGACATGGTATCTATAACACAGGCTTGCCTCCTGAATGCTAGGGATTATAAGCATGAGCTTTAGAAATGATTTTCAAGGGCTGGAGAGATGTATTAGTAGTTAAGGCACTTACCCATGAAGCCTAAGGATCCAGGTTTGATTCGTCACATCCCACATAAGCCAGATGCACAAGTGGTGCATGCGTCTGGAGTTAATTTGCAGTGGCTACAGGTCCTAGCATGCTCATTCTCTCTATGTATCTCTCCCTCCGATAAATAAAAACTTTTCAAAAAGAGAAATGGTTTTCAAAATCTGCTTTGTTCTTCTGCCTTCTGGCAACTACCATGATGAATCAAGGACTTGGGACCCAGAAGTGCAGTCTCAACAAAGCCACCAGGTGGACACACAGTAGCCACAGCCACATCATGTACCTTAGACCACTTCCCTCACTGGCTTGTCTTCAGAAGTGTACCCTCTCACACACAGAACAGCATCTGCAAGGGCAGTCACACAGCTTGTGGTGACTCACTGTGAATCTTGTGAGGCATCATCATGTCATCATGTTTAACAGATCTTTCAGTTTTAAAGACACACACTGAAGTATTTACAGCTAAAATGAGATGTCTACAATTGTATAATTACATTCATGCAAAAGAAAAACGTGATAAGTGGATAGAATGAGGTTGACAAAACATTGATAAATATTGGTAATGGTAGGTGAAGGCAATGATAGTTACATGTATTAGTTATGGTGTTTGCTCTTTAAGTGTATTTGAAATTTGAGATTTTTTATAACAAAGTTAAAAAGAGGTAGGCAACGCACAACATAGAAACCACCTGGGGACTGGGAACATGGCTCAGCAGTTAAAGATACTTCATGCAAAGCCTACCAGCCTTGGTGCAATTCCCTAGCCACCCACATAAAGTTGGATGGGTTTTCATTTGCAATAGTAAGAACTCCTGACGTGCCCATAGACCCACACACATTATATAGATAGACAGACACATAGATAGATAGATGATAGATAAAATTTTTAAAAATTCAAGGGTTATCCCCAGGAGGAGTTCATTATGTGACCACTCTTGTTTGTGGGCCACCAACTTCATGCCAGGTGGTGCAGATTGGCAAGACCCTGCACCGCTCAGATCACAAGAAATGCTGCAGACCACAGGGCTGGTTTTTGAGAGCATATTAAAGGAAGATTTTCTTAATATCATCAGTGTGAGAAGTTTTATTAATTCACTGGTCAGCAAGGCCAATGTTAACTAATCTGCTGAATCTGGAGGAGGTCTGGAGGGAAAAGGGACGTTTGCTACCTGAGCAGCTGAGAGAGGGCACATTGCCCTGCAGATTATAGAGCAGGGGCCCCAGGTTGGTGTCATGGACATGCATCAGCTAGAAGGAGCCAAGGAAGACCAGAAGTGCTGCAGACACCCTCACATTGCTGCACAAAGCACCCAAACAAAAGCAGCTTGTGGAAGGAACTGTCTTATTTGTACTTACAGACTCGAGGGGAACCTTCATGATGACAGGGAAAATGTGGTATGAGCAGAGGCTGGACACCATCTCTACTGCAGCAGGTGGCAAACAGAAGCAAGAGAGTGGTCCCAAACACTGGCGAGGAGAAGCTGGCTATAACACTCATAAGCCTGCCCCTAACAACAGACCTCCTCCAGGAGGCTCCAATTCCCAAATTTCCATCAGCTGGGGATCTAGCATTCAGAACAGATGAGCTTACGGGCCCCTAACTCAACCCACCATAAGTAGGGAGTGGCAAGTTCCACACAAGAAGGTACTGAAGATACTGCATCTTCCAAAGAAATGCAACCAGTTCCCACTTGGCCGAGAGCAGACCCTCAGCACTGACTCTGCCCTGCTTCTAAGCTCCTCCATACAGCTCAACACTCTCAAGAGGAGAAAGCTGGACACTGAGCAAATTCAGTATTTTCCCAGGTGAAATATGCTCTTTTTAGAAAAAAAATGGAAAATACATAACAAAATAAATTAAGCAACCCTATCTCACTGCCTCCATGTGAATTCTAGCACCCAGTTTTCAGACATTTGCTCTTCCCACAGTGATATCATAGTGTACATACAATATATTACCTCCTTTGTTCACTTAAAAGCAATTGTGGAGATACTTCCCTGTTGGTATGTATATCCGAATCTCATCTGGATGCTCTTTATTTTGAGAACGTCATAGCATTTTGCACACTAGAACAATGACGCAGCAGCAACAGGACAGAGACTGCAGCTGGCATGTGGCTCCTGAGGACAAGGCAAGCCATGCAAACATAAAAGAGAATGACACCAGAAATCTCATCCATGTTTGCCTGAGGCCTTCACTTCACAGAGGGGAAACTGAGTCCTAGAAAGGCAAGGGGTTATCTTAGGCATCGCATGGCTATGCAAAGATATGCTCAAACTAGAGCCACTCCCAAACCCCTCCAGCATCACAAACAGGTCTTGATCGTGGCAAGAGCAAATGAAGCACTTCAGTCTGCCTTAGAAAGAGAGCTTCTGGGGTCTATGGCTTATTCTTCTACCTGCAGCTCGTGAGTGAGCTGGAGGGATCAGAAAAGCACTCACTTTGGAACTAGTTGTCTAGAAGTGGGCCACCTAGTGGGGGCACATTTCATGAATACATCAAGTGGTAGTGAGAGAAGGCCCCAGTGCAATCCTGATTTTGAGATAGTTTTGTGAACTTATCCATGTCATTCACTTGACATTAGAACTGAATCCCATGGCCAGACCTCCCAGTTCCCAGCCATGTTCAGTCAGTAGACCATGACATGCTGACGTTTTCTGCCTTTACACACCAATATACCACCTCTAAGAGAAACATTCTCAAAAGGTGATTGTTAATGTTTCTCCAAAGCCCTAGAAAACTTAATAAGTAAATAAATAATAAATACCTCCCAGCAATTTTCTAACATGTTTAGCAGTCTGTCTACTTATTCTGATCCTACTGTATCCATTAGTAAACAATGTCTGTTGCAACATACTTTCTAATTATGCATGCTATCTTTACATAAGCATGTCTCTGGGCTGTCAGGTTAATGCTTTCAATGACAAAACCAGCCAAAAGGATGGCTTAGAAGAGATGATAAACAAGTATAGAGAAGTCAGGATATTTCACCTCATCATGAAAGCCAAATGACGTAACAGCTATCATACCTTGATCCAGGCTACTAGACAAGACCTCACTCCCTGATAACCTTCTGGAAAATGGCATTCCTCAAAGGCAAGTGTGCTGAAAGGACACCTTCATTACTGCAGCCATCACCCTACTGCTGAGAAGAGCTGATGAACAGAACAACGTGGAGAGGAGAAACAGGACACCATGACTTCCACTGTCCCTGATGCCTAGCAGCACTCAGGCTGTGATGGGTCAGGTTCTGAATGTGTGTTGCACCCTGAGATTCCTGGGGAGATTCACATCTTCCACAAGATAACCCCTGATAAGGTGGCACCTGGTGCCAACTCCGCCCATGCCCCAGCAAAGACAGCAGGGTCAGCTTTCTGAGGAGAGAGGCTTGCAGGTGTTCCTCAGGTCAGGCTGGGGGCAGCTCCAGAAGAGTCTGTTTTTCAAGGTCAACTCTCCTTTCACATAAATGTCATTTCAGTGGCATTATCCCACCATTTCCTCTCTGTCTCCCAGTGTAATTGATCCTGTAATTAAGTCTTATGTGCTTGGAATTCACAAAGGAGAAAGTGGGGATGGGCAAAAACAGGATTAGATGGGGAAATCGGAAGACTGCTGGAACCATGAGCTGTGCACTGTGGAGCCAGTCCAAAGTGGACTCTGGCTGCATCCTGCCCCTTCCAGCCATGTCCTGTTACCAGGTTCATTGACTCCCTTATTCCATGACTTTTCCACTGGGAAGCAGAGACTGTGCTGGGATTCGCCACACTACAGGGATGTGCTTATGCTCTACCACTGAGCCACATCCACAGCTTCATAACAGTCATAGCTCCACTCGCTGAGTGTTTAACCTGAGGTGAGCACTGAACAAAATACATCACTGGTTTTAACATTCTAAATCCTCAAAGGCAGACCAAATGGCTGAACCTTCACCAGGCCCTGAGAGAGAACACCTGAGCCACAAGACACTGGAGTGGGTATGATGAAGACTGACCTTAACCTTCTACAGCCAATCCCTCTCCCTCCCTCTCTCTCTCTCTCTCTCTCTCTCTCTCTCTCTCTCTCTCTCTCTCTCTCTCTCTAACTCCTTTATATTAGTTATCTTTTTCTTCCTTTTCTTAGTGGGCATTGACTTGTAACTCCCAGTACCAGCAGGTGGCTATCATCCACAATGAGCTTTTCATCAGAGAGACCTACAAGGTTTCCTAAAAGAAAGACAGATTTCTGTCAGAGTACTTGATGACCCACCAAAGGTTAGTGGTAAGACTCTACTGCTGAAGACACCTTATGCGGTTGACACGTAAAATGAAATGACATGGCTGGAAGCTGAAGAGAGTCAGTCCCCAGACAGTCAGCACATCTAGTGCCAGAAGGTGCTACATGGGTGACTGGGGGAAATGACCAATATCTGTCCAAGCAACTCATTGTCTAACCTACTTAGCAGCAAATAACCTGTCGTGGTGCTTACACAAGTGCAATAGTGACGCACAGCCATGGTGGGAAACCAACTGCTCTTGTTTCAGCTAACTGATCCCCTCAGTGGTATGGTACCCATAGCTGGATCTGGTAAACAAGTCAGAATATCCAAACATAAACCTACTCTCCATTAACAAGCTACCATCAATCATGGGCTACACCTATTAAATTCTCTATAAAAAAGCAAGGGCTATCTCATTTGTCTGGTGCTAACTTACTCTCTGTTGGAGAATCTGCTTCTCTTTTTCAGAGATATGTAGATCATAAGGAGAGAGCCATCCCATCATTTAATCCTCTTAACATCTGGAAGGTAGGAGAAGCCAAGCAGGGAGGAGCTCAGCTGATATTCTTGATCCCTGCTCCCTCCACTATGATCAGCTCATCCCTTAGCTGGAGGAAAAGAGGAGAGGAGGGAAGAAGGGAGGGAAGGAAAGAGAGAAGGGAAGGGAAGTATTCAGTTGTATCATATAGCAAGAGGCATAAAGACTTATGTAAACAAAATATGTTTGCAATAAAATTGATGATTTTGCTATGACCAGTATTACTAATATAATACCAATATGCATGCTGCTATGATCTGAATGTGAAATGTTCCCCATAGGCTTCCTGTGTTTGGACACTTGGTCCCTAGCTGGTGGTGCAACTTTAGAAAGTTGTGAAAACTTTGGGACATATGGCCTAGCTTGCAAAAGCAGGTCACTGGGGCAGGATGTATAACATTATAACCCTGTCCCAGACTGCCTTGTCTGCTTGGTGGTCCACCAAGACATGACTGGCCTCTGCCACATGCTCTCTCACCACAGTGACCTGAGCGGATCTGCCACACCTTCCCTGCCATGATAGATTGAAACTTTCTGAAATTGTAATCCCCTCCCCCCAGAAATCTCCCCTCCCTTAAGGTGTTTCCACCTGGCATTTTGGTCACACTAATGAGAGCAGTAATCAGTACACATAACAAAGACATATCTAACTCTAGAACCAAAAAAAAAGGACCATGAGAAGATGGGTTAGTAGAATTTTCTTTCAGAATCATATATGTCACCTAGTCTTGCTCAGTGCCAAGGCTTATTATTCTTTCAGAAGCATCAGCTATAAACTGATATCAAGAACACAAGCTAGGGGAATCAGGCCCCTACACACACTGAGAGAAATGGGCATAGAACCAGCTGAGTGGAGGGCTTTGAGTTCAGAAGGCTTCACATTTGGCTTAAGGCTCTGCTGTCACTGTTTTGAAGTTGGTCATATAGAAGGGGGAGGCATAGCTACAGTGTGTATTCATGGGGTACTGGTGCATTAGAGCTGGAGGAAGCAAGGCCGAGCCTCAGCCAGTCTCTGGAAGGAGCAACTCCAAAGCCTGAACCCCAGAGAATGGGAACATGCCTTCCACACGGTAGAGTCAGCCACACAGCCAGGTCCTTTTCCCCAAGCTGGAACACTATTGCTTAGGTGATTTGTAGCATAAATGTTGTGCTAATCAGCTTTCCACCACCAGATCAAATTCTTGGGATAATCAACCTCAGAGGAGGAAAGGTTTGTTTTGGCTCATGATTTAAGAGGGCCCAGTGGAGGATCGATGGGTGCAGCTGTTTGGGGCCCATGGGGAAGCAGGAGCATGTGGTACTTACATGACATCACCTCTCAGCCAGGAAGATGAGGGAACCAGGGTCCCACTGCCCCTTACAGGCCATGCCCCAAGATCTGAGCCCTTTCATTAGGTCTCACCTCCTAAAGGTTCTGCCATCTCTTAACAAACCACTCTGATGACAAAAGTTTTGACACATGGTCCTTTGAGGGATATTCCTGATCCAAACCACAGCAGTTGTCTAACTGAATGAAAAGGAGAACAAATCACTCCCTGACAACCATTATAATTTAGTTAATAAATTTCTTCTGCTTATGAATCAGCGGGGGAGGGGAAGCAGAAGCATTAAAAGTAATAAATGATGTTTCGAGCTGAAAAGAGGAAGACTTCAGAGGACAGCGGGTAGTAGGAGCGCTAGGTGGGGCCAGTGGCCAGCTGGAATGAAGAGAATTCTCATGATCAAAACCTCAAAATAGGGTGCTGGCTCAGTTGGTAAAGTATTTTCTGCCACTCCATTGGTTTCCAGGGTTGATTCAGCTGATCTGGATGGCTAGGTGGGTGTCCTCTTCCTCCCCCATCACTCCATGTGTGTCCCTTCCAAAGCTGCTTGCTCGATTGAAGAGAATGACCTTCCCGTAATAGAGGAGGACCAGTCTTCAGTCAAGGGTATACAAGTAGCTGTGCTTCCCTGCTAGAACCTCCAAACAATCTCTCAAGGTAAAGTATTTTCTGTGAAAGCATGAGGACTTGAGTTCAAATCCCCTTCACCCATGTAAGTGTTGAGCATGATGGCATATGCCTATAATCCCAGCACTGGGGAGGCAGAACCAAGAGGATCCTTGGGCCATGCTGGCTAGCTAGTCTAGCCTAATCAGTTAGCTTTGGGCAAGACCCTGTCTTAATATATAAAGTGGAGATCTGTTGAAGAAAGACATCTGATATATTCCCTCTGGCCTATGACACAGACATACACACATGTATGTATATCTGAACACACACTCATGTTCAAATGCATGGGAACATGCATACACACACTATACACATACAAACATGCAAAAACCTCAAACTATAGACCTGAGTGGGAAGTGTCTACTATGTACGTACAAGGGGACCTAACAACCGTAGGCCTTTGCTCATTCTGCAATACTCAGGGGTCTTTGAGTGCCCCTGGTGCTATCCCACAGGGACAGTAGGGATAGTGCAGTCCAAGTCTCTGACCCAGTGTGGTAACCGCTGCTGGAGTCAGAGGAGCACCCAGAGTGCAGCCCTGTCAGATGTGCGACATCTACAGCATGAGAAAAGGGAAGAAGAATGGTAGCAAAATGGTTTCACTAGAAATCTGGCCAGGGTGACAGGTCACTTGTCCCCATTTATCATCTTAAATTAGAATCAAGCTGAAAATTAAGTGCAGCATCTCCAGTCTAAGCATTGCACAAACAACTGGACTTTGAAGGGCTTCGGCCGGCACTTCTGCAGCCTGACTGAGGGTCATCGGGTGTGTCACTCTGGTCAAGTGTGCAAACAGTCCCAAGTAGCCACCTTGTCCAGGGAACCACTTCTTTCAGCCAATGTGCAAAGGAAATTGAGATGGCCAGACTCTAGGCAGGTCATCTTCCCCACCACCATCTGTTTACACAACCTCTATGTCCCTAGAATTTGAAAAATCATGTAGAAAAAAATGAAAGTAGGGCATCAGGCTGGGCATGGTTGTGCATGTCTGTAATCCTAGCAGTCTGGAGGTGGAGGCAAGAGGATCACAGGTGTGATGCCAGTCTGTGCTGCAAAACAAGACCCTGTTTCCAAAAAAAGTGGGGCATCACAATGTAGAGGAAAACAGAGAAGGCTTTTCCAAAGTGAGGACAGCCCAGATACAAGTGGCTGGCTACAGGCCGATGGTACTTTGTCAGAGGGTGGTAGGTCCTTTTGCAAGCACCATTCCCCAGATCCCATGGGTAAACCATCTGTTTACACAACATCTATGTCCCTAGAGTTTGAAAAATCATGTAGAAAAATATGAAAGGAGGGCATCAGGCTGGGCATGGTTGTGCATGTCTGTAATCCTAGCAGTCCGAGGTGGAGGCAAGAGGATCACAGGTATGATGCCAGTGTGTGCTGCAAAACAAGACTCTGTTTCAAAAAAACAGTGGGGCGTCACAGTGTAGAGGAAAACAGAGAAGGCTTTTCCAAAGTGAGGACAGCCCAGATACAAGTGGCTGGCTACAGGCCGATGGTGCTTTGTCAGAGACTGGTAGGTCCTTTTGCAAGCACCATTCCCCAGATCCCATGACTGGTGGCTCCCCTGTGCACCCTCTGCTCCCCTGTCCTAAGCAATGAGTCTAGGTGCAGGCTATATCCATAATCTATTGACAGGATGGTTCTACATAATGACCCACCCCACACATAGTGGATTAAAGCCACTATTTATTAATTCTTGAATGTCCCACTGCTGTTTGCTGATCTTTTCCATGTACCTCTGGTTACTGACCTTGTCCTGAATGTTTCTCTTCTACCATCTCCCATGTCCCTTGAGCAGGCCAATCCAGGCTATGGTTGTTGGCAGTTCAGAAGAGGAGGCAGAGATGCACACACTTGTTTGCAGTTCTCAGTGAACATAAAGATCACCTTTAGTGGTTGCTAGAGAAGCTTAGTGTTGCAATAGGACAGCATGATGAAGGCATAGGTGCAGGAGGTTTGAGAATTGTGGTCACCAACATAATGCCCATGGCCATAGTGTATCCCTGATGAGCTAAGGTGGCTCCTGTCTGTCACGCCTGCCAGAGCCATCACACATTCAGGACGACCTGTGGGGGAAGTAGGGCCCGAGTGAACCAGCTGTGTTTGAAGGAGGAAGAAAGGAAGGGGCTAGTCCAAGGGAAGAATGTTTCACAGAGAAGAAGAAAACTGGCATTAGCTGCTTCCTACAAATCCACAGTGTAGTTTTCTACTAAAAAGATAGATGTACCTGGTCTGCCCTCCTTAGATAAGATGGTATACACTTGAAGGCATACAGTTGTTCCATACTCATTAATTAAGACTCTTTGTTAGGAATATATACTATAACATACTTCTAGATTTGTTCATTAGCCACTTTTCTCATCTCCCCAGCAATGTTAGCACATGGCAGTGTCTTCTTCACACGGTGGCAGAGAAAGCAGGCAGGAGCAAATGTAACCTACAACAGCCTGCCCTCTATGACCTTTTGGCACCAGCCAAGCCCCACTTCCTAAAGGCGCCACAGCCTTCAAAATAGTGCCATAAGCAGGAGACAAGCATTTCAAACATGAACTACAGTGAATAACGTACTTGCTACACAAGCACAAGGACTAGAATTTGGATCTCCAGCACCTATGGACATGCCAGATGGGCACGGTGGCTGCCTATCTTCCCAGCATTCCACCGCTCACAGAGAATCCCCAGGTAAGCTGGCTACCTAGAATAGCCAAATCAGGGAGTTCTGGGTTCAAGTGAGAGAACCTGAAACAACAAATTAGATGAGTATGGTCAAGAATCTAGTATCAACCTCTGGCCACCATGCACATGCAAACACATATGCACATGCATGCACGTGAACGTGCACAAAACACACACACACACTTTAAAAAATCATGAGCCTGTGGGGGGAATCCCAGATTCATCACTTGCTGGCATAGAGATGACTTATTTAAATTTCCCTGCACATTCCATTCCTCTTCTGTGAAATTGAGATAAGAATCCAAGTCCCCCAATAGCTAACAACAAAACTTAAATATTACATCAAAACACACTTCCACACACTGCCAGCCAGTGGTCAATAAGTGTTACTTATTACACAATGCTATTATTGTGTTATGAAGAAGATAGTGATGGCAATTATTATAAAGAAGATAATGGTGGGGGTGATGGTGAATGTGATGAGGGAGGTAGTGATGGTGATTGTGATTATGATGGAGGTGGTTGTGATAGTGGTGATGATAATGGTGGTGGTGGTGGTGATGGTGACAGTAATAATGATGTCGATGATATTGCTGGTGGCACAGGTGATGAGGATGATAATGCTAATGGGTCCTTCTTCCCACTCCAATTTCTTTATTCCTTGGTGCCACTTGTGTAAATTCTAATTATACTCAGTCTTGGCTTAGAAGGTGATCAAGAGTTTTCTTTAAAAAAAAAAATAATGTGTGTGAACACCTTTCTTTTCTCAAGAGGGAAGAATATACCACTAATTAATAAGCAAGGGGTTCAAATAAGCTCATCCCATCCTACAAAATCATTAGGGGTTAAAGTCTATCACCTGAGCAGAGCTGCTTACACAGAAGCAAAATTAAATGTGTGAGTTTGAAAAATAGGAAGTAGCAGGCATGTAGATCCAGAACACAGTGAATTACTACCAGTGATGATCACATACAGACCTGAAGGATCCAGAACACGCTGAACTACTACCAGTGGTGATCAATACAGACCTGAAGGATCTAAAATAGAATATGTGATTCATGTTGGTCATGATCACAGACACCATTGAACTCTTATGAACATTTTGCACAGCCACCTTCCTCCCATGGGGAAAGACAAGCAGCATGCCTCAGCATATGGCTTGACAAATAGAAAACACACTTGGGAGAACGTTACACTTTTGACAACCTTCTCTTGTGAATGGCTTAGGTTCTAAGGATGTTTTAAGGCGGTAACTAGTATTTTAATTTATTACTTTTGCACAGTAACAAAGTTTATACCAGAAACGTTGTTTCAATAAAGGAGATTATACACTGTTAATGCCAGTCAGGCAGACCATACCTCCTTGATTAAGACAAGAGGTTGTAGATGCAATTTCATTAAATGTAGGAACGCTGAAATGCTTCACAATGGGGTTTGCCTGCTTCAGAAAAGCAGGGAAATTTGGTGTTAACATCTCTTCACCCCAAGGCATTAAACAGACAAGTGTCTAGGTGCACATTCAGCACCCACACCCCTCACTAGTCATTAGAGAGCAAAGATGAGCAATACAAGTCCAGTCCAGAGGGGTCCACTCCAGAGAGACACACAGGCAAGCCAACTGACCGCCTCACTCCAGAGCTGATGTGGTTGTGGAAGGCCAATAGGAGCATGTGAGCAACCTCCTCCTTTTCATGGAATATAAGCACTAATGTCAATGGTCCTGCCTGAGTTTCCCACCACCTATAGTGCATGGCATGTTCTCAACACAAAGCAGAGTGGCTTAAGGATAGGTGTTCCAAGCCCAGAAGAAAACAGCAAAATTACCTGACAAATGGAGTCACCTGATAACTGACTCTAAGCCACTCAAAGGAATGAAAATAATCGTTTCTTAGGGAATAAAAGGCAGGTGCTGCCAGTGATGCTGTTCAGCCTCCTAACCAGAAAGAAGCACATTCTGAAGGGGTGGTGACAGGCATTGACTGCAGACATGATTTATAGTAGTTTGGATAGAGGAAAAGTAAACACACAGGGTGACAAGGCACAAAAGGATGGGTGATAGTGATCTCCAGGCCTGCAGGAGTACGGGAAGAGACTGTAGCCCTCCATGGCCAGCAGGCTGAAAAGGATCTGAGGTGGTCACATGGTCCAACCTCCTGTCACCTGACTAGCACTTCTGATCAAGGGACTACACTGACATCCTCCGGGGAGATGAGGACAGATGCTCTAGAATAGAGCTGACAAGGAGATGAGGCATGCTTGGTCCAGCAATGAATAATGAATTTTCCAACCTTTGAATCTCCACTATATGCCAAATGCCAGGCTTGGTTGTGGAGGCACAGGAAACAATAGAATGCTTCTTAGCCCTGAGGAACCTGGGGCTCAGCCATGCAGGAAATGGCCAAGGTGGCCCCATGATATACAAATGATCTCCAATGGCTGTATGGGGTGATGACAGAACCCAGTGACTTTCACCAGGTACCAGGCATCAGAGCAGAATGACCAGACTACCCTGTACTACTGTTAGTCTCCTGGTTTCTGGCCAGGGGAGAGATCTCCTGCATATGTCTCAGAGAGGGAAGCCACACTGAACATTGAGGCCATTTAATTGCCCTCTAAGGATATATTATGAGCATATAGACTGGCTAATGAGCCCCAGAGATTATTATTTTTATTTATTTATTTGTTCTATTTTATTTCAAATTTTTATTAACAACTGCCATGATTATAAAAAAGTATCCCATGGTAATACACTCCCACCCACCCACCCCTACTCTCCCCCTTGAAATTCCATTCTCCATCATATCCCCTCCCCATCTCAATCAGTCTCTCTTTTATTTTGATGTCATGATCTTTTCCTCCTCTTATGATGGTCTTGGGTAGTTAGTGTCAGGAACTGTGAGGTCATGGATGTCCAGGCCATTTTGTGTCTGGTGGGAGCACATTGTAAGAAGTCTTACCCTTCCTCTGGCTCTTACATTCTTTCCACCACCTCTTCTGCATTAGACCCTGAGCCTTGGAAAGTGTGATGGAGATGTTACAGTACAGAGCACTCAAGGTACTTCTTTCCAGCACCATGATGCCTTATGAGTCATCCCAAGGTCACTGCCATCTGAAAAGGGAATATTCTCTACCAAAAGTAAGAGTAGTATTAATGCACAGGTATGAACATTAATAGAAGTACTTACTGGGCAGTTTGATAAGCACAGTATATACATTTATCAGGACAGCAGCAGACATTACACCCCTAGGGCTCATGACTACCCTGTTTTAACTTTTCAGTATCAGGGATGTATTCCCTTCCATGGAGCAGGCCTCCAGTCCAATTAAAGGGCAGTTGGTTTGCACCTTGACAGATGTGCTACTATAGCATGTGTTGGCTCATTTGGCCTGACTGGCCAAATATAAGGCTTGCAGTGTCCACTGTTGAGTATCGTCACTGGTGGTATCTCTTTCTCCCATTAAACTGCATGTAGAATGGCTTCTTCCAGCTTTCTGTCAGCCTGTCTACATGGAGGAGGTTATCAGCTCAGTTCTAGCAGGATTTCTCAGTGGCCTTCCAGCACACATATGTGGAGTGGAGTCTTCAGCAACAGGGTCTTACCATCTATTCCGGGTGGGAAACCAAGGGCCTTGGCAATGGCCTATAATGTTTTGGGGGCATCAGGGACCTCCCTGGCCAACAACTCACTGGAAGGTATCCCATCTCTGGCACTGAAAATTTTCAAGCAACAATCTATGGCTCCTCAGTGTTCCATTGTTCCAAAAAGTAGGATTCAATATGATTTATTTATATCTTCTTAGATTTTGATTAGCCCTCCCTCCACATTTCCTTTACTCAATCTCTTCCCCTGACTTCAATTTGGGCCTTTTCACCCCCATTAATCTATTCTTCTACTTACATATATACAATACTATCCTATAAAATAACCCCCTCCCTTCCTTTCTCTTCCCTTTGTATTTCTTTTCTAGTTTACTAGCTTTTGCTACTGAATTTTCTTCCTACTCACACAGAAGTCCAATCATCTGTAGCTAGGATCCACATATGAGAAAGAACATGTGACATTTGTTGTTTTGGGCGCGGGTTACCTCACTTAGTATAATCCTTGTATTAGTCAGGGTTCTCTAGAGGAACAGAACTGCTATAATGAATTATTTAAAAAGGGGATTTATTGGATGAGCTTACAGTAGTCCAATAGCAGTTGCAGGCCTGAGAATCACTGAATCTGGTAGTTGTTCAGTCTTCATGTCCAGATGCCTCAGCAGTCTCGACCCGGCACTGCAGATGGTGCCAGAAAGCCTGAAGGCTTCCTAAGGAGCCGCTGGGTTTTGATCCATGCAGGTCTTCAGTTGATGCTGGTTTTCAGTCTGCACTGGTCTTCAATCCACACTGGAAGGTAGCGAGCAGCTCCGGCAGCCAGTGGAAGAGAGGAAGGAAGGAACTCTTTTTACCCAGAGCTTCCTTATATTAAGTCCCCCTCTGAGCAGGGCCGCCCACTCTGGGGGAAGGACTCACCCTGGGGGAAAGACTTCCTCCTTTAGTTGATCCTTCCTAGAAGCAACCTGTGGATTACTAAACAGATCCAGTTGACACC
Source organism: Jaculus jaculus (assembly GCF_020740685.1). Lineage (NCBI taxonomy): Eukaryota > Metazoa > Chordata > Mammalia > Rodentia > Dipodidae > Jaculus > Jaculus jaculus. The sequence goes on from NC_059103.1 coordinate 58,412,902, forward strand.
TTAACTATCACAAATCCACCCCTTGTCAACTTGGCATCAAATCATGTCTCCTTACATCATACTTAATTTCCAAATGAAAACAGTAACAAGCTCATACATACTTCCTCCTAACATGGAATAACTATCCCACGTACAACCGGAACTGCAAAATCTTCCCCCCAACACAAAGCTTAGTATCTAATATAATGGGTCTAATATAAATTCAACAGTTAGCTAATGATATAATTATAATATTGGTGTAGATACATATAAACACTCTGTTATCAAGGCAGGACAGAAACATTGCAATCACAATCCTCATTTCTCTAGCTGGTCACATGGCCTTAGCTGATATTTTTAACTGCCTTCTTCTAATACCCATTCTGTATTTCCTCCACCTTTAGCAAGCACCTCAGCAGGTCTTGGTTCTTTACCTGGAGGGGTAACCCATACCTTCATTCCTGAAGGATCTGGGCCTTTTATCACACTACTTCTATTGGGTTGTTGCAGTCGTCCATTGACTTTGAGAACAGGACATGGTAACACTAACAGATGCCTTAAAGGCTCTCCTGCACTCCAGGCATACTCTTCCCTACCTCTATTGTGGAGGAGCAGTCCAATTTCCCCCTGGTAATCTGGATCAATCACGCCTGCTGTCACTATAACTCCTTTCTCAGCCTGTTCACTCAAGAGCATTAGGAGCCCAAATTGACCAGGGGGAAACCTTAGCTTCCAATTCAATGGAATGTTCTTTGTGTCTCCTGGCAAAAGCACTTCCCCCTCTGGGACCAAGACTTGTAGTCCAGCAGAGTGTAAGGCTGCAGGAACAGGAAGCAAAAATCTAGCTAATGGGTCACTTGGGGTGATGGTAAGTGGGACCATTCCCATTTCCACCCCTTGATTCCTGCACCTGTGAATCCAGGCTATCGGAGAAAAAGTACCATATATAGGACATTGATTCAGAGCATATACAGCCTGCTGGAGGACACTCCCCCAGCCCTCCTAGCTATTGCCATGTAGTTGGCACTGTTGCTGTTTTTTCAAAAGGCCATTCCACCGTTCTATCAAGCCAGCTGCTTCAGGGTGGTGGGGCACATGGTAAGACCAGTGAATTCCATGATCATGAGCCCACTGCCATACTTCCTTGGTGGTGAAGTGAGTTCCTTGGTCAGAAGCAATGCTGTGTGGAATGCCATGAAGGTGAATAAGGCATTCCGTAAGTACATGGATGGTAGTTTTGGCAGAAGCACTATGTGCAGGAAAGACAAATGGATACCCAGAATAAGTGTCTATTCCAGTAAGGACAAAACGCTGCCCTTTCCATGATGGAAGAGGTCCAATGTAGTCAACCTGCCACCAGGTTGCTGGCTGGTCACCCCGAGGAATACTACCATAGTCCAATCATCTGTAGCTAGGATCCACATATGAGAGAGAACATGTGACACTTGTTTTTCTGGGTGTGGGTTACTTCACTTAGTATAATCCTTTCCAGATCCATTCATTTTCCTGCAAATTCCATAACTTCATTTTTCTTTACTGCTGAGTAGAACTCCATGAAATAAATGGGCCATATCTTCATTATCCACTCATCAGTTGAGGGACATCTAGGCTGGTTCCATTTCCCACTTATTGTGAATTGAGTGGCAATAAACATTATTGATCAAGTATCTCTAAGGTAATGAGATGAGTCCTTAGGATATATGCCTAGGAGTGCTATAGACAGGTCATATGGTAGATCTATTTTTGCTGTCTTAAGAACATCCACACTGATTTCCACAATGGCTGGAACAGATTGAATTCCCACCAACAGTGTAGAAGGGTTCCTCTTTGTCCACATCCTCCCCAGAATTTATGGTCATTTGTCTTCATGATAGTAGCCAATCTGACAGGAGTGAAATGGAATCTCAACGTAGTTTTCATCTGCATGTCCCTGATGACTAGGGATGTAGAACATTTTCTCAGATGCTTATATGCCATCCATGTTTCTTCTTTTGAGAACTCTCTGTTTAGTTCCATAGCCCATTTTTAATTGGCTTGTTTTATTTCTTATTATTTACTTTTTGAGTTCTTTGTATAGCCTAGATATTAATCCTCTATCAGATGTATAGCTGGCAAAGATTTTTCTCCCATTCTTTAGGTTGCCTATTTGATTTATTCACAATGTCCTTTGCCATACAAAACCTTTGGAATTTCATGAAGTCCCAGCAGTTAATCTGTGGTTTTATTGCATGAACAATTTGGGTTATATTCAGAAAGTCTTTGCCAAGACCAATATGATGAAGGGTTTCCCCTGCTTTTTCCTCAACTGGTTTCACAGTTTCAGGTCTGATGTTAAGGTCCTTAATCAATTTGGACTTAATTCTTCTGCATGGAGAGAGAGAAGAATCCATTTTCATCCTTCTACAGATACATATTCAGTTTTCCCAGCACCATTTGCTGAAGAGGCTGTCTTTTCTCCAGTGAGTATTTTTGGCATTTTTATTGGACATCAGGTGGCTATAGCTACCTGGGCTTACATCTGGGTCCTCTATTCTGTTCCATTGTTTTACATGTCTGCTTTTGTGCCAGTACCATGCTGTTTTTGTTACTATGGCTCTGTAGTATAGGTTAAAATCAGGTATGGTGATACCACCAGGCTTATTTTTGTTGCTTAGTATTGTTTTAGATATTTAAGATTTTTTGTTATTCCAAATGAATTTTGGGATTTTTTTTTTTCTGTTCCCATGAAGAATACCTTTGAAATTTTGATGGGGATTGCATTAAATGTATAGATTGCTTTTGGTAAGATGGCCATTTTCACAAGATTGATTCTTCCATTCCAGGAACAAGGGATGATTTTCCATTTCCTAGGGTCTTCTGCAATTTCTCGCTTGAGTGTTTCAAAGTTTTAATTGTAGAGATATTTCATTTCCTTAGTTAGGTTTATTCCAAGGTACTTTATTTTCTTTGATGCAATTGTGAATGGGAGTGAGTCTCTGATTTCATCCTCTGTGTGTTTGTTGTTAGCATATAGGAAAGCTACTGATTTCTGTGTACATTTTGTATACTGCTACTTGGCTGTAGGTCTTTATCAGCTCTATTAGTTTGCTGGTAGAGTCTTTAGGGTCCTTCATGTATAGAATCATGTCACCTGCAAGTAATGATAACTTGATCTCTTCCTTGCCAATTTGTATACCTTTTATGTGTATCTCTTGCCTTATGGCTATGGCTAAGATTTCCAGCACATTAAATAAAAGTGGGGACAGTGGGCACCCTTGTCTTGTTCCTGATTTTAGTGGAAAAGCTTCCAGTTTTTCCCCATTTAGTAATATGTTGGCTATAGGCTTGTCATAAATAGCCTTTATGGCATTGAGATATGTTCCTTCTATTCCCAGTCTCGGTAGGACTTTTATCATGAAGGGATGTTGGACTTTGTCAAATGCTTTTTCTGTTTGCGATGAGATGATTTTGTCCTTCAGTCCATTTATATAATGTATTACATTTATCGTTTTGCATATGTTGAGGCATCCCTGCATCTCTGGGATAAAGCCTACTTGGTCAGGGTGAATGATCTTTCTGATATATTCTTGTATTCTGTTTGCCAATATTTTTTGAGAATTTTAGCATCTATGTTCATGAGGGAGATTGGTCTGTAATTTTCTTTTTTTGTTCTATCATTACCTGGTTTTGGTATCAGGGTGATGCTGGCTTCATAGAAGGAGTTGGGTAGGATTCCTTCTCTTTCTATTTTATGGAAAAGGTTTAGAAGCAATGGTGTTAGTTCTTCCCTGAAGATCTGGTAAAATTCACCAGCGAATCCATCTGTGCCCGGACTTCTTATAGTTGGGAGATTTTTAACTGCTTGGAGCTCCATACTTGTTATATGTCTATTGAAGTGACTAATCCCATCTAGATTTAATTTAGGTATGTCATAAATCAAGGAAATCATCCATTTCTTTCAGATTTTCATACTTAGTGGAGTATATGTTTTTATAGTATGTCACTATGATTTTTTTGAATTTCTCTGTTATCTGTTGTGATGTTGCCTTTTTCATCTCCAATTTTATTAATTTGTGTCCCTTCTGTCTTTCTTTTGGTCATATTTGCTAAGGGTTTATCAATCTTGTTTATCCTTTCAAAGAACCAACTCTTCATTTCATTGATTCTTTGGATATTATTTTTTTTTTGTTTCTATTTCATTAATTTCTGCCTTAATCTTTATTATCTCTTCCCATCTACTAATTTTTGGTTTGCCTTGTTCTTCTTTTTCCAAGGCTTTAAGGTGAAGCATTAGGTTGTTTACTTGCAACCTTACTAATTTCTTAATATAGGCACTTAAAGCTATAAACTTCCATCTGTCTGCATGTGTCCCAAAAGTTTTGGTATGTTTTGTTCTCATTATCATTTGACTCTATGAATTTTTTTATTTCCTTCTTGATTTCTTCATTGACCCACTCATCATTTAGTAGTGTATTGTTTAGTGTCCAAGATTTTGAGTATGCTCTATAGCTTTTCTTGCTATTGATTTGTAGTCTGATTCCATTGTGGTCAGACAGAATGCAATGAATTACTTCAATTTTTCTGTATTTATTAAGATTTGCTTTGTGTCCTAATATATGGTCTATTTTAGAGAATGTTGCATGTGCTGATGAAAAGAATGTATATTCTGCAGCATTTGGATGAAATGTCCTGTATATATCTGTTAGGTCCATTTTTTCTATGAACTCATTTGATCCATATGTCTCTCAATTGATGATTGTCAATTGATGAGAGTGGAATGTTGAAGTCACCCACTACCACTATGTTTGGTGTTATCTGTGACCTTAGTTCTAATAGCATTTGTTTGATGAAGTTGGGAGCCCACATGTCAGGTGCATATATGTTTAGGATTGTAATGTCCTCCTGTCAGAGTGTGCCTTTAGTCAATATAAAGTGACGTTCCTTATCTTCCTTAACTAATGTTGGACTGAAGTCTACCTTGTCAGATATTAGGAAAGCAACTCTTGCTTGTTTTCTAGGCCCATTTGCTTGAAAACTGTTTTCCATCATTTCACCCTAAAATAATGTCTATCCTTTGTAGAAAGGTGAGTTTCTTGGAGGCAACAAATTAAAGGATCCTGCTTTCTAACCCACTCTGGAAACCTATGTGTTTTGGTTGGGGCATTGAGGATATTGATATTAAGAGATATTATTGAAATGTGTATATTTATTTTTGCCCTTTTTTGGTAGTTCTCTCAGTTTTACTTTTGCTCTCTTATGTTAACTTCTATTTGAGTATTATTTGTTTTTCCCAGGTTCCTTATATGTGTGCTTTTCTTTCTCTTCAGCATGGATGATTCTTTCATGTTTTGTTTTCAAATACTCCTTTAGCCTGCTTTTGTCATGGAATGTCCTCATTTCTTCATCTATTTGAATGGATAGCTTTGCGGGATAAAGTAACCTTAGTTGACAGCTGTTATCTTTCAGAACTTGGAATACATTACTCCAAGCCCTTCTGGCTTTTAAAGTTTGTGTTGAGTAATCTGCTGTGATCCTGATCAGCTTGCCTTTGTAGGTAACTTGGTTTTTCTCTCTAACTGCTTTCATTATTTTTTCTTTGGTTTGTGTGTTTGGTAGTTTGATTATAATATGGCAAGGAGAGGTTCTTCCCAGGTTTTGTCTGGCTGGTGTTCTAAAGACTTCCTGTATCTGCATTGGCACCTCTTTCCCAATTTGGGGGAAGTTTTCTTCTATGATTTTGTTGAGGATGCCTACTATGCCTTTGGAATGGAATTCTTTTCCTTCTACCATACCCTGAATTCTTACATTTGATCTTTTCATAGTGTCCCGAATATATTGAAATTCCCATTCATACTTTCCTATTAGTTTGTCTTTCTCTTTGTTGGAATGTATTAAATCTGCCACCTGGTCTTCTAGCTTAGATATTCTGTCCTCTCCTTCATCCATTCTACTGGTGAGATTTTCTACAGAGTTTTTTATTTCATTAACTGTGTTCTTCATTGCTAGTAATTCTGACTGGTTTTTTGTTATTATTTCTATTTCCTTATTTGTGTTTTATATTGACCTCTTTATTTCATTAAATTGGTGTCCTGTGTCTTCTTTGATTCCTTTGATTTCCTCTTTAATTCCTTTGATTTCTTCTTTGACTTCTTTGAACATGTTTATAATCATTCTTTTGAAATCTTTCTCAGCTATTTCCTCTAGTAATTCTCACTACAGGTCATTTCTGATGCATTAATACTCTTTGGTGGATTTATATTATCTTGGTTTTTGATGTTTCTTGTGTTATAATGTACATATTTTTCATCTTGGATTAAGTTAATGCTTGAATTTTCTAGTTAGCTGCAGTATTATTAAGTGTATCAATCAACCTGATGTTGTATATCTTAAGGGTAAGATCTTCAGATGCTAGGTGTGGTTCTCAAGACTCTCAGACTATCTACAAAAGTGACCCTAGGTGTTGGGTTTGCCTGCTATGAGAGTATTCAAGTAGGTTGAGTGGAACAAAATACAGGCAGATTCTAAAATTTAACTAAATAATGTACACTTTCAATGAAAGACAGCACAGGGTATTTATGCAAGAGTGGGTATTATGACGACCAGATCCTCTAAAAAGTCACTGTCCCTTAGTGTGTGTGGTGCCCCACACCCTTAATACCAGCTAGGAGGTTAAGATATCTGGTCTGTAGAGTTCCAAGTCAGCTTGTGACCAAGTGAAACCCTTCTCTAATGAACAACAGAAGAGGAAACAAAACCACTATAAATCAAGAAGCAACAAATAACAAGCACAAAATATAGCTTATTTAAGATAGCAAATCTGCCAGGTGTGGTGGTGCACATCTTTAATCCCAGCACTTGAGAGGCAGAGGTAGGAGGATCACTGAGAGTTCAAGGCCACTCTGAGACTACATAGTGAATTCCAGGTCAGCCTGAGCCAGAGAAAGACCCTACCTTGAAAAACAAAAACAAAAGGCAAACCTGACCACCCCCAGATTTAACATATAATTTATCCTGATATGGAGGTGCAATTAGCACTTCCAGTTCAGGCCTATATACCAGGTTTATTTGGTGGTTACTGACCTGGTGTAATCCCAGTTACCTTTTGGTATGATTTTGGTCTCAGTTATGCTGTGCTCCTGCTTGGGTCCCTCTTTGGTGCACTATGGGCTCAGGTAGGGTGGGTGGGTCATTGGATCACTGCTCTGGTCACGGGTGCTGTGTGCTGTGATCTCCCTCTGGTCTCTGGTGCTTGCTGGTGCTTGTGCTTGCGGTGGGGGAGGGGAAGCTGTCAGGTGGCTCTAGGTCTCTCACTGGTCCACATGAACCTCTACCTCATGATCTGCTCTTCCTTTGTCGCTGCCATCCTCCCTTCATGTTTCTTGAGTTTACAAAGAGCTCTGGTGTGAGTGGAAAATCCCCTCACCTGGCCTTTCCTGCAGCTCAAACTGAGCCTGGCAGCTGTGGCTCCACAGACCTGGTGCCACTGCTGCTGGAGCTACTTCTGCCTGCCCATGTGGGCTCTGGATCTCTCCTACTTCTCTGCTGCCATTGGTAATTTCTTACACACCACACTCTTTAGTAGAAGAGTGTATTTTGTTGGGTTTTTTTTGGGGGGGGGATGGGTTTCTTTTTCTTTTTCTCCCCTAGGATGCTTTGGCATGGTTCCTAAATCACCATCTTAACAGGAAGCTCCCAGAGATTATCAGGGAACATTATTGACTGGGAGTTTGGTTTTTTTGTGTGTGGGGGAAAAGAGCTGGATGGCAGCTGAGGAGCAACAGTTAGACCCCAGCCATAATCATCTACATTCCTTCCTACCAATAGTTGGGGAAAATTCTGTTTCATTTTTCCTTTCAGAAAGGAAAATCATGTATTTTAAATGCCAGGAGATGGGTCTGAGAAGATTGCTCAGTGGGTAAAGTGCTTGCCATTCAAGCATGAGGACCTGAGTTCAGACCCCCAGGACTCCCATAAAAACCAGAGTGTAGTGGCAAGCAATTGTAATCCCAGAAGCAGAGACAAGAGAATTACTAGGGGGCCTCACTGGCTAGCTAACGTAGGTGAAAAGGTATGCTCTGATTCAATGAAAGACCTTGTCTTAAAGGAGGGGCCAATGGGGAGGGGGTAGGTCATGGATGAGCCTAATAATAGTACCAAACTATCTGTATTTGCTGAATAGAAAACTAATTTAAAAAATTAAAAAATAAATAAATATATGTATATATATAAAAATAAAACTAAGGTGTTGGCGTATCATGGAGCGACATGGCTGGAAGCTGGAAGAGTCAGTCCCCAGTTACTGCATCTAGTGCCAGAAGGTGCTACGTGAGTGACTGGGAGATAATGACCAATATCTGTTCAAGCAACGCATGGTCTAGCCTACTTAGCAGCAAACAACCTGATGTGATGCTCATTCAAGTGCAATAGTGGCACATAGCCATGGTGGGAAACCAACTGCTGTCAATTTGGGTAACTGATCTGCTCAGTGGAATGGAACCCATAGCTGGAGCTGGGAAACAAGTCAGAACCATATCCAAAAATGAGCCCACTCTCCATTAAACTCTCTCTAGAAAACAATGGTTATCACATTTACTTGGTGCTAACTTTACTCTTCATTGGAGAATCTGCTTCTCTTTTTCAGATAGACACAGATCCTAAGGAGAACCACCCCATCATCCCTCAAAAGGGTCCCAGCTGAAATTAAGAATAATTGGGAAAACATGCAAGAATGCTATTTTCTTGGCAAACCAGGAACCATCAGAACAGTGAAGGAGATAGACACAGAGAACAATCAACTCCTACCAAACCAGATATCCAAACACAGAGGCGCCCAAGATCTCAACACAAAAGCTGACCTAATATGAACCCAACTCGGGGAAATTTGAGGAAGAGGGGGCAGAAAGAATGTCAGAGCCACATGTTGGGTCATGACATGCAGAGACATTTCCTCCTACCTGAAACTAAAGGCTAACCCCACAATGCACGACCCATATAACCCAACAAGGAGGGTCCCTGTGGAGTAGGGAGGACAGGGTGGAGGCTAACAATGGTACCAACTTGACTGTATTCACTGAATACAAAAATTTTTTTTAAAATAAAGTGTAGGGCTGGAGATGGCTCAGCATTTAAGGCACTTGCCTGAGAAGTCTACGGACCCATGTTCAACTCTCCAGATCCCATATAAGCCAGATGCACAAGATTATGCAAGCGGGCAAGGATACATATGAGTACAAAATGGTGCATCTGGAGTTCAATTACACTGGCTGGAGGCCCTGGCAGACTAATCCCCCCCCCCTTTTCTCATGTATGTATGCTATCACTGTCCCACATTTAAAACAAAAGACAAAGACTAGTCTGTTAGACTTGCCTCAAAAAATTAAAAACAAAATAAGGTGTAGACTGAAGAAGATAACCAATATCAACCTCTGGCCTCTACATACAATTGCACACATGTGCTTAGGCATATGTCCACACACATACAAACTCACAAACGTACACACACACATACACATAACACATGAAAAAAAACTGGCAGGAAGAGATAGGAAACAAATGTGTAAGAAAAATGCAAGATAGGAGTTCTGGACTATAGGGTGATGCAGCTATCTCAGAGCCTTGCAGAGAAGGATTGCGGGAGTCAGATAGATTTACAAAATGTGAAGAGATGAGTACAGAGCTCAGTAAAGTGTTTGAGTTCTATCCCCAGTACCACATAAAATACTGAGCATGGTGGTTCATACTTGTGTGGGGAGGTGAAGACAGGAGGAGGCCTGGAGCTCATTAGCCAGCCAATCTAACCTAGCTGTTGAGCTCCAGGCTGCTGAAAACCCTTATCTCAAAAAGTGGTGGAATGATGTGCCTGAGGAGCAAAGCCCAAGGTTATCCTCTGGCCTCCACATGGACATATGCATACGCTCCCACACATTTATAACATATATATACATGTACACTCAGGACAGTTCTTCCTAAAGTTTTTTTCTGCCCTGTCTGCCTCCTCTGCCCATGTATGTGCTCTGCAGGCAAAAGAGCTACAGCAGGAAACCCTCAGGGAAGAGGGAGGGAAAGGAAATTTAAAGCATCGCTCATGGAAAAACACACTGATGTCCCATGACAATGACCCCTGGTAATGCAATGTGGGAGAGGAAAAATAATTGGATTGGAGAAAAACATGTTTTTTGAGACTTTGTGTATTAACCCAAATTCTTGTATTAGTTAACTATAAGCACAATTGGATCCTGAGACAAACAAGCCATTTGTCACTGTAGGATAATTTTTCTTGAGGACATTAAAAGCAATTTTAAAAAGTAATAAAGTACTTAAAGGGGAATTGTCAGGTCAGAAATTGAAAATTTTTAAAAATGTATCTTTATTTCTTTATTCTACCTTGTAGTATTGAATCCATATAAAAACTGCATGTTTGTCTACACTTCTATTTTAGAAAATTTTTCACTTCTGCTGTACAGCCAGGAAACCTCAGCCCCGATGAAGGGACTAGCAGTGCACATTCTGCTCAGCCATGCCCTGTTGACAGAGCCAGGACAAAATTCTGAGGACCCCTGAGGATGCGTCCCTCAGGACAACCACTGTCCAGCCCTGCTCATGTGTGTACTTCCTGACTCCCCTGACCACAGTCCGGAGGAAGTCCAAACTTCTCCATATCTCATCTCTTTTCAGGATATTTTCCTGAAAACAACAGAAACACAATTTCAATTATCTTAAGCAAATAAAAAAGTAGCAGAGTAGTTCTTGCAATCATATTCCTGAGAAGGCCAAAAACCTTTGTCAAGCTCTGTCTACCACTGACATAAGCCAATACCATGATCAGACATATGACCTTGGGTAAGTTAGCTGAACTTCTCTGGGTCTAAATATGTGTGTGTGTGTGTGTGTGTGTGTATGCATGTACGTACAGAAAGTAAGGACTACCTTGTTAGGAGAATCAAATGGAAAAAATACATGACTAACCTAGCACCTGTTAAGTGTTGTATGACATAACACATTATATCATTCATGCATTGTGATAAATTATTTTCATAAACATAAATACTCAGAAAACAGGATACCTCAAATATAAATGTAAATAAGAGAGGCAACCTAATTGGAGAAGACACTTAGGAGTAAGAAGCCCTTTACCCAGATCTAACCCTGTTATGTTCTTGCCAAACTATGGGGCAGCCTTTTAGCTTCTGAGCCTCAGTTTACCCTCAGGACTCTAAATCGCATATGGTGGTGGCTGATTTATTCCTAAGATCATTTTGGGCTCATTCATTGACTCAGTTATGTAGCTTTGAGAAACGTCTTCACTCATCAGGTTTCCTACAGCCTTGCTTGACAGTGATAATACATACAACATTGCTCACATTCAAACCCAGAGCAGGGTCTCCATCCTTCCAACAGCCTATGTGGAACTTCTGGATGTTGTGAAGTATGCAGGGTTGCATAGGACAAGGCTGGCTGGCTGTGTCTCTGTAATCCCTAACCAGAACCACATCTTTGAGAACAGGGTTTAAGACTCAAGCTGGGCATGGTGGTGCATTCCTTTAATCCCAGCACTCGGAGGCAGAGGTAGAGTCACCATGAGTTCAAGGCCACCCTGAGACTACAGCATGAATTCCAGGTCAGCCTGAGCTAGAGTGAGAACCCTACCACAAAAAAAAAAAAAAAAAAAAAAAGACTCAAGGCTAAGTCTGCATCTCTTGACTGGAGCCATGGCAAGGTGAGATTCCTGCAGAATCTATAATTCTGTATTCAATGAGGAAGCACTCTACCCTACATGATTAGATGAGGTCCAGTCCCTTCACCATAGTACATTCCAGATTCTCCCAGAACCTCCTTATCATAAGCATCCTCACTGCTGGGTCCTGCAGCACCCAAAGTCCCTGGGTAGCTTATTAGGCAACATAAAGTAAGGTGAGCTCACAGCAAAGTTTGCTGACACTACAGCCAGTCTGGACTCCTTGCTCATCCCCATAACCAACAATCAGGGGAACCTATTAGAGCTCTTAAGAGGTTCCAGCATATAGTCAGGGTCTGAGTCCCCAGACTCAGTGTTCTCTCTGAGGTCCTGTGGCTGACTATGAAAACCACATTGGTGTCAAGGAGTCTGGCAGATGGATCTTGGATGGGCAGGGATCACGCTAAGCCAGATCTATATCCAGCAGAGGTTTTCAGGAGAGGATGGCAACACCAAGAGTCCAAGCCACCAGTCAAGTCCAGTCCCCCATCACTGATGGAACTAAGCAAGTAGCTAAAGCTTTTATTCTATTTACTTTTTAGCTTGAAGGATGAATACAGAAAGAACTGTTTCCTAATATCCCACATCTCTCTGCATACGGACATGCACAGCTTTCAGACCTCAGATACTCCACAAAGAGCAGAGCTTGTTCCCTTGGGGCCTCTTGTAAACAGTCCCAGGGTATCCCCTGAATCCAAAGACACCCAGGATGTATAGCCTTCCCACATCTACTTGTCAGGAAAAGCCCCATGCCAAAACCAGGATGATTGGACCATTTAGTTACACTAGTGACTAGAAGGCTATTCCAGGCTCCTTGATAATCCTATATTTTATTTTTGTTATTTTTATTTTAGATAGAGTGAGAGAGAAGGGAAGAGAGAATTGGCACACTAGGGCCTCAGCCACTACAATTGAACTCCAGATTCTTGCACCACCTAGTGAGCATGTGTGACCTTGCACTTTCCTCACCTTTGTGCATCTTGCTTATGTAGGATCTGGAGAGTCAAACATGAGTCCTTAGACTTCACTGGCAAGCACCTAAACCACTAAGCCATCATTCCAGCTTGATAATCCCAATTTTTAATTCCTGAAAGCCTGATCGTCATCTGTAATGTGTAAAGGTATTTTCTTCCCATTTCCTCCACTAAGGTGCAAGTTCAGTCCTGTCTTACACCAAGAAAGAATACAAATCATAAAGCAGATTGCTGGCCCTGGTATAGACACAACTATACAACAGAGCTGGTTAACAGCCTCTAAGCTTTGGAACCAACAGGACTGAACTTCCCAGTGCTAAGATACGCTGGAGAATGGACAACTGAACAAGCTCCTCTGTATTTCAGTTTCCCTGGCTGTAATTCCTACTCCATGGAGTTGTTGATTCATAGAATGTGGCACAGTGCCCAGCCTGAGAAGTCATTCAGCCCTTGCTCACCAGAATCTGAGGTGTCCTTCCAAAATAGGGGCTTTCATCTCCCACTGAGTCTAAGGTGGATTTTTCTTCAGCTGCTGATTCTGAGGGAAACTGAAGCTTTCATTCTAATTGGGAAAGGGATTTACAGAGCCCAGCCACAGCCTAAAGACTCAACTTTCTCAGTGGATGATATCCTGCAGTTGATGGGAAATGGTCTCATGGTATATGTTTAATGAGTAGCCACATTGCACACTCCTTTATATTATTTTTCTTGTTGCTGTGACCAAATACCAGTCAAGAAGCAACTTAAGGAAGGAAGGATTGATTTCTGCACAGGGTTACAGAAGTATAGCCCATCACTGTGGGGACAACATGGCTCCAGGAGCTTGAGGCAGCTGCTCACATCCAGTCTACAGTGAGGAATCACAGAGCTATGAGTGTTGCTGCCCCACCAGCTCTCTCTCTCTTTTTCGTGTGAATTATTTTATTTAATTTTTTTTTATTGACAACTTCTAATAAACCATGATATTTCCCTTCTGTCCCCCCCTTTCCCCTTCACAACTCTGCTCTCCATCATATCCCCTCCCTCTCTCCATTAGTCTCTCTTAATTTGATGTCATCATTTTTTTCTACTATTATGAGGGTCTTGTGTAGGTATTGCTAGGCACTCTGAGGGCATGGATATTGAGGCCAATTTCTGCCTACACAGTAGCATTGTAAGGAGTGGTACCCTTCTTTCAGCACTTACATTCTTTCCACCACCTCTTCCATAATTGACCCTGATCTTTGGAGGGTGTGATAGAGGTGTTTCAGTGCTGGACACTCCTCCGTCCCTTCTCCTCAGTACTATGTTGCCTTTTGAGTCATCCCAGTGGTCACCACCATCTAAAAGAGAAGCTTCTCTAACCAGAAGTTAGAGTAGTATTAATACATGAATATGAACATTAAGTGTAGTGCTTTCAGGGAAGTTTGGTGACAATAATATATACATCTAGCCATATACCTCTAAGTGTCATGGCCTCCCCTGCTATAGCATTTTGACTAGGTTTTCAGTACCAGGTACGTATTCCCTCCCATAGAGCAAGCCTTCAGTCCAATTACAGAGCAGCAGGTTTCCCCCAGAGCAGACATGCCACTATTGCACTTGTTCAGTCATTTGACCTGTCTGGCCAAACAAAACTTGAGGCTTGCAGTGTCCACAGTTTCACCACTGATGACTCCTGTCTCCCATAGGGCTGCATACAGTGCAGCTTTTTCCAGCTTTCAGTTGGCTGGTCTACAGGGAGAAGGATTTCTGCTCAGCACCAGCTTGATTTCTCAGTGACTTTGCTGCTCAGGCATGAGAAGTCTTCAGCAGTAGGGTCTTACCATCTGTTTCTCAAGGGAAACCAAAGGCCATGGCAGTAGCCTGTAATGTTTTGAAGGCAACAGGAACCTCCCTGGCTGACAACTCACAAAAAGGTATCCCATCCCTGGCACTGGATAATAATCTATGGCTTCTGGATGGGCCATCATTCAAGAAAGTAGGTTTTCATATGTCTTATTCAGAATTTCTTGAATTTTGATTTTGACCCTCCCCACCCCACCCTGCTTGTATACAATCTCTTCCCCTGACTACACTTAGGCTTTTCCCCTCCCTGTAATCTGTTCTTCTACTTACATATATACAGTACCATCCCCTTAAGTCCTTCCCTCTCCTCCCTGTCTTATAGCCTTTTTCTAGCTTACTGGTCTCTGCTACCGATTTTTGGTTCCAGCTTACACACAAGTCTATACATTTGTAGCTAGGATCCAGATATGAGAGAGAACCTATGACGTTTGGCTTTCTGGGCCTGGTTACTTCACTTAGGATAAGCCTTTCCAAACCCATCTAGTTCCCTGTAAATTTCAAAATTTAATTTTTATTTACCACTGAATAGAACTCCATTGTGTAAATGTACCACATCTTTATTATCTATTCATCTGTGGAGGGACATCTAGGCTGCTTCCATTTTCTAGCTATTGTGAGTAGAGCAGCAATAAACATGGTTGTGCAAGTATCTCTAATGTAGTGAGAAGAGTCATTAGGATATATGCCTATGAGTGTTATATCTGGATCATATGGCAAGTCTATTTTTAGCTGCCTCAAGAACCTCCACACTGCTTTTCACAATGGCTGTACCAGATTACAGTCCCACCAACAATGTAGCAGGATTCCCCTTTTCCTGCATCCTCATCAACAACATTTATTGTCATTTGTTTTCTTTATGGCAGCCATTCTGAAAGGAATGAGATGGAATCTCAAAGTAGTTTTAATTTGCATTTCCCTGATGGCTAAGGATGTAGAACACTATTTTACATGTTTACATGCCATGTGTATTTCTTCCAATGAGAACTCTCTATTTAGTTCCATAGCCCATTTTTTAACTGGGTTGTTAGATTTCTTATTGTTCTGTTTTTTGAGTTCTTTGTATATTCTGGATATTAATCCTCTGTCAGATGTATAGCTGGCAAAGATTTTCTCCCATTCTCTAGGTTGTCTCTTTGCTCTATTTACAGTGTCCTTTGTTGTACAAAAACTTTGTAATTTCATGAGATCCCAGTGGTTGATCAGTGGTTTTATTTCCTGAGCAACTGGGATTATATTCAGAAAGTCATTATCTATGCCAATATGTTGAAGGGTTTCCCCTACCTTTTCCTCTAGCAATTTCAGAGTTTCAGGTCTTATATTAAGGTCCCTGATCCACTTGGACTTGATTCTTGTGCATAGAAAAAGACAAGGATCTATTCTCATCCTTCTACATATAGATATCCAGTTTTCCAAGCACCACTTGGTGAAGAGGCTATCTTTGGCATTTTTGTCAAAAATCAGATGGCTATAGCTGATAAGCACTTTTAGTAATGTAGTAGGATATAAAGTAAACACACAGAAATCAGTAGTCTTCTTATATACAGATAACAAACATGTGGAGGATAAAATCAGGGAATTCACTATTGCTTCAAAAAACAGTAACTTGAAATAAATCTAAACAAGGAAACAAAGGATCTCTACAATGAGAACTTTAAAACACTCAAGCGAGAAATTGCAGAAGACACAAGGAAATGGAAAGACATCCCATGTTCTTTGATTGTAAGAGTCAATATTGTGAAAATGTCAATATTACCAAAAACAACCTGCACATTCAATGCAATTCCCATTAAAATTCTAATGATATTATTCACAGAAATAGAAAAAACAATCCTAAAATTCATTTGGAAGCATAAAAAACTTGAATAGCCAAAACAATATTGAGGTATCACCATACCTGATTTTAAGCTGTATTACAAAGCCATAGTAACAAAACCAACATGATATTGGCACAAAGACAGGCATGTAGATCAATGGAACAGAACAGAGGACTCCGATGTTAATCTAGGCAGCTATAGCCATCTGATTTTTTTTTTTGACTTTATTGTTGCTTCCGTTTATTCTATGGAAATGAATGGAAAATAATGATAAAATACATTATCTCAGAATCAAAAAAATAAAAAATAATTTCCTAGGGATAAAAGCCAAAAAACCACAATTATTAAACACATAAGATATTCCAAGCTGTAAGCTTGGTGCTTTGCAGATGGCCTTTGATTTAAACTCCCCAAAATACCTGTGAATTATTGTTTTATTTTCTTTTCTTTTTTTTTTAATTTGATTTATTAGTTTTTTTTTTCATCAAATACAGGCAGTTTGGTACCATTGTTTAGGCTCATCTTTGATCTACCCCCTTCCATTAGACCCTCCTTGTTGATGTAAATGGGTCATGCATTGTGGAGTTAGTCCCCAGTTATTGGTATGCTAAATGTCTCTGCAAATCATGACCCAACATGTGACTCTGACATTTTTTCCGCCCCCTCTTCCGCAAAATTTCCCTGAGCCATGTTGGGTTCATTTTTGGTCTGCTTCAGTGCTGAGGTGTTGGGGGCCTCTGAGGCTCTGGCTCTCTGATTTGGTAGGAGTTGATTTTTCTCTGCGTTGGTCTCCTTCCCCTTTGTGCTGGTATCCGGTTCACAGGAAAATATCACCCTTGCTTGTTTCACCAATTGTCCTTAGTTTCAGTTGGGCCCCTTTTGAGGTATGTTGGGGCAGCTCTCTCCATAGGATCTGCATCTATCTGAAAAAGAGAAGCAGATTCTCCAACGGAGAGTAAGTTAGCACCCAGAAAATTGAAATAACACTTACTTTTTTGGTAGACAGATTGATAGGTGTAGGCCCTCTTGTACCCCATGATTGATGATAGCTTGATATTGTAGAGTGGGCTTGTGCTTGGGTATGGTTCTGACTTGTTTCCCAGCTCCAGCTATGGGTCTAGTACCACTGAGGGGATCAGTTAGCCAAATCAAGAGTAGTTGGTTCCTCACCATGGCTGTGTGCCACTATTGCACTTGTGTGGGCATCACGTCAGGTTATTTGTTGCTAATTAGATTAGACAATGAGTTGCTTGGACAGGCCATCTGATTTTTGACAAAAATGCCAAAGATATCCTCTTCACCAAGTGGTGCTTTACTTTTTCCAAGTATTTTCTGTAGATCTGGTTTAGTCGTCATAAATTCCTTTAGCTTGTTTTTGTTGTGGAATGTCCTTATTTCTCCAACAATTTTGATAGATAGCTTTGAAGGATAAAGTAAACTTGGTTGACAAGTGTTATCTTTCAGAACTTGGAATACATCATTTCAAGCCCTTCTGGCATTTAAAGTTTGTGTTCAGTAATCTTCTGTTATTCTGATGGGCTTGCCTTTGTAGGTGACTTGCTCTTTCTGTCTAATTGCTTTCAATATATTTTCTTTGGTTTGCATGTTTAATAGTTTAATTATAACATGACAAGGAAGTTCTTTCCAGGTTTTGTCTATTTGGTGTTCTAAAAGCTTCTTGTATCTGCATTGAGATTTCTTTCCCAATTTGGGGGAATTTTTCTTCTGTGATTTTGTTGAAAGCTCCTGCTATGCCTCTGGATTTAAATTCTTCTCCTTCTACTATCCCCTGAATTCTTATGCTTGATCTTCTCATAGTGTCCCAAATATCTTGAAATTCCCATTCATACCTTCTTATTAGCTTGTATTCCTCTTTGCCACCTGGTATTCTAGTTTAGATATTCTGTTCTCTCCTTTATCCATTCTACTGGCGAGACTTTCCACAGTTTTTTATTTGACTGACTGTGTTCTTCAGAGCTAGAATTTCAGCCTGTGTTTTCTTCAGTATTTCTATTTCCTTACTCATGTCATGTAATCACCTCCTTATTTTATTAAGCTGGTTTCCTGTGTTCTCTTTCAGGAGTTTGTTTTCTTCTTTAATTCCCTTGTTTTCTTCTTTGATTCTTTTCATTTCTTCTTTGATTTCTTTGAGTATACATAGAATCATTTTTTTTTTTTAATCTTTGTCAGGCATTTCATCTAAAATAGTCTCAGTGGTGATCATTTATGATGGATTTATAATTTTTGGTGGGATTGTATTGTCTTGATTCTTTGTGTTTATTGTATTATAATGTAGCGACTTTTACATCCTGAATTGATGTGATGCTTGGGTTCTCTACTTGTCTGCAGGTTCTTAGATGTGATGATCCAAGGTGCCAAGTGCAGCACTTGCACCCCAATCCAGCTGCAGAAGTAATCCTAGGTGTTGAGTTTCTTCCTAAGCAAGTATTCCTAGTAGACTGTGTAGAAAAATTTGCTGGCGAATTCTAAACTTCAACTGAGCAATATACACTTTCAATAAAAACCAGCACAGAATATGCAATTGCGAGGATTAAAAGAAACAGGTAGTCTTATAATGCCAAAAATCTCTAAGGGTGTGTGTTGCTCTACACCCTTAATTCTGACATCTGGGAGGTAGAGAATTCTATTCTGAATTGGGTTCCAGGTCAGCCTGGATCTGAGTCAGACCCTGCCCTAAATATGGCAGAAGCAAAAGACAAAAGCCCTAGAAATATGAAAGCATCAAAGGCAACAATATTCAATCCCCAAATACAGCTTATTTGAAAATGGTAAAGCCAAAAAAGAATATGTAATCCATAACCTGTCCTGACGTGGAAAGAGAGATTAGCACTTCCAATGCAGGCCTATGTATCTTTTTGTTTTGTTTTGTTTTGTTTGTTTGTTTGTTTTGGTCAGTTGGCCTATTTAGTTTTGGGGGTGGCTTCCAATCTCACCAATTCTGAGTGCCCACCACAATCACTCTGCGTTGTCCTGAGGAGATGGAATTCTGATCAGCTGTGTGGGATGTGCTGCCACTGGGAGGTGTATGCCAGAGATTCATGGTTCTGATGGGTGGGGGATGGCAGAGTGCAGGAAACCTGGAGTTGCTCATGCAGTTCCCTTTCAGTAGCTCCTTATTTGATCTAAGCTATCTTTCCTTCTGAATTCTTGACCTTGCAGGGAGGCTGATGAGTTGAAAATTCTTGTTTGGTCTCTGCTGCTGCTGTTGCTGCTGCTTGGCATGCCTGGTGGGAGGTGCCAGGCAGGTGCACAGATCCCACAGATTGGCAAGCCACAGTGCCTCAGTGGGACTCTGGCAGTTTTCCTCCTTTCTGGTGGATCTTGGTCTCTCCTGCTTCTCAAGAATCACCTATGCCACTTCACTTTTCAGAAGAATGGATTTTGCAGTGGTTTTGCTTAAATCCATCCCTAGGCTTGTATGTTGTGGTTCCTATGCCACCATCTTACCTGGAAAGCCCCTTCTCTGTTTTTATACAGTCCAGGATCCCTGCCCATGGAATCGTACTATCCACAAATAAGATAGGTCTTCCCACCCCAATTAACCTAGTCAAGATAATCCCTCATAGGCATGCCCAAAGGCTATTCTAATCTAGGCAAGCCCTCACAGGTGATTTTAGGTCCTATCAGTTGGCAATCAATGTAAACCATTACAACAAAACTTTAGACACTCCCAAAAGTCACTAGCAACCAAAGTCACCCCAAACTGAGAACCAGTGGGTGAGGGTAACATCATGTTGAATAATGGACTAGGACCAGAAAGTAAGTCTCCAGTACCATGCCAAAGTGTTAGGAATGAAAACAAGGTTGACCCCAAATATGTAAAGAATTCCTATGTAACAACAAAATAAAATTTGATTTTTAGGGCTGGAGAGATGGCTTAGCAGTTAAGGTGCTTGCCAGCAAAGCCAAAGGACTCACATTCAATTTCTCAGTACCCACTAAAGCCAGATGCACAAGATGTCATCTAGAGTTCATTTGCAATGGCTGGAGGCCCTGACATGCCCATTCTCTGTATTTGCCTCTCCTCTGCCTCTCTCTCTCTCTCTCTCTCTAAATTAAAAATTAAAAATTAATAAATTAATAAATTAAAAAAAGAAAGTCAAGAATGGGCAAGACACCATGTGACCCAGAGGAGGTCATTCTACCTCTCTGGTCCCTGTTCTCATTTTGTTTATTAGTTTCTTTCTGCTTTTCTTTCTTTTTTTTTTTTTTCAGGTTTTGGAGGTAGGGTCTGCTCTAGCTCAGGCCAACCTAGAATTCACTATGTAGTCTCAGGCTGGCCACAAACTCACAGCGATCCTCCTATATCTGCCTCCCGAGTGCTGGGATTAAAGGCATGTGCCACCATGCCTGGCTGTTTGTTTCTTAAGAGATGGAAAATGGGCGCACCAGTGCCTCAAGTCACTGTAAATAAACTCCATTTTGTTCATCTGGCTTTGTGGATGGCATGGCAGTTTGAGTGTATGCCCCCCCCCGGACTCAGGTGTCAATCAAGTAAAAAAAAAAAAACTCACTTTATTATTAAAGCTCATCTCCAGCCACTTGGCTGGAGGAGATATCACTGGGAGTTGGACCCTGGGGTTCAGTCCTAATATGTGATTATGGGTAGATCTGATTTCCAGCCAAATGGTATGCAGAGAGGTCTGAGCTCTGGCAGGAATCGTGCTCTTTGCTGCCGGTCTGTGTTTGTGGCTTTTGGTGTTTGCTGGCTGGATGTGGGTCTGCCCTGCTTGGATATATGGAAGTAGCTTTCTCTACCACTGATGAAATATCCCCCTGGATTTAAAATCTTGAAATAAACCCTTCCATCCTCTAAAAAAAAAAAAAAAAAAGAATGGGCAGGAATAAGAAGACAACCTCCCTTCCTTCAACTCAGCCCCTTCACCTCCTACACTAGTGCTAGTTGAGTAGGAGCATGCTTCCTAAATGTGCAGCAAACACAAAACTTTGCTGCTGCATCTCTGAAGCATCTAGCCATGGTCATCTCTTCGCTTTCCAGGACAGGGTTCCCCAGAGAGACCCTGAAAGGCATGTGTCTACTTCCCATACCTTCCATTGACTTTTACACACCAATGCCAAGTTCCTCTCTTTTCTCCTAGACCCTGCAATCTTCTAAGAGTATGGGCAGCATCCCATGCCTTGTTGTGTCTCCAACTATATTTGTTATGTTTTGTTGCTGTGACCAAAATATATGACAGAAACAACTAGATGGAGGAAAGGTCTATTTTCACTGTGAATACTCAAAACCTCAGCTGGTGCTGCAGGAGCTTTGGGGTGTGATATTCCATCCCTCTGTATGTACTTACTCTTCTGTAAAGATGAGGCAATCTCAGCACATTAAATTAGAGTCTTGGATAAAATGATGTGCACAAAGGCTATGGCATCAGACCTACTTAGAGTTTAGCGGGGACCAAGTATTGTAAAGGCTACACTGTGTGTCATATGAACATTCAACAAGAACCCACTGCAGAAAAAGAAAGGCAAGGGGACAGGGCAGCTGAAGGTGTCAGCGGGAAGCAAAAGACCAGGCAGGTAGTCACACCACCTGTCCGGATCTCCAGAGGTGGCAAGTCAATTCAGTGTCAGCAGCCAAGGGATAAAGGAAGGACGCAGAGGCCAGCCAAACTCCCAGAGGTGGAGGCATGCCAACCTGCAAGGTGGCTCTTCCTTCGTTTAGCTCTTTCTTCTACTATAACCAGCTGCCTAGACCTGTAGATATTGAACATGTTTAAGCACATAACCCTCTTAGAGCAAGATAGTGTCCAAAATCTAAAAGCCACAGTCCCAGAAGCCAAGAGTGCCAATGCCATTTTCTCCTTCAGGAAAACATATAGAAGTCAGGTGACAAGTATTGAATCTTGAACACATCCCCCTAACTGGTACATTTCTTTCATTCCCTTCTTTCTGTTCCTAAGCTTTCCTTCCTTCTCTCTGATGCTGTTACTTTCCTTCTTGTTTGACACTTGAAAATTATAAAGAAATTTCTACTATTCAGTTTTAGCAAAAAACTTCCCCAGATTCCTAGAAGGTATTTTCTTCCCTCCTTCTTGTGACTATTACTATATTACTTATTGTTGCTCTTATTTCATGTATAAATTAACACCATAACTTCATCCTGAATGTATTTAGAAAGAGAAAAGGAGGGAGGAAGGGAGAAGAGACGAGAAAAGAAAAGAAAAGAAAAGGAAAGAAAAGAAAAGAAAGGGAGGGAGGATGACCACAAACTCACATACCAAGTCCATGATATGAATTTCCCACATGATTTATATTCATTGCCTGAAAGCTACGGCTTTTAAAATATCATTGGTAAACTAAGGATTCCACGTAAATGTGTCCCAAGGACTTGATTCTATGACCTTCTTGAAAATGAAGGCTTTGAAACAGAAAAACATAAAAGTTGATGGAAAGCATTGTTATCTGACAATGTAAGCCCAGTTGAAATATAATAGACCTTAACCCTATAGGGACTGCTCAACTGTTAGAACCCTGCACCTTCCTTCTCTCCTTGTGGAATCACAGTTGTACTGTAGGGTATAAGTTGAAAGGGAGGGTCCCAGCTGAGACCTCTGGATGAATTCTCAGACATCCTGCAATCCACAGTAAGCCCACATCTCTGCAGGATTGACCCTCAGGCCAAAGAAACACCACCAAAGGGATCTGGGTTATTTTGTGGTTCTAATTATTGTTTGATTCAGCCAGGGAACTAGATAACTATGAACCTTTCCTCAAAGAAAGGAAAAATCTAATTAAAACAAATATCCAGATAATTATACAGAGAGTAATACGAATGCCATCCAAGCAAACAGTTGCCCACCCTGGAGGTCCCCAGCCAGAGCACCCAGGTCAGCACAACACACAGGATTCATTCCTTCTTGGACAACATGGATATTATTGACTGGTTTCGTAAATGTAGAGAATGAGAACTCAGCAAGGCAATGAACTCCATGCCTTCAATTGCTCCTTATTAAACATCATGGATTCTACCCAGGACAGGTCAATAGGCCAGCATGGTGAAAAGAATGCATCCCCCATGGCAGTACCCTCAGGCTTTCAGGAGTCTGCAGCCAATGTCCATGGATCCTCATGATACCTGTCAACCTCAAGAGTCCCTGGGGTAGCCACACACCAGTGTTTCCAACAAAGTGGAGGTATAATTCCCAAGGCTATGGGGGTGGCTGGAAGAGCCCACCCTGCACACCTCACATATGTGGAAGAAGGATAGCTCACATATGTACAGGAGACACAACATGACCACCCAATAAAAATCCACACAAACAATTGTATCCACTCCTTTGCTTAGCAAAATTTCATATAACCTGCTCTGTACAAGACTCTGTGCTCATGTTCAAGGAAACAGCTTTCCACTTCACAGTGTGCAGCCATTCATTCAAAGGCAATAAAGTATATATAGAAAATGCATGCGGCGGGGGGCTGGGGAGATGGCTTGGTTGGTAAAACACTTGCCTCACAAGCATGAGGGCTTTAGTTCAATTCCTAATAACTGTGGCAAAATTCCAAATGTAGTGGGGTGTGCTTGTCATCCCAGTGCTGGGAAGGAGGAGACAGGATCCATGAGGATCGTTGGCCAGCTAGCCTAATTGACAAGCTTCAGGCCAATAAGAGAACCTGTCTCAAAAATAAATAAATAAATAAATAAATAAATAAATAAATAAATAAATAAATAAATAAAACGGTGTATGGAGCCTGAGGAATGACGCTTGAGTTTGTCCTCTGGACTCTACATGCACATACATGTATGCATGCACACACACACATTTGCTGCACACATACACACACAAACATAAGCATGCACATAGATATTCATTTAAAAATAAAGAAAATATGTTCTAGAAGTTGGGTAGGATGAGTAAAGATGAAATGCCAGGTGAGAATCTAAAAGGAGAATAAAAGGAGCCAGTGTAAGGCTGTGGAAATTTGCAAAAGCATAAAGCAGCTGGGCGGTGAGGCACAGCTTTGGGATGGATAGGACTGGAATGTGGCTCTCCTCGTGCAATTGCCAGATGTCTGAGCTTCAGGAGAGAAAAGGCAGAGAGCACTGACTCCACAGAGCAGTGTGATCACTGCAGTGATGTGATACAGAGATGCAGAGGCAAGGGCATCACAGCAGGAGCTCCACAGGCAAGAACCAGACGGGACGGGAAGTAAGCCCACCTTTCATTACCTCCAATGCCTCATGTCAGGACACATGAAGTATGGCACACTGCCTCTTTCCTTTTGGGACAGGGGAGCTGCCTATGGCTTCTGAACAGGACTAGCACTATGCTTTGAGCAAACACCCCAGCAAGAATCATGGGTTAGGTAGTGGGGGACAAGACCCCATTGGGAGTTTGTCATGTGAATAAGAAGACGTGGTGGCCTAAGGAGACATCTTAGAGCCCCGAGTGATGATTCAGAGGCAGTTTCTGCCTACATGGGCTCAAGTGCCATCATTTGAGGGGGTAACAAGTTGAGACTTTGCCGTCAAATACCTATGCTGGGTGTTGGGTGCTGAGCACAAAACTATCATTGCCATAGAGCATAGATCTCTGAAGACACAGAACTTTGCAGAAAGTGGTTCCACAGAGCCACCAAGAGCAGTGGAAGTCAGGGTAGGGCCCTGGGGCAGGCTGTTAGACAAAATTAGGTCTTTCCAAACAGAAAGGGAATTATGTTACTAACTTAAATCCAAGAAGTTCTGGGTTCTCATGAGAAGTCACAAGACATTATTTTCCAATGGAGGGTGGCACAGATGACCAAGATGGGTGCGGGGAGCTCAGGCCCTCTGCTCTTCTCTCCTCTGACATTGAGATACAAGCAGAGGACACTTCATCAGGACTTAGACCCTTGCCTCTGCAGAATGCCCCTTGGCCGTGGTGATGACCGTGGGTGAGAAAGAGGCAGGTCAGACACAGCTGTAGTATTGGAGTGTCACGCCACCCTCCCATGGCATACCTTCCTGTGATATAAATGCATACTGTTGTCATGTATCTATGGAAAAGGACAAAGATATATCTCGGACCTTGTTCAATACAAGAAGCTGCCTGTGAGCAGTGAGCTTGTCTCAAGGAGAGCAGTGCTGGGGAAGATAATCTCTACCTATCATTAGCACTGATTCCCCAGTACTGAGGGTTCCACTGAGAGGGAATGTTGGGTTGTGCACCTGTTGCAGTCAGGGACGCATTGCTGGCAGAAATCACCTGACCAAGAGCATCTTTTGGGAAAGGAAGGTTTATTTTGGCTGAAAGACTAGAGAGGAAGTTCTGTGATTACAGGGGGAAATGATGGCATGAGCAGAGGGTAAACATCACCCCCCTGGCCAACATAAGGTAGACAACATGAACAGGAGAGTGTGCCAAACACTGGCAAGGGGATACTGGCTTTAGCACCCATAAGTCTGACCCCAGTAATAAAGCCCTCCAGGAGGCATTAATTCCCAAATCTCCATCAGCTGGGAACCAAGCATTTAGAACACCTAAGTTTATGGGGGATACCTGAATCAAACTGTCACAGCACCCAACCCTTGTCATGACCACCATGGGTTGTGCCCTATTCCACAGTCACATTGCTGCCACCTCTCTGAGTCTAACCCTGGTTTCTTAGCACCTTCCCTCCAAAGATCATGGAATGTGTGACACCTCTCTCCTGTGTCCATCTGATCATATTGAAATGCCTTTCCCCTGGGCTTCCCTTCTTGCCTTGTGAGATACTTTCATCACTGTGATAAATACCTGAAAGAAACTATTTAAAAGGAGAAAAGATTCATTTTGATTCATGGTTTCAGTTTTCAATCCATGGTCTTTTGACCCTATCCCTAGGGCTAGGTCAAAGCTGGACATCATGGTGGCAGGAATGTGTGACAAGAGGAGGCTCCTGGCAGCCAGGAAGAAGAGGGACAAAATACCTATGCTGTGGCCTACGCCTTCTTCCCCTTTTATTTCCTCCAGGCCTCCAGCCTTACATCCTGAAGTCTGCACGCAGGGCATGTGACACTTTGCTGTGAGCTCCAGTAGGCCGCAGCAGTCCAGCACCTGTGGCCTTTCCACCTGCAACCACATTGCCTCTCTCCTGGGCTGACTCTCCATGCTGCCTGCCTCACTGTGACTAGTACCTAAGATAAACATCTTACAGGAAGGAAGATTTGTTTTTACTCATTATTTCCAAGGGTTCAGTCCATAGGCACATTGCTATAAATTGTGGAGACTGAACACAAGGGTGGATCAGAGCTGCTCACTTCACAGTAGCCAACAATCACATGGAAAGTTGGGAAGGGGGGCTGGATAGATTGCTTAGTGGTTAAGGTACTTGCCTACCAAGCCAAAGGGCCCAGGTTCAATTCCCCAGGACCCACATAAGCCAGATACACAAGGAGGCACATGCATCTGGAGTTCGTTTGCAGTGGCTGGAGGCCATGGTGCACCCATTCCCTCTATCCTCCTCTTTCTCTTTCTCTCTGTCTCAAAATAAATAAATAATTTTTTTAAAGTTTTTAAAAACAGAGAAAGTCCGGAAGGGACAGGAATAAGACAACATTCCTTCCTTCAGCTAAGCCCCTTCACCTCCTATACCTCTTAAAATAGTTACCACTGCCCACTGGGTACCAAGTATCCAACACATGAACCCATGGGGGACATTTCATATTCAAAGCACAACATCCCCACTGAGAGTGCAGTCTTCCCAGGACACCTGGAATGACATGTGGCATTTCAAACACATGAGAGATCCAGCTGTTCAGGAGTGATTCTCCCCACTAGCCCCCAAAGTCATGATGGAAAACGTCCTCTGACAAAGCTCGTGGCAGCCACAGCTCCAGTCTCTAAAGTAGCCTTTAATCTACTGAGTTAGGGACAAGCCCAAGCCAACCTGGTCTGGGACCACTGATTTGGAGCCCAAACTAGTCTCATGCACCCAGGTGCCAGGCCTGCCCTCTTAGTGTGACTAGATGCCACTTGCTGACACACTGCATCTCCATTTGTTGGGCAGTAGAGGGACTCCCTGTGTGCAAACTCCCTGTGCCCTTTATAAATGAGGAACATGGAGATATTGGCATCCTGACTCGGCAATCCCTGAGAATTAAATAATCTCTCTCCCCAGAGAGAGACAGCTGGGGTCAAGGTGGTCTCAAGCTTGAGCTGTGAAAGAATGTCACAGATGAGGGGTCCAGGGAAGGTCAGAAGCCAAGCAGCTTTCCAACTTCCCCTGCCCTGCCCTTCTGGAAAATGAACTTCCAGCAGGCACAGTAAGTGCATACTTAAACCAAAGCATGAAGTGGCTGGCAATGATAAATCACAGCAGGTTTGGGGTGTTTCCATCCCAGGCTCATTGGCAATCCTGTTTCCCCCCCTGATGGAACGTAATCAGGAGTTGCCCCGCATTTTAGCATAGATTACCCCATGGTCACGGATAATTGGCAAATCAAGTGCTATGCAAATCAAGTGCTAATTTCAAGCAATTAAAAACTGAGATAGAGCTAAACTGCAGTTCGTATGAAATTTTATTTTTATATACTGCAAAACAGCAAAAGCCACATGTCCAGGAGATGGGGGCCAAAATGATCTCAAAGGTCTGAATAGGCTGATAATCTTGGTGTGGCTGCTCACACCCTGCAGTCACTTCCTGGCATCAGTAAAACAGGTTTTTTCCTGCCTTCTGCCTGAAGAGAATGGCAATAGGAGGTGAAAGGACAGGAGGGACAGTGAAGAGATTAACACAAGCAACTGGCTTTCTGCCCCTCTGCAGACACATAGTCACAAGCACGGACCCTTATGGACAAAAAAGAAAGAAAAAAAACACAGAATGGAAACAATTTCCCCCAAGCCCTGGTGTCAAAACCACTGACCAATTGACTACCTCAGAAATGGGAACTTCAGTGCCTGAGTAGCAAAAACACAAACCTCTGTGGACTTTCCTTTCTAAGCCCACCAAGAAAGACAACAGATACCAGGACAGAGGCATAGTGCTTACAGCCAGCCTCACAGGGACATCACTCAGGGGTCTCCTCAAACCCCAAGTCTAGGGCACTGAAGCAGTTGGAGAACTGTACAAAGCAAAATGAGGAAAAAACCCCTTGCCCTGGGCTTGTTTTTAACTCCTAAGCTTTTTATGGCTCGTTTTAATTGTGAGAAGAAGAACCAATCCTGGAGGTCAAAGCTGTGCACATGCACACACACACACACACACACACACACACGACTTCAGAGAGGACAAAGTGACTTCAATGTCATTCTCGACACGGGAATGGAAAGACATATGGCTGTCTGTGACAGGCCGTGGGCAATTTGAGTCCAAGACTCAGGCGGCAAGAGAGGCAGGCTATCAGTAAAGAATAAATCTTAGTACACTGCAGGTAATCACTTTGGATTAAGGCCAATTTTCCAGGGCCGGGAGGAACAAAGGCTATTTCCTAGAGCCCATAGAATGAAAATCAGTTGTTTTTCATGCCGAGAGAAAGGCTCGAAGAGGGAGAAAACAGACTGCATGCACTTACTTCCCAGCGGCAGGTCAGGCTGCCCCAGCACAGTGACCTTAGCAGCCAGCCTTGTGTTCTTACTCTTGCTCCTGGGCAGGAACCTGCTCTCCTTGGCAACTGGGGTCCAGCCAGGCTCCCAGCAGTGCTCAGGAGACCTACTTACCCACAGCCTTCAGACAGGGTGGGGGCAGGCAGCTGGAAACTGTCTCCCTGGCCTGCCAGGACTGCTCACTGTTCAAACAACCCCCAACCAGATGGGTTTTGGGTTTGTTTTCTAAAAGCATCTTGCCCTTGTTTGCAATAGATTGCTTCAGCATGGTGCTAGAAGCCTCAGGAAGCTGCATGTCTTGGCCAGTGGATGCAACATCAGGCCTTCCAGGGAGACCTGGCTTACCCAGTCACCATGAGAGACTATCTCTATGTGCACCTAGCCTCTGCAGCAAATCCATAACCAAAACCTCCTTTACCAGACCCTCCCAGTTGAAATAAGCACCTATCTCCATGGCCATCCAAAAGAACCACTGGGCTTAACTTCCCAGGAAGAATCAGCCCTTTTCCTGAGAAAGGGAAGGGCACTCAGGACATAATGTATGATTTTTGGGCTGAAAGCTAAGGAAATAGGATTGACTCTTCCCAGACATATATGACTTTTTTACTGGCTCAGTAAAGTGCTTTTATTTTTACTCTTTTATAAAATTTATTATATTACCATTGCATTATCCCCTGTTTTGCCCTCTTCCCCCCACTCCATTCTGCTGAGGACCTTCCTCTTTCAAGTTATCTTCCTCTATCTTCTGTATGAAAATGTTGATGGGCTCAGAACAAGATAAGACTTGTGGGAGTATCCATAATCGCTGTGAGGTCATGAATGCACCAGTCTGTTCATATTGGGAGGACAGCGCTTCACAGTAAGCCTTCCCACCCTGAGGCTCTTATGTTCTTTCTTTCCCCTCTTCTGCAATGTTCCATGAGTCTTGGAAGGTATCTGGAAAGTCTCTTTTAGTGTTGAGCTCTCCCCCAGCCTCTTATTTTCAGCTTTGATGAGTTTTGAGTCTCTTCAGTATTTATGAACATTTCCATAGAGAAAGTTCTCTGGCTAACAGTAAGAACAGCACTCATATTCAACCAGCCACTTCCTCTACAGTGTTCCTTGAGCCCTGGCAGGTGATTTGAAATGACTTGTCTGAAGCCAGGCGTGGTGGCACACACCTTTAATCCCAGCACTCGGGAGGCAGAGGTAGGAGGACTGCCATGAGTTTGAGGACACCCTGAGACTACACAGTGAATTCCAGGTCAGCCTGAGCTAGAGTGAGACCCTACCTCAAAAATAAACAAAAATAAAATAAAATGACTTGTCTGGGCTGGAGAGTTGGCTTAGCAGATAAGGTACTTGCCTGCAAAGCCTAAGAATGTTCAAATCTCCAGGTCCCAGACTCAAGTGATGTAAGCATGCAATATCATACATGTGCACAAGGGAGTGCATGCATCTGGAGTTCATTCACAGTGGCTGGAAGGCCCTGGTGTGCCCATTCTCTCTCTCTCTCTCTCTCTCTCTCCCTCCCTCCCTCCCTCAAAAATAAAATTTTAATTTTTTTTTAATTACTTGTCCCATCCTTGGCTTTCTTTTCTTGTCATTTTGATTGGCCTGGGGTCTTCCTGGTATTTGCCACCATCTATGAGTGTTAGTTGCTATTTCCAACTTGATTGGATCGGGAATTACTTGAAGCACATTTCTTGGGCAGGTCTGTGAAGGCATTTCAGGAAAGATTAACTGAGAGAGGGAAACCTCCCACCAGATTGGACAGCTATTAACATGGCAGCCTACATATAAGGAAGTTCAGGGAAGAAATGGTCTTGGTGTTCATGCTTCTTGCTGGCAAGTGCATGTGCCCTATTACTAATGTTTTCATGGACACCAGAGCCCAGCTTCTTCGGCCTGCAACAGTGGACTGAAAACTAGCACCTCTCCAGAAATCCTCCAGGCTTTAAGCTCCAAATTGACACTGCTAGGGCACCCAGCCTCATGGACTGAGTAGCTGAGTTCTCAGCTTCTCCAGCATGCAGCCAGCCATTGTTGGACTGCCCAGGCAATCTCATAAATCTCCTTTCTAATTTGTTTGATGGGTTCTTTTGCTCTAGAGAACCCTGACTAACACCACACACTAGAAACAATCCTTTTCATAGAACATATTTTTGGATAATTTTTCCTTAGCTCCATAATCATCTCATCCTCATACACAGAGCCTGCTTCATACACCTTACCACCCATAGCTAAATGGGATGATGGTCCTGAATGAATGCATTCTAACCAGCTTCCTGTTTCCAGGTGTCTCATTTTTTTCACTTATAATTAGAGCTAGTTTCACCTGTCTTTTGGGTGGCTGTTACAAACACAAAGTGAATGGGGTGCTGCTCGTGAAGCAACCGCATGTACATGTGCTAAGTGAGTCCTGGATCCCGTTATACCTATATTCCCACCCTCTCCCTCGCGGAAGGAATGGGAGGCAGCACTTTTCTCCCAGCACCAAGGGATTCTAAATTGATATGCTGTTTCTGGCTCCAATTTCTCCTACACCACAGGCAGCCCAAAATCATTTCTTATCATAGACCTCTCCACTTGGAGTCAATATATTCTTTTAGAAGATATGTTCCACTGCTCACCACAAGGCTTGTGATCATACAGGTCATGAGATAGTCTGAGCCAAGGATCCTATGGCTCACCACACTCTGGTCTGAAATAAAGATGAGGGTTGTAGTTTGTGGCTCATTTTGTTCTCAGAGGAGTCTACTACCCATGGGCATCAGGGAGCTCAAGTAATAATGAGGCAAATGCTGAATTCATCTCATTTAACTCTGGTTTCCTTGATATTTCTGCTTAGTCTATCTTTGGGGATGAAAACTTTCTGGATGTTTTTCTGGACATGACCTTCATATTTATAAATTCTCAATATGAAGTCAATTAGGGATTCTTTATTCAGTACACTGTGTTAAGAACATGACCAAGAACTGGAGAGATGGCTTAGACGTTAAGGCACTTGTCTGCAAAGCCAAAGGATCCTGGTTTGACTTTCCAGGATCTACATAAGCCAGATGCACAAAGTAGTACATGCATTTGGAGTTCATTTGCAGCAGTTTGAAGTACTAGTGCATTATTCTCTCTCTCTCTCTCTCTCTCTATCTATCTATCTATCTATCTATCTATCTATCTCTCAAATAAATAAATAAAAATTAAATATTTTTAAAAACATGACCAAGGTTTTACCCCTTCCCTAAAGCAAAAGGTAAGGAGTGGAAAAAGATAGAAAAAGTATTCACTTGGAAAACAGAGAATACGTATAAGAAGATTATATTATTAATTTTGTTGCTATGATAAAATACCTGACAAGAAGCAACTTGAGAGAGGAAGGAGTCGTTTGGCTTACAGTTCTGGAGGACACACTCCCTCGTAGGTGGGGAAGGCATGGCAGCAGGACTATGAAGCAGCTGGTTACACTGTGTCCACAGCCAGGAACCCAAGAGTGAATGGGAAGTGGGACTAAGCTATATAAAACCTCAAGACTCATCCCCAGTGACCTACTTTCTTCAGCAAGACTCCATCTATTAAAGGTTCTACACACTTTCCAAACAGTACCACTAGCTAAGGGCCAAGTTTTTAAACACATGAGTCCATGGGGGCATTTCACACTAAAACCACAACAGAAACTTTTTGTTTGTTTGTTTGTTTTTTGTTTTGTTTTCCAAGGTAGGATCTCACTCTAGCTCAGGCTGACCTGGAATTCACTATGGAGTTTCAGGGTGGCCTTGAACTCATGGTGATCCTCCTACCTCTGCCTCCCAAGTGCTGGGATTAAAGGCATGTGCCACCATGCCCAGCTCCAGAAACTTATTTTTAATTCTGAATATTAAGCTTGCTATTTTTTTTAAAGATTTTATTTTTATTTTTTCATTTATTAGAGACAGAAAGAGAGAGAGAGAGAGAATGGGCACACCAGGGCCTCTAACCACTGCAAACAAACTCCAGATGCATGTGCTACCATGTGCATCTGGCTTATGTGGGACCTGGAGAATCAGACATGGGTCCTTCGGCTCCACAGGCATGTTCCTTAATAGCTAAGCCATCTCTCCAGCCCAAGCTTACAATTTTTTTTAAACTATGAACTACCATTTAACTTTTAATGTAAAAATAAATGAAGTCACATGTCCTGGACTTAAATATCCACAGCTAGTTGTCATCCTGTGCAGGTCCCCTGGAATGTTTGCCAAAGTAGACAGAAACAAAGGAAGCAGTCCTCGGCAACACTTTTGAAACAGCTATACTGAAATGCAGCGTCAGTTCAGAGAGAACTAGATGTATGAATTCCACAGTCACAGAAGAAAAGAAGGAGCAGTAGTCCTAGGAAAGATTCTCGGAACAACTAACATAGGAAAAGACAGGTGAGGCATCTCTCCTCCTTATGTCTGCAGAATCAGTAAACTCATCCTTTGGCAAAGATCCACAATTGTTAATCAGAGAAACACTCACCTCAGGCTCCCTCCCTCTGAGGCATCAGGGCAACGGAATCACGTGGTACAGAAGGCAGAGATGTACTCTAGCCCACACATAGCTGCTAGGAACATTCGTGTACAGATGTGGCATGAACATAAGTTTTTGTTTCTCGAGACAATACCTCATGTGAGCAACTGCTGGCCACTTGATAGTTGAAGATTGGTAATTTAAGAAACTACAAAGCTGGGCTGGAGAAATGGCTCAGTGGCTAAGGTGTTTGCCTACAAAGCCTAAAGACCTAAGTTCAATTCCACATGCACAGATGCACAGTGGTGCATGCATCAGGAGTTCATTTGCAGCAGCTGGAGGCCCTGGTACATCCGTTCTCTCTGTCTCTCTTCTCTTTATGTCTCTCTGCTTACAAATAAAGAAATAAAAATATTTTTAAAAAGAAACTGAAAAAATGTTTTCCAAAGTGACCACCCATTTATATTCCCACCAGTGAGAATGAGCGACATGCTTCCAGTTTCTTTGCATGCTTCCAGAAGTTTTTGCTTTACATGCCTGGTGAGTGCGCAGTAGTCTCTCACTGCCATCTCTCATGACACACACCTATTGGGGGTACAGCAGTCTGTCATGGTGGCTCAATCTACACTCTTGTCACAGCCAGTGATGCTAAGAATCTCCTGAGAAATAGGATGCCATCTGTTTTTTTAACCTCTTTGAGAAGTGTCTGTTCACATCTTTTGCTTATTTTCTAAGTGGACAAGTTCATTTTGATATTTTGGATTTTTCCTCACCTTATATATTCTAAGTAAACCATTTTTCATATATGTGGTTGAAAAATATTTTCCAGTTATTTGCTTGTCTTTCGTGCTCTGAATAGTTTTGATTTCGATGGTGTCCATTGAACCCATTTTCCCTGTTCTGTGTTGCAATGTAAGAACCTATCATCTTGCCTTAGGTCCTGAAAATGTATGCTCCTATCTAGCAGATACATAGTTTTACATTTTACATTAAAGCTTTTGATCCATTAGTAGCTAATTTTTATAATGTCTTGGATTTTTCATAGATTTACATTTTAACTTACGGCTGTCTGGTAGCTTCTGTACCATTGTGGAAAGACCATTTTTCCTGCATTAAATTGCTTTTATACTCTTTCAAAAAAAGTGGTAAAGTAGGAAGTCCAAAACCCCATCTTTCTACTAACTCAGTGATTAAGTTGGCAAAAAGAATTAGAATTGAGGGCTGGAGATGACTCAACAGTTAAAGGTCCTTCCTTGCAAAACCTGAAGGCTCAGGTTTAATTGTCCAGTACCCACATACAGCCAGATACACAAAGTAGCACACACATGTGGAGTTTGTTTGCAGTGCAAAAGGCCCTGACACACCCATTCTCTCTCTCTCTCTCTCTCTCCTCCCTCTGTTTGCAAATAAATCAATAAAATTGTATTAAATTTTATAAGAAACATAATTGACTTAAAAACTTAAAACAACTGGAAAAACTCCTTTACTAGTGAAACTGTTGAATTTCAGGCCAAGAGCCCAACCAAGCTATAGTGCAGTGGTGGCTATGAAGATGGCAGCCTACATTCCTGGTGAAGCCCACTGCCACTAGTCAAATATACACCTTAGTCTAAGAGAGTCCTGTTTGTATGTCCCTCTGGTCCCAGAAAGAATTAGCTCAAGGGTTCTGTTTGCTTCAACTGCCTTGAAACATTCCCAAGGCTGAAACAGTTTTCTCTGTTGTTATTATTATTATTATTATTATTATTATTATTAAGTACTGAAAGATAAATATACCAGCTACTGTTCTGCTGGAGCATGGAATAAAAACCAGGGAAAGTTATAGATACCGCAAAACTCATAGGATAAAAGAGGCCAGAAGAGTAGAATGGGGGAGGAGAGAATGGAGGCTTAGAAAGGCTCCTGCACACAGAAGGAAGATACACAGTCACATACATGCACAGAGACGCACACACTCATAAGAACATGAAAGGCCCACAGCTCCCACCTCTGCCTGGTGGTTGGGCTCTGTATATATCAGGACCCTGTGACACAGAGCCAACCTGAATAGTCAGGTGAGGTTTTGTTTTATTTATTGTTTGATTGGTCATTTGGGGCTCCAGATATTTTAAATAGTCTCTGCCAAATCACTCACAGACAGAATGAAACAGAGACTTTAGCAGCCATAAAAAACACCATTCTTGAGCCGGGTGTGGAGGCGCATGCCTTTAATCCCAGCACACAAAAGGCAGAGGAAGGAGGATCACTGAGTTTGAGGCCACCCTGAGAATACAGAGTGAATTCCAGGTCAGCCTGGGCTAGAGTGAGAACCTACCTCAAAAAGCAAAAAAAAGAAAAGAAAAAAACACCATTTTCATGGACTGGGGTGATGGTTCAGTAATTAAAGGCACTAATTTGCAAAGCCTGCCATTCAAGGTTTGATGTCATGGCACCCATGTAATACCAGACACAAGGAGGCTTATGCATCTAGAGCTCATTTGCATTTGCAAGAGACCCTGATATACTCATATATGTGTGTGTTTGTACACACACACATGCAAATTATTTTTCCATTTTTTAAATTAGTTTTTTACTCAGTGAATACAGTTGAGTTGGTACCATTGTTAGCCTCCTCCCTGTTCTCCCCCCTCCACTTGGCCCCTCCTTGTTGGGATATATGGATCATGCATTATAAGGTTAGCCTTCACTTATGGGTAGGAGGAAATATCTCTGTATATCATGACCCAACATATGGCTCTGACATTCTTTCTGCCCCCTCTTCCACAAATTTCCCTGAGCCATGTCTGGTTCATTTTAGGTCTGCTTCAGTACTGATGTCTTGGGAGCCTCTGTGTTTCTGGATATCTGATTTGGTAGGAGTTTATTATTCTCTGTGTCAATCTCCTTCACCCTTGTGCTGGTACCAGGTTCACCAAGAAAACAGTAGACTTGCTTGTTTTGCCAAGTATTCTTAGTTTCAACTGGGACCCTTTTGAGGTATGATAGGGTGGTTCTGTCCTTAGGATCTGCATCTATCTGAAAAAGAGAAGCAGATTCTCCAATGAAGAGTAAAGTTAGCACCAGATAAATGGGATAATCTTTTTTTTTTTAGAAAGAATTTAATAAGTGTAGGACTTCTTTATAGCACATGACTGGTGGAAGCTTGATAATGGAGAATGGGCTCATTTTTGGATATGGTTCTGACATGTTTCCCAGCTCCAGCTATGGATTCTGTCCCACTGAGTGGATCAGTTAGCCAAATCAATAGCAGTTGGTTTCCCACCATGGCTGTGCACCACTATTGAACTTGTGTGAGTATCACAACAGGTTATTTGCTAGTAAGTAGGCTAGACCATGAGTTGCTTGGACAGATATTGGTCATTTTCCCCCAGTTGCCCATGTAGCACCTTCTGGCACTAGATGCGCTGACTGTCTTGGGACTGACTCTCTTCCAGCTTCCTGCCATGTTATCCCATGTTACGTGTCAACTGCATATGGTGTCTTCAGCAGTAGGGTCTTACCACTAACTTTTGGTGGGTCATCAAGTACTCTGGCAGAAATCTGTCTTTCTTTTAGAAAACCTTGTAGGTCTCTCTGATGAAAAGCTCATTGTGGATGATAGCCACCTGCTGGTACTGGGAGTTATAGGCCAGTGCCCATGAAGAGAAGGAAGAAAAAGATAAGTAATATAAAAGAGTTAGAGAGAAGAGGGAGAGAGAGAGAGGCAGTAGAAGATTAAGGTCACTCTTCATCATACCCTCTCCAGGGCCTTGTAACTCAGGTGTTCCCTCTAAGGGCCTGGTGAAGGTTCAGTCATTTGGTCTGTCTTTTAGGATGTATAATTTTATGGTACCATTACCGTTTGGGTCCAGATTTGTGTCCCTCACCCGTTCCCTTCCCTTCCCCTCCCTCCCCAGCCACCCTATTGTTCAGTCCTCAAGATGCTTGCTGGGTATGTCAGCATCTTGGGTAGATTCAAGTTAGATACTGTAGATGAGTGAGACTATGCAGCAATTATCTTTTGGTGATTGGGTGAGTTCACCGAGAATGATCTGTTCCAGGTTGGACCAGTTTTCTTCAAATTTCATTGTGTTTTTTTTTTTTTTCTTTCTGCTGTGTAGAATTCCATTGTGTAGATATACCACATCTTAGTTATCCATTCTTCTAGTGATGGACATCTGGGTTGATTCCAGCTCTTAGCTGTTATAAATAGAGCAGCTATAAACATGGTTGAGCAAATCTCTCTGAACTGAGGCTTGAAGGTTTTAGGGTACATGTCCAGTAAGGGAATAACTGGGTCTGTTGGTAACTCTATAGTCAGCTTTTTTAGAAGTCTCCATATTACTTTCCAATGTACCATCTTACATTCCCACCAACAGTGGATGAGGGTTCCTATTTCTCCACATCCTGGCCAGCATTTATTTTCATTTGATTATTTAATGTTTGCTATCATTACTGGAATAAGGTAGAATCTCATAGTTGTTTTAATTTGCATTTCCCTGATGATTAGGGATGATGAACATTTTCTTAAGTGTGTGTTTGCCATTTGTATTTCTTCCTCTGTGAACTGCCTGTCCATTTCTTTGCCCCATGTTGTGGGTGGGTTGTTTGACTTTTTATTGTTTAGGTTTCTGAGTTCTTTGTAGATTCTAGAGATTAAGCCTCTGTCAGTTGCATATTCAGCAAATATTTTCTCCCATTCTGTGGGTATTCTATTGGCTTTGCTTATTGCATGTTTGTCTGTGAAGAAACTCTTCAGCTTCTTGTGATCCCATTGGTTGAGTGATTGTTTAAGATCCTGTGCTACTGGGGTTTTGTTCAGGAAGTCTTTTTTCATTCCTATATCATTGAAATTTCCTCTTATATTTTCTTCCAGTAGAAGCCGAGTTTCTGGTATTATGTTGAGGTCTTTGATCCATTTGGACTTGAGTGTTGTGCATGGTACAATGTGTGGGTAAAGTTTCAATTTCCTGCATATGGTTATTTTGTCCAGCACCATTTGTTGAAGATGCTGTCTTTTTTCCAGCCTATATTACTGGGGCCATTGTCAAATATCAAATACCTATAGTTGTTTGACTCAAAGTCTGGATCCTCAATTCTATTCCATTGGTCTGTACTCCTGTTTATATGCCAGTACCATGCTGATTTTATTACTATGGCCTTGTAATATAGCTTTTGATTGGGTATGGTGATGCCTCCAGATGTATTTCTTTTGCTAAGGATATGCTTGGTGTTTTAAGGTAGGGTCTCAGTCTAGTCCAGGATGACCTGAAATTCACTATGTAGTTTCAGGGTGGCCTCAAACTCATGGAAATCCTCTTATCTCTGCCTCCCAACTGCTAGGATTAAAGGTGTGCACCACCATGCCTGGCACTGATCTTTATTTATTTATTTATTTGAGAGACATACAGACTGGGCATGTCAGGGCCTCTAGCCACTGCAAATGAACTCCAGACACATGTGCCACTTTGTGCATCTGGCTTACATGGATCCTGGGGAATCAAACCTGGGTCCTTTGGCTTTGCAGGCAAGTACCTTAACCATCAAGCAATCCATCCATCCCAAACCAAACACTTTCAAAAGTTCCCTAATTCAAGCAAAATATTTAGAACAAGTAACAACTCCTAGTGAAGGGAAGAACTGTTATTTCCAGAGTTACCACACCATGATGTATAAAATGTCCAGTTTTCAACCAAAATATTAATAAGCTTTTGCATTCATACAGTAATAAAGTACATTTCATCCATGGGAAATTAAGAAATTCATTGAAAAATATCCCACATGACACAAAAATAAAGACTATAGATGACTTGTGATTAGCTGAAATCATTGAAAGAAAGCATGGAGAGAGAGAGTTAAAGCAATCAAGGAAGATTATGTCTCACTAAATACAGAGCATCAGCAAGGAGATATAAATTATATGAAAGGAACTGGGTTGAAATCAGGAAGGTGAAAAGTAAGGTGACTGAAATGTACAAATGAGAGCAGAAGGAAAAGTCATTAAAACTGAAGAGGTAAGTAGTCACCTTCTCATTGCTGACAAGACACCCAACCAGAAGCACTTTGCAGAAGGAAAGGGTTTATTAGGGTCTGCAATTTTGAGGGGAAGTTTTGTCATGACAGGAAAAGCATTGCAGAGGCAGAAAAACAGGCATCATCTTTTCACAGAAGCAGGGAAAAGTAGTCTCTCTCCTGGGCTTGGGGCTGGCCTGCACCAAGGCCTACCCCTAGGAGCACACCTCCTCCAGCAAGGCTCTACCTTTCAAAAGATCCATAACTTTCCCAAATTGCCACCAGCTAGGGACAAAGTATTCAAAACTCATGAGGCTAACGGGGAGATTTTACATTTAAACCACCACAACAATTTAATTAACACAGTCCAATCTGTGCAGGTGAAAATAAAATGAGGCAAAATAAATAACACCACATGACATTTACGGCACATCATGCATACAGTACACATATATTGGGAGTTTCAGGAGACAATACAGATAAGGAATGAAAAAAAAAGTTTGAGTAAGTAATAGCCAAAATCACTCCAAATTTAATGAAATGTGATCTGTAAGTATCCAAGAACCTCAACAAACTCCAGGGAAGATAACAGGAAATATAGTCACACTGTTGAGATTTAGTTAGTTTGGAGGAAAACGTACAGGGTATCTTAACAACAGTAAGAAATATAAATGTTATGTATGAAGTATTAAGAAAATTAAAAGTCAATTTTTCAAAAGGAATTACAGAATCTAAAAGGCAATTAGATGTCCAATTTAAGGAGCTAAAAGGGAACAAAAACAAGAATTCCATATCCAGAAAAACTGCCTTTCAAAAATCAAAGAGAAATTTCAACACTCCCAAATGAGGGGCTTCCTCACAAGTAGACCTGTGCTAAGAAAAGTGCTACAGGGCTTGAGGCTGAAATGAAAGATTGCTGGACAGGAGTCTCAAGCATCAAGCAAGAGAACATAGACTACTACCAAAGGGAAGTGCACAGTTGAGGTGAAATACAACATTCTCAGTTAGTAACACTTTTATTTTCCCTATGCATTTCAAGCAAGAGCCTTTAGCCACTCAGGCATCTCCCAAGCCCTAACCTATGCATTTCAAATCAGTGACTGTAACAGTAATTTCAAATCTATATTAATGGCCACACAAGGTAAACTGAGGCAATTTGTGACAGTAACAATCTAGTAAACCTAAGTTATTGCTAATTAAAACCAATTACTAAACATTTAAGATTATAATTCTAATCTTCCAAGTAACAACTAAGAAAACAGCAATATAGCTACATAGAAAAGAGTATCAACAGGAGCCAATAGAGTGCACTAGGAACAAATAACTGAAAAAGAAGGCCCAGAGGAGAAGGAACTAAGAAGCTAAACAGATATAAAGAATATAGAAAAATAATAACATGCCCAGAGATCCTTGTTTACCAATTACTATATTAATATAAGTAGATTCAACTATCCAATTAAAATGCAGAGATTGACAGAATACATATAAATAAATGGCCCAACTATATGTTTTCTGCATGTTTATCATATATCCTGAAGTCTTGGAAAGCTCATTTATAAGCTATAGGAGCTTTATTCATAGATTCTTTGAGAGTCTCTCTATAGATACTGTAATAGACAGCTATATGTCACTGAGATGAACTTCTAAACCAGGCACGGTTATGGAGGAAGAGATATTTATTTGAAGCTAACTGATCCAGGGGAAGTTCCATAATGGCAGAAGAAGTCAGCCCCCTCTTAAAAGGATCATGCAGAGAGAGAGAAGCCTGAAGTCAAAACCCCCAAAGCCAGCGGGGTGTGGTGGTGCATGCCTTTAATCCCAGCACTCAGGAGGCAGAGGTAGGAGGATCGCTGTGAGTTCAGGGCCACCCTGAGACTCCATAGTGAATTCCAGGTCAGCCTGAGCTAGAGTGAGAGCCTACCTTGAAAAACCAAATAAAAAAAAAAAAGTTTCACCACATACAAGCACACTTAGGAACACCAGGCAAAACTCAGGCACTTTGCATGTCTTTTGACTGGAATTCCAAATCCACCACCACACCTTAGGGCTGGATCTAAGATCCACCCAGTGACATCTCCTCTAGCCAGGTAGCTGGAAATCTAAGAAGCTTTAATAAAACTCCTGAATCTATTGGGGGACATTTATTCAAACTACCACAGATACTATGTGCATTATTCCTCCTTTCCTAATATGTATGCCCTTTATAATTCTTTTATCTTATTGAACTGGCAAGAACTTCCAGTATTAGGTTGGATAATGCTCATATCATCCCAATCTTATAAGAAAAGCATTCCATCCAGGGAAAACATTTAACAGCAGGGAAGCTACAAACAGAAATGACTCTCTAGTAAGACAGTCTGAATTTAGGGCACATGGCTCTGGGACTTCAAAGGAATCACCCTGTGGGAAGGGAACTAGAGAAGGCCAGTGGATGAGGGACACTTGAGACAGGTAATGAAAAGGAACTGCCTGCCTCAGCCATGGAATTGGGGCCCTCTTTGTATAGAGAAACAAGTGCCTGTCCAAGAAGTCCTATATTTACACTTTGGGTAATTACCACCACAATGATTCCTGAGTCTTGAAATTACCATCCTTGAGTTAGGGTTATTTCCACTGTGTTTACTTTAAGATGGCTAAGTGGCAACATATGAGCTGTTTACTGAATACCTTTAGAGTCCCATCATGTTTATTTTGAAGATATCAGCCTACCTAATCAAATTTCCTGTGTCCAGAAATGAAAAGTACAACTGTCTTCTCAGAAGTTATGTGACCTTTTAATCACTTATCTCAGTGCATATTATCAAGTACTGACGGACTTTTCTGAAAAGTAATGTGCTGTGAGAAGTGCTAAAGGGAGACTTTAAGGTGGAAATAAAAGAATGTTGGACAGGGGTCTCAGGCTTCTCAAGCCATGCAAGAGTGATTTCCTGAAACCTGAGGCCCTCTCCAGGCTGTTTTTATTACAACAGGTGTCTGCCCAAAATTCCCAATTATTCCACCACATTAGACATAATTGACTCTAGTTTCTTTCTTGTTATCAGATTTTGAAGGGAAATTTGCTGGTGGTCTTGAATTCTAGGACTAAAATATGAATAATAATTAATAATAGAATATGTTCAGCCACTCTTGCCCCCACTGACCTAGCCAGTCAAAAGGAGGCTCAAAGGTGGGGATAGGGTTTAGTGGCTCCACACTTCTGCTGAATGCTAGCTGAACAGAAACCTGTGGGCCCACCCACATCGGCCCACCAGAGCAAAGCACAGTTGACAGATCCTCAGGAAGTCTGGCTGTGTGCCTGCATTGTAGACACATGTGAACACCAAGGCTGATGTCTACTCCTTACCTAGATGGTCTGCAATGGAAATCTGGTTGGAGCATTCAGGTGCAGGCGAGGGACACTGGTAACCTGGCCAGGCACAGGATGTGAATGGTACCCTCGGGCATGGCATCCACAAAGGGTCATGTTTTAAATTCCTTGGCCAATAGGGATGTCTGCCAGCCAAAGAAAAGCACCATGGAGGATGTGGGCAGGGTCTATAGTAAAAGAAGTTGCAGAAGACCCAGTGCACAGTCATCAGCCACATCAGAGACAGGCTAGTCCCAGAGTCCCAGAAGTGCCCTTGACAACCTCTGGCATTTCCACCTGGGCCTTTGCGACACTAGCAATGATCAGATGCCATTAGCCAAAGGATCATAGCAGCAGCACAGCCATTAAATAAAAGTAGCCTCAGCATGTTCTGTGGTCCTCCCTTACCCAAAATAGCAAGTGGTACAAAAGGAGGGGCCTGAAAGGGAAGTCCTTTGCCATTCACAGGACATGGACCAAGGCAATCCTGGGGAGAAAGGAACCTTTGAACTGAATGTGAGATTAAAGGTTCAATTTAGACTATGCTGGACCTAGAAATATGCAAAAGTAGATGGTAAGCATCAAAACAGAGCATGTACATAACAGCAAAGTCCACCACAGCTTGTGTGCCGGGAGCTTACAATGAAAGAAGGGAAGACTCAACTGGCACCAACAGTGAGCTGGTGTGATGGCACACACCTGAAATCCTAACACTCAGGGGGCCAAGCAGGAGAACTGATGCAACTTCAAGGCCAGCTTGTTCCGTGTAGCCAGACTCTGTCTCATAAAACAAAACCAGCAAAAAGTCAGTGCGAGAAAGTACCTGCAATTCCCACGTGTATCTGGCTTGTTTCAGCTCAGTATAAAATCAGTTACTACAGTAAAAAAAAAAAAAAAAAAAATTAAACACATGTAGAAAAGTACAAAGAATGAAGTAAATGAAGCACAGAATGTCAAAATATCTACCACCTGTCTATCTTATGGTAACATTTGTCACACACATTTCACTTTTTAAAAATATTTATATGTCCATGATAAAACTGAAGCCCCAAATCTGCTTCTGCTTCTAAATACCCCTAACTCTGTTTCACTCAGAGCTAACCACTATCCTAAATTGGGAATTTATCATCCCAAACATGTGTTTATGCTGTCACTGCATATATATTGGGCTATAAATAATTTGAGGCACTATTTTGCATATTTTCAAACTTTATAATTTCAGGCTGCAGGAATATTGTGCAACTAGAATTTTTTTGATTCACCATTAGATCCTTGAGATCTATCCATCTTAACCACGGAAAGAAAGGGGGAGAGAAGAAGAGAGGGAAGAAGGGCCTGATAATTTCGGATAGTACAAAACCATTGTCTCCATATATCACAGTTATTTGTGTGTTTATCAATAGCAATTGAGATTGTCTTGAAGTCACTATATTATGTATGTTTTCTGTGCTTGTGCCTATGTGTATCCCTGGGGGAATAAACCAGAATTACTGAGCTACCTTCAAGATATAGTGCCCAACTGACACTGAGCAGCTGAGCTCATTGCTACCCGCCCAGAGACGAGCAAGCAGTCTCCAAACAAAAGCTTCATAGGAGTGCCTGTCCTAACTGCCTGCCTTACCATCTGAGGTCTCCTGCTACTCATCTCCATGCATTCTTTGTCACAGTACATAGAAGTGCAAGCCACAGAGGTCAGTCTTCCCACATATTCCATCAATGGTACCCTGCTTTATGATTTACCTTCTTTCTTCTTTATGCACACACATGTGAGCATACATGTGCCA
The DNA here is from genome assembly GCF_020740685.1 of Jaculus jaculus. NCBI lineage: Eukaryota > Metazoa > Chordata > Mammalia > Rodentia > Dipodidae > Jaculus > Jaculus jaculus. The sequence goes on from NC_059103.1 coordinate 58,457,330, forward strand.
TAGCATGTATGTAGAGGTCAGAGGACAATCTATGGGTATTGATCTTCTCCATCCTCCCTATTTGTTGTTTGCTGCTGGGAAGGCCAGGCCAGCAGGCCCATGAGCTTTTAGATGCTCCTGACATCGCCTCCCATTGCCATTGGTGCTCTGGGATTATAGACATGGGTACTACTTATGTCTGGCTGTATGTGGTGATCTGAAATCTGCTCAGTAGGCTTGGAAAACAAACACCTTTAATTATTGAATTATCTCTTTAGCCCTTATTTGCCTCCCTATAAAAGCATCTAATGAGGACCCCTAACCATTTAAGCATTTTAACACATGCTTATTTTATGTTTTCAAATGTATTAATATACTATTATTATTTGTTTTATTAAATTTATCAGTTCAATTTTATTAAGTTGATTTAAACATTGCTTTTCCTAGTCCCTGAACTGATAATTAATTAGACACACTAGCAAGCAAATGTTTAACTATAGTGCATGCATGGCAAGCTTTCCCCTAGTTACTAGGAGTATAAGTGAATACAGTTCACACCAATAAGTGGGGAGAAGGGTGACAAAAACAATCAAGTGGGTAAATCCTTTATTTTCAGAGAACGGCCAGTGCTGTGAGTTAAAATAAAACAGGATAAGATTGAAGAGACAATCTTGAGTTGCAGTTTAAGTGAACTGTAGAAATAAGCTGTACATAGATGGGAGAGAACTTTTCAGGCAGAGCAGCAGCAAGAGGGAAGGCTCAGTAATATGAGCAGGCCTAGTAGGTGTAGTATTGTGAATGAGGCCAGGGAACAGGAAGCGCAGGCTGAGCAGAATCAGCTGAGCTACAGCCTCTCCTCTGTCTCCATGAACCATGGCAGGCATCATTGCAAGGCATGACAGTGGTAGAATCTGAGATGATTTGAAAGACTCATTGTCTCTGAGAAAAAAACTAGGAAAGTCAACACCAGTGAAAGCCATGTAGAAACTATTTGGGAACATGGTCACCATTGATGGAGGGAGGGAATGAGACAGAAAGATGAAAAATAGAGAGAGAGGTGAAAGAGAAAGTGGAAAGAGTTGGCAATGGAAAGGTGACCAGGATGGACTCATCTACGGAATCTTTGATGTTTCTCCTGGAATTCTTAATTTTCTAGAATAAGCAACTTCCAGTTCTGAAAGAGTTTCTGCCCCACCCCAGCACTGTGGGTGGTTTTGATGGTGAGGGAGAGCAATGCTTTGGCCAGCCTGCTGAGACCCTAATGAAACTCAGCTCTGCCTCACCAAGCCCACATCCATGCACAGCAAGAGGAAAGAGCTCCTCACAGGCCCCTGATAGGCCAGAACATGAAGCAGGTGGACAAACCTGCCCATAGGCTGTAGTCATCCCACTGGGCCAATCCCACTCCCACAAGGCTTGTCCCCATCCCCAGAGCCTTCAGGCCAATGGTTATGACAGACACCTTTTCTAGTTTCACTCAACAATCAGTGTGGCTGAAATGAACAGACTCCTTCATATTAAGGGATCACAGTTTTTTAAATACTCTTTCTGGGGTATTTTCACATCCACAGCATCTGAAAGTATATGAGTTATGAGAAACAAGTCACAGGCAAAGGTGACAGGCTGGTGCAGAGCATTTAGAAGTGAGGCCAGCATTTTCATGGTCCCAAATTAACACCATTTGAACCAGCAGGACAAGGGACGACAGTTGACTGCTGATGGCTATGTGGGTCAGGAAGGGGATAGTACGGCTCAGAACACGACATCAGTGTTGGTGTGGAGTCAGTTTTACGCTTTGTACATAACACTTGCAAGAGCTGTCACATCAGTGGAAGCATGCAAATCACCCCTCACATTTTTCTAGATAAGTCTCCAGCAAGTGCACATGTTCCCTGTAAGTCAGCAGAAACTTCTAGCAAATACACTAGGCAGAAAGTTAAGAGTGGGTTTAAGATCAGGATTCTCAACTGTAGAGCTAGTATTAATACGTTAGACCCAATACCTGATACTTTGGCTTCCACTCATGAGACTGTATGCACCTGGGTAGCAGGTGGTATGCTTGGGCTCCACTATGAGATCAATAAAATCCTCTGCAACCAGTATGATCAATAGTCTTAGAGACCTCACTATGTGCTCGGTGGGCAGTTGTTCCTGCCAAGAGTAAGATTTGTGTCACTGCACTGACTGACTGGGGCTGTCATCTCCCTGTAAGGTCTGGTGAGTCATGAATGGTCCCAAGCCACACACCCCCATACATTCCCCAGCACAGGACCACCTCATTCTTTGATTTCTGTCCTATACCTCTGGAGGTGGTTGAGATCCCCATTTACCACCCCCAGCTTTGCTCCCCTGAATTTGACCCAGACCCTGGGCACAGCATTGCTGGGGTCCTGGTAGAAGACACCAAGGATTCACCCCAGAGGGCATGCTAACAGCAGCTCTCCCATGCTTTGATGGGGACACTGACTTTGGTCTTTGCTCTGACTCTGCCATTTGACAGCCTCACTCTTTCAAAGCTTTCTGGTGGGCCACTTTACATAGAAAAGCATATGTGTTCTTAGGCCCTATGAGGACACAGGCAGAGCTGGAAGTGTGGTAATTTTTTCTGGTTTGCTTTTCCAAATGCATTCTAATTAAAGGATTTCAATTTTCTCTGAAAAGTCTTCATTCTTGTATTTAAAATGTGTGTGCAGAATACACAATTGTGTAAGCATAATCCTCTTTATTAAAAAAAAAAAGTCCTTTGACAAACCCTGTTTCCTTTCAGGGACTGCCTTTCTTAGACTTCATGGTTATCACGTAACTTGTTTGCCATAAGAATTTAATCTCTGTAGCACATTCTGTAACAGTCTGAGAGTTTCCAAGAAAGAACATGGGCATCTTAGAGGTTGCCTTGAGCACAGAGCAAAGCAGGCAGGGTCTTTTCAACTGGCAGAGCTTCCAGGACAGCATCATGGAGCATTCTCTTAATCCCAGTACTTGGTAGATTGAGGAAGAAGGATTGCTATCAGTGCTAAGCCAGCCAGGGGTACATATAAAGACAGAAAGGAGAGAGAGAGAGAATGAAAGCTATACAGAAAATGAGAGAGAAATGAAAGACAGAAATAATGAGAAACAGCTGTTAATACTCTATTCCTAACAAAATTCCTGGGTTGAAATTCTAACCTACCACTACCTCAGCATAGTCATTCTCAGAGACAGAGTCTTCCCTAAGGTGATAGAAGTGGTCCTAATCCAAGATGACTATACTCCTTACAAGACAGGGGCAATGCCATGTGGACATGAAGATGGCCAACCACAAGTCATAGAAAGAGACTTGGGAAAGACCCTTCTTCCCACCCCTGAGAAGAAACAACCCTGCTGTTAAGGTCTGGGCTCTGTACCCCTATAGTTCAAAAGCCCTAGCCCCTAGGACCTTATAAAGTGATGTTCATGGAGATATGGTCTTTGAGATCATTAGGATGAGCCCGATTCAGCATGACTAGGGGGCCCGTAAAAGAAAAGAGTAGGAGGGCTGGAGTGATGGCTTAGCAGTTAAGTGCTTGCCTGTGAAGCCTAAGAACCCGGTTCAAGGCTCGATTCCCCTGGACCTATGTTAGCCAGATGCACAAGGAGATGCACACGTCTGGAGTTTGTTTGAAGTGGCTGGAGGCTCTGGCACGCCCATTCTCCCTCTCTCTCTCTATCTGCCTCTTTCTCTCTCTGTTTGTTGCTCTCAAATAAATAAATAAAAATAAAAACAAAAAAAATTCTTTTTTTAAAAGAAAAGATTAGGACACAGGTGCAAGTGGGGAATCCTGGGAAGAAATGGTAGGTTGAACAGTCAGTGCAGGCCCTGAGGGAGCCTTCCTAACCACATACACACATTGTTCCCAGGGAGAAAGTACAGGAGTTGGAGAAGTTCTCCTCCCCTCTTCCACCCTGCCCATCCCAAATCATAGGGGCACTGAGGGGGAAACTGGAGGTTTAATTCCTGTGGTTTCACCATCGTATCCACCACACACACACAACCACCACTCATAGTCCACACTCTTATGACCCGTGAAGCAAGCTAAATCCATATCTGGGTGAAGATCACTTGCATATTGGGCCCTCCTCTACAATGGGTCAACATAAAGTCCTACAATGACAGCCTCTGGGCTTCTGTAGCTCAGGTTGCAAACCCTGGGTTGCAGGTGACAGTGTGGGCACCCTCATCCAAACACCCCACCACATCTGAAGTGCTAGCTCAGCCTCCACTTCTGACGGTTTAAGACCTGAACTTGCAGGTGGGGGAGGAGGAAGCAGGACAGGCTGACCTTACCTTGTCAGGTAGCTCTAAGACTGTCATGACTAGACCATGGCACACACCCTGGTAGTGCCTACCCACACTCCTGCTCCATCTAGGGTGCAAGGAGCCTTGCCAAGAGTGGCTAAGCACAAACAGTGTGGCATAAAAAAACGTCAGAGAAGCATGACAAGCAGGGCAGGTGGGGCGTGCCTCTCACCGTCTTCTCCTCACCTCACTATACAACCATGAAGAGATTAAAAATTTAAAAAGCTTTATGATCAAAGAGAATGGAGTTTCCAATAGCTGGCAGATGAAAGGCTGCTATAAAATTCTATCAGACTGGCCGGGGGTGGTGGCAACTGAGTAAAGCCAGGGAAGCTTCTGAGAGCTGCATTTGCAAGGAGCAGGATCAAGGGCAACACCCACGGCTGAAGGTCAGGACTCTGGGGAGGTTCACAGAAGAAAGCGAGACATGGGTATGACCAGGAATAGAAGACTTGTAGAACATTCATAGACCGTAGGCAGATGACACAGATAGGCTTCTGAACTGACAGTCAGATGACCCTTCTTCATCCAAGACCCCTCAGGAGAGGAGACTGAGACTCAGTGCCAGAGAAACTGAAAAACAGAGGCTGGGGTGCCAAGTAGAGCTGAGAGTGGATTGCAAGATTAGGGTCTGGTTAAGCTTTACACACTATAAGGTGGACCCCTGTCCCTTTTCAGACCCATGCCCACCTTGCCCACCACTGATACCTTGGGGCCCAATCAGAAAGTCAAAGATCTTGCTGGAACTCTTCAAATGGCTTAGGGCATTGTCCTTTAGACACAATTACTGGTCTCCCAGCTTCTTGCTGACACAGGGTGGACAGCCCATGTAGAGCTCCAGCAAGTACTCAGCCTCTCCTCACCAAGCATGCGTGAAAGAAGACTCTTCCAAAGAAACATGATTGAAATTGTAAAGGAAAATGTAAACAGAAAATATCATCAGACTAGAAGGCTATTGAAATCCTCTTTTTTTTAAAAGCCCAAGATACAAGTAAATAGGGGCGCTTTGGAATTACAAGTTATGATAGCCGGGTGTAGTGGTGGTGCATGCCTTTAATCCCAGCTCTTGGGGTATAGAGGTAGGAGGATACACTGTGAGTTCAAGTCCACCCTGAGACTACATAATGAATTCCAGATTAGCCTGGGCTACAGTGAAACCCTACCTCAAAAAAAAAAAAAAAAAGTTGGGCTGGAGAGATGGCTTAGCGGTTAAGCGCTTGCCTGTGAAGCCTAAGGACCCTGGTTCGAGGCTCGGTTCCCCAGGTCCCACGTTAGCCAGATGCACAAGGGGGCGCACGCGTCTGGAGTTCGTTTGCAGAGGCTGGAAGCCCTGGCGCGCCCATTCTCTCTCTCTCCCTCTATCTGTCTTTCTCTCTGTGTCTGTCGCTCTCAAATAAATAAATGAAAAAAAATTTTTTTTAAAGTTATGATAGGTGAAATTCAAAAGGTGTGCCAAGCTGACTGTCGTGGCATACAACTTTACTCTCAACACTCAGGAAACTGAAACAGGAGGATCGCTGAAAGTTCAAGGCCAGCCTGGACTTACAGAGTTCCAGGTCAGCCTGGGGTAGCGTGAGACCCTCAAAAGAAACAACAAAAAACAGGTGAACTGGGAAATACAGGAAAGCTGTAGAGATGAAAATGTCAAAGACTTGGATGACAGCATAGTATCCAGCCTCAGGGAAATATGAAGAAAGAGTGGGTGGAAGCAGACGCCCAAAGGACTCATACAGAAACTTTCCGAGAACTGAGGAGCCTGTGGAGCCCGAGCGGGAAGTGAGGAGGAACGCAGCCCACAGTTGTGTGAGATGCTGACAATGGCCTCAACTAACAGAAGACTTTAAAGTGAATGGAAAGAAGCGGTCAGCAAAAAAGCCCTAGAGAGGCGCCGAGAGGTCAGCTGAACTAGCTCCAAGAAAACAGTGAGACAAGCCGAGTTTTGATATCTTTTTTTTCAATTATTTTAATTTTTATTTATTTATTAGAGACAGAGGAAGGGAGGGAAAGGAGAGAGAGAGAGAGAAAAGGTGCACTAGGGCCTCCAGCCACTGCAAACGAACTCCAGATGCATGTGCCACCTTGTACATCTGGCTTACCTGGGTCCTGGGGAATTAACCCAGGTCCTCAGGCTTTACATGCAAGTGCCTTAACCACTAAGCCATCTCTCCAGCCCTTTGATTTTTTTTTTATCTTAATTTTTATTGATAGCTCTCATAAGTATAGACAACAAACCATGTTGATTCCCTTCCCCTCCCTCATTCTTCCTCTGTCAAATCCACTTTATTGAATCCTTTCTTCTTTCCAATTAGTCTCTCTTTTATTTTGGGGTTTCTTCTTTTTTATTATTTAGAAATCTTGTATGGGCACATTGTATATTGGTATAATCATTTCCCTCCTCCCTGTCCCCATTCCACTGAAGGCACTGCTCAGTGGGTCTTCTGGTATTCACCATGACGTTGTGGGTTATGAGTTGTGAGAGCAGCAGTCAGTCATGGGAGTGGGGCAATGCCTCCAGATATTCCCTCCCACCCCGTGGCTCATATATTCTTCCCAATCCCCCTTCCACAAAATTCCCTGAACAGTGGTAGGTGTGCTTTAAATCTACACTGGTATTGAGCTCTCAGCAGCTTCTGGATTTCTTCTTTGGTATGTTTTGAATATCCTCAGTGTCTGTCTCCATCACCCTTGCCCAGATTATCAGGCTTGCCTTAGAAGCAGCACTCTTGTTCATCTCACCAATTACTCTCTGTGATTTTATCTAGGCCCTAGCTGCTGTGCAAGGGGTGGTTCATCTCTAGCCAGGGACTTGGCTATCCTTGTCTTGTTGATGTATTTTAGTTGTCCTCAGTTCTCACTGCTATAGTGGTGTGTGGCATGGCCTGCTTTCAGCCTCTCTTGTGCTGGCCTTGTCCTCCCAGGCATCTGCCCAGAGTTTTGATTTTTTTTTCTTTTCTTTTTCTCAATTTTTATTAACATTTTCCATGATTATAAAAAGTATCCCATGGTAATACCCTCCCTCCCCCTCTGTCCCCTTTGAAATTCCATTCTCCATCATATTCCCTCCCCATCTCAATCAGTTTTTTTTATTTTGATATCATGGTCTTTTCCTCCTTTTATGATGGTCTTGTGTAGGTAGTGTTAGGCACTGTGAGGTCATGGATATCCAGGCCATTTTGTGTCTGGAGGAAACACATTGTAAGAAGTCCTACCTTTCCTTTGGCTCTTACATTCTTTCCACCACCTCTTCCGCATTAGACCCTGAGCCTTGGAAGGTGTGATCGAGATGTTACTCAGTACTCCAGTCACTTTTTTCCAGCACTATGATACCTTCAGAGTCATCCCAAAGTCACTGCCATCTGAAAAGAGAAGATTCTCTACCCAAACTGAGAGTAGTGTTAAGATAAGGATATAAATATTAAGAGAAGTGCTTACTGGGCAGTTTGATAAGCACAGTATATCCATTTTTCCAGAAACCAGCAGATGTTACACCCCTAGGGCTCATGACTACCTCTGTTTTAAGGTTTCAGTATCAGGGATGTGTTTCCCCCCAGAGTTTTGAATTCTTAAACCAGCAAAATGATCACATCACATAAAGGCACTTCCAGACAAGCAAGAACTAAACATACAGATGAAATACAAAGAGAGGGAAAAAACAAACTAAAAACAATTAATGAGGAAAACAGAGTGAGTTCATAACTCAGGAGAACCATTGTCAACATAGTGAGAGGAATTCCCTGGATGGAGCAAACTGAAGGATGACAAGTTTGAGTGGTCAAGAAGGAAAGCTGAGAAGAGGGTCTAGAGAAAAACAACCTGCATCAGTTCTGGGACAGTGGTAGCAGTGGTCATTCAGTCTTGTAACCTGCTCACTTCTCCAACAGCAAGGGTCTAGGAATATGCAAGAAGAACCAAAACCACACATAGAACATATAAGACTAAGCCATATATGGAAGCATCCTAGGGCTGGTGTAACAGATTACCATAAACCTGGCAGTTAAAACTATAGAACTGTCTTCTCAGGTGATCCTGGAGGCCAGAAGTCCAAGATCAAAGTGTCAGCAGATCTTGTTCTTTTGGGAGGCTCGGAGAGATAATTCACCACATGCCTGCCTCAGCATATACCAGCAGCGGCTTATAGACACATTACTCCCCTGTGTATCCATCTCTGCCTGAGTGTCAAATCTCCCTCTCCTCACTGCTCAGATCACTGGGCTTGGGCCCTAAATTTACCATGATGATCTCATCTCAAGATCCTCAACCAAATTACATTTCCAAAAACCATTGCATCAAAGAGTATACTCACAGGTCTGAAGTTAGGGCTTGGGCATACCCTGCTAGGGGACATAAGATAACCCACTGCATAAGGCTTTCCACAAACACTAAACACAGACAAAGGAAAACAAACCATTAATAACTTATGGCTATGTCACCACAGGGCCTATAGAAAAAAATTAGAAGGAAGGAAGAGACATCTGACACTCCAAAGAAAGCAGCTTCACATAACTTTGATGAAGATGAGTGTAAAGGGTCTGGGGCATCAGTATGCGGGTGCCACATGCTGCTCTCTCAAACCAGCCTTCAGGGCTCCACACCTAGCCAGTCACATGTAAAGACCCACATATAGCCACTCTTCTAAGGAAGGACATGAAGATGGAGAATCTGGAACTGTCTAGCTTAGCTGAACTGGAATTACTCAAATTGACCTCAGATAGTTAAGGAATAACAGAGAGAAATGCCTCAGAATAAATATACAACTAACCTTCTGTTTCTGAGATAACTTGAAGATATTAGAAAACTAAATAAGAAGTGGGAGTAGAGATGTGATTCAGTTGGAGTGCCTGCTGAGTATACACCAAGCCCTTGGAACAATCCCCAGTGCTGCATAAAACCAGGTGTGGGGTGCACAATTTTAACCCCAGCAGTTGGGAACTGGAGGAAGGAGGCTCAGAAGTTCAAGGTTATCCTCCATGGCATAAAGAGTTAGAGCTTATCCTAGGATAGGAGACCCTGTCAGAAAGAAGGAGAAATAAAGGAAGAAAGAAAGGGAGAGAAGGGGGGAGGAAGGAAGCAAGGGAAAGAAAGAAAGAAAGAAAGAAAGAAAGAAAGAAAGAAAGAAAGAAAGAAAGAAAGAAAGAGAGGAAGAAAGGAAGAAAGAAAGAAAGAAAGAAAGAAAGAAAGAAAGAAAGAAAGAAAGAAAGAGAGGAAGAAAGGAAGAAAGGAAGAAAGAAAGAAAAGAGAAGATGACAGGGATGGATGGAGGAAGGGAGAAAGGAAAGAACAATACAAAACAGTAAACTTAGCTGTGCATAGTGGCATACATTTGTAATTCCATCACTTGGGAGGCTGAGAAACATGAGTTTGAGGCCAGCCTGGGTTACAGAGAAAGGCCCTATCTCATTAAAAAATAGTAAATTTTTTAAAAATCATATTTTTAGAAAGCAAGAAGATGAAGGATGTTGCCCACACACTGACTGCCAGAATCTCAGGAGAATAAACCAGGAAGAGTTGAATAGCAGTCATCCTTCCACATGAGTGACTGTGGGAAGGCACTGAAGTGTCACAACAAAAATAAAACTTTAGAAAGTAGAACAGTGAGAGGGTCGGCTCCAGTGGGCGCAGGGCTCAGTTCTGGGTACAGAGCATAAGCAAGTGCGGAAGACAGGAACCCAGGCTAAGAACAAAGTGAGAGCCTCGGGGAGTGTCCGATTTCAGTAGTAGACAAGAGGGGGAGAGGGAGGGGGAAAAGGTGAGAGGGGGAGAGGGTGGGGAAAGAAGAGAGAAGGAGAAGGGGGAAGGGAGAGAGAGAGAATTGTGTGTGAGTGAGAGAGAGAGAGAGAGAGAGAAAGAGAGAGATGAATGGAAAGAAGTACTGTGGCCAAGAAGAGGGCAGAGACCCGAGAAAGAAACAATGGAGCTTCAAAACACACAGTTCAAACTCGATTCACCCCACCAAACAGGGATCCGAGGGCCACACGACATAGGTGCTGGGACAACCCTGTTTTATTCTTGGAATTTAACTGCCATAGTGCTGGGAAACCATTTTGAGTTCTTGGTTCTAGAAGCACAGGACCCTGTATTGTCCACCCTGGGAACCAAGAGTAAGTGTTGGGTTTGTACACTGAGAACTGGCCCGTCAAATCTTTCCAGATACAGGAGAAAAACGTTGAGTCAGGACCACGGAGAGCTCCACAAGGGCGGAGGAGATGAGCCCTAGGCTAAGGATCCCATCACCTTGGACTCTATATAAATAGAGCTGGCTACCAGAGCGCCCCCAGTGGAGAGATGAGCATTGACAAGTAAACACAGCAATGACAAGGAAAGCTGCAAGGATCTAGTGTCCTGATGGAGCAGCCCGGAAACTTGAAATTCAGGTCTAGGGCCTGACACAAGGAAGTTTGCCCTCAGTCTCAAGCAGTCCCTAGAGAGTAACAGACACAGCCCAGCCCACCCTCTAGCAGTTAGGCAAGTAACACATAAACCAGCAGAAGAGGCCTACAACATTCTTTGCTCCGACTGGATGGCACCAACCAAAATAGGCAAACAAGGAAAGCTACATGGCATAGAGACAAACTTCGCCCACCTCCCATGAAATTCATCCCCACTGGATAGGACACAACCCTCTTATCTTTAACTTTGTTGTTGTTGTTGATTTTTTAAATAAGTTCAGAAGAGACATAGAGAGAGAGATTCAGAGAGAAAATGAGTGTTCCAGGGCCTCTAGCTGCTGCAAACTCCAGATGCATGTGCCACCTTGTGCGTCTGGCTTTACATGGGTCTGGGGAAACAAAGCCTGGTTGTTAAGCTTTATAGGCAATCACCTTAGACACCAAGCCATTTCTCCAGACCTGTTATTATTTTTATTAAAAATTTTTTATCCATTCTCACTTTTTTCTTTTACTTCTTTTCTCTATTCTCTGTAGGTCTTTGATATAGTATATATAATATTAATATATAATATATTATAATAATATATAATATATTAAATATATATAGAATGCTTAAATCAGTCTGAGTAGTTTAAATACTAATAAATTTTTATTTTGTTTTCTTACATAAATTTTCTGTTATCTTTGCTTTTATACTTTCTGAATTTCATATCTAATTTTGTGACATAACTTTGTCCTGTCCTATCAATTATGTATCAACTATCTATCTCTCTATCTGTCTCCTTGTTTTTCTCCCATCTATATTCTTTATTTTCATTGTCTTAGGTTGTTTGCGTTTTCACTCTTTCTTTTGTTCATTCTGCCTTTAGCTGGATCTGCTTTAGCTCCTGCTTTCTTTTTTATTGTTCTCCCATCCATCTGGCCCTTCTCTGTTGCTGTAACACTGTTAGCCATTCTTACTGCTCTTGTTTCTTTCCATTCCTATACTTACTTAGTAGCTAGTATACTGAGCATGCATGATATCATTCTTGCTCTTCTAGTCCACTAACGTTATTGAGGCTGTAGGTTGGGGATTGTTTTTCATTGGCCACTACTGTATTTTCATAGTGTGTACATACATCAGTTGTGCTTGCTTCTGTGGTTAGTCTTCTGCATTAAGAGCTATGCTGAAGACCAAGCTTCATGCCTTAAGCACATTAATTTAGTGTTTACCTACTGAGCTATACCTCCAGCCCAGTGGGGAAAAACTACCACTTAACCCAGCCACAGCCTAGTCCCTCCCAAACATTGCATATACATTAACTGAAAAAATATGGGAGAGTAAAAAGCCTGGTCAACAAATCTGTCCCAGATACAAAATGTCCAAAATGCAGAAACAAACAAAAAAAAAAAACCTAGAAAAAAATCAAGCTAAAGTTACTCTTACAAATCTTAATAATTCCTCCAGTCATGGTGGCACATGTACTTTTATTTATTTATTTACTTATTTGACAGAGAAAGAGGGAGTGGGGAAAGAGAGAGTGAGAGAGAATGGGCATGCCAGGGCCTCCAGCCACTGCAAACAAACTCCAGACACATGTGCCCCCTTATGCATCAGGCTAACGTGGGTCCTAGGGAATCAAACCTGGGCCCTTTGGCTTTATAGGCAAGCACCTTAACCACAAAGCCATCCCTCCAGCCCACATGTTTTATTTTTATTTTTATTTATTTATTGGAGAGAGAGAAAATGGTAGAGAGAGAGAAAGAGAGAGAGAGAGAAAGAGAGAGAGAGAGAGAGAGAGAGAGAATGTGTTCACCAGGACCTCCAGCCACTGCAAATGAACTCCAAATGCATATACCACCTTGTGCATCTGGCTTACATGGGTCCTGGGGAATCGAACCAAGGAACTCAGACTTTGCAGGCTAGTGCCTCAACCTCCAAGCCATCTCTCCAGCTCTGACACATGTTTTTAATCTCAACACTTGGTAGGCTGAGGTAGAAGGATCACTGAGTTTGAGGCCATCCTGGCCTACACAGTGAGTTCTAAGTCAACATTGCTAAAGTGAGACCCTGTCTCAAATAAAATAGATGAAATCCCAAGCAAAGTATTCAATGTTCAATAAAATCCAAAGGATACAAACTTCTGAATGAATTCAGGAATACAAATAAACATGTGAGTGAAATAAGAAAATATAATAGCTATAAAAATATGTACCAAACACACCCAATTTCAAAAACACTATTGGACAAAAAGTCATAGGCTGACCTCACCTCAACACAATAATAAAACTCTCGCCAAAAATCATCCATACCCTCCTCCAAAAATCAATGAAGAAACATCAGTGTTAAAATGGCACTAAGAACAAATGGAATTAATAGACATGTGTAAAATATTTTATACAACAGCCACAGAATACATATTTTAGAAGGCCATAGAACTTTCTCCAAAATAGACATATTTTAGAACATAAAGCAAGTCTTAGCCAATACTAGAAAATTAAATAATTTTTGTATTGTGTCAGATAATAATGAGATAAAAGTAAAATAGTCATGAGAAAATATACACACTCATGAGAATTGAACAATATAATATTAAATGATAAGTGAAAAAATCTGGAGAGAAAGTTAAAACACCTAGAACCAGATATCAGAACATATTAGAAGCTGGGGGATACAATAAAATCAGTTGAAAAGGAAAAAATGTACCTATAAATGCCTACCTTAATAAATCAAAGAGATCTCAAATAAATATGGATGCATCTTAACTTCTTTAAAAAATACAAAGAAATGAAACCTCAACTTAGTAGACAGAAACAGACAATAAGGATTGGCAAAAATTAATAAAATGGAAACAAAAGAACAGTGAAAATAATCAATGAAACAAAGATTTGATTTTTGAAAATATAAACAAGATTGGTAGGCCCTTACTAACTAATCAAAAGACACAAAGATCCAAATTAATAAAAATCAGAGTAAGAAAAAAAGTGCTTTACAACAGATACCAATGAAATTTAGAGGACAATTAGAATATACTTTTAAACTTATATTGCAAAAACCTGAAAAATCTAGATACACATGAACTACCAAAATGTCAACAACTTAAACAGATCAATAAGGAGCAATGAGATTGAATCATTGATAAAAAGTTTCTAACTTACAAAACAGAAATTCAGGATTGGATGGATTTAGTGCCTACTTCTAGCCAAACTTTAAAGAGCACCCATGGGTTTCAAAGAATTTCATAAAATGTAAAGGAGAGGAACACTATTGAACTATTTATTTATTAATTTTATTATCCACTGTAACAGATTATATTCTTTGATTCCCTAGCCCCTGTTCCTGTTTCTCTGGTACCCTCCTCAGTGCGGTTATGGGATTCACTGTGGGATCATGAAGGCCTCAGTTAGTCCCACCACCACCACCCTGGAACTGGTTGTCAGGCTAGCAGTAAGAGCAGTGTTCACGGTGCTGCTTCTGCTGCAAGTTCTCCTGGGCCCTGGAAGATGTGGAAAAGGTGGCAAGCCTCGTAGTGGACTGGCAGTTATTGCCTTGCCTTACTGATGGATCTTGAGTCTCCTGTTTTCTCTGCCATCTGTAAAATAAAGCAGATTCTCCAATCAAGAGTGAGAGCAGCTTGGATTAAAGGGGGTATGCAAAGCTATTGGAGAGATGTTTTGGTGTACAAGCCCACTCTTCTCCAGACAGCAGTGGGGGCTTCTCTCTGAAGTATGAGTTTCCTCATTATGGGAATCTGACTTGGTTTTCAGCACTAGTTATGAGTTCTCTCCCACTGAGTGGGTCCCAGGTCCAATCAGAGAACAGTTGGTTACCCACAGAGGCTGTGGGCCACTGTTGCACAAGTGTGTAACTCTTATCTGGCTTCTTGAGTTTGCAGTCCACAGGGTTCTCTTCTTATTCATGTTATTGGTGACCGTTTTCTTCCAGCACCCCACAGGGCTCTCCAGCACCATGAGGGCAGCCAGGAGGGAGAGAGTTTCTATTTCACTTCCAGCATGGTATTCTGATGCCCTGTGACCACAGCCTGTGGTGTCTTCGGCAATATGGTCTTACTTTACTAAACTAATTTTATGAAGCCAGTATCATCCTTCTACCAAAACCTGATGGGAATAATAAAACAAATAAGTCATAGAATATGTTCTGTGTCCATCTCTCACACCTCCATGTCTGCTATCCCACACATACCCTGCCCAGTGTGTGCTCTGCTGTCTTTTAAAAAGTCTCAATCCTGGGCCTCCATCTACCTCTATATTGGCAGTCTATATTGACAGCAGCAATATAAGTGATCCTTCTCTGCCACTTCCTTCAGGGTGTTATGTCATCTCCTGGCCAAGGCCCTATGTGTTCTCTTTCACACATGGGCAAGTGGATAAGCACATTCTTTCCATACTTGTCCAGTACTTCTATCTCACATCAATGCAAATACTTACCTCCTTGCTGTCCAGCCAAATCCTTCCTGACCCAAAGTCCTTGTCTCTGGTGGCATGCCCAGGTCCCCTTGAAGACAGAGCAATCTACACAGCCTCCAATCAGCATGCTTGCTCTCTGGAGTCACTGTGAATCTTTGGACCATCCTTTCATTCCATTCCATTCCATTCCAGGACAGCTGCTCATGAGGTCAGGTATTCTCTCAGAGGCTTCCAGAACCCAGATTCAATACTTGCTGTTGCTACAGCATAACAAGTTGCCTCCAGGGACTGGAGAGATAGCTTAGTGGTTAAGACACTTGCTTGCCTGTCTAAGAATCAAGATTGTCTAAGTCTAAGAATCAAGATTCATTTCCCCAGCACCCATGTAAGCCAAGTGCACAAGGAAGTGCATGTGTTGAGTTTGTTTGCAGTCGCTGGAGGCCCTGGTGCACCCATTCTCTCTATATGTAAGCCTCTCTGTCTCTCGTAAATAAATAAACTATTTTAAAAGTTACGTCCATTTACACCTTCACTCAAACTCTCAGATATCCCAACTACTCCCACATACATGATCTGCCCTCCTCCAAACCAGGCTGCTTCCCTCTGCCAGCCCCACTCACAGCACAGTCCAGCACCCCACCATATTCCCATGCTTCACTCATCTTTCCTACTGGACTGTATGTTCTTCGGGAGCAAAGTTTCTGCATCAGCACTAAGAAACCAGGCTGAACCTGAGCTGGATGCCTCTTCACTGCTGGCTAGCTGTCATAGTGCTGGAAAGTACTATGCAGCCTGTGAGGAGAGAAAAGTCATCAACAGTCTTATCCAGTGGTGGATCCATCCTGCAAGCTACACAACTGACCAGCCAGGCCAAATGTGTTTCTAGTGTAATGATGGAATGACTGTGAAGGGGATAACCAATTGTTCTCTGTATCTGAGGCCCACTCCATGGGAAGGAATTAATGCTTGGTACTGAAAAACTAGTCAAAATCCTGTGATTGGTAAGGTCATAGGTCCTTGAAGGGAAGCTACTACTGTTGTGTGGCTGAATGGATATATTATATCCATCAAATTGTCCTCTACCTTTGCACCCATAGATGAGTGCTGCTCTCATTTTTGAGTCAGAATATCTTCTTTCTACATTTGGTGGAAACTACTTGGAAAACTCCAAACTCAGCAAAGTGCTGAGAACAAATGACTGCTGAGTGCTCAGTGCTAAATGAGACAGCTCTATCATGCTGCCTAAGGCTCAGGGGACATTGTAGAAGAGTGTTAAGAATGAATATAAGAGCCAGAGGAGGGAGAACGATGCTTTGAAACACTGTCTTCCAGACATGATGAAGCATTGAAGTCATGACTTCACAGCAGCTTTTGTTATCTACACCAGCCCTGCACAATACTGAGCCCATCAACATTTTCATATGGATGAGGAGGTGGGAAAAGATACAAAGATAGAAGAGGAACTAGTTGGACAAAACAAGAGTCCATTGGAAAAGGAAAAAAGTAGGAATACAAAACAAGGTAATAGGAGGAGATTATGATTAAAATATATTACATACATGTATGAAAGTTATCAATAGAAAGTTTTTTAAAAAAATAACATACCAGAAAATTCTTACTAACACTCATGTCTAGCAGTCATTTTTCTTTCTCCTCAGCCCTTCACTTCCACTTTGAAAACTCACAAGTAGACTGTGGCTACAGTTTTTGGCTTAAGAGCATGAAGTATGGGCTCCAGCTACCTAACAATCATTCAGAAACTGTACAGTTAAAAAAATAGGCATGCAAAAAGAGTTCTTACCTCATGCAGTTGTCATGGTTCAACACACTCCTGGAAGATAGCCACAGCCAATAATAAATGGATGTGAAGACTCCAGAAGTATGCCCTGATGGTTGCATGGCATATGCCTAGAATAGTTGCAGGAAATGTGGGCACTGCATAAAACCAGAGCCAGAAATCACGCAGCAAGATCAAGGACAGCAGAGACACAGGCGGACGTGAATAAGTACTATGTTGTTACTGCCATTGCCAGCATGTGTAGGAAGAAGCAGCATTACCATGCTCTCTACGCATGCGGCACCAGGCCATGCTTGAAGCACAGTGTGCTCCATCATGACACTCATGCCAATGTCACAGCTCTCAGTTTGGAAACATTTTACTACTATCACAGTGGACTCAATCTGACCACATCACACTCTCCATCCAATTGTGTGTCACATGTGTATTACAGTAATTTGGATGTGGAAGGCCTCCAAAGGACTGTTGTTAGAGACTTATGTCCTTGATGAATGGAGCTATTGGAAGGTGGTGGAACCTTTAGGAAATGGGAACTAGTGGGAGGCTTTTAGGTCATTGAGGACATCCCGTTAAAGGAGTTTGTGGGACATGTTGCCATATGCCAGGGATTCCCAGAGCTGGTGGGGCCATGCACTACATGTGCCTACAGCCCACACCATCTGTAGATGAAGTGCCTGCATGCCTGGTGACACAGCTAGTCAATAGCAACAGTGACTGGATTTGGGCAATGACTACTCCTTGACTCCTTAGGATATTCCCAGTAGTCCTGCTTTTCATAACCTCTATTCAAGCAACTAAAGAGGCAATTCTGCTCAGACTGGGCCCAATACACCTCTCCCCAATACTTTCTACGCCCTGCTTTTTGCACCTCTCCAGACCCTTGTCAGCAGGGTCCCCCCCCCATCTTTGTTCAACTACATTTAACATCTTTAGCACTGTTTGCTAAGTAGAAACCAGAAGAGGAGCAGGTGGAAGGTGTTGACAGGCCCTGGAAGATACCATTTCCTTTCCTCATTTGATATCCCAAAAGCTGGTACAAGGTCTACAGCCCACCTGGGAGCCTGGAGAGAAGAGCACAGCAGCCCTCTGAGGAAACTAACCATTCCATGGACAAGGGCAGCAGATTACATCAGCTGGGACTCCTGAATATATCCTTGTCTCACTAGCCAACATCCAGGAACAAATCTCATAGCTCAAAAAGCATCAGAGAGCACATCAGGGCTCTAGGAAGTCCTAGCAAGTCACTTATAAGGATGAGCAGTGTTGCTAAGCAATAGCAGACATTTGAAGGAAGTCACTAAAATGGCAAAAAGGGGAAAACTAAGAATAAATTGGATCATATGAAAAAATCAGTGGGGAGATATCTCAATGACTAAAGTGTTTGCCTTGCAAGCACGAGAACCTGAGTTTAGTCTCCAAAACCCACATAAAATGCCAGCTAGGGTGGTATACATCTGTAATTCTAGAACTGAGGTGATAGAGACAGGAGGCTCCCTGCAACTGGCCAGTCTAGTTTACTGGTGAATTTCAGGCCAGTGAAAGACACTCTCAAAAAAGCAGGTGTGTGCTGGCTCTTAAGAACTATATCCAGGATTGTCCTTTGACTTCAACATGTATGCCCCAATATACATATGTGCCTACACAAAAATAAAAATGTAAAAGAAACAATTATAATTTTGTTCAAAAAGAAAACAGAAAATGAATCTGTAAACTTAGAGCAGCATGCTATGAGAACAGAACATTCACAGATAATGAAACACCTTATAAGAATTCCAGGTAGAGTAATCAACACTCAACATACTGTGGTAAGTTTGAAGTACAAAACAGAATAAAATAAAAGTTGGGTATCAGTCCACAGTCTAAGATATGAAATATTGAAAAGGAAGAAGTTCCAGAGATGGAGAGAGGAAAGGAGGTGAGTAAAAAGAGAAAGAGGAAAGAGAGGGAGAGAGAGGGAAGGGGAGGCAAGGCTAAAGTAGAGAAGAACATGAAGTAAGGTAAGACATCTTCAACGGGACCATGGATGTCTCCAAAGTAACTCTGGAAGTTGGAAGATAGTGAAATTGCAAGCAGAAACTAAATGGGCATCTAAGATTGTATATACACAAACGAAATACTATTCAAATTTCTAAACAGAAAGAAACTGTAAAACTTTATCTCCAATGAACTCATGAAGCCCTGTGTCCACTAGGACGAGGGCACCAAGAACACCATGAGTAATGGAATCTAGCAGCTCTGGGAAGAGAAAAATGCCTCTTGAGGAATTGGAGAGATGAGCAAGAGTGCTGCTTCTAATGTGAGCCTGGAAACCTGTGCCAGGGTGATGGACAGGGACAGTAAGGACACTCAAAACATGCCAAAGCAGAAATCCAGAAGTGGCTGAGAGCTCAACACTAAAGTAGACTTAAAACATACCCACCATGGCCAAGGGAAGTTTGCAGAAGAGCGGGGCAGAAAGACTGTAAGATCCACAGGGTGGGAGAGAATATCCAGAGACATTGTCTCTACCCACAATGACCAACTGCTGCTCACACAACTCATAACCCACAACCCCATAATGGACACCAGCAATCCCAGTGGGGAGGGCCTTCAGTGGAATGGGGACAGGAAGGAGGGAAATGATGGGACCAATACACAATGTATCAATGCAAAGCTTCTACTTAACAATAAGAAAAAGAGAAAAGGCCCAAATCAATACAATTAGAGATGAAAATGGGACTTATAGCAGATACCATTAAAATCAATACGATCAATAAGGAATATTTTTTAAATTTTTTTGTTTATTTTTATTTATTTATATGACAGCAACAGAGAGAGAGAGAGAGAGAGAGAGAGAGAGAGAGGACACACCAGGGCTCCCAGCCACTGCAAACGAACTCCAGACGCGTACACCCCCTTATGCATCTGGCTTACATGGGTCCTGGGGAATCGAGACTTGAACCAGGGTCCTTAAGCTTCACAGGCAAGCGTTTAACCACTAAGCCATTTCTCCAGCCCAATAAGGAATAGTTTGAAACCTCATATCCTAGTAAATTGAAAAACTATAGTAGATAAGTTGCTAATAGATATTACTGTGCCCATTATCAGAATCAAAAGGTAATCACTTATGTCAACTATAACAAGTAATTAATAAAGCTGAAAGGTTAGGGAAAAAATAAATAGAATCTAGTAGTACAGGCGGGGAGGGGAGGGACTCCCAGGGTAAGGTTCTGGGTGGGGGGGACAGGGAACAGCTGTGTTGTGCTGCAGCCAAGAGAGGAGGAGGAGGAAAGGGTAGAATCCGCTTTCCAAACAAGAAACTGAAGGAATTCCTGCTGTGTCTGAGTGTGTCAAGATGAGAGTTGAGGCCAAGGTGCTTAGACAGCTCATGAATAAACAAAGCCTATTAATTCTAGGACAAGCAAACACTGAGGAAGAAAATGCAAATGCCCCACACTGCATGGTGCTCCCACAGAAGCAGAATGGACTCCTGGCATTCCCAGGGGACCCCAATATCCTACCCACAAGAACACTAGAACTACCTACCTCCTTGGCCCTGCTGCTGGCTGGCAGGCTGTTGGTTACCCTCCTGGGGGCCTTTGCGTCCTCATTTGTAAGGCCAGGATAAAGCACGCTCCTCCACACACAGGCTGCTAGGAATCTGCCCAGACAGCGTTTCCATTTCAACTTTGATTTTAAAGCAGCTAGGAGCTTTCCTTGCTAAACCTCAGGATAACCCCAAAGACAGCAGAAGTGTTACCACCACCAGACACAAGGCGCTGTGTATATGCATAGGAGGGGCAGAAGGAGAAGGCAGAGGGGCTCCATCCAAGTGTCATCACTAGTCAACAACAAAGACCACCAAAGAGACTCAGCAAGAGCCAGGTCACTGAAGAAGTCAGGTGTCAGCAGGAGGACATCTGGATAGAAGACAGAGAGAAAGGTGATCCCCAGGAGACAAAACTGGGCACAAGAAAAGAATGTAGCCCTCACAACACCACTTGCTTCCTGAGTCAGGACCCAGGAACACAGTCTGGATATTTGGAGAGTAGCTGCACATTTTCTCTGGCAGCTGAGCCAAGCTATGATCAATCCAGGCTCAGAGGTAGCCTTTTAGGCAGTTTCTAGAGAACATTGAGAATTAACTCTGTTAAATTAGCCTACATACAGCCCCACCCCAAATTCCTTATGCCCCCTATAGGTGTCACAGCCCAGCCCCTCGTGTGTTCCCAGGCTGGCACACAAGCGTGCTCCACCGCCCTGTGAGCAAGCCCCCAAAGTAAGTGCTCTGGACTAACCACCCAGCTACTTGTGCTTGTCTTTTGAGACCCAACTGGCCCCACTTTAGAGGGCTTGGGATCCTTTCTCAGGTCCTCTTGCTTCTGCTTTTTGAGGTGACTTAAGCTACAAGCTTTGCCATATAGAAGAGAGCCAAGAACAGTGGCATGGGGGAGGAAAGGAAGGCAGTGTCTCAGGGACATGAAGAGGAAGGCATTTGTTGTGGGGAAGAACGATCCCATGGGTAACATGAAGCAGATCCAGTAAACCAAGGCTGAGAATTATTCACTGTGTTCAGCTTTAGGAGGTGGTGACTGAGTCTCCTAGGTGGGGGCCAGTGTAACTCTGACCTGACTTTACCAAACCATCTCTCCTCCATTGCCCCTCTAGCACATCATAAGTCCTTCCCTGTCCCTGATACAGGTATCCTATGCTCACCACAGGACTGTCACATCTGGTGCAATGGATGCTCAAACACCTCCTCTCATTGCATACTAGCAGCTCTATGAAGGTAAGAACACTCTCATCTTGTTAAACAATTAGCCCTAAGCCTGTGAAACAGTACTGGGCGCACAGCAGGTATTAGGAGAGAGGTAGAGATGAAGAAAGGGAGGGAGGGAGGGAGGAAGGGAAGGAGGAAAACAGGGAGAAAGGGAAGCAAGGATCAACAGTGGTTATGCTGAGAACAACATTCTAATATTGCTAAGGAATTATGAACACTTTTTCTATTCAGGCGACATTTCCAGTGCCAGTGATGGCAGGCACTAGGAATGTGGATATGAATGAAGTGTTGCTCCTACCTGAAGAACCTTGCAAGTCAATGGGCTTTGCAATTAGTGGACAGGAACTTCAGCAGTCTCATATGGTGATACTCATTTCCATGACATTTAGGGAATGAGTGGGGAAGTGAGCAGAGCCAAGGGTCTCAGATTAACTGGGATGTCCAAGCCAAGTGTCCCACAAGCAACAAAGAGCCCAAATAACCAGAGTCTCAGTTCCCCCAGGAGGACCCTTGGTGGAGGCCAGGCTGTCCACAAATCGGAGCCCCACAACACAGTACCCCTAGCAGATCCCTTGGTGGTGGCCAGGCTGTGTCCAAACCAGAGCCCCAGGTCACATTTCCCCTAGCAGATCCCTTGGTGAAGGCCAGACTGTATCCAAACCAGAGACCCAGGACGCAGTTCACCAAGGAGGACCTTTGGTGTAGGCCAGGCTGTTCCCAAACCAGAGCCCTAAGACACAGTTCCCCTAGCAGAATCCTCGGTTGAGGTCAGGCTGTCTCCACACCTATTTTTACCTGAAAGCGCTCTAGTCCTGAAACCCCATTGAAACCTGCTTTACCTGGCTTTGCCAGCCCACACTGTTGGCCTTGAAGGATGTCTCCTCCTCCCCACCTAACTGCGTAGGTCCACCACCACACACTGTCGGCATAAACATGAGCTATTTCCCCCTCACTTATAACAACCTCATTCTACTTTCTTCTTCCTGAAGCAGTTATAGTGTAATGATGTCATGTATTTAAGCTTGATAAACATAATTACTATCAACATTTAATTGATTCTTGATTACAATCAATTATATTTCTGAAACAATCAAGCATCCTACAATTAAAAATAATTGATTCATTAGCACACCCCCTTACTTGACAATTACACGAATGCATTATTTATGTAATTAGACACATTTACAGTTCATTATTCCACATTTTGTGCTATTGTTACAAAGCTACTAAACTCTTCAGCTCACTTTTTAATCTTGCTTTGGCTAATACTGAGCTGAACACTAAGTTTATTCAAACAGATCCAGGAATGAGTGGAAGTCACCTACTGCAATACAATCAAGCTAGGAATCATGCTGACTAGCATGTCGATTCAAAAACAATAATTAACCAATTTATCACCTATATTTCCAGATGAGGATGTGAGGGTCCATACTCGTTTGTATCCAGTTATGAATTTTCCCAGCAAAGCAGATTATTGGGTCAAAGTGAACATCTCATAATGGAAAGTTTGGTAAGGGCATTAACCCATGTGTTCCTTGAGAGAAATTGCCAAGATGGGGAAGATCCTGTCTGTAACCCTTGCAGTCCAATCTCTAGTGAAAGGACTCATTCTGTTGAGTGAATACTCACTTCCCTCCCTTAAGGCCAAAGCCTGAAAATTCTGTTTTCCAGATTCCCTGTAACTTGTTCCCCTCCATTGCTTCCAGCAGCCCTTCCCTCAGCAGTCTCTTTCCCATGTGGCATTGGCCTGCACAGCCTCCTTGTTTCCTTCCACACACTACAGCCTTATTACAAGACCGAGCCAAAGTGAGGAGTCAACCCAGCCAGCAGCTACAGTTGGGAGCTGGAGCCAAGAGCAGACCTGACTCAGTGGCTCTGTGAAAGAGATAAGTATCACACCCCCACTCACGCTTGGGCAGATGAAGCTGAGGCCTCCCAGCTGCATCTAAGAGAAGGACACCGAAGGTGGCAAGCAGCTCCAGTCACAGAGATGAGCTGTACTGAAATCTGTGGAATCGATCCAAGGAACATTCCTGCACTCTTGAATCCCTCAAAGCCTTACACAGACCAGCTGACATCCACATGACAAGTCTAGGAGAAAAAAATGCCCAACGACCAGAACAAGCAGAAGAGGTGTCAGTCGCCCACCAGCAGCCTGGCAGCCAGGAACCAGGGTGGAGACTGGCTCCATGTGTCCTCAGCAAATGCACAGGAGGCAGGGAGGGGAGGCAGGAGCTCTGTGTAGGAGGGAATTGTCCTGGAAAACAGCAGGACAGAGCCCTGTTCAGACAGGACACTCACACTGCAGGAGAGCCAGCACATCAGTCAGCTGCCCACCATGGCCATGACCAGGAATAGCCTGGTGGGGAGAAAGACATCAAAAAGTGAAGAAGAGAGCCAGGCGTAGTGGCACACACCTTTAATCCCAGCACTCAGGAGGCAGAGATAGGAGGATTGCCATGAGTTCGAGACCACCCTGAGACTACATAGTGAATTCCAGGTCAGCCTGGGTTAGAGTGAGACTCTACTTCAAAAACAAACAAACAAACGAAAGCAGTGAAGAAGAGAAAAAGAGACAGCAGAGGAGAAACCAAGGAAAGCTGCCTAAATGATTCAATCTAGCTTTTCATTTCAAGTAAAATATACAGTGAGTCATTTGTAGACCACCAATAGCCTGAAAGACAGAAGCCAAAATAAGCAAATCTCCCAGAACAAAAAGGATTCAGAAGCCAGATGCCGGCCTCCCCGCAGCCCCTCTGCTCAGTGAGAGCATCCCACCCCCACTCGACAGTGCGTCCACTGAAGATGAGCATCTGCGGACAGGGGAAAATGGGAGGACATAAAAACTCAATTTTCAAAGTGAAAGACTCAAGAGAAAAATATATTATGTAGATGAGGGCTGAATTAATTTTCTAGAGAAGAAGGGAGAAACAATTCAAGATACCAAACAGAGAAAGAGAGAGAAGGCATGAAGGCAGAGTCAAGACACTGAGGGCGGTCACAGGACTCCAGGGTAAGGTGTAGAAAATGAGCAAATGCTTCCAACTGACACAATAACAATATCAAGTGGGAAATAAATTTAAGCTGGTATCAAAATGAGGTAGATTGCTACTAACTAAGATATTGTCAAAAATCCAAGTGTGCACAATAAATCCAAATATTCATAGCAGCATTATTTTCAACAGGCAAAAACTGAAAACCATCAGCATGTCCATCAACTGATGAATGGATAAACAAGGTGTGGTATGTCCATGCAAAGGAATATTATTTGAGATGAAAAACATGAAATAATGATCTGTGCTCCAACATGAGTGTAGTTCAAAACATTGCCAACTGACAGAAATAATTACAAGACACCATCAATCATGCCATTCCATCCATGTGAAATGTTCAGACTAGGTAAATCCATGGGAATAGAAAGCAGATGAGTGATTGTCACTGGGAGGAAGCAATGAAGAGCGATTGCCTCTGTTCTTTTAAAAATGATGGCAATGTTTTGGAAGTCATGGTGTTGACTGCACAACTCTGAATATGCAAAACAATGTAATTGCACACTTTAAAATTTATTTATTTTTAACATTTTTTTCTTTACTTACTTGAGACAGAAAGAGGCAGAGTTTGAGAGGGAGGGAGGAAGAGAGAGAGAGAATAGGCACACCAGGGCCTCCAGCCACTGCAAACGAACTCCAGATGCATGAGCCCCCTTGTACATCTAGCTTACATGGGTACTGGGAAATCAACCCTGGGTCCATAGGCTTCACAGGCAAACACTTTAACCATTAAGCCATCCCTTCAGCCCCTAACTGCACACTTTAATGAGTGTATTTATAATATATTAAAATTCTTTATTTAGGGCTGGAGAGATGGATTATTGGTTAAAGCACTTGCAGGCAAAGTCAAATGACCCATGTTCGATTCTCCAGTGCCCACATATAGCCATATGCACAGGTGGTACATGCATCTGAAGTTCATTTGCAGTGGCCAGGGGCCCTGGTGCGCCCATTTCCCCTTTCTCTCTTGCTTTCTCTCTCACAAATAAATAAATTAATTAAATATTTTAAAAATCTTTATTTAAAGTTGACCTGAGTGACATATACCTGAAATCCCAGCACTTAAGGTGACACAGTAGGATTAAGAGTTCAAGGCTATCTTTGGCTGCATAGAAAATTTGAGGCCATCCTGGGCTACATAAGACCTTGTGTCACAAAAGCTGTTATATAAATAAAATAAACTGCAGATTCCAGACAACTGGAATTAAAGCATGAGTTAATAATATACCAAACTGACATAAAATGGGAATAGGTTCTGCTAAGAAATAATCTAAGAGATGAATAGCAGACCAGAAGAAATAGGATTTTCAGAAGTATTATGGGACACAACTCAGGCAGAAAATCTAAAAAACATGGCAGATGGAAAGTTTGGGGAGCTAGACCAGCAGTCCATGGAAAGAACAGACAGCACAACTGGTCAAAAGGAAGATACTAGCCACATGAAGCTGAAAGCAGAAGAGCCCAAAGATGGTGGACTAGAAGTGATCCCACGGTAGAAGAGATGTCTTCACATTAAAGAAACTGTCAAACCGTGGCTTCTAATGGACCCTCATGTGCCAGATAAAATTAGTGATAAGAATCATATATCCAAGTGAAACTCTGGAAAAATTTAATCCTGAAAATAAGGCTTCTTCCAAAATCCAGTTAAGAGGGCTGGGGAGATAGTTGAGTGGTTAAACACACTTGATTATAAAGCCTAGTGGCTGGGTTTGATTCCCCAGTACCTATGTAAGCCAAATGCACAAAGGAGTGCCTGCATCTGGAGTTCCTGTGCAGTGGCAAGATGCCCTGGCACGCCATTCTTTCCCTGTCCCTCTCTCTTTGCAAATAAATTTTAAAGAATACTTTTGTAAGTCTAGTTAAGAAAAATAGGCTTGTTTTTCATAAAGAAGTATCAGCCTGGTCTCATTTTCCATTTCACAACCTCAGACTTGAAAACAGGGAAACAGCAACAGAGTTAAAAGATGTTTAAGCCAGTGTGGCAGCTCAGGAGGCCAAGCCACAAGAACTGCTACAAATTTGAAGTCAGGCTGGACTACATAGCACATATTCTGTCTCAGAAAACAGAAACAAAAAAAGGGCTAGGGAGATGGCTTAGCAGTTAAAAGTACTTGCTTACAAAGCCTGCTGGCCCAGGTTCAATTTCTCAGTACTGATGCAAAGCCAGAAGTGGAACATTCATCTGCAGTGAGAAGAGGACCTGGCATGCTCGCTCCCAACCCTCCCCCCACAACACACACTTAAAGAGTAAAATTATGGTTGTTTAAAAAAGAAAGGGGGGATGGAGAGATGGTTTAATGATTAAGATGAGTGCCTGCAAAACCAAGGTTCGATTCTCCAGGTCCCCTGTAAGTCAGATGCACATGGTGGCGCATGCGTCTGGAGTTCGTTTGCAGTGGCTAGAGGCCCTGGCATGCCCAATCTCTCTCTCTCTCCCTCCCTCTCTCTCTCTCTCTCTCTCATAAATAAAGAAAAAGAAATTTAAAACAGGAAGGGAAGGGAAATAATAAAGCACAGAACCAAAAGTTCTATACCATGCTGTTTTCAGAACTGATACCCATGCATTTTTTCTTCATATATGAAGGAAAATCTCATAAAGAGGGGAAAGTTTGAACATAAAAATCTGCCAAAAGTACTAAAGCCATTTGATAAATACATATAAGTTAGATAACTTGCACATGTAAGTTTTGAACTGAAACCTTGTGCATAAGAATAAGGGTCTAGTAACAATGTAAGGGGGGTATACAACAGAACTAAGAGAAAAGGCAAAAGAAAATAAATGTACCAATTTCCTCAATTTAGATAGGAAAGATCAATAAATATGCTTCATTCTTGATGTGGCTATCTAGACAATGTATGAGTTCTCTTCTCTAGGAAAATGAGTCACCATAATTGAATCAATAAGCAATAAACAAAAAGCCATGTATGAAATTGAAAATGATGTTCAAGAATTATTTCTCAAAAGCATCCCACCCCAGCATTTCACAGGCTGGTTTTCAGACTGCTGTCAAACAGGTCATTTCCATGCTAGGTAGCCATTTCCAGAGAACACAATAAGATGGCATACTTTCCCATCATTCATTTCTCAGTGCAAGCATATCCTGGAGACCTAGGCAAAAGCAGGTGGTGTAGGTACCTTCTCTTTGCTGATATAAAAATACCCAAATAAAAGCAGCTGATGGGGGCTGGAGAGATGGCTTAGTGGTTAAGTGCTTGCCTGTGAAGCCTAAGGTCCCCAGTTCGAGGCTCGATTCTCCAGGACCCACGTTAGCCAGATGCACAAGGGGGCGCAGGCATCTGGAGTTTGTTTGCAGTGGCTGGAGGCCCTGGTGCACCCATTCTCTTTCTCTCTCTGCCTCTTTCTGTCTCTGTCACTCTCAAATAAATAAATAAAAAATGTACAAAAAAAAAGTAGCTGATGGGAGAAAGTTTTTATCTTACAGTCTTGAGGGGAAGCTCCATGATGGCAGGGTACAGCATGGCATGAGCAGAGACTGGACACCTCCTCTGCCACAGAAGCTAGGAAACAGCAGCAAACTAAAGGCACTTGTCTGCAAATCTTGAGGGCTCAGGTTTGATTTTCCAGTACTCATGTAAAGCCAGATGCACAAAAATGGCACATACATCTGGAGCTGGTTTGTGGTGGCAACAACCCCTGGTGCATCTATTCTCTCCCCCTTCTCTCTCTACTCAAAATAAATAAATAAATAAACATTTTTTTTAATTTATTTTTATTAGTTATGGATAT
This sequence comes from Jaculus jaculus, assembly GCF_020740685.1. Classification (NCBI taxonomy): domain Eukaryota; kingdom Metazoa; phylum Chordata; class Mammalia; order Rodentia; family Dipodidae; genus Jaculus; species Jaculus jaculus. The sequence goes on from NC_059103.1 coordinate 58,485,772, forward strand.
ACTTAGTATGTAAACACCACATGCTGGTACCATCCTTTCCCTCATCACTGCAACTTTTCATTTTTAATTTTTTTTATTAATTAGTTTTGTATTCAGCAAATACAGTCAGTTTGGTACCATTATTACACTAATCCATAACCTACTCCCTCCCCATTGGCCCCTCCTTGTTGAGGTATATGGGTCGTGCACTGTGGAGTTAGCCCACAGTTATTGGTACAATAAATGTCTCTGCATATCATGACCCAACATGTGGCTCTGACATTCTTTCCAACCCCTCTTCTGCAAAATTTCCCTGAGCCACAATGGGTTCATTTTTGGTCTGCTTCAGTGATGAGGTGTTGGGCCTCTGAGGCTCTGGCTCTCTGATTTGGTAGGAGTTGATTTTTCTCTGTGTTGGTCTCCTTCCCGCTTGTGCTGGTATCCGGTTCATCAGGAAAACAGCACCCTTGCCTGTTTTGCCAATTTTCCTTAGTTTCAGCCGGGCCCCTTTTGAGGTATGATGGGGTGGCTCTCTCCTTAGGATCTACATCTATCTGGAAAAGAGAAGCAGATTCTCCAACGGAGAGTGAGTTAGCACCAGGACAAATGAGATAGCCCTTACTTTTTTAGTAGAGAGTTTCATAGGTGTAGGCCCTCTTGTAGCCCATGATTGATGGTAGCTTGATACTGGTGAGTAGGCTTATGTTTGGATATGGTTCTGACTTTTTCCCAGCTCCAGCTATGGGTCCCATACCACTGAGGGGATCAGTTAGCCAAATCAGTTCATTCCCCACCGTGGCTGTGTGCCACTATTGCACTTGTGTGGGCATCACAACAGGTTATTTGCTGCTAAGTAGGTTAGACCATGAGTTGCTTGGATAGATATTGGTCATTTTCCCCCATTCACCCATGTATCACCTTCTGGCACTAGACACACTGACTGTCTGGGGACTGACTCCCTTACAGCTTCCAGCCATGCCATTCCATTTAATGTGTCAATTGCATATGGTGTCTTCAGCAGTAGGGTCTTACCACTATCCTTTTGTGGGTCATCAAGTACTCTGACAGAAACCTTTCTGTCTTTTAGGAAACCTTGTAGGTCTCTCTGATCAAAAGCTCATTGTGGATGATAGCCCCATGCTGGTACTGGGAGTTACAGGTCAGTGCCCACTAAGAAAATGAGGAAAAAAATAACTAATATATAAGAGTCAGAGAGAAGAGAGGGAGAAGGAGAGGGAGATGGAGGGAGAGAAGATGTAGAAGATTAAGGTTAGCCTTCTCTGCAACTTTTCTGAAGGGGCCCTCCTCCTTGGGGATACAGGTCATCCCCATGGGGATTGTGGGTCATGCATTCTGGGGGCAGCAGTCAGTTATGGGGGCAGGCAATGTCCCTGTGCATAATGTCCCAACTTGTAGCTCTAACAATCTTTCCGCCCCCTCTTCCACAAAATTCCGTAGTCATGTTAGGTCTGTTTAAAGTCTACTTCAATGATGGGCTCTTAGGAGCCTCTGAATCTCTGCTTTGGTAGGTGTTAATGTCCTCAGTGTGTATCTCCTTCACCCTTGTGCTGATTTCAGGTTCACAGAGAAAGCAGCACTTTTACTCATTTCCCCAAATTCCTCTGTGGTTTCAGCTGGGGCCACGGTGAAGTGAGCTGGGTCATTTATCTCCTTGGGTCCCACTCCCATCTGAAAAAGAGAAGCGGATTCTCCAACGTAGAGTGAAGTCAGCACAGGTTAAATGGGATAACCACTATTAATTTAGAGATAATTTAATGGGCATAGATGCTCTTATAGCTCAAGATTAGTGGGAGCTTGATATTGGAAAGCAAAATCCCTATCTGGATATGATTTTGAATTGTTTCTTAGTTCCAGATATGGTTTCCTTCCCACTGAGAAGATCTGTTAGATAATCCAAGAACAGTTGGTTACCCACCATGGCTGGGTGCCACTATTGCACTTATGTGAGCGTCATGTCAGGTTGTTTGCTTCTGAGTAGCTTAGACCATGAGTCACTTCCTCTTTTCCCTGGTAGCTTATATAGCACCTTCCAGCACTAGATGGGCTGTCTGGGTGTTGACTGTCTTCTAGATTCCAGCCAGGTCTCTCCATGTTCCATATCATCAGTATATGGTGTCACCAGCAGTAAGGTCTTGTCATTAACTTCTGGTGGGTAATCAACTGCTCTGACAGAAGTCTGCCTTGTTTTGGAAGAGCTTGTAGGTCTTTCTGATCAACAGTTCATTGTGGATGTTAACTATATCCTGGTACTGGGAGTTACAGACCAATGCCAAGGGAAAATAAAAAGAAAGAAAGAAAGAAAAAACAAACATGAAAAATTTAAGGTTAGGCTTTGTCTCACCTTCTTCAGGACCTTTCAATTCAGGTGCTCCCCTAAGGTCCTGTTGAGGGTTCAACCATTTAGTCTACCTTCCAGGATATAGGTTTTCTATGGTACCAGTTCAATTTGGATTCAGATTTTGTGCCCCCCCACTCTTTCCCTTCCCCCAAGCCCTGCCCTCCCTATTGTACAAGACTCTATATGCTATTTAGTTATGTCAGAAACTTGGGCTGATCCAGGTTAGGAACTGCAGATGAGTGAGATCATGTGACGATTGTGTTTCTGTGATTGTGTGAGTTTGCTGAGTGTGATCTGTTCCAAGTTCAACCAATTTTCTACAAATTTCATTGTGTAATTTTTTTGCTGCTGAGTATAATTTCATCATACAGATATACCACATCTTGGCTACCCATTTGTCTAATGATGGGCACCTGGGTTGATTCCAGATTTTACCTATTATGAATTGAGCAGCTATAAACATGGTTGACCAAATATCTCTGAGCTGAGGCATGGAGCTTTTAGGGTAAATGCCCAATAAGGAAATAACTGGTTCTGTTGGTAACTCTATATTCATCCTTTTCAAGAGTCTCCATATTGATTTCCACAGGGGTTGTACCAAATTACATTCCCACCAATAGTGAATAAGGGTTCCTATTTCTCCACATCCTCACCAGCATTTGTTTTCATTTGATTTTTTAATGTTTGCTATCCTTATTGGGATAAGGTGGAATCTCATAGTTGTTATAATTTGCTTTTCCCTGATGGTTAAGGATGTTAAACATTTTCTTAAGTGTATGTTTGCCATTTGCATTTCTTCCTCTGAGAATTCCCTATTATGTCCTCTGCCCCATTTTGTGAGTGGGTTGATTTTTTATTGCTTAGGTTTTTGAGTTCTTTGTAGATTCTAGATATTAGGCCTCTTCCAATTGTATAGCCAGCAAAATTTTTCTCCCATTCTGCAGGTAATCTATTGACTCTGCTTATGGTATGCTTGTCTGTGCAAAACCTTTTCAGCTTCATGAGATCCCAATGGTTGTATGATTAAGTTCCTGAGCTACTGAGGTTTTGTTCAGAAATTTTTTCCCCATTCCTGTGTTGTAGAGAGTTCCTTCTATTTTTTTTTTTTTTTTCAGTAGAAGAGTCTCGGGTCTTATATTGTGGTCTTTAATCCATTTGGCCTTGATTTTTCTGCATGGCTGGATGTGTGAGTCTAGTTTTACTTTTTTGCATATGGTCATACAGTTTGTCCAACACCATTTGTTGAAGATGCTGTCTTTTCTCTGATCTACATTACTAGAGTGTCTTAACAAAAATTAAGTGGCTGTAGTTACTTGACCTAAAGTTTGAATCTTCAATTCTATTCCTTTGGTCTATACTACTGTTCTTATGCCAGTGCCAACCTATTTTTGTTACTATGGCTTTGTAATATAGCTTTAGATCAGGTATGGTGATACCTCCAGAGGTGTTTCTTTTGCTGAAGATGTGCTTGGATATCCAAGGTCATCTACCATTCCATATGAATTTTGAGATAATTTTTTTCTATCTCTGAAAAGAATGATGCTAGTTTTATTGGTATTGCATTAACTCTGAATATTGCTTTTGGTAGAATTGCCATTTTCACAATGTTAGTTCTGCCTATCCAGAAACATGGAAGGTCTTTCCGTCTTCTCAAATCCTCCTCAGTTTCTTTCTTGAGTGTTTTTATGTTTTCATTATATACATATTTCACATCCTTGGTTAGCATTTTTCCAAGGTGTTTTTGTTGTTGTTACTATTGAAAATGGGACAGTGTTGCTAATTTCTTTCTCTGTATCTTTGTTCTTTGCATGTATAAAGACTACCTTTTGTGTGTGTTGAGTTTTTATCTTGCTACTTTGCTGAAGGAATTAATCACCTTTCAGAGTTTTGAGATAGAGGTTTTCAGGTTAGTTATGTATAGGATCATTTTTCTGCAAATAGGACTAACTTGACTTCTTCCTTTCCAATTTGTATCCCTTTTGTTTCTTTCTCCTATCTTATTGCTTGGACTAAGACTTCTACATACATCTGAAGCTTATTTGTGGTGGAAAAGAAATCCCTGGTGCACCTATTCTCTGCCCCCTCTCTACAAATTAATAAAATGTTTTTTAAAAAGATAGTGAGCTAAACTCTAGCATGGAGGAGCTGGCTATAACACCTCTAAGCCTACCCCCAGAAACATACCTCCTCCATCAAGCTCTACTACACAAATGGCCATCAGATAAGGATAAAGCACTTAGAACACATCTGACTGAAATGAAATGAGGGTACACATCATTGATGACTACAGGTGCCAAAACTGCATATGAAATTTTAGTGTCCATGAGGTGCTATGCTCCAGTTGTCCCTTGAGGACTGCACTCACACTGAAAGAAAGCCAGCAAGGTCCTTCAACCCACAAAGCTACTCATCACCCCAAAACTGAGGTAAAAGCAATATCACCATGATCACATATACTGAAAAGGCACTAGCTGAAACTTTGCAATAAAAAATGCTTCTTTAACATGGTTTTGCAATCACCTTCTCATTGCTGGCACAAAGCACCTAACCAAAGCATATTGTTGGAGGAAAGGGTTTATTTTGGGCTACCAAATTTGTTAATCCAGGGGAGAAATAAAGCTGACTTTGAAGAGCAGGATACTCCTTAAGCATTCAAGCCCCTTACTCTCAAAAGAGTAAGCATTCTTCCTGTTGTCCCAATACAGATCAGTTGGCCCTATCTTAATAGTTGAAATCTCTCAAACAATTGCAGCTAAACAGGCAGCAGTTTCAGCCCCAAAATTTCCTTTCTTTCCGTACCATATCCATCTATTCACACTAGTCCATTTCTACGCAATGCAATCAGGCACATGTTCTCAGGACACAGGCAGAACACAGCAAGCTTCTCTTACAAACTGCTTCTAGACCAGTCCCAACAAAGTTCTTTCTTCCCCTTACAAGCCAAACCTCACAGTCTAAAGCTCTTACTACATTCAGGCCTTTCAACTCTGACCAGAATGGGCCATCAAACTGTATTTACAGTACTACAAGGTGTCTCTTAGACAAAGGTTTCAAATCCTTCCACAGTTCTTCTGCAAATCCATTCTAAACAACTAAAGCCACACAGTCAGCTTTCTAGTAGCAAAGACCCTATTCTGATGGTACCAATGTAATGTTGTGGCTAGCTCCACATTGGTGGTAGAAAGTTCTCAAAAAAAGCAGCTTATATGAAGAAAGGGTTTATTTTGGTTTAAAGACTTAGGTGAAGCTTCATGATGGCAGGGGGCAAAGCTGCATGAGCAGAGGCTGAACATCACCTCCTGGGTGACATCAGGTGGACAATAGCAGCAGGGGATTGTGCCAAACACTGGCAAAGGGAATCTGGCGGTAATACCCATAAGCCTGCCTCCAACCCTGCAACAACACACCTCCTCCAGAGGCTATAATTCCCAAATTCCCATCAGCTGGTGGTAAAGCATTCAGAACATATAACTTTATGGGGGACACCTAATTCAAGCCACCACACATGGGGAAATATGAACTCAAGCCTCAAAGCCAGTAGCCAGGGTTAAACCACAGTGCCTATCAGCAAATATATATATACACATTTATTGGAAAACAGAAGGAGGCTGACATTCAAATGTGGAATAATTGTGTACTAAATAAAAAGAAAATAATCTAAAAACACTGATTTTTAAAACTACAGTGACATGAATATAAAAATCTGTGGTTTCCGCATGTCTGCATTAACCATGATGCAGTGGGAAGAGGACATCTGTTGGACTTCAGTGCTGAGGACTATGGCTCTACAATAGCCCATGGCAAAAGTACCCCGTGTCACCAGATCAAGGTGTGGAGGGTTGAAAGAAATGTCCCCAATGGCTCACGTGTTTTGAGTACTTGGTTCCCAGCTAATGTCAAGTGGGGAAAGTTGGGGGTCTTTCAGAGGTGGAGTCTTGTTGAAGGAGATGAGTCACTAGGGTCAGGTCTTAAAGTACTATAGCCCAGCTCCAAGTCCAGTACTTAGACAACCTTCTTCCTGTTGATATGGAGATGTGACCCAGGCTTCCTGTTCAGGCCTGTCATGCTTAACTGCAAGCTGAAATAAACCCTTTCCTCCTATAAGCTGCTTCTGGTTGGGTGTTTGCCTAGCAGTGAGAAGGTAACTGCTATAGAAGGAGATGCACACTCTTGGATGCAGCACAATCAAGGCTCTGATGGAAGTTCTAAGGCAAACTGACCAAGAAGATTGTCTAGAAGAAAGAAGAGGAGCAACAGACATAGGAATTTGCAAGAACAGCAACATGGGAGAACTCAAGAACCTTCATACTGAAAAAGAGCTGCAAAAAAAAAAAAAAAAAGAATGAGATACTGTGCAAGCTCTGTTGGTCAAAACAGAGTCAGACACATGCCTGAATGTATAGGAGCCATTAGCACTCCACATAGTGAGAAGGCAGACCACAGTGAATGGGAGTTCCCACCTATAGTGGCTGTGTGATGCAAAGAAAATGGCTTGCCTTCTCTTGCTGTGGTGGTTTGAATAGAATAGATGGCCCCCAATATATTCAGTTGTTTGTAGTTTGCATCTGTAGCCACCTGGCTGGAGGCAGCATCACTGGGTGGATCTTAAGGTGTGGTGGTGGGTTTCAGATTTCAATCTAAAGATATGCAAAGTGTGCCTAGCTGGAGTTCCTGAAATGTGCTGTGCTGTGTGGCCTTTTGGCTTTTAGGCTTGTGCTTCTCTCTCTGTGTTTGGGCCTGTGAAAGCAGGCCAGCTTCTTCTGCCATTATGGAACTTCCCCTGGATCTGTAAGCTTCAATAAATATCCCTTCCTCCATAACTGTGCCTGGTCTGGAAGTTCATCTCAACGAACCTGAATCTGTCTGCTACAGAATTTGGTACCGAGGAGTGGGCTGAGATGAACCTGACCATGTGGATGTTGATCTTTTGGAACCTTTGTTTTGGGGGAATAGGCATGGTCTTGATGCTTGCAACTAAAGATGTCTTCTGGAGTGGTAAGCCAAGTTTTATGGACTATTCTGATGAGAGTCTGAGAATGCTAAATGCAGACAGCATTGAACTTCGAGGCTTGGCTTATGAGCTTTCTGAGGGGAAGGAAAGACCGCAGAAGACTTTGTTGAAACTGGGCTACTGGCATAAGGGCTGGCTGCATCCTGCTGCGCAGGCCCAGAGAGTTTGATCAAGATTAAATTTGTAATGGGCTGATGTGCTTGGCTAAAGATATTGGACTGAGAGATTTAAGATTTTAAGCTGGAAAAACTCAAGCAAGTTAAAATTACAGGCACTGAGACTGGTTTTAGGTTACTGAATCTGCTATTGTCAAACACATTAGCAATCTTAAAGGAAGATGGTCCAATTGCTTTTCTATGAAAAGGATGCCTGAAGAAAGGCTATCATAGAAATGCAAACACTTTTGGAAAGAGTTGATTGGAGAAGGAACCTGATTTTCAAGGCTATGATTTGTTTCATCCCTGAATTAAGAATATGGCTGTGTCCTACACACCTGGTATTGGTTTCAGGAGCATGAAAAATGCAAGGAGTAATCATGAAATACACATGCTTCCAGGAGCTGATGCTGAGATGTGGCATGAGGTAGGGCCTGATGCCCTGATAGGCTGAAAGAGTCTTTGGAAAATGTGAGGAGTGGTCATGAATTGCACATGGTTCTAGGAGCTGCTGCTGAGATGCAGCATGAGGCAGAGCATGATGCCCTGATAGGCTGAAAGAGTCTTTGGAAGATGGACCATGGTATGCATGAAGACCTCAGGATGTTTTGGATATACCAGGACTATGCAAGGGCTACCATAGAGTGCACTACTGGCCTGAGATGGAAGTGTTCCCTGGATACTCTGCCCAGCTGGAGGGGCAGAATTGGAAAATCTGGAGACTGTTAGTCTCTGGTTGTATTGGACTTGAACTGCAGAAGTTTGATGTTTGTTTGATGGTGGTTGAGTTGAAAATGTTACTCTCTGCCTTTATATGTTAGAAATATTGAACTTGTTTGATTTTACAGGTCTTAATATCTTAAATTGGTCAAGACTGTGGGGACTTTTGAAATTGAACTGAGTACAATTTACAATGTGTGATGGTTATAAATCTATTGGGGGCCAGGGGCAGAATGTGGTGGTTGGAATAGAATAGATGGCCCCCAATATATTCAGTTGTTTGTTTGTAGTTTGCATCTGTAGCCACCTGGCTGGAGGCAGTATCACTGGGTGCATCTTAAGGTGTGGTGGTGGGTTTCAGGTTTCAATCTAAAGATATTCAAAGTGTGCCTAGTGGGAGTTCCTGAAGTGTGCTGTGCTGTGTGGCTTTTTGGTTTTTAGGCTTGTGCTTCTCTCTCTGTGTTTGGGCCTGTGAAGTCAGGCCAGCTTCTTCTGCCATTATGGAACTTCCCCTGGATCTGTGAGCTTCAATAAATATCCCTTCCTCCATAACTGTGCCTGGTCTGGAAGTTCATCTCAGAGAACCCGAATCTGTCTGATACACTTGCTTTGACTTTCTTGGCTAGTAAGATGAGGATAGTAATGGAATCTGCCTCAAAGAGTATTCATAAGCATTAGCAAGGCCACACACATGGCCTGTAGAAGGCCTGAAGCATGGTATATGGTGTGGAGCACATTAAAGGAAGCAGAGACAACTGAGCATGGTAGCTCATGCCTGTCATCCCAACTCTCAGGAAGCTGAAGCAGAAGGATTGCCATAAGTTTCAAGCTGGCCTAGGCTACAGAGTGAAACCCTGTGTCACAATAAATAAATAAGTAAACAATGAGATTCTTTGCATTTGAAAACTTAGTAACCTGGGAGGACTGTTAACAAAACTAATGGATACTCAGTCATGCACTCAGGGCCAATGGAATTCAAAGTGACTTTACAAAAGTATAACTGTTAAATAATGGCCAGAGAGTGTAGATAAAATACATAATCTAGGGTGGATAGAGTGTATTTGAATCTGACAGAAAGAGAGGAGATGAAGCAAAAGCGAATTAAAAACTGGAAAACTGGAAGCAACCATAATTCTTGCAGTAGATGCCCTCAAAAAGGAGCCACGAGAGCACAGCTCATGTTTACACTAAATCTGACAATAGATAGCACCTACATGAGAGTAAAAATAGACAGTCTGGGCAAAATAAATTTCCAGCACACATTGAGGACTCATACATTCTCTGTATCTCCTTTATGGAATCTATAGAAAAGCCATTCAAACTATAATGCCAGCAGTAAGTGCCATCTCATTTCTTTAAATATTTAATTTTATTTATTTATTTAAGAGAGTGAAAAGCAGAGAGAGAGAAAATGGACATACCAGGACCTCTAGCCCTGCAAACAAATGCCAGATGCATGTGCCACCTTGTGCGTCTGGCTTATGTGGGTACTAGAGAATCAAACTTGGGTTCTTTGGCTTTGCAGGCAAGTGCCTTCATCACTAAGGTACCTTTCTAGCCCCATCTCATTTTTAAAATTGTTATTTATTTATTCATTTAAGTGTGTGAATGTTGGAGGTGGTACACCAGAGTCTCTTTCCACTGCAAACAAATACCAAGAGCTTATGCCACCTTTTGCTTTCACCATTAGATGAGTAGCTTGGGAACTGAACCCAGGTTGGCAGGTTTTGCAAGTAAAAACCTTTAACCAGTGAGCCATCTCCCTAGTCCCTCTCTTTCTTTAGTCATTAAAAAATACAAAGTTTTGTATGGAACAGAACTGGCTCATTACAGCTACAAGTCCACATGAACACCAAAGACTGTGATTTGTCCAGAAAAAGTGGCCACCAAGATGTTTGGGTGTGATGAGCTGGGAATGCCACCTTGCCTCTGGGTGCAGCTGCCACCTCAAAGATGGTGGCACAGAGAGTCTGAACAAATCAAACACACCACATGAAGTCCAGTCACCTCCACACTGCTGGCTTACTGCTATCATTTGCAGGAAATATGAGGCAGTAAAACCCCGACACCACATTCCTTAGAAAGGATTGCAGCAACAAGAAGAAATGGCACAACATGAATCCAGCCTCTCAAATGAGTCGGCCAAAGCTTGACAATTGATCTAGTGTGCCGTGATTTATCCCACGAGATGCTGGCCCTCCAGTCAAGTAGAGCCCCAAACAATCTAAGTGCTCTGTGCTGGCTCCATTGTGCAGCACTGCAGAGGCAGTGTGCCCTTGGCAAGGGCTTGGGGCTGTGTAGAGAAGGCTCACCACATCCACTGACACCTTGGCAAAACAGAGAGAGCTGGTTTCTGGAGCCTTCTGCACATGGCACCACTGCATCCCCAGCCTCACTCTCACCCACACAACCACTTCTGTTGCCCCTGCCTTGCCGTGGGTGCTTGGAATAGGAGAATGCCTTCCAGGAGTTATCTAACCACAAATGCTTAGGACACTAAACCTCTGCTGGTGGTAACACCTCAAAGTGGCCCCCCCCATTGTGCTCTAGCTCAAGGGGCTACAGAGACAGCTATAGCCCATGATCCTGCTAAAGTGAGGAAGGGTTTGCACTCTCACTGGCCTCCAGACTTGCCCACAGAGGCAGCATCTGCCCTCATATGCCCTGCCTGGCTTTGATTTGGTCTTGATAGGTTCCTTCCCATCCAATGGAACTGCTGGGATCCCTCTCAAAACTTGTTATGTCTGGAATGATAGCAGTGATCTGGAATGCAGAGGCATTGAGACAGGTACAGGACTCCCCTGCAATGCCACACAGTGGACACAGTACAGGAAAGGCTTGTGTCCCAGTGCACCAGATGCTGCTCCCACAGATGAAGAGAGGCAAGTACCTAATTGATGTGGTGAGGAAGAAAGGACTTTGTCCCATGGCAGCCATGGTCTGGGATAATAACACCCAGACTCTTTCCTGCCTCCTCTACCCTCTGCTGGTAGACCCTAGCCTGGCCAGATTGGTAATGTCTTCTGAAGCCCTTCATCTGGAAAATGGGCCATGACTCCCCACATGGCTCCCTCAACCTCTTCTCAACATGAGGGTATGTGGCTGGAGAGCAAGGTCAGGCTGACTGTAGGTAGATATGGGTCTGATTGCTGCCTAATGCAAGTATTCATCACAAAGTGGAGGATGCTTCCAGAACTCAGGCCTGTGAGCTGTCAGTGCCCTCACCTGAGCATGTCCTATAGGAGGGCAGGACAGCTCTCCTGAGACCCCTGGAGGAGCACAGCCCCTTCTACCTCTCTGTCCCCTTGACAATTCCTGAAATATAACTTTCTCATCTGTAAAATGGGTACATATTGTTACATAGCTTCACACCTGCATTGTGAGTGAGGAGAAGATGGGAACTGACCACACAGAGAGAAGATGAAAGAGGTCACAGTTTGCGAGGAGAGCAGAAGCATGAAACACACACTCTGTGCTGGACAAGGGGCTGAAGGAGATAAAACCATTATCTCAGAGATCCAATTCTGCAGTGGCCTGGTGTGCAGATACCCTGGCACCTCGCTCCCCACAGGAAATCATCTGTGTGCTGGTATCAGCAGGGCCCACCGCCTTGCACTGCTGACCCACACTGATTTATCCAAGGCAATGGCTGCCTCATTCACAATAGCAATGTCAGAAACCGAGTCCTAGAAGCTGGAGTCTGAGTTCAGTGCAGCCCTGACACGGCAGCAGAGCCTCCAACCTGAGCCAGCCCTGCCCCCTACCCTGCACACAAACCACCAAATATCCCAGTGCACTCTGCATCCTCCTGGGCCTCAGCCAGCTTCAAGGTCATAAAGACTGCACTGCAGCATCTCGGAGGCCAAGATGGGAATGGAGTGCATCGGTAGCTGTTGCTTTGTCCATCTCTGTGACAGATGCTGAAGCGCCAGCCAGTCTAAGGGATTCTGGGGCTGGCAGCTGCCACTGTGCTGTTATTACCACTTCATGGACACACACACACACACACTCATGCTCTGCAGAGAGGTCTTATCTGGGCTTCATCCACATCCTTTTGTCATTTCACCTTCTGGAAGGCAAAGGTCCTCCCCACAGAATTGGCTTCTGATTTGCTGGTGTCTGTCTGACAAGCAGATTCTCCTGGGAGGGAACAGTGCTCGGTTCTGAGGAGCAACACAGCTTGTCTCTCCAAAAGGCCAACCATCTGCTCTTCCTTGATCCCATGGAGACCACACTGCTGCCAGATGTGACTGTGTCCCTGATACTCCTCCCTGGGCAGCCAGGAACCAGAGAAAAGCCTGAACGTGGAGCTGCAGTGTGGGTGGAGCCAGCAGTGCCCACAATGGAGGTGCCCAAGGCAGCTCACAGTAAGCCTGCTGTGCGTCTCTGGAGGGACAGCTGTCATAGGTGCAGGGCAGCAAAAATCCTTCCTTACCACAGAAGCCAAGCCCCTGAGCCCTTCAAGTGTCAGTCTCCAACCTTCAGGGAAGAAATCAATTCAGAGTAGTGTGGTCTCAGGGCTCAACAACAGCTCCAGGACAGGCCACCGAGCCTCAGCCTCATCGGCTTGAGACCCCAAAGGACAGCCCAAGGAAGACCAGTCAGAAGACATTGGATGTTTCAGAAGGTGGGGGATGGGAAGACCCCCTTAAAGCACAGTAATGTCACATCCCCAAAATAGGAATAGGCTGGCCTGGTCTGGGGCTGGAAGAAGGCTACTTGAGGCTTAGCAAGCACAGAGTTGGTGGCTTGGTGGCAAAGCTGAGGACCAGAGGCAGCCAGACAGGGGTCTTGGGTATGCCAAAAGGGTAATCAGAAACCATTAAAGGGTTTAAGATGAAAAATGACCTTGTCTGATTTATAGCTTTAAAAGACCACTCTGTTGCCTGACATTTGAAATGATATTTGAGATGCATCCTGAAAGCACAGGTAGGATTTAGAGTGATGAAAGAAGGAGATGTGTACAGGTACCCAGATCCAGACAGGGACAGAGGCAGGAGAGAAGCAGATGGAGGAGAGAAGCCGGGGTGGGCAAGGCAGTGCGGAGGAGCTGGGGCCTCACTGGGGGCAGGGCAGGAATCTGCAGGATATCAGGCAGGGGACTGAGCTGAGCCTGTCCCATGTGGCTCCTTAGAGCCATCAATGGTGCTGAGACTATGCTGGCGGCCTCCTTACATCATCATTAGCCGCCATTAAAGAATCAATAATTGGAATAAAGGGGATCTTTGCAAAAGGTCAGCTCCTGCTACAGGGACAGATGCCTGGGAGGAAGCACAGGCCCAGAGCCAATGCTCTGCACATGCTGGAATAACCTGGAAATCCTGAAGAAAATGCATGCTTCCCTTTCTCCTAGCCAGTCCCTCCCCCTCCCTTCTGTTATTCTCTCTCTCTTCTTCTCTCCTCCCTTCTTTTCTTCCTTCTCTCCTTCCTTCCCTCCCTCCTCCCCTTTCTTCCTGCTCTCCTCCTTCCCTTACTCCTTCTTCTCTTTTCTCCCTCCCTCCCTTCCTTGTTTCCAGCAGGTAGGTAATTGTGCTTCAGCATATGGTGGCCAGTGGCCAGGTATCCCCCAGCAAGTGCATGTCAGGTCAACAAGAATCGTGATGATCTTAAGCTTTAACCATGAGGTGTCCCTGCAGGAAGCACCCCAGATATGTCCAGGGTCAACCTGGGTCTTTGGCTCTGGCTTTCTTCTACCTCACAATGATATCAAAATAAGGAGGCATGGACATTTTCTATCTTTGATAACAAACAGAAATGTGCCCATTTTGAGACAGAACCCAGGATCACAGGAACTTGCTACCTTGGCAAATTGGAAAGCAGAGAGAAAACAGTGGAATAAAATATGAAGTCTGCCTCTTTAAGTCCCATCCTATCTAAGCACAGTCAGAGTAAATTCACTCTGTGTGGTCTCCTCAGAATGTTCCAGAGAAAGGACAGTCACTGCTGGGAAGTGTCAGCCACCAGCCCTGACATGCCTGCCTTATTTAGAGAGAAAAATAAATTATGAACCTTCACTGTGATCCATAGGCCTTTATATATTCCACAGAGCTGTTTAAACCTTAAATTAAATGAGCAATCTAGTGTATAACAGTCACAGTGCACCTGTCTGGTACAGGAATGCATGCTGCTGCTGCTGCCTCCAATGCTGCCCCAGCTACGGTGTTTGTCTTTCTTATTAAAGGGAAAGACAGGTCCCAGTGGTGGGGAAGACGACCTCTCAGCAGACAAAGGGATAGTTTAACCTGTTCCTTTCCTTCCAAGCACAGACAGTATCCATAGGCAGAGACACATTGACCTTGGCTATTCCCAGAAGGAGCCATTTCTCCCGGAAGGTCTGAACCAACTTGCTCTGCCTTGGGCTCTGAAAAAAAAAAAAAAAAGTGTCCCAGGCAGATAGCATGCTCTAGTTTCAACCGGCTAATCTATCCTCAACCCTTACACCCTGTGTGTCCTTCAAAGCCTCTGTACAGGTACCCAGCCCAGAGATAAGCAGAAGCTCTGGTTGTACCATTCATTTGAACAGAACTGTGTCTATTAGGGAGGGAGAGAGGAAGGTAAAAATTAGGCAGGCAACTGCTAGGATCAGTCAACCAGACCCAGGGGCTGGACTTTCCATCCTAGGAACACAAGATCAGAAATAACACAGCTGGGTATCTCACTTGGTTCTCCCACACAAGGCTCATGGTCACCCCAGGGAGCCTGATAGCCTTAGGCAGGCACAGAGCTTTTGTCTCCTCCCTTGATGATCCCACCAGCCCAGTGGGTCCTGAAATTCACACTCTGATCTCAAACTACAGATCCTACCCACAAGATCCTTCACACAGCATGTTTCTGTCTTTCCATTCCACTTCTAAGAAGGAAGCCATGTCTGAACCCTATGTACAGAACTGTGGGATGTGTACCATGAGGCTGCAGTGCAAGCAGTGTGGCAGCTCCATTTATGTGACCATCAGCCTTACTTCTGGTTTCCACCAAAGAGAGGTAAAAGCAGGGTCTCAAACATACACTCTGCTGGTTCTTTTGCTGTTGCTGTAGCTGAATACCATAGACTGAGTCGTTTACAAAGAATGAAGACAGTTATGAGGTGCGGAAGTCCAAAATCAAGGGCTTTAGCAGGTGTAACTGTGCAGAATCACAAGGAAGC
The DNA here is from genome assembly GCF_020740685.1 of Jaculus jaculus. NCBI lineage: Eukaryota > Metazoa > Chordata > Mammalia > Rodentia > Dipodidae > Jaculus > Jaculus jaculus. The sequence goes on from NC_059103.1 coordinate 58,501,140, forward strand.
ACAGGGAATCCTATGATGAAAGGCCTTGAGAGGGAGGGACAAGACAGAAACAGCTAGAATACAGCAGGCCTACACTGGAAATAACCTATCATCAAGCCATCAGTCTATGAATGGATGGTCATGTTGATACAAAGGTCTCATTTCATGGCATTCCTTAAACTGTCTAATGCCAATTAAATGCCAGCACAAGTTTTGGTAGGAATATTCCAACCATAGCAGATACCTGAATACCCACATTCATGGCAGCAAGATTGAGGGCAGCCAAAAAGTATAAGTGACCTGAGTATCCATCAACTGAAGGACAAATAAACAAGATGTAGTACATGCATATATTGGAAAGCTAGTCAGCCTCAAAAAGGGACAAGATTCTGACATGCTACCCCATGAAGACATTGTGTTCAGATATAGTGAGCCAAGTGCTGTGGGACACTGAGGGTTTCTAGAATGGTCAAATTCACAGGCACAGAAGGTAGAATGGGGCAGCCAGGTGCTCAGGGAAGGGGAGTGAGTGTTGAGTGGAGACAGTCACAATTTGAGAAAGTTCTGGAGACACGCAGTGTGGAAGTGCTCAATGTCATTCATCTGTTCACCTAAAATGGCCAATGTATGTATCATACCACAATTTAAGAAGACACAAGAAAAAACTCTGGGTCATAAGACCTCCATGCTGAATGCCTGCTCTTCCATTAACCGGCATTGATGACAAGTAGTGAAGGTCTGGATCAGGCCTTGAACCCATCTTCTGATGGCTGGACGACTTTGGACAAGCTTCAAGCTCCCCTGCACAAGATAACTGTGAATCATAACTACCATCCCAGGCCAAACGATGTCCCATTTAGCTGTGGAAATGAAAGTCACCAGCTCCTGTCCCCTGCACTCAAGTGGCCCAGGTGGGAAGGAGCACACACAGCCAAGCCTTGTTGCCCAGCCGCCACCAACCTAAGCACCAGCTGGAGAGACCCTGGTATGGCCTGCTCTTCAGCTTCTCTCCCTGCGGCAGCTGCGCAGAGCAGTTGGTGGAGCAGGAGCCTGCTGAGGTATGGGCAGCTTTGCTTCAGCTCACAGCCTGATGAGAACATGCAGCCCTGTGGGGTGTGAAGGACACCACATTCATGAAATTTTTTAAAAAGAAATCTGGCTGGGAAACATAGACCTATGGCCCAAAAGCACATGGAAATGCCCAGCATCTCTAACCACCAGGGAAATGCAAAGCAAGACTCTGCTTCACACCCATAAGGGTGTCTGACATCAAAAATAAAACCACAGAAAATAGCAAGTGTTGGAGGGAAGGAAGAGAACTTGGAACTCACTCACACTGCGGGTGGGAATGCAAGATGCTGCAGCCACTGTGGATAACTGTCAGGAGACTTCTTAAAAATATTAAGTCGGGCTGGAGAGATGGCTTAGCGGTTAAGCGCTTGCCTGTGAAGCCTAAGGACCCTGGTTCAAGGCTCGGTTCCCCAGGTCCCACGTTAGCCAGATGCACAAGGGGGCGCACGCGTCTGGAGTTCGTTTGCAGAGGCTGGAAGCCCTGGCGCGCCCATTCTCTCCCTCTCCCTCTCTCTGTCTTTCTCTCTGTGTCTGTTGCTCTCAAATAAATAAATAAATAAATAAAATTAAAAAAAAATATATTAAGTCTAGTTACTGATGACTCAGCAGTTTCATCCCTGGGATGATACCCCAGAGAAATGCAACCACAAACCATACAAAACCTTGTGCATGAATGTTCACAGCAGCCATAACATGGAAGCCACTCAAATATCCACCCAGCAGTGAATTTCAAACAAATGTGCTGTCTTCATAAAATGGAATATTCCTTCATAATTAAAAGAAGCTAAGTACAAACACCTGCTTAACGTGAATGAGAAAATTCTGCTAAGCGAAATAAGTCACCAAAGACAACTCATTGTGTGACTTAATTTATGTCATGCAAAAAGTGAATAGCAAACCAGAAAGCAGACAAGTGGCTGCCTCTCTGGGGGGTCTGGAGGTTTCTCTTTGGTGGTTATGACAGTGCATTCAAGCTGTGGTGCTATTTACTACCCTGTGAACATGCAAAATTCATTGAATTTGTACTTGAACAGGTGAGCTCTAGGGTATGTAAATCACAGTCCAATAAACTGTTTTCTGTGATACTAGAAATCAAATACAGGGCCCTGGACATGCTACACCAAGCATTCTACCACCATGCAATGCATCCAGTTATTGGTGTATTGAGACAGGATCTCACTATGTAGTGTAGAATGACCTCAATTTTGCAATCCTCCTGCCCCAGCCTCCTTAGTGCTGGGATTATAGGTATGCACTATTATACAAACTATATTATATTATAATCTGTTTTGTGTGTTTTATGAAGCTACTTTTAAAAACATTCTGGGGCTGGAAAGATGGCTTAGCTGTTTAGGTACTTGCCTGAGAAGCCTAAGTTCCCAGGTTCAATTCTCCAGGTCCCATGTAAGCAATATGCACAAGGTGACGCATGTGTCTAGAGTTCGTTTGCAGGGGGACTGGAGGCCCTGGCATGCCCGTTCATTCTCTCTCTCTCACTCTCTCTCTCTCTTTCTCCCTCACTCTCTGTCTCAAATAAAAACAAATTTAAAAAATACTCTAAATGCCCAGGTGGATACAGAAATAATGCACTGACTGAACTGTGTCGAGGAACACAGTCATCTTTATTTCCCACCTTCCAGCTGCCCATCATCCCATTGTATCTTGAGCTGGATAGATCTCAGGACTGGACCCTATGCTTTACTAGTGACCACTCATTGCAGATATCTGCCAATGCTCATTGAGAAGTGTTTCCTCAGCTTTTACCATGAAGATTCCTTGTGGACTACATCAAGAGTCTTTAGCAACCAAACACCAGGCAAGCCATAAGTTACACTTCCTTCTCTACTTCTTCCTTTCATGAAGCCAACAGACGTAACAATGCCTTGTGATTTAGGAACTTGCATTTTAAGAATTACCCAGGGCTGGTGATCTGGCTTAGCAGTTAGGTGTTTGCCTGTGAAGTCTAAGGACCCATGTTCGGCTCTCCAGACACACAAAGGTGAGGCAAGTGCAAGGTCATACATGCCCACTAGATGGTGCAAGTGCCTGGAGTTCGATTGTACTGGCTGAGGCCCTGGCACACCAATTATCTATCTCTCCTCTCTCTGTCTCTTTCTCGTGCTCTCTCTAAAATAAAATAATAAAAAAAAAGAATTAACCAAATGATTATTTTAAACCCAGACCTTTTATGTGATTTTTGTTGTTGTTGTTCTGTAGCGAAGTAACAAATGTCTACTCACCTCAGATAGGGCACCAGTGGCAAAAACAAAGAACCAGTTCCACCCAAGTGTAGCTTGGTAACCCAGTGGGTTTAATTAGGGCTACTTACAGGAGCATGGGAACATACAGGTGGCTATATTGCTGAAGAAAATGTTCAGCAGCTGTTTGCCACTTATATACCCTCAAAGAGGGGCAAAGCTTTGTGAACTCCTCTTCCTCAGCAACCGTTAACTGTCTATAAATCTTTGGGGAGGGTTGTGGGCTCAGGAGCCCCTTCCAGTTCCATGACTGATAATCCAATCTTGCACAGGTCTCCTATGGTTAATCCCAGCTGCTCAGAGTTCTCAAGGGCAATGCCATTTCCTCCCCAGAGAATAGAGTCCCACAGCAGGGACTTTCGGGCCCTCTAGGGAATGGATCCCATATTAGTCAATTCCCCTTTCTAGTTAATTCACCTAGAGGTATTCAAGTGGCCCATTTCTGGCCTTTAAACTGGGCTCTCTGCAAACTTCACTAGTGGCTCATGAACAACAAGAGCTGGTGTTGGTCACAAGCTGAGAAGGAGAGAGGCAGCTGGGGGAGAACATAGAAGGTCACATGTGTAGATGGGGCTCTGTCCAGCATGGTCCTGGGCATTGCTCCCTCTGCTAGTCTCTCGCAGCCCATAGACAGGAAACTGAAAAATAGGAATAATGTTCCCATGATGATAGGGATAGTGAGCCACAGTATCTCACTTCAAGTCCACTTTCCCTCCATCAGCCTGTGTGGATGTCTTCAAATCCACTACCCTAATGTCCTCACAAGCCACTTGTCGTCCCCATTTTCTACATAACAACTGGAACCACTGGCCAAGGATCACAAGAAAGACTAGACATGAAGGCATCCCAGAATTGGTCAGGGAGATCAGGAGGCTGGAAGTAGGAGAGCCACATGGACTGCCCTGGAGCAGGACACTGTGAGATTCCTCTGTCCACGTTCAGACCTAGGAAGATGACAAGATCTTATGATATGTGATAGTTTCCTTGAGTTTCCTAGATGTTCCTGCTTGGAATAACCTTCATTGCATGACAGTAGCAAAGCCTGGGTTCCCCCTTCAAGGGACAATAAGCATCACAAAGGGAAAAAAAAAGCCGAATTTGCAAAACCCATATGCTTCATACAGTTGTGACAATGTTCTAAGGAAAGGTGGAAATACAGGTTTCAACTTCTCTCTTCCTCCCTGATCATTTTCCTTTTGTTTCTTTTTGGCTGCCACATGGCGTGCACTTGGTATCAACAAAGAGAAAAGAGGTGGTAGTCAGGTCCTGCCATTGCTTGAAATGAGGACCACAGTGATGTGCCCACAGGTAGTCAGTGGATACCGCATTTGTACGTTGCTTCCTTCCCCTTCATCTCCCTTTCACAAGAATTTCTTCCAACACAATCAAAGCTATGCAGGTCAGAAGCAAGGTGGCCACTCAGTCGTGGAAGATCATGAGTGATGTCATTACAGCAAAAATGGCTGATGTGTGAAGACCAGCAGGACAGCGTGTAAGACACATGTAGGATACTGCGTATGCCTCATGTCAGAACAGGATGAAGGGCTCCACGTGCTAGGACTGACCTAACTTTATTTGCCTTTCACTACTCCCATTTCACAGATGAGGAAATTGGCGCTTCATTATCCAACTCAAGGTGCCAAAGTGACTCCCTCCAAGTCCATACCCTTAATCACTTGTTGTGTCCCAGGAAACAGGCAGGACTTTGCAAGGGGCATTCAGGTCTAGTCTTGCTAGGCTGCTAGAAGATTGCGCCTGTAGCCAAGGGTCTGGGCTGAGCACAATTCTGGGAAAGTGAGAGGGAATGGCATAGAGCTAGTGCCAGAAGCCAGCCACACTCACCATCTGCAGATGTCAGGCACACTCTCAATGTAATGAGCCACGCTTCATATGGATAAGAGCACACTAAAAAATGCTAGGAAACTCCAGGAGGTCCTATTTTTATAAAATTTATTATTGGTTCTAAAGCTACAAGCTTCTGGTTCAGTTTAACCTTCATACAATACCTCATCAATCAAAGCCACCATAGATGCCCTCCCCAAGCCCTCCCCCACAAGGTCACGTCTGCCACGAGAACAAAGGCACATAATTCCCACGCCCACACAGTCATGTTTGTGTTTGTTCTATTCAGATTCATAGCTTGTAGCATTTTAATTATTTCCCAAATTCACCTTGATGACAGAATTAACCCAGCCTGGACCCCACACAGCCTCACAACTCCAGCACCTCAAAATCCAATCAGAGCCCACATCCTGTTGTGATGAACTCATGTGGCTTTCCTCAAGGAAATCGCTATTATGTACACATTGTCTCTGCCGGAGCATCACTACAGTTAGTGAGCTACAACCAAAAGAAAACATCAAACCAGGATGTGGTGGTGCACACTTTTAATCCCAGTACTCGGGAGGCAGAGGTAGGAGGATCACTGATAGTTCAAGGCCACCCTGAGACTACATAGTGAATTCCAGGTTAGCCTGAGCCAGAGTGAGACCCTACATCAAAAAACAAACAAACAAACAAATGAAAGAAAACATAAACGTCTACACTTCCACCTTATAGTGTGTAGGTCTCAATAATAGGCAGAGAGTGACTCCAGAGAACCTTGTCATTCCTCTGGGAGCAACAGGGCTGAAATGGGAACATGCAAGCTGTAGTGAACTACAGGCACACTTAAAGCAGTTGCGATAAGGGATGTTCTTAAAGGAAAACCAAGGAGAATTTTATAGATCATCCTGAAACAATAACCCCTAGACACAAGGATCTATGACAAGGGTATTGTCAGTCCAAGATTGAGCAGACAGCTGCTGGACACACACCCTTGCTAAAGTATCTTCCAAGTAAGTGTAGAGTGACCTCTGTGGACAGTGGTCTTGCCAGACTGTGATGGCTTTTAATGGCAGGCATACATGCATGAGAGCTTCTGCTTTACTTATTTTTGTGAAGTTGTGTTGACTAATTTGATTCCATCAGCACTTCCAAATATAACCTTCATGCAAAGCAAACCTCTTTCTCTATAAATTACAGGAAATAACAAGGCATGTTTCCCTTAGTGCCTAGCTACAGCATTGAGAAGAGTTAGTGTGCACAGCATCTTGAGAAGGAAGGCTCCAAACAACAGAGTAAAGCAGGTTTTGAGTGACAGAGACAGACCAACATCTCCAGGCCTCTATGTGTCATCCTGTGGCACAGGTCAGTGGCCAAAGACTATCTCTCTAGACATTCACACATCATTCTTGCCTGACATCCCACCATTCTCATAGCTCCCCCTCCCAAGTCCACATTGACAGAAGTGGAGTCATGGTCCCAAATGTGCCCATCCTACTTGGTTTCATGCCTCATTATTCCTATGTCCTGGAAACTCTGTGGGAGGCAATGTTGCATCCTCATGCCCTGTTTACACACTAGAGGAATGGTCCTCAAAATTTCCTTCCCACCTGGTTCTTCCTTGCCTTCACGGATGGATACAGTGGCCTCGCGCTTGCAGACCATGTCTATCACCTCTCACGAGGCTTCTTGTGTTGCTCCCAATGTGACATCTAGCCAGCAGTTGGGTTTGCATGCAGATGCTGTTTACACAGTTCCATTATAGTTGTGTGTATGTCATCTTCCCATCATGGGCAGGTACACACCTTAACTGGCTTTTCTCTAGTTATGGTAGTAGTTCTTGGCATATAGCCAGCACCTAATAATTGTTGGGGTCTGTTATTGATGTTGCTGTTACTGTCTATCTGTCTATTTACTTACTGTGGTACTTAGAATCAAACCCAGAACCTTAAAAGTTATAGGGGAGGGCTCTACTTCTGACTTATATCCCAAGCTCCTATCCTGTTTCTAATTCTTTCAAAACACAGTAAAAAAAAAAAAAAAACTCTGATTGGCGCTGTATACCATGAAGTCATAGGTCTTGTCAAGAATAAATGGCAGGGCTGGAGAGATGGCTTAGCGGTTAAGCGCTTGCCTGTGAAGCCTAAGGACCCCGGTTCAAGGCTCGGTTCCCCAGGTCCCACGTTAGCCAGATGCACAAGGGGGCACACGCGTCTGGAGTTCGTTTGCAGAGGCTGGAAGCCCTGGCGTGCCCATTCTCTCTTTCCCTCTATCTGTCTTTCTCTCTGTGTCTGTCGCTCTCAAATAAATAAATAAATAAAAATTAAAAAAAAAGAATAAATGGCAAAGTAAAGTATAATAGATACCACCTTCCTGTGGTGCATTACATCACACACAGACATGCTCAACTGTATGAGAGCTCCTGCAAGTGTTCTGGCTCTTGTGACCCACCCAGAGATCTTCTGAAAATATGACTGATCACTGCATACAGAACATCTGGAGAGTACCACTGAGCACTGAATACAGAATGTCTAAAGAGTGTCACTGGGTGATGCATGAAGAACATCTGAAGATCACAGCTCGTAGAACTGTGATCAGAGCCCAGCTCAGCTGCTATACGTGGATGCTCTTGAAGAGATTTAAGGTGGGTCCTTCCACAGAAGACTAAGCCTGAAGGAGTGAAGGAAGAGGCTACTTCCCTCAGCCCTCCTCCCAGGAAGTTGGGGAGGAAAGCCTGATCTAGAACAAGAGGCCATTTCTGCGCCCACTCCTACTGTAGATGCAGAGGGAACAGCAGGCATCTCCAGGGACTCTGTCATACCTGTCCCAGGCAAGGGCACCTTCCTGGACCAGGGATTCGAGGAGGTTCAGCGGAGCAGGGGGTCCCCGCAGCCCCAGGTTGGCTTACTCTTGCTTTCCTGGAGCCTCCACACCAAAGAGTGCTATGCCACAGCTTCCCTGTCATGGCTTCCCCAAGGTGCAGCTGGTGGATCAGAATGACTTTCCGCCCATCACTGCGTCACAAACCCTTCTGGTATACATGTTACAGCTTCTGCCCAGGAGATCACCTGCTAAAGAACTTTCATCTGTCCCAAAACCTTTTTAGTTCAGCCCAATCTACCAGCAGTGACACTACCTACTTTGCAGCTACCACCTGGCCTGTGGCTTTAACAGCCTTGCCATAGGTTTTCTACCTGATACCTGACACCAGAGTAAGTCATGACACTGTGCTCACTCTATTTTTTTTTAACTTCTGTCATTCCATGGTCTCTTTACTCTCCCTGAGTGTAATACAATTGTGTGAAGTGTGAGCTCTGATTGAGTGTCATAGAGATTAGTAAGACTGGACTGGAAGAGAGAACTTGGGATTGTTATGTTCACTACTACCAAGTGAAACCCAGAGTACTCGGTAGGCACAGCTGGTGACAATGGTAAGCTGTGCATCTATTGGTACACACATGACAATGGAAGACACCATCATGTTGGTCTGTTAATGACACCACTCTCTTTTGAAAATGATTCCCAAAGAGGAGGCACAAGTGAGGTGCAGTTCCCAGACTGCCACAGGATCATGGAACTGGCTGAAAACTATCCCTTTCTGGGAGTCCAGACACAGCTCCACTCCCCACATCCATGGCCTGGCTGGAAGGTTCTCAGGGTCACTGCCTCAGCTCTGGAACCCCTTATCCAATGACCATGGAACAGATCTATACCCCCACATTCTTCATCCCATGCCGCCTCTTAGTTGTAAGTGTACATGTGCATTCATAGCCCTGGCAGGGGACGTGGCAGACGGAGAAATTGCCCAAGCACTGTTAGAGGCAGTTTCCTTGGAAAAGGCCTGGAGACTCAGGGAATATTCTCTCCAGGACCCCAAGCACAGGGCCTGTTTATATTTCCACTTTCCTCTAAAGGTCCCCTGCCTCTCTCAAAGACAACCAAGATGGATCAGAGTGAGGCACAGTTAATGCCCTGGGCCCTCTGAGGACTCAACACAGTAAGAGGTTTCAAGGGATGACTGTGAAAGGATACAGTATCATCAAGAATCACACTGTAAGAGCAGCTGAGAAAAATAGGCCGGTCTTCTGTGGCTCTATTTTTTTTGTATGTGTATGTTGGGGTACATGTGTACATACACATGTTCATATGTGTGGGCCCATGTATGTGTGCAGGCACACATGCATTTGTGTGTGGGAGGGCTAACGTGTGGAGGCTAATGGTTGATGTCAGGTGTCCTCCTCAATCATTCTCCACCCTATTTACTGAGCCAGGATCTAATTTACACACAGAGCTCACTGGTGGGCTGAGTAAGCCCAGCTAGCCAGCTTGCTCTGGGGATCCCTGTCTCTGGTCTCCTGAGTACTGGGGTAATAGATGTAGTGCCACACTTTGCCACGCATTTATGTGGGTGCTGGGGAATTCAAAGTCATGCTCATGCTCATGGGGCAAGGGCAGTACTGACTCAGCCATCTCCTCAGCCCCCTGTGTCTTTTTAGCCGAAGATAGAACAGGACACTCTCACTACACACTGCATCAGAAATGCAGGCGAACACGCTTTTCTTTCCACAGTAGCAGTCCTTACTGAATAACAATAAAGTCACAAGGTACAGTGATTTCAGTGGCAGCGATTTTCCAGATACTCCTGCTCTCCTTGATAGCTGTGCCTGAGGCAGACATGCATTCTTTTATTCCAATCTTAATTACTAATATTAACTCTCAAATCACACATCACACAGTAAATATGTCTCTATGCACTGATGTAGGTTACAGAATGACTGTAAAAGAGTTAAGAAGAAAGAGTTAAAAAGAGGCTTGAGAGGACAGAGCTGGGAAACTGATAGAAACAGTAAGTCTCTGTATTAAAAAAAATAACCTTCTTCGGGAGAGGCTGGGGGGATAGCTGCTGCTGCTGGCCACAAAGACAGGCTGCGGGGTCAGAGTTGAGCTGCAGGAGTGAGATGAAGTAAAGGGCAGGGCCATGGACAGACAAACAGACAAATGAATGGACAGAAAGTCCAAACAGTTAAATAGGTGGACAAGAAGGCAGGTGGCAACTAAGTAGTCTGCATCACCAGTGAGACACAGCTATGTTGACTCCCCTGGCAATCAAGACATACACACTGGATGTTCAGATGGGGTCAGTGGGGCTATCACTATCACAGGCTAAGTGTCCACTTCTTTATGAGATCCAGTTAAGAAAGTTACACCCATTTGTCAGTACAGTGTGTCTGATAAGTTCTTGGACCTGGTTTTATCAGTACAATTTTAATATACTCATGTACCCCTATATCCCTAATTCACCTCACTCAACTTAAAGGATTGCACCCCATCTACTCCCAGAAATAAGTCACTTGTCAGTTTATGCCATGCATGTCCACTCAGGTACAGAGTCAATCTCCACCCTCAAAATGGAGTCAAATTTCCTTGTAAAATGGAGTCTCCCAGGGCAAAACACATACTGAAAAGTCCCTGTTTTATATGTTTATGAAGTAACTCAGACATAACCTTATCTCAACATATAGTTCCCCAACCCCACACACATACACCGGGTCCTTCCTTACTGTGCGCCTTCCTGAGGAAGCCAGAATCTAGCCCAGCAGGTCATGTATCTTCATTTGTCTGCTGTTGCTGTGGAAGGAACAAAAGAAAGGAAGCAAACTGGCTTTTAGGAGAAGGCAAATAGATCACAAAGGCAGAACTAAGTCTAGAAACTGTCTATGTTAGGAGTTTCATATTCCTCTCTAAGCCTAACACATTTCCTATCTCCCAAGGTGCTTATGTGTATACTAACACACATGCACACAGATAGGCATGCACATAGCACAAATACACAGATGAGGTCAGAGGCATACCAAATACTGACATATGCACAGCAGCACACAGAGATGCATGCCAGCAACACACACATGTGCACGTACACACTTAGGACTGTCTCATGGCTCAAAAGATTCACTGCTGGGTTTTTACCCTGGGTCTGTCCTGTTGATGACCTGCTGTTGCAAACCAGCTTCCTACAGCCCATCACAGAGAAGAAATATGGAACCATTATCACACCATTAACTCAGAGCTAATGGGCCAAGTTCATCACCCCTTTTCCCTGATGCAAGGTAACTGCACGAACCTGCTCCATCTGAACTGTGACTCATCAACAGAGCCACAAATCAGCCTCTCTGGACAAAGGGAGAAGGGAGAGGAAGCTACCCTCAGATGCAGAGCTAGAGGAAGCTGGGCTATGTGAGGCAGGCAGGAGGGACGGTTTGGGACTAGGGCACATCAGGGAAAGCTTCCTGAATACCATTTAGATTCTACCTAGCATTTGTCTCAGTGCATACAGTGGACCTGACAGCTGGGTTAACGGTTAAATCAGTCCTCGTGGCATGTGCCCTTGAGCTCTAAGGCAAATCTCCAACTCCTTCAGCTTCTGCTCCTTTCATGGCAAAATGTCCATAAGTAACTGTCTCCTGGAGTAGGCAAGAAAATTAAATAGGGGTCTTTGTGTCTCTGACATGATTTCTTCCACACCAAGGTGCTCAATGTTCTTTGAAGAACAGCCTACTGCAAGGGATGACTTGAAAAAATGATGAAGGAAAAGTCTCCTGATTCCACTTCCCAGAGAGTCCTACACAGTCCCCTGAGGGTCCACAGAAACCAGTCTCTAATGAGCAGGCAGGTGTCTGTGGACACAACATGAGGCAGAGAACCTGAAGACTTCCGTAGGAAGATCTCAGTTGGACTTGGAAGATGAGGATGATGCCTATGCATTGGAAACAAGAAGATTGTTTTCTCCTGTATTTTTTAAAAAAAAAATTGTTTATTTTTATTTCTTTATTTGAGAGTGACAGACACAGAGAGAAAGAGGCAGACAGAAAGAGGAGAGTGGGTATGCCAGGGCTTCTAGCTACTGCAAACAAACTCCAGATGTGTGTGCCCCCTTCTGCATCTGGCTAACGTGGGTCCTGGGGAATCGAGCCTTGAACTGGGGTCCTTAGGCTTCACAGGCAAGCGCTTAACTGCTAAGCCATCTCTCCAGCCTTTCCCCTGTATTTTTAAAACTTATTTTATTTATCTATTTGAGAGAAAGATAGACAGAGAGAAAGAAGATGGGTACATCAGGGCCTCCTGCCTCTGCAAACAGACTCCAGATACATGTGCCACTTTGGGCATCTGCCTTTGCGGGTGTTGTAGAATTGAACCCAAGCCAACAGACTTTGTAAGCAAGCACTTTAACCACTGAGCAATCTCTTCAGCCTATTCTCCTGTATTTTTAAGACATGTTAGAGAAAAGAAAAATAACAAAAATGCCTATGCTAAAATATAATCAAGAATTAGATAAAGTCTCTGGTCTAGGAAGGCTGTGGTCAGCACAGAACGATCTATAACCTAAATATTCACTCCTAGCCAAGTATTAAACTGTGAGAATGGTAGGAGGTAGGGGCTTTGGGAAGAATAAGATCACTTTTATGAAAAAGGGCCAAAGATACTCCTAGTGGCACAAGCCTATAATCCCAGCTACTAAGACATCTGAATTAGTAGAAGGATCACAAGTTTAAGGCCTGGTAGGGCTACATAACAAGTTTATGATCAGCCCTGGTTATTTACTGAGATCCTGGCACAAGATTTAAAACAAAAAAAAAAAAACTTTAAGAAGGGGAAAGGGCTGGAAATGTGTTTTGTAATTCAGTGGCAGAGTGTTTTCTTAACATACATGATGCCCTAAATTCAATCCCCAACAATAGCAAAGAAAGAAAGGAGGAAGAAGGAAGGAAGGGAGGGAGAGAAAGAAGAAGGAAGGGAGAGAAGCAAAGAAAGAAGGGAGGAAGGAAGAAAAAAGGGAAATGAAAACAGAAGGTAGGAAAAGAGCCCCCAGAACCTTCTTGCTCTCCAACCATGCAAGGGCACAGTAGGGAGGCACCATCTACCAATGAAAACACAGGCTCTCACCAGATCCCCAAACTGCCAGAGCCTTGACCTCAGACTTCTAGCCTCCAGAATACTAAGAAGTGAATCCCTGCTGTCCGTGAATCACCCTGTCTGTGCAGTCGTGCCATTGTAGACTATGCAGACCAAGACATCAGGCAAGGGTGGGGAAGGGTATGCTGTACTGATCCCCATCTGTGGCCTAGCATGCAGTTGACTTTATAATTGCAGGAAAGAGATTATACATCAAAGAGATACGTAGGGACAGCCCTCACTTCCAGGTGTGCAACACAGGGCTAGAAGGAAAGCAGGATTGCCCCAAGTCCTCAGCAACACATCTGCAATCTTCTGCCCATGATAAATGGCCTCTGTCATCCCCAATTCCCACCTACTGTGGGGATGGTATGTAGCAGGTGGGGACAGAGCTCCTTTGCTCTGGCTGGAGATTCCTCCAAAATAAACACACACTAATCAAACCCCTAGAGCTCTGGCATTCAGATCAACAGTAAATGGCATGTTCCCATTCTTCTTCCTATGTTTCCAGACATCCCTCAGCTTGTGCCCCTCTGAGCCCTGTAAACCAGAACATGGGTAGTATGGCACCAGGTGCCCCAGTCCACCTATTGCTGCCTGGCCTGGCCTCCTCCCAGCACTTCAGACAGGACTTCTTCACAGACCCCTCTCTGGAATGTCTACCTGGTGATTTGTCTATCATTAGACACCACAAAACCTAAAAGCACATGCAACGGCTAGCTTCCACACTGGTGCTAGGGCCCTAGCACTTGGACTATCTCTCCAGGGGCCTCTTCCTAACAGGGTGTTTCCCAGGGAAATGAACTGGGGCAAGGGACTGAGATGGTATTGTCCTGTGTGCAGGTGTGGCTCAGGCTATCACTGGACACAAGTCTTTCACTGAGTGTGGCTGTCTTCTTGAGAGCCCCTCTCAGTGGGACAGAACAGGCTCTCTGGGTAGCAACGAGGACAAGAGCAAGAGCAGAGACTGCTCCAACCTTCTTGGGACAGAACCCAGAACAGTACAGTCCCCTGAATCCCATCTCCCTGTCAGAGTGGCCACAGGCTAGCCATGCTGGAAGGGAGGGTCCCAGTGTGATGCATGGCCACATCTGGACCAGGTCTGCCCATCACATGGACAAAAATTCCATTAATGTCATTGCTTCATCCCAGTCTCCTGGTGACATGTGGCCTGAGTCAGTGAGCAGTCACCCCTCTAACACCACTGAGGTCTGGGACAGCAGCTGGGGGGAAAACTGAACTACAAAGATGCCTTCTCAGCTCTGTGGCTCCATCGCTGTGCACCCTAAAGATTTAATTAACCTTTGTAACCCTTAGTTTCCTCAATGGTAGGAAGGCTAAAATGGAACATACCACCCAAGGCTACTGGGGAAACTGAATCATTCATGTGAAATGCATTGCTCTTCAGCCCTCCACACTGTACGTTGTCAGTAGGGATGGCAACCCCCACTTTCTCAGTAATCTCCCTCCACACACACCTCATCCCACTCATTCTGATGCATTCTAGACACTTATATGAGTCACTTTGCTGGGTAGGGTAGGATAGTGTATACATGAATCCCCCACCTAGGTTGCTCACACTGGCAAGGAGGGGGAGACTGCTCTGCCCTGCTCCTGAGTGGCCTTGGACAGCAGGACACAAACCTCTCTTTACCTCCACTTCATGGAAGAGGACACTGCCTTCTTGGTATATGGTGGCCAGAGAATTCTATAGAGAGCTGGGCGCAGAATCTGGCATGTCATAAATGCTTCAAGTGCATTTGTCATTATTGTTGTGTAATAAAGAGATAATGAAGGTTTTCCCTATATTTTCCCTCTGACCTCTGCATCCTCTGACTTAAACCTTTTCTAAACCTGGTGCTTCATCATTTATTTATATTGATTTATGCAACATGCTTCCCATAAACCAAGTTAAATCCTCAGTGAAATGAAGCCAGCATAAATAAATGATCATGCAGCAGACAGCCTCACGTGTATGCAGCCCTGCCAGAAGAGTTCCCATCGATTGTCCGATGCTCCCCTACCCCTGGCCCCTGACCTGTGCCCTTGGAGAGGAAAGATCACGTCAGCAACTTTCCCCCTTGCTGTTCATAAACCTTTCCAAGCTAGACCCTCATTCCTCTTCCTGATTAGACCTTCCACTCTGTTTCCATCTGGAAAAATGTCATCCGTTCTGGTGATTTAGTTCCCTTGAGTCTGTCAAGTTGCCCCATAACCTTGTTTCCAGGGACTTCAATCTCTCAAAGCTGGACTTGGATTTATTGTGAAGAATGTCCCTGGAATAGGAATGGCCTCATCGTCTTTTGTAAAACTGCCCTTGGGGCTGCTCTCCTCCTCACCCCACTGAGGTTCATGTGGCCACAGTGGCCCTAACACTATACTGTGGGGGTACTAGAGGTCAGTGAGGGTCACAGGGCTGGGGGCACAGTTCCACCCTAACTGTATGGAAAGCCTCCTGAACCCCAGAACAGTAGGACTGGGCTCCGAGAAACTGTGTCCACTGGAATCTCACTTCATCGTACAGCTGGAAGCCCGGTCAGAAAGCATCACAGTCAGAAAGCAGCAGAGTCCTCTCCAGTAGGAGTGAACTTTATCACACCCCAGGCTGCTCTGATATAATGCCTCCCTGTTCTCTGGAAACCACACATCAAAAATGTTAACAGAAGCAACCAGCATGTCATAGGTTGAAGAGCTCTGTCATGAGCTGCTGAAGCAAGCTAGGCTTCTCACTCCCTAGGGGATGGTTGGAAGGCTTGCCTCAGTTTTCCCACCACCCAGAGCCTCCCCAGAGCCAGGTAGTTGATCTGAATGTCTGCACTTCTCTCCATCTGGCACAAAATACTTTAACAGCTATTGAATGGATGTAAGATGGACAGATGGGTGGATAGGCAGCTGAGGATGTGTAAGATAGATAAAAAAGCATATGTGCAATAAAGCATATGACCTTTTCATTTTCTTTAAGAAGTAAAGAGCCGGGCTTGGTGGCACACACCTTTAATCCTACCACTTGGGAGGCAGAGGTAGGAGGATCACCATGAGTTCAAGGCCACCCTGAGACTACATAGTGAATTCCAGGTCAGCCTGAACTAGAATGAGACCCTACCTTGAAAAAACAAACAAACAAAAGAAGCAGTAATAAAACCATTGACAGGTATCCATGACACTACCTGCTCCTCCCTTCCATATTTCCCTTCTGTTCGTGGCTTGCATCACATAGGCAGCCCCACCTCAGAGGAGTTGAGACTCTAGGTACTAATAGAACTCCAGGGGATGGCAGTGACTAAGAGGTATGTGGGGCATAGACCACTTCCACATGCTTCCCTGCATGGGACCTTGGGCAAGATATGTAACTGGGGACAGTAATAACACTGGAGCTAGGGCCAAGATGAAGATAAGGAACACAACACAACCAGGCACTCAGTCTATCACAGAGCACTTCTGTGGCCCACAGGCTACTTGGCTTATTATCCCTGTTATCCCATGGCTTTGGCACTGAAGTTTGATATGTATGGCATAGGTAAGGTAACAGCTACTTCCTCATTGCTAGGGCAAAACACCAAACCAGAAGCAACTCGTGAAAGAAAAGTACTTATTTTGGCTTACAGTTTCAAGGGGACGTTTTGTCATGGTGGGGAAAGTACAAGAGCAGACAGCCGGAGCACAGCACATCTCCACAGCAGCCCAAAGAAAGTAGTTTAAGTACTGGGCTTGGAGCTGAGACATATTACCCAAAAGCCCATCCCCAGCCACTCGCCTCCTCCAGCAAGGCTCCTGAGGCCTCATAAATGTCCCAAAACTTTTCCAAATTGCTACCAGCTGGGGACTGAGTATTCAAAACGCATAAGCCCATGGGGACATTTCATTCAAGCCACCACTTTCTACCCCTGACCCCTACAGGTTCCATAGCTATCTCATGATGCAAAATACATTCAGTTCAACTTTTAAAATCCCCATAGTCTTTACCAGGAACAGCACTGTTTAAAAGTCCAAGATCTCATCTGAGACCCAAGGCAATTGCTTAACTGTGAGATTGTAAAATCAAAACATAAGTCACACACAATAGTGGAGTGAACACTCCCATTGGAAAAATGAAGGCATATCAAAACAAGATTGGACCAATGCAAGATTAAAAAAAAAAATCAGCAGGGCAGGGCTGGAGAGATTGCTTAGTAGTTAAGGAGCTTGCTGGCAAACCAAACCACCCAGGTTCGATTCCCCAGTATCCATGTAAAGCTGGATACACAAGGTGGCACATGAGTCTGGAGTTTGTTTGCAGTTGCTGTAAGCCTTGGCATGACCGTTATCATTCTCTCTCTCTATATATATTTTTTCTCTCTCAAGTGAATAAATTCAAAAAATCAGCAGGGCAAACTCAAATTTTACAGTTCTGTGTCCAGTGCTGAGACACATGATGAAATCCTCTGAGCTACAAAAGGCTTTGTCAACCTTGCCCCTCCAGCTGCCCTGCTTGCAGCCTGGGCAGGATCCACCCTCAGCCATCAGCTTTCCTTGGTAGCCAGCCTAGAGTTCTGGCATCACCAACATCCTGGGGTCTCCATGGCAACCTGTGGTTCATCTTCACAGTTTCATAAATGGTCTCAGAGAAACTCCTGGCACAGATCTCAACCTTGCTTTCACATCCAGAACTGTGTGCACTTCAATGATGCTCCATTTTCTACATTTATCATATTTCCCAAACTAGTACCAAGTGGGCTGCCAATGTGTCCATCCAGGAAGGGATAAACCTTGAGGAGCAGGAAACTCCTTCAGCCTTCTTCCTTCATGGCCCCTCTTTCAAAAGTGTCTGCTCACCTCCTATTGTTCCAGCCTCACAGTGGTAATGTAAACAATTACAGCGGATATGGCCTAAAACCTTTCCATGCTTCCTTCTGTGACAAACTCTACATTTTTATATCTTTCTGCTCTGTATTTTCCTCCACCAAGCACACCAGAACATTACTTTTAAATTCAATTTTGCTCAAGTTCTCAGGAGACAGGCAGAGTGCAACTAGCACATCACATGAATTGCCTCTCATCCAGCTCCTGTTAAAATTCTTTCTCCTCTGAAACTTCGTAAGAGGAGCCTTCATAGTTCCATAGAACTGTGCAGCTTTTTAAAACCCTCATCACAGTGACCCATTAAACTCTACTTCTCTAGCTCAAAGTTCCAAATCCTTCCATATTTCTCCTGAAAACCATTTCCAAAAGACTAAAACACACACACACACACACACACACACACACACACACACACACACACACAGAGTCAGGTAAATACAGCAATAGACCCTGTTGGTACCAATTTTCTGTAGAAGTTACCTTCTTGTTGCTGGGATGAAAAACTAAACCAGAAGCAGATTAGGGAAAGAAGGGGTTTACTTCTGAGGGGACGTTTCATTGTGGCAGGGGAGCATGGCAAGAATGACAAGAACATGTCACATCTCCACAGCAGCTGGAAGGAAATTAATTTAAGTACTGGGCTTGGAGCTTGGCTATCTTACCCCAGAGCCTGCCCCCAGTGATATGCCTTCTCCAGCAAGGCTATATCTCACAAAGACCCCACAACTTTCCCAAATTTCCAGTATCTGGGAACCAAGCATTCAAAATATATGATCCTATGGGTCATGTCATTCAAACCACCACAGGTACTAATATGGAAGGCTGTTGTAACTGCTGTATCTGGGGTGGGTGAAGAATTCTTCCACGGGGCACTCCAAGCCTGTGAGAAGTGAGAAGACCAGGGTCTATGCTCTATAGAAGCCTTGTGACTCAGAGTAGTTTAGGTAGCAAGGGCTCAGCCTCCCACCTGTGTGCAGGATTCTGGGGGTAGGGGAAAATGCAAATTGATTCTGTGGGTGTGGGTGGGTCCTGAGATCCTACTGCAAATCTGAAGCCACACCCAAGTAACAGCTATGTAGTTCCACACCTGCTAATGTGCACATATCACTTGGAAGAGAAGGAGGGTGCCCTTTAGGGAACTCAGTTGGATTGGGGTATATGCTTCCAGAGAGAGCCTTGGGAAAGAGTGAAGATCCTTTCCTGGTCTACGGCATGTGGTGAGTCCTGGGGACAGTTAGGGTCTGTTTGTGGAGACTCAGGGCTCTTCAACTTCAACAGGGTATGCTTGGGCTAAACATGACCCAGTACTCTAGCCTCTTTATTTTCAACCTCTGGCTTTCTTGATCTAATCAGAGCAGAGCCTTCCCAGAGTTAGTTCCTGCCTCATACATTTTAAAAGACTAAATCCATGTTATTCTATCCTACTACAACTACAGCCAGAGCCCGGCGTGGTGGTGCACGCCTTTAATCCCAGCACTCAGGAGGCAGAGGTAGGAGGATCGCCATGAGTTCGAGGCCACCCTGAGAATACAGAGGGAATTCCAGGTCAGCCTGAGCTAGAGTCAGACCCTACCTCGAAAAACAAACAAACAAAAAATACCTATATCCATGCTCTATGTACTCTTCTCTGGGCTCCAGGGTCATCCTGGTACAAGGCTAAAACACCGGGCCATGTCTACCTTGTATCCTGGAATGATTTCCACTTTATTGATGAAAATATGGATCAAGGTTTCCAGTTGGCTTTTCCTGAGAACATGCCTTATCTTAATTTCTCAATCCAAACTATAATTAGTTATGTTCTCTGCCGATAGAAAGAGACTTTCCCCAAAACTTACTCTTTTCTTTCCCAAAGGTAGTTTCATTCACTGTCCTAGGCCTGTTGCACATCTGCAATACCCAAACGGTCTTGATCTCCACTTGTGTATGCCTGTATCCTGCCTACAGAGGCCAGGGACCACCTTCTCAGAAGGGGCCTCACACTTGCACCCTGGCTACTTCTCTGTCTGTCTCTCCTTCCACCTTCACTACCACATTCTATGTCTTGTGGCCCCCTCTGTTTGTTGCTCTCCTGGTGACACTGAATCTTATCACCTCTGAAGTCTTCTTCCTGAAGTCCTACCCTAAAGTCCAAGAAAGACAGAGAGTTCCCAAGGCTTTTCCTAATTCTGGCAACTAACATTCCACTAAGCATTATCTACTGACTATTCTCAGTCTCCTAGAGCTCAGGCCTCCTTCAAACAACCTCACTGTCCTGTTCTGGTAATACTAAGACACTATCTCAGCCTCTTGCTACATGGATTAAAAGAAATAAAAACTGCAGAAGTTCTTTTCTGTTTTTGTGGTGCTGGGGATTGAACCTGGAGACTTGAGCACACTAGGCAAGAACTCTACTACTGAGACACTCCCCAACAAATGTAGAGTTTTCAAAAGACCATTTCTTAAACAAGAGCGTTATGGCCCAGAGCACTTGGATCTGAATCTCTTTGCCTTTCAACAACTGGATCCAGACCCACCTGCTATTCCATACTATTCCCCTGTGGCCTGCTATGAGCTGGGCTGCTGTCTTCACCTGTCCCTCAGCCCTAGCAGAGTCTCACTGGCATCACCGACAAGGACCAGGCATGCTCATTTACCATTTCCCCTGTCATCATCCCCTTGCCTGCCCCAGTCACACCACCTCCAGATGCCCTAGTCTCTGTCCCATTCTTTCAAGACTCTGCAAGGCAGTAATGGTGACAATGCTGCCTAAATGTCCCCTTCATGAAGGATTTAGATAGCTCTCTGTATTTCCTGAAATTATTTGTCCCTGTGAAACCATGGAGGAAATCAGGACAGAAACAGAATGGAAGTCTTTGTCACAGGCAATACGGGGGAACCAAGGGGATGGGTGGCCACTACCAGGCTTCTGCACCTGGCAGGACCATGGCTCCATGTTAGATGCTTAGAACATACGTGGCTGGAGGAGGGTTGAAATGGAGCTGGCAGCCTCGCTGAGGAGCAGAGCAGCCCTATGGGGAAAAGCAGAGCCTCAGAAGATATGTTCATAGATATGAGAACTGAGGCCTGCAACTATGGGATAGCCACCTCTCCGTATGCGTCAGCCTCACAGCAGCATACAGAGGCCAGGTACAGGGGTGAGGCTGGAGCAAGAGGCAGAGAGCAAGGCTATGCAAGGGTGCCTGTGTCCCTACATGACCACTGTACAGAGCTTGGGCTGCGGGTGTGCCCACCAGGAATGTGTTTGTCCTGAGGTGTGAAATCAACTATGTAGTAATGTGCTGAACCAAAAGCTGACTGTATAGGGACACCATGATGACACGTAGCAGAGAAAAGTGTAATTTTCTCCGACTAGAAGTAAAATGCTAGAAATTGTGTCCTTGACACAACAGACCCTTCCAGAATTTTTCCAGTGCTACCTCTGTAAGTTCATCCCTTGAGGAGAGGCTTTCAGTCTTTGCACTCACATGAATCAAACACAGAAGAAAGGGAGTGGAGCACGCAGGCCTGGAGGCATGGTCCCATGCTAGGTGGACCAGGAACCCTGGGAGGCCATGGGTGGGGCTTGGCAGAGAGGCATACTGTATGCAAGGAGCCAGCCACTCAGGCTACCTATGTCTTGGGATGTCCACCAAGAGACAACCCTTCTTTCAGAACAACTCTGGGCATAGGGAATCTAGGACCTACAGGCTGGTAGTATTTTGACGGCCAGAAGACAGAGCTCTCCTGGCTGAGTGATGTGTACTGTGGTGACTCTTGGACCCCCATGTGTCACTCTGGGCCTGTCCACACAGGACATCCTGGAGATGGCTGGCCATGTGGCATGTTCAGGACCATCACCCTCTTGTAGGGCAAGCCAGAGAAAGTTCATGAGCCATGGTGCTTCACGTGTGCCTGCCTTCTGACATTCTGATGACAGCATGCCCTGAGCTTTTCTTAGAGAGTATCAGGCAAATAACGATTGTTTACGCAAATAGATCTACATTTCTCTTCTCTGTGGGAGCCCTGTGAGCTCATCTCATCTTCAATTTTCTGTTTAGTGATCTGTAATTTTAATTTTTCCTGGCTTATCATGCTGCAAGGAAAATTTGCTCAACTCTTCCAGCCCTCCCAGTTCATGTCCCACAACATGCATTTGTTTTCCAAACTACAAAATCAGGTCCACATACATCTCACAATGGGATAATGACTGGTAGAAGGAGTAAATGTGTGAAAGGTGGGAACTCTTCTCAGAGAAGGCAGACAAGGTGCCACAGTGAGCAACAAGAGAACAAGTAAGGATGGTCAACTATAAGCTGATGCCAATCAATGACAAGCTGCCCCAGGTACAAGAAACAGACAAGCTTTAAGTGCTTTGGAGCAATCTGAAATCTAATGTTTGGGGCTGGGGAAATGGCTCAACAGGTAAGAATACTTGCTGTACAAGCATGAGGGCCTGTGAGGGTCTGAGATGACTTGAGTTTGATTCCTCAGCAACCATGTAAACAACTGGGCATGGCCACACATGCTTATAACCCAGTTTTGCAGGAGTGAAGATGAGGGAATCACTGGGGCTCTCTGGTGAGCCCATCTGACCATAAACAGTAGCTCCATGTTCAGTGAGAAACTCTTTCTCAAGGAAACATGCAGATGAGTGACAGGAGGACACATGTTCCCTGGCTTCCACATGGCATGGACATGTTCCACACACAAGCATGTGCATATATATCACATATACACCACATATGAAAAATCTAGTGTTCGGTGAATCTTTAATAAATATACACATTTAGTATATAAAAGAATAAAATAGAACTGGAGAGAGACAATGTGGGGGTGGGGGAAATGAAAGAAGGGAAGAGGGAAGGGAAATGTCAGGGTTCCAGGAACTTTCTTGAGGTACAACTGGCTGTTTTCTTATATAGCACATTGTTCATGTGTTCTGGCTGCATTTCATTCTGAAGTGTCTCTGAGGATTCTAATTACTAATTATTTACCTACATTGTCTCCTCATAGAAAATCTTTATCCTATTTGTTTACTTTAGACTTGAATATTTTCAGCCATACCTGAGGGATTTTTCTTAGGAGTAGTATGCATGCTTGGTGAGTGCTCTTCACTAAACAACAACGCCAGCCCCTCCATACACATTTGAGATTAAGGTTCAGTAACTGAGTTCTGTGGATTGTTGATAGACAGACTGGTATGGGGCTGGAGGTAATCAAGAGTGCTCAAATGTCATAACTGAACATCTTATCCCAAGGTGACACAGTTCCACCTGCCCTATCCTAGGTGTCTACAGACTGCCCTTTCAAGATTATTAGAGTTAGGGGCCTTGACCTGTATGCAGAACACTGACTGCCATTGCTGGTGCCTTACAGAGCAGATGCAGCCGGGCTGTTAGTTATCTTAAT
This sequence comes from Jaculus jaculus, assembly GCF_020740685.1. Classification (NCBI taxonomy): domain Eukaryota; kingdom Metazoa; phylum Chordata; class Mammalia; order Rodentia; family Dipodidae; genus Jaculus; species Jaculus jaculus. The sequence goes on from NC_059103.1 coordinate 58,524,449, forward strand.
CCTTTCAGCTCAGCTCTGGCATTATCTACTGTCTTGGCTACATCCCATACCCAGACCAGTCCACTGTCCTACAGTCCACTCCTCCAACATGCGTACACACTCATGCGTGTTCAGTGGGGACTCCCCATCCACCTCTGACCATGCTCAGAGACTGACCTTTTCTTCCGGCAGCTCCTCTTCCATCTCACCATCTCTCATATCATCTTAAAAGGATCTTAGAAAGCAGAGGAGTAGCATTGTACCTACCCATAACCACAAGCCAAAAGCCCAGCCCACTCTGACAAAGAATGAGTGACAGGCACAGAAGCTGGTCTCAGGCACAGTTCAGAATGGTTTGGGCGAAAGAACCAAAATTATAACAGGCCCATGGAAAAGGGGCAGGGTCTGACCAGCCAGGGTCCTTCTGGAAAAGAAAAAAGGGGAAGAAAAGCGAAGAATGAATCCTAAGTGCTTGGATTTTGAAGTGTTTAGTCTACATGATATTGGGGTTTGGTGTAATTTACTGATTGAGGAAATGTAGAAAATTGAATGATATAATAACTTCCAATTATAAAATCTCAACTCTTCACATGATGCTTGACACCTCTGAAATGAGCCTAATGCATCACCCTGCAAGCATGACCAAGGACTTGTTCAGTGACACTCATCTTAGAGCAAATGTGGGTGGGGACCCATGTAACCTTGAGCACCTGCCTTGCATACTGTGTGACTGGCAGCAACTGTCCAGGAACCTAGGCACAATTGTCCCTGGTGGTGGATGGTACAGCCTGCATGCAGACCTCAACATCTGAAAAGAGGGGAGAAACCTTGTCAAACTTGTCAGTGGTGAGTCGGACACTCTGCTCAGCCCGTCTATGAATTTTCTCATTTCCTATACTCACAAAGAGAAGAGTGCTATTGTTAAGTTGGGGAAGAAAGAATCTGGGGCACAGAGAGCTTTGAAGTTGGGATGAGTGATGCAACTGAGATTTGAATCTGCATCTATGTGACCTCCAAAGGCAGAGCTCTTCCAAATACATCACTGCTGACTCCAAACACCATGGGACACCACACAAACACCACCTAACACTATACTAGCACCACACTAGTGCCATGCTAATCATGTTAACTACATACTAGCACCATGCTATCACCACACACCACACGAGCACCAGTAGCAGGCATCCAGTCACTGCAGAAGTTCAGGTATCTTCTTCACAAGAGGACACTGCCTAGCACTCCTAGATGCTGGGGTCTACATACCACACTTCATTCTAGCATGAATTGAACCTTAGTTTTGAAATTTTTTAACATTTTATTTTTATTTATTTATTTTAGAGAGAGAGAAAAAGAAGGGAGAAGTGTACACCAGAGTCTCTAGCAGCTGCAAACGAACTCCAGACACATGTGCCACTTTGTACAGCTGTCTTACATGGGTCTTTTGCTTTGCAGGCAAGCACCTTAACCACTAAGCAATGTCTCCCACCCTTAATCTTAGTTTTATTGGCACAAGACATGAGCAGTCATGAAACTAGAGTGATGAACTGTGTGTGCTTCTCACACATGTCCCAGAAGCTCCTTGTCACAGTGTGTGGCCAACAGACACAAAATCCTACAGGGTCTAAAATGCTGCCAGCAGCTACCATGCTCCAATAGAGATTAACTGAAGTAAAAGAAGATGAACGCACAGGAAAGCATGAATCTAATGCAGGGAAACCAGACCATTCTAATCAACAGCCTGGGAAAAGGTATCCTTGTGATCTAGATAGAGTGTCTGAGGGAGGGGACAGTAGAAGAGCCTTTAACGCTGTGTGTGAAGTGACATAACTCTAGCTCATCTTCACACTCTGCATACCTGGAGCAGACCAGAAGAAGCACAGCACATTGGTCAGCTCGGGCTGCTGTAACAAAGCACACCAGATTGGCAGCTGAATCTGCACAAGTTTACCTTCAGGGTCCTGGAGGCTGGAAGTCAAATCAAAGGGTACCAGCAGGGTCGGGTGCTGGTGAGACACTCTCTGGCTATAGATGGAGTCACCTTCTAGAAGGTGAGACAGACAGTGTCGTCTGAGCCCACCTCTTCTATTTCAACAAGGGTTTCTCAATGCATACATGGCATGTCAGAGTGAGTATTTGTTGAGAAAGAAAGAGGGAGGGAGAGAGCCTGGTCTCCATCCACTAGATGCCAGCAGCACCCCACAACTGGGACCATCACAATTGCTTCCAAACATTCTCAAATGTCCCTGTGGTTGAGAACCACAGATTTAAACAGAACTCAGCATCTCACAACATGATGTTCAGTATACACTGGATATAATCCAACACTCATCCTCACTTTAGAACCAGAAAAAACTAACCTATTCTCAAGGTTGAAGATAGTCAGCACATGCCAACCTTGAGATGCATCTAATGTCTGAATTTCCAGAGACTTTAAAGCAGCTATTATCACCATGCTCCAGAGATAAAGGTGAACACTCTTGAAACAACTAGAAGGATTCAGATCCCTGCACAGAAATGAAGCTATTATATAATAGAAATGTTAGAACTGAAAAAAAAATGAGAAGAAAAAATAACCCCAGGAAGGTTTCAATTGTAGACTTCAGATCATAGAAAAAGAAAGTTGGAGTACTTAAAGTATGATTGATGCCATTAGAAAAACACAGAGAAAAGAATAATAACAGAACACAGTCTCAGAAACATACTAAGCAAGATCTGATCAAGAAAACTTTGAGCAAGATGGAAAAGCAAAATGGATTCTACTGACTACTTCCTACAGGAAGAAGAGGGATCATGCTGTTGCTCAGACCAGCACTACTGATGTAGCAGTGGGTAAGGATGGACCAAAAGAGACTTGTAGCCCTCATGGACATAAATGCAAAAATACTCAGCAAATGAAAGAAGAAATTTTTTTAAAGACAGCAGATCATGAGGTAAGGGGCATTTGGAAATAAATTAGTCATCTACCACATTAGTAGACCAGAGGGAGAAAAATCACATCAAGACACAGGAAAGGCATTCAGTAAAATCTGATTTCTATTCATAAAAGAGGTCTAAGATACAGAAAAGTAGAGTCTTGCCAACCTGATACAGGATGCCTTCAGAGTCCTTAACATCACTGCCACACTTGCTTTAAGCCCAGGGAACTTCCCTCCGCATTGCAGTGCAGTCTTGTGAGGATCAGTGTTAGTTAGAACTCTCCATCCCAACAGCCCTGTCTGCTAAAACATTAGTGGGAGATACCACCTACCATACTGCTCAGAGTCCACTGAAGAATTTAGTTACAAGAATTGGGGTTTAATCCAAAAACTAAGTTCATTTTTGCAGATTAATGTTATATTTGCATTTTCTCAGTTTTAACCAACTGAAACGTCAATTTTATGTCAGGATCTCTCTCCAAAACAGCACTATTTACATGGAGAACACAGGCGAACCACACAGAGTATGACTAGCAGACGGAATGATACACCCAGCCATCTTGGGACACAGGGAGGGCCAGGGGCCTGGGCATGGAAGTTTGAAGTACATCTTCACTGTGAGGAACAAATTGGTTCTCAACACTCCTACTATGGCCCTTAGGAGAGACCTGTCCTCTCCTACCTGTACAATTTAACAGCCTACATGAGAGTGCCTGGTTAAGTCCTGAGCAGGTGCTAAGATGGGTTCCAGGTCAGTTCAGCTATTAACTGGTTGTGGTCAGATCAGGGTCTGACCTATGCATGCGTAAGTAGCCACCAATCTTGTTACGTCAATGGTTTAGCATCCAAATGAAGTGCTTATGACTAAAGGCCACTGAGTCCCATATCCTGCGTTCTAGCTATATGGATGTCAGTTGACATTATGAAGGAGGGATCAAACTGCAAGCATCACAGGCAAGGGAAGGCATGCATTTCTCAGGACCTATGAAGTACCATCTGATTCCATAGGCTCACAGCTGGAAATTAGTAATACCCATGCTCATTCCCAGGTCTCTGCTCTGCTCTTGTTATTGTCACAGCACAATACAGGTTACTGACCAACAAGTCTACAGGTGGGACAGAAAGGAAAGAGGAAGAAACAGAGAAAAGGAGAGAGAAGAGGAGTGAGAGAAAAGGAGTGATCCCAGCATTCTCCACAAGTTCAGGATAACTGGGAATTTATCTTGGTAAGACCAACACTTGGTGCCAGATGTTAATGCATTTTAAGTCCATAATGTAAGTATGAATTATGTAACCAGCTTATTAAAGGCTCCAATTCATTTGAGAATGACTCACCCCTAGGGTCATCCCACAGCAAGATTTCTAATCTCTACATTGTGTCATTCTGTGAATAAAGTCATTACTGACCTATGGCCATAGAAAGTTCCAGACAAGATGACCTCAGATTAAAATGAAAATGCTATCAACCTTCACTGACATATGGAGCAACCTGGCCTACCTTACTGTACACAGGTCTTGCTGAGCAGATTCTAATGTCCTCTTATACAAGGCAATTCTCCTGGCTTTGCTCCTTACCACACCCCATCAAATGGCATGAACCCCACACCTGGCTCCATCTTGCACACTTACCATGTTCAAGTGGAAGTTCAGCCAGTGAGTGATCCAGAGGAAAGTGGCCACAAGCCTCCCATGTGACACAGCCCAGGAGCAGAGCACTAAGAGTGCTTCCCTTTGTGGACCCTGGTCATGTTCAGAGCCTTGCACAATGTCCTCACAGCACAATGACTTCATTTACTGCTATTGGCAGTTTAAGTGGACTGTGGCTTCATTTGTGGTATGAGGTCAGCATTTCTACATTCTGCCATCTCCAGGGTTTGCCCTACATATTCAAGGTCTGTTATCTGCCTCATTCCAAGATGGCTGATTAGAATTCTCTTTCTTTTGTAACAAGGAGTTAGTTTAGTCTGGAGAGATGGCTGAGTGGGTAAAGTGACTGCCCCACTTTCCCAACTCTACCCCTCTCTTCAGCAAAATACCTATAATTGACTGCACAGGTCTCAGTCATTTTTAGTACCATATTTTCCCCAGATTATCTTCAAATGCCATCATTTTCCTGTTTTCCAGGCAACATCTCTCACCTCTTTCAAGGCCCTAAGACTTTGAACTATGTTACCTGTGCACCAGATGTCTCTCCCAGCTATGCTTGAGATCCCCAAGAGCCGGACACTGTCACTCTCTTCTTTGCTTTCCCCAAGTTCCAAGGCCATGTCTCCTGTGGAAGATCCTATGCCAAGCTTCAGCACATGGCTGAAAGTACATGCACACATTAGTGATGTGCACTGCCATTCATGAGTCTGTATTGGGTTTCTCAGGCCAAGAAGAACATGTGTACTGTGCCCTTTGCCCATAGGCTCTCCACCAGAGTCTCCATAGAGTGAGACATAAATATAAGCAGCCAGCTAGTGTTAATCTGTGCCCTGCTGAGGGCAGGAGAACTGTATAAACCTAACACTGTGATTAAGAAGAGTCAAAGAGAGTGGAGCAGACTGAGACAAGAGGGAAAAGGTAGACTGGACTCCATGAGTCAGAAGCAAGAGATATTATACTAGAATAACTTGTAGGGAAGGGGAGTTGAGCCATATCTACTATGCCTGCCTACAGGGCATGAAGCAAGTAAATGAAAATTGATAGGTCAGCATGTGTATACTCCAAAACACAAATCTCCATCAACCCAGCACAGTGCAAAGGGGGAGAGGCCCAAGCACCTCCAGTCCAAACTGAGTTCTGCTTCTGCAACAGGCCTCACACACCACCCTCATGGGAGTCCAGTCAGAGCTATCCTTAGCCTAATGCCAGAAGCACCAGATGCTGTTTCCTGCAGAAGAGATCAGTAGCAGGCGGTGGGCAACTACAGATCTTTATCGACATGGCCTGAATGTGATCTGCAGGAACCTTCCAGCTGCTCAGGCCCCTGCACAAAGGACTCACACATGAAGCATCATGGAGATGGTGCTGGCAGAAGTGGTTAGAACAGTAACAATCTGTGGCCTGTGACAGCTGCCCCTCCAACTGCCATTCTTCATGGTTCTGCACTGTGGTCACAGTTCTCTGGATCTACCCATCTACAAAAGTAGACGTTATTATCACTTTACAAACCAAGAAACTGAAGTCCAGAGGAGGTAAGCCAATTATTACAGTGACACAAATAGTTGGTAGCAGAGGTAAAATCAAGACCTAAATCACAGCTCTGTGGCCCATGCCCCCAGTGTGACTCCACAGTGTCATTGTGCAGAGTACACATTCTCTTCCCAATCCACATAAAGAAACACGCTCTTCTGGAAGTCTCCTCCCTGTGCTTGAGCCATCACAGTGCTGGAAAGTGCTATGCAGGCTACTAGGGGAGAAAAGTCATCAATAGTCTTACAGAGCAGTGGACTCAGCAAGTTATATAACCAACCGGCCAGTAAAGCTGTGCCCACTGATGCAATAATGGCATGACTATTATGAGGTTAACCAACTGCTCTCTGATTGGATTTGAGATCTGCTCCATGGAAGGGAATTTATGCCTGATACTGAAAACCTGGTATTAAAAAAAAAAAAAGAAAAAGTAAAACTATGGCTGGGCAAATCAGAGAGCCAGAGCCTCAGAGGCCCCCAACACCTCAGCACTGAAGCAGACCAAAAATGAACCCAACATGGCTCAGGGAAATCTTGCGGAAGAGGGGGCGGAAAGAATGTCAGAGTTACATGTTGGGTCATGATTTTCAGAGACATTTATCATACTAATAACTGGGGGCTAACTCCACAATGCACGACCCATTTTCAATAACAAGGAGGGTCTAATGGGAGGGGGTAGATCACAGATGAGCCTAAATAATGGTACCAAACTGCCTGTATTTACTGAAAAGAAAACTAATAAATTAAATTAAAAAAAAAAAAAAGAGAGAGAGGAACTGTAACAAAAAAAAAAAAAACTATGGCTGGGAAAAATCATAAGATATAGGAAGGAAGCTACCACTGTTGTTTGGTTAAATGGATGTGTTGTGTCCATCAAGTTGCCCTCTAAATATCTATATTTATGCCATAGATTAGTGATGCTTTCTCCTTTGGTCAGAGAAGCTTCTTTTTGCAGTTGGCAATGACTACTAGGAAGACTCAAATCTTGTCCAAAGTATTGAGAATAAGTGACTATTGAGTGCTCATCTCCTCCAAAGCTCAGAAAATATTGTGGAAGAGGTGTAGAAAGAATGTAAGAGATGGAGGATGGGAAGGAGTGCTTTGGAACACTGTCTTCTGGACAAAAAGTGGCTGTTGTACACATGACCTGTATAGACCAACACAATACTAGACTAAATCAACATTCCATTATGGGTGGTAGAGGAGGGCAAAGGATAAAAAAAGATACTAAAATGAAAGAGGGACTCATTGAAAACAAGACAAGGTTCAGTGAAAAGAGAATGGGGGAGAGAGGACAAGAAAGGGTAATGAAAAATTATGATCAAAATACACTCTAATTACAGTCTTGTATAAAAATTATCAATTAACGCATGCTCATAATCAAACAACAGGGAACTGAAATAGTCTTATAGGGCAGAGGACATTCTTCCTCATTCTCTTACCTCCTGTTCCTGTTCTCTCTTCCTGTAACAGTCCCCTTGGAGTGGCTCCAATGGATTTACAAAGAGCACAGCACCAAGAGTGGTGTGCTGGGCTTAAGAAAGTTTACAGGTAGAGTTGCTATAAAAGAGAGGCAGAAAACAACTCATCTTTAAAGTCCTGTTAACTTTTGCCATCAACTGGGGACATACCTGAAGGAGGACATTTGGAAAGCATGTGATGGGAAGGAGGCTCTGTATTGGGAAGGCTCTAGAGGGGAAGGCACATGTTCCTCAGTCCAGCCTTAGCTTCTATGTGAGCCTCCACAAATGCTCAGGACACATCCCTGAGTCTTTTGAATCTGTCCAAGCTCAATCCATATCAAGCCAGGATGATGGCTTTAGATGCCCACTAATAAACTCCACCCTACTGTGTAATACATCATTCTGTACCACAGCATGCTCATTGCCCTGTTGGACTTGTGAGCACTTTAAATCTCTTCCCTTAGAAGCCAATGTTTAAACAAAGGAGTAGCTCACCTTAATCTTTCTTCAACTTAATCACACCCAACATCTTGCATATTTCAAAAAGAACACACATTAGCAGTTTTCAGTCATGAATGCATGAAGGTCACACAGGATTTATTCCCTGCAGTGGGAAGAGGAGCTGACATGACTGTCAGGAAGACAGAGAGCTTTGGTGGCTGAAGGTGCCCCATACTCCAGCTCTTCCATCACTACTGCCTCCCTGGACATGGCTGGGGCTGGTGTCAGAGGGCAGGATGCTCACGAGAAGCCTCATTCCTGCCTGGCTTTGTGTAGCAGCTGGGGTCCTGTTCACCATACAGTTTGGGGCACTCGACATCAACTGCAGGAGCTTCCTGACATTGGGGCCCAAGGTTGCTCAAAGGAGCAGAACCCTGGCTCCACCTCAGCTTCTTCCCCTAGGTCCTCGTGAGGGTACACCGCTGGCATGCTGGGCCTGGGCTCTAACTTTTCACCCTGGATAGAAGCAGCCATTTGTTCATACCCTGCTTCATTGTTTTAAATGAATGGACCAAACTGTGAGTTCCTCCAAAGGAGGGCAACATTTGATTTGATTTGCAGACCTAGCACTTAACAGAATACAGAGGCCCAATACACATTTGGTGAGAAAATGGCCTCAAATGCCTCATTGTGGTGACCACAGAACAGAAGACAATACACACTCTATGTTAAATACCCAGGAGATGAAGCTTTGAAAATAAGCTTGGTGACTGCCTTTCTGGTGTTTGACAACCTTCCCAACAGATCTGGACCTTCCACATATGGCCAGCAGCAAGTAGGATGCAGCTGTTCTACCACCTGAAACTGGTGTGATGTCTGTAAACACATGCATAAGCAAGAGGTGCCCTCATGTATGAGGATCATGTAGATGAACATGTATGACCTGTCTCTGCACATATCAGGCAAGATGCCCTGATAGACTGGGCCCACATGCCTCTGTGGTCAATAGTACTTCTAGGGGATAGAGGACTCCCAAGCCTCTGCTCAGAGCCCAAGGAACCCAACAGCACTGTGTCCTTTGTGTGCACAAGCAATGGCTTAGCACCAGTTCCTCAGGATGAGGCCCAGGCTGTAAACACTACCCACTGCTCAGAGCAGCCCATCCTCCTCCTACCACATACAATGAGGTGGCATCCCACGTCGATGTCCTTCCTAGATACATCATCAGGAATGCTGCCTAGTCCAGGGGAGCAGACCTTGTCCTAATTGTGGGATGAACTACTGGAAGTAGACCTTCTTCCCTCCGTCTGTCCCTCCCTCCCTCTTAACTTTCCCTCCTTCCCTTCCTTCCTTCTTTCATTTATTTATTCCTTTCTTTGTTTATTGTGTGGTGGCTGAGGCCAGCTGACCCAGAACTTCTGGGCTCAAGTTATTCCCTTCCTCAGCTTATGTCCAAGTAGCTGGGACTACAGAAGCCAGTTAAGAGTAATGGGAAGGATAGCTCAGTCAGTGCAAGGCAAACACTAGGTACTGAGTTCAATCCCCAAAACTCACATAAATGTGTAGGAATGGTGGCACATGCTTATAATCCCAGCACTGAGGAGGCAGAGACAGGAGCATCCTGGGGCTTGCTGATTAGCCAGTCTAGACTACTTGAACCTTAGGCCAATGAGAGACCCTATCACAAAAGGTAGTGAATGGCATTCCTAAGAATAACACTCAAGGTATCTTCTGGCCTATACACACACACACACACACACACACACACACACTCATTTAAGTAAAAAGAGTGAACCTTTCTTGATAATAGTTTTTAAAAATATTTATTTATTTATTTATTTGACCAAGAAAGAGGGAAAGAGAGAGAGAGAGAGAGAGAGAAAACAATGGGTGCACTAGGGTCTCTAGCCACTGCAAATGAACTCCAGATGCATGTGCATCTGGCTAACGTGGGTCCTGGAGAATCAAACCTGGGTCCTTTGGCTTTGCAGGCAAATGCCTTAACTGCTAAGCCATCCCTCCAGCATAATAATAGTTTTTTTTTTTTGTTGTTGTTGTTTTGTTGTTTTTTGGGGGGTTTTTTGTTTTTATTTTTGAAGTAGAGTCTCACTCTAGCTGAGGCTGACCTGGAATTCACTATGGAGTCTCAGGGTGGCCTTGAACTCATGGTGATCCTCCTACCACTGTCTCCCAAGTGCTGGGATTAAAGGTGTGCGCCACCATGCCGGGCTCCATAATAGTTTTTTGAGCTTGACAGGAAAAGTCCCGAGCACAGACAACTCCCCAATGCAAGATAGGAGAAGGTTGGCAGGATGAGAAGTCTCACCAGTGCCTGGGCCTTTCCTTATCTTGCAATTGCTTCCCAGTCCCTGAGCCATAGGCTGGCATGCTTGGCACAGCTTCCCCTGTAGTACACAGCACAGCTAGCTGGAGTCGGGGCCCACCGAGGCTCCTGAGACAGAGAGCAGCAGCCTCCATGCCTGCAGGTGAAGGCAAGACCTTCAGACATCAACACCTTTCCCTGTTATCTACCAACCTCAAGCACCTTACAACTTCCACTTAACGTTATTTATCCACTTGACAGATGAGAAGACTGAAGTTTTCCATGATGTTGCAGGTGGCAGAGCTCAGTCTGTGCTCTGCATCTCCCTGCAGAGAGACAGGATACCTCCCGGGCTCCTCGAGCCCAGTGCCCAGGAGCTTCACAATGCTCTGTTCACGCTGTTGTCCCCTTTCTCTGTCACATCACATGTTCTCCATGCAGGATCCAGAGGACGTCTCACACCTGCAAGGCACTAGATTCCATCACCCAGCAAAACAATACCTCTCACAGTCCCTGGCATGAATGTCACTGTCACTCTGCACGCTAGCATTCCAAGGAGGCCTCAGGGCACTGCTGTAGATGAAGCCACAGCCACTTCATGGGTGCTATGAAGAATTACATTTTCCACAGTACCCGATGCTGTCAGGAGAAGACAAAGCCAGGACCCCAGAGCAGGGCACCATGCAGAACTAGGAAGGGGCTAACTTACCCAACAGCTGCTACCTATGAGGCCCTATAAGCATTGTATGGTCCTCCCTTCCCCTTCTGAACAAGGACACTGTTACCTTCTTTTTACAGCTACAGCTACAGACTCCTACCCTGTAAGGGAGCCATCCTGTACATGAGTCAGACTGCCAAGCACACCTGGCGCCCTCCATTAATGAAGCTGAAACGAAACAATACCGAACAACAGCAAGTGGACAGTCGTTGGGAGGAACAGTGTGCATGTCCAGTACTCTGAGTGAGCTCATGAGCTCCACACAAGTACCAGCTTCAGCAGTGAATTTGTGTAAACAGCTAGAGAAAGCTCAGAGTGAAGAAATGCCCTATTCAAAGGATGCCAATGAAGCCACCAATGTGCACGATGGGGTGCCCTGGCTTCAGGAGTACCCTCAACAACAGACATCATACAGAGGTGCGCCTCTTGTGAACACTTGCTGGCCACTCACCGTTCCCTTGACCACTGGAGCCAATGCTTTGGTAGGAGCCAGGGAGATGCACAGATGTGGCCTGATCACAGCCACAGCCAGGGCCACAGCCACGACATAAGTAACAGCCATGCTGTGAGTCACAGCCACAGCCTGGACATTACTCTAAGCCTGAGTTGGGAGGCAGAGGGGAATTAAAGTGCCCACCTACCCTACTTTTATCACCCAGGCCCTTAGAGGCCAAAGGTCCAGTGACCTCTGTCCTGAAGAGGACAAGGGAAGTCAGTGGGCCCTAGTCCTGGCACCCAGGCACCAGCATGGCTGAAGAGCCTTTGCTATCCCAAGTCAGTGGCCCCTTGCCCTTGCACATGAACATGCATAGGTCCAGAGAGAAGAGACTCAACTTATGTTGTTTGGGCAGAAAGTGGCAGAGGGACTGGATCAGTAATATCTTGTTGCATATGACCACTTGCTGCTGCAGGCCATGTGACACTTTCACCTCTCTGAACCCCACTTTCTTCCAGTGTAATGGAGTTTGCTTATGCCCATGGATAGTGTGTGTGTGTGTGTGTATGTGTAGGGTGCATTCACAAAGCATCTACCTGGGTGTGTATGTGAGTCCAAAAGGTCACTATGGTGAAAGAAACCAACAGGCCACATTCCCTGCTTAGAAAACCATTCTGTGTTAATTGCCTAGAATGGAGTCAAAACCAATATAACAGTCCAGCCAGCAATCCTAACAGGCTGGATGATTTTATTAGTTTTGATGTTATTCTAGGCAATTAGTGTAGAATGGCTTTCTAAGCATGACCATCTCAGGTGCATGTTTCTGACAGAGACTTATTTTTTAGTGGGTGGTCTAATTCTGTATGCCAGGCTGGCCACAAATTTGTGGTGATCCCCTTACTTTGGTCTCGTGAATGCTGAGTGATGGGATTTCAGGCATGAACCACCCTACCTGGCAGGCTGATGGGGACTTGTAGGGTGAGTGTACATGGCCTGTCTACAGGGTGCTTGCAGTCTAGGGAGATAATTCAGGGCTCAGTTCCCCAGGATCCACCTAAGCCAGATGCACAAGGTGGCGCATATGTCTAGAGTTTGTTTGCAGCAGCTAGAGGCCCTGGAGTGCCCATTCTCTCTCTGTCTCTTTCACTTTATCTCTCTAAAATAAATAAAAATTAAATACAGCAAGAAAGGGAGCCAGGTATATACTGGGGACACAGTGATCTACCTGAAGGGCAAGCAGCCTCCAGAAGGGTGAGGCTACACGTCGAGTACCCCTGGGCCAGGTCCTACAACCCGCGAGGCAGGCTCGAGGCAGGCTGGACATGAAGAAACCTCCACGCTCGTGAGCATGGCATTGATGGGCATGGGAGCCTCTGTGCTTAGTGCTACTACTCCCTGTGTTCTCATAGCAACATGGCGCCTCGCCACTGCTAATGAAGAAAGAACAGCACTGATAGTTGTGGTGTCCCTTAAAGAGACTTATGGGAAAGCTTGGGATTCTGTGACCACCCATTCCTGGGAAGCTAACGATGGCCCCAGGCCAGCTGGAGGGAGGTGCCACCTGAGCCTGAGGTAGCTCATTACAATAGACAACCATCTGCAGGCCTCATTAGCTACAGCTAAGAGATCAGTGAAGTTAGAGACCTCTGAGTTCCAAGTCCTAACACCCCAAAGAGCAAAAGACCTCCCCTTCCTGTTCCCACTCGGTCTGGGAACATGGCGAGTGAGGCAAGGTAGGGAAGAGCCCCAGCGGGCACAGGATGCTTTGTTTTTGAGGCGCAGAGGTCCTCAACAGAGCCCTGTGAAGCCTGGTCCCCCTCTGATAAAGCAAGCCTTGTCCACCCCAGTACCTGCCTCAGCACCTACCCCAGCGACTTCAGAACCTACATGAATACCTACCTATCACCCAGCCTAGTGCCCATTCTACTGTCTATCCTAGTACCAACCCTAATATTTATCCTAGCAGCCACCTCAGATCCTACTCAATACCAACCCAATACCCACCCCAGAACCCACCCCATACCCACCCTAGCATACTTATACCTACCAAAGTACCCTATAAGACAGGGTGTTAGGGGTTCAGGAATAAAGTTCTTGAACCCCAAGCCCTAGGTCCATGTCTACTTCTAACCAAAGAACTGGATAAAATAAGACTGAGAAGGATGATTATTAAATTATTATATTTTCTGAGGAAGATACAGAACCAATGGGAGGAAAATGAATTACACCCTGTGCTGGTTTGATTCAGGTGTCCCCCATAAACTTAGGTGTTCTGAATGCTAGATTCTCAGCTGATGGAGATTTGGGACTTAATGCCTCCCAGAGGCAGTGTATTATTGGGGGCAGGCTTATGGCTGTTATAGCCAGTTTCCCCATGCCAGTGTTTGGCACACTCTCCTGTTGCTGTTTTCCACCTGATGTTGGCTAGGGGGTGATGTGCATGCTCTGCTCATGCCATCATTTTCCCTGCCATGATGGAGCTACCCGCTCAAGCATGTAAGCCAAAATAAACCTCTTTTTTTTCTCACAGGCTATCTTTGATTGGGTGATTTCTACCAGCAATGCAAACCTGACTGCAATAATAAAGTGGTACTGAGGACTGGGATTGCTGCTAGACACCTGACTGTGTGGCTTTGGCCTTTGGAGCTGGTTTTCAAGGGGAATGTGGAAGGATTTGAAACCTTGGCCTAAGAGACACCTTGCAGTACTGTAAGTACAGCTTTATGGAATATTCTGGTCAGAGTTGAAAGACCTGAATGCAATAAGAACTATGGACTGTGAGGTTTGGCTTATGAGGGTGAGAAAGAGCTTTGCTTAGACTGGGGTAGCTGTTTGTGTGAAAAGTTTGCAGTTGTGCCCATGTCCTGAGAAGTTCTGCATGGTTGCTTTGCATAGAAATGAACTGGTGTGGGCAGAGGGATATGGCACAGAAAGAAAAATCTTTGGGTGAACTGCTGCCCATCCATCTGCAGTTGAGAGATTACAACCCTTCAGATTGGGCCAGCTGATCTGCACTGGGGCAACAGGAAGAATATAGACTCTCTTGAAGGGACCCAAGTGCTCAAGGAGAGTCCTGTTATTCAAAGTCTGCTTTATTCCCCACTGGACAAATTGGCACCCTACCTGGTATTGTGGAATATAAGAAATACAAGAAAGAGAGGGTCATTGAGTTTGCAATGCCATCTTGTGTTTTGGAAATGGCTATGGGCAGTGTGAAGCAGGTTTTCTGGGTGCCTGCATAGAGCATGAGGATGAACCATGGGTTGCAGTGGAGACCCAGTGGAGATGCTGGGACCACAAGATGGCTGCTGAGGAAAGATGCCAGCCCTGAATGAAGTTTTCCAGGACTGTGAGTAGTCTCACTGGAGAGGTGGAACTGGAATACCAGAGACTTGTTGCTGGTTAGAATTATCAGACTTGGAGATTTGTCATTGACTAGAGTTGTTGGACTTGGGGGTACATAATTTGAATCTAACCTGTTTAAATCTTGTATTGGTTGGATATTTATTTGCTATGTCAAATGAGATCTTTTTCAATGTGAATGTTTATTCTGTGCCATTATGGTTTTTTGAGGTTATTTTTTGGTATTATGGCTCAGTTGAAAGATCTTGGACTGGAGGACTTCGGGTTAAAATGGTGGCACAGGAACCACACCAAAGCAACGTAGGGGAGAAAAAGCCAAAGAAAACCCAGCAAAATACACACTTTTACTAAAAAGTGAGGTGTATAAGAAATTAAAATGGCAGTAAAGAAGTAGGAGAGATCCAGAGCATCCAGAGCCCACACAGGGAGGCCGAAGCAGCTCCAGCAAGGTGAGCTTAATCAAGGTGAGATTAATCACTTAAATAGACCTATAACAAGCAGGGAGATATGAACAGTTATCAAAAATCTCCCATCTAAAAAAGTCTAGGCCCAGATGGATTCACTGCTGAATTTTACCAGACCTTCAAGGAAGAGCTAACACCATTGCTTCTTAAGCTTTCCCATAAAATCGAAAAAGAAGGCATTCTACCAAACTCCTTCTATGAAGCCAGCATCACCCTGATACCAAAACCCGGCAAAGATAGAACAAAAAAAGAAAATTACAGACCAATCTCCCTCATGAACATAGATACAAAACTTCTCAACAAAATACTAGCAAATAGAATACAAGAATATATCAGAAAGATCATTCACCCTGACCAAGTAGGCTTTATCCTAGAGATGCAGGGATGGTTCAATATATGCAAATCTATAAATGTAATACATTATATAAATGGATTGAAGAACAAAAATTACATGATCATCTCATTAGATGAAGAGGAAGCATTTGACAAAATCCAACATCCCTTCATGATAAAAGTCCTACAGAGACTGGGAATAGAAGGAACATATCGCAATATCATAAAGCTATTTATGACAAGCCTACAGCCAACATATTACTAAATGGGAAAAACTGGAAGTTTTTCCACTAAAATTAGGAAAAGACAAGGGTGTCCACTGTCCTCACTTTTATTTAATATAGTTCTGGAAGTCTTAGACATAACAATAAGGCAAGAGACACACATAAAAGGGATACAAATTGGAAAGGAAGAGATCAAATTATCATTATTTGCAGATGACATGATTCTATATATAAAGGACTCTAAAGACTCTTCTAGCAAACTGTTAGAGCTGATAAACACCTATAGCCATGTACCAGGATACAAAATAAATACACAGAAATCAGTAGCCTTCACAAATGCTAACAACAAACACATAGAGGATGAAATCAGAGAATCACTCCCATTCACAATTGCATCAAAAATAAATAAATAAAGCACCTTGGAATAAACCTAATGAAGGAAGTAAAGGATCTCTACAAAGAGAATTTTAAAACACTCAAGCAAGAAATTGCAGAAGACACTAGGATGTGGAAAAACATCCTTTGTTTCTGAATTGGAAGAACCAATATTGTGAAAATGGCAATCTTACCAAAAGCAATCTATACATTTAATGCAAGCCATATCAAAATTTCAAAGGCATTCTTCATGGAAATAGAATAAACAATCCAAAATTTCATTTGGAATCACAAAAAATCCCTCAAATATCTAAAATAATACTGAGCAACAAAAATAAGGCTGGTGGTATCACCATACCTGATTTTAACCTATACTACAGGGCCATAGTAACAAAAACAGCGTGGTACTGGTACAAAAGCAGACATGTAGATCAGTGGAACAGAATAGAGGACCCAGATGTAAGTCCAGGTAGCTATAGCCACCTGATATTCGATAAAAATGCCAAAAATACTCATTGGAGAAAAGACAGCCTCTACAGCAAATGGTGTTGGGAAAACTGGATATGTATCTGTAGAAGGATGAAAACAGATTCTTCCCTCTCTCCATGCATAAGAATTGAGTCCAAATGGATTAAAGACCTTAACATCAGACCTGAAACTCTGAAACTGCTAGAGGAAAAAGTAGGGGAAACCCTTCAACATATTGGTCTTGGCAAAGACTTTCTGAATACAACCCCAATTGCTCAGGCAATGAAGCCACAGATTAACCACTGGGACCTCATGAAATTACAAAGATTTTGCACTGCAAAGGACACTGTGAATAAAGCAAAGAGGCAACCTGCAGAATGGGAAAAAATCTTCGCCAGCTATATATCTGATAGAGGATTAATATCTAGGATATTCAAAGAACTCAAAAAGTTAAATAATGAGAAATCAAACAAGCCAATCAAAAAATGGGCTATGGAGCTAAGTAGAGAGTTCTCAAAGGAAGAAATATGGATGGCATATAACATCTAAAACATGTTTTACATCACTAGTCATCAGGGAAATGCAGATTAAAACTATATTGAGATTCCATCTCACTCCTGTCAGATTGGCTACCATCATGAAAACAAATGATCATAAATGTTGGTGGGGATGTGGAAAGAGGAACCCTTCTACACTGTTGGTGGGAATGCAATCTGGTCCAGCCATTGTGGAAATCAGTGTGGACGTTCCTAAAACAGCTAAAGATTGATCTACCATATGACCCAGCTATAGCACTCCTAGGCATATATCCAAAGGACTCATCTCATTTCCTTAGAAGTACATGCTCAACCATGTTTATTGCTGCTCAATTTATAATAGCTGGGAAATGGAACCAGCCTAGATGTCCCTCAACTGATGAGTGGATAATGAAGATGTGGCACATTTATACAATGGAGTTCTACTCAGCGGTAAAGAAAAATGAGGTTATGAAATTTGCAGAAAAATGGATGCATCTGGAAACGATTATGCTAAGTGAGGTAACCCAGGCCCAGAAAGCCAAGCGCCACCTGTTCTCCCTTATATGTGGATCCTAGCTACAGATGATTGGGCTTCTGCATGAGAAGGAAAAATCTCAGTAGCAGAGGCCAGTAAGTTAAAAAGGAGATATAAAGGGAACAGAAAGGAAGGGAGGAGGGTACTTAATAGGTTGGTATTGCATATATGTAAGTAGAATGATTGAGATGGGAAGGGGATATGATGGAGAATGGAATTTCAAAGAGGAAAGTGAGGGAGGAGAGAGGGTATTACCATGGAATATTTTTTATAATCATGGAAATATTAATAAAAATTGAGGAAAAACATATGTTATCTGGAGCTGGGGAAATGGCTTGGCGGTTTAGGCATTTGCCTGTGAAGTGTAAGGACGCTGGTTCGATTCTGCAGGACCCACGTAAGCCAGATACACAAGGGGGCACATGTGTCTGGAGTTTGTTTGCAGTGGCTGGAGTTCCTGGTGCTCCCATTCTCTCTTTCTCTCTGTTGACTCTCTCTCTCTCTCTCTGAAATAAATAAATAAAATAGTAAATAAATAAATAAAATAGTAAAAAATACATTATCACTTGCTTGCAAAGTCTGCTGGCCTAGTTTCAATTGTCCAGTAATCCTATAAAGCCAGATGCACAAAGTGGCACATGCATCTGGAGTTTGTTTGCATCAATAAGAGGCCTTGGAGCCTTCCTCCTCTCTTCTTGAAAATGAATAAATAAAATATTTTAAAAAAATAAATTTTGATTCATTACTAGGAAAAAAAAAAAAGATGGACTATGCTGGGTGTGGTGGTGCACGCCTTTAATCCCAGCACTCGGGAGGCAAAGGTAGGAGGATCGCCCTGAGTTCAGGGCCACCCTGAGACTCCATAGTGAATTCCAGGTCAGCCTGGGCTAGAGTGAGACCCTACCTTGAAAAAAAAACCAAAACCCCCCACAAAAACAAACAAACAAAAAAAGATCTTGGGCTATAGGGATGTATGAATATCATTGGAATTGACAAAAACTATGGGTACGTTTAAAGTTGGATGACTGCACTGCATTTTACATCATGTACGATTATCAGTTTATGGGGGCCAGGGGTGGAATATGGTAGTTTGAGTCAGGTGTCCCCCATAAACTTAGATGTTCTGAATGCTATGTTCCCAGCTGATGGAGATTTAGGAATTAATGCCTTCTGGAAGCAATGTATTGTTGGGAGTGGGCTTATGGGTGTTATAGCCAGTTTCCCCATGCCAGTGATTGGCACACTCTTCTGTTGCTGTTGTCCACCTGATGTTGGCCAGGGGGTGATGTCCACCCTCTGCTCACACCATTGTTTGTTCTGCCATGATGGGGCTACCCCCTCAAGTCTGTAAGCCAAAATAAACTTTTTTTTTTCCTACAAGCTGCTCGTGGTTGGGTGATTTCTACCAGCAATGCAAACCTGACTGCAACACACCCACATGGTCAGAGAGCCCATGTGGTGGGCCTGGAAGGTAAAAAGAGAGTTATATAGGAACAAAAAGAAAGTACAAAGAGCTTCTGCTATGTGGAGGGCAGGAGGGGGTAGAAAGCCCATATGGGAGTAGGGATCAAGGGGTTCTCTGCTCATCTCAGCCCAGCCAGGCCAAGATGAAGGGAGACTCCCCAGAACCTGGAGGTTCATGAGTGGTGATTGGGCCACTGAGAGAAGTAGCCCTCCCCTGGTAGATGTGTTTATAACCTTATGGTGGTGGGCCCTACCTTCTGGCTCATATGAGCCAGACAGCCAATTGGTTTGGGCTAGGGGCTATATCAGGAAAAGGCTAGCTGTGACGCCAAGTTCTGGGGGCTGAACTCGACCAACCACAATGTCAGGATTACGAAAGGGGACCGCTTTTCTGGGAAGGGCCCAGGTTGTTTGTGGAAAAACAGATCTCTTTTAGGCAAGAGATAAGGAGTTAGATCATCCTTCACTCTCTAGCAAGTGAAGATTACAGAGGGCAGACATTTTGGCCTTTACTTTTAGGAGCCCAGTCACCCTAACTTCCTAAAAAAGCTCCTTACTCCCTCTTATCTCAATTCCCCTTTGGGCCTGGCAACCAGGCCATGGGAAGCAAAGAGCCTTGGGGTTGAGCCTTGTGTCTCATGCTGCTCTGCTTCCTTCCTGCTGCTCATTTAGCTACCCCTCCACCCAGCCTAGGGATCCTCATCTGCCAAAGATCCTCAGAACCTGCTGGCAGGAGCACCCTGAGAAATGCAGGAAGCCAGACACGGAACTGACCAGCTCAGAGGAGACACAGCAGGGCTCCATGATCAGAGGGGACTATTCTAATGCAGACCTGAGGAAGATGCAGACTGAAATCTCAGGGCAATCAGACTATTCTGGAAGAGTGGTTGTATGACTTTTTGCACCTGTGGACCCCAAGAATCCACAACACCACAGCATTGGCTAGTCACAGTGGATCACCAGATATAACTACATCAAGTTGGTGATGACGTTAATAAGAGGAGGCTGAAGTGGGGAATGTGAAACTTTGGACTTTCTGCTCAATATTCTGTAAACCTAAAATGTCTCTAAAGGATAATATTTACAACTTAAAATAAAATAAGCAGAGCTGAAGAGATGACCTAGTGGTTACAGTGCTTGCCTGTTCAGCTCAAGGACCCATGTTCAACTCTCCAGATCCCACGTAAGCCAGACACACCAAGATGAGGCACGCACAAGTTTGCAATGCCCACTAGGTGGCAAAAGTATCTGGAGTCCAATTTTAGTGGCTGAGGCCTTGGCATGCCAATTCTCTTTCTCTTTCTGTCTCTCTCTCACTCTCTCTAAAAAATAAAAATAAAATAGTAGACCTGAGGTGATAGCTCAGCCAGTGAGGTGTTTGCTATACAAGGAAGAGGATCTGAGTTCTACCCCCACTACCCACATAAAAATACTGGGTGTGGTAGTACATGCCTACAATTGCACAGCTAGAGAGATAGAGATAGAAGATTCCATGGAGCTCATTAGCCAGCCAGTCTAGCCTAATTAGGCATGCTCCAGGCCAGTGAGAGACTCTATCTCACAAAAAAAAAAAAAAAAAAAAAAGATGAAGCCAAGTGTGATAGCTCACATCGGTAACCCCAGAACTCCTGGAGGCTGAGGTAGGGGGATCACCAACCACCATGAGTTTGAGGCCAACTTGGGCTACAGAGTTCCAGACTCAGCATAGCCTAGAGTAAGAACCTGAGCCAGAAAGAGAAAGAGAGAAAGAGGAAATAGACAGGAAGTCTGAGGAACCTGAAGCACAAGGAGCAATACCCAAGGTTGTCCTCTGGCCTTGACATGCATGAACACACATGCAAGCACACCACCACACACATATATGCCCAAATACATACAAACATGTGCACATGCACATACATACATACATACATAAAAACAAAGCAATACAGCCTCTCCTTTCTACTGCACCCAGCTCAGCCTTCGGTTGAGCCCCAGAACCTGAACAATATAACCTAAGAAAATGTCAGAACATGCCCTCAAAAACCCTAGATATGTGCAAGACCATGGGTTAAGGACACTGGTATTTGAGCCCTTTGTGGTGCCTCTCCATCTGGAGCCTTGCTTCCTGGTCTACAGGAGGAAGCAGTGAACTTCCATCTTTGACTTTTGGCATGTTAATGGATTAAAGCAAGCCACTGCTGTCCTCATCCACCCCAAGAGCCCTGTAGGGAGTAGACTGGCTCCTTTCCCTGCCACTGTTGTGCCTGACCTGCACTGGAATCACACGTCTTTCTCTAACCCCAGGCTCCTTCCATTCTAAGCCACGCTCCCTGTGTCCATCCAGTGGAGGCAGTGAGAGCACTAAGTTCATTCTGTCTTCTTAAGTGTGGAGGAACACATGCTTTAAAACTGGCCATGAAGTCCTGGCTATGCAGTAAGAGCCTCTCAGGAGGAGCCAACACGAGGATGTGTCCTTCTGTCATCTCAGAGCTGTGGCCTTCACAGTGGAACCATGGGTATTAACTTCGAGCCCCATGACCAGCTGTGTGATACCAGAAGTCAATCCGCAACCTTTAGTGCCACTGTAAGGGTCTAGGGGATAGTGGGACTGTCACTTTTCTCTCTGTGCCCAAGGGCTCTGGTCAGTGCCTGCAGCCACCTAGCCTACAGGCTGCCCTCAGGGCCTGTCCATAGGTCAGACAGCTTAGGTTTGCTTTAACCAAGGGCCTTGCCTATGTCCAACTGCCAGTCATATCTCGGGGACCAGACCATCATCCATAGCCTGATCTTCAACCCTATTGAAAGTCCTATGCCCACATGGGCCAGGGCCCAGCATGCCTGCTCTGGTTTCTGTTCTGCCCACTCTCTAGGTTCCAGCCACTGTGGGCCGCACTTGGTCATACAAACCACACACCTGCCTTCCTGGCCTAGTGTTGGTTGCTCCATGTGGACATGAAAGCACTCAGTAGTAAACCCACTGTTTCCACTTCTCTGTCTTTAAGTCCCCTGAGAGGCTTGGGTAAAAAGGGCCTGCTTCCACCCAATGTCCTGACCTTATCATTTACATGGAAGTTAATGAGGTTTGGATGAGGATTCCTTGTCCAAGATACCACAGCCAGTAAAACATCCATTCACCACATGAGACCAATAGGTCCCAACTGCAAATTCTCTGCTACTGTATGCAATTATCCTCAGCTGGCCCTTCTTGTGGTGACTGTAGCCACAGCCCCCATTGCATATGAGCTGGAAGTGGGGCGATTTGTTTAAGTCCTTCTTGCTCTGGGCTCTCTGTGAAACTTACTTGGAAGACTTTTAACAATTGCTCATTGCTACAATTGCTATAGATCTCAAAAATGTCTTATTATCCCCATCAAAGCTGGCCTCAACCCAGTCTAGCAAACATGAACCTCTCTATTCCAAGGGACCATAGTGGTACCCCAACACAATGAATCACCATAGGTATGTACAGAAAGCTATATGTACGGCACTCACAGGAAAAGACCTGGGTTGTTCTAATTGCTGGGGATAAGGGAGAAGGCAAGCAATAGTCCAGTCATCTTGGGGAGACCTGGGCAACATAAGGCCTCTGTGTGGGATTGGTGATGAAGGGCACATCTCCCAAAGCCATTCTTCAGCAGGCTCTGTAAGACATCACACAAAGGAACTGCCAGGCATGTGCGGGAGGGACTAAGAATTATAGCCATGCTTGCTCTTAAATCATAGCACAGTGACAAGCATTTCAGCAATGATCCATGAGCAGTGGCCCAGTTTGGCCTGGCAGGGCCAGGCGGTTAATCTGTATGAGCTGGCAACCTGTGGGGGAACCAAGGCACTTCCTTTGTTAAGCTGCCACTGGGGCTCTAGGACCACCTCTAATATGGGGAGGACTGAAGGCACGGGTCATGCCTTGTGTGGTAACCTCACACTACTTTCTCTTCAGATCTGGGAACCGAAAGTGGACCCTAGCCAAGGCCAAGCAGATTAAAATGAGCCCTTGCTGAGGGTCTTGCCTTAGTGTACAATTGAAGCAGGTCATGGAGTTGGTCACTAGCAGACATGTCACATAGTCCTAGATAGTCAGCCTGCTCACTCAGGTGGTTTTACCCCCTGTGCCACCCTCCCTACAGTAAGTCCTCACCCAGGAGCCAGAAGGAGTCCTGTCCTTGTGTGTGCCTAGGACTGGCCATTGTCACGCATGTCTCCCTTAGTCCAGGCAAATGCTTGTGGCAGCCATAACAGGGACAGTAATTTCATTTTTCAGGAGAGGAGGCTCTGCCCAAGCAGGTCCCTGAGCTTCTCTGAGAGGCATGCTTCAGACCAGTGATGTGCAGCCCATGCAGGGGCTCTGTGCCTCCCAGGGGATGGAGTCAGAGGGCTGCTTGGAGAAATAGGGCTTGGGAGTTGATCTTCCTTAGCCTCCCTTTCTCCATCCTCATCTCCCTCAAAAGGAAACTCACCCACCAGGTGCCCCAGCCCTTGCATACTGAGGAAGGGCTTGGCCCCTCTCAGAGCTCTCTGACCCCAACGTGCTGCTCCTACCACACCAGGCCAGCCAGCCCCACCATAGCATCTCACAGATAGCTCCAACTTGGTGTGCCCGAAATGGATAAATTGGCCCTCCACATAACAGGCAACATGCCACAAATAATCCTCTGACTATGGAGCCACACCAGGGGCCAAGCATCACCCTGGAGACCTCCCTCATTTAGTCACTCAGGTTTCCCCTGAGCCTTGCAGTGCAGCTTCTGAGTTGACTTGCATCTGTCCCTCTCAGAGCCTCATGACCAAGCTTTGCCATGGCTCTTTCAGCCAATCCCTGGTTCACACTGGAGAGAGACCTCTGTCCAGGGCCCAGTGTCCACATGCACCCCAGCTGTCTCACTGCCTATAGGTAAAGATGGCAATTCAGGATTGGTCATGCAATCCAGCTGACTTCTCAACCTACATTACTCCTCTCTTTAGCCTCAACCTACTCAGAAGGAACAGGGGACCATCCCCAGTTGTGGCTTTCACAAACCACGCCTGCTATCCCCACAGCACCTCTCTACTTTGGACTGGCACAGCTGCGAACAGAGGTGCATCTCAGGGGCAATGTGGTCATACTAGGCCCACCTCTGCTCCCAACCAGCCGCATGCCTCTGGGAATCAGGTGTCATGAGCAGAAAAACGAGTTCCAGTTCACCCTGGATGTCCCTGATGAAAATACTTAGGTCAGTGGAAGCACGGGAACTCAGTTGCCACCAACCTGCTGCTTTCCTCCTAGCTTCAGCAGCCACCAGGAATCATTGCCCAGGGCAGGTCCCACTGAGCCCCAGACTGGGGTCTGTCCAGTAGGAGGTAGCCACATTGCTCATTCAGCTTCCAATAGGTGGTCCTCAGTCTGTGGCAGGCTTTTCAGGGCACAGGATTAAAAACCTGATCACAGATGCTTCAGGACAGACACTCAGGGCAGGGCGTGTTTACAGGGATTCTGTAAATGCTCCTCTACTTCCATATGAAACCTTAATAAGTGCAATCTCATCATCTTTGTCTAATAAGCCTTTAAAATATGTAAGGAAACACAAATCCTGAGAAGTGGCCTGGCATCTTGTGATTGCTGCCCTGAAAGTTTGGCTCCCATGCCCTTCCCGAAGCATAATTGGTCTGGAAAGTGAGCTGCCAGCTCCTCTCCCAGCACATACCTGGCCAGCCATGCCCTTCCCACCAGGCATTGCTCACCCTTCATCTCCTATACCCAGAACTCAGAGATGGCCACTCTTAGAATTGTTTTTTCACTGCTCCTCCTCCATGATGGGCCCTGCTCCAGCTCTGAGCCAAAGGGCTCTGGTGTCTGGGATGCAGGCATGTCAAATGGCTTGCCTGCTTCTCCCTTTGTCAGCATGGGAGGGAAGGGATCCTGGTACATCTGATGCTCTGGCCAGAACTTCCCAGACTGCCAGACCTCTAGCATGCTGGCACTGGCTGGTGGTGACAACTCAATCAGAGAATGAGGGAGAACAGCCCACTGGATATTGGCCCCAGGAAGATTCCTGTAGTTCAGACCTCAGGCTAGGATGTGGTGCTCTGGCAGGCTCTAGTTCACCAGCAGCTGGAGTTCTGAGTTAAGAGAGCATGTTGATCCTCCAGGGGGAGGGCAGTGGGAAGTCAGGATGACACATGGTGTCTCTGATCAAGTGTCACCACAACCCTGGTCACTCAAAGGATGTCTATACAGTGGAAGGGACCAGATCAGGACTAGGCAGTGAAAGAAGTCAGTGTGCTTGAGGCCTTGGAAGGATCTAGGTGCCTGTTGAGGTTTTGACTCCCTTGGGATGGGATCTTCTGTTCCAGCTGCAAATCAGAGGCAAGAGCACCCTCAAAAATGTCAATCATTGTGGTTAACACCCACAATGAGCTGTTGATCAGAAAGACCTACAAGATCTCCCAAAACAAGACAGACTTATATCAGAGCACTTGATTACCCACCAAAGTTAATGGTAAGACCCTATTGCTGAAGACACCATATGCTGTCAGCATGGAACATGGAGAGACCTGGCTGGAATCTGGAAGAGAGCCAGTCCCCAGACAGTCCAGCTAGTGCTGGAAGGCACTACATGAGCTACCAGGGGAAAGTAACCAACATCTGTCCAAGCAACTCAAGGTCTAAGCTACTCAGAAGCAAACGACATGATGCTCACCCAAGTGCAATAGTGGCACACAGCCATGGTGGGTAACCAACTGCTCTTGGATTGGCTAACAAATCCACTCAGTGGAAAGAAAACCATATCTGGAACTGGGAAACAAGTCAGAATCATATCCAGATAACAATTTTGCTTTTCTATTTCAAGTTCCCACTAATCTTGGCCTATAAGAGAATCTATACCCATTAAATTCTCTCCAAATTAATAATGGTTATCCCATTTAACCTGTGCTGACTTTACTCTTAATTGGAGAATCTGCTTCTCTTTTTCAGATGGTAGTGGGACCTGAGGAGATAAATGACCCAGCACACTTCACCCTGGCCCCAGCTGAAACCACAGAGGAACTGGGGAAATGAGCAAGAGTGCTGCTTTCTCTGTGAACTTGATATCAGCACGAGGTTGAAGGAGATAAGACACTGAGGACACTCAATACCTACCAACCAGAGATCCAGAGGCTCCTAAGAGCCCATCACTGAAGTAGACTTAAAATGTACCTGACACGGCTCAGGGAATTTCATGTAAGAGGGAGCAGAAAGATTTTTAGAGCCACAAGTTGGGACATTATGCACAGAGACATTGCCTCTCCCCATGACTGACTGCTGCCCCCACAATGCATGACCCACATCCCTAACAAGGTGGGTCTTTTTGGAAAAAGGGTAGAGATGAGGAAAGAAGGTACCAACATGTACTGTTTACATACTAAGTATGTTCATAACTAATAGAAATAAATTTATAAAAATGCCAACCATTGAGAAAGATATTTTACACTTTCTTTTTAAGAAACTTATGAAGCTAGATGAAGGTGGTCAGCTGTAATCAGCCTTGAAGTCCAATGTTAGGCAGGTCTGCATGGGCTTATAGGTATCTAAAAGGAGCAACCATTCCTTGTACCCTGTTACCCAGCCTCTGGGTCCCCTTTTCCCTTAGCACTGTCCACCTGTCTCTCTCCCACACCGCCTTCACTGCGCTCCCCCTCACCCCTGCCTCTGCTTCTCCTGTCCACTGCCAGCCTTCTGCAGAGCAACCCCTTAGTCCAGCTCACACTTGGT
Source organism: Jaculus jaculus (assembly GCF_020740685.1). NCBI lineage: Eukaryota > Metazoa > Chordata > Mammalia > Rodentia > Dipodidae > Jaculus > Jaculus jaculus. The sequence continues at coordinate 58,551,356 of NC_059103.1, forward strand.
TTGGGAGTATGATGCCCTTTTAACTTTTCAGTTGCGTTATGTGCCCAGGAGATTGGATTGAAGGAGCCCAGGCAGGGCTCTGGCTCTGCCAGGGAGCAGAAGAGAGTCTTACATCATTCACAGTAGGACTCTCCTTTTGCTTAAGAGAAAAGGGCTTCCAATATTACCATGTAATTGTGTGATAGAAGCCATGGAGGCCCACAGAAGCCTGAATGAAAACACAGCCTTTCTCTCTGAATGGTCAGAGGGAGACACTTGCAGCCTTTCTCTCCTGTTCTGCTACTGGTCCCAAATACCAAATACCAGCAGTGTTGTGGGAGGGGCAACAACTAGGGTAAACCCCAGGAGGAGGAACTCAGGGAGCCCACTCCTCACAAAGGTGCTAAGGAACTCCCCGATGAGGAACACCAGTGGAAAAGGAATGCTTAGGAATAGCCACAGGCAAAACTCAATGTGTGACACAAACAATGTGACATGACAGAGCAATGGAGGAACAAGTCTTCAGCAACAGATGCTGGGACACCTGGCTGTTTATGTGAAAATTAAACTACATACCGTACTTTACAAATTACCCCAAATGGATCATGGATACAAATGAAAAACCAGAAAACTTTCAGAAGAAAATATGAAAAGACTGTTGTGACCTGGGTCAGGCAGGGTTCTTAACAATGTCAAAAGCTCAGGCAATAATAGGAAAAGCTGGGTAAGTGAAATTTCATCAAAAATCATTTCTTTCTTTTTTTGGGGGTAGGGGGTGTTCTAGAAAGACACTATTCAGAAAATGATAAAATGAGAAAAATAGAGAAAGATATCTGAAATCACATAGCTGACAAAGGACTTATATTCAAAGTACTGTCAAAATCAATAATAGTTAAGCACAATTAATTAACAATCAACTGAATTTACAGCATAGGCTTTGCTATACAGATGGTGAATGGGCACACAAGAGTTGCAGCAGGATTGCTGGGTTCAAGGTGGAATGTATGGTGGGGCTGGGGATGGGGAAGGGCCCATGTCGGGAGGGAGAAGCCATGCAGCCAGGTAGTCTGCTATTGTATGAAGTTACACATTCACTACGGGCTTTGCAGTGTGTGTGTTTGGGTTGGTTGTTTTGTTTTGACGCAGGGTCTCAGTATGTACCCTAGGCTGGCTTTGAACTGGAAGCACTCTTCCTGCCTCAACCTCAGTGCTAGGGTTATAGGCATGTGCCACATATCCAGCCCTTGCAATCTATTTCTAACTCTATCTGTGACAGAATCAGTGAGCTTGTGGGAAAGGGTCAGAACAAAGACCCCTGCCTCCAGGGACACAAGATCACTGGGCAGACATTCAGCACAGTGTGGCCAACTGCTAATGACACTTCCTGGATACAACCAGGCATGGTGTGGATTTATCTGTGGGCCATGGATGGCCAGCCCCTGTCTGAAAATGACAATGTCTGTTCCTAGGAACCTGGGCATGGTATCTATTATCTATGACAGTCCTTCTCATGTTCACCAGCCACCACAAACAAAGCAAATGCCCTTTGGTAGGCAATGGATAAGCCATTGTTGTGGGTCCCTAGTGAGCACAGCAGGCAGAAAAAGGAGGAAATGCAGGCATAGCCGCAGGAAGCTTCTCCCAGACACAATGTTTTGTACAAGTCCCCAAAGATAAAAAACACAGGGGCAGGTGGATCCCACCAGCCAGGCCTTGGTCTTGGAGCCTGGGGACATGGCAGGGAGGAGCCTTTGGGTTGACGAACTCCTCTATGTGTTGTGGGAATCTACAAACTGAGGCAACACAGACCTGATCCAGCAAGTCAGTATCCCTGCATGACAGATCTGTCCACCTATTCAGAGACACCCAAATCCAGGTTCAGAATGTGACCTCTGGGCTCAAAGTGTCCCTAAGAAACAATTCAGACTGTTTAAGGTGACACGTAGGGGTTTCAGACTTAGGCTATGGTACAACAGATAGCCTTGACACTGACTGGGAGCTATCACTGCATCCAGTACTCCCCTCTCATTTCAGGAGGGAAAATGAGGGTTGGAGAAGCAGCATGTACAAGGATACCTAGACAGATAGAGTCCCTTGTCCAATGCTAAAGTGACTTCTCTGATAGGCTCATGTGTCAGGTATGCACAGAAAAAACCTGGGGCCCATGGAAGGAGCCACAGACAGGAACAGCAGCAGCAGCAGCAGCATTGAGAACTCCCAAGGAGGAAGTGATAGTGGAGTGGAAATGCTAGCTGGTGGCCCACGGAGCAGCCCTGCCCAGTCCTGATGTCTGAGATGACAAAGACCCCCTCCTCCCCACACGCATACACACCTCCCCAGTGAGCCTGCCATAGCTGTTTTGTGAACAGAGATGGGAGGCCTGTAGGCCAATTAAGGGCTTCACCAGAGCAAATCACACTCACCCCCATACAGCCTGGGCAGGGGCCTCTCCCACACCTGCAGCCACACACTCTGGGAGCCCTGCCTGGGAGCAGCACCGTGGGGAGGGCACATCTGCCCACCACTATTCATTCTTGGTTGGGACAGAGAAAACAGAGGCTCTACTGATGCCTCAATGGGACAGAAACCCTGAAAGAAGGAGGCAGAGGCTTGCATTCCATCCTCACTTGCTTTATTTCATTTTATAATCAAGAGAAAGGTAAGTTTACATGGTAGAAACAGACTGGTGAAAAATGAAACTCCAAACACCCCTCAGGTAGGTCACAGAAACCAAGCAGTGACTAGGCAGGTATCAAGTCATGCAGCAAAGGGGCATGGCTCCCACCTCAGCGAGCACTGTGCGTGGTGTTAGGTGAGCTGTGGTAGAAGCCTGTTGTCACTCCTAAGAACTTGTGTATGAAGGCAATGCTGGTTCTCCCACAGAGGTCTACTTGCGAAAGGAATTGCCTCTAGTAGCTAACAGGATTTTGTAATCTGCAAGTGGGCCCACTGGAGTGACAAGAGTCCCTAGAGCAGGATGTGGTACTTCAGTGCCCTGGGGACCCTGTTGATAACCAGCCTCCCATCATAACTCAGGGAAGCAAACAGCCACGGGTCAGCTGAGGCCCAGTCCACGGCATACACGCTGTCCTCATGTTCCTCGTAGGTGGCGATGACGTTGTCCTGCAGGGGCTCCTTACTCCTACAGCCCAACAGAGACAGAGATCCCAGTGAGGCACAGAAAGCAAGAGGGCTCAGGTGGGCAACATAGTCTCTCTGGCAGCCTGGAAAGACCCTACTAGCCTATACGAGGTGGCCGTGCCACTCCTGCCGCAGCTCAGTGGCTATCATGATAGCTGAGGGGACAGGGACCCGCCTGTGGCTTATGAACACTATGAGTGCCTGGAAATAGCCTGGCTCCCCTATCCTTGGCTCTGTGGGTACCTGGAGTAAAATTCTGTCAGGTGCATCACAAGGGCTTTTGGCTGGGGACCTGATCACCATACTCCAGTAGAGCATGATAGTAAGGGACTTAGCATGAGCCAAAGGACACTGCAAGTTGCCAAGCTAGCCCCTGGGCTGAGGATGCCCACAGCACTGACAGGAAGTCCTTTGTCTGGGTACACAGCCTGCCTGGGCTGGCACATTGTCCATTCTTTACTTCCTTGGCCATGAGCCATTTACCTTCTCTGGGACCACCAGGGTGATCCCCACAAAAGAATGCCCGAGCCCTCAGCCTACAGTGTTCAGGTGTGAGGAGCACAGCTGTTTGGCCCGGGCTAGCAGGGTTTGAACCCCAGGCTTTCTGTGATGAAGGAGCCAGCCTGCCCACATGCAGGGGCCACTTCCCAGCAGGGACAGATGCTCTGGCACTTTTCTTCCCATTACAGAATCACTTCCATTCAGCATATACAGTATAAAACCCTTATGCATCTTTCTACAGTAGGTTTCTGTCTCCATAGGAGACAAAGTTGGCAGTCTTAAAGTCGCCACCCCACCCCTGACTTTGGCCTATACTCTTATGCCATTATCTGACAAGATTTGAGGTATCACCAAACCCTATTTTTCCAGAAATTGGACAAGACCTGCCAGTGGTCAGAAGATTTCTGATAAATATCAAGTAAGAGTCTCCACAGGGAATCTCATTTTCCTGAATTCAATGGCACTAGCATGGCAGGTAGTCATCAGAACAGGTTTGCCAGCTACACTTCCTCCCTCCCTCCTTCCCTAATGCTGCTCCCCCATGGAGGACAGCACACACATTAATCACCCTGCAGACTAAGGGAACAATTCCATTTCCTCCCTAGTAAAGAGAAGGTGAATGGCTGCAAGGCAGCCATTGGCAGAAACCAAGTCTGTGTGGCACTGGGAAGAGCCCAGCAGGAGGCTCTACACTTGCACCTGCAGGGCACATCACTGTTTCTAAGTATTTGAATAGAAAGGTAACAGTCAAGGGATGAAGATAGATTGATGACTCTGGTAGACAAGGTTCCAAAATGGAGTATCCTCACCAAGTAATTATAGACCAGGCTTAGGTAGACAGAGATTAAGACATAAGGCCATAATAGAGGCTTACATTATGCTCTGGGCTCAAGCTGTCTCATGCACTGGTTTCACTACAGGACCTCCTTCCTCTGGAATTGGATATGAATCTCTGAGGTACACATAAATCACCCTTAGTGGCTTTGGAAGAAGCCACTGCCATACATTAATGTGGCAAAGCCACTTTAGAGGACAAAGAGACCTTACAGTATGGGCTCTACAGAAAAATCTGTAGACCCTAAGACTTTCTCTCTTATGATGGGCATGACAACATCCCTGATACCAGCAATGGGAGCTCAGGCAAGAGTCCTGCTCTCAAGGGTTATAAGATGATCTCAGGCTGGGCATGGTGGCGCACACCTTTAATCCCAGCATTCGGGAGGCAGAGGTAGGAGGATCGCCATGAGTTCAAGGCCACTCTGAGACTACAGAGTTAATTCCAGGTCAGCCTGGACCAGAGTGAGACCCTACCTCGAAAAACCAATAAACACCCCCCCCCCAAAAAAAAGATGATCTCAACCTCCCATATGTCCAAGGGACAAGAGTCCTGGCATGAAGATGGGTGCTACCCAAGCCATCTTCCAGTCACAAATGTATTTAGGATGGAAAGACAGGTGTACAGTGTAGGGCTTTTGGAAAATACTCAACCAAAATGTTGTGACTAGGATCAGGGTAGCATATGACTTGACTGTAGCTCTGACTTGCTGGCCAAGAGTACCACCAGCCAGCTGAGGGCCATAAGCAAAGTGTTAGCACTATTGCTGGATGCACTGGATATCAGCATGGCAAAGACCCTGATTGTCTCTCACAGGGAATTCCAAGACCCTGGGGTGTTAGTTCACATTCTGTCTGGACACCAGCAATAGCCTTTCAAATCACACATACAGCACTTATTAAGAATGTGGGAAAATAAATACATGTTCATAACCAAACAGGAAGCCATTTCATAATACCACCATGCTGCTCCCTATCTCACTGCTGGTGACCTCTGGATCAGTGGCCCGTAACCACAGAGGAAAAGGGTTGTCACCCATCTACACATAGGCACTTTCAACAGTAACTGCCCAGACTCATTGCATCTGTGAGTAAACAAAGTACTGCTCCTTTCTAAGAGTCACCCAATGGTCATGCTCCTTACTTCTCATCTGTGTGGTGCTCCTCTGGGTCACTGACATCATCATCATCCACCAGGTGGCCGAAGGGCTCTGAGGAGATGGACACCATGTTGGACAGGATAACTCTGCTGTCACTGCTGCCAGTGAGGACGAGCTGATCATGAGAGTGGTTGTAGCGGACACTCCACACCCTGAAAAGGACATGGGCAGTTGCTTGGATGGCTTGGGTGACTTCAAAACACACAGAGGCCCTGACCTTACTGGATGGGGCCCCAATGAATGTGAAGGAGTAATCCACAATCACACAGGCTGACACCAGAGACTTCTGGGCAGAGGCCGGGGCCTACCATATCTTGCTCTAATGTAGTATTTTAAAACTTAACAAACAGACTACATGTCAGCTTGCACCTAGAGAGAGAGAGAAGAGCTTTCATACACAGGTTTTCTAAAATTACAAACCAGAACTTACCTCTGTGGAAGTGACACATGGATTAGCCACAACCTAGAATGGCTAACTAAGTTCTGCATCATCTTCCCAGCCAGGCACTGCCCCAGGCCCTGACAGAGGACTCAGCATCTCTTGAGTGTCCAGTTTGACACAGGGGCCACTTCCTTTGGACACAGGCCCTGACACGCCCTGAGTTTGGCCTGTAGAGGCTGCCAACACACCAGAAGACTGCAGGCCTGGTGGCAGAACGTACAGCAGGCCTGACAAATGGAGGTGCACTCAGCATGGTTGGCACAGCTAAGCTTTCTGCTCAGGCCATGGAAATGAGAGCCATCCATGCAATTCTTCAAAGCTGTACGCGAGCACTCTGGGGCTTGCAAAAGTAATATCGCTACTGGCAAGTAATTCACAAGCCCAGAGAAGGAGGCTGTAGGAAGGAAAAATCCTGGGAAGGGGCCCTCCTCACCTGGGGAGTATTCCTGATGAGAAAATGGCTTTCTCTCAGCCAGGCTTTCCCAACACATACACTTGCACACATGCACATGCATGCTATACTGGGGTACAGACGTGGATCTATACTATACATACTAGCCTATGACATGCTCTTTTCTTAGCCAAAAGTACCCAGCATATGGCACACATTCAGATAATATTTTAAAGAGGATGAATGGTTTGGGCAGCCTTCCACATTCACATGCATACAGATATTCCTCATTCTTTCTGACAGCTGCATAATCTCTACTGCATGGATGACACCAAATTTACTTAACCCATCCCCCACTGACGGACATTTGGGTTGCTTCCAGGTTCCATGTGCTACAAACAATACTGTGTGAACATCTGCGCACATTTACTTTTGCACACTTGAACCATCACTGTTTCAGGAGGAAACAGAATCCAATGTTTCTCTTCTTTTCCTGCGCTTATAAATCACAAACATTCAGACTTGGAATTAGAGTTTCTTTAGGAAAATAAAACTGGGTTGATTGAATGATTCACAGCAGCACCAACTAAGCTGGTTTGTGCTTTCCCAAATGGTAAAGTAATTAGCAAAATAAATTACATATTCCCCTCTTCCCTAAAGCAGCATGCAAACGAGGTACCATACCAGTGGGAGTGCTCCTCCAAGGTCTTCACAGGCTCAGTGACATTCCGAGTATCCCAGAACTTCACCCTGCAGTCATCTCCGCAGCTGGCTAGGTAGTACTGCTTGTTGGGGTTGAAATCAAGGTCACGGACCAGCTGTCCATGGGCATTCTCTATGCAGTATATCTGGCTGGGGGAGAAGAACATTAAGTGGGTTGTGGAAGTCCACTGAGAGCTGCAAGCATGCCTCAGTCTCTCAGGGCCCCATCTAAGGGAACAGCTACTCCACCTCCCTGCTAATAGCTGAGCAGGGACATCCCTGCCTGGGGTACCAGAGACCTCTTTGTGTTCCTCCTACATGCAAGGAGGCTGGGCATAAAGTGCAGAAGCGCTTCATGGCTGTAACACAGCTCTGCCATCCTAGGGTAGAGCTGTGATTCCCTGAGCCAGTTGTAGAAGTGACAGTGGCTTGCAACTATCAACAATGTGACTTGGTGTGAGTTTTGGAAGCATGCAGTGAAGAAGAAAGTAAGAAAAGAAAAATGTTAGACAGAAAGACTAAATTGTGCTGTTGGTACTGGGAGATGCACATAGAAAGAGAATGAAAAATGGAAGAAAAAAATTTGAAAAAGCCTCAAGAAAAACAAGAGACTGGATTTGCCATGCTGGGCTTGTTCTGTATTTGTTCACACACCCTTGGGAAGTGAGCACTTGTTCCACATACAGGAGGTGTGGGAAAGGTTTGTGCTTGAAATCGGCCACATAGTGATTTACAGTGCGTGTGCTCACATATATGAACACCTATACACATGCTTGTACACACAAGGCCCATGAACACATGTACAGGAGGGCACATAAATGAATGCAAGCCTATACATATGCTCACACATAAGCTAAGCCCAGGCCCCTCACAGTGTCTGAAATCTAAAATTTCTGCCCCTTATAGTCCTGCTAATGTCTTGTAAGCAACAAAGAGGGGCAGGTGGTCGGGTGAGGGGGACAGAGGTTCTAGGTAGTGCTGGGCCCTGTGTGTCCCTGTGCTATCATTCCTGTCCGTGCTGCACTGTTGACGTCCTCCTCAGAAGTCATTCAAGCTTCCCTGCCATCATTTCCTTTCTCATTTGGCCATGGCTTCAGTGGGGAGGATCGTCAACCAGGAACTTGGCATCTTGAAATTATGTCTCATGCGTCATGCCTTCAGCAGTTCATTGCCCTGCAATGTACTTCAACTGAAATGCTTTTGGTTCCTCCCAGGTTGGATTTTTCAGTCCTATGGCATTTTCAATCTTCAGCTGACTCTTATATACAACATGTTCTCAATATGCTAATATTTTTCTTTATAATTGGCCACACGATGATTTATAGTCATATGCTCACACATGTGCACATACATGAACACCTATATGCAGGCATGCAAACACAGAGCTCAGACACACATGCACAGGGTACACATATGCTTGCATGAATCAACTCCTATAGGTATATAAAGGTTTGGATGCTCCAAACCTTAAGACAATTCATGTGAAACAAGCACAGGTATACAAGTGAAAATGTGGCATGTTCCAGGGATCTCATGGACAGTCACAGACATTCTGTGCTTCAGTTGATGGGGACCAAATGGAAAGTCATAGGCCTATTGTGTTGTTGATGGAGGCAGCTTTAAAATAAAAGCATCATACATTCCAGGAGCAGCAGTAAAGGCAGCCTGGCTAGAGAACACCAGAGCTGTTTGCCAAAGGACATGACAGCCAACAAAAGGAACAACAAGGGCAGGCATGGTTGTGCACGCCTTTAATCCCAGCACTTGGGAGGCAGAGGCAGGAGGATTGCCGTGAGTTCCGGGCCACCCTGAGACTACATAGTGAATTCCAGGTCAGCCTGGGCTAGAGTGAGACCCTACCTCGAAAAACCAAAAAAAAAAAAAAAAAAAAAAAAAAAAGAAAGAAAGAAAAAAAAGACAAACAAAAAACAAACAACAACAACAACAACAAAAAAAAAAAACCAGGAGCAACAGCTCTCTGCGGAAGTTCTACTTCCTGTGGCAGTCAGGGTCAGAGCTGGTCACAGAGACAGCCCAGGTGCAAGGCCACCGCAGGGTGTCACCATCAATGCTGGCTGTGTGCATCTTGTGTTTGGTCTGTAAGCCAGTCTTCAAGTTTCTTGTCTTCAGATGCTGAAACTCCTTACATCCTTCAAAGAGCAGTGAGAGGAGAAAGGCCCAGGGACAAGGAGAGACAGGCTGCAGTGGCTATCCATCATGGTCTGAGTCCACGGCCTCCAGCTCCATCAGGAAGCCAAATCACTCCTTTGTGCGGATATGCACAGGGGAGGGAGTGCCGACCTGTTATTTATCAGCCTTGGATTTTCAGAGGGGCCTCAGAACTAAAATTAAAGGTGTGCCCCCACCCTGGAAGTAACGCACGTTATTACATGACATCCGTCTCTTCAGCTCAGTGATAAATGATGGTGTGCTAAGGGGATAAACTGCATCTTAAAGAAGCCTGTGCAGGCTCCCGTTACCATGGCAACAGACATCCCACCATCATTCCTCTGCCTATCAAAACCACAACTGGAACAGAAAAATCGCTCTTGTTTGTTCCATTAGAACTGCTGGTTGTTGCGTATAATTACTTAAATGACAAAATACTGCTGCCCGATAGGTAAAGCTCTCGAAAGCACAGAAATGGCCAGGCAGCTCCACCAGGGAGGCTTAAGCAGAGGACCACAAGTGGCAGCCTGCAGTGCTAATCATGGAGATGGAGCTGCCGCAGGGCTTGTGAAGCTCCACAAAGCACAGGCCTTAGTTCCATTACACATTGCTGCTAACACAGAGGTGGGGATGGACTGGCACAGCCACCATGGTTTGGCAGCTCCATGCAATGGGCCCACTAGCTTAACTTGGAGTGAAGATAATCTCCCACACAAACCAGATGAAGACAAACCAACCACACGCCCCAGTGCCTCTGGCGTTCAGGAAGGAAGGGAAGGGAGAAGCAGGGATTCAAAGTACAGGCAGATCACTGACCTCATGCTCCGTGTGTCCCAGCCTCTCAGGGTGGTGTCATTTGCTGTGGCCACCTGGGTACAGTTGTGGTGTGGGCTCCACCGCCCTGCAGTGAACTTCAGCTGGCCCTTCCCTTCTAGTGCTGCTGAGCTGGCCAGCTGGGGATGGCAGGGATTAAAGAGAAGAGAAATGTGAACACCTTTCAGAAAATTCAAGAGGATATCCTACAATCTCAGGATTTTGCAGAAATAATTTTAGAATAATTAGAAAGCTCTGTGGGTCTACGGAGATGGCTTAGCACTTAAAGGTGCTTGCCAAGCCTGTCAGCTCAGGTTCAATTACCAAGCCACCCACATAAAGCTATATGCAAAGTGGTATGTGTGGCATGCATGTGTCCATATACATGAATAAATAAATAAGTAAAACTTGAAAATTGTTCTGTCTTTTTTTCCTTCCCTTAAGAGGCAAGAAAGTTTGAACCTTATTGAAGGAAAACATAAAACTGAACATAGCAAAAAATAGAAAGCATATTAATAGCCCCTATTACAGAGGACTCACATGCAAGTATGTGATTAGAGACAATGAGCTCAAACTTGAAGAAAACAATATGAAATAACTCAAACATCTGGCTTTCCCCAGAGATAGAACAAAACCAGGACAGTTCTCATGACCAGCTCCTTCTAGAATAACAAAGGGACAAACACACTTTACTTTATCAAATACTGTTCCAATACACTTCCTACTTTCCCTTTACCATGCAGAAAGTGAAATCCTCGTATGGGGTTTATTTGACCTCCACAGCTCTGTGAGACCCATAAGTCGTCTTGATATTGCAAACTTCTTTACCTGACAAAAAGTAAGCCTGGCTTTACCTGGCTCAAGTCTGTTCCATCAGTCTTATGGTAAATGCTCACAGTTCTTTCCATTTTGGGTTTGAAGCTCTAGTCACACAGTGACTTTAATGGCAGGGGTCTAAGCCCTTGTCCCTCCCCTTCTCTCAATAATATATATATAAGCCACCATTGTTGAATTCACTTAAACTTTTAAGCTGTGCTCTTCAGAATCTCCTGAGAAGCTGTGTGGCCAGCTATGGAAGGAGCCAAGCCAGCCCTAAGCATTTGGGTACAGAGGCCCCAGAGGTGGGCCTCATGAGAGGTGTGGGTGAAAATGTGTCTTCACTCTTCTATGAGAAGTATTAAGGGCCTTGCTTTAGGAGGGGGAGTGAAAGCCCCCAGCTGAGAGATGAATAAAACTTTGGCCTGCTTCATGGGTGCAGGGGTTTGACAAGAAAACACAGCGTTGAGAAGCAGGTCAGTGTTAGCATAGAACGGAAGAGATACCAGAGCTTCTGGGGAGGGATTGAGAAGTCACCACCCATGAAGTTGGAGGACTAGGAAGTACCCAGGTAGAAGGACCCTCCCTTGCCAGGAGAGCTGACTGGAGCCTGAGGGACCCCAGCAGTCTTGGCTAGATGTTGGAAGATGGATAAACAGAGACAAGGGCCAGTCAGAAGTGAGCAGAAGTATAACCTGTCAATGCTCACTTGGAGACCTGCCCATATAGTTGGGAAGATGGAGAAACTTCAGCTACTACTCAACAGAGCATGGGTGAGAAGAGGACATGGTCAGATGGGATGCCAGAGGCCTGCACTGGCAACCAGGCAATGGGATCCAGCAGGGAACAGGATGGTGGATAGGCCCTGCCCCACAGAATCCACAGGAATGGCCACGGGTCTTCAAATTCATGCGTTAAAACTAGTTGGATGCTGGGTGTGGTGGAGCATGCCTTTAATCCCAGCACTCAGGAGGTAGAGGTAGGAGGATCATCATGAGTTCGAGGCTACCCTGAGGCTACATAGTGAATTCCAGATCCGCCTGAGCTAGAGTGAGACCCTACTTTGAAAAAAAAAAAAGAAAAACTAGTTGGAGGGTGCTCTTCCCACTCTGCTTCTCCAGGGGTGCTAGAAACCCATGAGCACTAACTTCAGAAAATGGCCCTATAGGGGTGGATAATGGTAGATACAGAAGCCATAGGTTGTTACAAGAAAATCTCAGCTGGGGTGGGATACTTCCCAATGGGTTCTTGGTTAGGGGAGCCCCCAATACAATACAAGCTTTTGCTGTGTTCCCTATTGCCCACCAGAACTAGATGGTAAGCCCCTATTACTGAAGACACCACATGCTTCAGTCACAGGCCACTAAGAAATCAAGCTGCAACTGAGCTTGGAAGCTTCCTCTCTCTAGGCTAGCTGTTACAGTGCTAGAAGTGCTAAGCAGGCTACTCCAGAGGAAAAGTCATCAAAAGTCTTACCCAGCAGTGGACCCTGCAAGCTACGCAACTAACCAGCCAGCAAGACATGCCCAACTGGTGCAATCAGGCAAATAGAGGCATAGCTGATGTAGTAGTTTGAATGTATGCTCCCCCATAAATTCAAATGTTTTACTAAAGCTTATAACTTGGGTCTCCAGCTGCCTAGCTGGAGGTGTCATTGTGGGGGGTAGGAAGGGAGAATCCTGGGGTCTAGCCCAAAGGTGTGTTTGGAAGCTGATCTGAATTCTAGCCCAAAGGTGTAAAGAGAGGTCTGAGCTCTGTGAATCCTGCTTGTTGCTTTTTTGGTGTTTGCTGGCTGCTGATGGTCTTCCTCTCTGCTTGGATGTGTGGAAGCAGGTTCTACATCATGGATGGAACCTCCCCTGGACCTATACTTGAAATAAACCCCTTCTTCCCATAAACAGTGTCTGGTTGGATGGGCATCCCAGAAGCATGGAACATAGTTACAGGGATAACTAATTACTCTCCGAACAGATTAGAAATCTGGTCCATGGGAGCAAATTCATACCTGACTTTGAAAACCCCATCCACACAGCTTATGGCTGGGAAAGTCATATGGCACAGGAGAGAAGCTACTATTGTTGTTTGGTTAGTTGTGCCCATCAAATTTCCCTCTAAATATTGATGCTTATTCTCACAGACTAGTGCTGTTCTCACCTTTGGCCAGACAAGCTTCTTTCTGAAGTTGGCAGTGACTGTTGGGGAGACTCAAAACTTGTCATAGTGCTGAGAATAAGTGACTGTTAGTGCTCAGTGCTAAATGAGACAGCTATGTCTCAGGAAACATTGTAGATGAGGAACAGAAGGAATGTAAGAGCCAGAGGATGGGGAGGAGTGCTTTGGAACATTCTTCTGGACATGAAGTAACCATTGCACTCCTGACCTCACAGAGGCTGTCATTACCTGCACAATATTAGGCCCATCAACATTCTCTCATATATGATGGAGGAGAGGCAAAAACTCATCAAAATGAGATAGGGACCAGTTACAAAGAAGGGACTTAGTGGATAGGGAATGAAGAGGGGAGACAAAAGAAATTACTGGGGATTATTATTAGAATATGTTCATGTATGAAAACTTTCAATTAAATATGTTTAAAAAGTATAAGAAAATAACCTTCTAGTACAAATCGCCTCCGCTCCCTGACCTGTCACAGCAAGCACTCACAGCCCCAGAGGACTTCACTTTCTGCTCTGAAATGTGATGCTTCTCTGCTTATCCCAGAAACTCTCTACATCAAATCCCACGTTCCTGATTGATTCATTAGAACACTCTATAGAAAAGGAGCTCTGAGTCTCAGGAACCACAGTGTTCATAGCACACACGCACTGTGTATGACCTTTCTTTTTTTAAATTTTTAAAAAAATTTTATTTGTTTGAGAGCAAGAGAGAGAGAGAAAGAATGGGTGTGTCAGGGCCTCCAGCCACTGCAAACGAACTCCAGACGCATGTTACCCCCCTTGTGCACCTGGCTTACGTGGGTTCTGGGGAACTGAGCCTCAAACCGGGGTCCTTAGGCTTCACACACAAGCACTTAACCACTAAGCCATCTCTCCAGCCCAGACCTTTCTTAATCCCCACAAAAGGCAAAGGGACATTTGTGCTTGGTGCAGACGATTTTCACTTTGTCTCTAATGGGGACACTCAAGCGGGCATGGAGCTATCAGAAAGAGGACAAGAAAACAGTATGATGTAAAGGAGGAAAGAAGTTCTAGGTCTTGTGGACTTCCAGTGGAGAAAAGGGATGCTTGGGGGCAGACATTGTGTGGCAGAAGACTGGGAAACATATGCAGAGGGCCTAAGGTTGCAGTAAAAGCAAGAGCATACATCACATGTAAGACAGGCAGAGCATGGCTTGACAGCCCTCATACCAGGTGAGGGTGCTAAGATGACTGCCAGGTGGGCCATAGCAAACCAACAAACTTGTGAGGCAAATATGGAGCAGCAGTATCTTCAAGCAAGACAGAGCCACTGCAGTACACAACAGAAGCACAGGGACAGGGACAGGCTAAGCACTGCAGGTGCTGTGGAGAACCAGGGTCCTGATTACATGCCAGGAAGGTGACTAGAAGAGATGGAGGTTCAGAACACCACATAGGCCAGGGTAAGGCTTATACTCCCAGAGGATGTTGGCAGCTTATGCAAGAGCTCAGAAATTGGACTTGGACAAGCTGAGGAAGAGGAAGTTGAGTCAAAGAAAACCAGGCTGTCTCAGGATCACCACAGCCAGACTGGTGGCTGGAGCACCAAGAGTGGAACACCACAGCAGGTTCCTCCCACCGCCTGCCTCTCTGCTCTTCTCTCTTACCTCACCCAGCTTCTTTATAACCAAGGTCAGGAGGAAAGGATGTCCAGAGCACTCAGGAAGACATCTCCCTGGCATAGTATGAGACAAGTCTCAGACCTCACCTCACAACTCCCAAGGAAGGACATCAGCTGGATCAGGTGCTGACCAGGGACAACCACCAGGAGCTGGGTGGGTATATGGATGGGGAAGCACTCAAGGTGACACTCAGACAGAACTGTACAGTCTCCTGCACCTCTACTTTACTGTACAAGGTCCCATTATCCCCTCCTTTTCTTCACCTTTGCAGAAGGATGAGTGCAATTCTGCTGCAAGGATGCAATTACCCTCGGGTGGGCTGCTCAGAAACACTCAGCACAGGGAGGTCACAAAGGATGTGGGCACAGGTGACATGCAGAACACAGTGACATGGATCAGGGGTACAGCACTTGTCCAGCATGTGCAAAATTCAATCCTCAGAAACACATAAATGAAAAATAAAAGGGGCTGGGGAGATTGCTCAGTGGTTAATACACTTGCCTGCAAAGCCTAATAACCCAAGTTTGATTCTGCAGTACCCACATAAAAACCAAATGCACAAGGTGGTACTTATGTCTGCAGTTCTTTTGCAGTGGCTAGAGGCCCTGGCATGACCATATTCATATTCTTTCTTTATATCTCTCTCCCTCTCTCTCTCATAAATAAATAAATAAATAAATATTTAAAAATAAACAGCTGACATGTAGAAGGCATCTTGGATCCTAGTTGGGTTAAGAGGGAATGGTAAAGCCTGAGAGTGAACAGGGGAGCATGTAGGAGCCTGAGGGGAAGCTGCTATGGTAGCCACGTAGCAAAGAGGAAATAGCAGCAGGAAACAGCTTAGAGCCACAGGAAGATGGCTGGAAAGAACAAATGGAGAAGTCAAAAGTAACTCTTCCAGTACCTGTGATGGAATGCAGATACCAACAGAGGGGAGCTTGTAGCAATACTGTCAAGATCTTGAAAAGACCTTTTCTTCTAAAAAGAAACAAACAATGCATATATACACATAATTAATGGCACAAAAGGGCTAATTTTTGCTCCCAGTGCAGAAGCAAGTCACTGTGTGGCTGTGCTACCTCTTCCTCTAGTCCTATATGGACCTCAAGATGGAGGAGGCGAGTCTGTCTCAAAATAGGTAAAGCTGCCACCTGGTCGCCCCTAGCTTGACTCCATGATCCAAAAGAACCAGAGCAGTTGAGGAAGCTGTTTATTGGTGGTCTGAGCTTTGAAACTACAGATGACAGTTTGAGAGACCATTTCAAGAAATGGGGCACACTCACAGACTGTCTGGTCATGGAAGACCCCCAAACAGAGCATTCCAGAGGCTTTGGCTTTTTGACTTACTGTGTATTGAAGAGGCAGAAGCAGCAGTGTATGCTCGGCCACATGAGGTTGATGGCATATAGTGAACCAAAGAGAGTTGTTTCTAGAGAGGGTTCTCTAAAGCCTGGTGCCCATCTAACAGTAAGAAAATTTTTGTAGGTGGTATTAAAGAAGACATAGAAGAGTATATCTGAGAGACTACTTTGAAAAGTACGGCAAAATTAAAACCAGAGAAGTAAAGGAAGACAGGCAGGGTGGAAACAGAGAGGATTTGCTTTTGTAACTTTCGATGATCATGATACAGTTGATAAAATTGTTGTTCAGAAGTACCACACTATTAGTAAGCATAATTGTGAAGTGAGAAAGGCCCTTTCCAAGTAAGAGATGCAGTCGGCTGGGCCACAGAGAGGTCGTAGAAATGGATCTGCAAACTTTATGGGTCGTGGTGGAAACTTTGGAGGTGATGGAGATGGCTATGGTGGTGGAGGTGGTGGCAGCAGAGGGAGTTATGGTGGAGGTGATAGTGGATATAATGGATTTGGAAGTGATGGTGGCAACTATGGTGGTAGTCCTAGTTGTAGTAGTAGAGGAGGCTATGGTGGTGGTGGACCAGGACATGGAAACCAAGGTGGTGGTTTTGGTTGTGGAGAAGGAAGATATGATGGTTACATTGAAGGAGGAAATGGTTACAATGAAGGAAGGTGGAGGTGGGAACTATAAGATTTTGGAAATTATAGTGGACAACAGCAGTCAAATTATGGACCCATGAGGGGTGGCAGTTTTGGTGGAAGAAGCTCTGGCAGTCCCTGTGGTGGTGGCTATGGATCTGGTGGTGGAAGTGATAGATACGGTAGCAAAAGGGTTTAAAAACAGCAGAAAAGGGTTACAGTTCTTAGCAGGAGAAAGAGTGAGGAGTTGTCAGGAAAGCACAGGTTACTTTGAGACGGTCATCCCAAATGCATTAGAAGAACTGTAAAAATCTGCCACGGAAGGAGCGATGATCTATAGTCAGAAAACTGACTGCAGCTTAAACAGGAAACCCTGCTTGTTCAGAACTGTCACAGCAACAGTTTGCAGAAAGTGCCACTATTGATAAATGCAATGCAGTGTCAATTAGATGAACATTCCTGGGGCCTTTCCTCTGTTGTAGCTTTGTCTTTCTTTTTCCTTCATTACATTGGGTATATTGCCCTGTAAATAGTGGTAGTGGTACCAGGAATAAAAAATTAAGGAATTTTTAACTTTTCAATATTTGTGTAGTTCAATTTTTCTACATTTTAGTATAGAAACTTTAACAAAACACAGTTTTGAAGGTGTTTCCTTGTGAGTTAACAAGTAAATAACATTATTGTTAATTACTATTTTGTATAAATTTTGCTAAAATTAACTGTAAAGAAACACCTACTGACTTGCAGTTTAAGGGGAAAATCTATTCTCCCTACTTCCATACTATGCTATGAATGGGCGCTGACATGTGGACAGAGTAGATATATGTATGCTTGCAATGTGTGTTTAGAATATTTAGGATTGGGTACTTAAGAAATTAGGATATTTGTGAACTTAATAGCATTAAGATTATCTTCAAATGAAAAATCTCAAAATTTCAATTTGTTTTTTGTGCATTTTCTTTCAAAATGTAATCATGATTTTAGTGTGCAGACTTACTGAGTCCTAGCTGTTATGAACATCTCCATTCCACATTTACCTTGGTCACATTTAAGTGCTGCCATAGTTTTTGGATGTAAAGCATGGGCTGCCCTCTTTAATTTCTGGAAAGGGGTAGTGGATGTTTTTCATTCCCACTTTTAACCCTGATGCAGGGCCACTAAGTCTGCTGTGTGTAAGTAAGCAAACTAGTAGATGCCTGGTTTTGTTGTTACTTCATCTTAAAACTCAGAGGTTCACAAATCTTGAGTCACTTTTCTTAGTATAGCTTTTCCCAAGTTTTTAGAGCAAAAGAATAAACATCACTCACTGAACCCTTAAAAAAAGGGCTAATTTTTGCAACTTATTTCAAATTAAGCTCAATGCCTTAACATCTACAATGACAGTGTAAGTGGAGAAATCTTTCTGTCACATCTCCTTCAAATAAAAAAATCAGACAGGCAAAAGTTTTACAGGTGGGATGTTAGTTTTCTGGAGACTTAGCTATCAGGTTAATGCTAACACATCAGATGACAATGAATATGCTAAAAAAGATGTGTCTACATATATATGTGTAAATATGAGTGTGACATATATACACGTACATATACATATTAACATAATGAACAGTGAGCAGGAAGAATAGAAGTGTTGGATTTTGTTTGTTTGTTTTTTGGTTAACCAATATTGGGTTCCAATCAATTTCCTATTAAGCACAGTGACTCACTAAGTGCTCAGGAAGGTGAGGACATAAGGTCATGTCTTTAAAAGGCAACACAGATTCAGTAAGTGAACAGAACAAGCCAACTAGTGGCACTGGGTGGGAGAGACACCTAGTGCCATTCCAAAAGGGCAGACAGCAACCACGGGCAAACAATCTCCATGGACCTCCACTGCCCCAACTTGATTAGCTCTAGCGCCATGAAACTCCATGGCAAAGTCCAGTCAGCAGTGCTAGTCTGTTTCCATGTGCAAAGCTTTAGTCTGTGAACAATTCTAGGGTTTTGAAACAATAAGTTATTAAGAATTGACCCATCAGCTAACCATCAGTTACCATAACAAAACAGCCAGTGAGCCTTTACCTATGAAGGACTCACTTATGAAGCCAGTACTAGCCATCCAATGCCAGCTTGGAGCTGGGTAGGTGGTATATTTCCTAGTTATGTCATCACATGCACGATGTAGATATTAATACCTGCTTTACAGGGGAGGAAACAGAGGCTCTCCTGGGAGTTCAGACCACTGGTATAAAGAAAACCCGAGACGGTACTTAATAGGTTGATATTGTATATATGTAAGTACAATGACTGAGATGGGGAGGTAATATGATGGAGAATGGAATTTCAAAGGGGAATGTGGGGGGGGGGGGGAGGGAATTACCATGGGAGTTTTTTTATAATCATGAAAAATGCTAATAAAAATTAAAAAAAAAAAAGAAAACTCGAAACTAGCACCAAAGCCAGGTAAGCAATGCTGCAGTTTACAGAGCTCCAGATCCCCTCTCCCCCTATGGGAGGAAGAAGAGAAAGGTTTCCTAAAATGAAGGAGCCCAGGGAGACCTTACAGGCTGGACATAACTGAGGTCAGTGAGACACAGGAATGGGGAACCCCTGGGAGAATCAAGATTAGCAACAAGGCAGAGGGCTAGACAATGTGACAATGCCTGGCTTATGGGGACAAGAAAGGTGGTTGAGACTGAGTCAGGAAGGAAGAGTTGGCTATCAGGGTGTCCTCCAGGCAAAAGACCATGGGCCTCCTCCATCCCTAGCTTTCCCCAGTCTGGCCTCTTCTGCTGCTGGGCTCCTTCACCCACAGACCCTGTCCTTCCTTTTGCCTGATGAACTTGGAAACACAGTATATCTCGTTAAGTCTCTGGTCAACCACTGGCCCACAGCTCCATAAACTTTATTGCAGAGGATTCTCTAGCAGTGCCCTGATTCCAGGTGATACATGAAAACCATGAGACAAAGTGTAGGCTGTGGGAAGCAAGCAGCTCCTGTGGCTGTTTGAACACAAAAACAGAGGCCCTAACAAGATGCCACTAGTGGGAAGTCCAGAGGTCAAGGGAAGATGTGAGTGAATCTCAGCAAATTAGAGACAAGCCCTGATCCCCTCCTTCCTTCACAGATGGAGAAGGGACACCATAGAGGGAGAGGGGCTCATCCATGGCCACATGCCCAGCTCAAGGCACAGCAGGGACCTGACTCCTGATCCCATACCCTTGACCATGAGAGCATGTGGACACCCTGGACAATGAGAACCATGCCAAAGCACAGGAATTTGGAAGGCAAATCTTAATAAAAAATCTGCTCAGGGCAGGCAGCATAGCCTAAGTTGTAAGATTGGCTAACCATGCTTTTGTTTTCCTAAGAACTAGAGACAGAGCTCACAAAGGACTTCACAGGGTGCGATGCAGCAATCTGTTTTTTACCATTAAAGAGAAAACCCCGGGGGCTTCCTAGTCCAGAAGGAATGATAAAGGCCCCCCACAAACATTTTCAGAAGAAGTGTGGCTAACACTATGACATGAACAAAAGGAGACAGGACACCGTCTAACGAATAAGACAGACCTGTGTTCTCCAGGTGGTGACGGTACACACAGAGCACATTTCAGAAGAGCAGAAATACAATATTTCCAAAGACAAACAGCTACACTTCCAGCCACTGGGGGTCAGTGGGCAGGGGCAGATCAGTGTAAAAAAGTGGCCAGGGGCACTATGGTGAGCTCCCAACACCTACTGTACGGCTACAACCAAGATCAGAGACAGTGAGGGCCAGCAGAGCACCCCACACTCCTTTCCTGGAATGACAAGGTGATGGAGAGGCAGGGCCATGGTACTGAGAGTCTAAGTAGTATGAAGGGCCCCAAGCAGGTACCCTGTAGCTGTGTGAACTATAAAACAGGAGTGACATTCTATCATGACCTCCGTGACCATGCCACCTGAGCCTCTTCCCAGCTTTTCAGCTTGTAACTGCTCAAAGCCAAGTATAACAGACTTCTTCCTTCACCAGTGACTAGTTTAGATATGACATGAGATTGTGCCTGACACCTGGACAAAAGCACTTCCAGGGAAGAATCTTCTTATGAAGAGAAACACACAGAAAAAAAAATCATCTTTTTCTTCATTGGTGCTGCGGGACTCCAGGTGTGATGCTGGAGCTGCTGCAGCTGCCTTGTCACCACACCAGCAGCAGCACTGGCGTATGGACATGGCAGAGAGGAAGGATCCGTGATGATGATCGCGGTGGTTTGAATGTATGGTCCCACAGACTCGGGCGTTTTTGATTAAGATTAGACTTCTTACTTACATTCCCAGATGCCCGCTACATGACATGTCACTGGGGGTGGGTCTTCAGTCCAGCTCTATTTAGTATATAGACAGCAGTCTGAGCCCTGGCTGCTTATGTTTGCTGGCTTCAGTAGTGTCTCTCTCTGTTGTGGATACTGAAGCGAACCAGCTTCTTCCACCATGAAGAAGTTTCCCTTGGAATCCATAAACCTGAAATAAACCCTTTCCTCCCATAAGCTGTTTGTCCCAGAAATAAATTAACTGCAACCTTGGAATTTATTTTCTTATTTCTTGTTGACTCCCTCATGATTTAAGCCCTTTCTTACACTTGTGGCAAATGCAACTTATCATCCTCACAAGGCCCACCTGAAATTAACACCTATGGCAACTGCCCTTCCCTGTCTCTGGCTGGGAGTCCCTGTCCAGTTTAGGGCTTTAAGCATTCTGAGCAGCTTCTAAGGGAGCTGTCCCTTAGAAGTCATGTCCGGAGACATGACTTTCTCTCCCATAACTCACATGCACAGTGTACACTCAAGTATCAACTTCTAAGGTGGTGACAAGAATCAAGTGAGATAAAACATATCAAATGTCCTGAAAATGGGGCTGGAGAGATGGCTTAGTGGTTAAGCACTTGCCTGTGAAGCCTAAGGACCCCGGTTCGAGGCTTGTTTCCCCAGGACCCATGTTAGCCAGATGCACAAGGGGGCGCACGTGTCTGGAGTTCATTTGCAGTGGCTGGAAGCCCTGGCGTGCCCATTCTCTCTCTGTCTCTCTCTCTCTCTCTGCTTCCTTCTTTCTGTCATTCTCAAATAAATAAATAAAAATAAACAAGTGTCCTGAAAATGCCTGACACATGGTGGGTGTCCTAAGTTTGTTTTTTTTTTTTTTGTCATGAGTCAATATACAACACCTAGGAACACTTCGAGAAATCTAAGCTGTCTGGGGGAGAAGGGATATGGTACAGGCTGGTGCACTTGATGGAGGTGGTGGGAATAGAATTCACTAGAGTCACTGAGGCCTGTTGCCACCTTCAGGACACCCAAGAAAAACAAAGAGATGAAGTGATGTGGGTCCGAGGAGAACTGGGCTGGCACGAAGGGCCCTGGCTACACAGGCTGCTTTCAGACTACAAGAGAGTACTGAGGTTGGTTTGAATATGTAACATTCCCCACAGGCTCATGTGTGGACTACTAGGTCCCCAGCTGGTGATGCTATTTTTAGGAGGGTCTGGAAGTTTCAGGAGGAAGGGGCCAAATTACAGGAATTGGTCCAAATGGGGTGTGATGGTGTGATTCAGGTATCACCCATAAACTTAGGTGTTCTGAATGCTAGGCTCTCAGCAGATGGAGAGATGGAGAATTAACGCCTCCTAGAGGCAGTGTATTGTTTGGGGGTATGCTTATGGGTGTTATAGCCAGTTCCCCCTTGCCAGTGTTTGGCACACTCACTTGTTCCTGTGGTCCACCTGATGTTGGCCAGCAGGTGATGTCCACCCTCTGCTCATGCCATCATTTTCCCTGCCATCGTGTAGCTTCCCCCTCGAGCCTATAAGCCAAAAGAAACCTCTTTCTCCCCACAAGCTGCTCTTGGTTGGGTGATTTCTACCAGCAATGCGAACCTGACTGCAACATGGGACGTCAAAGTTTTACCTCGTCCCTAGTCCCTTCTATGCTCTGCTTCTTGGTGGCCATAATGTGATCCCACTTTGCTCCACCATGCCCTCTTCACCATGGTGGACCTATACCTCTGAAACTAAGAGCCAAACAGTAATTCTATCTTACATTTTTCTCCTAAGTATTTTAGTCACAGCAACAGAAAAGTCTAACTAATATAGAAAACTGGTACCAGAAAAGTGGGGATGAAGCTGTGATCACTTGACCATGTAGCACTTAAGCCTTTCCAACTGGTTTTCAGGGAGCATTTGAAAGAGGTTAAAGAAGTGAGCCAGAGAAAGACTAGGATGCTGCAAGCACAGCACAATAGGCAGCTATGGTGGAAGCTCAGAACATCACCAGCAATGAGGAGAGTGAAAGCCAACTCACGTAGTTTCAGAGGAGAACAATATTTCATTGGGAAGTGGACTAGAGGACATGTAAGTTACATGCAGGCAAAGAACTTGCTCACATTTTGTGTATGTCCTGAGACTTTGTGGGACCTTGTAATAAGCTAGCTATCTGGAGAAGAAAATCTTAAAATGGTCAAATGCTCAGCCATAGCATGGTTATAGATGGCTGCTTGTAATCAGATTTACAATGAGATGCAGAAGCAAATGCATAGGAGAAAGGCTTGAAAAACTTGTACTTTGGCCAGAAAAGGAGCTTGTTTAAAGTTGTAGATAAGGGGCGTAAGTGTTAAAGAGATCAGAACTAGAATGAAGCCCTACTTTGCAGAATAGGAGAGATTCCTTGACACCATCTCAGGAATTGGTCAGAACCCGTCCCTCCCTGGCTTAAGGGTATTAAAGATTAAGTTCATTTGAAAGACTTTCCCTTGAGAAGAGAGTATCTTTAAGGTGCCTACATGAACAAGTCTACCCCAAAAGCTGTTTCTACAGGACTCCTGTTGCAGTTGCCTTCTCATTTCTGGACAAAACACCCAACCAGAGCAACTTATTGGAGGAAAAGGTTTATTTCAGTTTATAGTCTCGAGAGGAAGCTTTATCACGGTGGGAAAAGCATAAGATCAGGCAGCAAGCAAGTATCCCATCTCCACAGCAGCATGAAAGAACTAATCTAAGTACTGAGCTTGTAGCTGGGCTACACCACCCCAAACCCCACACCCCAGCAATATACCTCCTCCATCAAGGCTCCACCTCCCAAAGCCCTAACTTTCCCAAACTGCCACCAGCTGGTGATCAAGTACTCAAAACACATGAGTGTCTGAGGGATATTTCAATCAAATTCCCACAATTCCTTTCACTATATTCAGCCACACAGGAACTCAGAGGCTGCGGAAGCTGTGGTCCAAGTGGACTTGGCTAATACTAAAGCTGGCAGCAGACCTTGGTGGCATCCACATGATGCTCATTTTACAGAATGCAGAATATACGAGTTGTGGGGTAATGGAAGCCTCCACTCAGATATCAAATGAAGGGTTAAGAAACTAGGCAATGTGAAGGGGTGTCAGAATTCCTGAGTGCAACACCTGAGAGGCGGTGGCCCAGAGATAGGATGCCTCTGAGAAGGCAGCATGTAAAGGTGTGAGGGTGAAGGCAAAGTGGTAATAGAGACCCCGGGGATGACAGGAGCATGGAGCATCTGCAAGAGGAGGCGGCAGACAATGACAGAGCCAGCTGGGGGGAAGCCCTGTGGGCTACAGCTGACCAGGCCATAGGGGCAGGACTGCCCACGCCTTTTGGCTTTCAAATTGCCAGACATGGAATTACAGGATTTAATATTTTCCCTTCCAGGTTTCAGTTTTGCTTTGATCCAATCTTTTATTATCATTCTCCCATTCTTTTCGAATGTGAATGCTTACTCTGAATCATTGTGTAACTGAATGGATGTAACTTGTTTTTTACTTTTACAAGTGCTCACAGCTAAGAGTGGCCTTGAGTCTCAAGAGATTTTGAATGTAGGCTTTTGAAAATGTTAGAATTGTGAAGATTTTAGGGACTCTTGGAGATGAACTAAATACATTTTACATTACAAGAGAGCCATGAACCTTTGGGGAACAGGGCAGAACGTCATGGTTTAAATATGAAATGTCCCTCAGTTTCATGTTTTTTTAATGCTTGGTTCCCAACTTGTGGCATTATTTTGGGATGGTCTGGAAACTTTAGGAGGTGGGACCTAGCCGGAGGAAATAGGTCACTAGGGTGTGCCTTTAAGGCTATGCCTGGCCCCAGCTCTTCGGCACTCTGCTGTGCTTCCTGGCTGTTGACCTGCTCTGCTCTGTCACCACCACGATGGACTCAAACTAAGCAATCTCTCTTCCTTTTCAGTCATTATGTCAGGCATTTTGTCACAATGACAAGAAAACTAATAGGTCAAGGACCTGAAGACAAGGTCAGGGTCATATGAGGGACCATGGTCATACAGGCAGGGAACCCATGGCCTGAGTGGGACACTGTAGCTGGACACAAAGGTCAGTGGGGCTGGAGTCATTAACAGACCATCTAGGGCACTGAACCCCTTGGAAGATATATTCTAAGTTGTACTGAACAGACTAATGTGGTATGGAAGGGCCTCCTGGGAAGGAGAGCCTTCCCACATTTAAAAAACCAACACAAGGTATAGGCGGCAGTGCTAGGAGAAGAATTTGGTCTACTTGCACTGATTTAGCACATTCAGAAAGACTCTGTAGGAAGAACAGAGCTAAGAGAACTAAGGCTTTGTGTACTCTTCCCTTTGTCATACAGTACCCAATGTCTATCTGAAGAAACAGTGTGTGTCCCAAACCAATGAAGGCAAATACGAACCCAGGAAGGCCTGTGTGAAGGCTTATGCATCTTTACGAAGATGACACATCTAAACACCAGCAACCTGTTAGAAAGATCAGCCTAATTATAATCAATCCTTTAGACAGGTTAAAAAAAAGATTCATTGTTAATAATCAAGGATTTTAAAACCCAGAAGTGTGGTAATAATGAAATTGTCCTGTCCTGTCCTGCCCTGTCCTTTGTAAGGGTTTTGTTTAGACAGGGTAGCCCTCTAGATAGCCCAGACTACATTGATGGAATGGCCTCAGCACTTCACTCTGGACACTACATATTACAGCCACTCCATCAATTCATGCATTCATCCATGCATGCATCTATCTTACCACCCACGCATGTGCCTATCATCCAACATCCACCCACCCTCCTATCCACTCATCCACCTACCCACCCACCCACCTATCAGGTAGGTACCAAGTGTTAGCCATCCACAGGTACTGTAGGGATCCTGTCATCACACAGTCCTACTATTAAATTCCTAGAATCTCTAACTCAGAGATATGGATGACAGGGCTTGGACAGGCCAGGCAGCCTGCCTGGGGTTAGCCAAACAGAGTAGAGAATCAAGACTAAGCCCATAGCCAGCAGTGCCATCTTAATGACAGGTGCACTCATGCCTTCCCAGTCTTCTGCCCCAGGTCCTCTTGTGTTCTTTCATCTTATCTCTGACTCATGCTTGTCCCAGCAAGACTGAAACTTTAAATACTGGCACTGTTTAGGTCTTTCAGCTCTGTGGTGGATGACAAGAGAGGCAACAGCAGAGGATGTGGCTGCAGCCAGAGTTCCAGTGGAAGGTAACATGTCAGATGACTCTGGCTGCAGCAGTCATACTGAACACAGAGAAGCTGGGCACCACAGCTTCCAGACTTAGCTGCGCCTCTCTGAAATCACACTTACCCCAAGAATGCCCAATCTACTTATACCAGGAACAGACCTCTAAAGTCCAAGATACTGACCAAAAGTGAGAGCAGCACTAATCTACAGGCATAAAAGCAAATGTTTAGAGGGCAATTTAATGGGCACAACACATCCATTTAATGGAACAACAGTAGTCACTTCCCTCCTATGTCCCAAGACCTTCCCAGATACAGGTTTCTGACTAGGTTTTCAATACCAGGCATGAATCCTCTAGCAGAATGCCCCTCAGATTCAATCGGAAAGCAGTTGGTTACCCCCATAACAGTCATGCCCCTATTGGCCAGTGGACACAACTTAACTTGCTAGGTAGTTATATAGCTCACAGTGTCCACTGCCAGGTAAGACTGATGATGATTTAGTTACCTGCCATAGTACTTTCCAGCACCATCATGACAGCTAGCCAGCAGGGAGCAAGCTTCCAGCTCAGTTCCCACTTGATGTCCAGCAACTAAAGTAGATAGTGTCTCCAGCAATAAGGCTTTACATCCAATTCTGGTGGGCAATCAAGAACATTGCCAGTAGCCAGCATTGTGTTGGTAGTTTCCAAGGCCTCCCTGACCAACAACTCACTGAGATATTTTGCTCCTGTGGGTCATGATCTCTTGATCCTTCTATGTCAGCCTCCTGGGTATTGACACTCCTACCACCACACTTAGTACAGATACCCTAAAGTATTAGTCCAACAATTACCACTTGAGATCCATGCTCTACTGATGCCATGTATTTCAATGATTCAGTCACGGCTCAAAATACACTGGAGAGCTGGGCGTGGTGGCGCATGCCTTTAATCCCAGCACTCGGGAGGCAGAGGTAGGAGGATCTCCAAGAGTTCAAGGCCACCCTGAGACTACATAGTGAATTCCAGGTCAGCCTGAGCCAGAGTGAGACCCTACCTCGAAAAACCAAAAAAAAAAAAAAAAAAAATTACACTGGAGGGCTAGAAAGATGGCTCAGCAGGTAAAATGCTTGCTTGCAAAGGCTAATGACCTGGGTTTGATTTGCCAGTACCCACATAAAGCCAGATGCACAAGGTGATGCATGCATCTGGAGATTGTAAGAGCTGGAGGTCCTGGCATGCCCATTCTCTCTATATGTCTGTTCTATCCCTCTCTCTGCCTGTAAGTAAGGAAGGGAAGAGGGTACTTAATAGGTTGGTATTGTATATATGTAAGTACAATGATTGAGATGGGGAGGTAATATGATGAAGAATGGAATTTCAAAGGGGAAAGTACAGTTGGGGGGGAGGTATTACCATGGGATATTTTTTATAATTATGGAAAATGTTAATAAAAATTGTGAAATAAAAATAAATAAATAAATAAAATATAAATAAATATAAATATAAATATTTTAAAAATACATTGGAATGACTTCTTAAGAGTCTCACAAGGTCTGTGGAGATGACTCAGCAGTTAAAGGTGCTTGCCTGACAACCGGAGTTCAATTTTCCTCCCACATAAAGCCAGATACATGAAGCAGCACTTGCATCTGGCATTCATTTGCAGAGGCAACAGACACTGGCATAGTCTTCCATTCATTCTTCCTCTCTCCTCACAAATAAATCAACATAAATATCTTTTTAAAACTCATGCAGACAACTACTTTTTTGTAGGGTTTTCACATGTTCACTATTAACTGTCTTGTTTACCACATGTTGCTCCAAAAATCAAACTCTCTCAGGATAGGATGCCAATGAGCAATGAAGATATTTGCTCCTAGAACAGGATACCACTAACTGCTAAAGATAACTCACTCTAGCACACAATATCACTGGCCACTAAAGGTAATGCTAGTAAAGAGCCAGTCATTGAGGCTCCTCTGATTGGAGGAGGGCAGTAAAGTGCTGGACCCTTGATAAAGTCCTTTGCTGAATAAAAAGACAACATCCCACACCTGTCTCCATCAGAAAGTTCCTTGGCTTTTTGGAGCCCACTGTTCTCATCTGCCACATGAGATGGCCAAAGAACATGACCATGAGGTCTGTGTTTTGATTTAAGCAGATTGATTATAAGCATAAGTGAGAAGCAACCATTTACTAAAAAGGCACTGACTCCACCTCCCAAAGAAATTGATAATTACTTGTCATATCAATTGGTCTTTGTTTGGGACACAACTGCCTTCTTACAGTCCTACCTTACTGGGACCACAGGAAGTGGGTGGAAAGCAAGGCCCATGGTGAACTCTAGAACCCAGTAAGACACTGTTCAATCTGCCTGCTTACTTTCCTCTCCCCACAGGCGCTTGCATTGGCCAAGTGAAGTTGCACGCACAGCACCCATCCACTGAGTGTGGGGTATTAAGGCTCTTCTCCAATTAAGAGATAACAGAATTAGCCTATCACCCAAGTCTTCAGACACAACCAAGGCAGGAAAGGAGGACAACTAAATAGGAACATCTGCTGAATAAAAGTGGGAGTGGACAGTCCTTTCTCTGCTCCTCCCACTAAGCACAAAATAGTCCCAGTCCTACACACAGCACATCAGTAAATCTGAGAGGAGGCGGCTGATCAGTTAGGAACTATACAGATGACCTCTGGGTTTTCCTTCTGTCTTACTGGTCCCAGGCTTATAGCCAAAAAAAGCCACAACCAGCTAATAACAACAGGCCAGACCCAGAAGAACCTCCAGAAAGGCTTTTCTCTTGGAAATGCACAGATAGTTAAGTCATGAAACTTCCAGATGGCGATTACTCTGTTCCAAACACCTCAGAAGAACCTGGTTCCCCACTCCTGCCTAGGAACAGCAATGCCTTTCATACTCTACTGGCTGTGGAGAGGCCTCAACACACCTGCTGGTGTCCCATGGTATACAGGATCTTAAACAAACACTAACTAAAATGATCCCTGGGAAATGCAGATTAAAACTACATTGAGATTCCATCTCATTCCTGTCAGATTGGCCACCATCATGAAAACAAACGAACATAAATGTTGGCGGGGATGTGGAAAAAGAGGAACCCTTCTACACTGCTGGTAGGAATGCAATCTGGTCCAGCCATTGTGGAAATCAGTGTGGAGGTTCCTAAAACAGCTAAAGATTGATCTACCATATGACCCAGCTATAGCACTCCTAGGTATGTATCCTAAGGACTCATCTCATTTCCTTAGAAGTACATGCTCAACCATTTTTATTGCTGCTTAATTTATAATAGCTGGGAAATGGAACCAGCCTAGATGTCCCTCAACTGATGAGTGGATAATGAAGATGTGGCACATTTATACAATGGAGTTCTACTCAGCGGTAAAGAAAAATGAAGTTATGAAATTTGCAGAAAAATGGATGGACCTGGAAAGGACTATACTAAGTGAGGTAACCCAGGCCCAGAAAGCCAAGCACCACATGTTCTCTCTCATATGTGGATCCTAGCTACAGATGACTGGGCTTCTGCGTGAGAATGAAAATACTTAGTAGCAGAGGCCAGTAAGTTAACAAGGAGACATAAAGGGAAGAGAAAGGAAGGGAGGAGGGTACTTAATAGGTTGATATTGTATATATGTAAGTATAATAATTGTGATGGGGAGGTAATATGATGGAGAATGGAATTTCAAAGGAGAAAGTGGGGGAGAGGGAGGGAATTAACATGGGATTTTTTTTATAATCATGGAAAATGCTAATAAAAAATAAAATAAAATAAAATAATCCCTGGGACTCAGCCACAGAACCCCCAAAAAGAAAAGGAGGAAACCTCCAGGATACAAGGATGGTAGGAATTGTCAGCCCTGAAGCCACAGGGCAGTCAGAAATATTATCTCCAAGAACAAAGCATGATTCCTGGATAAAAACAGCAGCCATCAAGCCGTGAGAATACATAGTAACTTACATGTATATAGCTATGAGAAAGAGGCCAATCTAAAAGACCACACATGTAGATCTCAACTTGATGACCTTCTGGAAAAGGCAAAACAGCAATGAAAAGATCAGTGGTTGCTAGGGCATGAGGAGAAGCGCTGGGGCCCAGGAGACATGCTGCAGTGCACTGCAATGTGAATCCGTGGCACTGTGCACTTTCCACACCCATAGAAAGTCCAACACCAAGAGTGAGCCCTTATGTATTGTTGCAGGCAGCTTTGCGTTACGAGCAGAAAATACCGACCAAGAGCAGCTTGTGGGAGGAAAGGATTTACTTTGGCTTATGGACTCATGGGGGAAGCTCCATGATGGCAGGGAAAAATAATGGCATGAACATCACCTCCTGGCTAACATCAGCAGGAGTATGTGCCAAATACTGGCAAAGGGGTGCTGGCTATAACACCCATAAGCCTCTCCCCAACAATACATTGCCTCCAGGAGGCTCCAATTCCCAAACTGCCACCCTCTGGGGATCTAGCATTCAGAACACCTAAGTTTATGGGGGACGCCTGAATCAAACCACATGTATTCAGAGTATTTCAGAGAATGGTAACTCTGCGTGGGTTTGCTAACAATGTACAGTGCCAGCTGGGGTCGCTGAGGCACAAACAGATGCAGGAGCGCTAGGGAGCATGCTGCACTGCCCACTTGGCTTCTCTGGGAATACAAAACTAACCTAAACTCCAGAGGTAGGTCTTTTTCTCTTCTTTGTTTCTTCTTTATGTGTAGGTCTGTGTGTGCGCGCACATGTGTACATGCAGTGCATGCATATGTGTGTGAAGATGCATATACCTCATATGAGGTCATAGGAGGACTTCAGGTGTCAACCTCTATTGTTCTTCCACCTGATTTTCCTGAGACAATATCTCTCATTGAACCTGGAGCTTGGCATTTTGGGATTATGTTCACTGACCAAAGAGCACCAGAGATTCTTCTGTCTTACACCCTTCCTTAGTGCTGTGATTGCAGGTATGAACAGCTATGCTTGGCTTTGATATGGGGTATAGGGATATGAAATCAAGGCCTCATGCTTGTGTAGCCAGCCTTCTTACCCACTGAGCCATCTCCCCAACCCTACCCCTTCTGTATGGTTCTGAGGGTTAAAGCAGGGCCTCATGCATGCTAGGCAAGTAGTCTACCACTGAGTTGTACCCTCGGCCTTTTTAAAATTTATTTTGATACAAAAATCTTGCTAAGTTGCCTACTCTGGTCTTGAGTTCACTCTGCAGCCCAGGAAGGCCTTAAACTTGCAATTCTCCTGCATCAGTCTCCCAAGTAACTGAAATTACAAGCCTGTACCACTGGGTCTGGTTAAGATTCTACTTTAAAATAATGGAAAATTGAGCTGGGTGTGGTGGCACACGCCTTTAATCTCAGCACCTGGGAGGCAGAGGTAGGAGGATCGCCATGAGCTCAAGGCCACCCTGAGACTACATAGTGAATTCCAGGTCAGCCTGGGGGCCAGAGTGAAACCCTACCTCAAACCCCCCCCCCAAAAAAAAGGATGAAAAATCATTTGCTGTGTGTAAGACCTTACCAGAAAGACAAAAGACAAGTGACGGGATAAGTAAATATTTTAAGGAACACCTACGCTGGGAGCAGAGACTTAAAAAGCAAAGGGCGATCTGGTTAAAAACTGCCAGCCACACCGTCTCTGGGCGTGTTCTGTTCCTTCACAGGCATGCCACCAGTCAGCCCACTATACCAGTGGATGACACTCCTGGATCCCACCGTGAGGAAATGCTAGGTGCATAAGCAGCAGACACTTCGCTCTGCCACCTTGACAAAGTCAAGGCTGCAGAGTGGGGGATGAAGCAGCACAAATGGAAACTGGAAGGCCAGCCCCAGTGCCTTCATGGTGCCCACACACCCCACAGACCCTCCCACCCCAAGCCTCCCCTGGGTTCTGCTAATGATAATAAATGGCAAAGGATCTCCAATTTAATTGCAAAAGGTAATGATGCAGTGAGCATAGGATTAGATTCACCACAGAAGGCAATATCCTCAAACAATAAAAAAAAAGCAAAGCTAGTGGGAGGAGGCTGAAATCGATGGGAAGGTTTCTGTATTAAATACCATGGAGCTGGGTCACAAAGGGATATTGACAGAACTGCTGACAGCAGATAAAAAAGGGAGAGAAAACTAAATTGCTCTCTGCAGAAAGTAAGTTACAGATTAATCACCCTACCATGAAATGCTTTAGTGAAGACTTGGGGTGTGAAGACGTGCTCACTGTTTGACCACAGGCAGGACAGCAAAGAAAGGCAAATGGGGTCCTCTGAATCCAAGTGTGGCCCCTTAGGCCTCTCCCGGGCTGCCCCCAGCTCAGAGACACTAGGAGTGCTGGGATGGAGGGGTCTACTGGGGGGACGGTCTCCACTCAGCTCTTCTCAGACTAAGAGTGATCTCCTCATCCCCAAGTGTCATTCCCAAAACCTGCCTTGAACCTGGTTTATAGTCAGAGAATATCTACTCCCTTTCTGTATGCGTTCTGTAGCTTAAATAATCTAGGGTAGAATTGGAGGGCTGACCTTCAAATATGCTCCAGACTTCTAACATACCTCCTGGAAGATGGTAGCCATGAATGTGTTCTCAGCCCTGGACCCATGTCCACAGGACAACCACAGGCACTAAATTTCCTGCCTGATCATTTACTTTAAAAGTTCATGTGAAGCCGGGCGTGGTGGCACACGCCTTTAATCCTAGCACTTGGGAGGCAGAGGTGGGAGGATTGCCGTGAGTTCAAGGCCACCCTGAGACTCCATAGTGAATTCCAGGTCAGCCTGGGCTAGAGTGAGACTCTACCTTGGGGAAAAAAAAAAAAGTTCATGTGAGACTTTTCCATAAATATTACCAATGCTCTAGGAAAACAGGCCAACTCAACTTCACATCGAGGGCGTGACCATTCAGAGTTTTTAAACTTTAAAAAGTCACTATTTTAGAGCATCTAAGTTTTATGCCACATATTAATAACAATAAATCATTATTCATACCATCACTCTAACACAAAGGGGTAAGAAAGGGGCTATTAATATTGTATGAATCCATGAGGGAAAAGAGCTCAGTAAGCATTGTAGGGACAAATAAATATAAGACAAGGCCACTACTAAAGAAATTTGTGCCATAGTATTCTCCATTCCCTTTGAATGTACTGTGACAGTATGAACCCCTGGGCATACAACACATTATAAGGTCTATTGTGTCAAATTTCTGGACTTCTTTCTAAAGTTATTACTTTGACATAAACAAGTAAAATAAAATTACAAATGCATGTAAAATACATTTAAAAATACCAAAGAATCAAACATGAATAAATACACATAGTGCTCAACTCTATGAAAGGCAAAATATTCACAACAAAGGATATTGCAACATGACTCCCAAGAAAGTGCTAAAATTATAACTCATGTCAGTACAATAAAAAGCCAGCCAACAATATGAAATTAATATTTTATAAGTATTCCTGCTCAAGAGTGCACTTTGAAAATCCTTTCATGGAAGAACACACCTGAAGCTGGAGCAGACTTCACACCCCACACAGAAGGTGGGCACTCTGTCCACTGTGAGGCCCTGAGTACCACCACACACTTTCAGTTGTCACCCAAAACATGGATCACATGGTTGTTGGCTTGATGACTGAGCACACTAACTACTTATTTCATAATTAATGTCCAAATTCCAAACATGCAGATCAAGGAGTATATTCTGAGTTTAGGCTGTCTAATCCCCCATAATACTTAAAGTGAATCCTCTATTATTCCCTTACCACAGCCTGGCTGGAGCTTTCCTGGAGGTCCCACAGCAGGATATGGTTATCAGCCAGGGAAATGACTTTCTTCCCATCGCCCATCGGCTCCCACGTGACACTAAAGGAAAGAAGAGAAGTATCAAATATTAATGTGTTCCTGGAGGACATGAAGCATGTAGCTCAGGGCTTTTACACATACTCTTCAGCAAGCTCTTCCTCTGGGCCAAGCCACTGGCACTTAAAAACATTGTTTCTGCAAAACACACGTGGAAGATACTATGGTTGCCTCAGTCAGTGGACTGGATCATGACCCCTAAACTTACATCAAAGCTGTAACCCCACTGTGATGGAGATGAAGTCTTTGGAAGGTTATTGGGTTGGATGAAGTCACAAAACAAGAGAGATCAAGGGAATTTGCATTCTTTGTCTGCCAGCGAGGTGAGGATAGTCAGAAGATGAGGACCCCACCTGTAAGAGAGCTCATACCAAGAATGGAATCAGCT
Source organism: Jaculus jaculus (assembly GCF_020740685.1). Taxonomy (NCBI): domain Eukaryota; kingdom Metazoa; phylum Chordata; class Mammalia; order Rodentia; family Dipodidae; genus Jaculus; species Jaculus jaculus. The sequence continues at coordinate 58,585,839 of NC_059103.1, forward strand.
AACACTGTGACACTGGCCTTCCAGCCTCAGGAACCATGACAAACAGAGGTCTGTGGTGGTGTGTAATGGCACCACAAACTGGCTAAAATGGTCTCCACATACTTTACCAGTAGCTAAAGAAAGACAGTTCAGCCCCTGAAGGCACTACGGAAAAGGTGATGTTACATGTGATGCCTACAGCCTTGGTAAGACAAATGCAAAGTCCTGGAGAAGACAAGGGGGCATCACTGAGAGCTGTATCCGCCCACACTGTGAGTGGGGCTACACTCCCATGTCAGGAGGTAACTTCGATATATCTGAGCCAATCATGGCTGGTTTCCTAGTGTCTACAGCATCACTCTAACCAATAAAATACATACCTGAATACATATTTTACTGAATACGTATTTTATTGGTTATAATGCACCCCTTATAGGCTCAAGTGATTAAGCACTTGGTCCCCAGAAAAGTGGCACTGTTAGAAGGTATGAACCTTTAGGAGGTGGAGCCCAGCTGGATGAGTTGGGTCACTGCAGCACAGGTCTTGAGGTGTAACAGCTCGGTCTTGCTTGCAGTTCTTGCTGTTTCCTCCCTGCTGACGTGATATGTGACACAGGCTTCCTGGTCCTTTCATAATGGGCATCCCTTTGGAACTATAAGCTTTAAATAAACTCTTTCCTTCCCTAAGTTACTTCTAGTCAAGTATTTGCTTATAGCAACAAGAAAGTACCTGATAAATGTTATCACTTCTGTAGTGAAAGTCATGAAAGGATGGAGAATTTCTCAACTTGGGTTGTAGTGAATTTCATTGCCACACTATAACATGAAGGACTACAGACATCAAAAAAGGATGCCACTCGTTCTCTTCACACAGAACAGAACACAACAAGCAGACTGCCTCAGGAATACCTCCTTCATGCCACTTTCATGACTACAAAGCATTCTATTTGTTCATATTAATACACTCCAAACCTATAACCTCTTTCTCATTTACACTTTCAAGAACTCCCAGAAAGTTCACGGCGCCACGGTTATAGGTACGCCACTTTGTATTAAATGAAGAGTTTACAGTATCTTTCCTAGTGACAACTATGAAAAAGAATATCATATGGCCTGAGGAGATAACTCTGTGGGAAAGAATGCTTGACCCAAAAGCATGAGGATCTGAGTTTGACCCCTAACACCTACATGAAAAACCAAGCATGCCCACATATACCAGTTACCCCAGTAATGGGAAATAGGATGATTACTGTGGACCCTGTTCAGGCAATCTAACTGAAAAACAGTGAATTTCAGGCTCATTGAGAGACTTTGTCTAAGGAAATAAAGTAGAAAAGCAATAGATACCCAGTAGCTTCCTCTGTCCTTTGCACTTGGGATGCATGCTTCTATACATGCACATACCACCATACACTAAAACAAAGAGTATCATATAGTCTATAAACAAAATTAAAACACCATGGCTAAAATAGATGCCAAGAAACCTGGCTGCAGAATCTGCCCATCATCTAGTAATGGCTAATTCTACCCTGAAGATTCCCTTCAGCACACATGAGTCAAACTCCTCTTGGCCACTGGTTTTGCAGGTAGATTCATGCACAGTACAGGCAACCTGACAATGGCCTCCAAGGGGGAAAGAAGATGGAAAGGCAGTGTAGTGCTCTGCTGTTGGTGAGGACCACATCACATATTTGAGACCTATACACACAAAGGCAATGAGCTCAGAATGCAGTGACCGTAAAGGTGGGAACACAACCTGAAAGTGTCAGCAGGAACACAACCTGGAAGTCACATTCAAGGTAACCTAGAATTTCAACAATAGGAATCACATGACTGAAGCTGAGTTAACAGTTGGTAAACCAACTATTTCCCACAGGCAACTTTAACCAAGCACTAACATGGACTGCCTTCTTAGCCCATGAATACTTGACTATGGCTCCCCAGCAGGCTAAAGCTTTCTGCAAATTTCCAAGTTATTAAGTCTCTTTGTACTCCCCACAATGACCAGCAACAGGATGGCTATCTGACTCAGAATTAACATCTGATGAAGTTTAAGAATGAATTCTAGGTAGGAGTGAGAAAGTAACTGACACGTTCCTGTTGGCCGCCAGTTCTACATATGTGGTGACCTGGCTATCAAGTGCACAGACAAACCCATGGCTGGCTGTACCACGATGGCATCGCAGCTGGCCTTGGGAGAAACAGATGAGATCATCTCCCTAAATCCTCATGAAACCTCCATATAAAGGAGGCTGGGTGGCTTCTAGAAATAGTCATGGAACTGTTTGTTTATAGGATAGAAATAGTAAGTTCCCTAAAGTCATGGCTCTGCAGGTCTCATTTCCTGCTAGAGATTAAAGATCAAGGCAGAAGAGGGAAGGATCAGGAGGGGAGTTTAGAAGAACCCAATCATAAGTACATAAGCATCCTATGAACTGCTGATCTGAAGAGAGGGAGGTAGGTCTTGTACATAACAGGGAGAGAGACAGGTCTCCTAAAGAGCAGTACTGCTTTCCCTCTCATCACTGTTCCATGGACAGGGTATGGCTGACCACCACTTCCTCCAGGGAGCTTCACAAGACTATGCCCTTCTCAGGAGCAGGTGCACCACCCTTCATGTGCTCACATCAATTCCCTATAAGCCAGACCTCTAATTCACTGACATTGTAAGCGCCAACAGCCATACAGCATAGAAGACCCTTTGATAGGTGTGCTGAGGACAGGGAGACTTCCTTCTCATAGCAGATCCTATGCACTCTGAAATGAGTAGAGAAGAAAACAAGAAAGATCTGTTTATTATAGCTCAAGGAAGGCGAGTTCATTCAAGAGGCCTACTGCTCCTCAAGGCAAAGGGCCCTCACTAGGAGGAGGACTACTGGAGAGCAACTCCCCTGACTGCTGAAGACAGGTGGTGCATGGAGTCCTGTAGGAGGGCCTTAATGGACACTAACCTCGGGCCCTTCTGCTCTCACCCTCCCAATCTGCCCCTCCTGCTCCCAGCTGTGACTCTAGGGTGGGCCCTTAGAGATTAAGCCAAAGCCAACACATCGACCTCCTCTATTCTGCCTCCTGTACACTACTACCTCTGTATATTTGTCTGCATTTCCATCTTCTTCTGGAACTCAGGAGTTCTGAGGTTCAAAGGGCAGCTTTCTGCTGTACCACACCCATGTCAGCAGCCTTATCCTCAGTGTTGAAACATTCTGGGTGCACAAGCTCAGAACAGCCAACTACATCTCTCAATCATTCTTAAACTTCATAGGCAAAACAAACCTTCTTGAGTTTTACCTTCCAGTGTCTCTGACGTGTTCCTTCTGCCCCAGCCTCACCTAACAATGCAGCAGTAGCTGCCACTTTGCTCCCAGCTTTTGTCTAAGAACATGGTTTCCAAATTCCTTCATTTCTGCGCTGGCCCTGCACACACCAGCACACTCTCCGCATGGAGTGGAGTATGGCCACACACCAGGTATTGCATTTGATCACAGACCACAATCAGACACTACATATAACAGATGACATACTGCATGCAAGGTACTGTGTATGGTCACTACCCACAGACCAGGCACTGCATTTGATCATAGGCCACACTCCAGGCATTGTATATGATCACTGACCACATACTGGGTACTGCATTTAAAAAAAATTTAATATTTTTTACTGTCAACTTCCATAATTATAGACAATAAATCATGATAATTTCCTTCCTCACTTTCCCCTTCACAACTTTACTCTCCATCATATCCCCTCCCCCTCTCACTCAGTCTTTTATTTAGATGTCATTATCTTTTCCTCCTATTATTCTTCTTGTGTAGGTACTTCCAGGCAATGTGAGGTCATGGATATCCAGGCCATCTTGTCTGGAAGAGTGTATTGTGAGGATCCCTACTCTTCCTTTGCCTCTTATATTCTTTTTGCCACCTCTTCCACAGTTGACCCTAAGCCTTGGAAGGTGTGAGAGAGATATTTCAGTGCTGAAAACTCCTCTGTCACTTCTTCTTAGCATTATGATGCCTTTTTAGTCATCTCAGAGGTCACTGCCATCTGAAAAGAAAAGCTTCTCTAACCAAAAGTGAGAGTAGCATTAATATATGAGTATGAACATTAAGAAAAGTGCCTACCAGGAAGCCTGATGAGCATAGTATATGCATTTAGTCAGACACCAGTAGGAATTATACCCTGGGGCTCATGATTCCCCCATTATAGGTTTTCAGTATTAGGCATATATTTCCTCTCATGAAGCAGGCCTCCAGTCCAATTAGAGAGCAGTTGGTTTCCCCCATAACAAACATGCCACTATTGTACTCATTGGCTCATTTGACCTGCCTACCCCAACTTAAGGCTTGCAGTGTCTATTGTTGCTTATCTCCACTTATGACTTCTCTCTCTCTTCCATGGAGCTACACGCAGCCTAGCTTTTCCCAGCTTTTTGTGAGCTGGTCTACAAAGGGGAGGTTTTTCTGCTCAGCTCCAGCAAGAGTTCTCAGTGACCTTGCAGCCCAAGCATGTGGAGTCTTCAGCAACAGGTCTTACCTTCTATTCCTGGTGGGAAACCAAGAGCCTTGGCAATGGCCTGTAATGTTTGGGAGGCATCAGGAACCTCCCTCACCAACAACTCACTGGAAGGTATCCCATCCCTGGCATTGAAATTTTTCCAGTAACAATCTATGGTTTCTGGATGTGCCATTGTGCAAAAAAGTAGGTTTCCATATGAATTCTTCATACCTTCTTAGATTTTGATTGACCCTCCCCCTACTTTTCCTGTACTCAATCTCTTCCTCTGACCTCACTTAGGCCTTTCCATGCTCAGTAATCTATTCTCCTACCTACATATATACATTACCAATTCCCCAAATCCTCCCCTCTCCTCTCTCCCTTAGAGCCTCTTTCTAGCTTACTGACCTCTGCTACTGAGTTTTATTGCAACTCACATACAAGTCTAAACATTTGGAGTTAGGATCTACATATGAGAGAACATGTGACTTTTAGCTTTCTGGGCCTGAGTTACCTCACTAAGTATAATCCTTTCCAGGTCCATCAATTTCCCTGCAAATTTCATAATTTCATTTTTCTTTACCACTGAAGAGAACTCCATTGTGTAAATGTACTACATCATCATTATCTACTCATCAATTGTGACTAGAGTGGCAATAAATGTAGATGTGCAAGTGTCTCTAAGGTAGTGCAATAAGTCCTTAGGATATATGCCTAGGGGATACTGCATTTGATTACAGGCCACATGCCAGGCACTTCATATGATCCCAGGTCACATACCAGATACTGTGTATGATCACCAGCCACATTCTAGGTACATAGACAGATCACAGACCACGTGTCAGACACTACATTTGGTCACGTGTCACCTCCAAGCACTGTGTATTCACCAGCCACATGCCAAGAACTATGTATGCCAGGTACTGAATATGATCACCATCCACATTAGGAATTACATATCATCACATATCATATGCCACACACTGCCTATGATATCATCACACTCATCTGATGTTACAGGTGAGGCTGAACAGGAGAAAGACAAGAACTTAGTGTAGAGTGCTTGTCTACCCTACCTGTTTCTGACCAACCAGGGAGTTTCACCCTGCATTCACCCCAACGGACAGCAGGACTGGAGTATTTTGATAGACTAAATAGACTAATGGGCTCTAGAGCTATTTCAGAGAGCTAGCACTAGCAAAAGATCATATGTTAGTTTTTCACTGCTGTAACAAAATACTTGAGAAGGGCAAGTTGAAGGAAGAAAGACATTTCTGGTTCATGGTTTGGGGTTTTGGTGCACGGTCAGCTAGCTCCCTTGCTATGAGCCTGAGGGGAGGCTGAAGCATCATGGCAGAAGGTCATGGTAAAAGAAAGCTGCTTACCTTAAGGGAAGTATGAAAGGGAGAGGGATTAGAAAGAGCAGGGACAAAATATGCCCTTCAAAGGCATATCAACCGTGACTTAATTCCTCTAAAATCAGGCCCCACCTCCTACTTTCCATCACTTCCCAATAATATCATCAGATTCAGAATCCATCAACAAATGAATCTTTTGATGAGTCAGAACCCTCAGGATCCAATCACTTCCCCATAGCCCCTTTAGGTAACAACCAAGCCTTTAACCCATGAGCCTCTGGTAGCATTTCAGAGCAAGTCACAAAGTTTGGCATGGAAAGGAGAAGACATAATGCTAGCAGTTTCAAGGTTAATATTATTTTAGAAAAATTGTACTTCATGTTGGCCAGGGAGGTCCCTGATGCCCACAAAACATTATAAGCCATTGCCGAAGCCCTTGGTTTCCCACCAGGAATAGATGGTAAGACCCTATTACTAAAGACTCCACATACTTGGGCTGCAAGGCCACTGAGAAATCCTGCTGGAACTGAGCTGATAACCTCCTCCATGTAGACCAGCTGACAAAAAGCTGGAAGAAGCCATTCTGCATGCTGTTCAATGGGAGAAAGAGAAATCACCAGTGAAGATACTCAACAGTGGACACTACAAGCCTTATATTTGGCCAGCCAGGCCAAACGAGCCAATGGGTGCAATAGTGGCATGTCTGTCATGGTGGAAACCAACTGCTCTCTAATTGGACTAGAGGCCTACTCCATGGGAGGGAATATATCCCTGATACTGAAAACTTAAAACAGGGGTAGTCATGAGCTTTGCTCCTAGCTGATGTCACTGTTTGGGGAGGTTGTGGAATCTTTAGGAGATGTGAGCCTTGCTGGAAGAGCTGTATCATTGGGGTGGGCTTTAAAGTTTTATAGCTTGGCTCCACATTCTGTTAGCCACGTTTCCTGACTGTGAATGAAATGTGAGCCAGCCTCCAACTTCTGCTACCATGCCTTCCATGATGGACTATACCCCTGAAACTATAAGCCAAAATAAGCCTTTCTTTCCTTCAGTGGCTCTAGTCAGATGTTTGGTCACAGCAATGAGAAAGTACATCTAATACAACTGATGAATGAAGTGTGCCTGTAAGTGGCACATGTTCTGATACACACATATATGTATTGCACAGTTAGGTTTTGTATGTTGTGAAGACAGTTGATTCTATTCTCCCAGCATGCTTCATAGCTATGAAGACAGTGTTGTTACAGTCGCCATGCTATGCACTGTGTCCCTGGGAACTTATCTTGTAACTGAGCCTGTGCCATTTGGCCATCATTTCCCCATTCCTTTATCACCCTACAGACCAAGTAAACCACTGCTGTGCTTTCTGCTTCTAGGAGTCATGACTTTCAGGCTCCAGAAGTAAGACTGTGTTTGTCTATCTCTTTGACTTATTTCACTCTGCAATGCCTTGTGTTTTATCTATATAGCTATTTCAAATGGCAGGATTTCTTCCTCCTTCTTCCTTTTTTTTTTTTTTTTTGTTTAGCTGTTGAGACAGGTACTTGCTATGTTGACCTGACTGGGTTGTAATACTCTGTGTAAGTCAGGCTGGCCTCCAGCTTGTACTGCTTCTCCTGGTTTTGCTTCCCAAATGGACTGTAGATATAAACCAGTATGCCCAGCTCATTTTCTTTGAAAAACTGAGTAATTATGAAAAGGGATATGGTATTCATGGCCTAATAGTGGCTAATGTTACCTTCACAATATCTGTATAACAGGAGGGAAAAAATGGTGATATTAAAATAGGAGAAAAACTAGTGGAAAGAAGAGGAAATTATGATCATATTCTAGTATCTCTATGTATGGAAATCATAAATAAAAAGGCTTTCTTAAAAAGTAAAAGAATCCTAATGTGGTAGCGCACACCTTTAATTGCAGCACTCGGGAGGCAGGGATGTAAGAGGATTGCTGTGAGTTTGAGGACACCCTGAGACTACATAGTGAAACCCAGGTCAGCCTGAGCTAGAGTGAGACTTTACCTCAAAAAAGTAAAAAGAAATATAAAATAAACTCACATATTTTCTCTAAAATCTCTTTAACAAATAATCAATTAATTATACATCAAAGTAGTAATAATATTTATATATTATATATTGCATGTAACTGAAGTTCTTTATTTACACAAATGTTGATGATCATTAAGTACTCTCCATATCATGGCTAATGTGAATAATGCTGTTGTGGACAGGAGGCTACAACTATCTCTGTGAACTACTGAATTCCTTTCCTTTGTTCATAGACCTTGAACATAGGCTTGCTAGTCATACGGAAGGTATGTTTTTTGTAAAGATCTTATTTTTATTTATTTATTAGAGAGAGGGGGAGAGAGAGAGAATGGGCATGTCAAGGCCTCTAGCCACTGCAAATGAACTCCAGATGCATATGCCACCATGTGCATCTGGCTTATGTGCAATATGGAGAATCAAACCTGGGTTCTTAGGCTTCACAAGCATGTGCCTTAACCGTTAAGCCATCTCTCCAACCGTGGAAGGTCTACTTTTAGCATTTTGTTTATTTGTTTTGAGGCTACATCTCATTCTATCCTAGCCTGACTTGGAAAGCACTCTGTAGCCCAAGCTGACCTTAAACTCACATGGTGGTCTTCCAACCCCAGCCTCCCGAGTCCTGGGACTAAAGGCATGATCCATCACATCCCGAGTTACAACTGTATTTTTTTTTTTAATAAAAGCTGAACCAATTTACATTCCCACTGAGTGTGAAAGGACTCTCATTTTTCCACATTCTTGTCAACACTGGTGCTCATGTCTTTTTGATGACAACCATCCTAACAGGCAGGAAGTAACATGTCAGTGTGGTTCTTTGCACTGGCCTCTGGTCAGAGATGGCTACATCTGTATATCCATTGAAGAAAAATGTGTATGGTGGACTGAATGCAAATATAAGTGCTTCATAGACTCAGGTATTATTCATTAAATTTCCTACTTAAATATCCAACAGGCAAAGCCCAGCTGGAGGAGGCACGTGACTGGGCCAGATTCTGAGTTCAGCCCTACTGGATGTGTAGGGAGCCACTCTGAGCTGTTTGTGCTTGCTCGTGTTGGTTTTCTCTCTCTGCTGTAGAAGTTGAAGTGAGCCAGATTCTTCCACCATGATAAAGCTTCCACTGGAAGCTGTAAACCTTTCCTCCCATAAGCTGTTTCTGATTGGATGTTTGTCCTAGCAAGGAAGAGGTAATTGCAACAATGCCACTTCAAAATGTCTTGGGTTTGGGTCTGCAGTTCCACTTACTTACAAATGTTGGGTATTAACCACTTATATCAGCATAGTTTGTAAACATGTCCTGCATCCTGCAGGGTGCCATCTCATTTTGTTCACTTTGTTTCTTTTGCTGGGCAGAAACTTTTAAATCTGATGTGGTACTACTTGTTTACTTTTGCTTTTGTGTCTTCATGGAAAACAATTGCCAAGATTGATTTTGAGCTTTTCTCTATTGTCTTCTCAGAGCTTTACAGGTATTTAATTCTTAAGTCCATTTTGACTCAGCTTTTGTGTATGGTACAAGATAAGGGTCCAGTTTCATTTTTTAGCAAGTGGGTATCTAGTTTTCCAACATTAGTCACTGAAGAGGCCACTCTTTCTCTACTGTATGTAAGTGGCACCTTACTGATGACTAGCTGAATACATAGATGTGGGTTTCCTTCTAGCTTCCCTCCTGCTTCACTATGAATCTGTTTTAAATGGCATATAATACTGCTCTGATTACTCAGAAAGAAGCATGGTGCTTCCAGTTCTGTTCTTTATCAAGACTGTTTCAGCCACTGGATATTCATATGAATTTGGGGGGCTTTATTCTATTTTGTGAAAAAGAACCACCATTAGAATTTGTAGTGATTGCACCACATATGTAGATCACTTTGTGTGATACTGACATTTTAGCAGTATTAATTCCCAGTCCAAAAACATTGGTATCTTTCTATTTTCTTGTGTCATTTACATTTTCTTTCAACAATGTTTTATTATTTTCAGTGTGTAAATCTTTCACCACCTTCACAAATTTTATCCTAAATTTTCATTTCTTTTTTTTTTTCAAGGTAGGGTCTTGCTCAAGCTCAAGCTGACCTGGAATTCACTATATAGTCTCAGGGTAGCCTCAAACTCACAGCAATCTTCCTACCTCTGCCTCCCAAGTGCTGAGATTAAAGGCATGTACCACCATGCATGCCCAGCTCTAAATTTTCATTTCTTTTGAGGCTATAGGACTGACTTCTTAATTTCTCTTTAGTATAATGTATTATGTATTTATAAATGTAAGTGATCATTGTATATTGGCTTTGCATACTACAAGTTTGAATTTGCTTATCAGTTCTAACAGTTGTATTAAAAGATATTTTCCAAGGCAGACTTCTGTCAAAGCACTTGATTACCCACCAGAGGTTAATGGTAAGACCCAACTGCCAAAGACACAATATGTTGTTGACACAGAACACAGAGAGACCTGGCTGGAATCTGGAAGACAGCCAGACCCCAGACAGCCCTTCTAGTGCTGGATGGCACTACCTGAACTATTGGGGAAAAGTGGCCAACAACTGCCTAAGAAACCCGGGGTTTAAGCTACTCAAAAGCAAACAACCTGACATGATGCATACACAAGTGCAACAGTGTATGCATCACACAGCCTTGGTGGTAACCAATAGCTTTCTGATGGGCTAAGAGGAGATCCACTCAGTGGAAAGGAACCCATATCTGGAACTGGAAAACAAACCAGAATCATATTCAGGCAATGATTTTGCTCTCCAATATGAAGCTTGCACTCATCTTAAGTTAAAAGAAGGACTACATCCATCAAACTCTCTCTAAATTAATAATGCTCATCCCATTTAACCTGTGCTGACTTCACTCTCTCTTGGAGAATCTGCTTCTCTTTTTCAGACAGGAGTGGACCCAAAGAGATAAACTACCCATCACATTTCAGCCTGGCCCCAGCTGAAACCACAAAGGAATTAAGGAGACAAGCGAGAGTACTGCTTTCATAGTGAAATTAGCAATCAGCACCAGGATGAAGGAGAGAGACACTGAGGACACTCAACACCTACCAAGCCAGAGATCCAGAGGATCCAAAGAGCCCATCACTGAAGTAGACTTAAAACACACCCAATAGGGCTCAGGGAATTTTACAGAAGACAGGGAAGAAAGATTGTTAGAGCCACTAGTTGGGACAATATGTCCAGAGTCATTGCCTCTCCCCAACAAATGACTGCTGCTCCTCCAATGCACAACCCACAATCCCCATGGGATAACTTGCAATCCCAATGGAGAGGGCCCCTTCGGAAAAGGGACAGGGGTGAAGGAAAGAATGGTAGCAACACATGTTATTTCCATACTAAGTATGTCTATAACTAATAAAACAAACAAACAAAAAAAGAGATGTTTTCAGGGCTTTTTATATGTGAGTTCAAGTCTTCTATGAATCGGTTAACTTCTTCCCTTCTAGTGTGGGTGCTTTTTTACTTACATTCTTTGCTAATTTCTCTGGCTAGGATTTCAGTATTATGTTGAACAGAAGTGGCACAAAAGGCACCTTGTTGTGTCTTGATTTTAGAGGGAAAGTTTTCCTCATTTCACCAATGAGTATCATGTTAGTGTAGGCTTTCTAGTGTAGTCGCACATTAATTTAATACCTACTGTGTTGAGTTTTTTAAAATTTATTTATATCTTTTTAAATTTTTGTTTATTTTCATTTATTTATTTGAGAGTGACAGAGAGAAAGAGGCAGAGCGACAGACAGAGAGAGAAAGGCAGATAGAGAGAGAGAATGGGCGCGCCAGGGCTTCCAGCCACTGCAAACGAACTCCAGACGCGTGCGCCCCCTTGTGAATCTGGCTAACGTGGGTCCTGGGGAATCGAGGCTCGAACCGGGGTCCTTAGGCTTCTTAGGCAAGTGCTCAACCGCTAAGCTATCTCTCCAGCCCTTGTTGAGTTTTTTGATTAAGAAATGATGTTGAATTTTGCCAGCTGTTTTCTGCAGCTATTGAGCTCATGACTTTTACTCTTCATGATAATATGGCTTATCACATCTATGGATCTGCATATGTTGAACTGCCCTTGCACAGGGGATATAAGTCAGGGTGCATAACTTATTTGCTAGTATTTTCATGAGGATTTGCATCTATGTTCATCAGGAGTCATGACCCATAGTTTGGCTTTTTTTTTTTTTTATAGTGTGTTTAACTTTTGCATCAGAATGATGCTAGCCTCATAAGATAAGTTTGATAGTAATTTTTTAAACTTGTGTAGGAATTAATCAGTGAAACCTTTTCAGTCCTGCACTTTACTTTGTTGGGAAGTTTTTACTGTTCTTGTTTTGTTTTTTGAGACAAGGTACCATGTACACCAGTCTGGCTTTGAACTCACTATGTAACTAAGGCTATTCTTGAACTTAACTTTTCTTTTTTTTTCCCCCTCTATTCTTGAACTTTTGATCCTCCTGCCTCTATCTCCAAACTGCTGGGATTACTGACCCAATCTCCTTACTCATTATTGATTTGTTCAGATTCTCCATTCATGATTTACTTTTGGTAGATTATTATGTGTCTTTTAATGAATAAATTTATTTATTGATTGACATTTGAGACAAGGTCTCATTATATAGCTCAGGCTGTCCTTAAACTCAGGATTTCCCTGCCTCTGCCTTCTGGGTTCTGGGATTACAAGTGTGCCACCACTCCTGGCTCATTAGGTTGTATGGATCTAAGACTTTATTCTTTTCTTCTAGGTTATGCAATTTGCTTATACACAATTGTTCACAGTAGTCTCATACAATTCTCTGTACTGCTGTGTTATCAGCCACATGATCTCTTCTCTTATTTCTGACTTTATTTACTTGACTCTTCCCTTTTTGCCTAGTTGGAAGCTAGGAGTTTAGAGTACACTTGCCATGACAGCCCTCCACGACAGCAATGTGGTGTTGACCATGTGTCATCTTGCTGGTACTTGCCTCTTTCCTTTTACTTTGAGTCAAAAAGCATACACACCACATCTAATAAATTTGGTTAACAAAATAATATATAGCTGTAAGAGGGCACATGCTTTGTGAAACTCACTTTAGCTTGTATAATTTTACATTGCAAATGTAAAGTCATATAACCTCATTACAAGTTAGAACTGGAAGTCAACATCCCTTGTGTTCCCACCTACCTTAAATGACAAGCAACCTGGGAAGTATGTTCTCCAGGCTGGTATATACAGCACAGTCCCAGTGATTACCTACAGAACGGAACTCTGAACAGCCATCAACATTACTGGGCAACTTGCTGTTTTAATTAAAATCTAGCCCAAGTGACACTCCAGGTCAAGTAAACACAAATCAATCCAGAGGCTTTGTGGTGTTTTGAATAGAATAGATGGCCCCCAATATATTCAGTCATTTGTAGTTTGCATCTGCAGCCACCTGGCTGGAGGCAGTATCACTGTGTGGAACTTAAGGTGTGGTGGTGGGTTTCAGATTTCAATCTAAAGATATGCAAAATGTGCCTAGGTGGAGTTCCTGAAGTGTGCGGTGTGGCTTTTGGCTTTTTGGTTTGTACTTCTCTCTCTCCACCTGATCCTGTGAAGGCAGGCCAGCTTCTTCTGCCATTATGGAACTTCTCCTGGATCTGTTAGCTTCAATAAATATCCCTTCCTCTATAACTGTGCCTGGTCTGGAAGTTCATATCAGTGAACCTGAAGCTGTCTGCTATAGGCTTCATAGCAGTCTACTGTGTGGATGTCCCCAAGTTTTAAACCCAGTTCCTACTGCATGACATTTCTGGATTTTTCTCAGTATTTCACACACTTGATTCACACTCTTAAAAAACAAAAAAAGAAAAAGAAATTTGAAGACACACTCCTATCATAATTGAAGACCCATTCTTAGTCATCTGACTCTTCCAAAAGGGCCAGTTCCCACTTTTGAATATAACTGCACCCTTGCCCATTCTGATAAGAACTCTCCACTCTCACCTCATGAGACAAATATCTAACCTCTTGCTTTAAATTTTGCATTTCTGTGACAACCACGGAGTTTGTACAACCTGTTGAATGCATACTGGCTGCTTCCAGTTCTCCTTATGCACTACTGGTTCAGCTATGATACCTCTCCTGAAAGGCAAGCTAATGACCTGTCCCAGGAATACTTGCTGATGTATGATAACTAGTTCTTCATCAATGTTCCATCCAGATAAATCTCCCAATGACCAGGGTCTTGAGAAGATGAAGAATTACAGAATTAAAAAACCACTAGCCTGTCCTTAGAATGTAATCATATCTACCCAACTGAAAAACCTGAACAATGTAACTGCTCACAACAATATTAAACAAAATATATAATTTGTTCAACAAAATCTTTAAAATCTCAAAGTTCAGAGTCACTATGCCCAGCATTTTTTACACAGCATCAACAAGCCTTTACTATAAAGGGCTGGCAGTAAATCATCTGGGCTGATGGACCTCCTCAGCAATCCCTGAGGCACAAAAGCAGCCACAGGAAACAAGACAAAACCTTGGCAGTTGCTACCCAGTATAATTTCATTTTCTGTTAGCAAGCTGCGGCATCTATCTGCTTCCTGGCTAGATGTAGTATGATCAGCTGCCTCATAGAACATATACCACAGCTAGAGCTGTTCTCACCACCACACCTTCCGCACCATTATGGACTGTATCCTCTCAAACCTTGAGCCAAAATAAACCTTTGCTTCCTTCTTTAAGTTGCTGTTGTCAAGCATTTTGTCATAGCAGCAAGAAAAGAAATACAACCCCTTTTATGTAACTATAACAACAACAACAAAAAATTCCATGAAGAGTGATCTTAAGAAATAAAAACAAAGCAGAGGCCAGACACTCAATTCTGTTCTCAAAAGCATCAAAACTTCATTGTATTTTGCTTTTCTGTGCAGCTCCCCACTGTGGTTTAGGCCAGGGGTCCTAAATCACATAGCCCAGAGGTATCATAGGAGAGGCTTTCTGGGAGCCTATGTCTCTAGTCCTGCCAGGAGACTGCTTGTTTTGCTTTGCCTTTAAGGGTAATAAACAACATAGGAGCTATTCCTCATGCTGTGTCTCACAGACAGGCCTATCCTGAAACCTCAGTACCACACCATGAGACAAGCTTATGTACTCTAGCCCACAGGATCCTGAGGGAGGCATGCCCAGGTTGCCAGCTTCCTGCTTCACAAAAGAAGGGCAGGAAGCCAAAGTTAATAGTGATGGGTGATGAGCCCAGAGCCCTTTGGACACTTGCTGAGAGATGTCCTGATCTCTGAAGTCTATGGGCTTCAAGTGAAAGGAGCCTATCATTTTTATGAGGCAAGTCAATCCTGCCATGCTTATCTGATGATCTAGAGATGTCAAGAACAAGAGAGAAGGAAAAGGCAGGTGTTCCTGGTAACTCATGTAATTACATCACAAATGGTTTACTAACCTGCCTTTAAAAAGGCTAGACTGGGGCTGGAAGGATGGCTTAGCAGCTAACGCATTTGCCTACAAAGCCAAGGACCCAGGTTCAATTCCCCAGGACCCACGTAAGCCAGATACACAAGGGGGTGCGTGTATCTGGAGTTCGTTTGCAGTGGCTGGAGCCCTGTTGGGCCCATATTCTCTCTCCCTCTCTTTCTCTCTGTCAAATAAATAAATAAAAATAGAATATATATTTTTTAAAAAAGACTAGACTGATAAAGCAACCAACCATCCCAGAATGAGATGAATACAAAGTAGAATTAAATATTCTGGCAAGGACAGATCTTGGACATTCTAAAAGGAAGAGGCATGAAAACCAGAGACGTGTAAAATTCACTGTTTCCAAGTAAGGGATGCACCCCAGCTTCCTTCCTGCTGTGTATACAGCCATGGGCCTAGTGAAGAGCATGGGAAAGGGCCTAAAAGCCAAGACATAATGAGAAGAGCTTCTAGGAACTGCTGGTGGCAGTCTCCCAGCAGCAGACAGTTATCAGACCTCAAAATTATAAGCAAGCCTGGCAGTTTACTAATTAAGCCTATAAGCTAAGCAAACACAGCCCAAAGACACCAAACAGGAAATACTGATGAGTACCCAGAAGCCCAGGCTCCTCCTTGAGAAACCCATGCTCCCTGCAGTTATGTGCAAAAGCCAGACCACTGACGGCACACTCAGCCTTCCTTCTGTTCTGACCACTGGACACAAGTCCCTCTCAATCTCCCTGTGGCCATATGAACTCAGTGCAGACTCTCAGGACACTCCTCCCTGCTTATTGAGAAACCCAACCCTTGCTTCTCCTAACTCTTTTTTTTTTTATTTTTTATTTATTTATTTGAGAGCGACAGGCACAGAGAGAAAGACAGATAGAGGGAGAGAGAGAGAATGGGCGCGCCAGGGCTTCCAGCCTCTGCAAACAAACTCCAGACGCGTGTGGCCCCTTGTGCATCTGGCTAACGTGGGACCTGGAGAACTGAGCCTCAAACCGGGGTCCTTAGGCTTCACAGGCAAGCGCTTAACCGCTAAGCTATCTCTCCAGCCCTTCTCCTAACTCTTAATATTCAGGTTTCTTTTTTACCCAACAGCACATATTCTCATAAAGGACAATACAAAAGGACTCTAGCTACCCCCCACCACACACACACACAGGCGCCATGAAACGGCCACACTGAGCAAAGTCAGTGGCTCTGTCCGAAGGCACAGTATCTGGAAGGTGCTTCTGCAGACCATTGCAAATGAGACATCAGCTATTTCAGGGGCTAAACACTGAGTAAACTACTGTAGGAGGAGCTCCCTTACTGCATACAACATTATTTGCCCACGCTTGATACATCTGAAAAAAGCTGTTATTATTCTGTAGGTAGCCATACCTGTGATAGTTATTGTTTGTGATACACTATGCAAAATGCAATAAAAAGAGAAATTCTACATTATCACGGGTCATCATTGTGAAACCAGTATTATAAGCTGAGAAAACAGCTTAGAATTTCTGCCATTCTTGCCACTCCAAACTAAAAAGTTTATTTCTTTGCTCATAAAGATTACCCACTTTTCTAGTTTATCATACACCACATGTACATGAAGACATAAAACAATATCAACAAGTCAAAACACATAAACAGAGTTCCACCCCCCTCATAATTATGGAGAGAGAGAAAACACAAGAAATGGGATGAATGGAAATAAACCCAAGCAAATGAAACATCTGAGCTCTTTTGGGGCAGTCAGCAAGAACTACAGTGGCAGAAGTGATGGTTCCTGGGCAGGCCTCATGCCCATCAAACAAAGTACACATGTCCTTCAAGCACCTGAGACCAGAATGAATGATTCCCCACTTCCACCTAGAGTGAGACAGCTCCCAAGGACACCACAAAGTTCTCAAAACATCCTCCACATAAATTAAATCCATTCCATTTGCATATCTGACCCCTTCCCTGTGGCCAATCAGAAAGGAAATTGGGGCTACAGGATGTCCAACTGAATTTATTCATAAAGATTGAAGGCACTGTACCACTGTCTATGGCAAAGCAACCACAAGCTTCAGGGTTGCTGGGTAGAGCAGCAGGGCCTATTCCAGTTGTACTCTGAAGCTCCCCCTTCCCCCTGCCTCGCCCAGCCTGGAGGAAAACAGAGCTTGGGGAAAGAAACATGCCTACACTATGGTAGTTAAGTCACTGGCTATGAGTTCAGTCTTAAAAACCCATTTAGGGGCTGGAAAGATGGCTCTGCAGCTAAGATGCTTGCCTGCAAAGTCTAAGTGCCTGGGTTCAATTCCCCAGTATGCACTTGTAAAGCCAGATGCACAAGGTGGTACGTGCGTCTGGAGCTCATTTTCAGTGGCTAGAGGCCCTGGTGCATCCATTCTCTCTTTCTCTATTTGCCTGTTTTGCTCTCTCATAAATAAATAAAATTTATAAAAATACTCTTAAGGTGATGGTATTGTATACATGTAAGTAGATGAACAGATTACAGGGAGGGAAAATGGCCTAAATGAGGTCAGGGGAACAGACTGAGTAAAGGAAAGGTGGAGGGAGGGTTAATCAAAACTTAAGATGATATGAATAAGCCACATGGAAACCTACTTTTTTGGATAATGGTGCATCCAGAAACCACAGATTGTTACTAGAAATATTTCAGTGATGGGAATGGAATACCTTCCAGTAAGTTGTTGGCCAGGAAGGTCCCTGATGCCCCCCAAACATTACAGGCCATTATCAAGGCTCTTGGTTTCCCACAAGAAATACATGATAAGATCCTATTGCTGAAGATTCCACCTGCTTAAGCTGCAAGGTTACTGAGAAATCAAACTGGAGCTGATCTGAAAACCTCCACTCTGCAGACCAGCTGATAGAAAGCTGGAAAAAGCTACACTATATGCAGCTCCATAGGAGAGAAAGAGGTCATCAGTGGTGATAAACAACAGTAGACACTGCAAACCTTAAGTTTGGCCAGCCAGGCCAAATAAGCCAGCAGGTGTAATAGTGGCATGTCTGTTAAGGGGGAAACCAACCACTGTCTAATTGAACTGGAGGCCTACTCCACAAGAAGGAATACATGCCTAGTACTGAAAACCTAGTCAAAAGCCTGTGGCAGAGGAGGTCATAAGCCCTAAGGGTCTAATGCCTATTGTTGTCTGGCTAAATGTATATGTTATTCTCACCAAATTGTCCTGTAAGCACTTTTCTTAACATTTGTATCCATATATTAATGCTACTCTAGCTGTTGGTTAGAGAAGTGTCTGATGACAGTGATACCTGGGATCACCCAAAAGGTACCACAGTGCTGAGAAGTGACAAAGGAGTGTTCATCACTGAAACATTTCTATCACACCTTCCAAAGCTCAGTGTGCATTGTGGAAGAGGTGGCAGAAAGAATGTAAGAGCCAAAGGAAGGGTAGGGATCCTTACAATACACTCTTCCAGGCACAAAATGGCCTGGATATCCTTGACCTCATAGTGCCTAGAACTACTTATACATGAACCTCGTAATAGGAAGAAAAGACTATGACATCAAAATAAAAGAGAAACTAGTTGAGAGGGGGAGGGGATGTGATGGAGAGTGGATTTGTGAAGGGGAAAGTGGGGGGAGGGAATTATCATTGTTTTTGTCTATAATCATGGAAGTTGTAAATAATAAAGTGTGTGTGTGTGTATGTATGTATGTATGTAGATATATATTTTTTAAACTTTAAATGATAATATAATATATTATTTCCCCAGTTCACATATCTCCTATGGCATATAGATTTGGCAATATGGTTAATTTCTTCTAGCTCAAAAATTCACAAAAAAGTGGGCATGGGGCTGGAGGGATGGCTTAGTGGTTAAGGCATTTGCCTGCAAAGCCAAAGGACCTAAGTTCAATTCCCTAGGACCCACGTTAGCCAGATTCACAAGGTGGTGCATGTGTCTGGAGTTTGTTTGCAGTGGCTGGAGGCCCTGGTGCACCCTTTCTCCTCTCCCCCCCCCCTTTTCTCTGTCAAATAAATAAATAAAAATAAAACTTTTTTTTAAAGACTGGGCATAGTGGCACATGCCTTTAAACCCAGCATTTGGAAGACAATGGTAGGAGGGTCACTGTGAGTTCAATTTGGAACTACAGAATTAGATCCAGATCCTCCTGGGCTAGAATGAGACCCTACCTGAAAAGAAAAAAGGGGGAGGGAGAAAATTTACAAAAAATATAAACTGGAGCCAGGCATGGTGGCGCACACCTTTAATCTCAGCACTTGGAAGGCAGAGGTAGGAGGATCGTTGTGAGTTCAAGGCCACCCTGAGACTACATAGTGAATTCCAGGTCAGCCTCCAAAAAAAAGATATAAAGCGGTTTTATACAAGCTATAAGCGCATCATAAACAAGCCCAGTTAGATCCACCTACAGAGGTGTGAGTTGCTTATGTTGTGACATATGCAATACCTCCAGTGACAGATTTGTGTTGATACATTACATGGTAACCCTTCTGACAGGTGAGCATGTAATTTTTGACACCGGGTGACTTGGTTACTAAAAGTTGCAGTTTATTCTGCCATCTCACCAAGACAACTTATACCTCTATCAACCAAATAATTCCACTTTCCATCAGACAAAAAGCCAAGGGCAAACACAGGCTGTAGGTGAGGAGAAGGTGTTTTTGTCAGCTATTTTTCTCCTTCAGAGTCTACATCACCAGGTAATATCAACTACCACTCTATCTACACCTGCTTGGCTGGACAGAGTGAAGCCTTCCACCAGTAAGAACACAGGAGCAAATAGTCCCCCAGACTGCGTGGACAGAGAAGACCTTTACCCAACACCCACTTCTAGGGGATGCTCCAAGAGATTGGACAGAAAATGGCTCTACACTAGATTCTCCTTGTTGCTGACAAGTTGTCTCAAAGAAAGAGCTAGATGAACACAACTGGGCTTAGAAGATCGTTTCCATATATGGAGCTCAGAACCCATTCCATCCTTGAAATCCCACCCATGCTCATACTCAGAGCCCATACCTGCACATCACCAAAGCCCCTTCCAGGATCATGCCCAGAGTACACAGCTCCAGGTCACCTTTCTAATAAGCCCACTATTTCCCAAGCCTTCTTTTCACAGGTGTCCACCTGGGACTCAAGTAGAAGAAAGCAAGTCTACATAATGTTCAGCTAACTTCCAAAGACCCATAAACACATCCAAAGATTCCTGTCTCAAACACTCTTACAAAGTTCAAAAATAGAATTTAAATTACAATAAATTTTGATATAAAATGCTATCTAAAAATATGAATCACCATTTAATTATTCAAATAAATCCTTTCCTTCTTACCTCTCACATTCTGTTATTTAAGCAATAGAAGAAATGTCAGTTATAGTTAAATATTATAAGCTGGGATATATCTCTGTAAAGTGCTTGCCACTCAAGCATGAAGATCTGAGTTTGGATCCCCAGCACACACTTTTATTTTGATGTCATAGTCTTTTCTTCCTATTACGAGGTTCCTGTGTAGGTAGTTCCAGGCACTGTGAGGTCATGGATATCCAGGCCATTTTGTGCCTGGAAGAGTGTATTGTAAGGATTCCTACCCTTCCTTTGGCTTTTACATTCTTTCTGCCACCTCTTCTACAATGGACGCTGAGCCTTGGAAGGTATGATAGAAATGCTTCAGTGATAAACACTCCTTTGTCACTTCTCAGCACTGTGGTGCCTTTGGGTGATCCCAGGTATCACTGCCATCAGACGCTTCTCTAACCAACAGCTAGAGTAGCCCACCTGCCACTCCAGCACCTGGGAGTTGGAGACAAAAGATCTTTGGGGCAAGCTAACTAGCTTGACTAGCAAAATGGTGAAATGTGGGTTCAAGTGAGAAACCCTGACTCAAAATATAAGGTGGTGAGTCATAGAGGAAGACACACAACAGCAACCTCTGGCCTCCACATGTGTACACATGTTGACATACATAAGGCAATGCACATTAGCTACATATGCACACACAGAAAGGTTTTGTATGCAGGGATAATATGCCTTCGGGTTTTTTTTTAATTTTCATTTATTTATTTGAGAACAACAGACAGACATAGAGACAGAAAGAGGCAGAGAGATACAGAGAATGGGTGTGCCAGGGCCTCCAGTCACTGCAAACAAAGTCCAGATGCATGCACCACCTTACACATCTGGCTTACATGGGTCCTGGGGAATTGAAGCTTGAACTGAGGTCCTTAGGCTTCACAGGCAAGTGCTTAACCACTAAGCCATCTCTCCAGCCCTGCCTTCAGTTTTAAAAATATTTAGTTACTGAAATTTAAGCTTAAATAATCACAGAGCAGTAAAACTTTTACATCTTCATCAAGGACTCATTAATAAGCCTCTGGTAGTTCATTCTTCCTGTGCAAATATAAGGACACAGAGACAACATCATCTGAGACACAGAGAGAGGGACCTCACTAGACACTAGATTTGCAAGGGCCTTGATCCTGAACTTTCAGCCATCAGGACTGCTGGAAATGAAATCCTGACATTTAAAGCCTACAGCAGGGCTGGAGAGATGGCTTAGTGGTTAAGGTGCTTGCTGCAAAACCTAAGGACACAAGCACGATTTCCCAGGACCCACATAAGCCAGATGCACAAGGCTACAGGCCCATTCTCCTACCTACTCTGAAGTCCATGGAGGAGTCTGCGGCCAATGTCCTGAACTAGAGCTAAGTCTGCAAAAGTTGGTAAGTCTCTAACAATAGTGTCACCATCACTGACATCTCCACCATCATTAGCAGGATAGTCACATCACAGAACCTCTGAAAACCTCAAATCTATTTTTTTACTCTCAGAGACAACTTTGCAAGATGTTAGAAACAATGTTCAATTTATTACTCATAACACTTAGCCGAAGCCAATTTCCATTATTCATCATAGTGAACCAAAAGGGGGGGAAAAAAGCAGAGATGGAACCAAATCCTTTATTTCTATAAAAAGTACCACATGTCTGGTAGCCCACACATGTGGCTTTTCTTTGCCTTCCTCCCCCTCTCTCAACACAGCTCCTGCCCTTTACTTCCTCCTAACAATCATTGTATTGCACACACCAGCCCTCCAAGGCATCCCCACGTCCCTTCACGCTGAGTCTGCTGGCATTTCACTGTGATATTTACTCCACCTGCACATAAGGGGTTTCTCCTCCAGCAGCCCAGGAAGCAGGGGGTCAGCTACCACCATGCACCGCTGCTAGAGAAACATCATGGTAGAACACAATGTGATTAACTCCATCTCCCAGGACACACCTGCAGGCTTGATCCTGGTGCCCAGGGCTGGGAGATGCCAGTCAGCAGTCGTTACCTGTGCTCCCATCCTTCAAAAGCTTCTGAAGCTGATTGCAGTGACTTCTTTGCAGGAGATTCCCACCATCTGAGAATGAAGGCAATCTGTATGACCACTCCTGACACACTACTGTGGGGAGGGAGCAATCCACCTACATGCCATTTCCACTGTTTTGGCTTTACTGCTGATGGCCAGCAGGGAGCATCCACCTGCAGCCAAGGTGCACAACTCCTGCACAGCTGGAGGCCTTTTGATCATAAAAAGGAGGTGGGAAGCCACAGGATCACCTTGTTGTATCTAATCAGCCATCAAACCCATGGCAGTAA
Source organism: Jaculus jaculus (assembly GCF_020740685.1). Taxonomy (NCBI): domain Eukaryota; kingdom Metazoa; phylum Chordata; class Mammalia; order Rodentia; family Dipodidae; genus Jaculus; species Jaculus jaculus. The sequence goes on from NC_059103.1 coordinate 58,608,758, forward strand.
GGATGCATTGTGTAAATCTTGGGAAATAATTACGTCCTTCCCCTCTAGCCTGCACACTTCCAAGAAACCTCCCCTCTATGGGGACTCCCAAAGATGCTAGGGTAAACATCAGCTGGGCAGGGATAAAGTGCTAGGAAGCATTCAAGCAGTCAGTGGTCCAGAATTAATCTGCCCACTCTACACTAAGCAACAGCAAAATGCATTCAGCTATCAGCTGAATCACTGACTCAAGAACAACCTAATACTTTGTGGAATAGCAAAACATAAACGAAGAGTTCTGAAAAGAGCTTCCCCATCTACTCTCAAAGAATGAATAAGTGTATTGGTAGCTTCCATTCCTCAACCTTGATGAAGGGATATCTATTTTTCTTAGTCCCGTGGCTGTGTCCAATCTTGTTCCAGAAAGCTATGCACAACCTGTCAGACCAATGTGTGTGATACACTGAGCACAGCAGACTGGCCTGATCGAGCAAAAGTGCCCCATAGGCTGGGTCCACTACGGAGAGAATTGTCTGGACGACACCTGGGACAGTCTGTGTCCAGGTCCTAGACAGACCCCTTCTCTTAATCAGAGCAGCTCTCTTGGCCAGAGCTGTTGACATATTGTCCACTGTGGTGCCAACGGGTCATGGAGGGAGGCTGCACTCACTGCAGATTCACTATGAAAAAGTCTTGTGGTACTAAAAGATGTCAGGGCAGGGACTAATTTAGAGCTGGAAAAGCATCAAGGATCCCACAATCAACCCCTCACAGGAGGAAATGGATCCAAAGTGAGGGGATGGCAAGTCATTGGCTGAGGATTTGAAGTGAGAGCAGGACTATGCCTCACACCCTCCAGAGCAATGGCAAGCATTTGAAGAGGCAAATCCAGAATGTGGAGGAGAAAAAGGCTAGGAAAGAAGGGGGCTATGACTTCCTAATGAGAGCCTCCCCAGAAAGCCTACTTTGTTTCCATCTTCCATGCAGATACAAGGGCACATGGGGCATATTCTGATGAGGATATGTGTGCATTCCCAACATCTGAAGCAGTGTTCACACCCCAGTGATGCCACCGCTGCCTGCTTCTCCTCAGGCAGCTAGGAGGCAAACAGGTTCTTCTGGAGTTGGGGTCAGATATACTCCATGAGTAGTAAGCAAGCTAGACCTGTTCTTCACCTCCCTGGAAAATGGCAGGCCCAGTGCACTGTCCTTGACCAAGATGGAGGGTCCCGGGAGCTCAGAAAGCATTGCACATGAGCATAAACAGAGACAGGGAGCTCCAAGAGGAAGTGATGGTCACAAAGAAGATGAAACCAGATAAAATGGTGGGAGGTCATGGGGCAGGTGGAAACTGGTAACTTTAGAGGATGGTAGGAAGGACCACCCTCAGGAGGTGAAGCTGAGCTGAGAAGCTGCTGGCTCTGTGGTCAGACACACAAGTGCTACTGGTCATAAACGTACTGGCTTCAGGAGGTTCAATGCTGAGCCTCTGTCACCTCAGTGCAGAGCTGCAGAAAGTCAGAGCTAAAAGAGATGGAAGATACTATGCCACCCCTCACTACCTTATGTTATTTCTTTCCCTGACAATAATAATACCATATTTCCACGTTAAGGTCCTGCCATATATCTCTCAGCTACGGTGAGATGTCATTTCCATTTCAGACTAAGGTTTGCTTCCTGTGATGCTACCATGCCTGAGCAGAATGCAGATGACTGCCTCCTCAGACAGTCTCACTCAAGAGACCATCTGAAGGGTGATCAACCTGAGCACCGCTGGACTGCAGGCCTACCTGTTGAAAGGAAGGACAACTGGATAGCTGGCCCTGCTGTGTGTCCCTTCCATCCCCTGCCTGTTGGTAGGCTGGAAGGAGTAATCTGAGTTAGTACTTCAGAGTGCTGGAATGGCCCCTGACTGGCTCCCTCGGTGGCAGGGAGGGAAGGGGCACTCCTCAGACCCGCTGGAGCAGCAGAGATAGCAGCAGGTAAAAGGAGCTGTGCATGTCCTTGGGTGCTTCAGGATGTCCAGCAGCGTTGTTCAGGAACTGTCTGGGAGTCAGCCTCCTGGAGCTGCTCTCAACAGTAGTTTATCCATCAGAAAGAAAAGCAAACGTGAAAGCAGCACACTTCACCCCACCTACTCACACACTGAACTTCACAGTAATTCTAGGTCCAGTGATAAAACTTAAGACACAACTGAAGGTTCTGAAAAGAATTTGACTTCAAAAGGCAATGAGACTAGAAAGAGCTCTTCCTTCACTCTGAGGTGGGGCATCCAACTTTGCAAGCTGCAGTGAGATGACCAGATGTGACACTCTGGGAAAGATGCACAGCTCTTGACAGACTGAATAGGGCATGAGCTCCCTGGGGCAAGAGCCAGGAGAGATGACACCTTACAATCATACAAACACCTGGATGCTGATGCTTATCACATGGTATTTACAACAGTAAAACCTGGAGAAAACCCCAATGTCCTTCAATGGTAATGGCTATCCAAACCATGGAATAGCTACAAGTGGAGTATTGCCCAGCAATGAAAAGGAACAAGTGATTGGTCAACACATAACTCAGAAATGAAGCAGCAACGCACTCTCTAGGAAATCATGCTATTGAAAATGGCCAGTTTCAAAGGTTCCTCCAGGTACCATTCAGTCAGTATAACCATGAAATAGCAAATAGGACTCAGGTTAGCACATGCCAGGGGAGAAGGACAGGTTGGGAGGGAGATGGATCTTGCTGTAAAAGGCTCCTGAGGGATGATGGTTCTAGACTGTGAGGGAGACTCTGTGAAGCCACATATGTGATGAAATAACAGAGAACTCAACTCTTCCCCCAAGTGCATGGACTGATGGAACCTACCAGGGCTGGTGGAGTCACTAGTGCCCATTCACTGCAGGGAAACTGGGTAGAGGATCCCCAAGTTTTTCCTGCAACTGCTGGCGAAAAACCTCATAATAAAACACTCAAAGTAGGTGAACATAAAATGGAACATACAATGTACTAAATAACCAGAGAATTCCAGAAGTACTTTGAACAAAGTAACTAAGTCAGAGTACGCAGTACTCCAGGTGACCCTGAGGACAGTCAGCCTGTGCATTCAAATATCAACAACCATGCCACACCAGGCCCTCATTCTCAAGTGTGCACAGAGTGCCCTAGCACCTGTACCAGTACCCAGTCTCCTGCCATGCACACAGGAGGGGCCTGCTTGTGGAGGCAGATGTGACACAGTACTCACAAGGTGGAATGTGGGAAGCAGCCGGCCAGCCTCTCCTCACCTAGCAGGCCATGGAGCCTTCTCAATGGGACTGGTCTCCCCATGTGCCAGCTTACCTGCCCTGGGGCTCCCTGTTCCTCTGGAATCAGACATGCTCACATCCACTAACACATAAAGGTCTGGTTGCTAGGGAAGTGGTCACTGTGTGGCATGTGGGAGTCTGGATGGAGCTGTGTGATCTCTACTGTGCACTCAGGCAACTGAGTGGCAGCATGGAGGGGGTCACGCCCCGATCACATCAGGCCTCATCTGCCTCCTTTTTTTGTAAGCCTGGGTGACTTCAGTGCTCCACGCTCCTCTGTACTGACAAGGCAGGAACACAACAGCTATGAAAACAAGTCCCCAGACTGGCACAGAAGCTGCTCTGAGCCCCAAGCTGTGGTGCTCCTCCCACGGCGACCTGGACTAGGGCCCCAAGTGGCACCACCTGAGTGAGTCCCTCTTCAGCCCTCTGGCAAAAATGACTGCTGTTTATCTGGAGCCAGAGCACATGCCCGTGACAACTCCTATGTGTGTCACAGCCCATCCTGCTATAGTGGGTTGTTTACACTCTAAGTGCTCCCTAGAGATCAGGCTCATTAAGGACAGGTCCCCTGAACCTGGCACCTCTCGAGTCAGGTGGAGTGCATGCAGCAGGTGCTTAATACACTTCTGCTGGGCTCAATCTGCTTAACTGGGTGAGCTGGCTCAAAGAGTGACGGAATAGAGGACTCAGGTCTCCTCATCACAGACACACACACACACACACACACACACACACAGCATACTGTATCAAGCAGAATGACAATAAATGTTATGGCTAAAATAGCCATAACATTATGCCCTTGCAATGGCTTCTAGACACCACAGCATTACAGTTTTACCAAAGTTTCAGCAACATAACAGATCAGTCATAAGGGCTGTGTGGAGTGGAAGCCCAGGGAGTGGGCAGGTGGGTGGACAGAGCCAACCTCCAGCCATGCACACAGTGATTGGCCAGGAACACCAGGAATAGCAAATCACATCTCTCCATCCCTTCTCATGCCACACAAGTGGCAGAGGAAGATAAAGGAAAGGATAGAGATAGAGGACACTGCTAGGATAATTCTGCCTTTATACAGAGTCCACAGGAAGAGGAAGTTGCACTCCTTCCACCTGAAGTGACAGGTAATTTGTGTGTGAGTGCTGTGTAGTGCCTGGCTATTTTATTCTCCTGTCAGATAACTAGGCAGCGCTGACTTAGACAAGCAGGCAAAGGACGGGCTGCAGACTGTTTACCAGGCTTGTGCTGGGTTTCTGTCAATGTGGTTAACCCAGAAAAAGAAAAAAAAAAACAAAACAACTGAAACTGAAAGCAACAAACCAGTGCAGAGCACCTTAAAGAAAGCACCTGGGGGTGGGGTGGGTTGGGGCAGGGCTGTGCAAAGCCCTGCACCTGAGCAGCCTCCAGGCTTGTTCCAAGTGAATGAAATATGCAGCATCCTACCAGGCCACATTGCCGTGGGCCCCGTTGTCAAGGTGACAGAGCAGCTCCAGGGTCTGCGCAGTGCTTGCAGAGTCATCCGGGGATTCGTGGCTGCCAGATTCCAACTCCTTGGGCATCCTCCACACGGCTGCACATGTCTGGACTCGGCTGTCTGAAGCTGAGTGAGAGGAGAATGTCAGTAGTGCACAGTCCACATCCAGTGATCTGACATGTGCATAAACCCACAGCTGCTCTCTGAAATGCCAACAGTCCAGGTAGCAGAGTGCGGAGACAGGCCCAACCCCAGGCAGATGGAGATGGAGGCAGGACCAGATGAGAGACCAAATATAACCATTTTAAGTAAAAAAAAAAAAAAAAAAAAAAGTTCCGGGCCTGACTTAGAGAACTAGCCAGCCAAGGTGCTGACCTTTTGCTTCTGTAAACTTTGCTTGCGTAATTGTTGCCTTTCCCCCAAAAGTTTCTGAGGAATCTCCACTTCAAGAACATTGCATAATCACTCCACTGTGGGGAGTGGGGGGAGGGGGGCCTCAGGCCTCCGACCACCTCCTTAGATAAGAAACTGAGGAATCTCCACTTCAAGGACAATGGAGATGACTTCATCTGCCTGGAGTGCCCCTAGCTCCTGCCCCAAACTTTGCCCGCTGAAACCCCAAGCCAATCAGAACTGTTTAAATCAATCAATCATGTATCTATCTCCTACTTCTTTGTTCAAATTCCTATATGAACCCCTTCCCCCAAAAGAAAGGGGCTCTCTCCCTCACTACCGCTGTGCCAGACTGTGGATGGAGCCCAGGCCTAGGCTTGCAATAAAGAAACCTGTTGCTTTTACATTTGAGTGTCTCAGCTTCTGTGGCGGTTCTCTGGGTGACTCCTGAGTGACTGGGGGACTTGGCTCCTGGTCAGGGGTCTTGGCACAACACAGAAACTACTTCAGGGAGGCACTGTCCCTGGTTTTAAAATCATCATTCTGGGGCTGGAGGGATGGTTTAGAGTTAAGGCATTTGCCTGCAAAGCCAAAGAACCCAGGTTCAATTCCCTAGGGCCCACGTTAGCCAGATGCACAGGGGGCGCACATCTGGAGTTTGTCTGCAGTGGCTGGAGGCCCTGGTGCGCCCATTCTCTCTCTCTCTCTGTCACTCTCAAATAAATAAAAATAAAAAATTATTAAATAAATAAAAAGCATAAAATCATCATTCTGTTTCAGAAAAAAATTTAACTTATTCAAAACCAGGTTCTTCCTGCTCTTCATCAGTTATTTCAAAAGGGAAGAAGATGAGAACAGCAGCCCTAGGACAGGCCCAGGCCCAAGCACAGCATGCTGCTGGCAGCTTCACAGGACCATTGCAAGCGCTGGGACTCTCCATCTGCCTTGGTTTACCTCAGGTAACCTGTTTATAGTCCAGAGGGAAGGCCACTCTCAGAGGTGCCACAGGCTCATGGAACCCTAGTGGGCAGAGGACAGCCAGCACATGAGACTCAGCCAGCACAGTACCCTCTGTGAACATGGCCCATCCTCACAGCTCTCACAGCTGATGGCGATAACACCTTACATTCAATACACCCCAGAGATCTGGACATTTTCAGAGCACACCAAAGAGCCATGGGTGGATGGAGAGACTAACTCACACAAGAAGGACAAGGCCACTGCTCTTCTGGCCAGGTCTCAGCCCTTCTAGAAAATATCTCAATATGACAGTTTTTAAAAGCTAGGGTTTTAATTAAGTTCCAAAATATAAATGCTTTTAAATTTTGTTCTGCATTTAGTTTTAAGTTGCAAATGTGCTAAATAATATGACATCATTGGAGTTAGGGAGAAGACTCGGTGGGTAAGTACTTGCTATGTAAGCATGAGAATCTGAGTTTAGGACCTCAGAACTCTTGTAAAATTCCAGGCATGCTGGCAGGTGCCTATAGTTCCAGCACTGGGGAGACAGAGATAAGGAATTCCTGGGCTCACCAGAGAGGTGGGATAACTGAATTGGTGAGTTCTAGGTTTGGCCAGAGATCCTATCTCAAAGAATAAGTAGAGAATTATGAAAGACCCCCAATGTCAACTTCTGGCCTCCACAGGCTTGTACACATAGACAACACAAAAGATGACCTCAATAAACAGGTTTCAAAATTAAATCATTAACAACAGATGAAAAACATAAAATGTAATTATATTAGAACAAGAAAGAAATACCTTATAGGTTCTAATTCCTATGCATAAACGAAGGAGGGACCTTGTATTACACTTGAAAGTATGGCACTGCTTAGCTCTGATAGTACCTCAATCTACATACAGCAAACACAGCAAGACACAATGCCAAAGTTCCTAGTCTCACGAATATCAATGCTGCTGTTATTACAAAGATCAGGACATCAACCAAGGTTTTCATATCCCAAATTCAAGGCTAATTACATGTACTTGGTTGGGTTTAAGATGATGAAATTTTGCCTTAAAAATCATGTATGGGCTAGAGGGATGGCTTAGCAGGTAAGGCACTACAAAGTCTAAGAATCTGACGTAAAGCTAAATGCACAAGGTGGTACATGTGTCTGGAGTTTGTTTGCTGTGGCTGAAGGCCCTGGTGCACCCAATATCTCTCTTTCGATGACTCTTTCTCTCTCTCAAATACAAGTAAATAATGTCTTTTTAAAATCATGCTTGGCATGGTGGCAAATGCCTTTAATCCCAGCACTTGGGAGGCAGAGGTAGGTGGATCGCCATGAGTTCGAGGCCATCCTGAGGCTACAGGTCAGCCTGGACTAGAGTGAGACCCTACCTCGTAAAACAAAAGTCATGTATGTCAAGGCTGGTGAGATGGCTTAGCAGTTAAGACATGTGTCTGTGAAGCTAAAAACCCAGGTTTGCTTCCCCAGAACCCATGTAAGACACATGCACATGGTGGTACATGCCTCTGGAGAATGTTTGCAGTGGCTAGAGGACCTCACATGCCCATTCTCTCTCTCTCTCTCTCATAAATAAATAAACAAAATAAAATCACATATGTCATTATCTGTCTCTATACACCTATATTTTAATGTCAACATCTCCACTTTTAGCTATGAAAATGTAGTGTACAATGGCTTCTGTATACTGCATTTTTGGATGAGGTTTAAATGGCAAAGCCATTCTGTAGCACCTAGATTGGCACCAGCATTCCCTGAAAATGCAAGAATGGGCAGTGAGAGACAACAGCTTTGAGTTGGGAACATTAGCCCAACAGAGTGAGGCACAAAATACACTCATCTTCTAAATGGCAGATAGAGATGCCTCATCTGAAAAATGACAGCGCTAAACTGAGGCAGCACTGTGAAATGAGAGATACTCAAAAAATAATATGGTGGGAGCAGTGAAAATAGCTATTGTGTTAGAGCGACTACCAGCAGGTCTTTCAGGATGACTGAATGCCAAGGAAGAAAACTGTCTACACCTGCTTGCTCACCAGACTCTGTGCACTTTCATGTGACCCTCAAAAAGCACCAGAAACTGCTTATGATATACTATGTCCCACTGTCCTGTGTTCCTCTCTTTAAAGTCTACACTGAATAGAGCAGGTTGGATAGCAGGCATCCTTACTCCCTGCTTCCGGCATTAGGTAGTGAACTCACATGAGCGGGCTGGGCGCTAGGCGTTCTTGCCTCCTGCTCCCGGTGCTGCTATCCTACCACAAGACAGCCCTTCACCTGACCCTGCTGAGAGTGGCAGCAACTGCACATCGAAGACACTGCTGCCAGATATATGACGTGACATCAGCACCACACCATCCGAAGACACTTCTCGTACAAAGGGGGTCTTTTGTTTCTACTTTCTTCTAGTTTTTTTTTCCCTTTCTGCTATTTTATTTTAAGCCATAAACACACAAGGATGAGAAAAGTAACAAAATGATAAAAGATAAAAGACAATAGCCTAGTGCTAAGTGACAACATATCAAAAAAACCAACCTCTGAGACAGTGGTGGGGAAAGGTCAGAAGAAATTCACTTATGTCATCTATAGGTTGAAGACCTAGTGACATTTGGCTACCTTGAGAAGATAGGTAAATAACAGAGCAGCTAGGCGGGCGTGGTGGCACATGCCTTTAATCCCAGCACTCAGGAGGCAGAGGCAGGAGGAGCACCAGGAGTTGGAGGCCACCCTGAGACTACATAGTTAACTCCAGGTCAGTCTGGACCAAAGTGAAACTGTACCTCGAAAAACCAAAAATAAATGAATAAATAAATAAAATGACAGAGCAGCTCAGATTTAAAAAAAAAAAAAAAAGGCTGGCACAGCGATGGACAGAGGATAGCCTTTTCAATAAATGATGCTGGATCAATTGAATACCTATATGAAAAAAGTTGATATGTGTTCTATCTCATCACAATCTCAAAAACTAACTGTAAATAGACAACATAAAAATGAAAGAGATAAAATAACACTAGTCTCTTCTAAAATGTGCTTCATAATATCGCCACATCCTAAAGTGAGCAGAGTTCAACAGCATCAGGACACACCAACCATGAAGGAAAAGCCCTACGACTGCAACATTACAAAGTATCTCACCAAAAGACACAATAGTGTCTTTTTAAACTCCATCATGATAAAAAAAAAAAAAACTGCTCTTTGAATGATGCTATTAAAAATGAATCAAAGTGAGCCAGGCATGGTGGTGCACACCTTTAATACCAGCACTTAGGAGGCAGAGGTAGAAGGATTACTGTGAGTTTGAAGCCAGTCTTGGACTACAGAGTTCGTTCCAAGTCAGCCTGGGCTAGAGTAAGACCCTACCTCAAAAATAATAATAATGATAATAAATAGAAACAAAACCGGCTGTAGAGAGATGGTTCAAAGGTTAAAAGCATTTCCTGAGTAAGCATGAAGTCCTGAGGTCCCCAGAACTCACATAAACAATAAAATGTGGTCCCACACATCTGTAACAGACCTGTGAGAATTAAAGACTAGAGAATTGTCCTCTGGAACTGAGGAAAAAAGCAGCAAGCTCCAAAATCAGTAAGATATCTTGGTTCAAGGAAGAAGAGGGGTGAAGAGGGGCATCTGACATTTCTCCATGTCATCAGAGGCAAGCACATGGGACACCACACAGGAACATACACATATATAACTCACATACACACATACACACACACAGTACTATACACCCACATAACACACACACACAAATGAAGCAAAGAAGAAGAAATACATACACACACACACACATCTTATATCCAGAACTCACAAAGAACTATAAAACAAATAACCAAGTTTTTAAAAAATGGACAGCAGACCGAATGAGACACCTCACGTGAAAACAAATGGTCAACAACTACCTGGAATGGTGCTAAGCATACAGTCACCAGAGAAATGGAAAATAAAAACTGCTGCAGTTACCTTCTTGTTGCTGGAACAAAACACCCAACCAGGGCTGGAGAGATGGCTTAGCGGTTAAGCGCTTGCCTGTGAAGCCGAAGGACCCCGATTCGAGGCTCGGTTCCCCAGGTCCCATGTTAGCCAGATGCACAAGGGGGCGCACGCGTCTGGCGTTTGTTTGCAGAGGCTGTAAGCCCTGGCACGCCCATTCTCTCTCTCTCCCTCTATCTGTCTTTCTCTCTGTGTCTGTTGCTCTCAAATAAATAAATTAATTAAAAAAAAAAAACACCCAACCAAAAGCCACCGATGGGAGGAAGCTGTTTATTTTTGGCTTACAGTCTCAAGGAGAAGCTCCATTCTAACAGGGAAAGCATGGTATGAGCAGAGGCTGGACATCAGGCTTCCCATTCAGGCCTGTCATGCTTTCCCTGTCATGATGAAAATTCCCCTGGATGCAATAAGCTGAGACAAACCCTTTTCCTCCCATGAGCAGTTTCTGGTCAGGCATTTTGTCTCAACAAAGAGAAAGTGACTGCTATACTTTGAGTGCTCATAAGTTGTATACATTTACAGTTTACAGTGTTTAACACTTTGATATGTATACACACTGAAGAATGGCTAAGTAAGACAGGGTAATATGAAAAATATAAAACTGCCTTACATACTCATGTGTGAGAAAGAAAACACTTAAAATCTACTCTTTTGCCAGTTTTCTGGTGAGCAATCTATTGTTACTACCTACAGTCATCATGAAAAACAATGGAACATGCTCTGGGTCCTTTATATCAAGTATTTGGCCAGAATTTAAATCCCCCCCTTTTGTTTGTTTGTTTTGGTTTTTTCAAGGTGGGGTCTCACTCTAGCCCAAGCTGATCTGGAATTCACTCTAGTCCCAGGCTGGTCTTGAACTCACAGCAAATCCTCTTTCCTCTGCCTCCTGAGCACTGGCATTAAAGGCATGTGCCACCAAATGATTTAATTCTTCATGTAAAAATAAAACAAGCACATATACCTTGCTACTATGCAAATTTCCTTGTGTCTTTAATAATGGTAAAATTGTATGTACACTAAATAATTGTTTAAAATAATTTTTAAAATACTTATTTAAGAGAGAGAAAAAAAAAGAGGTAAGTAGAAAAAAAGAATGGGCACACCAGGGCCTCCAGCCACTGCAAACGAACTCCAGACATGTGCACCACCCTGTATATCTGGCTTATATGGTGGGTACTAGGGAATGAAACCTGGGTCCTTAGGCTTTGCAAGCAAGTGCATTAACCAAAAATCCATCTCTCCAGCCCCCTAAAATAAATTTATTTATGATATGTGTAGCAATTTTATAAAACTATATACCTGGGTCATGTAGAAATTCCTCAGGAAAAAGAGGGTTATAAGAGGAAAAGGTTTAAAAGCCCTGCTCTTGATGAGTGGAATAAATCATGAAGACAGCAGTAAGCAAACCAGGAAGCAAAGTGCACAACTGGAACCACCACATGGAGTGCCCCCTACCCCTGCTAAATAGCTTCACCCAGAACAAGCAATACGGCAGACACAAGCAAACCTTAGGAGATACTTGGCAAGATGCCACATAATCAGGACATTTTTCTAAAACTTGGTTTCAGTTTCCTATTAGAGAACTAAGACCAATTCCTTTAAGGTGTAGAGTTCATTTATTAGCAGCTCAGAGCAGCCCGTTTAGGAAAGGATGGGCAGGTCAGGGAGAGAAGGAAAGAGAGAGAGAGGAACCACAGCTGCCTCTGCTCTTGCTGTAGCATGGGTCAGTGGCAGGTCTAGCAAACCCTGCAGGGGATTAGTGAAGACAGGTGGAGGGGAAGTAGGTCTGAGCTGGGAAATAAGGGAAGAGAGACAAGGGGTAACGAAAGAAGACAGAAAGGTGTGTGTACAGGGAAAGAGGCAGATGAGAGACTGAGACTGACAGGGAGATAATCGGGAATACAGAATAGTTAAGAGAACATGCACCTTACTTTAAGAGGGTGGGAAAGAGAGACTGCATCTGGAAGCATTATGCCCCTGGGGTGGGACGAATGCCCAGTGAGGAAGGGGGCTCTGGAGGTGTGGGCTGGTGTTCAGGGAAAGAGCCAGGTAGGAAAGATCTACCAGGTGATAGGGGAGAGGGGAAATGGGTAAGGAGCTCAGAGATTCTATCACTTGGTAAATCAAGCAAAAGAAGAAATAAGGAATATCATGTATGGAAAATTCATTTAGATTTTCTGAAAGACTATAATTTCTTTTCAGAAATTACTCTGAAAGTTTGATGGGTATAAAGTGAATTCAGAATCCACTGAAACATGTAACATGAGAAACATCTGAGGAGACCAGGAAGCTGCTGGTCTCTGAGAACACCAGGACCCTAGAGATGAAAAAAGCTGTCAGTCCCGCTGAGGAGAGTGCGCTCTCGGTCCAATACATATGGTAAGCACTACCAGAAACACCAAGTCCTCAGAAGCAAATAACATTTAAGGTAAACAGCACTAAGTAAGAAACACAGGAGGTTTGCCCACAGAGACACACAAATTGGCTCTGAAACTCTAAGGATCCGGTAGCTATCTGAATCTCAACAGAGCAGTCGCAGCACATCCATCAGATATCAAAGAGAGCAGGGTGCTTTCAAGAAGGAAAATCCACCTTAGGAAGGAAAATGTTCTAATAACTGGGGAAGCATTCAACTTTCATCTCTATTTTTAAAACTTTCCTGAAATTAGATCCTAGAAAAGGTAACTGTCTGGGCAAGATTAATATTACAATGATTAGGAGCCCCCAGAGGGCACCAGCCACGGGGCTCTGTATAAAACAAAACCTCTGACACAAGGCACAGACTCGGTATTCAAGCAGGTCACACATAAGGCAAAGACTCTGTACACAACAACGCAGGGCACCAGGCACAGGCTCTGCACACCATCGGCTGGAGCAGAAGCCAAAAGCTCTGTGCACAACTAAGCCACAGCACCTACAGAGCACCGACACAGCCCCACTGCACACAGCAGCCCTGTCTGTGCCGATACAAGAGTCAGAGCCACAGGACAGCTGAGCCAGAAGGGAATTCAACTGGCCTTTCCATTCTACTAATGAGGACCTGACTCTCCCAGATCCATGGGGCTCAGTGGCACAGAGTAAGGAACGAAGTGAAACCTCTTGGCTCATTGGCTGAAGGAGAAAATACCAAGTTGTGTCTTTAAGGCCAATTTGATGCCTCCATCTATTTTTCATATGTAACACAAGAGCTAAAGGCACTTAATGAGATAAAAAGATAATCAGGGCAAGATGAGCCGGAGAGGCATACTTGAGGTGCCAACTGTACATGGAGTGTGCTGCTTGCAGTAGGGGATTAGAGTCAAAAGGCTTAGAGGAATTCAAAGGAGATTAGAGCCTTTGTGAGCTGAATAGCAGCTGCAGCCAGCTTGCTAAAGGGCTAACAATGCCCTGGCTGGGGGACTGGTGTGATCCCAGCTGGAGGGGGAGGAAGCTTCTAGCCTGCAGCTAAGGAGCACGTTTGGAACAGAGGGCTATTTTTAGAGGCTGTGACCATCTCCCTGCATCTGGTGCAGGCTGAGTAGGTGAATGAGGCAAAATCCACCTCCTCTACTGCAGGCACAACTCAGTATGCACAATGAGAACCTAAGCATGTGTCTAAAAATACTTAGTGCTCTCCACAGTGGCCTTTGAAGTGATTCAGAGATGGAATTGCATGGCTCACACACTGACCATTACAAGAGGGCAGACAGGGTTATGAAGCATCCCAGTGTGGCATCCTATCCAGTGTGTCCTCAGACAGGAGTGCGGGAGCACCTGCAGCTCTGAAAGGCTCTGAGGGCGGGTGGCAGGAGCACAGGCTCCCTGCTCACAGTGAAGGACCAGCGGGGGTGTGGAGGTGTCAGTGACAGGTGCACACAGAGGAATCAAGCACAGATCACAGCAGCTCATCCCAGTGGCACTGTGGCTACTCCAGCCACCTGATCTATTTCAGGCCCAAGCAGACCACTGAGCTAAGTGACTACAGGGCAGAGTCGAAGCTCTACCTCTGTTCTCCACCTGAGACAGTTCCCTCAGTCTTGGGAGGACCCTGGTCCTTTCTGGGAAGGACCTAGGACTGCTGTGTAGGACAGCTAGACACTGAAGTAGATGCTAGCTAGTATCTGGCCGGCTACTTGTTTTGTGCGGTCCATGAGCAAGATGGCATAAAAAGGCATAAATAAGAACGTGGAGTTAGAGAGATGGCTCAGCAGTTAAGGTGTTTGGCTGCAAAGCCCAAAGACCCAGGTTTGATCCCCCAGTATCCACGTAAAGCCAGATGCATAAAGTGGTGCATGTGTCCAGAGTTTGTTTACAGTGGCTAGAAGGCCTGGTGTACCCATTCTCTCCCCCTCCCTCTCCTCCTCCTCCTTCCTCTTCTTCTTCCCCTGTCTCTCACCCTCTCTTTCTCCTTGCAAATAAATAAACATTTGAAAAAAGGAAAAGAATGCAGCCCAGAGATCTCAAGTATTGCCCTTATGGCCCTTTGCAACCTGTATGTTCTGTCTCCTACTACTTCCTATGCTAAATGCAGAGCACAGCCTGCTCTGTGTAAACTGCAGGGGTCTTTAAGCACTTTCTTGTTGAGGGTGCCCTGCTCTCAGGAGAGGCACTGCAGGAGAAATGGCTTCTGCAGCATAGTCATCTTAGTGGGCCTAGGACCTAGGTCATCCGGACCCTTGGCCTCAATCTGGTCATAGTCATTCCTGGACTTTTCCAAATGGAAACAGTGCCAGTGGCTTCCTGCCCACACCAGCTTCAGAAAGATTCACTCAAACCAGAGTTCTAATTTCCTCCGAAAGTTGCTCAGTGATGCCTCTGAAGCCTGCTTGCAGTCCTGAGGGCTCCACCAGGGCAAGCCACACCACTGGTTATGGGCACCTACACACCAAGCACTCTGTAAGGTGGCCACTGCCTTGCCCAGCCACTGAAGGCAAGCTCTGGCCTGGCCTGGTTCAAACGGCAAAGTTATCTGACCACCCAGGGGCTGAACTACACTTCTCCACAGGAAAGAACCCTTTCAAAGTCTTTCTTTCTTGGGTGTCCTAGGACACCACCAAAAGTCTCCTTCCTCATGAGACCAGTTACTTTGCTCTCACAGTAACTGTACATTAAAGGTTCCTGGTAACCTATATCTGATTTCCATCTGTGGTGGTTTGATTCAGGTGTCCCTCATAAACTTAGGTGTTCTGAATGGAAGGTTCCCAACTGATGGAGATTTGGGAATTAACATCTCCTGGAGGCAGTGTATTGCTGGGGTGGGCTTATGGGTGTTATAACCAGTGTCCCCTTGCCAGTGTTTGGCACACTCTCCTGTTGCTGTTGTCCACCTTATGTTGGCCAGGAGGTGATGTGCACCCTCTGCTCAAGCCATCGTTTCCTCCTGCCATCACAGAGTGTCCCCTCATGTCTGTAAGCCAAAATAAACCCTTTTATCCCCAAAAGCTGTTCTTGGTTGGGTGATTTCTGCCAGCAATGTGAATCTGACTGCAACACCATCCTGACCTAGCAGCATGCGGAGGGCCTCAGGCTGCCTGGTAAGCAGGATGCACTGGGTGCTGCAGATCCACAGGGTGATGAGCAGACCTCAGGGCCACTAACCTGGAGCAGGGTTGGAGCATCTTCACCACTAAGAAGCCAACTGCTGCTAGGAGCCTTTTAGGTCTGAAAGACCTCATTGGACTTGCTAACAGTGGGGCTCCACCCAGCGGCCATCAAGATGACAGTTCTGCCCAAAGCCTAGCATACAGCAACCCACCTGGTATCCAGAGTCAGGGGCAACCTGGACACCCCCAGTGAGAGAAGCACAGGGCAGATGTTAGGGTCTGGGAGCCAAGCAATGCCACTCTATACATAGTTATTCTTTTATGAAGAAATAGCTTGATAAGGGCTGGGAAGATAGCTCAGCAGTTAAAAGCCCTTGCATGCAAACCCTGCTGACATGGGTTCATTTACAAGCCACTCAATGTGAGCTAGGGAGGCATTCATTTGCATCAGCAAGAGACCCTGGTATGTATGGCACACATGTGCAAATAAATAAAAGTTTACATTCCCAAGAAACAGCCCCTGAACCAGGCATAGTGGATCATGTTGGTCCCATTGGGAGAGTAGGAGCTGCCCAGCATGGAGGACTGTATGCTACATGGTAGATGTGGCCTGGCCACACCACAACAAATGCAGGCACCTGTCGTCAAGTGGAATTCCTGTGTCACACAAACATAATTTTCTTCAAGTAGTTCTGCAGCTCAGGCAACACACATTACTCAGGCTCTGGTCCATAATCCTCTATGCCTTGGTCCCAGGGACACTCCTGGAGATGAAGACAGCTGAATAGGACACACACCCACAGTATGCCACAAAGAGCTGCAACTCAGACAGTGTGCATAACTTGGGTTCTAGTCCACCATCCCTTGTGCCTGACTCACTGGAAGCTCCTGGAGATGGAGACTGCTGAGGACACACGCCCACAGAGTGCAGAGTGATTTCCAGCATAAAGAACTGCAGCTCAGAGAGTGTGCATAACCTGGGCTCTGGTCCAATCCCCTGTGCCTCGTTCTCTAGAAGCTCCTGGAGATGGAGACTGCTAAGGACACATGCCTGCAGAGTGCACAGTGATCTCCAGCATGAAGTACTTGGCATAGGAAAGTCACTGGAAGAAACTAGAGAGAAATTTCAGAAGACAAAAATAGCAGCACCTGGCTGGCAAGCTATCCAAATGAGGAGACAGTCAGAGACAATGACCTGTACCCCTTGGTGGGCAGGGTTTCCATTCTGGGCACTTGATCAGAGTTTGGAAAGCACACAAGAAAACAATGCATGCCTGCTGGGTCCATGGGAACACTCACTATGGGTTCCACATACCATAGGCACTCCAGGAAAGCCCTTTTCTGTGGCTACCAACTGTGCCAGGCCTGTAGTGAGCAGCAATGCTCCGCAGCAGCCTTTCTCGTGCTCCTGGGTCCTAGCAGCATGTCCACTCCCTGCTGCTCCTACAGGAAGTGATGGGGATACTCCACCTAAGACCTGTGCTTCTTCAGTGTCCCCACCTCTGCCTGGATTCCCCGGCCCCAGGACAAAGCCCCTCTTTCCTACAACAGCCAGAATGGTTTCCAGCCTCAGATGAGCAAACTCTCCTGGACACGTTAAGCAAGTGCTGAGTACTTTCACTGCAGAGAGTGACTCAGAGAGCACAGTTTATACTGGGTTGCTTCTGAGATGTCAGGAGATTTCCAGGAGAAAACTGCTACTGGGCAGTTTGGCATTTATATCTGAAGCCCAGGAATGGGAATAAAGGTCTGAGGTTATTTTGATCTTATAGTTAATTAACACTTCCGTTTATCAACTGACAAGAGATTCTAGGACCTCTGATTCTAGCAATCATGACAACAAAGTCTTCTATAAAATTTGTGGACAGAGTGTTAAATACATAGCTTTACTTTCAAGAAGGTGAGGAATATATTGCAGTCAATTCCACATTACTGGGACAAACACCTGACCAAAGCAGCATATAGGAGGGAAGTGTTTATTTCAAGCTTACAAATTCCAGGGCTCACTATCAATGGCAGAAGAAGCTGGCTCACTTCCATAGATCCATGCAGAGATACACCATCAAACAGCCAGCAAACACCAAAACAGCCAGAGGTCCAACTGCTCTGTACATACATTAGGGCTAGACTACTAGATCTACCCCCAGGGACATACCTCTTCCCTGGTAGGGCTCTGCCCCCTGGAGATTCAAGTTGCAAGCAAGCCTGAGTCTATGGGTCCATACATTCAAACCCACAGGATATAACCAGGAGCAGAAGGTAACAATAGAAACTAAAGTACTAAACCACCCTTTGAGGATCCGTCTCTAGAATCCAACACTACATGTATAGCAGGGCAGTAGGTTTCAGGCCACAAAAGGGAGAGTGAGAACTAGACCTCTGGACAAAGTCAGGCTCCTAGACTAAGTGTCAGCTAGAAAAGACTACTCTCCATCTAACATAGGAAAATGTCAGAAAATGTCTGTCCATCTTACCTATGGAAGATGTTACTTTCTCCTCTGAGAAATCCGTAACTTGTATTAACCCTTCAAAAGTCTGGGATTGTCTACCACATCTCCCAGCGTCCATGAGAAATTGCAGAGAAAATGGTGACATGAGTATAGCTTCCACTGCTAGCCTGACAACCAAAGGAAAGGTGACAGACACTGTGGTCAATCAAAACACATAGAAGCAGAAACTTAAAAGCCACAGAAAATTCATCACTAAACCAGACTGCCAGCAGACTCCCTTCAGCTCAGGGACCATCAGGGAAGGGGTAGAAAGATTCTAAGAGCCACAAGGTGGGTAGAAATATCTTGAGGCATAGCCCCCACCCCACAGAGACTGACTAAGGTCTCAATAACGCAACAGTGAGCACCATCAACCTCACTGAACAGAGCCCTCAGGGAAAAGGGAACCTTTGTAAAAAAAATAATAATAAAATAAAATAAATACATAGAAGTTTGAGTTTGGATTTAAAATGCTGGTGTGGTCCAAGAAATTTCAGTCCAGAATTTAATTAACTAACTTAATTTAAGTAAGTTCCAGGAGAAGGGTGACAACACAAAGAATTGAAACAAGCTGTGACTCCCCACAAGAAACCTCATCCATTGGAGCCAGGCGTGGTGGCACACACCTTTAATCCCAGCACTTGACTTGGGAGGCAGAGGTAAGAGGATCGCTGTGAGTTCGAGGCCACCCTGAGACTACATAGTGAATTCCAGGTCAGCCTGGGCTAGAGCGGAAACCATACCTTGAATCCCCCTCCCCCCCAAAAAAGAAAAAAAGAAACCTCATCCATAAGGTAAACCAGGAGACCCTGGTAAAAAGAGACTAGCAGTCTTAGCCACAGGATATATCTGTAGTTCTCACAAGCCTCAGGTAGTTGGGTGATTGGGTGAGGTAGTTCTGCATGACTGCTAAGCTGTGGAGAGAAACTCCATTTTGTTACTTCTAGTGTCTGAGGGTTGTTAGCTGGGTGCCATCTTGAGACAGAGCCTGCATTAAGACTGAGCTACTCTGAGAATCTGAGAACAAGGAACAACCACATGTCAGGGAACCTGAAAGTCAACCTTGCCCAACTCTGAGGAAGGTAGTTGTAGAGATGGAAGAGTGGTTAGGCCAAGAAATTTGGGCAATAAGAGGCTTGACTTCAGCAGTGAAGGGTGAGGTGGTCAGTAGCTCTTCCTCAATGGCTCTGGACAAAAGACATCAGCAGATGATACTTACAGAGCCAGACAGCCCTAAACTTGAGGTCAGTGGGTAGATCAACCTCTACAGCCACCACCTATCTGCAGAGGTTCCCTGTCAGAGAAACTAAGAAGGCTTAAGCTGCAGGAGTACCTGACATCTGCAGCCTCTCCCTCCAGCTAGGTGTTTAAATCTGAGCATGTTTTGAAAGTGCAGTGACTGTATGGCCCACTGCACACACCTCAGCACTGTGCTTGCTTCCCACACTTCCAAAGCACTCAAGGGAACCCCAGTAAAACATCAGAACAGTACTCCAGGGTATGCAGGGTAGGGAGTCATTGGAGAGTGGGCGAACCTGCCCAGTCCACAGACTGCAACTCTTAAGTGTGGCTAGCAGAGGTTTCTGGCATGCAAAGAAGGGACCCCACTAGAGAAGACAGCTGTCCAGCTTCTGACACCTGCTGAGTCTAGGCTCAGCACCAGCCTCAATGGCAGACTCCAATCTTACAAGACCCAGAAGGAAGTTGTCAATACTTCTTTTTCTGTATTGTATCTCCCCTTCCATATTCACCTATTTTTCCTTTTTACCACATTCTATTACTTTTATATTATTATAATATTTTAATTATATTTTATTAAAATTATATTTTAATATTTTTATAATTGACAACTTCCATAATTATAAGTAATAAAACAGGATAATTTTTACCATATTTTTGTTTTTTTACCATATTTTTATTTTAAGCTTTTATAACTTTTCCTTATATTTATCTAATCTTGTTTATATATTTTTTTCTTTATTATGAATCAGATTTTTTAATAAAAATATTTATTTACAATCAGAGTGATAGAGAGAGATTGAAAGAGAAAGAGCACTAGCCACTGCAAACAAACTCCAGATGCATGCTCCACCTTATGCATCTAACTTTAGATGGGTACTAGGGAATCAAACCATGGTCATTACACTTTGCAGGCAAGTGGCCTAACTACTAAGCCATCTCTCCGGCCCATGAATCAGATTTTTATCTCTTGCCTTCTTCTCTGCTTCTTCATAAAATACTTCTCCATTCTTCCTTTTCCTTTTTTAGTTTTGCTCACCTTTTTTATCTCCTTCTCCTGTCCTCTCTTCCTTTATTTCATTCATACACTACTTTTACTTTTACCAGACTTCATAGCACACACTATATTCGTTTTGCTGTGTTCTCTCTGTGATCATCGATGGTATGTTAGCTGGTTTTAGTAATTTTATTTTATTTTTTTAACCAAGCCCAACAGACTTGCCTTTTTTTTACGTGAGAGAGTGAGAACAAGAGTGAGAGCGAGAGAGAGAGAGAGAGAAAATCGGCATGCTAGAGCCTCTCGCCACTGTAATCAGATTAAACTCCAGATGTGTGCCACCTTGTACGCATGTGCAACCTTGCACACTTGTGTCACTTTGTGTGTCTGGCTTACATAGGATCTGGAGAGTTGAACATGGATACTTAGGCTTCACAGACAAGTGCCTTAGCCAGTAAGTAAGAGACATCAATACCAACAGATGTATAAACTGCAAGATGGAAACACAAGAAACATGGAAATATCTCTAAGAAATCATAACTCCTCAATTGCTGAATTCAAAGATGCTAAAGAATTCAAATTATACTTCTAAAAATAATCAGTGACTTCAAAGAGACAAGCAGATGAATGAAGTAAGAAAGTCAGCAACATGAGTAAAAAACTGAGCATGGAAATTGAGGTATTGAAAACAAAAATCAAAGAAACGTTAGATATGTAAAACTCAATAAAAAAAGAAGAATGAAGAGTTCTATCAATAGATTAGGTCAAACAGAAGAAGACTATCAGCAGTGGAAGGCAAGGTTGAGAAAATACAAAATTCAGACATCAAAAAAGAAAAAATATAAAATAAACAAACATGGCCTCTAAGAACTCTATGACATGATCAAGAGGCCAAACCTAAAAATTTAATCATAAGAAAGGACTAAGATGAAAATAATGATAAGAATAATTAATTAAAAATAAATAAAAGTGTGCTGGAGAGATGACTTAGCACTTAAGGTGCTTGCCTGCAAACCAAGGGACCCAGGTTCAATTTCCCAGGATACACTTAAGTCAGATGCACAAGGTGGCGCATTTGTCTGGAGTTTGTTTGCAGCAGCTGGAGGCCCTGGCGTGCCCATTCTCTCCCTCACTCTCTATCAAATAAATAAAAAATATAATAAATGGGACTGGGGAGATGGCTGAGTGGTTAAGGCACTTGCCTATAAAGCCTAAGGACTGGAGTTCAATTCCTCAGTTTCCATGTAAAGCCAGATGCACAAAACAGCACATGCATCTGTAGTCCATTTGCAGTGGCTGGGGGCCCGGCACACCCATTCTCTCTGTCTGTCTCACTTCTATCTCTTTCTGCTTGCAAACAAACAAACAAATGAAAAAAAAAAAAAAAACTAGCATAGCATTTCTATCATCCTTTAACTAGATATGTTTTACTAAAGACAAAAGATATTCAGATATGCTCGGTATCCACACTTAACTTTCCTTCTGAGTATTTAATAACTATATTTAGCAGCCCAAATCAATGAGGACATCAGAGCTTAAAGTACAGCCAATATTTTGGTCCTGGCACCCAGGTCAAGCAGGACCCAGGACTTCTAAGGGCTCTGGAGGTCCAATAAGTCACCTGTCTTCTTGATTAGATAAGCCAAAGAGACTCAAGAATTGGACTCCAACCAGTCTGCCAAAGGAGTGTCAGAACAGAAGGGTAGATCTTCAGTGTTTCAAAGGGAAGCCACATGGTCAGCAAGGTCCTGACACATCCCAGCAAATGGCATAAATGCTAAAGAAGTCATGGGATCCCTAAAAGTCTCTTCTAAAGAACTCCAACTGACCTTAATATATATTAGCATATATGTATGTACATATGTATGTATGAATTTTGGCTACCTACTTGATCTTAAACACCCAGCAGTCAAGTATGTATTAAAAGCTTTGGGTAATACAGCCCAGGAAATTTCTCTTCTTAATTCCGAAGGGACTTTGAGAGGCACCTGTGCCATTATCAGGTCAAATGTTGTGTATGTACTCTTGATAATTCTGCTTATGTTTCATCTGCTTTATAAGATCTACTAAAACAGATTCAGATCATGGCAGATGCCACTGCGTCATAATATGAACAGCTTCAGAAATGGATTTCTGGATCTTCATGGTGAAAGAGAATTATACCTATCATTCCTTATAACAGTAACTCTGCTACTTTTTGGACCTTGAGTGTGCAACTGTTGTTTTAACTTTATCTCCTCTTTTACACTCAGATGGTCCAACAACATTCTAATTCCACCTTCCTGGATGTCCTTAATTTCCTCCAAGGCCTAACAGCCTGCAAGAATGAGAACCCCTCTTTAAGCCCCAATGTGCTCAGTGCCCACATTGACCCTAACTCTTCTTGCTTTTATTCTTTCTCCCCAACACCTTCATCCGGGACTGTCACACCCAACAACCTGACTCAGTTGGAAGAATCCAGACCTGTCATTGCACCAATTCCCTGATGGTAATTAGGGTTACTTCAGAGGGAGGTATGAGACAGTTTAGGGATTAACAGGCCCTCCCTCCATGAAAATTAAAGTGAGGAATGTTTACCAATCTGTCCTTGGAGTCTCCACTTTGCTAGAGGTCAAAAATGTCAGAAGGATCTGGTTTCTCCTTATTTCTTTCTGCCTAAAGGAGTTTTCTCCATAGATCTTTTTTTCTTTAAACTCATTCTGAGTCCCTCCCTAAGAAGGAAGTCCCTGTTTCCAAAATAATTCCCTTTCTTGGAAGATTAAAACTTCTGAAGGATTAAACGGGATCCTCTATGTAGAAGCCTAGCATCCAGGCTGTCCATGTTGACCCTCATCTAGAATCTAGGAAAAAACCCATTACTGATTTCTAGGTGGGATTTTTATTGCTGGAAACTCCCTCCTGCTGTACAGTAGCTTTGTTGTCTTTCCTTCTCTTCAGTTGTATCCATAATCTAATAAATATTTCTCTAAATTATTTATTTATTTATTTGAGAAGAAGAGACAGAGAGAGAAAATGGACATGCCAGGGATTCCAGCCCCTGCAAATGAACTCCAGATGCATGTGCCATTTTGTACACCTGCTTTATGTCGGTACTAGGGAATCGAACTTAGGTCCTATAGCTTTGCAGGCAAGCACCTTAACTGCTAAACCATCTCTCCAGCCTCATCTCTAATCTTTTTAAAAATGTCAGCTCACCTTTAAGGGCTCACATAAGAACTCACATAAGCATCACTAAAGGCCTAAAAGTCATGGACTGATGCATTTCGAGGACTGAAAGCAAATAAATACCAACCAAGATTACTATATCCAACAAAGCTATCTTTTAAATTAACCAAGAAAAAGGACATTTCAAGACAAGCACAAACTAAAACAATTCATGAGCACAAACCAGCATTACAGAAGATGCTTAAATGAATCCTAACCAAAGAGAAAGACAGTCTCAATGATGAGAACATAGGAAAGAATAAACTTCACATGCAGAACAGAAGAACAATCATGTCCAACTGGGTAAACACTCAATCCCCTAATATGAAGAGATCAAGGAAAAAAAAACAACATATTATTTTTCATAATAGTCCTGCTAGAGATCTGTGTATATTTTATTAGATTGTCCCCATAAATAGTTTTTGATGTTTGTTATTGTTTCTTTTTTAATAACATTTTCTCTCATCTTTTGCCTCCTATTTTCTGTATGTTTATTTCTTTAAGTGCTTATGCAAATGCCATTTTAGCTGCTTCATATATACATATATGTGTGTACTCATTTATACCATTTATATATGTACTCATATTATTAACACTGTACTCTAAGTAATTACTATTTATAATTATCTAATGAATAATTTAAGACTTGTGTTTTAGAGTTCCTAACTCGAGTTTTTGTTCCTAACTTGAGTTTTTAAGTTATATTTTTTATTTGATATATTATTTAATGAATATATAGTTGGAGAATGACTCTGCATTTTTGAAAATTATTATTGTACCTTTGATGACTTAGAATGTTGCTAATTCTGTAGCCTAATGCTGCTAGCTCAGGCCTATAAGTTTTCTTGTTCATGTTTTTAAGCTCTTCCTAATATTTTCCTCTGCTTGATCTATTATTATTTTACAAGGATGTATCAAAATCTCTATGACTATAGACTTATAAATCTCTCATAATCATCATTTTAATGTGTGGGGGAAGGGAGAAGGAAGGAAAGAAGGGAGAGTGAGAGTTTAAAGATTATGGGCTGGAGAGATGGCTTAGCACTTGCTAGGCACTTGCTTCCAAAACCTGTCAGCTTGGGTTCAGTTCCCCAGTCCCCACATAAAACCAGATTCATGAAATGTTGCATGAATCTGGTGGTCTCTGCATTCAAACGAATTTTAAATTTTTTGAAAAAGATTATGTTGTTGGCATATTCAGGTACATTCTTGTTATATTTTCTTGTTCTGTTACTTTGGTGATTATATTGAAATGTCTTTTCCTATAAACTTTACTCATTTAACCATTTTGTCATATCAGTACAAATGTTCCTTGACTTGTGATAGGGTTGAAACCACTTTAAGTTGAAAATACTATGAATCAAAAATGCATATATTTGGGCTGGAGAGATGGGTCAGCAGTTAAAGGTGCTTGTGTGTAAACCCTTCTGGTCAAAGTTCAATTCCCCAGTACCTACATAAAGCCAGAAGTATAAAGTGGTGCATGCATATGGAGTTTGTCTACAGTGGCAAGAAGCCCTGGTGTTCATTCTCTCCCTTTGCAAATATAAAAATTAAAATATTTAAATAAAAAACACATTTATTTGGGCCATGGAACTGACCTCACAATTTTCAGAAGAAATACAAATGTCCAATAAATATTTTAAAGTGGTCAACATATTTAGCCATCAGAGAAATGCAATCTAAACCTATTTTGAAGGGCTGGAAAGATGGCTTAGCAGTTAAGACACTTGCCTGTGAAGCGAAAGGACCCAGGTTTGATTCCCCAGTACCTACCTAAGCCAGATGCACAAGGTAGCGCATGTGTCTGGAGTTCCATTCGCAATGGCTGGAAGCCCTGGCATGCCCATTCTCTCTTTCTCTCAAATCAATAAAGAAAAATGAAATGAAACTACTTTGAGATTCCATCTCACTCCAGTCCGAGTAGCCATCATCAAGAAAATAAATGGCTCGCCCCTGCACCCTGCCCAGTCCACCTGTGTGTACCCACCCAGGGCGCTGTATATGGCCTTCCCCTAGGCTCAAGTGGTCCAGATCCCTTGTGTGCCTAGGACTGCCTGCCTATAACAGCCCTGAGCAAGGCAGACTAGTCCTCAGGTCCCTGGAGAACAGCAGGCTACAGGCTCACCCCATACTGCAGGCACACGCTAGGACCAAAGGCTTATCACTGGTGACCTGCCCAAGCCACCTGTCTTTCCCACCCAGAACACCATTCTTCACATAAATAGAATAATCTCAACATTCATAGGCAAGAATAAAAGGTCTCGAATAGCCAAAACTTTCCTCAGCCAAAAGACTACTGCTGATTTCAAGATACACTACAAAGCCATAGTAATAAAAACAGCATGGTACTGGTACAAAAACAGACTGACAGATCAATGGAATAGAACAGGACAGAAGATCTGGGTATAAGTTCTAGTAAAAACAGGCCAAAAACGCACACTGGAGAAAACACAACATTTTCAACAAATGGTGCTGGAGAAACTGGATAACTACATGAGGAAGATTGAATCTAGACCCTCTTCTTTCACTCTGCAAAAAACTCAAAATCAAGTGGATCAAGGACCTCAAAATGTGAAAGTGTACAAATAACTAGAGGAATAAGTAGGGAGAACACTTCAAGACACAGACATAGGGAAAGACTTGAATAATACTGCAGTGGCCCAGGGAAAAAGATGAACACTCTGCCAGTGGTATATCATGAAACTGAAAAGCTATTGCATAGCTAGACAAACTGTCAACAGTCATCAGACAACCTACAGAATGGGAGAAAACCTTTACCAGCTACACAATTGACAGAGGTTTAATATCTAGAGTATACCAAAAAAAAAAAAAAACCCTCAAAAATCTATGCTATAAAAAAAGTCAATCATAAAGTCATAATATCAGGCAGGGGACTGAACAAAAAGTTCTCACAAGAAGAAATACAAATGGCCATAAACATTTAAAAGTTTTTCAACATCTTTATCCATCAGGGAAATGCAAATTAAAACCACTTTGAGATTTCATCTCAATTCTATATCTAGAAAGATACAGAAATTCCACCTAAAGATCACTTTGGTTTTTTACGTTTGAGACAGCATCTTTTTAAGGAGTTTAGGCTATCCTCAAATTCCTACCTTCTTGCCTCAGCTGCCCAAGTTCTGGATTATAGGTGTGTGCTACCACACTCAGAAATTCAGAACTTATAAGTGTTAATAAAACTGTACCAAAGCCAGGTATGGTGGCACACACCTTTAATCCCAGCATTCAGGAGGCAGAGGTAGGAGGATCACTCTGAGTTTGTGGTTACCCTTAGACTACATAGTGAATTCCAGGTCAGCCTGGGCTACAGTGAGACCTTACCTTGAAAAAAAAAACAAATAAAATAAAATAAGGTCTGGAGAGATGGCTTAGCAGTAAGCACTTGCCTGTGAAGCCTAAGGACCCTGGTTCGAAGCTCGACTCCCCAGGACCCACGTAAGCCAGATGTACAAGGTGGCGCATGCATCTGGAGTTAATTTGCAGTGGCTGGAGGCCATGGCGCAACCATTCTCTTAATCACTCTCTCTGTCCCTTGATCTCAAATAAATAAAAATAAACAAAAATAATTTAATAAAATAAATAAACTGTACCAAAATGCACAATAGTGGACAGAAAAGATTTTACTATTCCTCTTTCAATTACTAAGACCCAATGAAAAAAATTAAGGTTATACAAGAGTTGAACACAAGTTATTAGTATGTGTATTACATGGGATGTGTATGTGCAGTGTACACACGTGTATGTATACAAGTACACATCCAGGCACACATGTGGAGGCCAAAATAGAATGCCAATTGATCTCCTCTATTGCCCTTACATGTTGTTTCCTTGAGACAGTCTGACTCAACCTGGAACTTATGTTTTTTTCAGCCAGACTGGCTGACCAGAGTACCTCAGAAATTCTCCTGTCTCTGCCTCCCCAGAATGCATGTGCATACACACACACACACACACACACACACACACACACACGACTGGGATGACAAGCATGGGTGGGCATGTCAGACTTTTTCCATGAGTGCTGAAGACTGAACTCGGCCCTCATGCCTGCACTTTAAGTACTCATACCCACTGAGTCTTCTCCCCAGACAGGAGTTGAACACAACTTTTCTAAAGTACAAACAACACATTAACACATAAAAATATTAATCTAGCCGGGCGTGGTGGCGCACGCCTTTAATCCCAGCACTCGGGAGGCAGAGATAGGAGAATTGCCATGAGTTCAAGGCCACCCTGAGATGACAGAGTTAATTCCAGGTCAGCCTGGACCAGAGTGAGACTCTACCTCGAAAAACCAAAAAAAAAAAAAAAAAAAATTAATCTAAAAATTAGCATAAAGCAATCACATTTATTTTTCACAAAAATCCCAGCCATGGGAAAGATCCCATATCAACTTTAGAATTTATTAAAAAGTACACCAAAGGTATGAGATTAGGGGAAGCTTTCATCCTCACAAGAATGCCTCTTCCTCTGAAGCATGTGAAGGATCATGAATATCCAGGACTGAATTCAAGGCAGCACCACACAGGTAACACTGCACCTGACAAAAGACCATGGACTTGAGTGAAGTCATACTGGTACCACTCAGGAAACTGCAGCCAGGGCAGCAGTGCTATACCCAAGGACCCACGGCTGCTGAATCAGAGAAGCTGGAGCCTGCTGCTAGCCTATTCTCCAGCATCCACATGTGCCAATGACCTCACTCAAAGAGGCATTTAGGAAATTCCCAGAACAGCAGGGCAGGCAATAAAAGGACCTCACGAGAGTGAGAGGGCCAGTCAGTTATGTACACATAGTTGTTATATACAGACACATTTTCAAGATGAATGTGCTCATTTTAAAAATTGCCATTTAGGGTGAAAATTGACCAAAAGCAGATTGTTTAGTTTCTTGTGGCAAATGGTATACATGGGATTTTAAAGATTCTTCTTGGATGATTTATCAGCACTATAGTTACCTGTTCTGACACACTCAATATTCATCCACAGAGAATGGATATGGGGTCAGAGGATGAATAGGTACTGACATTATGTGTGACTCTTTCCTTTATGAGAAATGCTACTTTACAAATAATTTCCCTGGACCATGTAAGAAGCAGACCACAGTGGTATAGGGCTATCTTCTAGCAACTAAAGTATGGTTGCTCTTCTAGAATGGGCAAAGTATAAGCCACCATCTTTTGGGGGGGGGGCAAGGTAGGCTCTCCCTCTAACCAGGCTGACCTGGAACTCATTCTGTCATCCCAGGCTGGCCTTGAACTCACTGTGATCTTCCTACCTCTTCCTCTTAAGTGCTGGGATTAAAGGTGTGCATCACCACATCTGGCTACACTGTCTTCTTTCTTTCAGCACAAAACAAAACAGTGTCTCCCACTTGGAGTCTGGTAACACAGTAGCCTATATGCCACCTGGCCTAAGACTACTACAAGGGCTCTATGTCCCACCTCCACACCAACAAACAAAGATAGCTATGCTCCTGCATCCGTCCAACTGTGCTAGGGTACAGTTCAGTGCTAGGGAAGTTGACTCAAGGATACAAGATGAAGCTCTCCACATACTCCAGGCAAACAGTTTCCTTCAAATTCTGGTTGTCTCAACAAGCACAGCTAGTAAAACAGAGCAACCACATGACTAGGTTAAAGTGCTGACACTTGCACTGACATCAATTTAATGAAATTCTTCTAAACTTCTATTTATACTTTGAACAATACCTTAGACCATTAGTTTAGACACCTACAGAACAAAGTGAAAATATGATTATAAATTATACCTTTAAAGATTAATTCTGGTCAGTAGTACAAACAATTTCAATGTCCCAAACAGAGCCACCTAATTCCTCTGTAAAGCAGATTGTCACCAAGGCCTGAACTCAAGGTCTCATTCTACTAGCAAGTACCACTTAGGCCAGTTATATGCAATGTCTTGGTTAAATACTCTAATTAAAAATACAAAATGAGGGCTGGAAAGATGGCTTAACAGTTATGGTGCCTGCCTGCAAAGCCAAAGGACCCATGTTCAATTCCCCAGAACCAAAGTAAAGGCAGAAGCACAAGGTGGCGCATGCATCTGAAGTTCATTTGTAGTGGCTAGAGGCCCTGGTATGCCCATGCTCATTCTCTATCTGCTTTTCTTTCTCTCATAAACAAAATATCTTTTAAAATATACAGAATGGGTATTGAGGCCAATTTCTGTCTGGACAGTTGCATTGTAAGGAGTCATTCCATTCCTTTGGCTCTTTCTGCCACCTGGAGAGATGGCTTAGCGGTTAAGGTGCTTGCCTGCGAAGACAAAGAATGCATGCTCTAATCTCCAGGTCCCAAGTAGCCAGACTGGGGGGGTGGGTGATGCAAGCATGCAATGCCGCACATGCACACAAGGGGGCACACACAGCTGGAATTTGTTCACAGAGGCTAAAAGGCCCTGGCACACACTCCTCCGCCCACACACGCTTCCGTCTCCCTCTCTCTCAAAAATAAAATAAAATAATAAAATACAAAATGAGCTGGGAATGGTGGCACATGCCTTTAATCCCAGCACTCGTGAGGCAGAGGAGGAGATTGCTGAGAGTTTGAAGCCACCCTGAGAATACAAAGTGAATTCCAGGACTACATGCAGCAACTCAAGTCTGTTACCTACAAAATGGACAGTAACAGCTGCAAGACATCAAACCATTTGTTTTTCTGGATAATGACCCGTCCATGTTCTTGTTAAACACAGAAAGGGTGTGTCACCAGCAACAGCTAAACAACAACAAACAGAGGGAGTAAGTCATCTGAGAGATGGGCTTCAGCCAACATTACAGTGCTGCTCTGGCACTAGCCATGTCAGAAATTAATTAACACCTTTGCAAAAGAATTTAAAAAAAAGAATCACACCTTATTCTTTGAAAATCTAATGATCTGCAGACTGTCCCATTTGGATTTCTACTATTCCCCCCCCCATACTGAAATATCAAAAACATCCACCCACAAAAATATCCTCTCAACATAATTTACTCATCAAAACATTTGCTTTTCTCAGCACTGAGGAAGGTGTTGCATCAGGCGCAAAGAGGGAGCACAGGGCAGGCGTTCACAGCATCCCCTTGGCAGTCCTAAGAAGCAAGGTGAAATGCTTGGCTTCCAGTTACCAGCTGTGTGACTACAGGCAAGTCAGTCCTGTAAGTGCCTAGGCCTCAGTGCCCCAAGTGCAAAATATAGGCAGGTCTCAGTCTTCCAGGGACTCTGAAAAGATTCAGTAAGATGTGAAAATGAGTGTCCTTATACTGTCCTTGAGAAAGGCAGATGCCAACAGGGGTGGGTGGAGGGAAGACGCAGGTCACGGACTGACAGCCTGCTGATACTGAATCTGTGAGCCAACTTCACACACAGCTCAGAAGAAAATCAACAAGGAAGGGTAGCTCTGTGGCACATCAAGCAAAACCTGACACATGTTCCAACTCAGACACAGCAGTTAAATGTCACCTCTCACATTCATGCCTCTGCCTGGGAAAATGACCATGATGCTTACTAGTGTCCTACTGAAACCTGCAGATTATCCACCAAACATCTGCAATAGCTTTCCGTAAGGAAGGACAAAAGACGCTTAAGCCTCAACTGCTCTCTACACAGCCCTTCACGGTTCACCATCACAATACTGTTAATTTGTTAAACTGACATATATAATGACATAACTGATATGCCCAATGCTGAGTTAGGGTGGGCTGCTCTGACAAAGCAACACAATCCATCCGCTTCGGCCTGTGGCCGACAGGAAATGGACATGCTCACAGGCTCCTATCAGATGGTATTTCCTCATTCTCATCCCTCCTCATTGCCTCCCACATTACAAACATCTAGCCACAGCCAAAACTATGCCCTCTATTCACTTGAATTTGACTTGAGCCTGACTATGAAGGTATCAGTGAACCAGCCTACAGAGTCGTGCAGAAGTGTGTGCTGTGATGGGACCTAGCCAGCTGGCCACAGCCAGGCTGCCCAGGAAATGGCTGCACTTCAGACTGGGTGCTTCAGCTGTGTGGCAGAGGCCTGGGAGCTTCAACCCATCTGGCACCCATTAGCATGCCCCCAGCACAGGAACAAGAGGACTTCCAGAAAGTCCCAGCCTTCCCACCACAGGCAGGCTGTTTGGCTGCCTGCTAATGAGCAAAATTTCTCTCACACCCAGACTGCATGCAGAGGTATGAAGAAATAATTACCTCCAGGACAAGTTCTAGTGAAACAACAGAAGTAGCCCCCACACAGCTATGGTCTCATCACTCCTCTTGTTCTTTCTTATTTTAGCTTGGTTGCTGCACTTTAAATGCTTCTCAACCCAATTAGTCCTCTTCGACTTCTGCAGTCCTCACTCAGAAACCATGTAAAACATACAAACCTTGGCCACTTGGAGAGTGCCTGCAGGAGTGTAGCTGCCTGACCTATGTTCCTACTTTCCTCAGCATCAGGGGGTACTCAAGAGGGTATCTGGTGAGGCTCACTTGGGGAGATGTATGTCTCAGTGTCATACCCCAAGGCTTGTCCCCTTCCCACTTCCAGAGACACAGTGAGGCAGCGGGAGTAGCTAGCTGGCCCTATAACCTATTGAAGGACAGGGGCCATACACAACCAGGGGACATGGAAGACCAGAAAGTAGGACAAAATGTGTCCATAAACAGGAAACGCAGAGGAGTCAGGCTTCCAAAATGTCCCTAGGGTCTATTTTTCTCCTCAGAAGCACCAGAGGTGATTTACCTGAATACACATAATAGGCAGTATGCCCCAGAGGATGGGGGAAGGTATCTGATAGTCACCAAACCAGTGACTGGCAGACAAGTGCCCACATGTAACCCACTTCATACTCCCAGGATCCCTTACGGCTGACCACCCAGTCTCTGTATGCACTTAGCACCCAACAGCTCCAGCCTACAAGGCTACCCAAGTACACCCAGCAGGAGGACTTGACTGATACAAGTCTGACTCCAAACTGTTGAGCCTGGCCACTGGGGTCTTCCTCCCTGCTCCAGACTAGAATGGGTCATGATGGTCAGAGGGCCTGTGACAGAAGGTATAAAAAGAGATTAGCATGGCATGGTGATGCACGCCTTTAATCCCAGCACTTGGGAGGCAGAGGTAGGAGGATCAACATGAGTTCAAAGCCAATAGTGGATTCCAGGTCAGCCTGGGCTACAGTGAAACCATACCTTGGAAC
Organism: Jaculus jaculus; assembly: GCF_020740685.1. NCBI lineage: Eukaryota > Metazoa > Chordata > Mammalia > Rodentia > Dipodidae > Jaculus > Jaculus jaculus. Next base: position 58,641,524 of record NC_059103.1, read on the forward strand.
ACAAAAAAAAAAAAAAAAAAGAAAAGAAAAGAAACGAAAAAGAGATCAGACTAGTTCCCAGACGGGGTTTTTCTTAATGTCTATTTTCCCCACAACCAGAGACTTGCTGGCAGATAGCTCGACTCCATGGTGTTCAGTGAATAAATGAAGAAAGACAGGCATTACTGGTGCCTCCCCACAGTGGCTTGCAGAATGCTTATACCAGTGGGTCCCTGCTTTCCAGGGAGGAATGGAAGATGCCAAGACTCTTTCCCCAGGCCTGAGGACTTCTTTTTTACCATCAGCTTCTTCCTCAGCTCTTCTCTCCTCTGTTATCTGTTCAGTCTGCTCTTCTCCTAAGTCACTGAGGAGATTCCCAGCATGTGAGCGGCGATACTCACTCCTGGGCATTCTGCCCTGGCTCTCTTTCAAGCCAGTCCTGCTGCTCCCACCAGCATGCTGTCTCATGTGCATTAGAGACTGACTGGCAGGCACTCCCACAGAGCTGCCAAGCCTAAGGTCAGAGAAGCAGGCAAGAGAGGCTCTGCCTGTGACTTTGTGACACCATCTGCATTTGTCTCTGCTTTCTCACTGGGAAATAAGGGTGTTTATTTTCAAGTCCTGTTAACTAGCTACAGAAGGTCTCTTACATAGAGGTCTCTAGTCTAAGAAGTGACTCAACACTGATTTCTTCCAGCATCTTTTTTCTTTCATTATTAGTTTTTTTTAATAAATATTTAATTTTCATTTATTTATTGGACAGGGAGAGAAAGAGACAGAGAGAGAATGGGCATGCCAGGGCTTTTAGTCTCTACAAACAAACTCCAGACACATGCACCACCTTGAGCATCTGGCTTACGTGGGTCCTGGGGAATGGAGCCGGGGTCCTTTGGATCTGCAAGAAATGCCTTAGCCACTAAACCTTCTCTCCAGCCCTTGTTAGTTCTTTTTTTTTTTTAAGTTAACATACAAAGTAATAGGTTTCATCATGGCATTTTCATAGTACTTTGCTCTTACTGGTTCTCCTCCCCTGCCACTACCTTCTATTTGCCCCTTTTCTTGTTGCTGGTGTCTGCATGAAACTAGAAAAATAACTATGAGAGGAGAAGGAGATCTTGAGGAGGAAAGGGGGAACACAATGCATATGTCATCAACATTGAATTTGAAATACAGAGGAACCATGCACAGTTTCAGAATTTCTCATTACAACTTTGAGTCCTTTGAAAGTTAGCACAGGGAAGATAAATACGTGACTGAGAAACACCAAATGTCACTGCTGTAAGGCCTTCCATGTCCTGCTCTGTAGGGGTATAGCAAAGTTCTTCAGGCTCTCTGGTAATATCAGGTGAGCAACAGTTACTAAGGATGCAGGAATGTGAACAGAAAGAAGTACTTCCTATGACAAAGCCAGGTATCACTGTGCTCCTTGAAAGAGGCAGAATGAATCTGTTGCCAGGCAACAGACTAGCTCCCCTCCAGTGGGTTCACATATCCACTGTGTGACCTGCCAGCCTGTGTCAGAAGGTGGCAGCCACCTGACTTGAGTCCAAATGTGCAGCTTGCAGGAGATGGGATGACCTTTCACAGTCTTAAAGAAAAGCGTTCCTGAGAACACAGCCAGCCACTGCAGCAAGGGGAGGCACATGTTAGCTTCTGGGGCCGACCTCTGAAAATAGATGCACCTTACTCAGAAGCCATAATGGGGGATGTGCACGTCAAGATGGGGTGGGGGAGGACATGGACATTTTAAACAAAGATCATTCAGTCAGTCACTCACATCAGCACTCATACAGTGCTTCAGCACAACCCATCCCAACAGCCACATGTGCCTCTCAAAGGCACGCTGTGCATTGCTACACCAACACCTCACCACCCTGCTCTGAAGGGCCTCTTCCAAGTGCTTACCTGCCCATCATCTTATCGGTCTGAAACAATGCCTTTCCAGTCCACAACATCGGCACTCTGCTCAGCATCCTATATATCTAATTGTCCTCATGCCCTCTCCCAGCAAGGTTACTACAGCTTCAGGGGAGATAGGGAAAGGCCAGTTTTCACAGTAATTGGCAAAACTCCGCTGCTCTCTTGCCTAACTCTGGGGACTCACCATCTCATTCATTTCACTGTCCTTCCATCTGGTCATGCTGCAAATTGTGATTCTTGAACAAAGAATGCTCACCTCAGAGTTTCCTTTTTCTCTGTCTTGGTGGAGGTGGGAGCATTGTGAGCCAGAGACCTGGGAGGGCTTCTGCACCTTCTGATTCTGACAGGGAAGGTGCAAGTCCCCGCATGGACAGGTGCCAGCAGTTAAGGAGAGGGAAGAGTGGGATCCTGTAACTCGGGATAGAGTTGTGTGGAGAAGACCCTCATAACGCTGAAGGGCAATGAATGCTCTGAGTCTGAAGGACTTATTTTGCCCAAGAAAGTAGCATCCACCCAACATTTAGCAGCAGATGTACTCTCATTCCTACCCCCACTCCCAGTTCTCTCCACCCTTGCCTAATGGAATTAATTCTACATGGTCTGTACTATCCACAATGGCTGCCCCTAAAGAAGATACCAAGGAAGACAATGCTCCTCAGTGCCCACTCACCTCCCATTCTAAACCTATAATCAGACTGAAGGCTAAGCAGGCCCCTAGAGGTGAGGTAGAAAGTGTGACCCATGAGGAGGCACAAGACCTTCATGAGTTTTCTACCTTATTAAAGCAAAAGTCTGGGAAATATGCATGGGAATAGATGGTAAGGGTGTGGAATGGAGGAAAAAATGTAAAATTACTGTAGGCTGACTATGTTAATATGGTCCACTGAGCAGATTCTAGGTTTAATAAATAGGTCATGTGGAGGACAGAATATCAGAGTTTGAGGATAAGGCATAGGAAATAGACCAGGAGGCCAAAGTTAATGGCAAGTAAAAAAAAAAAAAAAAAAAAAAAAAGCACAATGAAGGTAAGACCTTCCTGCTAAGGATACCACAGCTCACAGCCTATGGCCACCAGATATCAAATACACTGGGATTGAGAGGAAATTCAGTTCCCCTCTAGCTAGCCTGCACAGTGCTGGAAAGTGTTATGAGAGCTGCTAGAGAATAATGGTTGCCAACAGAGTGAATAAACAGAAGATCCTGCCAGATACAAAACTCAACCAGCTGAGCAAGAAGTATACACTTGTGTAATAGTGGCACACAGCCGATGCAGGTAACCGACTGTTCATTGACTGGACATGAGACCTCCTCAGTAGTGGGGGGAGAGAGAACTCATATCTGGCTCTGGGAACCAAGCCAGACCCCCTTGGACAGGAAACGAACAGGCACCAAAAAGAACTTCTACTGCTCTTTAACTAAAAAGAGTCAGTATATATATCTATAAATCTCGCTAATAACTAGGCTTATCTCCTCTAACTCAAACTGCTCTCACTTTTGGTTGGAAAATCTGTTCTATCTTCAAGATGGTGGAGAAAACTGGAGAACCAGGATACATCAATATATCAAAAATAGCCAACTAGGGCTGGGGAAATGGCTAAGCTTTTAAGACCTGTAAAGCCTAATGACCACAGTTCAAGTCTCTAGTACCCACATAAAGCCAGATACACAAAGTGGCACAAGCATCTGAAGTGGCTAGAGGTTATGGCGCACCCATTCTCTTTTGTCTTTTCTCTCCCTCTCTATCTCTCTGTCTCTTTCTCCTCTCTCTCTCTGCTTACAATTTTATTAATTAAAAATAAAATAATGTGCAGTTCTAGGCTGTCTGTTTTGAACATGCTGGCAGTTTGGTTTTTCTAGGCTTAGGAGTGGGGTAGTGTGAAGCTCCCAGGTGCAAACTCCAGTTGTGTAAGGAAAGCAGTAATGAATTTCCATCTTTGTAGCTTAATAAAGTAAAATTCAATCAAGAAAAAAATAAAATAAAATATAAGCTGGGCGTGGTGGTGCACGCCTTTAATCCCAGCACTCGGGAGGCAGAGATAGGAGGATCACCATGAGTTTGAGACTACCCTGAGACTACATAGTGAATTTCATGTCAGCGGCTAGAGTGAGACCCTACCTCAAAAACAAAAACAAACAAACAAAAATTAAATAAAAATAAATACCCAACTGTCTACCATGAGAAGGGTCACCACTACAAAATCAAGCATAAGGACAGAAACTGATAAACACCTTTCAATAATAACTCTTAATATCAATGGTCTCAGTACTTGAACCAAAAAAAGACATAGATCTGTGGGCTGGATTAAAAAGCAGGATACTTCTGTGTATTGTCTCTAAGAAATACATCTCTCCATTAAAAAAAAAAAAAACCCACTAAGAGTGAAAGAATGGAAAATGGTATATGAAGCACATCGGCCTAGGAATCCAACAGGTGTTAATGGTCTAATAGAAAAAAAAAAATACAGTCACTTTGCACTGATTGAGGAAACAATCCAACAAGAAGACTTCACAATTCTAAATATACATGCACTGAACATGGTTCATACAATTTTGTTAAACAAACATTACTAGATATAAACTCAAAGATTACCCAAAATACAATAATAATGGACAATTTCTATACTCTACTCTCACCAATCAGTAGGTCATCTCAGCAAACAAATAAATAAACAAACAGAAAAGCATCTGCACTCAATGACATGGTAGAACAAATGGACCTAACAGACATACATATAAACAGTCTGTCCAAATGCTGCAGAATATACAATCTTTTCAGCAGCACATGAAACTGTCTTGAAAAGAGATCACATATTGGGACACAAAGCAGATATTAACAAATACAGGATATTTTAAATAATTCCTGTATTTGATTACAATAAGATAAAACTACAAATCAATATCAAGAAAGACTATAGTACAAACACAAACTCAGGGAAATTAGACAATACATTACTGAATGATGAATAGGTCACCAAAGAAATCCAAAAGAAATTTAAAAAAATTCCTAGAACCAGATGATTCACATAACCTATAGGATACTAAAACCTATGTGAGCCGGGCGTGGTGGCGCATGCCTTTAACCTAGCACTCGGGAGGCAGAGGTAGGAGGATCGCCGTGAGTTCAAGGCCACCCTGAGACTACATAGTTAATTCCAGGTCAGCCTAGACCAGAGTGAGACCCTACCTCGAAAAAAAAAAAAAGGAAAAAATAAAATAAAATAAAACCTATGTGATATAATAAAGGAAGTCCTAAAAGGGAAATTTATAGCATTAAGTATCTATTTAAGAAACTAGAGGGAACTTGTGCTCTGAAGACCTACCCATGTGGCACATCTGGCATTAAGAGGTAGGTGGGGAGCTGGAGAGATGTCTTAGCAGTTAAGCGTTCGCCTGTGAAGCCTAAGGACCCCAATTCAAGGCGTGATTCCCCAGGACCCATGTTAGCCATATGCACAAGGGGGTGCACGCATCTGGAGTTCGTTTGCAGTGACTGGAAACCCTGGCACAACCATTTGCGCGCACGCGCCCTCTCTATCTATCTATCTATCTATCTATCTATCTATCTATCTATCTCTCACTCTTTCTCTGTTGCTCTCATATAAAAATAAACAAAAAAATGTTTTAAAAAGAGGTGGGTGGGTCCTCTGTCACACAGTGGAGAAAAAGAAAAATAAGGAAATAATGCTTAGGGTCTTAGGTGGGTAGACTGGCCATGTTGCATGACTTCATAGAGTTTGCGCTCAATGCCTCGGTGGGAGGATAAAGGGAAGCAAGGGGGCGGGCCGGGAATAAAAAAGAAATTAGAGAAATCACAAATAAATAACTTAATGCTACACTTTAATGCCTTGGATGAAGAACAAGCCAAAGCAAAAATCAATAAAAGAAAAGAAATAATCAAGATCAAGGCAGAAATTAATAAAGCAGAAACAAAAAATACAAAGAATCAATGTAACAAAATTTGGTTTTTTTGAAAGGATAAACAAGATTGATAAACCCTTAGCAAAAGTGACCAAAAGAGAAAAGAGACTCAAATTAATAAAATTAAAGAAGGAAAGAGTAATATAACAACAGATACCAATGAAATTCAGAAAAATCATATGGTCATGACTTAAAAATATATATTCCAATCCCAGCCTGGACTAGAGTGAAACCCTACCTCCAACCCTCCCCCACAAACAAACAAATAGTATATATTCCACTAAATGTAAAAAATCTAAAAGTAATGGAACAGTTTCTAGTTATAGAGAACCTATCAAAATTAAAGGTGAGATTAAACCATTTAAACAGAACTATAGTAACCAACAAGATCAACCTATGAGATCAAAGCAGCTAAAAAGTAAAAAAAAAAAAACTTTGAAAAGTCTACAACCATTCTAGTTTGAAAAAAAAAGAAAAAGTCTAGGCCTAGATGGACTTGATGAATTCTACTAGATCTTCACAAAAGAACTAATACCAATGCCTCTCAAACTATTCCATGAAATAGAGGAAGAAGAAGGAGGAGGAAGGAAGGAGAGGGAAGAAGGAAGGAGGAGGAAGAAAAAGAAGGCATTGGCGGTGGCTACCAAACTTCTTTTATGAACCCAATATTGCCCAATACTAAATGGGGATAAAGACAAAAACAAAAATCTCCCTCATGACTAATTAATCTCCCTCATGAACTCAGATGTAAAAAAAAAAAAAAAAAAAACAAACAAAAAACAACCTCAAGAAGGGGCTGGAGAGATGGCTTAATGGTTAAGGCATTTGCCTGTGAAGCCAAAGGACCCAGGTTCAATTTCCCAGGACCCATGTAAGCCAGATGCACAAGGGGCACATGTGTCTGGAGTTGGTTTGCAATGGCTGGAGGCCCTAGTGTGCTCATTTTCTGTCTCTCTCTCCTCTCTGCTTGCAAATAAATAAATAAAAAATATCTAAAAAAATCTCAACAAGCTGAGTGAAATGGCGCATGCCTTTGATCCCAGCACTCAGGAGGCAGAGGTAGGGGGATTGCTGTGAGGTCAAGACCTCCCTGACACTACATAGTGAATTCCAGGACAGCCTGGGCTAGAGTAAGACACTATCTTGGAGAAAAAAAAAAAAAAAAAAAAAAAAAACTCAACAAATACTGGCAAAAGGAATAGAGAAATGCATCAAAAAGATCATTCCCCCTGATCAAAAGTGTTTTATTCCAGAGAAGCAGATTTGGCTCAACATATGCCAATCACTAAATGTAAAATACCATATAAAAGAACCAAGGGACAAAACTCACAAATCAGCAATAGATGAAGAAAAAGCATTCGACAAAAGCCAATCTCCCTCATAATGAAAGTCCTAAATAAACTGGGAATGGAAGAAACATGTGTCAACACAATCAGGCTACTTATGACAAACCCATAGCCAACATTGTATTAAATGGGGAAAATCAGAAACAAGACCAGGGTGTCTAGTTTCTCCACTTTTATTTACTATCATACTGGAAGTCTTAGCTACAACAACAAGACAAGACACACAAAAGGGAAACAAATAGGGAAGAAAGAAATCAAGTTATCATTATTTGCAGATGACAGATTTCTACACATAAAGGACTCTAGAGACTACCAGAAAACTGTTAGAGCTGATAAACACTGTCAGCAAAGCAGCAGGATACAAAATTAACTCACAGAAATCACTAGCCTTCCCATATGCCGTAACAAAAAGAAAAGTACCTTGAAATAAACCTGATAAAGGAACTGATGGATCTCTAAAATGAAAAGTTATGATACTCATGACATAAACTGAAAAAGACACTAGGAAATGGAAAAAAACACCCATGTTCATGGATTGGAAGACTCAATACTGTAATGTCCATCTTGCCAAAAATCAATTTACAGATTTAATGCAATCCCCATCCAACTTCTAACACTATCCTTCACTGAGATAGAAAAAAAATTATAAAATTCATTTGTAAGCACAGGAAAACTTGAATCACCAAAACAATTCTGAGCAATGAAATAAGGCTGGCAGGTTCACCATATCCAATTTTAAGATATATTACATAGCCATAGTAACAAAATAGCATGGTGAGCTGGAAGGATGGCTTAGCCATTAAGGCACTTGGCTGCAAAGTCAAAGGACTCAGGTTCAGTTCCCCAGTATACATATAAAGCCAGATGCACAAGGTTGCACATGTGTCTGGAGTTCATTTGCAATGGCTAGAGATCCTGGCATGCTCGCTCTCTCTCCTTGCTCTCTTAAATAAATAAAATATTTAAAAAATAGCATGGTGCTGACATGAAAACAGACACGTAAATCACTAGAAAAGAATACAGAACAAAATGTTAATTCAGGCAGCTACAGCCATATGATTTTTGACAAAACTGCCAAAATTATTCACTGGAGAAAAGATAGTTTCTTTAACAAATGGTGCTGGTAAAGCTGGATTATCTGTAAATAGAAGGTTTAAAACAGATTCTTATATCTCTCCATGCACAAAAATCAGCCCCTAGATCAATGACCTTAACATCAGACATGAAACTCAAACTGCTGGAGCAAAAAGCAGAGCAAACACTGCAACATATAGGCATAGGTAATGACTTTCTGAATAGAGCTCCAGTTACTCAAAAAGTAAGAGCACTAATCAAGCATTGGGACCTTATGAAATTCAAAGGGTAGCAAAGGATACTGAGAATAGAGCAAAGATTATACTAATTTCAGTAAGCCAGGCTTAAAAGTCAAATACTGCATGTTCTCCCTAAAATGTGGATCCAGCCTTCAAATGTATGCAAGTTAGAGAAGACTCAGTGTAGAGGTCAGGAAGCTAGAAGGGGCCATGAAGGAAGGAGGAAAATAGTGGGTTTAAGTAAGTAGGCCAGTATAGTAGAATTGTAAATTAAAGGAGCAGAATACCAGAGTTGGAATAGTCTGGGGGGGGGGAGTGGAAGGAGAATTAATCAAAATTTAGTATGATAGAGGCTTTAAGTCTATTGTGTACAGCTTTTATTATGGTGAGATATGATCCCTCTTTCCTAGTTTCTCAAATATTCTAATAATGAAGGGATGTTATACTTTGTTGAAGGCTTTTCTGCATCTATTTAGATGGTCATGGGATTTTTGTCCCTAAGTCTATTTATATGATATATTGCAGTTATTGATTTCCTTATGCATCACTTCATCAAGGGTGCCTCAGGGGGAGGGGGTAAGAATCAGCAGCTAAAGATGCTTCCAAGTGCTGCTGGCCTGAGTTGGCCCAGGATTCAGTTCCATCTACCCACATTAAGGCAGATGGTTTAACTAATTAATTAAGTGGCTCAAGCATCTGGAGTTTGCAGTAGCAAGAGGCCCTATCATGCCCATTCATATTTTCTCTCTTCTCTCTCTCTCTCTCACTCACTCACTCACACACACATACACATTCTGTTTCTGCTTACAAATAAATATATTTTTAAAAAAATAAACTATCTTCATCAAAGTGGATGATATTTTGATGTGCTGTTGGATTCCACTTGTAAGAATTTGATTGGCCGGGCGTGGTGGTACACGCCTTTAATCCCATCACTCAGGAGGCAGAGATAGGAGGATCACCGTGAGTTCGAGGCCACCCTGAGACTACATAGTGAATTCCAGGTCAGCCTGAGCCAGAGTGAGACCATACCTCGAAAAACCAAAAAAAAAAAAGGAATTTGACTGAATTTTGTGTCAAAAGTTCATCATGGATATTTGTCTCTGTTTAGTTTTTGGTATTAATTAATTAATTACTTCACAGAAGGATCCAGGGAGCATTCCCTCCTTTCTTTTTCCCTTTTTAAAAGATTTATTGACAATCTCTGTAAATATAGACAATATACCATGATAAGTATCTCCTCCCACCAACTTGCCTTTTCACTTCCCCTTCCCCCTTCACTAAATAGCTTCTTTCCAACTAGTCCCTCTTTTATTTTGATGTCATTTTATCCTCCATATGCAGATTTTATGTCATGAAAAAACAGATTTCCCATGCTCATTGATTAAAAAATTAATATAGAAAAAATACCTCAAAATTCATATGGAAGCACAAAAGGCCTCAGATAGCCCAAAAAGTCCTCAACAAAAAGAACTGTGCTGGTGGTATCATCATATATGATTTCAAGGTATACTACAGCCAGAATAATAAGAGCAGCATAATACTGACACAAAAATAGACACACAGATCAACTGAATAGAAGATTCATGGATAATTTCAAGTAACTACAGCCTCCTGATCTTTGATAAAGTAGCCAAAAATATACACTGTAGAACAGATAGCATTTTCAACAAATTTTCCTTGAGAAACTGGATAGCTACATGAGGAAGAATGAATCTAAACCCTCTTCTCTCACCCTACCAAAAAAAACCAAAAAAACAAAAAAACATTAACTCTAAATGGATCAAGGGTCTCTGTATAAACCCTGAAACTATAAAGGACTAGAGGAAAAAGTAGGGAGAACACTTCAAGATCTAGGTATAGGGATAAACTTTCTAATTAAGACACACTCAACCAGTGGGATCTCATGAGACTAAAAGGCTAAGCAAAACATCAACAGAGTCAGGAAACAACCTGAGAAGATAGCAGCGTAGGTACCATGCCAAAGCAGCCTAGGGGGGAAAAAGACCAAAAAAACTCAGCAAAATACACACTTTTACTAAAAAGTGAGGTATATAGGAAATTGAAGCAGCAGCAGAGAAGTAGAAGAGATCCAGAGCATCCAGAGCCCGCACAGGCCGGCAAAAGCAGCCCCAGACGCTCTGACAACTGTGGCAGCAGCGGCATCGCACCAGAAAACTATCAGGATTGGCTCAAGCCGCAGGAAAAGCCAGGTGCAGGGAGCTTCCACTCACACCGGAGATCTCCGCAACTCAGGAAACGTGAAGGGAGAGCAGCAGTGAGCAACGGAGGAGCAGATCACAAAGTAGAAGAACACGTGGAACAGCGAGAGAACCAGAGCAGCTGCGGCTCCCTCCCCTGCCCCAATGCCTGTGCCCAGCTCCAGTGAACAGAGCAGCGGTCCCAGGACCCGGCCACGCCAACTTGAGCAGACAGCGGGACCCAAGCAAGAGCAGAGTCTGACAGCAACTTCAGCGACACCGGCATCAGTAACAGCAGCCCCAGCAGCAGCAGATCCAGTAGCATCAGCAGTGGCAGACCCAGCAGCAGCAGCTTCAGTGGCGGCAGCAGCTTCAGCAGCAGCGGTGTCTCCAGGAGTGGCAGCTACAGCAGCAGCAGCAGTGGAACCAGCAGCAGCAGCTTCACCAGCAGCAGTTCAAGCGGCAGGGATGCTGATCTGCAGGGCTACAGTTGCCAGGCTCGGTTTGCCCCGCAGGAAAAGCCAGTGCCCAGCTCCAGAAATCAGAACAGCAGCCCGACGACCAAGGCAGCGCAACTTGACTGAGACCAAAATCATCCAAGGTAACTGGGATTGCACCAGGGAAGGGTCTCACTTGGTCACAAGCTGACTTGGATGCCTCAACAGACCAGAAATCTTAATCTCTTTATTGATAGAGGATCTGGTCATTACAATAACTACTCTTGCATACATTCTTGGGGCTGTTTTTGATTGAATGTGTACAGTGTTTAGTGAAATTTTAGAAACTACCTCTATTTTATTCCATTCAGCCTACTTGAATACTCCCATAGCAGGGAAACTCAACCACTACGAACACCTTTGTAGATACTCTGAGAGTCTTAAGAGCCGCACCTAACACCTTAAGCTCCTACCCTCAAAATATATAACATGAAAACAACTGATACACCTAAGAACACTCAGCTAGCTAGAAAATCCAAGAATTAACTTAATCCAAGATGTAAAAATATATATAACACAAGAAACACTAAAGAGCAAGATGATATAAATCCACCTAAAAGTATTAATGCATCAGAAATGACCTCCAGTGAGAACGAGTTAGAGGAAATACCTCAAAAAGATTTCAAAAGAATGATTGTAAATATGTTCAAAGAGGTCAAAGAACAAATCAAAAGAATCAAAGAAGAAATCAAAGAGGAAATCAAAGGAATCAAAGAGGAAATCAAAGAAGATGCAGGACACCAATTTAAGAAATAAAGAAGGCAATACAGGACATAAATAAAGAAATATAAATAATACAGAAAACCCAGTCAGAATTACTAGCAATGAAGAACACAGTTAATGAAATAAAAAACTCTGTAGAAAATCTCACCAGTAGAATAGATGAAGGAGAGGACAGAATATCTAAGCTAGAAGACCAGGTGGCAGATCTAATACAGTCCAACTAAGAGAAAGACAAACTCATAGAAAAGTTTGAGTAGGAATTTCAAGATATTCGGGACACTATGAAAAAATCAAATATAAGAATTCAGGGCATAGTAGAAGGGGAAGAATTCCACTCCAAAGGCATAGTAGGCACCTTCAACAAAATCATAGAAGAAAATTTCCCCCAAATTGGGAAAGAGGTGCCAATACAGATACAGGAAGCCTTTAGAACCCCAGCCAGACAAACCCAGGAAAGAACCTCTCCTTGCCATATTATAATCAAACTTCCAAACACAAAAAAAACAAAGAAAAAATATTGAAAGCAGTTAGAGAGAAAAATCAAGTTACCTACAAAGGCAAGCACATCAGAATTACAGCAGATTATTCAACACAAACATTAAAAGCCAGAAGGGCTTGGAGTGATGTATTCCAAGTTCAGAAAGATAAAAACTGTCAACCAAGGTTACTTTATCCTGCAAAGCTATCCATTCAAATAGATGGAGAAATAAGGACATTCCATGACAAAAGCAGGTTAAAGGAGAATTTGAAGACAAAACCACCTCTACAGAAAATACTTGATAGAATCCTCCATGCTGAAGAAAAGGAAAAGCACACATAAAAGGAACCTGGAGAAAACAAGCAATACTCAAATACTAGTTAACACAAGACAGCAAAGGTAGAACCGGAACCAAAAAACAAAAAAAAAAAAAAAAAAAGGAAAACATAAATACACACCTTTCAATAAAATCTCTTAATATCAACAGCCTCAATGCCCCAACCAAAAGACATAGGTTTGCAGACTGGGTTAAAAAGCAGGATCCTACAATTTGTTGTCTCCAAGAAACTCAATTTCTACAAAGGATAGACATTATCTTAGTACGGTGAAAGGTTGGAAAACGGCGTCTCAAGCAAATGGGCCTAGAAAACAAGCAGGGGTTGCTATCCTAATATCTGAAAAGGTGGACTTTAGTCCAAAGTTAGTCAAGAAAGATAAGGAAGGTCATTTTTTATTGAATAAGGGCACACTCCAAAAGGAGGACATTGCAATCCTAAACATATATGAACCTAACATGGGGGCTCCCAAATTCATCAAACACTATTTAGAACTAAGGTCACAGATAACACCAAACACAGTGGTGGTGGGTGACTTTAACACCCCACTCTCATCATTTGACAGGTCATCCAGGGAAAGAATAAACAGAGAGGCATCTGGACTAAATGAGGTCATAGAAGGAATGGACCTAACAGATATATACAGGACATTTCATCCAAAGGCTGCAGAATATACATTCTTTTCAGCAGCACATGGAACATTCTCTAAAATAGACCATATATTAGGTCACAAAGCAAATCTTAACAAATTCAGGAAAATTGAAATAATTCCTTGCATTCTATCTGACCACAATGGAATTAAACTACAAATCAGTAGCAAGAAAGGCTATAGAGCATACACAAAATCATGGAAACTAAACAATACACTACTAAATGATGAGTGGGTCAATGAAGAAATCAAAAAGGAAATCAAAAAATTTATAGAGTCAAATGATAATGAGAACACAACATACCAAAATCTCTGGGACACAATGAAGGCAGTTCTAAGAGGTAAATTTATAGCCTTAAGTGCCTATATTAAGAAATTAGAAAGGTCGCAAGTAAACGACCTAATGCTTCGCCTTAAAGCCTTGGAAAAAGAAGAACAAGGCAAACCAAAAAGTAGTAGACGGGAAGAAATAATAAAGATTAGGGCAGAAATTAATGAAATAGAAACAAAAAGAACAATCCAAAGAATTAATGAAACAAAGAGTTGGTTCTTTGAAAGGATAAACAAGATTGATAAACCCTTAGAAAATCTGACCAAAAGAAAGACAGAAGAGAAACAAATTAATAAAATCAGAGATGAACAAGGTAACATCACAACAGATTACAGAAAAATTCAAAAGACCATAGGGACATACTATAAAAGCATATACTCCACAAAGTATGAAAATGTGAAAGAAATGGATGATTTCCTTGATTTATATGTCCTACCTAAATTAAATCAAAATGACATTAATCACTTAAATAGACCTAAGACAAACATGGAGATCCGAAGAGTTATCAATAATCTCCCAAATAAAAAACGCACAGGCACAGAGGAATTCACTGGGGAATTTTACCTGACCTTCAAGGAAGAGCTAACACCATTGCTTCTTAAGCTTTTCCAGGAAATAAAAAAGAAGGAATCCTACCAAACTCCTTCTATGAGGCAAGCATCACCCTGATACCAAAACCAGGCAAAGATACAACAAAAAAAGAAAATTACAGACCAATCTCCCTCACGAACATAGATGCAAATATTCTCAACAAAATATTGGCAAACAGAATACAAGAGTATATCAAAAAGATCATTCACCCTGACCAAGTAGGCTTTATCCCAGAGGTGCAGGGATGGTTCAATATATGCAAATCTATAAATGTAATGCATTATATAAATAGTTTGAAGGACAAAAATCACATAATCATCTCATTAGACACAGAGAACGTGTTTGACAAAACCCAACATCCCTTCATGATGAAAGTCCTACAGAGACTGGGAATAGAAGGAACATATATCAATATAATACAAGCTATTTATGATAAGCCTACAGCCAACATATTACTAAATGGGGAAAAACTGGAAGCTTTTCCACTAAAATCAGGAACAAGACAAGGGCGTCCACTGTCCCCACTTTTATTTAATATAGTTTTGGAAGTCTTAGCCATAGCAATAAGGCAAGAAGCACACATAAAGTGGAAACAAATTGGAAAGGAAGAGATCAAGTTATCATTATTTGCAGATGACATGATTCTATACATAAAGGACTCTAAAGACTCTACTAGCAAACTGTTAGAGCTGATAAAAACCTACAGCCATGTAGCAGGATACAAAATAAATACACAGAAATCAGTAGCCTTCATATAGGCTAACAACATACACACAGAGGATGAAATCAGAGAATCACTCCCATTCAAATTACATCCAAAAATATAAAGTACCTTTGAATAAACCTAACCAAGGAAGTAAAGAATCTCTACAATGAGAACTTTAAAACACTCAAGCAAGAAATTGCAGAAGATACTAGAAAGTGGAAAACATCCCTTGTTCCTGGATTGGAAGAATCAATATTGTGAAAATGGCAATCTTACCTAAAGCAATCTATACATTTAATGCAATCCCTATCAAAATTCCAAAGGCATTCTTCATGGAAATAGAATAAACAATCCAAAAATTCATTTGGAATCACAAAAAACCTGAATATCTAAAATAATACTGAGCAACAAAAATAAGGCTGGTGGTGGTATCATCTTACCGGATTTTAACCTATACTACACAGCCATAGTAACAAAAACAGCATGGTACTGGCACAAAAACAGACATGTAGATCAGTGGAACAGAATAGAGGACCCAGATATAAGTCCAGGTAGCTATAGCCACCTGATATTCGATAAAAATGCCAAAAATACTCATTGGAGAAAAGACAGCCTCTTCAGTAAATGGTGTTGGGAAAACTGGATATATATCTGCACAAGGATGAAAATAGATTCTTCTCTCTTTCCATGCACAAGAATTAAGTCTTGGCAAAGACTTTCTGAATACAACCCCAATTGCTTAGGCAATAAAACCACAGATTATTCACTGGGACCTCATGAAATTACAAACATTTTGCACTGCAAAGGACACAGTGAAAAAAGCAAAGAGGCAACCGACAGAATGGGAAAAAATCTTTGCCTGCTATATATCTGATAGAGGATTAATATCTAGGATATACAAAGAACTCAAAAAGTTAAATAATAAGGAAGCATACAAGCCAATCAAAGAATGGGCTATGGAGCTCAATAGAACATTCTCAAAGGAAGAAATATGGATGGCATATAAGCATCTAAAAAAATGTTCTACGTCACTAGTCATCAGGGAAATGCAGATTAAAAGTACATTGAGATTCCATCTCACTCCTGTCAGACTGGCCACCATCATGAAAACAAATGACCATAAATGTTGGCGGGGATGTGGAAAAAGAGGAACCCTCCTACACTGCTGGTGGGAATGCAATCTGGTCCAGCCATTGTGGAAGTCAGTGTGGAGGTTCCTAAAACAGCTAAAGATTGATCAACCATATCACCCAGCTATAGCACTCCTTGGCGTATATCCTAAGGACTCATCCTATTTCCTTAGAAGTATGTGCTCAACCATGTTTATTGCTGCTCAATTTATAATAGCTGGGAAATGGAAACAGCCTAGATGTCCCTCAACTGATGAGTGGATAATGAAGATGTGGCACATTTATACAGTGGAACTCTACTCAGTGGTAAAGAAAAATGAAGTTATAAAATTTGCAGAAAATGGATGGAGCTGGAAAGGATTATACTAAGTGAGGTAACCCAGGCCCAGAAAGCCTAGCGCCACATGTTCTTTCTCATATGTGGATCCTAGCTACAGATGACTGGGCTTCTGCGTGAGAAGGAAAATGCTTAGTAGCAGAGGCAAGTAAGTTAAAAAGGAGATACAAAGGGAAGAGAAAGGAAGGGAGGAGGGTACTTAGTAGGTTGGTATTGTATATATGTAAGTACAATGATTGAGATGGGGAGGTAATATGATGGAGAATGGAATTTCAAAGGGAAAAGTGCCAGGCGGGTGGGAGGGAATTACCATGGGATATTTTTTATAATTGTGGAAAATGTTAATAAAATTTAAAATTTTTTTTAAAAAAGAAACAACCTGGAAAATGGAAGAAAATGTTTGCCAGCTATATACCTGTCAGATATTTTAATACCTAGAATAAAAAAACTCAAAAACTAAGCATGTAAAAAATCAATCAACCTTGTCAAAAAATGAGGCAGAGAACTGAACAAGAAGAAGGAAAGGAAGGGGCTACTTAATAGGATGGTATTATATATATGTAAGTAGAAGAATAGATTAATGGGGGTGAAAAAGGCCCAAATGAGGTCAGGGGAAAAGATTGAGTAAAGGAAAGGTGGAGAGAGGGCTGTTGCAGTCCGGTTCGCATTGCTGGTAGAAATCACCCAACCAAGAGTAGCTTCTGGGAAAAAGAGGTTTATTTTGGCTCACAGGCTTGAGGGGAAGCTTCACGATGGCAGGGGAAAACGATGGCATGAGCAGAGGGTGGACATCACCCCCTGGCCAACATAAGATGGAACACAGCAACAGGAGGGTGTGCCAAACACTGGCATGGGGAAACTGGCTATAAAGCCCATAAGCCCACCCCCAACAATACACTCCCTCCAGGAGGCATTAATTCCCAAATCTCCATCAGCTGGGAACCTAGCATTCAGAACACCTAAGTTTATGGGGGACACCTGAATCAAACCACCACAAGGGCTAATCAAAATCTAAGAGGGTATAAATAAATCATATGGAAACCTACTTTTTTGGACAATGGAACACTTGGGAGCCGTAGATTGTTGCTAGAAATTTTTCAGTGCCAGGGATGGGATACCTTCCAGTGAGTTGTTGGCCCCAAAACATTAAAGGCCATTGCCGATGTCCTTGGTTTCCCACCAGGAATAGAAGATAAGACTATTGCTGAAGACTCCACATGTTTGAGCTGCAGGACACTGAGGAATCAATCTGGAGCTGAGCTGGCACCCTCCTCCCTGTTGACTAGCCGACAAGACGCTGGAAAGAACTAAGCAGCCAGATGGGGGAGAAAAGTCATCAAGTCTTAAACACCAGTGGACCTTGCAAGCTTTATGACTGGCCAGCCAGGCCAAATGTACCAACTGTAGCAATAGCAATGGTGACTTATTTGTTACTAGGGAAACCAACTGCTCTCTGATTAGACTTTAGGCCTGCTCCATGGAAAGGAATTCCTGCCTGATACTAAAAACCTAATCAAAAGCTAGGGAGGGGCTAAAGAGAAGGCTTAGCAATTCAAGTGCTTGCCTACAAAACCTAAAAACTCCAATTTGAGTCCCCAGTACCTACGTAAAGCCAGATGCACAAAGTGCCTGCCTGGAGGCCCTGGAGTGCCCATTCTCTCTGTCTGTCTCTCTTCTATTTCTACTCTGTTTGCATATAAATGAATATTAAAAAAAAAAGCTGGAAAGGTCATAAGCCTTAGTGGGGAAACTATTACTATTGTCTGGCTAAACAGATATATTATATGTACCAAACTGCCCTCTAAATACTTATGTTTATGCCCACATATTAATCCCTCTCTCACTTTTTGTTAAAGAAGCTTCTCTTTTCAGATGGCAATGACCACTGAGGTTACTCAAACCTCACCAATATGATAAGAAGAAATGACAGTTAAAAAAAAGAACACACAGAGCTTTTTTCTGAGCCTCACAATTGGCCACCTCATCCTGTCACCTCTGCTCCACTCCTACCTGTGCCCTGCATGTGTGAGATGATGGGCGAGCACAGTCCCAGAGCAGGGAGGCAGGGCCTTGATGCTGCACAAACTCACACGTTCTGCAGTTAGGGGAAGGATGTTTGTGTGAAACGTGAACACAGATAACTGGGTAGCATTTCACACCTCAAGACCTCTAACATGGTGTGAACGTCACAGAAGCTGCAGTGCTCAGTAAGGAACATGTTTCCTTCCGAGCTTAATTAACTGAGAGTGGCTAGCTGGACAGCACAGACTCCCAATAACCCAACCATTACCATCCTGGGTAATTCAGTAATACACAAAGCATAAATAAGGTTTTTCACTCTTAAAATTTTAAGTCAATAAACTAAAATTACATAAATAAATACTTTTTATTTATTTGAGGGGGGTCAGAGAGAGAGAATGGGCACACCAGGGCCTCCAACCACTGCAAACAAACTCCAGACACATGCGCACCCTTGTGCATCTGGCTTATGTGGGTACTAGGGAATCAAATGTGGATCCTTAAGCTTTACTGGCAAAGGCCTTAACCACTAAGCAATCTCCCCAGCCCCACATATAATAAATATTTCACAAATACTTGTAAAGGCATAGTATTGAGTAATTTTATTGCATGGTACTGATGTTTTTCATCAAAGAATTCCACAGAAGGGCTCATTATAATTGTGTGACCTCTCTCAACAAAGACCATGTTCTGGCCTGTACCCTTGCAAACTCATAACTGGTCAGAATGCTGAGAACATGTGACTTGAGTACTCAGCCCTACAGAAGACATCTTCACCATCCCCTTCAAGCCTCAGGAGATGGAACAGAAAGAAACAAGGGCTGGAGGATGGAAAGGAGTGCTGTGGAACCCAGGGCAATGAGGCATGGCTGCTGCACTGATGATCTCACAACAGCTATTGTTACCTGCACAAGATTAGTCCTGTTAACATTTCCATCATGGATGTGGGGGTGGTGAGGTCTCATGAAGCCCCTCCCCTCCATGAGGGACTATTAGTAGTTAACAGTTGCTTGGGGAGGGAGAGACATTTTCTTCAATGGTATAGACACTAATAAGCTACCCATGTTTCTATAAATAATCCTTCACCCAGAGCCCTGTAATCAACCCAAATTAAACCCAGTTGATCACAATAAACAAATAAACAAACAAATAGACAGACAGCCTAGTTGGGAACAAGAGGTTCAGTAGGAGTGTGGGGGGGTGATATGATCAATATACATTTTATACAAAGTTATCAAAAATTTTTCAAAGAGTTGAGTTCAGCAAATAGTAGTTGTGTGAAAAGCAGCAGTGTCCATCCTCTAACAATGACATGAGGGTGAGGTCCCTTCCACATCTGAGGTTTTGTGATGAGGTGGGCTCTTGGATACTCAATACTGAGTTTCTAGGCTCTACTTCCCATTCAAACTTCCCCACACAGGGAGCAATAGGCTCTCTTTTGTCCGAGGTACAACAAACATTTTTCTTTCTGTAAGGGACCAGACAGTGGATATTTTTGGTTCTGTGGGCCCCACAATCTTCATGGCAACTACTCAGCTCTGTTACTGTGGACCAAGAGCACCCACAGACAATAAGCAAGTGAGTGCAATATAAATCCTTATTCACAAATCCAAGTGGCAAGTCACACATAGTCCATCACTGTGGTTTGCTGAGCCCAGTTCTAAATTATAAAGTGGTTTTTTTTTTTTTTTGTCTTTTAATTAAGCCCCAAAAAAGTCTCTTCTTCATTTGCTCAGACACTATATTTAGCAAATACCGTTCAGTGCCTGCCACCTGCCAGATCCTCTCAAACCTGTAACACAGAGAGAAAGTGCTGGCCCAGTATGAGGAGCCTGTTGTGAAAACACACTTTCACTTCCTTTGCTAGAAAGATGTTTGTCAGTGGAGGGAGCCTAGACTCCACTAGCCAACCCTTTCAACCACCTGTTTTAAGCTGCTTCATATACTAAGATTTTATATGGAGAAACACCTTAAGAA